>NW_027491042.1:1455000-4162500 GCF_021521415.1 Bidens hawaiensis
TATATCTACATAAAGACACACATAGATAATATGACCTGAACCAACCTTTTTTACATAAACAGTTGGCTCGTTGTTGCTTCTTGTGTAGTCATGTGAAGTAAAGTAGTTATCAATGCGGGAGTACCATGCACGAGGGGCTTGCTTGAGGCCATACAACGCCTTTTTAAGAAGGTATACTTACTCTTTTTGCCCTTCAACTTCAAACCCTTGTGGTTGATGCACGTAGATCTCTTTCTCTAATTCCCCATTTAAGAAGGCAGATTTCACATCAAGTTGATGCAAAGTCCAACCAAATTGAGCAGCTGTGGAGAGGACAGTTATGATAGTCTCAAAGCGAGCTACTGGTGCAAGGTTCTCACTAAAGTCTATTCCCTTTTGTTGGGAATATCCCTTAGCTACGAGCCTGGCTTTGTACCTAAGTATCTCACATTTGGGACCAAGTTTTGTTTTGTAAAGCCACTTAAGACCAACCACATTCTTGTTCTATGAAAGAGTGACCAGTTTCCATGTTTCATTCTTCTCTATATCTATAAGTTTTTCACTCATGGCTTCTCTCCATTTTTTAAATCTTGCAGCTTCCTCAAAAATGGTTGGATCGGTGACTTTTAGAGCAAACTGACACACAATATAATCTTCCATAGGGGAGCAGTTAGCATACACATATTCAAGGCCCTTAAGTTTTCTTGGAGGCGTACTTGAGTCATGCATACTTGAATCATAACTGAGAGGACTGGTACATGATGTACCGGTCATTGTTTGCGGTGTCACAGGTTCATTTGGTGTCATTTGCTCATTTTGCGGCATGTTTTGAGATCCAGAAATAGACGCGTTATTAGTATTAACATGATCACTATTGTTAGGTACATCACCTGAATGTGGTAGGACATCATCAAACACACTAATTTCCCACATGTATTCATACTTGCTAGCCACTTCTTTATTCCATTCCCACTTGACATCTTCATCAAAAACAACATCTCTTCTGGTACGGAATTGCTCGGTTATGGGATTATAAAGTCTGTACCCCTTGGTTTGTTGAGAATAACCAAGAAGGATGCACTTTTCAGACTTAGCATCAAGTTTGGTTCTTCTTTGTGCAGGGTATGACCATACAAAGGTCTTGAAATACTTAACATTAGGCTTCTTACCACACCAAGCTTGATAAGGAGCCTTGTTGCCAAGTGAATTTGTAGGAGACTGATTTATGTTGTGAAAAGCTGTGGTAGCAGCCTCAACCCAGAAATTACTTGGCAGCCCTTTTCCTTTCAACATGCATTGAAGTATTTCCACTATGGTTCTATTTTTTCTTTCTGAGACTCCATTTTGCTTAGGAGTATATGGAGCTGTTAGCTCCCTTTTGATGCCATTTTGCTAACAAAAAACATTAAACTCATGGGAGGTATATTCCTCGCCACGATCAGACCTTAACATTTTAACAGGCCACCCAATTTCTTTTTCAACCATTATCTTGAGTAATTTAAACTTAGCAAACACTTCAGACTTCTTTGCTATGAAATAGATCCATGTCATTCTAGTAAAATCATCAATAAATAGAAGAAAGTACATACTACCACCAAGGCTTGATATAGGCATAGGACCACAAACATCAGAGTGAACAAGCTCCAACTGTTGAGTGGTTCAGTGACTGCTAGACTAAAATGACTTCCTGGTTTGCTTGCCAAGAGCACAACCTTCACACGTACTTAGTTCTTTCATATTGGAAAGTCCAAGGACCATGCCCTTGTCATGTAGTTGATGCAGCCCTTGAGTATGCAAATGACCATACCTAAGGTGCCACAGTTTGGTGATTGCATGAGTGTTGGTTGAGCCTGTCAATAGTTTAGTAGCATCTAATGGAAACATGTTATTATTGGCCATCATGACTTTCACTAACACAATACCGGAACTTTTTGTGTGTAATTGTGCACATGTCATCATCAAACAATAATGAATAACCTTTCTTCATAAGTTGACCCACACTCAGCAGGTTGTATTCAAGTTTAGGGGCATAGTAGACATCTTCTAGCAACCTATGAGTCCCATCCTTCATGTGAATCTTGACATATCCCTTTCCTTCAACTGTTTTTTATCACCAAGTTGGACAAGAAGTTTGAAGCTTTCATCCAAACTTGTGAAGCTGTTCTGCACTCCAGTCATATGGTTTGAGCAACCGGAGTAAAAAAACCACATACTGGTAGTCATATGCTTTGGGTCATCTGTACGAGCCATGAATAATCTGGGAACTTCCAGATTATTTTCTTCTTATTCATTTCCATCAATAGCCACATTTACCTATTGCTCATCATTAAACCAACAGTCTTTTTTTACATTCCCATACCTGTAGGATTAATGGCATTGAGGTCCCCTATTTTGTTCTGGGGCTCGTCCTCTTCCCCTTCCTCTGAACATACCACGGCCTCTACCACTAACGTAGGAATTGTTCTCAGGTCTTCTATTATTATGCATCACTTGGAGTGCTTGTTCATCTTGCCTTTCACTTGTTTTTCCAACACCAGATCTCCCCAGAATACGCTCTTCTTGAGATTGTAATGACCCCATCAACTTAACATGTGTTAAGGTTGTGAGATCATAAGCAACCTCAATAGATGGCACAACAAAATTCAAATTTGTGCTAAGACTCCTAAGAATCTTCTCATCAACAGTATGATCTAGCACTTCTTCACCATTGGCTCTTCTTTGACTAACATTGCCCATCACACGAGAGAAATAGTCACCAACCAATTCACCTTCTTTCATGATGAGGTTTTCAAACTCTCTACAGAGTCCTTGCAATTTCACAGATTTCACTTGTGAATCTCCTTGAAATTCAACATGTAAAGTGTCCCACGTCTCTTGAGCAGTGGCGGCAGATGCTATTATGGAGAATAGCTGATCATGAATACCCTGCTAAATCACAGCCATAGCCTTAGCATCTTTCTTCACAGCCGTCTTGTAGCTTTTTAGGGTTTTATCATCTTCTGTAATTCCTGTGCTCACTAAATCCCAGAGATCCCGTGAGCGCAGGATAGTCTTCATTCTTATACTCCAATGCTCATAGCCCTCACCTTTGAACACCAGTATAGGAGATTGAGGATTATGGTTTGACGAATTGGCCATGGCTTCTTGATAATACTCACACGACTAACCTTGCTCTGATACCAAATGTTGGTATGAGCATGCACTCGAGATCAAACAAACAAATAATCTAAGAACAGATAATAGACTCAAATGGTTGATTGATATTGAATATTGAAAAGAGAGTACATAAAAAAGAAAACAAGCATGAACTTAAATACTGAAAAATAACATAACGTAAACCAGGAAACTATGCTTAAGACACAACTTGGCCCCAGGGCCGGCCCATAGGGGTGGCAGGGTGGTCGACGGCCACAGGCCTGACACCCCGTTAGGCCCGAATTTTTTTAATTATATTTATTTTTATTAAAAACAATATGTATATTTGATGTTTAAACTTAATTACATGACCACTAGCTTGGTCTAGTGGCAAAGAGGTATTACTCTCAACCAAAATGTTGCAGGTTCAAGTCACATTCGAGACATGTTTAATCCTATATTTATACAAAAAAATTTTACAGAATCCAAATTATAACCAAGTAAACCTATATAAAATTTAATTGTATAAACCAACAAAATACTTCTTTTAATTAAGAACAAAAAAAAATTCGCCTTCGACCCAAATTTTTTTTTTTGCTTTCTCAGAGCTGGGTCTGCTTGGCCCAAAAACTTCATTGAATTCAAATAACAACCCTTTAAACTCGAAAGACTCAATTGTAACAACTCGGATTTTTCAAAAGTTATATATTAAAGACCGACCCGTTTCGATGTTCAGGTTGTTTTATAAATAATGCGTTTATCGAAATGGTTAATTATTAATATATTATTATTTATATAAATCATATTTACAACATTCATATTGTCACACCCCGACCAAAGGCGGCGGAACATGCCGGGGTGCAACGATTGCTCATAAGCGCATGACACTATTTAAAGCGACAATATTTAACAAACTCATTTCATTTCACAACATCGAAAATGTCACATAACCAAATATTCATAACTCAAATACAACAAAATATAACAAAATATAGCAAATCAAATATTGTTCATTTTTGCTAATATCCTAACGGTATTTGTGACGTTTTCTTCACCGAACTCCATAATCAACATAGATGCAAACCTTTAACATTTCATAAAATAAAGTTTATCAACACAAAGGTTGGTGAGCAATTTATAAGTTTGAACAATAGATATATAGTATGAAAAGCCACAAAACTAGTATACAAAACCATAAATAATAGCTATAAACTTGGATAAATAGTTATCGCTAACAAGTTAGCGACACCCAACTATAAAGGGTTGCCAAATAGTTTAGGATTTTATAGTTATCGTTAATTGCATTACATTAACGACACCTTGCCATGAGAGGTTGCCAAATGGTCTAGGATTTATAGTTCCACCATCCAAAAGCGATAAACACATAGTCAAATAAGCATAGAACACCAAATCGAGCAATTATTCAAGTAAGGTATACAACAACGTTTGTGGTTTAAGACCCAAGTATAAAACATTTAGTTTAGATAAGTTGAAATGTCACCCCCAAAATAAAAGATAGAAAACGGGGTATGAAGTTACTCACGTTCAAGTAATAAACTTGAAAGATTGATTATTTGGAGATTTGCCGGAACGACGAGTTTAACGTATGAAGCCTAAATAAAAGAAAGTCTTGGATTTAGAAAGGTTGTCTTGAAGATCTTTAAATAAAATAATTGTTGCAAAAACTAATCAATTAAAGTTCAAGGTTTAAAATGTAACTATTTAAGAATTTATAATAATAACCCTTTTAAAAAATGTAAGTTTGCTCAAAATCGGGTTAAAGTATCTAACCTTAATATTTACTTAACCAATGTTAAGTAATAAGGTGGGGAAAATGCTAAAATGCAAGTTCCATTAGGCTAAAGATACTAAAACGGGTTTTTAACGAGTGTTCGGGTTGTCGGTTCGTGTCTTGACAAATGGTCAAACCCAAAGTCAACTTTCCAAAATATTAATTGTTATGAGATAACTCATTAAAACATACTAACACTTAACCAAGTATGTACATCTATTGTTTAGAACTAACAACGCACGTTAAGCGAGTGTTCGGTTTTGTCGGTCCAAACTATGTTATGAGATCAAGTTGGATCCAACTATTCCAAGTACTTAAGAAAATAATTAAAATCAGTTTGTAAACTATTTTTTAAAGAAATATACAAGTCTTGATAGCTAAAAACACACTTGTGTGTCTTAAGCGAGTAAAAGTCGGTATAGTTCGGTTTGGTTCGGTCTCCATCTCACAAATAGTTCATAGATGGTTTCTACATGCCCAAATATCATAGAACTTGTATATTGGTTTATAAATGAAGAAAACTTAAATTTTACAACAAAAAAAGTTAACTACAAGTCTTTTAAGCAAAGTTTCGGTTTAGTTCGGTTTCCATCTCCCAACGAGTTCATAGATGGATTCCATATGCTTAATATCAAAGAACTTGTAAAAATGATTTTTGAAACTCAAATCTAGCAACAAACATGTTTAAACAACTATTTTAACAAAACTAGTAAACAAAAGTTCGGTTTCCGGTTTGGACTAGTTTCGGTTAAACCGAGGTTAGTCTTATACAAACCCACACCATTGAACTTGTAAATAAGATGAACAAACTAAAGGGTTAGAAGTTAGTCATAAGTGATATGTATAATAAGTTATGTGTGTGTAAATATATATCAAGAACACGAAGTCCTCCATGAAGCCTTGCCTTATGACATTCGAAACTTAACCAACCAGAGTCGGTGAAGTAACAAATAAAGGAAACAAGGGGTGTGTATATATATATATGTTGTACCACCATATTCAAGAGTTAGTAATGTTAGATGAACAAGTTAGAATGAAAGACTATAGTTAGTTTGACTTGAGAAGTCAAAACTTCAAGAATAAATAAGAAATAACAACCTTGAATCTATGGAGTTTTGAGAGAGTTTTTGGAGATGTAGCAAGAGTAAAATGAAGAAGATGGGTGTGTATATATATAGGGAAGGAGTGAAGGGTTGGGTATAAAGATTCTTTTATGGTTTGCATAAAAATGGGTATGTTTAAATGGTCAAACAATGCATAATATAAAAAAACAATATTTTATATATTTTAAATGACAAGATCCAATATTTTATATATTTGAAATGTTCGGGTTACAAACGGGTCGGGTTTACATAACAAAAGTGACCCGAAATTGACGAATGTCACACATATTTTGGCAATTCTAACTCAAAATCAAAATTTAACCCATATATGCTTCCACCTCAAATCTTTAAGGACTAAACTGTAATTTCTATATATTATTATTATATTATTATTCTGATCCAGAAACCCATGACCCGTAATCACCTAACCACGGCCCGTTTATTGACCCGTTTACACAAATTCTTGCTTGGACCTCAATTCTCGTCACTTTTATGGAAATTAAATCATTGATTGTGTTATATATTCCAATTTCGGCCTAACCGTTCATGTAATTAAGCGAACTCGATCTCGTTGATCTTTCATACCAGTTTTAGTAATGCCAACCTTAGCACGAACTCATTATATATGTATTCGTGTATATAAATTCGATTAAACCCGCAGTTAGCATCCTCATCACATCGTTAATCTTTCCCCTAACCTTATTCGTATTGCCGGATTCATTTGATTGCTGTTCTTGACCTTTTCATCGCCGGCTCTGTTCTACATCAATTAACCCTCTCCAGTTCGTCGTATTAGGTAATTGTTTACAGAATTGTGATCGCGATACAGTACTAAACAAAAGCCCTAAGGCTAATTTGATTATCATTGACAGATTTGGCTCAATTGATATGTTAGGGTTTGTTCTTCAAACTGGTTGTTTTCTGTTTGTGTATATAAATAGATGAAACTGGATTTTAACTTAAGTCCCTGATAGCCCAGCTGGATAACCACATTTGTTACAGGGGCAGGTTGCGGGTTCGATCCCCTGCACCCCTGATTTTTAATTAATTTAGGATATTTTCTTTTTAAATACTAAATAACTATATGATAATAATAATAATAATAATTACTTAAAACCATTTTTTAATTAAAAAAACGACTTTATAATACTCGTTTAATTCACGTTTTCGTTCGTGTATATACGAATATTTATATATGATAACTTAAAAACGAATATTTGGATATATATAAAAACCAAGTAACTATTTATATTTATATTTATAAAACTTAAAAGTAATATTTCCCAAGATATATTTTATTAATTTAACTAATAATTTTATAAATCTTTATGTATAATATCATATTATTATAATATTATTAATGGTTATCGAGTTGTCGTAATCAATCTTGTACTTTACTTAGCGTATTCGTTTTCTCTTTGTTCCTCATTAGGCTTAACGTTCTCGTGTGATTTCCCGCATTCTTAATTTCTCGAATCATCTTTGTTCGTCTATCGAGGTGAGTACCACATTCCCCTCTTTTTACTATTTTTCCACGTTTTGGGGACATATGCGTAAATATATTTCTCATTATATACTTATACTTAAAACTGCAACTTTGTCTTATATGTTAACAACTTATATCTTACTTGTTTATGTGCTTATTTGCTTTGTATGCTTTCGCATTCGGAGAGGTCCAACATAATCTCAGTCTGGTATGATCATACGCCAGTCGTTATAGCCTTTGTGCTTCTCGACATCTCAGTTATACTTACTCATTTGGTTAATTTGTTATTCTCATATGATTTGTTACAACTACATATTTTTGTTATATACTATATGTACATTTAAACTGGTGTGTTGCTCACTCAACCTTGTGTTGACAAACTATATTATTTTCAACGCATATGCAGGTTATCGTGTGAAGTGAATTATCAAGATTGTTTGAAGCAACTTAGGATGCATGTTAGAGAAAAGATACATTAACTTAATTTTGGATGTTTAATGTATTGTTTATTTATAAATTTGTTGTACATGAATATTTGTTTTATTTGAAATTATTAATTAGATATTGAAACTTATATTGTGCATGATAGTAACCTTGAGAGCTGTGACAATCAGTTCGCGCCCCGGCATTTCCGCCGTAGGTTGGGGTGTGACATCAATCAACCCTTCTAACTTGAATTACTCATTAATAGACTCCAACTTCCGCTCCCGACGACCTCTACTCGATCCAACATGTTTTTCCAACCGCAGCTAACGATCCTACTTTTAACCGACCTAACCAGACTGCGATTTTGGCTGGACCGTCACAACTAGCTGATCCGGTTAGGTTTTATAAAGATTGGCACATCGCCTTCAGTTTTTAATATATACTCTCATGATCTCATGCGGCCAAAATTGACTATACTGTCAAGAGTTACATTTTTATATATGTAAATTAATGAATATTTTATGTAACAAATATTATAAAATGTTTTATTCAACTACAATGCGTTTAGGACTTCGCTTCCATTGTGTAACGTGTGTGATCATGTATATAATAAGTATATAGACGAGCACTTTCACTTGTCCACATCTTTACCGACACAAATAATGATCCAAATTCTATTACCGGTTCTCCTAATCATCGTTGTATACCTTTTCTTGAATATTCACCAAAAATATCACAAAAGCAAAATCAATCTTCCACCGGGAAGCTTCGGATGGCCGTTACTCGGAGAAACTCTCGCGCTGCTACGCGCATACTGGGACGGAGTTCCAGAAAGATTCATTCAAGAACGTGTTGATAAACACGGCAGCCCTCTAGTGTTCAAGACGTCGTTACTAGGCGAACACATGGCCGTGTTGTGTGGTCCTGCGGGTAACAAGTTCCTGTTTGGGAACGAGAACAAGCTGGTGGCCGTGTGGTGGCCGTTGCCCGTGAGCAAGCTTTTTGGCAGGTCCTTGATTACAACTCGTGGCGATGAAGCTAAGTGGATGAGGAAGATGCTGTTATCGTATCTTGGTCCTGATGCTTTCGCCACACACTATGCGTCCACCATGGACGTCGTCACCCGTCGCCATATCGACCTTCATTGGCGAGGTAATCAGAGTTTCTTTAACGGCAAACTAACATATTCTTAAATACTTTAACAAATATTAAGAATATGTTATGTTGAATTTATCATTTTGAGTTCATTACATCTATAAATAAATTAACACTTATGATTTTACTATGCCACCTACAACTAAAAAGAACTGTTATCCAATAGAATGTAACTTTGGAGATCTATTATCCACGTTCGTATCCACTCTTTGCGGATATAAGTCAATACAGATCTATATATGTTGATCATTTTATTTCTTTGTATTTTGTTTTAGCTAAACTACCCCCATTTTATTTCACCGCATATAACAGCCTTTCACAAAGCACTCGGACGACCTTTTTGACAAAAAAAAGTCAGAACTTGAAAATAATTTGTTAAAACGACCATTTGAACAATATATGGGCAATTGTGCTGACCATAGGGGTCAACCCTTAAAACTTATTGGTCTGCTGTTCAGCCAATATCTGAACGAATGTTCTAACCATAGACGGTCAAACTTTAAAACTTTTTGGTCAAACACAATCGTTTAATCTATATCATGGTCGTTTGAAACCCCAAAACTTTTACTTACACCAAGTGTTCTGAGAGACTTTTACCTCGGATTGCTTTTGAGTGGTGTTCATTGAGGGAAACTAGTGATTTCTCTAAGCATAACCATAGAAGAGATGATAAGTGGTAACACAGAGAAAACTCATATCAGAAAATTTGTGTATACTTGAAATTAATCTCTGTTTTATGGCAATTTGCCTCATTTCAGAATTTCCACAATGAAATCACACAAATTGTCCCCAAAGGTTAATAGTAGTGTTGTTTTTCAATGTTATGTATGAAGGCAAGAAAGAGGTGAAGGTATTTCAAACCGTTAAGCTATACGCTTTCGAGCTTGCTTGCCGTTTATTCATGAGCCTGGAGGAACCAAGCCACATTGAAAAACTTGGATCCTTATTTAACATTTTCATGAAAGGTATCCTCGAGCTACCAATAAACCTCCCAGGGACACGGTTTTATAGCGCAAATAAAGCAGCCGCGGCCATTAGGAAGGAACTCATGATTATCATCAAAGAAAGAAGAGTGGAACTAAAAGAAGGAAAGACATCATCTTCACAAGACCTCTTGTCACATTTGCTTACGTCTTCAGACGAAAATGGCAGGTATTTAACCGAAAAAGATATCGCAAACAACATATTGTTACTACTCTTTGCTGGTCATGACACCTCCACAGTTACTATCACCTTGCTCATCAAGAGTCTCGGTGAACACCCTGATGTTTATGAGAAAGTGCTGAAAGGTTAGTTATGTCCTCTAATCCATGATACTTCAAAGGGAGTGTTTTTAGATCGACTTTTAACGACAAATGCCACTATTTTTCAGAGCAGTTAGAGATTTCCAAGGCGAAAGAAGTTGGAGAATTGCTAAAATGGGATGACATACAACGGATGAGATATTCTTGGAATGTTGTATCTGAAGTCATGCGATTAAATCCGCCCACCACTGGAGCCTTTAGAGAAGCTCTGGTGGATATCGAGTATGCAGGTTATACCATCCCCAAAGGATGGAAGGTAACAAATTTTATACATTTATTTTAGTAAATAATACATGCCTCAAATAAAAATATAATACATGAATTCATGTTGCCACATTAATTAGATCTACTGGAGTGCTGCATCAACACACAAGGACGAGTCTAACTTTGAGGATGTGACACGATTTGATCCGTCAAGATTTGAAGGCGCAGGGCCAACTCCATTCACATATGTGCCGTTCGGAGGGGGCCCTAGGATGTGTTTAGGTAAAGAGTTTTCCCGATTGGAAATACTTGCGTTCCTTCACAACATTGTCACCAATTTCAAATGGGACTTGTTGATACCTGATGAGAAAATCGAATATGATCCCATGGCTACACCCGTAAAAGGGCTTCCGATTCGTCTCCATCCTCATCATGTTTGATTAATCTTGGCATAAAAATGTGGAGGTACATCGTAATGGATCCCCAGGACGATTACAAATTATGTAACTGATTATAACAAATTATGTAACTGATTATATTGATGTACCATGGTACGGTAAGTCTTAAAAAGGAAAAAAAAAATACTACTTTATCTGTTTTAACTTACATTATAATATTAATCATTTCAATAAAAAATTATTGTTGTTTACATTATCTTTAGTGCATCACATCATGCTATAAATATATATATATATATATATATATATATATATATATATATATATATATATATATATATAAAAGAAGACGACATAATTCGAAGAAAATGCTAATATCATGTAAATAATTATTTAGTTTCATACATTTTATAAAACAGATACGGACTATGGCTTAGAATTTTATTCAAACAAAGTTCTATTTAATAACAATTGGACCAAGAATGAAGAGATGTGGCGGAACGTCACTTCATGCCATATCATAACTAAACTAAAGTTATAACTATGGGAAAATTACCTAAATATCTATTTTCATTTGTCAAAGTTTTGTCTAAAAATGTTTTTAGTTCCCTAAATGTCCAAGGTTAATACATTAGGATTCTTGTTTATTTTCATTTGTACAACCCACTAAAAACATTACACATGACAATATTCTTGCTACCTAATCTTACGATAAGTGAACAAACCCACCTCAATTATTGTTTTCACTACCCTTTCATTTTCTTTCTCTCTCTGTAAAGACCACCATGTAAAAAGAATAGAGGATCCAAGAAGGCGACAACCGGTTGTCCGGCAGTGAAACGAAGTCGTCCCAACAATCACTACTATATAAATAGGTATTTGCCACATAATTTTTGCTACGGAATAAATCCGTCGCAAATTTTGCTACGAAGTAGCTACGAATTAGCTAGGGACAGATTTTGCTACGATTTAGCTATGTATATTACGTTGCAAAAAATATTCCATAGCAAAATCCGTAGCAAACTTGAAAATAATAAGTATAATAAAAATGACTTCATAAAGCTGGTAGCAAATTACATAGCAAAATCATGAATACAAATATTTAAAGGTTCATTAATTTTTTTTAGTAAAATTCATAGCAAACTTAAAATATAAAAATACTGGAAATGTATTTAAATAAAATTCGTTGCAAAATTCGTAGCAAAATCAAGAAAAAAAAGTTTAAACTAATTTTGTGAATCTGTAGCAACATCCATAACTAAATTGTGGAATCAAATAGTTAAAAACAGTTAAAATAAAACTTATAGCAAGATCCATAGCAAAATTAAGAAACAATATGTAAAAAACTAATATAGTAATTCCATAATAAAATCAATATAACAATTATATATTTAAAAAATAACTAAAAAGTTAGTAAAAGTCTTCACGAAGTCTCCAATAATCGAACTAGACCCGTAATTATTATAGAAGCTTAGGCTCATGACATTGTATATAAGAAATTGTGATCTTACTTTTGCTGATACTTGAATTTCATGGCGCTTATTTGTTAAGACAAAATGTATGTTGTGAAATCAAGTTAGAATTCAAGTCAGTAGTATTGTTGTTTTCATTTGAATTTCAGATTGTTTCTTTTCAAATGATTCAACATCTCTATCTTTCATCTTTATAACCATATCATTAGACCATTACAACCCAAGCTTACCCCTAAGACATAAAAAACCCATCATCACCCGTTAAAAGTTTTGAGTCTTAATAACCTATATTAAACATTAAGATACGTATTAGTCTTGATGACCTATTGAAGTACATCATCGCCCATAAAGAGTTATAATGCGTCTAACGACCATGATATTCGTTAAGACCATGTTGAACCTATAGAACTCAACATTACTCATTATAATTCAATCTTACATTTAAATCCTTATACGACCTAATTATAACCCACTATTATCCAACCGTGGCTCTTTATATAAGTTAATTATAACCCACTATCATTCAAAATTATCAGCATCAAAATTTCGGCTGAGGCGCTTTAAATCAACCCACTCCATCGCACATCAACCGTACAGTACAGGGCTCTCAAATCGACCCAAACCATTGCACATCTCTACTGTTACACCATAGGCAGCCGCCACTTCCGATTGTTAAATTGCGATACAGGTAATCTTCTAGCGTTTACGCTCTTACAGATTGGTTACCCAACAATATGTTATCTAGAATTACTTTTGTACACAAATTAGATTAAAAGCAATGTATTTTGTTCAGTGGTATTGGAGATGCACATCAAGTGCTCGATGAAATGCTTCAACCAAGATTTCATGATGTAGATTACTGGCCTCTTTGGTTTTATCTGGTATTCTTTATTTTGGAATTCGGATACAAATCTTTACTAATCTTATTATTTGAAAATGTATTATTTTCATAGTAAAGTGTTCAATATCCGCAGAAAGGAGAATGTTTTTATTTAGATCTTCTTATGCGATGATGCTGAGGTAAAACATTTTACATGTGATTTTCTTAAGTACATTTGATTTGATTATAAATGAAAGGAAAATTTAACACTTATCACCTATACATTATTTTACTTTGTGAATCTTAGGACTTGAAAATATTTTACTAGCTCATGGTTCCACTTCAGATCAAAAAAATAATACCCCAGACTTGCCCCCAGTGACATCCAATTCAGGTTTGCAAGCTTCATTTTTTGTAGTGAATTTTGTTTATTTTTGGCGTATGCTTCTTAAAAACTCTACCTTTTTGAACATGAGGCAAGTATTTGTTGTGTAGAATTTGGGGCATATTAGTGACTTGTGGTGGAAATTAGGGGTACCATGGTTTAGTTTAATACCATGAACTCGTCCTATCTCTTTGGTTTCATGTTGGGTTTCTTTCTTTACTTTTGGTCAGTTCAGTTAAAAAATTTTAGACTGTAGCTAATGTTTTGGTTTGTGATTTATACCAAAAATCGGCCTTATTAAACCGGACTGGACCGTAGGAATGATATATATTTATATTTTTTAGTATTTTATATTATGTAGTTTATGATTTTTATGTATTTTAGCTTTTATAATTGAGTTTATTACTATGTAAATCAAAGAGTGTGGCTTGAGGAAATATGTTTTCATCATGGGCATTAGATAGTAAATATGCTTTGTCAGGTATGATTTTAAGTCTAGTAATTTAGTTGTTTTTGATACTTTTTTAGTTGTGATTTGAATTCTTTTTCATGGTGTCTATCATACAAACCGTAGAATATACATTATATATGATTTATATCGGGTTTAATACAAAATAAAAAGGTTAACATACAAATTGGATACACACATTTACAAACTTGTAATTTTTTATGTAAAAGAGATTTTCCTTTTTTTTCCTATAGAACATTGATGTGTTATCAAAGATGATGTACGAGTTTAATATATTATAGGTGTAACGGTTGGAGGAAAAAAATAGCTTAGCTGGAATGGGAAAAAAGCTGACTTGGATCATGAAAAAGTAGAGAAACATGCTATGTTAGGGACAATTAAAGAAAATGTGAGATTCTAAGCCGAAATGAATGAGAAACTTCAATTGTCACGAAACCAGCTACAAAACTTTCCACCAAGTTAAGATATATGGCCTTATGTTGGTATATGAAATTTCAGTTTTTATTGTATTAGTTTTTGGATGATTTAGACATTTCTTTGCATTCATTTGGATATTTATGCTATTTGGTTTGGATATTTATCTTTTGTATTATATTTTATAAACTTTAAGTTGAATGTTGACATGAAAAAAGTGGAGAAAAAATATAAAAAACAGAAAAATGTCGAAAAATTCTGTACAAATCTATAGCAAAAAGGTTACATAATATGTATTGAAATCAAGCGAATTTTTGTAGCTAAATTCGTAGCAAAATTTATACAAATTATGTAGCTAATTTTCATAGCAAACTAGATAGTAAAAACATAGCAAATACCGTAGCAAAAGCATTGTATGAAATTGTAGCTAAAGTTGTAGCCAAAACTCGGTAGCAAACTCCGTGGCTAAAAATCGTAGCAAAAATCTGTAGCTAAAAAAACATAGCAAAATTCTGTTGCTAACGATTCATAGCTAAAAATCCGTAGCAAACATTTTTGTAGCAAAATCCGTAACTAATGTAACTAAAATAACGACGTCTCTTTTCGTAGCTAAGATTGTAGCAAAATTTTGAATCCGTAGCAAAAACCCGTAGCAAAAAAGTTAGCTACAAGACTTGTAACTACGGACCAAATCCGTAGCTAATCCGTAGCAAACATCTGTTTTGCTACAGATTAGTTACGGATTTGGTCGTTGCAAATGCCTATTTATGTAGTAGTGAATGGTGGTGGTTTTGGGCCCCACTAACGACTGTTACAGTGGTATTCAACGAGCTAACACTTCATATTGGCGGTTGGTGGTGGAACACCGTTTTCGGTGAGATTCTGGTAACCTTGTTTGGTCGCGAGTTTTCGTCATATTGTTGGATCGTCGTCGTCTTCTTCGTTTGATATCTCCCATTTTCAACTATTGGATTGTCGAATCGGAACACACAAATTTGATGCTTTGTGGAATACAGGCGCCCGACGGGGACAAGGCTGTCAGACAACGGGGCATCTACACATAATACCATAGCCTCCGCCCTAAAAGGGTATATTTTTCTTCGGCTGCCGGTATTTGCGTCACATGTAAATACACTATTGGTTTACAATACTAGCGTCCAACAAGAGTAAAAGGGAGGAAGCGATTGTAAATTAGATAAACATTTTAGGAATATTGGATTGTCTTGGACAAAACTTTGACTTAGATGTTCAAAATAGACCATCTAGAAAGCTAACCAATCATAATACCTCATTGTTATTTTTATAATTAAAAATATAAAGTAAATAATGATTGTGTTTTCAGTTAAATAACCATTAGCGTTGTGTTCCTGAGCTCACTTAACAAAGGAAAGGAAAGGGAAACATTTCCTTTCTTTTCATTTTCCTTTTCTTCCTTTCCTTCCACCCAATTCCCTCCAAAATGGAAAGACCGAATTTGCACTACAAAAGCCTCCATTTTTCTTTCCTTTCTTTTCTTCCTTTAAATGAAACTCAGGAACACACTGTTTATTCTTTCATTCCTTAAATGAAACTCGGGAACATAAGCCTCTAGGGCTGTCACTTTTACCCGAAACCCAACCCGAGAAAACACTTACCCGAACTAACGCGACCCAAAAAACCCAAACCCGAGAAAAGACTAACCCGAATCTGAACCGAAGTAATTCGGGTTGGTTCTAGGGTTTGATTTATAAGTTTTGGGTCAACCCGAATAAACTTTTGGTTTTAAAATTAAATATATTTTTAGGTATAATAGGCTTAGTCTTAGTCACTAACGTTATCAGAATCTGGTCCTAATCGATTGTTGTCATTACAACTAATATAGATAAATTGTTTATTGCTATTTATGTTTTCCGTTTATTACTTATAGCAACCGCAATCAAACAACCAAATCACACCCGATTGAAGACGATTATGGTTTGAGTTAGTACTCTTCTTTTGGATTGTTTTATCACGTTATGTTGGTTTATTATTTGATTATTTACTTACGAGCAAAGAATAATATGTTATTTTAATTTTAGCATTGTAGTTTTTTAAATTTGTTTGTTTTTGTGTTGTTTTCTAGGATAATCGAAACCCGATTAACCCAACCCGAAAAAACCCGAACCCGAAAAACCCGTTAGAGATTCGGGTTGGGTTTCGGGTCAAGATTTAAAACTTTGAAACCCGAAAAACTCGACCCGAAAAACCCGAAACCCAAAAAACAAAACCGAAGAACACCCCTACAAGCCCCTTTTCTTTCCATTCATTTCCTTATCTTTCCTTCTTTAAATTGGACTCGGAAACAGAGCGTAAGTGTTTTTAAGTAAAAGTTAATGAATGCCCTTCATTACACTTAGTCATATCATTTGCAATCAACAACAATAGCCTGTATGATGTAGAGCTGAAATATATGTAAAGCTCGAGCGTTAAATTGAAAAGGATGTAAACTGACGTTTTTGTATCTTGGTTTACCGATTGGAGTAAACGTGAATCTCAAAACACTTCTCACTCACCTTGTCTCATTTGCTTTGTTTTTACTCAACCTCTACTAAGGTCTTTTGCATTGACTTATAGCAAACTATGATACAGTCACGAACTGTACCGGAGCCATCAAATTCCTGTAGGATCTCCGCCCCAAACCGAGCTCATACCGATCGAATCTGTGTTGTGTCCCCACCTCAACGCGCGGTCACGCATACTAGTTTATCTCTTATGCATGTTTTGCACGAGTAAGACTGTTTAAATGAATCCAAAGTGAATTAGGAGTAATTTTATCATCCATAATAATAAAAGTTTGCGGACTTATTTAATTAGGGGAAAGTTAACGTACACTTGTAATTAACGTGATAATTGTGAGAATCAAGTAAAGCAATTATATATACACGTAGAATAAAGTACTCTACAAGTATATATAATTACTACTCTAATTGATTTTTATCATTAGCATATTACTATCATTTGTATTTGATTCAAACCTTATTTAATTAATAAAATCTCATAATATTATTATGTAAATATATTCATCCTAAAAAGCCAGAAACGGCTTAACTATTTATTTTAGTAAAAAATAATATTTTTCGAATTCAAACATGCTGCTTTACATTTATTATTATTATTATTATGGCAAATCTTTTATTGATGGTAAATTGGTAATATATATTTATCGTCTATACATAACTTCCTTGTTACGTAATATGAACGAATGAATTAATCTATAAATATCATCGATCGATCACTAAACCCTACCTTCAAATCCACATTCTACTATAACCTGCAATTACCTAGAAACCAATGGCGGATCAGTTTCCTCCAGATACTATATACCAAATCTTGTCAAGATTACCGATCAAATCTTTGGCTCGTTTCCGGTGTATAAGCAAATCATGGCTCGAATACATCAACGACCCGTACCTCGAAACCATTCATGTCGAAGAAGAACCGACGCCCATCATGTTCCAACAGCATTCACATGTTCATCCCAACAAGGAAGAAAAGGAATATTGCAAAATAAGTTTTTTGCGTGCTAAGCAATTAGGTACTTCAACTGTGAAGTTTAGAAAGGAACCCGTTTTGCAGTTTTGTTATACGGATCGGAATGCAGAAACGCTGGTTCTAGGTTCATGCAACGGGCTAATCCTGGTTCGATATGATGAAAATCACCTGTCACTTGCACTTATTAACCCTCTTACTAAACGGCGTTACAATCTCCCACCCGTCACTGTTAATTATGATTTTGGTAACTGGTTCTATCCGCTAAGGGGCACAGGGATTGGTTTTGATGATTCCATCAACACTTTAAAGACGGTGTGCATTATTCTTAAAGGAAGATTACATGATCATCCACTAGATGTAAATTTGGCACGGGAACAACTATGCACTGTGGTTCATGACTCAAGGACGAGCTCATGGCGAGAGATCGCGCAAGTCCCTGCTTATCCGGTATATGGTGAGGGTGTATTTGCGCATGGACGTTTGCATTGGCAGGTTCTTTCTGTTTGGGTGTCACCCGAGGAAGGAAAAAAAGTGGTGTGGTTTGATGTGAAGATGGAGGAGTTCGGTTTAATAGACGCTCCCAAAAGTTGAAGGAGGCGGTTGGTTTAGCGATAAGTTGGTGGATTTGAATGGTGAACTTGGATATGCGTATTATGAATCAAGCGGTCGCGTGGACTTGTGGATGTTGAAGCAGGAAGAATGGGTATTGCACTGTCATTTTGATGTAAATCCATCGGGATGTTCTTATTATACTTATGTGGAGGTTTTGGGTTGTTGGAACAAAGAAGGTGACATATTGTTGGCCATTGGAGGTGGGATACGGTTGATGGTTTATACCCTCAAAACTGGTGATTTACGAGCAGTTGGTAGGGGGGAACGACACACATCAGATATCCTAATGTATCGAAGCAGCTTGTTTTCGATCCGTACAAGTTCTTATTAGGTAATTAAAAACGAACACGTCAATGAGAAGAAGAAACAAGTGTGTGAATTGAAGTGGTTCGTTTATATTAATTTGTGAACAATCCATTAGTTTTGAGTATGCTGGTCCAATTTGCCTGAACAATCCATTATTCACTTGATATGTTCTGATATAAATTTCAAATATGGTATATGTTTTTTTATATTCTTGAAACAGGATAAATCATCCACTTTGTGTTTTATAAGATTCTATTCATGTGTATGATAATTAATCATCCATCTAAAAGGCTTTGATCATGTGTTTCGGATTAGATTTCAGTCACATCCCTTTGTTAAGGAAGTGAACCTTCGTTTATTAGTTTCATTAACAAATCAACATATACTTATTCAAATATACAAATTTCCATTCTTAATCTCAAACATCAGACATAATCATAAAAAATAAATACAAAGTTAATTAAGTACATATGAACATTATGTTATCTCAAAATAGGCTTAAGTTCTGAAATGACTAGCCATGTATTCGGTTGATGATTTAAGAACGGGATTACAAGGGGATGTAAACTAAAACCCTAGCTTTGGGGACTAAGTTATGATGAAAAATGAAACAGCCTAACGAAAGATCTTCCTTCCAAACAGCATGGACTATATATTTTTATACTTAACTCTTAATAAAGTTGATTCTTCATACTTAACGCATTGTTTGATTATTATTATTATATATAATGATATGATATTTTAAAACCAAATTCTAACATGGCGGCTAGAACGAGTATCATCGAGTCTTGCCACTATGAAGACTCTAATTAATATATCAATATTTTGTTGATTATTAAGTTTTTCATCACATATATATTAAGACTTAATATAACTTGTCCATGAATCATCTTCTGATATTAATTCAGTCTCACACACAAATCATGATTCAAGTTCTAGCGGTCATCATCACTCTGTGGATTGTTTACACGAACCTCAAGTACTCTAGAAGAAACAAAGTCAACCTTCCACCTGGAAGCTTCGGATGGCCAATCCTAGGAGAATCTTTGTCACTGCGTCGTGCGGGGTTAGATGGAGTTCCAGAGAGATTCGAACAGGAGCGGGTTGAGAAACATGGGAGTCCGCTAGTGTTCAAGACGTCTTTGTTTGGTAACCGTGTGGCAGTGTTGTGTGGTCCTACTGGTAACAAGTTCTTGTTTGGGAATGAGAATAAGCTGGTGGCGGTGTGGTGGCCGTATCAGTTAAGGAAGCTGTTTGGCAAGTCTTTGGTTACATCTCATGGTGATGAAGCTAAGTGGTTGAGGAAGATGATGTTGTCGTATCTTAGTCCGGATACTTTCGCTAATCACTATGCGGCCACTGTGGACGTCGTTACCCGTCGCCATATCGAAATTTACTGGCGAGGTAGTTAAGTTTTGAGATTTATTTGCTAATCAAAGACTTATAGCTAACAGAGATATTCATGAAAAAAAAAGTTTGGTAGTTGTTTAGGATGTAGGAACTTCACACCAACAAATTCAAAAGAATACTCATGGTTGCAGGGCCGAGAGAGCCGGCCCGATATCCTTGTGGGCCCGAATATTTTTTTTATATTTAAAATTTATATTTTTTTTTATAAGAAAACAATATGTATATTTAATGTTTAAACTTAATTACACAATCACTACACTAGTCTAGTGGTAACTGGTAAAGAGGTGTGACTCCTACAAGGTTGTGTGCTATAATCTCACTTGATACATGTTTAAGCGTATTTTTATACAAAAAAAATGGTTTCACACAATCCAAATTATAACCAAGTAAGCACATTTAAAAATTAAATTGTTTAAACCCAACAAATACTATTTTTACTTAAGGCCTAATTTTTTTTGTTCGCTTTTAGCCCAAAAGTTTTTAACAATTCTCGAAGACGGCCCTGCGTGGTTTTAGTGAAATTGGCAATTTAAAAGTTTTGAAAAAAAATGTCTACTAATGCAAGAAAGTCTATCATTCATGATATTTTCTGATCATTAGAGCCATAGTTAGTTAGTTACTCTCATTAAAGAGGAAATATAACTACTCCTTTTTAATGCAATATGAGATCTACCATATATATAAATTGTGATGCCCTTTTCTTTGACAAGTACAAACTAAAATCACACAAACATCCTCATAAGTTATGTTGTTTATCTATATCCTAAGGAAAGGAAGAGATGAAAGTACACCAAACAATTAAGTTATACGCCTTTGAGGTTGCTTGTCGTTTATTCATGAGCGTCGAGGAGCCAAACCACATTGCAAAACTTGGTTCCTTGTTCAACATTTTCTTGAAAGGCATCATCGGGATACCTATAGACTTCCCTGGTACACGGTTTTACAGCTCGAAGAAAGCAGCAACCGCAATTAGGAACGAACTCATGACGATTATCAAGGCAAGAAGAGTGGAACTAGAAGAAGGAAAGGCATCATCTACACAAGATTTGTTATCACATTTGCTTACATCTTCGGACGAAAACGGCAGGTATTTAACTGAGGTGGAGATTACAAATAATATCTTGATACTACTAGTTGCTGGTTCTGACACATCCAGTATTACTATAACGTTGCTCATGAAGAGACTCGGTGAGCACCCTGATGTTTATGACAAGGTGTTGAAAGGTCAGTTATGTTCGGTTATTGTGGTTCTTATATATGTTGACGCGGTGACAAATGCTGAATTGTTTGTAGAACAATTGGAGATTTCGAAGGCGAAAGAAAAGGATGAGTTGCTTAAATGGGAGGATATGCAGAAAATGAAATGCTCCTGGAATGTTGTATCTGAAGTCATGAGACTAAATCCGCCCACCATCGGAGCATTTAAAGAGGCGCTGGTGGATATCGAATATGCGGGTTATACCATACCCAAAGGATGGAAGGTAAATTTTGGGTGTGTCTGGTTTCATATATATTTTCGAAGGAATAGAATTTTTTTTAAATGAAACTTTTTATTAACATTTAACACAAACCAAACTACATCTGGATAATGGGTAAGCGAGCAACAAGCTGCGCCGCTATCCCCTTTTGGATCGCAAAGCCTATTCTACTAAATATAAATCTTTGGTTCCTCGGGCTCAGCGAGTCACTGTGGCGGATTTAGAAGTGAAATCAACTGGGCGTAGCTGAATACCTTTAAATATAGTAATTTTTTATGGAATTAACTCCAGTTCCAATTCATTTGGAAACTAAACACATAAAAATGTAACTTAGATTCTAACTAACAAATTCTGTGAACCAAACACCCCCTGCTCGTTAATTATACTTATGTCGATACCGTTGTCAAACTAGCAACTCTTAGACCCTAAACTTGTTTGCAGCTATATTGGAGTGCTGCATGGACACATAAAGACGAGGCTAACTTTAAAGATCCGACACGGTTTGATCCATCAAGATTTGAAGGTTCAGGGGCACCGCCATTCACATTTGTGCCATTTGGAGGGGGTCCTAGGATGTGTTTGGGGAAAGAATTGTCACGGTTGGAAGTACTTACGTTCCTTCATAACATCGTTACCAATTTCAAATGGGATTTGTTGGTACCCAATGAAAAAATCAAATACACACCCATGCCTATTCTCGAACAAGGCCTTCGTGTTCGCCTCCGTCCACATCAAGAGTGATGAATCTCAGCATGTATATTGTAGTAAATCTTCATGATGAGAACTTTCTCAGAATATGATACTTGGTACACATAATAATAATAATAATAATAATAATAATAATAATAATAATAATAATAATAATAATAATAATAAATTTGGATGGTTCCGGGTGTGGATTTTAATGTTGGAGGAATTACACTTGTATCAATACTAATGTGTAAATTATGACTTCAAATTGGTTAAGATTTCCTGTAATTCATTTGTGACCTCAACCATGCCCATTATTTTGGTTCAATTAGAAATTTTTGACATTGACTAAATCCAAAACATGACATAAACACAACATGAAAATAACAGTTTTGCTCGTGTATAACACATCTAAAAAATGTTCGATTTCAAGTTATTTACCAGGCTAGTTAAAACGCTGCTCTCTGCCAACCCATTTACTTGTTTAAATGGATATGCTACATAGTAGTCGCACGATTTTAAAACGAGCCATAATCACTTACACAACTTTAAAATGTCTAGATTAGACGTCTTTGACTTGCATAAGTTAAAGATGCTTTATAAAACACTATATTAGACAGATAAAGGTTGTACTCCAACACAATCTCGACCACAAAAATACAAAAAAGATTTACAAAACACGACATCACACAGATAAATCTTTTTCTTTTTTTCATTTATACTCGAAATAAATCATGAATCATCATCATCATCATCATCGTACTCAGTATATCCCACCAATAGCAATGCTATGGTAGGGTCTGAGGAGGGTAAGATGTAGACAGCCTTACCTCTATCCCATAGGGATAGAAATAAATCATGAATGATCATCATAATTCATACATGCTTAGCCGCACCCTGGAGATCTAATCTAAACCACAGGATTACCTACATGTAATTTCCAAAAATCCAGTCTTATTAACTCCACAATTGACTCTTAGCTTAGTATCCATAACCTGAGAAAACAATATCAATACAACATTAGCAAATTAAACCTACCGAAAAACAACACAAACATTTCGCAACAATAATTATTTTAAGTACCAGAATTGTCCATTGGGGTTCCAACAGTGACCGGCTCGGGTTCCTTAATCTCTACGACAACGCAATCCGACATCAAGAATGTTTTCGCCACTGATGAAGCATGCTCCAGGCAGCATCTCACCACCTGTAATTTCATCCCAACATATGAATCCAAATGTTGATGATAACTTTATGCATAACTAAATAATCTTGGTACACAAGTTGACCATTAACTCACCTTAGTCGGATCGATGATTCCAGCTGTCATTAAATCTTCATATTTATCAGTTGCGGCATTGTATCCGAATCTAGGGTTATCATTGGCCAAAACCTTTTCACTAACAACACTTCCATTAACACCTGCATTCTTTGCAATCAATTTAAGAGGGTAACTTAAAGCCCTCTTAACAATATCGGCTCCAACCTACAATTTGACAATTTCATCAATATATTGCAAAGAAATCCAAAATTTAGCAAAAAAAGAAATAAAGATACAAACCTTTTCTTCTTCATTATCGAGGGTTTCGTTAATAGCATCAACTTTAGATGCAAGCCTCAACAGAGTGCATCCACCACCGACAACAATACCTTCATCGACAGCAGCCTGCAAACCAATAGCAATGTACACTGGTCACATATTCAGATCAACTAAAACAAATTTAAGTATAATTAGATATGATGAGAAGTAAAACTCACCTTTGTAGCATT
Organism: Bidens hawaiensis; assembly: GCF_021521415.1. NCBI lineage: Eukaryota > Viridiplantae > Streptophyta > Magnoliopsida > Asterales > Asteraceae > Bidens > Bidens hawaiensis. The sequence continues at coordinate 1,479,319 of NW_027491042.1, forward strand.
AAGAGCATCTTCTACTCTAAGTTTCTTCTCCTTCAGCTCGGTTTCAGTTTGTGCTCCAACTTGAATGACCGCAACACCACCCGAGAGTTTTGCAATTCTCTCGTTAAGTTTTTCCTTCTCGTAATCCTGCTCGGCTACCTGTTTAAAGTAAAATAAAAAACAATAAATATTCAATAACAAATTAAACATGTGCAAGTTAAAAAAACATGTTGTGGTTATGAGTTTTGACCTCGATAAGGTTTCTAATTTGCGCCACGCGTTTTTCAACCGCTTCTTGAGTGCTCCCGTCACCAACTATTGTAGTATAATCCTTGGAGAGAACCACCTTGGCAGCATGCCCCAAGACAGAGCTGTCAGCTTTGTCTAAAGTGATCCCCACCTCGTCTCTAATAACAGTTCCTGTATTAATAACATAGGTGGTAACTCATAGCCTGTTCTTTATAAGATGAGTTGATTTGGACAAAGGTAAATTGTATATGGGTTCATCCGGGTCAACTAAAATTAGTCAATGGGTCAAACAAGCAATTATTATCAAACTTGTTAACTTAACAAACCAAGGTCCAAATGGGTTAAGCATTACGTTTCTGTAGTTCGGTTTCGGTTTTGCATCTAATAAAAACCGTACTAAATCAAATGTATAGGTGTTAAGTTCTAATTTTGAATGTTAAGCAATTTCTAATAACTAAACAAATAGTGTAACCCAAATACTTTAGCCCATATATATATATAATCAAATAATCATTAGTTAAGAAATATTTAGGCCCAATTCCATTACTTTGGGCCAATTTTCTTTTATGGACCAAAATTTTCAAGCCCAAATGGCAAAACCGAACCCATACAGGAAAACCGAAACTGAACAGTTTTCAAAAACTCAAAGGACCGACATTTTGTTTTTGGTTTGGAAATTTTACCCTGACAACTACAGCAAAAAATGTGTAATTTTCACAATTCTTTACCATTATTGACCAGTCACCTGAACCTGACCCATCACGACGTCACAAAAAACATAGCAATCACTATATTTGTGAAAAATTGAAAGCAAAACACTACCTCCGGTTAAGATAGCAATGTCATCAAGATACTGGCTTTTTCTCTCCCCAAAACCGGGAGCTTTAAGTGCAGCGATCTTTAATGAACCTCGAAGCTTGTTCACAACAAGTGTCGCTAAAGCTTCTTGTTCAATATCCTCGGCCATTATGAGTATCGGGTATCCATTCTTGATAGCATCTTCCAACACACTAATAAGATCTCTTGCATTTGTTATTTTCTTGTCCACCAATAATAACTGCAAATAATTTTTTAAGTTACGCGATATTCATCAAATTTTTGTTATAAAAATCGCTCATTTACCTTGCAGTTTTCATATTCGGCAACCATTTTCTCGCTATCAGTTACAAAGTAAGGTGAGATGTAACCACGCTCAAATTGCATGCCTTCAACAACATAAAGACTGTTTTCAGCACTTTTTCCTTCTTCAAGGGTTATCACACCCTTTCGTCCTACTTTACTTATGGCTTCGGCTATCATGTTTCCAACTTCATAATTGTTACCGGCACTAACTGCCGCAACGTCAACGAGTTCACTATCTTCCACCTACAAAACAATTTTAAATAACCATTTAAATAACCATGATTAAAGAAACTGTATTTACTGTCCATATAAAATCTTAAAAGTTTTCTTCCTTAATTGTTTATTGTTTATAACAACTTGCAAGTTCCTTAATAAATTTCTGAAACCATTGTTTATTTTTTAAATGTTTACACATTATGTGCATTCCGCTGGTGTTAGAAGTTCTGTTAATTTTTTACAAGATGACTATTCTGACCTTATAACTTAAGGACAAACAATTCTTTTATTTCTAGTTTTTTCCTTCTTTATTTATCTTACTTTTTTTTTACTTTTCTTACGTTCACTAACTGGTGTTAAAAATTATGTTTAATTTTTCCAAAATGACTATTTTGCCCTTATAACAAAAAGGAGGACAAAATGTGTAAATTTCACAACTCTATTATTTTCTATATTTTTCTTTTCTTATTTTAATATCTTCTTTTCTTTCTTTTTAACACTTCAATTTCATAAAAGAATTTAATATTTAATATTTTGTTAAGAGTGAAATACACTTTTCATCCATTAGGTCTATATCAACTTGCAGGTTGTAGTTAAACTATGATAATTACCATAAAAACATCCTTTATTTAAAAAGTTGTAACTCATTACGTCCTTTCAACTAACCGGTGTTAAAAATTCTAATTCTAAATTTTTACAAAATTACAATTTTACCCTGACAACTAAAGCAAAAAATGTGTAATTTTCACAATTCTTTACCATTCTATTTCTGTTTTCTTTCTTCAATTTTCTTTTCTTTTCCTTGTACTCTTCTCATCTCTTTTACTTTACAAGTGTTATTATTTCTGTTTCCACTCTTTTTTATTAAATGAAAAAACAAGTATTACCTCTTTTGAGATCAACTTAAGCTCAGCCACCAAAGCTTTAGTCGTCTTCTCAATACCTCTGGTAATAAGAACAGGATTTGCACCCGCAGCCACAACCTAATAACAACAATTTCATTATTCACAAAGATACAAACAAACCAACAAAAAGTCACAATCTTGAATAAACTCGAATAAGTATAAATTCACAAACCAACCTTGACACCTTCTGTAATAAGACCCTGTGCAAGAACCACCGATGTTGTGGTCCCATCTCCTGCCAAGTCATTGGTCTTAGCAGCCGCTTGTCTAACAAGTTTTGCCCCAATATTCTCCACCGGATCTTCCAAGTCAACCTGCAAGTCAACCATAAGAATACCAATTAACAATTTTTAAATTTTTTAATAAAGAATGCATTTTTAGTCATCAAAATCACCTCTTTAGCAACGGTAACACCATCATTCACAATCTTGGGAGCACCATATTTGCTTTCTAAAACGACATTTCTGCCCTTGGGACCGAGAGTAACCCCAACTAGATCTGCAAGTTTGTTTACGCCAATCTGAAACAGCAAAATACGATTGAATGGTTAGAACATATATTACGAAAGAAAATAACTATATTACAGACTATTGTTGACTCACTTGCAGCTTCTTTATGGCTGACCCGTCTTTGTTAAAGTACAATTCTTTTGCAGCTGCTTTGATTTGGGAGGTTTTTGGAGCCCGTCTGAGAGCAAGATTCGGTCTCCGGCCCAATGGGCTAGAAGATATTGAAGCAGAAGATGATAATTTGTTTGAAGAAGCCAATGATCCGACTGCAGTAACACCAGCAAAAGTCGAAGCCATCTGTTCAATGAGAATAATCATCAGGCTCTTTAATTCTCTATGACATAATATATTCTTCATATATATAGATATTCATCATATTATTCGTGCTAAAGCAGGCTCAAAAACCAGAAATAGTATTTAAATAATTCCAATAATCGTCTGCATTTGGTAAAAACTAGAGAAAGCAAGAAACCATATCCGGTTCGTGCTTGGAACATGAATTTAGACTAGTGCTGCTAAACAAGCCGTGTTCGTGGTCGAACCCTGAACCACCACAAAGAATTTACACGAACCCAAAAACTGGGTCCCACGAATGAACCCGAACAGATTTGCGGGTTGATACAAACATAAACCGCTTAATCCGGAAAATTTACATCATAATACTTCAAAATTCTAAATTTACATATTATTCTACTTGTTTGAGCACTTATGTTTTTAAACTTTTAAAATTCACAGCCTTATTTTGAGCACACAAGTATGTATGAATGACAAGTGAAATTGAAAATTAAACAATGAAGTCAGTCTGCCTGTAAGAACCAGTAAACACAAAACCCCAAATTCACAAGCATTACTACCCAATGCATTCTAGTCAATATAAACAGTGTTACATATTAAACTGAACATCATGTTATCCGTAACAACAATTGATAACTCTATTCTGTAAGGAAAGTATAGTATCCTCAAAAAGACCCATGTGAAGTTATCTATAAGCAGGTAAGAATTTGATAAGCAGAAGAAAGATGAATGTAATTAGCTTACCAGATAAGATATATTGGTAGTATGGTTGCAGAACACAAAAATGAAGGTTTATAGAGTTTGGTAGGTCAGTGTGTTACGAGTGAAGGCCGAGTTGTTTATATTATATACGACTGCATTCTCACTCTCATCTTGAAGGTTCGGATTGATTGGAACCGTTGGATTGGTTGTCAGATGAGATGATTATTATTGGATTTGTCTTTTGTACCCGAATCCTCTAGAACACCATCGAATGGGGTATCATATCTACTTTTCGTTTTTAGTTTTATCTAGGGTCCCGCTGAGAACCACAAACACACTTTAATGCGCGGCGTATAGCACTATACGAAGCGTATTAAAGTACAGTTTGTTTTATATGTTGTACTTTAGACGTCGCGTATGACATTTTATGGGGCATATTAGGAGACAGTCAAACATAAGACTGATTATGTCAGCCCTAGGTTGTCAAGTCATACCTTACACGTCACGTATAGTGCTATATGCGACGTATTGGTCCAATTTGAATTATTGAGCCACCGACTCCCTCTCTCTTCTCTTTTTTATATATGTTAACATGCATAACCACACATGCATCACCATCACCATCCAAGAAGCAAAGCAAAAAAATGTGATGGTTCGACAATTTATTTCCTGACAACAAGGAGGAGCCGGGATACTCACCTAGCGAGTCGGGGTTACCTGATTTGAACCAAATTTCGTTGTATATATATATATATATATATATATATATATAATAGAGTCATTAGTTTCTCTATAACTAAAATATGTTACCATTACGTTTGTCAGGAGTATCACGGTTACAATAGTCAGAATGAACTGTCTTACAGCCAGCCAAGCATGCCTAGGTGGCTAGGTTACCAAATTTGAACCATGATTCGTTGTACATTTATTTAATATAAAGTCGTTAGTTTGATTTTTAATTAATATATGGTACCATTACGTGTGTCACGAGTATTTCGCTCACGATAGTCAACCTAAACAATGTTACGGTTAACCATCGTACCAGTTATCAGTTGGCGGTCGGATTATGGAGGCCAGTCGTCTTCTTCGTACCACTTACCAGTAGTATAGGAACCGTATTACGGAACCCAGTCTTCGTACCACGTACCAGTAGAAGTGTTACCGTATTACGAAGGAAACGAACATGATGTTGATAATTATGATGTTGGGGGAAACTCAAATGATGAAGATAATTATGATGATGATTACATACACGAGCCGATGGTTTCGTATAAAACAAATACTGCAAGACACCATATGTTTTGTTTGGGTTATTATTCTTTTTTTGAACATGTTTAAAGAATAACCTTATAACCGTTTCATAGTTTTGAGACTCGTAATGAGTTGGAGGATTATGCCAAGAAGAGAGGACGACATCATGGGTGTGTTATTGTGGTCCAACGGTAAGGAAAAATAGTGTGGACCTTGCATGCAATCGTGGAGGGGAACCGAACCTGAATGCCATGATCAGGCATACTGATAGTATTAAAAGGTGTTGTCTGTTTAAACTCATAGGGAGGTACGACACGACAAGTAGTTGTTGGAGGCTTGAAGTAGTAAACGAGACACACAACCATGATCCCGTTGTCTTTGAGGAGGGGTATGCCCAGTTCAGGAAGCTGACCAACGCTGAACTTGATATGCCTGCAGGTTTACATCGGAACGGCTTGAAGCCCCTTCAAATTGAAACAACCTTACATGATCAGTTTCCCAGTTGCAAACCTAAACCTAATGACATATACAACTACGTGAGTAAGCTTAAAGATCAGGAGAAAATTGGCGCTACCCCCATGAAAGTAGTTGAAAACCTTCATAGTTTTACTATATAAAGCATGTGTCTATAATATTTATTAAAGTTATATTTAAATCCAATGCAAATACTTTTAAGCTTTTTCCATAACAATGGCTTCGTGTACTATACCCGGAAGAATGCTTTGAATGACAGGACGAGGGATATTTTCTTTTGTCATAATAAATCGCATAAATGTGGCATGCATTCCCCGAGTTGTTGTTGATTGACATGACGTACAATACCAACATGTACAACTGGATGTTGGTTCAATTTGTTGGTGTGACGTCGACATCAAAGTCATTCTGTATCACTCACGCATTTTTAATTAGGAAAAAGAGAAGAAGTTCACATGGCCCTCGAGAAACTTTAAGGAATGCTCGGGGATTGTATGGAGCCATGCATGATACTGATTGATGCGGATTGAGCCCTTATGAAGTCGTGTAATGTAGTATTCCCTAATGCCACCAAAGTTTATGTATATGGCACATCTCCCAGAACATGAGTCTTTATAACACAAATATCGGGGAGGATTTCAAGTACTAGTGGAAGGTTATGTACATGTTTCCGTCGACCAAATACTTTGACTATAACTGTAATTGTCGTCAGATAGAATGTCATTTGAAACAACACAACAGACAAGGTAAGCCTTTCATGCGTATACAATTACTAATAGTTTAGATATACATTTTATTAGCTTTTCCTTTTATTTTGTCAAATGTGTGTGGTTATATTCGTGATAACTGGTTGGAGCCATACAAACAAAAGTTTGTAGCTTGTTGGATTGATGACTGCTGAAACTATAGCGAGTGATGTGCAAAAAGTAGTCAAATATTTATTAACTAAATTACGATAATCTAGACACTAAGTAATACTCTAGACTCTTTTAAACTTGACTAAACTACTGCCCGGCAAGTGAACCGATCGACTCTAGTCTAGCCAAGTAAGTCCGGATATCGAACTCACGAGACTCTTTAAATTACGTAAATTAACTAATAAGACTCGACAAACTGACACGGCTATTTATTCTTATAATTGTTAGGGGGTTTTAAATTACTAATATTGAACTAATAAATTAACTAATTTAGAAAAGATAAGTAAACAAAATACAAGACAAATTAATCTGATTGACTTATATGATGATGAAAAACCACATAGACTTGAATCCCCTAAGTTGCAGTTATCAATTAATTGGAAAATACTTGTTATAAAACTGGGATCACAAAATAGATACTTAAAAGAAAACCCGAACATGACCCCTGACCTTTCTTAAGAAGACACATATGGGTTTCTAATAAGTTTTAAGACACACCAGTTTTATATATTAAACTTCCTTGCGGTTATTTAAATAATTATGAACAAGTACCTTTATAATGAAATCCTACCTTACAGCGTGGAAATCAAAGGTAGTTTAATATACTCAATTGACTCGATAGACAATGTCAGCCAATCAAACCTAGACAGACTTCTTACGAAGAAGTAAATCTAGCAATCTTAATCAACAAAGATCTAACAAATAATCTATCACCTTACAACCTTTTAGGTTAGCTACACACTTTAATTTGTTTGACTAACAATATTATTCCTATGATCTTATTATAAATCAGTCATAAACTAGTCAAGAACACATAGTAAAGACCTAATAAAATCCTATTATATGAAACAATCACCAAGGATAATGTGGAATAATAAAACTCATCAATCAAACCAAGCACGCATATGCATCAATCAAACAAAAAGCATAATCCAAAGAAAATCAAACATTAACAAAGGTTAATTGATAGCCTATGCAATCTATAATGTTTAGCCTAGCATCTTAAAATCAAACAAAACAATAATAAAGGAACGCATGGTGAAAAATAATAGAAACGAAAGATTAAAGGAGATAAAACCTGTAGTCTTCAATCTCGATCGAATAGCACTTCACCGGATGATTCCTTGCCTTCAAAACCGCCAACTAATGCAATCCTAAACTCCAAGAAACTCCAAATTCGGCTCTTGTTCGAAGGGTCGTTTTCAGGTTAATGTTAAGGGTCTTTATATAGTGAAATTGGGCCCTAAACCTGACCAAAACGGGGAATATTCTGGAAAAATGGCCTCTATGCGTCGCGCACCGAGATGGCTAGGCTAGTCGTGCGGCGCGGCGTGCTCTATCGAAGCCGGCCCGACCGACATTTATCTGGTTCCTTCCTGGTTCGTTCCGGCTTCTCATTTAAGCTTATGCTGAGTTGTGTTTTGCCATTTTCAACTACGTTCAACTTCCGGAGAGTAACAAAACACAAATATGTTAGTTGTATACAAAGCTTAACTACAAACGAACAAAAACTAATAAAATAATATAATAAAAATACAAGGGATATATATTGTTTTGGACAAAAATCAGCTAAGGATAATGTATCCAAATCTGTCAAGTGAGGTATAGTGATAACACGATAATAGTGAATGTATAATCGAAATCTTGATGAACACAATGATTTGATCACGAGGGAAAAAACCCTTAATTACGATAATCTTACTTCGGTCAAAAACTAGCAAGGTAATCTTTGGTCGAATTGCTTCGGTCAAAGATTAACAATGTAATCTTTGGTCGGATAGTACGTGATTATAGTAATCTCCGGCACAAAAAACCCCCCGGATGGTGAAAACTATCATCGTCGAGTGTATTAATGATAAAAGGTGGTTACAAGTGTTGTGGAGTTGATGATCGATGTTACAAAGTAAGCTAGTGAATAGAGAGAATATTTGCTTTTGCTCTAGTGTGTGTGATAATACATGTGTCCTTCTAATCGATCATAACTCGATATTATATTGAAAATACAACTAACAATAATTCCTAATAATCCGCAAGTCCTCCACTAGCCACTCCCATGACTTTGACCACGTGCCATAGAAGTTCAGTAGCGAGATGAGCAGAAGAATAAGTCTTAGAGCCGTTGTTGATATTTAAACATCAATCTTCACTTGAAATCGTCCATTACTAGCTATGTTCAATAAGGATCCTGGATCCATATTCCAGCTAGAGAATACTCCATAAGGATAATTGATGCCAGCACGTCTTAAAATTGTTATACATGTCTAACACATCACCAAACTAAACGCAATCATTAGTAAACAAATAATACCGAGGATCGTTGATCTTTTATAACCTGATACACATCTCAAGGATTATCTATCCATAAGATAGTTAAGGATTAAGGATCCTCAGCATAAAATTCATGCCCTAACAATTGCCCCCAAAATGGCGGGTGATAGTGGAACACAGCTGTCATTTTGAAATTCAAACTCCTGCAAAGAAGATGATTAGACGTGTGTCAGGCGGTTAATATCAACAAACCATTATTATACGCCGCCTATATATGTGATGATCATAAGTCTTTTATAACCACACATCCAGCCATCTTTCAGGTATCCTTCTTTCTTCTTGCTTATTTTCTTTCAACATGTCGACTGTTTCTGTATCCTCTTCCTCTTCTTCTTTCAATCATACCGACCTCGATGACCTCTACTCGCAAGGTATCCTCCAAGCCCCCTCTTCCGAGATCTGTAAGTTCACAGATTTGGAAATTGATGAAATCCGATCACACTTTCCAGCAGATACAGTTTTCCGACCCTTTGATTCCACATCTCGTAGTGATAGTATTTCGAAAATCTGGGTCTGCTTTCCGGCCCAACCGTTTCGCATAGGTTATAAGTACCCTTTTCCCGACTTCACTCAAAGGTTCTTCACTTTGACGGGGATTTGCTATATCCAGACCATGCCAATGCTGTGGAGAGTCCTTCATACCATAGAAAGAATAACCGTAGAGGTGGGTATTGAGTTTGGCTTAGCAGAGTTATCATTCCTGTACAATCTCGTTAACCATGGTTTCAAATGCTTCGTCTTCAAATCGAAACCTCACCAAGTGACCCCCATTTCCAAAGTTACTCTAAATGGTACCCTATGGAGGAACCAATTTTTCTTCGTAAAAAGGGATTCCATTCGGGGTGGAACTGATCTTCCCAAGAAGTGGATACCAAAGGGTAGGATGTAGGATCCTTAGATAACTAAGGTAGAATACTTTATTCTTGAGCTAATACTCTTTATTGCTTATGTAGTTGAGAATTTTGATTTGCAATCTGATCTACCTGGAGTTGAAGATAGAGTTGAGAAATTTCTATCACTGGATCCTACAATCAGAACTTTTCAAGCCAAGTTCATAGAAGCTCTTCAAGGATCAAACTCAGAGTCAATCATGTCAAGTAAGAACAACAATTTTTAATATCAAAAATATAAATATTTGAAAACTTATCTGTGAATTGCTGTTTACAGGTGCTCAAAAGTCAGGAAAGTCTGCTTCTAAGTTCTCCCTTGAAGACATTGATTGCATGTTTACCAAGAAAGAGACCCCGAAATCAACTCCACTGTCTGAGCCTCGTCCAATCACCACTCGAGCTAAATCAGGATCCAAAAGGAAGAAGAATTCAGATCCAGAAAATCCCTTTGATACCGAGAAATAGCTCCTTGAAATGCTTTCAACTGTAAGGATCCTTTATTCTCTTAATCTTCATTTCCCCAGTATCCTTCTTAACTTATCCTTTTTTCTTGTTATAGGCCATCAATTCTGCTCGAAGCCACTATGAAAAGACTGTTGGAGAGTATGAAAAGACCCTTGCTGCAATGAGATCCATGGCTGCCACCAAGGACAAGGCCCTCTCCAAGATGACCAAAACAGAAGACCATGCTTCCACATTTGTAGTCCAGATGCAGGACGAGATCAACCGAGCCACTGAAGAGGCAAAGGTCTGGGCAGCTAAGTCGGTCCTCCAAGCTAGAATCAAACTGGTGACCGAGGCCAATGATCCATCATTTGACAAATCTTCATGGGAAATCAAGAAGTGGAAGCAAGCCTTGACCGACTTGGGCGGAGGTGAGGATGAAGCAGAAGGTGAGATGGTTGATGTAGGTGAAGCAGGAACGAGCGGTGTGAAGGATCTGGATGAGGCTGAAGGATGCAATGAGGCAACGGTGGAGGTGGAAGCAACTGCATGAACGGGCGATGAAGGATACAGAAGACAAGGCCCAAGCCCGCTTTATTTTGCTTTTATGATGTTTTTATGAACAATAACTTTGGTTTGTAATAAACAGTAGTAACCAGGATAAAGGATCCATGATCCTTAAGACAATTTGCCAGGGTGACAAAGGTGGAGGAATCCTCTGTTTGTGGGGATGAAGCCTTTGTTGCCCCTGTTTTTTAGTTTTCCTGCATTTATGAATGGTTAGTAGTACTCACTTAACCCGGATGGATGGTCCATCTTTTGCATGGTGAAGTCCGGGTTACGAATTTTGAATAAGTCCTAGCGGCTTATTTTATTTAATATAAATCTTTTGACTATTTGCTTGTTATTTATTCTTAAAGGTTTGTTAGATATAACTTTAGCATTATTGACAGTTTTGGAAAATAATCTTAAGTAAAAGATTTTTAGGATACAAGATCCTTATGAAAATTGCTTAGGATAGAATATCCTTAAAGAACAAATAGTAGGATAAGATATCCTTAAAAGTTGATAAAAGTTGTACAATAGAATATCCGTAAAGGACACATTTTAGGATATAGTATACTTAAAAATAGGTAAAAATTTTTAGTAATAAAACAACTTTAAGGGAATAACCTTCTAAACTGAAATATCCAAAATTATTGCAACTAATATAATATATAAATTAATTAACAGAGATCATACCAGAAGGTCTAGGTAGACCTAAGTTACCATAAGTACTGAACTTTCAGTGATCCTTGAAGGAATAACTTTAGGATTCTGGATCCTTAGAATTTTGATCTTCACAAAGAACTTAGAAAATCTGTTGCAAATAAATCATAGTGTTAACTGGGGTTAAACCCATTAAGCTGGGAACAAGCCCAAATAATGAACTGGGGACGAGCCCGTGCAACTGGGGACAAGCCCGTGTAACTGGGGACAAGCCTGTGTAATCTGGGGAAAAGCCCGTGAACTGGGGACAAGCCCATACTGGGGACAAGCTCAAAACTGGGGACAAGCCCAAATACGGATGTTAACTGGGGACTCGCCCAAACCGGGATTTAGCCCAAATGTGAGTGACGTGAAAATGCCAAAACCTTAGCTAACATGAAAATGTTAGAAACCTTTGTCTTGAGATAACGTGAAAACGTTATAAACCGGTGGTATGGTACGTCTAGCATAAATCGTAGGATCCTCCATATAGCCGAAAGCAACGAAATTGTCAGCCACTAAGCGTGTACTGGTCCCGCTGCCTCGGACTATACGTTGGATAACATGCGCTCCAGGAGAGAGTGTAGTGTGACATTCGTCAAATTTGAGTTTCGATTTATATTTCGTTTGTAAACTTTCATATTGTAAAAACCGACACAACACCCTTTGTTCTTTATTTATTTATTTATTTATTTATTATATAATATTATAATATACCTCGACCGTAAATAAACCAATGTTTGTCGTAATGTAGTGTCGTTAAGAAAAACTTATGATGGTCCAAACTTATTTTCGTAAAGTGTATAAGCATTAGAAGCCTTCAAACTCGTTTCAAACAACCATTAGAACTTGAGGGGCCTGTTGTGTAAATACGTATTATATAAACCTAACTAAAAACAAACCCTAACATTAACTTAAACATTCCCAGCCATCTTCTTCTTCTAGCCGCTTTCCGGCCGCCGCCTTCTGGCGAGCCTAACTCCGGCCACCACCATCTTGCACCACCATCACCACTAAACCACCACCATCGCAGCCCACACCACCACTTCCATCACCTCCACCTCCTTCTCTATAAAACGCAGCCGCCGCCGCCACAGCCGACGCCACCCCTGCCGGCCAACACCACCAACGAACACCTTCACCCAGCCGCCACCCACCCCCCTGCCGTTTCCGGCGAACCTCCATTTCCGGCGAGTCCCGTAACTCCGACGCACGCCCAGCCACCACTTTCCACCTCCCCTTTGGTCCATAACTCCGCCAACACCCTCTCCTTCCCTCCCTCACGTTTCCGGTAGCCCTTTACCCCTTTCTCCTCGGTTTTCATTTTTCTGGCGACCGGAATTCCGGCCGCCGTGGCTGCTGTCACTCCCTCTCTATCTCTCACTCAGTCTCTCTCTAGCTCTCTTCTCTCCCTCTGTTTGGTTTCCATCTTCGGCAGTTTTTCGACTCGGGAATATGTGATAGGTAAATAAATTTCGGTTTTGGTATTATTAGTTTCATATATTGATTTCCGGGTTTAAGTAGTTAATAATTGGTTTGCGTATCGGTTATAGTTTTGAAGCGAGATTGATGGGTATGGAGTTGGTTTGTTTTGGGTAAAAGATAAACGAGCGGGAAATGAATACATTATGTTCTTATGGGTTTAATTATTTTGGTTCGGTTGGTTTGTACATAAGTTGTTGAACAAGAGGTCTCGGGTTCGTGTCTCAACCTAGACCGGTTTCGATATAATATTTTTAGACTTAACAAATTGTTACCATTAGTATTAATATCAATATATAAAATTTATTATTAGTATTATTACGTATAACTTACTAATATATTTATTTATCATTATTATTATCATTATTATTATCAAATAGATAATTATTAGTATTATCATTATTATTATTAACAAGATTATTAATATTTTTTTTATTACTATTATCTTTTAACAAAATGATTATTATTATCACTATTATTATAAATATTAAAGTTGTTATTAATATTATTAAAGATCATATTATTATCTATTGAAATCATATTTTTATCATTTATTTATTAACAATAATATTATTATATTTATTTTGTGAACTCGTTTAGAAATTGAACCGACATCGAGTATAGTATCATTATTTACTATCAATATCATTACTTATTATTATTACTATGTTTATCAACAACACCTTAAAATTAATACCAAGATTTTATTCTTTAACTATCATTATTAGTATTATTATAAACTTTATTATCAATTCCTTCTTTTTATAAAAACCAAACCCTTGATTTAAAACCCGTCTTGTTTATATTTAATATTGGTTTGGTTGTTTAAAATCCCAAATAAAATAATATCATTTTCATATTAATTATCATTTAAGTATGAGTCCCAAATTATTAACAAATTAACCGACAATCCGATTTACTACCGAACCGTCCTATTTATATATTTTACTTTACGGTGTCAAGTTCATTAATATATATTACATTATTTATTCTAGCTAAGGTGTTTATCATTCAAGTTGGATCTTTCGTTTACGTTCAGCTTCATTTACTTGTCTATTTAATTCTCGGTTCACCAGTCGAGGTGAGTACTTTCATACCCCTTTTTCCATCTTTCGTTTTGGGGTGACATTTCATACTTATCAAACTAAATGTTTTAATTACTTGCATCTTAAACCCCCAAACGTGATTGTATACCTTACTTGAATAATTGCTCGATTTGGTGTTCTATGCTTATTTGACTATGTGTTTACAGCTTTTGGATGGTGAAACTATAAATCCTATACCATTTGGCAATGGCAAGGTGTCGCTAACGTATGCTATTAACGATAACTATAAATCCTAGACTACTTGGCATCCCCTTGTAGCTAGGTGGTGCTAATGTAAGCTTATTAGCAACTGTCACTAAAATCCTAGACTAATTGCCAATAGCTAGGTGTCGCTAACTTGTTTAGCGATAACTATTTTATCCAGTTTTATAGCTCTTATTTATTGTTTCGTATACAAGTTTTGTGGCTTTTCATACTATATACTTATATGCTCAAACTTATGAATTGCTCACCAACCTTTGTGTTGACAAACTTTATTTTATGAAATGTTACAGGTTTGACTTTCGTTGACTCGAGAGCTTGATGAAAACGTTACCAAGACCTTTAGGATATTAGTAAAACGAATAACATATTTGTTACTTGTATTCAGTTTGTTTGTATAGACGAGAAGTGTTGTTTATTGATTTGTTGAAATAAATGGGTTAAATAAATATTGTCACTTTAAATAGTGTCTTGTGTATTTGTCCGATCACGTTACACCCCGGCATGTTCCGCCTTTGGTCGGGGTGTGACATGTAGAAACTCTATTTATAAGAGAAGGTGAAAACCTTTAAACCTTAGAGGACATGACCATCGGGGGTCATATCCAAACGTGGGCTAAGCCAAGAGAAATAGGATAGTACCTCGGATGTAAATGAGAGGTGGCCAACCTCTTGAGCATTAAGTATATCATAATAATCCTACATTGGTACTCAAAACTTGGAAAAGATAAAATGTTAAGAATATATTATCCCAAAATTAATAATAATAATTCAAAAAGAATAACTGATCAGATAGATATTACCGATTTTGGGATCCTAGATCCTTTAAGGATAATATATCCTTTCAGGATACTGGATCCTGATCAGAAAAAATATTTTTTGAGGTGGATAGCATTCCATGCTCTTGGTAATCTGCTGCCCTCTATTGTGAGCAAATGATGTGCCCCCTTTCCCGCCTCCGACTCTATCTGATAAGGTCCTTCCCATTTGGGTGCCAACTTTCCATCAGCCGGATTGGTAGTATTTTGGAAGGCTTTCCTCAAGACTAGATCTCCTTCCTGAAATCTTCTGATCCTTATATTCTTGTTGTATGCCCCAGCTACCTTTTGTTGATAGGCTGCCATTCTAATCTTGGCCAGGTCTCTGAGTTCTTCAACAGTATCCAAGTCTTCAAGAAGAATTTCTTCATTGGCCTGAGGATCACAGATGCTTGTTCTTGCTGTAGGAACCACCATCTCTGTGGGTATAACTGCTTCTGATCCAAACACCAATGAGAAAGGTGTTTGGCCTGTTGCATTTTTGGGTGTGGTTCTGTCGGCCCAAAGAACATAAGGTAGCTCTTCGGCCCATTTTCCCTTCTTGGATCCTAGTTTCTTCTTTAGATTGTTGATGATAATTTTGTTGCTAGACTCCGCTTGACCATTAGCTTAAGGATGTACTGGAGTAGAGGTAACCATCTTGATGCCCCAACTGTCACAAAAGTTAGTGGTTCTTTTCCCGATAAATTAGGAACCATTATCACAAATAATTTCCGAGGGGATACCAAATCTAGTAATAATATTTCTTTTAATGAAAGATATCACCTCTTTTTCGCGTACTTGAACAAAAGCTTCTGCTTCTATCCATTTTGAAAAGTAGTCCGTCATTTCAAGCATGAATACTTTTCCTCCTGGTGCCTTAGGTAGTTTTCCTACAATATCCATACCCCATTTCATGAAAGGCCATGAAGAGGATAATACATAGGTTCTGCTGGCTGGTGGAGGATGTTTGCATGTCTTTGACAAGCATCACATTTCTTTGAATACTCCATTGCATCTCTCTTCATTGTTAGCCAAAAGTATCCTGTTCTCAGAATCCTGGAAAATAGGGCTCTACCTCCGGTGTGATTACCATAGTCACCTTCATGAAAATCTTTGAGCACCTCTTGGATTTCAGGATCCTCGATGCACCTCAAGTATGGATCTGCAAGAGATTTCCTGTATAGCATATCATCTAATAAAATGTATCGTAACCTTGAGTTTGAAGGATTTGGGATTCTCTGTTGCTGGAATCTCTCCTGTTTGGATGTGCTTCTTGATTGGAAGGATCCATGATTCTCGGTTATTTGAGGATAATGGATCCCAGAGTACTATTTCTTTGTCATTTGTTATTTCTCCAACTTCTTGTTCCCATATTGCTGGTGAGAGAACATGAATGATTGGAATCTTCGTATCTTCTAGAATTTTAAGAGATGAGGCTAAATTTGCCAAAGCATCTGCCCTGGCATTTTCTTCTCTTGGTACCTGTACAATGCTAAATAATTCGAAGGATTTTGCTAATTCCTTCACAACATCTAGGTATTTAATTAGTTTTTCTCCCTTAACAGCATATGAGCCATTAAAGTGGTTAGCAATTAATAAAGAATCTATATATACTTGAAGATACCTGATCCTCATACACTTAGCTAATTGCAAACCTGCGATCAAAGCCTCATATTCTGCCTCGTTGTTCGTTGCTTGAAACTCACAGGCTATAGATTGGGGTAATATGTCCCCCCTGTGGCGATTTCAGTAGGATCCCCAATCCTGTTCCTCTTATGTTGGATGCTCCATCTGTGAAGAGGATCCAAGGATCCTTAGTCTTTTCTAGTTGTTGGACCTCCAAGTTAGCTTCTTTTTGTAGGTCACTAGTGAAATCAGCCACAAAGTCTGCTAGTGCTTGAGACTTGATTGCTGTTCTTGGCTCGTATGGAATATCGTATGCACTTATGTTAGGCCATGATTTTTATACTGAGGATCCTTTATCCTTGACTATCTTATGGATAGTTTACCCTTGCAATATGTATCAGGATATAAAGGATCGACGATTCTCGGTATTACTTGTTTACTAATGATTGCATTTAGTATGGTGATGTGTTAGACATGTGTGGCAATTTTAAGACGTATTTGCATCAATTATCCTCACAGAGCACTTTACGTCTGGAGCATGGATCCAGTATCCTAATTCAACATGACTGTTAGTGGACGAACTCATGTGAAGATGGATGTTTAAATATCAACAACGGCTACAAGACTAGTTCTTCCGTTTATCTCGCTACTGGACGACTATTGGCACGTGGTCAAAGGTCGTGGAGCGGCTGGTGGAAAACTTTCGGATAGTTAGTAAATATTGTTAGTGATATTATCTTATTTAATAGAGATATGATCGAGTAGGGAACACATGTATAATCACACACACTAAGAGCAGAAACAAGCATTCTCTCTATTCACTAGCTTACTTTGTAATCTCGATCATTTACTCCACAACAATTGTAACACCCTTTTTACTTAATATAAACGACGGTGATAGTTTTCACCGTCCGGGGGTTTTTTGTGTTGGAGATCACGATAATCACGTACTCATCGACCAAAGGTTACCTTGTTGATCCTTGACTGAAGTGATTCGACCAAAGATTATCTTATTAATCGTTGACCGAAGTCATTTTATCAAATATTACCTTGATAAGTTTTGACCGAAGTAAGACTATCTTGGTTAAGGGCTTTTTCCCTCGTAATCACATCACTGAGTTCAACAAGATTTCATTCATACCTTAGTTGTTACCGAGTTATCACCTTACCTCACTTAACAGATTTGGATACTTGATCCTTAGCAGATTTTTGTCCAAAACAATTTGGCGCCCACCGTGGGGCCATTGGTGCTATAATCCATATTACTCCTATCAATTCTCATTTTTTCATACCCATATCATTTTCAATGGCCTCTCAATCAACCTCTGCTTCATCAACCATGCCCTCATCAATTTCTCTCTCATCAAGGACCTTGCCGCCGATGCCTCCTCCAATCACGGGAGCACCAAAGGCTGCTGCTACTGGAAGCAAGACACAATTACCAGTCTTCCAGAGCTCAAAAACCGCTGCTGCCGCGCCGGTGGTTAACACTAACAATGATGTTTCATCTATGTTTTCGCAGGTTAAGGCATATATGGAGCAACATAATAAGACCAACCAGAGGATCCTTCGCGAGATAGAAAACATCAAGAAATCTAAGAGGCCGGCAGAGGATCTCACCCCTTTGATGCCCAGGATGCTGGATTTCACAAGTCCAGGATCCCTGGCACAGTTTTCGCATGGATCATCCATCCTTCAACAAGGATCCATGGGTCCTCAGACTCAAGGATCCTCAGCATTTCAGCAAGGATCATCCATCCTTCAACAAGGATCCATGGGTCCTCAGACTCAAGGATCCTCAGCCTTTCAGCAAGGATCATCCATCCTTTAACAAGGATCCATGGGTCCTCAGACTCAAGGATCCTCAGCCTTTCAGCAAGAATCATCCATCCTTCAACAAGGATCCATGGGTCCTCAGACTCAAGGATCCTTAGCCTTTCAGCAAGGATCATCCATCCTTCAACAAGGATCCATGGGTCCTCAGACTCAAGGATCCTCAGCCTTTCAGCAAGGATCATCCATCATTCAACAAGGATCCATGGGCCCTCAGACTCAAGGATCCTCAGCCTTTCAGCAAGGATCATCCATCCTCCAGCAGGGATCCATGGGTCATCAGATCCAAGGATACTCGGACTTCCAACAAGGACCATCCAGCTTCAACCATGGGCCGATGGGTCAACCGACGCAAAGTTCCTCGTTGTTCCAAAGGGGATCAGGAATGCTTCCGCCAGGATCCTCCGGGATTCCTTATCAAGGATCCTTATTTCAAGATCAAGGATCCTTTGGATCCCAACATCAATGATCTTCCGAAGTCCATGATGGGGGCATAATCCCCATGCAGACCATAGCTTCTGGAGGACCCACTCCGATTGCTGATTCCTCTTATCCCAGATACTCGTCCGGGATGCCAAACTTCACCCAACAGAGAGGTAACTGGTACGATCCTATATCCTTAGACACTAACCATGGTTCCATGCAGGATGCAGGTATCAACCAGGCAATGGCCAAGGAGTAGCAAAAACTCAAGGATATGATATCCAGTGTTCCCGGGGTGATACGTTCGATTCCTGAGATACCGGAAGGAAGTCACAAGTTATCCAGATTCGCTCCACCAATCTTTGATGCAGAAATCCCGAAGCAGTTCCAAACTCCCAACATGAAGAATTATGACGGGAGCACTAATCCTGAGGAACACGTTGCCCAATATAGGGAAATGATGGAAATTAATCATGTTCCTGAAAGACTCAAGGAGGCTTGCCTTTGCAAAGGATTTGGAGCCACACTAACGGGAGCTGCGCTGAAATGGCTGCTAAGTCTCCCCCCTTTCTCGGTTACATCTTTCTCGCATTTAGTTAATTTGTTTAACAATCAATTTTCCTGTAGTCGGAAATTTGAGAGGTTAACCAGTGATTTATATCGTGTTATCCAACCTAGTGATGAATCCCTTAGGGATTTCGTTACCAGGTTCGGCAAGGAAGCTCTAGAAATCCCAAACCTTGATATAACTACTGCTGTTGAAGCATTCAAGATGGGAATTCAAAAGAGCTCCCCTTTTTATGATGATTTAGTGATGACTCCGTGCAAGACATTAGATGAAGTTAGAAACAGGGCATTAAGATACATCCGATTAGAAGAAGATAAAAAGATCCAGGATCGTCTCGGGGGACAAACGAAACAAGAAACTCCTGAGAAGAATAAAGGATACTGGAATTGGAATAACAATTCGAAGCCGTACGCCAAGTTCAACAATCAGAACGTACGGGCAGTTGAAGAAGGAGATGACGATAAAGACTATCCTTGCATCTCCGACTATTGTTTCTCTGTGGATACTCATGGCTTGATCTGTGCCATGAAGGATCTGGGAGAAAAATCAAGGTGGCCCCGAAAGAATGAGAAGGTTGTCGGCTTCAAGGACAAGTCTAAGTGGTGCGCCTTCCACGAAGATTTTAGCCACGCGACAGACGAGTGCATCGGCTTAAGGAGGGAAATTGGATACCTCCTGAGCAAGGGTCACTTTAAGAACTCTTGGGAAGGAAGAAATACAAGATCCAGGATCCTGAAGATCTTCCATAGAAAGCAACACCACCACCGCCGGATGCTGATGTGATCAACTTTGTCTCCAGAGACTACGAATTATTTAAAGATTCTTGTGCCATAGAAGAAAGTCTCGTAGAAGAATTCGAGTTGGATAATGAGAGAAGACCGCTCATCCCCACTACTTGAGCGACTGATCAGAGAATCTTTTTCAATTCAAGGATCCAGGATCCTCATCAGGACAAGTTGGATGTGCAAGCGGTCAATTTCATCTCTGAAGGTTCAGACATATATGGAACTTCTTTCTCTACAGCAAAAATACCTGCCAAAGATATCAAGATGGATAATGGGGATCGCCCAATAGTGTCAACCACATTAACAACAGACAAGAGAATCTTCTTCGATGAGGAAGACAAGCTGAACATTCAGGATCCTCATCATGACGGTTTGATTATTACTTTATTTATCTCTAACCATTATGTACGCAGGATCCTAGTGGACGGTGGCAGCTCGGTCAACATTATCCAACATGATGTCCTCAAGAAGATGAACATCCCGGATTCAGAAATCATTCCTAGAACATCGGTGCTAGTCGGTTTCAGTGGTGAAACCAAGAAGACATTGGGGGACATCAACCTCCCAATTTATATCGAAGGGTTAAACTCATACCAAAAATTTTGTGTTATAGATAACCTTTCCTGTTGCAATGATATTTTAGGTAGGCCCTGGCTCCATGAAATGAAAGCAGTAGCCTCAACTTATCACCAATGCATCAAGCTACCTACTTCTTGGGGAGTTGTAAAAATAGTGGGTGACCAAGTAGAGGCCAAGAACTATTATTCATCATCAATGAAGTCAACAACCAACCAGAATATAGCATAGAACCTACAGCAACATCCTAGGGATGTGCTAGAAGCTCGGGAGAAAGACCTTAAGGAATTATCATTGGACACCGAAGATCCAGAAATAAAGGTGTTCCTAGGATCCAGTATCCCCAGTAAAATTGAGGAGGATATGATATCCTTCTTAGGGCGAAGAAGATCTACTTTTGCCTTCAAGCACTCGGACATGATAGGTATTTCAAAAGAGGTAATCACCCATAAACTCGGCCTTGATTTATCTGTTAAACCCGTCCATCAGAAACGAAGGAAATTCGCTCCTGAAAGGAACAAGATCATACAAGAAGAAGTTGAAAAACTTCTTAAGGCCAGTATGATCAGAGAGGTTCAATATCCTCGATGGCTAGCTAATGTGGTCGTTGTTTCAAAAAAGAATGGAAAGTGGAGGGTGTGTGTCGATTTTATGGATTTAAACAAGGCATGCCCCAAGGATCCTTTCCCATTACCACATATAGATTCCATGGTGGATGCAACGGCAGAACATGAAATGCTTACCTTTATGGATGCTTCCTCTGAATTTCAACAAATTCAAATGGAACCATCTGATCAAGAAGATACAACATTTATGACTCCTACCGGCATACACTGTTATACTGCTATGACGTTTGGACTAAGAAATGCAGGGGCAACCTACCAAAGACTAGTCAACATGATATTCAAGGATCAGTTAGGGAAGACCATGGAGGTCTACATAGATGATATGGTGGTGAAATCAAAGAAAGCTGAGGATCACCTTAGAGACCTTGAGGAAGCGTTCAATATCCTTGACCATTATAATATGAAATTGAATCCGTCAAAATGCCATTTTTGTGTTAAGGCCGGAAAATTTCTGGGATATATGGTAACCAAACGAGGAATTGAAGCAAGCCCCGAACAGATCGAAGCCATCCTTAATTTGAAGTCTCCTACAAACGCCAAAGATGTCCAAAGGCTCACAGGAAGGATAGCCGCTCTCAATAGGCTCATCTCGAGATCCTCCGAGAAGTGCAAAAACTTCTATGATATCCTTAGGAAGAATAAGAAGTTTGAGTAGACGGAGAAGCATGAAGCTGCGCTTACAGCCTTGAAGGATTACTTATCCTCAGCTCCGGCTCTGATGAAGCCCGTGGATGGAGAATCCTTGTATCTATATCTTGTCGTCTTAGGAAATGCAGTGAGTGCCGTCTTGGTAAAGGATCATGAAGGTGAACAACATCCTGTTTACTATGTAAGTAAAAGTCTTCTAGATGCAGAGTCCAGGTATTCTCATTTAGAAAAGCTGATTCTTGCACTTATTATGGTCTCTACTAAACTGAGACATTATTTTGAAACCCATCCTATTATTTTGAATAAAGAATGTTCTTAGAAAACCAGAGTTATCAGGTAGAATGGCCAAGTGGGCTGTAAAATTAAGTGCATATGATATCCAATACAAGCCAAGAACAGCAATCAAGTCTCAAGCACTAGCGGACTTTGTGGCTGATTTCAATAGTGATCTACAAAAAGAAGCTGACTTGGAGGTCCAACAACTGGAAAAGACCAAGGATCCTTGGATACTCTTCACTAATGGAGCATCCAACATGAGAGGAACAGGATTGGGGATCCTACTGAAATCACCACAGGGGGACATATGGTAGTCCATAGCTTGTGAGTTCCAGGCAACAAACAATGAAGCAGAGTACGAGGCTTTAATCGCAGGTTTGCAATTAGCCAAAAGCATGAGGATTAGGTATCTTCAAGTTTATGTAGATTCTTTATTGATAACTAACCACTTTAATGGCTCGTATGCTGTTAAAGGTGAGAAACTAATGAAATATTTAGATGTTGTGAAGGAATTATCGAAATCCTTCGAAATATTTAGTATTACACAGGTACCAAGAAAAGAAAACGCTGGGACAGACGCCTTGGCAAACTTAGCCTCATCTTTGAAGATTCCTGAGGATTTGAAGATCCCAATAATTCACATTCTCTCGCCAGCAATAGGAGAACAGGAAGTTGGGGAGATTACGAATGATAAAGAAATCATGCTCTGGGATCCTTTATCCTCAAACAACAAAGGATCATGGATCCATCCTATCAAGAACTATATTCAGACTGGAGAAATTCCAGCCACAGAAAATCCCAAGTCCTTCAAACTCAAGGTATCCCAATATATTTCGCTAAATGATATGGTATATAAAAAATCTCTTGCAGGTCCGTACTTGAGATGAATTGAGGATCCCGAGATCCAAGAAGTACTCAAGGATTTTCATGAAGGAGATTGCGGCAATCACACAGGTGGAAGAGCTTTATTTTCCAGAATACTTAGAACTCGATACTTCTGGCCAACAATGAAGAAGGATGCAGTGGAGTATTCGAGGAAATGTGATGCTTGCCAAAGACACGCGAACGTCCTTCATCAGCCGGCGGAGCCTCTGTATCCTATATCCTCTTCATGGCCCTTCATGAAATGGGGTATGGATATTGTGGGCAAGCTACCAAAAGCACCCGGTGGAAAGGTTTTTATGCTTGCTATGACCGACTACTTCTCCAAATGGATTGAGGCAGAAGCATTCGTACAACTCCCAGAAAGGGAAGTAATATATTTTATTAAACGAAATATTATAACTAGATTTGGTATTCCTGCTGAAATTGTTTGTGACAATGGTTCCTAGTTTATCGGGAATAGAACCACTAACTTTTGTGACAGTTGGGGCATTAAAATGATTACTTCCACTCCGGTTCATCCTCAAGCCAATGGTCAAGCAGAGTCTAGCAACATGATCATCATCAACAATCTAAAGAAGAAGCTAGGATCCAATAAAGGAAAATGGGCTGAAGAACTTCCTTATGTTCTTTGGGCAGACAGGACTACACCCAAAAATGCAACAGGCCAGACACCCTTCTCTTTGGTGTTTGGATCAAAATCTGTGATCCCTACAGAAATGGTGGTTCCTACTGCCAGAACGAGCATCCGTGATCCTGAAGCCAATGAAGAAATCCTTCTTGAAGACTTGGATACTATAGAAGAACTCAGAGACCTAGAAAAGATCAGAATGGCAGCTTATCAACAAAGGGTAGCTGGGGCATATAACAAAAATATCAGAATCAGAAGATTTCAAGAAGGAGATCTAGTATTGAGGAAAGCCTTCCAAAACACAACAAATCCGGCTGATGGGAAGCTAGCGCACAAATGGGAAGGACCTTATCAGATTGAGTCGGAAGCAGGAAAGGGGGCATATCATTTTCTCACAATGGAAGGCAACAGGTTACCAAGAGCATGGAATGCCATCCACCTCAAGAAATATTTTTTCTGATCAGGATCCACTATCCTGAGAGGATATATTATCCAAAAAAGGATCTAGGATCCTTAAATCGGTAACATCTTTCTGATCAGTTATTCTTTTTGAATTATTACTGTTAATTTAAGGATAATATATTCTTAACACTTTATCTTTTCCAAGTTTTGAATAACCATGCAGGATTATAATGATTCATTTGATGTTCAAGAGGTTGGCCACCTCTCCTTTACATTTGAGGTACTATCTTATTTCCCTTGGCCTAGCCCACGTTTGGATATGACCCCCGATGGTCATATCCCCTACGGTTTAAAGGTTTTCACCTTTCTCACGATCGCCAGTAGAGCACGCCATCCGATGTATAGTCCGGTGCAGCGGGACCAGTACACGCTTAGTGGCTGACAATTTCGTTGTTTCCGGCTATATGGAGGATCCTACGATTTATAGTAGACGTACCATACCACCGGTTTATAACGTTTTCACGTTATCTCATGTTTGGGCTAAATCCCGGTTTGGGCGAGTCCCCAGTTAACATCCGTATTTGGGCTTGTCCCCAGTTGCACGGGCTTGTCCCTAGTTACACGGGCTTGTCCCCAGTTGCACGAGCTTGTCCCCAGTTACACGGGCTTGTCCCCAGATTACACGGGCTTGTCCCCAGTTGCACAGGCTTGTCTCCATATTATTTGGGTTTGTCCCCAGCTTAATGGGTTTGATCCCAGTTAATATTACGAATTATTTGCAGCAGATTCTCTAAGTTCTTTCTGAAGATCAAGAAATTAAGGATCCCGGATCCTTAAGCTATTCCTTTAAGGATCATTAAGAGTTCAATACTTTTGGTAACTTGGGTCTATTTAAGACTTTCTGGTATGATCTCTGTTAGTTAACTTATGTATGATATTTGTTGCAATAATTTTGGATATTTCAGTTTAAAAGGCTATTCTCTTAAAGTTGTTTGATTACTAGAATTTTTATCTATTTTAAGGAAACTTTATCCTAAAATTTGCCCTTTGAGGGAATTCTCTTATATAAATTTTATCAACAATTAAAGATATTTTATCCTAATATTTATTATTTAAGGATATCTTATCCTAAGTTATTTTCTTAAGGATCTTTTATCCTGTAAATCTTTTACTTGAAATTATTCTTCGAAACTAGTAAATATGCTAAAGTTATATCTAACAAAATTTTGAAAATAAATAACAAGTAAGAAGTCAAAAGATTTATATATTAATTAAAATAAGCCGCAAGGACTTATCCAAAATTCTTAACCCGGACTTCACCATGCAAAAGATGGACCATCCATCCGGGTTAAGTGAGAGTTACTAATAGTTCATAAGTGCAGGAAAATTAAAAACATGGGCAACAAAGGCTTCATCCCCACAAACAGAGGATCCCTCCACATTTGTCACCCCCGCAGATTGTCTTAAGGATCATGAATCCTTTATCCTAGTTACTATTGTTTATTACAGACCATAGAAATTGTTCATAAAAACATCAACACTAAATAAAAAAGTGGGCTCGGGCCTTGTCTTTGATATCCTTCATTGCCCACTTAAGCTGCATCCTCAACCGCAGCATCACCTTCTCCCTTGCCAGCTTCAACCGCCTCCTTAACCCCACTAGTCCCAGCCTCGGTGACTTCAGCCATCTCCTCATCATCTTCACCACCAAGATCGTCAAGAGCAGCCTTCCATTTCTCCACATCCCAGGCCGACTTGTCAAAAGCAGGATCACCGGCCTCCTTCGCCATCTTGATCCGCACCTGGAATACCGACCTGGCAGCCCACACCTTGGCTTCATCAGTCGCCTGCTCCACTGCTTCTTGACGTTGGGCTTCGGCTAAGGATAGCTGATCCTCCAATTGTTTCTTCTCCTTGGAGAGCCTTGTCTGATAGCTGATCATAGCCTTGTCCTTAGCAACCACAGCTTTCCCTTAACCTGACATTTTTTCGCTCATCTGATGGATGGTCTTTTCATAGTAATCCCTCATAGCGGTCACAACCTATCAATAAATTTCATATCAGAAGTGGGACGATATTGGATCCTAAAATACTAAAGGACAGAATACAGTATACTTACAGAGTTGACAATGTCATAATGGGTCTCAGGATCAGAGGATCTTTTCCTCTTGGAAGCTGCGGACTTGGCCCTGGTCGTGGCAGTCTTGGGCTCGGAGCTAGTGCCTGCCTTTGAAGCCTCATTCTTGACAGCAGGAGAAGTAACCATACAGTCGATGTCATCTAGGGAGAACTTGAGAGCGGACTTTCCTGATTTCTTGCTGCCTGTGGAAGAAAAATCGACAGATAAGTGTTCTATTTTTTAATTTATTTACCTTAAAATTATTAACTTACTTGACATGCTTGAACTTGAGGAGATCTCACAAAAACCTTCAACAAATAGAGCTTGAAAGGTCCTAACTTCGGTATCCAGTGCTAGGAATCGTTTTGCTTTCTCTTCTATTCCAGGTAGTTTACTCAATGAAGCGAAGTCCTCAACTGCAGATAACAAGAAAGAATAAGGATTAAAATAGAAGCATAAAGGATCCTGCTATTCCTTAAGGATCTAGGATCCTACCCTTCGTGACCCACGTTGAAGGAAGATCAGTTCCCCCCGGTATTGAGTCATGTTTTACGAAGAAAAACTGATTCCTCCACACGGAATCATTTAGAGTGGCTTTTAAGATCGGATGGGGCTGTCGGGGCTTGGATTTGAAGATGAAATGAACAGGACCGTGGGTAGTAAGGGTGTATAAGTATGATAACTCGGGAAGGCCGAAACCGATTTTCTCCTCTTCAATGATTCTCTCGATAGTGTTGAGAACCCTCCAAATCATAGGCATATCCTATATGTAGGATATGCAGGTAGAGTTAAAAAAACTTTGGGTAAAAGATGGAAAAGGGTACTTGTAGCCAATCAGGAATGGAGTCGCCGGAAAACATCACACCTAACACTGGATTCGTAGGGTTGGAATAAGGTTCTCGGAGGGAATAAGGAGTGAAAACCGTTGACCTCGGGATCCGTAAATTTGCAAATCTCGGCCGACGGATTGGCAATGAGGCACTGAGGTTCCATTTCCGACAACTCGCAGTCATCGGAAATCTGTTCGGATGGATTAGAAGGAGCTGGAGAAGAAGAAGATGAAGCAGCAGACATGATTAAAGAAAATAAGAGAGAAAGGTCGGAAGGATACCTGATGCGTCGGAAGAAGCCGTGTATATAATCAAAGATATAGGGCGGCATATATAGACGGTTATTATTATCTTGGGGGGCTAAATGGTAATTAATTCTGGCAAAACCGTCCCATCTATCAGTTTTCGCAGTAAGTTTGAAATTCAAAATGACAGCTGTTTCGCACAATCACCCGCCATTTTGGGGGCAATTGTTAGGCCATGATTTTTATACTGAGGATCCTTTATCCTTTACTATCTTATGGATAGTTTATCCTTGAAATATGTATCAGGATATAAAGGATCGAAGATTCTCAGTATTACTTGTTTACTAATGATTGCATTTAGTATGGTGATGTGTTAGACAGGTGTGGCAATTTTAAGACGTACTTGCATCAATTATCCTCACAGAGCACTTTACGTCTGGAGCATGGATCCAGGATCCTAATTCAACATGGTTGTTAGTGGACGAACTCATGTGAAGATGGATGTTTAAATATCGACAACGGCTACAAGACTAGTTCTTCCGCTTATCTCGCTACTGGACGACTATTGGCACGTGGTCAAAGGTCGTGGAGCGGTTGGTGGAAGACTTCTGGATAGTTAGGAAATATTGTTAGTGATATTATCTTATTTAATAGAGATATGATCGAGTAGGGAACACATGTATAATCACACACACTAAGAGCAGAAACAAGCATTCTCTCTATTTACTAGCTTACTTTGTAATCTCGATCATTTACTCCACAACAATTGTAACACCCTTTTTACTTAATATAAACGACGGTGATAGTTTTCACCGTCCAGGGGTTTTTTGTTCCGGAGATCACGATAATCTGTTGGTACATGTGTGTCAGTAGTTCATAGTCTAGCATTTGTAATCGAGTCTGTAATGTAATTATGTTTTTGATTATGTTTATGTTTTTGTAACAAGCGAAGTTGTCAACAAGTTCGCTCAGGCGAACTTGTTGAACAAGCGAAGTTAATGACAACTTCGCCTGAGGCGAAGTTGTCGTGTTTATATACTGTTCGCCGTAACAGTTTAGGGGGGCGGTTAGGTTTCGTTTCAGTTGTTCAGTGAGCGTGTTACGTGTTTACAAGTCAGTCTGTAATAGTGACCTAGAGTCACGTGTTCGGTTATCAATATAACGTGTTTCGGTTATTGCTCGTGTGTTTGATTTATACATATTCTGCACTCGTATCTACCTACGCAGGGATTCCGCACCTGCGCAGATAGCGACATCCCGTGTACGATCCGTCCGGAACCTACAATTGGTATCAGAGCCATCGGCTCGATTGTGAGGTTCGGGATTTCACGCGGGTGTAGAAAACGTCTCGTTTGACCTATTCGCGGGACGTGTTTTTATTGGGATTGTGTTATACTCGTGTTTGACAGTCATTTTCAAGCCATTACATCGATCGGAAACTGCTAGATTGACGAAATCAGATCTGAACAGTTTCCTTGTTCATCGGGCGAAGTTACCGTTCTTCAGGCGAAGTTGCCGTCACTGGAAGTAGGGTTTCGGCGAAGATATAAGGATTAAGCGAAGTTAACCACAACTTCGCCTACCTCATAAGTTCGCCTAAGCGAAGTTATCCTCAACTTCGCTTACCTCCCAAGTTCGCTTACCTCCTAAGTTCGCTCATTCTAAGCGAAGTTATTCTTAACTTCGCCCAGTCAAGCGAATTTAAGACCCTGCGAAGTTACACTTTCCAGCGAAGTTAACTTTCAAGCGAAGTTATTCTTAACTTCGCCTACTGTGCTGTTTGGAAGATTTTTTTTTAAATTTTCGGGTTTTCGTGTTTTCGCAAAGATGTCGTCAATTAACATCTCCAATTTGGTCAAGATGGAAGTAGAAGCGGGGTCAGCCACTAAGGCCCCGAGGTTGATGAAAGGAACTGACTTCGTGGCATGGAAGGACAGATTCATCCAATACATTAAATATCAGGATGCAAAAATGTGGGTGTGCATCCAGGATGGATATATCCCTCCAACTATGCAATACGAAGGTCGTGATGTGGTTAAGAAGTATAGCAAAATGGAGGACGAAGAAAAGAAAATGTATGAGGCCGAGAGCAAGGCCCATGCTGCTATAACAATGGCACTTCCTCAAGAGGTTCTCCATACGTTCCGAAAGTACACTTCTGCGAGAGAGCTTTGGGATGCTCTTGAAAATAGATTCGAGGGGAACGTGGGTATCCGTGCATCAAAGGTTAAACTTTTGAAGACTCAGTTCTCCGTCTTCAAATTTTTGAAGAACGAATCACTGGATGATATTATCACCAGATACTATCATCTAATGACAGAGCTTAGCAATTATTCGATTGCTTACCGAGAAGAAGAGATCGTTGAAAAGCTTCTCGATGCTCTCCCACCGAAGTGGGAAATGTACACCGTTCTTATGAGGGAAGACAGAGACTTTCCTAATTATGATCTGGAAACGGCAGTAAACAAGCTCAGAACTTATGAGCTTAATATGGTTCGAAAAGAAACACCAACAGATCAGATACAAGACCCTGGTATGTATGGTGCAAAGGTTAACTCAGGCTCAAGTTCGAGGCCTGAAACAGCTGCTTATTACTCAAAAGGGGAGTCAGGTTATGACTCTTCTAATGAAGGAAACGTTTCTGTAAACTCGAATGGTGATGTCTGTTTCGTTGCTGGAGGATCACGTACTTCAAAGCCTCAAGCATCCACAAGTGGTTTCTCTGCAAATGCCTCAAGCAACAATTATTCCAAGATGCCTATGAGTGTAAAATCTGCTGAAGAGCAGTTTGCAGTCTATGCATCATTTATTGCATCCTACGAAAACTACATCCAGGGGAAGATTGTGGACCCTGCTGTTCTGGATGAGGACTATGACCAGATCGATGCTGATGATCTGGAGGAGATGGATTTGCAATGGCAAATGGCAATGATTGTGAGGCGAGTAAAACGGTTTATGAATAAAACTGGGAGAAAGTTTGTTGGTGGTAGGCCTGGATTCGACAAATCTAAGGTAAGGTGCTATAATTGTCAGCAATACGGGCACTTTGCCAAAGAATGCAGAAATGAAAGAGTTGAACGTGGACAAGGTCGGGCTACACAACACTCTGGAGTTAATAGAGAGATTAATGCCATGTTGACCAGAGAGGCAGGTGAATACAACTGGAACCTGCATTCAAATGAATCTGGTGAGCAGGCGAACATGGCTGAGGCTGAGGTTAAAGAATGTGAGAAGGTTGATGGAATTGAGAAAGCTACTGAAGAAGAAACAGCTTTCATGGCAGATGACAAGGACAATCGCTCCGAGGTAAGTAATAAGAATATTTGTACTAATTGTGAGAATTTGTCTGAGCAACTAACAACAATAACTGATCAGTACGTCCGTTTAGATGCTGATTTTAAAACTATTAAAGAAGATCACCATTTTACGAAAGCAAGAGAAAACAGTTATAAAATTAAAATAAAAGCATGTGAAAAATACATTCAAAGCTTAAAAACTAAACTTGCTGAGAAAATTGAAATAATTGATCTTAGTTATGAAGTTTTAGAAGAAAAAACTAAATTGATTGCTGATCGGGACAAACAGATTGCTGACCACCAGGTGAAGGTAGTGGAACTGAACCGCAAACTTGAGCAGTTCAGGAATTCCTCGGCCATCCTTGATCACCTCGTGAGTGATCAAGGTACCTCTGCAAAGAGGGGAGGAATCGGTTATCACGAGGTTCCACCACCCTTTAACCACAACTATACTTATAATCCGAGTGTTCAGAAATTTGTTGATTTCGAGGTTACTCAGACAACTCCCATCAAGGTTACAAATATAGAACCAAGTGTTAGCTGTGGCGAAACGAGTTCGCCTGTTTCAAATGTGAAAGTTTCTGTCTCGAGTCCAGTCT
The DNA here is from genome assembly GCF_021521415.1 of Bidens hawaiensis. NCBI lineage: Eukaryota > Viridiplantae > Streptophyta > Magnoliopsida > Asterales > Asteraceae > Bidens > Bidens hawaiensis. The sequence goes on from NW_027491042.1 coordinate 1,510,800, forward strand.
CATCGGAATCGGAAAAGTTGTCTGAATCTGGTCAGACAAAAGAGAAGGTAGGGTTACCCACCGGTGGAGATAAATATAAATTTTCTAAAAAGAGTTCTCCACTCAATCCGTACGTCCCACCTTATATGAGACGAACGGCTGGTAACACTGCCTCTACATCCAAACCAACATTTGACAAGAAAATGGAGAGTCGATGTTGCTTTAGATGTAACAAATTAGGACATCTAGTTGCAGATTGCCCTCTGAAGCCGAGATTCAGAGGTGTGAAGCCAAATAAAACTGAGGATAAGCGTCATTTTGTTACTACTAAAAATGAAAACTCTACAAAATGCCAAAATGTAACTAATTCAAGTTTTCATAAAAACAAACCTCAGTTTTTCAACCAAACCACAAGATATAACACTTTCAATTCACATAGGTTTGGGAGGCATTACACTCAATCTGCAAGGAGATTTCCTAACAGGACTTACAGAAATTATCCTGATGCTAACTTGAGAAAGCCAGGGTACGGGACGTATCGATCCAAGACCAATTGGTCTTGGGTCCCAAGATTCTAACTCTTTGTTTTATTGTGCAGGAACAGTTGAACAGGGCTGCCAACAGTCTTTGGATTGTAGATAGCGGCTGTTCCCGGCACATGACGGGCAACAAACACTTGTTGCAAGATTTAAAACCTGTTCAGGGAGCAAGAGTTAGTTTTGCTGGTGAGAGCGGAGGAAGGATTATTGGTAGAGGAACAGTGTCAAATGGAAGGATGACACTTGAGAATGTGAATTTTGTGGAGGAATTAAAACACAATCTGCTGAGTGTGTCGCAGATTTGTGATAAAGATTACACTGTCCATTTCACGAAGAATGAAGCGATAGTATTGAAGCCTGGTTTTCAGATACCAGACGAATGGATAGTAATGAAAGCTCCACGTGAAACGAATACATATGTGATGGACATGAGGTCTACTGAAATGGCCACCGGAGAATCTTGTTTAATGACAAAAGCAAGCGAATCAGAATCAGAATTGTGGCACAGGAGAATGGGACATATTCATCTTCGGAAGATGAACTTCATTGTCAAGAATGGGCTTGTGATGGGCGTTCCCTTAAAAAGTTTTAACTTTGAAGACAAATGTATAGCATGCAAGAAGGGAAAGCAACACAAGAAATCCCATCTCACCAAGAAGATTAACTCTATTGCCGGTACTCTAGAACTACTTCATATGGATCTCTTCGGTCCAGTGAATGTAAAAAGTCTAGGTGGTACTTCTTACTGCTTGGTGATCACTGATGACTACTCGCGATATTCGTGGGTATATTTTCTGAAAACGAAAGATGAGACGGCTCAAATGGTGAAGAATCTAATTACAAAAGTTGAGAACGTCATGAGTAAATCAGTTAAATACATCAGAAGTGACAATGGGACAGAGTTCAAGAACTTTGAAATGGAAATCTTCTGTCTTCAGAAAGGAATTGAACATCAATACAGCGCTCCGTATACTCCGCAACAGAATGGAGTGGCTGAAAGGAAGAACCGAACGTTAATTGAAGGAGCCAGAACTATGCTGGCAGACTCGAAGCTTCCTGTGATGTTCTGGGCTGAAGCAGTTGCTACAGCCTGCTATGTTCTGAATAGGGTGTTAACCGTTAAGAGACTTGGAAAAACTTGTTACGAGCTTATGCATGGAAGGAAGCCCAACTTGTGCGGTCTTGAACCATTTGGGTCTCCTTGTTCGATTTTGAAGACTAATTCGAAATTTGGTGAAGTAGCCGATGAAGGAATCTTAGTCGGTTATGTAGTTGGGACTCCCAACAGACGGGTCTTCAATACTTCGACTTGCAAGGTGGAGGTGGTTTGTAACACCGACATTACTAGTTACCAATCGCCAAAACCAAGCAATGGACCTGCTGAGCTTTTCGACTATGTTAAGCTTTTTAAGTCGTTTAACGTACCTGATTTGGAAATTTCTGAAGAAGACGAAAGAGCTGTGACGAAGATGATACTTGATGAGGAAGAGAATCTATTGCAACGACAGCTGATTGATAAATCTCAACCTTCCACATCAAACACCTTTGGTACCCCTGCTGCCTTACCTGAATATGAGTTTATCAATCCATTTCACTCTCAGCCAGAAACAACCATTGATGAGATCTCTTCAAATTTGGAAGATAATTTGCATGTCGGTGCTGTTCCGACCACGAGAATTCACAAAGATCACCCATTGGAGAATATTATAGGTGATGTGTCCTCCAGTGTACAAACCAGAAGTAGCTTGAATGAGCACACCTGTGTTTATACAAACATTAAGGAAACGGGTATACTGAACGAATGTTTGTACTCCTGCTTTATTAGCCAGATTGAACCGAAAAATTATCAAATGGCTCTTAAGGACAGCTCGTGGGTCGAGGCCATGCAAGAAGAGTTGGCTCAATTCGAGAAGATGGAAGTTTGGACTTTGGTTGAAAAACCAAAGAATGTGCATGCTATAGGCACAAAATGGGTGTTCAAATGCAAGAGAGATGATAAGGGGATTATCATAAGAAATAAGGCGAGGCTGGTTGTTAAAGGTTTTAATCAGCAAGAGGGTATTGATTACAATGAGGTGTTCGCTCCTGTAGCCCGGTTGGAGGCGATTAGATTGTTTCTGGCATTTGCTTCTTTTAAAAAGATGAAGGTATTTCAGTTGGATGTGAAGAGCACGTTCTTAAATGGGAAAGTTGATGAGGTTGTGTATGTTGAGCAACCTCCGGGTTTTCCTGACCCAGACTTTCCTGATCACGTATACAAGTTGAGCAAGGCGCTGTATGGTTTACATCAGGCACCTCGTGCCTGGTATTCAACGTTATCAGACTACTTGCTGGACAATGGTTTTGAAAGAGGATTGATCGACAGTACTTTGTTTGTGAAGAGAGAAAGAAGTGACTTCCTGCTGGTTCAAGTCTACGTGGATGATATCATTTTTGCTGCATCAAGAATATCCATGTGTCAGGATTTTGAGGCTGTCATGAAGAAACGATTCGAGATGAGTGCTATGGGTGAACTAACTTTCTTTCTAGGATTGCAGGTTGATCAGAAGAAGGACGGGATGTTCATTCATCAGACGAAGTACGTTCATGATGTGCTCAAGAGATTCAAGATGGAGGACAGCTCTCCATATGACACTCCAATCTGCGTCAATCACAAATTAGGCGCTGAATCAGATGGTGACGCAGATGTGGACCCAACTCTGTATCGGGCGATAATAGGTTCATTAATGTATTTAACTGCTTCTAGGCCTGATATAATGTTTGCTGTGTGTCTTTGTGCTCGTTTTCAGGCAAACCCAAAGGAATCTCACATGAAAGGTGTGAAGAGGATTTTGCGGTATCTCAAAGGCAAAGCGAAGCTAGGGTTGTGGTACCCAAAGGGAGGAGACGTTGAACTGGTGGCATATACAGATTCTGATTATGGAGGTTGCAATCAGAGTCGGAAGTCAACAACAGGAGGCTGTCAGTTTCTTGGAGGAAGATTAGTTTCCTGGCAGTGCAAGAAACAGACATCAGTTGCAATTTCAACATGCGAAGCTGAATATATGGCAGCATCCAACTGCTGCTCTCAGGTTTTGTGGATTCAGCAACAATTACGCGACTATGGTCTGAATTTCTTACTCACTCCTATTTTAATTGATAACACTGCCGCCATCTCAGTAATTAACAATCCCGTGAAGCACAGTAAAACTAAGCATATTAACATTCGTCATCACTTCATACGGGATTGTGCTGAGAAGAAACTGATCAAGATCGAAAAGGTTGATACACTGGAAAATTTTGCTGATTTGTTTACAAAAGCGTTTGATAAATCCAGATTTCTAAACCTAATTGAGCTGAACGGGATGATCAATCCCGAGTAACCATGTCTTTGTGTTTATTTAAAAAAAAAAAAAAAAATGTCATTATTGCTTAAAATTAGTCGGTTACCTCAGTTTGATGGACATATCCTCGGATATGTTTTGGTCCTCGTTTTGACTTAGAGAATGAGGATCGCCATTAACCAGAAGACTGAAAGTGACCGGGGCAGTTATGACGTGTGTTCTTTCAGTTGCTGAAAATTAGTCGGTCATTCTTAGTGAGAAGGACACATACTTGTATGTGGTCGGTCCAGTTGATCCATTGGATCTTCAGGATTGCCGTTTACCTGAAGACTTTGAAGTGATCGGGGCGATTGAAATCAAATTTTTTTTGAGGGAAATGAAATTACTTTTCAAGTCTAATACTACGTAAGAAGTTCTTTGCTTGTTTAACAGAAAATTGATCCAACCTTGGAAAATGATATATATACTGATTGTGTGTGCTTAACTAGTGAAGTTATTAAGCTTAAAAGGCTTTAGAACAGTCATTGTATGTCATGGTAATTTTTATGGTGCGTAAAAGTGTATGTGATATTAACTTAAATTCCTCGATTTTACGTGGAAACTCCTTAAGAGTTTTGAATGTCTTCATACATATCTTTCCGAATGATAGGCAGAAAAGCGACTACCCAGTCATACACGAGCCCGTGAGTGTTCTGATTCCCGTAATGAAAGCATTTCAAGACACTGCAGTGATCCAGATTCGGGACTTGCAGTGGTTTAGTACTCCGAAGTCTATAAGTATGTATAGTTAAAAATATATATATATATATATATATATATATATATATATATATATATATATACATGTATATTTTTCAGTACTTATGAGTCATTGTAACAATCAAGACTTCTCAATTCTGGAGTAAGAAGAGAACGGGAGGCAGACAACGTGTATCTACAAGTTAATCAGACACTATGGGTCGAAGTCAATTCGGGATGACTTGGGTATAGCCAAATACGCTTTGAGAATAGATAGAAGGCATCATTATCTCTGAGTTGTTGCCCACTTAAATTTTGAGTTTAACTGAACCTTAATCCGTATCACAGAAACGATGAAAACCATTTAAGTTATTTACATGCCTACAACCTGTTTCTCTATGTCATAATACAGCTAAACACGGATCCAAGTGACAGTCACGTAGTTAGTATGATTCCTGTTAGGATCTTTTCTAAAAACGTAGTGGTCCCTAACTAGACTGAAATTTGATCCCGTATTTCGTTAAATTTTTATAAGTTTTTCTATTTTTGTAGTTGTATTATTTTATAACTGGTTACTTGGACATGATCATTTTTGTTTAACTCTTTTTGGAAGCTTCTAATGTTAGGTGCAAGATTCTTCAAACTTAAAGGGTTGATTTTGAAATTACGGGCGAATTTGTTGAATTCGGCGAAGTTGTGCTTAACTTCGCCTAGGCGAAGTTAAGCGTAACTTCGCCTGAACAAACTCTGCCCTATATAAGGACTTTTTAGCAGTAATCATATCATTATCTTCAACTTATTTCCGGCGAACTTACAAAAATTCCGGCGAACTAGAGTTATTTCCGTTTTCGATCTTTGATTCCGGTTTCTATTATTCAGTGAGGGTATGTGTTGTCGATATCCTTCACAAACATACTCGTTCTTTATAGTTTTTACCCGGTTCGAGACCTCGGGTCGTCGGACCTTCAAAACCAAATTTTTCAACCTTGTAATACGTGTTCATGGACGAACTTTTCGTCCTAATTCCATTAATATGTGTTGTTCTTCACTCCTGGATCTTCAAATCGTCCGAAATCATCGGATCTAGACCCCTTTGAATCTGAACAGTCCCCATTTCAGATTCAGGCGAAGTTAGGGTTTAGGCGAAGTTATCCACAACTTCGCCTGAAGCTTAATTTCGCCTGTGGCGAAGTTATCCGTAACTTCGCATTGAACTCAAGTTCGCCTGAGGCGATGTTGTGATAAGGCGAAGTTATCATCAACTTCGCCTATACCAATTCACTTAACAGGTTTTAGACGAACTTACAGATGACGCGAAGTTGTTCCCAACTTCGCCTCACCTTTAAGTTCGCCTGTACAGGTTTAATCACAACTTCGCTCGTGGTACAAAGCGAACTTGTGAGTTGCTTAACCGTTCTCTAACTTGTTTTGTTTTGTGCAGATATGGCTGCTGTTGGCGGTGCTGGTGGTGATGACGGTGATGATCAAAGACAGTTCTTTCCGGCCCATAACCAGTACATCACGTTAGATCCAGACGCAAGGGGTGTGGAAGACTACAGGGAGATAATCACGTTTCTCCAGCGCTCAAGGATCTTTCATGCGATCACAAATACCCTGCCCATTTCACTGCCTAACATAGAAGACTTTTGGCAGACGGTATATTATGATTGCAGGCCTGAGCCCCCAGTGATGCGAGCAACCGTAAATGGTCATGCTATACAGTTTTCTTCTGAAGATATACGGTTGGCTTTGCAGTTTGGAGAAGAGACAAGGGATGACCCAACGGAGTTCGTAGCTCCTTTTCGTGATGGAGCGTACCTGAGGATGGGTTATTCAAGTCCGTTGGGGGATACACAGAGGAGGAAAGGTTTTTTACTGGATCAGTGGCGCTTCCTAATGCATGTATTGATTGTATGCATGTCTGGGAGGAAGGCAGGAACGGATGGGATGGGCGCGACAATGCAGTCAGCCATGATTGCCCTGACTTACAACCGACGATATTCATTTAGTCAGCTGATATTTTACGAGATTGATCGTCAGAGGAGGGCTGTGGCGCGCGAGCGATTTATTATGTATCCTCGGTTCTTACAGATGATCCTCAATCATGTCGCTCCGTCGCTACCGCAGAGACGCCCTATAAGATACGTCGAATGTGTGACGAAACGTATCTTCGCTCAGTGTCGGACTTCGAGCACACGTAGCAAGCCTGAGCTGCGTCCCAGGCATACTCCACTGTTCGGGTATCTTATCAACCCGGGGTATGTTCCTGCAGGAGGGGACGAGTTCAGAGACCCACAGCCACATCAGGCGGCAGCACCCCATGCAGTACCAGCTGCGCCTGTTGTATCTACTGCTATTTCTGCTGCTGTGCCAGCTGCTGCATCTCCTGCTGTGCCTACTGATGCAGATGTCGATCTTGAGGCTGCTTTTAGCGGCCATGGATTGTTTGATATGGAGGTCTCAGTTTCTCAGGTCATGGAGGTTACTAGAGCAGTTACTTCGGTAGCTGACTCCGATCTTGACGAAACATTTGCTGAAGCGAGACGACTGATGGTGTCTCGGGAGAGAACTACTGGAAAGAGGCCGAGAACTGTTGACGAGGATGATGAGGAAGTTGATGAAGAGGAAGCAGTTCAGATTGTGCTCAGACGTTCACGAAGAGAACGGACAGGTATGGGTTCGGGAGCTGGAGAATCTTCAAGGCTGGTACGTTTTGCTCCACCTGCCTTGTCTGGTATGTCTCTTATTCCTTCTACAGCACAGGTTACTGCCGTTGAGACGTCGGCTCCAGCAGTTGTGTCCCTACCACCCCAATTGCTTACTCCACCGGTGGTAGTTGCACGATTTGTTGAGTCGACCGTCACTACTACTGCAGGGTTACCAAGTGTACCACCTGCGGTCACTTCTGCTGCTGATGTCCCGCCAACTCCAACGCCTACTTCAGATTCCGAAAGGATTACATCGCTAGAGAGGATTGTTGATGTACAGTCAAAGACCATTGAACGCCTAGTGGAATCCAATCGACTACAAGCAGCCCTCCTGGTTGAACACGGGAAAGTAATAGATGCCTTCAAGGCATTCTTGGCATCTCAGGGGGAGAAGACTTGTAGGGGAGATGAGTTGAGGACAAAACGGAGAGAAGATCAAGACGATGATCCCAATGCACCGGAAGGTGCAGGTGGTGAGCTGCCAAGAACCTCTCAGGCTCTTGGGGCTTCCACAGCTGAGGGGGAGTCTACAAGCGCAGCCGGTGACGACGTGGTAGATGTTGATGATGATGCTGATGTTGAAGATGTTATAGACGCGTTGAAAGAGCTGGATGAGGATGATGATGATTTTATGCTGGAAGAAGATGTGCTGCCGGTTGATGAGATTGAGAAGATCGGTGAGCAAATTACTGTTGAAAATGTGATAGAGGAAGGGGAGATTGTAGATGACTCCGTGGAACACGAGATTCCGGAGGTTGAGATGCCAGAGATGGGTGGTAAAACTGTTGAGGAAGATACTGAATGGGAGGAACAACCGAATTGGAAGGAGGGTTGTGCTCACTGGTTCATAAAGACGAAGAAGCCGGCGATCCCTAAAATGTTCAAAACAAGTTACAATATTAAGGGATACGCAGAAGCAAAGAAAGGTATTATCTGCTGGATATATGATGAGCAGCTGCGGCTCTTCGTGATCAAAAGATACGATGGAATTCAGTACTTCAGGAGAACGTTGAGATCTTTAAACACACTGCCTGAATGTGAAGTAAAAGATTTAGCCAGATTGGGATTGATAAACCGAAGTGAAGACAACATGGCTAGAATCATAGGGAAGATCGTGTGGAAGGAGTGTATTAAGGAGAAGAAGTTTGAGCTGATGAGACCACAAAAGGGGAAACTTGTTGAAGACAAGGATAGAGGTCTGAGAGCTGATGGAAAACCTTGGATGGTTATGAAATATAAACTGATCCGGTGCCTTAAAGAAGTACCGATGAAGCACATGCCCAAGGACGTGCTCAAAGACCTAAAATGGTGGTTTGTGGACTGTGAGACAGCGGAGGCGGTAATGGAAGATGAGGATGAACAAGAAGTGCTTAGGGTTTACGACCCGATGCATCTTGTTAATCTATCGCAGGCTGATCTGAAGGTGCTCAACGAGAAGAAGATCTTCTACATTCCTGCTTGGAAGGATCAAGCTAGGAAATATCAACGGGTGGTGTCGGTGTTTGTTAGAGAGGGAGCGCACGCGTAGAGATGCAAGATTACAAGACTCAAGATTTGAAGATCAAGATATGAAGCTACTGCCAAGGGGGAGTCTGTTGGTACATGTGTGTTAGTAGTTCATAGTCTAGCATTTGTAATCGAGTCTGTAATGTAATTATGTTTTTGATTATGTTTATGTTTTTGTAACAAGCGAAGTTGTCAACAAGTTCGCTCAGGCGAACTTGTTGAACAAGCGAAGTTAATGACAACTTCGCCTGAGGCGAAGTTGTCGTGTTTATATACTGTTCGCCGTAACAGTTTAGGGGGCGGTTAGGTTTCGTTTCAGTTGTTCAGTGAGCGTGTTACGTGTTTACAAGTCAGTCTGTAATAGTGACCTAGAGTCACGTGTTCGGTTATCAATATAACGTGTTTCGGTTATTGCTCGTGTGTTTGATTTATACATATTCTGCACTCGTATCTACCTACGCAGGGATTCCGCACCTGCGCAGATAGCGACATCCCGTGTACGATCCGTCCGGAACCTACATAATCACATACTCATCAACCAAAGGTTACCTTTGTTGATCTTTGACTGAAGTGATTCGACCAAAGATTATCTTATTAATCCTTGACCGAAGTCATTTTATCAAAGATTACCTTGATAAGTTTTGACCGAAGTAAGACTATCTTGGTTAAGGGCTTTTCCCCTCGTAATCACATCACTGAGTTCAACAAGATTTCATTCATACCTTATTTGTTACTGAGTTAGCACCTTACCTCACTTAACAGATTTGGATACTTGATCCTTAGCAGATTTTTGTCCAAAACAACTCACTTGGCCATTCTACCTGATAACTCTGGTTTTCTAAGAACATTCTTCACAAGATAATTAGTTCTCAAAATAATAGGATGAGTTTCAAAATAATTTCTCAATTTAGTAGAAGCCATAATAAGTGCAAGAATTAACTTTTCTAAATGAGAATACCTGGCTTCCGCATCTAGAAGACTTTTACTTACATAGTAAACGGGATGTTGTTCACCTTCATGATCCTTTACCAAGACGACACTTACTGCATTTCATGAGACAACTACATACAGATATAAGGATTCTCCATCCACAGGCTTCATTAGAGCTGGAGCTAAGGATAAGTAATCCTTCAAGGTTGTAAGCGCCGCCTCATGCTTTTCCGTCCATTCAAACTTCTTATTCTTCCTAAGGATGTCATAGATGTCCTTGCACTTCTCGGAGGATCTTGAGATGAACCTATTGAGAGCAGTTATTCTTCCTGTGAGCCTTTGGACATCCTTTGCGTTTGCAGGAGATTTCAAATTGAGGATGGCTTCAATTTGCTCAGGGCTTGCTTCAATTCCTCTTTTAGTCACCATATATCCCAGAAACTTTCCAGCCTTAACACCAAAGGCATTTTGATGGATTCAATTTCATGTTATATTGGTCGAGGATATTGAATGCTTCCTCGAGGTCTCTAAGGTGATCCTCAGCTTTCTTTGATTTTACCACCATATCGTCTATGTATACTTCCATAGTCTTGCGCAACTGATCCTTGAATATCATGTTGACTAGTCTTTGGTACGTTGCCCCTGCATTTCTTAGTCCAAACGGCATAGCAGTATAACAGTATATGCCGGTAGGAGTCATGAATGCTGTATCCTCTTGATCAGATGGTTCCATCTGAATTTGTTGGAATCCAGAGGAAGCATCCATAAAGGTAAGTATTTCATGTCCTGCCGTTGCATCCACCATGGAATCTATATGTGGTAATGGGAAAGGATCCTTGGGGTATGCCTTGTTTAAATCCGTAAAATCGACACACACCCTCCACTTTCCATTCTTTTTTGAAGCAACGACCACATTAGCTAGCCATCGAGGATATTGAACCTCTCTGATCATACCGGCCTTAAGAAGTTTTTCAACTTCTTCTTGTATGATCTTGTTCCTCTCAGGAGCGAATTTTCTTCGCTTCTGATGGACGGGTTTAACAGATAAATCAAGGCCGAGTTTATGAGTGATTACCTCTTTTGAAATACCTGTCATGTCTGAGTGCTTGAAGGCAAAGGTAGATCTTCTTCGCATTAGAAAGGATATTAAATCCTGTTTAATCTTACTGGGGATAGTGGATCCTAGGAACACCTTTATCTCTGGATCCTCGGGGTCCAATGATACTTCTTTAAGGTCTTTCTCTCGAGCTTCCAGCACGTCCCTAGGATGTTGCTGTAGTTGCTATGCTATAGTTTGCTTGGCTGTTGGCTTCATTGATGAAGAATAATAGTTATTGGCCTCCGCTTGGTCACCAACTATATTTACAACTCCCCAAGGAGTAGGTAGCTTGATGCACTGGTGATAAGTTGAGGCTACTGCCTTCATCCCATGGAGCCAGGGCCTACCTAAAATAACATTGCAACAGGAAAGGTTATATATAACACAAAACTTTTGGTATGAATTTAACCCTTCGATATAAATTGGGAGGTTGATGTCCCCCAATGTCTTCTTGGTTTCACCACTGAAACCGACTAGCACCGATGTTCTAGGAATGATCTCTGAATCCGGAATGTTCATCTTCTTGAGGACATCATGTTGGATAATGTTGACCGAGCTCCCAATGTCAACTAGGATCCTGCGTACATAATGGTTAGAGATAAATAAAGCAATAATCAAACCGTCATGATGAGGATCCTGGATGTTTAGCTTGTTATCCATCTTGACTTCTTTGGCAAGTCTCCTTGCTGCTGAGAAAGAAGTTCCACATATGTCCGAACATCCGGAGATGAAATTGACCGTTTGCACATCTAGTTCATCCTGCTGAGGATCCTGGATCCTCGAGTTGAAGAAGATTCTCTGATTAGTCACTCGAGTAGTGGGGATGAGCGGTCTTCTTTCATCGTCCAACTCGAATTCTTCTGCGGGATTCTCTGCTATGGTACAAGAATCTCGAAATATTTCGTAGTCTCTGGAGACAAAGTTGATCACATGAGCATCTGGTGGTGGTGGTGTTGCTTTTTGTGGAAGATCTTCAGGATCATGGATCTTGGATCTCCTCCTTCCCAAGAGTTCTTTGAAGTGACCCTTGCTCAGGAGATATCCAATTTCCCTCCTCAAGCCAATGCACTCGTCCGTCATGTGGCCAAAATCTTCGTGAAAGGCACACCACTTAGACTTGTCTTTGAAGGCGGTAGTCCTCTCGTTCTTCCGGGGCCACCTTGCTTTGTCCCCCAGATCCTTCATGGCACAGATTAAGCCATGAGTATCCACGGAGAAACAATAGTCGGAGATGCAGGGATAGTCTTCATCATCATCCCCTTCTTCGACTGCTCGTATGTTCTGGTTGTTGAACTTGTTATATAGCTTTGCGTTGTTGTTCTTGAATGAGAATCCTTGCTTCTTGTCAGATGATTCTTGTTTTGTTTGATTCCCCAGACGATCTTGGATCATCTTGTCATCTTCTAACCGTATAAATCTGAGCGCCCTGTTTCTTACTTCATCTAGAGACCTGCAAGGAGTCATCACAAGATCATCATAAAAGGGGGAGCCCCTCTGAAGTCCCATCTTGAAGGCCTCAACAGTGGTAGCCATGTCAAGATTAGGAATTTCTAGAGCTTCTCTGCCGAACCTCGTAACAAATTCTCTAAGAGATTCATCACTTGGTTGGATAACTCGGTATAAGTCACTAGTTAACTTTTCAAATTTCCTGCTACAGGAAAATTGGCTGTTTAACAAGTTAACTAAATGAGAAAAAGAAGTAATTGAAAAGGGAGGAAGACTTAGCAGCCATTTCAATGCTGATCCTGTCAGTGTGGATCTGAAGCCTTTGCACAGGAAAGCTTCTTTGAATCTCTCCGGAATAGGATTGATTTCCATCCTTTCTCTATATTGTGCCACATGCTCCTCAGGATCAGTGGTCCCGTCGTAAGTCTTCATATTGGGAGTTTGGAACCGCTTCGGGATTTCAGCATCACAGATAGGTGGAGCGAATCTGGATAACTTGTGGCTTCCCTCAGGTATCTCGAGGATTGATCGTATGACCCCGGGAAAACTGGATATCATATCCTTGAGCTTCTGTAGCTCCTTGGCCATTGCTTGGTTAATACCTGCATCATGCGTGGAACCACGGTTAGTGTCTAAGGATAAAGGATCATACAAATTACCTCTTTGCTGAGCGAAAGTTGGCATCTCGGATGAGTATCTGGGATAAGAAGAGTCAGCAATAGGAGTAGGACCACCCGACGCGATAGTCTGCATGGGAATGAAATCTCCTTCATGGACTTCGGAGGATCGTTGATGTTGGATTCCTGAGGATCCTTGATTCTGAAATAAGGATCCTTGAGGTTTGGAATTATAGGATCCTTGAACATATAACCCAGAGGATCCCGGTGGAATGATGGACGGTCCCTGCTGGAATAATCAGGATCCTTGAGCCTGATGACCCATGGACCTCTGTTGAAGGATATGTGATCCTGATTGAAACAGTAAGGATCCTTGAGCCTGCTGACCCATGGACCCCTGTTGAAGGATGGATGATCCTGGCTGAAATAGTGAGGATCCTTGAGCCTGTTGACCCATGGACCCCTGTTGAAGGATGGATGATCCTTGCGAGAACTGAGCTATGGACCCTGGACTGGTGAAATCCAGCATCCTGGGCATAAGAGGAATGTGATCCTCTGCTGGCCTCTTAGTCTTCTTTAGATCCTCTATCTCACGAAGGATCCTTTGGTTGGTTTTGTTCTACTGCTCAATATATGCTTTAACCTGTGAAAACATAGATGAAACATCATTGTTAGTATTAACCACCAGCGCAGCAGCAGTGGTTTTAGAGCTCTGGAAGACTGGTAGTTGCGTCTTGCTTCCAGCAGCAGCAGTCCGTTGTGCTCCTGTGATTGGCGGAGGCATCGGTGGCAAAGTTGGCATGGTTGATGAAGCAGAGGTTGATTGAGAGCCCATTGATAGTGATATGGGTATGAAAAAATCGAAAATTGAAAGGAGTTATATGGATTATAGCACCAATTGCCCCACGGTGAGCGCTAAATTGTTTTGGACAAAAATCAGCTAAGTATAATGTATCCAAATCTGTCAAGTGAGGTATAGTGCTAACACGATAATAGTGAATGTATAATCGAAATCTTGATGAACACAATGATTTGATCACGAGGGAAAAAACCCTTAATTACGATAATCTTACTTCGGTCAAAAACTAACAAGGTAATCTTTGGTCGGATAGTACGTGATTATAGTAATCTCCGGCACAAAAAACCCCCGGACGGTGAAAACTATCACCGTCAAGTTTATTAATGATAAAAGGTGGTTACAAGTGTTGTGGAGTTGATGATCGATGTTACAAAGTAAGCTAATGAATAGACAGAATATTTGCTTCTGCTCTAGTGTGTGTGATAATACATGTGTCCTTCTAATCGATCATAACTCGATATTATATTGAAAATACACCTAACAGTAATTCCTAATAATCCGCAAGTCCTCCACTAGCCACTCCCATGACTTTGACCACGTGCCATAGAAGTTCAGTAGCGAGATAAGCGGAAGAATAAGTCTTAGAGCCGTTGTTGATAATTAAACATCAATCTTCACATGAAATCGTCCATTACTAGCTATGTTCAATAAGGATCCTGGATCCATATTCCAGCTAGAGAATACTCCATAAGGATAATTAATGCCAGCACGTCTTAAAATTGTTATATCTGTCTAACACATCACCATACTAAACGCAATCATTAGTAAACAGATAATACCAAGGATCGTTGATCTTTTATAACCTGATACACATCTCAAGGATTATCTATCCATAAGATAGTTAAGAATTAAGGATCCTCAGCATAAAATTCATGCCCTAACACACACACACACATATATATATATATATATATATATATATATATATATATATATATCAGTATATTAACTCTCCCCACACTCACTCTTTTTTCGACCCTGAAGAAGTTTAATGCAATGGAATCAAAATCGGAAAATATAGTCTTTAAAACATATAGATTATTTTAAAGTTCAGAAAAACGCAAAAACCACGATCATCAATATTGTTGTCCACATAAACCCATGCCTTGATCTTTACCGAAATAAATAAGATCCAACAATTTCTTTATTTATATAATTTAGTGGTTTCCACAGTTAAGACTTGTTTATTTTCAATTTTTACAGGACCAGACCACCCACTTGACTTAAACCTCAAAATTAGCAGATTTAAAATTTTGTTGCTCTTTTTTGCATGAATAGTTAAGACGATCAAGTGTATTGTTTATCCACATAAATTTAAGCATCATAGTTTACCAAAGGAGCCATTATATACTATTAAGGTATAATTAATTAATTAGAAAGTGTTCCCCACAACATGACATACCCCTCGTTATTAATCAATACCCCGAAACCTTCACCATAGGTGAGTATGCACGAATTCATCTGTAGAGTTTAGATGTGGCATATCCCTTGTGGTCCATTTCTTAATGGTAATGAGACGCGAGCAATGGGGACCCACATGGCTAACAGCGTGGATGATCAAGACATTTTGTATATGTACTTTAAGTACGATCTGATCAAGTTTAATGACTTATGTTTGGCGGAAAACTGCGGGTTTGCTCTTTTTAGCTCTTTAATATTCACAAATCCACTTAGGAAATGTTAATACCCAGATGATAAACCGTATACAGTCCCATAGTCTCCGGACTTGAGGCATCCCATCAATACAAGATTTAAGGCTATAAAACCATACGCCAATGACATGTAAAACACTAAAGCTAGACGGTTTAAGATTTATATCACCGACGACTTGGCATACTCTAACGTTAAACCTACCTAAACATCATATGATAACGTATTTAAATTTTAAAATTCATAATATTTTCACATTCATACCAAAAATTGAGGGTTGAGTATAGCCGGACCTTTCATTACTTATCTTCCATGGACAAAACGCATCACCCACTAAAAATCATATCTATTCTTTATCCATTTATCAAATTGCCCTTTTGTAAGTCCCTGTTTCGTTATTAGTCTTTTGTATATACTTGTATTGTAAATGTTGTATCTTAGTTAGCTTGTCGGTTCGTTTCTTGTATGTTTGGGCCAAAGGCCATGTAAACAAAGCCCATTGGGCCGTGAATAATGTTAGAATGGTGCATAGAGCTTGCACTATAAAAGGTACAAGCCTCCATGCATAACACAACCTTTTGCAAATTATCTTATCCATTCACAAACTCTCTCCCTCTCACTTTCCACTTCGGGTAATAATAACTCAAGCAAGATCCGAAATCTAGGTTCCTCACTAGTGATTTCCGCTAGCTAGTGTTGAGATTGATCCAAGTAACTAGTTGTTTGTTGTTTGATCCGTCCATAGGACCTACAATTGGTATAAGAGCTTTCGGGCTCTACTAGTTGTGGATCTTGGGTCACAACCTTGGATTTTGGTCCTGTTTGTGTGTTAAAGACGGGTCTTCAAGAGTTCATGTGGGTTTACGGGTTCATGCTTTGTTGTTAGTGTGTTTGCATGTTTGAAATTTAAAGTGTTATTAGCTTCAGGGTTGGAACGTGTTTGTTTATGTGTGCTTGTGGTGTTAAAAGTTGCCAAAATTAAGGATTTAAGTGTTTAAAGTTTTCAAAATGAATGGTTTTTAGATCTACAAAGTGTTGAATTTAAGTGTTTAAAGTTTTCAAAATGAATGGTTTTTAGATCTACAAAGTGTTGAAGTGTTCCATTCGAGTTTCCAAAAAGAGAAAAGTGTGAAAAGACGTGTTAAAGTACAGTCCGTACTTTCCTGAAAAGCATTCGAATCAAATACACAAAGCATTCGAATAAATTATACCAAAAAGCATTCGAATCGAATATACCAATCCATTCGAATCTAATTTCTTAAACCATTCGAATCGAATCTCTATTCGATTCGCTTGCTTTTTAAAATCTGATTCGATTAGAATTTCTATTTGATTTGATTGGTTTTCCATTCCATTAGTTTATACCATTCGATTTGAATCCTTTAAAATTCGATTGATTTAGACTTGTTACTTTTCACATAATCTGTTTTGAAGCTGCTTGGACTTAAGACCTGTTTTAAGCTATGACGACTGAAACTGAGGATATAAAGAATTTTATAATTTATGAAAATGAGGCTGGAACTACAAATAAGCCTCCTAAACTGCTAAAATAGGACAATAACTTAGTGTTAGGATTAAACACACACACGAACCGAACACACATGCGAAAGCAATAAACGAACACGAGGATTTAACGTGGTTCGGTCTAAACTGACCTACGTCCACAGGCTGCAACCAGGGTATTTTATTATTGTTGTTGCCTCACTCGTGATAAGGAATTATAAGTACAAGGATAAGTATAAATAGATACATGATTAGGGTTTACAATTTAATCTCCAAGAAACTAATAATGGGCCATAATTAAATAATACGGGTCAGACCTGCAACTAGTCTTCATTTAATTAATCAGCCACAAAGATGTCTTCTACCGGACCCATCTAAGCCTCCATAAACCCAACAATCTCCCACTTGTAGGCTTGATAACTTCAAACTGCCTACCGATGTTCGCTTGTATCTCTTGTAATATTCATCGTCTTCCTGATTGCATCTGCCTTCTCATCAGTTAACCTGAACGCTCGTTGAAGCTCCCCCGAGCTCCAACACATCAGTCATGGCTACAACTACCACTGACTCATTCTCTGTCCCTATGGGCTCCCACTTACACGAATTGCCGAATCCTGGAATACCTTGAGAACAAACAACACTCTCCATATTAAGCAGGTAATCTTCTGGAGAGACTTTAACAGCTGAAATATTGGTTCTCTTAACCCACTGTCTGGAAACTCTGGCAAAAGCTTTGACTGACTGACTACCAGTGCTCCCACTGCCACGAAAACCTCTTATTGGTTTTTCTGAACCTCTTCTAGCACATTCAACCTGAATCTGACCAGTGGCTCTGGATTTATCTCCTGCAAAACAAACCTTCTTCTGCCCACTAGACTTTGTGAACCGGACTTTGGTCTTCTTCTGAACTGGGTCGGTCACTCCCTCAGACGATAAACTAACCATATACAATGAACTCCTCTTTCTTCCTCGAGCAATGACAAGATTTCCCTTTACAAATTTCCCCTGTCCTTTCCCAAATTTAACCTCGTGTCCTTGTTCATCCAACTGCCCGACATAAATCAACTTTTTCTTTAAGCTTGGAATCACTATGACATCCTTTAAGGTCCATGAACCGGCTGAAGTAACTAAATTCATGTCACCCATGCCCGTAACACCACCTTCCTTCAAATTCTGCAATGCTTCACTGCTGTGGGTAGCATGAAATGAAGCACCAGAATCCATGACCCAGGAATCAACATTATCCTCAACACTAAGAACTAAAAACTCATCCTCTGGGCATTCTTCTGCGATGTTGACTTCTTTCTTTTCATTCTTATCATTTGGACACTGATTCCTGAAGTGTCCCTTCTCTTTACAACCCCAACATTCAATATCTTTATGAGTCCTAGACTGACTCCTCTTCCTGCTCCCACTGCCTCGTTGTCTTCCCCTACCTCTACCTTCTGTGACTAATATATTACTTGGTGATTCACCTGAACTTCTGCGTCTTGAATCTTCTCCAAGAATCAAATCCCGAATCCCATCAAAAGTAATTTTTGTAGACGAACTACAAACCGCAGTCACTGTTTGCGACCAACTATTGGGCAAAGATGATAACAACAAAAGGCCTTCAACTTCATCATCAGACTTAATGTCGACCGACACTAAGCGGGACATAATCGAATTATGACTATTAATATGTGTTACAATAGACCCACCCTCTTTCATTCTTGTAGTCACTAGCTCTCGGATAAGATGGACCTTATTTGCTGTAGAGGGCTTCTCATACATGTTGGATAGTGCATCCATCATACCACGAGCTGTGGTTTCCTTCATGATGTTAAATGCCACATCTTCCGCAACGATAGAGTAATGCATGCCCAAGCCTTCTTGTCTAACTTCTTCCAATCTGATTCTGACATCTTTTCTGGCTTTTCATCTTCTAGCACTACATCCAAGTCTGTCTAACAAAGTAGCGCTTCAACCTGCATCTTCCACCAACCAAACTTTTTCCCATCAAACTTCTGTATCATAACCTTTCCATCTCCTGCCATGAAAATGACTAAACGAAACCTGGATAAAAACAGATACAGACACAACAATGGCACGAGCCTTAAGTTAACGGTTGTTCTATTGATCTCTGTTAAACAATCAATCTATTCAATGCGCAATGGAATTACGAACTTGATAATCAAAACTGAAACAGAATTGATAAAACCTGACAATACAGTTGGCACTGGTTCTCGGTCTCTGAAATCGGTCTCTTTGATTCAACAAATTGTTCTTTACATAAATAGAATATGATGGCTCGCCCTTTTCTTAATCAGATCTTGACCCAACTATTTATTTTTTAGCCAAACTGCCCAAAACTTAAAAATTGATCTTTATAATAATGCAACTGTTTGAATAATGGGTTTTCACACCGTACAAAACCCAAAAGCAAAAAAAAAGGAGGATGGCAGGTTTGATTATTTAATTCCTTGGTCAACAAGATTGCAATAAACAAATAAAGAAAACTTATTTTTTCCCTTCTCGAAAGAAAACAAAAACAAAGGTTGCTCCTTCTTTTTTTCTTGGAAGTTGCAAACTGTTATATTGATTACCTTCTGATTGACTGTGTTTCTGACGGCTACGTCTACCGTGATACAAACCCTAGATCACAAACTATCTTTCGCAATCGTGTTCTCTGGTGTGTAACAAACCTAAGCTCTTGATACCACTTTTTAGGATTAAACACACATACGAACCGAACACACACGCGAAAGCAATAAACGAACACGAGGATTTGACGTGGTTCGGTCTAAACTGAGCTACGTCCACAGGCTACAACTAGGGTGTTTTATTATTGCTACTGCCTCACTCATGATAAGGAATTACAAGTACAAGGCTAAGTATAAATAGATACATGATTAGGGTTTACAACTTAATCTCTAAGAAACTAATAATAGGCCATAATTAAAAAATACGGGTCAGACCTGCAACTAGTCTTCATTTAATTAATCTGCCACAAAGATGTCTTCTACCAGACCCAATTAAGCCTCCATAAACCCAACATTTAGAAGGATTCAAATGACGTTTCAAGAACTACATTAGAATCATTGATTATGTTCTTTTTAGACCCACTGAGACTGATCCCTACAATCCTATGGCTACTACTCCTGATGGATAGGTTCCTAAGCCCGTGGATGATGACGGTAGGAAAAAGTTAAATGATTATAAAAAGGGCTATGGTGTGCTTAGTGTGTGCCTTTCATTAGAGATTGCTCAAACTATGAGGGATCACACCACTGCTAAAGGCTTATGGGATACTTTAGTGAACAAGTTTTAAGGAAATACTGAGATGAGGAATAGTAGGAAAGTCATGTTTAAGGGTGAGTTCAACATGTTTAACCATGTGCAAGGAGAAGCGGTTGCAAATCTCATTCATAGGTTTAAAACCTTGATCACCAAGATAGAAGTGTAGGAATTGATTACGATCAAATTGAAATCAATGACAAGTTGTTGAACTCCTTACCATATACCCGGAACAGTAGAGTGGTCACTCTTAAGAGAACAACGAACCTTCCAATCACTCCTCTTTCAGAGTTGACATCCATCATCAAGTCATTTGAGATGGATGACAAACTCAGATTGGGAAACCACATAAGTTCTCTGAATCATGCTGGAATATCTACTGGGTTTGGAGTCATCACAACTTTTCTAAGCCAGACACACCCCACAGCTCATGCAATTAATGGGGTTAATATGTTTCCATTCAACAAACTTGATGTGCTATGAAATACACATATTTCTGTATTTGTTGTCACACCCCGGTTTAGGGTCTAGGCGTGTGACCACAAGTTGGTACCTGTTTTGTAAATATATCAGAGTTTATGGTTTAATTTTAGCGGAAGACTTTAGGTTGAACATAATATTAATTTACATTGAAAATTTTACTCGGGAATTAAATACCCGAGTATCAGTTTACAAAACATATGTTTCATATTACAAGGATTTTAGTTAACAAAAACGGAGCCATCTTGTACGAAGACTCCAATCCTTGCTAGTGCTACTAATGCTTAATTACCTGCAATGTTGGAAAAATACGTCAGCTATATGCTGGTGAACACGTATGACTCGATAAAACATTTGAATGACATTATAATACAAATATAGTTTTCTTGACAACCTCAGCGGAAGTATATCTACTTCCGGTATATGTACCACTTCCCTACACACACAACGGTATTCCCCGAGCCAAACGGCCCTGAACTGAGAACTGGTCATGACCGTTTAAGCTCGTGGCTTCATTGCCTTTGATTGATTGATTTGAGCTTTAACAGTTATGTTTGGATCCATACACATGCGTATTCGGTCTGAGTTGATATTATTCTCTACTTTGTATTATAACGTTTTAGAGATTTCTTTATCTCATGTAGACATTGATTGACTCGTTAAGACAAACGCCCGTTCGTCTCATTGAGTATAAATATGTTTTGACTGATTAAAAAGGTTAACGTATTCACCTGTACCGTCGGTGTTGAAAACCTTAACTGATTGATTGAGTGATTGTGAATGATATTAACCTATACATAAATAGGTTCGTATGAATGTTTTGAATGATGTTAAGCTATGATTGTAAGCTTAACCTTGAAATCATTTATCTTTGATTGTGAATGAAACACTTGTTTTATGTGACGTTTGACATAGCATGCTTTGGCCTAATAGGTTCTATCACGTTGGTAAGTTTCTCCAGGTAAGTAAACGGGTCCCTCGGTTGATTGGGATTTATGCGAATTACTTTTCCTTAGGCAAGAAACTTACTACTAGCGATATCCCCCTTCCAGTTACTACATGCCCATCAAAATATATCTTTCGTTTAACATTACTTCATCATGAAGTAACGTTTATGAAAACATGATTGTGAATGATTTGTAAAATACGATCAAGGTTAAAGGCTATAGCCTCGATTGATAGTCTAAGCAAAAATAACTTAAACGTAACTCCTACCTCAGATTGGATGCTTAGATTAATAATAAGAAAAAGGCAGGATCTTGATCTACTCGCTTAAGTGATTGCTACTTGATTATAACTTCGTTTCTTGCACGAAATACGAGAAAATGGCACGTCGGCTTGCTATGGCAATGGGGCACGCCTTTCGAGGTTAAGTGTGTGTAAATGGAGGTGTGTTTGGGATGAATAGAGCTCATGCCCGTCACCCCCCTTTTATAGGCGATTTTGGACCCCATCGCGGTACACGATGGGTTCCTTGTGCCCTATCGCGTACCGCGGCGCCGCAAAAAGACGCCGCCTTATGCGGTGGTGACACGTGGCCTGTCACAACGTGCCACATGTTGACACGCTGTTGGACACGTGTCCACTGACTCAGCAAGCCCATCGCGCTACGCGATGGGTTGATTGTTACCCTGTCGTGTACCGCGATGGGAGAAGATTTTCATAATTTACACTTTTGGTCCCTGTTCTTTCTAAGTTAGTATTTTTAAGCCCTAATTGTAAAGGGTAAAAGACGCGGTGTTACATCCTCCCCACCTTTTGAATAATCTCGTCCTCGAGATTTATTGAAATAGATAGGGATACTTTTTCTTCATTTCTGACTCGAGTTCCCATGTGTACTTGGGTCTGCGTCTTGAATCCCATTTTACTTTTACGAGTTTGAGTCGCTTGTTCTTGAGGAACTTGATCATACTATCTTTGATTTGAATTGGTTTTTCCACAAATTTAAGCTTTTCATTGATCTTAACATCTTTTAATGGCATAGCAAGAGTTTCATCGGCTAAACACTTGTGAAGATTGGATATGTGAAACACATCGTGAATACCCTTCATCTCATCGGGTAACTCTAGTCGGTAAGCAACTGGTTCGATTCTTTCGAGTATCTTGAATGGTCCAACGAATCGTGGACTCAGATTTCCTTTCTTTCCAAATCTTACTACTCCTTTCCAAGGTGATACTTTCAATAACACTTTGTCACCTTCTTTTAATTCTAATGGCTTGCGGCGAATGTCCGCATAACTCTTTTGTCTATCTCTTGCCGTTTTCAATCGTTCACGGATTTGTATAACTTGATCAGTGGTTCTTTGAACGGTTTCAGGTCCTGACAACTGACTATCACCTGTTTCTGACCAGCATACAGGCGTCCTACACTTACGACCATACAATGCTTCAAATGGTGCTGCTTGGATACTAGTATGATAACTATTGTTGTACGAGAATTCCATCAGCGCGAGATGAGTGTCCCAACTTCCTCCTAAGTCGATAACACAAGCACGAAGCATATCTTCCAAGGTTTGAATTGTACGTTCACTTTGGCCATCAGTTTGGGGATGGTATGCAGTACTTAAGTTTAATCGAGTCCCCATACCTTTTTGAAAGCTTGACAAAAAATTTGAAGTAAAACGACTATCTCTGTCGGATATGATGGATAGCGGCACACCATGTAAGGATACAATGTTTTCGACATATAAGTGTGCTAACTTATCCATGCTGAATGTTTCTTGGATTGGAATGAAATGAGCAGACTTGGTAAGTCTATCTACAATAACCCAGATTGCATCATTTTGGCGTAAAGTTTTAGGTAACTTCATAATGAAATCCATAGTTATCATATCCCAATTCTATATTGGAATTTCGGGTTGTTGTAGTAGTCCTAACGGCTTTTGGTGTTCAGCTTTCACTTTGGAACACGTTAGACATTTAGCTACATACAAAGCAATGTCTTTCTTCATTCCGATCCACCAGTAATCGTCTTTTATATTGTGACACATCTTGTCGCTACCCGGATGCATCGTGTATTTTGACTTGTGTGCTTCTTCGAGAATCTTATCCCTTAAACTTCCGACCATCGGTACCTAAATCCTTGTACCGAGTCTAAGTATTTCATCACTTCCTTTAATCAATTGATCAATTGTGCCGTTCTCTTTTTCGGCTTTAATGTTCCCTTCTTCCAGTGCCAACTTCTGAGTCTCTCTAATTTGGCAGGCTAAATCAACTTTAAGTTTCAATTTAAGAGCTCGAACTCTCTTTGGTTTTTCATGTTCTTTCCTACTTAAAGCGTCAACCACAACGTTGGCTTTTCCTTCATGGTATACGATCTCACAGTCGTAGTCATTAAGTGTTTCCATCCAACGCCTTTGTCTCATATTCAACTCCTTTTGATCGAATATATGCTTCAAGCTTTTGTGGTCAGTGTATACTGTGAACCTTACACCGTACAAGTAATGTCGCCATAATTTTAACGCGAATATTATAGCACCTAATTCAAGGTCATGCGTGGTGTAATTCTTTTCATGAACTTTCAATTGTCTCGAAGCATAAGCAATCACTTTCTTTCCTTGCATTAAAACACATCTCATTCCTGTGTGCGAAGCATCACAGTATATGGTAAAGTTTTCCAATCCTTCAGGTAAAGCCAGAATAGGTGCGTTCGTTAACTTTTGTTTGAGTGTTTCGAATGCTTCCTCTTGCTTCGGTCCCCATTCAAACTTAATTGGCTTTCTTGTGAGTGAAGTTAATGGGATAGCTATTCGGGAGAAGTCTTGAATGAATCGTTGATAATATCCGGCTAAGCCTAGAAAACTTCGGACTTGAGTCGGTGTCTTGGGTTTCTCCCACTTAGTTATAGCTTCGATCTTTGCTGGGTCTACTTGAATACCCTTTTCATTTATAACATGACCAAGAAATTGTACTTCGGACAACCAAAATTCATACTTTGAGAATTTGGCGTACAATTTTTCATTCCTTAGGGTTTCAAGTATAATCTTAAGGTGAACTTGATGATCGTCTTTGGATTTTGAGTAAACAAGAATGCCATCGATGAAAACAATAACAAACTTATCTAAGTATGGTTTGAAAATCCGATTCATCATGTCCATGAAAGCTGCTGGAGCATTAGTGAGTCCAAAAGGCATCACGGTGAACTCATAATGTCCATATCGGGTTCTAAAGGTTGTTGTAGGTATATCTTCTTCTTGCACCTTCAATTGATGGTAACCCGACCTTAGGTCAATCTTGGAAAAACAACTTGCTCCTTGGAGCTGGTCAAACAAGTCGTCGATTCTTGGTAGTGGATACTTGTTCTTGATCGTGACCTTGTTTAGCTCTCGGTAATCTATACACATCCTCATTGATCCGTCTTTCTTCTTTACAAATAAAATTGGAGCTCCCCACGGTGACGTACTT
The DNA here is from genome assembly GCF_021521415.1 of Bidens hawaiensis. Taxonomy (NCBI): domain Eukaryota; kingdom Viridiplantae; phylum Streptophyta; class Magnoliopsida; order Asterales; family Asteraceae; genus Bidens; species Bidens hawaiensis. The sequence goes on from NW_027491042.1 coordinate 1,535,857, forward strand.
GGTCGTATGAATCCTTTCTCTAAAAGCTCATCCAACTGTTTCTTTAATTCCTTCATTTCCGTAGGCGCTAGGCGATAAGGTGATTTGGCAATTGGTGAAGTTCCCGGCATAAGGTCGATCTTAAATTCTACTTCTCTATTAGGCGGGGCTCCTGGTAATTCATTAGGAAAGACATCTTGAAATTCGGACACGATTGGCATCTCCTCCATCTTCTTTGGTTCAGGTTCCTTGGTTACATAGGCCATGAATGCGAGGCATCCCTTTCCTATGTAATGACTTGCTTTGATCTTGGAAATGATTCCTACTTTTCCTCCTTCCTTATCTCCGGTTATACGAATGGTTTTGTTATTAGGTATTCGAATGTCGATAACTCTATCATTACATAGGATACAGGCCTGATTAAACGATAACCGGTCCATACCTAATACTACATCAAAACCTGCCAATGTCATGGGTAACAATCGTACATGTATGACGTGATTGGCTAGAGAAATTTTGGCATTATCTAAAGCTTCAGTTATTCTACTTATACTTCCATCAGCGGTTTCTACTTCATAATGTTTATTTAGTTTAACTAAGGGCTCATTTAATAGACTACAAAATTTATAATCTATAAAGCTTTGGTTTGCACCCGAGTCAAATAAAACCCAAGCATAAACATTATTTATAGGAAACGTACCGGTGATCACATCCGGTATGTCAGCTGCCTTTTGAGTGTCTAACATAAAGACACGAGCGTTTCCTTTCTTGATATCGGTCTTCGCACCGCTGCCACTTGCACCTACTGCATTTGTCATTTGCTTTTTCTGTGGGCACTCAGTACTATAGTTTCCCTTCTCACCATACTCAAAACATACCCCGGTCTTCTTCCTACAATCCGCTTCCGAGTGTCCTGGTTTCTTGCAAAATCCACATACAACAGTGTTAGTTGGTCGAAGACATCTGCCGAAATGTCTCCTTCCGCATGACTTGCAAATGGGGCGACTATACAAAAATCCCCCTTATCTTTTCTTCTCCGTCTTCTTTATCTTTCCTCCCACACTAGTCTTTCCATCACCCTTCTTTTTCTCATCTCGGTTCCTCAACATTCCGTCCATCAAATATCCAGCCAACTCTATGGCAGATTCTGTGGTAGATGGCATATGTGAACGAACATAATCAATGATTTCGATTGGTAACCCGTAGATGTATCGTGTCACTTTGTTGATTTCAGGAGTTGCTAGATGAGGCACAATTCTGCAGTACTCAAGGAACTTGGTGTTATATTCCTTGAGGTTTGTTCCTACCACCTTATGATTCCATAACTTCGTTTGAATCTGATCCATCTCATTTATTGGGCAAAACTTTTTCAATATCATTGCCTTGAATGTTTCCCAATCCAAATTATACAGATTCTCTCTACCCTTGATTCCGATCAGGGTATTCCACCATTCCAACGCCTCCCCCTTGAACATCTGGGAGGTATATTGAACCTTTTCTCTCTAGGTGCACTTGCTTATTAGCACGATTGATTCTATTTCCTCCAACCATCGGAGGGTATTTATCACGCCTCTCCGTGAAATTCCTTGGGCTTATACACTTTGAACACCTTGAAATCACAACCTTCGTGTATTTTGAGTTTCTTTGTTTTCTTACGGAGCTCGTTTTCAGCAGTCGAGCTTTCATCACTCACTTCTTTCTTTCTTTCGGTTTCCTTTTTCTTACTCTCCTTCTTTTCCGATTCTTTCTTGGATTCTCTTTTTGAAGTAGCGGTTTCACTTCTACTTTGACTTGTTCTTTTATTAGATTGAGAAGCGGAATGGCTAGGATCATTTTTCAATATTTCATAAATCGGCTTCACAGCTTCTTTTATTAAGTCGCGGATACCAAGCACATAATTTTGAGGTATAGCTTGTATATCTTCCGCGGTAGCTTTTTCTTGCAAAATTTCTTCAATTTTCTTCCCTTTATTGTTTACTTGAATTTCTGGATTACTGTTTGCTTTAGACATGCTGTTACATGAATAAAACAAGATTTAGGAAGGACACACTTTATATTACATTATTTATCTTACAAGAAAAAGGATTACAACAACTACAACAGTACAAAACTACGATTTCTAATCCTTAATCCATTTCTTAACAAGATTTTTCATCTTGTCACATTTCTTAACAATTTTCCTTCCCAGTTTCTTCTTATCCACAACCTCATTCCTCAGCTCATCCATCACCGAGTTTGGCGGGTTCGGATATCCCGTTGGTGCAGATGCAGCTGGAAAGAGATATGCATTTTCTTGTGGATAAAGATGCGGTTTCGCAACGTATGCGTGCATTTCTTCATCGGGAATATTGGTAGTATAAAATTCCTCGATAAGATTTGCTTCCTCACGAATCTCCTTAGCTTGTTGTGAAATCGAAGGTCTTGGTCCTAAATATAGAGGAAAGTAAGGACTCTCGTTTTCTTCTTCCTCCTCTTCTTCAGGATCCTCCTCCGATTTATAAGGATTCTTGATTGGTGATGAGTTAAGTCTCTTTTTGTATGGCATGCTCACCCTCATTTTTGGTTTATGACTGGGTTCTGCAGATGCTGGCGGGGTCTCGTATTGATAGTTCAATGGTGGTGATCCAAATTGCCATCTCCTTTGATCAGAGTGATAATTCATCCAGCTTGATGACTCTGATTCAGTTTCCTGCTTGATATTGCTTTGCACTTCATGTTTCTCGGAAGGATGGTATGTTGGAATGTCGGAGGGGTAATACTGGGGAATGTAGTCCTCGGTATTATCAGAGATTTCGATTGGACATTGTTGACTGCCTGGGAGATACACGGGTTGGCTCCCATACGGTAACACTGGATTGATTGGTTGATTGTGACTGAAAAAGCTAGTATAATAACTATTGCTACTTTCCATATCGGATGGTTCGTGATTGATTGTCGGTATTGATCGAATGGCTACTCGGTGTCTACGGCCAAAGTAGTTAATATAAGACATCTGCATTTAGTTAGATTAGGGATAGGAGGTTACCAATCCTATCTTATCCCTATGAATAATAATAATAATCATAATAGTGGTTAAAGCCTAGGTACTAATGTTTAATACCTAATTCGCTGAAACCGATGGCTCTGATACCAACCTGTCACACCCCGGTTTAGGGCCTAGGCGTGTGACCACAAGTTGGTACCTGTTTTGTAAATATATCAGAGTTTATGGTTTAATTTTAGCGGAAGACTTTAGGTTGAATATAATATTAATTTACATTGAAAATTTTACTCGGGAATTAAATACCCGAGTATCAGTTTACAAAACATATGTTTCATATTACAAGGATTTTAGTTATCAAAACGGAGCCATCTTGTACGCGCTTCTATCTTCAAAAGACTCCAATCCTTGCTAGTGCTACTAATGCTTAATTACCTGCAATAGGTTGGAAAAATACGTCAGCTATATGCTGGTGAACACGTATGACTCGATAAAACATTTGAATGACATTATAATACAAATGTAGTTTTCTTGACAACCTCAGCGGAAGTATTTCTACTTCCGGTATATGTACCACTGCCCTACACACACAACGGTATTCCCCGAGCCAAACGGCCCTGAACTGAGAACTGGTCATGACCGTTTAAGCTCGTGGCTTCATTGCCTTTGATTGATTGATTTGAGCTTTAACAGTTATGTTTGGATCCATACACATGCGTATTCGGTCTGAGTTGATATTATTCTCTACTTTGTATTATAACGTTTTAGAGATTTCTTTATCTCATGTAGACATTGATTGACTCGTTAAGACAAACGCCCGTTCGTCTCATTGAGTATAAATATGTTTTGACTGATTAAAAAGGTTAACGTATTCACCTGTACCGTCGGTGTTGAAAACCTTAACTGATTGATTGAGTGATTGTGAATGATATTAACCTATACATAAATAGGCTCGTATGAATGTTTTGAATGATGTTAAGCTATGATTGTAAGCTTAACCTTGAAATCATTTATCTTTGATTGTGAATGAAACACTTGTTTTATGTGACGTTTGACATAGCATGCTTTGGCCTAATAGGTTCTATCACGTTGGTAAGTTTCTCCAGGTAAGTAAACGGGTCCCTCGGTTGATTGGGATTTATGCGAATTACTTTTCCTTAGGCAAGAAACTTACTACTAGCGATATCCCTCTTCCAGTTACTACATGCCAGTCAAAATATATCTTTCGTTTAACATTACTTCATCATGAAGTAACGTTTATGAAAACATGATTGTGAATGATTTGTAAAATACGATCAAGGTTAAAGGCCATAGCCTCGATTGATAGTCTAAGCAAAAATAACTTAAACGTAACTCCTACCTCAGATTGGATGCTTAGATTAATAATAAGAAAAAGGCAGGATCTTGATCTACTCGCTTAAGTGATTGCTACTTGATTATAACTTCGTTTCTTGCACGAAATACGAGAAAATGGCACGTCGGCTTGCTATGGCAATGGGGCACGCCTTTCGAGGTTAAGTGTGTGTAAATGGAGGTGTGTTTGGGATGAATGGAGCTCATGCCCGTCACCCCCCTTTTATAGGCGATTTTGGACCCCATCGCGGTACGCGATGGGTTCCTTGTGCCCTATCGCGTACCGCGGCGCCGCAAAAAGACGCCGCCTTATGCGGTGGTGACACGTGGTCTGTCACAACGTGCCACATGTTAACACGCTGTTGGACACGTGTCCACTGACTCAGCAAGCCCATCGCGCTACGCGATGGGTTGATTGTTACCCTGTCGTGTACCGCGATGGGAGAAGATTTTCATAATTTACACTTTTGGTCCCTGTTCTTTCTAAGTTAGTATTTTTAAGCCCTAATTGTAAAGGGTAAAAGACGCGGTGTTACATCCTCCCCACCTTTTGAATAATCTCGTCCTCGAGATTTATTGAAATAGATAGGGATACTTTTTCTTCATTTCTGACCCGAGTTCCCATGTGTACTTGGGTCCGCGTCTTGAATCCCATTTTACTTTTACGAGTTTGAGTCGCTTGTTCTTGAGGAACTTGATCATATATTTTGGGATATGAATATTTTTATTATTTATATTTCATTCTTGTAATTTTTTTTGAATACCAAACAACATAAAGTAAATATTTATTTCATTCTCATAGGTTAACCAAACAAGACAAATGAATGATAATGATCAATTTCATTCCCTTGTCCATTCCATTTTTTATCTTATTCCATTCTTTCTTTTTTCCATTACTTCCAACCAAACATACCCATAGTTTGTTAATCATATGGACCGGTGACAACTCCTAATATACATATCAAATGAAAGTTAAGAAAAATATTCAAAATCAAGATGGGAGTTACTACCATTTTCACTCCTTATCTACACGTCAAAACGATATTTAATTGAGTTATTTTCTCTCTAACCTTTATCACTCACTTGAAAAAGAAACCTTGCCATTGAGTTCAAAGAACTTGATGCGCTTGTTAAAATATTGTCTGGTTTCTCTTTTGCTTCTTGCAATGGGTGATTTCGAATGAACTTAATTTTAAACTTTGAATCAATTAATTAAAATCTAATCTAATGCATAACATTTTCTTCTTGATTATTCATCATGTTTTTCGAAAATTGCATCTCTTGTGTAGTAACACCAATTACTACCACCAACTACCGCACTAAACACTAGCTTCAAATTCGATCAAGTCAAACTTGATTATCCTTGCGTACAATATATATAACCTACTCAAATTTTTAAAAACTCGATCAACCTCAACTCTTATAATGCTTTTCTGTTTTAATACTTAAGTATGTTGATTTTGCTTGGTTCATGACAAAAATGAAGTAAAATCCGAAGCTAGTTGGCTCGATTTGTATGCCCGTTTATTGATCATAAAAAAACATTATATTCGTAAATCTTTTCAACACATGTAGCATTGCACAGGATGCTTCATTTTCCATATACACTATGACATATGGTGTAGAACACTAAAACTGCCCATGAAGGGTTAAAAGGGTAAGCTTGAAAATGTATTGAAGGCAAAAAAAAAGTAGTTTGAGAAATAGTATGCATCTTAACTCGAAACGCTAGGTGTTCACTTATCAGCAATCAGAGTCAAAGTTGTTCTTTCACACAAAACCTCGGGTGCAATCTGCAACGGTTCCAATGAATCTACTATATCGCGCATAAGTGGTCTAGCTTTGGGGTTACGGTTCAAGCAATGATAAGCTAGCATGGCTGCCTTTTGGAACCCTTTAATCGGATAATCACCTAGCCTAGGATCTGCAATGTCTAGTAACCTTTTCTTTTCTTTAAGCAATGGGAGAGCCCAATCTGCAAGGTTTTGTTCACGGGCCGGTCTTGATTTGTCCAATGATTTTCTGCCGGTTAGAAGCTCCAGAAGAACGACGCCGTAGCTATAAACATCACTTCTTGGACTCAAATGGCCTAAAATGCAACCTTGACATTAGTAAGTCATCTTTATTCTTTACCAATATCTCTACTTATCTCACATAATATCAATCCATTTTTCATCTTTTTTGTTCAATTTGAACTATTAATTTCTTAAATATTTATAGCTTTCTAAACACTTAAACATATGACATCTAGTAATTGCTACAAACAATAGAAGACGTTCCAACACTCTTTTTCCATGGTCGTTACATTCAAATTGGTCGGGTTATCTTATTATGATTATTAAATATCATGTGATCTCTTCTAAATGCAAATTAGAAACCCTTTAGTAATAATTGGAGTTTCAGCCCATTTTAACCCCTTGAAGGTCACATCACAGCATAAGCTGCACTTCACATGGTCCCACCTAATAGCATGGTATCGGTGGGGCTCTTGAATTTTCCTTAAAAGGATTATCACGGTTAAAAAATATATCGTTGTGTTAATGGAGATTAAATGAATTAGGGAATGTTAACAAACCTGTCATAATATACTCAGGTGCTGCATAACCGTATGTTCCCATTATGCGTGTAGAAACATGAGATTTATCACCAACCGGACCATCTTTAGCTAGACCAAAGTCGGAAAGTTTCGCATTGTAGTCCTGTCCGTTAAATATATGTTGAAAATTATTAAATTTATTATAAAAATGACCCACGAAAGTATGCTGATGTAAAATGTGTTTGATGTCGTGAACTAACCGGGTATAGTAAAATATTTGAAGTCTTGAAATCTCGATATATGACAGGTTTTTCTGCATCGTGGAGGAAAGCAAGTCCTTTTGCAGCACCGAAAGCGATCTTCATTCTAGTTGACCATGGAAGAGGAAGTAGCACTCCTGCAACAAAATAACATTTTACATCTAAAATATGTGTTATGAAGTTCAATGTAATCACTAAACTTCTTCTGAATGTTAAAAAGTAAATTTTGTAATGACTACACTTACTCGAAAATAAGTTATTTTCCACACTACCACGTGCCATATACTCGTATATGAGAACTCTGTGCTCATCTTCACAGCAATATCCAATAAGTTTCACTAAATTTGGATGAGAAAGTTGCCCCAAAAATATGACCTCGGCCTATAATGCACACAAAATCTATGATCAACTAAAAATCGACTGAAAAAGAGATACCAAAAGTAGAGGTGACAATTTCAATCTATTTAGGAGTTGGGTTGTATAGTTGTGTTTTAGCTCAAACTGGTCAAATCAAAGAACTTAGCTAAAACTTTGACTTGTCAATTGTGTCGAACAAGTTCAAAGTCTTCCAAACTCCAAAGTCTGGTCGTAATGCATTCGACGTCATAAACTCGTACTTTCAAAGATTTAGAATACTACTATATAATTATTTTTTAAAAGATATGAAAAGGAGTTGGCACCCCCTCTGTTTCAACTTGTATTTTAATTCCCATTTTGACTTGTTATAGTGTTTGTCCAACCCACCCGTTTTGCCACCTCTAACTTAAAGCATAAATGCATATAGATGTGTATATGAATGTATCTATATACATAGAGAGAGAGAGAGAGAGTTGTAATCACCAGCCATTCTCTATGACCTTGATGACTGTTATCTCCATCATGAACTTTAACGGCTACCGGAACAGGAGGAACCCTTTCTTCTACATCATCATAAAGGAAGCCTTTGTAAACACTACCAAACCCCCCTCCACCTAGCATGTGATCTTGTCTAAAGTTATCAGTCATTTTTCTAAGTTCATCAAAGGTGAATACGATTAACGGATTAGTAGCAGAACTACGCCGCAGATCTTCTACTTCTTTGGGATTTGATGGCAACTTTTTCAGCTCCTCCTTTCTTTTAGCCATTGAAGCTTCATCCTTTGCCAATTCTGAAACCAAGATCAAGCAATGGAATGAAATAAATGTCTACTTCAGATCCCATGTGACTTCTTACCAAATTTGTATATACAGTAGTAAGATATAATAACAGTTTAGTTAAAGCAATGATCATGCCCAAAAGGAGACTGTAAAAATATTAAAAGTTCTAAAGCCTAATATTAACTAGCAAATATTAAGCCAACATATAAGAGGGGAATACACTTACAAGGAACAACAAAAGAGGGTAAAAGGCAACACAACGGGTAATACTAATTATTGAAGCTAATACTAATATTTTTCACCATTTTGCTGTTATTGGTAGTGTAGACTGTGTAGCAATACTTAATTTTAGTACTTTTCGTTTTATTATGTTTAGATTTCATGAGAAATACCCTATGTTTCAAATATACTTTTCATGTCCAAGTTATTGAGCTAAGCAATCTTTGTATCCTCTTTGATAGAGGTTTAGTTTGTCTACATCCCACCATCTGTAGACCTTGCCAATAGCTTTACTATTGGTGAGATTTTACTTCATACATGGTTGTTGCTGTACATACAAGTGCTTGAATGGTTGTTGCATTTCTCTACTTAAAAATGGTATTTGAACCTTTATACACACATGCACACTTGTATATATAGATTTTGGTTATGTTAAGAAGGTTATGGTGTCTAAACATACAGATTTTAGAATAATGTGTGTGCGTATATGGAGTTTGTTACAAAATAAATCCTAAGAAAAAAATGTGAGAACCAAATAAATATGGGTATGTGTGTTAGTGTTACTTATCACATTATTAAACGATAAATAATTAAGCGGCACTCTCTTTACTTAAGGAATATGATGTGGTGGTAAGATTTTTTCCCTCTATGTAGAGATTTCAAATCCCACATTGTCATATCATTTACACCTCTTTGTTCTACTTTTAAATACACAAAAATAAACAATTAACCACACACAATAACTAAACCTTTGTTAAATATATAAAAAAATAAACAAAAAAACAAACTACATAATTCAAATGAATATGAAAACATAAATAAAATACATTGACCAGTTACACCAGACATTACAAAAAAGATTAAACATCAAAAACATGAAAATAAATCATATATACCAAATAAAAGATTAAACAAATTGTGCTTTGGTTTTAACATGTAAAAAGCCCACTAACCAGTTATTGGGCTTTGGATTTAGCATTTAAAGGCCCACTAACCTGTCCACTGCTCGACCAAGTAATCCTCTTTCGTATCAAAACTTCCATCGCTACTATGGCCATGGGTCGGGTAGGGTCGGGTGTGTGGGTGGGGGGATTTCAAAAGGGGGAAATTCCTTAAATGACCCTAAAGAAGAAAGAGAAAAAAAAAGATCCTATTTCACTCAAGATTTCCAAAACAATCCAAAAATATGTACTGAGGCGACATCTTGGAGAAATAAACGACGGTATTTGTTAACAAAACAAAAGCTGACACGTGTAAAGATTCTGACACACCAGACGAGATTTTTAAAAATCTCGTCTGTTCCGACCCTTTTTTTAACTTAATTAACTTTTTAAAAAACCGTCTCTCCAAACGGTTTTTTTATGTTTCTCGTCTGTTCCGTTCATATTAATTTTTTCTTGAGATTTGAGTTTTTTTAATTTCGTCTTGGTAGACGCATTTTGATTGAATTTCGTCTTCCAAGTTCATATTCCAAAGTTTCTTATCTTGTAAGTTAAAATCCTCTTTTATTCTCCTATCTATATCTTCATCTTCTTATATCTATAACCATCTATAATCCATCAATCTCGTAACTACACTTTAGCGAAATGATCGAAGTATAAGAGAGGAGATCGAGTAGAGGTTGCGGATTTGGGTCCCGGGTTTTTGGGATCGTACTACGGCGGTAACATAATTTCCACGTTTGGAGATGAATATTATCAAATTCCATAAAACTAATTGAAAGCTAACTAGAACTTGAAGATAAAAAGTAAGAACATGAAGAGATGAAGATGAATCAAATACTTGAAGAAGTTGATAATTAAAAATGATAGTTTAATTAGGAAAGTGGGGTCTACCTAAAAATAATTAAAAATACCGTCGGATTAGACGGAATAATAAAATACATGGTCGGTCAAGACGGAATACGGAAAATCCTATCGGTCCAGACGATATTTAAACTTTTATAACCACCAAATAAGAAACTTTAGAATATGAACTTGGAAGACGAAATTCAATCCAAATGCGTCTACCAAGACGAAATTAAAAAAGCTCAAAACTCAAGAAAAAATTAATATGTACGGAACAGACGAGAAACATAAAAAAACCATCTGGAGAGACGGTTTTTTAAAAAGTTAATTAAGTTAAAAAAAGGGTCGGAACAGACGAGATTTTTAAAAATCTCGTCTGGTGTGTCAGAATCTTTACACGTGTCAGCTTTTGTTTGGTTAACAAATACCGTCGTTTATTTCTCCAAGATGTCGCCTCAGTACATATTTTTGGATTGTTTTGGGAATCTTGAGTGAAATAGGATCTTTTTTTTTCTCTTTCTTTTTTAGGGTCATTTAGGGAATTTTCCCTTTCAAAAAATTCTATGTCTTCAACATTATTCTACTTTTGACCAACTTTTTCTAGAAATAGCCCATGTTTTCAAAAAATCCCCAAAATAACCTATTTTCAGTCGGATCCGACGGAATTTGTGGACCTATAAATAGCTATACTAATTCGTCGGATCAGTGCTTATATCTGTCGGATCCGACATAAAAAATAAGCTATTTTGAGGATTTTTTTTTTAAAAACCTAAGCTATTTCTAGAAAAAGTTAATAAATACAGGCTATTTGGTGGATTTTCTTTTTTATTATTATTATTATTATTATTATTATTATTGAATTTAACCCCCTCAAACACATCATATATATCTCTTTCTCCCCTACTTATTTTCTCGACTAGTTGAACCCGATTTATGGTACCCAAAAACGAGATTATACAGGCGGCAACGGTGTTTACTGCATGGGTACCATACCCGAATATGGGTACCTGCAGACGCCTCATCTCCCCTAAGTGGTTTACAGGTTTATTTAAAAGTATGATCATAGTTTGTCGTAAAATATTTAAATATACATACGTGGATTTAAGCATATCCAGAAACGCCACCTTTTCTCTTTCTTTTCAAAAGGATTAAAGAAACCAAATCAGGAGTACATACCTAGAAAGATCCCTAGGTGCTATGTTACTCAATCTCTTCTGTAAAAAAATAAAACAACTTTCCCAACAAAATATAAAAAGTTCTTACTCTTGAGTGATGGTCACCTTTTTAACAAACCATCAACTCAAAGTAAATGTTTTTGGCAAGTGGTCAAAAAAGAAAAGAAAACCTACCTAGCTACAATCTGTTACAAATTGCATATTATCAAACATCAAGTTACAGAAGAACAAGAATACAATGTTTTTAACCGCATAAATAAAGATCAAAATCAAGAATTTAATCATAAAACCGACCTGACTTTGCGTTGGATGAGACTCTATAAATAGAGGGTTTCCATTTACACCAGCAGCTACCCATCAAGAACACCACAATCTTTCTTTCTTGCTTGTTTTCTTTCACTCAACCACAAAAAGAAACACAAACCACTTAAAGAAAATATATATCAAAAGATTATTAAAGCTTGAATCTTTTAGAAAACCCTGGAAAGAATAATATTGTTGTTTAACAATATTTATGTTTGAAGAGGTTTGTGGGTGGATTTGATGTGGGAACCAACCATATTTCTTGAATGTAATGATGAGGTGGAGTGTAGAAGTGGGAGGGGCTGTTTTCCATAGGCATGCTATGCTGCTTTGTTTTCATTTCTATATACTTATTAATTGTGTGCTTTTTTTTTTTTAATACTTTGGACTTGTGTGTTAGTGCGCCCCTGGTGCATTTTAGCACTTAATAAGTCTCTGTCTGTCATCTTCATAATCTTCCTTTTATTAAGTTGTGCCTTACCCTTTTCCCATTCTGTTTTACTTGTATATTCCTTCAATAGTGCATCAATGGGCCTCTTGTCTACGGTGCCTGTTTTACTATAGTTTTTTGTTACTAGATTAGCACGTGCATTTAATGCGATGCCCGAAAGAGAGCAGCAATAATGATATATATATAACAGTACTTGAGTTGGTGGTAATTCGCTATCATACCGTTCTTACCGATTACTTTTTAAGTTATCGGATAATATTTACATGTGTCTAGTAGTGTGTTGAGATGGTATTGTACAGCAATTTTTGTGTTATTTGTTTCAAACGTCTAGGTAGTTTTGTAATATAATCTAAAGTGTCACAAGCTACAATTTGATTGTTTAAATATATATTGTGCTAAAGATTGTTAATCATATTCGTTGATGATTGTTTTGTGTTCAAATCTTGTTTTAATTTTGTTTTGAGTCTCTTGGTTCTTTGGTGTTGAAAGGTGAATTAATTTCTTAATTCACTGGGAAAAAAGAAATCATTTGCTTCTTAAAGTCATCATATATATCCATCTAAAAGTGGAAGCATTACAAAAATAACAATGATAATCTACATGGAAAGGCCACATGCTATCATCAAATTTGTTCATTTTGAAGTGGTCCTTAAGGCATCTGCAACTTTATAGAAACCGTGCAGATACAAGTATGAATTGAGTGCAATGTGAACATGCTAATGAAAGTGCATCTCACACTTGGCACCAATTCCAAATTTATGTCAATAATGCCAAAATAGTTGACCACATATATAAAGTCAAGAAATATCATGGTATAATGCAACTTTATACTTGGTTTTTTCACTTATATGGTGCGCGGTTTACATCAATAACTATGATTATGTAAATGGTGACGAGCACTCTCATGTTTACTGTGAAGAAAGTAAGTTATGACACGTTTTAGTTTAAAATTTTTCAACAGATAAATTATAGCATACATTTAGGCATGATTATCCAGGGACATAATAATCTACTTTTAAGTGGTTTGTGTTGAAAATAAAAAGTAGCAGACAAGATCTAGTGCCCTTCTTGGTAGCTTTTAATCTAACAAATGCATAAAATATTTGTACATTTTTGGTATAATTAAACAGTACCGGTATATATTTTTGTCACTTAAGAGATTAAGAACAGAAAATTACAAGTTCTGCTAGTGGGATATCTTAATACAGATGACACATTTTTAGTTAGTAGTTTTCACAATAACGGTTAATTTTCTTAAAGGCCCCATTAAAGGAGCATCTTGGCTACAAATTAAAGTTTCTTAGAGCTATATTATATGTCCACTGGACCATGGGCCTAAGCTTGTTTTGCTTTAGCAAATTTGTTTCTTAGTTAGACAGATTAGTGTCATGACTATCACCTAACATTTCTGGACCACATAGAGAAGAACAACTTGGCCAACAATTTTATATTATGCTACCTAGCAATAACAATCATATTTAGATCTATCATGTCAATCAATCAATCAATCATATCCAGTGAAGTCCTACCAACAGTAAAGCTATAAGTAGGGTTTAGAGAGGGTGGGATGTAGACACACCGTACCTCTATCCATAGGGATAAAGAGGTGGCTTCCAGAGAGACCCTCAGCTCTAAAGTACATATGTATAAAGCAATACAAAGGATAAAGTTCAACAATAATATAAAATACTAATAATAATAATAATAATAGTAATAATAATAATACTATATAATATGTAAAGAAAATACCATTCTGGTGTGTGACCAAAATAAAGGAAATAGAAGCCCTAAGGTATTCATTTCTCCCTAAAAATCCTTAACTTTAATTCTACTTCTCCAAGAATTCTTATCCTCAACCATATCCTCAGAGAGGTTTAAGTCTATCAAATCATGCCTAATCCTCTCATCCCAGGTCAATTTAGATCTATCATAATCATAGTAAATGAAAGGTCCAAGAATTATCATAATACTTAATCACTATATAGCAGATTAACTGCCTGCAAACATTCTAGTCTTTTTCTTTTCAAAAAACTAGCAAAATATGACTTTTAACGCTAACAATGAATACAAATAATTATATTTATACATATCTTGTACAAGTAACTATTACTCGGTTTCCGTTCTACTATGTGAGAGTTTTCTCTGTTGGGAACTTGGGATTATGGACCGGTTCGGGTAAGTCAACGTGACCGACCGAGTTACGACCCGTGAGAGTTACACCTTGGGCAACGAACATTAAACCCGCTTAACTCATTCAACCGGTGATGACGAATAATTATGACGGAAATATTATTTATATTAGTTATAAATAATATAGTTTATTTCAGTAAACTAGTTCGGGCTTTAAACGAGAGTTGGAATGAGTTAGACTTCAAAGCCCATTTATATTGTTTTACAAGTATTATAAATTATAATATGATAATTATAATTGACGATAACCTAAAACAATTTCTTGGTCAATGCTCAATATACTCCAAATAAAAGTGAGTCTTTCAATTATTAATTTTGGTGAACACATTCAACAGAAGTTTTGTTCCAATCTTGTTCACACGGCAGCAATCAAAAGAACAGTACCGGCCGAGGACGAGCTCATGGAGTCCTTGAAGTCAGTGGGAGTTGCCATAAGATGACAAGATGCACCAAAAGTCCATCATTGTGGTTGTTTGTGTTGTGACCCCTTGATCCGGTTGATCTTGCAAATAGGCTCTAGCAAGATCAATCACTTTACTTGGCCAATTAAGATTTACATATTCTTGTTTGTTATTGTGGTTCATTGCTTTATTATAATAGGTTATAATACCACAACCTAATACCAAATATTTTAAAATAAATTAACCAATTATTGTTTTTGCAAAATTAAACTAAATTTGACTTTCCAAAACTAATAACTTAATAGTTTATCTATTAACTTAAAATTGGTTAGTGAGATCGCGACAAACTTAGTTTTAATAGGTTATTTAAAACTAAGTGTCCTGAGAGATGAAAGGGTTCATCAAGTTGTCCCGATTAATACAATAAAACTAGACTTTTACTCTATTCGGTAAATTATAAAATTAATCACAATTTTAAAACCAATAGTCTATGCCATCCTACTATAAGTCACACTTGAGTCATAATGCGAATTTTAAAGTGTTTGGAGCTACAACACCGCACTTGATTACTAGCCTATACCTTCAAGGTGAAAGGGTTTCATTGACACATCCGGCCCTTTCAAAAGTGATTGTACTAGGGCGACTATTACTTTACTCTTCTATTACGTGCTACAATTGTCTGAAAACTAAAGTGGGCATAGATGAGGTTAAACGTATCAACATAGGCAATAGTTGTCTTAATAGGCCTCATAACCGAGAGTTGTGATTTATTCACAATTGGTAATCGTTGTCAGTCTTCTTAACCACTTACCAATATTGTGTGTTGCAGCTGCCATTACTAATTACTAACTAGAAGCCAGATTCTCAAGTCTCTATTTTATTAATGTTTATTGGGTCATTAATATTAGGATTAAAACATCGAAAATAATAATTAAATTACTTTTGTTTATTTAACATATGTCAACTATATATAACTCCACATTCATCCACAAGAGTATTATTGAGAAACAAAAGCTGAATGGCACCAACTTTCTTGAATGACACCGCAATTTGAGACTGGTTCTCAAAATGGCAAAAAAGCTCTATTTTCTCGATGGATCGGTTCCATTATAGCCTAAAAATAATACAGCTGCTGCCAGAAAGGTTATTGAGAAGCATAATGACGACTCTATTGAAGTTGCTTGCATTATGCTAGCCACCATGTCCTCCGAGCTTGCTAAGGGCTTGGAAGATCTTGGTGCCTATGAGATGCTTGAGCAACTCAAGGGCATGTTTCATAAACAAACCCGTTAAGAACGTTTTGACACCATGAAGCAGCTTATCAGCTGCATTATGGAACAAGGATCTCCTGTTAGTGCGCATGTCGTCAAAATGAAAGGGTACATTGAACAATTGAAGAAACTTGATTATCCTATGTCGGACGAAATGGCAGCGGACTTCATCCTGAACTCTCATCCCAGCTCTTACAACCAGTTCGTAATGAATTTCAATATGAATGCCTAGGTGAAGACAGTGCCAGAGCTTCATGTATGCTCAAAACAGCTGAGATGAATATTCCAACTAAAACTAATCAAGTTTTGATGGTTCGATCTGCTGGTGTCAAGAAGCCTAAACCCAAGAACCGGGGTTATAACGGTAAGGGCAAGAAGAAAGTTAATGTTGTTGCCAAACATGCCACCAACACTAACAAGAGTGTTGCAAAAGTACCCACCACCGCCTCCAGAGGAGCGCCAATGCTACAAATGCAACAACATGGGACACTAGTGCGTAACTGCCCCGAGCATCTAGCCGAGCTATTAAAGAAGAGGACCGATGGTGAAGGCTCCTCTAAAGGTATTTCCATATACGTTATTGAACTTTTCATTATTTCTATCAACACATGGGTATGTGATACCGGATGTGGTTACCACATCGTTAATGTCTTGGAGGAGCCTGAAAACTGGAAGAAGGTGAAACAAGGCAGCATGGAACTCATCGTTGGTAATGGGAAGAGAGTCCCAGTTCTTGCAACTGGCACATATCGTTTTGCTTGTCCGTCTGGCCTTGTAGTTACTTCGAATAACTGTTTGTTTGCACCTGGTTTGGCCAGAAACATTATTTCAGTTTCTTTACTTTTTGAACAAGTATTTAAGTATGCTTTTAATGGTATTGTTATTTCGGCCTACTTGAATGATGTCTTTTATTTTGAGGCTAAACCTCAAAATGGTATTTATGAGATTGATGTTCAAATTAACAATAATGTATTTAATCTTTCTAAACGTATCATATCTGGCATCAATTATACGTTTCCGTTGCATTGTCGACTTGGTCACATAAGCAAGGCACGAGTTAAAAGACTCCAATCCGAAGGGATTCTTGAATCCACAGGCCCAGACTCTTTTGACGACTGTGAGTCTTGTTTAGCTGGCAAACTCGCCAAGGACTCCTTCACACATAAAAGTGAACGAGCAAGGGATTTGTTTGGACTTATACTTACTGATGTATGCAGCCCTTTTAGAACTTTGTCTAGAAACCATGAAAGATACTTCGTTTCTTTTATTGACGATTATAGTCGATATGCTTATGTGTATCTTATGAAACACAAACATGAAACTTTTGAAAAGTTCAAAGAGTTTCAAAACGAAGTGGAAAACCAACTTGGAAAATCTATTAAAATGCTTCGATCAGATCGAGGTGGAGAGTATCTCAGCTTAGAGTTTATCAATCATCTAAAAGAGCGTGGAATTGTTTCACAGCTCACTCCACCCGGCACACCCCAACATAATGATGTGAGAGAGAGGAGAAATCGAACCTTGCTAAACATGGTCCGATCGATAATGTGTAGAACTAACTTGCCTCACTCCTTTTGGAGCTTTCCCTTATGATCGCCAGCCGCATTGTTAATACGGCTCCAACTAAAAAGGTAAACAAAACCCCAAATGAGATATGGCATGGGCGTAAACCCAATTTATCTTTCCTTAGAGTATGGGGATGCGATGCGTATGTCACCAGTGACTTTGATGACAAACTCGATCCCCGCAGCGTAAGTTGTTTTCGTTGGATACAATAACTAAAGCGGATATTATTTTTTCCACCCTAATAAAAATTTGATTTCTATCAAAAGGAAGGGCCACTTCCTCGAGAAATAAATTCTCGATCGAGGAACTGGAAATAATATTGTCGATCTTGAAGAAATTCAATAACCACAAACAACCGCTGAGGAAGTTGGAGCGTCTGATCAACAAGATGTTGTTGCTGATACATCAGACATAAACACGAGCATTTGCAAAAGTAGTAGGACTCGCATACCAAATTCTAAATACCTATGGCATCTAGATGGTCCCGAAGTCCTATTAGTAGCCGAGTCAAATGATGAACCTACTAACTAAAAATCTGATGTCTTAGATCCATAATCTGAGAAATGGCAAGAAGCCATGAATGCCGAGATGCAATCTATGCATGTCAATCAAGTCTGGAACTTGGTTGAGCTACCCTCCTCCCCTAAAGGTTGAGCAGTAGGGAGCAAGTGGATTTTCAAAAGAACCGACATGCATGGAAATGTACAAATCTATAAAGCACGGCTAGTCGCGAAAGGTTTTACTCAAACTCAAGGTATCGACTATGATGAAACCTTCTCGCGTCGTTGCTATGACTAAGTCAATAAGGATATTATTTGCCATAGCCACGTATTATGACTACGAGATATGGCAGATGGATGTCAAAACCGCTTTTTTTAATGGACACATTTCAGAAGTTGTCTATATGGTTCAGCTTGAAGGTTTTATCGATCCTAAAAATCCTAATAGGGTGCGCAAACTAAATAAGTCCATTTATGGACTCAAACAAGCATCTCGCAGCTGGAATCTATATTTTGATGAGAAAATCAAAAAGTATGGTTTTATCAAAAATGAAGATGAGCCTTGTGTTTATAGAAAGGCTAGTGGGAGCACTATATCGTTCCTCAACATGTATGTGGATGATATACTGATCATTGGAAACAACATTCTTAGCTTAAGGAAGTTAAGCACTGGTTGGGATCTTGTTTCGCAATGAAAGATCTTGGTGAAGTTGCTTATATTCTGGGAATCAAGATCTACCGAGATAGGTCTAAGCGGCTTCTAGGGCTAAGTCAAAGTACATACATAGACAAAGTTATGACACGTTTCTCAATGGATAACTCTAAGGAAAGAGGAGTTCACATTGCTAAAGGAACCGTGTTGAACAAAGCGCATTCACCGGCAACGGACATTGAAACTAAGCACATGCAAGTAATTCCATATGCTTCAGCAATTGGTTCTATCATGTACGCTATGTTATGCACTAGACCCGGCATCTTATACGCTCTAAGCATGACTAGCCGTTTTCAGCAAAGTCCTGTCGTTGCCCATTGGACTACAGTGAAGAACATTCTAAGGTACTTGAAAAGGACTAGGGATATGTTCTTAGTGTTTGGAGGAGTGGAAGAAGAGCTCACTGTAAGGTGTTACACTGTTGCTAGCTTCCAAACTGACCGAGATGATTCTCGCTCACAATCAAGATTTGTATTCACTCTCAATGGAGGAGCTATTTACTTGAAAAGCTCCAAGCAGAGTGTGGTGGCAGATTCCACCACTGAGTCTGAATACATAGCTGCATCAGATGCTGCTAAGGAAGCTGCTTGGATGAAAAAGTTCATCACTGACCTCGATGTGGTTCCGAGTATTCATAAACCTATTGAGGTGTTCTGTGATACCACAGGTGCTATTGCTCAGGCCAAAGAGCCTAGATCTCATCACAGAGCCAAGCACATTCTAAGGAAGTTCCACCTTATACGGGAAATACTGGAACGAGGTGACATCATAATAAGCAAAGTAGACACGGATCAAAACCTAGTAGACCCGTTCACTAAGCCGATGACTCGGGACAAACATGACCAACACAGAATGCTATCGGTCTTAGATTAGTTAGTCATTTGTTTTGATTTAGTATTTGGATGTATGAACATTTAAACAATTGTACTTTTGAGTTCACTTTTAATTTAATGGTTAAATGCAAACATTGAATATTATAACTGTGTTCATTTTAATACGTTTAATCCATGAATATTGTATTCTAAATTATCTGTAGTCGGTCAGACTCGTGGGAACGCATCTGAATTAAGACTATTCTGACTTTGGACTCAATGAGTTGACTTCCAAACTCATAGGCCTCATTATGAATGACGTTGGATGTAACTCGCATCAAATCATCTTCATGAATCTTAATCATAAGATGTTTTGATATTGGTATACTCATTTAGTATCCTTAGACCTGAGATACATATTATAACTTTCGTTTACTAAAGGCTATTCTTTGATCAGTGTCAACCGCTGTCGCGTAACTGCCGGCTATAAAGGCATTGGTTGGGAATATTCTAAAGTTCAATGGGAGTTGTATGTAATAAAGATAGAATTCTGTACTCTTACGTGATATATAACAGTTAGACATTTTGGCGCCCTCGTTGATTCAAGCTGGTGAAGTGTGAGACCTCACCCAAACTTACTGTGTGTTTGATTGGACCACTTTGATTCAAGATCAAGAACAATAATGATTGAATGCCATATTAGATTGATCTGATCCATGTGTCATTGTCCAATTGGTGTCTAATACAGAAAGGATAGATGACAATGATTACCATAAGTTCATTATCTTGCAATAATGTATTCCAAGATCTTTTGGTTAATGAATTTAAAATATCACAACCTGTTAGGGGCAGCTATGTGTAGCTAGAGCACCGCTGGCTGCCAGCGTTGAACAATATAACCGAAACCGTCCAAGCAGGAGACTGTTGGAATTATGGGCCGGTTCGGGTAAGTCAACGTGACCGAACGAGTTACGACCCGTGAGAGTTACACCTTGGGCAACGAACATTAAACCCGCTTAACTCTTTTAGCCGGTGATGACGAATAATTATGACAGAAATATTATTTATAATAGTTATAAATAATATAGTTTATTTACTAATTAGTAAACTAGTTCGGGCTTTAAAAGAGAGTTGGAATGAGTTAGACTTCAAGGCCCATTTATATTGTTTACAAGTATTATAAATTATAATATGATAATTATAATTGACGATAACCTAAAACAATTTATTGGTCAATACCCCATATACTCTAAATAAAAGGGAGTTCCAATTATTAATTTTGGTGGTGATGAACACATTTAATAGAAGTTATGTTCCAATCTTGTTCACACGGTAGCGAGCAAAAGAACACTACCGACCGCCGTTGCTACTAGACGCCAGTCACACTCCCTACCGCGCCGCGTGTTTTTCCGACCAGGCCCGCCGCTACTGCCACACATGTTCGCTTCCACCATCGTTGTTACAGTCTGGAGCCACCGCAAAGCCGCAACCTTTTGTTCGGTTCGTCGACTAGCGCTCGTTCGTTGAACCTCGGTGTCTCAACCGGTTATTATTAACTGAGGTAAACTTAAATTAATTGTAAGTTTACAATTATATTTATTCAGTTTGACTCATACTCGTATTGTATGGAAGCGGATCCTGTACGGTTCCTTAAAGTGATTACTCGAATTATTTTCCGTTGCGTTTTGTCCATTTATTAGTATGATTATTAATTATGAAACAATTATTACTTCGGGTTTAATTGTTAAACCATTGGCTAATCATCACTGGATCCCAACATTCACATCAATCAAACATTTCAAAATTAACTGATTAGATAGTATCTAACTGCTATATCTCCACATCCTTTATCTTGAGTTTCCTTGTGGATTACCTAAAAACAGTTTGGAAAATACATCAGCACAAATGCTGGTGAATAACGCTGATTATCTAAAAAAAACATCTTTATAATTCTTCATAATACAAAGCTCAACTCGAAACAACTCATCGGATGGCATCCAAGATCTTAGCAGCTAAATATATACACCAAACCATTCCCCTAACGACATCCTTGTCTTCAGCTCTCGGTGAGTATGGGAATGCAAAAGTTTGATACGGTGTGCCCACCGTTAGGCCATATATGTAAGGATTCTAACAAACTTATATTTTAACCTAAGTAGTAACGATTACTTTGTTTAAATAGTTTTAGGGATCTATGAATCCCATGTAAACTTTGACTCATTTAAATGATTTAAAAGAGTAAGGGTGTATTCACCTTATATATCATTTCCTTTTAAACTAATTATAATTCCTTGATTATCTTGGACCTTTATATTGAAATAGTTTCATGTCCATTATCTAGATCGTCTTACGATCTAGCTTTAGACTCCTACTGTCTGAAACTATGGTTTCAAACCTTGTAAAAACGTGTATACCATCTTATAGTTTAAAACGGTTTTCCCCTTTTTATAGTAGATAGACCTTTGGTCTTTTGTTTGATTATTCTTTTTGTTTCTTCATCATGAAGAAATGTTCATCCTATCAAAACCTTTGTATGAAAAGTTAAGTTCGTCTCTTCTACGACTATACCCTCGACTAGGGTCTAAGCGACTAAGCTATAAAAATGTATTCACTAAATGGATAACCTATACCTTTACAACTGGCAATACTATTGGGTATACAACTTCGATGAACAGACAGAACTTCGGCTTGTACGACACCTTGGGTCCGAGGGGTAGAGGAGGGAGTGATTCATGGTCAAGTGTCAACATTGGGTTAACTGCTTTGGAGCGATATACCGTTGGAAATAATGACATTGGTGCGCTGCCTTTACTGACTAAATGATCACATGGCCCTTAAAATTTCAAAGTTTTCATATTTAACACAAAATTTTAAGAATGTTACATCCTCCCTATCATTAAATTAACCTTGTCCTTGAGATTGATTGAATAAGTGTGGACATTTCTTTTGCATCTCTGACTCCAATTCCATGTATATTTTGATGTCTAGAGTTTCATCTAACTTTGACTAACTTTAGTTTTATTCTTTTCAAGAATTTGACCTTATAATCTTCATTCCATAGAGGTTGTTCTGCGATGTTTAAATTCTGATTAAAAACTCATGGACACTCACACATATTTGAAACATGAATTACATCATGTACTCCACCCATCTCTTCAAGAATGCATAATCAATATGCCACTCATCCTATCAAATGTAAGATATTAAATGGTCCAACGAAAGCAACGTCACGAGATGTCTTAGATTCACCGGATGTTATTGAATCCTCCGTTGTATAAAACATTAGAGATATTGAGATTTAATCTCCTCGTTCCTTGATCCTCAACTAAGTATAATTAAAAGTCATAACCATAAGATTTAGCTTTTTATGCTATATTACTCATATGAGGTTCAAATCTCATGCTAAGAAAATCATTCTCATGGTTAGTAGTTGAGAATTTCTCATACATGGAACTACTTAGCATGACCCCCCCCCCCCACCCCACCCACCCACGAGGTTGCACCTTGGAATCCGATTAGAAATTCTACCTCCTTAAATCCCTAATTTGTTGGTGCATGAAATAAGAATATTCTTGATTGGCCGTGTACACCACACCTTTTGACACACATAAATGTTTATATTGTTATTTGACACAACTACGCATATGGTGTCTGAGGTTTGAGTAAAATAAAAAATTTTGGTACGAAGGTTTTAAAGTAACAAGTTTGGGTTTTAACCTTTTAATTTTGTAACGAGTTTGGGTTTAAATTAACTTTTGTTAACTTTTCTGTTAAATTCTCATAAAATAACTAAAATACCCGTGGATGTTAAAAAACAAATATTACTATTAATCTATAATAAATGAGAATTTTGGTGACGAAGGCTACCATTGGTCCAAGTGCACAAACAGTGGGCCACGTTACCTTAATTTTATTATTATTATTTTTTGGGCTTTTACGATATCGTAACGAAGGTAACCTAAACCGACCAAAGTCGTGTCGATTCTTCGTTGCAATGCCCAGAACTGGCAACGTCGAGTTTTACTAGCACCCGAGGTTTACCAACCCTTTTGTTTTAGTTTTAGTTTTAGTACTATAACAAACATAACCAAAACCGACCGAATTCGTGTCGACTCAATGTCTGTCACACCCTCAAAATCCACTAACGGAGTTTTACCGTCAGAGGGTGTGAACTAACAGGATCGGAATCATTAGTTATAATCAAACCTTAAAACAAAGTTTCAAAACCATGAAAACGTTTACGAGTAATTAAATGCGGAAGCGTAAAACCATAGAAAACAATGTTACGTCACACAGGACGACTTAAAACCCAATGATCACAGTTTAAAATAAGTTTGCATAATTAAAAATGTTTCAAGCAATGCATGTTCCTAAACCGCGCGCCCGCCTCGGCTACCTGAGAATAACATACTAAAAGTGTCAACACAAGGTTGGTGAGTTCACAAGTTTATATAAAAATAGATGTTTAGCGTTTGCGTTCAGCGTTTTGCGTTAAGCGTTTTGCGTTACAGCGTTTTGCGTTACAGCGTTTTGCGTTACCAGATAATGTTATGTCAATTATATATCAATAGGTAGCTAGCCTATAAAACAAGTATCACTAAGTGTTCGACACCGAAGCTGACTGTTTATCATTTGCCTTGCCACCAGGTCATCCAGACCATGGTATGTGTTTAGCCAAGATTACACCCACTCGACCTCCAGTCGAGTTTAGCGTTGGGTGGGGTTTGTCAAACCCAGTAGTACTACTCAACAATGACTCGCTATTATCCAATATTAAACGGTTCTATGTGAATGAAGGACTTTAGTTAACTCGTTTGCCACTTAGTCTTTACAAGTGATATATAATCTATATTAACAAAATCTTAAATGCGTTTTCGGAGTATGTTATCTCCCCCAAGTGAAAAGCGTTTAAAAAGTTTAAAAGGGAAAAGTGAAACTCACTGTTTGCGAAGTATTCCCAAAATAATTCACCAGGATGCGCGTCACAGAAAAACTCTCTCTAGCGTTCTAAAACAATAAAGAGATTTTTCTAAGTGTCGGAATATTATCGAGTCTCTAGACCCGCACATATAACCTAGGCACATAACATGTTTCGTGTTTCGTTTGTGAATTGTGTGTGACTTTAACAAATGTATTTGTGATACAATACATGTGTGAACAATTATTTACGTGTCACGTATTCATAAAGTACATCACTAGCAATTACTCCCCGTAAGGGCAATTTGGTCAACACATAACAATTAACTAGCCATTATCCCCACGAGGGCAATTTGGTCAAATCATGACAATCAATTAGCAATTATTCCCCACAAGGGCAATTTGGTCAAAACATAACAATTATATAGCAAGTATCATGTTTCATGCATTTTCACAAAACTCTGCAGCTAGTTTCACCGAGACAGAAATTCTACTTGAAAGATTGTACTATCTCACCGATCACAGCATCACAATTAATTTACCAAAAATCATCACAAAAGCATATATGTCTTAGGTTTCCAGAACATATTTTATTATATTTTTATTCCACATAGGTTTCTCACAATCATCAAATCATTACAGCAAACTCATAACAGTCAAATTCATGCGCAACAGAATGTTATTTGAAATTCCCGTTAAACGAAAAATCCAATAAATGCAAGACCACTTGGGTTAGGTTCCTAACTCAATAAGTCAACTTCCAGAAGTAGAACCAACCCAATTGGTCTCGTAGTTCATGAGATATAATATTTACAAATTAACCTAACAGCAGGTCTAACAGCTCAGCTTTGCACAATGTTTTTGTAAAATCATAAAAGTTAACCTTTACTTGTCCAAAAATAACAAATTTATATTCTTTAGAAAATAGACTCAACCTAGTTTACTGTAGTATCAATAATCTCAACCAATTTTCACATTTACACCTCGTTACAGTCAGTTAAACATCAATAACACAATCTGTCCAGAAACTGTTTGCATCCAAACTCAACATATTTACTATCTATGAACCCTAATTCATTCATATAACACTCTAGACTCCATAATCACTATCCATGCATATCAATTACACATTACATACATGGTTAGGGTTTTTGTTTGAACTCAAATCAAAGACACAAGCAATTAACATGTAATAATATCCAATCTAGTTATCAAATCATCATCAAATCAACAACAATCATAAGAACTACATACACACATAAAATCGGCTCTTAGGGTTTTCAATTAACCCATTAAACATCAAAATTAAGTATAAAGGATGCATAGGATAGTCGTTTATACCTTCCTAGCACCTTAATCTTCGATCAAAAGTTGAAATTGATGGTTGTATGTGTGTGTATAGGTGACGGCAGCCAAGGAGCCAAGGGGGAGGGGGCCGATCGGGATAGAGGGAGGAGAGAAAATAATAGTTAGGGTTTATTATTATTAGTATTTATAATAATACTATGTTACACTTTGACCCCTCCACTTCTAAGTATTACTTAACTAGCTTAAACTAACTTGTTTACATCTTGAGTTAACGTTTATAACCATGTTATCACATAACACATAAGTCTAACACGTAATTATCACATAATTACTGTTTTGACGTTTTTCGTTTATTCATCAATCGTTTGCGTCAACTCGTTTGCGTTTCGGTGCAATTCCCGAAAGACTACACATGTAGTAAGTGTTAAGCGTCATTTAAACCCTAGTTTAAATGTAATGAGGTGTACGTTATAGATTCAATGATCTTAAGTTTGAATTGACGGAGTTGAGTTAACGGAGTTAACCTGAAATCGACGATTGTCACATCATTCCCATGTTAAAGAATTTTCGTCCCGAAAATTTGAGTCAAGTCGTGATGAGTGTCTGAAAAAGTAAGAAAAATTTTCAGTTTGTCATATCATCCCTTAGTAGAAAGAAATTTCGTCCCGAAATTTAATTCATACCTCCGGTGATTTCTGACGGTTTGCCGGGTTTCGCGGTTTTCTGTGTTTGGTTAGCCCTTCAAAAAGGTGATGATACTTTTTCATCATTTGATCCTCGCGTTCCCACGTGAACTCCGGTCCACGTCTCGAGTTCCAACGAACCTTAACGATTGGAATTTTGCTGTGCTTGAGCGTTTTGGTTTCCCAATCCAAAACCTCGACTGGTTCCTCAATGAAACGTAACTGTTCATCAACTTGCAGTTCCTCCAAAGGTACTACTTGGGTTTCATCGGATAAGCATTTCTTCAAATTGGATACGTGAAAAACATTGTGTACGCCACTGAGTTCCGCTGGTAAGTCCAGTCGGTACGCCACCGGACCAATGCGCTCAGTTATTCGATAGGGACCAATATATCGTGGGTTGAGTTTGTTTCGCTTACCAAAGCGAACCACACCTTTCCAAGGTGAGACTTTGAGTAACACTCGATCGTTCACTTGAAATTCGAGAGGTTTTCGGCGCTTGTCGGTGTAACTCTTTTGGCGATCTCGTGCTGCTGCCATGCGGTTTCGGATTTAAACAATCTTTTCTGAAGTTTCGAGTACCAGTTCTGGACCAGTGATTTGGCTGTCACCCACCTCTGCCCAGCAGAGTGGTGATCGACACTTCCGTCCGTACAGCGCTTCAAACGGCGCTGCTTTAATACTTGCGTGGTAGCTGTTATTATACGAAAACTCTACCAAAGGTAAGTGAGGTTCCCAACTTTTTCCGAAATCCAACACGCATGCACGCAACATATCTTCCAGGGTCTGAATAGTTCGTTCACTTTGCCCATCCGTCTGAGGATGGTATGCTGTGCTCATATCAAGGCGGGTGCCTAGTGCGCTTTGCAGCGACTTCCAAAAGTGCGAAGTGAAACGAGAATCTCGATCAGAAATGATTGAGACAGGCACTCCGTGTCTAGACACTACTTCCTTCATGTAGACGCGAGTCAGTCTTTCCATTTTGTCCGATTCCTTAATCGCTAAGAAGTGTGCAGACTTAGTCAACCGGTCAACGATCACCCAGATGGTATCGCATCCCGTCGGTGTCTTAGGTAAACCCGTGATAAAATCCATTGAGATGTGTTCCCATTTCCACATTGGGAGTTCCGGTTGTTGCAGTAGACCAGATGGTTTCTGGTATTCTATTTTGACTCTGGCACAAGTCAAGCATTTGCTCACGTAGGTGGCAATGTCGGCTTTCATGTTCGGCCACCAGTAAAGTGCCTTTAAATCATGATACATTTTATCTGAGCCAGGGTGGATAGAATATCGGGACTTGTGGGCTTCGTCCATCACCAGAGTTCTCAACTCTCCGTACCGTGGAACCCAAATCCGGTTCTCAAAATATCGGACCCCGTCCGATCTGGTTTCAAGTTGCTTGTTCATGCCCCGCATGAGTTCCGATGGAAGATTATCATCTTTCAAAGCTTCGAGTTGGGCATCGCGAATCTGGTCGGGTAGGTTTGCACGAATCGTGAGTTGCAATGTTCGCACTCGTCTGGGTTTATCTGTTTCTTTTCTGCTGAGAGCGTCGGCCACTACATTGGCCTTGCCAGGGTGATACTTGATGGCACAATCGTAATCTTTAAGCAGCTCGACCCAACGACGCTGTCGCATGTTCAGCTCCTTCTGATCGTAGATATGCTGGAGACTCTTGTGGTCGGTGTAAATGGTAAACTTGGTACCGTACAAGTAATGCCTCCATATCTTAAGGGCAAACACCACAGCTCCGAGTTCCAAATCATGGGTCGTGTAGTTCTTCTCGTGAACCCGTAGTTGTCGAGAGGGATAAGCTATAACCTTCTCGAGTTGCATCAGCACACAACCGAGACCTTGTATTGATGCGTCACAGTGTACCTCGAAATTTTCCGTTCCCTGGGGGAGGGCTAGAATAGGGGCGCTACAGAGTTTGGTTTTCAACAGTTGAAAAGCGGATTCTTGCGCGTCACCCCAATTGTACTTAGTGCCTTTGTGAGTCAAAGCGGTGAGGGGTTGAGCAATCTTTGAAAATCCCTCGATAAAACGTCGGTAGTAGCCGGCCAGTCCTAAGAATTCCCGCACCTCAGTCGGAGTCTTAGGTGCTTCCCAGTTTTTGATGGCCTCTACCTTACCGGGATCGACATGGATACCATTCTCGTTGATCACATGTCCTAAAAAGTGAACCTCGCGAAGCCAAAACTCACATTTCGAGAGTTTAGCATACAGTTGTTCCTTCTTCAATAACTCCAGAATTACCCTTAAATGTTCTTCATGGTCAGCTTCGTTCTTGGAGTAGACAAGAATATCATCAATGAAAACAATCACAAACTTGTCGAGGTACGCCTTGCATACTCGATTCATGAGATCCATAAATACGGCTGGTGCGTTAGTTAGACCAAAAGGCATAACCGAAAACTCGTAGTGACCATACCGTGTTCTGAAAGCCGTCTTAGAGATATCTTCTTCGCGCACTCTTAGTTGGTGATAACCAGATCGCAGATCGATCTTCGAGTAGTAACTCGATCCTTGAAGCTGGTCAAACAAATCATCAATTCGGGGTAAAGGATAACGGTTCTTGACCATCACCTTGTTCAACTCCCGGTAGTCGATACACATGCGGAAAGTCCCGTCCTTCTTTCGGACAAACAAGACAGGGGCTCCCCATGGCGATGAGCTAGGTCGGATAAAACCCTTATCCAACAAATCTTGCAACTGAGTGGACAACTCCTGAAGCTCCGCCGGTGCGAGCCGATACTGGGCTCGTGCTATGGGTGCTGCACCGGGTGTCAACTCGATTTGGAATTCGACTTGTCGTATAGGAGGGAGTCCAAGAAAATCCTCCGGGAAAACTTCCGGAAAATCTCGCACAATCGGTATATCTTCAATTCGCTTCTCCTCCGCGGGTTTCTCAACAATCTGCGCCAAAATTGCCGGATGACCCTTTCGTAGGTACTTCTGCGCCTTCATGAGGGTAATGACGCTGGTGGTCATGCCGCTTCTCTCACCTCGGACCGAAATGATCTCGCCGGAAGGGGTAGTAATGTGAACTATCTTGTCGTGACATATTATCTCCGCTCGATTCTCGGACAACCAGTCCATGCCGACCACGACATCGAAACTACTAAGCGTAAAAGGAATAAGGTCGATATCAAAGACATGACCTGACAGTTTTAACTTACATCCCGCAAGTACATGAGTCGTTACTATAGTCTTACCGTCAGCTAATTCAACAGGAAACTTAGCATCTAACGGAGTTGGAGTTAAGTCTAAGAGTTGGCTAAAGGCTTTCGACACAAAACTCCTATCAGCTCTAGTGTCAAACAATACAGAAGCAAAACAATCGTTCACTGGGAACTTACGAGTCACCACGTACGGATCATTGCGGGCTTGACCCGACCCAATCACAAAAGCTCTTCCTTTGCCATTGCTTCCACCACTACTGCCACTTCCATTACCTCCATTGTTGTCGTTCTGTTTCAGCTTGGGACAATCTTTCCTGAAATGACCTTCCTGCCCACATTCGAAACATCCCTTCGTCGTCATAGGTGGTTTAGGAGCACCCTTTGCCGCAAGGTCTCCTCTACATTCCTTTGCCTGGTGACCCATCTTTCCGCATCTCTGACACTTGACACGGTCACACGGGCCAGCATGATGATAGTTGCACCTATTGCACTTCGGATATTTCCCAGCATATCCACTCGAACCCTGCCCGCTACCGTTGTTATTGTTGTTGTGACTCTGATTGTTAAAGCTTCGAGTGAATTCGGGCTTACGGTAGTGTTGTTGCTGTGGGAGGTTCGAGGATGAGGATCTGGTGCTGTCAAACTTTCTCTTTCCGCTGCTCGGGTTGCTGTTGCTGTTGTTGTCATTACTCGGGTTATCACGGGCTTTAGTGGTTGAACCCCTAGGTGGTAACGCACCTTGGGTCACAGCTTGATCCGTCAGTTTGTGAGCTAAACGGATCGCTTGTTGAATCGTGGCTGGTCTGGAAGACGTCACCATACCCTGAATCTGCGGTGCAAACCCATCGATATACATCTCAATCCTCTTACTCGGCGGATCCACCATCTGCGGACACATCACAGCCAACTCGTGAGAACGGGTAGTGTAGGTTTCGATTTCTGAGCCCACTATCTTCAGTGACCAAAATTCTGACTCTAACTTCGAAATCTCCTCTCTCGGACAGTACTCCTCTCGCATCATGTTTTTGAACTCCTCCCAGTTCATCACGTTAGCCAGTTCCAATCCAAGGATCTGCACGTTCGAATTCCACCAAGTGAGGGCAGAATCCTCAAGTGTTTCAGCAGCGAATTTGACCCTACTGGCAGGGGGGCAATTACACATCTCAAATGCCGACTCGGCCTTCTCAGCCCAACGCAGGAAGCCTATAGCTCCCTCAGTGCCCTTAAACGAACTGGGCTTGTAGTCAAGGTAATTCTTGAATGTACACGTTCCACTTGGACCTCCAGCTTGATTCTGAACATGTGCGGCTAAAGCGGCCGCCGCATGGTCGTTCAGCAGAGTTTGGAGTTCAGCTGCAGTCAAGTTGATGTTACCACGTCCGTGTCCAGCGTTTCTTCCAGCCATTTCCTAGAATCACAGTATAAAATGTTAAACATGAATTTTTCTTTCATATACAACACACCATACATGTAATAAAAAGATAGGTAAGAAAGAAATAAGAAACAACATCACATCACAACCATATATTAATCTAAATAATAATTCATGATTAAAACCATTGTATTCACTACAAAGTATTTCCAATCAATCCTTAAAATCATAGAAAATAATAGTTCGGATGGAGACAACCCCTCCATCTAGGTGTCATCATCACTAGATGTCATCATCTGATGACACCTCTGAGTGTGCCTCCTCCTCAGCCGGTTCTTCCTCCGGTTCTTCTTCGGGTTCCTCCTCGGGATCCTCCTCGGGCTCCTCTTCGGGATCATCTTCAGGTTCCTCTTCAGGCTCTGCCTCAGGCTCGGCCTCAGGCTGTGCCTCAGGTTCGGCTGCGTTCTGAGCAATTTGCATTTGTAACACATCGCAACGCTCTAAAGCTATCTCGGTTCGGGTCCTTGCTACTTGGAGTTGCTCTTGCAAGTCTATCATCTCGGCTTGCATCTTTCTCATAATCTTCATCTGTTGATCACTAGCCTCTTGCATTTCCTTCATTGCCGCTGCCATGCGGGCAATCTCCTCCTTAGTCTCGGTTCCGTCTTTTAACAGTCCGGAAACGTTTGCTCTCGTATAGCGCATGTAACCCACATCACGCTCCAAACATGAAACAACAGCTGCGAGAACTCGCTCTACAGGTTCGGTTATGGGTGGTAGGGTGTTGGGATAAGCAGGGTGGTTCTGGTGAGGTAACGGGGGAACTTGTTCGCGATAGACCATACGTCTGATCATATTAGGGTACCAATCCCAGCTAACTTCGTTTTCGTACATGCATCCGGATAAGCGGTATCTCTTCGGTGCGGAAGCTTTGAGTTCCGGGACTACTCGGGGTGGCGATGCGGAAGGTAACTGCGGTTCCTTCCCGTGAGCATGAGTCATCGGATCAGATGATGATGAGGGTGGCGTCGACATTCTTACAGGTAAGCCGTGTATGCACGCGCGTATGAGTGAAAAAGGTAAAGAGATAAGATAACAAAGACTACACAAATCTATGCAGTGCGTATCATTATAACTAATGGGTCGTCGCGGTTATAGTCTAGTATGCATGCAGCACCGAAAGCGATCTTCATTCTAGTTGACCATGGAAGAGGAAGTAGCACTCCTGCAACAAAATAACATTTTACATCTAAAATATGTGTTATGAAGTTCAATGTAATCACTAAACTTCTTCTGAATGTTAAAAAGTAAATTTTGTAATGACTACACTTACTCGAAAATAAGTTATTTTCCACACTACCACGTGCCATATACTCGTATATGAGAAATCTGTGCTCATCTTCACAGCAATATCCAATAAGTTTCACTAAATTTGGATGAGAAAGTTGCCCCAAAAATATGACCTCGGCCTATAATGCACACAAAATCTATGATCAACTAAAAATCGACTGAAAAAGAGATACCAAAAGTAGAGGTGACAATTTCAATCTATTTAGGAGTTGGGTTGTATAGTTGTGTTTTAGCTCAAACTGGTCAAATCAAAGAACTTAGCTAAAACTTTGACTTGTCAATTGTGTCGAACAAGTTCAAAGTCTTCCAAACTCCAAAGTCTGGTCGTAATGCATTCGACGTCATAAACTCGTACTTTCAAAGATTTAGAATACTACTATATAATTATTTTTTAAAAGATATGAAAAGGAGTTGGCACCCCTCTGTTTCAACTTGTATTTTAATTCCCATTTTGACTTGTTATAGTGTTTGTCCAACCCACCCGTTTTGCCACCTCTAACTTAAAGCATAAATGCATATAGATGGGTATATGAATGTATCTATATACATAGAGAGAGAGAGAGAGAGAGAGTTGTAATCACCAGCCATTCTCTATGACCTTGATGACTGTTATCTCCATCATGAACTTTAACGGCTACCGGAACAGGAGGAACCCTTTCTTCTACATCATCATAAAGGAAGCCTTTGTAAACACTACCAAACCCCCCTCCACCTAGCATGTGATCTTGTCTAAAGTTATCAGTCATTTTTCTAAGTTCATCAAAGGTGAATACGATTAAGATTAGTAGCAGAACTACGCCGCAGATCTTCTACTTCTTTGGGATTTGATGGCAACTTTTTCAGCTCCTCCTTTCTTTTAGCCATTGAAGCTTCATCCTTTGCCAATTCTGAAACCAAGATCAAGCAATGGAATGAAATAAATGTCTACTTCAGATCCCATGTGACTTCTTACCAAATTTGTATATACAGTAGTAAGATATAATAACAGTTTAGTTAAAGCAATGATCATGCCCAAAAGGAGACTGTAAAAATATTAAAAGTTCTAAAGCCTAATATTAACTAGCAAATATTAAGCCAACATATAAGAGGGGAATACACTTACAAGGAACAACAAAAGAGGGTAAAAGGCAACACAACGGGTAATACTAATTATTGAAGCTAATACTAATATTTTTCACCATTTTTCTGTTATTGGTAGTGTAGACTGTGTAGCAATACTTAATTTTAGTACTTTTCGTTTTATTATGTTTAGATTTCATGAGAAATACCCTATGTTTCAAATATACTTTTCATGTCCAAGTTATTGAGCTAAGCAATCTTTGTATCCTCTTTGATAGAGGTTTAGTTTGTCTACATCCCACCATCTGTAGACCTTGCCAATAGCTTTACTATTGGTGAGATTTTACTTCATACATGGTTGTTGCTGTACATACAAGTGCTTGAATGGTTGTTGCATTTCTCTACTTAAAAATGGTATTTGAACCTTTATACACACATGCACACTTGTATATATAGATTTTGGTTATGATAAGAAGGTTATGGTGTCTAAACATACAGATTTTAGAATAATGTGTGTGCGTATATGGAGTTTGTTACAAAATAAATCCTAAGAAAAAAATGTGAGAACCAAATAAATATGGGTATGTAGTGTTAGTGTTACTTATCACATTATTAAACGATAAATAATTAAGCGGCACTCTCTATACTTAAGGAATATGATGTGGTGGTAAGATTTTTCCCCTCTATGTAGAGATTTCAAATCCCACATTGTCATATCATTTACACCTCTTTGTTCTACTTTTAAATACACAAAAATAAACAATTAACCACACACAATAACTAAACCTTTGTTAAATATATAAAAAAATAAACAAAAAAACAAACTACATAATTCAAATGAATATGAAAACATAAATAAAATACATTGACCAGTTACACCAGACATTACAAAAAAGATTAAACATCAAAAACATGAAAATAAATCATATATACCAAATAAAAGATTAAACAAATTGTGCTTTGGTTTTAACATGTAAAAAGCCCACTAACCAGTTATTGGGCTTTGGATTTAGCATTTAAAGGCCCACTAACCTGTCCACTGCTCGACCAAGTAATCCTCTTTCGTATCAAAACTTCCATCGCTACTATGGCCATGGGTCGGGTAGGGTCGGGTGTGTGGGTGGGGGGATTTCAAAAAGGAGAAATTCCTTAAATGACCCTAAAGAAGAAAGAGAAAAAAAAAGATTCTATTTCACTCAAGATTTCCAAAACAATTCAAAAATATGTACTGAGACGACATCTTGGAGAAATAAACGACGGTATTTGTTAACCAAACAAAAGCTGACACGTGTAAAGATTCTGACACACCAGACGAGATTTTTAAAAATCTCGTCTGTTCCGACCCTTTTTTTAACTTAATTAACTTTTTAAAAAACCGTCTCTCCAAACGGTTTTTTTATGTTTCTCGTCTGTTCCGTTCATATTAATTTTTTCTTGAGATTTGAGTTTTTTTAATTTCGTCTTGGTAGACGCATTTTGATTGAATTTCGTCTTCCAATTTCATATTCCAAAGTTTCTTATCTTGTAAGTTAAAATCCTCTTTTATTCTCCTATCTATATCTTCATCTTCTTATATCTATAACCATCTATAATCCATCAATCTCGTAACTACACTTTAGCGAAATGATCGAAGTATAAGAGAGGAGATCGAGTAGAGGTTGCGGATTTGGGTCCCGGGTTTTTGGGATCGTACTACGGCGGTAACATAATTTCCACGTTTGGAGATGAATATTATCAAATTCCATAAAACTAATTGAAAGCTAACTAGAACTTGAAGATAAAAAGTAAGAACATGAAGAGATGAAGATGAATCAAATACTTGAAGAAGTTGATAATTAAAAATGATAGTTTAATTAGGAAAGTGGGGTCTACCTAAAAATAATTAAAAATACCGTCGGATTAGACGGAATAATAAAATACATGGTCGGTCAAGACGGAATACGGAAAATCCTATCGGTCCAGACGATATTTAAACTTTTATAACCACCAAATAAGAAACTTTAGAATATGAACTTGGAAGACGAAATTCAATCCAAATGCGTCTACCAAGACGAAATTAAAAAGCTCAAATCTCAAGAAAAAATTAATATGTACGGAACAGACAAGAAACATAAAAAAACCATCTGGAGAGACGGTTTTTTAAAAAGTTAATTAAGTTAAAAAAAGGGTCGGAACAGACGAGATTTTTAAAAATCTCGTCTGGTGTGTCAGAATCTTTACACGTGTCAGCTTTTGTTTGGTTAACAAATACCGTCGTTTATTTCTCCAAGATGTCGCCTCAGTACATATTTTTGGATTGTTTTGGGAATCTTGAGTGAAATAGGATCTTTTTTTTTCTCTTTCTTTTTTAGGGTCATTTAGGGAATTTTCCCTTTCAAAAAATTCTATGTCTTCAACATTATTCTACTTTTGACCAACTTTTTCTAGAAATAGCCCATGTTTTCAAAAAATCCCCAAAATAACCTATTTTCAGTCGGATCCGACGGAATTTGTGGACCTATAAATAGCTATACTAATTCGTCGGATCAGTGCTTATATCTGTCGGATCCGACATAAAAAATAAGCTATTTTGAGGATTTTTTTTTTAAAAACCTAAGCTATTTCTAGAAAAAGTTAATAAATACAGGCTATTTGGTGGATTTTCTTTTTTATTATTATTATTATTATTATTATTATTATTGAATTTAACCCCCTCAAACACATCATATATATCTCTTTCTCCCCTACTTATTTTCTCGACTAGTTGAACCCGATTTATGGTACCCAAAAACGAGATTATACAGGCGGCAACGGTGTTTACTGCATGGGTACCATACCCGAATATGGGTACCTGCAGACGCCTCATCTCCCCTAAGTGGTTTACAGGTTTATTTAAAAGTATGATCATAGTTTGTCGTAAAATATTTAAATATACATACGTGGATTTAAGCATATCCAGAAACGCCACCTTTTCTCTTTCTTTTCAAAAGGATTAAAGAAACCAAATCAGGAGTACATACCTAGAAAGATCCCTAGGTGCTATGTTACTCAATCTCTTCTGTAAAAAAATAAAACAACTTTCCCAACAAAATATAAAAAGTTCTTACTCTTGAGTGATGGTCACCTTTTTAACAAACCATCAACTCAAAGTAAATGTTTTTGGCAAGTGGTCAAAAAAGAAAAGAAAACCTACCTAGCTACAATCTGTTACAAATTGCATATTATCAAACATCAAGTTACAGAAGAACAAGAATACAATGTTTTTAACCGCATAAATAAAGATCAAAATCAAGAATTTAATCATAAAACCGACCTGACTTTGCGTTGGATGAGACTCTATAAATAGAGGGTTTCCATTTACACCAGCAGCTACCCATCAAGAACACCACAATCTTTCTTTCTTGCTTGTTTTCTTTCACTCAACCACAAAAAGAAACACAAACCACTTAAAGAAAATATATATCAAAAGATTATTAAAGCTTGAATCTTTTAGAAAACCCTGGAAAGAATAATATTGTTGTTTAACAATATTTATGTTTGAAGAGGTTTGTGGGTGGATTTGATGTGGGAACCAACCATATTTCTTGAATGTAATGATGAGGTGGAGTGTAGAAGTGGGAGGGGCTGTTTTCCATAGGCATGCTATGCTGCTTTGTTTTCATTTCTATATACTTATTAATTGTGTGCTTTTTTTTTTTTAATACTTTGGACTTGTGTGTTAGTGCGCCCCTGGTGCATTTTAGCACTTAATAAGTCTCTGTCTGTCATCTTCATAATCTTCCTTTTATTAAGTTGTGCCTTACCCTTTTCCCATTCTGTTTTACTTGTATATTCCTTCAATAGTGCATCAATGGGCCTCTTGTCTACGGTGCCTGTTTTACTATAGTTTTTTGTTACTAGATTAGCACGTGCATTTAATGCGATGCCCGAAAGAGAGCAGCAATAATGATATATATATAACAGTACTTGAGTTGGTGGTAATTCGCTATCATACCGTTCTTACCGATTACTTTTTAAGTTATCGGATAATATTTACATGTGTCTAGTAGTGTGTTGAGATGGTATTGTACAGCAATTTTTGTGTTATTTGTTTCAAACGTCTAGGTAGTTTTGTAATATAATCTAAAGTGTCACAAGCTACAATTTGATTGTTTAAATATATATTGTGCTAAAGATTGTTAATCATATTCGTTGATGATTGTTTTGTGTTCAAATCTTGTTTTAATTTTGTTTTGAGTCTCTTGGTTCTTTGGTGTTGAAAGGTGAATTAATTTCTTAATTCACTGGGAAAAAAGAAATCATTTGCTTCTTAAAGTCATCATATATATCCATCTAAAAGTGGAAGCATTACAAAAATAACAATGATAATCTACATGGAAAGGCCACATGCTATCATCAAATTTGTTCATTTTGAAGTGGTCCTTAAGGCATCTGCAACTTTATAGAAACCGTGCAGATACAAGTATGAATTGAGTGCAATGTGAACATGCTAATGAAAGTGCATCTCACACTTGGCACCAATTCCAAATTTATGTCAATAATGCCAAAATAGTTGACCACATATATAAAGTCAAGAAATATCATGGTATAATGCAACTTTATACTTGGTTTTTTCACTTATATGGTGCGCGGTTTACATCAATAACTATGATTATGTAAATGGTGACGAGCACTCTCATGTTTACTGTGAAGAAAGTAAGTTATGACACGTTTTAGTTTAAAATTTTTCAACAGATAAATTATAGCATACATTTAGGCATGATTATCCAGGGACATAATAATCTACTTTTAAGTGGTTTGTGTTGAAAATAAAAAGTAGCAGACAAGATCTAGTGCCCTTCTTGGTAGCTTTTAATCTAACAAATGCATAAAATATTTGTACATTTTTGGTATAATTAAACAGTACCGGTATATATTTTTGTCTCTTAAGAGATTAAGAACAGAAAATTACAAGTTCTGCTAGTGGGATATCTTAATACAGATGACACATTTTTAGTTAGTAGTTTTCACAATAACGGTTAATTTTCTTAAAGGCCCATTAAAGGAGCATCTTGGCTACAAATTAAAGTTTCTTAGAGCTATATTATATGTCCACTGGACCATGGGCCTAAGCTTGTTTTGCTTTAGCAAATTTGTTTCTTAGTTAGACAGATTAGTGTCATGACTATCACCTAACATTTCTGGACCACATAGAGAAGAACAACTTGGCCAACAATTTTATATTATGCTACCTAGCAATAACAATCATATTTAGATCTATCATGTCAATCAATCAATCAATCATATCCAGTGAAGTCCTACCAACAGTAAAGCTATAAGTAGGGTTTAGGGAGGGTGGGATGTAGACACACCGTACCTCTATCCATAGGGATAAAGAGGTGGCTTCCAGAGAGACCCTCAGCTCTAAAGTACATATGTATAAAGCAATACAAAGGATAAAGTTCAACAATAATATAAAATACTAATAATAATAATAATAATAGTAATAATAATAATACTATATAATATGTAAAGAAAATACCATTCTGGTGTGTGACCAAAATAAAGGAAATAGAAGCCCTAAGGTATTCATTTCTCCCTAAAAATCCTTAACTTTAATTCTACTTCTCCAAGAATTCTTATCCTCAACCATATCCTCAGAGAGGTTTAAGTCTATCAAATCATGCATAATCCTCTCATCCCAGGTCAATTTAGATCTATCATAATCATAGTAAATGAAAGGTCCAAGAATTATCATAATACTTAATCACTATATAGCAGATTAACTGCCTGCAAACATTCTAGTCTTTTTCTTTTCAAAAAACTAGCAAAATATGACTTTTAACGCTAACAATGAATACAAATAATTATATTTATACATATCTTGTACAAGTAACTATTACTCGGTTTCCGTTCTACTATGTGAGAGTTTTCTCTGTTGGGAACTTGGGATTATGGACCGGTTCGGGTAAGTCAACGTGACCGACCGAGTTACGACCCGTGAGAGTTACACCTTGGGCAACGAACATTAAACCCGCTTAACTCATTCAACCGGTGATGACGAATAATTATGACAGAAATATTATTTATATTAGTTATAAATAATATAGTTTATTTCAGTAAACTAGTTCGGGCTTTAAACGAGAGTTGGAATGAGTTAGACTTCAAAGCCCATTTATATTGTTTTACAAGTATTATAAATTATAATATGATAATTATAATTGACGATAACCTAAAACAATTTCTTGGTCAATGCTCAATATACTCCAAATAAAAGTGAGTCTTTCAATTATTAATTTTGGTGAACACATTCAACAGAAGTTTTGTTCCAATCTTGTTCACACGGCAGCAATCAAAGGAACAGTACCGGCCGAGGACGAGCTCATGGAGTCCTTGAAGTCAGTGGGAGTTGCCATAAGATGACAAGATGCACCAAAAGTCCATCATTGTGGTTGTTTGTGTTGTGACCCCTTGATCCGGTTGATCTTGCAAATAGGCTCTAGCAAGATCAATCACTTTACTTGGCCAATTAAGATTTACATATTCTTGTTTGTTATTGTGGTTCATTGCTTTATTATAATAGGTTATAATACCACAACCTAATACCAAATATTTTAAAATAAATTAACCAATTATTGTTTTTGCAAAATTAAACTAAATTTGACTTTCCAAAACTAATAACTTAATAGTTTATCTATTAACTTAAAATTGGTTAGTGAGATCGCGACAAACTTAGTTTTAATAGGTTATTTAAAACTAAGTGTCCTGAGAGATGAAAGGGTTCATCAAGTTGTCCCGATTAATACAATAAAACTAGACTTTTACTCTATTCGGTAAATTATAAAATTAATCACAATTTTAAAACCAATAGTCTATGCCATCCTACTATAAGTCACACTTGAGGCATAATGCGAATTTTAAAGTGTTTGGAGCTACAACACCGCACTTGATTACTAGCCTATACCTTCAAGGTGAAAGGGTTTCATTGACACATCCAGCCCTTTCAAAAGTGATTGTACTAGGGCGACTATTACTTTACTCTTCTATTACGTGCTACAATTGTCTGAAAACTAAAGTGGGCATAGATGAGGTTAAACGTATCAACATAGGCAATAGTTGTCTTAATAGGCCTCATAACCGAGAGTTGTGATTTATTCACAATTGGTAATCGTTGTCAGTCTTCTTAACCACTTACCAATATTGTGTGTTGCAGCTGCCATTACTAATTACTAACTGGAAGCCAGATTCTCAAGTCTCTATTTTATTAATGTTTATTGGGTCATTAATATTAGGATTAAAACATCGAAAATAATAATTAAATTACTTTTGTTTATTTAACATATGTCAACTATATATAACTCCACATTCATCCACAAGAGTATTATTGAGAAACAAAAGCTGAATGGCACCAACTTTCTTGAATGACACCGCAATTTGAGACTGGTTCTCAAAATGGCAAAAAAGCTCTATTTTCTCGATGGATCGGTTCCATTATAGCCTAAAAATAATACAGCTGCTGCCAGAAAGGTTATTGAGAAGCATAATGACGACTCTATTGAAGTTGCTTGCATTATGCTAGCCACCATGTCCTCCGAGCTTGCTAAGGGCTTGGAAGATCTTGGTGCCTATGAGATGCTTGAGCAACTCAAGGGCATGTTTCATAAACAAACCCGTTAAGAACGTTTTGACACCATGAAGCAGCTTATCAGCTGCATTATGGAACAAGGATCTCCTGTTAGTGCGCATGTCGTCAAAATGAAAGGGTACATTGAACAATTGAAGAAACTTGATTATCCCATGTCGGACGAAATGGCAGCGGACTTCATCCTGAACTCTCATCCCAGCTCTTACAACCAGTTCGTAATGAATTTCAATATGAATGCCTAGGTGAAGACAGTGCCAGAGCTTCATGTATGCTCAAAACAGCTGAGATGAATATTCCAACTAAAACTAATCAAGTTTTGATGGTTCGATCTGCTGGTGTCAAGAAGCCTAAACCCAAGAACCGGGGTTATAACGGTAAGGGCAAGAAGAAAGTTAATGTTGTTGCCAAACATGCCACCAACACTAACAAGAGTGTTGCAAAAGTACCCACCACCGCCTCCAGAGGAGCGCCAATGCTACAAATGCAACAACATGGGACACTAGTGCGTAACTGCCCCGAGCATCTAGCCGAGCTATTAAAGAAGAGGACCGATGGTGAAGGCTCCTCTAAAGGTATTTCCATATACGTTATTGAACTTTTCATTATTTCTATCAACACATGGGTATGTGATACCGGATGTGGTTACCACATCGTTAATGTCTTGGAGGAGCCTGAAAACTGGAAGAAGGTGAAACAAGGCAGCATGGAACTCATCGTTGGTAATGGGAAGAGAGTCCCAGTTCTTGCAACTGGCACATATCGTTTTGCTTGTCCGTCTGGCCTTGTAGTTACTTCGAATAACTGTTTGTTTGCACCTGGTTTGGCCAGAAACATTATTTCAGTTTCTTTACTTTTTGAACAAGTATTTAAGTATGCTTTTAAT
This sequence comes from Bidens hawaiensis, assembly GCF_021521415.1. NCBI lineage: Eukaryota > Viridiplantae > Streptophyta > Magnoliopsida > Asterales > Asteraceae > Bidens > Bidens hawaiensis. Next base: position 1,577,846 of record NW_027491042.1, read on the forward strand.
GGTATTGTTATTTCGGCCTACTTGAATGATGTCTTTTATTTTGAGGCTAAACCTCAAAATGGTATTTATGAGATTGATGTTCAAATTAACAATAATGTATTTAATCTTTCTAAACGTATCATATCTGGCATCAATTATACGTTTCCGTTGCATTGTCGACTTGGTCACATAAGCAAGGCACGAGTTAAAAGACTCCAATCCGAAGGGATTCTTGAATCCACAGGCCCAGACTCTTTTGACGACTGTGAGTCTTGTTTAGCTGGCAAACTCGCCAAGGACTCCTTCACACATAAAAGTGAACGAGCAAGGGATTTGTTTGGACTTATACTTACTGATGTATGCAGCCCTTTTAGAACTTTGTCTAGAAACCATGAAAGATACTTCGTTTCTTTTATTGACGATTATAGTCGATATGCTTATGTGTATCTTATGAAACACAAACATGAAACTTTTGAAAAGTTCAAAGAGTTTTAAAACGAAGTGGAAAACCAACTTGGAAAATCTATTAAAATGCTTCGATCAGATCGAGGTGGAGAGTATCTCAGCTTAGAGTTTATCAATCATCTAAAAGAGCGTGGAATTGTTTCACAGCTCACTCCACCCGGCACACCCCAACATAATGATGTGAGAGAGAGGAGAAATCGAACCTTGCTAAACATGGTCCGATCGATAATGTGTAGAACTAACTTGCCTCACTCCTTTTGGAGCTTTCCCTTATGACCGCCAGCCGCATTGTTAATACGGCTCCAACTAAAAAGGTAAACAAAACCCCATATGAGATATGGCATGGGCGTAAACCCAATTTATCTTTCCTTAGAGTATGGGGATGCGATGCGTATGTCACCAGTGACTTTGATGACAAACTCGATCCCCGCAGCGTAAGTAGTTTTCGTTGGATACAATAACTAAAGCGGATATTATTTCTTCCACCCTAATAAAAATTTGATTTCTATCAAAAGGAAGGGCCACTTCCTCGAGAAATAAATTCTCGATCGAGGAACTGGAAATAATATTGTCGATCTTGAAGAAATTCAATAACCACAAACAACCGCTGAGGAAGTTGGAGCGTCTGATCAATAAGATGTTGTTGCTGATACATCAGACATAAACACGAGCATTTGCAAAAGTAGTAGGACTCGCATACCAAATTCTAAATACCTATGGCATCTAGATGGTCCCGAAGTCCTATTAGTAGCCGAGTCAAATGACGAACCTACTAACTAAAAATCTGATGTCTTAGATCCATAATCTGAGAAATGGCAAGAAGCCATGAATGCCGAGATGCAATCTATGCATGTAAATCAAGTCTGGAACTTGGTTGAGCTACCCTCCTCCCCTAAAGGTTGAGCAGTAGGGAGCAAGTGGATTTTCAAAAGAACCGACATGCATGGAAATGTACAAATCTATAAAGCACGGCTAGTCGCGAAAGGTTTTACTCAAACTCAAGGTATCGACTATGATGAAACCTTCTCGCGTCGTTGCTATGACTAAGTCAATAAGGATATTATTTGCCATAGCCACGTATTATGACTACGAGATATGGCAGATGGATGTCAAAACCGCTTTTTTTAATGGACACCTTTCAGAAGTTGTCTATATGGTTCAGCTTGAAGGTTTTATCGATCCTAAAAATCCTAATAGGGTGCGCAAACTAAATAAGTCCATTTATGGACTCAAACAAGCATCTCGCAGCTGGAATCTATATTTTGATGAGAAAATCAAAAAGTATGGTTTTATCAAAAATGAAGATGAGCCTTGTGTTTATAGAAAGGCTAGTGGGAGCACTATATCGTTCCTCAACATGTATGTGGATGATATACTGATCATTGGAAACAACATTCTTAGCTTAAGGAAGTTAAGCACTGGTTGGGATCTTGTTTCGCAATGAAAGATCTTGGTGAAGTTGCTTATATTCTGGGAATCAAGATCTACCGAGATAGGTCTAAGCGGCTTCTAGGGCTAAGTCAAAGTACATACATAGACAAAGTTATGACACGTTTCTCAATGGATAACTCTAAGGAAAGAGGAGTTCACATTGCTAAAGGAACCGTGTTGAACAAAGCGCATTCACCGGCAACGGACATTGAAACTAAGCACATGCAAGTAATTCCATATGCTTCAGCAATTGGTTCTATCATGTACGCTATGTTATGCACTAGACCCGGCATCTTATACGCTCTAAGCATGACTAGCCGTTTTCAGCAAAGTCCTGTCGTTGCCCATTGGACTACAGTGAAGAACATTCTAAGGTACTTGAAAAGGACTAGGGATATGTTCTTAGTGTTTGGAGGAGTGGAAGAAGAGCTCACTGTAAGGTGTTACACTGTTGCTAGCTTCCAAACTGACCGAGATGATTCTCGCTCACAATCAAGATTTGTATTCACTCTCAATGGAGGAGCTATTTACTTGAAAAGCTCCAAGCAGAGTGTGGTGGCAGATTCCACCACTGAGTCTGAATACATAGCTGCATCAGATGCTGCTAAGGAAGCTGCTTGGATGAAAAAGTTCATCACTGACCTCGATGTGGTTCCGAGTATTCATAAACCTATTGAGGTGTTCTGTGATACCACAGGTGCTATTGCTCAGGCCAAAGAGCCTAGATCTCATCACAGAGCCAAGCACATTCTAAGGAAGTTCCACCTTATACGGGAAATACTAGAACGAGGTGACATCATAATAAGCAAAGTAGACACGGATCAAAACCTAGCAGACCCGTTCACAAAGCCGATGTCTCGGGACAAACATGACCAACACAGAATGCTATCGGTCTTAGATTAGTTAGTCATTTGTTTTGATTTAGTATTTGGATGTATGAACATTTAAACAATTGTACTTTTGAGTTCACTTTTAATTTAATGGTTAAATGCAAACATTGAATATTATAACTGTGTTCATTTTAATACGTTTAATCCATGAATATTGTATTCACCAGCGCCGCTACTGCCACACATGTTCGCTTCCACCATCGTTGTTACAGTCTGGAGCCACCGCAAAGCCGCAACCTTTTGTTCGGTTCGTCGACTAGATCTCGTTCGTTGAACCTCGGTGTCTCAACCGGTTATTATTAACTGAGGTAAACTTAAATTAATTGTAAGTTTACAATTATATTTATTCAGTTTGACTCATACTCGTATTGTATGGAAGCGGATCCTGTACGGTTCCTTAAAGTGATTACTCGAATTATTTTCCGTTGCGTTTTGTCCATTTATTAGTATGATTATTAATTATGAAACAATTATTAATTCGGGTTTAATTGTTAAACCATTGGCTAATCATCACTGGATCCCAACATTCACATCAATCAAACATTTCAAAATTAACTGATTAGATAGTATCTAACTGCTATATCTCCACATCCTTTATCTTGAGTTTCCTTGTGGATTACCTAAAAACTGTTTGGAAAATACATCAGCACAAATGCTGGTGAATAACGCTGATTATCTAAAAAAAACATCTTTATAATTCTTCATAATACAAAGCTCAACTCGAAACAACTCATCGGATGGCATCCAAGATCTTAGCAGCTAAATATATACACCAAACCATTCCCCTAACGACATCCTTGTCTTCAGCTCTCGGTGAGTATGGGAATGCAAAAGTTTGATACGGTGTGCCCACCGTTAGGCCATATATGTAAGGATTCTAACAAACTTATATTTTAACCTAAGTAGTAACGATTACTTTGTTTAAATAGTTTTAGGGATCTATGAATCCCATGTAAACTTTGACTCATTTAAATGATTTAAAAGAGTAAGGGTGTATTCACCTTATATATCATTTCCTTTTAAACTAATTATAATTCCTTGATTATCTTGGACCTTTATATTGAAATAGTTTCATGTCCATTATCTAGATCGTCTTACGATCTAGCTTTAGACTCCTACTGTCTGAAACTATGGTTTCAAACCTTGTAAAAACGTGTATACCATCTTATAGTTTAAAACGGTTTTCCCCTTTTTATAGTAGATAGACCTTTGGTCTTTTGTTTGATTATTCTTTTTGTTTCTTCATCATGAAGAAATGTTCATCCTATCAAAACCTTTGTATGAAAAGTTAAGTTCGTCTCTTCTACGACTATACCCTCGACTAGGGTCTAAGCGACTAAGCTATAAAAATGTATTCACTAAATGGATAACCTATACCTTTACAACTGGCAATACTATTGGGTATACAACTTCGATGAACAGACAGAACTTCGGCTTGTACGACACCTTGGGTCCGAGGGGTAGAGGAGGGAGTGATTCATGGTCAAGTGTCAACATTGGGTTAACTGCTTTGGAGCGATATACCGTTGGAAATAATGACATTGGTGCGCTGCCTTTACTGACTAAATGATCACATGGCCCTTAAAATTTCAAAGTTTTCATATTTAACACAAAATTTTAAGAATGTTACATCCTCCCTATCATTAAATTAACCTTGTCCTTGAGATTGATTGAATAAGTGTGGACATTTCTTTTGCATCTCTGACTCCAATTCCATGTATATTTTGATGTCTAGAGTTTCATCTAACTTTGACTAACTTTAGTTTTATTCTTTTCAAGAATTTGACCTTATAATCTTCATTCCATAGAGGTTGTTCTACGATGTTTAAATTCTGATTAAAAACTCATGGACACTCACACATATTTGAAACATGAATTACATCATGTACTCCACCCATCTCTTCAAGAATGCATAATCAATATGCCACTCATCCTATCAAATGTAAGATATTAAATGGTCCAACGAAAGCAACGTCACGAGATGTCTTAGATTCACCGGATGTTATTGAATCCTCCGTTGTATAAAACATTAGAGATATTGAGATTTAATCTCCTCGTTCCTTGATCCTCAACTAAGTATAATTAAAAGTCATAACCATAAGATTTAGCTTTTTATGCTATATTACTCATATGAGGTTCAAATCTCATGCTAAGAAAATCATTCTCATGGTTAGTAGTTGAGAATTTCTCATACATGGAACTACTTAGCATGACCCCCCCCCCCACCCCACCCACCCACGAGGTTGCACCTTGGAATCCGATTAGAAATTCTACCTCCTTAAATCCCTAATTTGTTGGTGCATGAAATAAGAATATTCTTGATTGGCCGTGTACACCACACCTTTTGACACACATAAATGTTTATATTGTTATTTGACACAACTACGCATATGGTGTCTGAGGTTTGAGTAAAATAAAAAATTTTGGTACGAAGGTTTTAAAGTAACAAGTTTGGGTTTTAACCTTTTAATTTTGTAACGAGTTTGGGTTTAAATTAACTTTTGTTAACTTTTCTGTTAAATTCTCATAAAATAACTAAAATACCCGTGGATGTTAAAAAACAAATATTACTATTAATCTATAATAAATGAGAATTTTGGTGACGAAGGCTACCATTGGTCCAAGTGCACAAACAGTGGGCCACGTTACCTTAATTTTATTATTATTATTTTTTGGGCTTTTACGATATCGTAACGAAGGTAACCTAAACCGACCAAAGTCGTGTCGATTCTTCGTTGCAATGCCCAGAACTGGCAACGTCGAGTTTTACTAGCACCCGAGGTTTACCAACCCTTTTGTTTTAGTTTTAGTTTTAGTACTATAACAAACATAACCAAAACCGACCGAATTCGTGTCGACTCAATGTCTGTCACACCCTCAAAATCCACTAACGGAGTTTTACCGTCAGAGGGTGTGAACTAACAGGATCGGAATCATTAGTTATAATCAAACCTTAAAACAAAGTTTCAAAACCATGAAAACGTTTACGAGTAATTAAATGCGGAAGCGTAAAACCATAGAAAACAATGTTACGTCACGCAGGACGACTTAAAACCCAATGATCACAGTTTAAAATAAGTTTGCATAATTAAAAATGTTTCAAGCAATGCATGTTCCTAAACCGCGCGCCCGCCTCGGCTACCTGAGAATAACATACTAAAAGTGTCAACACAAGGTTGGTGAGTTCACAAGTTTATATAAAAATAGATGTTTAGCGTTTGCGTTCAGCGTTTTGCGTTAAGCGTTTTGCGTTACAGCGTTTTGCGTTACAGCGTTTTGCGTTACCAGATAATGTTATGTCAATTATATATCAATAGGTAGCTAGCCTATAAAACAAGTATCACTAAGTGTTCGACACCGAAGCTGACTGTTTATCATTTGCCTTGCCACCAGGTCATCCAGACCATGGTATGTGTTTAGCCAAGATTACACCCACTCGACCTCCAGTCGAGTTTAGCGTTGGGTGGGGTTTGTCAAACCCAGTAGTACTACTCAACAATGACTCGCTATTATCCAATATTAAACGGTTCTATGTGAATGAAGGACTTTAGTTAACTCGTTTGCCACTTAGTCTTTACAAGTGATATATAATCTATATTAACAAAATCTTAAATGCGTTTTCGGAGTATGTTATCTCCCCCAAGTGAAAAGCGTTTAAAAAGTTTAAAAGGGAAAAGTGAAACTCGCTGTTTGCGAAGTATTCCCAAAATAATTCACCAGGATGCGCGTCACAGAAAAACTCTCTCTAGCGTTCTAAAACAATAAAGAGATTTTTCTAAGTGTCGGAATATTATCGAGTCTCTAGACCCGCACATATAACCTAGGCACATAACATGTTTCGTGTTTCGTTTGTGAATTGTGTGTGACTTTAACAAATGTATTTGTGATACAATACATGTGTGAACAATTATTTACGTGTCACGTATTCATAAAGTACATCACTAGCAATTACTCCCCGTAAGGGCAATTTGGTCAACACATAACAATTAACTAGCCATTATCCCCACGAAGGCAATTTGGTCAAATCATGACAATCAATTAGCAATTATTCCCCACAAGGGCAATTTGGTCAAAACATAACAATTATATAGCAAGTATCATGTTTCATGCATTTTCACAAAACTCTGCAGCTAGTTTCACCGAGACAGAAATTCTACTTGAAAGATTGTACTATCTCACCGATCACAGCATCACAATTAATTTACCAAAAATCATCACAAAAGCATATATGTCTTAGGTTTCCAGAACATATTTTATTATATTTTTATTCCACATAGGTTTCTCACAATCATCAAATCATTACAGCAAACTCATAACAGTCAAATTCATGCGCAACAGAATGTTATTTGAAATTCCCGTTAAACGAAAAATCCAATAAATGCAAGACCACTTGGGTTAGGTTCCTAACTCAATAAGTCAACTTCCAGAAGTAGAACCAACCCAATTGGTCTCGTAGTTCATGAGATATAATATTTACAAATTAACCTAACAGCAGGTCTAACAGCTCAGCTTTGCACAATGTTTTTGTAAAATCATAAAAGTTAACCTTTACTTGTCCAAAAATAACAAATTTATATTCTTTAGAAAATAGACTCAACCTAGTTTACTGTAGTATCAATAATCTCAACCAATTTTCACATTTACACCTCGTTACAGTCAGTTAAACATCAATAACACAATCTGTCCAGAAACTGTTTGCATCCAAACTCAACATATTTACTATCTATGAACCCTAATTCATTCATATAACACTCTAGACTCCATAATCACTATCCATGCATATCAATTACACATTACATACATGGTTAGGGTTTTTGTTTGAACTCAAATCAAAGACACAAGCAATTAACATGTAATAATATCCAATCTAGTTATCAAATCATCATCAAATCAACAACAATCATAAGAACTACATACACACATAAAATCGGCTCTTAGGGTTTTCAATTAACCCATTAAACATCAAAATTAAGTATAAAGGATGCATAGGATAGTCGTTTATACCTTCCTAGCACCTTAATCTTCGATCAAAAGTTGAAATTGATGGTTGTATGTGTGTGTATAGGTGACGGCAGCCAAGGAGCCAAGGGGGAGGGGGCCGATCGGGATAGAGGGAGGAGAGAAAATAATAGTTAGGGTTTATTATTATTAGTATTTATAATAATACTATGTTACACTTTGACCCCTCCACTTCTAAGTATTACTTAACTAGCTTAAACTAACTTGTTTACATCTTGAGTTAACGTTTATAACCATGTTATCACATAACACATAAGTCTAACACGTAATTATCACATAATTACTGTTTTGACGTTTTTCGTTTATTCATCAATCGTTTGCGTCAACTCGTTTGCGTTTCGGTGCAATTCCCGAAAGACTACACATGTAGTAAGTGTTAAGCGTCATTTAAACCCTAGTTTAAATGTAATGAGGTGTACGTTATAGATTCAATGATCTTAAGTTTGAATTGACGGAGTTGAGTTAACGGAGTTAACCTGAAATCGACGATTGTCACATCATTCCCATGTTAAAGAATTTTCGTCCCGAAAATTTGAGTCAAGTCGTGATGAGTGTCTGAAAAAGTAAGAAAAATTTTCAGTTTGTCATATCATCCCTTAGTAGAAAGAAATTTCGTCCCGAAATTTAATTCATACCTCCGGTGATTTCTGACGGTTTGCCGGGTTTCGCGGTTTTCTGTGTTTGGTTAGCCCTTCAAAAAGGTGATGATACTTTTTCATCATTTGATCCTCGCGTTCCCACGTGAACTCCGGTCCACGTCTCGAGTTCCAACGAACCTTAACGATTGGAATTTTGCTGTGCTTGAGCGTTTTGGTTTCCCAATCCAAAACCTCGACTGGTTCCTCAATGAAACGTAACTGTTCATCAACTTGCAGTTCCTCCAAAGGTACTACTTGGGTTTCATCGGATAAGCATTTCTTCAAATTGGATACGTGAAAAACATTGTGTACGCCACTGAGTTCCGCTGGTAAGTCCAGTCGGTACGCCACCGGACCAATGCGCTCAGTTATTCGATAGGGACCAATATATCGTGGGTTGAGTTTGTTTCGCTTACCAAAGCGAACCACACCTTTCCAAGGTGAGACTTTGAGTAACACTCGATCGTTCACTTGAAATTCGAGAGGTTTTCGGCGCTTGTCGGTGTAACTCTTTTGGCGATCTCGTGCTGCTGCCATGCGGTTTCGGATTTAAACAATCTTTTCTGAAGTTTCGAGTACCAGTTCTGGACCAGTGATTTGGCTGTCACCCACCTCTGCCCAGCAGAGTGGTGATCGACACTTCCGTCCGTACAGCGCTTCAAACGGCGCTGCTTTAATACTTGCGTGGTAGCTGTTATTATACGAAAACTCTACCAAAGGTAAGTGAGGTTCCCAACTTTTTCCGAAATCCAACACGCATGCACGCAACATATCTTCCAGGGTCTGAATAGTTCGTTCACTTTGCCCATCCGTCTGAGGATGGTATGCTGTGCTCATATCAAGGCGGGTGCCTAGTGCGCTTTGCAGCGACTTCCAAAAGTGCGAAGTGAAACGAGAATCTCGATCAGAAATGATTGAGACAGGCACTCCGTGTCTAGACACTACTTCCTTCATGTAGACGCGAGTCAGTCTTTCCATTTTGTCCGATTCCTTAATCGCTAAGAAGTGTGCAGACTTAGTCAACCGGTCAACGATCACCCAGATGGTATCGCATCCCGTCGGTGTCTTAGGTAAACCCGTGATAAAATCCATTGAGATGTGTTCCCATTTCCACATTGGGAGTTCCGGTTGTTGCAGTAGACCAGATGGTTTCTGGTATTCTATTTTGACTCTGGCACAAGTCAAGCATTTGCTCACGTAGGTGGCAATGTCGGCTTTCATGTTCGGCCACCAGTAAAGTGCCTTTAAATCATGATACATTTTATCTGAGCCAGGGTGGATAGAATATCGGGACTTGTGGGCTTCGTCCATCACCAGAGTTCTCAACTCTCCGTACCGTGGAACCCAAATCCGGTTCTCAAAATATCGGACCCCGTCCGATCTGGTTTCAAGTTGCTTGTTCATGCCCCGCATGAGTTCCGATGGAAAATTATCATCTTTCAAAGCTTCGAGTTGGGCATCGCGAATCTGGTCGGGTAGGTTTGCACGAATCGTGAGTTGCAATGTTCGCACTCGTCTGGGTTTATCTGTTTCTTTTCTGCTGAGAGCGTCGGCCACTACATTGGCCTTGCCAGGGTGATACTTGATGGCACAATCGTAATCTTTAAGCAGCTCGACCCAACGACGCTGTCGCATGTTCAGCTCCTTCTGATCGTAGATATGCTGGAGACTCTTGTGGTCGGTGTAAATGGTAAACTTGGTACCGTACAAGTAATGCCTCCATATCTTAAGGGCAAACACCACAGCTCCGAGTTCCAAATCATGGGTCGTGTAGTTCTTCTCGTGAACCCGTAGTTGTCGAGAGGGATAAGCTATAACCTTCTCGAGTTGCATCAGCACACAACCGAGACCTTGTATTGATGCGTCACAGTGTACCTCGAAATTTTCCGTTCCCTGGGGGAGGGCTAGAATAGGGGCGCTACAGAGTTTGGTTTTCAACAGTTGAAAAGCGGATTCTTGCGCGTCACCCCAATTGTACTTAGTGCCTTTGTGAGTCAAAGCGGTGAGGGGTTGAGCAATCTTTGAAAATCCCTCGATAAAACGTCGGTAGTAGCCGGCCAGTCCTAAGAATTCCCGCACCTCAGTCGGAGTCTTAGGTGCTTCCCAGTTTTTGATGGCCTCTACCTTACCGGGATCGACATGGATACCATTCTCGTTGATCACATGTCCTAAAAAGTGAACCTCGCGAAGCCAAAACTCACATTTCGAGAGTTTAGCATACAGTTGTTCCTTCTTCAATAACTCCAGAATTACCCTTAAATGTTCTTCATGGTCAGCTTCGTTCTTGGAGTAGACAAGAATATCATCAATGAAAACAATCACAAACTTGTCGAGGTACGCCTTGCATACTCGATTCATGAGATCCATAAATACGGCTGGTGCGTTAGTTAGACCAAAAGGCATAACCGAAAACTCGTAGTGACCATACCGTGTTCTGAAAGCCGTCTTAGAGATATCTTCTTCGCGCACTCTTAGTTGGTGATAACCAGATCGCAGATCGATCTTCGAGTAGTAACTCGATCCTTGAAGCTGGTCAAACAAATCATCAATTCGGGGTAAAGGATAACGGTTCTTGACCATCACCTTGTTCAACTCCCGGTAGTCGATACACATGCGGAAAGTCCCGTCCTTCTTTCGGACAAACAAGACAGGGGCTCCCCATGGCGATGAGCTAGGTCGGATAAAACCCTTATCCAACAAATCTTGCAACTGAGTGGACAACTCCTGAAGCTCCGCCGGTGCGAGCCGATACGGGGCTCGTGCTATGGGTGCTGCACCGGGTGTCAACTCGATTTGGAATTCGACTTGTCGTATAGGAGGGAGTCCAAGAAAATCCTCCGGGAAAACTTCCGGAAAATCTCGCACAATCGGTATATCTTCAATTCGCTTCTCCTCCGCGGGTTTCTCAACAATCTGCGCCAAAATTGCCGGATGACCCTTTCGTAGGTACTTCTGCGCCTTCATGAGGGTAATGACGCTGGTGGTCATGCCGCTTCTCTCACCTCGGACCGAAATGATCTCGCCGGAAGGGGTAGTAATGTGAACTATCTTGTCGTGACATATTATCTCCGCTCGATTCTCGGACAACCAGTCCATGCCGACCACGACATCGAAACTACTAAGCGTAAAAGGAATAAGGTCGATATCAAAGACATGACCTGACAGTTTTAACTTACATCCCGCAAGTACATGAGTCGTTACTATAGTCTTACCGTCAGCTAATTCAACAGGAAACTTAGCATCTAACGGAGTTGGAGTTAAGTCTAAGAGTTGGCTAAAGGCTTTCGACACAAAACTCCTATCAGCTCTAGTGTCAAACAATACAGAAGCAAAACAATCGTTCACTGGGAACTTACGAGTCACCACGTACGGATCATTGCGGGCTTGACCCGACCCAATCACAAAAGTTCTTCCTTTGCCATTGCTTCCACCACTACTGCCACTTCCATTACCTCCATTGTTGTCGTTCTGTTTCAGCTTGGGACAATCTTTCCTGAAATGACCTTCCTGCCCACATTCGAAACATCCCTTCGTCGTCATAGGTGGTTTAGGAGCACCCTTTGCCGCAAGGTCTCCTCTACATTCCTTTGCCTGGTGACCCATCTTTCCGCATCTCTGACACTTGACACGGTCACACGGGCCAGCATGATGATAGTTGCACCTATTGCACTTCGGATATTTCCAAGCATATCCACTCGAACCCTGCCCGCTACCGTTGTTATTGTTGTTGTGACTCTGATTGTTAAAGCTTCGAGTGAATTCGGGCTTACGGTAGTGTTGTTGCTGTGGGAGGTTCGAGGATGAGGATCTGGTGCTGTCAAACTTTCTCTTTCCGCTGCTCGGGTTGCTGTTGCTGTTGTTGTCATTACTCGGGTTATCACGGGCTTTAGTGGTTGAACCCCTAGGTGGTAACGCACCTTGGGTCACAGCTTGATCCGTCAGTTTGTGAGCTAAACGGATCGCTTGTTGAATCGTGGCTGGTCTGGAAGACGTCACCATACCCTGAATCTGCGGTGCAAACCCATCGATATACATCTCAATCCTCTTACTCGGCGGATCCACCATCTGCGGACACATCACAGCCAACTCGTGAGAACGGGTAGTGTAGGTTTCGATTTCTGAGCCCACTATCTTCAGTGACCAAAATTCTGACTCTAACTTCGAAATCTCCTCTCTCGGACAGTACTCCTCTCGCATCATGTTTTTGAACTCCTCCCAGTTCATCGCGTTAGCCAGTTCCAATCCAAGGATCTGCACGTTCGAATTCCACCAAGTGAGGGCAGAATCCTCAAGTGTTTCAGCAGCGAATTTGACCCTACTGGCAGGGGGACAATTACACATCTCAAATGCCGACTCGGCCTTCTCAGCCCAACGCAGGAAGCCTATAGCTCCCTCAGTGCCCTTAAACGAACTGGGCTTGCAGTCAAGGTAATTCTTGAATGTACACGTTCCACTTGGACCTCCAGCTTGATTCTGAACATGTGCGGCTAAAGCGGCCGCCGCATGGTCGTTCAGCAGAGTTTGGAGTTCAGCTGCAGTCAAGTTGATGTTACCACGTCCGTGTCCAGCGTTTCTTCCAGCCATTTCCTAGAATCACAGTATAAAATGTTAAACATGAATTTTTCTTTCATATACAACACACCATACATGTAATAAAAAGATAGGTAAGAAAGAAATAAGAAACAACATCACATCACAACCATATATTAATCTAAATAATAATTCATGATTATAACCATTGTATTCACTACAAAGTATTTCCAATCAATCCTTAAAATCATAGAAAATAATAGTTCGGATGGAGACAACCCCTCCATCTAGGTGTCATCATCACTAGATGTCATCATCTGAGGACACCTCTGAGTGTGCCTCCTCCTCAGCCGGTTCTTCCTCCGGTTCTTCTTCGGGTTCCTCCTCGGGATCCTCCTCGGGCTCCTCTTCGGGATCATCTTCAGGTTCCTCTTCAGGCTCTGCCTCAGGCTCGGCCTCAGGCTCTGCCTCAGGTTCGGCTGCGTTCTGAGCAATTTGCATTTGTAACACATCGCAACGCTCTAAAGCTATCTCGGTTCGGGTCCTTGCTACTTGGAGTTGCTCTTGCAAGTCTATCATCTCGGCTTGCATCTTTCTCATAATCTTCATCTGTTGATCACTAGCCTCTTGCATTTCCTTCATTGCCGCTGCCATGCGGGCAATCTCCTCCTTAGTCTCGGTTCCGTCTTTTAACAGTCCGGAAACGTTTGCTCTCGTATAGCGCATGTAACCCACATCACGCTCCAAACATGAAACAACAGCTGCGAGAACTCGCTCTACAGGTTCGGTTATGGGTGGTAGGGTGTTGGGATAAGCAGGGTGGTTCTGGTGAGGTAACGGGGGAACTTGTTCGCGATAGACCATACGTCTGATCATATTAGGGTACCAATCCCAGCTAACTTCGTTTTCGTACATGCATCCGGATAAGCGGTATCTCTTCGGTGCGGAAGCTTTGAGTTCCGGGACTACTCGGGGTGGCGATGCGGAAGGTAACTGCGGTTCCTTCCCGTGAGCATGAGTCATCGGATCAGATGATGATGAGGGTGGCGTCGACATTCTTACAGGTAAGCCGTGTATGCACGCGCGTATGAGTGAAAAAGGTAAAGAGATAAGATAACAAAGACTACACAAATCTATGCAGTGCGTATCATTATAACTAATGGGTCGTCGCGGTTATAGTCTAGTATGCATGCAGCACCGAAAGCGATCTTCATTCTAGTTGACCATGGAAGAGGAAGTAGCACTCCTGCAACAAAATAACATTTTACATCTAAAATATGTGTTATGAAGTTCAATGTAATCACTAAACTTCTTCTGAATGTTAAAAAGTAAATTTTGTAATGACTACACTTACTCGAAAATAAGTTATTTTCCACACTACCACGTGCCATATACTCGTATATGAGAAATCTGTGCTCATCTTCACAGCAATATCCAATAAGTTTCACTAAATTTGGATGAGAAAGTTGCCCCAAAAATATGACCTCGGCCTATAATGCACACAAAATCTATGATCAACTAAAAATCGACTGAAAAAGAGATACCAAAAGTAGAGGTGACAATTTCAATCTATTTAGGAGTTGGGTTGTATAGTTGTGTTTTAGCTCAAACTGGTCAAATCAAAGAACTTAGCTAAAACTTTGACTTGTCAATTGTGTCGAACAAGTTCAAAGTCTTCCAAACTCCAAAGTCTGGTCGTAATGCATTCGACGTCATAAACTCGTACTTTCAAAGATTTAGAATACTACTATATAATTATTTTTTAAAAGATATGAAAAGGAGTTGGCACCCCTCTGTTTCAACTTGTATTTTAATTCCCATTTTGACTTGTTATAGTGTTTGTCCAACCCACCCGTTTTGCCACCTCTAACTTAAAGCATAAATGCATATAGATGTGTATATGAATGTATCTATATACATAGAGAGAGAGAGAGAGAGAGAGAGTTGTAATCACCAGCCATTCTCTATGACCTTGATGACTGTTATCTCCATCATGAACTTTAACGGCTACCGGAACAGGAGGAACCCTTTCTTCTACATCATCATAAAGGAAGCCTTTGTAAACACTACCAAACCCCCCTCCACCTAGCATGTGATCTTGTCTAAAGTTATCAGTCATTTTTCTAAGTTCATCAAAGGTGAATACGATTAAGATTAGTAGCAGAACTACGCCGCAGATCTTCTACTTCTTTGGGATTTGATGGCAACTTTTTCAGCTCCTCCTTTCTTTTAGCCATTGAAGCTTCATCCTTTGCCAATTCTGAAACCAAGATCAAGCAATGGAATGAAATAAATGTCTACTTCAGATCCCATGTGACTTCTTACCAAATTTGTATATACAGTAGTAAGATATAATAACAGTTTAGTTAAAGCAATGATCATGCCCAAAAGGAGACTGTAAAAATATTAAAAGTTCTAAAGCCTAATATTAACTAGCAAATATTAAGCCAACATATAAGAGGGGAATACACTTACAAGGAACAACAAAAGAGGGTAAAAGGCAACACAACGGGTAATACTAATTATTGAAGCTAATACTAATATTTTTCACCATTTTTCTGTTATTGGTAGTGTAGACTGTGTAGCAATACTTAATTTTAGTACTTTTCGTTTTATTATGTTTAGATTTCATGAGAAATACCCTATGTTTCAAATATACTTTTCATGTCCAAGTTATTGAGCTAAGCAATCTTTGTATCCTCTTTGATAGAGGTTTAGTTTGTCTACATCCCACCATCTGTAGACCTTGCCAATAGCTTTACTATTGGTGAGATTTTACTTCATACATGGTTGTTGCTGTACATACAAGTGCTTGAATGGTTGTTGCATTTCTCTACTTAAAAATGGTATTTGAACCTTTATACACACATGCACACTTGTATATATAGATTTTGGTTATGATAAGAAGGTTATGGTGTCTAAACATACAGATTTTAGAATAATGTGTGTGCGTATATGGAGTTTGTTACAAAATAAATCCTAAGAAAAAAATGTGAGAACCAAATAAATATGGGTATGTAGTGTTAGTGTTACTTATCACATTATTAAACGATAAATAATTAAGCGGCACTCTCTATACTTAAGGAATATGATGTGGTGGTAAGATTTTTCCCCTCTATGTAGAGATTTCAAATCCCACATTGTCATATCATTTACACCTCTTTGTTCTACTTTTAAATACACAAAAATAAACAATTAACCACACACAATAACTAAACCTTTGTTAAATATATAAAAAAATAAACAAAAAAACAAACTACATAATTCAAATGAATATGAAAACATAAATAAAATACATTGACCAGTTACACCAGACATTACAAAAAAGATTAAACATCAAAAACATGAAAATAAATCATATATACCAAATAAAAGATTAAACAAATTGTGCTTTGGTTTTAACATGTAAAAAGCCCACTAACCAGTTATTGGGCTTTGGATTTAGCATTTAAAGGCCCACTAACCTGTCCACTGCTCGACCAAGTAATCCTCTTTCGTATCAAAACTTCCATCGCTACTATGGCCATGGGTCGGGTAGGGTCGGGTGTGTGGGTGGGGGGATTTCAAAAAGGAGAAATTCCTTAAATGACCCTAAAGAAGAAAGAGAAAAAAAAAAATTCTATTTCACTCAAGATTTCCAAAACAATTCAAAAATATGTACTGAGACGACATCTTGGAGAAATAAACGACGGTATTTGTTAACCAAACAAAAGCTGACACGTGTAAAGATTCTGACACACCAGACGAGATTTTTAAAAATCTCGTCTGTTCCGACCCTTTTTTTAACTTAATTAACTTTTTAAAAAACCGTCTCTCCAAACGGTTTTTTTATGTTTCTCGTCTGTTCCGTTCATATTAATTTTTTCTTGAGATTTGAGTTTTTTTAATTTCGTCTTGGTAGACGCATTTTGATTGAATTTCGTCTTCCAATTTCATATTCCAAAGTTTCTTATCTTGTAAGTTAAAATCCTCTTTTATTCTCCTATCTATATCTTCATCTTCTTATATCTATAACCATCTATAATCCATCAATCTCGTAACTACACTTTAGCGAAATGATCGAAGTATAAGAGAGGAGATCGAGTAGAGGTTGCGGATTTGGGTCCCGGGTTTTTGGGATCGTACTACGGCGGTAACATAATTTCCACGTTTGGAGATGAATATTATCAAATTCCATAAAACTAATTGAAAGCTAACTAGAACTTGAAGATAAAAAGTAAGAACATGAAGAGATGAAGATGAATCAAATACTTGAAGAAGTTGATAATTAAAAATGATAGTTTAATTAGGAAAGTGGGGTCTACCTAAAAATAATTAAAAATACCGTCGGATTAGACGGAATAATAAAATACATGGTCGGTCAAGACGGAATACGGAAAATCCTATCGGTCCAGACGATATTTAAACTTTTATAACCACCAAATAAGAAACTTTAGAATATGAACTTGGAAGACGAAATTCAATCCAAATGCGTCTACCAAGACGAAATTAAAAAGCTCAAATCTCAAGAAAAAATTAATATGTACGGAACAGACGAGAAACATAAAAAAACCATCTGGAGAGACGGTTTTTTAAAAAGTTAATTAAGTTAAAAAAAGGGTCGGAACAGACGAGATTTTTAAAAATCTCGTCTGGTGTGTCAGAATCTTTACACGTGTCAGCTTTTGTTTGGTTAACAAATACCGTCGTTTATTTCTCCAAGATGTCGCCTCAGTACATATTTTTGGATTGTTTTGGGAATCTTGAGTGAAATAGGATCTTTTTTTTTCTCTTTCTTTTTTAGGGTCATTTAGGGAATTTTCCCTTTCAAAAAATTCTATGTCTTCAACATTATTCTACTTTTGACCAACTTTTTCTAGAAATAGCCCATGTTTTCAAAAAATCCCCAAAATAACCTATTTTCAGTCGGATCCGACGGAATTTGTGGACCTATAAATAGCTATACTAATTCGTCGGATCAGTGCTTATATCTGTCGGATCCGACATAAAAAATAAGCTATTTTGAGGATTTTTTTTTTAAAAACCTAAGCTATTTCTAGAAAAAGTTAATAAATACAGGCTATTTGGTGGATTTTCTTTTTTATTATTATTATTATTATTATTATTATTATTGAATTTAACCCCCTCAAACACATCATATATATCTCTTTCTCCCCTACTTATTTTCTCGACTAGTTGAACCCGATTTATGGTACCCAAAAACGAGATTATACAGGCGGCAACGGTGTTTACTGCATGGGTACCATACCCGAATATGGGTACCTGCAGACGCCTCATCTCCCCTAAGTGGTTTACAGGTTTATTTAAAAGTATGATCATAGTTTGTCGTAAAATATTTAAATATACATACGTGGATTTAAGCATATCCAGAAACGCCACCTTTTCTCTTTCTTTTCAAAAGGATTAAAGAAACCAAATCAGGAGTACATACCTAGAAAGATCCCTAGGTGCTATGTTACTCAATCTCTTCTGTAAAAAAATAAAACAACTTTCCCAACAAAATATAAAAAGTTCTTACTCTTGAGTGATGGTCACCTTTTTAACAAACCATCAACTCAAAGTAAATGTTTTTGGCAAGTGGTCAAAAAAGAAAAGAAAACCTACCTAGCTACAATCTGTTACAAATTGCATATTATCAAACATCAAGTTACAGAAGAACAAGAATACAATGTTTTTAACCGCATAAATAAAGATCAAAATCAAGAATTTAATCATAAAACCGACCTGACTTTGCGTTGGATGAGACTCTATAAATAGAGGGTTTCCATTTACACCAGCAGCTACCCATCAAGAACACCACAATCTTTCTTTCTTGCTTGTTTTCTTTCACTCAACCACAAAAAGAAACACAAACCACTTAAAGAAAATATATATCAAAAGATTATTAAAGCTTGAATCTTTTAGAAAACCCTGGAAAGAATAATATTGTTGTTTAACAATATTTATGTTTGAAGAGGTTTGTGGGTGGATTTGATGTGGGAACCAACCATATTTCTTGAATGTAATGATGAGGTGGAGTGTAGAAGTGGGAGGGGCTGTTTTCCATAGGCATGCTATGCTGCTTTGTTTTCATTTCTATATACTTATTAATTGTGTGCTTTTTTTTTTTTAATACTTTGGACTTGTGTGTTAGTGCGCCCCTGGTGCATTTTAGCACTTAATAAGTCTCTGTCTGTCATCTTCATAATCTTCCTTTTATTAAGTTGTGCCTTACCCTTTTCCCATTCTGTTTTACTTGTATATTCCTTCAATAGTGCATCAATGGGCCTCTTGTCTACGGTGCCTGTTTTACTATAGTTTTTTGTTACTAGATTAGCACGTGCATTTAATGCGATGCCCGAAAGAGAGCAGCAATAATGATATATATATAACAGTACTTGAGTTGGTGGTAATTCGCTATCATACCGTTCTTACCGATTACTTTTTAAGTTATCGGATAATATTTACATGTGTCTAGTAGTGTGTTGAGATGGTATTGTACAGCAATTTTTGTGTTATTTGTTTCAAACGTCTAGGTAGTTTTGTAATATAATCTAAAGTGTCACAAGCTACAATTTGATTGTTTAAATATATATTGTGCTAAAGATTGTTAATCATATTCGTTGATGATTGTTTTGTGTTCAAATCTTGTTTTAATTTTGTTTTGAGTCTCTTGGTTCTTTGGTGTTGAAAGGTGAATTAATTTCTTAATTCACTGGGAAAAAAGAAATCATTTGCTTCTTAAAGTCATCATATATATCCATCTAAAAGTGGAAGCATTACAAAAATAACAATGATAATCTACATGGAAAGGCCACATGCTATCATCAAATTTGTTCATTTTGAAGTGGTCCTTAAGGCATCTGCAACTTTATAGAAACCGTGCAGATACAAGTATGAATTGAGTGCAATGTGAACATGCTAATGAAAGTGCATCTCACACTTGGCACCAATTCCAAATTTATGTCAATAATGCCAAAATAGTTGACCACATATATAAAATCAAGAAATATCATGGTATAATGCAACTTTATACTTGGTTTTTTCACTTATATGGTGCGCGGTTTACATCAATAACTATGATTATGTAAATGGTGACGAGCACTCTCATGTTTACTGTGAAGAAAGTAAGTTATGACACGTTTTAGTTTAAAATTTTTCAACAGATAAATTATAGCATACATTTAGGCATGATTATCCAGGGACATAATAATCTACTTTTAAGTGGTTTGTGTTGAAAATAAAAAGTAGCAGACAAGATCTAGTGCCCTTCTTGGTAGCTTTTAATCTAACAAATGCATAAAATATTTGTACATTTTTGGTATAATTAAACAGTACCGGTATATATTTTTGTCTCTTAAGAGATTAAGAACAGAAAATTACAAGTTCTGCTAGTGGGATATCTTAATACAGATGACACATTTTTAGTTAGTAGTTTTCACAATAACGGTTAATTTTCTTAAAGGCCCATTAAAGGAGCATCTTGGCTACAAATTAAAGTTTCTTAGAGCTATATTATATGTCCACTGGACCATGGGCCTAAGCTTGTTTTGCTTTAGCAAATTTGTTTCTTAGTTAGACAGATTAGTGTCATGACTATCACCTAACATTTCTGGACCACATAGAGAAGAACAACTTGGCCAACAATTTTATATTATGCTACCTAGCAATAACAATCATATTTAGATCTATCATGTCAATCAATCAATCAATCATATCCAGTGAAGTCCTACCAACAGTAAAGCTATAAGTAGGGTTTAGGGAGGGTGGGATGTAGACACACCGTACCTCTATCCATAGGGATAAAGAGGTGGCTTCCAGAGAAACCCTCAGCTCTAAAGTACATATGTATAAAGCAATACAAAGGATAAAGTTCAACAATAATATAAAATACTAATAATAATAATAATAATAGTAATAATAATAATACTATATAATATGTAAAGAAAATACCATTCTGGTGTGTGACCAAAATAAAGGAAATAGAAGCCCTAAGGTATTCATTTCTCCCTAAAAATCCTTAACTTTAATTCTACTTCTCCAAGAATTCTTATCCTCAACCATATCCTCAGAGAGGTTTAAGTCTATCAAATCATGCATAATCCTCTCATCCCAGGTCAATTTAGATCTATCATAATCATAGTAAATGAAAGGTCCAAGAATTATCATAATACTTAATCACTATATAGCAGATTAACTGCCTGCAAACATTCTAGTCTTTTTCTTTTCAAAAAACTAGCAAAATATGACTTTTAACGCTAACAATGAATACAAATAATTATATTTATACATATCTTGTACAAGTAACTATTACTCGGTTTCCGTTCTACTATGTGAGAGTTTTCTCTGTTGGGAACTTGGGATTATGGACCGGTTCGGGTAAGTCAACGTGACCGACCGAGTTACGACCCGTGAGAGTTACACCTTGGGCAACGAACATTAAACCCGCTTAACTCATTCAACCGGTGATGACGAATAATTATGACGGAAATATTATTTATATTAGTTATAAATAATATAGTTTATTTCAGTAAACTAGTTCGGGCTTTAAACGAGAGTTGGAATGAGTTAGACTTCAAAGCCCATTTATATTGTTTTACAAGTATTATAAATTATAATATGATAATTATAATTGACGATAACCTAAAACAATTTCTTGGTCAATGCTCAATATACTCCAAATAAAAGTGAGTCTTTCAATTATTAATTTTGGTGAACACATTCAACAGAAGTTTTGTTCCAATCTTGTTCACACGGCAGCAATCAAAAGAACAGTACCGGCCGAGGACGAGCTCATGGAGTCCTTGAAGTCAGTGGGAGTTGCCATAAGATGACAAGATGCACCAAAAGTCCATCATTGTGGTTGTTTGTGTTGTGACCCCTTGATCCGGTTGATCTTGCAAATAGGCTCTAGCAAGATCAATCACTTTACTTGGCCAATTAAGATTTACATATTCTTGTTTGTTATTGTGGTTCATTGCTTTATTATAATAGGTTATAATACCACAACCTAATACCAAATATTTTAAAATAAATTAACCAATTATTGTTTTTGCAAAATTAAACTAAATTTGACTTTCCAAAACTAATAACTTAATAGTTTATCTATTAACTTAAAATTGGTTAGTGAGATCGCGACAAACTTAGTTTTAATAGGTTATTTAAAACTAAGTGTCCTGAGAGATGAAAGGGTTCATCAAGTTGTCCCGATTAATACAATAAAACTAGACTTTTACTCTATTCGGTAAATTATAAAATTAATCACAATTTTAAAACCAATAGTCTATGCCATCCTACTATAAGTCACACTTGAGGCATAATGCGAATTTTAAAGTGTTTGGAGCTACAACACCGCACTTGATTACTAGCCTATACCTTCAAGGTGAAAGGGTTTCATTGACACATCCGGCCCTTTCAAAAGTGATTGTACTAGGGCGACTATTACTTTACTCTTCTATTACGTGCTACAATTGTCTGAAAACTAAAGTGGGCATAGATGAGGTTAAACGTATCAACATAGGCAATAGTTGTCTTAATAGGCCTCATAACCGAGAGTTGTGATTTATTCACAATTGGTAATCGTTGTCAGTCTTCTTAACCACTTACCAATATTGTGTGTTGCAGCTGCCATTACTAATTACTAACTGGAAGCCAGATTCTCAAGTCTCTATTTTATTAATGTTTATTGGGTCATTAATATTAGGATTAAAACATCGAAAATAATAATTAAATTACTTTTGTTTATTTAACATATGTCAACTATATATAACTCCACATTCATCCACAAGAGTATTATTGAGAAACAAAAGCTGAATGGCACCAACTTTCTTGAATGACACCGCAATTTGAGACTGGTTCTCAAAATGGCAAAAAAGCTCTATTTTCTCGATGGATCGGTTCCATTATAGCCTAAAAATAATACAGCTGCTGCCAGAAAGGTTATTGAGAAGCATAATGACGACTCTATTGAAGTTGCTTGCATTATGCTAGCCACCATGTCCTCCGAGCTTGCTAAGGGCTTGGAAGATCTTGGTGCCTATTTAGGACTCGCATACCAAATTCTAAATACCTATGGCATCTAGATGGTCCCGAAGTCCTATTAGTAGCCGAGTCAAATGACGAACCTACTAACTAAAAATCTGATGTCTTAGATCCATAATCTGAGAAATGGCAAGAAGCCATGAATGCCGAGATGCAATCTATGCATGTCAATCAAGTCTGGAACTTGGTTGAGCTACCCTCCTCCCCTAAAGGTTGAGCAGTAGGGAGCAAGTGGATTTTCAAAAGAACCAACATGCATGGAAATGTACAAACCTATAAAGCACGGCTAATCGCGAAAGGTTTTACTCAAACTCAAGGTATCGACTATGATGAAACCTTCTCGCGTCGTTGCTATGACTAAGTCAATAAGGATATTATTTGCCATAGCCACGTATTATGACTACGAGATATGGCAGATGGATGTCAAAACCGCTTTTTTTAATTGACACCTTTCAGAAGTTGTCTATATGGTTCAGCTTGAAGGTTTTATCGATCCTAAAAATCCTAATAGGGTGTGCAAACTAAATAAGTCCATTTATGGACTCAAACAAGCATCTCGCAGCTGGAATCTATATTTTGATGAGAAAATCAAAAAGTATGGTTTTATCAAAAATGAAGATGAGCCTTGTGTTTATAGAAAGGCTAGTGGGAGCACTATATCGTTCCTCAACATGTATGTGGATGATATACTGATCATTGGAAACAACATTCTTAGCTTAAGGAAGTTAAGCACTGGTTGGGATCTTGTTTCGCAATGAAAGATCTTGGTGAAGTTGCTTATATTCTGGGAATCAAGATCTACCGAGATAGGTCTAAGCGGCTTCTAGGGCTAAGTAAAAGTACATACATAGACAAAGTTATGACACACTTCTCAATGGATAACTCTAAGGAAAGAGGAGTTCACATTGCTAAAGGAACCGTGTTGAACAAAGCGCATTCACCAACAACGGACATTGAAACTAAGCACATGCAAGTAATTCCATATGCTTCAGCAATTGGTTCTATCATGTACGCTATGTTATGCACTAGACCCGGCATCTCATACGCTCTAAGCATGACTAGCCGTTTTCAGCAAAGTCCTGTCGTTGCCCATTGGACTACAGTGAAGAACATTCTAAGGTACTTGAAAAGGACTAGGGATATGTTCTTAGTGTTTGGAGGAGTGGAAGAAGAGCTCACTGTAAGGTGTTACACTGTTGCTAGCTTCCAAACTGACCGAGATGATTCTCGCTCACAATCAAGATTTGTATTCACTCTCAATGGAGGAGCTATTTACTTGAAAAGCTCCAAGCAGAGTGTGGTGGCAGATTCCACCACTGAGTCTGAATACATAGCTGCATCAGATGCTGCTAAGGAAGCTGCTTGGATGAAAAAGTTCATCACTGACCTCGATGTGGTTCCGAGTATTCATAAACCTATTGAGGTGTTCTGTGATACCACAGGTGCTATTGCTCAGGCCAAAGAGCCCAGATCTCATCACAGAGCCAAGCACATTCTAAGGAAGTTCCACCTTATACGGGAAATACTGGAACGAGGTGACATCATAATAAGCAAAGTAGACACATATCAAAACCTAGCAGACCCGTTCACTAAGCCGATGTTTCGGGACAAACATGACCAACACAGAATGCTATCGGTCTTAGATTAGCTAGTCATTTGTTTTGATTTAGTATTTGGATGTATGAACATTTAAACAATTATACTTTTGAGTTCACTTTTAATTTAATGGTTAAATGCAAACATTGAATATTATAACTGTGTTCATTTTAATACGTTTAATCCATGAATATTGTATTCTAAATTATCTGTAGTCGGTCAGACTCGTGGGAACGTATCTGAATTAAGACTATTCTGACTTTGGACTCAATGAGTTGACTTCCAAACTCATAGGCCTCATTATGAATGACGTTGGATGTAACTCGCATCAAATCATCTTCATGAATCTTAATCATAAGATGTTTTGATATTGGTATACTCATTTAGTATCCTTAGACCTGAGATACATATTATAACTTTCGTTTACTAAAGGCTATTCTTTGATCAGTGTCAACCGCTGTCGCGTAACTGCCGGCTATAAAGGCATTGGTTGGGAATATTCTAAAGTTCAATGGGAGTTGTATGTAATAAAGATAGAATTCTGTACTCTTACGTGATATGTAACAGTTAGACATTTTGGCGCCCTCGTTGATTCAAGCTGGTGAAGTGTGAGACCTCACCCAAACTTACTGTGTGTTTGATTGGACCACTTTGATTCAAGATCGAGAACAATAATGATTGAATGCCATATGAGATTGATCTGATCCATGTGTCATTGTCCAATTGGTGTCTAATACAGAAAGGATAGATGACAACGATTACCATAAGTTCATTATCTTGCAATAATGTATTCCAAGATCTTTTGGTTAATGAATTTAAAATATCACAACCTGTTAGGGGCAGCTATGTGTAGCTAGAGCACCGCTGGCTGCCAGCGTTGAACAATTAACCCAAACCGTCCAAGCAGGAGACTGTTGGAATTATGGGCCGGTTCGGGTAAGTCAACGTGACCGAACGAGTTACGACCCGTGAGAGTTACACCTTGGGCAACGAACATTAAACCCGCTTAACTCTTTTAGCCGGTGATGACGAATAATTATGACAGAAATATTATTTATAATAGTTATAAATAATATAGTTTATTTACTAATTAGTAAACTAGTTCGGGCTTTAAAAGAGAGTTGGAATGAGTTAGACTTCAAGGCCCATTTATATTGTTTACAAGTATTATTATAATATGATAATTATAATTGATGATAACCTAAAACAATTTATTGGTCAATACCCCATATACTCTAAATAAAAGGGAGTTCCAATTATTAATTTTGGTGGTGATGAACACATTTAATAGAAGTTATGTTCCAATCTTGTTCACACGGTAGCGAGCAAAAGAACACTACCGACCGCCGTTGCTACTAGAGGCCGGTCACACTCCCTACCGCGCCGCGTGTTTTTCCGACCAGGCCCGCCGCTACTGCCACACATGTTCGCTTCCACCATCGTTGTTACAGTCTGGAGCCACCGCAAAGCCGCAACCTTTTGTTCGGTTCGTCGACTAGCGCTCGTTCGTTGAACCTCGGTGTCTCAACCGGTTATTATTAACTGAGGTAAACTTAAATTAATTGTAAGTTTACAATTATATTTATTCAGTTTGACTCATACTCGTATTGTATGGAAGCGGATCCTGTACGGTTCCTTAAAGTGATTACTCGAATTATTTTCCGTTGCGTTTTGTCTATTTATTAATATGATTATTAATTATGAAACAATTATTAATTCGGGTTTAATTGTTAAACCATTGGCTAATCATCACTGGATCCCAACATTCACATCAATCAAACATTTCAAAATTAACTGATTAGATAGTATCTAACTGCTATATCTCCACATCCTTTATCTTGAGTTTCCTTGTGGATTACCTAAAAACTGTTTGGAAAATACATCAGCACAAATGCTGGTGAATAACGCTGATTATCTAAAAAAAACATCTTTATAATTCTTCATAATACAAAGCTCAACTCGAAACAACTCATCGGATGGCATCCAAGATCTTAGCAGCTAAATATATACACCAAACCATTCCCCTAACGACATCCTTGTCTTCAGCTCTCGGTGAGTATGGGAATGCAAATGTTTGATACGGTGTGCCCACCGTTAGGCCATATATGTAAGGATTCTAACAAACTTATATTTTAACCTAAGTAGTAACGATTACTTTGTTTAAATAGTTTTAGGGATCTATGAATCCCATGTAAACTTTGACTCATTTAAATGATTTAAAAGAGTAAGGGTGTATTCACCTTATATATCATTTCCTTTTAAACTAATTATAATTCCTTGATTATCTTGGACCTTTATATTGAAATAGTTTCATGTCCATTATCTAGATCGTCTTACGATCTAGCTTTAGACTCCTACTGTCTGAAACTATGGTTTCAAACCTTGTAAAAACGTGTATACCATCTTATAGTTTAAAACGGTTTTCCCCTTTTTATAGTAGATAGACCTTTGGTCTTTTGTTTGATTATTCTTTTTGTTTCTTCATCATGAAGAAATGTTCATCCTATCAAAACCTTTGTATGAAAAGTTAAGTTCGTCTCTTCTACGACTATACCCTCGACTAGGGTCTAAGCGACTAAGCTATAAAAATGTATTCACTAAATGGATAACCTATACCTTTACAACTGGCAATACTATTGGGTATACAACTTCGATGAACAGACAGAACTTCGGCTTGTACGACACCTTGGGTCCGAGGGGTAGGGGAGGGAGTGATTCATGGTCAAGTGTCAACATTGGGTTAACTGCTTTGGGGCGATATACCGTTGGAAATAATGACATTGGTGCGTTGCCTTTACTGACTAAATGATCACATGGCCCTTAAAATTTCAAAGTTTTCATATTTAACACAAAATTTTAAGAATGTTACATCCTCCCTATCATTAAATTAACCTTGTCCTTGAGATTGATTGAATAAGTGTGGACATTTCTTTTGCATCTCTGACTCCAATTCCATGTATATTTTGATGTCTAGAGTTTCATCTAACTTTGACTAACTTTAGTTTTATTCTTTTCAAGAATTTGACCTTATAATCTTCATTCCATAGAGGTTGTTCTACGATGTTTAAATTCTGATTAAAAACTCATGGACACTCACACATATTTGAAACATGAATTACATCATGTACTCCACCCATCTCTTCAAGAATGCATAATCAATATGCCACTCATCCTATCAATTGTAAGATATTAAATGGTCCAACGAAAGCAACGTCACGAGATGTCTTAGATTCACCGGATGTTATTGAATCCTCCGTTGTATAAAACATTAGAGATATTGAGATTTAATCTCCTCGTTCCTTGATCCTCAACTAAGTATAATTAAAAGTCATAACCATAAGATTTAGCTTTTTATGCTATATTACTCATATGAGGTTCAAATGTCATGCTAAGAAAATCATTCTCATGGTTAGTAGTTGAGAATTTCTCATACATGGAACTACTTAGCATGACCCCCCCCCCCCCACCCCACCCACCCACGAGGTTGCACCTTGGAATCCGATTAGAAATTCTACCTCCTTAAATCCCTAATTTGTTGGTGCATGAAATAAGAATATTCTTGATTGGCCGTGTACACCACACCTTTTGACACACATAAATGTTTATATTGTTATTTGACACAACTACGCATATGGTGTCTGAGGTTTGAGTAAAATAAAAAATTTTGGTACGAAGGTTTTGAAGTAACAAGTTTGGGTTTTAACCTTTTAATTTTGTAACGAGTTTGGGTTTAAATTAACTTTTGTTAACTTTTCTGTTAAATTCTCATAAAATAACTAAAATACCCGTGGATGTTAAAAAACAAATATTACTATTAATCTATAATAAATGAGAATTTTGGTGACGAAGGCTACCATTGGTCCAAGTGCACAAACAGTGGGCCACGTTACCTTAATTTTATTATTATTATTTTTTGGGCTTTTACGATATCGTAACGAAGGTAACCTAAACCGACCAAAATCGTGTCGATTCATCGTTGCAATGCCCAGAACTGGCAACGTCGAGTTTTACTAGCGCCCGAGGTTTACCAACCCTTTTGTTTTAGTTTTAGTTTTAGTACTATAACAAACATAACCAAAACCGACCGAATTCGTGTCGACTCAATGTCTGTCACACCCTCAAAATCCACTAACGGAGTTTTACCGTCAGAGGGTGTGAACTAACAGGATCGGAATCATTAGTTATAATCAAACCTTAAAACAAAGTTTCAAAACCATGAAAACGTTTACGAGTAATTAAATGCGGAAGCGTAAAACCATAGAAAACAATGTTACGTCACGCAGGACGACTTAAAACCCAATGATCACAGTTTAAAATAAGTTTGCATAATTAAAAATGTTTCAAGCAATGCATGTTCCTAAACCACGCGCCCGCCTCGGCTACCTGAGAATAACATACTAAAAGTGTCAACACAAGGTTGGTGAGTTCACAAGTTTATATAAAAATAGATGTTTAGCGTTTGCGTTCAACATTTTGCGTTAAGCGTTTTGCGTTACAGCGTTTTGCGTTACAGCGTTTTGCGTTACCAGATAATGTTATGTCAATTATATATCTATAGGTAGCTAGCCTATAAAACAAGTATCACTAAGTGTTCGACACCGAAGCTGACTGTTTATCATTTGCCTTGCCACCAGGTCATCCAGACCATGGTATGTGTTTAGCCAAGATTACACCCACTCGACCTCCAGTCGAGTTTAGCGTTGGGTGGGGTTTGTCAAACCCAGTAGTACTACTCAACAATGACTCGCTATTATCCAATATTAAACGGTTCGATGTGAATTAAGGACTTTAGTTAACGCGTTTGCCACTTAGTCTTTACAAGTGATATATAATCTATATTAACAAAATCTTAAATGCGTTTTCGGAGTATGTTATCTCCCCCAAGTGAAAAGCGTTTAAAAAGTTTAAAAGGGGAAAGTGAAACTCACTGTTTGCGAAGTATTCCCAAAATAATTCACCAGGATGCGCGTCACAGAAAAACTCTTTCTAGCGTTCTAAAACAATAAAGAGATTTTTCTAAGTGTCGGAATATTATCGAGTCTCTAGACCCGGCACATATAACCTAGGCACATAACATGTTTCGTGTTTCGTTTGTGAATTGTGTGTGACTTTAACAAATGTATTTGTGATACAATACATGTGTGAACAACTATTTACGTGTCACGTATTCATAAAGTACATCACTAGCAATTACTCCCCGTAATGGCAATTTGGTCAACACATAACAATTAACTAGCCATTATCCCCACGAGGGCAATTTGGTCAAATCATGACAATCAATTAGCAATTATTCCCCACAAGGGCAATTTGGTCAAAACATAATAATTATATAGCAAGTATCATGTTTCATGCATTTTCACAAAACTCAGCAGCTAGTTTCACCGAGACAGAAATTCTACTTGAAAGATTGTACTATCTCACCGATCACAGCATCACAATTAATTTACCAAAAATCATCACAAAAGCATATATGTCTTAGGTTTCCAGAACATATTTTATTATATTTTTATTCCACATAGGTTTCTCACAATCATCAAATCATTACAGCAAACTCATAACAGTCAAATTCATGCGCAGCAGAATGTTATTTGAAATTCCCGTTAAACGAAAAATCCAATAAATGCAAGACCACTTGGGTTAGGTTCCTAACTCAATAAGTCAACTTCCAGAAGTGGAACCAACCCAATTGGTCTCGTAGTTCATGAGATATAATATTTACAAGACAACACAGCAGGTCTAACAGCTCAGCTTTGCACAATGTTTTTGTAAAATCATAAAAGTTAACCTTTACTTGTCCAAAAATAACAAATTTATATTCTTTAGAAACTAGACTCAACCTAGTTTACTGTAGTATCAATAATCTCAACCAATTTTTTCATTTACACCTCGTTACAGTCAGTTAAACATCAATAACACAATCTGTCCCGAAACTGTTTGCATCCAAACTCAACATATTTACTATCTATGAACCCTAATTCATTCATATAACACTCTAGACTCCATAATCACTATCCATGCATATCAATTACACATTACATACATGGTTAGGGTTTTTGTTTGAACTCAAATCAAAGACACAAGCAATTAACATGTAACAATATCCAATCTAGTTATCAAATCATCATCAAATCAACAACAATCATAAGAACTACATACACACATAAAATCGGCTCTTAGGGTTTTCAATTAACCCATTAAACATCAAAATTAAGTATAAAGGATGCATAGGATAGTCGTTTATACCTTCCTAGCACCTTAATCTTCGATCAAAAGTTGAAATTGATGGTTGTATGTGTGTGTATAGGTGACGGCAGCCAAGGAGCCAAGGGGGAGGGGGCCGATCGGGATAGAGGGAGGAGAGAAAATAATAGTTAGGGTTTATTATTATTAGTATTTATAATAATACTATGTTACACTTTGGCCCCTCCACTTCTAAGTATTACTTAACTAGCTTAAACTAACTTGTTTACATCTTGAGTTAACGTTTATAACCATGTTATCACATAACACATAAGTCTAACACGTAATTATCACATAATTACTGTTTTGACGTTTTTCGTTTATTCATCAATCGTTTGCGTCAACTCGTTTGCGTTTCGGTGCAATTCCCGAAAGACTACACATGTAGTAAGTGTTAAGCGTCATTTAAACCCTAGTTTAAATGTAATGAGGTGTGCGTTATAGATTCAATGATCTTAAGTTTGAATTGACGGAGTTGAGTTAACGGAGTTAACCTGAAATCGACGATTGTCACAATGTCGCAACATTTGGGTGTTACCAACACTCGTTTTACCGACTCACCGTCACAAAGCCTTAGACTGGCAACACTCAGGTGTTACCAACACCCAGGTGTTAATGACAGAATAAATGTTGTTTTACATATTTTATTTTTTATATATTAATTTGACGAAATTAGTTTGGGTTTTACTAACATTGTTTATACTGTAACGAACATAGTCGATACGACGGAATTTGTGTCGACTTGTATCGACCAAATAAACATTATTTTAAATATGTTAGTTTTTTTAAGATTACATTATATATATAAAACAAAATTAAATGATTATATACCTGGGTTTTCGTCCCACAGTGTGTTACACCAGAGAGTTCTTCTTTTGTGGTGGCACAACGGCACTGTCAAGTGGCAGTCGGATGGCTGTATGGTTTCTCGGGGGAACACCCAAGCCAAACTCTGAAGCCAGTGTGAGTCCGGTTAAGACAACATAGTGTGGTCAGAGTGGGTCATCGGGGCCAAATTTGGAGTGTAAGGTAGCCTAAAGACAAGAAAATCGACGTTCTAAAAAATATAAACATTATACATTTTAAGTAAATTACATAATTGGTCCCACACTAACTTAAATTAGATGATTAGTCCTTCAAATTTAAAAAGACTGAAATGCCCTTAATCTTAATAGAAAAGTTAACTTAAATCCCAACATGGGATGTTGCTCGCGTGTTGCCCCTTTCCGAAATGCAGTTCCCACAACTCTGGTAGTAGTAGTAGTACTATAGTAGTCGTCTAGTTGTTGTTGCTTGCAAGTTGTCAATGCTCGTCTAAAGTTTAGCATTTATAACAGTGTCATGAAATTAAATCCACTAATAATGCAACAGATTTTGTTTATTACAATATTAATTTGCATGTCGGCTTCTGTTTGTGAGAGCATAAAAATGGGTGTGTGAGTTCATTTCCTTATATTAAGAAAACACAGGGTAATCAAAAGAGAGACGAGCAACATTTTCCAGCCATGTAAAGATGACATATTTAACCAAATCAGTCCTACATATCACAACCTTTTTTCCGCATAGTTATAAACACCAAAAGACTAGTGTTATCTCAGGTGTGTGGGCCATCTGCGGCAATACACACTGCTTCGGCTCTTAAGCCTTAGAAGACAAATGAGTTCTCTTTAGGAAGACTCAAAATTTGTCTAAAGGGACCAGTGTTGAACATGAAACCTCATCCACCATCTCAGTGAATCGTTCAATTGGAGACAGCGATACGAATCACATTTAATTTATGTAATCTTGTTTTACATTGTCTGTAATTCGTCACGTTAACGTTTTTGTACTACATATTTCCCACACAAATAAAGAGGTTATGTTGTTTATAAACCAACCAAATAATAAATAGAACATGTATGAAAAATAGCATGCATATGCAAAGTGTATATGAAGTGATGGGAGATCTTATACAGTTAACACTCAATAACAGTTTCTAGTAACATAAATTGGTAGAAACTTCTTCTATGCAGCTACTTAAATAATTTTATGATAATTAGTGTTAAACATAATAGAGCCGGCCCTAGTTTACTTAATATAGATTAGGCCTATATATATCAATGCTCTCTATTGTAATCATTCATTCAGAAATCAATATCAATTCAATTCAATAACACGGTTTATCTTGGTATTAGAGCCAAGATTAACCTAACCCTAATTCTGTCGTCACAGGCCCTAATCCTAATCCCGGCGCCAGCACTCAATTGCTGCCCAAGCAGCCTTCTTCCTTCTCGATTTCTTTACCAATGGCCATGTTCAGTTCCTTCTCCACTGCAGAGAAAACTGCTCACAACTCACATAAGTCCGAGTTCTCTTTAACACCCACAAACTATGGGTTCTGGAAGGAGATGATTCAACCGTTTCTCATAACCAACAACCTTTTTGGCTACGTGGATGGAACAATCAAGTGTTCACCTTCAAAGACGGCCGCTACAATAGATACGGCCTCGGTTGATAACCCTAGTTATCTCCACTGGATCATTAATGATGCTCATGTTCGAATGATTATTACTTCAACCATCTCTGAAGCGTCCTTTCAACATGTTCAAGGCACGACTTCCAGATAATTATGGCTTGCCCTTGCTCGTGCCTATGCGCCTGGTAATCCAACACGCGAGTATTCTCTCCGGATTCAACTCATGCGCATTGAACAAAAAGGTGATGAAACTCCAATTGCTTATTTGACTCGTGCTCAAGAGTATGCTAAAGCCCTTGCCAATATCAACGCTCCTGTACCAGATAAAGAATTGGTCATGCTCGCCATATCTGGTCTTCGACTAGAATACAACCCATTAAAGTCTTCCCTGCTTGGCCGAGTACCACCAGTAACGTTCGTTAAACTCCATTACTTGTTGAATGATCATGATTTCATGTATTCCAGATCTGCCCCTGCTGTGCCGCAAGCTTTTACAGCAGCTACGGACTCCCTGATTCATCCTAATGCTATTCAATCATCACAACTTCAATCACTGCAACAAATTGCCTCTCAACTTGGTCTTCAGTTGAGCCCCACGGACTCTCCGAATCCTCAACAGCAAGCTTTCTATGCAGCTCGTGGCAACCATGGCAACCGAAGAGGCAACTATCGCAACAACAACCGAGGACACTATTCTCGCAACCGCGACGAAGGTCGAACCAATAATCGCACCCAACAATTTGCTTGGGCATCCACCCAAAACACAGTTTATGGACACTGTAACAGATGCGGTATTGCTCACATTCCATCTCAATGTCCAAATCAGTCCGGGCCAGGCAATGCTCGACAAAAACCGCAGGCTAACTATGCTTCTTTCTCGGAAAATGCTTCTCAATCCGGCCACTCCCCATGGTTTCCTGACAAGGGAACAGTCACGTTACACCGGATTTGACAAGCTTAGATAACTCTTAACCATACTTTGGTAATGAAGCACTCCATGTTGGCGACGGTAATCCTCTTCCTATCTTTCATGTTGGTTCTTCTAAATTCTATTCTCCAAACAAAACGTTAAATCTTTCTAACATCTTGCATGTTCCTCAAATCAAAAAGAATCTTCTTTCTGTCCAACAATTTTGTACTGAAAACAATGCTTTCTTTGAATTTCATTCGCCTTTTTTTGTTGTGAAGGACGAGTCTACATGGCATATCCTACTCATGGGTCCAAGTAAAGATGGTTTATACTCGCTTAGCCTACCACAACTGAAGTCTATTCCACGTGTCTCCTTTACCGCTACTAAAGCTTCGTCAACCATCTGGCACAATCGTCTTGGACACCCGCATGCTCGTGTTTTTGAATCAATTGTTTCTGCTTTCTCTTTACCTGTTTTGAATAAACTTTGTTCTTCTTTATGTACTCCCTGCCAAATGGGAAAATCATCTAAACTTTCGTTATCTGTTTCTAATTTCCGTAGCAATAATATTTTGGATTTGATTTATTGTGATGTTGGGGACCAGCTCCTACTTTATCTTCTGATGGTCATTGATACTTTCTTTTGTGTGTTGACCACCATACTAGATACATGTGGTACTTTCTGTTGGCACAAAAATCAGACGTATACCTGACTTTTCAATCATTTATTACCATGGCAGAACGTCAATTCAACACAAAAATTAAGAACATTCAAACTGATTGGGGGGTGAATTTCGAAGCTTATCCCCCCTTCTTTCATCCCTTGGAATTGTTCATCGTTGTCCATGCCCTCACACGAGTGAACAAAACGGTACGGTTGAACGCCGTCACTGCCATGTGGTTGAAACGGGTCTTGCCCTTCTAGCCTAATCCCACCTACCATAACGTTTTTAGCACTTTTCCTTTGAAACTGCGGTTTTTTTAATCAATCGCATGCCCTCGCGTTCAAATTCCAACAAGTCTCCCTACCAACATATCTTTCACCGCCCTCCCGATTACTCGTTTCTTCGCGTATTCGGTTGCCAATGCTTTCCTTATCTTCGTCCCTACAATCCTCATAAAATGGACTTCCGTTCTACCCCTTGTCTCTTTCTAGGTTATAGCCCCGTTCATCATGGTAATCGTTGCCTTGACTTAGCCACTAATCGGGTCTATGTCGCTAGACACGTTCGTTTTGCTGAGAATTCTTCCCGTGTGCACAGAAATCCAAACCGGAACCTACCGCCAACCCGGATCCTTATTACTCTACTTACCCGGATCCCTCCACAATTCCAACCCATTCTACACCTCCTAATGACCCATCCACACCCTCTTCACCCTCAGCTTCAAGCCAACACACCCCTTCAGTGGCGCTGCCCCAGCAGCCCCCACCTGATTCAATATCAGGCCTACCACCTAATCCACAAATTGTTGCTCCTTCAGCCCCAAATCAGCACCGACAGCCTCCCCAACCTCGCCCTCGGCCTGCCAATTTGCGGCCAAATCCCACCCCTGTAACTCGTTATTCTCCCGCTTCCTTTCAGACCTCATGTTACTCTTCTCCACCTCTGAACCTACCTCCTTTACCGCCGCTAACAAGTCACTGGAGTGACGCAATGCCGTGAACAAAGAGTTTACCGCGCTAGCGAAAAATTGCACATGGTCTCTTGTTCCACCTGTCCCAAATACTAATGTTATTGACTCTAAGTGGGTGTACAGGTTAAAGAAAGATCAGGATGGAAAAGTCACTCGATTCAAAGCTCGCCTTGTTGCCAAGGGCTATCGTCAACAACCCGGAATTGATTACCAGGAGACATTCAGTCTCGTCTTAAAAGCTACCACCATCCGGGTTCTCCTCTCCTTGGCAGTGACAAATGAGTGGCCACTATGCCAACTTGACGTTCAGAATGCGTTCTTACATGGAGACTTAGAAGAGACCGTATACATGCGCCAACCTGCGGGCTTTGTTGATAAGGACAAACCCAATCACGTTTTTCTTATTCATAAGTCCTTATATGGGCTTAAGCATGCACCTCGAGCTTGGTTTCATCGGCTATCTGGCACTCTTCACTCCATCGGGTTCAATGGGTCGACAACTGACCCGTCTCTTTTCATTTTGAAAAACAACGGTACGCTGGTGCATGTCCTTGTTTATGTTAACGGTATCATCGTCACATGTAATAATCCTAATGCCATCAACGAGGTAATAAGCAAGCTTAGCTCTGCCTTTGCGGTTAAAGATTTGGGTGCCTTGCATTATTTTTTGGGGATTTAAATTGTACCTCAAGGGTAGAACATTATTCTCTCTCAACGGAAATACATCTCGGAACTCATCACCAAAACCGGCTTAGCGGACTGCAAGCCCGTACCCTCTCCGATGAGCAGTTCTCAGTATCTCTTGGTGATAGTGCTCCGTTATCTGATCCAACCAAATTCAGACAAGCTGTCGGAGCACTGCAATATGTCACTCTTTCACGGCCTGATATAACCTATGCAGTTAACAAAGTTTGCCAATATATGCATGCTCCTACGGACAATCATTGGTCGGCGGTCAAATGTATCATTCGCTATCTCAAAGGCACATCGCATTATGGATTGTTTATTTGACATGCTTCCTCAACAAATCTTCATGCCTTTACTGATTCCCAATGGTCGAATAGTCTCAAAGCATACTCGGACGCTGACTGGGCTGGTTGTCCGGACGACCGTCGATACACCGGGGGATTCGCAATCTATTTTGGATCGAACTTAATCTCTTGGAATGCAAGAAAACAGCGAACAGTCTCCCGGTCTTCAACAGAATCTAAGTACAAAGCGCTTGATGACACTGTTGCTGAATTAACATGGCTAGAGGCTCTTCTCAGTGAACTTGGTATTATCCCAAACTCGTCTCCTACATTATGGTGTGACAATCTTGGAGCAACCTACCTTTCTGCCAATCCTGTCTTTCATGATCGGACAAAACATGTAGAGGTTGATTTTCACTTTGTTAGAGAAAAAGTGGCCCAACGGAAGCTAAAGGTTCTGTTTATTTCCACTCATGATCAAGTCGCTGACATCTTTACCAAACCACTGCCATCTCAACGTTTCTTACTTCTACGGTCCAAGTTGCAGGTCGTACCCCTCCCTCAACTTGCGGGGGAATGTTAGACATAATAGAGCCTGCCCTAGTTTACTTTCTTAATACAGATTAGGCCTATATATATCAATGCTCTCTATTGTAATCATTCATTCAGAAATCAATATCAATTCAATTCAATAACACGGTTTATCTATTAGCGGGTTTTACTTCCTACTTAACTAGAACACATGGAAGCAAATAAATAAAAATAAGAAGCCAGTATTGTTGCAGCCTTTGTGGCTGTTAAGAGTAAGCATGTATGATATTACAAGTTTTATTGATGTGGCTTGGCTATTATCACCCTCTTTTAACTTTCTTTTGCAAATACCATTTCTCCATAACTAAATGAACCTTGAATTTGCACATAAAGTTTCTGTTTACCAAAGCAAAGAAGTTGCTTTACTTTAATCCAAGTTATAATCCATGGAAGTGCAATAATACCTTCTATGACGGACACATAAAGAATAAGCATGTTTACGGTAGATAATCATTCAATTCAACTTTCTTTTACCAATTTTGCGTGTTTTGAAAGGTGCAATTCATGTATACTAATCCTGCAATTTTACGCAAGAGAATGACCGCACGCTACGCAACTTTTGTTGAGCATGAGTCTGCCTAAGCAATGATTCTGTTCATAGCATAATCATTTTCAAGTTCCCCTATCTACTAGAAACCTACATATAGATTGAGCACTAGGCCTTTAAAAAGAATGGTGCATAATAAGCCTTTGAAGTATAAGGAATCAATCAACCGTTCCTTACAAAACAGATTTTAAGCATAGGAGTAGACTTATGTTAGCTATGTTATAATGTGGTCTAGCTAACAAAGTTGCCTGAATGGTTGTTAGGACATGTAAATAACCTGATGTGATATCATGTACAATATGTGCTGGAATTAATGACATATAGCCACCATAGTGTATCAATCAAAACTATGAACACTAATAGGGATTAAAAAAGTGACCTACTTTATCAACTCAGGAATGATGAAGATCACATGCACTACTGTTTGGTGGTATCCATAGTGTCTATGCACTCAGGAATAATTCTGCATTAGGGCTTTTACAGCTTTGATATCTTCGAACACAAGCAGTTCGTTGACGTTTGATTTTCTTAGTAGCAACCATCTTCTTTAGAAAATAACAGTTCATCCTTTTGCTTTTGTTTTAGTATTTAAGGCTGCCTTGTGTTTATAGTTTTCCAATATCAGGAACAATGAGCAGTGGTTACCACTCCTTTTTGGGGCTGGCCTGTATATCACTTTGTTTTATACATTCAGTATCCACTTCAGATGTAACTTTACCATCAAAAGTGCTAACTTTTTCATGTGTTGGTCCCCTCTTGGATGACATTCTCATATCTTCTATTTTGTATTGTTGTCTGTTATTGCTTTACACAGGTTTACATTGTCTATTTAGGGATCACAGATGTTCAAGATCCTATTCTCACTTCAGATTACCATCTTCACATCCTTTGTGGTGTCTTTCATAGGTCTTATATTATGTTTTTTCATCTCAAAACTCTACAGGCAACAATATATATTCTCATTAATTGTCATATTTAATAATATTTGTTCCTTATAGACTAGAAGATGCAAAGCAATCCATGGTTTATAGCTACAAACATGGTTTCTCAGGATTTTCTGCAAAAATTAACTCAACACAAGCAGCCACCTTAGCTGGTATGCAAAAGAGTACTTTTATCTCAAATATTAATTTTTTTGGTATAACTAACATAAAATAATATTTCAGGAATGGAACAAGTTATATCAGTTTTCAAGAGCCGGATATTGCGGTTACACACAACTAGAAGCTGGGATTTCATGGGTCTCAACTTGAACCCTACTGCTGATCAGTCAAATCCATTGCAACTAACTCATGGGGACAACACAATTGTGGGCTTATTTGATACAGGTACTCTAGATAAATATATATGTAGCATTAGGTATACTCACAATAATAATTAGATACTCTATGGAATTTATATAATTATTATCATTAATGAATCAGGCATCTGGCCAGAATCTAAGAGTTTCCATGAAGAGCCTAACATGCATCCAATTCCAAAAACTTGGAAAGGCAAATGTGTTTGTGGACAGAACTTCAATCCCAAAACAGCTTGTAATCTAAAGCTCGTTGGGGCGCGTTATTACCTCAAAGGATACGAGCAAGAACATGGCCCGCTGAATACTAGTGACACCTCAGAATACCGATCACCACGTGATGCAAATGGCCATGGGACCCACACGGCATCGACAGCAGTGGGGTCCACTGTTAAATCGGCTAGCTTTTTTGGGTTAGGGCAGGGTACGGCTAGAGGAGGTGCACCTCGATCACGGTTAGCAGTGTATAAAGTGTGTTGGGAGGATGGGAGGTGTAGTGAAGCTGATATTTTAGCAGCTTTTGACGAAGCAATTAATGACAGAGTTAATGTGATATCGGCTTCTTTTGGTTCACCACCACCACAGCTTCCTTTCTACAACTCAAGTAATGATATCGGGTCCTTCCATGCAATGCAGAACGGTATTAGTGTCGTTTTCTCAGCAGGAAACAGTGGACCAGAACCATCTCTTGTCCAAAATGTTGCTCCTTGGAGTACATGCGTTGGTGCTTCATCTATTGATCGAAATTTTCCAACCCGGGTAGTAGTGGATAATTGTCTTTCTTTCACGGTAACTAGCTTAATTACATTCTTTAAAAATTAATCAGAAGTAAAGATAAATGTTTCATCAAATATAATTTATTTTAAACATGCTCCTTAACACAATAAAAACAAGAAGAAAAAAACAAGCATGATGCAGTTCACATAGTAACTTTTCGTGTGCAGGGAGAAAGCTTTAATATCAAACATATAGAAGCAAATCTTGTTGGAGCTCGCACATATTTCCGTGGAGGGTACTCTCTCTATATATATATAAAATCATACACACATATATGAAATATGTATTGACATACATCTATATATACTTCTCGTGTCGTTCTACATGGCCAAATTAAGACTATTAGAATTCTTGTATTAATTGAGCTATAAGTCAAATTTATGACTACATATGATGATGCAATGCTTTAAAATCACCCTAAATCAAAAGTGAGTGAACTTACAGGATATGCAAAATGGATAAGTGGAGAAACAAGAGTGCAGCTGGGGAAGTGATCCTGTGCTTCTCAACCCAAGGACCAGTTACGGTTGAAGATGCGGAAGTAGCAGCATATATTGCAAGCGCCACAGGACTGATCTTTGTAGACTCGCCTACTCGGCAGTATGTTGATGTGGATATAATCCCCACC
Source organism: Bidens hawaiensis (assembly GCF_021521415.1). Taxonomy (NCBI): domain Eukaryota; kingdom Viridiplantae; phylum Streptophyta; class Magnoliopsida; order Asterales; family Asteraceae; genus Bidens; species Bidens hawaiensis. The sequence continues at coordinate 1,618,465 of NW_027491042.1, forward strand.
ATCCGTATGGATATGGTTCAAGGCACTAAACTTAACAATTATCTATCTCAAAGCCTGTAAGAATTTGTAATTCATTACAGTTACACCTTTGCATTTGTAATTACTTAATTATATAGTTACATAGTTTCTTGAAAAATGAAGAACGAACCTGACAAAGGTGCACATATTTCCAAGTAAGACGGTAATCAAGCAATCACCAGCACCCGTTGTTGCAGATTTTTCATCTAGAGGCCCAAGCGCGATTTCACCTGATATTCTTAAGGTAATTAAATTCATTTCCAATAATCATGTAAAGTAATAACAGTTTGTTTTTAAATTACCAGCCAGATATAAGTGCTCCGGGAATCAGCATATTAGCAGCATGGCCTCCTGGAATATCTCCAACTTCCACCGAAATTGATCAAAGATCTGTAGAATGGAATTTCCAGTCAGGAACATCAATGTCATGCCCTCATGTATCGGGCGTAGTTGCTCTCCTCAAATCAATGCATCCTGATTGGTCTCCAGCAGCCATTAAATCTGCCTTAATGACAACAGGTAATTAACAACATAACAATGAACAACGGGCGTTGATATCAAGGCACCACCCTCACCAAAAAAAGGGTTATATAGGCCGTATGACTTTTTCATGCAGTGTGTATGACTATCATACGGCCAGTTTGACCACTTGTTTGCTCTATCATATAATCCGTATGGCATGTTAGTGATGTCTAGATAGTGTGTTGTGTTTGTTTTGCAATGACCATGAACAATAGCATTAATTGGACAAGTGTGTTTTAGACTTTTTGAAATGTATATTAACAGCCTACAACAACGATAACAATCACGATACCATATTATCTGGTGGAACAAATGAAGAATCTAGTCCATTTGACATTGGAGCCGGCCACCTTAACCCGTTAAAAGCTATGGATCCCGGTCTAGTTTACGACATGAAGGCTGATGATTACATTCTCTTCCTATGCAACAGTGGCTACACAAAGGATCAAATCAAGAGAATAATCAGCCTCCATCCAGGGACTAATGTTAACTGCCCCCAAGAACACACGACCAACGCAAATCTGAATTATCCATCCATCACAGTTTCTAGCCTCCAGTCGACCATGACTATCAAAAGGACAGTTAGAAATGTTGGTTACACGACATCCATTTACTTTGCTAGCATTGTTAGTCCTCATGGGGTGGAGGTTACAGTTTGGCCAAGAATCTTGTTTTTCACGTATTTCACCGATGAAATCACGTACTATGTGACTCTCAAGCCGCAAAAGTTGTCACAAGGGAGATATGATTATGGTGAGATTGTTTGGTCTGACGGGTTCCATACCGTCAGGAGCCCACTAGTTGTGTGTGTTGATACTGCAACTCCTGCTTCTGCCATCGATGAATCTTCTCAAGATCTACATCAACCCGCTTAGACAAATACAGTGTACGGGTTTGACCCATAAAATGTTGAATAAAAGATAGCGCTAATTATAATCTTTGATATTGGTTTTCGCTAAGTAATATATATACATGCATGTGGCAATGATCAAACAAAATGAAGAACATATTAATTAGCTGGAACATTTGCACTGCTGAAAAGAAATGATCAACCAATGTAATGATCTCTATAATTAAATTACCATATATATGATATATCTACATATATATTAACCTGTGTAACTTAACCGTTTTGGGGTTGGATTTTCCACCTTCTTCAATCAAACAAGTAATAAAATATGAAGAACAAGAACACGGATTAACCCTAAAAGTATGTTTTAAAAACCGGTATTTTACCTATACCGGAATGAGCTAAAGAATTGTACAACCGTTGAACCAGGTTATACCGGAAACCAGTTGAATATTTTACCTTATAATTTTCTATAAATATAACTTTAATCCAAAAATAACCTAAAAGTAAATGATTTCATAACAAAAAATAATTCAAAAGTTAATCCATATTAAAAAAATAATGCAAAAGCACTCAATTTAAAAAAAAATAGTCCTAAAGTTTACACTTTTAAATGTTAATTGATGGGTTAAAAGTAATTTTGAAAAAATATGGGCCACAAATATCAAAATTTCTCGGACATAAAACCGTTTTGCCGGTAAAAACCGGTATTTTAGACAAAAACCGTCGGTACGATGTTATAGCAAACCGGCCAAATATATCGGATTCAAAATACCGGCCTGCTGTGTGAAATCCGGTTCAACTGGCCGATTTGAACCGGTTTTTAAAACACTGCCTAAAACACAATATTTCAATTAATCTAAACGACGTCTCTTAGACCGGTTGACAAGTTTATAATTTAACAAACTAGTCCTTAAACTGCTAACAAATAGATATTTGGCATAAACTATAACTTTCTAATGTCTACAATTTCTAACCTAAACTTTATATCAAGCTTGTATCATGCAGTTAAGGCCAACAGAGGAGCTGAGGTAAACTCGGGTTTGGTTGATGCTTTAGCTAGCATGATGTAAGTTTGAGCTAGATACGAGGAAGACTCGTTTATAGAATTGTAATATTAGTCGTTAAAGACATGATCTTCATCCTCTTTTTTATAAATGCTACTGTTAAATCTACATGTTTGTCCACCATATATAAGACTAGAACCCTCAACCACTTGAGGGGAACATCGTTATATAAACACCTTGATTAGTACCACTAGTCTAGAAGCCCTTTAGCTTTAAGCATATATATCTCGTGGAACTTTTGTTCAGGCTCGTTTTTAGCATATATCTTGTGACGAACTTGTGTTTGTGCTGGTTTTTAGCATATAATGATGAACTTGTGTTGGGCTTGGTTCTAGCATATGTCTCATAGCTAGTGTAACTAGCCAATTCAATCACATGGTTTAACAAAAGAGAATAGAATTAAATCATATATAGAAATTTCGATAGCATAACGGATGTATATCGGTATCATTAGATTTGCCTTCAAGTTCTTCTCCCTCATTGCTAACATCCACACTAACATTAGTACCGGCTTCAATGAAATCTTTTGTGACAAGAAAAATGGGTTTGATATTCTCATTCTCTTTTGCAAATACTAAATAACTTTCCCTTCCTTTTATTTCAAATAATTGTCCTAGTTCATTATATCATCTTTTACTTGGTTTTAACAACCCGCCAATGTTTCAAATCATTTCTCTTCGAAAGATACATGTATACTAAACTTATTCTGCTTATGATGTTACGGGTCATTAATTTTTAGCATTGAATTAAATTTGATATTGATCAACCAACTCATGAAATGATTTCAATTTGACCTCGTGTGTACTATAAAATCATGTACACTTGAAGAGCACAACAATGCAACAACCAACATCGTAATATACATATACTCAACATCTAATACCTCAACATGCAATCCATAATAGTCAAATTCTGACTCAATGTAAGAAAACCCTCTCACACATATGCCACTATTACATGTGATCCGCCAAGCAGCATGCTTTTAGATATTGAACTTGTATTCATTTATGTAGTATACCCTATGCGACAAAATAGCGAACAAAGCTTGAGATAGTTTTTGTATGATTGATGCTTGAGTTGATTGACTCGTGAATAAGCTAGAAATAGACAAAAGGCCCTAATTATTTAACAAACGCATACAAATTATAGTTTGTACTTTCTGAAATTGGCATACTTACGTGTTTTTGAGCCATTTAAACGAAATTATCGGTTGTTTCATCCGCAAAAGCATCATCAACATATGGATGAGATGTTAGTACACACTTTTCATACAAGCAAAAGAAGGTTGAACAACTATATAGTTTAACAAGACTAATGCTTGGATCTTATGAGTCTCATCATCCATGAGCATCATATATTTTCCACATTTATCGAATATTCACTAGTACAAAAATGGGCAAAAGGTGCGAATGACAAATTCTAAAAGGTGCGGTTCAACACCATAACCACACCTTTTCATAAAATTCAAGAGTTTCACACATAACGTTGCATTTCCCTTCCCTCCATCCAATTCCAATACTTCAAACCCTTCCCTCCATCTAATTTCACTACCTCCATCAATCCTAAAAATAAAAAACCTCCCACTGGTGAAGACGATGACCACCTCCAAAACCACTTATTTCTAAACCCTCATCAATTTCACCTAATCCTAACCCTAACCATAGCCGGCGAAGACGGCACCCACTGGCAAAACCTCTTCTTGATCCCTCATTTCGTTTGTGGTTGCGGGTAAGCAAACCAAACCCTAGTTCCCAAACTCAATCTACCAGTCATCAATTAAAAAGAAGTACAACTAAGTTAGGTACCCGTGTGACACACGGGTTGGATAAATTATATTGTTAAAAAGTCAATATATATAAAGATGCACTTATAATATCAAATAAATTACAATTAAAGAAAACAAAAAGAATTACATGATAAAGTTCTCATAAATCTCTAAAAATCTCTTTATATACAACATTTGTAGTCTTCTTTGAAACCTTTAAAACTTGATCATCCTCATAAAAAATAGTACTTTGAGTCCTTCTCTTGTTTTAACTCTAGACGACGCAATAGATTATTATTACATAATAGATTATTATGAAATTTCAAAATTGACCATCTTCATCATAAAAATACTAACACAGTAGTTTAATATTTCATAGTAGATTATTATTCAAGTTTTAAACAACAATAATTTGAACAACAACAATGACAAAGATAGTTCATAAGATAAATTTAAACAACAATAAGATATAAAAAACAATTTGAACCTAGTTGAAGACAAACATAAAATAGTTTAAAAGAATAATAGCATCTATCTTTGTTAAAGTTGAGACACCTTTCACTGTTGAAAGCCGCATAACAGCCCTCACAACACTTAACCATTATAGAGTTGTTGCATCTTGACTTACACCTGATACAATTACCAGCATCTTTATCTTCCTCCACCATCTCAAGCTTCTTTTCATTACCAATTGTAGTGATATCTTCATTAGCTTTTATCATACCCAAATGCTTTTTTCTATTCTTGTGACTTATAAAAATTGTCGGTACCACTGATATGAACATCACATACATGGTAATGATAATTACCATTGTTGCTTGATGCATTAGTTGCCATTAAGACCTTGACACATATATTTATCAAGTTTGAAATTATATAATAAAGAAGTAAAATTATGCGAACATTAGAAAGACGCCATGAGTATATTTGTAGTACTCAAATTTTAGAATATACAAAAATCATATAAAAGGGCAGCTGTAAATCGAAAGAGTTTTTAAAAGAACACGTAATATAGTAAGATTTATTTGATCATTTTGATGTTTAGTTATGTTACAACATGAAATTATCAGTAGAATGCGATAATAAAATCATTTATCTTGCAACATGACATAATCTGGATTGTATTCCCAAAGTGCCCTTATGAGATGAAACTCCAATGTGAACATTAATCACAACATTTGATTAAGGTTTTAGTTGGCTTTCAATATAAAATACACAAGAAAAAAACAGTCACAGCTTATAAATTCTTGAAACCCTTAGGGGCAAAGATCAAAGTTGTATTACTTTTACATGACATTATAATCAACTCAATACAAAAAATGGGTGAACCAGCCTAACATAGCCACACAAATATAACTTGGCCAATTTATGTCTTAAATTTACAAAGTTAGTACCAACTTCAAACCTTACAGTTAATAACAACAAAATCAATTAAAAAATTAGAACTATAAAATCCACTTTTTCATGTAGATAAGTAGATAACTATCAATCAACACACTACATTGTTAATAAAAACGAAGAGCAAACATCATCAAAATGAAAGGAATGAAATCATGAAGAAAGAAATTAAATATGAAAACTCTTTCAGTAAATCTTAAAATCTTAAAAAGTGGATTTATAATTAATCCTACAAATGATAACAACATATAAAATAATAATATATTCACCTAGAAATCCAAGCATAACACTTTAAGGGTTGTGAATTTTGAGAGCTTTATGAAATTACCATTAAACACATTATGTCCACCACAGCTCCACAACCTAGAAAACGAAGACAAATCTAAAAGGAACTCAAATCACTTGTTAGACAACGTACACAAATATATATCAAAATTGATAACTTCCAAGTCCGAAAATCGAACCTGATGAGCGAAAATTGGTCAGCAACTGAAACGGATTTTGTTTGTGCGCGTAAGATCTAAGATAAAAAAAATGAGAATTGAGAGTGTGGTGATAAGATGGAATGATAATCATAATTTTGGATTTAATACCTGACTGTGTCCTCAAATCGATTTGTAGCTTTGTAAAGAGTGTTCGTGGTGGAACATTAGGGAGATGATTATCGATTGATGGTAGAAGGTTAGTTTTAGGGTTACGAAGAATTACGAAGAAGAAGAAGAAGAAGAAGTCGCCAGATAAATCAACGTTGGTGGTGGTTTCAGTTGAATGTCTCAATAGATATGCTTATATGGAAGATGAATAATGTGTAATTGAATTTGAAATAGAGAGAGAAGAGAAATTTGTATCATGGTTAAAGCTTCCAGATGGTTAAAGCTTCCAGTGAAAGACTCACATGAAACTTCAGAAGGAAGATATATGAGGAAGATACGGAAGGCGTGTACAGCTAGTTTGTTTAAATATTAATAAATATAAATCTATATCTTAAATTTCTAAAATTATAGGTTAAAACATGAGAGTGCCACTTGCACAATATTAGACCAACTAAGAGGTTTGTGGTTCAACAAACATTTTTGTTTATTATAATAGTAGATTTAGTTTGAAATAGTACTGACATTCAAGTTACGGTAGTGAACATGAAGTTTGAGAAATGAGTTCTTTGTTGCTGTAATAATGGAGTTAGAATTAATTTGTGTTTTTGCTTAAGTTAAAGATGACTTGATACATATAATCAGTTTTTAGTTAGGGCTTTTATGATTCATAATAAGCATAGAACTGAATTGTATAATCCGTTCAATTATTTTACTTCTTTTCTTGTGGAAATTGACAATTAAACTCATACAAATTGCAGATTAATGTAGTTGTTTTTTCTTTATACAAATTCCCTTTGTACTGGATTAGTACAAGTTATCATTATCGAGGCTGTTGTTAACACATTATTTGTAACTTGTAAGCAGGTTAGCTAATGGTTATAGCTGATGAGTTTGATTACTTGATTACTAAGGACCCAGTGGTGCAACATGATCTATTTATGCTAACAACATTGCCATTTTCGAAAGTTGTATTGATCGGTATGCTTGTCAAACCATCTTTAAACTTGATACGTTTTGTTTTTCTTTTGTTTCTATTTTTATATTTCTCGTACAAACTCCTCATATGCAGATAATGCAATCAACTTAGCAGACTATTTTTTCAACCAAAGCTAGTCTCTAAATTGATTGTAAATATTTCGCTTCTTAATTCTGTTACATTATTAATTAGATACTTTTCAATCTTAATTTCTTGTTTTTGTTTTATTTTTTTGGTATTTACTTTATCATTTTTTTTGCAAAAAAGAAAAAAAGATTAATTAATTGCAAGTGTTTTATTTCATCAGGGACGCTCTTCGTGGCTTTATCGACACAGTTGGGTCGTGAACAAGACAATAACCGAAGGGATTGCACTTGCACAACTGCATCGGTATGATTTGATACTGTTTTGTTTAATTCCATCATGATTAATTACTCTTCGATAGTAATTTAGGTTGATTTGATTTATTGATTTAAGCTTATGATTATTGTTTCTTTATTGTTGTTTGGGCATCCTTCTTATTGCAGAGCTGTTGACTTGAATTTTGTCTAAACGTTTGGAGAATAACATAATTCATAACTTGATAGGGTTGCTGCAAATCGATTGGTGAGTTTTAAAGATTAACTCTAATTAGATTTGGCTAGCAACTTAGCAAGTATATACCACACTCCATATACTAACACATTAATATCATTTGTTCTCTTTTGAGTTTGGTAGTTGTGCATTAGCTTGCTACGTATATGTGTGTGTATACAAGTATATAGTATAATTATATGTTTATATATGTGTGTATGTAGAGTAATATATATATATATATATATGTGTGTGTGTGTGTAAGGAGTATACATTAAGGTTAGTTTCTTAGTTTATTGTTTATGCTAATAGTATGCTCATACCTTTTAGTGTTGCTGTGATATGGCGTGTGTTGGTTTAGGATAATTCTTGTGAAGAAGGTATAACTTCTAATAAACTCATAAAACATGATAATTTAGTTAGACCATATTGATTCTTAAAGTTGTTTGTTATTTTCATATAGTTTCAGCTTCTTCAAGATGCTGGACATATTTGCACTACAACTTTGGCGGCAACACATTTGAAAAGGAATTGATTATGCAAGGTTTAAATTTGTTATATACCTATTGAAGCATATTAATGTCTTATATTTTATATTACAGTTAAGTAAATAATAAAGTGTCTAAACTTTGTACAACCATAAACCAAAACAAATTGTTTAAACTCATTTATGTCCGTTCATTTACGGTCGTAAAACGTCCGTTTGTATTGATAACAGACTAACATAAACGAACACATCCATTTTCTTATCGAACATACTTGCATATATATTTTAAGCCTCATTTTATTAATGTACCATTATTTTTCTTAGGTAATTTCTACAATTCAAGTTGCAAGAATGAAGCCATCGGTTCAGGTTGCAAGAATGAAGATGATGGTTTGGGTTGCAAGAATTAATGTTTCGGTTCATGTTGTAAGAATGAAGATGTAGGTTTGGGACATTATTGTATATTGTATTTTTAAACGCGTATATTTGTGGTACTATAAAATATTTTTGTATATTTGAAATTCTTTTTTTGCATACTATTTATTGGGTTTGTATATTTGAGTATATTTTGTTTTCTGAAAATAATAAAAAAATATATACATGTAAGCATTATGTAAGCAATGGATGTATTCATGGGGCAAAAGGTGTGGTCCTCATACCCACCTTTTCAGATGTGTTAACAAATAAGATATAAGAGGATACTCGTCTCAGCCATCATCTTCTCCCCAATCTTTAAATTTTAAAAAATTATGTTAAAAAGTAACTTCATCATATCGATCATTTGTTTACCCCAACCTTAAATTATGAAAATTAATACACAAACTCTTTATATATAAAAAGTTACTATTCATCATTATTTAAAATTTTGTGAGTGTATAAAAACTAGAAATATAATAAAATAATTGTTTGTGAGTAATGTAAGGATAAATATGGTTGATGGGTTGTGGGAGTTCTTTTAAAATGAGTATTAAATTTTAAAAAGTATGAATTTGAGTATAGGGTAAAAAATGGTGGATGAGATGAGAATGCTCTAAGATGCGGTTGTAGATATCAAAAGGTTCGATGCTATTTGATGCAGTTTTAAGCTCCCACCTTTTGGCCAAAATCACCGCACCTTATAGCCTCTTTTGTACTAGTGATTCTATGAGACAACACCTTGAAAATGCTTAGTCGATCGTTAATAGCTGAATGAATAGGAATTCGCAAATGTATTGGCACGCAATTATGTTTTTTTATATCTTTGGATCAATATACAATGAGTAATTATTTAATACTTCACTTACCATATATAACAATAAATTATTAAAATCCAATTTACCTGAAAATAATAAGCATGTGAATGGGGTAAAGTTTATTTCCTTGATGATCATCTTTTGTGTTAGGCTTTCTTGATCTATAATTTCAGAATCCGATAGTCACTCAATTTCAACATTCTCATAAATGTTTTCAAAATCCCACATACACTTAATTTTAACCAAGGCTGACATATAGCATATACCGTACACGATAAGACACAAATAAGAAACATGTATAACTCTACATGACACGAAAATCGTGTACCTGTATCCCAAACCCGAACATGAACCTGTTAATACCATGTATACACGATAAGACACGAATCTACTGGAGAATCGGAGAAAGGTTTGGTTGTTCGGTGGCCGGTGGAGTCGTTGCAACTGCGAGAACGCCGGACTGTTGGAGTTAATTCTTAAATATGGGTTACGGGTCGGGAAGGTGGGGCCGGTTCGAGCTAATCAATCTCATTAATTAATTAATTATTGCAATTAGAGATAATTATCTATTTTATTTATTAGATCGAGAGAGAATTTATTATTTAATAGATAAATATGAGCTTATGTTTTACTCTAATTGTAATTCGAGCCTCTATATAACCCCAAAGAATTCATGTAAGGGTTAAGGGAAAATTGATAAAGTTTTGAGTTATTTTCTTGATTAATAAAATCGGTGAGTTGTGCCAAAATATTCTCCGAGTTTAGTTCGTGTTTGATTAACTAATTCCAATCACCTCACGTGAATTGGTATCAGAGCCAGAATCGAATCACTTGAAGATAGCAGGAGCAGACAAAATCATATGGGTCTTTGTTCAGACGATGATACGAAGGTTGTAGCTCGAATAGGTGTTCGTTGGTCACGATACAAAGATTGTAGATCGAACAGGAGTTGTTTGGTTCAAATAGTGTACGGTTCCATCTGTTTTGAAGGTTTAGTTTAACCAAGGCAGACGCGGGGTTTGTTGTGTTCAAGAACTATGGTTCAGTTTGCGGCGACAAGCTAATCGGCGACGGCAGTAGGCTCGGCTTTATCAACATAATTCTATTAACGAGTAGGTTTTCTGATAGGAGTTTTTGCAGCAGGCGGAAGAATTTGTGAGACTTTGAGTTTCCGATTGATTTTTGGCATACAAGAAGTAACAATGACAAACAAAATGTGGTTGTGGTGGAAGAGATTTTGGACGATCAAGAGCTATGGGAAGTTGTTCAACTAGAAGAGGGTGTGGCTATTAATGTAAAGAAGAAAAAACAGAAAAGTCCTTTTTGTTTCTAGTGGTGAAATGTGATATTCTTCTTCAGATTGCTTAATACAAGAATGCACGAGAAATATGGGCGGATTTAAAGGCACATATGTTGGGGCCGAGCGAGTCCAAAAGGCTCGACTCCTAACGTTGAAAAGTGAATTTGAGAAACTCAAGATGGCGGAAGACGAGAATGTTTGTAACACCCTGCCAAGGCGGAAAAAGGGAGTGTACAATATATTGATTCATCAAGAACACATTGTTTACAAGAGAATGTGAAACGTGCATTCTAGACTTACAATTCTTACAAGGTATAAGTATTAATTCTAAATCTTCCTCATATAATCCTAACAAGCAATCCTTTATTCGCATATCCTGAAAAACATGCTTGAAAGCGTCAACTAAAAATAGTTAGTGAGCTCGCAGATTTATGTTATCACAAAAATCATCATCATCGTACTCAGTATATCCCACCAATCCCGGCTCGATAGTAGTTTTGCATCAAGCCTTGGACATAAGGCACATAGCACTCAATCATCGGGACACCGGCTGATCGGTGCATGTACCCTTATCTTTCAGCTATCAACGCCACTACATGATGCCTGATTAACCGTCCGTCACTTTTAACGTTATTTTCACGAGATTAGTAAAATAACGTCAAAATTAGTGCAATTTCACTTTTGCCCACCCGAGGGTTCACACATATATACATCATATGTGCGCACCGCAAGCAGGGTTAATTTCATAAGATAATTTCATTTAAAAAATTGTACCTTAGCAGCCATAATTCTTCTAAAAACGTATACGTTATTATACCAAGAAAAACTTTAGTTTCACCATTCATGGTTTAAAATCCTATTTCATAAATATAAGTGACGTTGACATTTCCATGTCAAGGTTCACCATTTCTTTTCAAAACATGCCATTGACATTCTCATGTCTATATTCATAATTTCATTTTAAAACATACGTGAATTTGACATTCCCATGTCTATGTTCACAAATCCATTTCAAAACACTTGATATTGGCATTCCCATGTCTATAATCAACATTTCATTTCATAACATACGTGAAATTGACATTCCCATGTCTATGTTCACAAATCCATTTCAAAACATACATGATATTGGCATTCACATGTCTATAATCATACTTTCATTTGATAACATACGTGAAATTGACATTCCAATAGCTATGTTCACAATTTCATTTCAAAACATACTTGATATTGACATTTCCATGTCTATAATCATGATTTCAACTTAAATACCAATGACGTAGCTGTCAAATACTTAATCATTATTTCATTTTAAAACATCAGTAATATAGATTCAAAATCCGATAAAGTATCATTTCATATTATGAATGGATCCTCTATTCATCATATGTCATGTTAATGTGCACTAAATCACTTCTTTCAAAATCTAGCATAAGCCTGTAACCTAGCCGATTCGTCTCTGCCCCTGCCAACGCCTTTCCAGACCCGTTAGCTCTAACGTTTTATCGCGGAACGTTAGTACACCCACAAAATGACAATAAGCACTCACATTTACATAGTTGGCGTGACCAACCGTGAATGGGGTGGACGTCCCCGATAGTACTATCCCAACTGACACCCGCTCATATCAACCCAGAGTTAAAGGTTACATAATTGTAAATAAGGGGACTTAAGAGATAATTCTAACTTATGCAATCATTCATTCGTCATTCATTTCAAGAATAAACATTCAACATTGAGCATATCCTTCACATAATTTCAATTATGTTATTTAAGTAGTTTTCTTTCCCAAAAACATATATAATCCTTATAATTCCAAACAAAGCTTTAAATATATGTATGTATATATTTTCAGTAGAGCAATTACGTTTCAATAAACAGGTATGGTAATATAACTCATATAGCAGTCACATATTAGTAAAACAATTTATATCTATATTGAGCATGTTTCTCCCCCTAATTGAAAACTAAAAAGAGAAAAGGGGGCTACGAACTCACCTTTTGGTTCTTTCGATTCCGAATATTCCTCAAGACTAACAAGGTGCACAATCTACTCGGATCGAACAAGTAGATGTAAGATGTGTGGATGATGAGCCACAAGTTTGTTTAGCACCTCCTAGCTATTCCTTCTTCTTTCTCATGGCCCGATCCTTTCTTGCTCACCGAAATGAAGAGGTTAAGTATATGTAAGTTGTGTGGATGATGAGCCACAAGTTTGTTTAGCACCTCCTAGCTATTCCTTCTTATTTCTCATGGCTCGATCCTTTCTTGCTCACCGAAATGAAGAGGCTAAGTATATGAAAAAAGGTGTATCATAAGAGGCCAGGTTAGGGGTTCAAACAGAATCCAATGCCTATGAAATTTGGATATGTTATACGTCAATCAATTCCAAAATCTTAGGAAAAAGAATCAAGTGATTTGGAGCTTGTTTCATACCTCAAACATAGAGATGAACAGAAAATAGACATGCAGCTCTAGATCTGCGTGGTTCTACCTCACAGCTGGTTTGGTAGTCTAAACCTCATCCAAATTGAGAGATTCCGGTTAGAGGTTTTGAGGAAGAGGTAAGAGCTTATTATCCAAGTGGTAGATCTGAATTTGAAGCAGTAGATAGGGAGATATGATCGTTTCCTATTGGCTAGTTTCCTTCACAATCTTAAACACGGCAAAGGTCAAATCTTTGTCCTCTCCATTTTTCAGTTTCAATTTTACACATTTTTAGCCCTAATTGAGGTTTAATTTTGGATAAACTTGTTGTGAAACCCTAATCGTCGTCCATCCTCCAACAACAAATACATCATTACTGACTAAAATAACCCAGATTCTTCCATATTAGTCCCGAGAGATCAAATTCTGAAGCAAGAACATTGAAGCCATTAAACCCTAGGTTGCCAACCACAAAACTTCTCTAAAAGCAACACGTACATGCGAAACTCCAAATTAACACCATTAATCGGTGAAAACAGAGCATACTCCATGGAATTTCAAAGCCAAAACAACCGGAAATTGCAAGAAAAGTGGTTAGGTTATGCTTGGATTTTGTGAAAACAGAACATACTCCATGGGGTACGGTGTTGTGGAAAAGATGAAGGTGGTTAGGGTTGGGATGGTGCGGTGGCGGCGGCAAGTGGTGGATGAGTGGATGGTGATGGTAGAGGTGAGAAAGAGAGAGATAGGTGAGGGAGAGATAAAGTGACGAGAAGAGAAAGAAACGAGGCTTTATATTTTTCATTTGTTTTTTTAATTTTGTATTTTAATGGATAAATAGGAGTTACTCTGATTGTAACCGACCCTCTAAATATCCCCTAAAGAATTCATGTAAGGGTTAAGGGGGAATTGACCAAGTTTTGGTTATTTTCTTGATTAATAAAATTGGTGAGTTATGCCAAAATATTCTCCGAGTTTAGTTCGTTTTTGATTAACTAATTCCAATTCACCTCCTATGACGGACTACTGGAGAATGGAGATGTGGAGAGGTAGACCGGAGAATCAAAGGGTTGCGACTACAGGAGATCCGGAGAGAGAGAATCGGAGAAGGGTTTGTGGGTCATCTACTTGATTTTGGATTGTAATTATGTGCGTTGTGTTCAATTGATTATCTTATTTTTATTAATACTAACCAGATATTGACATGTAGTTTACCTGTTTAGACAATAAAATAAATTGATCGATCGTTTCTACCTATTTAGTGCACAAAACCTGTTAAGGTCGTACCCGATAGTTGTCAAAGTCTTGTAGGTTCGTGTAACGTGTCTAAATTATCAACCCTAATTTTTAAAATCTCTTAAATAATATGGATGATCAATGGTATTTTAAACTTTAATACAATTTTTGGCTCTGCATATATATAGACTTGTTGAGAAAAATTCCACAATCTTCAATGCTTCACCAACATAGCCTCATCGTTAGGGGTGTTCAAAGTCGGATATCCGAAGATATCAGGTAGTCGATTTCACTATCCAAATTGATGTGCTCTAAAATATATATACTATTATAGAAATATTTCATATACTTTTAAGTGCTTTGAGCCTGGTTTTTTATTGAAAATTATTCTTATTGGGTTCATATGTGAAGTTTTAAAAGATAATGAGCTAAAATGAAGTATTTTTACCATGAGATTATCGAGCGAAGAGTCGAACATAATTTATCTAATAATAATATAAATTAAAGAATAATAAAAAATGGAAAGAAAAGGAACGTGAGAAAGCATCAAAATTTGAAAGTTCCATATCTTTTATTACTTTATTAAAAAGAAACGAAAAAAAAAGGAAAGACAAATCATATATTATATACTAATATTTTCCCTTGTGTTATTCTCATATTGTGACAGAAGTGATTTTTGTTTATTGGCACACATAATTAACATATGGGCTAATGTTTGGGCTCTACTGGATCAAGAAGTTGGTGAAAGTTCCATGTTACATTACGTATTAATTGACGGCTAACATTATTGTAACGATGATTTTTTTTGAAGTTGGCCGCAAGAAAGAACAGAGAGCCGAAAAGAAGAAATAAAGAGAGAGAGAGAGAGTTGTTAGTTCGAGTCAAGATCGTTTGGGTTAACACCTACTCAACCAAGCATCATCATAATTCGGTTTGAATTTATTATTTTAATTATTAGCTTGGTTGTCAGACTTATTTATTTTAGTTTCTTTGATTTTAAGATGCTAGGCTAAACTTATTAGACTGCCTAGGTTTGTGGTGAACCTTTGTTTGGTTTGATATTATTTGGGATTTCTTTTCGTTATGGATTTTATGTTCTAAGTAAAATGTTAAGTTTGAATTGATTGATGCGTATGATTGCTTGGTTTTATTTATTTGGACTTATTGTTTCACATTGCCCTTGTTGATTGTTTCATAGGATAGGGTTTTGTTAGGTCATTTACTGTGTGTTCTTGACTAGTTTATGATTGATATCGATTAAGATCATAGAAACAATAAAACTAATTAAATAGATAAAAGTGAACTGCCAGCCTAGAAAGCTGTAAGGTGATAGGCTATTGATAGATCTTTGTTGGTCAGGATTGCTAGATTTAGTTCTTCGTAAGGAGTCCGTCTAGATTTGATTGTCAGCTTAGTCTATTAAGTTAATTGAGTCTGCTTTGCTATCTTTGAATTCCGCGCTGTAAGGTAGGTTTTCGTCATAAAGATACTTGAACATAAAATTATTAAATAACCGTAAGGAAGTTTAATTCATAAAACTGGTGAGTCTTAAAACTTGTTAGAAATCCATAGGCGTCTTCTTGAAGTTCAAGGGTCATGTTCGGGTTTTCTTTCAATGGTCTATTTTATGATCCCGGTTCCATAACTTGAGTTTTCCATTTAATTAATAACCGTAACTTTGAGGATTCTGGCCTGGGTAGTTATCTTTATCATCTGAATCAATCTAAGTTTTCTTAATCGTTTATTAGTTTTAGGTAATTGAGTTTAAGTTTAATTAATTAGTTTAAAGTAATGATTACGTTTTATTATTATTATATTAATTAGGTTTAGGGTTTTAATATTTTATTATTAGTTTTTATTATTAGTTAATTAAAGTAATTATTAGTTAATTATTATTAAGTTTTAATTATTAGTATAAAATTCCCCCTCAAGTATTATTATAAATAGTCGTGTCTTGTAGTTGAGTCTAATTTGTTAGTTTCGTAATTTAAAGAGTCTCGTGGGTTCGATATTCGGACTTACTTAGGTGTACTAGAGTCAACCGGTTCACTTGCCGGTTAGTAGTTTAAGGGTCTAGAGTATTACTTAGTGTCTAGATTACTATAATTTTAGTTATGTTATAAATATATATTATTATGGTTATCAATACCTAATATAGATTAGGCTTATTCTCCAAGTTATCTTTTCTATATATACATATTATTGTATCTTATTGTAATACACACCATATTAATGAAATCTCCATCTTTCTCCCTACATCTCTTTCTCACATATTTGGCTATTAGGCTTGTTTTACAACACGTTATCAGCACGAGTTGCTTAATGAACATGCATCACACGTCAAAAGAATTTCCTACACCCTCCATTCAGTTTTGATTTGCCACTAAAGCTAAAGCAAAGGTACATTAACTCTAACCTTATAATATTTGAGTTTCTTATTTTATTTCAGATTCTTTATCTTTAGAGATGCCACTAGCACTCGATTTGGTGGTGCCACACACCTATAATTTTTATATATGCATATGAAAATAACTCTAGGAAGTTATGGCACGAAGACGGACCATGTGTTAAAACTGAGTATTTTTTTATTTTGAGGTTTACTCTTAATTCGTTTCTTTACTGAAATTATTCTTTTTATTAACTCATAGTTTAAAAACATATAGTTGTAAATACACCGAATAGATATTATTCATTATTTATGTATGAATGGCTTAAAAGATTGATTAAACAGTTTGTTAGAACTCAAAAGAAAAAAAAATCTCTATAATTCATAACATATTATTTTATATACTTGCAGGAATTTGAATAAACTATATCCTTATGTTTCAAATTAGACTGATTTGATAATATAGATACAGTTGTAGATATGCCATACTTTATGTATTTTGTTAAAAGAGTCTAATATATGAATCATCAATCATACAGATACTACGATTACAAATTAATAAGATGTTTATATAATATAT
Organism: Bidens hawaiensis; assembly: GCF_021521415.1. Lineage (NCBI taxonomy): Eukaryota > Viridiplantae > Streptophyta > Magnoliopsida > Asterales > Asteraceae > Bidens > Bidens hawaiensis. The sequence continues at coordinate 1,635,875 of NW_027491042.1, forward strand.
TCTAAATAATATTTATTATGATATTTTAGGATATGACGTCAAATATTATAAGGCATTATTTTAGAAGATACATTAATACATACATTCTGTTGAATTTGAATAAGCATGAACAATTAGTTGACTCTAATATGAACTGATACATCAAACATCCAAATAAGTGAATTATGTATTGTTGTTCGCAATATACCATAAGCTGCGATTTCTTTTTATGTGTTGCTATGAGTGTAAGATGAATATTGGACAATGAAAAGCTTGTTAAGATGCTATATTCTTTGATACAAGTGCATTAATTAAAGTGATAAGAATTAAACTATTGATAGATAAATGGTACATATTTGTTTGTTTTTGGTTTTTATCTTAGGGAAGCAATATTGTGATATATTAAACTACTGATTCAATATGTTTATTATTGAAGAATAATATTAAAAAATAACTGTTACACAAAATTTTATTAGATCTCATTGGTTTGTCTATGAAGATCTATTCCTTTCAAAAAGTGACGAGAACGTTTTCTTGATAATTAGTTGATTTTAAAATCATTAAAAAGTATTTAATATTTATAGAAACATGAATGATTTTTAAGGTTTTGCATTATGACAGCTAGTTTTCAACAAATTTTGCTATTGAATCTCATTTGAGCCTTAGCTCAAGAAATAGATTTCTTTTCAATAGAATTTGAATTTATACCATTTGTTATAAAAAAAAGTTGAAAAGTTGGAACTATATGGATATATTTTGTGATGATAATCTACAATGAAAATTCTCGCATATAAGATATATTTGTTGTTTGTTATATTGTTATATAGGTGGTTGGCATACAAATTATATGTATTTGGTTGTAAGTGTTGAAAACTCTTATATTGTAGAGTTATATTATAACTCATTTTATATGATATCATGTTATAAAGTCATATATTTATTATTTAGCTTTGTGAATGCTTTGTATTCTATATCTTATTAATATAAATAGCATACAATCAAACAACTAACCAAAGTTGTATTTTATTATTACTCTCATGAAAGAGATGTGCTTATATATTGCACCTGAAGTGTCATTCTCTATGGATCTCATTATCAAAGGTTATAAAATATTAGTACGATAATTCTCAGTACTTGTTATATGAAGAGATGATTAAGAGAAGATTAATTATGAGGAAAAATCAGAAACGACAATTTTTCATTAGTCAGACCTCAAGTATGCTCCTGAAGTAGCATATCATTAAAGTGTATGAAACGTTTGAAGTGATTTTGTATCTATGTCCGAGAAAATTATGAATAAACCATGAAAAGTGTTTGGTTTGATATCATTCCCCGAAGTGAATGTGAATACGCCGTGATTGTTGCGATCATGGACATAATAAAAAATTTGTAATAATGATTATATTAATAATGAGATCGGCTATCGAAATTATAATGTTGGTCATGCTAATAATGAGATCGACCACCACATGTGGCAAAGAGATTGATCATATATGAGAACAAAATCTAGAAATATAAAAGTGAAATTACATGATCGTTTGAAACGATAATACAATGTTCACTAATATTTACAATCTTGTACTAAAGAAGCATGATACATATACGATCATAAACCTGAAGTTTATGAATCATGATTATCTAATGGCATGACCGGTTAGACCACACCGAATCAATGATGTGAAATATATTGAAAAACCATGAGATTCTTCATGATGATTAAACATGCAAAGTTTGCTCTCAATGAAAATTACCTATTTATTAAATAGAATAGGGTGTGAATCCCTAAATATTATGGAATCTAATATGATACCATTTAGTATTTTCAAAATCGATGCATCGTAAATAGTTATCAAGATCGCAACTTCATGTTTGCATGATCTATTGCTTAGCTAATAAGATAGCAAACATATTATTCCATATTGGTATATTTACATTCGATTATAATAATGAATTTGATTCTGAAGTTAATAATGATCATTGGAATAAGTGTTGAACTTCATAACAGATTATGTTCTTACATAAATTGTATTATTAAAGACGATTACTCAACGTCTATAATTTGTTGCAAAGGCAATCATCACGAGAGCAAAGGTTCATGTTTGTATTTGAGTACATATGATTTTACTGTCTTTAAACTAATTCACATCAAGCCAACAAGTTATGATACTTCCTCCCCATTGCAATTGGTTTTTTGTCAGTAACCAAATATTTTTCATATAATATTCCGTATGTGTTATATACTGAAATTAATCCACCACAAGACACAAAGATGAGAACACAAAGGAAGTTGGGAATATATGTCGGTATTAAATATTATATATGATTAAATACTTACAGCCATTAATGAGATATTTGCTTATGACTCATTAGTTTTCACTTTATTGAATCATCATTCCCAACATTAGAGGGAGATTTAAAGCAGTTGGAAAACAAATTTAGTTGGAATGAATTATCATTGATCCTCAAACTAAATTATATGAACTAAAAGTTCAAAGGATAATTCATGAATAAAGATCAACGAATGAATTACCAGACGATTCACTGACCAAAAGAGAGTGTCTAGCTAAGACACCTATACGAACTGCTAATGCTCCAATTAATAAATGTCCCGGAAGGACAAACGCAAATTGATAATAATTCTAATGCACGCTTGTAGCGTGGTAGATTGATCGGTTCCAAAGTTTAAATTTCCTCGAAAATTGGAGCAAGTAATAAAGATGGTCAAGTCGAGGTGCAGTAAAAGGTCTCTTGAAAGAGATTAGACATGATGGTTCTTGAAGAACCTTAGGTACCTGAAAACAAAGAGCTCTCAATAAATTATATTGTATCATTTCTACAAAGATATATGGAATCGAAATAAAGTCGACGTCGTTATAATTTTATTTATATATATAATTAGCGCTTGAAATGATGATGAGGATCAAGATCTAAATCTGCCTATAAAAAAATGATTGGCCAAAGTGGAAAAAACGCAAACAGGGCAGAGTTGAATTCTCTAAATAACGGAAAGTTTGTTGGACCAGCAGTCCGTACAACTAAAGTTGTAAAATGTGTTAGATACAAATGGGTCTTGTATATGAGTTATGAAAATTCATCAAGTGATATAAAGCAAAATTGATGGCACAAATATTTTTGCAAAGACCCATGATTAATTATGAGGATTGAGGAGACACATTCTCCAATGGTGGAAACAATGACTTTCCGATAACTAAAAAGTCTGGTAATATAAAGAGAGAATTGATATGCGTCCAATAAATATTGTATTTAGTTGATACTGAGAGTTTACAAGAAAATCTATGAAGGATTTGAATTATCAAATCATGTAAAGTAAGTTCTCGAGAACATAATGATTGTTGTGTATAAAGCCATATTTGATACTTTACGATTATTGAATATGTTGAACATAAATGGAACTCCTGAAAAGTTTCCTAAGATAATTGAATGCTTGAAAGATTAGTTGATTTTGTGCATCAATAAGCATACACATAGAAGAGAATACACGTTATGAGTACAATATCTCAATAAACAAAGAAATTGTACAATATGGATTTTGATATGTGATACAAAGTGATGTGTTAATGAGCAAGTTTATGCAGCAAATATCCTGATAAAGTGAATGCGTATGCATAATTTGTCAAGTAGAAAAGAAGTCCATGATGGATTGGTAAATGCATAGATTTATGCTTATTACGTATGAACTAAACTATTCGAATTGAGCTTGGCACAGATCAAGAGATATTTTGATAAAGAGAGAGATAAGTTTAGTATAATTAGCCATATTTTTATTAAAATTTCACTCTTAAAAGTTCATTATAATCACAGTTTACAATGACAATATATCACCAAGAGAAAATTATGAGCTTTTAAAGAGATAATTCTTTTTGAAAGACCTTGACAATGTGTGATTATTACTCGACTTATAGTTCTAGTATATGTGTAATTATATATTTATATGTTTATAAATCCACCAAAGATCTATGAAATGTTGAGACATTTTACCATGGACAAATTTAATTCTTTTAGCACGTTAAAGGATGTCACACAATGACTCTTTATAATTTCCTATCTAAATATGAAATATTATTGGTTCGAAAATACTATAATTAAATGCATATATGCATTATATTATGTTGTACTGTTAGCTACATATGATTATTATTTTCTTTATTTATGTTTATCGGCATGTGTCTTGCTAGGAGACATCAGAATGGGTTAAAACATGTATTTCAGGTATGAAATATATGTTTTTATATTTTACTAACCCATCAAAACAAGTTTGGTTCGTCTTGTTGATGTAGAGAAACACAACAGAATCATAGTGTTTACTAGATGAAGCAAAAGAAGTTTTCACGTGAAGATCATACAACATTATTCAACTTAAAGATTCAAATGTCAAGGGACGAAGACACAAATGATTGACTACAAAAGTTTTGGGTAACTTTCACATAAGATCGATATTTACCATTTTAAAAGATATATAAATCAGGGGAAGACAATACGCGCTGCACTCTTTTTCCCTTAGCTATGGTTTTGTCCCACTAGGTTTTCCTAGCAAGGTTTTTCATGAGACATCATATCCAAGCGTATTGAGTTGATAACCAAGGGGGAGTGTTATAAATATATATTATTATGATTATCAATACCTAATATAGATTAGGCTTATTCTCCAAGTTATCTTTTTCTACATATACATATCATTGTATCTTATTGTAATACACACCATATTAATGAAATCTCCATCTTTCTCTCTACATCTCTTTCTCACATTTGGCTATTAGGCTTGTTTTACAACAAGTTATTTATTATTTGACTACTTTTAGCACTCTGTATCTGAATTTCAGATATACAAACTTCGGGTGTCCGAAATTTCATATGTCCGTTCAGATAGTGAAACGGATATCCGAAAAATATTGAAAAAAAATAATAATAATAATTTATACATTACAAACTGTGACAGATCTTGTTAGTTGATCAAGAATCAAACAAATCTTCAAAACAACTTTGTAATTAAACAATCAAACAATATGTATTTAACAAAATAAATGAAAAGGTGAACGAATCGACGAAATAGAAAGAGCCGGAGTACCGAAGAGACGTAAGACCGTGAGAGACAACGGTGGAGGTCTGTAGTGTGGAGAAGGAGATGATGATAAACGCGGCCGCTGGCCGGCGTGGTGGAAGGCTGGATGTGGGCGATGGGTCGTGGAGGACTTGAGGAGTTGAGGAAGAGCACGGTGCTACTGCATATGTTATAGATTAATGGTATCTCTTTTTATGTTCGGTTATTTAGTATATATAAATAATTAAAAGAATATTAAATTTAATAGTTTGGAAAGTTCGGATTTCCGAACTATCCAAAAAAATTCCAGAATTACTATCCGAATTCGAATTTCGGATATCAGGATTTGGATATTCGAAATTTCGGATAGTTCGGATTCAGATTTTCGGATAATTCGGATATGGATTCGGATCCGGATTCTTTTGAACACCCCTACTCATAGTCATAGTGTGAATTTGACATGGTGAAACAAATACCTTTTTTTTACCTAACTTCGATAGTTGAAACATTCAACTTATTAAAATAAGATATGGGCCATTCAATGTCAAACATGGTGATCGATATGGTGAATATAGGAGAATCAAACTCGAACTTGGTCAGTGTTAAGCTTGATTTGGTTAATATAGTTTAATATAAAAGAGCTCGAGTTCGGTTCAGCCATGACTTGTTTATCATTTATTTATTAGTTTATTAATTTGTTTTTACTTGTTTATAATTATTTACATATATACATCTTAGGATCGTTACAGTTTTGATTCAATCACACGAACACACAATATACCCCCACACACACTAATCTAAAATAACAAGATGACCACAAGAGAATTATAGTGGTTCGAACAATTTTGATCTACATCCACTTTCCACAACTAGTTGTCTTTCTATTAGGTGCTCAGCCTCCAATAATGTTGACATGTACAATAAGAGTATTTATATAGGGAACAAACTAGGGCTTAACTAGACATACAAAACATCATCTCTCAGTCAACTAATTAAACATCTACTTCGACTAGGCTATAGAACAACCTTTGGTCTAGATTATTTTCTGCTCTAATCCTCTGTTGTAGGAATCACATCTGTTATGATAACCCCTACTCTAGGATAACCTCTACACCGATTTCTTCCACTATGGGTTATCCTCTACTCAGGTATACATTCTCTGGTCAGTTGTTAAAGACTCCACACCCAATAATACTTTTATTATGTATAAAACGGTACGGTGTATAGAAAATTAGTTATTTTTGTTGTAAAGTTATATATAATAGTATGGATATATAATTAATGGCGTAGAGAGCATTACAATTGGCATCCCTATAATTTGTGGCGGGACCATATTGCGTCCCTTAAAAGAAAATTGAACTTGTTAAGTCCCTATGATTTTTGGTAACGTCACTATTAGTCCATTCGTCTATCATCTATCAAAAAAGCGTTTTAACTGAGTCCTTGTCGTTTTGAAGCATCCATTTTGTGCTCGTCCGTTTATATTTCCCTACAAGTTCTAAAAAACAATCAAAATTTAGTAATTATTTGCATTTTAACCATCCAATATCATCCATGGTCATCCAATAAACAAACATATCATTAGATAATGTTACTAAACTAGATTGTAAACATTCAAACTATTCATAAACAGTGAAACTAATTAAGAAAAAAAGCAATAATTAAGGAAAACTTAATAAACAAAAACGCGCTTCATCCGAGAAAAAAAACCCTGATCAATTCCATTGTTAGACAAAATTATGCATCAATAGTGTATTTAGTCACCACCTACCCGATCCACGTACTTGAACAGTGCCCGTTACCACTAGATGTCAAACTCCAGGTTCTGACAAAAACTCAACACCATCATATATGTAAAGAAAGGTGGGTAGAGGTGGTGGTAACCGGAGTCCAGCTACACATGAATTACATTAATCAAAGAGTTATTAACAAAATTAATCGAGTCGAACCTTATTAACAAAATTAATCAAGCCGAACTAAACTATATTTTAGCTGGACCTTATTCATAATTAAGTTATTTTAATGAGTCGGTCTTGAGTGGCTCACGAGCAGCTTAACTTGTTTTACACCTATAATTATCCATCTATCTACCGATGAGCCGAGCTTGATACCTCTTAACTCAAATGAGCTGAAATCGTGCTTAGGCAAGGTCGAGTCCATGTCATATACGCATGTTTACAACCCTAAATTAGTTAGTTAATTTGAAATATGATGATGATGATGATGATGATGATGATGATGATGATGATGAGAAAAGTACTTTTTTAATTAACCAAATAAGAAAAAATATAATATATTTTTTAAAAATATTAAGTTTTTTTAATAATAAAAGTGATGAAAAGGAATAAAGAGAAATAAAATAAAAAATCATAAAAATTACATATTTTGTTATTTGGTTGTAAAGTTAGATAAACAAATACACACTTTGTAGAACAATTAGTATAGGTTTTGAACACAAGTAAGTGAAAATGTAAAAATATATCAACTTAGAGAATGGACACCATAATTTCCTTAGCTTTAATAACAATCCATAGCACTTAATTAAAAAAAACTAAATTTCGAAATCATAAGTGGGTAAGGGTGCTCTCGACCCCCAGCCAGGTAACTTCGCTACTCGGCTACACCGCCATCAAACAAACAGATAGATAGGCAGGGTGGTAATCTTCCTCCATCGACATTTGTCGATGAAAGAAGAGGAGAGATGTGAAACACTTATGTGTATATAGAGGAGAGATAGCGCTTATTCACACATCAATTGTCCCAAAAAAAAAGAATATCAATGGGTTCCTCGTCCCTTGAGTCGTCGCCATTTGGCTGGATCTCTGACTCTTTATTCAGTCATCGTTCTTAATAATAAGTTTTAAAACTAATTATCTTTAATTTCTTAAAAGCGTTTTCGAAAAATAAATAAAAAAACTCACACCTACCACTTGATTACCATATCACACACAGGTACAAAACAATTCTCTTATAATCAAATAGAAAATAATATAATCCAAAAAAGATTTGCAACTTAAATTCTTAAACTATTACTCCCTCCGTTCCATTATAAGTGTCCTAGTTTGATTTTCAAGTCTTTCTTGTTTAACTTTAACTGGTAATATTTTGTTTGTGCTATATAATACTTGATGTAAAATATATGAATGGATTGTGTTTTAAATGTATTTTACATTAATATAATTTTTATCAAGTATTATATGACACGAACAAAAATATATACGGTCAAAGTTACAAAAAAAAGACTTAAAAAGTCAAAATGGGACATTTATAATAGGACGGAAGGAGTATTATTTAGTTAGTTAAACTAAACTTATAACGAAAGAATACATAAAATATATCTTGTTTTCCTTCACATGTTGACTTGTGATTGCATGGAGTCCATATCCACCAATCCACATGTCAACCCCATCCTCCTCTGCTTCTTATTATTAATAACATCGCCAGTAGTCACCAACTCAATCACCACCTCCTTTCTACGACTCCCATCAATTTCTTAATCCTCACTTAATTACCATAAAAACCCACCAATTTCATCCCAATATCACACAAAATGGCCACCAATTTGACAAGATTCAAGCGATTCAGTTCGATAATTACGAGCCCATCAAATCAGACCAGTTTTCTCCGGCGAATGTCGTCGTCGGTTTCCGGCGTGTTAGGTTCTGCTGATGGACAAATTCTTCAATCGGCGAAGTCGATGAATCTTTACACTGCGATTAATCAAGCACTTCATATAGCTTTAGATTCTGATCCTCGGTACTTTTATATACTCTTTTATTAATATACTTGTAATTTGATCTGGGTATATTCTATTCTATATAGTTTAATAATTTCATCAATTGATGTTGATTGCTTTAATTTTAATTTTTCACATGTGGGACAAAAAGGTTTAAACTTTAAAGCTAGGGTTTGCTTTAGGTTTCAAATTAATCATAATTAAGGGGTTTTATATGCTTATATGTGAAATTGTGGATTTGTTATTGATGATTTATATATGTGTGTTTTCAGTAAGATCGGTTTTCTCATAAAAAAAGGGGTCGTGCCGCAGCTTGTTACCCGCTTACCTATCTCGCTATTTGGAATTTTATGTGTTTTTAAAAAATAATAATAATTTTTCGATAAAAAGGATCCAATTACGATAAAGAGGCAGGTAAGCAGGCGACAAGCTACGCCGCAACCTCCTTTTGAGTGACAAAACCGATCCTACTGAAACAAACCTATGATTCTTCGTCGTCGATGAATTGCTTTGCATGTGCACGACCTGCTGAACTCTTTTCAACTATTGTGCATTAATTGGATTCTTTTGAATTAATGAATGTATTTCCAACCGTGTGTTGAATTGGTTGACAGTTCATACATATTTGGGGAAGATGTGGGATTTGGTGGTGTGTTCCGTTGCACGACTGGATTGGCTGATCAGTTTGGTAAACATAGGGTTTTCAACACTCCTCTTTGTGAACAGGTACTACTTTTTATCAACAAAAGTTTCATAAGTTGACATTTAAGCTGCTAAATTTTGACCTAAAATATTGGATTTGTTATAAATTTGACTGTTTTTTAAGGTGTAAAGTTGACTTTTATGTGTTTGTTTTTACTACAGGGTATTGTTGGATTTGCTATTGGTCTTGCAGCAATGGTACATTTCTAAATATTTACTACCAAGTTTTGTGTATAAATTGTTAGTGTTGTAGAACTCGCTAGGCCCTGGTCGGGCTGACTCGGGCAGTGAGTACAGACTAGCGATTAATAGGGATTAATCTGACTGGAATTTTATATATATATATTTTTCAAGCATATTAATTAGATTGGATAAGTATATTTTTTTCAAAAATCTTCAATGATTTTGACCGAAATTTGACCCATTTTGACCAGTTGACCGAATTTGAACGATTTGGACCGCCTTTGACCAACTAGTGATTATTGGGTATTAGCTAAAATCGCATATGTCCTAGCTAATACCAATTTTACAACACCGATAATTGTAGTCATGGCTTATTATCATCATTACTTTAATAACAGGGGAATCGCGCTATAGCTGAAATTCAATTTGCAGATTACATTTTTCCTGCTTTTGATCAGGTAATTATCATTTATCATATATTAATATCCAAACAGTTGGCATTTAGTTAATTAGTTAACTTTTTCTTGTAGATTGTCAATGAAGCTGCAAAATTCAGATACCGAAGTGGTAACGAGTTTAACTGTGGAGGTAACTTAAAACATTTTCTTGATTTCGCTATAGTTTTGTTTATTCTTGGTCACACGTTTGTATTTAATTTTGTTTTTGTGGCTTTGTTAGGTTTAACAATTAGAGCACCGTATGGTGCTGTGGGTCATGGTGCACTTTATCATTCACAATCTCCTGAAGCATTTTTTTGCCATGTTCCTGGTCTCAAGGTTTTGATTTGCTAATGAATTCTTATTTATTCAAGGGTCCCATTGGCCCGTCTATAATTCATGTTATAAATTTTTTTTCTAAGGTGGTTATACCTCGAGGTCCAAAGGAAGCTAAAGGATTGTTGCTGTCGAGTATTCGTGACCCGAATCCTGTTGTGTTTTTCGAACCAAAGGTTGTTTATATTTCTTTGATCGAGTATAAGTTTTTGCATGGGCGGGTTGGATAACAGGTCATTACGTGTTTGGGTTGGCCCAAAACCCTCTTTTGTTCATTTCTTTGTTAATAATCATCTGTTGGTTATGACTATTTTCCATAATAATCTGAATTTGGGACGATATAGGATGTCAAATCGACTAGTTTTTTTACTTGATCTATGAAATGAAACACAACCCAAAATCAAAGTAATTCATAAGTTAATGGGTCGATATTGCCACGTTAAGTCATCATCATTTTTTGATCTATCTTTATAAAGTAAATTTCTTAACTTCTTTTTTGCAATTTTAGGGGCTATACCGTTTAGCGGTAGAAGAGGTTCCCGAAGGGGATTACACGGTTCCTCTATCTGAGGCAGAGGTATTATATTTATAGCTCACTCAGTTTTCCTATTTATCACTTTTGTTAACAACTATTACTTGTGATCATTAGGTTATACGCGAAGGTAGTGACATAACTCTTGTTGGTTGGGGAGCTCAGCTCACTACAATGGAACAAGCTTGTGTTGATGCTGAAAAGGTAAGACAATTGTTTGATTTCATATGTCAAAAAGTTTTTGCAAATGTCTAATGTTATGTAATATTTTGCAGGAAGGTATCTCTTGTGAACTTATAGATCTAATAACCCTATTGCCTTGGGATAAAGAGACAGTTGAAGCCTCAGTTAGAAAAACCGGAAGGCTGCTGGTACACAATTCATATATTTATATAAAATAAAACCATTTTGCTGCAAACGCTCATTCGCCACTTTATTTTTGTATTTGTTTAGATTAGTCATGAGGCTCCGGTTACAGGTGGGTTTGGTGCTGAGATATCTGCATCGATAGTTGAGCGTTGCTTCTTGAGGGTAAGCCATATTAATACATATACTTGTGAAAATTAAATAGGTTATATAAAATGCTAAAAAAAATGCTTTTTTTAGCTGGAAGCACCTGTAGCTAGAGGTGCACAAACCGGTTTTTTTTAAAAAACCGGTTCGGTTATTAACCGGACCGGTTTTTTTTGGCCCGGAAAAAAACCGGTTCGGTTAATAACCGGACCGGTTAATAACCGGTTTTTTGCTGTCAAAACCCTAACCGGTCTAACCGGTTAGGACCGGTTTAGAAACCGGTTAGAACCGGTTAATAAACCGGTTTTTTTATTAACCGGTTTTTTTATTAACCGGTTTTTTTTTTTTTTTTTTTTTTTTAAATTTTGCGGTTTCAAATACGAATATTTGTTTTTTATATTTTGTACTTAATGAAGACCATTATTTTTTCACAGTATAAACAAACCGGTAACTACAAGGCAAAACGGTAACTACAAGGCAAAACGGACTGACCGAAGCCATTCTTTGCTTTCGTTGTTAGGGTTCTTTGCTTGGAAGATGAGTATGAGTGTGTGTTGGTGAATGTGTTTTCAACAAACCAAAGATTAAAAACACATAACTTTCATTTATAGTTTTTACATTAAAAATACAAACATTAAATCGTTATCGCATATTCGTAACTCAAAAATACAAACATTAAATCATTAACACTGAAGAAATCTCTGCCAAGAACTGTTGTTCATGATTTAACTCAAAAATACAAACATTAAATCGTGAACTAGCAGATGCTCCTGTTGTTCCCAATCGCAGTTTGTTCATGATTTGCCTCCATGTTTGCTGTTTCTTTAACTAAATTAGAAAAATCCAAATCAACAAGTAAATAAGAGCACATATTAGGAAAAAGAATGCTTAGACACGATTACATGAACAACTTGCTGTTTCTTACTCATGATTTGCCTCCATGTTTGCTGTTTCTTTAACTAATTTTCTTCGCTACCCGATCCCGAGCTATTTCTTAGGTAATCGTCGTACGCGGCTTCTTCATCGGTCATTGGTTGAGTGTGTCCTTCATTGACCTCGTCTTCATACAAGCCCGCTTCATACTCCATTTCCCCCTCGAGTGAGCGTTGATGTTGTGCCCTATCTAAAGAGTCCAAGTAATCCTTGTAGCAAATCGACATCTCTATAGCTGGTGCAGTGAGTCGAGTCCTCCTAATCGATATAACCCTGCCAGAAACAGAAAAAGCAGACTCCGAAGCTACCGTGGAAGCTTGGACCGTTAGTAAATCTTTGGCCATGGCGGCGAGGATCGGAAACTCATCCTCCTTACCTCTCCACCAAGCCAGCAAATCAAGACTTCTAAATTCATCCGGAGTCATGTGTTTCACAAAGTTGGTACCACCATACCTTCCAAGTTCACTGCTTGGGGTGTTTACCTTTTGACGTTTACCGGCGTCTTCCCAAATCATGTAGTACATCCCCATTTCAAGGTCGGTTTGGGATTGGGATTGGGCAACAGCTCTTAACGAGTCATGAATTTGGGAAGACGACCCGTATTTTGTAAGGTAGACATCATACATGTTTGACAAGGTGGTGTTGAAAGCATTCTTTAAAGTTTGGCTATAATAGGGGTTTTGATCGTCGTTTAACCCTAGCTCATCACAAATTTTTTCTATTAAAGCTTCAACACCACCAACATTGATGCAAGGGTTTAACGCAGCAGCACATGTCAAAACAGCGGGTAGTTCTTGAAAATATTTTCTAAATTTTTCTTTCATTTTTACACCCATATCAAAATAAGGTGCACCCCTACAATGAAGTTAACAAAATAATCGCGTATGAAATAAACGTTTAGAGCGTTTGGAGTTGTATAATCGAGTGTGATCTAACCAATACCCAACCTAAACTATATATAGATGTTTGTGGGGGTAAAATGGTAAAAAAAAAAAACGGTCCAAAAACAAAAAAAACGGGCATATAGCCGTTATAAACCGGTTTTTTATAAACCGGTTAACCGGTTTTTTCATAACCGGTTAATAAAAAAACCGGTTTTTCCATTAACCGGTTCGTTAACCGGTTTTGGATCTAGAACTTGTAACCGAAAGACGAACCGGCGGTTTCTAAACCGGTCAAACCGGTTTTTAAAAAACCGGTTTTCGTAAAAACCGGTTTCCGGTTTAAACCGGTAAACCGGTTCCCCAACCGGTTTTTTTTGCCATCTCTACCTGTAGCTAGAGTTTGTGGTCTGGACACACCATTTCCACATGTTTTTGAGCCATTTTACATGCCTACAAAGAACAAGGTTAGGTCAATTTGGTAATTTGTGAAAACATTTGTAGATTGTTTACAAGACTGATTTTGAAATCTGGGTGCAGATACTTGATGCAATCAAAGATACAGTTAATTTCTAAATATGGTCATGGTTGCTTCTTCAATGGCTTGTGTGTTGTGCTTTCAAGAATTAAGATCAAGAACAGCTGGCACATAACGAAATGAAATCAGCATTTTGTAATGTTTTATTATGTTGTAGTCATTACAATGTAAATTCTTTTAAGGGTTTAAGACCCTGTTTTTAATAAATTTTAATTTCATGAAAATAATCATAGGCATTATCAAATACTAGATACAAAAATAATAGTAAATAACTGTTTTGTTAAAATTCTAAATTCAATCATGTTTCAAACTCCTCGTGACTTTAAATCTAGGTTTTCATTTATGTCATTAAGTTCTTTCCAATCCATGAAAGAATTGCATTTCGGACTATGTTTAAGCACTGCAGGAATTTAACATTGATTTAACCATATAATTTTGAGGACCCAATTTATTCAAAAATAATCGATAGGTGTATGTTATAATAGAAAAGTTTGAAGCTATATTGGAAAAATTAGGAGGGGTGTCGTTCGGTGCAGTTTCCGCTAAAACCAAACAAAAAAACCAGAACTTTGGGATTTTTTTAAGCAAAAATTACAAGAATAGACAAGTTTGACACATAATTTACCAAAATAGACATGTCTATTTAGCCTATATCTCTTCAGTCATTGGTTTTTTAACCAATAAACAACTGACACGTCACCGAAGCCGCCTTAGCCTCCACTTTATGGGCACGGAATTTTATAAAAAGTAAACGGGTCCCACCTTTAAGTAATAAAAATTCGACATGTGTCAAAGGCGGCTAAACTTAGCCTACATCTATGGTTATTTAGCCGGCATCTTTGACTCTTAGCCAGCTTCGGGATACGTGTCTAATTAGTTAACCGGCTAAATAACCAAAGATGTAGAATAAATTTAGCCGTCTTTGACACGTGTCGATTTTTTATTGGTTAAAGATGGGGGCCGCTAACTTTTTATAAAATTTCATGCCCATAAAGTGGAGGCTAAGGCTTAGCCGTCTTAGCCAGCTTCGGTGACGTGTCAGTTGTTTATTGATTAAAAAAAACCAATGATTGGAAAGATACATACTAAATAAACATGTCTATTTTGTTAAATTATGAATCAAACTTGTCTATTCTTGTAATTTTCCCCATTAACCCTATAGTGTGCGTTTTTGTTACGATTCGTGAATTTAAACTTGAATATTTTAGGTCAAACAAGTTGGAAAAAAAATAAGGAATTTAGTTAGAAACAAATGAAGTAAATATAAAAAAGTATAAATTTGACCAGAAAATTGTGTTAATCATTTATAAATTCTATTAACATAAAGTTCGGTTCGGTAATCTATCCAAGTTAACATTTTCCGTTTTTCGCAATCCACTAGGCAAAAAAATTTTAAAATGTTAATTTTATTCTTGAAAAATTAATGAGTTACAACATAAATATTTTACGTAAGATTTCTCAACCATAAAAATCATAAAATAGTTTTTTAACATACAATTCTGTTACTAACATTAACAATCCACAACACATTTTGTAGACCACCACACATAGCCTGACTTTTATTTCAGTTACAGATAACATTAAAGCATCAATTGTTGGGTTCTTTTTTAAGAATACAGATAGTTAACAATAGACAGGATAACCTTGTTAGGTTTTTATCACCAAATATTAAATTTCAAACAAACAAAACCATGTATCAATTAGGTTACATATTGTTGATGGATTAACTTATTAATCAAAAAACTCTAAAATTAGAAATTAAACAAGTTAGCCTAGAGAGGGATTAATCAATCTAACGTTCAAGGTTATTTAAAAACAAATTACAACAAAAACCACAAAAGCAGTAATTGGCCTCATAGATGTTGGTGGATAGTGAATCATCAGATGAAGAGTAGCAAATATCTTTCTTACATCACCGGCCATTCAAGACAAATTACAATCACGAGTCAAATATCTTTCTTAATCCACCCAACATATTGGACTCCGATCAAGAGATTTGCAATATTAGGCATATAAATATTCAAAAGAACAAAGATATTAATCGATTTTGAATTTTGAAATTGAAAAACGAAATTAACATAACCACCATTAGAAGATGATGAATAGATTAAACGGCAATTGTTGTAAACAATGATGAGTGTTGTTGTACCAGGGTGCGTATGTTTTATACACGATGGAAACCCTAGACTGGTTGGGCTGTGGGCTTTAATCTATCTTCATATGGCCTTCTTACCAGGCCCACTTAATTTTCACATAGAAACTTCAAAAGATATTAAACTATGGAAGAGCTCGATTCGATACCAGTATCAAAAATATCGATCTCGACTTTCAAACATTGTCCATCTTCTATTATCTCTTATCAAGATCAAGCCTTCTTAACCAATATTGGCAATAGTTCATACGAACCAGAGAGTCACTTTAAATATGTAATAGGCTTATCATCCACAAACAGACGGTCAAATATAAGTTTTAAATCATTGCTTGGGTACTAATTCAAACATAGCAACCGTTAAAGAGTTCATGTGGGAGTGTGATGAGATAATACACATTATGAACCATTTGTTATATTGTGTTAGTAACAGAATAAAACAAGTGGTAGGCTCTTAAGCATTCAAATAGGATTTTTTAGTTCGGCATGTGGGTTCCATCTTTGTTATAAATCTCTATATACATGTTAGGGGTCATATTATCCCTAACGTGGTCCTGAATATTAACTTGATAGCTTGGATTCTCAGCAAGCTGCAGGATCCTCAACTAATCGACTATACTTGTTTTATTTGTGTTATGCTTGCAAGTTACTCACGTACATAACAGCCTACAACGACTAGCTGACTAATTCCGCCTGAAAGATCGGAAGACCAAGTTGAAATGCACGTGGGATTGGAGAACACGTCTTCAAACGATCATGGCGGCCGGAATTATATGAATTTTAGTTATTTTTCATTTCTATGAATGGGGTTGTTGAGAACATTTTAGAGACACATCTTTTTGCACTCACAACACTGACACTTGTATTCTAGCCTTCGCTCTCATTCAGCTCCCGACTTGTAACCAATGTTACTTTATTAATATATTGATGCAAGGGATAATTTTCCCCTCCCGAGGATTTTCCGAAGATCCTAGGCGTTTCCTTGCTACATCGTTGTGCTCATCTTTACTTTTACCGCACTCGTTTACTGTATTACTCACCTCATTGTTGAAGAACAACACTCTACCTCACTTAATGTCACACCCCGACCAAAGGCGGCGGAACATGCCGAGATGTAACGATTGCCCATAAGCGCATGACACTATTTAAAGCGACAATATTTAACAAACTCATTTCATTTCACAACATCGAAAATGTCACATAACCAAATATTCATAAGTCAAATACAACAAAATATAGCAAATCAAATATTGTTCATTTTTGCTAATATCCTAACGGTATTTGTGTCATTTTCTTAATCGAACTCCATAATCAACCTAGATGCAAACCTGTAACATTTCATAAAATAAAGTTGTCAACACAAAGGTTGGTGAGCAATTCATAAGTTTGAACAATAGATATATAGTATGAAAAGCCACAAAACTAGTATACAAAACCATAAATAATAGCTATAAACTTGGATAAATTGACAATCGCTAATAGAATTACGTTAGCGCCACCTAGCTACAAGGGATTGCCAAGTAGTCTAGGATTTAATAGAATATCGTTAATTGCATTACGTTAACGACACCTTGCTACAAGGGGATGCCAAGTAGTCTAGGATTTATAGATTCCACCAATCGAAAGCGATAAACACATAGGCATATAAGCATAGAACACCAAATCGAGCAATTATTCAAGTAAAGTATACAACAACGTTTGTGGTTTAAGACTCAAGTATAAAGCATTTGATTTGAATAAGTATGAAATGTCACCCCAAAACAAAAGATAGAAAACGGGGTATGAAGTTACTCACGTTCAAGTATAAAACTTGATCGGTAAAAGATGAATAACCGGATGGATGAAGTTTAACGAGCAAGGCCTAAATGACAATAAAATCTTTGATTTAGAATGGCTGTCTTGAAGATCTTTAAATAAAATAATTGTTGCAAAAAGTAAACAATTAAAGTTCAAGGTTTAAAATGTAACTATTTAAGAATTTATAATAACAATCCTTTAAAAATGTAAGTTTGCTCGAAACCGGGTTAAAGTATCTAACCTTAATATTTACTTAACCAATGTTAAGTAATAAGGTGGGAAAAATGCTAAAATGCAAGTTCCTTTGGGACAAAGATACTAAAACGGGTTTTTAACGAGTGTTCGGGTTGTCGATTCGGGTCTTGACAAATGGTCAAACCCAAAGTCAACTTTCCAGCATATTAATTGTTATGAGATAACTCATTAAAATATACTAACATTTAACCAAGTATGTAGATCTATTGTTTAGAACTAACAACGCACGTTAAGCGAGTGTTCGGTTTTGTCGGTCCAAACTATGTGATGAGATCAAGTTGGATCCAACAATTCCAAGTACTTAAGAATATAATTAAAATCAGTCTGTAAACTATTTTTAAAGAAATATACAAGTCTTGATAGCTAAAAACACACTTGTGTGTCTTAAGCGAGTAAAAGTCGGTATAGTTCGGTCTGGTTCGGTCTCCATCTCACAAATAGTTCATAGATGGTTTCTACATGCCCAAATATCATAGAACTTGTATATTGGTTTATAAATGAAGAAAACTTAAATATTACAACTAAAAAGTTAACTACAAGTATTTTAAGCAAAAGTTTCGGTTTAGTTCGGTTTCCATCTCCCAACGAGTTCATAGATGGTTTCCATCGCCCTTGATTACCATGGTTGACTTGAGGTGTTTGTTGTGGAGGTGGAAGTGGTGCTTGGATGGGTTGGATGAGTGGTGCATTGAGTTGGGGAATTTGGGGTTGATAGGTTTGGACTTGGTAAGCTTGGGTTTGCTAGTAAGGTACGGTCATGGTTTGGTTAGCAAAGGTGAGGCGAGGGCAATTGTTGCGGAAATGGTTTGGATCTTCACAATTGTAACAAGCTCGGGGTGGTTGGGGTTGGTTTGGTGGGTAGGGTGCATATCGGTTTTGGGAATTTTGGAGAAAAGTTCTTGGTTGGTTTGGTTGGTTAGGTTGGTTGGGTTGGGTTCGTTGGGCGGATCGGCAAGTGGTGTTGAGATGGCCAAGTCGGTTACAAATGGTACATTGGCGACAAGGCGAGTTTGTTGGGTGGTGAAATTCCCAAGCGTTACATAGTGGGTAAGGACCGGTATAGGATCTTCGGTTTTGGGGAGCTTGGGTTTGTTGTTGAGGTTGGGTAACGGAAAAAATTCGGTAGTTGTTTTTGGGTTTCTTCTTCTTCTTGTTGTTATTGTTGTGTCGGGAGGAGTTTGAGTAGTTTATGGCTTGTGGTGCGGGTTCAACCTTGGCTTGCGGTGCGGGCTCGGGATTGTCTTTCTCACTTGCTTTCTTGAGGGTTAGGGTACCCGCCTTCACGTGATTTTCCGATAGCCAACCGGCTAACGTGATGGCTTCCTCAAGGTTCGCGGGTTTGCTACTCGTGACCGAGTCCCGGATTTTCATCGGTAAACCCCCAATATATTTGTCAATTTCATGTTCGGGTGGGGTAACCAAGTGAGGTATAAGAACGCTTAGCTCGTGGAAACGGAGCGAGTAAGCGGCGTTATCACCACTTTCTTGTTTTAGGTTCCAAAATTATTCCTCAAGCTTTTGGAGCTCGTGTTTGGGACATAATTTCTTCTTCATAAGTGCCTTGAGCTCGGCCCATGGAAGAGCCATGGCCACATCCGTACCTTGGAGGTGCATAACACTACCCCACCATGTTAGGGCGGTTCCTCTAAACATGCTTGAAGCGAAGTTTGTCTTTTTCGCTTCGGGGCATTCGCTGTGTAAAAACACATTCTCCACATATTCGAACAATTGCAACAAGGTAGTCGCACAGTTGGTTCCAAAGAATTCGGACGGGTTGGCACTGGTAAATTGTTTAAGCAGGTAGGATGCGGGTTTGGGTTCAATAGGTGCAACAACGGGTGCGAGTTGGTTTGCTTGTATATGGGTCATAAGTTCGGGAATCACCGCGGCCATTTGCATGGCGACGAGAGCGGCCATACGTCGGGTGGAGTCATATCGCCGTTGGCGTCTTAGCGGAGGCATGCTAACATTTATAAAGAAAATGGGATAAGTTTTGGATAAAAAGAAATGAATATAAAGGTGTATAAAATAAAATGAGATTTCGATTTTTGATTTGTGAATCCTAGAGTTAGTATGGAGAAGATGTTAGTGTTAGATAAAATATAAAACTTTGTTTATAAATAACAAAACGTAAATGATTTTTTTTTGAGATAGTTAAGGCTTGAAAATTTGAGATTTTGAGATTTATAGAGTCGGAAGAATCACGCATGAAATCACCATGACTTGATATTCCAACACTAAATAAAAGGTTTTATAAAACACCACGTTGGAGTCCAAACATGTGCACGTAACCACCGCGACTTTTTCATGTTTTAAACTCAAATAACAATGATAACACAATAAATCGAGATACAACGTCATGCCAAAACACTAGTCCACGAAATCACCGTAGCCCTATTTTTTTAACATCGAAAAATTAGGATGGCGACCGGAACGCTCGCATTCGACTACTTAAAGAATTAACATTTATTACACGGTTTATGGCCTAGAAAACGAGCATTATAACTCAGCCATCCCAGGTAAGTAAATCACCTTCGATCCTTGGAATCTTTTTGTCAAATGGTCATTTTATAATGTCTCGTTTTCTTTGATGGCTACAAACCCGATATAAACGCAACATTTAAGGGATTTGAAACAACGAGATCCAAGTTAATCTTGTAATCCATAAAACACAATAAAAATATACTTTTTGCGTTTTAAGGTAAGGATACCTTGGAAATACTATGAAAGTGTGTGTATGTGAACATTTAGGATATTGGTGAATTTTAAACAAGTTCATAAACAAACATGCGATATGAACAATAAAATAGAGTAAACACGTATGAACACACGTATAGGACCCTAAGCATAACAATTCTAGGTCGTTACGTCTAATCACCTATCTTAATTGTCATGGCTCTGATACCAATCTGTCACACCCCGACCAAAGGCGGCGGAACATGCCAAGGTGTAACGATTGTCCATAAGCGCATGACACTATTTAAAGCGACAATATTTAACAAACTCATTTCATTTCACAACATCGAAAATGTCACATAACCAAATATTCATAAGTCAAATACAACAAAATATAGCAAATCAAATATTGTTCATTTTTGCTAATATCCTAACGATATTTGTGTCATTTTCTTTACCGAACTCCATAATCAACCTAGATGCAAACCTGTAACATTTCATAAAATAAAGTTGTCAACACAAAGGTTGGTGAGCAATTCATAAGTTTGAACAATAGATATATAGTATGAAAAGCCACAAAACTAGTATACAAAACCATAAATAATAGCTATAAACTTGGATAAATTGACAATCGCTAATAGAATTACGTTAGCGCCACCTAGCTACAAGGGATTGCCAAGTAGTCTAGGATTTAATAGAATATCGTTAATTGCATTACGTTAACGACACCTTGCTACAAGGGGATGCCAAGTAGTCTAGGATTTATAGATTCCACCAATCAAAAGCGATAAACACATAGGCATATAAGCATAGAACACCAAATCGAGCAATTATTCAAGTAAAGTATACAACAACGTTTGTGGTTTAAGACTCAAGTATAAAGCATTTGATTTGAATAAGTATGAAATGTCACTCCAAAACAAAAGATAGAAAACGGGGTATGAAGTTACTCACGTTCAAGTATAAAACTTGATCGGTAAAAGATGAATAACCGGATGGATGAAGTTTAACGAGCAAGGCCTAAATGACAATAAAATCTTTGATTTAGAATGGCTGTCTTGAAGATCTTTAAATAAAATAATTGTTGCAAAAAGTAAACAATTAAAGTTCAAGGTTTAAAATGTAACTATTTAAGAATTTATAATAACAATCCTTTAAAAATGTAAGTTTGCTCGAAACCGGGTTAAAGTATCTAACCTTAATATTTACTTAACCAATGTTAAGTAATAAGGTGGGAAAAATGCTAAAATGCAAGTTCCTTTGGGACAAAGATACTAAAACGGGTTTTTAACGAGTGTTCGGGTTGTCGATTCGGGTCTTGACAAATGGTCAAACCCAAAGTCAACTTTCCAGCATATTAATTGTTATGAGATAACTCATTAAAATATACTAACACTTAACCAAGTATGTAGATCTATTGTTTAGAACTAACAACGCACGTTAAGCGAGTGTTCGGTTTTGTCGGTCCAAACTATGTGATGAGATCAAGTTGGATCCAACAATTCCAAGTACTTAAGAAAATAAGATGAACAAACTAAAAAGGGTTAGAAGTTAGTCATAAGTGATATGTATAATAAGTTATGTGTGTGTAGATATACATCAAGAACACGAAGTCCTCCATGAAGCCTTGCCTTATGACATTCGAAACTTAACCAACCGGAGTCGGTGAAGTGACAAATAAAGGAAACAAGGGGTGTGTATTATATATATGTTGTACCACCATATTCAAGTGTTAGTAATATTAGATGAACAAGTTAAAATGAAAGAGTATAGTTAGTTGACCTTAGAAATCAAAATAACAAAATGTTGAAGATGAATACTTGGATTTGAGAAAGATTTTGGAGAAGATGAACAACCAAAATGGTGTATGGAGCCTTGCTTTTATAATGGTAAGAGTATGGTTCATACAAATAGGGTAAAGATGCATGTGATGGTTGAAATGGTCAAACAAGTTTTTGGTAAATGGCAATAATAGTCCCCAAAGTTTGGTTTAAGTCATTTTAAGGAGTTTTAAGGACTAAAAAAAATGTTTTCAAGACCCAACAAGTGTAAAACAATATTGTAACATAAAATCCATCATTTTGATTATATCATAAGCTTTGGTTTACAAAATGGGTCGGTTTACATGATAAACGAATACAAAAACGAATACAAACGAGACCCGAAATTGATGAATGTCACACTTAACGAAATTGTTCAATTTATTGCTTCGGTAATTTTTGACCAAAACAATACGTGTGTCCAAAATACCCATACGGTTAGTAATCTATCTCAAGTTGTTCCCTCGATGCATTGCTCTAGCGTGGAACTACAATACAAGGGGGTTAGGGGGTCTGTTGACCCACCATCCGGACAACCAAGTCTTCTTAACAAGAAGTTAATTTTTATACCTTGGTCTCGAAGACTGTTAGTCGAAGAGTATTGCAACAAAGATTAGATGAAGTAAAAGAATAAAATTTGGGAAAGGGTTTCCCGGAATTTCTTTGATCTGATTCGTGTGGGAAGGCAGAGAGTATAAAATCGATAGGTATGTAGAAAATATGATGTTAAAAAATATAGAAAATATGAAGAAGTTGTGGGGTAAATAAAGATATTTTAGTAATTAAGCCTACCTGACAAGAAATAAAAAGTTAAAAGTTTAGAGCAAAGTCAATGTCATTATATAGTGGAAAGTATATAATACTAGAATTGGCAAGAGAAATCTTTGTTAAGTGTGGAAGACGGAGGGGAGTGATGAGTGCTATAACTTTGTAAGTTGTATAGTTTAGTAAAAAGCAGAAAGGACTCCGACGCTGACATGTGTTAAAAAGTGTTTTCTATGAATGTCGTCAAGAGAAACCATAAAAGCAAATCTATTTTATCCGAACATTCAACCCGTTTGACACTTCCCCATTTTTGGATGAATAAGGAGAGAGAGTGAGATATACAAATTGATACGTACTTGATTTATCATTTTCTTGATTTATTCTTTTGAATTAAAAATCATTCTCAATTTCCATTATAACAAAAATGATAATTATATGTAAACCCCAAAACGAAAATTGTTACACGGATACTAAATTGGCTATTTAGAGTATTTTGTGCCTATAAATAGAAAAAAGAAGGGAACTTTCTGTAACAAATAAAGGCCCGGCTGGGTATTGACCGGGCCAGGCCAAAAAGGCACTTCAAATAAAATAAAAGCAAAAATGTCTTTTTTTTTATCTTTTAATTTTGATCTTTCGAGCATCTAAATTGAATTGCTAAATGCTAATTCTATAATAACGTTAAAGAGATACATCCAGCCTCAATGCAAATCAAATTCATAGACCATATAAGCAACATAAATTATACATGTTAATAGATACAAGCCAAATGCAGGTTCCTTTCAAAATCTTAACCACCTACTCGAAAAACATTATCATACACTATTGATGAACAATTACATTAACCACCGTGAAATGGCCCATTTGGATACGTGTACAGGCTATAACTAATCTTGATATTTCAGGCCCTAATTTAGAAACCAAGTGCATAACATCTCTCTGCATGAGTTCAGTCTAAGTCTTCCTTTTACAATCTGTATTCTGGTATTCGCCATTGTCGTCCATAAGACTCTAAAACTTAATTTTACGAGTCGGTTGAGATCGCTTCTTTTTGGGTTTTCAGGTCAGGTGTCTGGGCCCCACTATTTCCTTTAAAGTCCTTGATGAATGTCCTGAGGCAACCATTGACTATCCTGGGTGCTGATCCATCACAGAACCGTTTTGCAAGATCTACAGCCTTTATAAACAGCCACATATGTTTTAGTCAACTGGATCTTGTAGTTATGGTCTTATGATGCACGCACACACGTCAAAAAAGGTAATATTTAGAATGGTTTGAAGAAACAAACCTCGTTAATCACGATTTGGTGACGTGTTCCTAGCACATCAATTTCAGACATGGCGAGGTGAAGAATTGAAAGTTCCAAGATTCTGCCTGCTGGTTCGTTCTGAGCAAGATTTTAAAGCAAACGTGAATAATTACATAATGTGTCACTTTTAGGATGGAAAGCGAGTCGGGCCAGTGACCTGCAAACACTTTTTTGTCCATTTCGAAAATGTTGATATAAATAGGTTCTGTGTTGATCATGATTACAAAAAGAATACTGTTAAAATAAACAATGGGCAGCTTTCAACCCGTTTTTAGATCAAATACAACCCAGACTGACCCATCGCATGTGATTCGGTTACAATTAACACCTCTAATAAAACACAACATAAGATAGAAGCATGTTGTTCAATAATTTTGTTATAGTTGCAAATAAGCAAACATGGAATTTTACAAAACAGGCCATATTTTGAATGGGGAGTGGGTCGGGTAAGATTGACCTGCAAACACTTATTTGTCCATTTTGAAAGTTTTGTTATGAATAGTTAAAGTTTAATTATGGTTACAAAACCAATACTATTAAAAACAAACTATGGCCAGCTTTCAACCTGATTGAGACAAAGTCACAAGACACAACCCAAATTGACCCATTCATAAGTAGGTGGGTCAAAACAGACACCACTAACGACAAGTAACTCGCGAGTAAAGCACTAAAAAGATAGCTTTTAAGCAAGCATGTGGTTCAAACCTTCCAGTTTTGTGGAGCAACTTTGTCGATGACCAGAACATGATTATCCCATTTATCTGCAACAGCCACTAATAACTTTCTAGTGAAGCTGCATTTAGATAACAAACAGAATCATTACTCTCAAAGCTAGATTCATATCAACTACTCTTAATTACTTATGCTTGATGTTTACCGCAAGATTAATTTACTGTAAACCAACTTTGGAGGGGCTGAAAGGACTTCAGCTTCTGGAAAACCAAAATTAAGCTTATTATAAAGGTGATAAAAACAGGTAATATGAATACTTGTGAAGTGTGTGATCTATATTACCAACTTCAGATGCTTTCTCGTCTACTCTCATAAGTTCATCAGCTTCTTCAGCTGTCTCGGTTTTCACAGGAGGTCCACCAAAGCTCATGTGATTGTACTCCATTAATGTCACTTTATCAAACTCATAACCTATTTCTGTATTGTACAAGCAGCTTTCACAGTGAGTTTACAAAATAATGATTAGACGAGGTTCAAATTTCAAATACAGAATCACCAAATTCAGATCAAAGATATATACATATACTCACCTCTTCTGGCATTCACACGCCTCTCAAACAACCGTACTGGATCGGATCCCTCCAAACAAGCAGCGTATATGATTGACCTAACATTCATCAACATACAATTCGTCTCAAACAAAACTAACTATGATTAAACTAGATCCAAATTATGCTCAATTTATGCATAATTCTTATAATCCAGTAAATAAAAGCCAAAATTTAATGAAATCGCATTTGAACTTACATTTATCAGCATCCAATTAGTCTCAAAACAAAACAACTACGATTAGCCTAGATCCAAATTATGCTCAACTTGTGTACAATTACTATAATCCAATACATAAAAGTCAAAATTCAATGGAATCACATTTGACCTAACATTTATCAACATTGAACTCATCTAAAAAAAACAACTGTGATTAGACTAGATCCAAATTAAGCTCAATTTGTGTATAATGATTACAATCCAATACATAAAAATCAAAATATATCACATTTGGCGTAACATTTATCAACATCCAGTTCTTTTCAAAACAAAACAGCTACGAGATCCTAAGTATGGTCACTTAGTGTACAATGATTATAATCCAATACATAAACCGGTGAGCACATTCCGGCCACTTCTGGTGCACCGTAATTAAACTAGATGCAAATTATCTTCAACTCGTGTATACTAATGATTACACTCCAATACATAAAAGTCAAAATTCAACGAAATCACTGACCTAAACATTTATCAACATCAAATCTATATCTCAAACAAAACTAACTATTATTATACTAAATCCAAATGAAGCTCAATTTGTGTATAATAATCATAATCCAACACATAACAATGAAAAATTAATGAAATCGCATTCGACCTAACATTTATTAACAACTATGACTATAATATCATTATTCAACATATAAGCATCATAATTGAATGAAATTATAACATACAGTGCAAGCTCTCTGGCGGCTCTAGGGCTACAAAACCTCCCGCTCTTATCGATTTTCGGCATCTGCTCTTTACTCACCGAGTCCTCTAAACTAGACTTCTCCAGTATTTCACCGACAGGGAGTGCGGACGTACGGAAGAGTGACGCCAGAGGTGACGTCAGCATCACGGTGGTGGTGGTGGTTGTTGTTGGCTGGAGGAAGTTCAACCGCAGGCATTTGCCGAAGGGATAACAGGTTAATGATGAGCAAGTGAGAGTGAGTTTAGGTTTAGAATAAGAAGTGTGTGAGCAGGATAACAGTGCGTATGTTAGAAGAGAGCTTGTATCCATTGATGGAAGAGACAGAAGAAGAAGAAGAAGAAGAAGAAGAAAGATTATGATATCTCAAACATCGAACCGATATATGATATTTATAATTTGGGATAGCCAGTGACGATAAAATGAATAAAGATTATCATCAACCAATATTGTTCAATATGAATTATTAAAATCCAATATTTCTAATTTAAATGCTAAAACTAAAAGAAGTCACCCTTAAATATGGCATTACACATGTGTGACCGTAAATTTTCATTTCTTGATCATAATATTTCAAAAAGGTTTTAACTGAACATTTTCAAATCATGATTATATTAACATGAATTCAAATTAAGAATTACTAAAAAGGTTAATTAAGTAGGGAGTAATTTTAAAAACTTGTGGGAAAGTTTGTGGTTGAAGCTTAGAGGGTGTTTGTTTAGCTCTAAATAAAGGCATTAAAAGGTTCATGTCTCATTCGGTAGTGTTTGGTTCGTCAACATAAAACCTCCCTCTTGATGGTTTAGACTAGACACCTCTGAGCGATTCCATGCTATCCAGGTTCACTTTCTAGTTTTGATTCAATGGATTTCTATTCCATCCTCAATTGATTCAGATTTAATCAATTTATGGGTTCTATTTAACCCAATTTATTTTAGTGTTTGGATTGAATCGATTCGGGTCAGAATGGGTCGATTCAAAACAGGTTCACTTTGGTACTGTGTATAGATGGCTTTTGAGGTTATTTTACATACTATAAATCTATTTGGTGTTTTACACTTTTTTAATGTTGAACGTGTAACTTTCTTAGTAATAATGAATGTATGCATTGAACATATAGGAAGAAAATTAAATTGATGCTTATTGATACATAGAGTTTGTATTCCTATGATTATCTTCTCTGGTTGTAAAGATGATAAAGCCTTATGATGCCCATAAAGTGTTTGTATATATGATATTCTTAAATGCAAGAGACAACCTATTGGTAAGCTTTCTTTTACAATTTTAACAAGTTAAATGTGTATTTGGATTTAACACATGAATTTAAAAAATATCCATATACAATGTTCATTCGCACTTCTTGCAATAACAAACACTACTTAAATTAACTTAATTATATATATATATATATATATATATATATATATATATATATATATATATATATACTAGTAGGTACCCGCGCGATGCAGCGGCAACTACAATTTGCATCCCGATACTCTCGTGATATATTGCATACTTCATTGACACAATTCGATTTACAAATATGTTAATATACAATCTAACTTGTGTAGGGTAATAAACACATATAAACCAGCAAAAAAAAAATACAGAACTTGAATAATCATATGTATCAATATAATGCCTTTGACATCTCCTAGATCTAAGTTTTAATAGCACTCCTTGCGTTTCTTTTGCTTGGCTTTTATCTTCTCATGTTCTTAACATAGGCAATGCTGAAGCGCTCGCCTAGGAACTAAAAGCGCATTTATTGAGCCTCGCCTAAAAATGGGCCTAGGCGCAAGAAGCGTGGGCTTTTAATAACTATGATTTAATGTTCTCAAAACTTGTATAAAATAATTAAAAATGTATATAAATATATTATTAGTTATAAATAAACAACCCAAGTCTGAATGAGCCCTAGTGTGAGACTTCAAACTTTAGAATGATATATCTAAAACTGCACCATTCACCTGCATATTGTAAAAGCATCACGTTAACGGGCCTAAATAATTTCTAAAAGTTACATGTACTGAAGTAGAGGTGTACAAAAAAAAGCGGTTCGAAACCGGTTAACCAGAAACCGAACCGGTTTGTTTCTACAAACTGCTTTCTGCCAAACCGGCTCCCAAACCGAACCAAACCAAACGAGGGGTCGTATAGTGGTTTGGGTATTTTACAATCAAACCGATTTCTTTGTCTTAAACCGGTTTAAAATCAACCCGAACCAGTTCGGATCAGTTTGGCTACTTTTATGCTTAAACCGATTTCTAAACCGAACCGGTTTGACCCAAACTGGTTTCGAATATGCAAGAACCAAACTGGTTCGGTTTTAAAACCGGTTCGGTAAAACGCTTTTATACACCTCTAGACTGAAGTAATGAAACTTAATATCTTAAACTTAGTATATTATAGAGAGTGCAGTAAACTAGCTAAGCCGCTCATAAGCTATTTGAGATTGACTCGTTAAAACTCAAACCAAGCCGAGCTTAGATGATCCCGAGCCTAAGATTAAGAACTTTGAACAAAGTTCACACACATACAGATTATCATAAATAAATACACATAAAATGTAATAAAATCCCCTTTATATTAGTAAATAGGGTCAACCCTAACTTTTAAATTGGAATAGATGTGAAACATTCAAATTAAAGGAAATAAAACACCCTAAGCATAATAACCCTAGCTTGAAAATTGGAGCAGATGTGAAACAGTTACGTAACAGTTTGCAGCAGGGGCATTTTAGCTTTTAATTTCATATCAGTCACACACGTATAGCAAAAGTATCTATTGAGAAGTAAAAAAATGTACCAACTACCAAATAGTGCTTAGAATGAAGCTAGATACAAAGGGTAGAACCATAGGCCATGTTACAAAGGAAAAATATTATATCAAATGATCTATAATGTTGAGATTATGCAAGAGTTGTTAATGACACAAAATATGAGCTAGCAACTGATACAATTAACTTTGGGTGTCAACGGACAACCCATTTTCATCCAACCAACTCGTTTATTTAAATGTCCGTGTTCAATCGTTTGTTTGATTCAAGTTAAACGAACAAACACGAACATGCTCTATCATATTTATGTAGCAAATAAATTTAACAATATCATTTTCAAAATCTTATTTAAAAATAGATAAAAAAAAAGTGTTAATGGGTCTAACCAACCCGGTCCATTTTGCTTGAACCTATGTTAAAATAATGACCACAAATCCTTCAACTACACAAATAGTCATACTTTTCATTCTCAAAATAAAATACATATAAAAAAAGATGCAATATATATTATAATGGTACTTCAGTATGTTTTAACTCAAAATGGCATGAATTAGTTAACAAACAGAGTCAATTTGGGTTACTTTTAATCATAGGCAGTCAAACGAGTATAACAATAAAATGAGTGTGCAGTAATAAATGGTTGTAATAGTAATTTTTCAAGAAACAAGACGGTAAGCAATCACCTTTTCGATCCACATAATTGACATCTCCATGGTGCATTAATGAAAGCCGCAACGAAACTTATGTAAGCGCAGCTCTTTAAATATAAAAAACAGATGAAAGATATTTAACAAAGAACACATTAATTAACCAAGCTCACCTACTGTTCTGTCTAAACCTCTATAAATGTAGAAGTCAATGAAGGCCAATTTGTTCTTGCCAAAAAAGAAAGTAGCCATATTATGTTTGTGCGTTTATGTTCGTTCAAATAACAATAGATAATAAAATATTATTTGTATTTTATTAACGTTCATTTATGTTCGTTCATTTAAGTTTTATATTTGTTTGTTTATGTTTTTTCAGTTATGTTCATTTACGTTTGTGCGTTTATGTTCGTTCAAATAACAATAGATAATAAAATATTGACTTAATTAACTGCTCATGTTCGTTTAAAGTTAACAATGATATTATTACCATGGAAAGATGTTAATCTGGAATTGCAAAACCTGCATTCATGAACCCGCGCTTTGCATATTCAATTATATTTTCCCAAACACCTGCGGATAACCATGTATCAAAAAAAATTATAGTATCTTTTTAACTAAAAAGTGACTCCAACTAAGCAAATTGTTGAGGATACAATAATATTACCATCCAATATCCGACTTTCACCATATTTATACAACTTAGATGATCACATCCTAGGTTTGACTAAATCTCCTCAGCTTGTACCTTCGCAGATGGACTTTAAGGTTTTGAACTACAAACATACAAAATCGTATTCATCAATCAATTACAATACAAGTGTTTCGATTTAAAAGAACAAATATTGGAAAAGAGAGATATAAATGAAAACATAAATTAAATCAAATGTAGTACACAACCACATTACCTCAAGAAATTCAAATGAACACTAAAAGTCTCCCCCATCCAACTGAGATGCACCATCAAAATAGTCACAGACCCCATTTCACCGGAGTGCGACCTAACGCTAGCTTAGCCAAAAAATTAACAAAAAATTAAGAATCGGATCTAAATAGGTATCTATTTAGAGAAAAGTTCAAATTCAAATATAGTTATATGTATTTACCTGATCTGTCGAACCAAAAAGATTGTCATCGGATCTATGTCGCCGGAAAGTCGGTTCCACGGCCAGAACCTTAATTGCCCAAACTAAAACTCATAGAGCGAAAAAAGTACCTAAATGTAAAGACGATTTTAACAGACATAGAAAAAGAGCAAACTTTTAGGGTTCAATTATGTCACTTTTGCTACACACTGAAATAGTTACCTCAAAATGCCAAACTAAACTCACATACTCATCCGGACAACACCTGCAAACTGATTTAAGCAAAGAGCAAAACTCAAAATCTCAAAAAAATCACAATAAAAAAACAAAATAAAAGAACTAACCTGGAATTGAGATTAGCCTTCAAACCATCGATGTATTCGAAAGCAAATTCACTCTAAACCATGAAAACGACCACACAATCACAAATCGGTTGTTATTAAGCATTTAAACCATCGAAAACTCTATTAGGTTTTGGAGGTTTACCTCAGCCATCGCGTTCTTCCTGGATGTCACATCATAAAAGTACACTCCTCTTTGATGTTGATGGTATCTGAAGGGGTTCCCAGGAGTATACAAATTTATATCTGCTTTTGATTTTGAATTGTAGCTAGTTGGGAGTTAGAGACCGCCATTTTTTAGATGTATTAGAAGTTGTTCAATATGTATAAGATGTTATACACTCTTAATTTTAAGAGTTTTTTTTGTAAAATTACCATCTTGTCCATTCTATATACATATATATATATATATATATATATAGATATATAGAGTAAGGTTATAACAAAATTTCATGAGAAGTGTAGGAAACAATATAGACCCTTAGATGGATTATAACATACAATGATAGAATTGCCATAGTTTTTTTTTTTATTATTTTTGGAATTAAAATCAGTAGGTTAAGACATGCCTTCAATTTTGGTAGCTTCCATATTACTAGTTTATTATTAATTATATTTTAAAAACCTTCCAAGCATCATCATCTTCATCTACAGTCATCTTCCTCCATGAAACTTTTTGCAAAAATAAATCGACTTATATAGAACCAAAAGAAAAGAAAAGAAATTATAACAATAATAACTATAAAATATTGATTTAGTTGTCTATTTGCGTCACGCCTATATTTCTAATGAACACATGAAACAATAAATAACAACTTATTTTTGGGATAAAAATGTTGTGATTTTATTGTTTTCTGTCATCAAGTCATAATAAGAAAACAAAATTAGTGATCCTTTATTCTGTTTTAGTTTATAATCACTTGTAGTTTCTGTAATTTATTGTGTTTTAGTTCATATGGATCATGGATAAGTTCATACTTTATTATCACTGTGTTTTAGTTTGTTGTCGGTGTGTTTTAGTTCTACACAAATGTTCATGATGATACACAAATTGTTTTAGTTATTTATGTTGTGATGATCAAATGAGAACACAATATTATTTAAATATTTAGTTGTTTATTTGGGTGTTCTTATTTGTTATGTTATAGTGTTTTTTTTTTTGAAAATTTTGATTTAATCTATTATAGGAGAATTAAAATTATTAATTAAAATTGATACTTTCCATAAATAATATAACACACTAGACGATTATGTCCTTGGTGTGTTATAAAACAAATACAAAAATATAACACATCATAAATTAGATCAAGTTTCCATCTTGACCATTGGATAACTATTTCTAATGATCAATATCTCTTCCTACACTTCTTAGACACTTTGTATTTTTTTATAATAACCTCACTCTATATATATATATATACTAGTAGGTACCCGGATGCGTTTTTTTCTCTATTAGATAGGATGAATAAATGTAAAATAGATGGAATGATAGAAGGCTCTAAAGAGTCAAAAGCGAAAACAAGTGCATATTAGGTTCTAAAAACCCAAAATAAATAGTCTTATAAAGCAAGAATAAACTGATCAAATTAATGGTGGTTGTATTGGCATGGACCGATGCTAAAATAGTTACAATCTAATAGTATTTGGATACCATTAAAACATTTAGTTTTTTAAGAACATTTCTTGTTGTAATGCATTTCTCTAGAAGAATTTCAACTCATGCACTAAACAGGCAATAGAAGTAACCAAAGTGCTTCTTTATACAAGCCTGAATCCAAACAATACAAATCTAAAGAAATATATATTCAGCCCTTGCTGTCGACATCACTTTGAACAGAAAATCTTCAATGACCAAACCCTTTTTCTTCGCTTCCATTGCTACCGATAAGCAGTTACTATTCTATGAGATAGCTTCTCTATAAATCAAATAAGCTTTCACTAATCACTAACATTCACTCAGAAGTGAAAGAAAATCCTATCACAGTTAACTATCTACCTGCATCATTAATGTTTAATGTGTAAGCTGGTATGAAGATCAGTTGGGCGGTTAGCCATGCACAAGTGTGCAGATGATTACTACACATGTGCTCGATCTTCATTTATAAAATTGACATAATACATGTTATATTTTACCCAAAAAAAATCTGCAATTTAACACTTCTCATTTTGACTAATGATGTTGTCCCTCACAACAGGAACTGTCTAGTACTTCTTGCATCTAGTAAATTCAAGGGAAGTTGCAACGAGAATTTCCTTAATAAGTTCGGTCTCCCTACAAGATGAATTCAAATATTAGTTGTAAAAATGTCCAAAATGCCCTTAATACCGTTGAAATGCTATGAGAGAGTTACTGTTTGCAAAACAATTAAAGATAAAGGTTTAAAAAACCAATGAAAATGACTAAAACCATCCAAATCAAAGCAGGTCAGCTGGTTTTGCTAGTTTAAGATTAAAACAGTTTGGTTTATGACTGAGTTTGAAAGCTCAAACTAACAGATTAAATTCGTATTATTATCTTCAGTTTAAGAATATGAAGTTGTGTATATGTCATATTTATCATTTATAATATTTTAATACAAACTAACTATTTTGAAAAAAAAAATGGTTCAGCCCGTGAAACTGCGCGATGCGGCGGTAATGACAGTTTATAACGCATCACCCGTTTTCTGTTATATTTCTTATTCGTAGCATCGGTGTACTCAATCTATGTCTTACATCTATTAAATAATAAGAAAATACAATTTATAACTATAGTAATTTAAGTTAACAATGAAACCATTCATCCAAGTTAACAGAATAAGAATAATTAAGAAACACAATTTTAAACAATGTTCTCTATACCATTTTATATATAAATTCTTAAAATGTTAAGTAATGTTTCACAAATTAAGAAGAAAGTCCAGCGTTAAAAAGGGAAGACAAAATTAATTGAAGAGAGCAAACACGAAATATATTGTTAAAATTAAGTCAAATTACAATTGATGTAAATTTGACAACCACATTAACAAATAAAATTTGATGATCAAAATAGTATTATATATAATAAATAAAAATATGGATCACAAACCATCCCACCAGAAGTCAACATTGACCCACCGAAGGTCAGACAAGGTTAAAAAGTCAACATTGACAATAAAAATGAAACACCCTGATATTACTGCCAAATGTCCACATTACCCCCAGCCTGAGTAATACCAGTTTGTTAATTTTAATTTGAAAAATAATTTTGACTAAAATGTCAAACTTGTCAAAAATACGATAATTAGTTCCAAAATACAAAATCAAACACCCATTAAATAATATCAACAGAAAAAAAAAGACAACAAAAATATATAAGAGTAAGAAGACCT
Organism: Bidens hawaiensis; assembly: GCF_021521415.1. Classification (NCBI taxonomy): domain Eukaryota; kingdom Viridiplantae; phylum Streptophyta; class Magnoliopsida; order Asterales; family Asteraceae; genus Bidens; species Bidens hawaiensis. The sequence continues at coordinate 1,670,872 of NW_027491042.1, forward strand.
CACCTATCAATATGATCCTCACCTCGAATGGACCTTTATTGCTTCGTTTTCTTTTGATCTAAATAAACAAGTAAATAACAAAATTTTAAGTAAAGAATATTATTATTAATGATACTTAAATAATATAATAAGTATAAACTATACCCTGAAATCCTGAATGCATACTATGCTTCAAAATACGAATATACATAGGGGTTTGGAGGATATCTTCACACTACACGGGTGATCGTTCGCTTTTAGCAACCTCGTCTTCAAAACTAAGTAACAATGTCACGCCGTCTTTAGAGAAATTAGCAAAGCATTGGTCCTTAAGGGAGTCATTTGATCACAAACCTTTCTTTCAGTAACAAAACATCAATAAACGTAACGCCCTACCAAAAAAAATATAATACGAGCCATTATCCAACGAAAACCAGATGCAATAGCAACAAGCATGACAAATATAAAACCGAAAAGTCAATGGAATCTCTTTTGCAACTGTAACAAATAACTCATTATTACAAGTATAAGCATAAATATTTTCATATTTATGCTTATAGTTATTAAGCATAAATATAAAACCCGGTACTTTTAATCAATTCCGAGTTCAATCAAATGTATAAACTTGAAAAATTGAAACATTTAAATGCCAAATGTTTTTAAATAATCTGACGTGGTCTGACGGTGTGACACGTGTCCCGTCACATGTCACAAGGTGCCACCATCTTCCGCCACGTGTCACCACGTGGCAACCCTACATTGTGACTCACCAAAGCTAGTGTAACATTTCGGTATTTTCTGTTATATTCATTTAACCGTTACCTGACCCGTTTAAGAGTTCGGGTCACTCGTTCAATAAAGTCGTTACTTTTATTTGACTATTTTATTGTTATAACAATTTTATTTAATAATTTAATTATCTAAAACTTACAAAATTGGCATTTTTCTCCAAAACCAAAGCTTTAACCCAAATATGTTTCCAAACCTAAACTACAAGGACCTGCTGTGTAAATATAGTATTATATCATTATTATAATCAAATTAAACCTAATTCTTCTAACCTGGTCCGACCGGTCTGCCCATGTATCCTACCCGACCCGGTTCGCGACCCAGTTTGCAAATCACCATCAATTCCCGTCCAATCGATCGAACTAAGTTAGGAATTTGGCATATTCACTTGTAATATTCGTTAACCGGCACTTACTTTTAGTAATCATCGCGTCACTCGTCCGTAATTTGATCGATTAACCATTTTTAAACCGAATGGAGCCCTAATCTCCAATCCTATATAAACTAGTCGTTTTGATTCAATCAATTCACACCAAACCCTCTTCTCCCCATCACCAACACTTACCCTAAAACCAATTCAGTTTACACAAACGACCCGTCATCAATTTTTACTTTTTTGGCCAAAACTGTATTGCAAATCGTTCACAACCAATTCGTTCGGACTAAGGTACGTGCTATACACGGTCAGAATCACGATCAGGTGAGGAATCAAAGCCCCATAACAATTTATTCGTACACGGACTGGATTCATCGTTTTGATGATCTAGGGTTCTTTGATCGTTGCGTTCTGTATATGTTTTTTCGAAATCAGATCATAACCAGTTGGGTTGGCTAGTTCAGCCGGTTGTGTCTCTTCGGTAATGAAGGCTGGGTCGCGGGTTCGAACCCCGCCCAGCTCTATCTATTTTCTGTTATTTCTTTTTATTTGTAGATTTTCTAATATACATTCTAATCAATTAAATAATATAAGAAGATACTTAAATATAATAAACCGACACTTTAAGTCGTACTTTCGTCAACTACAACCCGGTTTTGGGTATTTTTATTTGTTTATATTTTATTAACCTTTTTGTTTTTCACATTATTTCAAATAGACACTTTAAGGTCAGCTTTCTCGTCAACTAAACCCGAATTTTATTAACTTCTATTATTGTTATTATTATTGTTATTGATATTATAATTATTTCCAATTAACTATTTTTATAATATTATAAATATTATCATCATCAAAATATTATTATAGAAATTGTTAGTAATACCATCTTTTATCATTTTTACTAGTATTATTATTATTATTACTTAGCATTAATATAATTATTATCATTATCATTATTGATATCAAAATTATTATTAAGATTATTGTAACAGTAGTATTATCATAACTATTATTAACATTACTATTGTTATCAATATTATTATTATTATTATTATTATTATTATTATTATTATTACAAATATTATTTAACTACCGTTAACAATATTATTATTATTATAATTACTAATAATATTTTAGAAATATTATTATTATACCCTTATTTATCACTAATTTCAAATATTGCTAAACCATAAGTTTTTGTTAATAAACCAAAGTGCCGTCTAACTTATAAAGTTCAATTCAAAATCCCTCGATGTTTACTTAATTACTTTCAATCAAAACCAAATAAATGCAAATAATAATTCTCTAAATCTCAAAGTTCACAAACAACAATTCCTAAACCACTCAATTCTTTGTTATACGTTTTGTTTCAATTATAATCAATTTATTGTATCTAGGAACCATTATAGACGTAACACGAGGAAATTTAATTGTCTTTATTACATTCTCATCAACACAATTGCAGGTAAGTAAATCCACATCCCTCTTTTTACCGTTTTAATGTTTTGGGGGCGTTATGCGTTCACAATTAAATTATTGTGTTCCACTATATGCGTAATTGAGTTGATATGTGTACATGTACTATGTGTTTACTTTATGTTGGTTGGTATCCTCATCCTCATCCTCATTAGTATGATCATACGTCGTCGGAGTAAACTGTTATCTATGTGATTCGGTTGAAAAGGCAACTTTTATTTATTGTTATAGTGGTTGTAGTGATTTACAATTATCGCATGGAATTGTCATTTTATTACAATATATACACAAAATCGTGGTTTACTTACTCAACTTTATGTTGACAAATATATGTATTTTCACGCATGACGCAGGTAACTCTTATTGGATGATATCAAGAATGTTGAAGTAGTGATACCTTAGGTTGCCCGATGATGTGAAGAGCGCTACTAAATCTAAGTTTATTAATGTTATATGTATTCGATTTGAGAACAAAGATGTTATGCTTTAAATGTATGGTTGAATGAATTAATAATTTAGATATTGACACGTGTAATTACATAGTGTGTTCTGAGCTATGATACAACTAATGTCGCGCCCCGGCATGTTCCGCCGTAGGTTGGGGTGTGACAGCTAGTCGCGATACGCGACGGCTATTCTTTAGACCATCGTGTATCGCGATGATGACCCGAAATTTGCCCATAAATAAAGGTTTCCAGCCCCTCATTTCACACTCACATTTTCACAACTCTTTCTCTTTCTAGAAATTACTCTATCTCTCTACCTCGATAAATGTGCCAAGCTACCTCGTAATCCATGCCAATAAACCGATGATACCCCGAGTACTGACGATATCATCTTGAAGTTTGTGCCACCAAGAAGACAAGCCGACGCCCCAACTTGAAATACGCGCCAACCCGAGACGACCCGACGTTTCGCCTTGAAATACGTACCGACCCAAGACGGCCTGACGTTCCGCCTTGAAATACGTGCCGATCCGAGACGACCCGACTTTCCGCCTCAAAGTGCGTACCGACAAGTTTTGAAGACCGGTGAACCTCGTTTTACGTGAAGGAATGTGTTGATCAAAACTCTCGATATACGTGAAAGCCTCGAAGTGTTGCCCGAGAGTCTAAAAAATAATAAGCCAAGCAAGGTAGGCATAATGCCCGAATAAGATAATTATAAAAATATTGAAAAGGCTTAGACCTTAGTCGAGGGTATACTCGATACCTCGAATAAAAAAATGAAAGTAAAAGCAAGGAAATTATATAAAAATAAAGATAAAAATATAATTGTTATTATAAATGATCTTAGATAATAAGAGAAAATAAATAAAAGAAAAATAGATGAAATTATCTTTATTAATAAATAAAGATAAAAGTATTATTTAAAATATTTTAAATAAGTAAATGAATATATATACTGTTTATATTATTTATATAAACTAAATGATGTATATATATATATATATACATTTTGGAAAAACGTAGATTTTAGAAAAGAAAACATGTCGGATTAAAGGTCCGAATATAAGAATAAAATATACATGATTTGAACTATAGATTCAAACATGTTAGAAAAGGAAAAGTAGTTATTTGTTCATCTTAGAAAAGAAAAAGGAAAGTAATATAGGTTAAATTAAAAAAATTTTAACTTATAAAAGAAAGAAAGAATGTTTAAACTAAAGGTTTAAATAAAGAAAAGATATATTAAACTAGCATTTGAGCGATGGCTTCGACAAAAGAGATGTTGATATGGAGTTGTTTGAAGAGTTCTAAAAACTTCCCGTATTGAGCTTTCAATCGTTCATGCTTCAACCTTCCTGGGTATGGAATAGGGGGAACATAAGTTCGGACTGGTTCCTTGGGTTGTACGGTGCCCGTTGGGGTTAGTCTTTCCCGTGTTTCATCAGGAGACTCCTTTTATATAACCGGTTCTAAAGTTGGTGAGGCAACAATGGTTGTACCGCTTCTGAGTGTAACAATGTAAGCTTTTGCATTCGGGTTGGTTTGTGTTGCTTGGAAGAGTGCTAGGTGGTCTTTCGGATAATTGTCGGACAATTTGTCCGATTTGAGTTTCTAGATTCTATAGTGATGCTTGTTGACTTTTGAGATCGGCTTCATGTTTTAATAACACTCCGCTGATATCAACAGCTCTTGAGTTGGTCTTTTTTCTGCTTCATTTGTTTTAGTCATAATTTGGATTAACATCTCTTCGATCTTTGAGTAGCTTGGGTTTTGATGGCTATTATAACTTTGATCTTGAAATTGAGGTTTAGGCTGGAAGAGTTGATTTATCGGTCTTTTCTCGAATCCTAGTAGGGTTTGATTGTTATCTCCGTCTTTTAACCTGAAATTCGGGTGGTTTCTCCATCCTGGATTGTAGTTATTGCTGAAAGTGTTGTTCTGTCGAGCGATGAAATCGACTTCTTCCATAGCCATGATGACTTGTTTACAGTCACTCGTCTTATAATTTCCTCCCCAGGTGTCACATGTGAGTCTGGTTTTTGATAGCTCGGCTTGAAGTTGTTCGAATTTTTTATAAAGGGCTTCAAGCTGTGCTATGACAAGAGTATTGGAATCAACGTAGTGTATTCCTTTATGGGTAGGTGTAGATCTTGGTGGGTTGTAAGCGAAACTCTTCTTTGCGGCTTTCTCCAGGACTTCAAATGCTTCGTTAGGTGATTTGGATCCCAGGTCTCCACCAGCAATTTGGTCTATGGTCTGTTTGTTTTGACTGGATTGTGCGTCAAATAAAGTTTTTACTTGTAACCATACGCTCAGTCCATGGTGTGGGCATCTTCTTAGAAGACTTTTGTATCTCTCCCATGCTGCGTGTAACGATTCATCATCATCGGTCCGGAATCCGGTAATGCTGGCTCGGTATTGGTAGTTTTATCGGGCGAAAAATATTTAAGGAGAAACTGTTCAACCATCTGGTCCCAAGTGGTGATGGAACTAGAGGAAATAGATTCTATCCATTCTAGGGCTTGACCCCTTAGAGAGAAAGGAAAAAGTTTAAGCTTGATTTGATCGTCTGAACAGTTTTGGATTTTAAAGGTTCCGCAGATTCGTAAGAATCGAGATATGTGAGAAAGAAGGTCTTCATCGAGGAGACCATGAAATTGAACTGAATTTTTCACCATATGAATGGTGCTTGATTTAATTTCGAAATTTTCGGTGATTTCGGGTGGAACCACTCCATTGCCGTAACCTTCAAGAGTTGGCTTGACATACTGGCTCATGCTCGGCTCATTGTTCTAGGCCGCCATCATTTCTTTGGTTTTATTTTCTCCTGATATGGTGGCGTCTACTGATTCGTCTTTGATTGCTTCGGCGGTTTCTGCAGTCCGTTTACGTGGTCGTCGACGAAAGAGTCGTTCTCGTTCAGAAATTGGAGAAACAAGCTCAGGCTCAAAAGTAGAGGACATACATGGGACTAAATCAAAATTAAACACTAAAGTAAAAATTAGTTAAAGTTAGTATAAGTTAAACTATGAGTTAAGCTATTCTTGAGTAAAGTAAGGTAAATAAAGGTTAAAATTAGGCTAGCCGTAAAATTATATAGTTTAATAGTTAGTAAAAAAAATGGAAAATAAAGTAAAATAAAAGTTAAAAATTTGTACAATTATAGACAATGATTAAATTAAAACTTGGATCGTTCTTATAAACGTACTGTGTCCTCGGTAACGGCGCCAAAAAACTTGATTCGTGTTGTGTAGCTTGTATAAATATGATAGATTGGATATTTAGCTTTTGCAAAAGATCGTGTTTTAAATTTATAAAAGTGATTTCTACAAAGACAAAACACGCACAAAATAGGCAAGTGTAGCTATCGTATATGTAGAATAGTATTTGTAAGAACCAAGTATCAATGCGTGGACACAAATGTTTCTAATGATGAATCGTTGTTTTACTTTAATCGGAGGTTTTAATCATTTTGGGGTTAATTTTCGAACTCTTTATAAAATACTTATATATAATATAGGTTACCAAGACGAGAGATTCTAAACGAGTAGTTCACTTACGTGAAGGTTACCATCTAAGATCAAGTATCCACTCCATTTTAGCATTGATAATTAATATTCAAACATGTGGTAAACTTGTCGTAGAAATATATGATAGATAGCTCCTTAAACCTTAAGTGAGCATCTTTGGCAGTTGTTTTGGACAAAAATCTGTTGAGGATCAAGTATCCAAATCTGTTATGTGAGGTAAGGTGCTAATTCGATAACGACGGGTATATAAGCGTAATATTGGTGAACACAAAGATTTGATCACGAGGGAAAAAGCCCTTAACCAAGATAGTCTTACTTCGGTCAAAACTTATCAAGATAATCGTTGGTAAAATAACTCCGGTCAAGGATTAATAAGATAATCTTTGGTCGAAGCACTTTAGTCAATGATCAACAAGGTAACCTTTGGTCGAAGAGTATATGGTTATCGTGGTTTCCGGCACAAAAAATCCCCGGACGGTGAAAACTATCGCAGTCAAGTATATTGATAATAAAAGGTGATTACAAGTGTTTGCGAAGTATATGATCGAGATTACAAAGAAAGCTAGTGTGTAGAGAGAATATATGGTTCTGCTCTAGTGTGTGTGAGAATACATATGTTTCCTAACTGATCACAATCTCCATTATATATAAAAGACAATAACTCGAGGGAGTTATGATTAATAAAGACTATTAACTAATAATCCTTAAAAATCCGCCATGTCTTCAATATAATCGTAACAGCCACTTTGACCACGTGCTCCATCACTCAGGCTGCGAAATAGGTGGTAGACCAGGTCTTCTAGCCGTTACACTTATTAAATATCAGCCTTCATATAAGATACAACCGTTAATAGTAGCAAATACCGAGGATCCATGATCCTGACATAGCTCTGGAACTCTTCAGAAGGATAATTAATCCAGACACGTTAATATCTCCTTGACTGCAATTTAGTGGATAGACTGAGTCTTCTAACCGTTATACCTGCTAAATATAAGACCACACATGAGAACAACCGTTAGTAGATAATAAGTACTGTGGATCCTTGATCCTGACAGGATCTAGAACACACGCTAAGGATAATTGATCCAAAACATATGCCAGGATAACATATTCACATTGTCAAATTTCTGTGCACTAACAGAAGTAAGGAGGTAACGTGCGCATTTTAAAGTCCACCCTTTCCTAATGTCATGCCACCTCAATGATGTCAATTTAAGTTGGCAAGTAGTTTCGTAAAGTAGAAAGATTATGATTGACTTCGATTTCTCAAATACCAATTCTAACAACTTCGGGTGGTTGTAGTTAACTCACACAACCTCCCCTTGGTTGATTTATGTAGGTTATAATTACACATTCCATTAACATATGATTTCTTTAACTAGCATGATATCCTAAGCAAAGCCATTTTCGAATTACCAAGACTTAGATAAATACATCATAACTTATATCTCATCATTTCTAAGTACAATACAAGGATCCATGTTTCGATAATGTATCAAAGTATTTCTATCTTTCAAGAACATGAATCGATCATGAACGATTGCCAATAGAATTGACAACCACCAACTTTGAATTAGTGATTTAAGATGGTGAAACATTTTTCATCAAAAGATAATTGTAATATAATCATGTACTTTACTAGACTACACCACATGTTTTGTATATTTATCAAGCAAAACAAAGATTCTTCATAGATTTTAGATGGTAAAAGGAGTTTAGCTCATAATGAGCATGGTGATTAACATTAAAATGGATGATGACAATAAACACATGATTAAACTAGAAAAATCTAACCAAATGCAATTCAATCTTCCTTCTTAATAATGATGATGATGGTTGATGATGATGATTGATGGTGATGACCTCCAAGCCTTCAAACTCTTCACTAAATCTTCAACATGAGTGTTAGTGTGTGTTTTTATAAGAGAAAACCGGATAGAACTCTTTTCAAGGCACACCAAATGAGTGCAACATGAGCCACTATTTATAGGCAATCTGGAGAGAGAAGCACAGCCTCGTGCTTGTGTAGGCACGCCCCCGTGCTGTTTAGTGACATGTGCTAAATTCATTTTGTCTTTTCTTGTAGACTTCCACGGCCTCGTGGTTGAGAGGCACGGCCCCGTGCTTGTGTTCCCAGTTTTTTTGTCTTTTCTTGTAGATTTTTGTCTTTTCTGGTGTTCAGAAGCATGGGGGCGTGTTTCTTGAGGCATGGGGGCATGTTTCTTTGTTTTTCTTGTGTTTTCTTGTGTTTTCTTTTGTTTTTCTTCGTTTTTTCGCTTGTTTCTTCGTTTGGGGCTTGGTTTCACCTGAAATTACATTTTATTATGATAGTAGCTTTTTATGCTATGTTATTTGATAGAAATTGCAGTTTTTAGATATTATTTGATGCTGAAAAGATGTATAATTTTATGTACATCACCCGCGGACAGTGCATTGAAGCTGATCCAAAAGAAAAGGTGAATACACCCCAAAAACTTTTATAACTTGATAAACTGAGTCAAATTAGAAATTGATTACATAGGACTGCGTATCCCTAAAACGTTATAAACAATAAGTAATACGTTGGCCCTCAGGCTATTGTATACGTTGTTTGGATCCTTACATATGTGGTAATAAGTCGGTGGGCACACCGCACCACACTTGGTCACGACCTCCGCCACGATGGGCCGGCAAAGTTACGTCCGAGTGAGAATGACCATGTGTATACTATGGTACCAAAGTAATGCCGAACGCTGCGGTGTTTGCTGAGTAGGTCGAGTTAAACTTTAAGTTTATAATTTGATTTAGACTTAATTATTTATAAGCCACGATGGGCCGGACCAAAGTTACGTCTCGAGGGGTAATTAAGTAAAAGAAAATATTTTTCGCGTCAACGTGTTCACCAGCATATAGCTGGCGTATTTTTCTAACATTTCAGGGAAATACAGTATCAAGAATTAGAGCAATTAATGAAGTGGATGTTCGCAAGGTAGAGATGGCTCATTGTTTTAAATTATTAAAATAACATACTAAATTAAACAAAGATTTATAAAACAAAAATACTTAGATATATATATTCCGAGAAGCATTTTTCAAACAAAAGAATTTATATTTTATTTATAATGATTTCAAAGTATATAAATATTTTATTTTAAATAATAAAAAGTCTTCCGCTGAAATAAACTCTTATATATTTACAAAATTGGTACCAACTGTTGGCCACACGCCTAGGCCCTAAGTCGGGGTGTGACAGATTGGTATCAGAGCCATGTTACATGGACTAGCATAAGTGCCCGCGTGGTGTCGCGAGTTCGTGCAAGTTATCCCCTCGTATTGGTTTGTAGTGTTTGGTGTGGTGTGTAATGGGTTATCGGTGCGAGTGCACCGTCGCTTGTGTATATGGTTTGTTGGATGCTGATTTTTGTGCGTGGGTGCACATAAAATATTAACGTGGGTTCTAATACTTAACTGTTGTAGCAAGAACTGACAAGATAGTCATTAAACCATGCGTTATCTTTTGATGTTTTCCAATTTCATCATTTAACATTCTTATATGCTTACACACGCGTTGAGGCGGGATGCGCATTAAACCACAAAACGAGTCGATTATTCACTATATGTTAAGATGCTTAGAAAGTTCAACATGATAAACTTTATTAAATGAATACATCCAAATATGTAAATTTGCTTTAAGTGTTCATACAAAATTGATCTAGAATATGATATGCATTTGTCACATCCAGTACTGAAGTAATGTAAATGGGTAAAATAAGAATTCACATCAAACCACACCTTTTTCATGGGTTATTTACACACCAGTCACATGAATAATCAATATGGCCAAAAGTTACCGACACATCAGCTCACGTCGTTATCACTTTTCACCCATAAATCACACACAAATTTAAATCAATAAAATATGGAACCAAAGCATGCTATACTCAAATTATCACATCCTTATGTGGTATCCCAGCTATCGGGATAATGAACAATAATAAAAAAACAAAACCATTCGCATAATTAGATCGGGGTAGAATCCAAGATTCCAAGCGTAAACCTTAATATACCTTGACAGTAAGTGAGGTCAAGCGAGAGCGTGTTATGCAATGAGCATTGATTCTTCATAAAGTGATGCAAGTATCAGCTATGATTAAAATTTTTTTTTTCCTTATTTGCTTGTATGCTTTTGGAAAAGCTTAATAAGCACATAAGCGTTTTAAATAAGAAATCCTAAACAAAAGTGGCTTTTCAAATGTCATTTACTTGTAAAGATGCATGCCTTCATGAAGCTCCCTTTTCTCTAGTATCCTTTTGCTCCTTCCTCCTTCTATAATTTTGCATATGAGTAAATGAGCATTGATCAAACAAACAATTTTAGCTACAAAACAAAAAGAATTTAAAAAATCGGCGGCATTGGTTCAATTCGTGGCATATATATGTTTAACTTAAAATCAGTTTTTAAATAAATATCCATAAGATTTATTTGGGGTTGGATCAAATACAAATAAAATAAACGTACTGATCGTATGAATTGATTGATTTGACGGTGGCAATTTTGTAATTGAAGGATTCTTTCATCTATCATCTGTAACTCCCTGTTCCCGCGTCTTTTCTACAAAATTTGTACTAATTGAGATTTCCTTCTCTAATTGCTCCATCACTTCCACATGTCTTCTTCGTATCATCCACTAAAAACCCGTTGTATGATGAAATCAATTGAACTATAAGATTCAATTAAAATGTCTTAAATATCACATTTAAAACATCTTATACATCACATACAAAAAAAGTGGCCTTTTCAGTTATATATTGCATTTCCTACATATTCCATTTAGGAAATGCATCATCATTCAGGAGCAAATCTTATGCACTTTTGTAAGCTCGTAACACATTGCGAACTATTCACTCGACCTCAACTTCAACTTTCTTTATGAATTGGAAGTCCATAAGATACCGATTTCTCCAATCTCAATGCAACACAAATAGTAGGGTAGCTCTCTACCACCACAAGTCATGCATCTGTAAAAAAATGTGACTACTTAATTGCACACTTTAAAAAATGCTTGAAGTTCGTAGATACCACATTAATTTGGCAAGTGGCCGTTCGACAACATTGGTAAGCCAACACCAGTTGTCTGATGCTAGATTGTCGCTATCTAGTCAAAAACAATTAAATCAAGTTCCTAATCACCTAAGCAGCTAGGGTAAGTAGGGTGTCGAACCACGAGGAGTATGTGGTCAGTGTAACGTGTAACAAATTTCTAATATTATGAAGTAACAGATTGTAGGGTTGATCACACAAGCAAACAAGTTTCGGTTTTAATATCGATTAAGCAAATAACAAATTTCAACAATTAACAAAGACAAATAACACCTGTGATTCAAGTAAGCAACTATACAGTAATCTCATGTTCACATAACAAATTAATTTTCAAAGATCAAATCAGATTGACTAACTAGGCAAACCTTAGGCGGCAACAATCGCTAACACACGACATCGGTTATCAAACAGTCCATGCCAGTGTGACTCAACTAAGGGCAATTGTATGCTTCATCATATTCAAACTAGTCAAAACAGCCCTATAAGTAATTATTATAGCAACTGGCAAACTAATCGTTCAGATCAAAATAAACATAAACCAAAACATCAATACTCATAGATTAATCATAAAAAATTACAAATCATTCGTTCTTAAGACATGAGAAAAATTGTAAAATGCAATACTCTACATCTCGGGTATGATTCGAGAAGGCTAGCCGAGCATCGTCATCGATAGATCTTCAATTATGATGAGCAAGGCCATTAGGATTGACCAAGAGATGATTGGTAGCCCTGGAATTCACCCAAAATCTCCTAACAACTTCTGGAAGTCGTAATAATGGTTTAGGGTTTTTAAAATAGAAGATATAAGTTAAAACTCGATTTTTACCGTTTTTTATGACCGCCGCGATACGCGATGGTCATAGCCTTTTTCCGTCGCGTACCGCGAGACCTCATATTTGGATTCCTCTCGTCGATAAACCCAAAATTCATATATTATGAGCCCCGTAACTCATTTTCTTGCCCGGGATATGCTTGTTTTACTTCTTGGTCACGTTTTGTCAACCTATCTTGTTCAATTTTAGCATCGGATTATGATTTCTCATCCATACTCTTCCCGAATCCTTGTAACACTTCCCAAGACTTCAAATCATGCTCCGGTATTCCCGATATATCATTCCATGCTCGTACAAGTCTCCAATTTAGCATATTTAATGATCAATGACCTGAAATACATAAGCACGTGTGAAGTACCAAAGTTCTAACAATATACTCAATAAAACTACATAACTAATACACTAATATATATACAAAATACCCGAACAACACGTCCCCGCACTTATCTTTTGCTTGCCCCTCAAGCAAACTATAAAGTAAATATCAACCTTCATCATAGGTATGCCAATTATCACCATTAATATTAGTAAGGTTAAGGTCATACCCAATTAATTAGAACATGGAGAAGAATTGTAGACTTTTATGACAATAAATGGATAGTGGAGTGGATAATATGATATCCAATAAACTTATAAACATACATATTTTAAATATTATAATAAATTTGTTGGGTTGGTTTTTTGTTATTTACCTTCCAACTTAATGCACATGCATATTTATAATTATCTAAAGTAGTTTTAGTTTTTAAATCCAAGGGTCAACAAATATTTTGTACCCCTATGAGGTAGTTATTGCAGTTTCACGCAAAAAACTTTAAAGTTAACTCCTTTATCAAAATCATAATAATCAGTGACTTTAATTTCATCTTTAACATACCCAACAGAAGTCAAAGCCAACGGCCATGGGTTATCCAAATAGTTAGTTTGACCAAAAGGGTCAACAATAGGATCAAGAAACGGCATACCAATTGCATGCTTCATTAAACCAAGTAAAACATATAAAACCAAAAATAACTTTAAAAAATAAGGACAATTTGAGAACACAAAATTCTAAGTTTGTATGATTAGTATAATAACAGGGATAAAAGGTAGAAAGAAAAAGTTTGTATGGAAACAAAATTATTATGGATTTGCTAGAGTCTCTGTATAGATAATGACTTGTTTTTCTTTATAGTACCGCAAAGAATAGTGCGAGCCGTTGCCATCCTTAGTTGTGTCAATCTCATTAGCTAATCTAGACACAAGTAATACTCTAGACTCTCTAAAACTCATCTAAACTACTAACCTGCAAGTGAACTGATCGACTCTAGTAAAGTTAAGTAAGTCCGGATATCGAACCCACAAGACTCTTTAAATTACGTAAATTAACTAATTAGACTCGACTAACTGACACGACTATTGAATTATTATTATTATTATTATTAGGGGGTTTACTTAAAAACTAAATTTAAACTAATTAAGAAAAATAAGTAAAATAAACAAGAGACAATTTTAATTGATTTAAATCGGGATGATGATGAAAAACCAGCTAGGCTAGAATCCCCAAAGTTTCAGTTATCAATTAATCGGAAAATGCTTGTTATGGAACCGAGATCCTTCTCAAGAAGACACATATGAATTTCTATTAAGTTCTTAAAAACACCAGCTTTAATATTAGACTTCCTTACGGTTATCTAATTAATTATGACTAAGTACATTTAAACGACAACCTACCTTACATCGCGGAAATCAAAGGTAGTTTAATAAATTCATTCGACTTAATAGACAAAGTTGAAAAATCAAACATACACGGACTCCTTACGAAGAACTAAATCTGAAAATCTTAATCAACCAAGACCTATTAAATAACCTATCACCTTACAACTTTTTAGATTAGCAGAACACTTTTTTTATTTTACTATAATATTGTTTTTATGAACTTATTATAAATCAATCACAAACTAGTCAAGAACACACAGTAAATGACCTAACAGAATTCTATTATGTAACAGACAATTACCAAAGAAACTGTGAAACAATAAAACTCATCAAATAAAATCAAGCACCCATATGCATCGAATAAATAATATTAAACTCTTTAATGATTCATAAAACCATAATAAAAAGCAAGTTCCAAATAAAATAAAACTTCAACAATGGTTCATCATAAACCTAGGCAGTATATAAAGTTTAGCCTAGTATCTTAAAACCAAAGAAAACAAAATACTTAAGTTCAACAACCAAGCTTATAGTTAAAATAATAAATTCAAACCGAAATATGATGATGCTTGGATGAGTAAATTTTGAATCCAAACGATCTCGGCTCAAACCAACAACTTTCTTCTCTCTAAATTCGGTGTCGAACTCCAAAACTCAAGAAAACCTTCGTACTTTTTTTTCTTTTACGGTTGTGTGGGTTCTCTTTTCACGTGACCTCCTCTTAAAATAATAATGATTCCCCACCCTTTATAGTATAAAAAATTCTTGGCATCCAAGTAATTTGTTAACCGACTCCAATCCCTTTGCCTGGGGTTTTATGGCCCATTTAAAAGTCCACGTTTACTCTTGCTTTTTCGTGAGCTTGATTGCTTCTTACTGCCATTTAACACATAATAGAAGTAAATAGTTTGTCTTATTTTAAATCCCACATGCAATAATCTATACCAATTTAAGAATTCATCATTCAAGTTTAAAATATTATTATTTATTATAGAATGTTTTATAATTGTAACAGGTCATAATAAAAACGAAACTATAGTTTTATCAAAAAGACTATAAAGAAACTTAGTGAATATAAAATGTGTTTATCGTTTTAATTGTCGATCTTAAGAGTAGCAAAATATACTCAATTTAGCTCGTGATCTCTTAAAACCATATAAAAAACGTATGAACCACTTAAGAATAATATTCAATAAAAACCATATTAAACCCGATTAAAAGTGTAAGAAATGTTTGTATAATATATGTCTAATTTAGCTCATATAAAGTCTCTTTATAAATAATGGCTTGTTTTTCTTTATAGTACCGCAAAGAATAGTACGAGTCATCGCCATCCTTAGTTGTGTCAATCTCATTAGTAAATCCATCATCTGATACGACCAAAAACTTGTCGGTTGTGGTGATGTATGTTATGGTCATCCCTATTAGTATAGGCCTTATTGGGGGTGGGGGTACCCATACTTTTGTCCATATATGAGATGTCATCTTCCATAAATCTACGGTCCAGTTTGGTAAATCGCGAGTAACAAATTTGTGGAGGTCATTGTGAATGACAACCAAATGAACACCCGAGGGTTTTGTTGGAAGTTTTGGGAAGGTTGTTTTACCAAGTTTCTTTCTGTGAGTATCAAAAGCCAACAACAAAACATGCCGCGTTAAATACGTGGGTTCCACAACAAATTAAAGAACTCCGTTGTTGAATATTCTGATTTTCCATTGAGGGTCCTTTGTTCCCAGCAAGTATTCGTTTGGGATTCGAACTTTTTTCCAGACCCCTGATTTTGGCGAGTACTTGTATAATTTTGTGTTCTCGCGGTCACGTTTTACATGTAGAAAGACATACTCATTTGATGTTATAAGTGTAATCCAACAATGTCAGATCGTGTGTTGAAAATGCCTCTAGTGGTTGTGGTAGGTAGAGTTTTATATGCGCTTGTTAGAGGGTTCTAGATGACCAGGTTATTAGTATTGTAACAATATAAACATATGAGCTCATTAAGAGTTGTAAGACTGTTGACTTCACGAGGATCTGACCCGCCTGGCAGTGTAACGACAATATTTGACATAGGATCTGGGTATGATGATGTAAGGGAGTAGATTGTGGTGTGCCACGGTCTGAGCACTATAATATTTTGGTTGTAACTTCTTTGAAGTACCGACAATGTGTTGCGGTAAATTTTCTTTTTTGAAAGTAATGAGCACCATTGTTTGCATACGGTCTTACATTGTGCTATACACTTAGGTTGGAGCCTTATTAATATGTTGTACACTAGTATATTTGTATGGACATCTTCAATCAAAATTGGATGGGGTCCAAACGTAGATTTGGTACATGAATTTGCACTTTTACGCATGCCTTATATGGAGTTTTGTATCTATAATGTGTAGTTGAAAGCATGTGTTTATAGTGTGTAATCTCGTGTATTTTACTTGTTTATATGTATCAAACATGAGTACTTTGAGTGGTTTTATGTTTACAGGTGCTCGGAGCTTAAAGAAATTAATTTCCAGCACTTAGGATTAGAGGTGCACAAAAAACCCAAACACGGAACATACGACTGACGTCCGAGCCAAATAAATCTCTTTGTTAATCATTGATTGAAATAACATGAGCTTCATTTCAACATTAACAAATAAATAAAGGTATGTTTTATTATACATTATTTTTTAATTAAACTTTTATTTTATTTCGATTCAAATACATTTTAGTTAAATGTATTAAGTTAAATTGAAGCAACAAAACTTTATGTTACTAATTTCACTAATTAATTATAATTAAAATAATATAGAGATAATTAAAATTAAACCGGTTAATTTTAATTTATTACATAGAAGTCATTCCCTAATTAAAATTTTATTAAGGTGATTGCAATCTACAGTAAATTATGTTTCAAACTCATTAACATCATTACTTTATATAAAATCAATTTCATTATATAATTATTTTTTCAATTGTATACATTATTCTTGATATTTATACGTAATTAAAAATTATTCAAATATTAATTAAATGATAATTGCATCATTTAAAATTAAAAGTTTAACTATAATACAATTAATATGTTATAAACAAAATGGATTCATATGTTATAAACAATTACAAAAGTTTAAATAAACATACAAATCTACATATACTATGAGTTGGACAACAAAACCTTGTAACTTTTCATAATCTACATATATAATATGCAAGTAAAACATAAAAGTAACATTTATAAATTTATCTAACAGAACAATGTAATTGTATATATTCATTCATTCATACGTTTATATAGACATTATTGGTTATAAACTTGATATTAAACTCTTTGTTGTTTGATTAATTTTTTGCTATCACATGGAGCTAATGTTAATGTATATTTATCAAATAATTGTATTTGTAAAACAAAGAAAGTGTCATGGTCAAAGACGTCATAACTAATAAATTAATTAGTGCTCAACATATATTGCAAAAACTTAAATTCAAACGATTTACATATATAAAAAGTATAAATTGTTTTGAAGTTGTCAAAATATAATATCATTAATTATGATTATATCATTTTGATCAAATGATAGTTAGTTATCTCAATATTTGAAATCATTCTTAAAATACAGAAATATATGTAGCAATACTATCAGTGTAATTAAAATAAATTTGAGTTTAAATAATTTAATTTGACTTCCATAATTATTCGGGTCTTTTGAAAAGCGTTAATAATTTAATTTGACTTCTAAAATTAAGTAATTTAATTTGACTTCCACAATTAAGTACATGAAAAACAAATTGTAAATTAATTAGTTACCTTAAATATGTTTAAACAAAAATCAACTGTCATAAATTAAATTAAAGGTAATTAATTTGCAATGATTTATGTATTTAATAATGGTTATCATATCAATAAACTAACCAAATAAAAACTAATACTTAATAAACGATTATATTAATAAAATACTTTTAATATTAATCAGAAATAATATATAGATAATATAAAATTGTAAAACACCAAATGAACTTCACTTAATACAAGAAACTTTTGAAGAAACTTTTAAGTACAACTTGACCAATAATGAAAATCATGGAAATGTGAAAATAAGTGAAAATCATGGAAAATTTATTATTGTATTTATGTGATTAAAATCATAGAAATACATTGAATAGAAATTGATATCAATAGATAACAATTGATTAGTAACCGGAATAAATGATTGGTATGATCAGAAATTATATATTGGTTAGTAAATAAAATAATTAATATATATATTAATTTGCAACTTCTTAACAGCTTTAGGGTAGTACCCTTGGCTTTATTAGTTGTACAACTGCCTTTAGCTTCTTCATGCTTTAATTTGTTGTACATGTTGCTATACTAAAAGCACTCTACCTTTTATATTTGTTAAGTTCCACGTTTCAGAAGTCTCTCCACGTGTGTTGTACGTGTCTCCACTCTCCACCTTTTACATTAGAGAGAGAAGAAGACAGTGGTGTTTCACCACTTTTATGTACAAATTTACATCTCTCTTCTATGGTACACCGTCCTCATCATGACCTACCGTTGCAGGTTCCTATTTGGAAACCGTAGGTGCCGGCGGTGTTCCGTTAGTGTTTTACGGCATCTGATATTGCAAATTTGTGTTGGTCGGTTGGGTGCTCATGGGTAACCTGCTGCTGCCGCGTTCTATTTAGAAATCCTAGGTAGTGGTGGTGTTTTCCGGTGATGATTCTTTTGAGTTTCTCCGATTATGGGTTCAAATGGTGAGATTATTCTCATTTTAGTGGAGGTTTTTGGTGTTTATGGCTTGAATGGTGTTCAAGGTTCTGATCGAAACCTTCATCTTAACCCTTGCGTGTCATCGGTTGTTGTTATTGGCTGGTATATATGTTTTGTTAGTGTCATGGTTTGAGTGTTCATTGTGCTTCATGTGATTTACAACCTGCACTTGAAATTGGTTAATTTGTGCTGTGTGCAGCAATTGTTAGTATCTTCCTGTGGACTTTAGTCCATTGGTTGTTGGTCATTGTTGGTGGCATTTGGTTTTACCTTATGGTTGCTATGTTGCCGATGACTTTTGGGTCGTCTATGGTTGCTGTGGATTTGCAACCTCTGGGTTCGAGGTTGTGACAGAGAGATTGATTGTTTGTATAACTTTGAAGCGATGGTCTAATTACAGGTTGAAATGAGGAGACTTTAGTTGTGGTTTTTGGGTGTTAATGGGTTGACAGGTGTTCAAGGTTGCGGTTTGAAACTGATTGATGTCGGTCCGGTGTAGCTCCTTTCTTCTGAGCTTTATTTGTTTGTACTATATGGAAGCTTGGTTGTACTTTAGTGGTTATAATTCGCCTACTTATGTTGTTTGTACATTGTGTTTTAGAGTGCAGGGAATTGAAATGCTTCTCATTCTATTGTGTTATTTATACTGATTGTAATAGTATGTATATTTCAAGGAAAATAATTGACTTACATGGTCTCCAAGCATATTATGATTTTACTCCAACAATCAATAATTTTTATTATAGATCTGCAAAATGATTAAATTATAATAAGGGTATGCCTCCGAGATTAAATGGTTGAAAATTGAACAGTTGAGCGGCCTCTAAGTCTAACGTATTGAAGTCAATGTACATCCTATTAGTATAGAAATATATATAATTCGAATTTTACACCATGTTCCAAAATGTAAACAATTTAACAAGAAGTTATTGTTTGCTGAAATAATTGGCCAAATTTTCTGTTACTTTTGTAAGGTGTTGGAAACTTTGAACTACTAGCCAGATTATCAAAATCGAGAAGATTTGATTGACTCTCGATCAGATTCGACTATGGTTTCACAACCCCCCTCAACGCGGGGGGTCGAAATACTAGTTACAAATAAAACCGATAACAGTTACAAATAAAATCGATAACAATTGATATCTCATAATAATAGAATTATCAATGATGGTAGATTTGAATTATGTGAACAAATCTACCATTAATATCATAGTGTATAACCGGAATAATTACCAATAATTTGAATAAATGAATTACCAATTGGTGTAACCGGAAAGTTATAAGTCAATAGGTGTTACTTTTAGTAAAAATTTTGAAATCATTATATTTTAAATATATTAACTGTATAACTTGTAACATACTAATAGGTAGGGTGAGCAAGATAAGGGTCGGACCCTTGAAACCCGGTTACCCGACTCTTAAAACCCTTAATTAGACTCGGATAGTTAATATGGGTAGGGTAAAGGGTATTTAAATTTCACCTTAAAGGGTAAAAGGGTTTCAAGGGTTCGACCCTTTTTTCAAACCCTTGACCCTTTTACTATATAGATATACATCAGATTCATGATTAATATAAAATTTATGAGAGGTTTGTATTTCATATATGATTCATCAGAAATTTCCAACTACTAAGAAAAATAAAAATAAAGGGTCATACTACTGAATTGAAACATATATATGAAAATTACGGAATTGTTCTCTACCAGTAATTTGTGAATGTGAATATTGCTTGCATCAATTCAAATGATTGATAAACTTTCGAAGTTAAATTTTACTATGTTATTAACTGAAAGTATAATTGTTCTATGATTCATATATTAAAGTCATTTATGAGATATGCAACTTGTGAATGCAGGGAAAAAAGGAGATATGATTACTGTCTTAAAGGGTAAAGGGTTGGACCCCTGAAACCCTTATTTATACCCGACCCTTTTATTGGTTAGAGGGTAGGGTCTCGAGTCCAAGTTTCTTCCTAAAAGGGTAAAGGGTCAGGGTATGGTATTAGGTAAAAGGGTCGGGTCTTACCCTTTGAACAGTCCTACTAATAGGATCTGTAATGATTGGATATATAAATATTTATCTATAATACTTTTATAACTTATTTATTTGGTTTTCCAAATATAACGTAATTGGTTATATATAGAAAACATAATGTATCTTACAATATATTAACAGAATAATGTTTAAGTCAAAGATATTGAAATATAAAAAGAGAAATCTGCAATTTGCCTCCCTGGTTTATATCGTCGCTGGATGGGTTAACCACTGAAAACGAAATTGCGAATGTTCTGCCACTGTGAAATTTTGGCGGGGCAGTCTGTGCCCTTGCCGTCAGTTGACCATGAGTTGACTGACCAAAAAAAGTTGAAATGACCATTTTACCCCTGAGCCTATAATTAATTCTAAAACTAAATATCCAAATTTCGTGTAGAGGGTGGGGTTCGACCCCCCGACCCCTAGTTTAACAACATACAACACCAACCATTTGAACTGAACTAACATTTGATAAATCTATACAATATGTAATATATATTCACCATTTGAACTGAACCAAGAATTGAAACTTTATACAATATGTAATATATATTCTATATATTCATCATTTTTTTAAACGTTTTTTTAAAACCATTTTTTTGTAAAAAATTTAACGACTCGTTTTTTAGTAAACTTTTCGCCCGAAAACAACGAAACGACTCGTTTTTTTGTAAACTTTTCACTCGAAAACATTGAAACGGGCCGTTTTTTAGTAAACTTTTCACCCGAAAACAACGAAACGACTCGTTTTTTAGTAAACTTTTCGCCCAAAAACAACGAAACGACTCGTTTTTTAGTAAACTTTTCACCCGAAAACAACGAAAAGCGTAAGGCCCCGTTACCGATGCCTCATATTTGGACGTTAATTAAAACTTTCGCGGAACATAAAACTTTAACCGTTTATTACAAAACAATTAATCTTTTCTTTAATACTATATCACAAAACATTATATTTAAAACATCCTTTCGTTCATCTTTAGATGCCAGCCGTTCAATCCATGCCATGTGTCATCCTCATGTCGACTCTTTAATCTGCTCACCTTCGTGCATACTAAAAGTCAGCTACGCTGAGTGAGTTCTAGTTAATCAGGCGACATACATTACATACAATACGTACACATAACATGCAAACATACATATCCGAAGATATATACTAATACTTAACCAGTACCCTACTTTCGTACATACATACATGCATACATACATATCTACAATCACAAACCTCAGTCTACCATGAGTACGTTCATAGTCCGCCGTCTATACCTGTACTCAAGGTCGTGAACATGAAAAAGGTCCGCCGTCCTTACCTATGTTCACCATCTATGGTACGTACAAAGTCCGCAGTCCTTCCCTGTACCATCCTATGTTAACAACACATGCAAGGTCCGCAGTCGTTCTCTGTGTTGCAAACTAAGTGATAACACGTAAGAGGTCCGCAGTCCTCCCCTATGCTATCACGACTCAACTATAGCAAGTGTAAGGTCCACATTCCTTTCCTATGCTGACACCTATTTCTTAGCACGCAAGAGGTCCGCAGTCCTCTCCTATACTATCACAACACAAATACAGCAAGAATAAGGTCCGCAGTCCTTTCCTACGCTGACTCTTATTTGAAGCACGTATAAGGTCCACCGTCCTTAACTACGTTCTCATCTATCGTCTGTAACTCGTATAAGGCCCACCGTCCTTAACTACGCCATCACCTGTCAAGTCTATGTCCAACGGAAGTTGGAGGGATTTGCCATCCTAACTTACTACGTCAGACGTAGAACTTATATACCTTTTATGGACCTGTATACGCATACTTCACATATACAATAATTATAGCATAAGAACACTCTATCAAGCCATTTCCTGACAGTACATGCAATATCCGAAGATCGTTCATGTACCGACAAGAAATCATTTATACATTGTACGTAGTATTCATATTCGTAACTATAACTTGACAGTACGTGCAATATCTGAAGATCGTTCACGTACCGACAAGCAAATCCTTTAAACCGTTCACATATATCACATAGGGCATACACTTATCGCTTAGGATACGTGTATTAACAAATCACATCGAGTATGCACACAGCCCCGAAAACATAACAAGGAATGGGGCTAAAAACTCAACTGATCTCGGTTACTTCTTCTGTTAATGGTTACTCCTTATCGAGCTGTGCGCGTCTAACTGTTTAATAATGGAATATCAAATACTACTCTAGCCATCCTCATTGCTACTTAATTAGTCTTACACGTCTAAGCCGGTTTTACTTCATTGAATCGTTACCTGGTTAGTTAATCGTTACTCATTAATCCTTTAAAGGTACCTTTCATAAATTATCAAAGTCCAAGGGCTAATATGTAATTATCTCATTCTTTATAAGTCCAGGGACTGTTCTGTCATTATATCAGACTTCTAGTTCGCTACAGTCCCTTAACGAATTGGAGTTCATTCGTTGCTTCCATCTCTGGCTAATTCGTTACTTTATAATGAATTGACCTTCGTAGCGAACTGAACCTTATAACGAATTGGACCCTTGACGAAAGGCCCTTCAGTAACGAATGGAACCCTACTAGTTCGTTATCTTCTTTTAACGAATGACCATAACGATTCGAGGTTAATTCGTTATCTTTTCCCCTTAACGAAAAGGACATGAACTGAGGCTAGTTCGCTATGCCTTCCTTAACGAATCACCAGACGAATTACCCCTACTTCGTCAACTTCCCGTTAACGAACTAGGGTTAAGTCAGAATATCAGCGAACATTCTCTGACATCCTTACCTCGTACCCAACATTCTCCGGCGCCGCCTTTCCGGCGCCGCCATTGCCGGAAAAACGTATTCCAGCACCGTTTTCACCTTTTTTCGTCCCGTTCCATCCAGATCTGAGCTAGGGTGACCCCTAAGCTCATCTTAGGTTTGGTTTATACCCGATTCCACCCAGATCTCGTGACTTCAACGGTTTAACGGTGTCGGCTCGTCGTTTCGTGACTAATCTAACGGGTTTGAGTATAAACAACATCATACTATCATTACCTCGGGTCGGAAATCAGTTATCTTTCTTCTTCTTCTTCTTGGTTCGGCTAGAGAGAGAGAGAGAGTAGGATGAGACAGAGCTAAGTGTGTGTTTTGGGTGGTGTATGGAATATGTGTAAATGAAGGGATTTGGGCATAATGAAGGTATTTATATGATGGGTCACGGGCTTGAGCCCATGTCCTATCTTCCTTCCATTTTTACCCAAGTCCATTACCCATATTACTTAACCCAACACAAGCCCGACTCGTACTAACTCCTACTTCATTTAATTATTTCTCCGCTAACCCGAGTAAACTTTCTCACCAAAAACAAATAATATAAATAATATTATTTTAGAAATTTCGGGATGTTACAAAAAGTGTCGTTTTTTAGTGAACTTTTCGCCCGAAAACAACGAAACGACTCGTTTTTTAGTAAACTTTTCGCCCGAAAACAACGAAAAGTGTCGTTTTTTAGTAAACTTTTCACCCGAAAACAACGAAACGACTCGTTTTTTAGTAAACTTTTCGCCCGAAATTAACGAAAAGTGTCGTATTTTAGTAAACTTTTAGTCCGAAAACAACGAAACGGGCCGTTTTTTAATAAATTTTTGTCCGAAAACAACGAAAAGTGTCGTTTTTTAGTAAACTTTTCGTCCGAAAACAACGAAACGGGCAGTTTTTTAAGAAACTTTTCGTACGAAAACAACGAAAAGTGTCGTTTTTTAGTAAACTTTTCACCCGAAAACAACGAAAAGTGTCGTTTTTTAGTAAACTTTTCGTCCGAAAACAACGAAACGACTCGTTTTTTAGTAAACTTTTCGCCCAAAAACAACGAAACGGCCGTTTTTAGTTAACTTTTCACCCGAAAACAACGAAAAGTGTCGTTTTTAGTTAACTTTTCGTCCAAAAACAACGAAACGGGCCGTTTTTTAGTTAACTTTTTCCCCAAACCGAACCCAACCACCCGAACCCGAACACAATGAACACAAACATTTTTTTATATATATAACACGAACACAAAATACACATAACAAAACACCCGAATTATAAACTTCGGGATTTCACATACATAACATACTTATAATTGTTCACCTGAATTATAAACTTCGGGATTTTATAACGGTAGCATCCGGAGACGCGGCCCAAGATTCCACGTACGGTGGAAGTTGATTTGGTTTTGGCCGGCTAAGTTGACCAAAAACCAAGCCGTAATCGCTCGGATTCGGAGCTCTATCCGGAGATTGATATCAATCGGGACTCCTAATAGAGCCCGATTGAAGTTCACGGTGATTATTAGAACCATCTTGAAGCCGGGGTACGACAGGACGGGGAGCCGGAGACGGCGGGAGCAGGGAAGCCGGTGCGACGGGGAAGACGGAGCCTGTGCGACGGGGACACGGTGGGAGCCGATGCGACGGTTGAGGGGGCTACGGGTGGGTTCGGGTCTTGGATGAAGATGGAGGATGAAGATGAAGTGTTGTGTTGAGGAAGATGGCTGCGGTGGTATGTATATATATATATATGAAGGAGTGTTGAGTAAGAAGGAGTGTTGAGGAAGTTGAGAGGGGTAAGGAAAAGAGGTGTAAGGAAAATAAGAAAGAGTGAGGAAGTAGGGATGAGGAATTCTTACGGAGGAAGTAGGGAAGAAAATAATACCCGGTGGTCGGATTGCCATTTTTCCCGTCAAGCTTGTTTTTTCAAGCTTTAAAAAAAATAACAAACAGAGTGGCACAGATGTGACCGGCCAAAATTTTATTTGTAAAATGACCAAAACACCCTCCATCTCAACAGTCATTAACGAAAATATTTAACGGAAGGGCACATACTGCCCCACCAAAATTTCAAAGTGGCAGAACATTCGCAATTTCGTTTTCAGTGGTTAACCCATCCATCGACGATATAAACCAGGGAGACAAATAGCAGATTTCTCATATAAAAATGGTAAGGTGTAAATGTTATTATTTCAGTCAAAAATAAGATGTAACAACTAATTACAAAAGGTAATAAATTAATAATAACAATATTACTAAACTTATTATAATTATTATAAATTATAGAGATTATCATTAATAAATAGATAAGTATAAGTTACAAATAATTTTTTCTTTAATACATCGGTTCTTATTAAAATATATTAAATGGACTTTGATCAACAACAATATATGATTGATTATATAAAAATCAAATAAATTACATGAATTGTGAAAAATACATAAATACATGAATAATAACAAAATTATAGATCAATATTAAACAAAAAATAAGATATCTTATCAACAAATCTTCAACCCACGAAATTAGTTATATCAAGTTGGGAATATAACCTGAAATGAGAAAATTAAATATTAATATCACATAATAAACAAATTACCAATTATGGAAGATTTGAATTATGTAAACAAATATAAAATTGATGTTCTAATTGATAACCGGAATATTTGAATCGCGTTACCGGAAAAACGAAATAGGGAAAATCTCCATTATATCTTCGATTTGATATAGAACCTAAAGAGATTATAATAAAATCATATAATAATTAAAATAAGTACAAACAAAAACGGAATACAAAAACAATCGTAAATGAAATAAGGAATAATATGATAATCGGACATTAGAGTAGCAAATAAAACCTTACCGAAAAACCGTAATAACTTCAAAATATCAATTCAATCTTGTATTTTGATATACAACCTAAAGAAATTATTACAAAATCATATAGCAATTAAAATAAATATAAAACCTTACCGGAAAACCTTGCCGGAAAAAGATATAACCCTGCCGGAAAATCATATAACATTGTTGGCCTTAGAGTATAATATATAACCTTACCGGAAAACGATAAATCCCGATCTACATTACTGGAATATAGAATATGGTGGAGTTAGTAAGCTGAAAGAGAGATAGAGAGAGATTAAAATGATTAGGGTTGGAAAATCTTAAGGTTTAAATATAGTGTATGAGATGATTTAGTAGTGTGTTGAAGTTAACTAACATGTGTTATGATTTGGCAATATTCATATCATATGGTTTTTAAAATAAGGAACATGTGACAGTGTGTTGAAGTTAACTAACATGTGTTATGGAATGCAAGATTTATTACTAATGGTAAGTTAGTAACTTGTAGAAATAAGTAGTAAGCAAGTGAGAATAACGTGTATGAAGTAGTAGAACTACACAAGTAACATAGTTAAAGAATAAAAAAGAGTACGTGTAAATGAAAAGATATATGCTTTTGTGGTGTTGGAAGCTCTTACTTCAAACTTTGGTCATAGTTAATATAGGTGAAACGTTGTAACAGCTCGTCATGACAATTAATAATCTTGAGGTGTTCAGTAACATTCAATTGATTGGAACATGGAGATGAGTTGCAGGCTTTTTATTGCACCATGATTAATAACGGTCGATTGGTTGATTGCAACCTTTTACTACACAACGATGTGTGTTGGGAGCCTGTTAATAACATTCAATTGATAAGTTACAGTTGATCAACATTTGTTTATTAGCCATCTTGTGACATATGCTTCTTTCATTTGTACCTTAGACCACAATGTTTGGTCCCTCCTAAAAGTCACATTTAACCATCTGATTTCCCAAATAATACAAACAGTTTTTTTTAATAATTCATGCTTGAATTTGAACAATAATTAAAAAACCAAGTATAGTGAATGCGACTCTTATACTGTGACAAAAAACTTAGGTAATGCACCCACAAAGATAGTGGATGACATGAGAAGAGTAAAGTACAACCTACTTTCTAGAACTTCAATGGCATGCCCACACGTGGCGGCTGCAGCTGCACTGCTTTAGGCAATCCACCCCGATTGCAGCAGTGCAGCGATCAAATCCGCACTTATAACCACATGTAACATTAATGTTCACTTATGTAATAATTAATACTTTTTATTTTTTTATTTATTTGAATATGAATTTGAATTGCAGGTGGGACAGTAAACAACGTTGGAAAGCAGATAACCGATGCATCAGGGAATCAAGCCGACCCGTTTCAATACGGGTAGTAGGGGTGAGCAGAAAACCGAATTAACCGAACCGAAACCGAATTAACAAAAAAAACATAACCGAAAAAACCAAACCAAAGTATTAACCGACGGTTAATTTATTGTTTTTTTGAAAAACCGAATTTTCAGTTTCGGTTCGGTTTTCCATTTTAAAAAACCGATTAATGGTGATGAAGATTATGAAGACTGAGATTAAACTTTGAAGATAAACAAGATGATGAATTAAGATTAGAACTAAACTTTTTAGTGTTTTTTGGTTAAGAACTTTGTTGAATTTTAAACTCTATTACTTTAGCAACTTTGTATACGTATGGTTCCACGTGACATGCGTCTAATTTTGTTTTTTGTGTTCGATATATATATATATATATATATATATATATATGGTACTCTAATACACTCTTACAAGCTTAAAATTATCATCTTCATTTTTTAATTCTTTTTGCAATATCTACACATAATTGAATTAAACAGACTATAACTGAACCGAAAAACCAAAAAAATCGAAACCTAACAGTTTTTATATTCAAAAACCGATGTCTTCGGTTTCGGTTTTGCCTAAAAACCGAACAGATCCGTGCACAGCCCTAACGGGTATGGCCATTTCAGGCCCGAACAGGCAGTTGATCCCTGGCTTGTCTATGATGCTTCATACAATGATTACATATCATTCTTTGCAACCGTGGTGATTTGAAATCCAACCAGACTATCACATGCCCGAAAACTACACCTTCAAATCAAGACTTAAACTACCCAACTTTTAGTTTCCCATGAGTAAAAGGCAAAGTGACCATTAAAATGGCGTTAAAGGGAGTGTTTACTCTTCTAGTGTAGGGTCACCAATGGGGATTGCAGTTAAGGTGTCTCATCTGGTTTTTGCATTTTAAACGTGTAATGGACAAAGGATTTTGAGTTAACAGTTGAAGAAAGTTCAATGGTGCAGAAAGGTGTGTATTCATTCGGGTATTTCGCTTGGAGTGATGGGATGCATATTGTTATAAGTCCTATTGCAGTGTCTATGTTGTTGTGATCGATGTTCATCTTATTACATATGTATTTGTTAGAATGCTCTTGGAAATTATTATAATATAAATAACTAGGTTATGTACCCGTGTCTTACACGGGTTGAACAATTTAAATTTTGTAAGTGATACCTTTTGATAAATAAAGTTGAGTAATGCATTAAGTACGAAGTTAAATGATAACTACTATTCACAAACTTAAAAATAAATCATAAATCTTTAAAACTTCTTTCGATACAACATTAGATAATACACTAAAAATATGATAGCAACTAAAGTAAAATATATTATGAGAACATAAACGGTACAATCGAAAAAATACGAACCCACCATCAATAGAAGAAAACGTTCGATTATTTGAAGAATGTACAGTAAAGGAGAATCAATAAAGTTTTGATCAACAAAATATGGATAGAAAGAAAGATATTACGGTTACAGGTGAAAATAAGGTGGGTCGGGTTCAATTAAAGATCCACATGTTTTTAACAATGAACCCGTTGAATAATGAAAATGTCCAGTTTATATAAATGTTTTATAAATAAACCTAACGTATTTAAAAAATATAAAATACGCTTTTTGTAAAAGTAATTAGAAATCATTAAACATATATATATATAACTTTAAAAAGTATATATAATTAATCTATACTATATATAATATGGGAGTTTCTACACCATTGATTTCAATACAATAATCCCTTATCATACAATAGGTACGCGAGTTTCTACACCATTGATTTCAAAAAACACGCGACCTGCTTTGATCCTCTGCTCCAATCAACTCTGATCCACTGCACCATCGATTTCATACACCTTCACCGTCACCGTCCAATGATTGCATCCACCGTCGCGACCGTCGACAGTACCGTCGTGAACACCATCTTCCTCGTCACGCCCTTTTCACATGTCAGTTGATAAAATTGACCAATTGAAATTGAAATTGTTGAACTAGTTGATCAATTAAACTTTGAAATTGGTCCAATTAATCATCAATTTGAAGTTTCAATTAATCAATTTTGAGTTTTGTAGAAACCCAGTTGCATACATTCCATATTTTGTTCATATGATCGAATCAATGATCAAAATAACGGTCGATTGATGATTGTTTGATGATTATGAAATTATATGAAGTGATTTCAGTGTCCAATTTCATGTTTACAGATGTTTAATTTAATTTTATTTTTTTGTAAGTTTTAGAATTTCTAAACACCCAGAACTTCTTAGAACTTCTACACTTTTTTGAACACCCAGAACTTATTAGAACTTCTAAACTTAAACTTTATCAGAACTTTTAAACTTTTTTGAACACGCAGAACATGTTAGAACGTTTAAAAATGTTCATTTTTTTAACACCCAGAACATCCGTGAACGTATTAGAACGTTTAAAGATGTTCTTTTTTTGCCAGAACGTTTAAAGGTCTTCAGTTTTGTTTCAGAACATTTAAACATAATATTTTAAACCATAATCAGAGCTCGACTGAGTGCATTATTTCTGCAATTCCATAATCGATTGATGTTTTTGTTAGAACTTCTAAACCTTTTTGTTAGAACTTCTAAAGTTTTGGTGCAAAACTTTTAAACTTAAATGTTTAAAGTCGTTCGTTTTTTGTCAGAACGTTTAAATGTACAATGTCTTCAGTTTTGTTTAACATCCAAAATAAGTTGCAACTGTAAAATTGAAGACTCAAATATGTATGATTAGGCGAAACATTGAAGAACAAACAACAATCGTTTGTTTAATTGTAAAAAAAATTGACCGATTGTGTTTGAAGCTTATTCGCAGGTAACGAACATTTTTTAGGTTTAGATAACTCAATTTAGTTTGATGTCAATCTGTAGATTAGTTTGATATGGATCGACGATTGAATTATATTGATATGGATGGACGTCTGATGAATCAATTGATAAATTAGATTGTAGAATTAGATTTAGGCTATTTATGATTATGCCACCGCGTAAAATTGACGTTTATAAGGCTCGCGTACCTAATGTACGATAACTGATTATTGTACAATAACTCACCCCTATATATATATAACTTTATAAAGTATATATAATTAATCTATACTATATATAATATGGGAGTCATGGGCAAATTAAGACGGTGGATTTTATGGGATTTACAAATTTTTAAGCACATGGTACAACCTAAAATGAGGGAAAATTGTCATTCTAACATTAAGTTTTATGTTTCTCCAAAATAGTTACAAGATTGCCCTTTTAACTTTAATAAAACTTTGTAAATTTAAGAAATAGTTATAATTTTGGTCCTTTATCTTTTTACTATCTATTATTCATAATTTAATTTTTAACCCAAATACCCCCACGATTTTTAAACGGATATAACTTTTTCATACATTAATATTATTTCTTAAAAGTTGCACCATAAAAACGAGCATTTAATTAACTTTAATTTGAGTATGATATTGTCATAGTTTCTTTTTAGTTAAAAATAAAATTTTACATATAGCCGTTTGCTGTCAAATTTTAATGGTCTTAAATTAAACCATAAGCCAAGCCATTATTAACTGTTTTTGGTCACCGAAAATTAAAACTAAACCGTTGAAAATTACCCAACAAAATCAAACCATTAACAATGGTTAGGTTCCTTTTCGTTTGTACTTCGATATTAAAATGAGTTTATGTAACATCCCGAAATTTCTAAAAGTAATATTTAATATATTAATTTGTCGGGTGAAATAAACGAGTTAGTGGAACAGCATAATATGAAGACTTAGTAGGATAATTAGATGGGATTGGATATGGACCAAAAGAAAATATGGGCCTTCGGTCCATGGACTTGAGGGAGTATAAATACCCCTTTAAACCCCAATCCTTTCCATTCCATCCATTTATCCATCCTAATCTCTACACACACCCAAAACACACACGACCCGGACCAAGATCCAAAGGCGAGGACCCGAGCTTGTTGGTGCTAGATCGTCGTGACGAACCAAAGCAACAAGACCAGCTCGTGTTCGTAGTTCGACTCATTTACGGTACGTTTATATCGAGAACTTGTTCGTTTAGGTTTGGATTAGTATAGAAATGATAGATCTGTGTTTGTATGGTAAAAACGAATCCAACAAAGCTAAACTTACTGAAAATGGTTATGATTTGAAGGGTTAATCGATTGATAAAAGAACCCGTAACCTATATGCCTAAATCGTACCCTTTAAACATCGATGTTAGGTCGATTTGATGGTTGGGGTTTGTAGGCGCTGGTCAGACGATTCCGTGGATACCTAAATCGAGTTATTTGGTTAAGAAACGAAGGATTTAAGAACGAACAGTAGCTGCAGCCGACAACTTCGCCTGCAAGCTAAGTTCGCCTGATGAACTTCGCCTGCAAAGCTAAGTTCGCCTGATGACAACTTCGCCTAAAGCTAAGTTCGCCTGATGGCAACTTCGCCTAAAGCTAAGTTCGCCTGATGGCAACTTCGCCTAAAGCTAAGTTCGCCTGATGGCAACTTCGCCTAAAGCTAAGTTCGCCTGATGACAACTTCGCCAAAAGCTAAGTTCGCCTGATGGCAACTTCGCCTAAAGCTAAGTTCGCCTGATGGAAACTTCGCCTAAAGCTAAGTTCGCCTGATGGCAACTTCGCCTAAAGCTAAGTTCGCCTGATGGCAACTTCGCCTAAAGCTAAGTTCGCCTGATGACAACTTCGCCTAAAGCGAAGTTCGCCTGATGACAACTTCGCCTAAAGCCAAGTTCGCCTAAGGTTTAACTTCGCCTAAAGTCAAGTTCGACTAGAAAATAGATTAAAATCGATAAGTAAAAGTAAGCTAATACTAGGCCACCAGATTAGATCAGGCGAGTATTGATACGTGTAACTTATACAGTCAGCCGAGCTCAGTTAAAGAAGGGATTTACAACTATCGGAGGAAGAAGCAGAGTTCAGGTGAGTTTCTAGCCCCATTCCTTGTTATGTTTTCGGGGCTGTGTGCATACTCGATGTGTTTGTTAATACATTTATCCTAAGTGATAAGTGTATGCCATATGTGATATATGTGATGGATATGAATGATTGCTTGTCGGTACGCGAACGATCTTCGGATATTGCGCGTACTGTCAGGTTAAAAATAAAGGTACGAATATTATATATCGAAGATGTATGAATATTACAAATGAATACTTGTCGGGGCGTGAACGATCTTCGGATATTGCACGCAACGACAAGGGGTATGGTTGTTAAATGAAGGATGTAAAGAACGCCTAGAGTGTTCTTATGCTATAATGCAATTATTGTATATGTGAAGTATGTGTATATAGGTACACGAATGGTATGTGAGTTCTACGTTCGACATAGTAAGTTAGGATGGCAAATCCCTCTAGCTTCTGTCGGACATAGACTCGGCTGGTGACGACGTAGTTAAGGACTGCGGGCCTTATACGTAATGTAGATGATAGATGTAAACGTAGATAGGGACGGTGGGCCTTATACGTGTTACAGATAATAGACGACAACGTAGTTAAGGACTGCGGACCTTATACGCATTATAGATATGCATCAGCATAGGAAAGGACTGTGGACCTTATACGTGCTGTGGTAGCATAGGAAAGGACTGTGGACCTTATACGTGCTGTGGTAGCATAGGGGAGGACTGCAGACCTCGTACGTGCTATGAATTAGGTTGCAACATAGGGAAGGACTGTGGACCTTGTACGTGTTGTGGAAGTGGAATGGTATAGGGAAGGATCGCGGACCTTGCACGTACCATGAATGGTGAACATAGGTAAGGACTGCGGACCTTTTACGTGTTCACGACCTTGAGTACAGGTATAGACGGCGGACTATGAACGTACTCTCGGTAGACTGAGGTTAGTGATTGTAGATATGTATGTATGTATGGTAGTAAGTATGTATGTAGAACAGAAGGGTAACTAGTTAAGTATGGATATGTATCTTCGGATATGTATGTATGTGTATGTATTGTGTGGCGTCCGATTAACTAGAACTCACTCAGCGTAGCTGACTTTTAGTATGCACGCAGGTGATCAGACCAAAGAACTAGCATGAGGATGGCATATGGCATGGATTGAACGGCTGGCATCTTAAGATGGAAGAAAAGATGTTTTAAATATAATGATTTGTTTTATAATATCAAAGAAGAGATTGAATGTTTTGTAACGAATGCTTCAAGTAAACGTTTCCGCGAAAGTTTTAATGAACTCTGATTTGTAAGAACTGTGTTTATGAGTAAATCCGACGCTAAAGTAAGGCTACCGGGTTCAGGGCCTTACAGTTTAAAATAAGAACTATGAATCTACCTATACCAATAAATGGTTTCACGGTTACAAATGAAACGACGAGCACCCATAAATCTATAATGTAATTACCAAGGTCCGTATTTCCCGCTGTATCGCGCGGGCACCCTTGTAGTGTATAATTAGTAGGAGAGAGAGAGACGGGAAGAAAGAATAAGAATGTATAAGACAATGACATGTGTCATGAAAAAACTTTTATTTATCATATAGTATAGATTGAGTTTAAGTGACAAAAACTCTTTAGATTACAAGATTCGTGGTATAACTTGCCTTTTGTTATTATAGATTTTATTTTGCGAACCATTGAATGTTATTGTGGTGTAACAAAATATATATAATAGAGTTTTAAGAAACACTTTAGATTACAAGATTGGTGATATAAGTTGCCTTTTGTAGTGTAACAAAAGTAATACCTTATCCGGATTTTAGGCGTAAATGTAATTACAAAGTAGATGATATTATTGTGACGGCCGTTAACGGTTTTTGTTTGCTATTTGAATACAAATTCGATAGTTGTAAAAAGTTGATTAGGCAGTAACCCGTTATGAGAGAGGTTACTGGTCGGTTAAAGGATATTACTGACGTGGCACCTGAAAAGTGTGATACCAAGAGCATTTCCGCTTTGGCGGGCTGAACTCGAGATCTTATCGTATACGGAGTCAACCTAAAAAGATTGGAACTGTTAATCATTTTGTATCTATTATCTTTTGGGCCTAAGTTTTCTGTATATATATATATATATAATAAGTATTTCATCTTTAAAACCTTTGTAACTTGATAATCATACCAACTGTCACACCCCAACCAAAGGCGGCTGAACAAGCCGAGGTGCAAAGGATTGCTCAAGAACGCAATGACACTATTAAAGTGACAATATTTACTCAACTTGTTTATTTCATTCAATAATCACAAATACAACTTGTTCACAAATAAAATACAAACAATTACGTCAGCACAACATTCGTTAAAGTATCCTAAAGGTATGATCTAAGTGATGAGTCTTCAATCTTCACAAGCAATCAAATAGTAAACTTGTAGCATGCATAAAAATAGATTTGATTAACACGAATGTTGGTGAGCAATACACTAGTTTTGACGTATGTATATAACGAGGCAAAAATCACAATTCATGTGTGAATAGAATAACGCAATAACCATTGTAAATGTAAAGCAAATAACTGTGGCTCCTTTCTATTTGGTAACAACCAAAATACTCGGAGAATGGGGATCTTTTATAATCAGTAACAACCGACATACTCGGATAATGAGGCCTTATTCTACTAGCACAAGGCTAAAGTAGTTAGGCGTATGATCATGCTTATTGCGTTCCAACAACAACATAAAAAAAACTCCCGTGCACGTAATCAAATTGAGGCATAAACAAAGATCGAGCAAGTATTCGTACAAACACATAATGTTGAATTGTGGATTTGATAATGACATCATAAAACAAGTAAGTTTGAATATGGTACGCATGCCACCCCCAAAAGCATAAAAGCGTAAAAAGGGGGAGTGTGATTACTCACATGAAATAATTAACTTGAAGGGTTGCTTGTGATACACCGGGATAATAAATTCAACGAGCGAGGTCAAGGTTAAAAGGATTTCGGTTTAGAAGATGGTCTTGAAAGACTTAAAGTAAAATAACATGGCAAGTAAAAATAAATAATTAAAGTTTGAGGGTTAAAGTGTAAATACATAAGAAATTAAAGTAATGGTTTTTGAAAAATAAGTTTGCTCGAAATCGGGTCTCGGTATTCTGTTAATTAGTTTTACTTAGCCTTTGTTAAGTAAATATATAGGGTATAGTTGCGATAATGCAAGACCCTTTGTTAAATAGATACTAAAACGAGATTTTTACGAGTGTTCGGTTTAGTCGGTTTGGGTCTTGATAAATTGTCAA
This sequence comes from Bidens hawaiensis, assembly GCF_021521415.1. Classification (NCBI taxonomy): domain Eukaryota; kingdom Viridiplantae; phylum Streptophyta; class Magnoliopsida; order Asterales; family Asteraceae; genus Bidens; species Bidens hawaiensis. Next base: position 1,707,088 of record NW_027491042.1, read on the forward strand.
ACCCGAACCCGACATTTCCAAAGTGATACATGTCATGAGATTACTCAATAAAATTTAAAAGAAACTTAACCAAGTGTGTAGTTCTATTAGGAAGAACCTCAACGTCCGTTAAGCGAGTGTTTGGCTTTGTCGGTCCAACCTTGTTATAAGATCAAGTTGGATCCGACATACCAAGTATTTTAAGAAAACAATTAAAATTAGTTTTATAATATAGTTTTAAAGAAAGATGAGATTCGGTGGCCCAAAACACATCTAGTGTGTCTTAAGCGGATGAACCCGGTTTAGTTCGGTCTTGGTTCGGTCCTTGACTCGGTATAAGACCAAGGATGGTTGCCACATACCCAATACCATAGAACTTATTAAAATGAACTTAGAAATTATAGTACACAAATATTACTTTTAACATATTAGTAAATCATTCTAAATATATAGCATTTAAACAAGAGTTCGGTTTTGGTTCGGCTCTTGACTCGGAATGAAACCGAAAATGGTGGCCACAAATCCAATACCATAAAAATCATTAAAATAAACTTAAAAATAATAATACTCAAATCTTTCATACAATATGTTAACAATAAAGTATTAAACAAAAGTTCGGTTTTGGTTCGGTTCTTGACACGGGATGAAACCAAAAATGGTGGCCACATACCCAATACCATGGAACTATTAAAAAATGATTTGAAACTAAAAGTAAGTAGGGACTAAACAATACTAATAAGCATAAACAAAATTAAAGCATAACTTAAAGTATTTATCAAGGACTACGATAGTCCTACATGTAGTCTTGCCTTGTAGTGATATAATGCTAAATATATATGTTTCCCTTGTTTATTTTATTTAATATTTTAATAGTTTTTATTCGTTTTTAGTCGAGATTTGTATACTACTAACGTTTTTAGGTTTCGTAGGTTCCGGGATTTGATCGTGATTAAAAAGGGCGAAAAACGAGTTAAAACGGAGATCCGGAACGCGTCAGGAAGAACCAGAACAGAGAACCGGTCAGACTGGGGCGGTCTGACCGGCCCCCATAAAAAAGCACGCCGCGCTGCGCGAAGGGGGGAGGCCAAATGCCCTCCGCACGGCGCCTAGGCAACACTGGGCTTAATTAATTTTGTTTTCGCTTAACGTCGGGCTTTGTTTTGGTTATTTAAACAAATTTAACTTGAACCTGACAGAACCTGAAACCCTTGGCCGATTTTGGAGAGTTCTTGGAGCATCTTTCGCGTTTGTTGGTGATTTTGAAGGCAAAGGGACATCCGGTGAAGAGCTACACGTTCACGTTCGAGTTTACGGGTTTTATCATCTTCGATTCCCCGTTTCCTATATTTTCACCATGTTTTCGTTATTATTTGTTTTGTTTGATTTAGACTTTATGATGCTAGGCTAAATTTCCTAAACTACCTAGGTCGTGATGAACCTTAGTTCGGTTTGATTTTTATTTGGATTTCGTTTCGTTATGGATGTTATGTTTTAAGTAAACGGCTGAGTTTGATTTAATTGATGCGTATGATTGCTTGATTTTGTTTGCTTGAATTTATTGTTTCACATTGCCCTTGTTGATTGTTTCATAGGATAGGGTTTTGTTAGGTTATTTAGTGTGTGTTCTTGACTAGTTTGTGATTAATATCGATTAAAATCATAGAAACAATAAAATCAAGTAAATAGATAAAAGTGAACTACCAGCCTAGAAAGCTGTAAGGTGATAGGTTGTTGATAGATCTTTGCTTGTCGGGATTGCTAGATTTAGTTCTTCGTAAGGAGTCCTTCTAGATTTGATTGTCAGCTTAGTCTATTAAATTAATTGAGTCTGCTTTGCTATCTTTTGAATTTCACGCTGTAAGGTAGGTTTTCGTCATAAAAGATACTTAGACATAAGCGATTAAATAACCGTAAGGAAGTTTAATATAAAACCGGTGAGAATTAAAACTTGTTAGAAATCAATAGGCGTCTTCTTGAAGTTCAAGGGTCCTGTTCGGGTTTTCTGTCAAGGGTCCATTTTATGATCCCGGTTCCATAACTTGCGTTTTTTCGTTTAAATTAATAACCGTAACTTTGGGGATTCTGACCTGGGTAGTTAATTTCATCATATGAATCAATCCAAGTTTTCTTAAATTGTTTATTAGATAAATTAAATTAGGTTAAGTTTAATTAATTAATTAAGTTTAAGTAATGATTATGTTTTATTATTATTATAATAATTAGTGTTTGTTTTTTTATTATATTAATTAGTTTATTATGTAGCACGACACTTAAACCGACCGTGACCGGAGAAGTGAAAACCGAAGGAAACAAAGGGTGTATATTATATATATGTTGCAAAATCAAGCTTTAAATAATAAGAATTAGTTAGAAAACAATGATTAGTATTAGTTTGACCTTGAAGAGTCAAATTATAAGAACTTGAATAATAGATACCTGGATCTTAGATTGAAAGAGAATTTAGAGAATAAAGAGCAACCAAAATGATGCATGGGACATTGCTTTTATAGTGGTAGAAGTATTGTTTATTCATATGGGGTAAAATTGCATGTGATTGGTTAAAATGGTCAAACAAGCTTTTGATAATTGACAATAATAGTCCCTAAAGTTTGTTTTAAGACGTTTTTCATCATAAAAAGGTGTTTTAACGTACTGAAAAGGATGTTTTTTTGACCCGACATTTGTGAAACATAAACGAAAATAAAATCCAACATTTTATTAATAACGACGAATCCGAAAGATCAAAGCGGGTCGGGTTTTTGATACAAATACAAATGCAAGTTAAATCGAAAATGACGAATATCACACCAACCCCAAAAAATGCCAATAGAAAACAGGCCCGGGCAGACCTGTTATTGTGACAACCCTGCAACTGAACACAACCAAAGTAAAATGCAAAAGAAGCTAGAATCTAGCAAAGTTATTAAGCTAACGAGTTCATTTCTCATATACGTTTCAGCATGCACATGCGTTATCATAATCAGAGAAACAAAGAGGTGATGGAGTCGAACATATATAAACCGTAAATTTAAAAGAGCGCAATATATAAAACGAGGTGGTAAAACTAAAGGTGTAAATTATTGAGATGTACCTCCAAGGGAGGCTCTGCTTTATACTAGTTTACGCTGATGCGTAGCAGGGAGTCGGTCATCATGATAGTCACACTCAGTATCTTGCAATTGTGAAGCACGAGCCATTGTTTTGATGCGGTTGTTGGGTTTAAAATAAATTTGTTATATATTTAAACATAACCCTGTGGAGATGTACTTGACAAATGACCTCTTTTTTAACCATTTTTTAGGGATCCATAACAACAGGAAGTTGTGATTTCTACGATTTCACAATCAAGACCAATTCGAGCCAACAAGATACAAAACAAGTTAATCTATATTAGTGAAACAAAATAGATGAATGCAATGAATATACAGTGAGAAAGCACAAAATTCCGAATTCCTAAATCTGGTCAAGCCTACATCCGAGATTATAGCAACAAATGACCCACAGAATCCTCAATTATAGTACATTAAAGCAAACACATATTCAAGCAGAACATTACCGTACCTGATTTCGTTATGCTATGGTTGGAGGTATGGAACTCACCACTACAAACATGGGTCATACTTATAGCAGATGACTCGTCATGTTAATTGATATAATTTTGGGCATTGGATAAAATTCAATTACCGATTCATTAGAGGCTACTCATTGTAAATTATTTTTTCTACCCAATTATGAATTGAAGTTTATATCATCGTGCTTTAATTGTGAAATGACTTTTTCATCCATCACTTATGCTTAATAATATATAATATAATATAATTATATATATAATAATAATAATAATAATAATAATATAGATTAAGACTAAGGAATTGATAGCCATTATAAGTGCTCTTAGTTTGAGAGAACCGGACCCTTTATTGATGAGATAATAGTAAGAGATTAAGACTATCCGGTGTGGTCTTTGATTTACCGATGAAATGGTGTACGTGGCAGGCGGTGCCGGCGGTGAACACCGTCCCACTCATATCGATGACGCCGGCGGTGATTTTTTGTTGGTGAAATCACCGATGAACATGCCGATTTGTTTGACAATTTTTCAAACCAAAAACATTATTTTATTGAATATAACATTAACGATTAGACTTTTTTTTCCTTTTGACTCAAACATTGTTACAACTACAAAGAATTTCAAAAAAAATGCAGAGGCGGAGAGAAGAGAGATGATGGTGAAAGAGTTTGGGAAGGTGAGTGTTTGGGAATTAGGTATATTAGTATTTAATTAATATTTTTATTTAATTTCTAGTTTTAGTTATATTAAATTAAATAAATGTAATTTTATTTTTATTTAGTTTTTAGTTATATTAATGTAAGTGAATGTAATTTTGTTTTTATTTAGTTATATTAATTTAAACAAAAGTAATTTTATTTATATTTTGTTCATAGTTTTAGTTGTATTAATTTAATTTAAGTTATATAGATATTATAATTTTATTTGAAATTAGAGAGAAGTGGTAAATTGGTGGTCATTTCTTTATTATTGTATAAGAGAGTGAATTGAAGTGGAATATCTAAAGTAAGAAGCAAAATGACAACCACACCTTATGGTGTAAGAGGATTAAAACGAGACACCTTATGTTTTAGTGAAAAGTCCTGAAGCCGAAGACGACGTCGTTTCAGTTCTTCGATCTTAGTTAAAGCCCGTTTCTGGCTTGTAGTCGTCGCTAGTGAGTTTTGTATTGTATTGTAGGTAGCGCTGTAGTAGAGATTCCGAATCATATTCCAACTTCATCCCCTCCAAATTTCAACCTAAAACCATCAAATTTTCTCCACCAGCACACGCAAACCACTAACAACACACAAAATCCTTCATACTGCTAGTTTTCAGCTCGATCTTACTCCTCAGATCGGCCGTCGGATAACATCCTTCCCAAAGGTCCATTTCAAACCCTAATTCTTCTTTAATAATCACCAACCATCATTTCATATTATTATTGTTATTGTTATTGTTATTCAACAGTTGAGGAATACTACAGAGGATTATACTCTTCCGGAAGATGGATCTAAATCATTCACTAAGGCTCGGCTTAATGATGACTTTTCTGATTGCTCAGACGCCACTGATGAGCCAGGTCTATATAATATTATATATTACTTTAATCTATGCGGTTATATTTGAGATGTCGGTTATCGCGGTGGGATCATTCATTTTAATATCATGCACAATTTATGTATATAGCAAATCAGCACTAATACACTCCTACCTTTAACAAATTAACGTTACAAAACATTAATAATTGTACCAAGTAGGAACTTATTAAGACTTAAAACACTAACAATTGACAATTAAGACTTTAAAAAACCGATATCAGGAAAATCAGTGATATATCGGTCCTTTGTTATCGCTACAGATATTCTGCTAGCGGTCCGATAACCGCTATAGCACCGATATTGACTGCATCAGTCATAATAGGTTTTGAATTTTGAGTTAGATGTGTTTATGTTTGGTTATGGACTGATGTCATAATTGTGAGTTTTTTTGCATTGCAGGGACGTCGGCATGTCCGTCTGGGAAGTTTTATTGCCGGAACTCGGGTCATAGTCCGCTTGTTATATTTTCTTCTAGGGTTAATGATGGGATTTGTGGTGAGTAAACTTTTTATTCATTTGTTTCTGTTGTATTTGTGAGGTTTGGACTTTTGCGGTCACTTGTTTTTATGAATTCGATGGGTTTATCGTGGTATATGTTATCATGCTTGAGAAAGATGTTTCTGCTAATTTGGTTATCTGATTATTTAACTGGCGCAGAAGCTGTAGATATACCCTAGAGCCTGCAAATTAGGCAGATAGAATTTCAATATTGACATCATGTTTCAGTAATTGATTTGCATTGTGTGTCACACAATATTACTTTATTCCTATGTATATTATTGACACATGTGTAAAAGAGTTGTAGTTAACTTGTTATATATAACCTTATGGATTTATAGGTTATTTGTCCTTTGGATTATTTGAAATTTTCTTTCTGCTTTGTTATCTGTGTTTGTCAGTCTATAATCTTTAATAATTCAGGCATTTTCATCGAATCATTGGTTTTCCTCTTCAGGTGCTTCTGATTTACTTGAACAAGTATTTGGATGTTGGTCTAGTGGACCTGTTGTTTGATAGATTAATTAGAATTCTAAGTTCAAAATGTAGGCATATTATATCTTGTGTACATTGTGTCTGAGATGCATCAGCGATTCAGAGATGCAGTGTTCCTACAATTGGTTAATGATACTGCTTTAGGAACCTTTAGAATATCCTTTCTCTATTTCACATTAAAGGTGTTGGTTTCAGCTCCTGTTGCTGTTACATTGCCACAAGATGTAAATTCATGTAAATGTTTTATTATCTTGTTAACTAGTTAGTTAGTTGATATTCAGTTTCCATTTCCATTAGGATGTGCAAAACGATATCTAGTTTTAACAATAACAACCTGATCTGTCATCGCCTTGGCTTGCTGCTTTGATATTATACTAATATACCATAATATGTTGTGATCTGTGAAATGATCTAGCTTTTACTTGTCTCTCTTAGGTCTTAGCCTTGTAAATCCGTCGCTGTTAAAACTATATATCTTCCATGATTATCTACTGGTTGATTAAGGCGGCATTTGAATTAAAGTTGGCTATGAAATTACCTATGCATTCAAATTCTGATTTTAAAGCCAATGATTACACTGTTTTATTGAGCAGATTGCTGTGATGGAAGTGACGAATATGATGGTAAAGTTAAGTGCAAAAACACCTGTTGGGAAGCTGGGAAGGTAGCACGAGACAGATTAAGAAAAAAAATTACAGCTTTTCGTGAAGGCCTTACAGTAAGAAAGCATGAAGTTGAACAAGCAAAGCTTTCAGCAGCAAAAGAAGAGGAAGAGTTATCTAGGTTAAAGAATGAGGAAAACATACTCAAGGGGCTAGTTCAGCAGCTTAAGGGTACTTGTGTTTAATGTTTTAGTTATCATTTTATGTTTTTCTAATATGGAATTTGTTACCTTTTCTTTAGAGCGTAAGGAACAGATATAAAAGGCAGAGGAGAAACGTATTCAGAAAGAGAATGAGGAAAAGAAGAAAAGGGAGGCCAAAGAAGCAAAGTTAAAGGAACAAAAAGCCGAAGAAAAAGTTGAGGAACAAAAAGCCGAAGAAAAAGTTGAGGAACAAAAGGCTGAAGAAAAAGTTGAAGAACAAGAAGCTGTAGGAAGTAAATCTGATGATGAAGCAAGGGTTCATGATCACTCGCTTTCGGGTCAGGTGAGAGTTGTACTTCACATGAAGTTTTCATACTTACTTTTCGTGCATCAAGTTTGCTCCTCAATGATTTTGCATCTGTTAATTTTCTATTTGAGGTTTGTTTCATAGGATCTAAACAAGCCCCCTGCTGATACTGAAGCTGCAGTGGCCCAGCATGATGATGACAATGATGCATCTCATGACAATATGGAAGAGGAGGTACGTGTTAAATTTAATGTTATACTATAATACTATTTATGTTTATTGAACTTATAATTTTTTTTTTGTATAGCATGTTGAAGATAATGAGGAATTATCTAAAGTTGCACATGAACATGACCCTGAGGAATCATCTGATGCTGCATATGAATATGATCATTCTCATGTTCCGGGAAGTAAGGTGCATTGTTTGTCATTTACTCATTTTGAGCAATTGCAGCAATTATTCAGCTCTTTATATTAAGCTGAAATTCATCAGACTGTAATTTATTTTTTGTTGTTTTCTTTTGGTTTTTCTTTTTAACTTAGTATAAGACTCTCTGTAACTCAAATGTTAGTGTTGCACAGTTTTAGTGAAATTTCTTTTTAACTTAGTATTATTATTATTATTAGTTTTGTTACTATTATTATTATCATTATTATTGATTTGGTGTTCTATTGCTTGTGTTTGTGTGATTAGTTGCAACCATAGAGCGTAGGAACCATGACTATTACTTGAGACCATGTCCTGAAACGAGGGGTGTAGGAAAGAGTAAAGATAGGGAGCGTATATTGCTTTTGGCTTCTTGGAATGTAGGAACATTAAATGGTAAGTTGCTAGAATTGGTAGATGTGCTTAAAAGACGTAGGGTTCAGATAGCATGCCTCCAGGAGACTAAGTGGAAAGGACATAGAGGGGCTGAGTGTAATGGGTATAAGTTGTGTTACTCGGGGTCTGATGGAGCTAGGAATGGAGTGGGGTTTCTAGTGGCTAAGGAAATACACACTAGTGTGGTGGAGGTGATAAGACATAATGACAGGATTATGGTGTTGAAATTAGTACTAGGAGAGGAAGTAGTGGCAGTAGTCTCCGCCTACACGCCTCATGTAGGCCTAGGGGATCAGGAAAAGAGAGAATTTTGGGATTGCCTAGACGCAGTGGTAGGGGGCATACCTAGGGGGGAGAGGATTTGCATAGGAGGTGATTTTAATGGACACATTGGTAAGCCTAACGATGGTTTTCAAGCCGTACATGAGGGTTTCGGTTTTGGTGATAGGAATGAGACCGGAACAGATCTTCTAGAGTTTGCGGTGGCACATGACCTAGGTATTATAAATTCTTATTTTAGGAAACAAGATTCTCATTTAATCACTTTTAGCAGTGGCGGACGCCACACGCAAATTAATCGAGTTGGAAAAACACTCTTGTGGTGTTACTTTTGTTTACATGACGGTTTGCATATCGAATCATACAAGTCATGAGTCATGATTCATAATGTTTTTCATAAAAACCAAGTCGTGGATCATGATTCTTATTGTGTAGTATATGACCATCCAGAAGGTCAAATGTTTGGTCAAACGAAAAAAAATAAAATCTAGAAGGTCGAGTTCACGCTTTTCTTAACATCTAGAGGTATAAACATAAATAAATAGCTATTATCAAATAACCAGTAGCTAAATGAATATTATATGTTAGTGGACATCAGAGAGATCTTGCGTTTCTTTCACTCTATGAATGATGATTCTTCTCATCTTTTATTCCTTTCATTTTCTTAATGGAGTTTGGAACTAATCTCAATATATGTCTCTCTTTCGAGACGAAATACTAACAGTCTATAATTATATCAGTCCTCTAGGTTTGATTCACTTAGGAAAGCATTCAAAGTAAAAACCCACCATTTTGAAAAATCCCCCTTGAGTCATTTTTCAAACCTAGACCATAAAAATCGCAAACATTTCATGATTACTAAAAATGGTTTCTTTAATTCATATTATATAATAGTTCTCGTTAGGGTATTCATAAACAGCTGAAATGAATTGCGAAACATCTTAAATCAAAGCAAGTCAAACGGTTAGGCATGCTTGATATTTATATGTTTCGGTTCAAGTTGGTTTCGAGTTTTGATGATTTGAAAGTTGAAACTAAGATAATAATCCGTTTAACCTTTATTATAGCTAATAATTCGTCTAACCTAGTTGGGTTGATTTGTTAGTTTCTAAAATCATTAACGACTCAAACTATAAATTTTATCAAAACTGGATGAATTGGATTGTAATCACTTATGTTGTCATTTGAACTCACTCGTATTATGTTATGTTTCAGTAGATTGGAGTACGGGGTGTTTTTAAATATTTACGAATTGAATTAAAAAAATCCATAATTCAATTTATATCACACATTCTAACTTGGGTTTGAACCAAATCCTTATCCAAACCAAATTCCGAATTCGGTCTTCGGATCAAGTTCATATTAATGAACTTTGAATAGGACTAACCTGATTATTTGAGTTGGATTTATATAATTTTTTCTCTTAATAATAATAATAATATATCTATCTATTCTAATAAAAGTCCATCATTTTTTGTCAATATCATATCCCTCCTCGCCTTTTTTTCAACCAATTTTCATATATGGTCTTTATCTTTCAATATATGACATTAAAATTATAAGTTTATTTCGACTAAATCCATTACTACATATAATAAGTATTCACCATATGGATTGACAAGAGACGATTAGTGAATTTTGAAGTTTTATTATGGTTTATATTCAAAATAATAAACAATAAACATTCGATTCATAATATGTGAACTGAGAACAATCGACTTGGACTAAATCCTGATAACGTCAGCAGCTAAGGCTAAGGCTTAGCCTTTAATACCTAAAATTACATATGATTTTAAAACTAAAAGTTTTCGGGTTGACCCGAAACCTAGAATTCGGACCCAATAACCAACCCGAATTACTTCGGTTCAGGTTCGAGTTAGTATTTTCTTGGGTTAGTTTGGGTTCAGGTACATGTTTTCTTGGGTTGGGTTTCATGTTATGGGTAAAAGTGATAACTCTACTTTCAACGATTATAAATAAGAATCACTATCTTCACTTTATGCAACTTTAAATATTTTAAAATTCTTCTAACTCAGAATAATCACTATTATTTGAACATGGTTTTAATGTTAGTATGTATTTTTCATTTTCCTGTCAATTACATTCATATGAAATAAACAAATCATTTTGTTATATTTAAATTTTTGGTTTTTATGTTGCTTGATTGTACAATTTTTAATTGTAAAATATAAAGGCAATTAAAAATTTGTCATACACAGAATATTAATGATAACAAATTTATTATCATCAATCAATTTTAAATTGTAAAGATTCTAAGGATGATTATATCATCAAAGCTCAGGTATATGGTTTTTGGGATAATCATGTTTTTTTTGGATAAACATGAGCAGATGTTCTCAAGTGATACCATATTAATTGATTAAAAGCTATGATATTTTATGTGTATGAATATTTTTTTTATTAGTATTATGGATATATATTATCATTTATCTAGAGTCTGTATGTACTTGGAGAATTTTTTTTGTCACACGGACAACTATATATGGCTATATCAAGAGTTATAAGCAGACTTATATGTTACTTTATTACAAGTTACAAACAGACATGAACAAAAGATTTTGATTTTTTGATAAATAGTGTATACCTGCTAAAACAATCACAAATTTAGTGTAAAAGGAAGTTTTTACCTATTTGTGTAAATTTAGTTATGTAATTTTAATTTAATTGTAATTGTATTAACAATTTATGATCAATTTGTTGACTGTATTTCACTTAATGATCAAAGTTTAAAATTTTCAGCAATTACCTGTGTAATACACGAGCCTCAAACTAGTAATAATAATATACATGTATGTTTTATTTATCTATAGATATATTAATAATAAAGTTTAAAATTTTCAGCAATTACCCGTGTAATACACGGGCCTCAAACTAGTAATAATAATATGCATGTATGTTTTATTTATTTATAGATATATTATATTTTTTTTTACATATAATATAATAGGGTTATTCGAATTCAAATTCAAATTCACTTTTAAAATTTAACTCGAATAACTTAAAAACTGTCTCTTTAGACAATCGTGTGCCGGAATTGCTTGGTTGATATTTTTTGAGTTTGTATATGGTGCATAGTGACAACCGTATTTAAAACGGCTAAGTTTCAATTTCAAGTCGTTTGATTCGGTTCATACATACTTTCAAAAAGTAAACATACGAATGCTTTTTTGTTTCTTCCAAAAAAGTAGTCTAAACCGGGTCATTGTGGTATTGTAGTTTTAAAACATGGTCGCTAAACCGGGAACCGGCTCGTGGGTAAGTAAAACGAGGGAGGAATGCGTTTGGTGCCTTTTGGTCCTTTATCATTTGAGGGTCCCCAAGATTTTGACTTTTCTCTAAATAAAATATATATGCTCACCTCCCAATTTAAATACACTTATTTATTTGGGCTAATTAAGCGGTTTTAGGATTTGATGGTTTTGTACTTTTATTATCCGCCCATGAGTAAAAAGATTAGTCTATAAAATATTTTCTAAACATTATTGAAAAACTAACATGTGATTACAACTACATAAACAAAACAAACTAGTCTTGGTTTCATTTGAAACTACACATATTAGCGATGCTAGACGGATATAGAGGTTTTAAACCTCGAAATATATGTTAAAATTCAAAAAATTTATGTTACAGACAACACGGTAAATCGACGATTGTATTTTAAATTGATTGTGGGTTTTTACAAAAAATAACCACTTTTATATACATAGAACATGGTAGAACCGTGTTGCAACCATGAGTTCTCAATGTTGAAAGTTGTTTCAATTTACATGACGTATACTTCTAGTAGCTAATTCATATAATTCAAACACCTAGAGAAAAGTTACAAGCTAGATATAATTCTAAGTGTTGAATGTGATCTTACAACATGTAATTCACTATATTCAATACTTCTTGAGGCTAATTTGTTTGGCGCAAAGTGAAAGATGATGCTTGATGATTAAAAATTCATCTACGATAGAAAGTTTAGCAAAGACAGCCACACCATCATCTGTCTAAGTTATCTCGTCTAAAAAAAAATAGCAGCTAAAATGCCTTCTTTATCTTACAGTTAACAAACTCGTGTTTTGTTTATAAACGAGCTAAGCTTTAGCCAACGCAAGCTCACTCGCAGGTTATTTAGCTTGCTTGCTTAAATTAAACATCAAATTTCAATATATATAAATCATATCTCAAATTTTGACAGATCAGTTAATAAGTTTTGTAGTTTATATTTTATTTACATACTATATGTACGTTAAATTTTTATTTTCATTTTCTCTTTACTATTCGTATATTAGTTATGTGAAAAAACACAAATTTTAAGGTTTTTATAAATAAAAAAGTTGATTCTAGTTTTTACAGTCGAACTTTACATATTAGATTATAAAAAAAAACAGCTCAGCTGAACTTAATTGTTTAACTTTAAGCTTGAGTAAAAACTGACTCGATTCAGTTTAACTTGTTTATAGCCCTACTTCTTTCCTCACTCTCTCCTTAACCCAACTCACATAACCCGTTCAATCTCATAGCCTTATACACGGATCTAAGGCGCTATGTACTACAAGCAAGCTCTTAATGACTAATAAATCACACCTAACATCATAACCAACTTTAGATTAAATGCTATATTTATAACAAAATATTCATTTCATCAACCACTAATACAATATAGACAAATGCACAAATATAGCCGTAGTTTTACAAAATCTAAACTTTCTACATAGACCAAATCTCAAAACTTGAAACTTGTCAAACCCCTCAAAAATCAAAATCAACCATTGGTCAAAAACCAAGAATAATATTTCCATATATAAAATTCGTCTTCTGGAAGGTCGAAAAGACAGCTTGGAGAAAAAGAAAACAATATTAGGGCAAACATATATTTATAATTTTATATCAATATCATCACACATATAAATAAACAGCACATAAACCACTCTTCCAAATTATTCTCAACAAACAAAAAAGTTAACCAATCGAATTAATTTTCCGCATATATTCTTCTCTCACCGCCGCCGCCTTCAATTCTATTAATATTATTATTATTCAACTTGTTCAATTCATAATCAACGAATCAATTGTAACAAATGAATACTGATCAAAGCCAGCAACTGATCGGCACGAAGCGGCCGAAGACGAAGATCGTGTGCACTTTAGGACCTGCTTCTCGCTCAGTTCCGATGGTGGAGAAGCTCTTGAAGGCAGGCATGAACGTTGCGAGGTTCAACTTCTCGCACGGATCTTTTGAGTATCATCAGGAGACGCTTGATAACCTCCGTACTGCTATGGATAATACCGGTATACTCTGTGCTGTTATGCTCGACACGAAGGTATAATTTGACCTAATTATATGTTTGTAAAGTTAGATCTAATTGTTAGTTGAATTAGTTTTGATTGCTTGTGATTTACGTCAACGGCACGGTTCGTTATTTATTGTGGATTTTGCCTGACTTTGAAGTTTGACCTAATTTTATGCTTACAAAATCGAATCTAGTTTCACTGGTTTTTAGGTGTTTTAGTGGTTTTGATTGATTTTGACCGCTTGATTGACCTTCTCAACACTTTTTTTTTATTAGGTCTCGTCAGTTGTTTGAATGAAATTTGTTGTTCTAGAAAATAAATTTATTTCAGTTTTCTAGATCTAGGTCTATTTTGATCTAAGATCGTTGGTGTTAATTTTTATTTTTTGTAAAATATTTTATAAAATTTTTTATAAAATGGTTTTGTGAGATAAAAATAAAACAAACGTGTTGAATTGAATATGTTATATTCATTATTCATACAAGTATACATCGCTTAAAGGTTTGTATTACTTTATGGTGGGGCTAATTGTTTTTTGTCCATTTGTTTGTTTTCTTGATTTTTTTTTTTTTTACATCGCTTAAAGGTTTGTTTTCTTGATGTTCCTGGTTTCTGTAGAGAATAATTGACAAGTGCTGGTTGCTCATTGGTGTTATATAGCATGTTCATTTGTTTGTATGTATACTTGTTTAAAAAATATTTTATTAATTAAAATTTTAGTGGTTCATTTAATACGCTTCATGGTTTGTTTTTGTTATGTTGTAACTTGTAAGTTTTGTTAATATTGCAAATTCGTACAGGTAGTTTTAATAAATTTGCTGTATACACTTATATATAGTTTTTAATTATGGATATTGTTCACTCGGATCGTTGGACAGTAAATGACCAATCTGCGGGTATTCGAAAAGTTCTTTCGTTTAATAACCGAATGGGCATGATAAAGAAAATTTGTTTAATTTGTTAAACGAATGAACATGAAATGTGTCTCGTTCGTACATTTCTGTTCGTGAACGGACTGTTTACATTTATTCATTTAAGTTCGTTTGTTTACAATCGTAAACAATTTACGTTAACGAATATTGTTTAACGAATGGGCTTAAATGACCACAAACATGTTCATTTCTTTAAAGAACACGTATGCAAAACCTCGTTCGTTTAATTGATTGTGTTCGGTCGTGCAATTGGTTAAAGTTAAACAGACGAACACAACAAGCTCCATTTGCTTTGTTTGGTTCTTTTGCAAGCCTATTTGAATAGAAATAAAGTTTTGTAACTTTTATATAGTCATAAGATCCTTATTTAACAAGAAACCTCATTATCCAGATCATCGTCAGTCTGCAGCTTACATGATAATTTCAATAAATTGATGGTTTAAACAAACTATGAATTTTGTTTGTTTTACTTCAGGGTCCAGAGATTCGAACCGGGTTTCTAAAAGATGGCAAACCTGTTCAACTAAAGCAGGGTCAAGAAATCGCAATCTCAACCGATTACACCATTAAAGGTGATGACCAGATGATCTGCATGAGCTACAAGAAGTTGGCTTATGATGTTAAACCAAACAGTGTGATTCTGTGTGCAGACGGGACCATTTCTTTTACGGTTCTGTCTTGTGACACTGAAAATGGGCTGGTTAGGTGCCGTTGTGAGAACACTGCGGTTCTTGGTGAACGGAAGAACGTTAATCTTCCGGGTGTGATTGTGGATTTGCCGACATTGACTGAGAAAGATAAAGAGGATATTATGAAGTGGGGTGTTCCTAATAAGATTGATATGATTGCTTTGTCGTTTGTTAGAAAAGGTTCAGATCTTGTGGAGGTTCGTAAGTTGTTGGGAGAACATGCCAAAAACATCCTGCTTATGTCTAAGGTGCAGTTTTTTTCTCTCTCTCTTAACCGGGTTGTTTGTTATTGGGTAAGGGGTTAAATCAATGTTTCATAACTGAACTGGAAGGTCAAACTGACATACCATCAGTTTGTCACTTTGTTGTGTTTGAAACTAAATAGTGTTAAAAGTGATTAGAAATAATACATATTTTCATGTTATAATAACCTTTTTATTTTTATCAGGTTGAGAACCAAGAAGGTGTTGCCAACTTTGATGAAATCCTGGCTAACTCAGACGCGTTTATGGTGGCACGTGGCGACCTCGGTATGGAAATCCCAATTGAGAAAATATTCCTAGCTCAAAAAGTAATGATATACAAATGCAACCTACAAGGAAAACCGGTTGTGACCGCCACCCAAATGCTCGAGTCAATGATCAAGTCTCCAAGACCAACCCGAGCTGAAGCCACCGACGTAGCCAACGCAGTCCTCGACGGCACTGACTGTGTCATGCTCAGTGGAGAAACTGCAGCCGGGGCATACCCTGAACTCGCAGTCCGAACCATGGCTAAGATCTGCATGGAAGCCGAAAACACAATTGACTATAAAGATGTGTTCAAAAGAATCACTGCAAATGCACCTGTCCCCATGAGCCCACTTGAAAGTCTTGCTTCATCTGCAGTGCGAACTGCGATCTCATCTAAAGCGAGCTTGATCCTGGTTCTAACCAGAGGTGGGAGCACAGCTAAACTAGTGGCTAAGTACAGGCCCGGGATGCCTATACTCTCTGTGGTGGTCCCTGAAATCAAGACCGACTCGTTTGACTGGTCGTGCAGTGATGAGTCACCGGCTAGACATAGTTTGATCTTTAGGGGTTTGGTTCCCGTTTTGATTGCGGGGTCTGCTCGAGCCTCTCATGATGAGTCTACTGAAGAGTCGATTGAGTTTGCTTTGCAGCATGCTAAAGAGAAAGGGCTGTGCAAGATTGGTGATGCCGTTGTGGCTTTGCATCGTGTTGGGACTGCGTCTATTATCAAGATCGTGACCGTTAAGTAAGTGTAAGTGATACTTATGATATATTGGTTTTGTTGATTTTTGCCTGTTTGTTGGGGCGTATTGTTATACTGGTAAAACTAAAGTCGATTTTGGTATCGATAAACTGGATTTATTTCTTACGAGAAGTAACGCGTAATGCATTTTTGTTGCGAGTTTGAATAATGGACACGCTACTTTGTGTGTTTTGGAACATGATTTGGGTATTATGAGATTATTTTATATGACTGGATCTGTTTTTGACACTTAATTTATACAGCCTGATAATGAACGTTGATGTGCGCAGCAACAACTTCTGCCACAAAGTGTAGGGTAAAGCTGCTTACTTTAGATCATGAAACGGTCCGCTCCTCCCCGAACCTTGCACATGACTGGATCTGTTTTTGACACTTAATTTATACAGCCTGATAATGAACGTTGATGTGCACAGCAACAACTTCTGCCACAAAGTGTAGGGTAAAGCTGCGTTCTTTAGATCATGAAACAGTCCGCTCCTCCCCAAACCTTGCACAATATGCTCATATCTATGTCAATTGTGTATAGTATATGGAACTAAGTCAATAGTTGGTAGAAATTCGTCCTAAACTAATTTAAGGCTAGTGTAATGCTTTAGCCCATGTTCCCATATTGGTTTGGAATTTAGATCTTGAAAAATACATTGATGGTTATCTGTCCTGTTCTAGGGCATGAAAGGAAGAAACACTTCCTATTGATCCTACCAAAACACCCTAATCATCACAAACATGCAAAATCAGATGTTCCAAGTAGGGGTGCAAACTAGGGTTGTTCATGAACCTAACCGAACGCGGACATGCTCATACTTGGTTTGGTTTGAAAGCGAGCCGAACCGAGCGTATTGAATTTAAAGAAACGAGCGATATATTAATGCTTGAACTTGGTTTGGTTTGAAACCGAGCGGCTTGGTTTCGTACAAAGTTTTCAATTTTAAATTTCTAAAACTTCAAAATATCATTAATTCAAGACTTTCAACTCTAAATAAACTCAAAGTCAACAACAAAACATATATAAAACGAGCGGCTATGGTTTAAATTTGAACTTTGAATTCAACACAAAAGATTGAAATTTTAAAAACTTTAAAAAAATTGTATACTTTTATATATATTCATAAAGTTTGTATATAAAACTAATAAATAAAAAATAATTCGAGCAAAACAAACCGAACCAAACTGAGCGAGGCTTTGCTCGTGCTTGGATTGTTTTTAAACCGAACCGAGCCGAACGGCTCACTTCCAAACCGAGCCGAAATTGAAAGAGCATTTTTCGAGCGAATGACGAACGAGCGACGAACATTTTGGACAGCCCTAGTGCAAACGAGCTGAGTCGAGCCTAAGCTCGACCAAGTGCTCCATCTAGGCTCGTTTTGACTTACAAGAGAGCTTGGCTCGCTTCAAGCTTTTATTATAAAGCCTGAGCTCAACATGTGAGTTGTTTTTCAAACTCGGGCTCGGCTCATTTTGCAATCTATTAATTAATTTATAAGGGTTTTTTTAATTATTTTATATATTTCGGGAAAATACTTTCATTTTGAAATGTTGTTAAACACATGAAACATCGCTATAATTATACTATCTTGTTATAATATAAACCATCATAAAAGATGATTTGTCTTTCCAACACAAAAAAAATTCTTGCAATCATTTATTTTGAAAGCAAAAACGAACATCATTAACCTGACAAGCATTTACAAAACAACATGAACATGGTGCTGAGTAGCAACCCCAAGTTACAAGGATGACTCTTTCGGCCTTTCCTACCTATTACGATAATCTGAAACTCCTATATGAACCATTAAGAAAGAGAGAACAGAAAAGGACGAAGCGAAGGAATAACATAACCAAAGATACCCAAAACTTGTAGCACTCCTAGAGCTTGAAAACTAGGCTTATTCAAAAAATAAACGAATACCTTCTTATCGAGAATAGGCCTAGGAGATGTTAAGTTTATATGTTCACATATCCTTATGATCTAATAAGCTTAAGTTACACAAAAGTGATAAGAACTTCTATGAACATGCAAACAATAAACTCTCATGATGGACCAAGGCTTGAAATAAGTCAACATGCAAACAGATGTTTCTGTTTAACAAGGAAGCATAATCAGTACTACAAGGATACAAGAGAGGCCGTCTTTGTGTTTTGTTTGTCGTGTTTCTATCCATAGGCGTCCAATAATTACTCCTTTCATATTATGCAAAAAAAACTGTTGGATTAGCATGTGAGAGGGTCAGGGAGAACAAGATGATGATCATGTGTTTGTAATGAAAACAAATGTTATATGTGAATGATAAATTCGAACACAATTAACTTAACATATGTTAAGTTCGACATAAAACTGTATAAACAAACTGCAAAGATAGTTCCAAAAAGTTTGCAGCTTCAACCACACTTAAAATCAGCTCATTTGTAAACGAGATGAGCAGGCTCAGTTTGTAAACAAGCAAAGCATGAGTCAAGATAAGCTAGCTTGTTAGGCTTGCTCATTTGTCTCATTCAAAGTAAAATACAAATTTTAAAACAATAACCCAATGCTGTAATTCATAAATTCTGCATTAATCGAGCTTAACATTTCAACTCGTTAAAATAGCAATTCTAGTTTGGTACTCATCTGGCCTGCATGAAACATCACTTAGATAAGAAATGCCACTTTAACTTTCAATGCTCAGGTTCGTGACAGAATCGGGTGGTTCAAAATTTTTAAATATTTTCAAATATTTGGGTCCAACTCGGTCCAACTTTCATCATCATCATCATCATCATCATCGTACTCAGTATATCCCACCAATAGCAATGCTATGGTAGGGTCTGAGGAGGGTAAGATGTAGACAGCCTTACCTCTATCCCATAGGGGATAGAGAGGCTGCTTCCGGTGAGACCCCCGGCTCGATAGTAGTTTTGCATCAAGCCTTGGACATAAGGCACATAGCACTCAATCATCGGGACACCGGCTGATCGGTGCATGTGCCCTTGTCTTTCGGCTATCAACGCCACCACATGATGCCTGATTAACCTTCCGCCACTTTTAACGTTATTTTCACGAGATTAGTAAAATAACGTCAAAATTAGTGCAATTTTCTACAACAGATTATAAACTATGAACTCTTTTCTGAAACCCATCATGTCATTAACAATGGCTAAATCATTTCTTTTAGTCATGCCATTGTTACACATTTACAAGCTCATAAACCCAACACAATCAATCAATCATACCCAGTAAAATCCCACCGACAGCAGAGCTATAGGTAGGGTCTGGGGAGGGTGGGATGTAGGCACACCGTACCTCTATCCAAAGGAATAAAGTGGTGGCTTCCAGAGAGACCCTCGGCTCTAAGAACATGTGTATGAAGCAAAAAAAGGAAATCAAAGTTTAACAGTTATATAAAAAACTACTACTAATTATAATAATATTAATAAAAAGGTCACAGTTTAACCGCAATATAAAAGCTAATAATAATAATAATAATAAAATATGTAAGGGAAATACCATTATGGTATGTGACCTAAATAAGTTAAGTCTAAGCCCTAAGGTATTCAATTCTCTCTAAAAATCCTTAACTTTAATTCTACTTCTCCACGAATTCCTATCCTCAACCATGTCCTCGGAGAGGTTTAGGTCTATCAAATCATGCCTAATCCTCTCATCCCAAGTCAATTTCGGTCGTCCTCTACCCCTCCTCCCCTCTATAGTAATGTTTTCTACGGATCTAACAGGATTCGTCGTCTGTCTTCTCTTTACATGTCCAAACCATCTCAATCTCCACTCTCTTATCTTGTCTGCTATGTTCGCCACCCCTAATCTCTCGCGAAGCACAACGTTTCTTATTCTGTCTAGCCTTGTGTGCCCACACATCCAACGTAGCATTCTCATTTCTGCTACCTCCATCTTCCGCACTTGTGCCTTCTTGATGGCCCAACAATCTGTTCCATATAGCATTGCAGGTCTAACTGCCACCCTATAGAATTTTCCCTTCAGATTAGTCGGGAAACTCTTGTCGCATAATATACCTGTGGCTGCTTTCCATCTACACCATCCTACCTGAACTCGGTGGGTCACATCACTGTCTAATTCCCCATCGCTCTGTACAAATGATCCTAAATACTTGAACTTCGTTACCTGCGGGACCACCTGCCCTTCAATTGTGATGTGTGCGTCTTCACTGTCGTTTATCTCACCAAAATCACAGTGTAGGTACTCCGTCTTAGATCGGCTAATCTTTAAACCTTTTGTCTCTAAGGTTGTTCGCCACTCCTCAAGCCTCATGTTTAGATCTTGTTTTTTCTCAGCAAGTAACACAATATCGTCTGCGAACATCATGCACCACGGGAGAGTCCCCTGAATCGACTTTGACAACTCATCCAAGACTACTGCAAAAAGAAACGGGCTCAACGCTGACCCCTGGTGAAGACCTACCTCTACAGGAAAGAAATCAGTATCCCCCACTGGCGCACGGACACTTGTTTCACTCCTGGTATACATATCCATAATTATCTCTATGTATTTCCTGGGCACTCTTCTACCCTCCAAGCACTCCCAGAGCACCTGTCGTGGCACACTGTCGTAGGCCTTTTCTAGGTCAATAAACACCATATGTAGATCACGCTTCTTCTCCCTATACTTTTCCATTAATCTTCTTATAAGGTGTATTGCCTCTGTGGTGGAACGCCCCGGCATGAAGCCAAATTGGTTGACCGTAACCTGAGTTTCTCGTCTAAGTCTAACCTCAATCACTCTTTCCCATAGCTTCATAGTATGACTTAGTAGTTTGATTCCTCGGTAGTTACCACAACATTGGGCGTCTCCTTTGTTCTTATAGATAGGAACTACAACGCTGCTCCTCCACTGGTCTGGCATCTTACCTGATTTGAGAATACTATTGAACAGAGTAGTTAACCACATGACTCCTTCCTCCCCCAGACACTTCCACACCTCGATGGGTATGTTGTCTGGGCCAACCGCCTTAGACCTTCCCATCCTCCTAAGTGCGTCCTTCACCTCTTCTCGTGTGATCCGTCGGCAGTAGCAGTTATTCGATTGTTGTCGATGAAAGTTTGTGTTGTCATGTTCTTCTTGGTAAGCTCTCCCATTGTTAAAAAGATTGTGGAAGTAGGTTTGCCATCTTAGCTTGATGTCCTGCTCCTTGACCAGTACATGCCCATTTGTATCCTTTATGAACTTCACCGGTCCTAGATCTTGCCTTCTACGCTCCCTGGCTTTGGCAATCTTAAACATAGCATGTTCCCCCTCTTTTGTTTCTAGACTTTCATACATCCGTTTAAAGGCCGCCTTCTTTGCTTCCGCCACTGCCTTCTTTGCCTCTATCTTGGCCGTTTTGTAGTTGTCCCTCAAATCCACTCGCTCCTCCTCATTCGTGCACCTCATTAGCTCCCTAAAACATCCTTGTTTGTCCCTTATCTTGTCTTGCACTGCGTCATTCCACCACCAAGACTCCTTATGCCCACTTGACTTTCCTGTTGTGACCCCGAGAGTCTCCTTTGCTACTTGGATGATCTTTGTCTCCATAGCTTCCCATATATGAGTTGAGTCCCCATTTAGTCGAGCCCGCGTATGCAGTATGAGTTTATCCTTAAACAGAAGGAGATTTTCGTCCTTCAAATTTCCCCATCGAATTCTCGGTGTACCTTTCTTCTCTCGAACAGTCAGCTTATTTCTGAAGGCTATATCAGTCACTAGTAGTCGATGTTGAGTCACAACTGCCTCCCCAGGTATGACTTTGCAGTCTTTCCACCAACGTCGGTCTCCTCGCCTCATCAAAAGGTAGTCAATTTGCGTGTCGCGTCCGCCACTGCTAAAAGTGATTAAATGAGAATCTCGTTTCCTAAAAAAAGAATTTATAATACCTAGGTCATGTGCCACCGCAAACTCTAGAAGATCTGTTCCGGTCTCATTCCTATCACCAAAACCGAAACCCCCATGTACGGCTTGAAAACCATCGTTAGCCTTACCAATGTGTCCATTAAAATCACCTCCTATGCAAATCCTCTCCCCCCTAGGTATGCCCCCTACCACTGCGTCTAGGCAATCCCAAAATTCTCTCTTTTCCTGATCCCCTAGGCCTACATGAGGCGCGTAGGCGGAGACTACTGCCACTACTTCCTCTCCTAGTACTAATTTCAACACCATAATCCTGTCATTATGTCTTATCACCTCCACCACACTAGTGTGTATTTCCTTAGCCACTAGAAACCCCACTCCATTCCTAGCTCCATCAGACCCCGAGTACCACAACTTATACCCATTACACTCAGCCCCTCTATGTCCTTTCCACTTAGTCTCCTGGAGGCATGCTATCTGAACCCTACGTCTTTTAAGCACATCTACCAATTCTAACAACTTACCATTTAATGTTCCTACATTCCAAGAAGCCAAACGCAATATACGCTCCCTATCTTTACTCTTTCCTACACCCCTCGATTCAGGACATGGTCTCAGGTAATAGTCATGGTTCCTACGCTCTATGGTTGCAACTAATCACACAAACACAAGCAATAGAACACCAAATCAATAATAATAATAATAGTAGTAACAAAAACTAATAATAATAATAGACACACGGCACACAGTAACAGATAAATTGGACTGACTACTCTAGCAGCATCAAGGCCTATTGCCAACAAAAATAAAAGATATGAAACGATCTCACCGGGATTTTAGCAAGTCACCAATATTGAAACCGGGACGAGACACCGTGAGCTAACGAGAATAAGCTAGAAACGTGACACAATCTACAACCCTTGAGTTTCGGCGGCGGCGGCGTTGAGCGGCGGCGACGGCGGAGCTCCGGCGACGTGTTACGGTGGCGGCAGAGGGTGAATCAGCTAAGATCCTTCAATGATAACACCTCGCAGCAACCCAGCAACCTCCACAGAGCCTTAATCGTTTTTCCGGCGACGGCAATAGACGACGGCGGCGGCGGCAGTTAACAACAGTAGCCGAAAACAACAGTACAGCGAGAATAATGAGCTGCGGTGGTGTTATGGACGTGTTGGAGAGCTCCGGTAAGGGTTAATAGGGCTGTTGTTACCGGATCTTGAAGAAGGAGCTTGTAATAAGCAATCAATAACTAACCTGATGGATTCGATTGAAACGGATGAAAGGGTAGGTAGCGAATTAAAGAATTGTAACAGAGATTGAAACCCGACGGTGACCTTGATTGCTAGATGATATACAAAATCAATACCCTATACAATTGATATTTAACGGTTGCAATTGGAGAATTGGGGGTGGCCAGTGGAACGACGTAGGAGAGTGACCTCATAAACCCAACACAACGGTAACAAACCCATCTACCTTTGCCTATCCTGCAAAAATAGCACAACTATACAGAGCTTGTAAACTTCGAATTATCATCCATTTCTAAAGTGGCAAAATTGGTCTTCAAACAAACATATGTTCCGTATATTATCTCATAATCATATTATAATCCCGCACTTCGATAACTCCCACGCCTACCTTCAGTTGTTTCCTGCACACGAGTGGTTCAATGATCGGGTAAAGAATCCTCATAATAAAGTCAACAGTCAAACAAGCTAGGAACTTACATGTACAGTCTGGAAAGATCCACTCAGAGGCGACTTCAACAGAGGAACATCAGATATAGACCGATCCAGGCTGCTGAAACGATTTTCACCCTACAATAAATTATGTTAATGCAAGATTACTACCAGTCACGGGTCAAAACGGTAGTTTTTGGTATTAGTCGGGTTGGAATAGGGTTATAAAAAAAGCTTGTGACTCGCTTAAAACTGGTTCGTTCATAAATGAGCCATGTTTGAGCCAAGGTAAGCTCGCTCATTGGCTAGCAGCTAGCTCATTTAAGTTAAGCCCAAATTTAAATAAATATACGTAACAGGTCAATTCCATTTATATGCTCTATGAGCCAACTAGAGAGTACTCTAATATTACTTTTTATTTAAACATAAAGACAAATATTAAACATTAATTTTAATTTAAACGAGCTGGCTCAAGATTTCACGAGCTGAGCTTGAGCTCAATTTCAGCACGTTTATCTTCGTGCCTTGGCCTGAGCCCGGGATGAAGCTGTTGGGTTCGTAGGCCTTGTTGGCCCGGTTTATTATATGAAATCAAAAGAGGAGACGGGTGTGGGCGGTCGGGCCCAAGCCCGGCCCGGTTTAGATTTCTTGCATAATAATTTACTAACCCTAGTTCAGTCTCTATATAAACAACATTATGTACTTGTAATATTTGGTCACTCAATAAAGATATACCTAGTTGCCACCCGTGGACGTAGGTCAGTTTAGACCGAACCACGTTAAATCCTCGTGTTCGTTTATTGCTTTCGTGTCGTGTTCAGTTTCATGTGTGCGTTTAATCCTAACAAGTGGTATCTAGAGCTTAGGTTCAGATCACGCGAAGAACACGTTGAACCAGCCGAGTCGCCGCCAAACCATCCAGCCGCCGCTACAGTACGCCGCCGCCACTACAGTACCGCCCCCCGCTACAGTACCGCCGCCGCTACAGTACCCCCCCCCCCCTTCCCCGCCGCTACAGTACCGCGCCGCTGCTACAGTACCGCCGCCGCTGATTAGGGTTCCGCAGCTGCTGGTTCGTTTTTTCTGATCAGTTTCGGTTTAGCAAAGTACGAGCTAAGAACAGTTGAATCGATTCCTATTTTCATTGAAGAACAGTTTTAAGTCAGAAGAAGCGTTAAAGAAACGGAGAACCAGTGCCAACCGCGTTTGTCAGGTTTATCGTTTCAGTTTAAAGTTTCGGTTTCTGATTTACAGTTCGTTATTCCGCTGCACGTTAAATAGGTTGATTGTTTAACAGAGTTCAGTTGAACAGTCGTTAAGTTCAGGCTCGTGTTGCTGTGTCTGTCTCTGTTTTATCCAGTTTTTCGTTTTAGTCATTGCCATGGCAGAAGACGGAAAGGTTTCGATACAGAAGTTTGACGGACAGAAGTTCGGTTGGTGGAAGATGCAGATTGAGGCACTACTTTGTCAAAAAGACTTGGATGTAGTGCTTGAGGATGAAAAACCAGAAAAGTTGTCAGAAGCAGATTGGAAGAAGTTAGACAAGAAAGCTAGGGCTTGTATTACATTGTCGTTGTCGGAAGATGTGGCGTTTAACGTCATGAAAGAAACCACAGCCCGTGGTATGATGGACGCACTATCCAACATGTATGAGAAGCCTTCGGCAGCGAATAAGGTCTATCTTATCAGAGAGCTAGTGACAACTCGAATGAAAGAGGGTGGGTCAGTTACAACTCATATCAATAATCTTAATTCGATCTTGTCCCGCTTAGTGTCAGTTGACATTAAGTTTGATGATGAAGTTCAATGCCTCTTGTTATTATCCTCTTTGCCCGACAGTTGGTCGCAAACAGTGACTGCAGTTTGTAGTTCGTCTACAAATATTACTTTCGATGGGATTCGAGATCTGATTCTGGGAGAAGATTCAAGACGCAGAAGTTCAGGTGAATCATCAGGCAATATGCTAGTCACAGAAGGTAGAGGTAGGGGAAAACAGCGAGGCAGTGGGAGCAGGAAGAGGAATCAGTCTAAGACTCGTAAGGATATTGAATGTTGGGTTGTAAAGAGAAAGGACACTTCAGGAATCAGTGTCCGAATGGTAAGAAAGAGGTGAACGTTACAGAAGACGACACAGATGACGGGGTCAGTAGTGATGAGGCTTTGGTTTGTAGTGTTGAGAGTAGCGTTGATACTTGGGTGATGGATTCTGGTGCATCGTTTCATGCCACTCACTGTAGTGAAACGATGAAGAATCTTAAATTTGGGGATTTTGGAAAGGTTCGACTAGCGAATGATGATATTTTAGAGGTTACTGGTATGGGAGACGTTGATTTGATAACTTCAGCCGGTACTTCTTGGACTTTGAAAGACGTGAGGGTTATTCCAAGTTTGAAGAAACGTTTGATTTCAGTTGGGCAGTTGGATGACCAGGGGCACGATGTTAAGTTCGGGAATGGGCAGTGGAAAGTAGTCAAAGGGAATCTCGTTGTTGCTCGTGGCAAGAAAATGGGTTCGTTGTATATGGTCGATATGTCATCGAAAGGAGTGGATCCAGTTTTGGTGAAAGACAAAATCCGGTTCACAGAATCTCGTGGGCAGAAGAAGGTTCGTTTTGCAAGTAACAAACCCAGAGCCAAAGTGAAGATTCAGGATGAACGAGCTAGGAAGGTTAAATCAGTTGGGGGACATCGTGACAGTGGGAGCACAGGTCGTGTTTCAGTTACAGTTCCAGGTCGACAGTGGATTAAGAAAACCAGTATTCCAGCTGTAAAAGTCTCTCCAATGAATTACTTGCTGAATATGGAGAGTGTTTGTTCTCAGGTTATCTCAGGATCCGGTAGTTCGTTACAGTGGGAGCCGGTAGGGATAGAGAACGGGTCAGGGGCAGTTTCAGCCATGACTGACGTGTTGGAGCTCCGGGGAGCTTCAACGGGCCTTCAGGTTAATTGATGAGAAGGCGGTGGCAACTAGAAGAAGTTTAATGTTCAGATTACAGAAGTACAATCAGGAGTGCAGACGAGAGTACTCAAGGCCTCCGAGTGGGAGATTGTTGGGTTCGTAGGCCTTGTTGGCCCGGTTTATTATATGAAGTCAAAAGAGGAGACGGGTGTGGGCGGTCGGGCCCAAGCCCGGCCCGGTTTAGATTTCTTGCATAATAATTTACTAACCCTAGTTCAGTCTCTATATAAACAACATTATGTACTTGTAATATTTGGTCACTCAATAAAGATATACCTAGTTGCCACCCGTGGACGTAGGTCAGTTTAGACCGAACCACGTTAAATCCTCGTGTTCGTTTATTGCTTTCGTGTCGTGTTCAGTTTCGTGTGTGCGTTTAATCCTAACAGAAGCTGGCTCAGCTCGCTTGTTAAGCAACCCTAGGTTGGTTTCACCTGCAAAACTTCTTGTCCCAAATGTTTACTGTTTTATAAATTATTAGCGCGTCCACATTTTTAAAAATTACACTATTTCAATAATAATCTAGTGCATCAAAATATACATTTTCTAGTGAAATCCCCTTTGAAGTGTCTAAGAGCATATAAATATATACTCCCTCCGTCCCATTATAAGTGTCCTATTTTGACTTTTCAAATCTTTCTTTTGCAACTTTGACCGTAAATATTTTTGTTCGTGTCATATAATACTTGATGAAAATTATATCAATGTAAAATACATTTAAAACCCAATCCATTCATATATTTTACATCAAGTATTATATAACACAAACAAAAATATCACCGGTCAAAGTTAAACAAGAAAGACTTGAAAAATCAAACTATGACACTTATAATGGGACGGAGGGAGTATAATTTATGCATCTTTTAGTGAATACCTTCGTCTTGGGTGAATATAATTGTATAAAATATTTATTACCATGAAATGTAATGAAAGTTGCCAAATTATTAACTTTGGACACTAAGATTTGAATAAACGAGTCTTCATCATTTAGTGAAGACAGTCGTATTAATACACTAAGATAAAGATATTTTATTTTGTCAAATATGCATATAAACTATACTTTGACCCTTTAAGCAACTTTCAACTTGTTGGACCCGTTTGACTAGACTTGTAAACGAACCGAACGGAACATGTTTGTGGTCATTCGTTTAACTATAACCGAACAAACGATCAACACAAACAATTAAACGAACAAAGTTTTCTTGTTCATGTTCGTTTGTAAGGACAAGCAAAAGAGGAAGGGAAAATTGGTTGAGTAAATAGAACTTATTCAATGAACTTAACATGTTTATGTTCGTTCATTAACAGTATAAACGAACGATTCACGAACATAACTGAACATAGACGAAAGAACCAAACTGAGGTCAAACCAGTTAAAACTAACGTGAAGAACAATACATTGAGCCAAAAAAGTTGTATCCAAAAATATTAAATGAATATATATCAATGAACAAACTTAAACAGATGTGAACTAATGAACATAAATAAACGAACACTCAAAAACATAAATGAAAAAACAAGACATATGTTCATGTTCATTCGTTTAACAAAAATGAACACAACTTTTTGTTCATGTTTGTTCGTTTATTAAATAAACGAACTTCATGCCAAACGGTTCAAGGATTGTTCACTAAACGTTCGATTCGTTTACATGTCTAAATTGACTACCTTCCTTTTGTAACCAACTTTTATTTTAACCATATGGCCCGTTGGAGATAAAACATAGCCCAAATCGACACATTAACAAAAAACAAGCTGAATTTGTCACTTCAAGTAAAGATACATCATACCTCACGCAAAAATCCTTCATCATGATTATCTGAAAAAAGAGATGAGTAGTAGACCGGGTCATAAATAGAACCACCTAAACCATCTTCAGAACCAGAACTAGGTCTAATGAAAGCAGGGGTAGCGGGATTTATAAAACTGTTCCTTAAATCCTGGTCAGCATCTTGGGGACATGAACTATTATCTACTTCTGAAGACCCTAATCTATACATTTGTATCCATAATAGTGAAGATGTTGACCTCACCGAGCACCCAATTATTTGCATTATTAGAGTGAGTTTGACAGAAAACCTTGAAAATCTTCCATAAAACTCAGAGGACATGTGCCTGCATTGACAATGGAGAATTAGGAAATATATTTTTGAACTAATATTTAGAGGTGGTGAAATGAGTAGGTCGGGTCAAAATGACAGAATTTTTGATTTGGTTCAGGGAGTTGACAGGAAACACTTTTTGTTTGCTTTTCTTGATTGAATGTATAAGTAATTTGTGTGCTTGCTATGATTACAAGAAATATATTATAAAAACAAATAGAATGTGAATTGAATGATCTAGGCATTAGGCCATTTTATACCTGTTAGAGATAAAACATTACGCATATCAAGTCAATCAACTCCAACATTTTTACAGTGCATAGTCCATAATTTGATTTTCACCTCCAACATTTTAGAGTCTTTCTTTCTAGGTATAGTTTCAGTATTATTATCCATTTATCCTATATCATGCATTCAATATATAGCATGAATCACCAAGCATTGATGGCCAAAAAGGGCGCCCATTTATAAAAGCAACAATGCCACAAACAACACCAACGAACCTAATAAACAACATTTCAATGGTGGCAGCCTACTAAAAACTAAAAAACCTGATTAAACAGTTACCAGTACTTATTTTGATTTAATATCTTATTGAAATTATTTTAATTTTCATGAAAACAACATTTAATGTATGTTAGTTCTCAAGAAATAAAATATAGCATTTATTGTTATTCATTCTCAAATTTCAACAACCTAACTCACCTCATAAAACCACCAGATATCGAATTTTCTCAAGAGTTTTTCACAAAAAAATAAACTAACCAGAACCATCAGCTGGTTCAGGTTGACTTTGACCTGTGGCTAAGAACATGAAGCTGGTCTAGTTCAATTTTTAATAGTTCAGTCCTTTTTTGGTCTGTTCAGACCGATTCAGACCAGTTTTCAGTCTGAAAACAACCAATGTGGCTGCCTCCCCTACACCTGATCAGGGAGGTCAGCTTGCACATAGGCCCTCACCTTTGACATCACTACATAACCGTACTCACAAGATTAAAACTTAACCTCTATAAAAGATTCTTACTCAAAGCCAAAATATGCCTAATTGACTAGACACATAATAATTAGGCATTGTTGAAAACCTCAATAAACCAGCTTTTGAGAAGCAGGTAAGCATAGGATCACTAACAACCTCTATATTAACAGCTAATATTCTACTCCTAAATCCACCTATTGGAGGAGCCAGGATTTGAACCTCCAAAGAGTGCCCGAGAGGAGAGGGAGGGAGTACCTATTACACCACTATATTACCATCGGGCCAGGTGCCCTTTGGTAACAAGCTCTATAGTTAATCTCTTTGTTGCAGCTAACCATTTGATGCTAATTAATATTGTCAAACAGGGTGATAATGACTTTGAAAACATACTCCTAATTGGCGCCTATAGAGGGAAGACTAACCAGATTTCATGACTGAAGAGGACGAACCACAAGGCGTCCAACAAAATGGCTGAAAACAGAAGCACGGCATAGACTCTCCCGAGGCGCTGGCTGGTGTTCTCAATAGCGACCAAAGCAAACAAAGCAATGGCGAGATCAATGACACAAACACCAGTGTACAAAGCTCCCAGTGATCCAATCAAAGCACAAGCAATCTTCAATAATGAACAGAAAACACACAATCTAAGTCAATCACATAACATTTGGCCTAACACAAATCCAATCATCATCATCATCAAATTAATTAGGGCAACACATAGATATAAAACATTGATGATATGCATATAATAAATAGAAATGATCGTACTTGAATGTGAATGAGAATGACAGCGAGGGATTGAATCTTGTCGTAATCACGGAGCCATGTCTGTATCTGAATGGTGAATTCAGAACAAAGCATTATATCATATAAGATTTCAATTAACCGATCCAAATACAGCCAATCATCGGACGGAAATTGAAAATATAAATATGCGGTTCTTTTCTTCGACTGAGTATTATTATTATCGGTGTGTTTGTGTGAAAAAACCGACCACCGGCAGTGTTCACCGGGAACAATTACTCGATGCCTGGGCTGGTTTTCGATTATTATTATTATTATTATTATTATTATTATTATTATTATTATTATTCTGCTTTCATTTCACTATTTTACAATTATGACCCTCCTTGCATCAACATATTCATTTCCAACTATGCAACTTCAATATATTTTAAAAAAAAGAAAATAATGCAACTCCACACCTGACGTTTCAACCATCATGTCGTTTTTGTACTTTTCGCTAACCTCGTTTATTATATAATGGGGTCAATGCAATGGCTGGAGACACATTAATTCACACTCACACTCGCTGTAACTTAGTTGCCATTGCATACGATTCTCAAGCCGTACTTTCATTTTACTTAATTATATTTTTGAGGTTTTATGCCGGAGATCTCCAAGGGTTAAGGGCTTTACTCGTACATCCTGTGTCGACGTACCATTTTATCATGCATTTTTCTTATACACGATTGAAGAACCACATTACCTCACATACTAACTTGATCACAAAATTGCTTTAGTAATTTTTGACCAGAACATATAGAAAGGTAGATTCTTCCTAGAGTATTTGAAATTCAAATAATATTTGATTTTGTTTTTTTATTAATCAACTTGTTAAATGATTTATATAAAACTCCTAAAAGCTTATAAAACCCTCTTGTTTAATAAATCTCTGTTGTGTTAGTTTATGTTATAGATTTTAATCTATCTTGATTCACAACATGTTGATGCTATTGCTTCTTGATCCTTGATCCATATTTAGCATTCTTGTTTCAAATCCTCTACTAATTAATTCATTCGATATAATTATGAATGTTTAGGGAAATGTAATTATCATTGATGAACTAGTAATATTTCTTCAAGTCATATATCCTCAAATGACTTTTCCTCGTCTTCTTTGGCCTACCAATATGCTTGTGAATTAGGAGCAGTCAGTATAGTTTATTGGTTCCAAAGATCTCTACTATGAATTGAATAAGTTGTGTTCATGTAGACCTTCTTCCAAGTACCTAACCAGTAAAACTTTGAAACCCATTTTTTCGGAACGCTAACTTTGATATCATGCCCAACCATGTACAAATGACTCTATATCCACTACAAACTGGTCAGACCAAGGTCCATTCACATAACATAATGGCAAATAAAAGCAAGACCTAGAACAACTGAACTTATGGCACTATATCCTAACAACAATATAATTAAGCTTATATTGCCTTATAATTCTTAAACCCTGCCATATGAACATTGTATTGAGATGCTTGACTGTCTTTAAGAGTACGTCACACTTTACCCTTCCGGTTAAAGAAAAAATTGCAAACATTATTGGTTTTTGATTAACAACAGAATACTAAAGTAAATGAAGACACGATACCACAAAATGTGCTATGGCCAAACTCTTAGGTGGAATCCGTTTTAGACAATAAAATAGACGGGGACCTTGCTTTCTAATTTCCTCTATTGCCTTTTCAAATAGACGAGCACTGGTAGCACTTGCACATTTTCATAGCATGTTTTTGAATACTTCTCTCATTCGCTTGGCTTTCTTGTTCTCATGTATGTGTCTCAAGCCAAGCGCCTTTCGTAAAACATCCATCTAAACTAAGAGTTTCCGTCCCACGCATCTTAAACCGTACATTCAAAGCTACAAAAGTAGGTGTATATCATTATGAACTTCCTAGATGGACTACTTATGTTACATTCCCTTTCAACTAGCACTCCTTGGGTTGGCTCTTGTAACTTTTTCACAATAATCTCTTAACAAGGCACAATGTCCTTTGTAATCACCAATTATCTTACCTTTGGCAAGCACTTCAGCAGTATCATTATTGCTGTATACTGAGTTTTACTCAATTGAAATACACAGCCCCACCCCTTACGTTTCTCTCTCTGAACATCGCCCGTTGATTTCGTGAAATAAGTAATAAATATATATTGTTTTAGAGTTATTTTCTTTTTTACTTTTCTGTTGTAAAAAGTAGTTTGTCTGCAAGGTAAAACCAAGAAATTAATATGTATTGAGTTTATTTTCAAACTTACTTATTGACATCTATTCATTTCGTAAAGCACACCTGACACTTCAACATGTATGCGATATTGTTGAGTTTTAAATATTTTTAGTAATCTACCAAATTATAAATTTTGCATTTATGATTGAAGTTTTTTTTGTCAAAAATTGGGTTCCAATATGTAGAAACATAGATATTACATCAATATAGCAGGTAGGCGGGCAACAAGTTGCGCTGCCACCCCTTTCTGAATTGCAAACCCTAACCTGCTAAAGACATACCCCTGCCCCTTTGGAGTCGACACATTGCTATGCACAACCTGTTGGACCCTGGTTAGAAAACGGATAGCTTCCGGTGCCAAGGAGCCAAATGTACCAAATTATTTATTACAATGTTGAAAAAGTAGTGTTTTTATCGAAACAAAAGCAAACGAGCAACAACCTACGACGCAACTCCCCTTTTGAATTGCTCAACTAAGCTTTCAAGATGTTCTAGCGGATAGTGAATAGATGATTTAGAACTGTAAGAGCATTGTCACCTTCAAGAAATGGAATGAATAATTTAATTTAATTTAATTATTTATAATTTCTTTTCCGCATTTTGGATTTTGGAATGCCATTTGAATGTTTTGATGTGGAAGTTTATGTTAGTTATTTATAAACAAGAATTCACAGTTTTGACTATTCCCACATCGGGAGAAAAAAGAACTAATGTGCTGTTTTTAATAGGCATCTTGAACAATTCAATCTGCTGCTGGGTCTAAAGACCTGTAACCCATATGGGGGCATTATGATTCTTTCATAAAAAACTTAGAAATGTCAAGTGCAGTTTGGGCTAGGGCCAGCCCTTTCTTCTTGCAAAGTTAGACAAAAATCTTGATTCTAACTTTATTTATTTATTTTTTGTTTTATATCTTCATGATCAATGTAAATGCCAAATAGAAAGGTGATGGCCAGTGTCGGGTTTAAAGACTTGTACCCCAGGTGGGGGCTTTATGATTTATTCATAGAAATTTAGGAGGTCCTTACAAAGTTAGAGCAACATCTTGACTCAACTTTTTAACCTTTTTAACTTAATGGTCAATGTAGATGTCAAATGGGAAAGAAGGTGTAGGTCATGGATATAGATACAAACATATGGTGGTTAGTTAAAAGTGTCAAAAGTTATTATATATGACAAGAAAGTTAGGGTGATCTAAATTATTAAGTGGGTTTGTTTTCAAAGTAGCATATAATAATAATAATAATAATAATAATAATAATAATAGTTTTTAAAGTTTTCATAAAATGTTATACTAGACTAGTTACCCGTGTTGCACATGGGTGGACAATAAGGAAATCGCAATATATATTTGCATGTTATACATTTTAATAAATTGTAAATGTCATATTATAAGAACGAATAATTTTATATTAGTTATAAGACATTACATTATTAATTTATTAAAACAAAAAACATACAAAGACTATCAGAGTAAAATGACAACATAAAACATATTTTTAACTTAAACCATGTAACAAAAAAATATATTAATAAAAACTACATCATCTAAGCTATATGTTATATGCCAAAAAAATTTTGCAAGATCCAAAAGGTCTTGTTTTTTACACAGTCACTAAGATGAAAAAGTTACACAAACACAATCAACACCAACATTATGGAGAGCTCGAGGGAGATGGAAAGTTATATGCTAAAGCTTAAATGTAGTATCTATGTGAGATGAAAACAATGTGCATTATGGAGAGCTCGAGGGAGATGGAAAGTTTATTCTTTACTCGTAAATAGTTGTAACCACATAAGTATACAGAGTCATGCTCTTGGTCAGGCCCGGCCTATAGGGTGGGCAGGGAGGGCTACGGCCCAAGGCCCATTAATTTTTAGGGCCCATAATATTATTATAGTATTTATTAATAATAGAGAAAGCATACCCAAGAAGCTAAACAGAAGTCGGTTCCACGGGTAGTTTGCTTTTACACCAGATGTAATGCTCAAGTTCAAACCTTGGATTTCACATTTTTTGGATTTTATTTGGTTAATATGTATAGTCTCATGTTTTGTTAATGTTTTTTCTTTGTCATATTATTAAATTTTCTATATTTAAAGATCAAAAAAACTTTTGATTTAAAACAAAAAAATATTTGAAGGGACTCATAATTTTTTTAAGTATTCAAAATAGATCGTTGATAGAATAAATTTCTTTTAGTAATTGTTATCATAATTAGCGTTGTAATATCTACTTTTCATATACAAATTATTGAAAATTTATTTTTGGACCTATTTTTCAATTCGCCCAGGCCCTCGAATTCTTAAGGATTCTCAAAGACGGCCCTGCTCTTGGTTATACTTAGCCTTATAAACTTACTTAGAACTCACCTTAACTAGATTCAAGAAATCAAACATCGAACACCACATATATATGATCAACCCCGCAACCTAGACAATCAATGTTAAGAAACCACCTTAAATCAACATCTTAACTCCTCAACCTCTTTTAAGGTTTAAAGTAGATTCTAAAATTGAGAGTTAATTTAGTAAAAAATCAATATTTTTCACTTAATTACACACAATTTTTGTATACGATTTCTAGAAAGCACAATTTCACACAACTCCAACAAAAAAAATGAGAGATTGAAAGCTGAGTGAGTTGTGATTGAAACTGGAAAATTGAATGTGAATCAAACGTACTTAAGGCCTAAAAAGGTTAAGGCCCTAAGCAGCGGTTTATCAAATTACAGGGGCAAGCTACCACCCCAACCTCGAAGATACATATGTATGTTTTTATCCGTCAAACGATGTCACTCATCATCATCATCGTACTCAATATATCCCACCAATAGCAAAACTATGGTAGGGTCTGAGGAGGGTAAGATGTAGACAGCCTTACTGTCACACCCCTATCTAAGGCCTATGAGTATGATCAACAGTTGGTACCACAAGTGTAAATAAATCAGAGTTGCGTTCGTTTAGCGGAAGACTTGTAAAACTTGTGGATTTACGTTGTAAATATTTACAATACAAAAGTCGGGATTTTAAAATATTCCCGAGCTATTTCAAAAGATTACTTGTTATATATTACAAAACCACCATCGTTTATATATTTAAGTTTAACAAAAAAATCCGAGCCATCGGATATTCAAAGCACTTCGTTACTCCAAGTGCTAGACTTGTTCACCTGCAAAATGTAAGAAAATACGTCTGCAACGAATGCTGGTGAACACGTTGACGCAAAAATAACTTCTTACTTTATTACCCCTTGAGACTACGCCTGCCTCGGCCCAACGTGGCTTAGGAATAACAAAGTCAAATAACACATTATAAATCGAGCCTCTACTCTAGATCACCTCAGCAAACACCGCAGCGTTTGACTTAGTTAACTACACGTAAATATACACAACGGTCGTACTCCCTGCAGGAGAGCATCCTACGACCAAGGGTGGTGCGATCATGCCCATACATCGCATAGTACCACTTATGTAAGGATCCAGACATATGTATACCATAGCCTGAGGGCTAGGTTTATACCCTTATTCATAATGGTTTTAGGAACACATAGTTCCTTGTAAACAATTTCATATAACAAGTTGACTCGTTTTAAAACAAGTTTAAAAGTTTGGGGGCGTATTCACCTTGTCTCTTTAGGATCGGCTTCACTCACCGTCCAAGGGTCTTTCCCTTTCTTTATCTCGCACCTATAGTACGAGTATAAATATTTGTTAGTCGGATACACGATCCGGCTTAAGACCTTTAGTCTTATATCTCAATCCTCGATTGAACCTTTAGTTCAATTCTTATTTACTTGAAAACCTTTAGTTTAAAAGTAAGTTATAAATCTTTAGTTGATATAGAAACCCGAAGTTTCTTCTTCTCCAAGAAACGTAATCTTTTTCTTTTATTATTTAAGAGTACTCTTTATTCATTAAATAATATTTTCATAACAAAGAATATATATACATATATACTTACACACATATATATGTAATCACAATATTCAATACTCAATCTTTTATTCATTTCTTTGTTATGTTTATATTTCTTTTCTTTTATCGAGATATCGAGTATAACCTCGACTTAAGGCTCAAGCCTTTAATATAATATTGAATTCGATATTACGCCTAACCTTAGTGGCATATGAAAATACTAGGGACTCGGGGCAGCACTCCGACACCGCTTCTCTTTTTTCGACACTCAAATCGAGGTACACCAAATCTTCAACACTTGTTAGCACGAACTTCGAGAACAAACACCATCTTGGTTGTATGTGGGTGGAGGGTGGTATGAACTTCGAGGAAATGTTGGTACACAATGAAGGTTCGGGGCACGCTTATCGAGGAAACGAGGCACGAATTTCGAGGTATTATAGTGAGAGAGTAGAGAGATGTGAGAGCTGATTTGGTGTGCAGAAATGAGCTGCCCATGGCACATGTGTCACAATGTGTCAGAAGCTCCATTACGGTACGCGATGGGCTTCTCCTTTTGTCCATCGGGTAGCGCGATAGGACAAGAAATCATATTTTTCATTTTTAACACTCAAGTTTGGAATTTGGCAATTTCAGTCCCTAGACTTTGAAAAGTTGATACTTTGAACTCGAAATTTTCACGTTGTTACACTTACCTTTACCCCATAGGGATAGAGATGCTGCTTTCGGTGAGACCACTGGCTCGATAGTAGTTTTGTATCAAGCCTTGGACATAAGGCACATAACACTCATTCATCGGGACACCGACTGATCGGTGCATGTACCCTTGTATTTCGGCTATCAACGCCACCACATGATGCCTGATTAATCTTCCGCCACTTTTAACGTTATTTTCACGAAATTAGAAAATAATGTCAAAATTAGTACAATTTCACTTTTGGCCACCAAGGATTCACACATATATACATTATATGCGCGCACCGCAAGCAGGGCGTCATCAAACGATGTCACCAAGTATTCTAATTTCCACTTGTTTCAATCCTTAAACCATTTGTTTTTGACTTGTGAGGTATGCAAAATATATATTCAATTAACTGAAAACTAAATACAATATCAGGCTTTATAATACATTAGGGGTCTTGATCAATAATACTCTATGGTGAGGGGCATCGATGACTCTTCACAGTGTCACGTCAGCGCCATGTGAGTATTATGGGCATCGAAGCCCCAACGTATAGTGCCTCTCTATGGTGAGGGGCATCGAAGCCCCTTTAAACTTTTGTTTTTTTTATAAAAAAAAAAAGCCAACACAATAATATAAATACAAACTATATTAAATACAAAAACATATTAATAAAACCTAAAAAAAATTACAAATAAAAAAATAAAAATATACAAATAAAAACATAAAAAAGGTTGTTAGGGTCATTGTTATTTGCGAGCATACTAGCCCAACACCTTTGAGTTAGATCCCATAGGATCGGGTTTGGGTTCGGGTTTGAGCTCGAGCTTGTGTTCGGGTTTGGGTTTGAGAAAGGATCCATGGTTGTAGAAATTTGAGAGTATTAGAGTGAAATCTGAGAGTTGTTTGAGTGAAATTTGAGAGCTGTTTGAGTAAAAATTAGAAATATGGTTTGAATTATATATAAATTATTATTACTTTTTATATATATTACAACGGTAATATATCCGTTGGGAGAGAGAGGGACCCATCCGCGCCTATTGTCTCCTTAACGCCCTCATCACCGCGCCCATGCCGATGGCGCCCCTCGGCAATGTTTGGCGCCCGTCGGCGCCCAAAAACCTCTCCCGAAGGCGTCCATAGAGGATGGTCTAAGGTTGGTCTCTATATTGAGGGGCATCGAAGCCCCTCCACAGTGCCACGTGAGCACTGGGGCCATAGAAGCCCCAACCTATAATGCGTCTTTATGGTGAGGGGCATCGAAGCCCTTTAAACTTTTGTTTTATTTTTCATAAAACAAAAAACCAACACAATAATATAAAATACAAACTAAATTAAATATAAAAACATATTAATAAAACCTAAAAAAATTACAAATAAAAATAAAAAACATACAAATAAAAAAATAAAAATAAAAAAAACATACAAATAAAACATATAACTAATATTCGTCATCGTCGTCCTCGTCCTCGCTTGTATATTTGGCCATTATCCTTACTTTTTTTTCTCCAAAACGCCCGCACCAGATCTAGATGCAATAGATCCTTTGCGAGGAGCTCAAAATCTTTTTTCGCATTGTCGCTCCAAGTGAACGTTTTTTCTTTCTTCATGCATCGCTTTGTATTCAACATGCATCACTTTTCTTTCTTCATGCATTCTCGTGAGTTCATCTTTTGAGTGTTTTTTAGCATCGGCAATCTCGTGTAGTCTAAGCTACAAGTTATCAAAACGCGAGCTCACATCAGAACTCATCGAGGATGTTGTTCTAGCCGAAGATCCTCCACCTCTAGTCGCCGCCTTGGCTTTATCTCTTCCTGCCGGACGTGGCAACTCATCCGGTTCATCAAAAACAAGATCAGGATCAAGCTCGCTTAAGTTAAATTGACAACGAGCATCCGACGCGGCCTGAGACGGCGATTAATCAGCCGAAGTAGACGTTGTCTTTGATCGTTTTGACGGTCGCGGTGAATATGTCGGGACCAGATGCCACTTTTGCGAGCTCGTGCATTGCCTCCAAATTTCCAACATATTGAAATATGCATTACAAAGGGCCTTGTATTGTTTTAAGCAACACTCAATCACGTTGACATCGCTCGTGCCGCTTCTTCTATTGTTTGTAACGGGGGTGTGAATGTCGGAGAAGTTGGTCATTTTTGTGTGCGTTGCCTTCCATATTTTGGAGACGGAATCCTCCCAGCGGTAGCAGTCTTGACCCATTATAGCAAAGAACTTCGTACATATTTCTTCCCAAAAGTTAGGGCCTTGTTTACCATCACCGATACATATAAAATCTTAGTATTAGTCAACAAAAAAATAAAACATGAAATAAATATAAATAATTATATAATTTACCCTGAATTGAGTCTTCGGATGAGCTGATCCACGCATATGCCAATGCCAATTCCTCGTCCGCTTCCCACCTTTGTCTTTCGGCCTTTTCGGTAGTTGTTTTACCGTCATCGTGCTTCTTTTTATGACTTCGTTTGCGATGAACTTTTGGTTTAGATACTTGGGTTTCGGGTATTTGAGTTTCGGGTGTTTAGGTTTCGGTTACTTGCGAAGGCATAAACTACATTGGCGGTCAAAGAACATATCGTTGGTAAACGATTGCATGGTTGGAGGCATTACGGGTCGATGCTGGTTGGCATAGAAAGAGTTTTGAGAGTCATTGTTATTTGCGAGCATACTAGCCCAAAACAATTGAGCTGGATCCCACGGGTTCGGGTTTGGGTTTGGGTTTGAGCTCGAGCTTGTGTTCGGGTTTGGGTTTGAGCTTGAATCTATGGTTGTGGAAATTTGAGAGTTTTAGAGTAAAATTGGAGAATTGTTTGAGTAAAAATTGGAAATATAGTTTTAATTTATATAGAAAATAATTAAAATATTATTATTTTTTTATTTTAACGGTAATATATCCGTTGAGAAAGGAGCCCACCTCCTTTTCACCCCATCCGCGCCTATCGTCCGGAAATCCCCCCCGCCTCCACCCACCCACCGCACCCCTTGGCAGTTAACATCCAATCTCAGAAAAATTCACTCGAATATTATGATACACTATTTTAAAAAATTAACTAGATATTAGTATAACAAATTAATTATATCATCACAATCTTGGATCCACAAAGCAATCATTATAATATACATTAACCAATAACCACTCATCTTCATGATTTTGTGCTCCAATAACTTAACACCTAAAATTACAAAACTAAAAAACTTTGTGCACATAATGACATAATAGGGATCAAACTGCAAAAGTCTAATTAGCGACGAACATAAAACGAAAGCGGTGGTTTTGTTCACATCACCAACGACGACGACGAGACTCCGTCAAATCAAAACCCTAACCCTAATTCCCCAAATCAAATACAATCACCAACAGATCCATAACCACACATTCCAATTCTCCATGTGACACTGACTCATTCCCCTAAGTTAATTCAATCCATTTCATTTCAAACCGTAAGTCAACACTTGAAGTAACATTTACAGATGGAGTTTAGTGGAGGTGGCGGCGGGAATGACGTGGAGCTGTTGTCGAAGACGTTACAGGTGGAGCATAAGCTCTTTTACTTTGATCTCAAGGAGAACCCTCGCGGACGGTACTTGAAGATATCCGAGAAGACGTCCGCTACGCGCTCTACGATTATTGTTCCGTTTAACGGCATCGCCTGGTTCTTCGATATTTTTAATTATTATGTCACCTCTGATGACCAGGATGCTTCTAGCAAGGAGCTACAGCTCGATAGTAAGGTAGTTAGTTAGTTACATTATAGTTTAGACTTGCTATAAATAATTGTTGCGATCAGATATATTTATGTGGTTCGGTTTAAGCTGATATTAGATTACTTGAATTGTTTCTATATATACATGGAATTGACTTTCCTAATTTCTGCAAATGTGTTTATTTCTTCAGGTGTTTTACTTTGATATTGGGGAGAACAGGAGGGGTCGCTTTCTGAAGGTATGTATTCGTGTAATACTGTATTTCTGGTTTTGTGTTAATGTGTTCTAAACTTCTAAATGTTTCTACTGTGATATTGTGTGGATAATGGGATTATTAGTTAATTAGATAATGTATAAAGAACTTGAATGTCTTTACTTGAATTGTAATATAGATAAGAGAAATCAAACTATGATTCATGGAAACAAATTAGGCATGTGGCTTTTCTGTCATATTATTATTGTGGTCAGAAATTTTGAAGGACAAATGTTACTGGTGTGTAGATGAATATAGTAGCCAGCTTACTAACTAACTGACTAGTTATCTGTACTTACTTGAAAGCATGTGATTTTTTTGCACCTACCTTGATTTGATTTGGGAGCTATGTTAGGTTTTATTGTCATATTTAGCATGTTGTAACAATCACATTAATGTCTTTAACCATGTGATAGATTTGCTATGAATTGCAGAAGCTTTGATTGCACCATTTTTTTAACTAG
Organism: Bidens hawaiensis; assembly: GCF_021521415.1. Taxonomy (NCBI): domain Eukaryota; kingdom Viridiplantae; phylum Streptophyta; class Magnoliopsida; order Asterales; family Asteraceae; genus Bidens; species Bidens hawaiensis. Next base: position 1,749,217 of record NW_027491042.1, read on the forward strand.
TTTTAGATTGTATGTTAAGCTGTCATGGCCCATTGTTCAAATAATGAGTTAATTTGGGCAAAACTAAATTACATATCGGTTCATTTGGGCAACTTTAAATTAATTAGTGGGTCGAAATGGATCACCTTAAATTAGTGAACAGGTCAAAATAGGCATCTTAAATTAGTCGACAGGTCTAAACTTGTAACTATTATAATTCTTATTAACTTCAAAAAGGGCCCAAATGGGTAATCACCACACGTGACCATTGTCTGTTTTCGCCGCCGCTGCCACCACCATGATACTCTACCGCTGCGTCACTGACCTCGACACTCCACTGCCAACGTCACTGACATCGACACTCCACCACTGCCCCCACCGCCACTGATACTTCACCATCGCCATCTCCGCCACTACCCATTACCACGACTACTCCTCCACCTCCGTCGCGGTCTCCACCGGAACACCCAACACTGCGGCTTTCACTACCCACCGCTAGCGCCACCACCACCGGACTAACGGAGTAGGCGTGGGCACTTTTTATCTAAAACAACTCATTAACTATTTAACTTGATTCTGTTTTAGCCGAACTCATTTTGCTCAGATCCTGTTTTGATCCGAATTAATTTTTTGGAACCCCTTCTGACCTGTAACCCGAACCTGTTTTGATCCGAATTCATTTGTTTTGGAACCCCTTCTGACCTATAACCCGAACCCGCCCTGCCCCCACCCAGTTTTCCATGCCTAATATTCATGCTGTTACACGAAAAAGGACACCGTTTTTATCTGTAAATTTTAGCCAATTATCTTACATGTTCATAATATTTCTGGTTTCTTGGTTTGAAAATTGAAAGAGTAAAACACAAGTAATGGTAGCTTTTGCAAAATTTTCTTAATTACTGTTGATGTCAATTTGTATATGATAACAGGTTCCACCTGTAAACTAGTTATCCCTAATTGAGTTTCATTGCAGGTATCTGAAGCTTCAGTAAGTAGAAACCGCAGCACTATAATTGTACCAGCAGGAAGCAACAGGGATGAAGGGTGGACTGCATTTAGAAACATCTTGGAAGAGATAAACGAGACATCTAAGCTTTTTGTTTCCCCAAATCAGGTTCGATTTTCAAACATTTTACCTTTCGTTCTGTTTAAACTTTAACCACCTTTGTTTATGCTTCTCATTCTCATCATTTTTTATCTGTTTGTTTATTATTTGATTAACAGCAAAATTCTGAAGGTATTATTCATGAACGACTAGTGGGCCTTTCTGATGATGTTGGTGCTGGTTTTATTGCTGGAAACAGTTCTCAGTCTCCACCTACAGCAACATCTGATTTGAACTTAGGAGACAGGCCGACCACATTTGACTTGCCACCTTCTGATGACAGTGGTGGTCTTGGGGTGTCTAAGGTGATCCGGGCTGACCAGAAGCGCTTCTTCTTTGACCTTGGAAGCAACAACCGGGGCCATTACTTGAGAATATCTGAGGTAAGAATTTTGCATTGATTGTTTTTAGTTTATTATGATGGTAATAATTTGCATAGGTTATGTTAATGATTGTTATACTAAAGTCGCGCTATTAGTTATCTAAAAAGAAGTTATTTCTGACTCTTATGCCAAGTTACTAACAAACTGAACGAACACGAACGTGGTTTGTTTGTGTTCGTTAGCTTAACTTTAACCGAACAAACACGAACACTTAAATGGACAAGTTTTTGTGTTCATGTTTTTCCATTAAGAAAATGACTGTTTATATTCGAACACAAACGAACACGATGAACGTAAAAGGAAATAAGTGAACGAACATATACCAATGACAGTTAAAAGTAACATAAATATCCAAATCAAAGTCTATAATAACATAGCAATTACATCCAACATGTCAAAGTTAAAGCATTATATCTGAACCAAGGGTTTTAAAATATGAAAGTCAAGTTGATTTATGTTCATTACTTAACTTCTCTTAAACTCGTTTATGTTCATTTGTTTACGTTCGTTAATATATTCACTCCAAATTTTTTTTGGCCCTTATTGTATAGTTTGGCTAACTCTTTATGTCCAACACATTGTTTTTCACATTACTAATAACTAGTTTTAGCTCAGTTATGTCTGTTCGTCTATGTTCAGTTTTGTCCGTTTGTTTGTTCGTGAACTGTTTGTTTATATTGTTAACGAGCAAACATAAACAAACACTAACATGTTCATTTTCTCAATGTACGAACATGAACATGTTCATTTCCTCGATGAACAAACACGAACAAGAAAACCCCATTTTTTAAATTGCTCGTGTTGTTTAATTGTGTATGTTTGATTGTTTGTTTGGTTAAGCTAAATGAACGAACACGAACACGCTTTGTTTGTGTTTGTTTGGTTCGTTTACAAGCCTAGACTAAATGATGGATGAAGTGTTTTTCTTTTAAGTTGTAAATGTAACATTAGTGTCATATTCGCGTTGCTATATAAATATCATTATCATTTTGTAAGAATCAAGAACTTTTTTTCGGATTGATATGTAATATTTAAATCGCAAAATGTCCGGTCAAATCACGTTCATGCTGAAATGGGTCATTTTCGAGTATCTAAACCCACAAAACACTTTTTTGTTGTATTAGTTGTAATTATAAAACATATTAATATAGTGGATGAATAATGAATTCTGAATGACAAATGCAGGTTGCAGGCTCTGATAGGTCATCCATCATCCTCCCATTATCTGGACTGAAGCAGTTTCACGAAATGGTTGGTCACTTTGTGGACATAACCAAAGACCGCATCGAAGGAATGACCGGAGCAAACGTGCGAAACGTGGACCCGCCTCAAAGATAGTCTCGGTTTCCATCGAAGTGGCAAAAAATGGTAACCTGCTTTCATGTTGTGTATAGACCAACCGTGTGCGTGCGTGCCAAGTGTTAATTTCCTATCTTTTTATTATCTTTCATTGAAATTTGAATAATCCTAGTGATGCTAAGCTTGATTCCTAATAGGGACATAACCAACCAAATAAGCAAGCAAAGCTAGCTATCTATCTTTTTTATTTTTATTTTTTTTAATTTTATTGTATTGTGAAGGGTTTTATTAGTGTTTGCTGGCCTGATTGGAAATTTGGATTATATTGTGTTTGGCCATTTATATGTTTTTGTTCATATGGTATTTGTAGATGTATTCATATGATCATTATTAATAATTAATAAAATATATTATATAGGATAACATAAATTTGATAAGAATTGTGATGATACAATAATATCTTCATCTATTTTGTAAAAAAAAAAAGAAAAAAAAATTAATTTGTAATGGAGTGATAATTACAAAATTTACAACAGTATCAACAATGGCCACACTAAAACCTTGGAAAACTTAATTACAAACTTACAGAAAAAGTTGAATCTAAACGTAGCCCGGTGGTTTGGGCAAATCTGTCACAATGCCACAAAGTTGTGTGGTTTCCGGCAGACTGTACTCGTCTCTGAGGGACTGCTCCGGTGAGAGTACGCTGACATACAACTGCTGTCCCAAGTAAAACCTCTCCCACATTTCTGATCTCAAGCTCCACATTCCGGCATTGTCTAGGGTGAGCATGACCGCCGCCCAGCACCCGGGGAACACCGCCACATTGTGGCGACTGATGGCGTCTTCAAGGTTGTAGTTCTTCCTCTTCTCCGGGCTCCACCTCCCTGGCTCAATTGCCACCGCGAAGAACGAATATCCATCAAAATGATATGTTTGCATGGTGTTCTCGTGGTTCTCAAATATTATCTCCACAAAGTTACGATACGTTGCGTTCAAGACGTTTGGGGCGACCTTGATATTCTTTTCGATATCCGCTGGTGGCTCGTCGCCGATGATGTCGTATTTGAAATCTTTGTCGCCGACACCAAAGTACTCGGTGAGTTTGAGAGGAGTCTTGGGGTCGATGTGGGAGACACCGTTGAGAGCGAACCTTAGCTTGCCATCGATGTAGCTGCGGCTATTGACCAACTTGATGGTGCGGGTGATGTTAATTTGACCATAGTGGTAAGATCCCTGTGGGTTGGGACGAGCTGCGCTTGCGGTTAGGTTCCATCGGAATGATCTGAACTGGTTTATTGACCATGCGAATCCAGCGGTTTTCTCCGGTGGAGGTGGTGGAAGCTCCTCTGATGCAGGGCTGTTGCTTCCTGCATAGCGGACTGTGGCGACAGTGGAATGCGATTGCTTGCCGAACCGGCTCGACACGACTAAGTAATAATCCTTTGGTGGTTGGTCTGCAGTGACCAAAACAGACATGCATTGACCGACATGAAGGTCCATTGACATGTAGTCGTTCTGCATGAGGTGAGATCCTTCGACCTCGACCAGCTTCATGTCATGGTCCTGGAACCTGAAATTAACCGAAGTCCTCATCCCGACGTTACAGAACCTAAACCTGTATGTCTTTCCGGCCTCAAAGGTCCATGACGGTTCAGCCTTTGCACCAACCTGAGATGACTTGCCATTGATGTGAATCCCATCAGCATGACCAATAGATTTCCCTCCATCAAGGAGGCTCTTCAATGCCTTATGTCCCTTGTTAAACCAATCTCCAACAAAAACCGCAAACTCATCAGCAGGGTTATCAAACGGGACCGGGATCAATGGCCGACTATGCACTTGTATGATGCCAATACCACCTGCCGCCTTATGCATTGCGGTGGTTGGGAAGTAGTAGTAACTGCCAATCTGATCCTTCACCTGAAACTTATACGTAAAGTTGGTTCCAGGCTGGATAGGACACATAGTCCCCGGCGTTCCATCCACCCATGAATTTTTCCGGTGTTGAACACCGTTCCATGTTAGAAGAAACGGCTCGTCTAGGTTATTAAAAACATTGACGACAATGTTATTGTTACTTGTGCAATTAATCACGGGCCCAGGAAACTTGTCGTTAATCAGAATAACCTGTTGTGGGACCCCCAAGGGCGACATCGTGCCATATGTGACCTTCCATTCAAAAAAGTGATAAGGATCTTCCGCCTTCGTTAATGTTATGAAAATGCACAGCACAACGAAAAAACCAAACTTTCGGGTGTCCATGTTACAATCCCGGCGACACCCAGAATATATATATATATATTCTAATGCGGAGTATATATATATTTATATTTATTTAAGAAACAAGAAAGACCGAAGAAAATATAATTTTTTTATTTACTTATTTTGTTAAAGTACCGGGAAGAATTTGCTTCTTCCGGGTGCTACCTGGGATTGTCATTTTGGAAGGTAGGTTGGTTTCGTTTTTATACTTTGAAACACCGTTTGTGTTTCTCCACAAATTTCTTTTGTGTTCTTTCCTTAATTACCTCCTTGAATCACGTGTGGTTAAACACTTGTTTCTAATTTTGGATATCATATGGACGATTCATTGTTTTTTTTACCATGTATTGAATCTTGAGATAGTTAAACCCTTCATTTATTTTGTGATCCTAAATTTTGTGATGTCACTAGATAATCTTTATGATCTTGAATAAACTATATCTTATCAGTCAATAATCTTTACATAATACAATGACTAAAGTCTACAAACACAACGTGATGTTCAAGAGTTTGATAAACTCGTTTATGACTTTATTGAATAAAATGTGGTTTTCCCATATACGTGGCCCATGACACAACAACCTTTACTTGTTGCTTTTGTGGTGTATCTACAGACTACGATGGCGTAAAATTATCGAACTCATAAAACTGATTGTGAACCACTTCAAGGATCAAGATTCACATGATAAATAGCGTTTACTAACCACCATTTATCCGGTCATCATAAAGAGTATCTGTCGGACAACCAACTCCCGATTTATGTCAACCGCCGAACAACTGGACAAGATAACAAAAACAAAAGCGGAAACACATGCCTTAAGACAAAAGAAGTATTAGTTATGAGGGGTTTTAGTATGCACATTGTTCATCTGTTCTGTAAGTTACCAAGTTTGTCATAGTCAAAACATGGGCCACGTTTTTGATTACAACTTAACCTACAATATTCCAAGCCCAATGAAGTGAAGTGCTATCCACATGATAGCTTGAACACTTGCACTTAAGGGTGTGCAAAAACCGAAAAACCGATCTAAAACCAAAAAAATCAAAAAATTTAAACCGAAACAAAAACCGACGGTTTGGTTTTATGTGTTTGAAAAACCGCACTAACGATTCGGTTTTGGTTTTGCATGTAAAATAATCGAAAAAACCGAACCGAACGAACCTAATTCCTAAATTACTGTTTTTTTTTTATATTTTAATATCAAGTAATTTATAAGAATTTAATAAATATATAACTCAAGTATTTTTGATCAAATGTATAATAGTATATTATTTTACAATTAATAAAATTATTTATATCTATATTCATTATTTTTTGCTAACTTTTTTTTCGGCCTTAAATTTTCAAGCTCAAATGGCAAAAACCGAAAAAGCCGAAACCGAACCGAAACCAAACCGAAAACCGAAATTGAAAAAACGGGTTTCAAAAACTCCAAAAACCAAAGTTTTGGTTTTCGGTTTGGTTTTAGCCAAAAAACGCACCAAACCGCACCACTCACACCCCTAGTTGCACTAGCGTTAAAAGCGACAACAAGCCCGTTTTATTGGCGCTGAATGATTATGTCTATGTAATCTTAGATCAAGCGTGATCTTTGGTAAAAATAAAATTTAGCTATTGTTTAAACCTAAACCGCAAATGGTTGCTTGTCTCATCTTTACAATTAGTAACGCATTCTATTATGTTTTACCTATATAAAATGTCTATCTTTAGTTTCGTTATCAATCTCGTAAGTGGATATTATTTTACCATCCAACAATAGGTGTTACACTAACCACATGGTGGTTATTAGCACAATATCCAGTTACCTAACATAAGGAAATTATGTTGTTTTTACTTCTATAAGTCACACATTGGTTGAAAGAAAAAGAGAAAGAAGCCTCCACATAAGGGATGGAAACCTTCTCTATCAAATCATGTTTTGCTTAAGCGAGTAATTCGCCCAACAAAAACAAAACCGTGTATTCTTGGATGTGCAATCCACCGCGAGTAAGCAGACAATATCTTGGCATGACTTACTTGCAGTGTTACAATAAGCATGTTTTTATACAGTAAAAAGTTATCCTTAATAGGCATCATGAAAGCAATACTTTCTTCAACACTTAACTCTTCGTTGGTAAAAACAACTTCATCAACATGAAGTTGCTCTTCAATAGTAACGGCTTACAATTTGTAGTAAGTTATTATCATTACAACATTACCATTAATGGTAAATTCTTTGTCAACTACTACTTGTCAGCGTTAACAAATTCGTCGGTTTGAAGATATTCCATCCGTTAAAAGCCAACACACTTATTAACACCTCCCGGTTTACATGTCTGAATTTTACTTGTGTTGTTTTAGATATGGTTTTGTAACATTCCTTAGAATCATCCTCCCAGTAACAATTATTCGGGCAAATGCCATTTTTATAACATTCTTTAGATCCATGTGACTCGAGGATTAGAACTCGTATCTTTTGTTGGAATGTAACATGGAGAGATACCCTACCCCTAGGGTGATAAATAATAATAATAATAATAATAATAATAATAATAATAATAATAATAATAATAATAATAATAATAATAATAATAATAATAATAATAATAATAATAATAAGGCCGACTACATGGACATGTCTAGACTAGATATTACTTTTATATTAGGCCCAATAAAACTAACTATTTAAATATATAACAAGGAGTACAAATGATATAATAATCTTAATATATTATCTGAACACAAAATCTATAGTTATTTAGAACGGAAAACGAGATGTAAGACAAATTAATGATAGGTTCCTTGGGATAAGACCCATCAAGTATACAACTATACACACCAAAATAAATTGATATATGAACATGTTATATCTATTGATTAATACCACGATATACGGGTGCAATGTAGGATAATGTTTCAAGTATTGTTATTCCTTTGACCTTATTGATTACGGCTTTTTCCAAAATCTATTTATAATTTATACATTAATATCCCACTTCTTCATAACTTGACTTATACATCCAATAATTGATATATGACTAAGCTTTCTCCAAAGTAACATGCATATACATAATATTTAGATTAAAAAAATATGACCTTTTTTAAAATAAAATTTCATATATGTTATTATTTACCATCATAATCTTTAGGGTACTTATTTTTGTAGAATAGTGAGATTCAATTAAGAACTTAGTTTTGTCAATTACTAAAACTTGAAAACCAAACATTGGTTTCGTGTCACAAATCGATTATTTTTTTTCTTTATTTCAAGATTTTGATTGAAGAATTTTCAATTTTGAAGTGTGGGGATTAGGTATAACCAATCTTAGAGGTTTGGTAGTAATATATATAAATAAATTAAAATTTAGTAAAAAATTGTTTCGTTATATCTAACTCTTGAGTTTTATATTATATTTAAATTCAACTAGAGACTAGAGTGTTCGTGAAAGAAGAATCCTATGTTTTACCTTTGTTTCTTTTAACTGCTAATTTAATTTTTTACTCCTATTTTACTCAATATCTTGGTGAGATTAAAACCTATAGGCAATGTTTAGTATGTGGTATTTTGTTCTTCAATAAAATGAAATCACTCATTACAAATCAAATCTCATTTCATCAAAACCATTTATTTTCATCTTTTTTATTATTTAATCACTCTTTCACCTTGCTTTCTTAATAACACCATCAGACAACCATCGCTACCACCACCACCTGACTGCCACCACCACCAGTGTCGCCATCACCGCCGCCTAACCGCCACTACCACCACCGTTGCCACCAACATTGTCGTCACCGGAGCTACCACCGTCGTTACCATTGCAACTTTTTTTTATTTTGGTAAAAAAATTATATATATAATAAGTATTTTTATTTCATTTCTACATTTTTTTGTGGATACCATACAATATAAACTAATAATCATTTCATTCTCATAGATTAACAAAACATGGCAACAGAATGATAATAATCCATTGTCCATTCAATTCATTCTTTCATTCTATTCCTCATCCATTTTATTACCTCCAACTAAACATACCCTTAGTGTGAAAGGTAGGACCGATGACAACTATTTTCAGAGTTGAAATTATTATTCACCAATTATAAGTATGTGAGATTATTAATATCCAATTTATCACAAATAAATAAATAAAATATCCTATAATAAAATTTAAATAGTGATACGCGATTATAAATAAATTTGTATACAATTTGAATAAAAACTTGTGAAAAACAATAGGTTTGGTAGAAGAAAGTTTAATGGTTTGCTTGTTTTGTGGTTCTTACTGTGGTCTACAAAGCCTGTAAATATACGAATAAAAAGGTCATGAGCCACCCACCCCATCCCACTTTTACCATATTTGAAACTCAATTATTTCAAATGTTACACTTTTCATGCCTTTTATTCAAAATGGTCCTTAATGGTGGCTAACCCTCTACCTTTTTACTCCCTTTTACTATTTTTGGTTTTATTTCTTTTCCATTTTCTTTTAAAATTTCCTGTCTAATTTCATTACATAAAAACAGTTTACAATGTCCTTTATTCCAATGAGTGCACCTTTATGCATTGAGTTGGTTATTGCTGATTGCAACACGTTCGTGAATATAGACACCAAATGCATGACCCTTCACTCTTTTCTTCTATATTTTACTAGACGGGTGTCCGTACGATGCGACTGTCACGTGACAGTTATGGGTCATGGCTTGGTTTAAAACTTTAAAACCGTTTAAACCAGTCTTCGGTTAGGTTTCACGAGTGGGTTTTTTTTCTTTAATAAACTATTTCAATTTTCAGTTGTTCAGTTTTGATTTTCGACGACAAAAAATGGTTACTAACAATTTAGCTATTGTTTTAACTTAAAAACTGTCAAAACCGGCCGTGAATATCCATATGTAGCATGTTATTTTTTTCATTGGAAAAACCACAACAATATCAACTCAAATAAAGAGAATAAAATACTCGTTTTTATAGTTAACTTAAAAAAAAGACTTATTAACATATGAAAAATTATTTTGCCGTTTAAAAATCGTGAAAGAAGTTGGCTTAAAATTAAAATAAATAGCAATATATATTACTCCCTTCGTCCCATTATAAGTGTCATACTTTGATTTTTCAAGTCTATCTTATTTAACTTTGACCGGCAATATTTTTGTTTGTGTTATATAATACTTGATGTAAAATATATGAATTGATTGGGTTTTAAATGTATTTTACATTGATATAATTTTCATCAAGTATTATATGACACGGACAAAAAAATTTACGGTCAAAGTTGCAAAAGAAAGACTTAAAAAGTCAAAGCAGGACATTTATAATGGGACGGAGGGAGTATATATTATTAAAAATGAGTGGGCAAGCAAGTATTCTTTAATTTAATAAGAATTGACTAAAGTTAAGGTGAAAAATTTTAAATATATTAAATAAATTGAAAGTGCACATGAGATTTTATGCTTTAAAACCATGTACTTGTTATTTTGCATTTACGTTAAAAGTAAAATGTCTTAATATGCCTTTATCTCTAGATAAACTTGTTTATGTCACTAATTAACTCTTGAAATACGAACTTTAAAAAGAAAAGAAAGTGGTCACTGTATTTTTGTTCTCAATCGTATTCGTTTAGGTAAAAGAAGTACATTTATATTTATTTATAAGTCGGTGTATACAATATAATATACGTATATCCTTATTTGCCTTTAGAGCAGAGATGTTGGAGCGAGTTTGGCATATATTTAGTCGTTAGGTAGTCCATTAGGTATGTGTAGGTTTACGTGGGTCTAGAAGGAAAGTGACACGTATTAAATTAGTTTATCCTTTATTGTGTTAAAACTTAAAAGCAACCAATAGAAAATGACTCCTTACTCCTTAGTAGTTAGTAACACTTGTTGACTAATTTTTTTTTTTTTTTTTTTTGAAAAAGTCATTTTAGTATGTAGCAAAATGGGTTAAAATGTGCTGAGAATTAACATATTCGATTCTCTCCTATATGTAAAAATGGCTTAAATAAACTACTATATAAGATAAGACATAAATCTCTATCCATTAGATAACAAGATAAAGACATTATTACTCCGTTGTTAAGTTTAGTTTGTAGTATGACATTCTTTGTATGGTTTCATTCGTATTAGTTTTTAGAGCCGGTCGTAAGAATTCAAGTGTCCCATATGAGCATAAAAAAAAAGGCTTTTAGGCCCTAATAAATTATATAAACTAATGTTTTTTCAACAACGATTAATGTTATCACACTAAATTATTTGAGGCTGTGATCCGCTATATTAGTGAAAATACATGCCCATGCCAAGAGTCCGGCTCGTCTTTGCTTGGGACTGACCCTACTAGTTTTGAAATTTGTTAGTTTGATATTCTTGCTCTATTAGTTTCATAATGTGTTCTTTATATAATTTGAACTCGATGCTAGTTTATTCATGCATGCAAATAGTGCTTAGTAATTCGTTGAAATTACTTTTACATGTTTCCTATTAGATGTAAAAAAATGTATATGCTCATCAGTTGTTATATATTTATGTAAGCACTATCATGGTACATTGTTTTTGTATATGATACTTTGAGCTTGTCATTTCTTTTGACTCGACTCCGATACACAAGCTATAAGTACCTCTACCTTACAAATGTCCTATTGACACTAGTAGTGTGACAATCATACATGGCACTATGATCAGTCTACAAGGTGTGATGACAAACACTTGGGTTATTTAATATTTGTCACAGGGTATGTGGTATGGTTTAATTTGATGAATATTTGTGAATATATTGACGCCCATCACATATATTATGATACGATTGGGGCCGTTTGTCATATATAAATATTTGAGATTTGATATATGTGATTATTTATGAGTTTAACAGTATTTTCGTATCATTTTATTTCAAAAATAACATTTAAAACTTTAAAAACAACAACTTCATATTACATCAGAAGTAAAATTTCAAGATTTCGAATGTTCATAAATTATTTAGATTTTTTTGGATTTGTGTACTGTACACCTTTCGCTAATTAGCAGAATGTTTGATAATTTAGTCACATCTCTTACTACACGCTGGGTAATTTGGATTATTTAAGAAAAAAAAGTAAAGATTACACACACATTATTCTAGAAGTTGATAAAAAATTCCTTGTACTTCGGTGAATTCCGATGAATGTTTCTCGACTTTCCCCACTTACACCCTTGATCCTCCACCTCATCACCTTAAAGTGGCTTAAACTTACCTCAATACCTCATCAATCACCTTCCATCTCAACCTCAACTCCCATTTCCCCCCATTTCCTATTTCCGGAATCAACTCCATATGCTCTAATACAGTGGCAAAGCTTAGACTGAGCCACCCAAAGAGAGAGGGGGGAGGGGGGCGAGCTCAAAATGTATACAAAATTTCACAAACGAGGAGGGCCGAACTCAAATTTTCAGCCGAAAAAGACTAAACTTACACTACGTTTAAAAATTTTCGGCTGAAAATGGGTAAATTTACACCACTGCGGAAAAAAACAGGGGGGCCGGGGCCACCCCGGGCTCGAACTATACTTTGCCAATGCTCTAATAGACTTCAGTATGTTTTTTTTTGATTGGAGACTTCAGTATTTTGTAAAACGTAAAACTTGAGAGGTTGTGATGTTTAAGAAATGTGTATTATTATTTACTGCTAATTATTACACAACAACCCATTTCACGATGAGGTATTACGCTAACGATGTAACCGGACACAATTCGATTCCACTAACAGGATACAAAAATACAAGTGAATAATCAATGTAACGACATATAGTGGTCAAATGGCAATCAATAGATTAAAGGTTGGTAGATGGACATGAGACCAGTTGGTAACGACGTAACGTATGATAGGGAAGTAAGGAACTTGAAACTCACCAAACATGTTGTGCAAATATAGAAAACGAAGGCTCACTTCCACACAATTTCTAACTATATGTTTGGTCTATAAAAAGCTTCGTTTGAGTGGGCATATGGACATCAAGTATCGACAATCACTCACTCACTCAATCACATAAACTTCTACTTATTTACAATTTACAAGCACTATCTATTTCGTTACATTTCTTGACCGAGTATAAGTGAAAGCAAATTATTTTGTGTCTGGGTCAATTGATCTATGTCTATAACCACTTACGAAAATCTACGATGTCATTTGTCACTTCTCTTTAAACTAATTATTCAATACATCATTGGTCACATATATATCCTTTTATATAGGATTGGTTTCCTTTAACACTTCAAAATTTTAAGAACTCTTAACAACCAACCACTTTAAAAAAATATTTTATATGTTAACTGATGACGGGGGTAGCCCAAGGAATTAATAAAATGGCTTCCACACATTAACGCTAAAAAAGTTAAAAGGTTAAAAGCTTCGTTTCCCGCCCAATTTATGTAAACAAGTACGTGAACAGTAGCCATGTGCAACAGTACAACGTCAAATCACTATTCACATCACTGTTCCCTCGGAACAGGAGACATGCTCAGATAAAGTATTATTATTTTAATCATGGACCAACGGTCCATAGCTTCCCGCCCATAAAGGTCAACTCTCTAGCAAACTTGAGGCTAACTAGTTTAGTTATAACTGGACGAAAGGCTTGCGTCTCTCCTCCTATAAAAAGATGACTTAGCCATAAACAAGAGGACAACAGATCTGGAGTTAACACATACTCCTTGATCTTCTCTTCTCCCTTAAGAAATATGCACTTTGCTTATTTCTTTCTTACTTCACAAACATCATAGCTTCACCAAGAACTTCATCCAAAAACCGATTCCAAACATCACGGTCTTGGATCTCCGGTGAACTATAACAACTAACAACAAACTAGTGAACCTCCTTCTACGTTTTGCAAACGTAGAGGGACACCACGACCTGCGTTAGGTTAACCTGAACCCTTGAAGCTTCTTAGCCTAACCAGTCCATTCACTATCATTGGTCTTATCTTTGTTGTAGCAACAAGTTGGCGCCCACCGTGGGGCCACGCCGCTTACTTTATCTTAAAGACCAGTAGTGTAGCTCCATTCTCCTTAAAATCATCATGTCAGAAGGCGAATCTCCCGATGAAGTCAACCAAATGTCAAGAACACCGACACCAAGCGCCAGCCAAGAAACTCCGGCGACAACCTCACTTTTTTCCACCCCGGGAGGAACTTCGACGGAACCTTTGTTCCTCGAGTTTTCACCTTTTCGAACTCCAACCCCTTCACGATCCGGAGTTCCCTCTCCTTATGCAGGAGTCACGAACACCCCGAAGCGTGTGGACTTGATGATGGAAGGAGTGTCACGACATTTCTTGCAACTAAGACACCTTCTTAACCAACACGTGAGCCAAGAAAGAGAAAAGGGGATAAGAATAAGGCTGGAGTATGACGAATCGGAGCCCTCGTTGTCGCTTGGGGGTCCACCTTCACCTCTAACCAGCTCACGACCTGCTGCTTCTCATTTAGAAGCTGGTCCAAGTGTAACCTGCCAACCTTTTAACCCATCTCCTTATACCTATAGGAGACCAAGCCCAACGACTTTCCCCTTGTTTACTTCACAACCCCTTGGGCACGAGACCACTCTCGACCAAATATGGCAGCCACCAGCTTCAAGTGTTCCTCCTACAGCCACTACATGGGAGCAGGCCATGTCGGTCTTGCCCTTGGCTCGAAGTGCTGCAATGAGCACTCCCATGGGAACAAATCAAACAACATCAACTCCTGAAAGCCTTCAAGGCTTTAACCTCATGCCTCAGATGATGGCTCAAATGATAGCACAATTCCCTTGGACCCAACTCATCAACCAAGCGCTGGGTACTCACCAAGGATCCACAAGTCATAATCCTGCTGCAAGGCTAGACGAAGATCTGACGAAACCTTACAAGCCCGGTAACCTATCTTGTTTCTCTCAACAAATCGCCGATTATGAATTTCAAACAAAAATAAAGATGCCACCCCATATAAAAACGTATGATGGGACTAAAGATCCCGAAGACCACCTCCAGGTCTTCACTTGGGCGGCCAGAATCGAAAAATGGTCCCACGCTGTGTGACATCTGACCCGATCCGACCCGACCCAGGTACCCGTTTCTCTGACCCGATCTCTTTCTTTTATGATTTAATATTTATTTATACTTATATTTTACTTTTAATAATAATAATATATATTTTCCTTCCCGCCTCTTTCTCTCTTTTTCCTTCCGCCGTCCCGTCCCTCTCCTTCTCTCTTTCCGCCTTCTTTTCCCTCTTGTCGCCGTCCCGCCCTTACGCCTTGTTTCCTTCTTTTTCTTCTAACTCTTTGCTTGTCCTTTGTTCCTTCCCGCCTAAGGTTGTCTGCGCAGCTCCACGCGCCAGATCCCTTACAAGGAATCCTGCGTGAAGACCCTGTTACAGCGATACGCGAGACGAACTCTTCTCGCAGCGCGCTAAGAATTGTAATTCTTCTCGCAGCGCGCGAAGGACGGTAGTTCTTCCCGCGACGCGCTAAGGATTGTAGTTCTTCTCGCAGCGCGCTAAGAATCGTAGTTCATCCCTCGACGCGCGAAGAATTATAGTTCTTCCCGCGGCGCGCTAGGAATTTTAGTTCCTCCCGCGGCGCGCTAAGAAATGTGATTCTTCCCGCGGCGCGCTTAGAAATGTAGTTCTTTCCGCGATGCGTTAAGGTTGGTTCTGTCTGCCTTCGCGCTCGCGCTCTCTTGACCTTCTGTGTCAGCCTTCTCGCGCTAAACCCTTTGAGTTTTCTTCTGTTTAATCTAGCCGTTTGCTTTTGTGTTGTCTTATCTTTTGAGCTGTTGACCTAATCTGCTTTATGTCTGAAAAGTTACTTTCGGCGCAGCATGCGCACCAACCCCTTTGGTTGACAGAAAAAGTGACTGACATAATCTTTTGAGATCTGCTTTTGCCATGCTTGACCAGTACCTTTAACTGACCTGCCCATGCCTTTTTACTGTTCCCTGTCAGCTTTTTCTCTTTTTCCCTGCTGCCATATCTTTTGATATCTTTTGCTTTTGGAATCTTTTACTTTTTGAGATCTTTTCCCCTTTTCTAGGGATTATGTCTCCTAGGGTTTTCCTATAAATAATGATATTATTTTTCCTAACACATCACACACAAACACTTAATCTCTCCTGTCCTCCTTGCTCTCTCTGCCGTCTTCCTCTCTGCCTCCGTCTTCCTCCCTGTTCTGCCCTGCTTTTCCGGTAATATATTATATATAATAATTTACTTATTAATTATGCTAACTTATAATCAAGACTTAAAACAAATCATTAAAACAATAATCTTATTTATAGGTTAACTTGTGCTTGTTTAAAGTTGGTTCTTGCTTTATCTTACACCGCATCGTTTATCAAGTGAGTAATCTCGTACCTAATCCCTTTTTGCTTTTAATGTTTTGGGATGTTCATTTGTTCATACAAACTTAGAGTCTTAAACTGTTTATGAACTTTAGTCGCGCAGTATCCCATGTGTTGAGGACGTAGACTTGGCTGTTTATTTGTATGTGTGGATCATTAACCGTTTTGTCGGTCTATTCCGCAGTTTTCATGGTACCATTAGATGAACACGGGAGAACTATCGTTTATGATTTTCTCTTTTGTTTGCACATGCACAGTTTGTCTTGTTTGTGAGCTCAATTGTGAGCACTGGCAGTCTTATGAATCTTAGAGTTGGTCCCGATCAGATTACACCCTTGTTGAAAACCAGACATACACATGATGCGCGCAGATTTATTGTTATCTATGTATTGTATTAAACTTGATTTCTCACCAACACGCAAGTGTTTGACGTTTATTTTAACACATGTTCAGGTTTGCAGTAGCTGTTTTGGAGCTTGTGGACACATAGGACGTTTTTACTTTTGGACCTAGATTAAAATGTATCAAGACAAGTTATTGCTGTTCGAATATTATGATTTATAATATATTGATTTATGATGATTTATGTTATCTTATGTCTACTTTGCGCGTGCGCGAATGAATGTATTTATTAAATATTGACACCCAATAGTGTCACGAGTAATGAAACAATATGTGGCGCCCCGATGTATAATCCGCCTTTGGTCGGGGTGTTACAGATTGGTATCAGAGCTCCGTGACTTTAGGATAGGTGGTTAGACGTAACGGCCTAGAATACCTAAGAGTCCCTTCTCGCGCATAAGAGAAATCTCATGTTTGCGCGCTTATTGTTAATTACTCGTTGTTTATAAATATGCTTGCGCAGACGCAGTATATGATTTTATGTTTTATTCCGCGATATTTCGATTTTTGTGAATTTCGATTTTTATTGATTTTTCTTACATATTCGTTTGTTGGGTTTGAAAATCCGAAAAGTCATGGTGATACATGAATAGTTGATTTTCAATTTCCATTTACGATTATGTTCTGAGGTTGGTGACTTGAAAAGTCATGGTGATACATGAATTGTCAACCTCCAATACTCATTTTCTTGTATGTTTTATATTGAAGATTGAAAAGTCATGGTGATACATGAATCGTCAATCTCCAATACTCGTTTGCTCGTATATTTTAAATTGGGAATTCGGAAAGTCATGGTGATACATGAATTGTCGATTCTTGATTCGAATTTGCTACCTTTATTAAGTCTGCATTTAGGGTCATTTATTTTACTTTAACTTTTGATAGTATCTAACTCTGCGAAACCAAGCTTTATAAAGTTATACTTTGCGATAAAACCAAGATATTAACTAAAATTAAAATTTTTATAGAATGCCTCCGCTATCTCGCCGATTTCAGAGAAGAGAAGCCTCGCGCATGCGTAGACAGCAACGTTCCCAGGAAATGGCCGCCGCAATAGCCCAAGCTTTGAGCCAAAACAATACCAACACCTCTGGTTACAACATTAAGTCCTTTAACGCGGGTAACCCTCCAAAGTTCACAGGTCTTGAAGGAGCCACCGTGATGCTCCAGTGGCTTGAGAAAATAGAAAACACTTTCCTCCACACCCAATGCCCCTCAGACAGACGAACCCTGTATGCTTCCAGTGTCCTGGAATCTAGAACGCTTACATGGTGGAATGGAGTAGCTCATGCGCGTGGCGCAGAAGCTGCTTCCAGCATGCTCTGGGAGGAATTTAAGGAAATTCTGACGCGAGAATTCTGCCCTCCCAACGAAGTTAAGCGCCTGGAGGAAGAATTCTGGAACTTGAAGCAATACAGCGGTGAAGCGCGAGAGTACGCGACGCGCTTCCATGAACTAAGCCTGCTTGTCCCTCACCTTGTTACCCCTTCCCGCCGAGCCATCGAGAGATTCCTTGGGGGTCTCCCCATGGAAATTCAAGATTCTGTATGGGCCAGAAACCCAGTAACCCTCTCTGACGCCATCGAGTTGGCCGCAGTGCTCAGCGACAACCATGTCAGAGCAGGAACCCTGTTCCTGCGGGGAACAGAAAAGACCAAACTCACCAAAACTGTCCATGAACCCGCAGAAACCAAACCTGAACCCTCAAACCATAACCAGAAACGTAGGCGCAGACAAGCTTACGCGCTTACCAACCCGCCCATTGTCCAGCAACCCATTTATCAACCTCCAGTTTACGCGCCTAACCCTCTGTCAGCTTACCCAACACCTCCTGTAGCCCACAACTATGCCTTAACCAATCCAGCACTCCCTGCCCCGCCAACTAAGAAACCTTACACAGGAAACCATCCCTTTTGCCCAACCTGTAGACTCCACCACCCACCTCAAGTCCCATGTCGACTTTGTACCCGATGTGGCCGCGCTGGTCACCTTGCAGAAAACTGTAGAGTCCTTCCCGTCAATCCAATTGCGCCAATACCACCAGTCTACCCGCAGAACCCACAACCAACCTACCAAAACCCACGACCCAGATCGTGCTATAACTGCGGTGATCCCAGTCATTTCCGGAACGCGTGCCCAAGGCTACAAGTTCAGATTACGCAAGCGAATCCGGTGAACCAGATTTCGAACCCAGTAACGCGTGGACGAGCTTTTAACATAACCGCGCACCAAGCGCAAGCGAATAATGACGTAGTTAATGGTACATTTTTGCTTAACGGATTTTATGCTTCTGTACTTTTTGATACTGGCGCCGATCGAAGTTTTATCTCTCGCGCCTTCGAGCAGAAGCTTGCGCGACCGCGCAACGATTTAAAAGAAGATTTTTCAGTTGAATTGGCTAATGGCGAAACTGTTTTAATTAACTCTGTGATCAAGGATTGTACGCTTAACCTTAACGAAAACGATTTTCTGATCGACCTCATCCCCATGCCTCTTGGAAGCTTTGATGTTATCATTGGTATGGACTGGCTCTCGAATAATCGCGCCGAAGTTATTTGCGCCAAGAAGATGATTCGCATACCTCGAGAAAATGGTGATCTTCACATTTACGGCGAAAAACCCTCCCGCGGTCTTAAGCTTATGTCTTGCGCCGAAGCCCAAAAGCTTATGCGGAAGAAGTGTATTGCATTCTTAGCCCATGTGGTTAAACCCGATGAAGGAAAGAAGCTTCGCGATATCCCTGTTGTGCGTGATTTCCCTGAAGTTTTTCCTGATGATCTTCCTGGTATCCCTCCCGCTCGTGAAGTCGAGTTTCGTGTTGATCTTGTCCCTGGTGCTTCCCCCGTAGCTAAATCTCCTTATCGTCTTGCACCCGCTGAGATGCAAGAATTGGCCAGCCAACTTCAAGAGTTGACTGCTAAAGGATTCATTCGCCCTAGCTCTTCGCCCTGGGGTGCTCCGGTGTTGTTCGTTAAAAAGAAAGATGGATCGTTTCGCATGTGTATTGATTACCGCGAGTTGAACAAACTCACCATTAAAAACCGGTATCCCTTACCGCGTATTGACGACCTCTTTGATCAACTCCAAGGTGCCTCTTGTTTTTCCAAGATTGATCTCCGCTCTGGCTATCACCAGTTGCGCATCCGCGATGAAGATGTTCCGAAGACTGCTTTTCGAACTCGTTATGGCCATTTTGAATTCTTGGTCATGTCCTTCGGTTTAACCAACGCACCCGCCGTTTTCATGGATCTAATGAATCGGGTGTGTAGGCCTTTCTTGGATAAATTCGTGATTGTGTTTATCGATGATGTTCTGGTGTATTCTAAGACCAAGGCCGAGCATGAGCAACATCTTCGGTTGGTGTTGCAAAAGCTTCGAACCAAGCAGCTCTATGCTAAGCTTTCCAAGTGTGAATTTTGGTCGGATGAAGTACAGTTTCTTGGTCATGTTGTAAACAAGATGGGTATCCATGTCGACCCATCCAAAATTGAAGCAATCAAGAACTGGATCACGCCATCCTCTCCTTCTGAGATCCGTTCCTTTCTGGGCTTAGCTGGTTACTACCGGCGATTTATTTCGAACTTCTCGAAGATCGCTTTGCCTTTAACAGCTCTAACGCACAAAGGTAAACCGTATATTTGGGGCTCAAAGCAAGAAGAAGCCTTTCTAACGCTCAAGCGTCTGTTGTGTGAAGCTCCTGTTCTTGCGCTACCTGAGGGTAATGATGATTTTGTCGTGTATTGCGATGCATCCAACCAAGGTCTCGGTTGTGTTCTTATGCAACGAGGCAAGGTTATCGCTTACGCATCAAGGCAACTCAAGGTTCATGAAAAGAATTATACAACTCACGACCTCGAACTTGGTGCAGTTGTTTTTGCCTTGAAGATCTGGAGACACTACCTTTATGGTACTAAGTGTATCCTCTACACTGACCATAAAAGCCTTCAGCATATCTTTGATCAAAAGGAACTCAACATGAGGCAACGCCGATGGAACGAACTCATCAGCGATTACGATTGTGAGATCCGGTATCATCCTGGTAAGGCTAATGTGGTAGCCGATGCGCTCAGCCGAAAACCCTGCCAACTTAACTGTATCTTGCCGCGCACCCAGCTTCACTTCGCGCCGATTCAAAGCAACCTTGAATCGCGTATTCGTGACGCGCAGCGCGCATCCATCAGTAATGGTAATCTTCGCGCCGAGTTAGCGTGTGGCGCGGAAGCGCTCTTTGTCCCTAATCTGAGTGGAATTCTCTGCTATCTCAATCGCATCTGGATTCCCTTTGATGAGAATCTTCGCGCTGATATCCTGAGTGAAGCGCATAAATCTCGATATTCTATTCATCCTGGCGCTGATAAGATGTACAAGGATTTGCGCATTACTTATTGGTGGCCCGGTATGAAAAAGGATATTGCTGTGTTCGTAGCTAGATGCCTGACTTGTTCTAAAGTGAAAGCTGAACACCAACGCCCATCTGGTTTGCTCGAACAACCAGAAATTCCTACGTGGAAATGGGAATGTGTAGCGATGGACTTTATTACCAAGTTACCTTTGACAGCAAGCAAACATGATAGCATTTGGGTAATAGTGGATCGTTTGACTAAGTCTGCTCACTTCCTGCCCATTCGTGAAAACTACCTTGTTGAGCATCTCGCGCAGCTTTATGTCAAGGAAATTGTCTGCCGCCATGGTACTCCTTTGAGCATCATATCCGATCGCGATGGCCGTTTTATATCTCGCTTTTGGAAATCTCTCCAATCTGCGCTAGGAACTCGCTTGGACATGAGTACGGCATATCATCCCCAGACTGACGGACAGTCTGAGCGAACTATTCAAACTCTTGAGGATATGCTCCGATCTTGTGTTCTTGATTTTGGAGGTAATTGGGATTCGCACTTGCCTTTGATTGAGTTCTCTTATAATAACAGCTATCATTCCAGTATCGGTATGGCCCTATTTGAAGCACTTTACGGTCGTAAATGCCGCTCCCCGATTTGTTGGAACGAAGTGGGTGAAACTCAAATCACAGGACCCGAACTTGTTCAAGAGACAACCGATAAAATCGCCAAGATCCGTGATCATCTGCTGACTGCTAGAAGCCGACAGAAGAGTTACGCAGATCGCAGGCGAAAGCCTCTCGAATTTCAAGTTGATGATCTTGTTCTCCTCAAAGTGTCGCCTTGGAAAGGTGTTGTCCGCTTTGGGAAGAAAGGTAAGCTTGCTCCTCGATATGTTGGACCATTTAAGATTCTCGCGCGTGTGGGAAAAGTTGCCTACAGACTTGACCTGCCGCCCGCGCTCAGTAATGTGCATCCAACGTTCCATGTATCCAATCTCAAGAAGTGTTTAGCTGACGAGAACCTTCACATTCCACTTGATGAAGTTCAAGTTGATGAAACTATGCATTTCGTTGAGAAGCCTGTTGAGATTATGGATCGCGAGGTTAAGCAAACCAAGCGCAGTCGTATCCCTATCGTGAAAATTCGCTGGGAGTCCAAGCGCGGAGCCGAGTTTACATGGGAAAGGGAAGATCAAATGAAGATCAAGTACCCGCACCTGTTCTCTGCGCAACCTACTTCGAGATAAATTTCGGGACGAAATTTCTTAAAGTAGGGGAGACTGTGACATCTGACCCGATCCGACCCGACCCAGGTACCCGTTTCTCTGACCCGATCTCTTTCTTTTATGATTTAATATTTATTTATACTTATATTTTACTTTTAATAATAATAATATATATTTTCCTTCCCGCCTCTTTCTCTCTTTTTCCTTCCGCCGTCCCGTCCCTCTCCTTCTCTCTTTCCGCCTTCTTTTCCCTCTTGTCGCCGTCCCGCCCTTACGCCTTGTTTCCTTCTTTTTCTTCTAACTCTTTGCTTGTCCTTTGTTCCTTCCCGCCTAAGGTTGTCTGCGCAGCTCCACGCGCCAGATCCCTTACAAGGAATCCTGCGTGAAGACCCTGTTACAGCGATACGCGAGACGAACTCTTCTCGCATCGCGCTAAGAATTGTAATTCTTCTCGCAGCGCGCGAAGGACGGTAGTTCTTCCCGCGACGCGCTAAGAATTGTAGTTCTTCTCGCAGCGCGCTAAGAATCGTAGTTCATCCCTCGACGCGCGAAGAATTATAGTTCTTCCCGCGGCGCGCTAGGAATTTTAGTTCCTCCCGCGGCGCGCTAAGAAATGTGATTCTTCCCGCGGCGCGCTTAGAAATGTAGTTCTTTCCACGATGCGTTAAGGTTGGTTCTGTCTGCCTTCGCGCTCGCGCTCTCTTGACCTTCTGTGTCAGCCTTCTCGCGCTAAACCCTTTGAGTTTTCTTCTGTTTAATCTAGCCGTTTGCTTTTGTGTTGTCTTATCTTTTGAGCTGTTGACCTAATCTGCTTTATGTCTGAAAAGTTACTTTCGGCGCAGCATGCGCACCAACCCCTTTGGTTGACAGAAAAAGTGACTGACATAATCTTTTGAGATCTGCTTTTGCCATGCTTGACCAGTACCTTTAACTGACCTGCCCATGCCTTTTTACTGTTCCCTGTCAGCTTTTTCTCTTTTTCCCTGCTGCCATATCTTTTGATATCTTTTGCTTTTGGAATCTTTTACTTTTTGAGATCTTTTCCCCTTTTCTAGGGATTATGTCTCCTAGGGTTTTCCTATAAATAATGATATTATTTTTCCTAACACATCACACACAAACACTTAATCTCTCCTGTCCTCCTTGCTCTCTCTGCCGTCTTCCTCTCTGCCTCCGTCTTCCTCCCTGTTCTGCCCTGCTTTTCCGGTAATATATTATATATAATAATTTACTTATTAATTATGCTAACTTATAATCAAGACTTAAAACAAATCATTAAAACAATAATCTTATTTATAGGTTAACTTGTGCTTGTTTAAAGTTGGTTCTTGCTTTATCTTACACCGCATCGTTTATCAAGTGAGTAATCTCGTACCTAATCCCTTTTTGCTTTTAATGTTTTGGGATGTTCATGTGTTCATACAAACTTAGAGTCTTAAACTGTTTATGAACTTTAGTCGCGCAGTATCCCATGTGTTGAGGACGTAGACTTGGCTGTTTATTTGTATGTGTGGATCATTAACCGTTTTGTCGGTCTATTCCGCAGTTTTCATGGTACCATTAGATGAACACGGGAGAACTATCGTTTATGATTTTCTCTTTTGTTTGCACATGCACAGTTTGTCTTGTTTGTGAGCTCAATTGTGAGCACTGGCAGTCTTATGAATCTTAGAGTTGGTCCCGATCAGATTACACCCTTGTTGAAAACCAGACATACACATGATGCGCGCAGATTTATTGTTATCTATGTATTGTATTAAACTTGATTTCTCACCAACACGCAAGTGTTTGACGTTTATTTTAACACATGTTCAGGTTTGCAGTAGCTGTTTTGGAGCTTGTGGACACATAGGACGTTTTTACTTTTGGACCTAGATTAAAATGTATCAAGACAAGTTATTGCTGTTCGAATATTATGATTTATAATATATTGATTTATGATGATTTATGTTATCTTATGTCTACTTTGCGCGTGCGCGAATGAATGTATTTATTAAATATTGACACCCAATAGTGTCACGAGTAATGAAACAATATGTGGCGCCCCGATTTATAATCCGCCTTTGGTCGGGGTGTTACACGCTGAGTGTTGTTTGATGTTCATACAAACACTAGTCAGCAAGGATATGGTTCAATGACCTTCCTGCCCAAAGCGTTCGAAGCTTCGATGACCTGAGCATGGGATTCTTGGCCAACTTTTCACAACAAAGAAGGTACGTCAAGGATGCCACGGTCATTTTTCAGATAAAGCAAAAAGATGATGAAAGCCTTCGAGATTTCATCGAAAGGTATAAAAAAGAAGGGTTGACATATGTGGGGGCTGATGAAAAAATGAGGGTGGAAGGCTTCATGAACGCCATCACCTCCAAACACCTCACAAGGGATTTTAGCAAGTGCCTGCCTAAAACCCTTGAAGAAGCTCTCGAACGAGCTGAAGCTCATATC
Source organism: Bidens hawaiensis (assembly GCF_021521415.1). Taxonomy (NCBI): domain Eukaryota; kingdom Viridiplantae; phylum Streptophyta; class Magnoliopsida; order Asterales; family Asteraceae; genus Bidens; species Bidens hawaiensis. Next base: position 1,773,982 of record NW_027491042.1, read on the forward strand.
CGAGGCGAAGAGGCCGTTGATTTCAAAGAGCAAAAAAAAAGAGCTCCTAGTTGGCGAGGCAACAGCCCCAACCGAAAGAAAGAGAACTTCAATCCCTATGACAGGTATCCAAGGAACTCAGAACAACGAATGCCTAAAGGTCGGAACCCTCCAAGCAGGGAAAAGACTGTGAACTTCACAGCCCTAACCAAAACCCCTCAGGAGATCCTTGCCACCGAAGAAGTGAAACACAACTTCCGACCTCCTCGACCCTTGCCCAAAAGCAAGAAGAACGAAAGCTCCACCCAGTTCTGTGAGTTCCACGAAGAAAAAGGTCACCACACAAACGATTGCTTTCAACTCAAGAGAAGAATTGAGGAAGCTGTCAAGTCTGGAGAATTGGCTCATTTGGTGAAAGGGGTCAAAGACAAGATGGCTGAAAGAAAAAGCAAAGAAGTGAATATGGTGAATATAGACCAAGGTGTTCCCCACAAACGACAACTCTTGGAAGCTTGGGAGCTTCAATGCGTCTGCTTCCCACCACCTCAAGGTAACTTACTCTCAACCCTTTGGTAGTAACAGCGTTCGTGGGAACACTCAACACAAGCAAAGCCTACATCGACACAGGGGCGGCCACAGAGATCATGTATAAAGGGTTCTTCAACCGGCTGAGTAAGGAAGAGCGTTCAAGGCTTCAACCCTCCGGGACGTCTATAAAAGGTATCGCTGATATACCCTTGAAGCCTTTAGGCCAACTAACCCTTGATGTCTGTTTTAGTGAAGGCAAGTGAAGAAAATCAAGCCACTCACTTTTGTGGTTATCGACACACCTTCCAGGTATGATGTAATCATAGGAAGGCCAGGACAATGTGTGTTCAACATGGCTGTTTCGGTTGGTCAAGGTGCTGTGAAGTTTCCCACCGACATGGGAATTGCAACCCTTCAACCCACCCAAGAGGTTTACACGATTGAAGGGGAAAGTTCAAAAAATGAAATTGAGGAACAAGGCTTAATCATAAACCCCAAGTAACCTGAACAAAAGGTACGGGTAAACACAAGCCTTTCCAAAGAAACCCTCTCACACCTTGAAAAGCTGTTGATACACTATAGCGATGTCTTTGCTTGGTGCCCGGAAGACATGACGGGCATCCCTCGAAGCATTGCAGAACATGAGCTGAAAATACCTCCCGATGTCAAGCCTGTTGTCCAAAACAAATGGAGCCTAGCTCCTGAAAGAAGCTTGGCAGCATGTCAAGAGGTCGAAAAGCTTGTACAAGCTGGGATCCTACGTGAGGTCAAGTATCAATCTTGGGTGGCTAATCCTGTCATGGTTCGAAAGCCTGACAAGTCTTGGAGGATGTGCATCGACTTCAAAGACTTAAACAAAGCATGCCCAAAGGATTGCTATCCCTTGCCCGAGATGGACCTGAAGGTTGACTCTTTAACCGGCCATCCCTTTAAGTGTTTTCTCGACGCTTACAAGGGTTACCATCAAATTCTCATGAAAGTGGAAGATGAAGAAAAAACTGCATTCCGCACGGACAAGGGTATTTTCTGTTATCAAAAGATGCCTTTTGGCCTACGAAATGCCGGTGCAACCTACCAACGTTTGATCGGCAAAGCATTTGCTAGCCAAATTAGCAGAAACCTGGAAGCTTATGTTGATGATCTGGTAATCAAAAGCAAAACCGAGCATCAAATGCTCGAAGACATACAAGAAACCTTCCAAAACTTAAGGAAGATCAACATGAAGCTTAACCCTGGAAAATGCTCATTCGGGTTCGAAGAAGGCAAGTTTTTGGGGCACATTGTGGGAAAACAAAGCATAAAAGCTAATTCCAACAAAGTCAGGGCTGTCCTTGAAACCAAATCCCCACAAAGCAAAAAAGAAGTGGAAAGTCTGAATGGAAGGCTTGCAGCCTTGAAACGTTTTACCTCCAAGCTTGCTGAGAAATCCCTACCCTTTTTCAAAACACTAAAGGGTTGCACCAATAAGAAAGATTTCAGGTGGACGGAAGAAGAAGAAGAAGAAGCCTTCAACCAAATGAAGCAGCACTTGGCTTCACTTCTAGCTATTGCAGCCCCTGAAACAGGAGAACTGATCTCTGTCTATCTCTCAGTCGCTGAAGAATCATTAAGCGCGGTTCTAACCATCGAACGAGACAAAGTTCAGGTACCCGTTTATTTCTTTAGTAAAACACTAAAACTGGTAGAGATCAAATATCCTCCTTTGGAAAAACTTGCTATGGCCTTAATTCAAACGGCCAGAAGGCTTCGAAGGTACTTTCAATCACACCCTATACAAGTGGTCATTGACCAACCCATCAAAAGTGTGCTTGAAAAAACAGAAAATTCAGGCCGATTGGCCAAATGGGCTGTGGAACTAGGTGAACATAACATCACCTATGTCCCAAGAAAAGCTGTCAAAGCCCAAGTCTTGGCGGATTTCATTGTAGAAATCCCGAAGCAAATCACTCCTGAAATACACACAACAGCCACTGAACTTTCTGACCCTGAAGCCTGGAAGCTTTTTACCGATGGAGCTTCCAGCATCGAAGGGTCAGGAGCTGGGCTCGTTTTAATCAACCCCGAAGGGTTAGAATTTACATATGCTCTTTGACTTGAATTTCAGACCACCAACAACGAAGCTGAATACGAAGCATTGGTCGTTGTTTTGAAGATTGCCAAAGAGATGAAGATCCAAAAACTGCAAGTCTTCACTGACTCGTTGCTTGTTTCAAGTCAAGCCAATGATAGCTATGTAGCCAAAGAACCCAACATGAAGAAATACCGTGAAAAGGCAAAAGGGTTGATGACCACGTTTCAAGAGTGCACCATCAAACAAGTCCCAATATCACAAAACAAAAGAGCCGATGCCCTGAGCAAACTAGCATCCCTCACATTTGCACATCTCACAAAGAAAGTATTGGTGGAAGTGTTGAAAACTCCTTCAATTCAAGAATTGGAGGTTCAAGATGTAATCACTGAAGAAGGTCCCAATTGGATGACTCCTATAGAAAAGTTCCTCAAAAATGGTGAGTTACCTCTGGACCAGACGGAGGCTGAAAGGGTTCGAATAAAGTCCAGACAGTATGTGTTGCAAGGAGAAACCCTTTATAAAAAGGCCTACCTAACAAAGTCAATATCTGATCAAAGAGGTTCACAAGGGGATATGTGGAGCTCATTTTGGGCCAAGAACGGTGGTTGCAAAATTGATGAACCTTGGATACTTCTGGCCCACAATGCACCGAGATGCAACCGAACAACTCAAGAAGTGTGAATCTTGTCAAATTCATGCACCTGTCCCAAAAAGCCCCAAGCACGATCTAGTCCCCATCTCCTCGGCTTAGCCATTCCACAAATGGGGAATGGACATCGTTGGTCCATTCCCACCGGCCAAAGGTGGGGTAAAATTTTTGCTAGTAGCCGTCGACTACTTTACCAAATGGCCTGAAGTCAAACCACTTGCAAAGATAACGGGCAAACAAGTCATTGACTTTGGGTGGGAAAGCATCATCTGCCGCTACGGGTTTCCAGGAGTGTTGGTCACGGATAATGGGAAACACATTTGCTGAGAAGCCTTTTAGCACATGGTGCAAAGAATTCAGAATCATTCAAGTGTTCAGCTCAGTCGCATACCCACAATCCAACGGCCAATTTGAAAGAACAAACAAAACCATCGTGGAAGGAATCAAAACAAGGCTGGGAAGGCATAACAACAATTGGCTCGAAGAAATCCCAAATCTTCTATGGGCGATAAGAACAACCGAGAAGACAAGCCACAAACGAACACCTTACAGCTTAGTGTTCGGATCGGAAGCTGTAATCCCAGCCGAAGTCGGAGTTGTGACTCAAAGAACACTCAACATGGACCTCGAATCAAACAACAATGAGGCCATGTTGAATTTGCAACTCCTTGAAGAAATTCGTGATCAAGCCGCAATACAAGAGGCTAAGTACAAGCAAAAAATGGAAGCTTATTATAATGCAAGAGTGAAACATGAACGTTTCAAACCTGGAGACCTTGTACTCCGAAACAACGAGGCCAGCAAGAAAGAAAATCAAGGAAAACTTGGCCCAAAGTGGGAAGGACCATACACAATCCTTGAAGCTCACAAGGGTGGATCCTACAAGATGGCCGACACTGAAGGCAAAAATCTTCTAAGACACTGGAACGGCAAAACCCTTAAAAGGTTCCATGCCTAGTCAAAGTCTAAAAATGTATTTCAAGAGATGTATAATTCTCATTTTTGTGAACAACAACCTCTTGAATGAATGATAAAGTTTTTGTCATAACTTGTCTTTACTATCCTATAATCAGGTTGAGAACCTAACAAGAAACTCCATGGCAAGGGCCATGTAAGGGGATGAGCTCCCAGGCCACATCACTCAATAGGTTCAAGGGTTAAATGGACCTATATAAGGGGTGAGTTCCTATAACAATCCAACTCCATGAGACTTAGAAAATTTTTCAACTAAAACTTGTCTCATAGACAGGTCTGAACAGCCTACACCAATTCGTTCCTTAAGCTTTGAAAAAGTTTACGAAACAAAAACATACACTAAGTAGTGATACAAAGGATAGCCAACATGTGATTTTTACCTAATGAAGCCTTGAAGCTTCAATGACTGCAGCACTAAAACTTCTTAAGGAAAGTTAGCTAAAAACACATCAAACTAACAAGACAAGCAACCATAACACAATATACATAACATACGATTCATAAACAAGGCCTTCTAAGGCCATAACTGACAACATTCATAATAATAAATTAAGGCTAAACAAGGAAATCATAAGGATTCCCATAAAAATGTTCAAACGGCCAACAAGGCCAACGACAACCATAAGGCAGAAACTTTAAGAGTTTCGTGCCAAACCTAAATTGTTCAAATTACATAACATTGTTTAAAGGTGTTAAGAAAGCTACGAATCAAGTGTTTAAACATCAGAAATAGGCTTTGAAGTACTAGCCTTACCACCCTTAGCTTTCTTGGACTTCTTCACTTCCGGGCCAACACCAGCAACGGCCGAACCTTCGAGGCTTGCCACATGAGATCCATTGCTACCTCCAGATAAAGTTTCCTCGCTATCACCAGAATGGGAGCGTTTCTTAGACAAGGACTCAAGCACCTCTTTGGAAACTTTTTCATCAAGGCCAGTTGGTTTCAAGCCCTGCAAAATAGAAAGAGGCTTACCAAAGCATGACGAGACTTCACCCACATAAGGGTAAGGTGAGCCTTTCCATTGCACGAACTGAATCTAAGAAGAGCTTGTAAGCTTCACGGTTGAACAGGGGCGATTGCTCCATTGGTTGACCGGCTTCGTGATGTTTTATGCCTGCAACAAAGCCCAAATTCTTCCCATGGCCCAGCAGCTTCGTGTAAACGTCGCCCAACACCGAGTTAAATTCATTGGAATGAAGCAAGTAAGTTACAACCTGATGAAACCCGTGCTCAATTAGCCACCTGTTGTCGTTATAGGTCTGGGTGACCGAAGCCTTCAAGCCTTCTTTCTCCATCTCAAAGGCTTTCCTCTGCACCTCAAAGGCTTCCCGGTCAGCATCCAACTTAGCCTTGTCAGCTTCCATAGCTTTCTTCAACCCTGCTACCTCAATCTCATGGCCACGGGACAACTCATCAATCTTCTTAACATAACCCTCCTCTTTCTTCGAAAAGCCATCAATCTCTTTCTTCATCTCCATCATAGAAGCTTTCATTCCCTCCTTCTTCTTGGAAAAATCCTCATACTCCTGCATCCCCTTTCGAAAACGAGTCACACCCTCTGCCAAAAGGGCAGAAAGGTTGTAAGAACTCAAGATCAACCGCGACAACATGGAATCACCTTCCATACCAAAGATAGTCTCACGAACACTAGGGGGGGAAAATTGGCTAACACATCAGCACAAACTTCCGGATCTTTGAAGCTATCTCCAACCTTCACATTCCACTCCAGCACATAAACTTCATTCCCATCCAACCCTTGAACCATCGGCATCGCAACTTTATTACCAGTTGATTTCTTCTTCTTGGAAACAACCAAACCCTGCTCCTTTTCCCCTTCCACACTTGGACCTTGATCTTCGGCAACCAGAACATCATCACTAACCTCAACCGGTTCATGAGAGGATGATTGGCCAGAAGACTTCAACAAACCCCGTGTGGAACGACGAGTGGAAGCCTTAGGACCAGCAACCTTGGTGAACCCTTTAACATTCGGAACTCCCACATACCCATCATCTTCAAACCGACCCTCTTTTTCTCGAACCACCGAATCCTCCCCAACAACAGCCACAACATTCGTGAACCCAACATCGGAGGTATCATCACTTTTCAAGAAATCCAAAGCCGACATAACTACAAACACAAAGAAAACCCATTAACAAACATATCAACAAAATAAAGCAAATACGGGATAAAAAACGCATACCCTTATTATCCCTCATAAGCACGGGATCCCGATTAGGATTATCCCATAATTTTCTTATTTCTAATAACACAAGAACGTGTTCGGGAAGAGGACGAAGACGCGACATACATTTCCTAATCGACTTCAAAAAGGCTTCATTCAACTCCGATTCGGCCGACTCCGGTTCGTTTAAAACAGCCTCGGGTTGTCTCCAAACGGATTTAAAAGGAAGGATGGAGTCGGAAACAAAGAAAAACGGTCCTTCCAAGAACCAAGGGTTGTAACCGTTGAAGAAACTAAACATGTATCAACTTGAGTGTGTTCGAAAGTGTACCAATCGCTGTTTTTCGCTAAGTGAAAGAAACGACGAAAACTCAACAATGACGGATCATACCCTAAGGCTCTACAAAAAACCTCAAAATGTAAAACTCTAGCAAGCCCTAAGGGGTGAATCTGACCGAACGAAACACGGTAATACTCCAATACATTCAAAACGAAAATCGAAAACGGATGCCGAAGATTCGAAAATTCGAAATGACGACAATAAAGGGCAATAAAACCCGCCGAACAACGATCGATGGACGCGTCGGCCGGCGGAGCAATCGGTTTAAACTTTAAACCTATACCCCATTCAACACAAAACGATTCGACCTCTTATTGGGTTAATCGGGAAAAACTGACCGACAAATCTTTCTTAGCAACCATAATTTTGAAAGGAAGAGGAAAGATTGAAACTAACCTGGTCAAGGATTGAAAGGAAACTTGAATATGTTTGGAGAATTTTGTGAAAGTTTTAAAGAAAAAACTGAAGAAAGTGAATAGTTATCACTAGTGATAACTATTAATAAAAAGCAGTTATTGGGAACCGTAACATGCAGTTACCATCAAATCAACTGTCTTGTCAGAAATTCAAAAAATAACCAAAACTGAACAAAGCCTCGAAGCCTACAAGCCTCTAAGCCTTTAAGCAATAAACAAAATGCGTGCAAAAGTCAGAAGCCCTTGAGCTTACTTCTCAAACACCTCTGACTTGGGGGGCTGATGACGGGGGTAGCCCAAGGAATTAATAAAATGGCTTCCACACATTAACGCTAAAAAGGTTAAAAGCTTCATTTCCCGCCCAATTTATGTAAACAAGTACGTGAACAGTAGCTACGTGCAACAGTACAACGTCAAATCACTATTCACATCACTGTTCCCTCGGAACAGGAGACATGCTCAGATAAAGTATTATTATCTAATCATGGACCAACGGTCCAAAGCTTCCCGCCCATAAAGGTCAACTCTCTAGCAAACTGGAGGCTAACTAGTTTAGTTATAACTGGACGAAAGGCTTGCGTCTCTCCTCCTATAAAAAGATGACTTAGCCATAAACAAGAGGACAACAGATCTGGAGTTAACACATACTCCTTGATCTTCTCTTCTTCCTTAAGAAATATGCACTTTGCTTATTTCTTTCTTACTTCACAAACATCATAGCTTCACCAAGAACTTCATCCAAAAACCGATTCCAAACATCACGGTCTTGGATCTCCGGTGAACTATAACAACTAACAACAAACTAGTGAACCTCCTTGTACGTTTTGCAAACATAGAGGGACACCATGACCTGTGTTAGGTTAACCTGAACCCTTGAAGCTTGTTAGCCTAACCAGTCCATTCATTATCATTGGTCTTATATTTGTTGTAGCAACATTAACATTATTTGGAAGTAGTTTTATCATACTTTATATATAAATTTGTGATTACATATATGAATAACAAGTTTACATATGTGTAAATAAACAAATTATTTATACTAACGATCCGATAGAATTATCCAAGTTTAAAACCTTATCATATATTAGTCAAATTACGAATATTTTGGTTAGTGTTTAAATATTTTTGTAGTTTTTAAGAAATCTCTAATTCAATCCGTGATAACAAAGGTTACTAATTAAATACTATCATTCAATTGCGGTAAATATGAGTATATATGTACATATTAGCATAAAAATGTGATGAACATGTTTGTTAACAAATAAAGTATATATTAGCATTTATTATACTTGGAGACTTTAAAGACATTTGTAAAAAATGTCATTTGGTAGCAATTTTCATGAAATTATCAAAAACATATTGAGGTTTAAACATGTTATCAATTATAAACATTGTAGCAAATAATACCCATAGAAAAAGCCCGTGAATGACTTGTCTTTTTTAATTGTTTCGAAGTATTATATTTTATTATCTAATAATCCACGCGAATAATGCTAAATCTAAAAAAACCTGTCAAACTAATAGCTAATATCATAGTAATTAAATTAATAACCTATTTTAGAACGTTTGCGCTATTTGAAATGCATGCCAAGTAACTTTAGACTAAAAAGTTAAGATAATTAGATTATAATAATCTGAATTATAATTCACTGACTGATAATAATTTATAATGATAATATGACTAATACACTCTCTCCAACTAGAAGTTGTAAATTGCTTTAAAACGAAATAAATAAAAGTTAGAGGGAATCAAAGTTATTTTTCTAGTTACAATGACATTGTTCTTAGCAAAGAAAATATAAGGTTAAAAGGGTCGCCCACATTACTAGTACGAATATGTTATAAGCAATACGTAATAATTTAAACTACTAAAATCTTAATATGTCAAAATTAACTGCCACTATTTATGTACTATAAAAATGTGTGTAACTGTGTATATTAAACTCTCCACTTATCTTTGTTCTTTAAAGTTTGGGGTCAATGGCGTGTTGGAGTCTCCAAAGTACAAAATGATTGAAGGGTGTTATGCTCTTAGCTGGGTGATGAGGAAAAACGAAGACATAATATATCCAAAAATTAAAATATTATTTTATGTGATTTTCAATTACAATAAATTATATTAAAATTGTAAGTTCAACCCTCATAAAATGTTTGTTTATAAATTTCATGTACTCGTTCAAACAGTACTTCAGAATACGAATTGGTATTCCTAGAAAAATTATGTATATCATTTATATATTATCTTTTTTAAAAGTCATATCATTATTATATTACATTTTGTGTTACTAAAATATACCGTACAATTTAATTACATAAAATAAACTTTAATAAATTGTTTTTGAGTTAATACGATCAAACATAATGTTTTTAAATATAAAGGTATAAATTGATTATTTCAAATGTATTTAATTTTAACAAATATTTTATATCTTTAGTGACGGTAACCAGACACACTAATATATAGCACTATCAATGTTGCAAAAATCGAGCTAGACATCGGCGTCTAAGCGTTAATCGAACCCCATGTGCCTTGATATTAGCTAATCGGAGGCTGTAGACGCTATTCCACTAAAACCGGTCATAGTCGGAAAGTTTGGTCATAGTCGGAAAATCTGTCCAAATGGCCCAACTCGACGTCGGTCAGGATCGGTCCAAGTCGGATAAAATCGGTCCAAATCGTCAAACTCGACCAGTATGTCCAAAAGTTTTTTAGTAAATCCGGCCCAACAAAATCGGCACAAATACACTTTTTGACCTAGAAGACTAGACGAAAGCTTTTGAAAATTTGATTTGTTATATTAAATGTTTCAATTTCGAACTATTTTCCAGTATTATATTCACATTGATGTGCATATAATTATACATACATATTTGTGTGTGTATTTGGAAAGCTATATATAACAAATTCTAATATATTCTAATATGATTAAATCCGATTAATTCTAGACGGTACACAACCACTTGACTAGCGTCTAACGACTTTTGCAAGATTGCAACTGGGCATTGCAATGGTGATAAATCCGTGTAACCTATAAAAAGTGTTATCAAAATCCATAGTTTGTAAATGAGACGACCAAATCCAATAAACGTACTTATCACGAGATCATTTACGTAGTTAACTGTAAATTATATTTCTTTTGACTCAATTTTGTCACCTTGATAAAACTACTTGAGTACTTTTGTATAATCATCTCTAAATTTTATTTGCTTTCACTCAATTTTTTAGTCAAGATTACACTACTAGACAAAAATGTTTTATGTAGGTTTATGTGAAAATTTTAATTTATTTTGTTTAAATTATGAGAGTTTCATGTGAAGTGAAATATAACATTAAACCACTCCGATATTGATTGATCAACAGCATTTTTGATCATGCCTTGACGCAACTTACGGAGTAGGTAATTTATTTTTTAATTACGGATTTAATCATTATTTTGACATTATTAGTTGAAAAAAAAGGTTTACAAATACTATAATTAAACCATTAAAAAATTTTACATCTTTATAAACATTTTTTAGCTTTTCTAGAATTGTGAATTTCTAATGGCGACACAAATCTAACATTAACCTATTAACAAGTTTAAGTAAACATGCAGTGTTCGGTCAAACTTCTAGGTTCCTTGGGTTTTAGGTTAACCCGTTTAAATTTATACTTAGTTACTATATATGTTTTTTTGAATTGATAACAAATAGAGCCCAACTATACGGTCATATGAGGTAATCCAATGATAGTTGAGCTAAAGCTTATTAAATTTGAAATATTACATATCACAAGTTAAACTAAATAAATATTTCTATAATCAAATATAAAAAATAAAGATAAATGGGCATCAAGTTTAATATAGTTTAAACGTAATTATTTGGTATACTTTTCTATATTGGTTTTAAAATTTATTATTGTAGAGTATATATGAAAATATAAATAACGGGTTAAACAAGCTCGTGAAACTTCGTGTCGTGTTCAGGTTTATGATTCTTAAGTTCGTGTCGACTTCAACCCACTAACATGCTAACACGACCTGTTTGGACGTTTAATAGCTCTTCTTACACTTACCCTAATAAATTTTTTATTATTAATAATGATATATTTGAATTGAAAAATCTAATTATACTTGTACTTTTATATTATATCCATTTGAGTATTTATATTTCAAAATTATTAGATTGCCTGAGCTGATCGAAACACATAACTAATTAAATTATTAAAAACGAAATAATTTTTTGTTTGATGATGCTAAAAAGGTAACTAAAATACTTATTAGCTAATAATAACTTATCGTGATTATATGATTTAAAATTACAGCCTAGGTTTGGAAGAAAAGTTGAAAACAATAGAGTCAATAATGTCGTCCAAAATAAAAATAAAATAGAGGGTGAATTATATTATGGAAATATTTTTAAATTTTATAGTTTTAGAATTAATTTAGGGAAATGCATGTGATAAAGGCATTATTGGGGCTTGTTTGAATTCAACTTTGCTATTAAGAGAATATAATCGCATGTGAAATATATGACTTTGTAATATATATAGGTTTATAGGATTTTAAGAATTCTTATTGTCTGGTATTGGCCGATAATAATCTCTATTTATTTTATCGTTTCTGGCGGTCTTAAATTTTAAAAAATTGGCCCCAAGTGGCCCCCCCGTTAAAAACGACTTAACGACGTTATACTTTTTTTAAGAATTCAAACTAATATTTTAGGGCTTTTGGTAGGAAGGAGAATACGAATCGATTGATGTAAAACTTAACTCGAAACGACCAAATGACTTGATTTTTTGTTAATTGGAAGTTCAAACACACGAATTGAAGCAAAAATCAAGTCGTTTGGATCACCGTTTCGAGTTAACTTTTAAATCAATTGATCCGTATCCTCCTTTCGATCAAACACCCTAAGAAAATAGTTTGAAATTCAGGAAAAAGTATAACGCCGTGAAGTCCTTCTAACCGAGGGACCATTGGGGGCCAATTTTTTGAAATTTGAGACCGCCAATGGTGATAAAATAAATATGGATTATTATCGGCCAATACTTGTCAATATGGATTATTAAAATCCAATAAAACATATACATATATATATATATATATATATATATATATATATATATATATATATATATATATGGGAAGGTTAACGTACAAATAAAATTAACGTGCTAAACGTGAGAATCAAATAGAGTAATTATGCAATTACATTATAGAATAATAAATAATTACATAATTACTCTACTTATAAATATATATAATTATTCTACTTGATTATCACGTTTAGCATGTTAATTAATTTGTATTCGATCCAAACCATACAAACACATACACCAAACTAATGATCATAATATTGACTTATTCTACAAAAGATTACATAAATAATAAACGTAAAAAACCATAATTGATTGTCATATGTCAAGTGGGCCAAATGGAGAATGACATAAAGGGAAAAACACATATTTTCTCTAATAACATATAAGACACATGTCAATCACCATAACTTTTTCGTATGACACTATTTTTTTATACTTCACCAATCACTATAAAGCGTTCATTTTTTTTCATTAAAATGAGTCTGATTTTGTTTTATAAAAAAATACGTCATTGTGTCTATTGTTCGTCATTGTGTCTCTCAATTTATCATTGTATCTTTATGCTTATCATTTTGTTTTTGTTTTTTTTTTCAAAAGGGATGAAATCTGAAAGTTGTAATAGTGAAATAACACCGTTATGCAACCATAATACGTAAATATAATAATAAAATAACAACTTTATCTAATACATACAATATAATGATAAATCCATATTACACAACAACCTGAAACGTAAAACACAATGGTGAATCCGTATTACATAATGACCTGAAACGTAAAACACAATGGTAAATACATAATACACAATGACCTTAACATAATACTCAATAACGTTAGGGATGAGCTCGGTACCGCACTGGTACCGAAAATACGATCCCGAAAATCACAAATTCTTGGTACCGGTACCCAAATATTCGGTTAGGTACCAGTATTGACTGTAAAATTCGGGAAATACCAGCAACGCACCGTACCGGTACCGATCCCGAAACTCAAAAATTTGGTACCGACGGTACCAAATAGGTACATATTTTGGTACCGGAACCGAATTTTCTCATCCCTAATGAACGTAATACGCAATGGCAAACAATAGACAAAATGATTAGCATAAAGACACAATGACGTAATTTTTTTTAATTTAATTCTTAATACGAGTACCGATTGAAAAATATGACAATAACCTATAACACAATGTAGAAAACCAATTAAAAAACCACAATGACCAACCAATAACACATTGTATACCAAACCCACCAATTTGTTTTTTTATTTTTTCTATAGCAATACAATACTTATATTAAAGATATAAAAATTTTGTTTGTTATTATGGTGATTTTTTTCTAAAATTGTAATGTGATTAACTTCTTCGCCAAGGAATATTAGAGAGAAAGTTAGAGAGAATAAGTTTGATTTATGAGAGTCGTATTCTAGATTAGAGCACATCACCGCGTAGGGAATCATTATTTGTGAAAGCTAGCCATAGGAATCGACAACAACCTTTAGCATCATCAGACCGATCGGGAAACGTCTGGTTGTTTATAGGTAAGAAACTTATTTAAAGCTAAGTTTTTTTAGATCCTTGCATGGAAACTCGAGAGAATTGCATTTCGGACCTATAAGATCAACAAAGTTGGAATCTTAATCGGCTTGAAGGCCTCAAACATCAATATTAGATTTTAAGATCTAGATCTAAGTTCCACGAAGAATAGTAGGGAGTTTTTGTATGTCCAAAGTAGTTTCCACATAGGTTTATGAAGAGGTAGGTCCCAGCAGAGCCCAGTTGGACCCGCAAGACTCACCTTGAAGAGGGACGTCTGCGCAGAAACCAACTGGATCCGCAGGACCCACCATGCTCAGAGACGTGACGTCCTTACGCGCAGTACGCAAGCTGTTCCCGCAAGAAATGCCTCCCAATGGTGAAGTACTTTGCCTGTTCCCGCAGCTGCGGATACAAGCCATCAGGGAAGGCCACCCGCGCAGCAAGGCTACACGCACAAGGCACTTAGCTCTCAATCATTCAGTGTCACCTGAAGGAATGAGCAAAGCCGGGAACAATCCCGCACAAAGGCGGGAGGGGGAATACTCCCGCCCAAAAGCCAGTCCGTACGATACGGGAAGATCTTCTGTACTGTACCTGACGAGGTATGGGCAAAAGATCTGACTAAAGATACGTCAGCTTATTGACAACAGTATGGCGAGCAGCATGCTCCTGTACTGTATGTCACTATTAGCCGCTGCCTACTCACCAACTCCTGTCATACCACGTGCATAGCCGGCAGTTGGTGGAAAAGGAATAGTACACAGCAGGCCTGGTCACTGTCAGCCGCTGCCTACCCACCAACTACCAGCAGGGCACGTGCGTAGGCCACAGTTGGTAGAACAGGAATACTATTCAGCCGGCCACACCTCCTTGGAAACCTACCTTCGGCTATAAATACCCCAAATGGTATGATCATCTCATCTTATCATATTATCATCATATTATACCTGATATCTGCTCTAGCAATCTCTTAATATACATTTATATTTAAAGAGCAATCTAGTCTGATTCTCACGCCGGAGGGTGGTCACAAGGAGGAACCCCCCCTTCTCAGTGACAAGCTCACGGTGTCTGTTTGCAGGTTATCAGAAGAACCATCTTTGCCGGGTCTAACCCCTCGTGGGAAACATCTATCTAACCCCCAGGTTACCCGTAATCTGCCCCGGGGTCCGGTTAGTGTTTCTTCATTGGCGCCATCCGTGCATAAAAGCTAGAACTTCATTTCTTTACAGTTTTTTCAAACTTCTGGAAAGATGGTTAAAGGAACTCCGGTAACCACAACCCCAGCTACTGGGGGGAATACCGGCTACACAGTCTTTACAAACACTACCCCGGTTACCCAAGCCGGGGCAAGTGAAGTAAATTTTACGAACACTACCCCAGTTACCCAAGCTGGGGCAAATGCAGTAAATAATCGCTCACTGGGATTCACCGATACCCAGTTAGAGAAACGAACAAGACTCCCCCGCCAAACACTCGATGAAGTTAAGGCATGGGCGGAGGCACGTCAGAAGGAATTCCAAGCTGAGTTGGACGAACGCTTGCGTTCCGTCCAACAGGCTGACGAATTCGAAGAATACTTGGACGATGACTCGGAGGAATCCGACACCGACGCGAACCCTCGCCATAGGGCAAAAGGGAAGCGTAAGGAAACGGACTCCCAACCGAGAAGGCGTTTTGGAGAAGCCTTCAAACCAAAAAACACAGGTGGAAATCCACGTGACTTCTCCAAAACATTCAGACCAACTGTGGCAAATGCGGGAACGTCCAAATTTGCAAGGGACATTGCGGAAGCAATCGCCCCAAAAAGTGCCAAACAGATGTCCAACATCGGCACTTATGATGGTATATCTGACCCAGACGATCATTTGAACAGATTCATAGCGGGGGCAACCGTCAGCAATTGGACGGAACCTACGTGGTGTTACATGTTCCAAATGACGCTTGTTGGGCCAGCTAGAGCGTGGTTCGATCGTCTACCGGTCAACCACATCTACGACTGGGCAGACTTCCAACAGAAGTTTAGCCAACACTTCAGCCAACAACGAAAGTATACCGAAGAGCAATGGACAATCCTCAAATGCATTCGAGAGGATGATGAATCTTTGCCAGACTTCATCACTCGCTTCAACTCAAAGAAGCTAAGTCTGGGTAACATTAGCGAAGATCTTGTTCGCGCTGCTTTTATTCAGGGCGCGAACGACCCAGAGCTAATCCGCACCTTAACGGGTAAAGATGGCATGCCATCCACATGGGATGCCATCATGACAGCAGCTAAACGCTTTGCGGAAACTGAGAGGCAACTGGGTAGAGATCTCCCACAGAGCACAAACCTCTACACCCAGAAAACAAGAGAAGACAACGTCCTTACCGCCCGATTAAACAAAAAGCGGAAGCTAGGCATTTGGCAGTCAAGGGTAAACTTTGACACCTCATCCGGCTTGCAACATCGGTTAGGCGGAAGGGATAACGTATGGTCGAACCAGAACTCCAGATGGACGCCACTCACCAAAAGCGTCACCGAGATATTCGCCACTGAGGAGCTCCCATGGCCAAAAGCTCCAATAATCCGACATCGTCCCAATGCTGATCGGAGCAAGTACTGTGACTTTCACAGGACAAAAGGCCACAACACTGAAGAATGCACAGACGTAAAGGACATGGTCGAAGCATTTGTCAGAGATGGGACGCTTGCGCACCTCGTGGCGCAATGAACGCTGAGCAGGCTGATGCGTGTAGAACCCCACTTGGGGAAAACACGAATAAAATTGCAGCTTCAATGTTGGAGACTACATACTGCGCAAACAACGAGATCCCGAACCAGGTGCATATCGGCTCGATGGCACTCCCATCCCAACAACATGGAAGGGAGCTCAATTACACAGTTTGCATGTAGATCAATTCCAAATTTGTAAAGAAAAGGCCCAGAGCCACTTCTAATGGAAATGATTCTCCTTAGAACATCGACGCTGATGATTTTACATTTATACTTTTATGAACTTTCAACACGGATATGCCGGTTTTCACCGCATAATTACGTGGAAAGTCGTTGCGTGGGGAAGGCGGCAAAACCCGCATAAACCCAAAAAACGGCAAACCTTCACGCAGGTCAGTTGAAGGGGAAAAGTTCAGTCATCCCACTAAATGAAAGTGCCGGTCTATCCGCATGAATCATGATAGAGGAAACTGAACACTAACCTATTAACAACCGCGCGTCGAACGGTTAATTTATTCAACACTAATATGCCGGTTTTCACCGCATAATTACGTGGAAAGTCGTTGCGTGGGGAAGGCGGCAAAACCCACATAAACCCAAAAAATGGCAAACCTTCACGCAGGTCAGTCATAGGTAAACTTTGGTCAACTAAATGAAAGTGCCGGTCCTAACCGCACAAATCATGAGAAGAAACCGAACCTATTGACAACCGCGCGTCGAACGGTTAACTTATTCAAAACAGAGAATTTCTAACAAAAGGATGAGGAAAACCTACACGCAGGTCAGATATAGGTAAAGTTTAGCCATCCTACTAAGTGCAAGTGACGGTCCTACCCGCACAATCACATAAGAGGAAGCAAAACTTCAACCTATTATCTACCACGTTCAAAGGTTCACTTATCCTAAACACTTAGAAATTTCAAAAAAGATGAGGAAAACCTGCACGCAGGTCAGACGTAGGTAAAGTTTAGCCATCCTACTAAGTGCAAGTGACGGTCCTACCCGCACAATCACGAAAGAGGAAGCAAAACTTCAACCTATTATCTACCACGTTCAAAGGTTAACTTATTCTAAACACTTGGAAAATTGCTAATTTAAACTAAAGTATGCAAGTCATAACGTTTATAAAGCAAGGAATCCAGTGAAAATAGCGGTCTTACCCGCACAAAGATTTATATTTCATAATATTCATTACTAGAATGGCCGGGTAACTACCCGCCTACAAGAATATAAATCTATACAAGCTAAATCTATCCTAGCAGTGGGAAGGGATCTTCAGGATCAGGCTTCAGGGCCACTTCCACTTGGACCAGCACCATCAGTAGAGCGGGGCAGTTCAAGGAAAGCTTTAAGGATAGCTAGCCCATCATCAGCAGCAGCAACTTCGTTTACCTTCTCCACCACCGGATGCGGGAAGGCGGCATACTGATTCACTGCTTGGTCGTATACAGCTTCAGTATCTACATTATACAAAGGGAAGTTGGAAGGCAGGATGCCTTTCTCAACGAACCCTAGACCAAGCAGGAAGCCGGCCTTTTCCCCATCCTCGTGAGAAGCGTTGAGGGCTGCGCTCATAGCATCGTCATAAGACGTATCAGCAAAGACTCGATGCACAACCTACAAGAAAATATACAAGTGTCAAAACCTTTTCTATTTACAAAGAAAAGCGTAAAGACATGAAAAGCATACCTGAGACAACGCTTCTCGAAGAAGCCAGTCCTTGGCAACCAGAGCCTCCTGGAGGGCAGCTTGAGTTTCGTTACGGGCGCGTTCGGCTTCACTCTTGTTGAGGTTGGCAAGCAACACTTCTTTAGCCGCAGCCTCTTCGACGCCCTTTAGCTTCCGCTCAGTATGGTCAAGCACCCCCCTCTGGTCCAAGATCTCTTGGAGCTTTTTGGCGTCTTCCATCGCCAAGGCATCATGAGCCTGCTGGAGAGCCTCTAATTTGGCTTTAAGCTCTTCATTCTCCACGCGTAGAGGCTCAGCAACAGCTTCAGCCTTGGTGGCCCTCTCGGTTGCGTTCCTTGCAGTTTTCTTAGCCAGCCGAAGCTGTTCATTAACAGCTTGGGCAGCCTTGGAACGGGCCTCGAGCCGGGCCTGAACTTCAACCTCGAGGGCCTTGAAGGCCTTCTCCTTTTCCGCAGCAGCTGCGGTAAGCTTTACGTTCTCCTCCCGGACAGCCCGCGCCCGAGCTACTTCTTGAAGACGAGCTGCTTTTAACTTGTCGTTTTCACGACAAAGCAGCTCGACGCGCGGCTGCATCCGGGCCAGGAGAACCCGAAGCTCATTGGTTAGCCTACCCTCCTGGTAGCTAGCCATGGCTTCCCCCAACGCACCACTGGGAGCAGCGTGACGAGCCCACTCCACGCACTCCACAGGTGTGTGAAGGGTTGTTCCTCGGCGGATGTTCCATCGTGGAACATACACTTCATTGGAATCCGACACTGCAAAAACATAAAGCAGTTAGGAAAAGATGATAAAAATATGAAAAGGGCCAAAAGAACCCTACGCACCTGTAGGGTCAACAACAGGCCGATAGCCGCCAAACCCATCTCCTGAACCCAAGGGAAATCCATCCAAGAGGTCAGGCAGATGGGAAGGAGGCAGAGGTTGGCGATAAGCCCCATGCATACCTGAAGGATTGGCCGTCGTTGCCGATGACGGAGGCATGGTAACAGCCGCAGCGGTCGCTGCTGCGGAATCCGCAGCAAAAGTAACCGCCGACTCAGTGAAAGATGCGGTAAAAATGGCACTGACAGCCGGCGGTGAGGTCATCACAGCTGGAACAGTCGGCTCAACGGAGTGAGCAACTGAACCAGCGGAAGCAGGCGCAGGCGCAGCCGCCTGGGTCGTCGCCTCAGGTAGGCTGACCAAGCCTACCGTCATGGGCGGAGGGGTACTCCTCTGCGCTCCACCCTGGAATGCGTCAACATCCACGCCTGCACAAAAGATAAAGTGTTAATGATGGAAAGCTATGAAGTTAAAGATAAAGGAAGTTTGTACTTACGGGTTTTCTTGAGCCTAAAAGTGCGGACAGGCGGGGACGAACCCGATGGAGCCGGCCTCTTTGCACCGCTCAACGTCGTCATCCGGGGCTCTCCGGAGGTGACAGTCGCAGCCTCCGGAGCAGTGGTCCTATCACCACCCGGGTTCCCCGCCACCTCCTCGCTCTCGGCCTCTGAGTCAGACCGAGGCACCGGATCGGCAGTGGAGGCCACCTTCTCCTTCCCCTTCCCGCCGGCAGCCTTCTTCTTCCGCACCAACGGAGGACCATCTGCGGATTCCTCATCAGAACATACGATTAGAGGAATTCCAGCAGAGGTTTCAACATTGAGGGGTCGAGGGTTGAATAGCGCCTTACCTGGCCGCCTGACGCTCAAGATCTCGTGGCCTAGCGGGTAGACCTCCACGAACCGATCCGCCGTTTGTTCTAGGATGGGCAACTCGTTCTCGTCTAGAGCGCGAGTACCCATCCGAGCGGGACCGTCAGCCTCCCGCGGGTACATGAGCGACTGCAAGTCGTTCCCCTCTGAAATAAACAGGAAAGAAGTTAGAAGAGATTCTAAGTTAACAAAAAGAAACAGAGCATACCGTAAGGAACAGAGTTCGAACCGTATTCAAGGACGATTGGGATCTTTTGCGCATCCGCATCCTTCCACACCCGGCTCATCCCCAGCATCACCATCCCGGACTCCGCAAACCGGTAAACCGGAGATTGGACTCGGGATATCTTCGAAAACCATTCCGCCTCCTGGTAGTTGGAGGCGTGAAGGCTGGGAAGTGCTTGCCCATTCTTGAATTTCATGGCAAGGGGGATGGCGCGAGCGGAGATGTAGAAGAACTCCCGCTTCCACGAGCGAAGACTGCGCTCGGTTGCGCAAATCTTCAAACCCTTGATTCGGGTTATCAGCGTATACCACCCCTGGATGCACCTCCAAGAGTAGAAGGTCATCAGGCGGTTGACGAAGGGCTCAATGCCCAGTATCCGGCACACCCACTCGAAGTGGCGAATCTTGGCAATCGCCATCGGATACACCTCGGTCAGGTGCACACCGTGCCTTTCCAGGACACGGTACACAAACTTTGTCAATGGGAACCTAAGATTCCATAAACAAAGAATGCAGCATATACCCCGATCTTGCCTCTGGGGGCATCATACACCGTCTGATGGGGTTCAGGAAACTCAGGCTCGAGAGACTCGAGCATGAACTTCCTGACGATGTACTGATACAGATCGACAAGCAGAGCACACTGGCACTCGCCAGCAGTACTCTTGTCATCGGAAAACACCCCAGCCTCCTGGGCTGTAGATTCGAGATCACGAGAAGACATCTTGCAGATGAAAGAAGAAAACGATTTCAAGAGAATGCTCGACTGAAAGGTGAGTATTCGCCGGAAATCGTTTTGAAGATGAAGAGAAGAGTGAAAGTGTGGATTACAAAGAACCCTCTCCCCCTTTATATACTAATCGCAATTAATGCGATGAAATTAATGCGGAAGAGAGAGAAATCGAAGGTGCAATGAAACTATGACACATGGCAAAAAGCAAGCTGGCAACAGCTGTTGAAAGGACGTGTACCATTAATTTCGCGGCCACGCGCCCGAAAAATCGCGCCCACGCGCCTGAAAAAGCGTCTGGAATGACCATGTACTGTCACGTCACCATAACTTCCTGCACGTCCTGACACAGTCAGAAGAAACCGTCGCACGACGTTTCAGAGGTTTGGACTGTTCTTATCCTTTCACCAACCTTTCGAATTTCAAAAATTCAAAAAGATTCAAAAGTAAGCGGGAAAATACCCCTTACCTTGGCAACCAAGTAACCATAAGACGGGTGCGGGTACAGTGTTAAGGCAAAACCCTTCACATACTTAGCACCTGCAGGGAATTGAAGCCAAGAATACCTTGGCAACCAAGTAACTATAAGACGGGTGCGGGTACAGTGTTAAGGCAAAACCCTTCACATACCTAGCACCCGCAGGGAATTGACGCCAGGAATACCTTGGCAACCAAGTAACCATAAGACGGGTGCGGGTACAGTGTTAAGGCAAAACCCTTCACATACCTAGCACCCGCAGGGAATTGACGCCAGGAATACCTTGGAAGTAAAGTAACCGTAAGACGAGCGCGGGTACAGTGTCAAGGCAAAACCCTTCACATACCTAGCGCTCCGCAGGGAATTGAAACCAAGAAGGATCTTCTGGGCAATGCTTGCGGAAACGGAAATAACATCCCCGCATAGCGGGAACGTCGAGAACTACATTGATTGAAGCTCCAGGATGGAATTGGTGGTTTTAACATAATTGATCACTATGTTCAAAACTACCAAAACCTCATGGAGAATCCACACAAGTGGGACTCAACGCTCCTGACTTGCGAGGAGGTTACAGACCTACCCGCATCATACCCAAAGATCAAGCAGGAAAGTCGGGAATTTCTGCAAGTGACAAGGACTTCCGCGGGAAGAATCCCCATGGAAAACCTTAAAACTAAACCCTTTTCAAAACCCTTTGCTTAAGTCCAAAAGTTCACCTCACTTTATTAAACATTCATGAGAAGAACATTGGACTGGGGGGACTTGAAGAGGTAGGTCCCAGCAGAGCCCAGTTGGACCCGCAAGACTCACCTTGAAGAGGGACGTCTGCGCAGAAACCAACTGGATCCGCAGGACCCACCATGCTCAGAGACGTGACGTCCTTACGCGCAGTACGCAAGCTGTTCCCGCAGGAAATGCCTCCCAATGGTGAAGTACTCTGCCTGTTCCCGCAGCTGCGGATACAAGCCATCAGGGAAGGCCACCCGCGCAGCAAGGCTACACGCACAAGGCACTTAGCTCTCATTCAGTGTCACCTGAAGGAATGAGCAAAGCCGGGAACAATCCCGCACAAAGGCGGGAGGGGGAATACTCCCGCCCAAAAGCCAGTCCGTACGATACGGGAAGATCTTCTGTACTGTACCTGACGAGGTATGGGCAAAAGATCTGACTAAAGATACGACAGCTTATTGACAACAGTATGGCAAGCAGCATGCTCCTGTACTGTATGTCACTATTAGCCGCTGCCTACTCACCAACTCCTGTCATACCACGTGCATAGCCGGCAGTTGGTGGAAAAGGAATAGTACACAGCAGGCCTGGTCACTGTCAGCCGCTGCCTACCCACCAACTACCAGCAGGGCACGTGCGTAGGCCACAGTTGGTAGAACAGGAATACTATTCAGCCGGCCACACCTCCTTGGAAACCTACCTTCGGCTATAAATACCCCAAATGGTATGATCATCTCATCTTATCATATTATCATCATATTATACCTGATATCTGCTCTAGCAATCTCTTAATATACATTTATATTTAAAGAGCAATCTAGTCTGATTCTCACGCCGGAGGGTGGTCACAAGGAGGAACCCCCCCCTTCTCAGTGACAAGCTCACGGTGTCTGTTTTGCAGGTTATCAGAAGAACCATCTTTGCCGGGTCTAACCCCTCGTGGGAAACATCTATCTAACCCCCAGGTTACCCGTAATCTGTCCCGGGGTCCGGTTAGTGTTTCTTCAGTTTAGTTCTCTTATGACGGACGTAGTTCTCATATGTATATATAGTTTTCGTTTGTAGATAGTTCTCGCACACCAATATAATTTTCGCATAAATTAAGATTTTCTGATGTGTCATAAAACGCACGTACAATTCTCTATATTTTTCTTAGTTTTAAGTGATTTAATAACCCTGTTATAGTTATTATTTTATATTTATACATTTAATTACATTTTGCTAGGTTTTTATGTGAAAGTTCATATTTTGGAGCATAAATGGAAGGTTCTAAACAAAAGTGGAAAACAAATGTTGGAAGAAACTGAAAGAAAACAAGAAACGAAAGGTATTCGAGAAAAAAACATTAGTTCGTTGTTTTAAATGAGAAAAAAAGCATGGGGATTGAAGATTGAAAAGCGATTAAAAATGCGACCCGGATGTATTTGGTTAACACTCACATCCAGATTCACAATGAATGTGGACAACCTTCTTGTCTAGGTTCGTCATGAGTCACTAACAACCATGTAGATCCCCTAATGACATGCAAGGGACGTGATTCTTGGGAAATAACCAACCTAGTATTTTGTTCCTAGCAACATGCGATACATCAAGAGTGCACCTTTGCGACGGGCTAAAACATCAACATTCAGTTGAAGACCCTAGAAACTGATTTTATATGTTTTAACACGTTCTATTTGAGAGGGTTCATTTCCAGTCATCCCTTTGATGCTCTTGGGGTAGTTCTATGTCGGAGAAGGCCTTTGGGATCAAGTATTGATAACCAGGGTCGAGAATTGCGCATATATCAAGTATTCAGTTATTGATTCCTATTTCTCTTTGTGTATTCAGATTAATAATTAACGTCATGTTCATGACTTTCATTGATTGTTGTCTGCTATTGAACATGGGTTTTCGCTAATAATCCATAACTACGTAGGCTTGATGAATATTTGTTGTGTTTTGTTTTTTTATTAGTTTTATGGACTTGTATTAATGGATTAGCGTTATATAAACAATCAAATTGCAATTGATCTCATGTGTATGATTATATAGGTTTGATTTACTGTTAATCATCGTTTCGCATGTGTCTTGTTGAGTGTTTTTGAGTTATTGATCCTTGTTTAAGTCGCTTAATTTGTCTTTTTATTTTTTTTATTTTATGGTTTGCTAGATGTCAATAACCGATTGGTGATTTTTTAGAGCTTTATATTCAACCTATCTATATTGCTGGTAGGCGATAGATAGTCGGGTTGTCTGTGAGGGTAGGTGTTCAGGTTTAAACGCTCTGATTGGAGGTTTCCTTAGAATTTTGTAGTTTCATTGCAATTCCGTATCTTGTCGATGGTTATTCGGTTACCCCTTCACTACGGTGTATTGAGATAATAATATTGACAAGGTATTTGTCTTTTAGGGAATGTATCATTTTCATAGAGAATGACAGTAATCCCACCAAAGAGGTGAGAATTACACGTCCCTTAGGGTTTCTTACTACTCACACCCAGAGAATGAATAGGGATCCACTAGGTTGTCTAGGGCAGTTAAGGATTCCCAAATATGATTCTCACATAGGTAGTAGTTTTCTCCATATTTGAGTGTCCCTAGTTCATAGTTGGTTACTTAGGTGGTGCTTGTTTTCAGAAAAAAGCCCTACAAAAGCTCTTCTGTTTGCGCCGCGCAGACCACGCCACATACATCAGCTTCTGCAGAGTGTTTGTTTTCCCGCAGGCGTTTCATTAAAAAATATCTGCGCGGACTCTTATTTATGTAGATATGGTCCAAAACCTTTTTACCTCCTCTAACTGTAACATCCTAGGCAAATCCCAGTTCGGCCGTGGACAAGAGAGATCCTGGGTTCATAAGTAAGTACCCTACCTCTTCAATCACCGACGTGTTTTGGGCTTAACGGTAGTGAACGAGAGGAGAGTTCCACAGTCAAGCGTGCTCAGCTGGAAGTAGTAGCAGGATGAGTGACCTTCTGGGAAGTTTTCACTCGAGCAACCAAAAACAAATATGTGAGCTCTTTGTGGGCAAAGTGGACAATCTTGGTGGTGCGAGGGGCGGGGTGTTACACTAACCTCTTTCTAACCTTATAAACCATCGTTCTCCTTCACACACTCTCAAGCCTAGACACCACCCCTTGCTCCTCCACTGATCGTCGCCCCTCCACATACGTTGCCCCTCCACATCCTCTATTCCACCGATCGGAATACAATACTCGAGGCATAAACATACTGTACCCTGTTTCGCTACCTCTCGTCCCCGCTGCTCTCCGCCACCACCACCGCCTGTTGTCTCTTCTAAATTTCGTCGTTGACTGTAAGTGAAATTAATAACCTTCGAATTTTATATTTTCTAAAATTTCTCGTGATGAGATTGAAATTAGTCATAGGTTTGCGTGTATTTGAAAGTTGAAACCAATGCAGTTTTGATTTTTTTTGTTTGTGGAGATTGAAAAGACCTAGCTTTGATTTTTGGTTGGGAGATTGAAAAGACCTAGGTTTGAATATGCTCAATTGATATGAATACCCTCAATTGATTTGTGTCTTTTCTGTTGTTGCTTATTTGTTGATTAATAGAAATGAGAGAGAAACAACAATGATTAAATTTTAATTTAAGTTTAAAAAATTGGTTTATTAAAATTTTAGTTTATTTTAGTAGTCTGCAAAAGTTACAAAACAAAAACATTCTTATTACAGACTGCAAACCTTTGGTCCATCTCTTCTTCGACATAGGTCTGCAGATGTGGTCCGAAGACTACAAACAGTTTACCTCTTAAAACCAAACTGCACCTTAGTTTCGTTTTTAGTGTTCTCTTTAGCATTCTTTGTTTACTTTCTTAGTTGTTATATAAAACTCATCTCGTTAATTTAGGCTAAGATTCGATAGAGATTCGGTATTGAGTGTTTGCCTCTAGTGTCCATGGGTTGACATCCGGCCCTACCTTGTTACTACTTTGCAACCGGTATATGGGTGTTCACGGTTTGGTTTGAAATCGTGAAACCGTCCAAACCGGTCATTTGTTTGGTTTCAAGGTTGGTTTCTTTTTCTTAGAATTGTCCGGTCGGTTTCAGAAATTCCAAACCGTAATGAACGGTTTGGTTTACGGTTTATATTGAGAGCCAACCGTATAAAACCGGACCAGACCGTATGATTTAGTTATATTTAATCTTTGAAGGTATCACATATATAACTATGCTATTAGATATAATTAAATTTAAATTATTGTTGTATATAAAATATGTCAATTAAGTAAATAAAAAATATTAGGCTAAATCAGTAAATCCAACTAGGGGTGTGCAAGGTTCGATTCGGTTAATAACCAATATCAAACTTGTGCTAAAAGTTCGCTTTAAAATACATGAAATGAATGCTTAAATACATGAAATGAAGGTACAAATATATGAAACTGAGATATTAGTACATGAATCGAAGACATAAATAAATGAAAATAATAGTATTAAACAATTAATACATATAATACATGAAATAGAGGAAAACATGCTTAAAATATGAAAAAATGAAGAGTTCGGTGCGGTTCGGTTAATTCGGTTTTTTCGATTCGGTTTCATCAGTTTTAGGTTCGATTTTGGTTAACAATTCGGTTATTACTCACCCCGAAATCCAACAATATTTCACAATCTGCCAATTTGCAACATTTTCTTTTGCATATATGGGCAACCATTGTTATTTTTTCAAGAGTTTGTGTTGAACAATTTAAGTTATGTAAATATTGTATAGCCTTACTTAGAAATGCTTCATATTTTATTTTGGACATTTTATAAAAAAGATAATAATCCGAAACTGTGATTCAATTCGGTTTGAGAGTAATATGGTTTGGGTTCGGTTTACAAAATAAAACCGTTGCTAATGGTTTGGTTTACGGTTTGACCTAAAAACCGCGAAAACTGAACCGTGAACACCCCTAAACCGGTACACTTGTCATTTGCGTGTGGTTTAGTTCAGTGATTCCATTTTAAAGATGTTTGTGAGTTTCATGTTTTATATATACATTTGCACACATCAAGTTTCTTGCTTCGTTGCTGGAGACACTGACACTTTTGAGAACAACTCGAGTTGGGGATCTAGCTATTTTGTCTTGTTTTTATGCTTATCTTTTACAATTTGATTTTATTATTTTGTTTCTATCTGGTGTCATTGATCCTTTTATTTAAGTGTTCATTACAATGATTATTATGGAGCATTATTATAGGCACCACCGGCATGAATACAATTATAATCAAGAGGACTGTTTTACGAAAGTTTTGTGTGAGAGATGGTGCACCCCATTAGGCACATGATTACTGTTATTCGCAAGGGAATCACAATAACTGGAATGAAGATCATCGACCTTACCCGCAACTGTATGAGTCTCCATGCATATCAAGTTTTGAAAGCCACAAAAAAATCAACGGAGTTATTTCAACAATATTTCGATAGTAGTGTTCGATGGGATGGGGACAAAGTAAAACTAGAGTTGAAAATATAAAATAGATTCGATGAAACAGTCAGACAAATAAAGGAATACTCCAAGTAATTAGCGATTGTTTGACCAAACACATAGATGAAAGTTTATTTAGTAGTGCAGATCAAATTGTGTATGCGTTGATCCGAACCCCATAACCGGATACCATAATGGACAATGCAGTCTCACCTCCGGTTCAGCAGAGAGTTAACCATGTTGACTCATACTATCGAATCCCAGGATACAGAGCTACAGAGCTATGGACCAGAACCCATTGGTGATGATTTTTGGAGTGATGAGGAGATAATGCGTGCAGAGATATCTGATGACACTACAGTTGATATTGAAGAAGGATGTGAGTTAATAGAGAATGACATGGAGGAGGAGCGTGCCCAAATCATGGGATGAGGAGTTTGGTGATAAACTATTAGATTTGACGATTTCCGTGAAGAAGAGTTTGACCCACTTAGTGATTTAAAGCTTCTTGAAGATCAACTCTATCACGAACCAAGTGTTGCGATCGAGAAGGAGCCTTGAGAGGAGAGCCATGAGGTAATAAGTGAATTGGCTCTTACGACATTTCATCCCGAATTTTTTTTTTAAAAAAAGACATACCGTACACAATCTCTATTCAGGACGTGTCGAGATTTGAAACATTGGCTAAAGGAATAAGATAAAGGATACAAGGGCTTAGTGATAGTGTGTTGAGTAGTTGGTCATACCCGACTCACTTCATCGAATTATTATGCAGGGATGACCACCTCTTGTATTACATGCATATCATACAGTTCAGTCGGCCCGGGAAAGTACAAAGATCGGTGGGCTGACACGACTTCACCTTTTGGAGTTTTATGAGTTCTACCATTGGCTTCTGCCGATGGAAGAAGATAAAGATTGAACAAAAATAGTGGGAAGATGATCAAGTAAAGGAGAAAGTGTGGAGATGTCTTTTTCAGTAGTGAGTCAGCTTACGATTTCTCTGTAACTTAGCTCATCCTAGGAGGCAACCCGGTAGTATGTCTTTTTCTATTTGTTTCGTTTTGATTTTATTTCTTTACCATTCCTAGTGTTTATTCTTTTGCTTTCAGATTGTTCCAGGGTTGCTTATGATACGGTTGATGATATAGGGTTTGAAGCAAGTGTGGAGATGCCACTTGATTTAGGATTTGCAACAACATGCAGTAGAATCATTGCTTGGTTGATTGTCGCTTTCGTTCGTGTATAATTACATTATTGGAACTTATGTTGCTGATTGCGGACAATATTGGTGACATGGAACACATTCATGAGTCATATTGATACTTTTAGCAATGGAGTCTATTCCAATTCTTTATTTATTTTATTTCCTTATTTTTTTCCCGTTGTTACTCGAGACACATTGGGGACAATGTGTGTTTCAAGTGTAGGGATGGGTGACTGACGTGTATCTTAGTTAATTGCTCGTCATGCTATTTAGTGGTTGCGTCCGCATACGTTTTTCTCAAGTGCCCGAGAGCAAAAGAGGTTTGGAGGGCGATGTTGTTGGGATTTAATAGGCTTGTGTTCACTCGAGCATCGTTTAGAGGTGGCGAGTGAGCCGGGCAACAAAGTGAATAGGCGTATCTTGGGTTCGATTATTTTCTCCTCGATATGGTTTTTTGAAAACAAAGGAACACAAAGAGATTCAACAAAGGGACTCTCTCTACGTAGTCCATTGTGAATGAGATTAAGACACACCTTTTTGGATGGCTAAAGTATATATCTATATATAAGGATATTGCATTGTTAGAAAACCAAAAACTAAAGATAAAGATTACAAGGGTCAACATCTCCCCATTTAGGCATGATTGACAGCCTTTTGTTACCGTTATAGGCTCCATTCAAGGGATTGATAAATCTTTTTAATAGTATTTCCTATTATGCTTCAAGCCATCATGTGTTATTTATATTCTTCTTTCACTGTAACTTTTATAATGTACAAAAGCAATATAGAATACAAAACTCTTTGACCACCAAGAATATTGATCACATTCATGTTCATTCCAACCCTTTGATTTCCAATATGGTATCAGAGCAGTGAGTGGTTCTTGGACCAATTTTTTTTTCTGCTCATCTTACACTCGTTCTAACCCAACTGGTGAGCTACCATGGTAGAAAACAACTCAAAATTCAGCAATGAAGACTTTACAACTCAACTTGCCAACTTCCCCGACACCAACCTCAACACCCAAACTGAAAATCAGAAACACACCCTTTCAGATAGCTTGAAAATCAGTCTCAAACTAAACAATCAAAACTATGCTCCTTGGGCTCGAATGATTCGATTTGCTATTGGGGGCAAATCTAAAAATCTGCTTAGCCATTTATCCGGGAAATCATCTCCACCAAATCCAGCCGATAAAGAGTATGAGCAGTGGGAACATGACGATTTAGTCGTGTTCTCGTGGCTTATACAAAATATAGAACCTGCACTTGTGAGAAATCTTACAAGATTTCCCACCGCAAAGTCACTATGGGATGCATTACTGGTGACTTACAGCAGTGGGAAAGACAATTTCCAAACCTATGCAGATGTGAGAAAGGAGATGGCACACCAGCGAAATCTTTAAATCACCTCAAATTCTTCCTCACAACCTGGCGTGACAACAGGATTGGTTGTCGATGGATCGATTGAATCGGAAGGGTTAGGGTTAGCGGCGGCGGCTCTAGGTGGCTCTATGACTACCAACAACAGCAACAATCACCAGATCGATGAGGATCTGAATTCATTCAGACAGACATTAAACAACGAAGATCGGAGATCGGAGTTCAGTGGTATGGCATTAACAGAAGAAGAAGTTGGTACAGATTCTTCCAACATCGACACCAGAGGTAACATGTTTGAGGGTTTATTCTCAAACCCTTGTATTAGTAACCCTAATTTTTTGGACCCCCATGTTTTAGATTTGTTAAATTATCCCCATGAAAAAATCTTTAAATTACAAAAAGACATTAAAGAATCAAGTATTTGCAATAAAAACCAAAATGAATGTTTTCCTAACACAGACCAAGATATTAAAAAAATTGTTAGAGAAGTTAATATGGCCAACACATGTGAAAATTTAGATAAATGTTGGATTTTTGACTGTGGTGCTACCGATACTATGACATTTGAATTATCGGACATTATTTTGAATTCTAAGCCTAAAATCAATCATATAAAAACTGCTAATGGGGGGATTGTTCTCGTAAAGGGAGGGGGGACTATTGAGATATCACCCACATTAATACTTTCAAACTGCCTCTACGTCCCGTCCTTGTCACATAAACTATTGTCTATTAGTCATGTGACAAAGGAATTAAATTGCACAGTTTTAATGCACCCGACCTTCTGTATCTTATAAGATATTAGGACGGGAGCAATAATTGGACGTGGCACTGAACTCCAAGGTTTGTACTATGTTGAAGAAGTGAATCATCATGGTACCATGATGTTAGCCCATGGAACTATAAGTAGAGAGGCCTGGTTATGGCACAGGAGATTGGGACATCCATCTATCAATTATTTGCATATTTTATTTCCTAAATTATTTCCTATTAATGGAACGCTAGATTGTGAAACTTGTGCCTTGGCCAAAAGTCATAGACACACCTTTAAACCAAATAACACAAAAGTTAGTTTACCTTTTTCACTTATTCACTCCGACGTTTGGGGACCAGCAAAAATTACCGGGGGGCAAAATTTCCGTTATTTTGTTCTATTTATTGATGATTGCACTCGTATGACATGGATTTATTTTCTAAAACATAAATATGAAGTTTTTGATAAGTTTACTATATTTTATACCATGATACAAAATTTAAAACCAATATCCAAGTCCTTCGATCCGATAATGGGGGTGAATTCGTAAATGATTCTATGAAACAATTTTGTCAAACAAAGGGGATAATTCATCAAACATCGTGCTCCCACACACCCGAGCAAAATGGTACCGTTGAACGAAAAAACCGTATTTTACTAGAAATAACCCGGGCACTTCTGATCGAATCACAAGTCCCAAAATCTTTTTGGCCCGAAGCCCTTGCTACTGCTACATACCTTATCAACAGGCTACCAACAAAGGCTCTCAATCTAAAAACCCCTCTTCAAGCCCTTTCAGAGTTCACCAAACTGCCACCTTCCCTTTCACTTCAACCACAAATATTTGGGTGTTCTGTTTTTGTTCACATACCAAAAATCAATCGAAGCAAACTTGACCCGTGTGCAGAAAAATGTGTTTTTGTAGGCTATGGGGTCAACCAAAAAGGTTATCGGTGTTATAGTCCGACAAAACGTCACATATACACCACTATGAACTGTGATTTCCTTGAAACAGAATTCCTTTATACCTCCCAACAAAGTGGTGAGGGGGAGAAAGAACAGAACACACTTAGTTGGTTAAAGTGGGTTCCAAAATGGGCTTCATCATCCGAAGATATTAACAATAGTACCCAGGACGAGTCAGTAGCCTCACAACAACTTCATGGACCACCAATTAGTGTTCCAGACCCAAATTCTCTGAGCATTGAATCCGAAGTAAGTAATTCTCAAATTCTCATTCCCGAAAATATAACGGGTGAAAATGTTGATACAACTAGCAATCATGAAGTAGAAGAAGAACAAACAGTGCAGGAAGAACAAGAAGAGCCTATACAAGAAGAAACAACAGAGAGATATGTCCTCCCACCAAGAATCAATAGAGGAATTCCTGCAAAGAGATATTCACTAGAAAAACAATCTAAATCCTCCAAATACCCCATTGCCAACATAGCAGAAGCAAACCTATCTAAAGAAGCTAAGGCGTTTAACGCTTCTTTGTACACTGAACAAATTCCAAACTCTGCGGAACAACCTTTAGGATCAAAGAACTGGAAGGATGCTATGGAAACAGAGATGAAAGCACTGATTAAAAATGATACGTGGGAGATATGTGATCGTCCAATAGGTAAGAAACCTGTAGGATGTCGATGGGTCTTCACAATTAAACATAATCCCGACGGAACCATCGAAAGATACAAAGCACGATTAGTGGCTAAAGGCTACACTCAAACGTATGGAATTGACTACCAAGAAACATTCTCTCCAGTAGCCAAGATGGACACTATCAGGGTCCTTTTCTCGATCACTGCAAATGAAGGATGGCCACTTCATCAATTTGATGTTAAGAACGCTTTTCTCCTTGGAGAATTAAAAGAAGAAGTATATATGGAAGCTCCACTTGGGTTCACCGAAAATTTCAAAGCAAAGGAAGTTTGTCGCTTAAAAAGAACTATATATAGGCTGAAACAATCTCCAAGAGCTTGGTTCGGCAGATTCACCCTAGCGATGAAGGGATATGGATTTCGACAAAGCAATTCCGATCATACGCTCTTTCTTAAAAACAGAGGTAAACTTGTAACTTGTTTAATCATATATGTTGATGACATGATCATTACAGGAAATGACGATGAAGAAATGACGAAGTTGAAAGCAAACTTGTTTAAAGAATTTGAAATGAAGGACCTAGGAAGGCTTAAATACTTTCTCGGAATTGAAGTACTAAGATCTAAAAGAGGTATCTTTATATGTCAAAAAAATATATTCTTGATATTTTAGCCGAGACAGGTATGATCGATTGCAAACCGGCCGATACACCAATAATGGTTAATCATAAACTCCATATGGAAGAAGGAGGCGAATTGGCAGACAAAGGAAGATACCAACGCTTGGTAGGAAAATTAATATATCTCGCGCATACACGTCCAGACATCGCATATGCAGTAGGGGTAGTTAGCAAATTTATGCATCAACCTCAAAACACCCACATGAAAGCAGTATGAAGAATTATCAGATATCTTAAAGGGACAACAGGCCACGGGGTTCTCTTCAAACCAAATAGACACCCAAAAGTTCAACAATATACTGATGCAGACTGGGCAGGGGACAAAGATGATGCAAGATCAACATCAGGTTACTTCACTCTAGTTGGTGGAAATTTAGTTACATGGAGAAGCAAAAAGCAGAAGGTTGTAGCATTATCTAGTGCCGAAGCAGAATTCCGAGGAATTGCACGAGGCGTAGCAGAGGTTCTATGGATACGTAAACTTATGACAGAGATTGGTTTTCTCCAAACCGAAGCTAGTAGAATCATGTGTGACAACAAAGTCGCAATACAAATTTCAAAAATTCCTGTTCAACACGATCGTACGAAGCATGTGGAGGTAGATAGAAACATCATTAAATAAAAACTAGAAGCAGAGATTATGGAACTTCCATTCGTCCGATCAGAAGACCAACTTGCAGACATTTTAACCAAGGCCGTCAACGGAACTGTATTCAAGAATTGTCTTCACATGCTGAGCATCGGAGACCCCACCACTCAGCTTGAGGGGGAGTTTTAGAAAACCAAAAAATA
The DNA here is from genome assembly GCF_021521415.1 of Bidens hawaiensis. Lineage (NCBI taxonomy): Eukaryota > Viridiplantae > Streptophyta > Magnoliopsida > Asterales > Asteraceae > Bidens > Bidens hawaiensis. The sequence goes on from NW_027491042.1 coordinate 1,807,839, forward strand.
AAGACAAAGATTACAAGGGTCAACATCTCCCCATTTAGGCATGATTGAGAGCCTTTAGTTACCGTTATAGGCTCCATTCAAGGGATTGAGAAATCTTTTTTTATAGTATTTCCTATTATGCTTCAAGCCATCATGTGTTATATTCTTCTTTTTATAATGTACAAAAGCAATATAGAATACAAAACTCTTTGACCACCAAGAATATTGATTACATTCATGTTCATTCCAACCCTTTGATTTCCAATTGCATAGCTTTACTGGGTCACGCCCCCTTAATCTTGCGTATCGGTTTAATTGTTTGTTTGGGGGCAGTTTGTCATCTTATATTCTGGTTGATTTTGTAATGCCTTGAAGACCTCCTATAGCTTCCTGCTGGAGGTTTTGTTATGTAACTTTTATCGTTTATGAATGAAAATTTGATGCTATTCTTAATAAAATTACAATTGCTTACTACGAAAAATCGGAAATGGAAACAGAAAAAAGAAGAAAGAAAAACATGATAGTAGTCGATTACATTATATTTTTTCACATGCTAGCAAACATGACATCTATAAAAATCCAGCCCGATAATAAAAATGAAATAAAGTTGTAAAGTATAGTTAGTGGAGAGGTCGTGTTTAGTAATAAAGTTGCTTCTTTATATTTATACATACATTTTAATTTATACTTTTACTTATATTTATATTTCTTATAGAGAATATATAAAACAAAATTTATGGGCAATTATTAGCTCTTTCGTTCATTTTTTAAACGATGTTTGTAGGTACCCTCAATACCCAAGTGAATTTTCTGAGACGTGGTGTCGCCGTTCATATTGATTTTGATGCTTTAAGTTAGACTCACTTAGAAACACCATCAATAAAGAAACTTCTTATTATAGAAAAACTTCTTTAAATCGGTTTTCAAACCCCATACCTTAAGATTTCAAGCCAATAATCACTATCATACTATTGAGCCTAAAAGCAAATTGTAGCTCTTTCATTCTAACCTTTTAAAGATGTGAGTAGGTAAAGAGAAATATTTGTTTTCTCTCACTTCAAACCACAAAATAAGCCATACAAGTAATTTTCTACCAAACTAAAGTTAAGCTATATATGTATTGACTAAACTGATTTAAGTCCATGCATTAAACTTAGAATGTTTGACGTATTGCTGTAAATGTTGAATACACAATAACAAGTGTATCAATGCTCTTTACTATGGGATACTAACCCAATGGAATTGGACGCATCATTCTAATGGGTCATAAGATACATTGTTATTTACATGTGCATTCTAAGATACACGAAGAAGCCAATCATATGAAGTTTGATACATTAGATCAAACACACTATTGTATACATTGACCATTTGTAACTTTGTAAGGAAAGTAGAAACCCATTTGACACACAGCGGCGAAGCTTGGACATCTGTGTTGAGGGGGGCAGAGTTAATATGTATATAAGCTCTTATAAACAAGAGGGGGCCAGACTCAAAATTTTGATCGAAAATGAGCAAATTTATACTATAGGGATGTTTGGGATTCCTTATTTTATCTCCTTATACCTTATTTAAAGCATAAGGTATAAGTTAAAAAGTTGTAACTTATACCATATACACTCACAAAATATAACTTTTCCAAACACCTTATAACTTATAAACCATAAGTTATAAGTTATAAGGAGCTAAAATAAGGAATCCCAAACACCCCCTATGTATATAAATTTTCGGCCGAAAAAGATAAATTTACACTACCGAGCAAAAAACAGAGCGCTGAGCTTACCCCTAGCCCAACTAAGCTACGACAATGTCGACACATCCATTTGACATATTATTGCAGAGGTTTCTTTTCGCATTACATATATGTGTTTTATAAACCGTTTAGGTTTAAGGAAGCTGCCATTGACCCCTCCGTTTTATATGTAATGCATAATTATAAGCGATTTAACATGTTCTAAATCGACAGTGCATCAATCACTATTAAAAGCATCGTTTTTTTATATAAATGAAATATAGCAAGATTCACATAAAACTACAGATTTCATGGTACAAGTTTTGTTTAAAAAACCCTGTATAGGTATTTAAGATTAAAATAACTCGAAAGTTATTTTTATTTAAATTTAAATTAACATGCTAAGTTTTATTTATTAATTTTTCCCCATATTTGTTTCATTTGTTACGATCCGTAGATGATTATGAACGAAAAAAAGGTTGTATGTAAGGTTTTTGACTCGTATTTTGAATCTTTTTTAGACTACTTATTTACCATCTTTTTCTGTTAATTCTTTTTATTTGAAAACGATATAAAAGATTAATTTGATAACGTCGTTTTCTTTTATGCATGAGCTTACTTTTAGAATCCAAAAATTCTAAAAACTTTTAAGATTACAAGGAGTTTTAAAAAGCTTGTCACCAACATGTAACTTTGTTCTTTTAAAAAATGTTCCAAAGTCCAAACATCTCCGCATTTAATTAATTATTTACAACCTTTTAGTCTTTTTCTAATTCACAAAATACTAAAAGAAAAGATGCTTTGAGAAATATAATAATCCTTTTAAAGAAAACGAATAATACGATACACGATACCACCGTTATCACTTGTCTCGTTCCAATTTGATCATGATTTTAATACAATATAAATTTGATTATACACACACATATGAGCTCTCTTTTCTAATTTCCTTTAGTTCGCATGATTTGTACTTTTATTTAAGTTTGTATTTGATCTAAACCCTATATGAGTTTGTGTGTGTCTGAAACGATTGAGTATTTTATAAACCAAGGAACTCGCAGTTATACACACAATATATCGAATATAAATTGTTTTTTATTATAAAAAGTTGTTTTCTAAAAAATTAAACTATATGCAATACAACTCTCAATTCTATGGTATCTTGAAAAAAATTTTATAAAGAATACAAAAGTTATATGAGTTTATACCAAAAAAGTGAATAATAATCTACAGTGGCGGACCCATGATTTTTTATCAATGGGGTCCCAATTTTTCCGGTTTACAAAATTTTTGGGTCGGTCGTTATTCGGGTCGGGTCGAGAGGAGGACATAATAAAACACGAAAATATGGTGTCATCGGAAACGAGTAAGTAGAAAGAATATAGATTAGAAACTAGATATAACATACACTTTTAATTCATTTTCATTCATACCCGAAAAACATAAGCGTAAGCTATATATATATGGTCTTACATGAATAACCAAGACATGAAAAGCTAACTCTTACACAAATAAATGATTAATTATAATATACATACTCAAGATAAATAATTTAAGTATATGTAAAACTCATGTTGTCATTATATATGTTGCATGGTGATAACGGTTATATGGGATAAACTAAAGAAAAAACACAAATACCCTAACTAAATAACTAATATTGACTAGAATATTAAAAAAACAACAAAAACTGGGTATGGTGAGGCTTGAACCTGCAACCTCTCAAAGAAAAAACAAAGGACTTTCCACTAGAGTAGCTCAACCTTAATAGTATGGGTTCCAAGTATTAATTTTTATGGGGTCCTTACAAAATTTAATATATCGTCTCTAAGTAATTTTTAAAAAACATTGGTGTCCCGGGACCCCGATAGAAACTATGTGGGTCCGCATTAATCTATGCCTTACTCCTTATTTACATTGTTGGTTATTTGTAACTCAGTATTTACAATTTTACTATCTCTTAATCTTTATCTTATTTAAGTTCTCAATGTGACGTTCCTTTGATGATACTAAAAAAACATGTTTTATTGACAACGTTTCCTGATGGTTAGCTCATTGTGATTATCAACGAATACCACTCATTTCAGAAAATAATAAAGAAAACTAATTTCTCGAGTTGTCGTCGGAAAATACGTTTACCAACGGATATCCCAAAATCTCGAAAGAGTTTTTGTAATTGTCTTTGGAAAATCAACACTAATTGGTGGTGAATCCCAAAAAATTCCAAAAATAAAAGGAAAAAAGGAAAATACAGTTTTCATTGTCGTCGAAAAATCCGTCATCGAATGTTCCTTGTTTGGTAAGGAGTTAGCATATGGGTAACCCCAAAACCGTAGTTCAAACTCTCCCTAAATATGTTGAGCACTAAGCCCCGGATCAACATGCTCGAAACCAACAACATTGAATAGTATGAAACATTGAAACATCTTTGAAAGTCATGATTAAACTTTATTCAATGCAACTTGAAAAACGAGATGCCAATACTCTAAATATGACACCTGACCGACAAAGATAACACACCATCACTAGCGGATCTCTTGCAACCTACAGGTCTGACACAAAATATTTTCTAGTACGGACGAACAGTCTTTGAATTGCATGCTAGTATGTGAATTTGGTTTACAAGAAAGAAACAAAATATTTGAAAGGTTAAAATTAAACCTTTGAAAATTGCCTCACAAAATAAAACAAACTAAATAAAAACATAATTAAATAACTAACGTTTCAAAGAAGTAGTACTATTGAACCAAATGGAAGAAGCTCATTTGTTTGTACCTTCTGTCGTTTTTATTTTGTATTTACAAACCAGGCATAAAGTTTTCTATGGAGTATTATTTTGCTGGGTCCCGCATTTACTTGCATAAATTATCTAAATAATTTATAAAAGTAATATAAGTTTTAATTGAAAGTAAATGCAAGGTAGTCGCCTAAACGAGGCCTGAGAAAGTAAAATGTTGCCAACTGTTTAGAAACAATTGGAAACTTTTTTATTACAGAAATTGCATACTAGACTTTGGCTGACAGCTTCCTTTAACGACTATTCTCTTTGCCTTCAATCTATAAATATATGCAACTTTACTCCCCAAACCATATCCTCCTCCCACCACCACCACCCTCTCCTCCACCACCACCTTCATTATGAGAGATCCCGGCGGTGGCCCTTTCCGGGTACGCTTATGGCCCATAGTCATCGCATTTTCGGTATTAGGAATTGCTAATCTTGTAGCGGTTTCTGCTGATAAGCCTTACTTATATTCTTCACCGCCTCCACCATACGAGTACAAGTATCCACCACCACCGCCTTACGAGTACAAGTCTCCGCCTCCACCAGTGCATTCACCACCACCTCCGTATGAGTACAAGTCTCCACCTCCACCGGTGCATTCACCACCACCTCCGTATGAGTACAAGTCTCCTCCACCTCCGGTGCATTCACCACCACCGCCATATGAGTACAAGTCTCCACCACCTCCGGTGCATTCACCACCACCTCCTTATGAGTACAAGTCTCCACCACCGCCAGTGCATTCACCACCACCTCCTTATGAATACAAGTCTCCTCCACCCCCGGTACATTCACCACCACCACCTTACGAGTACAAGTCTCCACCTCCACCGGTTCATTCACCACCCCCACCTTACGAGTACAAGTCTCCACCTCCTCCAGTGCATTCACCACCACCTCCTTATGAATATAAGTCTCCACCACCGCCGGTGCATTCACCACCCCCACCTTACAAGTACAAGTCTCCACCACCTCCAGTGCATTCACCACCACCTCCTTATGAGTACAAGTCTCCACCTCCACCGGTTCATTCACCACCACCACCTTACGAGTACAAGTCTCCACCACCACCGGTTAAGTCACCGCCACCCCCTTACGAGTACAAGTCTCCACCACCACCGGTCAAGTCACCGCCACCCCCTTACGGGTACAAGTCTCCACCTCCACCGGTGCATTCACCACCTCCACCATACGAGTACAAGTCTCCACCTCCACCGGTGCATTCACCACAACCGCCATACGAGTACAAGTCTCCACCACCACCAGTCAAGTCACCACCTCCACCATATGAGTACAAGTCTCCACCTCCACCGGTGCATTCACCACCACCGCCATACGAGTACAAGTCTCCACCACCACCAGTGAAGTCACCACCACCACCATATGAGTACAAGTCTCCACCTCCCCCGGTGCATTCTCCACCACCGCCATACGAGTACAAGTCTCCACCACCACCAGTCAAGTCACCACCTCCACCATATGAGTACAAGTCTCCACCTCCACCGGTGCATTCACCACCACCGCCATACGAGTACAAGTCTCCACCACCACCAGTGAAGTCACCACCACCACCATATGAGTACAAGTCTCCACCTCCCCCGGTGCATTCTCCACCACCGCCATACGAGTACAAGTCTCCACCACCACCAGTCAAGTCACCACCTCCACCATATGAGTACAAGTCTCCACCTCCACCGGTGCATTCACCACCACCGCCATACGAGTACAAGTCTCCACCACCACCAGTGAAGTCACCACCACCACCATATGAGTACAAGTCTCCACCTCCCCCGGTGCATTCTCCACCACCGCCATATGAGTACAAGTCCCCACCACCACCGGTTAAATCACCACCACATGATCCTTATGTGTACAAATCTCCACCACCACCGGTCCACTCACCACCACCCCCTTATGAATACAAGTCTCCACCACCACCACTTCACTCACCGCCACCACCTTACGAGTACAAGTCTCCACCACCACCCGTCCATTCTCCACCACCACCTTATGTGTACAAGTCACCACCACCACCAGTCAAATCTCCCCCACCTCCTTATGAGTACAAGTCTCCACCGCCACCAGTAAAGTCCCCTCCGCCACCATACTACTACAAATCCCTACCCCCACCAGTTAAATCACCACCACCTCCATATTACTACAAGTCTCCTCCTCCTCCTGTGCATTCTCCACCTCCACCATATTACTACAAGTCCCCACCACCACCTAAGAAGTCACCACCACCCCCATACTATTACAAATCTCCTCCACCACCGGTGCATTCACAACCACCATACTACTACAAATCACCTCCACCACCTAAGAAGTCACCACCACCATACTATTACAAGTCTCCTCCACCACCAGTGATGTCACCACCACCACCAACGTACTACTACAAATCCCCACCACCACCAGTCAAATCACCACCACCACCAGCGTACTACTACAAATCCCCACCACCACCAGCATACTACTACAAATCACCACCACCGCCAACTAAATCACCTCCCCATTACTACTACACTTCTCCACCACCACCAACTCCGTACTACCCCCACCCCTACCCTCATCCTCACCACCGCAAATTGATAGTGAAGGTGGTCGGAAAAGTTTATTGCTACAGCTGCTATGACTGGAAATACCCCATCAAATCCCATGCAAAACACCATCTCAAAGGTACAAACTTTAGCTGTAACACAACTAATAACTTTTTCCGTAACTATAAATTGATAAAGTTGTTATAATTCATCTTTACATGTTACATCTCATGATATACAATATTTTTTATATATAATTTAAAAAACTTTGCTATAGTTTTGTTTTACTATATATTATAAGATATTTGGGATATATGATCACTAGTTATAATCCGATTTTTATATATAACTATATTGCATAATGTTGAATTATAGAACAATTAAGTGAAGCAACTAAAGAAAATTTCAAAGTTTTTGTCCACAATGTATATATGTTAATTATTTATCTACAAAGAAAGTAAGTTGATGACGATGATTTATGATCATAATATATGTGTTAAATTTATTTTATTGAAGAATAATCGAATATTTCATGTAGTAGTTGGATCATAGGATAGCAATTATTGATGAATTATAAAAAGTTGACCATTTATGCTAACTTGTTTTATGTGATAATTAAAGGTGCTGTTGTTGAGGTCACATGCAAGGCGGCTGGTGAGAAAGAAATCGTCGCTTATGGAAAGACTAAGATCAATGGCAAATTTGCAATTACTGTTGATGATTTGGAGTATTCAAAATATGGTGGAGCTGAAGCTTGTGTTGCAAAGCTTCACAAGGCACCAAATGGTACCAAATGTAACATTCCCACAAATCTCCATGGTGGTTTGAAGGGTGCCGAGCTTAAGGTTAAGTCCAAGAATGATTATGAGGTTGTACTTTATGCCAAACCATTTGCTTATGCCCCCAAGACTCCTTCTAAGATTTGTGAGAAGCCAAAGCCTACTCCTACTCCTTACTACTACAAATCTCCACCACCACCAGCACCGACTTACTTTTACAAGTCTCCACCTCCACCAACACCGACTTACGTGTACAAGTCTCCACCACCCCCATACCATTACACATCACCTCCACCACCAGTAAAGTCTCTACCTCCCCCTTACCATTACACATCACCCCCACCACCTAAAAAGTCACCACCACCACCATATCATTACACCTCACCCCCACCTCCAGTAAAATCACCACCTCCACCATATTACTATGAGTCACCTCCACCACCAGTTAAATCTCCACCACCGCCTTATCATTACACATCACCACCACCGCCAGTGAAATCACCACCACCACCATACCATTACACTTCACCGCCTCCACCAGTAAAATCTCCACCTCCACCATACCATTACACATCACCTCCACTACCTAAGAAGTCACCCCCACCACCATACCATTACACCTCACCCCCACCACCAGTAAAATCACCACCTCCACCATATTATTATAAGTCTCCTCCACCACCAGTTAAATCTCCACCACCACCTTATCATTACACTTCACCGCCACCACCTGTTAAATCCCCACCCCTACCATACCATTATGCTTCTCCACCTCCACCGATTAAGTCCCCTCCACCACCATATCATTACTCATCGCCTCCCCCACCTGTGAAATCCCCACCACCGCAATACCACTACACATCTCCACCTCTTCCAGTTAAATTCCCACCGCCACCTTACCATTATACATCACCACCACCACCTGTTAAATCCCCACCACCACCGTACCACTACACCTCCCCACCCCCGCCAGTTAAGTCTCCCCCACCACCTTATCATTACACATCACCTCCCCCACCTGTTAAATCCCCACCTCCACCATACCATTACACATCTCCACCCCCACCAGTGAAGTCCCCTCCACCACCTTACCATTACACATCACCTCCCCCTCCTACTAAGTCTCCACCACCACCATACCATTACACATCACCTCCACCTCCGCTGAAGTCCCCACCACCACCGTACCATTATACATCACCTCCCCCTCCAGTAAAATCTCCCCCGCCCCCATACCATTACACCTCTCCTCCCCCGCCAGTGAAGTCCTCACCTCCACCGTACCACTACACATCACCTCCACCACCAGTGAAGTCTCCTCCACCACCCTACCATTATACCTCACCCCCACCACCTGTAAAATCTCCTCCGCCTTCATATCACTACACGTCACCTCCACCACCTGTTAAATCTCCTCCCCCACTATACCATTACACATCACCTCCACCACCAGTAAAATCACCTCCACCACCACTATACATCTACGCTTCTCCTCCACCCCCAATTCATTATTAGGATCTTATAAATTCATCATTCGTAAGCTTCAATCATGTAAGTATTATACGCTTTTTGTGTGAAATTTGGTAACTCCTTATGTGCTTGTGACCATAATCCATTTTTTATAATAACATTAATGATGAGTTTGTGTATATTTTACAGGTTTTATTTAAGTACCAGTACAATAAAAATGGCTCCGTGAGAAGTTTGGGAACTAGTCATTGACACACGATCCCTTCTAATAAGGTCTTCAACATTGGACTTCATAGAACTATTTTGTTATGTGTTTATGACCATATCCTTTATACTTCATCGTTATGGGTGATCCTCCTAATGAAGAAGAACTTGATAGAAAAAAAAACAATTATAATTGCTTATTTGGAAGAGGGGATACACGTGTTATGACTTTGATTGATCTTTTGTTTTTTCTCCTTTGTAATTTATAGTTGTATAAATAGGTGGATTATGATATTTTTATATTTATAAATGATTGATTGCTTTTTTTAACTTTCCATTGTTGTCTATAATAAATGGTTTTAATCCTTTGGAAAAAAATGTTTATGTCACATACTAACAAAATGAAGTGCGACTAAGAGTTGAATTTACACAAAAATAAAGTTGTTATTATTATTATTATTATTGAACCCAATAGAAATCTAAAATTAAAACCAAAAAAAAAAATAATAAATTATAAAAGTAAACTAATACCTTCTACAACAATGTTTTTTCAAGTCAAAACTTTGTGTTCTACTCGAGAGGTCTTATGTTGTATGAAAAAGATGATAAATAAAGTAATCTTATGATAGAGAGTTCTAAATTTAGTAGTTTCAAATAGCATTGTTGAAATATAAATTCTGACATTACTAATAAAATTTTGACACCCAACAAAACATAACACGGATAATAGTATATCTATAAAAAAATTTGTTTGTTTGCACTAATGTAACACCCGACACGTGACACGCCACAATGATTGAAATTACACATGCAAGATAGTTCTTAAACATTGAATACTCGTAAGCCAACATAAGTCATTCAATACAATACGCCTTAAATTTAAAAACATAAAACAAACTCATCCAACATAAACAAACATAAACTCGTGGATGCCGTTCTTCAAGCATGGATAGCCCTCCGTGCACCAACCGTCCTAATACCATCATACATATCTACTAATATGATGTGCATACAAAACGTCAGCTACACGCTAAGTGAGTTCTAGCTTTAACCAATAAACAAATACTACATAAACATATATTAATTTTATTTTCTTGCTAAGACACAACGCACCATACAAACTATAATGCATAAAACATAATTGTCGGATGATCGGGCAACTTTAGCCAAATTATCAATGATTGAAGCCCCCGACACACGATACGAAGGCGCTGCCACTTTATCTTTTAACCCATAAAGGGTTACTTTAGCTCTAACCCATATAGGGTTACTTTATCTTCCCACGAGTGGGACAAGTAACTGACTATACACTTTAACACAACTTTCATTATTACTTTAAAAATTTGCATTTTCGTGTGCACACAAGCCCCAAAACACATTTAAATTATATAAAGGAGTTCTAGAAACTCACCTTAATCTTGTTGCGTTCGGAATTAATAGTAATTCCCTTCCTTAACTGATCATGGCTAATTGTTAAACAATTAGTTGTTAATTAATGATTCTACAACTTGATTATACTTAATTAAGTTAACTAAGCTATGGGTTCAAACCCGATAAACTTAGGTAGTCTTACTAACACTTACTAACTTAACTAAGCTGTATATAATGGTTAAATGTCTAGCAATGGGTATTTTCAAGGTTCATTTGGAAAGAGCATTCCTATTTGCAAACAACATTCTCGTTTGCGAAGCCTATTCACATTTGCAAAGACCATTCCCATTTGCAAAGAGCATTTCCGTTAGCACAGATCATTTCTATTTGCAAAGACCATTCTCATTTGCAAAGACCATTCCCATATGCAAAGACCATTAGCATTTGCAAGGACAATTGTCACACCCCGACTTAATTACTAGGCGTGTGACCCCAATTGGTACATGTTGTAAATATATCAGAGTTGCAGGTTTATTTTAGCGGAATACTTTAAGTTTATAAAATATTAATTTATTTCGATAACTTTTCAATTAATAAATGCCTGAAGGTTGGTTTTACACATTATTGTTTGATCTATTTAAAAATGAGCCATATTCATGAAGCGAACGTCTAACTCCATGAGTGATTGACTCCTTGCTACCTGTGCTAATTCTGTCAGCGATATGCTGGTGAACCATTGACTCAAAAAACACTTAATAAATCTTTATTTGTGTAATGCAATATAGTTTTCTTGTACAAACTCAGCATAAAGTATTTCATTCCTGAGATTTGTAACACTGCTGTAACATCCCGAAATTTCCAAAATAATATTAATTGTATTACTTAATAATAGAGGGAAAGTTTACTCGGGTTATCGGGAAATAAATAAATAGAGTAGGAGTTGGTATGGGTCGGGCTAGTGTTGGGTAATGGATATGGGTTATGGACTTGGGTTATGAAAGAAGGAAGGAGAGTCCATGGGCTTAAGCCCATGATCCCTAAATATAAATACCATTAATCACCATTTAATCCTCATTCTCACATATTCCATACACCACCAAAACACACACAACACCATCTTATAACCCGAACCAAGATCCGAAGGCGAAAACCCGAGCTTGTTGGTGCTGGAACGTCGTGACGGACCAAAACAACATCAAGGCTTAACCGGGTTCGTAGTTCGACTCGTTCAAGGTACGTTTATAGTTAGAAATCGTTCGTATAGGTTCGGTTTGATTTGGGAAATCATAGATCTGGGTTAGTTTGTTATAAACGAACCTAAAACAACAAATATTACTGGAATTGATTAGCATTTGATAGGTTAATTGTTAACCTAAAAGAACCCGTAACCTATATGCCTAAATCGCACCCCTTAAACATCGATGTTAGGCCGATTGGATGGTTGGGGTTTGTAGGCGCTGGTCAGACGATTACGTGGATACCTAAATCGAGTTATTTGGTTAAGAAACGAAGATGATTAAGGACGAACAGTAGTTGCAGCCGACAACTTCGCCTGCAAGCTAAGTTCGCCTGATGAACTTCGCTTGCAAGCTAAGTTCGCCTGATGACAACTTCGCCTAAAAAGCTAAGTTCGCCTGATGACAACTTCGCCTAAAAAGCTAAGTTCGCCTGATGACAACTTCGCCTAAAAGCTAAGTTCGCCTGATGACAACTTCGCCTAAAAGCTAAGTTCGCCTAAGGGTTAACTTCGCCTAAAGCTAAGTTCGCCTAAGGGTTAACTTCGCCTAAAGCTAAGTTCGCTTAAGGGTTAACTTCGCCTAAAGCTAAGTTCGCCTAAGGTTTAACTTCGCCTAAAGTCGAGTTCGATTAGAAAATAAATATAAACGATAAGTAAAAGTAAGCTAATACTAGGCCGTCAGATTAGATCAGGCGAGTATTGATACGTGTAACTTATACAGTCAGCCGAGCTCAGTTAAAGAAGGGATTTACAACTATCGGAGGAAGAGGCAGAGTTCAGGTGAGTTTCTAGCCCCATTTATGTGTTATGTTTTCGGGGCTGTGTGCATACTCGATATGTTTGTTAATACGCTTATCCTAAGAGATAAGTGTATGCCTTATGTGAATAATGTGATATGTATAAATGATGGCTTGACGGTACGTGAACGATCTTCAGATATTGCACGTACTGTCAGGTTGTAACGCTAAGTATAAGGTAAGTATGATATGTATGCTTATGTGTATGAATGTGATAAAGTTAATAAAAGAAGGAAAGGATGGTTGTATGGTTACGAAGAAGGTACCGGGCCCTAATAATACTCGAGGTATGATGTATGGTTGTATGGTAACGAAGAGGGAATCGAACCCTACTAATATTCGAGAACTAGAGAACCGAACCCTACTAATATTCGAGGAAAGAGGGACCAGACCCTTATAATATCTGTGATGTTAGGGACCAGACCCTTATAATATTTGTGATGTTAGGAACCAGACCCTTATAATATCTGTGATGTTAGGGACCAGACCCTTATAATATCTGTGAGGTTATAGGGCGAAAGGCTCTTTAAAACGTATGATTATGTATGTAAAGAAAGTATGAAGGTAAGAATGAAAGTATATGCAATTATGTGTGTATGAAAGAAAGTTAAGAGGTTAAGTATGTAACGTAAGAAGGTATTGTATGATTATGTGATTAACTAGAACTCACTCAGCGTAGCTGACTTTTAGTATGCACGCAGGTGAGTAGGAGGAGGCATCTCGCTTGAGGAGACACGTGGCACTGAATAAGAGGCTGGCATCGGAAGACTCAAGATGTTTAAGTTTAATGTTTCGTTTATTTTGAAAGGTAAAATGATGTTTTAAGACAAGACGTGTTTTGATATGAAATGTTTTAAGAAAGTTTTTATATTCCGCGAAAGTTTTAATGAATTCTGATTTGTAAGAACTGTGTTTATAAGTAAATCCGACGCGAAAGTAGGGCTACCGGGTTCGGGGCCTTACAACTGCTCTACACACACAGAGGCTCTTCAAGCCACGTAGCCCCTGTTGAAGAACTGGTTATGGTTGTTAGCCGACAACCACATAGCCTTCGAATGTTTAGGCTAGACAATTATGTCTGGATCCATACACATGTGTAATCGATCTGAGTTGCTTTTCATTTTCTATCTTGTATTATAAGTTTTAGAGATCACGTAATCTCATGTAAACATTTGACTGACCTTTAAGACAAACAACCCGTTCATCTTATAGAGTACAAACATGTTTTGACTTTTTGTAGAGGTTTAACGTATTCACATTATATAAAAAGGTTGAACGTATTCACCTGTGAGTGTCTGTCCTGTATGATGTGTTGATCTCGTTTGAAAAGCTTTGTGAATGAATGATGATTAACCTATAACAAAATAGGTTTATATAAATATCCGGATCGTCACTTGATCTGGCTACAAACATTTAGTCTAGTTTTAATAGCTTTAAACCTTGATTGATCAATTGCTTGAATAAAATATTAGACCTGTAATCTTTTTGTTTAATTTACCAATAGTGTGCTAAGTTTCTTCTTCATGAAGAAACATCTATGATAAGTTTCTTCTTCAAGAAGACACGTGATTTGCCTATAATCGTTGTTTATAAATTCTTATGTTTCTTACTCATGAAAAAAACACTAATTTGACTATATCCATTGTATGTAAAAGCTTATGTTTCTTAATCTTGAAAAAACAATATTTTAGCTATATCCTTATGCATATAAAATTCTATGTTTCTTAGTTATAAAGAAGCATTGTTTTAACTATATCTTTTGTATTTATAAATTTAATCAAGGTAAGGCCATACCCCCGACCAGGGTCTAAGCCATGCACTATAATAATAAAATAATAACTTAGGCATAATTCCTACCTTACACGGGTATTCGGAGTTTATATGCCTAATCTTGTACGAGTAACACTTTTACTTTATCTCTAGTAATAGAGTCTATACCGTCAGAATTTCGGAGATTGGCACACACTACCATGCTTTGGCACACAAAACGAGGCTAAATGTGTGTGTAAGAGTGTGATTTGGTGTGAGATGAAGTGTGTCGTGAACCCCCTATTTATATAAAATTTTGTGCCCCTTCACCGCGTGAACGGAAGGAAGCCAGGCCGTTCGCGTAGCGTGAACCGCCTTAATTTTGATGAGTCATCGCTGGTTTGCCACGTTGTCTGACACGTGATGTCACGTATCCACACGTGTCAAGCATGCATGAGGTCACTTCGCGTAGCGCGAAGAAATCTTGAGTTGTTGCTTCGCGTAGTACGAACCAACTAATCCTCGGTTTTACCCCAGCTCCTTCGCGCAACACGAAGAGCCAAGTCCTTGTTCGTTCCCATAGCACGAAGAATCAAAAACTCAGATTTTTCACTTTTAGTTCCTTGTCTTTGGTAACTTGTAATGTTTTGGTCTTACTTGTATTTCCAAAAGAAGTGCAAAGTGCGCCATCAAAGTGCTACATTGCCCATCGCCTGAGCCGATGTCCGTGCACGTCGTGTGCTTCACATACTTCGCTAGGACCACTAGTGCATGTTTGGTGTATATGAATATTACTATGGAAACTCAAATCCTTATAAAGAGCTTCGAAAATTTTCTTACTTTCCATATGGGGAGGAAATACCCTTTCCTCTTTATACCCATGTGTAATGCTCTCACTTTCTTCCACCTTTTCATGTGGGATGGATTCCTTTTTTCCATTTCCTTAATATGGGATGAACTTCCATATGGAATACTTTTATTTCCTTATCTAACTTTTTCCCATTACTTATTTTTGAGAATAGTTTTGATCTTTAAACTTTACTATATTGTCAAGTTTGGATCGAAATTTTGGGGATGTTACATCCTTTCCACCTTGTAATGAATCTCTTCCTCGAGATTCCTTGTGAGTAATTTCTTGCTTATTGTTTTATGATTAGATTCTATCTAATCTGTTTCTCGATTTTAACTCTGACTATTTAATGGTTAAAATTCCTGAATCATAGTTAACTTACATCATTTATTAATGTATTCAGTCAATAGTTTGGAATGTCATAAGTAATTGTAAATTGTTAAGCACAGTGGCCAGTTGTGTTTAACAATTTGCCTTACCTTTTGTATTTCAAACATTTACTGATGTTAACTAGATTGCATGTTGAATTCAGTCTATCGAATCCTTTTTATTTATTCATCTTGATAACTTTCAAGATATCCATACTTGAATCATGTAATCATTTGCTTCATGATCTTGATGGATTCCTTCCGTTTATGTCCATCAATTATTCCTTTGAACTTTCAAAGTTCTGATAACTGATTTTCCTTTGAGAAAAGATGCTCTTATGTCTTGTTTAATTTATTCTTTTCTTTATTTTATCTTTCTGTAGATGATGGATTATATTAAATATATAGTCTCTTATATTTTGAATAGTCTTTGAACTTTAGTTATCTCGTTTTCTTATGAGTATAAGCATTCTTTGTTTAAATCCACAATATGTATGCTAATATTTGTCTTTATATTCATTAGGGATTTAACTACCCTTTTTGTTGTTACAAAACTTATTGTTTTAAACGAGTTTACAAACGGTTTACAAGAGTTAACTAACTATTTCTTATGTCTTTGGATCTTGGATATTTCTTAGATATACTCTTGTTTGCTTCTATTCTTGATTTCCAGATGCTTATTGTATTTTCTCCTTCCTATTGTTGCTGATACTTTTTATTGCTTATTATGTCTTTTGAAAACTCCTGTTTAAAATGTACTTTTTCTCCACATTTGAAGCATGCAACTGCTTTCCTTCTATAGTCCTCTTCAGAATGATCGGTTTTGTTACAGAAAGTACATGTGACTGATGTATTGTACTTGTAGGTTCCCAACCGGATCGACACAGGAGTATCTCGTAACACGAGGGTGCGGAATCCCCCACGTATACGATACGAGTGTTTACACAAGAGACACGTAAATAACACGTAACACATAAGGAAAAAGGATTACTTGTTATTCGATGTAAATAACCAAAACACCAAGCAAGTCTATCTACGTATTACAAAACTGATCTGCCAAAAACATAGTTATGCGAACGGCGTAAGTTAGGTTATATAATACAACAACTTCGCCTAACACCCTAAGCGAATTTGTCCCTAACTTCACCAAAACACAAGTTCGCCAAAACAAAATAACCAAAATAACTAGTTCATCAAGACATAATAAACAATGTAATGATTACAGACATGATAGACTCGAGACCAATGAACTATTGACATAATGCAGCAACAGACTACCTCTTGGCAGTAGCTTCATTTCTCTTATAGCTTCGTCTCGTCATGTAATCCAAAAAGCCGTACCTTCCATCTTCAAGCATGTACACCTTGTCTCACACAAACTGAGACCACCCTTTGATATTTCTTCGCTTCATCTTTCCAAGCTGGAATATAAAAAATCTTCTTTTCATTGAGTACCTACAAATCAACTTGAGACAAGTTAACCAAGTACATAGGATCATACACCTTTAAGATATCCTGTTCATCTTGATCTTCTATCACGGCTTCAGCAGTCTGGCAATCAATATACCACCATTTGAGGTCTTTCAACACATCTTGGGGCATGGTCTTCATTGGAACCTCTTTCATACATCAAATCGGTTTGTACTTCATCACCATCTAGGGCTTGTCATCAGCACGCATTCCCCGTTCTGTATCTTCAATCAAATTCCCCTTTTTAGGCTTCAACAACTCAAACTTTTTCTCCTTAACAAATTCACTCCGCACTATCTTACCAACCCAACTAGCAAAATTGTCACCACTTCTATTAATCAACCTTAACCGAGCCAAATCCTTCATTTCACACTCAGGCAACGTATTAAACGATCTCAACCTCTTAGCAAAATACTGAATCCCATCATATCGTTTCACCCCAAACAGCTTTAGCTGATCATCATATAACCAACAGATAATACCCTTTTTCGATTCAGCATACCCCTTGATATTATAACTCTTCTTGAACATCGTAGGTACCATTGGCTTCTTTGTCTTGATAAACCACTAAGCACATCCTTCTTTCCACCTTGGCTGTTCCTCCCACTCAGAGTCACCCGACACATTATCATCTTGACCCAAACGTTCTTGACCAGCACTAGGAATATCATGTTAACACTATCATCAGGTATCTTACCTTCCTCTAAACCACTGTCAATCTCAATCTGTTCACCAAGTTTTTCAATTTCTCTAAAAGACAACACATCTTCACCCATATCGTTCTCATCGTCTACCACTACAGTCTCACCACTTGCACTGCCAGATGGAGCAGTAGACTCCCCTTGAGATGTGGAAGACCCAAGAGTTTGTTTAGTTCTTGGCAGCTCACCACCTGCATCTTTCGATGCATTGGGATCATCGTCTCTGTCCTGTCTCCTCTTTGTTCTCAACTCATCACCTTTGCAACTAGTCTCCTCCTGAGATGCTAAGAACTGCTACAAAGCATCAAAAATTTTACCATGTTCAATAAGAAGAGATGACTGAATTTAGTTCTCAGTCACTAATCGTTGAATAGCTTGTGTCTGAATGAGATTTATTCTTGACTGGTCAGCCACTACACGTTTTAACTATTATCCGTTCTGAATCCGACAATAAAGCATCAAAGGCAAACGACATGTGAGAAATGTCTTGAGCACATGGCGGGGGAATACCCAAAGTCACTGGAATCTCATATGATGATGGGCTAGTAACCAGAGGTGTAAATGAAACAGAAGATCTAGCAGTTGCCATCACCGTATATTCAACAAACATAGACACAACGTCAAACGGAGTAATAGTACGTTGTGGTAGTGACACAATCTCTGGCATAGATACCTCAATCGTAGATGGCACAATAGACGGTGCTGAAAATGCCACCGTTGGAACGATAGATGTCATTGGTAATGGATCGGATGAAGATGGAGGCAGTGTAGACATACCAGACAATTGTGGTGGGGCAAAATGAACAACACTCTAGCTTTCACCATCTCTAGCCTTCTTTGATCTCTGGACTAAGGCATACATCTCCTCTTCATAATCAAATTCACTATCATCCGAATCTTTATTTCGTTTTCCTTGGATCATCTCTTGTGCAGCCAGAACTCTCTGAGCTTCAACAACATCATCAGTGGAAGAATCAGATAAAGTTTCCTCAGAATCCTCCACTGAGAGTAAAGATTGACCAACTGAACCAACAATTGAAGACGATGGTACCCTAGACATTGCAATTGAAGAAACCTGAACTTCAGAAGAAACAACAAAGATCCATTGCACACCGAAAGCAACATCAAGATCTACCCCCTCTGCGGCAGATATAACAGGATCAATAACTGGATTATCCATTACGGGAGCATCTTGAACAAGCTCAACATGAATTGGAGCAACATGAGTCACGGGAGGTGGTGGAGGGATATTAGCTTGTGCCGGAACAGGGTCAACAAATCCATCCTCTGGTGGAGCAACATAGTTAGGATTCACAAGATACCCAAATAAAGCCGTGTGCACCAGACGACGATCAACATTACTTCGTGCGCTCGATGATCGACACTGAGCAAAAATTCTCTTGTTTACACTTTCCACATAAGAGATAGGACGACGTTGTGGCAGATTGGGAGCGGCATGATTAAGGATCATCTGTAAGAATCTGGGATACATTAAGAAACGTTCCCGTGCCACAGCTCGCCTCTGACGATCAATCTCATAGAACACCATTTGACTGAAACTATACGGTTTATTATAAGTCAACGCGGTCATAGCAGACTGCATTGTCGTACCCATACCTACGGATTCAGCCTTACGAACAGACATGCACACAATCAACACATGCATTAAGAAACACCATTGATCTAGCAGAAACCCCTTGCGTCATTGCGAGTCTTCCAACGGACCAGAGTAACCCATGCGAAGAAAAGCCCCGTTTCTGAAAGTAGCTGAATACTCAGTAGGATCCTAAGTGGTTTCAACTCCAAAGTAGCTGAAAGTAGCTGAATACTTCCATTTTGTTAAACTGAGCCAATTCTTCCTGCATGGCTTCTACCCATGAGCTATCCTTCAATGCCATCTGATAGTTCTTTGGTTCAATCTGACTAATAAAGCAGGCATACAAGCATTCGTTCATAATACCTGTGTCTTTAATGCTTGCATACACACATGTATTTTCTTCCAAGCTCCTTTTGGTTTTGACTCCATTGGAAGGGTTACCGATCACATTCTCCAAGGGATGATTCTTGTTGATTCTAGTGGTTTGGACAGGCCTAACCTCTAAGTCTTCTCCAAGATTTGGAGAGACTTCATCTGAATTGTGTTGAGTGTGAAACGGATTGAAAAAGTCATCACCACTTGAGACAGCAGGGGTTTCAACAGCACTTGACACGGTAGTCTGTTTTTCATTACACTATGGACGATGCATAATGGCCTCTTCTTCATCGAGTAGCATCTGAGTGGCCATACTTTCTTCTGTATCTGCAAAATCAAGAGAAGGTAAATTAAAAGATTTAAATAATTTGTCATAATCGAAAGCCTCTGCTGATCCCATGCTAGGCTTTGGTGATTTGTAACTTGTAATGTCAGTGTTACAGACCACCTCAACCTTGTTGTTCGATAGATTAAAGACTCTTCTGTTGGGTGACCCAACTACGTAGCCAACAAGAATACCTTCGTCAGCTTTCTCACCAAATTTGAGTTAGTCTTTAAGATCGAACATGGGGACCCAAAAGGTTCAAGACCTTTCAGATTTGGCTTTCTACCATGCATTAATTCAAAAAAAGTTTTATTTAATCTTTTAACAGTTAAAACACGATTAAGGATATAGCTGGCCGTGGCAACAAACTCAGCCCAGAACACCACGGGAAGTTTAGCATCTGCCAGCATAGTCCTGGCGCCTTCGATTAGAGTTCTATTCTTCCTTTCAGCTACTCCATTATGTTGCGGAGTATATGGTGCGCTAAACTGATGCTCAATCCCTTTCTGCAGACAAAACATATCTATTTGATAGTTCTTGAACTTTGTGCCGTTATCTCTTCCGATGAACTTGACTTTCCCCCAACAATATTTTCCACTTTGGTAATCAAGTTAATTACCAACTGCACTGTTTCATCTTTAGCTTTCAGAAAGTAAACCTATGAGTAACATGAGTAATCATCAGTCACAACCAAAAAATAGGACGTTCCACCCAGGCTTTTAACATTTATGGGACCAAACAGATCCATGTGAAGCAAGTCCAAAGGTGTGACAATTGAGTTAATCAGTTTGGAGTGATGTGGTTTCTTGTGCTGCCTTCCTTTCTTGCATGATAGACATTGATCTTCAAAGTTGAAATTCTTTAATGGAACCCCAAGTACAAGCCCATTCTTGACAATATAGTTCATCTTTCATAGGTGGATATGACCCATCCTTCGGTGCTACAATTCCGACTCAGACGCTGTTGCTTTTGACAAGAGACATGATTCTTCCGTCGCCATCTCGGTTCACCTCATGTCCATCACATATGTATTCTTCTCTCTTGGAGCTTTCATCACAACCCAGGTTTCAGGAATCTTGAAACCAGGATATAGCATGAGTGCCTCATCCTTTGTAAAGTGCACATTGTATTCTTTGTTACAGATCTGAGAGACACTCAGAAGATTGTGCTTTAACTCCTCCACAAAATTAACCTTCTCCAACTTGATTCTCCAATTAGTAACAATACCGATTCTAGAAATTTTTCCTCCACTTTCTCCTGCAAAACTAACTCTTCCTCCCTGTACTGCTTTCCAATCACGTAACAATTTCTTGTTACCCGTCATGTGCCGGGAACAGATATTGTCGATAACCCACATGTTGTTCACAAACCTGTTCGACTGTTCCTGCATAATTAAAGAAACGAATTAAAAGCGACGGACCCAAGACCTTCTGGTCTTGGGTTGATCAAACCTGTTAAACGGCATCCAACTCCTTGGTTGCCTAAAGTTCCTTTGAGGGAAGGTTTCATTTGATCTGAATGGAAGATTTCTAGAAAATTGATTTTGAGGCCATCCAAAGATCCTTGAGTTTCTAGCATTAATGAATTTGAAATTACCCGTTCTGTGATTAACTGGAAAAAAATGAGGTTGGTTTCTTTGAAATCTTGAATTTGTCCAACAATTAAAGTTGGATGCGTTAGAATTCTTACCAGTATTTAAAATTCGTTTTATTCTCAGTTTTGGTTGGCCTTATATTCTTCGATTTCTTCCTTTTCAGCGGGCAGTTATAGACAAAGTGTCCTATCTTGTTACATCTAAAACAACTCTTGTTCGTACTATTAATTTTGTTCGGACAATCTGTGTCTATCCGAACATTCTTTTCAGGAGTGGCAGCAGAAGATGAAGTTGCTTCACTGATAGTTTGTTTTACATAAGGGGGGATGAATGCATTTAAAGAAGATTTCTTTTCACTAAAAGTATCACTCTCCCCCCGTCTGAGTAACACAACTTCATCATCCACTTTACGAATGTTCACAGACTCCTTATGCTTGGAATCTTGATACGTAACTGAAGAATTGACTGAACCAATTCGGTAATATCTTTATCGAGCTTTTCATGATTGATTAAATCAGCGTCGGTGTTGCTTGATTGAACTTTAACGGGTATACCTTTGGAGCTGACATTACACGTTACTGTCTGATCAGGCTTAACAAAAGCAGATGGCTGATTACAGGGATTATAAGTATAATTATTGTTAAAAGGTGGTGGAACTTCCGTGAATCCAATTCCTCCTTTATTGTTAGGAGAACGCTGAACACTTAGTACATGATTTAGCATCATGGACGAATTCCTAAATTGTTCAAGTTTTCTGTTTAGTTCCACCACTTTCACCTGATAATCTGCTATCTGTTTGTCCTTTTTAGCAATAAGTTTGGTTTTTTCTTCCACAACTTCATAACTTTGATCAATTATTTGGATTTTCTCAGCTAATGTTGCCTTAAGGCATCTTATTCTTTTTCACTAGCTTTAATTTTTACCGAGTAACTGTTTTCTTTTTGTTTAGAGTAATGATGTTCTTCTTTTACATCTTTTAATTCTTTTTCGAAACTTATATACTGATCAGTTAAAGCATTTAATTGATCAGACAGTTTTTCACATTGTTCACAATGAGGTTCAGAACATACCTCTGAGAGCTGATCATTCACTTCTACCATGTATGCTTGATCCTCTACTGGTTTTTTTGTCACATCTTCCAGTCACGATATTCACCAGATTTGCTTGTTCAATCACCTCCTCAACTTTGATGTTCCAATTATACCCACCATTCTGTTGAGACACCATGACTTTTATTTAATCTCCATTCCCATTATGTTGAGTAGGCCTGTCCTGACTCCGTTCAACTCTTTCATTTGTACACTCTCTTGCAAAGTGTCTATTTTTTTTGACAATTGTAGCAACGAACCTTTGACTTGCCAAAACCGGTATCTCTCCCACGAACTTTCTTCCAGTTTTCTTCATAAACCGTTTTACCCTTCGCACTATCATCGCCATTTTCCACTGCAGATCCATTTCTTCCATGTTATAAGCATCTATCTGATCATAGTCCTCATCCAAGGTTGAAAGGTCAACTATCTTTCCTTTGATGTAATTCTCATAAGACACAATGAAAGAGGCACAAGGAGCAAATTGTTGTTCAGCAGATTTTACACTCATAGGCATCTTTGAGTAATTCACACTTGAAGAGCTAGTGGAAGAGTTATCGACTGAGGATTGAGGTTTTGAAGAACTACTTCCACCTGCTACAAAGCATATGTCTCCATCCATATTCATCACCACATGACCATCTTGAGTAGAATTTGGTTCCTCACCTGAGTAATAGGCGGTCGTTTCTGCTTTAGAACTTGAGTTTGGAGAGCCTTTTGCACCATACATTCCCGGATCCTGGACCTGATCAGTTGGCATCGCTTTTCGTAACATATTGAGCTCATAGTTACGTAGCTTGTTAACCACCTTCTCTAAATCAAAGCTATCAAATTCTTTATCTTCTCTCATCAGAACTGTGCACATATCCCATTTTGGTGGAAGAGCATCAAGAAGTTTTTCCACAATCTCACTCTCAGTATACTCTATGGAGTAGTTGTTCAATTCAGTCATCAAGTGATAGTATCTTGTGATGATGTCATCAAGTGATTCATTCTTAAAGTACTTGAATACTAAGAACTTAGTTTTCGGCAACTTTTTCTTGGAGTTACGAATCCCGACATTTCCTTCATGGCGGTTCTCTAATGCTTCCCATAATTCTCTAGCAGACTTGTACTTTCTGAAAGTATGAAGAATTTCCTGAGGTAGTGCCATGGTGATTGTTGCTAGTGCTATACTTTCTGCCTCGTACATTTTCTTCTCATCGTCCTCCATCTTATTATACTTCTTTAGTTGCTCACGTCCTTCAAACTCAGTTGTTGGTGGGATATAGCCATCTTGAATACATACCCACATCTTTGCATCTTGATATTTCACATATTGCTCAAATCTGTCTTTCCACGCAACAAAATCAGTGCCTTTAAGTAACTTTGGAGCTTTAGTCACTGAGCCAGCTTCAACTTCCATCTTTACCAGTTCAGTGATGTTTATCGAAGTCATACTTAACCAAAACGAGATCTGAAACTAATTCATAATGTATTCTATGAACAGTAGATAGCGAAGTTAAGATAACTTCGTCAACACAGTAACTTCACTTAAGGGAAAAGTTAGATTGGATCATCTAAGTTCGGTGGGTCTTATCTTTACCAACAACTTCGCTGTCTCTTATCTTCGCCAGGGACATCTTTGCCAACTTATATATATTCGCCAAAACCTTAGATACAGGTGACGGCAACTTCGCTGGTTATTGTTTTTGATTTTGAGCACCGGTTTTCTGGTTTCGAATGGTTCAAAAGTAGTAGGAAGCGCGAAGAGGGTAATATGGTGTAGGAATGGACTGAACGAATGGTGTTTTACGTGAAACGATTCCACGAAAAGTCAAGCGGAATTATCTTCACACTCGTGTGATAATCCCGAACCACACAATTGACGGGTGGTCCATGGGACAACCCTTAAGTGGTTTAAGTCCGTTAATATTCATGTGTTTAATTGGTTTATCTTTTTGAATTGGATAACTACGTTTACTCGTGTAATGGCAGGTATGAAAAGCTAGATGATGGAATTATGAGAACGTAGGTGAAAACGGTGGCGAAAACGGACTTGGAACGAAGAAAATATCAAGAAAACAAGAAATTGGTGGTGAAGACCACCGTTGCTTACGGTACCCACCGTAAGCTATGGTGGGGTTGGAGATTTATAGCTGCCGTAAGGCAGTTTTCAGCCACCGTCAGGAATTTTAAAGCCACCGTAAGCTACGGTGGCCACCGTAGCTTACGGTGGAGGTGTCGCTGCAAGTTGTAACTGCCCTATTTTCTTATATTTTGGACGACCTTTCACATTATTATGATAACTTTTTCATCTAGAGACGACCTAGAGGCGATTTTTGGGGATAAGAACATTATTTTGAGTGTGGTAATCATTAAAGACTCGTTTTTGATTCTTATGCAAATTATAATCGAAGGAATGATGAACCGAAACATGTGTGGCTAAATTCCTTTGTGTTTTCCCTCGGATTGTAAGGTTTCTTATATTTGTTTGGTTGAATGTTTATAAAATTTCTGAGATATTAGTTTGATCATATCGATTAAATTATTATGGTGTTGATGTATTGATTGATATATTATTAGTTTATCGATTTTGTGTTCTAAACCGTCAGTTCTTGGTTCTTTAAGTAATCGAGATTAATCGGTAGGGATTTAGGGTTAGATAGACTAATTGGTTTTTGATTGATCACCATGCGTTGTATAATTTAAGTACTTGATCTTCATTTATTGCTTTCGATTAAATAAACACGAACTTTACCTATTGTTCATCTCAGTTAAACATTAACCGTAACATTCATGGAAACCTGAAACCGAGGGAATGCATATTTTCGCATATTGATTAATACTCGTTTATTGCTTTAGTTCTTTTTGTTATCAAAACCAAACAACCAAATCTTTGAATTTACTTTTTGCATTTTGTTTAATTTAGATAAATTACACATAACTACTTGGTAACACAATTTCCACAAACTCCCTGTGTTCGATACCCGCTTCACGCTATCTAATAGTTGTAATCGGTTTATTTTTGAGTGAGTCTTCGACCTCACGTCAAATATTGGCGCCGTTTCCGGGGAGTAGTGCGCAACGTGTGTTAGCTTTAGTAGTTTGTGTTTGTTATTTTCGGGTTTATGCTGGTTGTGTTAGTGTGCAGGTACCTACAGGTGTATGCATACTAGAAGCTCTAACAGGTCATCACCACTAGTTATTGATCCCGAGATTGACAGAACACTTTGAAGAAACCGAGTTTTACTTAGAGAGAACAATCTTACTGGTTCTCCAACTGCATCAAATAGCAACATGGATTCACCAATTCCCACTTCAGGTCAAACAATCCCTACTACACCTCCACCAAATCCACCTCCACCAATCACTACTAATATACCTACAACATCAAGTGAACTCCAACCACCACCCACAACCGAACCCATCAATGCTCAATTCACTTATGCAACATCATCCACATTGCCACCTATTTCCAATCTTTTTTCTAACTTTGGTGCGTCATCATTATCTCAACAACACCAACAACCACCCTTTCAACCATCACAATCAAGCTACCAATACCAACCACAACCTTTCATGCAACATTCAAGAACACAAGGTGACGGATACGGATATGGGTTTGACAATGAATTTGAAGGGTATGAAGTAGAAGGTTACTACTACATGGGAGGTGATGGAAGCAAAGGGTAAATCCGGAAATTTTGGTTATGGTCAATGACATCAACCGGAACCGTTGCAAGATTTTAATCGACAACAACCACCGCCTGTATTTCAACAACCACCACCACCAGTCCAACAAGCTCAACCTCCAGTTCAACAAGCTCAACAACAACCACCAGTTGTTGTTAATCAAGTTCAATCGCCACCAATTATTCAACAACCGCAAGGGCAACCTCAAGATCAACAATTCCAACCGCAAATGCCCCAACCACAGTTTCAACAACAATATGCATAGCCAAGGCCCGTTTATAGGCAAATGGGTCAACCAAGAGTACCAATGGGGGTACCAAGAAGGTAAGCAAGAGAGATGGTAAGGGGGATTGAAGCCCATTTCCGACCCATAATTACTAATAATCCGTCTCCGGTGGTTATCCCTCTCAATCATCAAGGGAGGACATTTGAGGTGAGAACCAATTCACTTCAAAGTCTTCCGAAGTATAAGGGTCTAGCAACGGAGGAACCTTACTTCCACTTGGAGGCACATGACTCCATTTGCAACACAATTGGGGGTCAAGGTTTTACATCAGATGATGTTAAGTTGGTTATATTTCAGTTTTCATTGGAAGACAAGGCAAAGAGATGGTTTTACACTTTGCCTTCCGCGTCTATTTATACATGGGCCGAAATGCAACAAAGATTTTTAGAAGAATTTTACACTGCCCAAAAGACCAATGATGCGAGAAGAAGTTTGAGAACCTTCCAACAACAATCGGGGGAAATGTTTCATGAAGCATTCGAGAGGCTCAATATGATGATAAAAAATTGTTCTCATCATGGTATTGCTCTTTGGGAATTGTTAAATGCGTTTCATGAGGGTTTGAGTATGGAGGATGAACGAGATTTGCGGTCGATCACTAATGGTGCATTTGGTACCAATTATGAACAAGATGATTGGGCGTATTTGGAACAAATGGCGGTTACATCAAAGAGAAAGGCTCAAACCGGTAGAAGAGCGAAACCGGCAATTGGTAGACCCCAAGTGCAAGCCGTGGAAGAAGGAAATGTACTAACCACTAATCATGTAATCAATGTTTGTACAAATTGTAACGAGTTGGGTCATGTTTCGGAGGTGTGTGTGGTAGGTCAAGGACCGGTGGAAGAGGTGAATGCACTTCAAGGGGGAGGTGGTAGGAATTACAACATGAATTCAAACACCTACCACCCCGGGTTAAGGAATCACCCAAATTTTCGATATGGAAACCCGGCCACTCAATCTAACTCGAATTTTCAAGGAAACTATGAACCTCGCCAACAATATAATAATCAAGGTAGTTTTCATGGCGGGAATAATCAAGGGTTTCAAGGTCAAGGGGTTGGTGGTCAAAGTAGGTCAACGGGTCAAAGTTCATCAAGTGGAAATGAAGTCATGGACATGTTGAAGATGATCCAACACCACAGTTTGTTGATAGGGTGGTGGAAGATATTAGTGATGAGATTGAAAATGTGGGTAATTATGAAACAGTTTTTCAAAATAACTCTGAATTACAACCGAATGAAACATCTTTTTGTGAAAATTGTTCTTGTGATAAATGTTTATATGACAAATTAACAAAAATAAGGGATGAGAGGGTTGATAATAATATTATCCCGAGTAAACTTCAAGACCCAGGAGTGCCCCTTTTATCAATCCAAATTGGTGAATTTAAAACTGATCGGGCACTGCTAGATCTTTGGAGCTTGTGTCAGTATCATGCACGGTAGTTTATATGATGAATATGAGTTTTGTCCGCTACAGAAAGTAAACACCACCGTGGTATTAGCGGATCAAACCCATACACTTCCCCGAGGCATGATATATAATGTGATGGTACATGTGGATGATTTTTGTTACTCAGTTGACTTTTTAGTGCTTGATTATGCTAAAAATATAACTAACACGCAACCCGCAGTCATATTGGGTAGACCCTTCCTTGACACTTCACTTGTAGTGATTGATTGTGCTAAAGGGACATTGGGAATTAAATTTGGGAATCGTGATAAACGGTTATTATTATTTGAAAATACCACTGACACTCTTGTTGACAACGAAAGCATGAAGGCAGATTTATTTAACAAGTGTGTATCCTTGAGCAAGGATCACACGAAAGTGGAGTATTTTGTGATTGACAGGTTAGTTGAGAAGAAAGAAGTTAAGCATCAACAGCGTGAGAAGGTGGCAAAAAAAGGAAGCCGACTAAGGTAGACGAAAGTGAGATATCCACCTAACCTAAATGATCCAGGGTGGAGGATGAGGATGTTCGGGCCTGACCCTGGTTTGCTGGAAGACTGGCAACAATTGCTTAAAAATGAGCGTGCTTATAACGATGGGCCAGTCACCCACCTTGAATGTTATAAAAGTTTCAAAAAGGTGGTAATTGTACATTTTGTATATTTTAATTTTTATTTTGCATTATAATTTCTAGTTTGTTTGTTATTAGTGGTAATTTAAGCTACCATCTTAGCAAAAACCAAGTGTGGGGAAATTCTTATGGATTTCTCTTCGACATTGTGTTGGGAACAACCCGGGTTTTTCATGGAAAGAAGTGGAGTTTTACTTAGTAGTGTTTTTGTTTTTATTTTCTCAAACACGTACATTGGGGACAATGTATCCCAAGTGTGGGGATGAGGAAAATTTTGTTTGTTTTGAAAATTGTCGTTAAAAAAAATTAAAATAATAATTATAAAAAAAAAATTAAAAATAAAAACATACAAAAAAAAATTCAGAAAAAAAATGTGTTTAAAAGAACCGGAAAGTGGTAACATGGCGGGGTAAAGTTTTGGTCCCTTTTCATGGTCACAATTCCCTATATAACATGTGCCTAGTTGTTTTTAAATGGAGATTATGTAGTTTTCTAATCAAGGTTAGCATGCTTTCGGTGTAATAACTTGCATAACACGTTCGTTTACACTTGAGAATTGATGAATTATGGGTTGGTGGAGAAGTTGATATTCTCCGATAAAACTTGTACAATTAGTGCATTTCAAGATCTTAGCGTGGCATGAGTGCAAAAGTGATAGAGGCACTTAGGTTAAGCCTCGTCTGGATGAGCGAGAGTGTGGGTTTTGGGGGGTTGGGGCCTCATACATTATACTTATGAGGATGGTTATGTGAGGGGCGGGGGGTTGGTTCCTTTAGAAAAATTTATTGGGCCTATTCTTTCATTTAATCAACCCCGTGTGTTATATTGCGAAACGATCTGACTTAATAGGTTTCTATGTAATTGTTTTAGTATTTATCAGTTAGAGATGTGAAGCATTATGTTTATCAAGCTAGTATGTAATGTTCAAGTATTATATTAGTTCAAAAAAAAAGGAAGAAAGAAAAAAGAAAATAAAGGGGTTTGTATTAGAGTTGCAACGTTTATTTATGCAATGTTCAAAGTATTATGTAAAGGAAAAAAAAGAGAAGAAAAAAAAAAGAAAAAAAAGAAAAAAAAAGAAAAAAAAGAGAGAAAAGAAAAAGAGAAGTTAGTAATGTTTATAGTTGTTTATTTTATTATATTTTATTTTTTACTTAGTTTGTTTGTAATAAGTAGGATCGGATCGCTTGAGCTACTTTCAATATTCCCTTCCATACCCTTACACTTGACCCAATTACAACCCGTTTTAAGACCTCTTGATTTGTATTCATGTCAAAAGCATTTACATTAGTGGAGATTTGATGATTGTACAAGCGTATGCGATGAGAATTGATTAAATGCGAAATGTATGATGATCACCAATGAAAATGTATTTTGTAAATGTGTGTTATGTATAGGTAAAAGCCGAAAGCATGTTAGGTGTGGTTAGAAATCTACGGTTTAAATGTAACATCAAGTGGACTAGTGCAACCGATAGAAACGAGAGAATAGGGTATGACTTGGGACCTTAACTGAACCGGATTTGTGGTAAGAGTGGTGGCTACAAGTGGAAAATAATAAAACTTTTCGTTGAGATGTTGCTTGAGGGCAAGCAACGGGTAAGTGTGGGAATGTGACGGGTGGTCCATGGGACAACCCTTAAGTGGTTTAAGTTCGTTAATATTCATGTGTTTAATTGGTTTATCTTGTTGAATTGGATAACTACGTTTACTCGTGTAATGGCAGGTATGAAAAGCTAGATGATGGAATTACGATAACGTAGGTGAAAACGGTGGCGAAAACGGACTTGGAACGAAGAAAATATCAAGAGAACAAGAAATTGGTGGTGAAGACCACCGTAGCTTACGGTACCCACCGTAAGCTACGGTGGGGTTGGAGATTTATAGCTGCCGTAAGGCAGTTTTTAGCCACCGTCAGGAATTTTAAAACCGCCGTAAGCTACGGTGGCCACTCTAGGCGAACGTCAGGAATTCTTTTAGTTAAGAGGCTTTATTACAAAACTGATCTTCCTAAAACTTTGTTATGCGAACGATGTAAGTTAGGTTATATAATACAACAACTTCGCCTAACACTCTAGGCGAAGTTGTCCCTTACTTTTCCAGAACACAAGTTCGCTAAAACCAAATAACCAAAATAACTTGTTCATCATGACATAATAAACAATGTAACGATTACAGACACGATAGACTCGAGACCAATGAACTACTGACATAATGCACCAATAGTACTTGTTTTGTTTTCAACATTTTCCAAGATGTCGTTTACCACGGTTCTGAAAAATTGGTCTTTTAAATATAAATGTTTCCTCCTCGTTGATCTTCTTCACTTGCTTGATTGTTGCTTTTTCTTTCTTTTTCACATTATTTTTCTCTTTAACCTTCGTATTTCTTACCATACTTTTGATCAAATATCTGGCCAATTCCATGGCTGAGGAGGTTGTTTGTGGCATATGGGTTCTTACTATATCTCTTCTCTCTCTTTGGGTAGCCCATATATGTATTAAATAACTTTATTGTATTCTGAATCATCTAGGCGTGGATTTGATTGACAATATTCAAGGAACTTGGTATTGTACTCCATGAGATTAGTGCCATCCATCTTATGGTTTAGAAACTTGGTTTGATTATGATTAATTTCTTGTATGGGGAAAAACTTGTGTAACACAAGTTCTTTGAATGCTTCCCATTTCATTTGATACAAGGTTTATCTGCCCTTTCTTGTGATTAGAGTATTCCACCACTCTAGAGCTTGACCTTTGAATTTCTGAGATGCGTACTGAATCTTTTGAATCTCAGTAATTGACTAATGATGACGATGGAATCGATCTTCTCAAGCCATCGTAACTTTGGTATAACACCTTGTTTGCCATAGAATTCTTTTAGTTAAGAGGCTTTGAAATCCTGGAAACTACAACCTTGAGTTACTATCTTGAAGTTATTATTAAACTTGCTATCAGTCATGATAAACAACCAACTGTTTATCTACGTCACCAACACCGCTCGTTCCAGCACCAGAGGATGAACCATGAGCTTGTTTCGGCTCACTACCTCCAGAACCCGAAGCATTAGGATCTTCATCATCATTCTTCAGCTTTCTCAGTTCATCATCTTTGCATGTAAGCTGAAGAATAAGATCCTCTTATTCCTTAATCTTCACCCCTGAGCCGTGATAATCGCACGCAGCTCCTTAGTCTCCTTTTGGCAAAAAGAGACATAGCCCATCAGACGATGTTGATTCTGCATGAGCTGCTCTTGAGCTTGACGATCAGCTGCCATTTGATTCTCATATTAATGAATCAAACTCAAGAGCATGTTCACCTGATTTTCCGGGGAAAAGTATGAAATGACTGAGGTACCGGCGACACGGTACCTTGAGGACAACTAATTCTCATAAACGAGACGTCCATAGAAATAGTCGACATCATGGTCAGTATAGGAGGAGTCATAGAAGCATCAGCTGTAGGTATTGGTATCAATGACAAAACAGATTGGGGAATCATACCAAGCCTAGGATCTGATGTCAGTGTACTCGTCAAAGTTAATTTCGGGGTACTAGTAGTAAGCGGCACCACCGGTCTTTGAGGAGTAGACGACCTTGGAGCTTGAGGTTCAATCGACACACCCGGTCCCTAAGTTATACGACGTTTGGGTGGTTCGTCACGAGCCACCTCTTTCCCTTTACGTTTTCATTGAGCAACTTGAGAACTCGCTGCCTCAACGTCAACGTGGAGTTGGTAACCTCCCTGATCACCATCATCACCATTATCTACATCATCTCCATCATCATCACCTTCGTTCCCACCAGGACTCTCTTCACTTTCGGAATCCGAGTCATCGTGGATCCAACGATCATCAAAAGGACATTCATACGCAGGATTAGACAGATAACCAA
This sequence comes from Bidens hawaiensis, assembly GCF_021521415.1. NCBI lineage: Eukaryota > Viridiplantae > Streptophyta > Magnoliopsida > Asterales > Asteraceae > Bidens > Bidens hawaiensis. The sequence goes on from NW_027491042.1 coordinate 1,840,785, forward strand.
TCCAAAGTTTGGTCCTCGACTTCTCCTGCCTATAGGACTTCATCCTTTTGATAGGATCAACAGTTGTATGCTCGAGCTTCAGGACATCATCTCGCAGCGTCAGATCAATCTCCAAATCAGGAATAAGGAACTTGAATGATTAGCTAAATAAACAGTGGATACATAAGGAATTTGTGTCGTTGGTTTTTGACTAAACAATTTTCCTTAAGATGATAGAAGATCATCTCTGAGAAATTGAACGGTTTGTTCAAAATAACGCGGCAAATGCAGATTGTAACATGGTTCGGCATTCGTCGTATCCACCTTTACGACCTCCAATGCTGTGTATAAGCACGTGTAATAAATACTTGTACGTAGGGCACATGCCAGCCTTGTTGTACATGGAATGGTAAAGTTCGCTAGCATAGAACACACAACGGAACAAGCCTCGAATCAACCCCTTATCAAACTCACACAGGTTGTCCATGTTATCATCGAACCGCACCGCCCGTCGTATAACCTCAGTTGTAATTATGATCGACTTCTTGTTCACCTCGGCAACGATTTGGTTTTCATACTCAACGTATTGAGCAAAATTAAAATATGGTCGTATAATGCTGAAATGAATCTTCGTGTCAGCAGTCACCGCATAACCTATACGAGAACGTCGTATGAAGGCTAGCATATCACCAAATATGTCTGCACCAGCAAAGTTTTCCCTCACGAAGGCACAAATGTTATGCTTCTTATCAAATGGTAATAACGGGGTTTCAGGCTCCTGTTGTTGTGGCACCGGTTGTTGTTCAGCAGCAGGAACATCCTGGATAACTTCGTCAGCCATAACTGAGAATACATAAACTCGAGATCAAATAATATAAATATTTTTACGACTTTTAATTTTAAATTTTCAAAATAATTCCAAGTATGATTCGTGACTGGTTCGTTATAACGAAGTACCGACATAACAAATCAACCTTAAATGGATAACGAATTAAAGAATGAATGTGGTGTAATTCATTATCAAATTCACAAAAGAGTTGATTCGTTATGACATCAGCAACGAATTGAACACGAATGAGTGTTAATTCGTTAACGCATAACCAATGGTCACCAATAATGTATAATTTGACCAGCCGAAGTCAAGGTCAAAATTGATATGAACTTGGAGAGTCAAACATCAACCCAGAATCAATTACACCATGTATAACGATGTAATGATCTATAAAATACTCTAATCATGTCGGAAACACATCGATAACCGATAAATGTATTCCATTTTGGTTAATTCTGAGTATAGCATAAGTTAATGAAGGTTTATATTATAAGTTAAAAACACAAGAAAATCGATTAAAAGACCCATGAAATAGTCATGTAAATCGACGAAAAACATTGCGTTTTGATCCTCATTACCTTACGAATCTTAATTGATGATCAAAATACGGTTTTGTGATGATCGGATTTTCTGGTAAAATTTGGCAAGAGTTTGCTTAAGGAAGAATAAAAAAAGGTTTTGAACGAATGAGATGAATCTTTCTCAACTGTTCAATTTATAGGACGAATTAGCACACATCCCAAAACAACGAATCAGTTCATTCGTTAATTCAAAAATAACGAATTAGCCAATTCGTTATCTCATTCGTAATACATGGAAACGAATGAATAATTCGTTAAAACTTATCACGAAGTTATCACGAACTAGGGGTAATTCGTGCTTAATTCATTAAATGTCAGATGACGAAATGGGTCATTCGTTATAGAGTGGCGGAAGCGAGTTAAAGTATAATGAATTGAAGTAATTCGTTATCGGAATAACCCCATTCGTGATCCACAGATAACGAATTTACTCTCAAAGTCCTTTTCCTTTTCATTTTCCTTTTTAATTTAATTTTAAAATAATTAAATAATTAAATAATTAATAAAGAATTAAATACATGAATAAATAAATCAACGAAACCCGTGTCCCGATGATCTTTTACCTTACGATCCTTACCCGACGTGGTAAGACGTAATACCTTAATGTGTTTTACGCTTAAAAACACTTAACTTAAACAAATTTAAAAAGAATTAAATAATATGTAAAAAAATAAGAAAATCTTTTTGGTATTTTTCATAAACTTTTCTAATATTTACATTTAAATCCGAAAAGTAAACTAAACCATAAAAAAAATATTTTTGTATTTTTGAGTGTTTTACGAAATAGTACATGTTTTTGTGAGTTTAAGCAGATAATCAAAAAAATTTCCTATTGCATCGTATTAACAAAGAATAGTCAAATCATATAACAAAAATATCTGAACAAGAAGGTTTCAAGTAGGAGACTTGGTATTAAGAAAAACATTTCTATACATGACCAATCCTAGTGATGGAAAATTGGCACTTAAGTGGGAAGGACCTTATTTGATAGATTCTGAAGCTAGTAAGGGAGCATAACAATTGGCCACCCTGGATGGAAGGATCATGCCAAGATCTTGGAATGCAGTTCATCTCAAACTCTACTTTGGGTAAGTTGAAATTTTATTTCTAACTTGGTACGGTATATATTCTAACCCTACTTGTTTAATATGTATTTCGTTTTTTTACCATTTGAATCGCATTACTGACTTTAGAATCGGGTTCTCGACTATGAAAATTGGGTTCCCGACTATGAAAAAGTATCCATTCCTAGGGGTTTGGCCACCCCTGTCACAAAGGTTCAAGTGTATTGCAGGATCGGGTTCCCGACTATGAAAATGAATGCATTCATAGGGGTTTGGCCACATCTCTAAAGATTAAATGATTCTAACTCCTTCAATGGTTTAAAGGTTTTCACCTTTTAAATTCTGTGGTTCCTACACCTTGCCAAGAGCGCACGTGTCCATGTGTAGTTCGAGGTGGTGGGACCAGTCCATGTAACTGTGGCTAACAATTTTATCATTATTGGCTACATATTGGACCCTAAAGTATAATTATTAACGGAATAACATTTTCATGTTATACAATTATGGCTGGTCCCAAGTATTTAACTAAGGTTTTGGCATTTTCATGTCACTTAAAAAAATCGGGCTTGACCCTAGTAAAATTGAGCTTGACCTAGAATTTAACACTTATGTTTTAACCTAAAACAATTAATACTTATGTGTTATCTTAAACAATCAATAGCTGAAACTAAAAACGTTTAGCTTTGTTATTTCAAAGATGTTTCCTCAGGATCCTCGGGATCACCTGATTACAATGGTAATCCTCAAAGTAGTATTATGCTGAGTTATTTTTCAAATTATTGAGAAAAAACTAAGGCGAGTTTTCTTAAAATTGGCCATCACTAGTATACTGATCATGATATAATAATCTTATTTATTAGAAGTGGTTTTTTCTAATTCGAATATTTTTGACAAACTTGTTTACATAAAAATTTTCACAAAAGTAAATTATAACATTTTTGCAAATATAAAAATCAGTAGAGATAGATAAAACCAAAAGATAGTTATTTTATAAACTAAAATTGATACCCTTGACTTCGTCCAAAAAGCCAAGCTCCCTCCATCAATGATATTATAAGTTTTCCAAGTATGATAGGAATTGTTAGGGCTTCGTCCATAAAGTCTGGATCCTTCCACCCCAGCCATTCATTGTTTTAAAAACCAAAGCATACTATTGTCAAAATAGGAATTTAAATTGTTTAAATTACAACTATATAGAAAACCATGAGTTAAAAAGGGGGCTCGGGCCTTGCCTTTAACATCCTTCATCACCGCAAGTTTTCACCAACTACTTATTTGACTTCAGCATCGCCTGCCTTATCCCTACTATCAGCTTTGACTTCAGCATTCCTGACCTTAACATCCTCAACCTCAGTATTCTTGACCTAAGGATCCTTGCTCTTCTGGTTATTCTGACATGCTAACCCTCAAGATCCCAGGAGTTCTTGTCTAAATCAATAATAAGAGCTTTTTCTGCCAACTTGTTTTTGGCTTGGCAAATGGCAAGTGCATCATGGACCCTCAAGCTATCCATAAAAGCCTCCATCTCCTTAGCATGAGTAGCTTTAAGACCCTTTTCCGTGTGTTTAATTCTAGTTGCTGCGGGGGTAGCCACCATCAATTTTCTCCCATAGCTCTTGAGTCTCCTTTACCTGAAGATTGATCAAATGATCCAATCCCTACACACAGAAGGTATGAATATTAATAAATATATACGAGAATGATATGAAAGATAACCATATGTAGGATCACATTATTACGTACCTGCTAGAATGTAGGCTTAACATTACTAAAGTCAAGGGATTCAAAGTAAAGACCAGAGAACTCTGTTGTCTTCCTCTTTCAATATGAAGTACTTTTGAATTTAGGAATAACCAAAGGAATCATGGGAGCCCTTACAATCGACTTGCCCCTCTTCTCAATAAAACTTTTAAGATCACCTAGTCCGAGATCAACAGCTAAAAACAAATAGTTGATTAAAAACAAAGAACTAACAATAATGTTGGTATTCAAAATCAAGAGATCCCTTATGAGACATATTCTCAAAAGTTTGGATGGTAGTAGAAGATGTAGTGGCCTCCAAATGGAAAGATCGTTCAGCATTGGGGATCCTTAACAAAGGTCGGGATCCTGTTGAGTGCTTCCCTAGTGGGAGGAGCAAGTTTCTGCAAATTCGGAGCTGCAACAAACCAATATAAGTATCAACTAGAATAAAACTTTTATTAGTTACTCTATTCGATTCCTAGCCTTTTTAATCCATAGCAAAAGAAGCTTTTCGCCATTTGGGATGAAATCCATCTTTTGGAAAAAAAACTTTCTCTACCAATTCCCATCATTTTTAGTTGTATTCACTATCAAATAAATTTGTCTGGGGTCTATTTTGAAAACATTCCAATTGGTGCAATGATTTCTCAACTTGTAAATGGAGGCAAGTTCGAAAACATTGAACTACGGGTTATGGGTAGTGACAAGTTTGTTAAGCATGAATAGGATTCTCTATGCCATCGGCATTATCTGAGCATATCTCAGGCCTATAGTCTCAATGAACCTAGTAATGAAAGAAGGAAAGGGATAGGAAAGGCTGAGAAAAAGGAGATACTCAAGTAAACAGACCTAGACTTTGGAAATATGATTGGAGCACAACAGACTATTGAACAATCGGAAAATTGTTTCCTCCGGTGACACCTCGTTCGATTTAAGTCGGACGATATATTTATCGGTAATATTGCAGGACTCAGCTAAGGGTGAAGAAAGAAGGTTTTGCTCAATAAAATCATTCGTCGAACCCCCTAAAAAAGAAGGATACGGACGTTTTGTAGTTTTACTCATTATCCCATACAAGAAGGGAACAGTAAGATACCTGTGACATCCCAAGTTTTGTTCGATAGTTAAATGAATTCGGTTTAATTGAATTGTAAAAAATAAATATAATTATCTAAATATAAGTGTCATTATATATAATATTAAACATGAAATCCTACCCCTTTCTTATAAAAGTAGCCATTTTCTCATTTTGTAATCATCTTCACTCTAACCTCCTTCTTTACCGAAATCCTGTTTTTGTGAGAGAAACTCACAAAGATTCGATGATTCCTGGAGATTTAACCGTCGGATTTGTTCTCAAGTTCCCACCAATCAGATCTATAATATGAGTTCGGGAAGTTCCTGTTTTTATTGAGAAAACCGTAATAATGGAAAAATGAGTTTCCGATAACTGTTTCAGTTTACCGGCGACTGTAGCTGCGGATTTCGGCAGCGACAGTGGGCGGCGATGGCAGAGCTCGGTGATCCAGTTGTGTGGCCTCTTAAATCACTTACTTGTGAGTTAGTATGATGTTTTGGCTTCTCGAGTGATTTCGAGCATAAACCTCAGAGATACATTTTTATTAAAAATGTTTTGTTTGCATGTATCGATTTGCATGAAAATTTGTAGAATGATAGATCGAGTCACAATTATTGATAAAGTAATGAACTTGCTAGTAAATGGGTTAGTTGGCTCGGTTTGGGTTAATCGAGTAAGGTTAAATTCGAGAAATAGATGGGTAAACGAAATCAATTTGCCATGAAACTTGGTAAGGTAGTAAATCAGACCTTAATGTGTAAAATTACCTAAACTTAGTGTTAAACTAGTTGTTGGGATGGTTCGAGACAAACATGTCGTGTTCGGACCTTGTATGAAACAAATGGGTAAGGTTGTTGAGGCCCAAAACTCGTTATATCGGTAAAACGGATCGTAAGGAGTTGAAAGAAAACATTTATAACAAAAGAGTAAAAAAATATTTAACCGAATAGATGAAAATTCAATTCTATTGGATTTCCAGAATTCGGTTCAATTCTTTTTGGAAATTTGACTCGATTCGTTTGGAATTTGACTCGTTTCATTTGAAAATTCGACTTGATTCGTTTAGAAGTTCGATTCGATTCGTTTGGAAATTTGACTCGATTTGTTTGGGAAACACGATTCGATTCTTTTGTCCTTAGGCCTGTTAGCTTGATGACTTGAGTAATAAAAATAGGAAAGAGAGCAGTTAATTAACTCATATATATGTTAAACAGTTAGCCGTGCTCAGCTGAAGAGATGTGTTACAATCAATTCCGAAAGAAACACGACCCATGTAAGTTTCTAGCCACATTTCTCTGTTATGTTTTTTGGGTTGTGTGCATACTCCTATGTGTTTAGTTAATAAAGTTACCTTAAGTGGTAAGTGTATGCTCTATGAAGGTTTATAAATGATATTTGAATGTTATAGAAAGGGTTGATAGTATGTACGTAGATGTAATGAAAATATATAATTAAAAGTATGTATGGATGTATGGTTGTATGAAAAAGTATGTATGGTTAGGAAGGGAGCATGCCTTAATATATGTGAATGCAGGGAACATACCCTAATAATATTTGCGAATGTAGGGAGCATACCCTAATTATATATGTGAATGTAAGGAACATACCCTAATAATATTTGCGAATCTTGGGAACAACCCCTAATAATATTTCCGAATGTAGGGAACAACCCCTAATAATATCTAAGAATGTAAGGAACAGACCCTAAGTATATCTGTGAATGTAGGGACCAGACCCTAATAATATCTATGAGGTTATAGGGCGAAAGACTCTTTAAAATATAGAGATAGTTATGTATGTACTAAGTAAGTTAAAATAAGAAAGTTTGAAAGAATGAAAGTATGAAAGTATGTATGTTTGTATGTACGTACGTATGTATGTATGTATGTATGTATGTATGTATGTATGTATGTATGTATGTCTTACCCCCATCTTAGGGCTGGGCGTATGACCAACAGTTGGTACCACATTTGTAATTAAATCAGAGTTACGTATTAAAAGTAGAAGTCTTTATATCATGTGGATTTAAAATATAATATTTACATTCACAAAAGAAGAGATTAAAAGTTTCCGTTTAGTGTTTAAGATTACTTGTTTATTTACAAAAACCACCATTCATTTAACATTTAAGTTTAACAAAAGATCCAAGCCATCAGATATCTTGAGCACTTCATCATCCCAATTCCTAATCTTGATTACCTGAAAAATGTTTAGAAAATACGTTAGCAACACATGCTGGTGAATATGTTGACGCTAAAATATTTCCTTTTACTTAATTACCCCTCGAGACATAGTTATGTCCGGCCCATCGTGGCTTAGGAATAATCAAGCTTTGAAACAATACAATTATAAACTCGAGTCTCTACACTAAATACCCCAACAAACACCACAACGTTCGACTTAGTTAAGTACCTGATCGTATAAACATGGTCATGCTCCTCGCTGGAAAGCGTAATATGACCAGGTGCGGTGTGATGTGCCCACCGCGTTTACCACATATGTAAGGATCCAGAAAAACGTACACGACAACCTGAGGGCTAGCACTTTTACTTTTGTTTATAAATGCTTTAGAGACATGTAGTCTCATGTAAACCTTTTCATTTAACACATTTGACTCGTTTTAAACAAGTTTGTATAGTTTGGGGCGTATTCACTTTTTTCGATTTGGATCCGCTTCAAACACTGCCAAGGGTCTTTCTCTTGCTATCTCGAACCTATAGTACGAGTATAAATTTTTGTTAGTCGGATATACAATCCGTTCTTAAGACCTTTAGTCTTTTTATAATCTTTACCTCGATTATATTTTCTTTACTTTAAAACCTTAGTTAAAAATTATTCTTTCTTTCTTTTATAAATTAAAAGTCTTTCTTTTAACTTATATTCTTTTATAAGATAAACCTTTAGTTAAATCTTATTTTCTATAAACCATAAATTTCTTCTTCTTTAAGAAACGTATTCTTTTCTTTTATTTATTATCTAATAATAATCATATTAAACTTAAATAATACTTATAGAAAAGAATAATAATCACATTGTATTATATTCATATTTCTTTTTTCTTCTTCTTTAAGAAACGTATTCTTTTATTTTCTTTATTATCAAAGAATAATCATATTAAACTTAAATAATACTTATAGCAAAGAATAATAATCACATTGTATTATATTCATATTTCTTTCTTTTCTTTGTTATGTTTTCTTTTATTTATCGAGTTATCGAGTATTTCCTCGACTTTGGGTTTTAAGCCTTTTCAATATTTTATTATTATTTTATTCGGGCATTATGCCTACCTTTGTTGGCTTATAATAACCCTAGGCAATCGAGTAGCACTTCGTCGCCGCTTCGTTTTCCTCACACTTTCCTTTCAACACCTTTTCTTTTGCACGTATATCGAGGCACCAACACTTCTTTCCACGTCGACACGTTTTACAAGACGGATCATCAAGACGTCGGGATGGCAACACCTTCTTTGTTGGAATGTCGTTGGTATATGGCACGTACATCAAGGAAACGGGCATGGAAATCGAGGAGTTTGAGCACGTTTTACGAGGTGATCGAGGGTACACGTTACAATGCTTTAGAGAGAAGTTAGAGATATGTATCTGTGTGAAATTGGAGTGTGAGAATGAATGAACCCGGTCTTGCTATTTATAGGCAAAGTCAGTAGGCTCATCGCGATACGCGAAGGCCTCTGATCAGCCCATCGCGTATCATGACGTAGCTTGTTGCGCTGCAATATAGGCTTGCCACGTGGCGGACGTGATGCCACGTGGTGACACGTGGCGGACGTTGTGCCACGTGTGGACACGTGGCACGCAACGTGCCTTGTTTGTCAGACAACTCATCGCGATACGTGATGGGTTTCCCTTCTGATCCATCGCGTATCGCGATGTGTCAGGAAATCAGAATTTTCATTTTTAACCCTAAGGTTTAGAATTTGACATTTTTGGCCCTTTGACTTTGGAAAGTTGGTATTTTAAACCCAAAACTTTCATGATGTTACATCCTCCCCATCTTGAAATAAATCTCTTTCTCGAGATTGCTTCTTTAGAATAAGTGGGGGTATTTCTTCTTCATTTCGGATTTGTCTTTGTATCTTCAATTTGAATTGGTCGCTATACGAGTTTTAAAATTTCATTTATTTCTACAACCTTTAAAGACATAGACAAAGATTCATTGGCTAAGCGTTTACGCAGATTTGAGACGTGGAATACATCGTGTATCCCTTGCATTTCCTCAGGTAGTCGCAATCGGAATGCAACAGTACAATTTGTTCGAGTACCTCGAAGGGTCCAACGAATCGAGGACTTAGCTTTCCTTTCTTACCGAAGCGAACAACGCCTTCCATGGAGAAACTTTCAAAAGAACTTTATCACCAATATTGAATTTCAACGGCTTCTGACGGACATCGGCGTAACTCTTTTGGCGATCACGTGCCGTCTTAAGTTTTTCTCGGATTTGTAAGATTTTGTTGGTGGTTTCTTGGACTATCTCGGGTCCAGATAATGGCTTGTCTTCGGTTTCAGACCAGCATATGGGCGTTCTACATTTTCGACCATACAACGCCTCAAATGGTGTAGCTTGAATACTTTTGTGATAGCTATTGTTATACGAGAATTCCATTAGGGGTAAGTGGTTGTCCCAACTTCAACCTAAATCTATCACACAAGCGCGGAGCATATCTTCCAACGTTTGAATTGTCCTTTCGCTTTGCCCACCAGTTTGTGGATGATAGGCGGTGCTAAGGTTTAGCTTTGTACCAAACGCTTGTTGGATGCTTTTCAAGAATTGAGACGTAAAACGACTGTCTCGATCAGATATTATAGACAACGGTACTCCATGTAAAGCAACAATGTTGTTCACATAAATTCGCGCTAATCTATCCATTGAATACGACTTATTGATGGGTATGAAGTGAGCAAATTTCGTTAGTCTATCCACAATAACCCATATAGCATTATGTTGTCAAGTCATTTTCGGGAGTTTGTGATAAATTCCATTGTTACTAACTCCCACTTCCAAACGGGAAGTTCGGGTTGCTGAAACAATCCTGATGGCTTTTGAAGTTCAGTCTTGACTTTCAAACAAGTTAGACATTTCGCAACATGCGAAGCGATGTCCTTTCTCATCCCATTCCACCAGTAGTTCGGTTTGAGATTTTGGTACATTTTGTCACTACCGGGGTGCATCATGTAGTTGGACTTGTGATCTTCGTTCATAATCTTTTCACGCAAGTCTCCAACGATTGGTACCCAAATTCGGTTTCCCATTTTAAGGATATCATCGTCACCTTTGACTAACGAGTCAATGGTGCCGTTACGTTTTTCGTCGGAAATCTTGTTTTCATTGATCGCTTGGAGTTAAGCGGATTTGATTTGTTCGATGAGATCAATTTGGAGTTCTAATCTTAATGATCAGACTCTTTTCAGCTTTTCATGTTCCTTACGACTTAAGGAATCGGCTACAACGTTAGCCTTGCCTTCGTGATAGACGATATCATAGTAGCTGCGTCCAAGCCATTTGACCACATGCTGAATGAGTCCAGTAGCGAAATGATAGGTAGACTAGGTCTTCTAGCCGTTAGACCTGTTAATTATAAACCTACACATGTGAAACAATCATTAGTAATAACAAATACTGAGGATCCTCAATCCTGACTTAGTTCTGGAACTCTTATCAAGGATGACTAATCCAGACGTGTCTCAAGGATAACATATCCTTAGTATAGATTAATTCGTGACCTAACAATTGCCCCCAAAATGGCGATTGCAAGTGGATGACAACTGGCATTTTGAATTTCAAATCTCTTGAAAATATGTAAATATGATTAGACAAGTTAGGACTTATGATTACGCGGTTGTAATACACCTTGGGAACCACTACTCCATCTATATATGTGATATCTTAACCCTTTATATCCGAAATCGATGATCTTCGATCACTTTTTTCGGCCGGTACCATCTTTCGTCCCTTCGATTCCACTGCACGAAGCGACTTTGTATACAAGACCTGGGTTTGCTTTCCAGCCCAACCTTTTTTAATAGGCTACATATATCCCTTTGCTTTACCCAAAGTTTCTTTACCTTGACCGGAATCACCTACATTCAAGCGACGCCTATGCCGTGGAGAGTACTGCGCACCATCGAAAGGATCATTGATGAAGAAGGTGTTGAGTTTGGCTTGTCAAAGCTGTCATATCTGTACACCTTGGCTACTCACGGCTCGTTTTGTTTTTAAATCGAAACCCTGTCAACCGACCCCCATCTCAAAGGTTAGCCAGAACGGTGCTTTATGGAAAAACTTTTTTTTTTTTTTGTAAATAGGACTCAACCCTGGTGGATCTGATTTACCCAAGAGGTGGATCATGAAGGGTAGGATCCCGTATCCTTAGGTAACATGGAAAGGATACTCGATTTTTCAACTAATGTTTTGTTCTTTCTTTTACAGTTAATAACCCTATCGAGACTGAAATTTGATCCCTTGTACTTTAAAATTTTAAAAGTTTTTCGTAATTAGGTAGTTTATGATTTTATAACTGGTTACTTGGACTTGATCGTGTTATTTAATTCTTAAAGGGAAGTTTTTAAAAGTTAGTTGCAAAATGTTCAAATTATAAGGGTTGATTTTGTAAATATCGGCGAAGTTGTTAAACAGGCGAACTTGTGAATAACTTCGCCTAGGCGAAGTTAACCGTAACTTCGCTTGTATAATCTCTGACCCTATATAAAGAATTTTTAAGGTCAAACTGTTCATAACTTTCAAATTCGGCGAACTTATACTCTCTGATTTATAAGCGAACTTATCGAGATTATCGTTCGATTCATCTGTTCATCAATTTCTTTGATTTCAAACCGATTTAAAGGTTTGTTGGGTCATTATATCGTATAATCCATGTTCATTAATGTTAATCTGAGGTCGTTTCGACCTGTTTCGTGACCTCGGTCGATCGACCCTTATTACCGGATTTCCAAAACTTGTTTTTTACGTGTTCATACCCTAACTGGTCGTCTAGTTATCCTTAAAATCTTGTGTTTAAGAGTCCTAAATCTTCACATTAACCAGAAACATCAAGTTTTCGGAAGTTTGAAACGATCTTACTGTCGCCGTTTCAGATTCAGGCGAACTTAAGGATTAGGCGAAGTTATCCGCAACTTCGCCTGAGGTTTAACTTCGCCTGAGGCGATGTTGTGGTGAGGCGAAGTTATCACTAACTTCGCCTGGACCTTTTAATTTTTTAATTATTAGACGAACTTAAAGATGAAACGAAGTTGTTCCCAACTTCGCCCCAACTTTAACTTCGCCTATACAGATTTTATCACAACTTCGCACATGGTAACAAGCGAACTTGTGGTACTCCTTAACGTTTATCTAACTTGGTTCGTTTGTTGCAGATATGGCTGCAGTAGCAGGTGCTGGAGGTGCTGGAGGAGGTGACGATGGAGATAATCAGAGGCAATTCTTCCCGGGTCATAACATGTATATCACCTTAGACCCGGAAGCGAGCGGTGTTGAGGATTACCGCGAGATAATCACATTCCTCATTCGCTCGAGGATATTCCACGCTATTACTACGACTCTGCCAATTTCCTTACCCAATATCGAGGATTTCTGGCAGACTGTGGAATACGATTGCCGCGTTGAACCCCCGGTTATGCGAGCAACCATCAACAATCAAGAGGTTTAGTTCTCATCTGAACAAATACGGGTGGCTTTATAGTTCGGTGAGGAGACTAGGGATGACCCTACAGAGTTTGTGGCTCCGTTCCGTGATGGAGCGTTTCTCCGAATGGGCTATTCTGGTCCATTAGGTGATACTCAGAGGAGGAAGGGTTTCCTACTCGATCAGTGGCGCTTCCTCATGCACGTAATGATTGTCTGCATGTCTGGGAGGAAGGCGGGCACTGATGGTATGGGTGCGACCATGCAGTCAGCAATGACTGCTCTGACTTATAACAAACGTTATAGCTTTAGTCAGATGGTCTTTTACGAGATCGATAGACAGAGAAGAGCGATGGCTCGTGAGAGGTTCATCATGTATCCAAGATTCATTCAGATGATCTTGAATCATGTTGCTCCCACGTTGCCTCAACGACGTCCAATACGATACGTGGAGAGTGTGAGCAAACGTATCTTCGCTCAATGCCGCACATCCAGTGCGAGGAGCAAGACTGAACTGCGTCCAAGGCATACTCCACTCTTTGGGTACTTAATAAACCCGGGGTATGTGCCAGCTCGTGGGGATGAGTTCAGAGACCCTCAACCACGACAGGTAGGAGCACCTCGAGATGTACCTGCTGTGCCTGTTGTGTCGGCTGAGGAGGATGTAGACCTTGATGCTGCATTTGGCGGCCAAGGATTCTTCGACATGGACCTGTTTGATCCGCAAGAAGAGGTGCAGGTCTCTGCTGCACAGGTTCGGGAAGTGAATGTTACTAGAGCAGCTACGACGGTGGCTGACTCAGATCTTGATGATGTTATGGATGAGGCAAGAAGGATGTTGGTGACTCGAGAGAGGAAGTTAGGGAAGAGAAAGAGGACAGTTGATGATACTGAGTCAGAAGAAGAAGAAGAGGATATACACAAGTTGATTAGACGTTCAAGACGGGAAAGGACAGGTGCAGGTATGGGAGCTGGAGAGACTTCAAGAGTTGTACGTTTCGCTCCATCCGCACTGTCAGGTATGTCGATTGTTCCTACATCTGTACAGGTTACAAGTTTAAGCGCCGCGGAAGTTCCCGTGGTGGCTACATCAGCTGTCGGCATCCCATCCATCACACTACAGATGACGACTCCGGAGATTGTGTCTTTACCACTTCCAACGCTTACTCCTTCAGAGGTGGTGGCACAATTTGTAGAGTCGACAGTCGTTGCAACTGCAGGGTTGTCGGTCACGATACCACCTGCGGTTACGTCCACAACTACTTCTGATGTCCCGGTTACATTCGAGATCCCTGCTGAGTATACTCAAGACACATCTAACATGAGGTTTGATTTCGATGCAACCCTCTCAGACTCGGAGAGAATAGCTGCACTTGAGCGGGTCGTGGCTGAAGAATCAAGGGTGAATCTTGTCCAGACCCAGGCTATTCAGCGCCTTGTAGCAGAGAATCAAATACAGTCGTCCCTCCTGGTTGAACATGGGCGAATTATAGATGCTATGAAGGAGTTCTTGGCATCTCAGGGGGAGACAAGCTGTAGAGGCGACGAGTTAAGGACAAAGAAGAGAAATGATAGAGACGATGATCCCAATGCATCGAAAGGTGCAGGTGGTGAGTTGCCAAGAACTACTCAAGCTCTTGGGACTTCCACAGCTCAGGGGGAGTTTGCAGGTGCAGTTGGTGGTGATGAGGTGGTGATGGTTGATGATGAAGATGATGTGATTGATGCTTTGAAAGAATTAGATGATGATATGCTAGATGATGATGTTATGTTTGATGATGATGTGCTGCCTATTGAGGAGATTGAGAAGATTGGCGCACAGATTGTGATTGAAGAAGATGTTGAAGAAGGTGAAATAGTAGAAGAAAATGTTGAACACGAGATCCCAGATATTGAGAAAACAGATATGGGTAATGAGACAGTAATCGATGAGACTGAATGGGAAGAGCAGCCTAGGTGGAAGGAAGGCTATGCTCATTGGTTTATCAAAACTAAGAAGCCTGCTGTTCCAACCATGTTCAAGAAGAGTTATAATATCAAAGGTTACGCTGAGTCGAAGAAAGGAATTATTTGTTGGCTGTATGATGAACAGCTAAAAGTGTTCGTGGTGAAAAGATATGATGGGATCCAATACTTTAAGAGGACGTTGAGATCTCTCAATACATTGCTTGAATGTGAGGTGAAGGATTTGGCTAGATTGGGGTTGATTAATAGAAGTGACGACAACATGGCCAGAGTTATTGGGAAGATTGTGTGGAAAGAAAGTATTAAAGAAAAGAAGTTTGAGTTATTAAAGCCACAGAAGAGAAAGCTAGTGGAAGATAAAGAAAGGGGAATGAGAGCAGATGGCAAGCCATAGATGGTAATGAAGTACAAACCGATCCGATGCATTAAGGAGGTTCCAATGAAGACTATGCCTCAAGATGTGTTGAAGAATCTTAAATGGTGGTATGTTGATTGCCAGACTGCTGAAGCGGTGATGGAAGACGAGGATGAACAAGAGCTCCTAAGAGTTTACGATCCGATGCATTTGGTAAACTTATCGCAAGCTGATCTGAAGGTGCTTAATGAGAAGAAAATCTTTTATATTCCTGCTTGGAAGGATGAAGCGAGGAAGTATCAAAGAGTTGTGTCAGTTTGTGTTAGAGAAGGAGTGCATGCGTGAAGATACAAGATTGAAGATTACAAGACAAGCGCTTAAAGATCAAGATATGAAGCTACTGCCAAGGGGGAGTCTGTTGGTGCATAATGTCAGTAGTTCATAGTCTAGTGTCTGTAATCGAGTCTGTAATGTTTAATTTTGTTTTGTATGTTTAAGCGAAGTTAATAACAAGTTCGCTTAACAGGCGAACTTGTTAGTCAAGCGAAGTTATGGACAACTTCGCTTGAACATGCCAGGCGAAGTTGTCGTGTATAAATAGTCCTAGGTTACGGCTTGGTTGATAATAGTTGTTTAAGTTCGTGTCAGTTGTTCAAGTTCATTGTAACGTGAGGACGAGAGTCTGTAACAGTGATATTACATCACGTGTTTGAGTTATAATATATAACGTGTGTTCGTTTCGTGTGTTCGTGTGATTCGTGTTCTATACTCGTAACGATCTACGCAGGGATTCCGCACCTGAGTAGACCGAGATATCTCGTGCGATCCGTCCAGGGAACCTACACAAGGAAAGAGTGCAAAAATTTCTTGCACTGGACCCAGACATTAGGACCTTTCAAGCTAAGTTCATAGAAGCTTTTCAAGAATCAATTTTAGAGTTGATTAGCAACATGTCAAGTAAGAATTTTTATAACAATGTTTAATATTAATTGAAAATTATTGAAGACTTATCTATAAATCGTTCTTTGTAGGTGCTTAGAAATCTGGTAAGTCTGCATCCAAATTCTCCCTTGAAGACATTGATTGTATGTTTGTGAAAAAGTAGACTCCAAAATCTACACCGACGCATGAGCCACACCCTGTTACGACCCGAGCCAAGTCAAGAGATTCCAAGAGGAAGAAATCTTCAGAACTAGAGAGTTCTTTTGATGCTAAGAAACAAATCCTCGACATGCTTACTGCAGTAAGAATCCTTGACCCTGATAGTCTTCATTTATGAATCACCTATCCTTCTGAATTTGTCTAATTTTCTTGTACGGGCTGTAAACTCTGCTAAAAGTTATCACGAAAAGATAGTCGAAGAGTATGAGGAGACCCTGTCTGGGGTGAGGTCCATGGCTTCTGCAAAGGATAAGGCGCTTGCTAAGATGACCAAGTAGAAGAAGCAAGCTGAGGATCACGCATCCTCAGTCGAAGCTCAATTGAAGGAGGAGATAACCCGCACCACTAATGAAGCAAAGATATAGGCAGCCAAGTCATTCCTCCAAACCAGGATCAAAATTACAAATGAGGCTAGTGATCCTGCCTTCGACAAATCCTCATGGGAGATGGCACAGTGGAAGCAATCCTTGGCAGCATTGGGTGGTGACGAAGATGAAGCATGTTAAAGCACTGATACTGCTGGTGGTGGTCAGGAGGCTGAAGTGATGGATGTGGGGAAGGATAGAGCTGCTGAAGACGAGGCCGACAAAGTGGGCAATGAAGTATAGAGAAGACAAGGCCTGAGACCACTTTTTATTTGATTGTTTGTGTTTTCTGGATATTTGATTCTAGTCTGTAATAAACAATAGCTAAGTAGGATATAGGATCCTTGATCCTAAGACAATATTAAGCGGTGACAAAGGTTGATGGATCCTCCTTTCGTGGGGATAAAGCCTTTGATGCCCCTATCTTTATTTTCCCTGCACTTTTTGAACAATTAATAACACCGGCTTAACCCGAGTGGATGGTCCATCTTTCGTATGGTGAAATCCGGGTTAAGGATTTTGGTAAGTTCAGGTGACTTATTAATATTAATAACTTAAAAATTTTGACTACTTGCGTGTTGTTTATTATTCTGAAAACATATCTGTTATAGTTTTAGTTTTATTAAAAGTTTTGAGAAAAATTTCAAGGGTAAATTATCCAAGTAAAAACAGATTAAGAATCCTGGATCCTTACATCTCTAAATTTATAAAGGTTAAAACCAAATAGGTATAAACTGATAAGTAGAGATCATACCATAAGGTCTGATTAGACCTAAATTACCACAAGTGTTGATATCTCCATGATTCTTGTAGTTTGACTTAGGATACCTAATGCATATACTTATCGTATTAACTGGGATTAAATCCAACAAACTATGGACAAGCCCAAAATAAACTTGGAAAAAGCCCGTGCAACTGGGGACAAACCCGTGAACTGGGGACAAGCCAAACTGGGGACAAGCTGTAACATCATGAAAATTTCGAGTTCAAAATGCCAACTTTCCAAAGTTAAGGGACTGAAAATGACAAATTCCAAACCTTAGGGTTTAAAATGAAAAATATGTTTTCTTGTTCTATCGCGATACGCGACGGGACAAAAGACAAGCCCATCGCGTACCGAGATGGGGCTTGGTCAAAGTTTCTAGAAATGGTCAACGATGATACGCGATCATCGTTGAACCAACGTCATCGCGATACGCGATGACGTGGTTTGACACGTTTTGACACGTGTGCCACGTGGCACACAGTAGCACCACCTGCTGCCACGTGTCTCCACGTGGCAGACCTACGTTGTGACTCATCACACCTATATTGCGATACGCGATAGGTGCCCAGGAGCCCATCGCGTACCGCGGTGGGGTTCCAGATTTGGCCTATAAATAGCAAGGTCGGGATCAGCCATTTACACACCAAAATCACACATACCTTTCTCTATCTAACATCTCTCTAAATCCTGAAAATCGTATACTCGGTCCACCTCGATAAGCGTGCCATATTTCCTCGTAAAACGTGTCCCGATTCTCGATTTTCATGTCAACGTTTCCTCGAAGTTCGTGCCACCTCCACCCACATACAACCAAGGAAGGTGTTGTTCTCGAAAGGCGTGTAGAAGATTGGTATTGTCATTGACATAGCAAAGTTGATCGAGAAGTGAAGCGGCGTTAGTAGTGCTGCTCGAGTTCCTAGGGTTTCTAAATACGCCAATAAGGTTAGGCGTAACGAAAAATATAATATAATATTATATTCATGGCTTAAGCCTTATGTCGAGGTTATACTCGATACCTCGATAAAAGAGAAATAAACCTAACAAAGAAATGAATGAAAGATAAGATATTGGATATTGATACGTATATATGTGTGTAAGTATATATGTATGCTCTTTGTTATGAAAATATTATTTAATGAATAATGAGTATTCTTAAATAATAAAAGAAAAAGAATACGTTTCTTTGAGAAGAAGAAACGTCGGGTTTTGAATATAAACTAAAGGTTTATAATTACTTTTAAACTAAAGGTTTTTTAAGTAAAAGAAAATGAACTAAAGGTTCATCGAGGTTGAGATATAAAATAAGACTAAAGGTCTTAAGCCGGATCGTGTATCCGACTATACTCGTACTATAGGTATGAGAAAAAGAAGGGAAAGATCCTTGGACGGTGAGTGAAGCCGATCCTAAAGCGATAAGGTGAATACACCCCCAAACTTTTATAAACTTGTTTTTAAATAAGTCAAACGTGTTATATGAAATTGTTTACAAGGAACTACGTGTTCCTAAAACCGTTATAAATAAGGGTATGAACCTAGCCCTCAGGCTGTGGTATACGTATGTCTTGATCCTTACATAGGTGGTACTATGCGATGAATGGGCACATCCCACCACCCTTGGTCGTAGGATGCTCTCCTGCAGGGAGTACGACCGTTGTGTATATTTACGGGTACTTAACTAAGTCGAACGCTGCGGTGTTTCCTGAGGTGACCTAGAGTAGAGGCCCGAATTTATAATGTGTTATTTGACTTTGTTATTCCTAAGCCACGATGGGCCGAGACAGGCGTAGTCTGAAGGGGTAATAAAGTAAAAGAAGTTATTTTGCGTCAGCGTGTTCACCAGCATTCGTTGCTGACGTATTACATTTTGCAGGTGAACAAGTTTAGCGCTTGGAGTATCTAAGTGCTACTTTTATATATCCGATGGCTCGGATTTCTTTTGTAAACTTAACATATTATGGTGGTTTGTAAATATAAACAAGTAATGTTTTGTTAACAACTCTAGCGGGTATTTTATAATCCCGTCTTTTGAATATATGTATATAAAAGTTACATTTTGATCCTTAAAGTTTTATAAGTCTTCCGCAAACTAACACAACTCTGATTTAATTACAATTATGGTACCAACTAGTGGTTACACTCCTAGGCCTAAGATGGGGGTGTGACAGGTTGGTATCAGAGCCATCGATCTTAGTGAATTGGGTATCATAAAACAATACCCAAGCTTCGATCCAAGTATAGGAAATAATTTTTTATGTGATTTAGGGATAAGATAGGCTGGTAACCTTTCTTTCCCACTCCACAATCTAAACCACCAATAATATTAGATGTCATTCAAAGCTCATATAGAAGACTTTATGCGTAAGGCAAAGGAGGCCGGAATCGCCGAACCATACCCCGAAGACAACATGAGTGATGGATACTATGAAGCATATTTTGACCAAGATGTGGAACATGACCTAACCAAGCCCGTATACTACCCCGGAAGTAAGCACTACCCAATAGACGTTCCCGATCGTCCACCGAAACAAGGAGTTGTGTTGGGCTTAATTTTGTGGTTTGAGCTTGATTTGTACTTAGTTCTAGTCATTTGGGCTTGGGCTTTTGGGTGCGTATGTAAACTGAGAACACTTATGTGTTCTCAGTGGGCTTTTGGTGTTTGGGCCGGTTTGATTGATTGTATTGCCTATATATAGTCTTGTTATGTATAGGGTTAAAGGTTGTTCATTCCTAGCATTGTGATCTATCATTGTAAGTGCTTAAGCACCCGACGTATTCAATAATATACGTGTGTTTTGAAGCAATTCCGTGTTACTTTTACTGTTCATATTCGTGTTCTTGAATCATCGAGTGTCGGTATTCCGCATCACTACTTGTTTAGTTGATATCATATTGTAGTGATCCAGATTCGGGACTTACAATTGGTATCAGAGCCTTAGACGAATTCAGGCTCATTATTGTGATATCAACGATTCAAAGATCAGCCTTAGACTGGGTTCTCGATCAACCTTTGTCAATACCTTAGTTCTCGGCCTACATGTTTCAGTGTTCTCAACCAGTCTGTTGGTTTGGGCTTGATTTATTGGACTTAACCTTTAATTGGGTCTAAAATAATCTGTAATCTAATCACAATGGCCCAGTTAACCAATGGCAACAGCTCCATCAACTCGTCTCTTCACCAAGAACTTGACTCCATCATGGGCACTGCTACTCGTATATCCCGTTTACTGTCCCACGAGGATTCAGTGAATGGAAATTCCGTTTCGAACACTATGCCAAGATGAAAGACTCTAAAATCTGGAAAAGTATTGTGAGGGGACCTCAAAGGATTACTTATCGAAAGGATAATTCAGACGAGGTTCTTATAAAACCTGTTGCTAACTATGATGATGATGATTTTGTTAAGGTTGAAGAAAATGAAAAAGCTCTTTCAACTCTAACCATGGCACTTTAACCCGAGATTGCCCTTCAGTTTAGAGAACTCCAAACAACTAAGGAATTGTGGGCCACACTGATAGAGGTTTATGAAGGAAATGAGGACATGAAGAGAAGTCGCCAAGATCTATTGCGACAAAAGTTTAATATGTTCAACCATGTCTTGGGGGAGACATTGGAATCCAACTTCAAAGGTTCATATCTCTCGTAACTGAAATGAGAACTACAGGAATCTTTCTGCTAACATCAGTAATTAACAAGTTGGTGAACTCTTTGCTGAAAAATTGGGATATGAATGTTGCGGTTATCAAAAAGACCAAGGATCTGAATAGAATAAGCATGACTGAGATGATAGCCACCATTAAAGCTTGTGCTATGGACGATAAGAAGGTGGCAATAAATCACGCTAGTTCTTATAGTGTTGCGGGATATAATGTTGCTCTAACAGTGATCTTATGTCTCAAGATAACTTTTCTCTATTCAAGCCTACTCAACAAACACCACAGGGAAACTTTTAGATGTTCTCGTCCACTCTAGGTCAATCATCATCATCTAGCTCGCCTAATCCAGCACCCGTCTTTTTCACAAAATCTAGTCAGTCTACGAATGATTATGGTAAAACCACTCCCAGTCCTAAGATTCCCACTATACCAAAAGAAACTCAAGAGAATATTGCTCTAATGACGGGAGTTATGAATTGTTATCATGCCTTTCTGGCCGGAGACTTGGTTCAGCCGGTTGTTACTGCTGAACTAGATCAGATTCATCCCGATGATGTTGAAGAAATGGGTAGCTCGTGGCAAATCGCCACGGACGTTTTCCGTGCAAAGAAGTTTACTAAGAGGACGGGTAGAAACATTTGTAACATGCCTAATAACCAAAAGGTGGTCTTTAATAAAGAGACCATCAGAAGCTACAACTGTCACGAGCTCGGTCATTTTGCTCGTGAATGCACTAATCCAGCTAAAGATGGAAATACAGAAAGGGCATTGGTTCCAGTTGGAAATGATCGGGGTGAGGTTGGAGGTAGTTCGGGAAATGGTGAAAGAGGTATGGTTGCTCAAACGTTCTCGTGGGAAGGTCAGATGGTTGCGCTTAACATTGGGAATCAACCTGCAAATTTCGCCACAGTTGAAGACTCTGAGGAGGAAAACACTGCTGAGGAGAAGGTCAAGGAACTCTAGTTTGCTTACATGGCATTCACTTCTCCAGATCCATCTGAGGTACGTTTTCAACCATGCTCTTTAAATTGTTGTGAAAAACTAGAAATGTTTAAGCTTCATAACGACAGCCTAATTAGAGACATGGAGAGAATAAAATCAGAAAATTTTAAACTTAAGAAAAATGAAAAGGGATTTTTAGACAAAATTGAATCTCTTAACAAAGACATTAAGAAACTTACGTCTGATTTTAGCATAAAGAGCTGTCACCATCGTGATGCGAAACAAGAAATTGCTGAGTTAACTGCCAAACTAGAAGCCTCAAAGTTAGAAATCTTGTATCTAACTGGCATTCACTTCTCCAGATCCATCTGAGGTACGTTTTCAACCATGCTCTTTAAATTGTTGTGAAAAACTAGAAATGTTTAAGCTTCATAACGACAGCCTAATTAGAGACATGGAGAGAATAAAATCAGAAAATTTTAAACTTAAGAAAAATGAAAAGGGATTTTTAGACAAAATTGAATCTCTTAACAAAGACATTAAGAAACTTACGTCTGATTTTAGCATAAAGAGCTGTCACCATCGTGATGCGAAACAAGAAATTGCTGAGTTAACTGCCAAACTAGAAGCCTCAAAGTTAGAAATCTTGTATCTAACTAACAAGTTTAAAAAGGCTGAACTTGATTTTAAAAAATTCGATGGTTCCAGTAAAGTAGTTAACTCAATGATTGAGAACCAATTGTGGTGGAAGGAAAATGAAGGTGAGGGAATAGGATACAGTCAAGTTCCCTCACCTTACAACCACAATTATGTCCCTACCCCTGTTACCAAAGAACAGTAAGAAAAGATAAAAGACATGAAGTGTGGTAAACAGGATAAGGGTGAGGGGGCCGGTTCTACAAACACCGGTCCATCTACCTCAAGTATGAATGATTCTAACGTGTCTACTTCATGTGCAGAAAAAGTAATTGTGAAGGAGTGGACTGATGAGGATGACGACCCTAGTTTTGATTTTGATAATAATTTTATTTCTAATGTTTTCTTTAGAACCTCATGTTTTGAATTCTGTTATTTCGACTGTTTGTGTGGGCTCTGTTTAAAGAGCAAGGATTCTTGTGTGGTTGATTCGGTTGAAACTTTAACTCTAATAATGTGGTTTCCAATAAAAACAAAAATTCAAAAATACAATACAAAATTTCAAAAAATTCAGAAAAATATGTTGCACCTAAGTTTGTCAAGGAGAGATGCTCTAAAGACAAACAAGGGGATAAGTTCAAGAGGGGTGATCATAATTCTCGCAAAACTAAGTAAACTGATCCACACAACCAGTCCAGACAAGGAGTTGCCCAAAATGATTTTTTTATAAAACGTCAGACATGTTTTAACTGTGGCACTCCTGGTCATATTGCCAGAAACTGTCCACATCGTCCGTACATTCCCTACTATGGATTTTATCAAAGGAATATGCCTTATATGCCTCATAACACTTACAGACAAGAATTCAGGCATTGTCCAGCTAGTTCCTTTGACGATGATTGGAATCAAAACAAGTCTGGCAGGTTTGGTCCTTATCAGAACAAACCGAACAGATACAAAGGAATAGTCAGAAAGGATGTTTCAAATTCAAATTCAAACATAAAAACAAAGACTAAGTCCAAACAGGAGAAACGGACAGATTCGTCTCCTCCCACGTCCAAATCACCGGAGGTTACGACAACCATTCGTACATATAACTCCAAGTCTCACAGACTTAGATGGTTGCCTAAATCTCCAGCCAAAGAGTCAACAAAATCTATTTTTGATGATAAAAGGATATGTCATGGCAATCCGTGACAACTGTAGACGAATCAGGGTCACCCAGTGTAAGTAAGGACTGGGTACCAGAAGCTAACTAATCCAGCGTTTCATGCAGGGACAGCTATGGAGGAATATCATCAGACCTTGGTATGTTGATAGTTGCTGTTCCAGGCACATGAAAGGAGACATCACCCAACTACACGACATTCAAACATTTAATGGTGGGTATGTTTCCATTGCGGGAGGAGAAAAAGGAAAGATCACTCAAAAGGGTACTGTAAGTAACGGTGTGTTGAAGTTTGAAAATGTTAATTTTGTTCCAGAATTGAAGCAAAGTCTTTTAAGCGTATCACAAATTTGTGACAAAGATTTCTCAACTCACTTTACTAAAAAGGAGTGCTTTATTCTGAAACCTGGTATAATCATACCAGAAGAATGGATTCTTGTTCGATCACAATGAAAAGATAATGCTTATGTGATTGACAGGAACAAAAATGTTCCTGGCGAAATAACCTGTTTGTTTTCAAAAGTGCCAGAACATAATGCGATGCTTTGGCATCTTCGGCTTGGTCATGCTAATACAAAAAATCTAAATCGTCTTGCTAAAATCAATTTAGTGCGTGGTCTACCAATCAAGGATTTTGTGACTGTTGAAAAATGTGTGGCTTGTGCTCTGGGTAAACATCATCGAAAATCTCATAAGCCTAAATTAATTAATACCATCTCATCAGTTTTTCAGTTACTTCATATGGACCTCTTTGGGCCGGTCCATGTCTTAAGTTTGTCTCGTAGCTCCTATTGTCTTGTTGTTACTGATGACTACTCACGTTTTACATGGGTGTTTTTCTGGTCAAATTAGAGTGAAACTGCAGATTTGATCAAGAAGTTTGTGGTATTAATGGAGAATCAACTGAACGTAAAGCTTAAAGGAATCTGTTGTGATAATGGAACGGAATTCAAGAATGTAGTTTTGAATCATTTTTGCTTAGAAAAAGGGGTGCTACGTCAGTACAGTGCTCCACAGACGCCTCAACAAAATGGTGTTGCTGAAAGAAGAAACATAACTCTAATCGAAGCAGCAAGAACGATGCTATGTGACTCTAAGCTGCCACTGTTTTTCTGGGCAGAAGCCATCAATACGGCATGTTATGTTCAGAACCGGGTGATAATCAATAAGTCCAAGATGAAGACTCCATATGAGATCGTTTATGGTCATCAACCCACTGTTGCTCATTTCAGAGCTTTCGGGTGTCCGTGCACATTACTAAATCTAGAAACCATTCCTAAATTAGGGGTCGCAGCGGATGAGTGTTACTTCGTTGGATATGCGAGAAATACAACATATAGAGTTTACAACAGTCAACTAAGCAGATTCTAGAGTATTATGAAGTTCGTTTGCTAGAAGAAAATGAGATTGACGCCCGTGTCGGTCCTAATTTGTTATTCGACTACAATGAATTCTTCAAGCCCTTCAATGTATTTCCAGTCATCAACACAGACTCTCAAGGTGGTTCCACAGTGAAAATTACACGAGACAGTTCTCCGTCACAGTCTCATATTTCTCCGTTACTGGATGATGAGGTTATTGAGCTGACTAGTGCTTCGACCACTTCAGATAATCAGCCTAACCAACTTTCAGAGACCGATCATTCACAAATCTCGTCTGAGAATACTACAATGTTGAGGGGGAGAGTTCCGTTCATCAGATATTCGGGAGCACACTGTTTCCTGATGCCATTCCAGATGAATACCGTTGCGAGCACCTCGTACTCTCACAGTACAGCAACGTATGGATGGAAAAACCCCCTTACTGATTCCGGGGAGAACGTAACAAATCTTCAACCTAATAGTGATGTTTGTGATCAGCCTATTCCATCAAGAACCCAAAAGAATCATCCGATTGAAAACATCATAGGTCCCATTGAAGCAGGTGTGTCCACTAGAAGTCATACCGGACATATAAACAGTTGTATTTTTTCCTGTTTCATATCTTAAATCGAGCCAAAGAATGTTGAAATGGCACTTCAAGAACCTAGTTGGGTTGATTCTATGCATGAAGAACTCAATCAGTTTGATAAGTTGAAAGTTTGGAGATTGGTTAAACTGCCAGAAGGAAAGAAAGCTCTTGATACAAGATGGGTATTCAGGAACAAGCAAGATGACACCGGGGTTATTGTTCATAATAAGGCACGATTGGTAGTTCGTAGGTTTCGCCAGGTAGAAGGGTTAGATTACACAGAGGTCTATGCTCCAGTAGCTAAACTTGAGGCAATTAGAATTTTTCTGGCCTATGCATCATATATGGGTTTCACAGTTTATCAGATGGACGTTAAAACAACGTTTTTGTATGGTGAGGTCAAAGAAGAAATTTATGTTGATCAGCCACCGGGTTTCATTGACTCTAAGAAACCAAATCATGTTTACAAGTTAGACAAGGCTTTGTACAGGTTACATCAGGCTCCACGGGCTTGTTATGCTACACTGACCGCGCACCTACTTGACCACGGCTACAAGCGGGGAACGATTGATCAAATGTTTTTCCGGAAAACTGTCGGAAAGGATTTGATCCTGGTCCAGATTTATGTTGATGACATCATCTTCGGTTCCACTAGTGCTGACTTGTGCAAAGAATTTGAAGGTGTTATGAAGAAAAGATTTGAGATGAGTTCGTTGGGTGAAATGACAACGTTTCTAGGCTTACAGGTTCGCCAAAGTCCAACGAGAATTTTGCTACATCAAGGAAAGTATGTTGACGATATGCTGGCTAAGTTTGAGCTTCAAGATTCCAAGAGTGCAAATACTCCAATGGCAGAAAGACCGCTATTATCATCTGATCCTGAAGGGAGTCCCGTAGATCAAACATACTATCGATCGATGATCGGGTCTCTGATGTATCTCACATCTAGCCATCTCGACACAATTTTCGCAGTCTGCCAATGTGCTAGCTTCCAGGCTAATCCTAAACTCTCTCATTTAATTGCTATTAAACGTATTTTTAGATATCTGAAGGGATAACCGAAGTTAGGTCTTTGGTATCCCAAAGAATCAAAATTTAATCTTTATGCTTTTGCTGATAGCAATTATGGTGGAGGTGACACTGATAGGAAATCCACGTCAGTCGGTTGCCAGTTTCTCGGAGATCGGCTCATTTCATAGCAGTGTAAGAAACAACAAACAGTCTCCACCTCGACAGCCGAAGCAGAGTATGTTGCCGCATCCGCTTGCTGCTCTCAGGTTATCTTGATGCAAAACCAGTTGCTGGAATACGGTTTGGAATTTCTTGACACTCCTATTTTTTGTGATAATGATGCAGCCATTGCCATTGTGAAAAACCCAGTCCAACACTAAAAAACCAAGCACATCGATATTAAAATTCATTTTATTCGTGACTGTTTCGATCAGATTTTGATTCATCTTGAACAAGTCCACACCGATAACAACGTGGCGGACTTATTTACAAAACCGGTCGGAACAGCAAAATTTAATATGCTTGTGAGTTTTCTTAAAATGCTTCGTTTCGAGGATTGAGTCTTTCTGGGGATAAATTTGTTCAGTTTTGTTTATTTTTGCACAAATTTAGGGGGAGATAAATCAAAAAGACAAAAATAGTGTGTGTTCGTTGTCTTCTTTATTATTTAAAAAAAAGGTTTTTTAAAGATTCGTTTTCGCTTAAAATTATGTCGGTTGCTCAATTTCGAAGGACATATACTTGTATATGGTTGGTCCGGTGTTCTACT
Source organism: Bidens hawaiensis (assembly GCF_021521415.1). Classification (NCBI taxonomy): domain Eukaryota; kingdom Viridiplantae; phylum Streptophyta; class Magnoliopsida; order Asterales; family Asteraceae; genus Bidens; species Bidens hawaiensis. The sequence goes on from NW_027491042.1 coordinate 1,868,462, forward strand.
TCTAGTTTCACAGGATAGCCATTTACCTAACGACTGAAAGCGCCCGGGGCGATTATGATGAGTTTTTTGTGTTCTGTATTCTTTCATTTAAAATTATGTCAGTAACTCTGAGCTGGAAGGACATGGGTTTTCATGCATGTTTGGTCCAGTTAACCACTTGTGGTTACAATGGATAGCCATTTACCTGAAATTGACCGGGGTGTCTGAATCCTTAACACGTGTGTTTTTCTTAACTCCTTGGGAAGTGATATTACTATTCAGTTAACATATTTTTAGAAGCTTTAAAATATTTTCAAATGAAAATTGATCCAACCCTTGGAAAGTGATAGATAAATTGTTTCTGTGTGCCTAACGGGTGAAGTTATTAAGCTTAAAAGGCTCTAGAACAGTCATCGATGTGTATGGTACTTTCCACGATGCGTAAGAGTTAAAGTGATATAAACTAAATTTGCTAAACTTAATGTGGAGAGTCATTTTGAAGACAGGTGCATGTCTCCAGATACATCTCTCCGAATGATAGGCAGAAAAGCAATTACCCAGTCATACACGAGCCCGTTAGTGTCTTGATCACCAAAAATACTGTATCGTCAAGCTAATGCTATTATTATTATTATTATTATTATTAAAAAAATAATTGTTGTGTTTGAAGTCATTTATGTCTGTTAAAGTTATCTCATTTTCAATACTTAAAGGGTCAAAGTAGAACTACAGAGATGGGGGCACACAAGTAAGTCCTGTCATGTCTCGAATGAAAGGCTTGTCAGTTTACAGGCACTAAGTCCAACGTTCAACCTTAAAACTAAGCCTGCTTTGTATAAAATTATTTTGATCAAGCACTAGGGGGTTGGAGTCAAATTGGGGTGATCTGAGGAAAGCCAAATACGCTTTGAGAAGAGATAGGAGGCATCATAGGTCCATGAATGATGTCCATCTAAGCTTTATGCCTAACTGAACCTTAATCATATCACTGATGCGATGAAAGATCATGCTAAGTATGGGACAGCCTCTTAAACGATATGATTCCATGTTCGGATCTTTTCATAAAAGGGCGGCAGCTTTACGAAGAACTGAAATTTGATCCCGACGTTAAAATAAAGGGAGTTGTCTTACTTGTGTGTGGATAATTTATTTCTGTTTTATTTGATTTCATCTTATTTTATTTTATCCTGTCTTGGCTAATATTACCTTTCTTCGAAATTACTCTCCTCGAAACGTTTGTGTAAATTGTGTTTTTCTTAAACTTGGGTTTTGAAAGATTTGGATCTTTTCTAATGGGTCATTAACTTGGTTGGGCTGGTTTTGGCTTTCGGCTTATTTTGAGCCCGTTAAAGAGTTTTCGGCCCACTTGGCCTTGGTATAAGTAATCTGCTAAAGGGTCCCTTCTCTCATATTTTCAACTCTCCAACTATCCTAGCCGAGATCTCTTCTCTCAATCATCTGTGTCGTGATTTAAACCCTTTCAATTAACCTCAGCTTAAAGTGTTCTTCTTTGACTAGCAGGTACTAAACAAGGATGATATTTGGGATTCATGTACTGACAGTGTTTTGGCTAAGGCTACTGTAACTTGATTTGATGAATCAAAAGTGGATTCTTGCCTATTTAGGAATTCCGGTGGATTTCTTAGGGTTGAATTATGGGTTTTCAGTTGATTACTTGTGGATTATTTGCTGGTTTAATGAAGGTTTTTGGGGATCTCGGTAGGTGGAAGATGATTACACATATTCCAAGGTGGAATCAAAGGGGTTCTCTGCCCTAGCTGGCAAAGAATTCTCGGTTTGACTTTCGTTGACCGAGAACTCCCATATCTTGTCATATAATCTCGTTTTCGGTCATTTATTGACAAAGAACTCCTCTGTTCTAGGTTAAATGTGCTAACCGAGAACCTCTGTTCTCGGTTGATATTCATTGATCTCTGTTGACCGAGAACTCCCTTACTTTAAACGAGACCCCCCCTGCCGGGCCCAATTCTCACCGTTTGGGCCCAGATCTTCACTGTGGTATAATATTGGGTCACTCCAATGTAGCCTGGACTGTCACATTAGTTTATTTGGACCCACTTATGCTTAATAATCCAAGTGTATCTTAATATATGGTTCAAATGTCAGTTACTATTATCTAACTTGTTAAGTTTGGTGCAGATATGGCCGATCAGAGCTCGTTAAAGTATGTTGATACTCATAACATAGCTGGTCACTTGTATGATCCACCATTGGCTCACAAAGAATTCAAGTCGATGATAGTCGAACTCAATACTTGCATAATTTCTCATGCTCTTCGTGAGAATCCTGTCATTTGCAAGAAGATGGTTACTGATTTCTGGAACAATGCAAAGATCAATACTCCAGGGGCAGATGGAGTTATTTCGATCGATTCCAAAATACAGACAAAGCCAGTTACTGTTACTGAAGCCATTATCAGAGAGGTACTTTTGTTTTGGGATCAACCCGACTACCCAACAGAGTACTCTGCAGCTGAAGTTACTGTAGTTATTACAAGAATGGGGTATGAAGGCACTTATCCACCGGCAATCAAGAAACTGTTTCACCCTTACTGGAAATACCTATTGCACACGTTCTAGACATGTATCTCAGGAGGAAAGGGGGTTTCAGATGAAATCAGTCACACCCAAATGTCTGCCGTTGCTGCTCTGATCATGGGTTGGAATTACATCTATTCCAAGTTTGTTTTCAATGAAATGATGAGCAATCTAAGGGCAAATAAGAAGGAGATGTTCTTGATGTACCCAAGGTTTTACAGATGATTTTTGATTCTCATTACGCCGACTTGGTTAAAACTGTTGAGACATTGGACATGAAGTCTATGGGACCGAATTCCTTTGGGTTAATGAAGCAGTCAAGAAAAGGAGCCAAAGTAGTTTACAGGGGATTGAGACCTCTGGTAAAATTCGGTCATTTTGCTGAGACCGAAGCTGAGCCAGTCATAGCTCAGGTTGCTGACGAACATGTGGCACCAGCTCAACCACGTGCTGCTACATTTGAGATTTCCGATGATGAAGAAGATGAAGAAGAGCACCATCAACCAAGTACTCTTACAGATGATGAAAGACTAAAAGCCCTTGAAGCTGCTAAAGTCCTATTTCAGTCAACTGCTCGGAAGCCTCCTCTGACAGTTACTGAAAACACTGAGGAAGAGTATGTTGAAGAACCAACTGCTGATCTCATTCATCGTAAACGAAAAAGGGATGACTTGAGATCTAGCGAGTTGGACAGTGAAGTTGAAACAATCACAGTTACACCAACACAGACACCCACACCAACACCAGAATCAACTACCAGCCCTCAACAACACACCGATCAATCAGAATCGCATGCTTCTGACTCACAAACTGAACCAGTTGCACTTACTGCTGAGCCGTCATTCATGGAGTTATTGTCCAGCGATTTTGGTGATGATTTTGATTTTGAAACAGATATTCCACATACTGATACTGCAGACATTCCCTCTGGATCATCCGGTTAAGTTGATCAAGGTCAGTTGAGCTCATGTGTTTCAGAAAAGGTTGCTCAAATCCTTGCCATGCAGGAAAATTATCTTCAGGACAAGGGAAAAGGAGTGGTTCTTCAGAATGTTCCTGTTGATGTTCAAGCTCTACAGCGTCGTGTATTTGAACTAGAGCAGGATTCAGTGATTAAAGATGTCCGTATTCAGGAACTTGAGGCTAGCAACTCAGATAAAGATTCCAAGATTAAAGAGCTGCAGTCTGGCATGGGAGGTTTAACAGCTATGTATCTCGATCTCCAACAAAAGCTATTTCAGAAGTTTGGAGATGAGTTCAAAAGTAGTGAAGATATGGTATATAAAACTCCCATTGCTGATCATGACAAAGATCCTGATTTCATCCAGACGATAACACTGGTGTCAGTCGACAAGAAGAATCAGAGTCTCTAAACCAGTACTTGAATGCACCATCTGTCACAAAAGAAAAATCTGACAGAATTAAGAAGAAACTACTTGAAAATGGAAAGAAGAAATTGCTGGTAATGAAGAACTCAGATCAGAATGTTGTGTCTTCGGATCACCCAGAGAGATATGCTGTTACGCTTTAAAAGGGATTTTCTCATAAATATGGTGATCGATCTGGAGTCTTATCCTGGGGTTTTGATACAGATAAGAACATGTGGTAGGTTAAGAGAAATTTAGGGACAATGGAGTATTATAAAAGGATGAAGGACTTTGGTTCTTGGACTACGGTTGATTTGAGTGACTTAATTAATGCTCCATTTACCAATCAATCAAATGACAAAAGAGGAACATATTTTTTCAATTTTCTGAAGCGTCAAGTTGATAGAGGATTTCCACACATGACTACTGCCGACTCCTTCCTGAAGAAAGCCAAAGGAGTCTTGGATCCAAGAACTGGGAAAACTATGGTAAATGTGATGTGGCCTCCCACAAAGAAAGCTACTTACATTCCCGTACCAGGTGCCATTCCCGATGGTACATTGGATAACATGAGATTCTGGTCCTATAATCCTTTTACTGCCACAGCTGTTGTCAAACTACAAAAAGGGAAAGGTGAATATCGCTTTGTTGACCCTAAGGATTTGTTGAAATTTTATGAGAAGGATATCATGACACTCAGCACGCAACAGATTGTTGTTGATGGTATTTTTGAAACAGCTGCCAAAGAATACACAAGCATGGTGGCATCTATCATCAATAACAAGTTTTGGGCTGGAGGATTGAAGGATGCTGATATTGATTACATGGAGGAAGAGTAAAGATAAAGCTACAATCCAAGGGGGATATTGTTGGGCTTAATTTTGTGGTTTGAGCTTGATTTGTACTTAGTTCTAGTCATTTGGGCTGGGGCTTTTGGGTGTGTATGTAAACCGAGAACACTTATGTGTTCTCGGTGGGCTTTTGGTGTTTGGGCCGGTTTGATTGATTGTATTGCCTATATATAGTCTTGTTATGTATAGGGTTAAAGGTTATTCATTCCTAGCATTGTGATCTATCATTGTAAGTGCTTAAGCACCCGACGTATTCAATAATATACGTGTGTTTTGAAGAAATTCCGTGTTACTTTTACTGTTCATATTCGTGTTCTTGAATCATCGAGTGTTGGTATTCCGCATCAATACTTGTTTAGTTGATATCATATTGTAGTGATCCAGATTCGGGACTTACAAGTTGAGCCGCCAAGACACTCAAGTTACCATCCACCAACAATACCGATGTATCATCCTTCTGAAGTACCAACGTACCACCCAACGGATATCCCTATATACCAACCATCGGAGGTACCGCAATACTTCCCGACTGGGTATGTACCGCCAAATCCACATCCATCATATGCCTTCCTATCCAACTTACCTATCAAGGAAGAACCAAGATCCCCATCTTCCGACTGGATGAAATGTCATTCCGATCCATGCCGATGGTATACCGGAAGCTCTAGTTTTAATGAAGTCAGCTCTCAACCAAACAATAATGAAGGGCCGTCCCGCAAACCAAAAAGAGGATAATGATGCCTTTTGAAAGTTTCCAGATGCCCCCAATAAACATTGAGACTACACAACCCATGGAGGAAAATGAACCGGAAGAAGAACCCGAAGAAGAGGAGGATCCCGATGAAGACCCCGAGGAAGAAGATGTTAGTGCACGGTTTTGCGTCTCGAGTCTTTGTAATTATCATTAATGTTTATTTTATATTTAAATGTAATATTTAAATGTTTATATATCTAATTCGTTACGTTTGAGTCTAGTTCGCTAAGAATGTTAGCGAATTAAGACTAGTTCGTTAAGGTTAAGTCTAGTTCGCTAGGGATGTTAGCGAACTAGGACATTATAATGTATTCCCTCCTGATTCGTTAGGGAATGTTAACGAATCAGGGGGAGGTTCGTTAACTTAACGAAGGGGATGCTGGTTCGCTAGGGGATGTTAGCAAACCGGATCGTCTTCTATAAATAGTGAACCACTGTTCACTTGTAAGGGTTGAAGTTTTGAGAGAATTAATATTATTCAGAAAGATTTAAAGTATTCTCTCTCTATCTATCAAGCTTCACAATAAACATACTGATAATATATACTACATACTAATAGCAATCAAACTAACGTATTAGAGAGCTAGATCCGGATAATTAATATTAACATATAGATCTGGATTAGATCTAAGTTATTATATATATTGATTCGAACGATTTAGAAAGGGATCAAACAAGTGGTATCAGAGCTTTCGGGGCTCAATTCGCTTGGTTTGATTGTTATTGTTATAGTTTTTGTGTTTATTTTCTGTTTGGATTGAGTTTGAATCTATTTGAGTTGATTTGGATTGAATCTGGATGGATTAGAGTGAATCTGGTTTAGTTAAGGTATTATTGATGTTCAATTGAGTGGAATTGGATTGTGGATTGGATTTGTGATGTTTATTATGTTTTCGGTTTGAGTCCGTAAACAGAGGATTAGTTTTGGTTGAAATTGATTCGTGTATTGTGATGATCGGTTACGAGATGTGTTGGGTTGAATTCGCGTTGTGATTACGAAGATTTTGGTATATTATTTGTTAAGTTTGGTTAAGAATTGAGTGAGTATTACGAATATGGAATTGATAAGTTTCTGGGTTTGATCTTCATATTTCTGGAAAATTGTTCTTGAATGTTTGAAGATTTGAAGATGAATGCGATTCGTTATAAAGTTTCAAACGATTCGCTATGTCTTTAACTTTATTCGCTATCAGTTCTTGCCATTCGCTAATCAGTTCGCTAACTGATTCGTGTGAGTTAATCAATTCGTGCCATCTAGTTCGTTAACTAGATAACTGATTCGTTTGACACATGTTTGTCTTGGAATTTGTGCTCTAACAACTTTTTGCCACGTGGCAGAAAGGAATCAAGTTTGTTACAAACGGTTGTAACAACCTGATTCGTTATAGTATAATTCGCTATCAACTGTAGCTGATTCGTTAAGTTGACTTGGTCAATTCGTGTGATCAATTCGTTAAGTTGACTTGGTCAATTCGTGTGATCAATTCGTTAAGTTGACTTGGTCAATTCGTGTGATCAATTCGTTAAGTTGACTTGGTCAATTCGTTTGGTCAATTCGTTAGGTTGACTTGTGATTCGTTAAACTTTCATCACATTCGATATCTGTTTCGCCTTTTGGGTGATTCGTTAACTTTATTTGTGATTCGTTAAGTTGACTCGCTAGGTTGACTTTTGATTCACTAACACACTCACCTCATTCATTAAGACTTGATTCGTTAAGACTCAATTCGCTACACTATTCACAGTTCGCTCAACCTTGTTCATTGATTCGTTAAACACAATGTGTAGTTCGCTATAACTGTACACTTGTTTATTTTCAAATATGGCCGGTATGTATGCATTGGCGTCTCAAAATATGTTGATGCAACAGATGTTGCAACTTGATACCGAGATAGGATCACATTCTAAATGTCCAAGATTGATGAAGTTCAGTGACTTTGCCAAATGGGAACCTCGGTTTGGTGCACATTTGGGATCTGTTCATCCTGACTGCTCATATTGTCTTGATGAGGTTTATGTTGCACCAATGATTGGTGATGATACTATTGGGTATACTCCTAAAGCTGTTTCTCAATACTCACAAGAAGAGAAGAAAGCTTTAGAAATCGAGATAAAAGCATATTATACTTTGACTATGGCTTTACCAGAGAATATTTTTCATCAAGTTGGAAGTATCAAGAGATGTGCATCTTTGTTTCAACATCTGCGGATGAGAAGCATGGGTAACACAGCTGAGAGTAAGAAAGTGATGCTCAAGTTTCAATTTCGAAACTTTAATTTATTGAAAGGAGAAACAGTTGAAGAGATGACTACAAGATTTAGTCACTTAATTGCTGAAATGGACAAAATTGAAAACTTCTGAAAGAGATAAAATTGACACTATCAAGAGTGTGCTTCCTAGTTCCTATTCAACATTTCTCATGGTTTTGAAAGAAAATGATTATTTTCTGAATAAAGATTTGACAGCACTTGAATTTCTACAAAAGATCGAAGCTAGAGAATATGATCTTAAGTGTCAAAAATCTTCCAAAGAAAATCAAGATCCGGCTTTCTACGGTGGAAGTATGCCTCTCAGTTCAACAATCTCACCAATCACTGCTTTTCTAACTCATGCCGCAAGTGAAAAAGAATCTGCTATATTTAATTATCCAAAAGTTTGTTTCTACTCTGCTGGTAATTCAGGTGGTTCTGGAAGTTCTACTAGTACCAATTCATTTGCTGCACCACCTAGTGTGAATATGAAGGAAGCTGAGCAAAACTTTGCTTTTCTGACGGCATTTATGTCTTCATATGAAAACTTGGTGAGTAGTAAAATTGCCACAAGTGAGTTAACTGATGAGGATTATGATCAGATAGATCCGGATGATCTAGAGATCATGGATTTGAAATGGAATATGGCCATGATTGTTCGTAAAGTTAAAAGATTCATGCAGAGAACTGGAAAAGATCTTCCAGCGTTAAACAAGAAGTTGGGTTTTGACAAATTAAAGGTGAAGTGTTATAATTGTCAAGAATTCGGGTATTTCGCAAAGGAATGTGACAAACCAAGAAAAGAATACACTGGACCTCGTGGTCAAAGTCAAAATGCTTCTTCACCACGAGGAAGTGATGTTGAAAAGAAACCATCTTCTTCTACAACACAAGCAATGTTAGCAGACGGAACTGATTGGTCACAACGGCTACTTTGCAATGATGTTCAAGCAAATTTAGCTATGTTTGGGTTACATGAAGATTGTCAAGATGCTACTGGTAGCGTGATGTCTTGAGATAATGATTCTGGATCTGATTCTGACGATTCTTTCGACAAGACTTCTAAATCAATGTTTGCTTGCATGGCTAAGATCAATGAGGTTAGTAATTCTATTTCTTCTACTTCATTTGTTAAAGCATCATGTGTTGACTGTGAATCTAACAACTCTAAGTTAGATGCTTTAAAAAATCAAAATGATAATCTTATAAGAGAAATTGCTTCTCTTAAGGACACTTATCGACAATCTCTTGAGTCTCAAATGAAATCTCGAGAAAATATTGAAGCATTATCGACAAGTAATCATGATCTCAAAGCCGAGTTATCTGTGAAAATGACCATTAATGACCAAAAGTTTCAGGAAATTTTGAAACATCGTTCTAAGATAACTGAGCTTGAGAATGAGGTTCTTGAGTTGAAGAACAAGTTGGGTAAATTTCGAAATTCTTCATTTTTATTGAATGAAATTATTGAAGTTTCTGGAAAACAAAAAGATTCTAAGAAAGGTATTGGTTTTGTTGAAATTCCACCACCTTTTAATAATGATTATAAAATTAATCCTTTTGCAAGAAAAGAAGAGGATTTGATTCAAAAGGAATCTGTGATTTCTGAAAAACCTAAAGTGGTTAAACCTGAAATTGTTAAACCCCAAGTTGCTCCTCAAAAATCTCATGTCCAAAGCAAAAAGGTGTTTGTTGAACACAATGACGAGGTCATTATCGAGGATGTGTTTGAACCAGAGATTATACACAAGAATAAGAACATTCCCAGTTCTAATCATATTCTGTACGAACGTCATGAATTTGAGGATGCAGTGTATGGTTCACACAAACCTCAAGGGAAAAAGGAAAATTCAAAGAATGTGAACTCTATGAAGGCAAAGAAGTCAGTTAAACCAAAAATTTCTGATGAGGATTTAATGCGTTTCATTAATCATTCTAGTTTTAAGTCATCTGCTGCTAGAGTTTTTAAGTTAAAGGGAATGGACACAATGTTCACTGAAAAAGATATTCCAATTAGTATCATTAAGCCTGAGCTAATTAAGAGTGTTTTTGTCAATGAAACTTCAAAAATTCAAGAACTTGAACGTGTGTATGCTCAAACAAAAACATCAGTTCAATCTAATCCATTGACTAAGGCAAAACAATTTTTAAAACAAGCTAAGAAGATTAACTTTGTTAAGTCAACTGGAACAGATACACTAAAAAGTTTTTCAAACAGTTCTAATTTAGATTTTTATCTAAAGAAGAAATTTGAATTATCTGATGAGTTTGCTAAGAGCATGACTAAAAATGTGAGTCTTCATCAACCATCTATTCCAATTTCTTCTAAACATCACCATCTGGACATGCGAACGTGTTTTTTATGCGGTCAACAAGGTCATGTTGTGAAGAATTGTAATCAACAGAACTTTCAAAATCTTCATCCTTTTATCAAGGACAAATCTAAACCAATTCCAATGGTTAAGGAGATTCTGAAACGACCTTTGTCATATGCTGATGATACTCATATTTTATTCTCTGATGTGAATCCTCGGAAGGTGTTGCATATCAATGAGACACACGGTCAAGTGAAACCAAAATTCATTCCAACTGAACCTATATGTCAAAACAGGAATTCAAACATTGTTCAGGCAGCTTATTTAAGACGAAAGTCTTAGAAGCCGGTAACTTATTCACAAGTGGCTGAACAACAATTGAAAACTGTTAAAGTTAATGATCATAGAGAAAACCAAAATGTGCCCAAGACTGAGGCCTGGGATGCCTTTTTGAACTAATCACTTTTGTTTGTGTGTAGGGTTCATCCAAGACCATTTCTGGTGAAAACTGGATCATGGATAGCGGATGTTCTCGTCATATTACCGGAAATCTCGACCTATTAACCAACGTAAGAAATATTCAAGGGGGTTATGTAGCGTTTGCTGGGAATTCTGGGGGCATGATCACACAAGAGGGTGATGTTTCAAATGGTCATATTACATTTGAAAAAGTAAATTATTGTGACAAGGTTGATCATAACTTATTGAGTGTATCGCAGATTTGTGATAAAAAGTACACTACAATATTTACTGACAAAGAGTGCCTTATCTTGAAACCGGGTTTTATTATTCCAGAGGATATGGTTGTCATGCGATCACCACGATCAAATGATATTTATGTCTTAAACATGAGTTCTAAGATATCAACATCGATCGAAACATGTTTTTGTCTCGAAAGCAACTGAGAAAGACTCGATTCTATGGCATCGAAGAATGGGTCACATTCATGTTAGAAAGATGAATTATTTAATGGCAAATAATTTAGTTGAGGGTGTTTTGTTAAAGAACTTTAAGTTATCTGATCATTGTGTTGTATGCAAAAAGGGCAAGCAGAAGAAGAAGACACATCCTTCTAAGTTATTGAATTCCATTAATACTCCTCTTGAACGACTTTATATGGATTTGTTTGGTCCAGTGAATCGTGCGAGTATTTCTGGAGACTGGTATTGTCTGGTTGTGAAAGATGATTATTCAAGATATTCATGGGTGTTATTTATGAGTTCAAAAGATCAAACACCTATTTTGGTACAAAACCTTATTACTAAGATAGAATCACTGTATAAACAAAAGGTGAGGAGAATCTGAAGTGATAATGGTACTGAATTCAAAAACACTAATTTGGATTTCTTTTGTATTCCAAAGGGAATTCACCGAGAATATAGTGCACCTTATGTACCACAACAAAATGGTGTTGCTGAAAGGAAAAATAGAACTCTGATTGAAGCTGCACGTACAATGCTTGCTGATTCAAAGCTTCCTATTCAATTTTGGAATGAATCAGTGAACACAGCTTGTTATACACTTAATCGGGTTCTAACAATAAAGCGACTCAAGAAGACAAGCTATGAAATATTAAATAACAGAAAACCTAATTTAAAGTACCTGGAACCATTTGGGTGTCCGTGTACAATGTTGAAGAAGGAATCGGGTAAATTTGATGAAAAGGCTATCGAAGGATATTTCTTGGGATATGCGTCTCCAAAGAAAAGAGTATTTAATTTTACATCTGGCTGTGTTGAAGAATGGTACCATGTGGACTGTCAAAAGTACACAACTCCTCCTCAAGGGAAAGGTCCAGACTGGATGTTTGATTACGATAGTTTATTTAATTCCTTTATTCCTTCGACTGAACACATCGATGAAGATCTGGTTAGAGCATACTTTGAAGAACATTTGAACATTCCAAGCTCTTCAAGTTCTAACGTAGTTGAAGTTCAACCAAATGCTACAACTGAAGAATCTCAAGTTGTTCCTCCAGTTGTTATTGATAGTGCTTCTACTTCTTCCGATGATGATCAAGCTGAGATTCAAGTTATTGATCTTGATAGTGATAATGCTTCATCTCCCGAGTTGGGTGAACATTAAACTAATTTATTTGATAATGTTGTTGTTCCTGAAAATCCTACTCTTCGGATTCATGGATATCATCCACAGGACAATATCATTGGCGAACTTGATGTGGGCGTTCGAACACGTCATTAAGTTGCTTCGTCAAGCGACAATAACGTATTGTGTGCTTACACTAATTTATACTCTTCGGGAATTGTGAATATTGCTAACTTCAATTGCTTTCTATCTCAAGTTGAGCCAACGACAGCTCGTAAGGCACTTGATGATCCTTCTTGGGTAGAAGCTATGCAAGAGGAATTACAACAGTTTGCACGATTGGGTGTTTGGGATTTAATAGACAAGCCTGCTAGAGTCAAGAAAGTTATTCCGACTAAGTGGGTATTTAAATGTAAAAAGGATGATCGAGGGGTGATTGTCAGAAACAAAGCACGTCTAGTGGTGCAAGGTTTTCATCAGCAAGAGGGTATTGATTATACTGAGGTATATGCTCCAGTTGCAAGATTAGAGTCGATTCGAATCTTCCTGGCTTATGCTACTTACAAGAATATCAAGGTCTATCAAATGGATGTTAAAAGTGCATTTCTCAATGGTGAACTACATGAGGAAGTGTTTGTTCAACAACCACCTGGTTTTGAAGATCCTGATTATCCAGACCGTGTTTACCGTTTAAACAAGACCTTGTATGGTCTACATCAAGCCCCGAGAGCTTGGTATGGCACGCTCGCCGACCATCTGACTGATAATGGCTTCAAACTAGGAACTGTTGACTGTACTTTATTTCATAAAACTGTTGGTGATGATCTTCTTCTAGTCTAGATTTATGTTGATGATATTATATTTGGGTCTACAAATGACACTTTATGTAAGGAATTCGAGAAGTCCATGCAAACCAAGTTCGAAATGAGCTCGATGGGAGAGATGAATTTCTTTTTAGGGCTGCAGGTTCATCAATCTGATAAGGGAATCTTCATTCATCAGACTAAATATGTGAACGATGTCTTGAGCCGATTCAAGATAACTGCCGGAAAAATCCCTTCAACTCCTCTTCCAGTGGGTCACAATTTATCACCGGATGAATTGGAGGATACTGTTGATCCGACCCTTTATCGTGCTATGATTGGTTCTCTAATGTATTTAACTGCTTCTCGACCCGACATAATGTTTGCTATTTGTGTGTGTGCTAGGTACCAAGCTAGTCCCCGAGTGACTCACCTGGCAGCGGTTAAGCGTATTTTGCAATATCTACGGGGAAATCCTGACATCGGGTTATGGTACCCCAAAGATAATACTTTTGATTTTACCGCCTACTCATATTCAGATTATGGAGGATGCAAGATCAACTTCAAATCAACGACTGCAGGATGTCAATTTTTAGGAAACCGGCTTGTTTCCTGGCAGTGTAAGAAGAAGACAACGGTCTCTACTTCAACCGCCCAAGCTGAATATGTTGCAGCCTCGAGTTGTTGTTCACAGGTTCTGTGGATACAACAACATCTTCGCGACTACGGTTTGAAGTTTCTTACTACTCCCATCTTGATTGATAATTCTGCTGCTATAAGTATCACCAAGAATCCCGTACAACATTCTAAAACGAAACATATCGAGATTCGACATCATTTTATACGGGATTGTTATGAAAAGAAATTAATTGATCTTGAGAAAGTGCACACAGATTTTCAAAAAGCCGATCTATTTACCAAAGCGTTCGATAAAACACGTTTTACTTTTTTGTTTGGTTTAAATGGATTGAAGACCCTTGCTGAGATCCTCAAATTAGGATAATTATTTTTTTAATTGCATTTACAGATTTAGTCTTATTTTATGTTTTAGGTTTTAGGGGGAGAAATCTAGAAAATACAAAAAGAATTAAGGAAAAATTCAAAAATATTGTGATTTCTGTTCTTTAAGTTTTTCCTTTAAAATTTAGAAAAATCAAAAACATTTAAAATCCGAAAATCCAAAAAGATTGTGAAGTTTATTTTGTTTATAGGAAATTTGAAAAAGACAAAAATATTGTGTTTTTAAAGTTTGTACAGAGAAAAAACCAAAAAGATTTTTAGATTATTTTCTCGCTGAAAATTATGTCGGTTATTTAAGTTTATGAAGCTTGCTTGCATGTCTTGGTCCTATGATTCACTTTTGGATTGAAGGTTAGCCATTTATTTATTCTCTTAAGTTAACTGGGGCGATAAGATTTATCTTGTATTTATGTTTTATGCTCCTCAAAATTTTGAGTTTTTGAAGCAAAAAGGGAACATGATAGTACATTGATTATCTTGACCCCAAGTTCAGCAAAAAGTAAGCTTAAAAGACTGTGTGCTTAATTGCATTGGTGCATTGGTAGGTCTTAAAATAACCCAGTAGAGTAAAGTATGTGATATAAACATAAAGAAACGCTAGTCTCTAGCAAAAGTCTTGGTGAGGATGGCAGAAATGTAATGACCAGTCATACTAAAGCCTTATATTTGTTGATCACCCAAAAATCAAATAAAGCAAATAACAAGCGTTAATATTCGGGACACTGTGAGTCTTTTGCGGCTTAACTATCTGGATATTCATATGCATGAATATTTCACTCGCTTTCTAGAGCAAACCCAAAGTCATTAAACTTGATCACCGTTGTACCTCGTACAATTTAAATTACTGACTTGATCAAAATCCGCTGTTAGTCATACAATTGTTCCTCCCTTGCGTGCGTCTTAATACCATTAAGAAACGGACCCCAGGGGATACAATGTATGTAAGCCGACAGATGGACTCGTGCATACTCACTCACAGTAAAGGAAACTTGATGCATTGCTCTAAATTTCTCATTTGGTATCAAATTTTTGATCAACAATATAATGGTTTAAGTCAAGTTGGGGTGATTTGGCAAAAATCAAATTACGCTTGAACCGAGATTAGAGGCTGATAATTTCTGATATTCTGTGCTCTAATTGAACTATTTAATCATATCACAAAAATACTTGATTGTGTGTTATTAGACTTATGTGGACAACAATAACAATGACCGACTTATTGCCAGTCATAATATCGCTGAAATATAAAACTGTGATGGAAGGGCAATTTGGTCAATATGATTCTCTGCTCAAACTCAACAAAAATACAAAAATATGTACTGCTTTTGATAAAATCATTGAAAAACACAAAAAGATGGTCTATTTTAGAGGATTGGATATTCTTCTGTAAATACATTCTTTAATTCTTTATTTTTTACAAAATATCAAAAATAGTTTCGTCTTCTTTATAAAATATATTTAAATAATTTTTTTTAAATTATGTTTCGGTAATCTGAAACACTTTTAACGTATTAGGTTGTCGGGTTATAAGGGTTTCTCGATAATTTAACTTATTGATTTTATTTATTTTTTTATTTTATTTAATTTTACAATTAACTTGTAAAGATGATGCCCTCAAGAAACTCAGAAATGATGATGATGATCCTAACGAGTCTGATGCAGGAGGTGAGCCTAAACAATCGCATGGTTCATCCTCTGGTGCTGGTGTTAGTGGCGCTGATGATTCGAACAAACAGATAATTTCATATCAAGATCCAACAGCTGCCAAGCCGATAGAAATGATTGAGGCTAACACGGTGATATTTATTGATGAATTGGGGATGGTTAGAAGTGTGGTGAACAGAGATGAGATACAGATCGGTGAGTTTGTGATTAGATCTTTGACAAGGGAGCAGATCTCGATTCTACTTGGGCTAAATGACGATCAGCTGACTGCATTAGAGACTGAGCCCGATGTCGAAGTGATCAATGAGAATGTAATGGAAGATGATCCGTTATTTATGGATACGGATTTTATTTATGAGAACGAGGAGATTGAGATGGAGGATGTGACAGCTGATGAGTACCCGGACTTGTATCAACACGCAAATGTTGATCAAGGTGCTCCGGTATTTAATGAAAACGTAATTAAAGAGACTGAGGATGATTTGGAGAAGATTGTGCAACAGACTGTTCCTTCACTAAAAGAAGTGACTGATGATGACATTGAAAGATGGTTCAAACGCCAGAAAGTGGATAAGATCATCAGTGCTTTTCGGTATGTAGATAAAGAAAGAAAGGATACAGCTGCTGCTTGGATTGAGGCAAATCAGATGACTACCTTCAAGATTGTTTCTAAGGTACATGGTGATATTGTCTCATGGCTCTATGATTCAGACCTTAAGGTATGTATTGTGAAATGGGAAAAAGGTATCCAATATTACGAGAGGATAATGGATGTTTTAACATTACCGCGTTGGGATGTACGCACCCTCGCGAGACGTCCATTTATCAATCGTGGGGGTAACCGAACTGCTGAGTGGTTTCATTAACACTTACTGTTCGAGGTCAATCATGGCTTCAAATTCTTCAAACCCCAGGTCCCAAGACGTAAACGTACTGATGAGATTGATCCGAGGACCGGCTGGAAGAAACTTGTTTTGAAAGTGAAGCCACCAAAGACTATGAGAAGGGTTCCTGTGAAGACAATGCCTCAAGATATTCATCTGTCTTTCAACCGTTGGTACTATGACAATCGTACTGGCGAGGCCGTTATTGTTCATGGTCGAGGACTACAGACTGAGCTCATCAAGATAATCGATCCAATGTGGTTGGTTAATTTATCAGAGACAGACAATGACGTGCTACACAGGAAGCAGATTTTGTCTGAACGCCAAGAAGATTATGACCTGGCTATGCAATTCCAACGTGTTGTTCGTGTATGCCATGAACATGGGATTCATAGTTGCAGAGATTGGCAGACAAAGCGTTTCAAATAAGTTAAAGACAAAGAGCTCAAGACGAGGGGGTGTCTGTTAGTGCACGGTTTTGCGTCTCGAGTCTTTGTAATTATCATTAATGTTTATTTTATATTTAAATGTAATATTTAAATGTTTATTTATCTAATTCGTTACGTTTGAGTCTAGTTCGCTAAGAATGTTAGCGAATTAAGACTAGTTCGTTAAGGTTAAGTCTAGTTCGCTAGGGATGTTAGCGAACTAGGACATTATAATGTATTCCCTCCTGATTCGTTAGGGGATGTTAACGAATCAGGGGAGGTTCGTTAAGTTAACGAAGGGGATGCTGGTTCGCTAGGGGATGTTAGCGAACCAGATCGTCTTCTATAAATAGTGAACCACTGTTCACTTGTAAGGGTTGAAGTTTTGAGAGAATTAATATTATTCAGAAAGATTTAAAGTATTCTCTCTCTATCTCTCAAGCTTCACAATAAACATACTGATAATATATACTACATACTAATAGCAATCAAACTAACGTATTAGAGAGCTAGATCCGGATAATTAATATTAACATATAGATCTGGATTAGATCTAAGTTATTATATATATTGATTAGAACGATTTAGAAAGGGATCAAACAGAAGAGGACCCTGAGGAAGAGTCTGAGGAAGAACCGGAAGAAGAGCATCCTAATAATCCCAACGAGATATCAAGCTCAATGGAAGGATCACTCACTTCCCAAAACCCAAGCTATGGTTCCGTTGATCCATATGCCCAATACCTCGAGAAACTTAGGAACCAAGCTTCGTCAAGCTTCCCACCATTTCATGGAAGGATTCCATCAATTGAAGAACAAGCTGATGAGATTCGTGAGCAAAACCAAGCTGCCAAGACTTACCTCTACCTTTCATCCAATATGAATTACTTCCAGTATCCTGAACCAAGGAATTATTACGAAATGGTGACTTGGGTTACCGTGACCCACCACCACAGTATGGATACCCCAACGTAATCCCACAGTCATATGAAGAGCATTTGGATCATGCCCTGCACAAAACCGACGATTGGAGAAAGAAGGTGGCCGAGGAAGGAAAGAAAAAGAAGAGTATGGGAGAAACACATCTTCGTAAATGCAACAAATTAACAAAAGTTGTTAAGAAGTTTTTGAAGGACTGAAGATGGTGGCCATGTGAAGTTATGTGTAATATAGCTTGTTTGATATGTGAAATAAATATGTAACAAGAGAGTTGAAGCGTTCTTCGAATAAAGATAGGACAATCTATATATAAATATATCGTTGGAACGATATATATATATATATGTATGTGTAATATAAAATAAATATATATATCCTTTGTGATATATATATATGTGTGTAATAAATTATATGTGTTTAATAAAAGAAACGTTGTTAAAATTTTCAACTTAATTAAAAAAGAAAAAGAAAGAAAATGTTTGAGCAAAGTAACAACGAAAATGCTCGTAAAGAGAAAGAGATAAAAGATAAGGGGAAAGGTCCCGAGATTGAGAACGAGCGAGAGGAAGAAATTCCTAAAAAATACATGAAAAGATGATCAAGAAAGCGGTTAGGGAAGAATCCGAATTTAGATCTCAATCTAGACATTCTCAATCTGTTAATCCCTCTCATAGATCCGCAAAATCCCGTCCGAAACCGTCTCGAGTCGAGGAGAGTATGCATGAGTCTAATGCCGATGGTGGAGTTAAGCGTGAGTTCAAGAAACTCAAGATTAGTGGGTGTTCGTTTAAGGAGTTCAAGTACTTTAGACCGAAAGAGTTCCATGGTGATAAAGGAGCCATTTCAACCGTGAGATGGCTTGAGGAAATGGAGACAATCGTGATAACAAGAAAGTGCTCCGATGAGGAGAAGATCCAATATTCCGCCCTCATGTTCAAGGGTGAAGCCCTCGAGTGGTGGAATGCTCTGTTAATGAGCAAAGGAAGAGATATAATGTATAATCTGATTTGGAATGAATTCAAAGCCTTGTTGATGGAAAAATCCATGCATGAGACCGACCAAATCCAAACAAAATTTCTCAATCTTAAGGTCGTAGGAACGAATCTTCGTGAATACAACACAAAGTTTCACGAGTATTGCCGACTAGTTCCTCAGCTGGTGAATCCTGAATCCAGCAAGGTTACAAGATATATATGGTGACTGCCGCGGGAAATCCGCGATATGGTGAGGTCACACTTACCTCAAACCGCTGACTCTACGATGGAGTTAGCTGGTTACCTGATGGGCGGCATGGTTCGTAAAAAAGAAGAGGACAAGAAGGTGCCAACAACAACAGCTGCTCAAGGAAGGATTGGAGAAAGTTCCAACATCAAAGGCAAAGGCGTAAACCAAAACAACTCTACGCCATGCAAGACCTGTAGGAGGTATCACAAGGGTCGATGCAATTTCGCCCCGCCTCCTAAAGTGTGCGAGTCATGCAATCGCACGGGTCATGCGGCTGCTGACTGTTGGAAGAAGAAAATGACTTGCTACAACTGCAAGGAGATGGGCCATCTTAGTTTTGAATGCCCAAAGAACAAACCCGCTGCTGGTGGTGCAGGTGGAAGTGGCCAAAACAAGAAGGGAAACGCTCGAGTCTTTATACTCGACACAAAGAAGGCCACTGACATGCTGGAAACCATAACCGGTACGTTTCTAGTCAACGACACCTATGCTAGAGTTTTATTTGATTCGGGTGCCTGTTTGAGTTTTATAGATTATAGCTTTTGTAGTCTAATAAATGAACCTTTAACAAAATTAGATAAAACTCTAAGCTTCGAGACTGCTAGTGGCGAAATCGTTAAGATCTCCGAAGCCATTGAAAACGGAAAAATACTTCTAGCTGGTTATATTCTGCCTATTTGTTTGTTACCCATGAGTCTGGTTGGTTTTGATATTGTACTTGGTATGGATTAGTTATCCGATAACCATGCCCGTATCATCTGCAATAGCAAAACTGTTGAACTTCAAGCCCCCGATAAACGAACGATTCGAATTGAAGGGGACAAAGACGCTGGCCAAGTTAGCATAATTTCTATGATTAGGGCTAACAAATGTTTGAATCAAGGATGCCTCGCATTCATGGCCTACGTCACTGAAGAATCAAAGCCAAAAGAAATCAAAGACGTTCCTATCGTTTCCGACTTTTCTGACGTCTTTCCTAATGAACTTCCCGGAATCCCTCCCGATCATGAAGTAGAATTTAGGATCGATCTTATTCCCGGTACTGCTCCAATTGCCAAAGCTTCGTATCGTTTAGCGCCAACCAAGATGAAGGAGTTAAAGAAACAACTCGATGAGCATCTTGAGAAAGGCTTCATCCGACCAAGTTCGTCGCCTTGGGGAGCGCCAATTCTATTCGTCAAGAAGAAGGACGGATCTATGCGTATGTGTATCGATTATCGTGCGTTAAACAAAGTCACAATCAAACACTGATATCCACTTCCTCGTATCGATGATCTTTTCGACCAACTTCAAGGTGCTACTAGCTTCTTTTCTAAAATTGATCTTCGTTCCGGCTATCACCAACTCAAAGTCCAATCCGAGGATGTTCCAAAGACCGCGTTTCGAACAAGGTATGGACATTATGAGTTCACGGTTATGCCATTTGGACTTACTAATACCCCAGCTGCATTCATGGACATGATGAACCGTATTTTCAAGCCGTTCTTGGATAATTTGTTATCGTATTCATCGACGACATACTTATTTATTCTAAGTCAAAGGCTGATCACGAAGTCCGTCTTCGAACTTTGCTTGAAATTCTTAGAACCGAGAAGTTGTATGCTAAGTTTTCCAAACTCAAATTCTTGTTGCACGATATACAATTTCTTGGTCATATTATTAATGTTAACGGTATTCAAGTAGACCCCGCTAAGATTGAAGCTATCTATAAGTGGGAGGTCCCAAAATCGCCAACCGAGATTCGAAGTTTCTTAGGTTTGGCTGGCTATTACCGTAAGTTCATCGAAAACTTTTCTCGTATCACCGTTCCCTTAACTTCTCTAACTCGTAAGAACATCAAGTATGAATGGGGGCGAAACAACAAGAGGCGTTCGATATACTCAAACAAAAGCATACTCAAGCACCTATCTTGGCTTTGCCAGAAGGTACTGAGGATTTTGTAGTGTTTAGTGACGCATCTCATTCTGGCTTGGGATGCGTACTAAAGCAACGCAAGAAAGTAATCACCTACGCCTCTCGTCAACTCAAGGTACATGAAAAGAATTATACGATTCACGATTTAGAGTTAGGCGCCATTTTCTTCGCACTTAAGATATGGAGGCACTATCTCTATGGAGTAAGATTTGCCGTGTACACCGATCACAAAAGTCTAAAACATATCTTTGATCAAAAAGAGCTCAACATGCGCCAACGGCTATGGATGGAAACGCTCAATGACTATGATTACGAAATCGTCTATCATGAAGGTAAAGCCAACGTTGTGGCTGACGCCTTAAGTCGTAAAGAGCACGAGAAGCCCAAAAGAGTTCGAGCATTGCGACTAGAACTTCAAATTGATCTTATCGAACAAATCAAATCCGCTCAAACTCAAGCAATCAATGAAAACCAAATCTCCGATGAAAAACGTAATGGCACCATTGACTCGTTAGTCAAGGGTGATGATGGTATCCTTAGACTCGGTAATAGGATTTGGGTACCAATCGTTGGAGGCTTGCGTGAGAAAATCTTGAACGAAGCTCACAAATCTAAATATATGATGCATCCCAGAAGTGATAAAACGTACCACAATCTTAAAGCTAATTATTGGTGGAATGGAATGAAACGGGATGTCGCTTCGCATGTTGCGAAATGTTCAACATGTTTGAAAGTCAAGGCTGAACATCAAAGGACTTCAGGATTGCTTCAGCAACCCGAACATCCCGTATGGAAGTGGGAATTAATCACTATGGATTTCATTACCAAACTACCGAAGATGACTCGGAAGCATAATGCTATTTGGGTGATCGTTGATAGATTAACCAAATCAGCACACTTTATTCCGATCAATGAATCGCATTCAATGGATAGATTAGCGCGTATTTATGTAAACAACATCATTGCTTTGCATGGAGTACCGCTATCTATAATCCCTGATCGAGACAGTTGTTTTACGTCTCACTTTTGGAAAAGCTTCCAACAAGCACTCGGTACGAAACTGAAACTTAGCACTGCCTATCATCCGCAAATCGATGGGCAAAGCGAAAGAACAATTCAAACGTTGGAAGACATGATTCGGGCTTGTGTGATTGACTTAGGTGGAAATTGGGATGACCACTTACCCCTAATGGAATTATCGTACAATAATAGCTATCACGCAAGTATTCAAGCCGCACCATTCGAGGCGTTATATGGTCGAAAGTTTAGAACGCCCGTGTGTTGGTCTGAAACCGGAGACAATCAATTATCTGGACCCGAGATAGTCCAAGAAATCACTGATAAGATTCTTCAAATCCAAGAACGACTTAAGACGGAACATGACCGCCAAAAGAGTTACGCCGATGTCCGTCGTAAGCCATTAGAATTTAAAGTTGGTGACAAAGTCCTGTTAAAAGTCTCGACTTGGAAAGGCGTAGTTCGTTTTGATAAGAAAGGAAAACTAAGTCCTCTATTCGTTGGACCTTTTGAGGTACTCGAACGAATCACCACTGTTGCATACCGTTTGCGACTGCCCGAGGAAATGCAAGGGATACATGACGTATTCCATGTTTCGAATCTGCGTAAGTGTTTAACCGATGAATCTTTGGCTATGCCATTAAAGGACGTAGAAATAATAGAGAACCTAAAATTAGTAGAATGTCCAATACAAATTGAAGATTCGAAAATAAAGAGATTAAAAAGATAAACGTTAAAAATTGTGAAAGTAAAATGGGACTCTCATAGCCCGAATATACATGGGAAATCGAATCGAAAATGAGAAATAAATACCCCCACTGGTTCTTGTAAAGCAATATCGAGGACGAGATTTATTTCAAGGTGGGAAGGATGTAACATCATGAAAATTTCAAGTTCAAAATGCCAACTTTCCAAAGTTAAGGGACTGAAAATGCCAAATTCCAAACATTAGGGTTTAAAATGAAAAATCTGTTTTCTTGTTCTATCGTGATATGCGACGGGACAAAATACAAGCCCATCGCGTACCACGATGGTGCTTGGTCAAAGTTTCTAGAAGTGGTCAACGGCGATATGCGATCATCGTTGAACCAACGTCATCACGATACGCGATGACGTGGTCTGACACGTTTTGACATGTGTGTCGCGTTGCACACGGTGGCACCACCTGCTGCCACGTGGAAACACTGATGCCATGTGTCGCCACGTGGCAGACCTACGTTGTGACTCATCACACCTATATTGCGATACACGATAGGTTCCCAGGAGCCCATCGCGTACCGCGGTGGGGTTCTAGATTTGGCCTATAAATAGCAAGGTTGGGATCAACCATTTACACACCAAAATCACACATACCTTTCTCTCTCTAACATCTCTCTAAATCCTGACAATCGTATACTCGATCCACCTCGATAAGCGTGCCATATTTCCTCGTAAAACGTGTCCCGATCCTTGATTTTCATGTCAACGTTTCCTCGACGTTCGTGCCACCCTCCACCCACATACAACCAAGGAAGGTGTTGTTCTCGAAAGGCATGTAGAAGATTGGTATTGTCATTGACATAGCAAAGTTGATTGAGAAGTGAAGCGGCGTCAGGAGTGCTGCTCGAGTTCCTAGGGTTTCTAAATACGTCAATAAGGTTAGTAACGAAAAATATAATATAATATTATATTCAAGTCTTAAGCCTTAAGTCGAGGTTATACTCGATACCTCGATAAAAGAGAAATAAAAATAACAAAGAAATGAATGAAAGGTAAGATATTTAATATTGATACGTATATATGTGTGTAAGTATATATGTATGCTCTTTGTTATGAAAATATTATTTAATGAATAATGAGTATTCTTAAATAATAAAAGAAAAAGAATACTTTTCTTTGAGAAGAAGAAACGTCTGGTTCTGAATATAAACCAAAGGTTTATAATTACTTTTAAACTAAAGTTTTTTTAAGTAAAAGAAAATGACCTAAAGGTTCATCGAGGTTGAGATATAAAATAAGATTAAAGGTCTTAAGCCGGATCGTGTATCCGACTAACAAATATTTATACTCGTACTATAGGTATGAGATAAAGAAGGGAAAGACCCTTGGACGGTGAGTGAAGCCGATCCTAAAGCGATTAGGTGAATACGCCCCCAAACTTTTATAAACTTGTTTTTAAATAAGTCAAATGTGTTATATGAAATTGTTTACAAGGAACTATGTGTTCCTAAAACCGTTATAAATAAGGGTATGAACCTAGCCCTCAGGCTGTGGTATACGTATGTCTGGATCCTTACATGGGTGGTACTATGCGATGAATGGGCACATCGCACCACCCTTGGTCGTAGGATGCTCTCCTGCAGGGAGTACGACCGTTGTGTATATTTATGGGTACTTAACTAAGTCGAATGCTGCGGTGTTTGCTAAGGTGACCTAGAGTAGAGGCTCGAATTTATAATGTGTTATTTGACTTTGTTATTCCTAAGCCACGATGGGCCGAGACAGGCGTAGTCTCAAGGGGTAATAAAGTAAAAGAAGTTATTTTGCGTCAGCGTGTTCATCAGCATTCGTTGCTAACGTATTTTCTTACATTTTGCAGGTGAACAAGTTTAGCGCTTGGAGTATCGAAGTGCTACTTTTATATATCCGATGGCTCGGATTTCTTTTCTAAACTTAACATATTATGGTGGTTTGTAAATATAAACAAGTAATGCTTTGTTAACAACTCTAGCGTGTATTTTATAATCCCGTCTTTTGAATATATATATATATATATATATATAAGTTACATTTTGATCCTTAAAGTTTTATAAGTCTTCCACAAACTAACGAACTCTGATTTAATTACATTTATGGCACCAACTAGTGGTCACACTCCTAGGCCTAATATGGGGGTGTGACACAAGCCCAAACTAGGGGTTGGCCCAAAAGTACGGATGTTAACTGGGGAATTGCCCGAATCGGGATTTAGCCCAAACGTGAGTGACATAAAAACGCCAAAACCTTAGGTATAGTACGTCTACCATCATTCGTAGGATCCTCCATATAGCCAAAGCAATGAAATTGTCAGCCACTAAGCGTGTACTGGTCCCACTGCCCCGAAATATATTTTGGATAACGTGTGCTATTGGCGAGAGTGTAGAAACTCTAATTCGTAAGAAAGGTGAAAACCTTTAAACCCTGGCAGATATGACCATCGGGGGTCACACCTTAAGGGGGCTAGGCCAAGGAAATAGCAATGTACCTTGTGTGTGAGGGAGAGGTGGCCAACCTCTTAGTCATTGAACCACTTATTAAAATCTGCATTGTTACTTAAAGATTGGAAAAGATAATGGTTAAGAATATATTATCCTTTAGTTAGTAATGTAAATCTGAAACGATTAAATGACAGGATAAAATTTTACTAACTTGAGGATCCTGATCCTTTAAGGATTCGTGATCCTGACTAGATAAAGTACTTCTTAAGATGGATAGCATTCAATGCTCTTGGTAGTCGGTCACCTTCCATAGTAAGTAGATGATACGCCCCCTAGCCTGCTTCTAATTCGATCAAGTAGGGGCCTTCCCACTTAGGTGCTAGCTTTGCATCTGCGGTATTAGTTGTATTTTGGAAAGCTTTCCTCAAAACTTGATCTCCTTCTTGAAGTCTTCGAATCCTGATATTCTTATTGTATTCCCCATCTACCCTTTGCTGATATGCAGCCAATCTAATCTTAGCTAGGTCTCTGAGCTCATCAACAATATCTAGATCTTGGAGAAGAATTTCATTGTTGGCCTGAGGATCACGGATGCTTGTTTGTAAGGCCCTGAACCCGGTAGCCCTACTTTAGCATCGGATTTACTCATAAACACAGTTCTTACAAATAAGAGTTAATTAAAACTTTCACGGAATATAAAAACTTTCATAAAACATTACAGCAATCCAAAACTTGCCTTAATTAAACATTCTTGTCTTTCAAAATAAACGTCAATTAACATTAAAACATCTTGAGTCTTCAGATGCCTATTCGCCCACCATGTGCCCGCTCAAGCTAGATGTCTCATTCTACTCACCTGCGTGCATACTAAAAGTCAGCGCTGAGTGAGTTCTAGTTAATCGAACGCCATACAATACATACACATACATCTCTACAATCACTAACCTCAGCCTACCATGAGTACGTTCATAGTCCACCGTCTATACCTGTACTCAAGATCGTGAACACGTAAAAGGTCCGCAGTCCTTACCTATGTTCACCAGTTATGGTACGTGCAAGGTCCGCAGTCCTTCCCTGTACCATCCTATATTGACAACACGTACAAGGTCCTCAGTCCTTCCATATGTTGCAACCTAAACCATAGCACGTACGAAGTCCGCAGTCCTCCCCTATGCTAACACAAATATAGCACGTATAAGGTCCACAGTCCTTTCTTGTGCTGACGCCTATCTACAATATGTATAAGGTCCGCAGTCCTTATCTACGTTGGCGTCTATCACCTATAACCATAACACGTACGAAGTCCGCAGTCTTCCTCTATGCTACCACAACACAAATATAGCACGTATAAGGTCCACAGTCATTTCCTGTGCTGACGCCTATCTACATTACGTATAAGGTCCGCAGTCATTATCTACGTTTGTGTCTATCTCCTATAACACGTATAAGGCCCACCGTCCCTATCTACGTTTATATCTATCATCTACATCACGTATAAGGCCCGCAGTCCTTAACTACGCCATCACATGCCAAGTCTATGTCCAACAGAAGTTAGAGGGATTCGCCATCCTAACTTACTATGTCGAACGTAGGACTCACATGCCATTAGTGTACCTGTATACACATACTTCACATATACAATAATTACATTATAGCATAAGAACACTCTAGGCGTTCTTTACATCATTCATTTAACAACCATACCCCTTGTCGATACGTGCAATATCCGAAGATCGTTCACGCCCCGACAAGTGTTCATTTGTAATGTTCATACATCTTCGATATATAATATTCGTACCTTTATTTTTAACCTGACAGTACGCGCAATATCCGAAGATCGTTCGCGTACCGAAAAGCAATCATTCATATCTATAACATATATCACATATGGCATACACTTATCACTTAGGATGAGTGTATTAACAACACATCGAGTATGCACATAGCCCCGAAAACATAACAAGGAACGAGGCTAGAAACTCACCTGAATGCGGTTCCTTTCTCCGTTTATCGTGGTTCCTCTCTTTAACTATGCTCTGCTAACTGTATATAGATTACACGTATCAATACTCGTCCTATCGTATCATATTATTTCAACTTAGTGCTAAGTTAAACTCAGGTGAAGTTAACCTCAGGTGAAGTTAACCTTAGGTGAAGTTAACCTCAGGTGAAGTTAACCTCAGGCGAAGTTAACCTTAGGTGAAGTTATCACCAGGTGAAGTTAACCTTAGGCGAAGTTAACCTTAGGCGAAGTTAACCTTAGGCGAAGTTAACCTAAGACGAAGTTAACCTTAGGAGAAGTTAACCTTAGGTGAAGTTAACCTTAGGCGAAGTTAACCTCAGGCGAAGTTAACCTTAGGTGAACTTAGTCAGCTGGCGAACTTGACAACCAGCGAAGTTATCATCAGGCGAACTTAGTTGCAGCGAAGTTGTCCAGCTGCAGCTACTGTTGTTTCTTAATCCCCATAATCATCTCCGTTTCTTAACCAAATAACTCGATTTACGTATCAACGGAATCGTCTAAGCAGCGCCTACAAACCCCAACCATCAAATTGGCCTAACATCGATGTTTAAGGGGTGTGATTTAGGCATATAGGTTACGGGTTCTTTTAGGTTAACAATTAACCTATAAAATGCTAATCAATTCCAGTAATATTTGTTGTTTTGGGTTCGTTTATAACAAACTAACACAGATCTATGATTTCCCAAATCAAATAGAACCTATACGAACGGTTTCTAACTATAAACGTACCTTGAACGAGTCGAACTACGAACACGGTTAAGCCTTGATGTTGTTTTGGTCCGTCACGACGTTCCAGCACCAACAAGCTCGGGTTTTCGCCTTCGGATCTTGGTTCAGGTTATAAGATGGTGTTGTGTGTTTTCTAAGGTATAGGCTAGTGTGTAGATTAGGATAAAAATGGAAAGGATTAGGGTTTAAGGGGTATTTATACTCCCTTAAGCCCATGGACCTAAGGCCCATCTTTCCCTTTTGGTCCATAATTAAGTCCATCTAAAAGCCTATTTATCCTATCATATTTTATTATTATTATTATTACTATCCGAACGAAAAATTGGGATGTTACATTGTTCTAGTAGTTGGAACCACCATTTTTGTAGGGATTACAGCTTCTGACCCAAACACCAACGACAAGGGTTTTTGACATGTTGCATTCTTTGGTGTTGCTCTATCAGCCCAAAGGATATAAGGAAGCTCCTCAGCCCACTTGCCTTTCTTGGTTCCTAGTTTCTTCTTTAATTTGTTGACGATGATCTTGTTGCTTGACTCTGCTTGACTATTGGCTTGAGGGTGAACTGGTGACATATCTATACATCAGTTTTCTTAGTACAGTACTTGATTTCAACCCCATAAAACACAAACCGCAATAGCAACAAGAATACTAGCAGCAGGGAAAGCAATCAAAGCACTAATCGTAGGAACAATCAAAGCACTAGCAAGCTGACAAAAACACCGGTATTATCGATCGAGATACCGTATCCAGGGCATCCCTCTCTTGCTTAGATTGATTACCCCTCACGAGCTCGGACGCACCCACTCGTCCGAGAGGTGGGTGCTTATTCCCTCCGGGGGTATTTGACTCAGGTCCTACACAAAAGAAAGCAGGAAAAAAAACAGGAAACTCACAATTGGGTAGACCTCATACAATAACTGTCCTAGCTCTATCGTATCTTTTGTTTCATTTCTTCTGCAATAATCACAAAAAAGAAGTGATCGTCTTGATGTACCAACTGTCACAAAAGTTAGTGGTTCTTTTCCCGATAAACTGGGAACCATTGTCAGAAATAATTTCTGAATGAATACCAAATCTAGTAATAATGTTCCTTTTAATGAAGGATATCACTTCTTTTTCGCGGACTTGTACAAAAGCTTCTACTTCTATCTGCTTTGAGAAGTAATCAATCATGGAAAGCATGAGCACTTTTCCTCCTGGTGCTTTAGGTAGCTTACCCACAATATCCATGCCCCACTTCATGAAAAGCTATGATGAGGATATAGGATACATAGGTTCCGTTGGTTGGTGCAGAATGTTGCCTTGTCTTTGACAAGCATCACACTTCTTTGAATACTCCATGGCGTCTTTTTTCATGGTTGGCCAAAAGTATCATGTTCTTAGAATCCTAGAGAATAGGGCTTTTCCTCCAGTGTGATTACCACAATCACCTTCGTGAAAGTCTTTGAGCACCTCTTGGATTTCAGGTTCCTCAATATACCTCAAGTATGGACCTGCAAGATATTTCCTATACAGAATATCATGCAATAAGATGTATGGTGATACCTTAAGTTTGAAGGTTTAGGATTTTCTGTAGCGGGAATCTCTCCATCTTGAAGGAACTTTTTGATCGGGAAGATCCAGGATCCTTGATTATTTGAGGATAATGCATACCAAAGCACAATCTCTTTGTTAGTTGTTATCTCCGAAATTTCTTGCTAACCTATTGCTCGTGAGAGTTTATGGATGATTCGGATTTTTGTAGCTTCCGACACCTTCAACGATGATGCTAGATTTGCTAAGGCATCAGCCCCAACATTCTCTTCCCTTGGTACCTGTATAATACTAAATGAATCGAAGAACTTTGACAGTTCTTTCACAATGTCTAGATATTTAATTAGTTTTTCTCCTTTAAGAGCATATGAGCCATTAAATTGGTTAGTTATTAATAATGAATCTATTTACACCTGAAGATACATGATCCTCATGTGTTTAGCTAGTAGCAATCCTGCAATTAAAGCTTCGTATTCCGCTTCATTATTTGTGGTTTGAAACTCACAGGCTATAGACAAGCAAATCAACTAAGGCTTTACTTTTCATTGCGTTGGGAGTTACACATTTCATGTCATAACCTGCTAGAGTGAGGAACCGCCGAGCAGCTCTACCTATGAGTAGTCGCTTCTGGCGAAGCTTCTAGAAGGCCGATCTCTACATAGAGAGACCCATATACCAGTCATGAGCGAGAGCGAAGCCTAGAGAGGCGCAGGGCAGTAGCTGGGGTATTATGTTCCTCTGTGGTGATTTCAGTAGAATACCTAATCATGTTCCTCTAAGGTTGGATGCTCCATCCGTGAATAAGATCCAAGGATCCTTGGTTTTCTCTAACTATTGGACCTCCATGTCGGCTTCCTTTTGTAAATCACTACTAAAATCAGCCACAAAGTCAACCAATGCTTGAGATTTGATAGCAGTCCTTGGCTCGTATTGGATATCGTATGCACTCTGCTTTACAGCGCACTTAGCCATCCTACCTGACATCTCTAGTTTTCTAAGAACATTCTTGATAGGATAGTTAGTTTTCACAGTTATAGTATGAGTTTCAAAGTAATGCCTTAACTTAGTAAAAGCCATAATTAGAGTAATAATTAATTTTTCTAAATGAGAGTACTTGGCTTCAGCATCTAGAAGACTTTTACTTACATAATAAACAAGATGTTTTTCCCCTTCATGATCATTTACAAGGACATCACTTACTGCATTACCCGATACAACTAAGTATAAGGACAGGGGTTCCCCATCTATTGGCTTCATTAATGCTGGTGCTGAGAATAAGTAATTCTTAAAGGCTTTGAGTGCAGCCTCATGTTTCTCCGTCCACTCAAACTTTATATACTTTCTAAGGATATCATAGAAATCCTTGGACTTCTCCGAAGATCGGGAGATGAATCTATTCAAGGCTGCGATTCGGCCAGTCAACCTTTGTACGTCTTTTGCATTCTCGGGAGACTTCAAGTTGATGATGGCCTTTATTTGTTATGAGCTAGCTTCTATACCCCTCTTAGTGACCATATAACCAAGGAACTTCCCAGCTTTAACACCAAAATGGCATTTGGATGAGTTGAGTTTCATGTTATAGTGGTCGAGGATGTTGAAGGCTACTTCCAAGTCTTTGAGATTATCTTCAACCTTCATGGATTTGACTACCATATCGTCTATATATATTTTCATGGTCTTCCCTAGTTGGTCTTTAAACATCATGTTGACTAAGCGTTGATAAGGGCATGGCGATATAGCAATATATTCCAGTAGGAGTCATGAATGTTGTGTCTTCTTGATCAGATTGTTCCATCTGTATTTGTTGAAATCCAGAGGAAGTATCCTCAAAAGTAAGCATCTCATGTCCTGCCGTTGCATCCACCATGGAGTCAATGTGTGGTAACGGGAATGATTCTTGGGATATGCCTTGTTTAATTTTGTGAAATCGACACATACCCTCCACTTTTCATTCTTTTTTGAAACAACCACAACATTAGCCAACCATCGGGGATACTTAACCTCTCTGATCATACCGGCCTTAAGAATTTTTTCAACTTCCTCTTGTATGATCACATTCCTCTCATGAGCGAATTTTTTTGGCTTCCGGTGAATGGGTTTAATAGAATTATCAAGGCCTAGTTTATGAGTAATTACCTCTTTTGATATAGCTGTCATATTGGAGTTTTTGAAGGAAAATGTTGATTTTCGTTGTTTGAGGAAAGATACTAGATCCTCTCCAATGTTAGTAGGGATACTGGATCCTAGGAAAACTTTTACGTCTGGATCCTTGGGGTCCAAGGATACTTCTTTCAGGTCTTGTTCTCGAGCCTCCAGCAAATTCCTAGGATGTTGCTGTAGTTGCTATGCTACAGTTTGTATAGTCGCCGGTTACATTGACGAGGAATAGTAGTTTTTAGATTCCACTTGGTCGCCGTCTATTCTCACTACCCCCCATTGGTGATAAGTAGATAAGTAGATGCTACAACTTTCATTTCGTGTAGCCATTCCCTGCCAAGAATTACATTGCAACAAGACAAGTTATCTATAGCACAAAATTTTTTATAAGAGTTCACTCCCTCAATGTATATAGGAAGTTTGATGTCCCCCATTGTTTTCTTAGTTTCACCACTGAAACCAACGAGTACAGATATTTCGGGAACGATTTCTGATTCAGGGATATTCATCTTCTTGAGTATAACATATTGAATGATGTTAACCAAATTTCTTCCATCAACTAGGATCCTGCGCACATAATGATTAGCAATAAATAGAGTTATAATCAAACCATCGTGATGAGGATCCTAGACGCTCATTCTATCTTCTTCGTCGAAGAAGATTCTCTTGTCACTGGTTAGGATAGCGGTTATGACAAGTCGCTCTCCGTTTTCTATCTTAGTCTCGTTAGCATGTCTCTCGGCCGAGGAGAAAGAGGTTCCACATATATCCGAACCATCGGAGATGAACTTGATGACTTGTGCATTGGGTGGTGGTGGATCTGCTTTTTGTGGAACTTCTTCAGGATCATGGATCGTTGATTTCTTTCTTCCTAGAAGCTCTTTGAAGTGGTCCTTGCTTAGAAGATACCCAATTTCCCTTCTTAGACCGATGCCGTCATCGGTCAAATGGCCAAAATTTTCATGGATTGCACACCATTTGGGCTTATCCTTGAAGGATGTTTCCTTCTCGTTTTTCCGAGGCCGTCTTGCTTTCTCTTCAAGATCCTTCATAGCACATATTAAGCCATGAGTATCAACAGAGTAGTAATACTCGGAAATTCTTGGATAATCTTCATCATCATCTTCCTCCTCTTCGACCACACGAACATTATGGTTGTTGAATTTTGAATACGGCTTTGAATTGTTGTTCCTGAATGAGGATCCTTGTTTCTTGTCAGGTGACTCTTGTTTTGTTGGAGATCCCAACCGTTGTTGGATCCTTTTATCATCCTCCAGTCTTATAAACCTGAGTGCCATGTTTCTTACTTCATCTAATATCATGCATGAGGTCATAACGAGATCAACATAAAATAGGGAGTCCTTTTGTAACCCCATATTAAATGCCTCAATAGCCGTAGCCATGTCAAGATTCGGGATTTCTAAGGCTTCCCTTCCAAAATTTGCAACAAAATCCCTTAAGGATTCATCACAAAATTGGACGACTCTATATAAATCACTAGTTAATTTCTTGAATTATATACTAAAAGAAAATTGGCTATTGAAAAAATTAACTAAGTGTGAAAAAGAAGTAACAAAGTAGGGAGGAAGACTTAGCAGCCATTTAAGAGCGGATCCAGTTAATGTGGATCCAAAGCCTCTGCACAGGCATGCCTCTTTGAGTCTTTCAAGAATGGGGTTGATCTCCATCCTCTCCCTGTACAGAGCCACATGCTCTTCTGGATCAGTGGTCCCATCGTACACCTTCATATTGGGGTTTGAAAGCATTTTGGGATTTCAGCATCACATATTGGTGGAGCAAATCTTGACAGCTTATGGCTTTCTTTTGGTATTTCAGGAATGGGTCGGACCACTCCTAGTACACTGGATATCATATCCTTCAGTTTTTGGAGATCCTTGGCCATGGCCTGGTTGATACCTGTATCCTGCATGGAACCAAGGTTAGTGTCTAAAAATATGGGATTATAAGGATTACCTCTTTGTTTACTAAACGTTGGCATCCCAGAAGAGTAGCCAAGATAAGAAGCATCTGCTATGGTATTTGGTCTACCAGAGGCAATGGACTGCATAGGGATGATTTCTCCTTCATGGAACTCCGATGATCTATGATGATGAAGTCCTGAGGATCCTTAATTTTGCACGAAGGATCCTTGAGGTTGGAAGTCGAAGGATCCTTGATGATACAATCCAGAGGATCCTGGATGAAAGATGGATGATCCTTACTGAAGGAAAGAGGATCCTTGAGTCTTCCGACCCATGGATCCTGGTTGAAGGATAGATGATCCTTGCGGAAGGAACGATGATCTTTGAGCTTGCTGATCCATGGATCGTGGTTGAAGGATAGATTATCCTTTTTAAAGGAACGAGGATCCTTGAGCTTGCTGACCCATGGACCATGATTGAAGGATAGATAATCCTTGCTGAAGAAACGAGGATCCTTGAGCTTGCTCACCCACGGACCGTGGTTGAAGGATGGATGATCCTTACTGAAGGATGGATGATCCTTGAGCATGATGAGCTATGGATCCTGGAGTGATGAAATCGAGGGTTCTTGGCATCAAGGGAGTCTGATCCTCCACTGGCCTCTTATTCTTCTTGAGATCCTCTATCTCACGTAAGATCTTCTGATTGGTCCTGTTCTACTGTTCCATGTACGCCTTAACCTGTGAAAACATAGCTGAAAGAGGTGGTAGCAGTGGACTTTGAGCCTTGGAACATAGGAGTCTGTGTCTTGTTTCCAACATCAGTGGTTTTCGGTGCTCCCGCAAGGCTCTTGATGAGAGAGGAAGTGATGAAGGCATGGTGGTTGAAGCAGAGGTTTGTTAAGAGGCCATTGATGATGGTATTGGTTGAAAAGATTAAATATTGATAGGAAGTTTTCTAGATTAAAGCACCAATTGCCCCACGATGGGCGCCAAATTGTTTTGGTCAAAAATCGATTAAAGATAATGTAACTAAATTTGTAAAGTGAGGTTTAGTGCTTGAATGATAATAACGATTATGAAATGATTGTAAACAATAACACATAGATTTGTTGCAAGGAAAAGCCCTTGATCTTGGTCGGATCACCGGCACAAAAACCACGGGTGATGACAAATCGTCAATCACCTCTTTATTAATCAAAAATGGTTGTTACAAGGGTTAGAGATTATGATCAGCAATACAATAATTGCTATGTGTGTGTGTGTTTTAATAGAGAGATCTATGAGTATTTCTAATGAACGTGTCGTGTAAACTAATGGATAATAAGCTCAATTAAATATAAAAATGAAAGCTAACAACTAGTCCTGTCTTTTTGCCACTCTCCCATAGCTGCATCCAAGCCGTTTGACCACGTGTTGAACGAGTCCAGTAGAAAAATAATAGGTAGACTAGGTCTTCCAGCCGTTAGATCTGTTAATTATAAACCTACACATGAGAAACAATCATTAGTAATAACAAATACTGAGGATCCTCGATCTTGACTTAGTTCCGAAACTATTAATAAGGATGACTGATCCGGATGCGTCTCAAGGATAGCATATCCCCGGTACAGATTATTCGTGACCTAACAATGATTACTATTTTTGGCATGTCAAATTTCACATATATTGCAGTGATTTGAATTTAAAGGCAAAATTGATGTTGTGGATATATTATCCTGGCACATGTTCTGGATCAGTTATCCTTAGCATGTATTACAGAGATTTGTCAGGATCAAGGATCCTTAGTACTTATTATTGATTACTAATGATTTTTCTCTTTATGTTATTATTATAAACGAAGGTAACACGGCTAATAACCTAGTCCAACCTATTTTTTCACCATCAAATTCATTAAAAAATACGTGGTCAAGCATTAACCGGCTATATGGAGTAATGGACTTGATTAGGGGAGAGAAAATAGGGATTTTAGTTATTAGATTATGATATCTTATCTATTTAAAGAGGCTATGGCAATAATGCATAGGACAACACAAAATATATACATTTGTAACACACACACACACTTAGATTTCTCTCTTGTAATCTCTGCCTTAGCTCTCGCTTTGTACTACATTTCTTTGTTCACTAATAATATTGGTGATAGACGATTGTCATAACCCGGGGTTTTTATGTCGGCGATCTCATATTGAATAAGGGATTTTACTCGTAACAAAATCATTGTGTTCCTTTCCATTTTTACTCGTATAATCACCATTGTCATTCAAGCACCCTAACTCACAAAACAAATTTGGCTACATTATCCTTGAAACCGATTTTTTGCCAAAATAGTATGTGTGTGTGTTTGCGTGTGTGAATGTGTTTGTGTGTGTGTATGTGTGTGTATGTGTGTGTATATGTATGTACGGACGTAGGTACAAACATATGTATGTATGTATGATGTATGTATGCATGTATTTATACATGTACGCGTGTATGTATGTATGTATGTATGCATGTATTTATGTATGTATGTATGTATGTATGTATGTATGTATGTATGCATGCATGTATTTATGTATGTATGTATGTGTGTGTGTATGACTGTATGTGTGTATGTATGTATGTATGTATGCATGCATGCATGCATGCGTGTATGTATGCATGCGTGTATGTATGTATGTGTGTATGTATGTATGTTGTATGTATATATGTATGTATGTATGTATGTATGTGTGTGTGTGTATGTATGTGTGTATGTATTGATGTATGTATATATGTATGTATGTATGTATGTATGCATGCATGCATGCATGTATGTATGTGTTTATGTATGCATTTATGTAGGTATGTATTGTTTCGGTCAAAAATTAACAACGTAACTTTTGATCAAATTAGTGCATGAGGTGGAGTGCTTGATGATAAAACGATTGAACACAGCGATGTGATTACGAGAGAAAAAGCCCTTGATTATAATAATCTCCGGCACAAAAAACCCCCGGACGGTGAAAACTATCACCGTCACTTTTATTAATGACAAAAAGGTGGTTACAAGTGGTGGAGCTGATAGAATAACAAGTGCTTCAGTGATTACAGTGATTGCTAGTAGCTAAGTCGTGAGAATGTGTGTTCTAAACGTATCTATCAGCTCGTTTAAATAAGAAAAAGTTACAACTGAAATACCGAATAATCCGGAAACCCTAGACTAATTCTCCGAGTATCCCGGAATTGAAAGAGTCTTCAAATATAGCCGTTGGAGCACTCTTCTTTTGAGTCTATCCTCGTTCATCAATGTTCATCCCACGTCTTTAACTGATTCTTTTGGGAGTTACTCACCAAACGTGGTCCCACACGTGCTAATATTAATTATAAGTGCGAGATTTCAGCATAATAGTCAATATTTAACCATTAACCATTACTTGGCCCTTAATGCTAGCGGTTATAACTCATTCCACACGTTTTATGTAACCACCAACCGTGTATTTCGCATGGAGTAAATCAACAATTAATATCTGCAATTATAAATCAACACCAAGAGAGAAATATCTATTTATTAGCATTAATACTCGGGATACTAAACTTATCTGAGAATCCTGAACATATTCGGGATCCCGAGCATATTTAGGATCCTGAGCTGACCACAGATCTGACTATAAAATTTGGGCCCTAACATGTATGTATGTATGTATGTATGTATATGCATGCATGTATGTACGTACGTACGTACGTACGTATGTATGTAGGTATGTATGTATGTATGTATGTATGTATGTATGTATGTATGTATGTATGTATGTATGTATGTATGTATGTATGTATGTATGTATGTATGCGTGTATGTATGCATGTACACGTGTGTGTGTGTATGCATGTATGTATGTATGTATGTATGTATGTACGTATGTACGTATGTACGTATGTACGTATGTACGTATGTACGTATGTATGTATGTATGTATGTATGTATTTATGTATGTATGCATGCATGCATGTATGTATGTATGTATGTATGTATTGTTTCGCTCAAAAATTGGCAAAGCAACTTTTGATCAAATTAGTGCGTGAGGTGAAGTGCTTGTTGATGATAAGATCGAACACAACGATATGATTACGAGGGAAAAAAACCCTTGATTATGATAATCTTCGTTTCGGTCAAGAGTTTACGACGTAATCTTTAGTCGAATCACTTCGGTTAAAGATTATGAACTTAACTTTTGGTCGAATTAACGCTTGATTATTATGATCTCCGGCACAAAAACCCCCGAACGGTGAAAACTATCACCGTCGATATTATTAATAATGAAATAGGTGATTACAAATGGTGGAGCTGATAGAATATCGAAAGCTAAGTGTTACAGTGATTGCTAGTAAGCTAGGTCGTGAGAGTGTGTGTTCTAATGATATTATCAGCTCATATCTATAATAAAAGGTTACAACTGTTATCCCAGGAAATCCGCCTTTATCTTTAATAAAAACGTTTCTTGCTTTAATCTCGTGGTTTAATGGCTTTAAATGCAAAGTTATGTCTTGGACTTGGTCTCTTAGCCGTTATTTTTCACGTCTTTGACCGATTTCTTTAAGGAGTCACTTGTCAAACGTAGTCCCATCTGCGAAAGAACTTCAAATACTCGAGGATAATACAACAGTTAGCAATTATCGGGGATACCGAATATTGAAAACCTGTTAGTAAATCCAGGATCCTTAAACATAGAAATGATTCCTGACAATAATAGAGTTCTTCCACGTGCTAATATTAACTATCAGTGCGAGATTTCAGCTTACAGTCAATATTTGACCGTTAACCATTAATTGGCCTTTACTCCTAACGGATATAACACATTTGACGCGTTTTCTTCAACCACTAACCGTGTATTTCGCATGGACTAAATCAACAATTAATATCTGCAATTATAAATCAATACCAAGAGAGAAATATCTATTTATTTGTATTAATACTCAGGATACTAAACTTATTCGAGAATCCTGAACATATTCGGGATCCTGAGCATAGATCCGACTATAAAATTTGGGCCCTAACAATTGTCCCCAAAATTTAACAGTTGTTTATACCAAATTCAGCTGTTAAATTTTCTTATGATAAATTGTTATCCATGTATCGCCAAAATTTTATGTTTTAGCACCGACTAAAGTTGACATTATTATGAGAATAGATCAGTCCTTTGAAAATCCCTGTTTCCGTTTTTAGAGAAAAATTTTAAGTTTGTTAAAAATGAAAAATTTCTTAGTAATAACTTAAGTTTTAGCCAATAAACCAATACCAAGTCATAAACTTTATCTTGTAATTAATACAAAAGATAGAATATTCACAAATAGTAAATCATACCAGAACCGCATATCAATTAACCTGGATAATGTCTAGACCATCTTATTTTTGCAACAAGACCATTGTTTAGGATGCTCCTCTAATCCTGGGGATATAGCAATGAAATTGTAATATCAGCATTATCCTGAAAATAATTTTAGAAATTCTGGCGACAAGGCCCCTTAGAAGAGATAAAAAATCTCTTAAACCATTAGAAACGAACTTGCGACAAGGCCTTTTAGAAGAGATGTAAATCTCTTAAACCTTAAGAATGAACTGGCGACGAGACCCTTTAGAAGAGATGTAAATCTCTTTAACCTTAGATTATGGTACGTCTACCATAAACTTGTGATTCAAACCAATAGCCGAGGATAACGAGGTAACAAGTCACTATATTTCATGTGCTGGCCCCGCCTCTCAAACTAAGGCTGAATAAATTATGCGCTACAGGCGTCTTAAGAAGAGATGAAGATCCCTTAAACCTCAAGATCCAAACCAATAGCCGAGGATAATGAGGTAACAAGTCACTATATTTCATGTGTTGGCCCCGCCTCTCAAACTAAGGCTGAATAAACGTGCTCTATGGGCGATCTTAAGAAGAGATGAAGATCCCTTAAACCTTAGAAGAGGTGAAAATCCCTTATACCTTAAACCTTAGTCAATATTTTACCGTTAACCATTAATTGGCCTTTACTCCTAACGGTTATAACACATTTGACGCGTTTTCTTCAACCACTAACCGTGTATTTCGCATGGACTAAATCAACAATTAATATCTGCAATTATAAATCAATACCAAGAGAGAAATATCTATTTATTTGTATTAATACTCAGGATACTAAACTAATTCGAGAATCCTGAACATATTCGGGATCCTGAGCATAGATCCGACTATAAAATTTGGGCCCTAACAATTGTCCCCAAAATTTGACAGTTGTTTATACCAAATTCAGCTGTTAAATTTTCTTATGATAAATTGTTATCCATGTATCGCCAAAATTTTTTGTTTTAGCACCGACTAAAGTTGACATTATTATGAGAATAGATCAGTCCTTTGAAAATCCCTGTTTCCGTTTTTAGAGAAAAATTTTAAGTTTGTTAAAAATGAAAAATTTCTTAGTAATAACTTAAGTTTTAGCCAATAAACCAATACCAAGTCATAAACTTTATCTTGTAATTAATACAAAAGATAGAATATTCACAAATAGAAAATCATACCAGAACCGCATATCAATTAACCTGGATAATGTCTAGACCATCTTATTTTTGCAACAAGACCATTGTTTAGGATGCTCCTCTAATCCTGGGGATATA
Organism: Bidens hawaiensis; assembly: GCF_021521415.1. NCBI lineage: Eukaryota > Viridiplantae > Streptophyta > Magnoliopsida > Asterales > Asteraceae > Bidens > Bidens hawaiensis. Next base: position 1,908,631 of record NW_027491042.1, read on the forward strand.
GCAATGAAATTGTAATATCAGCATTATCCTGAAAATAATTTTAGAAATTCTGGCGACAAGGCCTAAATAAACTGGCGACAAGGCCCCTTAGAAGAGATGAAAAATCTCTTAAACCATTAGAAACGAACTTGCGACAAGGCCTTTTAGAAGAGATGTAAATCTCTTAAACCTTAAGAATGAACTGGCGACGAGACCCTTTAGAAGAGATGTAAATCTCTTTAACCTTAGATTATGGTACGTCTACCATAAACTTGTGATTCAAACCAATAGCCGAGGATAACGAGGTAACAAGTCACTATATTTCATGTGCTGGCCCCGCCTCTCAAACTAAGGCCGAATAAATCATGCGCTACAGGCGTCTTAAGAAGAGATGAAGATCCCTTAAACCTCAAGATCCAAACCAATAGCCGAGGATAATGAGGTAACAAGTCACTATATTTCATGTGTTGGCCCCGCTTCTCAAACTAAGGCTGAATAAACGTGCTCTACGGGCGATCTTAAGAAGAGATGAAGATCCCTTAAACCTTAGAAGAGGTGAAAATCCCTTATACCTTAAGAATAAGCTGGCGACAAAGCCCTTAGAAACTGGCGACGAAGGCCCAAGTTGACTACATTTCCTCATATCTACAAAACATTTAACTCTAAGTGAGGGGTGGGTGTTAGCCTTGCTAACACCCCTCCGATGCTTAAGTCATTACCTTGTCTGAAGAATAATAATAATAATAAAAATGAATAAAAGTATAAGTTTGAGTATATACCTTGACTGTTTAGTATAACAGTTATCCTCGGCATAGAAATCTTACATGAAATACTTTTTGAGATGTATAGCATTCCAAGCCCTTGGTAGCAAGTTACCATCCAAAGTAGACAATTTGTATGCCCCCTTTCCTGCTTCCGAATCGATCAAATAAGGACCTTCCCACTTTGGTGTGAGCTTGTCATCCGAAGGATTGGTAGTATTTTGAAAAGCTTTTCGGAGAACCAAATCCCCTTCTTGAAACCTTCGAACTCTGATATTATTGTTATAGGACTTTGGTATCTTCTGTTGATAAGAAGCCATTCTGATCTTTGCCAAATTCCGGAGTTCTTCTACCGCATCTAGATCTTCAAGTAGACTTCGAGTATTATCTTCGGGATTTTGGTGATTGACTCTGGCCGTCGGGATAACCATCTCTATGGGAATAACTGCTTCAGCTCCAAATACTAATGAGAAAGGAGTCTGACCAGTAGCATTCTTCGAAGTGGTTCTATCTGCCCAAAGAACAAAAGGTAGTTCCTCAGCCCACTTTCCTTTCTTAGACCCCAACTTTTTATTCAGGTTATTGATAATGATTTTGTTGCTTGATTCAGCCTGTCCATTAGCCTGAGGGTGGACAGGTGTTGATGTGATCATCTTGATTCCCCAACTGGCATAGAAGTTAGTTGTTCTCTTGCTGATGAATTGCGAGCCATTGTCACACACTATCTCTGCCGGAATCCCAAATCTTGTCAGGATATTGCGCTTGATAAATGAGATAACTTCTTTCTCTCTGACTTGAACAAAGGCTTCCGCTTCAATCCACTTCAAGAAATAATCCGTCATAGCCAAGATAAAGACTTTTCCTCCTGGGGCTCTTGGTAATTTCCCCATGATATCCATCCCCCACTTCATGAAAGGCCAAGGGGATATAATAGGATATAATGGTTCTGCTGGCTGTGAAAAATGTTGCTATGTCTCTGGCATGCATCACATTTCTGAGAATAATTCATAGCATCCCTCTTCATCATTGGCCAGAAATACCCCGTTCTCAGGATCTTGGAGAATAGTGCTCTGCCCCCAGTGTGATTCTCACAATCTCCATCATGGATATCCTAAAGAACTTCTTGAGCTTCTGCCTTCTCCAAGCACCTAAGATATGGTCCTGCAAGAGATTTTCTATATAATATATCATTCATTATAGTATATGGGATTACCTTTGTGCGAAAAGCTCTTGGGTTTTCATCCTTGGGGATAACTCCATCCTGAATATATTTCCTGATCGGGATAATCCAAGATTCGTGACTCCCATATCTCTACCATCTTCTGATATTTCATTGACACCTTGTTCTTCTATTGTTGGGCTCAGAATATGTATGATAGGGATCTTGACACCTTCCGGTATTCTGAAGGATGAAGCTAAGTATGCTAGGGCATCTGCTTCAACATTCTCTTCTCTAGGTTCCTGTGAAATATCAAACATTTCAAAACACTTTGCTAGATTTTTGACTAGCTCTAGATTTTTCATTAGTCTTTCTCCTCTAACAGTGTAAGAACCATTAAAATGAATATTTAATAATATGAATCAACATGTACTTGAATAAACCTGATTTTCATGTTGATTGCTAGTTGTAATCCTGTTATCAAAGCTTCGTATTCTACCTCATTGTTTGTGGCTTGAAATCCGCAGGATATGGATTGAGGTATAATGTCCCCCTATGGCAATTTCAGCAGAATACCGAGACCTGTTCCTCTAACTTTCAAAGCACCATCAGTGTATAGAGTCCACTTATCTTTGGTTTCTTCAAGTTGTTGGACTTCCAAGTCTGCCTTTCTTTAAGTTCACTAGTGAAATCAGCCACAAAGTCTGCTAATGCTTGGGATTTGATGGCAGTCCTAGGTTCATATGTTATATCATATGCACTTAGCTTCACAGCTTATTTTTCCATTCTACCTTCCTCGGGTTTTACCAGTAGAGGAGCAGAATAAAGATAAGCTTTTAAGGATGCTAAGGCTTCCTCATGCTTACTGGTCCACTCTAACCTTTTGTTTTTCCTCAGGATATCATAAAATTCTTTACATTTTTCTGAGGATTTAGATATGAATCTGTTGAGCGCTGCTATCCTGCCAGTTAGCCTTTGAACATCCTTGACTGATGCTGGGGATTTTAGATTCAGGATAGCTTGTATCTGTTCTGGACTCGCCTCTATTCCCCTTTTGGTGACCATGAATCCCAAGAATTTGCCAGACTTCACTCTGAAATGACATTTTGAAGGATTCAGCTTCATGTTGTATTTGTCGAGGATATCAAATGTTGTCTTGAGATATTGAAGGTGATCTTCAGCTTTCTTGGACTTCACCACAATATCATCAATATAGACTTCCATTGTGACCCCCAGTTGCTCTTTGAACATCATGTTAACTAACCTCTGATAGGTTACACCTGCATTTCTAAGTCCAAAGGGCATAGCAATATAACAATAAATACCTGTGGGAGTCATGAAGGCAGTATCTTCGTGATCTTAGGGTTCCATCTGGATTTGCTGGAATCCTGAGGATGCATCAATGAATGTCAGCATATCGTGACCGGCTGTATCGTCTACCATCGAATCAATGTGTGGTAGAGGAAATGGATCTTTAGGGCAAGCCTTATTCAAGTCTGTGAAGTCTACACAAACTCTCCATTTGCCATTCTTTTTCTTAACAACCACAACATTTGCTAACCATCGGGGATATTGAACTTCCCTAATCATTTTTGCCTTCAAGAGTCTTTCTACTTCTTCTTGAATAATTATGTTTCTTTCAGGTGCAAATTTTTTTCTTTTTTGATGGATTGGCCTAAAAGAATTATCAATTCCAAGTTTATATGTTATAATATCTTTGGAAATACCTGTCATATCTTCATGTTTCCATGCAAATGTTGACAGCCTTGATTTGAGAAATCGAGCAATTTTGACTCAATATCCTCAGGAATGCTAGTTCCTATCAGCACTTTAACTTCAAGATCCTCGGGATAAAGAGGTACTTCTTTAATTTCTTTTTCCCTGGCCTCCATTACGCCTCGTGCTGGTTTCTGTAATTGCTACGCCTGCTGGGGTTTCGCAGTACACTTCATGGAAGAGGTGTAGAAATTTTTTGCATCTTGTTGGTTACTGATGATTTTGATAACTCCCCAGGGACTTGGGAGTTTCACACATTGGTGATAAGTGGAGGGAACTGCTTTCATCTCGTGTATCCAGGGCCTGCCTAATATAATATTGCAACAAGATAAACAGTCAATAACACAAAATTTTTGCATTTTATTTACGCCTTCGACATATATTGGGAGCTTAATCTCCCCAATAGTGTTCTTAGTTTCTCCACTGAATCCAACCAATACTGAGGAACTGGAGACGATCTCATCCTCAGGAATATTCATATTTTTCAGCACGTCTAATTGAATAGTGTTGACAGAGCTTCCGTCATTTATGAGGATCCTGCGCACATAATGGTTAGCTACATATAAAGTTATTACCAAACTATCATGGTGAGGATCCTGAACATCAACTCTATCGCTTTCATCGAAGGATATAATCCTCTCTTGAGTGAGAACAGATGTCTTTGTTGGCCTGTCAGCCACTTCTAACTTTCTTTGGTCAGCATTTCTCTTTGCAGCAGAATAAGAGGTTCCACAGATGTCGGATCCTTCGGATTTGAACATGATTGTCCTTGCATCCGTTGGTGGAGGAGTCGACTTTTCAGGATTTTTCTCGGGATCTTGATCTCTTCCCTTCTTCTTGCCAAGTAGTTCTTTCAAGTGGCCCTTGCTGAAAAGATAGCTGATTTCCCTTCTGAGTGCAATGCAATCATCAGTCAAGTTCCCGAAGTCTTCGTGGAAGGCACACCATTTTCATTTGTCTTTCCGGGATCCTAGTCTCTCCACTTTCCTTGGCCACCTGGCTTTCTCACCTAAATCCTGCATGGCACACATTAATCCACCAATATCGACAGAAAAACAATATTCGGAGATCTTAGGATATTCTTCATCGTTTTCCTCATCTACTGCATTAATCTTGGGGTTATCAGGCTTGTAGTAAGGCTTTGCTCGATATGATTTTACTGGGGATTCGAATTTCCTGTTCGTCTTATCATACTTCGGGATATCGACCTTAGAGTTTTTCTTGTCATCTTCTAGCCTGATAAACCTCAGAGCTCTGCTTCTTGCTTCGTCTAATGACCTGCATGGAGTCATAACGAGATCATCATAGAAAGAGGAGCCTTTTTTTAACCCCAACTTGAGAGCTTCCACTGCTGAAGCTGGGTTTAGAAAGGGGATTTCCAGCGACTCCTTACTAAACCTGGTAATAAAATCTCTTAAGGATTCCCCAGGATTCTGGGTAACCCTATAATGATCACCTGTCATTTTCTCAAAAGTTCTTCTGCAAGAAAACTGGTTATTAAACATGTTAACTAAATGAGAAAAAGAATTGATAGTGTTAGGAGGAATACTCAGTAGCCATTTCATGGCTGCTCCGGTCAATGTAGACCCAAACCCTTTGCAAAGACAAGCCTCTTTGATTCCATAGGGATTGGATTGATCTCCATTCGTTCTCTATATTGTGCGACGTGTTCCTCAGGATTCGTTGAGCCATCATATAGTTTCATATTTGGGGTTTGAAACCGTTTCGGGATCTGCACGTCGCTGATTGATGGCACAAACCGGGATATCCTATGACTATCGGTGGGAACTTCAGCTATGGGATGGATTACGCCAGGGACATTCGATATCATGTCCTTAAGTTTTTGTAATTCTCGGGCTAAACTCGAACTTATGCCTGCATCCTACAAAAATCCTTGATTAGCATTAAAAGGAATCGTATTGAAAGAGTTACCCTGATTAATATTCTGAGGAACGGTCTGGGTGTTGTAGCTCGTATTTCCAAACATAGCATTTCCAGGGCTGGTAAACGGAACAATTGGAGCATTAGCCTGCATCGGGATAAAGTCTCCCTGGTGCACATCAGAGGATCCTGAGGGCTGCTGAGCTTGAGCTAATCCTGAAGATACCGCCTGCTGATAAGGACCAGCCTAATGGAACAATCCTGAGGATCCGGACTGTTGGAACATTTCTGAGGATCCAGACTATTGGAACAACCCGGAGGGTCCTCCCTGCTGTGACAATCCTGAGGATCCTATATGTTGAAAAGGCCCAGCAGATGACGCATACGGGTATCCGTGAGATCCAGATAAGTGCAATCCCGCAGACCCCAAATGCTGGAAAGATGGAGGTCCAGAGTTGTACGCCGTGGTCGGCTCTGGATGCACCAATCCTGAGGATCTTGGAGGAGTGAAATCCAGAGATCTCGGGATTAGTGGTGTAAATTCTTCCGCCGGCTTATTGGCTTTCTTGAAATCTTCCAATTCCCTCACGAGCATATGGTTGGTCTTGTTCTGGCGATCCATCTATTCTTGTAGCCGTCTGTACAGAGACAGAAGGTCGTTGTTGGACACCATGACGGGATCCTGGGGAGATGACCTCGAACCTGAGAACACAAGAGTAGCAGGTTTCTTCTGAGCATTGTCAGGCTTCTTCGGGATACCACCAGCAGGAGGGAGAGTCATAGGCGGCCTCGCTGAGGATTCTTAGGCTGCGGCAGAAGAGGAAACAATCTTGGGTTGGGAAGACATGTTGTGGATATTGAGAGTAGGGTTTAGTTTGAGAGTGAATAATGATCAAGGCACCGTTTGCCCCACGGTGGGCACCAAATTGTTTCGGTCAAAAATTGGCAAAGCAACTTTTGATCAAATTAGTGCGTGAGGTGAAGTGCTTGTTGATGATAAGATCAAACACAACGATATGATTACGAGGGAAAAAACCCTTGATTATGATAATCTTCGTTTCGGTCAAGAGTTTACGACGTAATCTTTAGTCGAATCACTTCGGTTAAAGATTATGAACTTAACTTTTGGTCGAATTAACGCTTGATTATTATGATCTCCAGCACAAAAAACCCCCGGACGGTGAAAACTATTACCGTCGTATTAATAATGAAAATAGGTGATTACAAGTGGTGGAGCTGATAGAATATCGAAAGCTAAGTGTTACAGTGATTGCTAGTAAGCTAGGTCGTGAGAGTGTGTGTTCTAATCATATTATCAGCTCATATTTATAATTAAAGGTTACAACTGTTATCCCGGGAAATCCGCCTTTGTCTTTAATAAAAACGTTTCTTGCTTTAATCTCGTGGTTTAATGGCTTTAAATGCGAAGTTATGTCTTGGACTTGGTCTCTTAGCCGTTACTTTTCATGTCTTTGACCGATTTCTTTAAGGATTCACTTGTCAAACGTAGTCCCATCTGCGAAGTAACTTCAAATACTCGAGGATAATACAACAGTTAGCAATTATCGGGGATACCGAATATTGAAAACCTGTTAGTAAATCCAGGATCCTTAAACATAGAAATGATTCCTGACAATAATAGAGTTCTTCCACGTGCTAATATTAACTATAAGTGCGAGATTTCAGCTTACAGTCAATATTTGACCGTTAACCATTAATTGGCCTTTACTCCTAAAGGTTATAACACATCTGACGCGTTTTCTTCAACCACCAACCGTGTATTTCGCATGCACTAAATCAACAATTAATATTTGCAATTATAAAACAATACCAAGAGAGAAATATCTATTTATTAGTATTAATACTAAGGATACTAAACTTATTCGAGAACCCTGAACATATTCGGGATCCTGAGCATAGATCCGACTATAAAATTTGGGCCCTAACATGTATAAAGCAATTGGCTTGAGGGAGACACATGACATGAACTGAAACGGCTGGCATCTGGAGAGGAACTGTCATGATGTTTATTTATAATGTTTTAAGCTATGTTATAAAGACAAGATACAAATGTTTTGTAATGAATGGTTAACTTATTTTATTTTTGCGAAAGTTTTAATTAACTATGATATTCGGAACTGTGTTTATGAGTAAATCCAATGCCAATGTAGGGCACCAGGAACGAGGCCTTACACAATAACGTATTAAATCACAAACATAACTCAAATCGATAACCTAAATTCATTATATGTGTTATCTCATTATTAATTAATTCATAATATTATATTACTTAATTAGGAATCCTTAACGGTAAATCCTGAAGGGTCATCATTCTCACAACCTCACTTGTGTTTTGTTCTACTAATTATGTGAGTATCTCACTCCCCTCTTTTACTAAATTTTCAATTGTTTTGGGGGACATATGCGTTTCTAATTATTTTATTATTAATTAATAATCAATTCAAACTGTTAATCATGTGTGTTTAACAATTTATGTCTTACGTGTTCTATGCTTATTTACTTGCTTATGTAGTAGACACCACCCAGTTTATCTGGCATCGTGTGTATCTACAACTTATTTACTTGCTTACGTAGTAGACATCGCCCAGTTCATATGGCATCGTGCGTATCTACAACTTATTGACTTGCTTATGTAGTAGCCATCGCCCAGTTCATCTAGCATCGTGCGTATCTACAACTTATATACTTGCTTAATTGGTTAAATTGCTTATCTCACTTGTTACAATTTGCACTTTTCTATACTTCTTATATATATATATATATATATATATATATATTCACTTATCTGGTGTTTTACTCACTCAACCTCGTGTTGACAAAATTATTTGTATTTTCAACGCATATGCAGGTCACCGTATGATATGATTACCAATATTGTTTGAAGAAGCTTAGGGTTGCATGCTAGAGAAGAAGATACAAGAGTTTAAATTTGAACTTGTTTTACTTGTTTTATTTATGAAATTTTGTATTTTAGTTATTTGAATTTGTTGGATTATTTGGATTGGAATAATAGATATTATCATTTTATATATTGCATGATAGTACCTTGAGAGCTATGAGCAATCAGCTCACGCCCCGACATTTCCACCTTAGGTTGGGGTGTGACACCACCTATCAAATATTGGTCATCATGATGTTCAAAGAAAAACTGGGGGCACTATGGAAGTCTATATCGACAACATGGTGGTTAATTCAAAGACATATGTGGATCACCTCTGGGATCTTAAGGAGGCTTTTGATATCCTGGACCAATATAGCATGAAGCTGAACCCATCCAAGTGTCACTTTGGAGTTGGGGAAGGCAAGTTATTAGGATACATGGTTACCAAAAGGGGGATATAAGCAAGTCCAGAGCAGATCAAAGCCATCGTGAACCTAAAGGAACCAGCTAACGTGAAGGATGTCCAAAGGTTGACTAACATGATCGTAGCCTTAAATAAATTTACCTCAAGATCCTCAGAAAGGTGAAAGGATTTCTACGATATCCTAAAAAAGAACATGACATTTGAATGGGGGCAGAGACATGATAAGGCGCACAAAGTTTATCTTTCATCAACACCTTTATTAATGAAGCCCGGAGATGGTGAATGGTGAGCCATTATTCCTCTATTTGGCGGTATCTCGAGACACTGTAAGTTTTGTATTTGTCAAGGATCGCGAAAGGCAAAAACATCATATCTACTATGAAAGTAAAAGTCTACTTGATGCTGGAACCATGTATTCTTATTTAGAAAAAGTTATTTTTAGCTTTAGTTATGGCATCTACCAAGTTAAGACATTATTTTGAGACGCATACTATTTTTGTTAAAACTAATTATATTGTGAAAGATTTTTTAAGAAAGCCTGAAATTTCTGGTAGGATGGCTAAGTGGTCTGTTAAATTGAGTGCTTATGATTTAGTTTATGAGCCTAGAACAGCAACTAAATCCCAAGCTTTAGCCGACTTTGTGGCTGATTTCAGTAGTGATATCCAGCAGGATGCTGACTGAGAAGTTCAACAACTAGACCAGGATAAAGGTAAGTGGATATATTAATGGGGCCTCAAATGTCAGGGAGACAGTCTTAGGAATCATCCTGAAATCGCCATAGGGGGGAAGTAATACCCTAAGCAATCAGATATGATTTCCAAGCTACCAATAATGAAGCTTTAATTGATGCCCTTCAGTTGTCCAAGGATTTAGAAATTAAAAATATTCATGTATTTGTGGATTCCTTATTGCTTGCTAACCACTTCAATGGCTCTTATGTTATTAGAAGTGAGAAACAAACTGAATATCTCCATATAGTAAAAATATGGCAGAGAAATTCGATTCTTTTATTATTGAATAGGTACCTAGGGAGGAAAATATTGAAGCAGACGCCTAGGCAAATCTTGGGTCTGCCTGGAAGATCCTGAAATACAAGAACTTCTAAAAGATATCCATGAAGGCGACTATGGGAATCACACTGGAGGTCGATCATCGTTTTCTAAAAACCTTAGGACTAGTTATTACTGGCCAACCATGAGGAAAGATGCAATGATCTATGCTCAAAAGTGTGATGCCTGTCAAAGAGATAGCAACATTCTTCATCAGCCCCCTGGACCGATTCATCTGATCGTATCTACTTGGCCCTTCATGAAGTGGGGAATGGATATTGTGGGCAAATTACCAAAGGCTCAAGGAGGAAAGGTTTTCATGTTAGCAATGACAGATTACCTTTCCAAATGGATGGAAGCAGAGGCATTTGTCCAAGTTAGAGAACAAGAAGTTATATCCTTCATCAAAATAAATATCCTCACACGTTTCGGAATCCCAGACGTGATCATCTGTAACAACGGGTTGTGATCATCTGTAACAACGGGTTTCAGTTCATTAGCAAAAGAACTACCGACTTTTATGCTACATGGGGGATAAAAATGATCACATCCACGCCAGTACACCCTCAAGCCGGACAAGCGGAATCTTCAAACAAGATCATCGTCAACAATTTGAAGAAGAAGTTGGGGACAAAGAAAGAAAAGTAGGTTGAAGAACTAGCATTCCTGTTATGGGCATATCGAACTATATCAAATAGCGTAACGGGGCAAACTCCTTTCTCTTTAGTGTTTGGGACCGAAGCGAATCCCTACTACAAGATCCTGCCTACAGAATCCTTAAACCAACAATCAGGATCTTGCCGATGATCTGGATGTGATAGATGAACTTAAGGACTCGACGAGAATCCGTAATGGCAGCATACCAACAAAGGATCACCAAATCCTACAACAAGAACGTTAGGGTAAAAAGATTTCAAGTGGGAGATCTAGTACTAAGGAAGGCATTTCAGTATACAACGGATCCAAAGGATGTAAAATTAGCACCCATATGGAAAGAACTATACAAGATCGAGGCTGAGGTAGGAAAAGGAGCATATCAACTATCTGCTATGGATGGCAGAATCCTGCCTAGATCCTGGAATGCCGTTCACTTTAAACTCTACTTCATGTAAGTTAGAATTTTATTTCTATCTCGGTATGGTATGTATTCAGACTTTACTATTTAAATAATAATAATAGTTATTATTATTATTGAAACCCATTACTGACCTAATCATCAGAGGGGCGTTAGCCGAGCTAACACCCACCCACACAAAGCTTCAAGTTTTTTGCAGAATTGGGATCCCGACTAAGAAGTGAATGCATTCCAAGGGGTGTGTCCACCTCTCTACGTTTAAGGTTTTATTCCCTTCTATGTTTTAAAGGTTTCCACCTTTCTTAGTATTGGGTTTAAACACCTCGCAAAGAGCGCACGATGTTCACATGTAATTCAAGATGGCGGGACTAGTTCATGTTAATGGTGGCTGACAATTTCGTTGTTGTTGGTTACATGGTGGATCCTCAAGTATTGTCAAGGGAATAATATGGACATGTTATGAAACCGTGGTTTTTCTCAAGTATTTACATAATGGTTTGGCATTTGCGTGTCACTCACGACTAGTTTGTCCCAAGTATCTACATGAGGTTTTGGCATCTTCATGTCACTCACAACTGGTTTATTCAAAGTTTTTAACACTTAGGTGTTAGCTCAAGATCAAAGTTATTTTCGGGATTTTCCCCATGATCTTTACGATCACAACTATTTTTGGGATTTTCCCCAGAATCCTCTGGAGCACATAACCATCTCAGTTGTTATCTTAAAATATCTTGCAGGATCTTAAGGTTCAATCAAAAATATAGATTATGATGATTGGTTCTCTTCAGAAATTCCTCGTCCTAATCAACGTAAACCTTATCCTACCCCTACCAGGTTTGATTACTTAATTACTTTCCCAAGTATGTGGTGAAAAATTATTTCCAAACTTATGTTTTTGATCCAGCTAAAAGAATAAGAAAGCTTTTTCATCAATATATTTTTGTAGGTTCCCAGCCGGATCTACACGAGATATCTCGTTCTACGTAGGTGCGGAATCCCTATGTAAGACGTTACGAGCGTAGAAGACGATACGAGTTAACACAATCGAACACACGTTACAATAAACAAATACTCGTTATATTGCAACCTTAAACACGTGATATCAATCACTAATTACAGGACTCTCTGACTCGTAAACTCGAATAACAAAACTTCTTATTGATCAAGCCGTAACCTAATCAATATATATCACGACAACTTCGCCTGGCATGTTTAGGCGAAGTTGTCCCTAACTTCGCTTGTCTAACAAGTTCGCCTATATCAGCGAACTTGTTAGCTAACTTCGCTTACATCAAATACAAAACATTACAAACTCGATTACAAACACTAGACACTGAACTACTGACATCATGCACCAACAGACTCCCCCTTGGCAGTAGCTTCATCTCTTTATCTTCAAGCACGTGTCTTGTAATCTTCAACAATCTTGAATCTTCATCTTTAAGCATTCACTCCTTCTCGTACACATACCGAAACAACTCTTTGATATTTCCTCGCTTCGTCTTTCCAAGCAGGAATATAAAAGATTTTCTTCTCATTCAGCACCTGCAGATCAGCTCGAGACAGGTTCAATAGATGCATCGGATCATAGACTCTCAGCAGCTCTTGTTCATCTTCATCTTCCATCACTGCTTCAGCTGTCTCACAATCTACATACCACCACTTCAACTCTTTGAGCACATCCTTGGGCATTTGTTTCATCGGCACTTCTTTCAAACACCGGATCGGTTTATACTTCATAATCATCCAAGGCTTGCCATCTGCTCTCAACCCTCTATCTTTATCTTTGATAAGTTTACCCTTCTGTGGTTTCAGCAGCTAGAACTTCTTTTCCTTTATACTCTCCTTCCATACTATCTTCCCGATGACTCTAGCCATATTATCATCACTTCGATTTATCAATCCCAATCTGGCTAAGTCTTTCACTTCACATTCTGGCAGTGTGTTCAACGATCTCAACATTCTTTTGAAGTACTGAATACCATCATATCTCTTAATCACGAAGAGCCTCAACTGCTCATCGTATATCCAGCAGATAATCCCTTTTCTCGCTTCAGCATAGCCTCTAATGTTGTAAGTCTTCTTAAACATAGTAGGGACCGCTGGTTTCTTCGTTTTGACGAACCACTGAGCATAGCCTTCTTTCCATCTAGGCTGCTCTTCCCATTCAGTCTCATCATTTCCCATCTCTTTACTCAAATCTGCGTTATCGACTTCTGGAATCTCATGCTCTACATTCTCTTCTACTATCTCTCCCTCTTCTATCTCATCATCAATCACAATCTGTTCACCAATCTTCTCTATCTCATCACTCGGTAATACATCATCATCACACATAAAGTCATCATCCATCTCCTCAACCTCCACTACCACCACATCATCACCACCAGCTGCAGTTGTCGACTCCCCCTGAGTTGTGGAAGTCCCAAGAGCTTGTACAGTTCTTGGCAACTCACCACCTGCACCTTTCGATGCATTGGGATCATCGTCTCGATCATTTCTCCTCTTGGTCCTCAACTCATCGCCTTTACAGCTCGTCTCCCCCTGAGATGCCAAGAACTCCTTCAGAGCATCTATGATTTTTCCATGTTCTACCAGCAGGGACGACTGCATCTGATTCTCTGCAACTAGGCGTTGAATAGCCTGGGTCTGGATAAGATTAATCCTTGACTGTTCTGCCACGACCCGTTCAAGTGCTGCTATTCGTTCTGAGTCTGATAAGGTTGCATCGAAATCAAACCTCAGATGTGATATATCTTGAGTGTACTGAGGAGGGATTTCCGATGTAACCGGGACCTCAGAAGTAGACGTAACCGCAGGTGGTATCGTCACCGATAACCCTGCAGTGGCCACAACCGTCGACTCAATAAAATGTGCCACGACCTCCGTTGGAGTAAGAGTTGGAGGTGGCAACGAGACAATCTCCGGAGCCGATAGTTGAAATGAAGTGAGTGGGAGGCCAAATGAGGATGAGGTAGCCACCACGGGAATGTTCGTGGCGCTTGGCCTTGTAACCTGTAATGATGAGGGAACCATTGTCATACCGGACAGTGCGGGTGGGGTGAAACGTACCACCCTCGAGTTCTCACCGACTCCCGATCCTGCACCTATCCGTTCCCTTCTTGATCTGCGAATCAACTGTTGAACTTCTTCTTCATAGTCTGACTCACTATCATCATCAGTTCTCTTCCTTTTCCCATGAGTCCGTTCATGTGTTACCAAAATCCGTCTTGCTTCGGCCACTTCATCATCAGAATCTGAGCCAGCCACCGTTGCAGCTGCCCTAGTAACATTCACACCCGAAACATGTGCAACAGAGACTTGCACAATCTCCTCTGGATCAACCCTCTCCATGTCAAAAAATCCTTGACCGCCAAACTCTGCGTCAAGGTCAACGTTCTCCTCCGGTGACACAACAGGAGCAGCAGGTATAGCTTGAGGTGCTCCTGCCTGTTGTGGTGCCGGGTCCCGAAACTCGTCCCCAAGAGCAGGCACATACCCCGGGTTGATCAAGTACCCAAATAGTGGAGTATGCCGAGGACGGAGCTCAGGTTTGCTCCTCGCACTGGAGGATCTGCATTGGGCAAAGATCCTTTTGCTCACACTTTCTACGTATCGGATTGGTAGGCGCTGAGGTAGCGTTGGAGCAACATGATTCAAGATCATTTGTAGAAATCTTGGATACATGATAAATCTCTCACGCGCCACCGCTCTTCGTTGTCGATCGATCTCGTAGAAGACCATCTGACTAAAGCTGTAACGCTTATTATAAGTCAGAGCAGTCATTGCCGACTGCATGGTCGCGCCCATGCCATCAGTGCCCGCCTTTCTCCCTGACATGCAAACAATCATGACATGCATGAGAAAGCGCCACTGGTCAAGTAAAAACTCCTTCCTTCTATGCGTATCTCCCAAGGGACCTGAGTATCCCATCCTCAAAAACGCTCCATCACGGAAAGGAGCTACAAAGTCTGTCGGGTCATCCCTCGTCTCATCTCCAAAACGTAAAGCCGCCCGGATCTGTTCAGATGAGAACTGAACAATGTGATTGTTGACTGTTGCTCGCATCACCGGGGGCTCGACCCTACAATCATATTCCACGGTCTGCCAAAAATCCTCAATGTTTGGCAAGGATATTGGCAGTGTTGTCGTAATCGCGTGGAATATACACGAGCGTAGTAGGAACGTGATGATTTCACGGAAATCATCAACTCCGCTCGCCTCCGGGTCTAATGTTATATACATGTTGTGACCCGGGAAGAACTGTCTCTGGTTATCACCACCGTCATCACCGCCTGCACCACCTATAGCAGCCATATCTGCACCAAACAGACTAAGTTAGATAAGCGACAAAGCAAATCACAAGTTCGCCTGTTACGATGAGCGAAGTTGTGATCTTTTCAGTATAGGCGAAGTTAAAGATGGGGCGAAGTTGGGAAACAACTTCGCTTCAACTTTAACTTCGTCTGTTAACTGTTAAGTAAAAAATTCCAGGCGAAGTTAATGGTAACTTCGCCTAACCACAACATCGCCTCATAAACTGTTTCAAAAATAATTATCAGGCGAAGTTAACCTCAGGCGAAGTTACGGACAACTTCGCCTAAACTGTAACTTCGCCGAATATGAAACGGCATCAGTTAGGTTTATCGAACGACGTGATTTGGTCAATTTTGAGCTTGCGGATCTTGTAAAACTTGATTTAATGACGATTTAGACGATTAGATTGATTATGAACACGTGAAAACACGTTTGAAAATCGGTTATTGAAGGTTCGGAAAAACGAGGTCGTGAATCGGGTCGAAACGACCTTTGATTAACGTTACGGACAGCGAATAGGTGATACTATCAACACTACGCACCTATAACTCAGATTATAACTGGAAAAAGAACACAGATGAAGATCGATAAGTTCGCTGTGGGTTTAGAGATTAAGTTCGCTGGATAAGTTTGCTGGGTTTTGAAAATAATGAACCCGTTTGACCTTTAATTTCCTTTATATAGGGTCAAAATTATACAGGCGAAGTTGTGGATAACTTCGCCTAATGCAGGCGAAGTTATGGACAACTTCGCCGGTATTAAAATTTTCAAAACAAACCCCTATAATTTGAACAATTTGTAATTAAGTTTTAAAAACAACCTTTAATGTGTTAAATGATACGATCAAGACCAAGTAACCAGATATAAAATCATACAACTACATAAGTAGAAAAATTTTAAAATTTAAAGTACACGGGATCAAATTTCAGTCTCGATAGGGACTACCATGTTTTAGAAAAGATCCGAACAGGAATCATACTAACTACGTGACTGTCACACAGATCCGTGTTCAGCTTTATTATGACATAAAGAAACAGGTTGTAAGCAGGTAAATGACTTAGAATGGTTTTCATCGTTTCTGTGATACGGGTTAGGTTCAATTAAGCTCAAAACTTAAGTGGGCAACAACTCAGAGATTATGATGCCTCCTATCTATTCTCAAGAGCGTATTTGGCTTTCCCCAAGTCACCCCGAGTTAACCTCGACCCGTAGTGTCTGATTAAATAGTAAATGCTCTTCGATCGTCAGACTCTTCTTCCCGTTCTCTATCTTGCATCTTGATTGAGAAGTCTTATCATTATGAACTCTATAATGTCTCAATAACTCACACATTTTTTTTTTCACAACGTCAGATAAACTACTGCAAGTCCCGAATCTGGATCACTGCAGTTTCTTGACACGCTATCTTCACGGGAATCAGAACACTCACGGGCTCGTGTATGACTGGGTAATCGCTTTTCTGCCTATCATTCGGAAAGATATATATGGAGACATGCACAAATTGTTAAGAAGTTTCCACGTAAAATCGAGTAGATTTAGTTAGTATCACTTCTACTTTTACGCACCATAAAAAACTACCATGACATACAATGACTGTTCTAAAGTCTTTTAGGCCTAATAACTTCACTAGTTAAGCACACAGAATCAGTATATCTATCACTTTCCAAGGTTGGATCAATTTTCTGTTAAACATAGTAAAGGAACTTCTTACGAAGTAGTAGACTTGAAAAATAATTTCATCTCCCTGAAAAATTTTTAACTTCAATCGCCCCGATCAAATTGAAGTTTTCAGGTAAACGGCTATCCCGAAGATCCAATGGATCAGCTGGACCGACCACATACAAGTATGTGTCCTTCTAACTAAGTATGATCGACTAATTTTCAGCGAAAGAATAAAAACACATCATAAACCGCCCCGGTCACTTTCAGTCATCTGGTTAATGGCTATCCTTATATTCAACAAGTAGAAATGAGGACCAAACATATCCGAAGATATGTCCTTCAAACTGAGGCAACCGACATAATTCTAAGCGATAGTGACCTTTTTTTTTTTTAATACTAATACAAAAAGCAGGGTTACTCGGGATTGATCATCCCATTCAGCTCAACAAGGTTTTGAAATCTAGTTTTGTCAAACGCTTTAGTAAACATGTCAGCGAAATTATCTAGCGTATCAACCTTTTCGAGCACAATCAGTTTCTTCTCAGAACAATCCCGTATAAAATGATGACGGATGTCAATATGTTTAGTTTTACTGTGTTTTACGGGATTGTTAGTTACTGAGATAGCAGCAGTATTATCAATGCAAATAGGAGTATGAGTGAAATTCAGACCGTAATCGCGCAACAGTTGTTGAATCCAAAGAACCTGGGAGCAGCAGTTAGATGCTGCCATGTATTCTGCTTCACAGGTTGAAATCGCGACTGAAGTCTGCTTCTTGCATTGCCATGACACTAATCTGCCACCAAGAAACTGACATCCACCTGTAGTTGACTTCCGACTCTGATTGCACCCTCCATAATCAGAATCTGTGTAGGCGACCAACTCCAAGTCTCCTCCTCTCGTGTACCACAACCCCAGCTTAGGCTTGCCTTTGAGATACCGTAGAATCCTCTTCGCACCCTTCAAGTGAGATTCCTTTGGGTTTGCCTGAAAGCGAGCACAAAGACAAACAGCAAACATTATATCAGGCCTAGAAGCAGTTAAGTACATTAAAGAACCTATTATTGCTCGATATTGAGTTGGGTCCACGTCTGCATCGTTGTCTGAATCAGCACCCAATTTGTGGTTGACGCAGACTGGAGTATCGTATGGAGTGTTGTCCTCCATCTTGAAGCGTTTGAGAACATCATGGACATACTTAGTCTGATGAATGAACATCCCATCTTTCTTCTGATCAACCTGCAGTCCTAAAAAGAAAGTTAGTTCACCCATAGCACTCATTTCAAATCTCTTCTTCATGACGGCCTCAAACTCCTGACACGTTGCGACTTTTGATGCAGCAAAGATGATGTCGTCCACGTAGACTTGCACCAGTAGAAAGTCGCTCCCTTTTCTCTTAAAGAACAAAGTGCTATCAATCTTTCCCCGTTCAAAACCATTCTCAAGCAAGTAGTCGGATAACGTTGAGTACCAGGCACGAGGTGCCTGATGTAGTCCATACAGTGCTTTACTTAGCTTGTATACGTGATCGGGAAAGTCTGGGTCAGGAAAACCCGGAGGTTGCTCAACGTACACAACCTCATCGACTTTACCGTTAAGGAAAGCACTCTTCACATCCAACTGAAAAACCTTCATCTCCTTATGTGCAGCAAATGCCAAAAACAAACGAATGGCCTCCAATCTTGCCACATGAGCAAACACCTCATTGTAATCAATCCCCTCTTGCTGATTAAAACCTTTTACAACCAGCCTCGCCTTATTCCTGATAATAATCCCTTTCTCATCTGTCTTGCATTTGAAGACCCATTTTGTGCCAATCGCATGCACATTCTTTGGTTTTGCAACCAAGTTCCATACCTCCGTCTTTTTAAACTGGGCTAATTCTTCTTGCATGGCTTCGACCCACGAGTTGTCCTTGAGAGCCATTTGATAGTTCTTTGGTTCAATCTGGCTGATGAAGCAGGTGTACAAGCATTCGTTGATTATGCCTGAATCTTTAATGCTTGTATAAACACAGGTGTGCTCATTCAAGCTTTGTCTTGTTTGTACACCGTCGGACAAATCACCTATCACATTCTCCAATGGGTGATTTTTGTGAACTCTCGTAGTCGGAACCGCACTGACATCTAGATCGTCTTCCAGGTTCGAAGGTAGCTTATCAGTGGGTGATTGTTGTTGAGAGTGAAACGGATTGATAAATTCCTCTTCAGTAGAGGCAGCAGGGGTATTGACAGCATTTGATGAGGAAGGCTGACATTCATCATACTTCGGTCTTTGCACATAATTGTCTTCCTCATCAAAAATCATCTTCGAAGCAATTCTTTCATCTACTTCTGCACAATCCAAATAAGGTATATTAAAAGATTTGAAAAGTCTATCATAGTCGAAAACCCCAGCGGGTCCCGTGCTTGGTTTTGGTGATTTGTAACTTGTGATATCAGTGTTACAGACCACCTCAACCATGCTGGTCGATGTATTAAAGACTCGTCTATTAGGAGTCCCAACAACAAATCCGACTAAGATTCCTTCGTCGGCTATTTCACCAAATTTAGAATTTGCCTTTAATATCGAACATGGGGACCGAATGGTTCAAGACCACTCAAGTTGGGCTTTCTCCCATGCATAATTTCATAACATGTTTTATTTAATCTTTTAATGGTTAACACTCGATTAAGGATATAACAGGCTGTTGCAACAGCTTCAGCCCAGAACACCACAGGAAGTTTCGAATCAGCCAGCATGGTTCTGGCTCCTTCAATTAACGTTCTGTTCTTCCTCTCAGCCACTCCATTTTGTTGCGGAGTATACGGAGCGCTGAACTGATGTTCGATTCCTTTCTGTAAGCAGAAGAGCTCCATCTGATAGTTCTTGAACTCAGTCCCATTGTCACTCCTGATGAATTTAACTCTTTTTCCCATAATGTTCCCAACTTTGGTAATCAAATTTATTACCATCTGAACCGTTTCATCCTTTGACTTAAGGAAATATACCCAAGAGTATCGAGAGAAATCATCAGTGATCACCAAGCAATACGATGTTCCCCCTAGACTTTTTACATTCACGGGACCAAAGAGATCCATGTGAAGTAGGTCTAGGGTACTGACTATTGAGTTAACCTTCTTGGTGCGATGGGATTTCTTGTGTTGCTTTCCCTTTTTGCACGATAAGCATTGATCTTCAATGTTGAAATTCTTCAAAGGAACACCCAGCACAAGCCCATTCTTGACAAGGTAGTTCATTTTTCGAAGATGAATATGCCCCATTCTCCTATGCTATAATTCGGACTCCGATTCAGTTGCTTTCGACAGAAGACACGATTCTTCTGTGGTCATCTCAGTCGACCTCATGTCCATTATATACGTATTCTTTTCTCTTGGAGCCTTCATAACAATCCAATCCTCTGGTATCTTGAAACCAGGATATAGCACGATCGCTTCATTCTTGGTGAAAAGCATGGTGTAGTCTTTGTCACAAATATGCGAAACACTCAGCAGATTGTGCTTCAGTTCTTCAACAAAATTTACTTTCTCTAACGTCATCTTTTCGTTAGTCACCGTCCCAATTCCTGTAATCCTACCACCGTTCTCTCCAGCGAAACTCACTCTTCCTCCCTGAACAGGTTTACAATCGTTTAACAATTTCTTGTTACCCGTCATGTGCCGGGAACAGCCGCTATCCACAACCCATTGATTGTTTGCAGCCCTGTTCAACTGTTCCTGCACGATTAAAGCAAATGATTAAAATCTGGGGACCCAAGACCTATTGGTCTTGGGTCGATACATCCCGTACCTTGGCTGTCCAAGGTTAGTATCAGAATAGTTTCTGTAAGTCCTGAAAGGATACCTTCTTGGAGATTGACTATGAGGCCATCCAAACCTTCTAGAATTAAGTGAATTATTACTTATGGTTTGGTTGTTAGCAGTGAAAAACTGATATTTTTTTCTTTGAAAACCTGAATTAGTCCAATTTCTGAACTTTGATTAGTTTTCAGTTTTACCACTATTATAGTTACTGTTAGATCTGTTTTCAGTTTTTGAAGGCCTCACACCTCTGAATCTCTGCTTCAGAGGGCAATCAGCAATTAGGTGTCCTAATTGATTACATCTGAAACAACTCCTGTGTTCAACTTTCTTTTCAGTAGTTGTTTTAGATGTTGAGGCTGTACTACTGCCCGTTTGTCTCACATATGGTGGGACATACGGGTTTAGTGGAGATTTGTTTCAGTTGTTTTATGTTTCTCTCCACTTTTTGGTAACACTGCCTTTTCTTTTGTCTCACACGACTCAGATGACTTGTCCGAGTTTGATGAGACAAGACTTGGAGCAGAAATCTTAACATTTGAAACAGGCTTACTTGTTTCGCCTTTACTAACTTCTGGTTCTTTAATAGTAACCTTAACCGGAACTGTCTGACTATAATCAACATCAACAGATTTCTGATTACTAGGATCATAAGTGTAATTATGATTGTAAGGTGGTGGAACTTCATGATAACCAATTCCTCCCCTTTTAACTGGGGAACCTTGATCACTAACGAGGTGATCAAGTATAGCGGTGGAATTTCTAAATTTCTCAAGTTTCCTGTTAAGTTCCACCACTTTCACCTGGTGATCAGCTATCTGTTTATCCCTTTCAGCTATTAGTTTGGTTTTTTCTTCTAACACTTCATAGCTCAGATCAATTACTTTAATTTTTTCAGCTAGATTTGCTTTAAGACTTCTAATATCTTTTTCACTAGCTTTTATTTTTACTTTATAACTATTTTCTCTAGCTTTAGTGAAATGATGTTCTTCTTTTAAGGTTTTAAATTGAGCATCCAAACTAACATACTGATCAGTTATAGTTGTCAATTGTTCAGACAGATTTTCACACTTAGTGCAAGGGAGTTTAGTACTTACCTCGGTGAGCTGATCTTTCACATCTGCCATACAAGCTTCATTTTCGCCAGTCACTTCCTCAGTATCTGCAGTTTCGATGTTCGCCATATTGGCTTGTTCGAACACTTCTTCAACATGCAGATTCCAGTTATATTCCCCATTCTGTCTGGAAATCATGGCCCTATTATCATGTCGAAGACACGGGTTCGATTCCCGTAAGGGATAGGTACTCATTCCCGGCCGCTTTCAGTTAGTGTTCATTGCTGAGTGATCGCTCGCTATCTAACCCCCATTCTGGTGTGTCGACCTGTTCTGACTACGTTCAACTCTCTCATTCGTGCACTCCTTCGCAAAGTGGCCATTCTGTTTACAGTTGTAACAGCGCACCTTTGACTTGTCAAAACCCGGTCTCTCACCGACAAACTTCCTTCCTGTCTTCTTCATAAACCTCTTAACCCTTCTCACAATCATCGCCATCTGCCACTGCAGATCCATCTCTTCCAGATCATCAGCATCGATCTGATCATAGTCTTCCTCCAATATTGCTGGATCAACAATCTTACCCTGAATGTAATTTTCATACGAAGCAATAAAGGATGCATAGAGAGCAAACTGCTGTTCAGCAGATTTAACACTCATGGGCAACCTTGAGTAGTTGTTCGAAACACTTGGGGTTAAACTACTCTTGGTTGCTTGAGGGTTAGAAGCATCTGATCCTCCAGCTACAAAGCATACATCACCATTCATGTTGAGAGAAACATGACCTTCAGGTGTTGAGTTAGCGCCCGACTCTCCCTTTGAGTAGTAAGCAGACGAATCAGACTTCGAACTTGAACTTGTATTAACCTGTGCACTATACATTCCTGGATCTTGAACCTGATCGGTAGGTGTCTCTTTTCGAACCATGTTTAGTTCAAAAGTTCGTAGCTTGTTAACTGCTGTTTCCAGGTCATAGTCAGCAAAGTCTTTGTCTTCTCTCATCAACACAGTGTACATCTCCCATTTCGGTGGGAGAGCATCAAGAAGTTTTTCAACAATTTCATCTTCTTTGTAAGCAATTGAATAATTGTTGAGTTCGGTCATCAGATGATAATATCTAGTGATGATATCATCAAGTGATTCATTCTTCAAGTACTTGAAGACCGAGAATTGGGTTTTAAGTAGTTTAATCTTTGAAGCACGAATTCCCACATTACCCTCAAAACGGTTTTCAAGAGCTTCCCAAAGCTCTCTAGCAGTCTTATACTTTCTGAAGGTGTGTAGAATCTCTTGTGGAAGAGCATAGTAATCGCAGCATGAGCTTTGCTTTCAGCCTCATACATTTTCTTCTCTTCTTCTTCCATCTCTTTGTATTTCTTTATCTGATCACGACCCTCATACTCAGCAGTAGGTGGAATGTAACCATCTTGTATGCATACCCACATCTTAGCATCTTGGTACTTGACATATTGTTCAAAACGATCTTTCCACGCTACATAATCGGTTTTCTTAAGCATCTTCGGTGCCTTTGTAGCCGAACCCGCTTCCACTTCCATCTTAACTAGTTCCGTAATGTTGATTGAAGACATCTTTCACGAAACACACAGAAACCCGAAAAATAAAAATTTTATTTTTAACAGTACTGTAGGCGAAGTTGTGGTTATTTTCTCTTAAGTCTGAACTTCGCTGATTCTGAACTTCGCTTTCTTTTTAAATTCGCCTGATTTGGCGAAGTTGTAGATAACTTCGCTTAAGCTAAGCGAACTTGTGAAGTGGGCGTAGTTGTGGGTAACTTCGCTGATATAGGCGAACTTGAGAAGGTAGGCGAAGTTGTGGATAACTTCTCTTAACCTTATATCTTCGCTGAAACCCTACGAACAGTGACGGCAACTTCGCCTGATGAACACGATGAATATGCAGGTTAGATTTCTGGAGTTTACGAGGTCTGTGAATGTGTTATGGGTTGTTTATGATTGTAGGAGGTGAGTATAACACAAAAACTCAGAAAACTCGTCCCGCGAATAGTCGAACGGAACGGTTTCTACACCCGCGTGATAATCCCGAACCACACAATCGAGCAAAAGCTCTGATACCAATTGTAGGTTCTCAGCCGGATCTACACGAGATATCTCGTTCTACGTAGGTGCGGAATCCCTACGTAAGACGTTACGAGCGTAGAAGACGATACGAGTTAACACAATCGAACACACGTTACAATAAACAAATACTCGTTATATTGCAACCTTAAACACGTGATATCAATCACTGATTACAGGACTCTCTGACTCGTAAACTCGAATAACAAAACTTCTTATTGATCAAGCCGTAACCTAATCAATATATATCACGACAACTTCCCCTGGCATGTTCAGGCGAAGTTGTCCCTAACTTCGCTTGTCTAACACGTTCGCCTATATCAGCGAACTTGTTAGCTAACTTCGCTTACATCAAATACAAAACATTACAAACTCGATTACAGACACTAGACACTGAACTACTGACATCATACACCAACAATTTTGGCATAAAAAGATATGGACATAATTAAGGCAAAAGATTATCATTATATTAAGCAAAAAGATATTCGTAACTTAATCCTAAAACTCTGGATCCCTCCATCAGGAAAATCTAAAGTTTTCCTAAACTAATAATCATAGGCTTCGTCCTGAAACTCAGGATCCCTCCACCTTGGTTACCTATTGTTTTAAACGAGATAAAAAGTAAATTGTTTCAAGCATCACCACATGACAAGAATAGTAAATTGCTTAGTTACAACCAAGCCTATCAAAGTTTTGCAATTATTTCAACTCTTTGCTGATATATGGTATGTATACCTATTCAAATTATTATTATTTGTATGCTTTTAAGCCTATTGAGATTTTAGTTTTTAACCAAGCTGAACTAACTAACTCAGGACACTTATATAATCTGTTTTCAAAGTAATCCATTTATTTCATAAAAAATTTTCTAATCAAGGATTTGATTAATGTTTGAATTTTGATGAAAAACCTATCTTTACATGAAAACCTTTAAAGCATATGGTATCCTAACCCGATACTTCAACATGTTTAACTTTGATATTGATGTGATAACAGAGTTATACACAATGATGAAGCTAGGAAGAAATGCGATGAGGGGTGCCCGACTCAATACGTATAAAACATTTCATAAGTAGGAATTAAATTGACATCATGCTTCAGACTCATACTCTTCAAATTAAATTAAATGCTATATAATAATGAGCTGTTTGTTTAAAAATCACTAGAAAAGTTAATGCATCATAAATTAAATTATTTGATAAACGATTTGAAAGATTAGTTGCATGTTCTTGAGAAGACCCTAAAGTGAAATATATGAGCTACCATAATGTATTAAAGAATTCACAGATGATGATATGTGGATGGAAAATAACTTACTCAAATCAACGAGGGCTTAATATACTGCATATCCGTCTTACATATGCGAGGTCCTCGAACTCTACATGAATAATGGTGAGGATGTTAGCGACAAGACAAGTAGAATAACTTGAAGACACATAGGATGATTCTATTTGATATTTTTCCTATTTACTCCCATGTGGTTTTTGGGCGGACTCATAATGTGCCCTAAAAAATCAAAATGATACACCCGCATCCCTGTGGTTTTAAAATTGGCGCACTCTGAGTCCCTCTAGCTAATGTCTAACGGAAAACTGAAATGAATATTATACCCTTTTCAGTCGTTGATTTTGCGTCCCAATAGTTTTTTTCTAAGAGCAACAACTTGAATTAAAAAACATCCCTCGTTAGAAAATCCTAACCGGAAAAAAAAAAACCAAAGTTACATACTAAGTAACGGGTTTCTTAACCACACTACCCAATTCAAATTAAAATTACAATTACGGGAAGAAAGCCGTAAATAGGAGACCGCAACAACGTAATTGAAAAGAAAATCTTTCTTATCAAGTTTCGTACCAAAAATTGTCTCGTTTCGAGTATTCCTAATAAACCACCAAGCAATGAAAATAATCACCTCAACCACATATATTTTCTTCTTCACCAAGCGTCCATGTAGTTTTGTTACATTTGATTTGTGTCCCACCATCTTTATCATCTCCATCTCCACCACCACCACCACCACCACTACCATCTTTAATATATTGAAATTAAATTTGATTTTGTCATCATGGATCGATCCGAGTTCGAACTATGGGTGTTTAGGATTGCTTGTTAGAATTTCTAAAACCTTTTGAAATAATCAAGAATTAGATACCTAATTTTAAGTCTATAACATAAGAGGATAATCATATATCTTTTTTTTGGAGCGACGACTTTATTGTGTGTAGGTCATCACACTCCCCAAATTTGGAAAGTCTCGTTGCCCCACTCTGACCATACTATTTTGTCAACCGGGCCTATGTTGGCTTCAGAGTTTGGCTTGGCATGGGAAACCATATCACCGGCTGCCACTTGACTAGGGGTGATCAGTGGTTCGGCTAACGATTTATTCAATTTGTTCGGTTTGACTTGTTCGTTTATGAGATTTTGTTACCCCTAATCGAAAACCAAACCTAACCGAATTCGAAAATGGGGTTATCAGGCCGTAATTGGACCAAATTTAATTCGGTTCGGTTATGTTAAAACCAAACAAATTGATTCAAACCATATTAATCGAATTCCTCCAAAACAATAACTTGGCTTTAATTTAGTTTATGTTGTGTTTTGAATCCAAAGAGTCGCTAAAGGCCATAATAGACAAAAACAACATATGCATTCTAAACCAAAAGTTGAAGGCCATAATAAAACATCTAAATCTTTAAATAGTTTTAGGGGGTGCTTGGGATTCCTTATTTTAGCTCCTTATAGCTTATAACTTATGGGTTATAACTTATAAGGTGTTTGGAAAAACTATGTTTTGTGAGCGTATAAAGTATCAGTTACAACTTTGTAACTTATACCTAATGCCGTAAATAAGATATAAGAAGGTAAAATAGGGTATCACAAACACCCCATTAAACATATAACTCGTCAACCATAGAAAACCATCATAACCATAAAAGTCTTAAACATTATAAAACATCCAAGATGATTAATATTCCTCAACACCTAAAGATAGTCTAAGGTCTAATATGGATATGGACATTAGACTACATATTATAAATGAGCTTAGAAAAGAATGGGTTATACACAAAATAATTAATATAGTTTATATTTTAATCGATAGATTTATTCCGTTAGCCAAATAAATCAAACTAATCACTAAACCGGGTACACAATAGAAAAATATCTTCTATTTTGCATGATCATTCATCTAACTACTAGCGTTTTTATAATATATTGGCATTCAAACATTAACCGGGTATGTGTCATTTTGTAAAGTTTATGTAGAAGTTACTCCAATGTAAGCTCCTATGAGGTAATGTTTCCAAAGTATATATATCATGCTGATTACGGGGCTGCTAGTCTTGGGCAAATAAGGTTGATTAAATTTGGCTGTTTAAAAAAGGGGTATTTTAGTTAACTGTAGATTACTATTTACTACGGGGCTGCTAGTATTGAGCAAACATTTGGGTAGCGTTTGTTATGCAGTAATGACAGACGGAATGGTATGATTCATTACGTGGGAATGAAATAAGAGGTGTTTGGTTGCACAATGGAATGGAATCATCCATTACACATGGAATCTCATTCCATCAAAACCATTCCTTCCCACCTCCCTCTTCTTTTTTTTCATTCCATTCCATCTTCAACCTTCTCAACAACACCATCATCTAACAACCACCGCCACCACCACCACTACCATAGCCACCACTATCATCTGACCACCACCGCCACCGTCACCACCACCACCTCCGTCGCCACCACCGTCGCCGCCACCACCACCTGACCGTCACCGTCGCCATCACCACCTCCACCACCACCACCTTACCACCAAAGCTACAACCGCCACCATTGTCGCCAAAACCACGGCAACCATTGTCACCGTCGCCACCCAACCATAACCGCCACCACCACTATCACTTGCCTAGCCACCACCACTGTCATCACCACCCTACCACCGCCATCACTACTAATGCTACTATCGCTTGACCACCACCACCACAACCACCACCCCCGTGGCCTGACCGCCATCACCACCACCGTCACCACTGCCACCACCATTTTCATCTCCAGAGCTACCACCACTGTCACCATTTCAGTTTTTTTTTTTTTTTTTTGTAAAAATATTTATTTTGGGATAGGAATATTTTTATTATTTCTATTTCATTCCTAAAAATTTTTTCGGATACCAAACAACATAAATTAATTACTCATTTCATTCTCATATGTTAACCAAACAAGACAAAGGAATGATAATGATCCATTTCTTTCATTTGTCCATTTCATTCCTTCTCTCATTCCATTCCCCCTTCATTCCATTCCTTCAACCAAACATAGAAATTACATAAACTAGTTGACAATGTAAATGATATTGTACTTTTAAAAGTGTGACTATTTAAAGAGGTAATGTGAATATTTGATCTATGGTTAACGCAACCAAAATATTTATAAATGAGCTAATCATATATAAATATATATCTACACTAGTTTAATCCTCCCGTGTTACGGGAGTTTATTTAAAGTTTTATTTTTAATTGTTTTACTATTTTATGATGATTTATTTTATTTTTTAACCTAGTTTTGTTTTAATTTAATATATATATATTAGTTTGTTATTATATTTTTTAACGTTTGGGTTTTATCACTTGAGATGTTTTGGTTTTTTAGATTTTTAATGAACATGAGCATGTTGATTTTTTTAAATGTACAAACATGAACACGAATATTTGTCTAATAAAAAAGGGACGTTGATGTAGTTGGAAATGGTGGGTAGTATCGGAAGTTAACCGACAATGGAGATGATAGACCAACGACGGAGAACATGTAAAGCATATAAATTAAAATAGGGTTTGATGATGAAAGTGTTTATCAATAAATTATATCTTATAACCCATTTGAGGGCTATTAAATTTTGGTAAGACCCATAACACATGAAAAATATTATTTGATTATTAAGGGGTTATTTTACAAATAAATGAGATGTTATAACTCGTTTAAGGGTTATCCGGGTTTGGTGAGACCCATGACCCGTGAAAATTATTGTTTTATTATGAAATAAGTTTACAAATAAATGAGATGTTATAACCCATTTAAAGACTATCCGGGTTTGGTGAGACCCATACCCGCGAATTCGGGTCAAATGCATGAAAAGCCTTCATTTATAAATCAAGCAATCTGATGGCTCTAAAGAATGAGGGGAACAACCTGAAAACGACACCTAAGATTTTATGTTAGACAATTATTTAGATAGTTATATATATATATATATATATATATATATATATATATATATATGTTGTTTAGCATTGCTACTTATGCTGGTTGGGCAGATGAATTCGACCACTTAAATACTTAATTACCCACCGGAAAGCCCATTTTTCAACTAATTTGGTTTAGTTAAGGACCAGGCATGGGTCGTCAACTTGCATGTTTTTAAAGCCCATTTCACCTGGCATCTTGTAGGTTTGAAGGCCCAATTTTGGGTTTTTGGTCTGTTTCGGTTTGCCAATATCATAGCCGATATTGCGGGCCCAACCGTTTGGTTCTTGTGTTGTATTTTAATATTTTAATCTTGTTTATTTTTAGTTGTTGTATTTGGCTAGAAATGTTGTTTAGTGATCCTACTTAGCAACCGATACTTTTGGTTCGGTTTGTATTAGGATATCATCGTAACTAGTATTTCAACTTTTAGTATTTTAATAAGAGTGATATGTTTTTTTAGTTGGAATGATATGTTTTTTTGGTATGGACATCCTAAAGTCTGTTTTGAGTGTCTTTTACTAGGTTGCTTAGGGGTATGCCCCTTAAATCTTGTAACTTCTTTTCTCATGTATATAATTTTACCCGGCAATGCCAATTTAGCCAGGAAAAAAAACAATAAACGCCCCTCCCCTTCCCTTCCCTAACCCAAAAAGAAATAAATAAATAAATTTATTATGTATTTTCGTTTTCATAAAAATTGCTTATATTTTCTACTTTGACTATTTAAATGTGTGTTTATCGATAAAACTATCTATATAACATCATTGGTAATATGTTGATAAGGAATTAGTTGGTGAGATGGTCGTTGTCGATTTGCCATTAGTGCAAAAGCATCTTTGATATATCTACATCATCTTGCTGTCAATGTAAAAAATTGTCTTTGATCTGTCTATGATATATCTATTGGTAATAACGATCATGATCTGTTGCACTAGTTTTGTATAAGCCTTCACCAACAGATTTCGTAGTTACCAAGATCTCACATTTTTACTGGTAAAAGTTACTAATAATAGATATAGTTTGATTAACACTAATTGACTTGAGATGATAACTTTTTTTAACAAGTTTAGAAATATTAATATTTTATAACAATATTCTAATAAGTAAAAATAATTTAACAATGATATACAACTGGGAATGTCATTTTCCTTTTTCAATATAAAACTACTAAATTGTTTTAGTGGTCCCTTGCAAGTGCTTACAATTACTTAATGATATATATTTTATTAATATTAATAATATAAGTTTTAGTGGGAAGTAAATGCACTATAGTCGATCATACGAGGCCTTAAAACTAATGTCTCCAAGCTGCATTAAAACAATATAAAACTTTTTTTGTTATCGAAATTGCGTATTTGACTTTTCCATGACAACTTCCATCTAACGACTATCCTCTGGCTTGTATCTATAAATACCGACTACTTTACTCCCTTAAACATCATCACCCAAAACCACCACCACTCTCCTCTCCTTTACCACCACCACCAACTTTCCGGGTGAATCATTAGAGCTCCTGCCGGTGATGGCGGCGGCCCTTTCAGGGTACGCTTATGGCACATAGTCATTGCATTTACCGTATTTGGGGTTGCTAACCTTGTAGCGGTTTCCGCTGACAAGCCTTACTTATATTCTTCGCCACCACCGCCCTACGAGTATAAGTCTCCACCACCTCCGGTGCATTCACCACTGCCGCTATACGAGTACAAGTCTCCACCACCTCCAGTACATTCACCACCACCACCTTACGAGTACAAGTCTCCACCACCACCGGTGCATTCACCACCTCCACCATATGAGTACAAGTCTCCACCACCTCCAGTACATTCACCACCCCCACCTTACGAGTACAAGTCTCCACCACCACCAGTGCATTCACCACCACCACCGTATGAATACAAGTCTCCACCCCCACCAGTCCACTCACCACCACCACCTTATGAATACAAGTCTCCACCACCACCTGTACATTCACCACCACCACCATATGAATACAATTCTCCACCCCCACCGGTCCACTCACCACCACCACCTTATGAATACAAGTCTCCACCACCACCCGTACATTCACCACCACCACCACCGTATGAATACAAGTCTCCACCCCCACCGGTCCACTCACCACCACCACCTTATGAATACAAGTCTCCACCACCACCCGTACACTCACCACCACCACCGTATGAATACAAGTCTCCACGCCCACCGGTTCACTCACCACCACCTCCTTACATACACAAGTCTCCGCCACCACCCGTACATTCACCACCACCCCCCTACGAGTACAAGTCTCCACCTCCTCCGGTGCATTCACCACCACCACCACCAGTCAAATCTCCACCACATGATCCCTATGTGTACAAGTCTCCACCACCACCAGTTCACTCACCACCACCCCCTTACGTCTACAAGTCTCCACCACCACCAGTTCACTCACCACCACCTCCTTACATATACAAGTCTCCACCACCACCGGTGCATTCACCACCACCCCCGTATGAGCACAAGTCTCCACCACCACCTGTAAAGTCCCCCCCACCACCATACTACTACAAATCACCACCACCACCTGTTAAATCGCCACCACCTCCATACTACTACAAGTCCCCTCCTCCTCCAGTGCATTCTCCACCACCACCGTATTACTATAAATCCCCACCACCACCTATAAAGTCACCACCACCACCAGCATACTACTACAAATCCCCACCACCACCAGCTAAATCACCACCGCATTACTACTACACTTCACCACCACCACCAACTCCATACCACCCCCACCCCTACCCTCACCCTCACCACCGCAAATTGATCGTAAAAGTGGTCGGAAAAGTTTACTGCTACAGCTGCTATGACTGGAAATACCCAATCAAATCTCATGCAAAGCATCATCTCAAAGGTACAAACCTTTTCTTTTTACATAATAACCTTTTCTAGCATAATAATTTATCATGATGCATTCATAGTTGATTCTGTTTCCCACGTCCAAGAGCCACACATGAACACACATAGTACACAATCATAAAATTAAATCATCAATTAAAAGATCATGGGACGTTCTGATAAAGTTGTTTTAATTCATACGTTTACGGTTTACAATTCACAATACACAAATATTTTTTATATATAATTTAATTGTCTTTTTAATATTATATGGCATATGGGAAACATATAATTAATTAATTTATTTATTTTGTCTATTATAGGAAAATATGTGGTAACATTTTGACTAGATAAACCATCTATTTTCTACAATTTGAATTTTTGTCAGATCTATTAACATAATAATAGTTGTATATGATTGTTTATATACAACAAAACTGAATATAATAGAAGAATATGACAACAAAAAGAATATTCCCACGAAAAAACAATATAACAAAATTTTTGTTCCTAGTTTTTAGTTTTAACATAATAATACAGGCACTACTATGTTTAAAATAATTGGTGATCATGATGCATATGCACTCCTAGTTGACCCATGTTCTATCCTTGATTCTGTTTCCCACGTTCATCAGACATGATAATGTATTAATGCACATATATACATGATATAATTAACTTTTTTACTGTTTACAACGATCTATTTTCTATAACTTTCATCATATTTTCAGATCCATTTACATGATACAACAAATTTATGATATATGAATGTTCTTTATTCACAATGTATAAATTTGATAACCATAAATATTTCTTTTATTATTATTAGAATAATTGAATTGATTAAATCATTAAATCAAGCATCTGTACCATGATATAATTTCATATGGTAATTGGGTCACAGGATATCAATTATTGATGATATATAAAGAGTTGAAAATAGTTGTTAATTAACTTATTTTATGTGTATTAAAGGTGCTGTTGTGGAAGTCACATGCAAGGCTACTGGTGAGAAAGAAATTGTTGCATATGGAAAGACTAAGATCAATGGAAAATTTGCAATTACTGTTAATAGTTTGGAGTATTCAAAATATGGAGCTAAAGCATGTGTTGCTAAGCTACATATGGCACCAAATGGTACCAAATGTAACATCCCAACAAATCTCCATGGTGGTTTGAAGGGTGCCGAGCTTAAGGTCAAGTCTAAGAATGATTATGAGGTTGTACTTTATGCCAAACCATTTGCGTACGCCCCCAAGACTCCATCTAAGATTTGCAAGAAGCCAAAGCCTACTCCTACTCCTTACTACTACAAATCTCCACCACCACCAACACCAACTTACGTGTACAAGTCTCCACCACCCCCATACCACTACACCTCGCCCCCACCACCTGTGAAGTCTCTCCCCCCAACTTACCACTACACATCACCCCCACCACCAGTGAAATCCCTACCCCCATCATACCATTACACTTCACCTCCACCACCGGTTACATCACCAACCCCACCATACCACTACACTTCACCTCCTCCACCAATAAAATCTCCACCACCACCATACCACTATACATCACCTCCACCACCTAAGAAGTCACCATCGCCATCATACCACTACACTTCACCGCCTCCACCAGTAAAATCCTTGCCACCGCCATACCACTACACATCACCTCCACCACCAAGGAAGTCACCCCCACCACCATACCATTATACTTCACCTCCACCACCAGTCATGTGACATCTGCCCCGATCCGACCCGACCCAGGTACCCGTTTCTCTGACCCGATCTCTTTCTTTTATGATCTAGTATTTATTTATACTTATATTTTTTTAATAATATATATATTTTCCTTCCCGCCTCTTTCTCTCTCTTTCTTTCCGCCGTCCCGTCCCTCTCCTTCTCTCTTTCCGCCTTCTTTTCCCTCTTGTCGCCGTCCCGCCCTTGCGCCTTGTTTCCCTCTTTTTCTTCTAACTCTTTGCTTGTCCTTTGTTCATTCCCGCCTAAGGTTGTCTGCGCAGCTCCACGCGCCAGACCCCTTACAAGGAATCCTGCGTGAAGACCACCTGTTTCAGCGATACGCGAGACGAACTCTTCTCGCAGCGCGCTAAGAATTGTAATTCTTCTCGCAGCGCGCTTAGAAATGTAGTTCTTCCCGCGACGCGCTAAGGATTTGTAGTTCTTCTCGCAGCATGCTAAGAATCGTAGTTCATCCCTCGACGCGCGAAGAATTATAGTTCTTCCCGCGGCGCGCTAGGAATTTTAGTTCCTCCCGCGGCGCGCTAAGAAATGTGATTCTTCCCGCGGCGCGCTTAGAAATGTAGTTCTTTCCGCGACGCGTTAAGGTTGGTTCCGTCTGCCTTCGCGCTCGCGCTCTCTTGACCTTCTGTGTCTGCCTTCGCGCTCGAGCCTTCTCGCGCTAAACCCTTTGAGTTTTCTTCTGTTTAATCTAGCCGTTTGCTTTTGTGTTGTCTTATCTTTTGTGCTGTTAACCTAATCTGCTTTATGTCTGAAAAGTTACTTTCGGCGCAGCATGCGCACCAACCCCATTGGTTGGCAGAAAAAGTGACTGACATTATCTTTTGAGATCTGCTTTTGCCATGCTTGACCAGTACCTTTTTCTGACCTGCCCATGCCTTTTTACTGTTCCCTGTCAGCTTTTTCTCTTTTTCCCTGCTGCCATATCTTTTGATATCTTTTGCTTTTGGAATCTTTTGCTTTTTGAGATCTTTTCCCCTTTTTCTAGGGATTGTGTTCCCTAGGATTTCTCTATAAATAATAGTATTATTTTTCCTAACACTACACACACAAACACTTAATCTCTCCTGTTCTCCTTGCTCTCTCTGCCGTCTTCCTCTCTGCCTCCGTCTTTCTCTCCTGTTCTGCCCTGATTTCCGGTAATACATAATATATAATAACTTACTTATTAATTATGCTAACTTATAATCAAGACTTAAAACAAATCATTAAAACAATAATCTTATTTATAGGTTAACTTGTGCTTGTTTAAAGTCGGTTCTTGCTTTATCTTACACCGCATCGTTTATCAAGTGAGTAATCTCGTACCTAATCCCTTTTTGCTTTCAATGTTTTGGGATGTTCATGTGTTCATACAAACTTAGAGTCTTAAACTTGTTTATGAGCTTTAGTCGCGCAGTATCCCATGTGTTGAGGACGTTTACTTGGCTGTTTATTTGTATGTGTGTGTCATTAACCGCTTTGTTCGGCCTATTCCGCAGTTTTCATGGATCCATTAGATGAACACGGGAGACCTATCGTTTACGGTTTTCTTTGTTTACACTTGCACAGATGTTTTCTCGTTTTTGTGCTCAATTGGGAGCACGGATTGAACTATGAACTATGAGCTATGATCTATTTAGGCTTGATCACAATCTGATTGCACCCTTGTTAAACACCAGACATACACGTGTTGCGCGCAAATTTATTGTTATCTATTATTATCTATTAAACTTGATTTCTCACCAACACGCAAGTGTTTGACGTTTATTTTAACACATGTTCAGGTTTGCAGTAGCTGTTTTGGAGCTTGTGGACACGTAGGAAGTTTTCATTATTTTGGACCTAGATTAAAATGTATCAAGACAAGTCTTTGCTGTTCGAATATTATGATTTATAATATATTGATTTATGATGTTTTATGTTATCTTGTTTACTTTGCGCGTGCGCGAATAAATGTATTTATTAAATATTGACACCCAATAGTGTCACGAGTAATGAAACAATATGTGGCTCCCCGATGTATAATCCGCCTTTGGTCGGGGTGTTACAGATTGGTATCAGAGCCAGGTTGACTTTAGGATAGGTGGTTAGACGTAACGGCCTAGAATACCTAAGAGTCCCTTCTCGCGCATGAGAGAAATCTCATGTTTGCGCGCTTATTGTTAATTACTCGTTATTTATGAATATGCTCGCGCTTGCGCAGTATATGATTTTATGTTTTATTTCGCGATATTTCGATTTTTGTTGAATTTCGATTTTTATTGATTTTACTTACATATTCGTTTGTTGGGATTGAAAATCCGAAAAGTCATGGTGATACATGAATAGTTGATTTTCAATTTTCAATTACGATTATGTTCTGAGGTTGGAGACTTGAAAAGTCAAGGTGATACATGAATTGTCAACCTCCAATACTCATTTTCTTGTATATTTTATATTGAGGATTGAAAAGTCATGGTGATACATGAATCGTCAATCTCCAATACTCGTTTACTCGTCATTTTAAATTGAGAATTTGGAAGGTCATGGTGATACATGAATTGTCGATTCTCGATTCGAATTTGTTACCTTTATTAAGTCTACATTTAAAGTCATTTATTTTACTTTAACTTTTGATAGTATCTAACTCTGCGGAACCAAGCTTTATAAGATTAAAACTTTGCGCTAAAATCAAGATATTAACTAAAATTAAAACTTTTATAGAATGCCTCCACTATCAGCTCGCCATCTCAAGAAGAAAGAAGCCGCGCGCAGACGCTCGCAGCAACGTTCCCAGGAAATGGCCGCCGCGATAGCCCAAGCCTTGAGCCAAAACAATACCTCCAGTTACAACATTAAGTCCTTTAACGCGGGTAACCCTCCAAAGTTCACAGGTCTTGAAGGAGCCACCGTGATGCTCCAGTGGCTTGAGAAAATAGAAAACACTTTCCTCCACACCCAATGCCCCTCAGACAGACGAACCCTATATGCTTCCAGTGTCCTGGAATCTAGAGCGCTTACATGGTGGAATGGAGTAGCTCATGCGCGTGGCGCAGAAGCTGCTTCTAGCATGACATGGGAGGAATTCAAGGAAATTCTGACACGAGAATTCTGCCCTCCCAACGAAGTTATGCGCCTGGAGGAGGAATTTTGGAATCTTAAGCAATACAGCGGTGAAGCGCGCGAGTACGCGACGCGCTTCCATGAACTAAGCCTGCTTGTCCCTCACCTTGTTACCCCTTCCCGCCGAGCCATAGAGAAATTCCTTGGGGGTCTCCCCATGGAAATTCAAGATTCTATATGGGCCAGAAACCCAGCAACCCTCTCTGACGCCATCGAATTGGCCGCCGTGCTCAGCGACAACCATGTCAGAGCAGGAACTCTGTTCCTGCGGGGAACTGAGAAGACCAAACCCACCAAAACTGTCCCTGAACCAACAGAAACCAAACCAGAACCCTCGAACCGTAACAACCTCAAGCGCAGGCGCAAAGCTTACGCGCTTACCAGCCCGCCCATAGTCCAGCAACCCACCTACCAACCTCCAGTTTACGCGCCTAACCCACTGTCGACCTACCCAACACCTCCTGTAGTCCATAACTATGCCTTAACCAATCCCGCACTCCCTACCCCGCCAACTAAGAAACCTTACACAGGAAACCAACCCTTTTGCCCAACCTGTAGACTTCACCACCCAACTCAGACCCCGTGTCGACAATGTAACCGATGTGGCCGCATTGGTCACTCAGCCGAATACTGTAGAGTCCCTCCCGCCAATCCAATTGCGCCAATACCACCAGTCTACCCGCAGAACCCACAACCAACCTACCAAAACCCACGACCCAGATCGTGCTTTAACTGCGGTGATCCCAGTCATTTCCGGAACGCGTGCCCGAGACTACAAGTTCAGATTACGCAAGCGAATCCGGTGAACCAGATTTCGAACCAAGTGACGCGCGAACGAGCTTTTAACATAACCGCGCACCAAGCACAAGCGAATAATGACGTAGTTAATGGTACATTTTTGCTTAACGGATTTTATGCTTCTGTACTTTTTGATACTGGCGCCGATCGAAGTTTTATTTCACGCGCGTTTGAGGAGAAGCTTGCGCGACCGCGCAGCGATTTAAAAGAAAATTTTTCAGTTGAATTGGCTAATGGCGAAACTGTTTTAATTAACTCAGTGATTAAAGATTGCACGCTTAACCTTAACGAAAACGATTTCCTGATCGACCTCATCCCCATGCCTCTTGGAAGCTTTGATGTTATCATTGGTATGGACTGGCTCTCGAATAATCGCGCCGAAGTTATTTGCGCCAAGAAGTTGATTCGCATTCCTCGAGAAAATGGTGATCTTCATATCTACGGCGAAAAACCCTCCCGTGGTCTTAAACTTATGTCTTGCGCCGAAGCCCAAAGACTCTTGCGAAAAAGGTGTATTGCATTCTTAGCCCATGTGGTTAAACCCGATGAAGGAAAGAAGAAGCTTCGCGATATCCCTGTTGTGCGTGTTTTCCCTGAAGTTTTTCCTGATGATCTTCCTGGTATCCCTCCCGCTCGTGAAGTCGAGTTCCGTATTGATCTTGTCCCTGGTGCTTCCCCCGTAGCTAAATCTCCTTACCGTCTTGCGCCCGCTGAGATGCAAGAATTGGCAAGTCAACTTCAAGAGTTGACTGCTAAAGGATTCATTCGCCCTAGCTCTTCGCCCTGGGGTGCTCCGGTGTTGTTCGTTAAAAAGAAAGATGGATCGTTTCGCATGTGTATTGATTACCGCGAGTTGAACAAACTCACCATTAAAAACCGGTATCCCTTACCGCGTATTGACGACCTCTTTGATCAACTCCAAGGTGCCTCTTGTTTCTCGAAGATTGATCTCCGCTCTGGCTATCACCAGTTGCGCATCCGCGATGAAGATGTTCCGAAGACTGCTTTTCGAACTCGTTATGGCCATTTTGAATTCTTGGTCATGTCCTTCGGTCTAACCAACGCACCCGCCGTTTTCATGGATCTAATGAATCGGGTGTGTAGGCCTTTCTTGGACCGTTTCGTGATTGTGTTTATCGATGATGTTCTGGTGTATTCTAAGACCAAGGCCGAGCATGAGCAACATCTCCGGTTGGTGTTGTAAAAGCTTCGAACCGAGCAGCTCTATGCTAAGCTTTCCAAGTGTGAATTTTGGTCTGATGAAGTACAGTTTCTTGGCCATGTTGTGAACAAGATGGGTATTCATGTCGACCCATCCAAAATTGAAGCAATCAAGAACTGGATTACGCCATCCTCTCCTTCTGAGATCCGTTCCTTTCTGGGCTTAGCTGGTTATTACCGGCGTTTTATTTCGAACTTCTCGAAGATCGCTTTGCCTTTAACAGCTCTAACGCACAAAGGTAAACCGTATATTTGGGGCTCGAAGCAAGAAGAAGCCTTTCTATCGCTCAAGCGTTTGTTGTGTGAAGCTCCTGTTCTTGCGCTACCTGAGGGTAATGATGATTTTGTCGTGTACTGCGATGCCTCCAACCAAGGTCTCGGTTGTGTTCTTATGCAACGAGGCAAGGTTATCGCTTACGCATCAAGGCAACTCAAGGTTCACGAAAAGAATTATACAACTCACGACCTCGAACTTGGTGCAGTTGTTTTTGCCTTGAAGATCTGGAGACACTACCTTTATGGTACTAAGTGTATCCTCTACACTGACCATAAAAGCCTTCAGCATATCTTTGATCAAAAGGAACTTAACATGAGGCAACGCCGATGGAACGAACTCATCAGCGATTACGATTGTGAGATCCGGTATCATGCTGGTAAGGCTAATGTGGTAGCCGATGCGCTCAGCCGAAAACCCTGCCAGCTTAACTGTATTTTGCCGCGCACCCAGCTTCACTTCGCGCCGATCCAAAGCAACCTTGAATCGCGCATTCGTGACGCGCAGCGCGCATCCATCAGTAATGGTAACCTTCGCGCCGAGTTAGCGTGTGGCGCGGAAGCGCACTTTGTCCCTAATCTGAGTGGAATTCTCTGTTATCTTAATCGCATCTGGATTCCCTTTGATGAGAATCTTCGCACTGATATCCTGAGTGAAGCGCACAAATCTCGATATTCCGTTCATCCTGGCGCCGATAAAATGTACAAGGATTTGCGCATTACTTATTGGTGGCCCGGTATGAAGAAGGATATTGCTGTGTTCGTAGCTAGATGCCTGACTTGTTCTAAAGTAAAAGCTGAACACCAACGCCCATCTGGTTTGCTCGAACAACCAGAAATTCCTATGTGGAAATGGGAAGGTATAGCGATGGACTTTATTACCAAGTTACCTTTGACAGCAAGCAAACATGATAGCATTTGGGTAATAGTGGACCGTTTGACTAAGTCTGCTCACTTTCTGCCCATTCGTGAAAACTACCGTGTTGAGCAACTCGCGCAGCTTTATGTCAAAGAGATTGTCTGCCGTCATGGTACTCCTTTGAGCATCATATCCGATCGCGATGGCCGTTTTATATCTCGCTTTTGGAAATCTCTCCAATCTGCGCTAGGAACTCGCTTGGACATGAGTACTGCATATCATCCTCAGACTGACGGACAGTCTGAGCGAACTATTCAAACTCTTGAGGATATGCTCCGATCTTGTGTTCTTGATTTTGGAGGTAATTGGGATTCACACCTGCCTTTGATTGAGTTCTCTTATAATAACAGCTATCATTCCAGTATTGGTATGGCCCCATTTGAAGCACTTTACGGTCGTAAGTGCCGCTCCCCGATCTGTTGGAGCGAAGTGGGTGAAACTCAAATCACAGGACCCGAACTTGTTCAAGAGACAACCGATAAAATCGCCAAGATCCGTGATCATCTGCTGACTGCCAGAAGCCGACAGAAGAGTTACGCAGATCGTAGGCGGAAGCCTCTCGAATTTCAAGTTGGTGATCTTGTTCTCCTCAAAGTGTCGCCCTGGAAAGGTGTTGTCCGCTTTGGGAAGAAAGGTAAGCTTGCTCCTCGATATGTTGGTCCATTCAAGATTCTCGCGCGTGTAGGAAAAGTTGCCTACAGACTTGACCTGCAGCCCGCGCTCAGTAATGTGCATCCAACGTTCCATGTATCCAATCTCAAGAAGTGTTTAGCTGACGAGAACCTTCACATTCCACTTGATGAAGTTCAAGTTGATGAAACTATGCATTTCGTTGAGAAGCCTGTTGAGATTATGGATCGCGAGGTAAAGCAAACCAAGCGCAGTCGTATCCCTATTGTTAAAGTTCGCTGGGAGTCCAAGCGCGGAGCCGAGTATACATGGGAAAGGGAAGATCAAATGAAGATCAAGTACCCGCACCTGTTCTCTGCGCCACCTACTTCGAGATAAATTTCGGGACGAAATTTCTTAAAGTAGGGGAGACTGTGACATCTGCCCCGATCCGACCCGACCCAGGTACCCGTTTCTCTGACCCGATCTCTTTCTTTTATGATCTAGTATTTATTTATACTTATATTTTTTTAATAATATATATATTTTCCTTCCCGCCTCTTTCTCTCTCTTTCTTTCCGCCGTCCCGTCCCTCTCCTTCTCTCTTTCCGCCTTCTTTTCCCTCTTGTCGCCGTCCCGCCCTTACGCCTTGTTTCCCTCTTTTTCTTCTAACTCTTTGCTTGTCCTTTGTTCCTTCCCGCCTAAGGTTGTCTGCGCAGCTCCACGCGCCAGACCCCTTACAAGGAATCCTGCGTGAAGACCACCTGTTTCAGCGATACGCGAGACGAACTCTTCTCGCAGCGCGCTAAGAATTGTAATTCTTCTCGCAGCGCGCTTAGAAATGTAGTTCTTCCCGCGACGCGCTAAGGATTTGTAGTTCTTCTCGCAGCACGCTAAGAATCGTAGTTCATCCCTCGACGCGCGAAGAATTATAGTTCTTCCCGCGGCGCGCTAGGAATTTTAGTTCCTCCCGCGGCGCGCTAAGAAATGTGATTCTTCCCGCGGCGCGCTTAGAAATGTAGTTCTTTCCGCGACGCGTTAAGGTTGGTTCCGTCTGCCTTCGCGCTCGCGCTCTCTTGACCTTCTGTGTCTGCCTTCGCGCTCGAGCCTTCTCGCGCTAAACCCTTTGAGTTTTCTTCTGTTTAATCTAGCCGTTTGCTTTTGTGTTGTCTTATCTTTTGTGCTGTTAACCTAATCTGCTTTATGTCTGAAAAGTTACTTTCGGCGCAGCATGCGCACCAACCCCATTGGTTGGCAGAAAAAGTGACTGACATTATCTTTTGAGATCTGCTTTTGCCATGCTTGACCAGTACCTTTTTCTGACCTGCCCATGCCTTTTTACTGTTCCCTGTCAG
Organism: Bidens hawaiensis; assembly: GCF_021521415.1. Taxonomy (NCBI): domain Eukaryota; kingdom Viridiplantae; phylum Streptophyta; class Magnoliopsida; order Asterales; family Asteraceae; genus Bidens; species Bidens hawaiensis. The sequence continues at coordinate 1,950,710 of NW_027491042.1, forward strand.
CTTTTTCTCTTTTTCCCTGCTGCCATATCTTTTGATATCTTTTGCTTTTGGAATCTTTTGCTTTTTGAGATCTTTTCCCCTTTTTCTAGGGATTGTGTTCCCTAGGATTTCTCTATAAATAATAGTATTATTTTTCCTAACACTACACACACAAACACTTAATCTCTCCTGTTCTCCTTGCTCTCTCTGCCGTCTTCCTCTCTGCCTCCGTCTTTCTCTCCTGTTCTGCCCTGATTTCCGGTAATACATAATATATAATAACTTACTTATTAATTATGCTAACTTATAATCAAGACTTAAAACAAATCATTAAAACAATAATCTTATTTATAGGTTAACTTGTGCTTGTTTAAAGTCGGTTCTTGCTTTATCTTACACCGCATCGTTTATCAAGTGAGTAATCTCGTACCTAATCCCTTTTTGCTTTCAATGTTTTGGGATGTTCATGTGTTCATACAAACTTAGAGTCTTAAACTTGTTTATGAGCTTTAGTCGCGCAGTATCCCATGTGTTGAGGACGTTTACTTGGCTGTTTATTTGTATGTGTGTGTCATTAACCGCTTTGTTCGGCCTATTCCGCAGTTTTCATGGATCCATTAGATGAACACGGGAGACCTATCGTTTACGGTTTTCTTTGTTTACACTTGCACAGATGTTTTCTCGTTTTTGTGCTCAATTGGGAGCACGGATTGAACTATGAACTATGAGCTATGATCTATTTAGGCTTGATCACAATCTGATTGCACCCTTGTTAAACACCAGACATACACGTGTTGCGCGCAGATTTATTGTTATCTATTATTATCTATTAAACTTGATTTCTCACCAACACGCAAGTGTTTGACGTTTATTTTAACACATGTTCAGGTTTGCAGTAGCTGTTTTGGAGCTTGTGGACACGTAGGAAGTTTTCATTATTTTGGACCTAGATTAAAATGTATCAAGACAAGTCTTTGCTGTTCGAATATTATGATTTATAATATATTGATTTATGATGTTTTATGTTATCTTGTTTACTTTGCGCGTGCGCGAATAAATGTATTTATTAAATATTGACACCCAATAGTGTCACGAGTAATGAAACAATATGTGGCGCCCCGATGTATAATCCGCCTTTGGTCGGGGTGTTACAAGTCAAGTCACCACCCCCGCCATACCACTACACTTCACCTCCACCACCAGTTAAATCGCCACCCCCGCCATACCACTACACTTCACCTCCACCACCAGTTAAATCGCCACCCCCGCCATACCACTACACTTCACCTCCACCACTAGTTAAATCGCCACCCCCGCCATACCACTACACTTCACCTCCACCACCAGTAAAATCACCTCCCCCACCATACCATTACACTTCACCTCCACCACCAGTTAAATCACCACCCCCACCATACCATTACACTTCACCACCTCCGCCAGTAAAATCTCCACCACCACCATATCACTATACATCTCCACCCCCGCCACCTTACCATTACATGTCACCTCCTCCACCCGTGAAGTCCCCACCACCACCATACCACTATACATCTCCACCCCCACCAGTTAAGTCCCCTCCACCACCTTATCATTACACATCACCTCCCCCACCAGTAAAATCACCACCTCCACCATACCACTACACTTCACCACCTCCACCAGTGAAATCCCCACCACCACCATACCATTACACTTCTCCACCACCACCAGTTAGGTTCCCTCCACCACCATATCATTACACATCACCACCTCCTCCAGGAAAATCTCCACCACCACCATACCACTATACATCTCCACCTCCACCGATTAAATCCCCTCCGCCACCTTACCATTACACATCACCTCCCCCACCTGTTAAATCTCCACCACCCCAATACCACTACACCTCTCCTCCTCCTCCAGTTAAATCCCCACCGCCACACTACCATTACACATCACCTCCACCACCAGTGAAATCTCCTCCTCCACCCTACCATTACACATCACCTCCACCACCTGTTAAATCTCCTCCTCCACCCTACCATTACACCTCACCGCCACCTCCTATGAAATCTCTTCCCCCTCCTTACCACTACACCTCACCTCCCCCACCTGTTAAATCTCCTCCACCACCATACCATTACACATCTCCCCCTCCACCAGTAAAATCACCTTCACCACCCATGTACATTTACGCTTCTCCACCACCCCCAATTCATTACTAATTCCTCATTAATTCATCACTCCAAAGCTACGATCTTGTAAGTATCATACTTCATGTTGATATGTTAACTACTTCTGTGAGTGCAACTGCAATAATGATAAGTTCGTATTTATTTTTCAGGTTTATTCAAACTGTTACAATAAAGAAGGCTCCTTGAGGAGAAGTTTAAGAAGTAGTTCATTTGCACCCAATCCTTTCTAATAAGGTCTTCAATATTGCACTTCAGGGCACTAATATTTTGTTTAGAACCATTTCCTTTATACTTCATTGTTATGAGTCCTCAACTCTCAACGGAGAATAACTTGAAGGGTTATTTATTGAAAAAAAAACAAATTTAATTGGTTATTTCGGAGAGGGTGATAAGCGTGTTGTGACTTTGATATCTTTTATTTTCTTTTATGTAATTTATCATTGTATAAATAGGAGGATAATGGTATTTTTATTATTATGAATGATTGATTTCATATTTTCTTCACGTTGTTATCTATTTTGTGATTTTAAATTCATTTTTATCTAATAATATTGAAAAGATAAAACTATTTATTGATGATTGTTCTCTTCCAAAATGATTATTGAATTTGAAACACTACATAAACATTTGAATCGTTTTGTTTTAGCTTTAATTAATAAGGCAGATAAGTAACAATCTACCTCACTCTTTGTTATCTCCCATTAAATAAGAAAATAATCGTGCACAATTGTATAATATGATTATTCTAGTTTTCTACATAAAAATGATTATATATCAATCGTGTCTATTGATATATTATCAATATGCATTTCATTTATTATATGTAGTTGATCAAACTGTAAGTATTTATCATGATATAGTTATTTAAGTATATTAAATATTTTTACTCAATCCAAACATTGTTTTATTATATATCTTCTTTAAGTATCACATTAATTTATTTTCAAATAACTTATTCATGAATCATGATATCATAAACTCCTTTCATGTTTGAAATTGATATAATGCTAAATATATATGTTTCCCTTGTTTATTTTATTTAATATTTTAATTGTTTTTGTTCGTTTTTAGCCAAGATTTGTATACTACTAACGTTTTTATGTTTTGTAGGTTTCGGGATTTGATCGTGATGAAAAAGGGCGAAAAACGAGCCGAAACGGAGATCCGGAACGCGTCACGAAGAACCAGAGCAGAGAACCGGTCTGACCGGGTCGGTCTGACCGGCCCCCATAGAAGAGCACGCCGCGCCGCGCCAAGGGGAAAGGCCAAAAGCCCTAGGCGCGGCGCCTAGGCACAGCTGGGCTACATTATTTTCGTTTTTGCTTCTTGTCGGGCCTTGTTTTTGGTATTTAAACACCTTTAACTTAATCCTGACAGAACCTGAAGCCACCAGCCGATTTTGAGAGAATTATTAAGGGTCTGAAGGTGATTTGAAGCTAGGAACCAAGGAGGATCAAGAGTTCTTTCATCCGGGTGTTCAAGGATCAATCGCAAAGGGTTTTATCGCTCTAACTTTCGTTCCTTGTTCATTATTTGTCATGTCTTTCCTCTTTGTTTTTAATACTTGTTTAGGATTGTTTTTAATAATGATTCTAGGCTAGACTTCATATCTACCTAGGTTTGATGAACATGTTTGAGACTTGATTCTTGCTTTGGACTATTGTTTGATTATGGATTTCGTTATTTAATAGTAAAGACTTGGTTTTATTTTCATGATGCGTATAAGTATTTATTATATTGATTGATTATTAACAATTGCTTCACATAGATCTTTTATCTTTTGATTGTGTTATTTAGATTTAGGGTTTATGTTTAATCATTACTTGGTGTTTTGATTATTATGGTTGAATAGGCCTATTAGATCATAGAAGCTTGTTAATTGTTGGTTAGGGTTTTAAGTGATTTGCTAAATTCCAGTAGCTGTAAGGTGAGGAATTGTTCATGTGTCTTGGTCAATTGCATGCTAGGATAGTTAGTGACAATATTCTTGCTTATTGTGTTGATCCATGTTCATGATGTCATGTTAGCTTATCAAGTTATCTAGAGTTTAGTGTTTCGTAAGATTGCTTGCTTTAGATACTATTAATTAACCCTAATTGATGACTTTGCGGAAATCAATAATACTGATTGCTTAATAATCTAATAATTGTTCTTTGGGATTTCATTTGATTCAGTCAAAGGTCCTTAGGGTTTGTTAGATGAATACGTTTATAAATCAGTTTCCATAATCATGTTATTTGTCCATTGCTTAATGATTGTTGATGCATGGGTTTCTTACCTAGGTAGATTCCTTCTCTTATTGGTTCCAATCTTGTGTTTGATTTCTTGTTTCTCGTTTACTTTTTTATTTGTTTTCTTAGTTTAATGTTAGTTTTAAAATCCCCCTTAAAACATTAATAATAAATAGTCGTGTCGTAAGTCGAGTCTAATTAGTTAATTAACGTAATTTATAGAGTCCTGTGGGTTCGATATTCCGGACTTACTTAGCTTTAATACAATTGACCGGTTCACTTGCCGGTGTTTTGTTTAGTTGAGTCTTAGGTCTAGTTTTTATTACTTGTTTAATTTAGTTAATATTTATTGACTGTTTTTAGCACATCAGAAATATATAATCAACTCTATGATGCTTATCCCAAATTCAATATGAATACAACCACACCACTCGAACTTAAGACCTAAGATCATCATTTAATCTTTCATAGTTGAATTAGCATGGGATAAAGCTTTACACATGAAATAGGAGTTAAAACAAAAGATTACCTCTAAAATTATTCTCCCCCTTATATATAAATGCTTAAATAGTTAAATACAAGTCCTTGATCTCAATAAATGCTCCTAACTTCTAGTAAAATAAACAATGGATCTAAAAATGCATAAAAAACACAACCTGTAACATCCGTATTTTTATATTATGTTGATTCATATATATTATAGGGGTGTCACTTTATAAAATGTATTCCAAAATGTTATGGTTTTAATATGTTTAAAAACATAAAAAACTAAACTACTAGTTATGTGTTAACGAAATAGATTATTGGGGCTAAAGACGACAAGTATGAGATACAATCCAGTAAGGTGTAAAACATATATGTATTAATATTGGGGCCAAAGACAACAAGTATGAGATACAATCCAATAAGGTGTAAAACCTATATGTACTATACATGTGCTTTTGGCAAGTGTAAGTGTGCAAGCTTAGTGTTGTGCGACGAAGATGAGAGAGATGGATAGGGGATACCGATAGGTTGTAATTTGATGAAATTAAAGGTTGAATCAAGAATTAAACCCTAGCTCTACGTTGGATTAAAAGGAATCAAGAGTTATGTGTTTAATAATATTTGAAGCCTAGAACTCCAAAGTAACAAAAACAATTTGATTAAAAAAAAGTGTTTTAAACTAAAATTGGTTGTTATAATGTGTTAGTAATGCTTCTTTAAGGACTATGTGATGATAATAATGCAAAAACTCCATTGTACGTTCTGTAAATGGGGGGGGGGGGGGGGGGGGGGGGTTATTGAACATTATGTTCTTGAAGTTAGATGATTATTGTATAAGCTTGACGTTAGGATATATAAATCTTCGATGGGTTAGTGATGCTGTATAAATGTACACCGTATGGAATCATTTAAACCAATGATAAAAGCATATTCTAAGTTTGAACTTGCATTCAGGTTCTGAGTTCATTGTGGTCTTTAATTTAAAATTTTTTAATCCGTCTAAAAGAGTGGAACTCAAATAAAAATTTGTGTTTCTTTGATGTCTTATATGGTTTGTAACATCCCAAACTTCCTTTTGTATAAAATGAGATGTTAATTATTTATTTTTGGTGCTTAAAAGAATATAAAAGAGCAACGGGTGTTATGATATTTTGGCAAAGATTAACCATGGGAAAAACCCTAAAAGAGGGTTTAGCCATTGTCGTCTTCATTACCTCATTGAAACAAGCAAAACACTTTGTGTGTGTGTGTATCTTCGACTAGAGAGAGAGGGAGAGAGAGAGCCACAACTGATCTCAAGATCGCGGCTTTCTTGAATTTTTTCGATAAGGAACAAGTTTTGGTGAAGGATGAACCGTGAAATCAGGTTACAACATCAACCAATCATCATCTTCTTCAAGATCAATCTTCAATCTTCAGTGTAGTTTGAAGGTAGCATTTCAGTAAATGGTCATATTTTTTGTATTGGATTTGCATGGAAACTTAAAGGAATAACATTTGGACCATCAGGAATCATAAAGCTTATGCCATGAGTCGTTTTTAAGGATTGAATGTCGAAACAACCATTTAAGATCCATATATAGGGTTCTTCGGCTAACTGGGTAAGTTATCACCATGTTTGTAGTGATCACATTAATAGTATTAGTCGCTTTGAGTGTAGGTTATAGAATATTCATAGTTTCGCATAGGTTAGTTATCACATAAAGTTAGATATATCGTAGTTTAGTAATTGTATAGTTAAGTAATCGCATAAGTTAGTTTACGCATAATGCTAGTTGTCATTGGCTAGTGTATGCGATAACTTGGTTATCCAATAACTTGGTCATCCAAGAACTTTCCAATGCGATAAGTTGAGCATGCAATAACTAGGAAAGTGCAATAAATGGGTCATGGAATAACCAGATCAAGCGATCACTATGTCGTGCAAGAACCTGATTATGCAAGAAATATGTAAAAGCAATGGATATGCGATTACTTACAGTTCTCGTATAGATAGATAGTGATAGCTCTTTACAGTTGTTCAAGAGTTCGATCATGAAAGCTTAGCCCTATGATTAAGAAGTTAGCTCTATTAGGTGAATTTATGGAAACATCCCCCCCCCCCCCCCCCCCTCATGTTATATTTTGAGTTGGTGTGCAAACTCACAAAATGTTAAAATAAAATGACGTAACAGCTATGGCTTCTAGCCGCGAAAAATAAAGAATTATTATTTAAATAGTAATTATTAATGTTAACATTTGATGTGTAAGGACTTTGAAAAAGATAACTAAGTAATGAAATGTCGAAGTATAATACTTAGTGAGTATGTGAAGGATATAAATGAATGTTAGTCTCAAAATAGATAAGGCTCGCGAGCCTTGTAGGTGTTCATGTTGTACCTGATAGATTAACGTAAACATAGGGAAGACAGACGAGCCTTGTACGTGTACACTTAGGGAAGGCAGGTGAGCCTTGTATGTGTGAGCATAGGGAAGGCCTAAGATTCTTGTACATGTTGGTAAAGATGAGAATATGGAAGGTCGGCGAGCCTTGTACGTGTTCATAATAATGAGCATATAGCAAGCCTTGCAGTGTTAATATTGAGTAGAGGGATGGTCGGCGAGCCACGCATGTACTCATAAGAATGTTATGACTTTTATGTCAGGAATGCTATGTTAGGAATGTTACGTTAGGATGTATTACTTTAAGAAATGTGATATGATGAATTGAATCTATGTATTAAAACTAGAACTCACTCAGCGTAGCTGAATTTTAATATACACATCAGGTTGATTTTATGTAATCTATGTGCTAGGATGGACGGCATTGGCGAGCTATCCGACTTAGAGACTACCATCCAGAATATATGTTTATACTTATGTTATAAAAAAAATTTATATTTCATATGTTTATGAATTTTTAATGTTTCCGCCACTTAACAAATGAAATTCTCTAGTTTAAGAACTATGTTTCGTGAGTAAATTCAACAACTGAGGTACCCTGGTTTCGGGGATTTTCAGTGTTTTTGTTAATGTATGATACGTAAAAAAATAGAATAGTGGTCTGAAATGTAATTGTTGAGTAGTATAGGGGGTATTGTGAACAAGTCTAGGTATACTTAAATAGGCAGTGAATGATTTGGGTAGTGAATTGATTTGAAAATTATCTTTTCTTCTTCTTCCGTGTTCTTCTTTTTAGTATTTCTCGCTTATTAATCTTGATTATCATTTTTGTTCATAAAAATGGCATCAAAGCATCCTTTCCTATGACATGGGGGTTGGGCAACGGTAATAACAACAACGATTCAAGAATTAAGACAACCAAAAGATTCAACAACAACAAGTAAAGGACGAAAATCGATTCTGCATCACCAAGAAATCAAAACAAGGAGATTATTATGAACATGCTCAAGTCCTTAAGCTAAAAAGGCACGCTTGATTAATATTGTAATGAATTCAAAATCTTGCTTAGTAAGGTTAAATTTTTTGAAGAAATTTATGAAGATTGTGCAACATATCTCTTCATTTTCGGCCTTAAATCAAAGATTGGTGATATTCTAATGGGGATATATGTGACATCCGTCAATTTCTAAAAAATTATTATTATTATCATTGTTATAATTATTCCCCCGCGCGTCATGGAAGACAAGCATCTATGCCCCGCGATGCTCGAGGGAGTGCAGATATACATAAAGTTCGTATATAGTCGATTTCATTTCTTTGTAAGCCTGATTTCGCGTATCTATCTTACTAATCGATGCTAATATGTTTAGACCTTGTTCCTAGCCTAATTCCATGACTTATCCTCGCAAGTTTTATGATTCAATTTGTTAATTAATAGATTTTTATCATAAAGCCCATTATGACCAAATCCTTTCAATTAAACGATTTTTATCGTAAAGCCCGTTATGGTCTAATTAAACCTTTATAAACGACCTTCAAATTCTGCTCCACCATTCTTCACCTTCAAATTACTCTTAATACGTATTCTACCTCATCAATTCAAGAGTTGTTCCTCCTTTGAATTTCAATACTCAATCTTTGTCAAGTTCTTCGATTCTCCTAGTTTCAATCTAAATTCCGGGTAAGTTTGTACATGTTGTATGTTCCTAATCATCACTGGATTACAATCCCTTGTCAATTTTGATGAATTGAGGTATTTCAAGGTTTATGTTAAGTTTAATTTGGGGTTTTTCATAATTAACGTTCCTCGTTAAACTTTCTGACGTTGATTTCATCTTAATTCTTATATTTTGGTCATGTCGAAACCGGATTCGAAATCATATTGACATACATACCAAACTCAACCCTAACACTTGCTTAAAACTCGTTTAATCTATTTTTCTCGGTTTCTCATATCGGTTCGTTTATTTTAGACGAATAAAAAATTTAATTAAATTTGATAAATTAAAGAAATTAAATACTATTCTTTAACGACAAACATAATTTTTAAACTAAAATACATATATTCTACACTATATGTAACATCTTACTCTTGATAATAATAATAAATAAAAAGAAATTTCGTTTACTTAAGGGTGTGTTATTATTTAGTTAATTGTAATAAATAATAAAGTCTGGGATTGGACAATAAAAGATGGAATAAGGGATGGTGATGGGCCTTAGGTCCATGGGCTTAAGGGTATATAAACCCCGATAAAACCTCCCTAAAACCCTCATTTTTATCTTCTAGCCTCCCTACACACTCAAAAACACACACAAACACCCTCAAACCTTACGGCTCATATCTAAAACCCCAAACTGAGCGCAATTGTATTGGTTCATTGATTATACAAGCAAGAAACAATTCTGAGGTCACGTATTGAAGCTAACCGTAGATCGAAGTGAACCTAAAAGGTACGTTTAAGCTTCAAGATTGTGTTTTAAGGACGATTTGCCCTGAGATTTGAAATTAAGGCAAATCGGCCATTTTTACACAACAAAAGTATTAACTTGATGATAAAACGTGGACTTATTAAACCCGTTAGTATAGATCTAGCCAAATCGGGTTTTGAAATCAATAAAGGTTTAAACTTTATTACTAAACGAGCTAGATCTTGGTCAATGATAGAAATGAAAATGGTTAAAAAATGAAGTAATGGTAAAATATAATAACGGATGACAAAGTAGTAGTAGCAGTAGCAGTAGTAGTAGTAGTAGTAGTAGTAGCAGCAGTAGCAGTAGCAGTAGCAGTAGCAGTAGCAGTAGCAGTAGTAGTAGCAGCAGTAGTAGTAGCAGTAGTAGTAGCAGTAGCAGTAGCAGTAGCAGTAGGAGTAGCAGTAGCAGTAGGAGTAGCAGTAGTAGGAGTAGCAGTAGTAGGAGTAGCAGTAGCAGGAGTAGCAGCAGCAGCAGCAGCAGTAGCAGTAGCAGTAGCAGTAGCAGTAGCAGTAGCAGTAGCAGTAGCAGTAGCAGTAGTAGTGTTCGAATGGAAAGTAATCGAAAGAAAGGGTATTCGAATGGACAAGTATTCGAATAGAAGGTGATAGGAATGGAAACATTGAATCAGGTTCTTAAGAAACTTGATCCAGCAAAGTTATCTAATCGAATAGAAAAGCATTCGAATAGAAAAGTGATCGAATGGGGAAATGTAAACGAATAGAGTTGTATTTGATTTGAATGGATATTGTAATCGAATTGAATGTAGAAGGAAATAGAATTGAATCAGGAGGAAAATTGATCGAATCGAATGTCCATTCGAATAGAAAGGTTCATTCGATTAGAAATGCATTCGATTAGAAATACCATTCGATTAGAAATGCCATTCGATTAGAATCAGAATTCGATTAGATTAGTTCAGACTTAAGTTTTTTCTGTTGAACCTTTTAGTAAAGAACCGTTAACGAAAATAAAAAATTTCCAAGCTAACCAGGTAGCTCGACCCCAGCCAGGGGCTTTGCCACTTGGACCCTGCTATGGGTTGCTGCTCCTAGACCCCGCTACCATGGGCGCTTCCCCTGGACCCCCCGTAGCTAGGGGTTACACTGATATAGAAGTATGTTAAAAGTTAGAGTTAGATAATTAACACTTACACTTATTACACAGTTAGTCATGCACAGCTAAGGAAGGGTGTTACCATTAACTCAGATAAGAACAGGACACAGGTGAGTTTCTAGCCCCACTTCCCTGTTATGTTTCAGGGGTTGTTTGCATACTCGACGTGATTAGTTAATACACTTACCTTAAATGGTAAGTGTATAATATGTGATTTTTTTTGTATGATGCATGATGTACGAATGATATATGAATGCTACTAAAAGATTGGGAGTACGTATGAAATTATAATTATAAATATAAAGAAAGATATGATATGGTTATATAGAAGGAAGGAAATCGGACCCTAATAATATTCAAGACAAAAGGGAACCAGGCCCTAATAATACTCGAGGAAGAAGGGAACCCGAGCCTGATAATATCCGAGGCAGAAAGGGAACTGAGCCCTAATAATACTTGAGGAAGTAGGGTGAAAAGCTATTTAAAACGTATAAGTATGAAGGTAAGTTAAGGTAAAATATGAAAGAATGAAAGTAAGAAAGTATGAAAGTAAGAATGAAGGTATATACTTATGTATGTAGAAAAGAAAGTAAAGCAGGATAAGTATACAAAATATATGAACGTTTTATATGTTGCCTGATTAACTAGAACTCACTCAGCATAACTGACTTTAAGTATGCACGCAGGTGAATAGGCTAAGGCAGCTCCCTTCAATGAAGACACATGGCATTGGACTGAAGATACTGGCATCTTGTGAAGTGAAACTCTGCGAGGACCAAGCAACAATGAAGGGTATCAACTGATCCTGCTGTTCAAGCCGCCATTGCTCAAGCTGTAGCTGTTGCAGTGAAAAATCTGCATCCTAGTAAATCTGTTGAAGGTCATGCAAGAACCACTGAGAGGTCAGGGGGGGGGGGTAAGAAAGTTGATGAGAATGATGGAGGTGACTCTAATGAAGTTCGATCTGTGAAGGCTGATGAAAGAAAGAGAGTCCGAGGTGGGTGTGACTACAAGTCATTCAAACGTTGCGACACACCAAAGTTGACTGGGTTTGGAGTCGCAATCGCTACTCTCGAGTGGATAACCATAATGGACAAGGTTATCAGAGTTAGCGAGTGACGCCCCGAAGAAGCTATGTACTCATGGGAGACTGAGGAGCAGAGGAAGACTCGGGAAGAGACTAAGGCTATGAGGTGGGATGATCATAAGGAGTTGGTAATGAAACGTTTCTGTGCCAATGCTGAAGTTGAGAGCGGAGATGAAGTTTCTGAATCTGAAGGCGGGAAATATGACACACTGCGAGTACACTAATGTCAAGGTTGGTGCCTGACATGGTGAACATTGAAGCCAAGCGAATCAAGTGTTACATCAGAGGACTACCACATAACGTTCGCACCTTAGTCAGGGCTAGTAAACCTGCTACTTTTGATTCTGTAGTTGAACTCGCAGAAATGGTTTATGATGACCTGGTTTGTGGACGATGTGGTTGTAGAAGAGAAGAAATGAGTTGTTCCTGTTAAGCGACCTGGTACTCAGTTGTGGAATCTCAAGGATAAGATGTAGAAGGTGTGGGAGAGAAAGCCCTGTAAAACGTGTGGTAAGATGCACAGAAGTGAGTGTAGGTGGGGTATTGGTTCCGATACGTGCCACAAGTGCGGGAGAATCCATGCTGGGGAGTGCAAGCTTGGTTCGAATTCTTGATACAAGTGTGGAAAAGTGGGACACTATGCTAATGAATGCAGTGCAAAGTCCGCGTGTTACAAATGTCGTAAAACGGGTCATATGGCAAGGGAGTGCATTGATGGGGAAGCTGGAGGAAGTGGAAAGAAGGATGCTGACCAGACTAGGCCAAGAACCAGAGCCTACATGTTGACTGAGGAGCAAGCCAAGCAAATTCCAGATGTTGTGACATGTACGTTTCTAGTAAACCGTATTTCCGCTACGAAATTTAAGTTAGCCAAAATGAAATGTTGTCGTGTGCTTAAAACTTTTACCCTATAAACGGTTAGGATATGAGAATGGTTAAGGATTTTGTAACACCCCGGCTAAAGCGGAATACGCCCGAGTGTGACGTACAGATTGCTCAAAACACATGTGACACTATTAAGTGACAATAATATCATTAATTAATTTAAACATCATGTGCACAAGTTTGTAACAAGAAATACAAAGAAAAATACAAAAACAATTAACAACTAGTCCATTTATTTATATAACCTAAGTTCTAGTGTCCTCGTCACAGCAACATCCTCTAAATAAGGTACTTGTAGCATATATATAAAATAATGTCAACTAAATGAATAGTTGATGAGTTCACACAGGTTTCGATATAAATACATAAAAATCTACAATTCCATGAACAAGTGTAAATGAGCAAGTAAAGTCCTTTCCAGTGGGGATTGTGGATCAACGTACTCAGATAATAACGCAAGTAAGTGTCTTTTCCGTTGGTAACAACCAACGTACTCGGATCGGGGGTCCCTATTCCACTCATAACATCGAGGTCCTGAGTGCATAGGGGGGCGTATGATCATACTTAATGAGGAAACCATGAGCAAGCAATCTTTGAGCAAGTAAGTAAATAAATACACAAGTCCATGTAACGAATTGTAGTTTGTAAATAATAAATAAACGAAATTGTAATTTGGATAAGATATATATGCTACCCCCAAAAGTAATAAAAGAGTAAAAAGGGGGTGTGAGAAACTCACCTTGAAGTCGAAGACAAACTTGAAATAAAACCAAAAGCACGTAATTGAAACCGAAGCAATTGAACCTCACGAACTAGAATTAAAAGTACAAAAATTGAATATTAACTAACAACTTATAAAAGTAAATAAATCGGTTTGTCAGGAATTTGAAGTGGTTAATGTATGTTTTATTATTTTATGAAATTGATATTATAATATTATATTCTAACGGATTATTAGCGATTTATTAATTTAATATAATTTAAATTACGAGATTTAATATTAAGTTTGAATATTATAAAGGTTACGGGAATATTGATGTTAACGATATATTTTATTTTATAAATGCAAGTGTTAACGAATTATAAAGTTTTAACAATCAAAACATAATATATAATTTAAACGAGGTTAAAACGATTTTGTCGAGTTTGAAATATTGGTTTTTGGGTGTAAATGATAAAATATAATTTATTAAAAGTTCTTATTTTTGTTGGAAAAAAATGATTTTTATTTGAATAATAAAATATATATATACTTTATATTATTTACTATAAAGGTTTTTTATATATATATATATATATATATATATAAAAGAAAACTAATTAAACAAGTTGCATCAACCTGGGTTCGAACCGAGGTCTCCACTAAGACAACATACGACCACAACCAACAGAACTAGCTTATTGTTTGTTTATCATATGAATAGTATAAATTATATACTAATACAAAAAGACATCATCTTTTTCATTCAAACCCTAAATTCAATTCATGAAATCCTTTCAATGTTTGCCCGAACTAAGTTAGGGGTTTTGTTAGTCGCTTGAAAACAATAATAGTGCATATAAATTTTACGTCGAACCGTGCCGAAAAGATGTTGAACGGAGCCTCGCCGGAAACAAACTTTGAAGATTAAAGAGGGATTAAAGAAAGTGTTATAGATCAACATGAAGATTGGTGCGAGTTTATACGAAGTCTATGGGTCCTATTTATACTACAAACTGGAACATATGGGCGCTAATTGATCGTTAATGATTTTAAAGGATTCCGGCCGTTTCATCGGTGGTTACGAGTTTAATTAACCCTATATAACGAGTTATTATAGCGATATAACTGGTCAGTAACGTATTTTGGTTCAGGTCAAACGTCAATACGTGATTTAATTGAGTCAAAACTGGTTAAAAACTAAGAAATAGGGTCGCCGGAGTCTTGATTACGGCCGTCGGAATCTTTCGCCAGGAAAACGGGTTACCAGGGGGAGGGGCTGGGTTGGGGTTAACTAATTAGAATATTATAATTTATATATTTTACACTTTATCCCCTGAACATTCAGTTATCTTTAAAACTGACTTTAAAATATATTTACAATATAAACCTTTAACTTTAAAATGTTATATACATAAAAGAAAAGTTTATTTTATTGAATAATTTTCGAAGTACACCTGGATAGTTCGGGTCTCGTTTAAGTAAGGACTCGACGTTTCGTTATTGAATCACACGAAATGGAAAAAGAACGAATAGTGACTATTAAACGTCGTATTTGTTATTAAATAAATGAACGATTATTATATATAATATACGAATGATATGAATACATCGAAACATTAAATCAAGTCGGTTAACGAACATAATAAAAAAAACACATAAGACGAAACTTGAAATATTTATAAATAAAAAACCGAAATTCATAAACGGGTCGGATTTTCGGGTTTGATAAGTAACGAATGTTAGATTTAAGATAGAGTTAGAGGGACGTGAGTTCCCTGTTACCCTGTATGTTATGACCTTAGGAGGGTTTGATGTTGTTTTGGGAATGGATTGTGTCACACCCTCAAATTTCGACTAACAAGGTTTTACCGTGAGGAGCGTGACATACCAAGATCCAGCTCATTCGTTATATCAAACAATAATTTAAACTATATATAACACCATTTAAGTTTAGTCCAACTAATTGGTAAAACAAATGCAAACCAATAAGTTCAAAAGTATTGCGGAAGCGTTAAAGTAAACGGTTTAAAACAATAAACCATGTGCTCAAACATGCATAACCCATCAAATGTAAACAACATGAAATTAAAGTTAATGCAACAAGTGTGACTCCAAACATAAGAAATGCAACCCGCTCTTTAGCACATCTAGAAACCTGGGCAAGTATAAATACTCAAGGGTCAACGAGGTTGGTGAGTTCATAAGTTGTAATAAAAAGTAGTATATACAGTATAGATAGTATATGTAGCATAAGTAGTGTATGTATAAATAGATTTAGCAGTTTTTCAAATATACCAGGGTAGCTAACCCATCTACAAGCTACTAGACGTTTGAACCAAAGCTGACTGTATGTATGCCTTCTTACCATGTCTATCATCAACACTCGCGTATAAAAGTTAGGTAAATATAACACCCGTTTTACGACATCACAGCCATGATAGCGAGACTAGCCCGGGTGGGGTTTGCCAAACCCAGTAGTACTACTCCATATAACCCCGCGATCCCATCCTATCGGTTCAAGGTAACGTAAGGACTTTACGTGATATAAGGGCATCTAATATAAACTTGTGATACATAAGAAACTACATAAATCCAAAACAAGTCATTGTGTTATCCTCCAGAAAACCAGTATGTAAGTATATCCATGTTTTCTCCCATAAAACAAGTATAGTTGTGTTTTCAATCCAGAAAACAAGCATGGAAAATGTTTTGTGTTTTCAATCTAGAAAACAAGTATACGAAAATAGTTGTGTTTTCAATCCAGAAAACTAGTAAGGAAAATGCATGAATTCACCTGGTGTCGCGTGTAATAGACTTTTCTCAAAACCAAAAGAATTCACCACAATCGTTACTTTTTATGCAAGTAGAATTGATGGATGATCAAGAAACACCGTCAATTGCATTTAATTGGCTTGATTAAAGATGATGAAGGTTGGGTTGGGGTTTCACGATCATAATAAAGGGAGAGGGAAGAGAGATCAGCTTGGTATGAGGGAATTAGGGTTTAGGTTATTTTATTTAATATTAATATAATCTAATTTACAAGAATGGTCCTTGTTGAAACAATTTTTGACTTAAACGAACTTTTTAACAAAGAACCGGGTTATTAACGAAACGTTATGACTAAAACGTTAGTCCAAGTTTATAAAAGTTAACTCTCGTTGTTATGTTGTAAATAATACTTCATAAAAACTAAAACGTAGAAGTTACGCGCAATTGATCGAAATTTCACACAATAAGCTACAAACTAAGCACATAATCATTTAACGTGTAATTTCATATTGATAATATTATAAACACATACTTGATGTATTAATTTTACGTGATAACTGAAAGCAGGTTAAGCGAGCATAATGTACTAAATTATGTAACACAAACAAATCATCTTGCACATAATAATTATATCCGAATTATTTAAACTTATCTGATTCAACATTAATCACCAATGCATACTGGAAGACTCATGTGGATGACTCGTGTAGATGTTATACATGACGTGTAAGATAACGAAGCATGGGTTAATGGAGCTAACGTGAAAATGCAGGGTGTCATAGATTGGCTATTAGAGTTTGAGGCTCATATAGTGTGTAAGAGTAGGTTGATAAGGTTAAAGTCCTTGTATGGTGGTACAGTGACGGTTTATGGTGATAAAGAAAATTCAGGGTTTAATGTCATTTCGATGATAAAAGCCGAAGGTTTGTTACGATGAGGGTGCGGTGCCTACCTGCCGTATGTTGTCAAAGCTACGACCGAGACGAAAGAAGTGAAAGATGTTCATGTTGTGCCCGACTATCCGGAGGTGTTCCCTGAGGACCTTCCGGGTTGCCACCGGAACGAGTGTTAGAATTCCAGATAGACTTAATACCAGGAGTGCAGCCCGTCGCGAAATCACCTTACCGCCTGGAGCCATCTAAGATGAAAGAATTGATGTCCCAAATGCGAGAACACCTTGACAAAGGTTTTATAAGGCCGAGTGTTTTCCTGTGGGGTTCACCGGTGTTGTTTGTTAAGAAGAAGGAAGGAAGTATGAGAATGTGTATAGACTATCGTGAGTTGAACAAGCTTACAGTTAAGAACAGATATCCGTTGCCACAGATTGATTTTTTGTTTGATCAACTACAAGGTTCGAGTTGGTTCTCACGAATAGACCTTAGATCAGGCTATAGCTGAAGGTGAAAGAGGCAGACATCCCTAAGACAGTGTTTCGGACGTGGTATGGACACTACGAGTTCCTCGTGATGTCGTTCGGTCTAACGAATGCTCCAGCAGCATTTATGGACATGATGAATAGGGTATGTTGGCCGATGTTAGACAAGTCATTTATTGTTTTCATTGACGATATATTGATTTGCTCCAAGAGAGAATCTGACCACGCTGAGCATCTAAGAGATGTATTGGAGACCTTAAAGGAAGAGAAGTTGTATGCCAAGTTTTCGAAATGCACATTCTGGTTGCCTAAAATGCAATTTCTAGGTCACGTAATCAATACTGAAGGGATTACCGTGGGCCCAGCTAAGATTGAGGCAATAATGAATTGGAAGACTCTGCAAAACCCAACTGATATACGCAGCTTCTTAGGGTTGGCCGGCTATTATAGGAGATTCATTGAAGGCTTCTCCAAGATAGGAACACCGTTGACCGGAATGACCTGGAAGTCTGTAGTATTCAATTGGGAAATTCCAGGAAGAAGCTTTTATGGAATTGAAGAAAAGACTCACACAAGCTCCAATCCTTGCTCTACCTGAAGGTGACGATGATTTGGTTGTTTGTACTAATGCATCGCATCATAGGTTAGGTTGCGTGTTAATGCATCGAGGAAAGGAGATAGCTTATGCATCAAGATAGTTGAAAGTTCATGAGAGTACGTACCCGGACGCATGACTTAGAGCTAGCAGCAGCTGTACAGCTCTCAAGATTTGGAGACACTACTTATATGGTACTAAGTGTACCATCTACACCGATCATAAGAGTTTGAAGTATTTATTCGAGTAGAAGGAGCTGAATATGAGACATAGGAGATGGTTAGAGTTTATAAAGGACTACGACTGTGAAATCAAATACTATCCTGGTAAGACTAATGTGGTTGCTGACGCACTAAGCCGTAAGAATGAAGAAGTCATTGCAACAGTGAAGTCGTATAAGTGGATCATTAACTCAGATCTCTTTGAAGATATCCTCAAGGTACAGTCTGAGGTGCTTATAAATGAAGGGCTAGTGAAGAAGGAAAGAATCTTCGATAGAAAAACGAGCTGATGGAAAACAGTCATGGTGTGAAGACTAGCTTTGACCGCATGTGGATTCCACGCCATGGAGATCTTAGAGGCCGAATCCTAGATGAAGCTCATAAGTCATGATACTCGATCCATCCAAAATCCACCAAGATGTATCAAGACCTAAAGAGAGACTATCGGTGGCCTGGTATGAAGAATGATGTAGTAGATTATGTCAGTAAGTGCTTAACTTATTTTCAAGTCAAAGTAGAACACCAGAAACCTTATGGGAAGATGCAGCCTTTAGAGATACCTGAATGGAAATGGGAGCACATCACCATGGATTTCATAACTAAACTATCGCGTACAGCTAAACATCATGAAACCATTTGGGTGATAGTGGACCGTTTGACTAAAAGTGCTCACTTTCTTCCTATAATAGAGGCTATCTCGTAAGAAACTTTAGCAAACGTGTTCATAAAAAGGGTTGTGGCTAAGCATGGAGTGCCATTTTCGATCGTGTCTTATAGAGATACTCGCTTTACTTCCAGATTCTGGAAGAAATTCCATGAAGCTATGGAAACAAGACTAAACATCAGTACGGCGTATCATCCTCAAACAGATGGGCAGTCTGAAAGGACTATCCAAACCCTTGAGGATATGCTATGTGCTTGTGTCTTAGAATTCGGAGGAAGTTGGGATGATCATTTGTATCATTCAGAATTCTCTTATAACAACAACTACCATTCGAGTATTGGTATGCCGCCGTTTGAGATGTTGTATGGTAGAAGTTGTAGAACTCCTCTATGTTGGGGAGAGATTGGTCAGAAAGAGATTGTAAATTTAGAAGTTGTACAAGAAACCTCTTCAAGGTTCGATCAGATCAAGGCAAGAATTAAAGCCGCACAAGATCGTCAGAAGTCCTATGCTGATAAGCAGCGACGACCAACTGAGTTTGGCATTGGTGACAATGTGATGCTCAAGTTCTCGCCTTGGAAGGGAATTATTCATTTCAGGAAGAGAGGAAAGTTGAGTCCAAGGTACATTAAACCGTTCAAGATTGTAGATCGTGTGGGTGAAGTGGCTTACAAATTAGATTTGCCTGAAGAGTTAGAAGGAATTCACTCTACTTTTCATGTTCATCACTTGAGAAAATGCTTAACTGATGACACTGCCCACGTGCCATTAGTAGACATTAAGGTTGATGAACGGTTAAACTATATTGAACAACCTGTAGATATAGTTGACCGCAAGGGAAAACAACTTCGTCATAAATTTATCTATTTGGTAAAACTGATATGGAAGCATCGTAAGGGATCAGACGTTACTTGGGAAGTTAAAGAAGAGATGCGCAAATTTTACCCATATTTGTTTAAGTAATAGTTATGTTTCGGGGACGAAACCTCTTTAAGGAGGGAAGACATGTAACATTCTACTCTTGATAAAAATAAATAAAAAGAAATTTTGTTTACTTAAGGGTGTGTTATTATTTAGTTAAGTGTAATAAATAATAAATTGTGGGCTTGGACAATAAGGGATGATGATGGGCCTTAGGTCCATGGGCTTAAGGGTATATAAACCCCCTTAAATCTCCCTAAAACTCTCATTCTTATCTTCTAGCCTCCCTACACACTCAAAAACACAGACAAACACCCTCAATGCTTACGGCTCAGATCTAAAACCCAAAACTGAGCATAGTTGTGTTAGATCTTTGATTATAAAAGCAAGAAACAAGTTCAAGGTCACGTATTGAGGCTAACCGTAGCTCGAAGTGAACCTAAAAGGTACGTTTAAGCTTAAAGATTGTGTTTTATGTAAGGTTTGCCCTGAGATTTGAGATTAAGGCAAATCGGCCATTTTTACGCAACAAAAATATAAACTTGTTGATAAAACATGGACTTATTAAACTCGTTAGTATAGATCTAGCCAAATCGGGTTTTGGAAAAAATAAAGGTTTAATATTTGTTACAAAACGAGCTAGATCTTGGTCAAGGATAGAAATGAAAATGGTTAAAAAAGGAGGTAATGGTAAAATATAATAACGGATGACAAAATATGAAGTAATAATAATAATAGTGTTAATATGCTATAGTAGTGTTCGAATGGAAAGTAATCGAATGAAAGGGTATTCGAATGGAAAGTATTTGAATAAAAGGTGATAGGAATGAGAACATATGAATCAGGTTCTTAAGAAACTTGATTCAGAAAAGTTATCTAATCGAATAGAAAAGCATTTGAATAGAAAAGTAATCGAATGGAAAATGTAAACGAATAGAGGTGTATTTGATTCGAATGGATATTGTAATCGAATATAATGTAGAAAGAAATCGAATCGAATCAGGAGGAAAAGGTGATCGAATCGAATGTCCATTCGATTAGAAAGGTTCATTAGATTAGATCAAGTCATTCGATTAGAAATGCCTTCGATTAGAAATGACATTCGATTAGAAATCTCATTGGTTAGAAATGACATCGATTAGAAATGTCATTCGATTAGAAATGCCATTCGATTAGAGATGCCATTCGATTAGAATCAGAATTCGATTAGATTAGTTTAGACTTAAGTTTTTTCTGTTGAAATTTTTATTAAAGAACAGTTAACGAAAATAAAAATTTTTCAAGCTGACCTAGCAGCTCGATCCCAGCCAGGGGCTCTGCCACTTGGACCCTGCTAGGGGTTGCTGCCCCTAGACTCCGCTGCCAGGGGCGCTTCCCCCGGACCCCCCTAGCTAGGGGTTACACTAATATAGAAGTATGTTAAAAGTTAGAGATAGATAATTAACACTTAAACTTATTACACAGTTAGTCATGCACAGCTAAGGAAGGGTGTTACCATTAACTCAGATAAGAACAGGACACAGGTGAGTTTCTAGCCCCACTTCCTTGTTATGTTTCAGGGGTTGTTTGCATACTCGACGTGATTAGTTAATACACTTACCTTAAATGGTAAGTGTATAATATGTGATTTTTTTTGTATGATGCATGATGTACGAATGATATATGAATGCTACTAAAAGATTGGGAGTACGTATGAAATTATAATTATAAATATAAAGAAAGATATGATATGGTTATATAGAAGGAAGGAAATCGGACCCTAATAATATTCGAGACAAAAGGGAACCAGGCCCTAATAATACTCGAGGAAGAAGGGAACCCGAGCCTGATAATATCCGAGGCAGAAAGGGAACTGAGCCCTAATAATACTTGAGGAAGTAGGGTGAAAAGCTCTTTAAAACGTATAAGTATGAATGTAAGTTAAGGTAAAATATGAAAGAATGAAAGTAAGAAAGTATGAAAGTAAGAATGAAGGTATATACTTATGTATGTACAAAAGAAAGTAAAGCAGGATAAGCATACAAAATATATGAACGTTTTATATGTTGCCTGATTAACTAGAACTCACTCAGCATAACTGACTTTTAGTATGCACGCAGGTGAATAGGCTAAGGCAGCTCGCTTCAATGAAGACACATGGCATTGGACTAAAGATACTGGCATCTTGAGAAGAATGTTGTAACGTTTTAAAATGACTTTTTAAATTATGTTTCAAGACAAGAGTTTAGTCTTTGAGACTATTTGAATGATTTGTAACATATGGTTGGTGTTTTTATATTCCGTGAAAAGTTTTTAATTAACTCTGATATTTAGAACTGTATTTATGAATAAATCCAACGCCAAAGTAGGGCACCAGGACCGAGGCCTTACACTATATAATTTAAACCCCAAATATTCACCGAACTTCTGTCATATTTATTTTAATTCTTGTCTATCAATTTGTTTTATTCATTCTAGTATTGTTAATTGTTAGGAAGTATTTTTGTCAAGTTTGGTTTCATCAGCTCACTTAAATCAAGTTATTCTATTTTAATTATAATCTTCCCTCTCCTACTTATTAAGGTAAGTAATAAACATTCCCATTTTTCTCTTTTATTTTGAGGGTAACATGCGTACCCATTATCAGTCAATACTATTTACATCGATATTATTTCAACCACAATTCGACTTTAGGTGTTATATGGATTAAATTGCTCATTGATGTTATTCTATATGCTATATGTTTAATTTCTTATTTGGTGGTTGGGTCACCTCTTTCTCATCTAGTATGCATGCATTACCTATGTAAACTGGCTTGGTGCTAGACTGAATGGATACACATCTATTTTATTTGGTAATTGCTAAATCTTATTAATGTTGTAATTTTCCGTATGAACATTCGATTTGTTTTATTTCATATTATTTAAATATATAAACTTGTGTTATGCTCACCAACTTTATATTTTCAAAACTATATTTTTACGGATGTTACAGGTTTGCTTGTTGAAGATTTTGAAGTTTGAGATGACAAATTAGTTTGGATTTTAGTTATTTAAACAAAAGAAATATATGTAGGATTTGTTTGATTTATTTATTGTAATGTGTTCTTGAGTTTTATTAATAAATGAAATAGTTATTATCACGATTATATTAGTGTATTTTGAGCTACTGAACAGTCTAAGTCGCTCCCTGACATATTCCATCGTAGGTTGGGGTGTTATAGTATCACAGTATGCCTAGAGGTTTAAAGACAGAGCAAACAGTTTATTTGGCTAGATTTCAAGAAAGGGTTCTAAACAAGTATTTAATTCATTTCTCAATTTAAGGAATATCATCAGAGCTTGAGGTAATCACTTGTGCTTTACAACATAAAAGCATTTATGTTGGTTATGGTATTAATGAAAGGGTTTTTGAGTCACTAGATTTTTCTCAAATTACAAAGATTGAGTTGCACCCAAGATGTTTGATGAAATGCCTAAAAGAATTTAAAAAGTTGACTCTATATATACCGAATGATTTAGCATTGTAACAAATGTTGATATAGGTGAAGAATCAATGAAAAATGAAAAAGCTGATATTGACAGTTATCTGAAATTGGGAATGAGATTCAAGAAACCAGTACATATGAAAAGGATAATTTTAGTTTTGACAATGAAATTATTTCTTCAAATCAATGTATGAAGGTTGAAATTAAAGTAGGTGATCAAGCGATAACGAAGAAGGAATTTGTTACTACACTTCTGCTTACATCAGATAGGGATCGAGAGGGAACAAAAATGAATTCAACAAAAGAATTTGGGTTAGGGAAGAAGAATAAACCATTTAACTTGAAAGATACATCTTGGAACCAATTAAAGGCTACTGAGACTGTTAACAAGGCCTTGCAATTGATATTTTTCTTTTTAGAAGGTGTAATGAAGTAGACCAGGATCAAGAAATAGAACCAATTTTCATGTTTGGAGACACCAAATGGGTTTGTAACAAGGAATGCAAATATGATGAGATAACC
Source organism: Bidens hawaiensis (assembly GCF_021521415.1). Lineage (NCBI taxonomy): Eukaryota > Viridiplantae > Streptophyta > Magnoliopsida > Asterales > Asteraceae > Bidens > Bidens hawaiensis. Next base: position 1,974,764 of record NW_027491042.1, read on the forward strand.
GGATACAATGTGAAAGTACTTTTAAAGAAGCTCTCACCAGATAGACAAAGTACGTTTTTTTGTTGGGTCTAGGAACTCTCAAGAAAATATATGAACAATATGTTGAAAATTGAAATTGGAGTTCAAATTCCAGTCTCAACTTATGCAGATATCACCCAGTTAGCCATGGCAGGAACAAATTTTATACCAAAGTTTACAACTACGTCCAATATGTTTAGCAATGGTTAGATTATAAGTTTTGCATGATTTGGTAAGGGTTTCCCAAGATAATAATTCATGATTTGTGCACGGAGCTTATGGCAAAACTTGTCAGTATTTCATGATCAACGTTTGGGGTGTTTTTGTGAATACGGAATTTCAAACAAATGTTAAATATTTCATTGAAATTGTGAAGTGTAATAAGGATATTATTTCTCTTACTGATTCCATGGAAGAACTGAGAGGTACTTCAATCATTCTTACTTGATTTCATGCTATTTTCCAGTTCTACCAATCTAGAGATGGATCCCTTCATAAATTGGGTAGCACACATACGACATTTATAAAAAAAAAATCAGGTAAGAAAAGAGGGTTATCTGAAGTTGCATTTTGGTTATGGGTATGTTTGGAAAAGAGCTTTTAAGAGCTTTAAGCTACAAACTTTTAAAAAAAAAACTCATATTTATTGAAAAATCTTGTTTGGTTAGAGTAGCTTTAAGCTTTTAGGTTATGAGAAAAAGCTTGAAGCTAAAAGCTCCAACTAGTAGCGTTTAGAAAAAACTACAAACTTTTAGTATTTCAAATTTTACAATTTTGGTACTTGAACTTCCATCATCTTTTGTTAATTCATATAATAATTACATATTTAACCCTTATTCAAAACCAACTACCCCCATGACTTTTTAAAAGGCCATAACTTTTTCACACGTTAATATTTTTCTAAAAGAATTACATCATAAAAACGAGCCTTTTATTCTCTATAATTTGAATATCATATTGCTATACTTCTTTAACTTTAAAAATTAACACATTATGTGATTATTGGTCAGGATCGGCAACAAGTCGAGTCAGGCAAGCCCGGGTCATGTGTAAGACCAAATTAGAGTCGGAACGAGTCTATGGAAAAAGGGCTAATTTAGTTTGGTTCATGTTGGTACGGTTTTGAGTCGAAAGGGGTCAAGTCAGAATATGTTTCAGATTAAAACGATGCACTGCGCGAGCACCCAGCTAGTTTTATTAAAAGCTCCAACTACTCTACCAAACACATAAATATTTTTAAAAAGCTACAGCTAACAGCTTCCAGTCACCAGCTTCCAGCCACCAACTACCAGCTTTCAGCTACAGCTATCAGCTAGTTTTGCCAAACATACCATATATCTTTAAATTTGGTTATTTTGGTTATATGGATTTCTAGAACCAAATGACTTGTTAGACTACAAAAGAAATAGAGTATGGTTTTAATGTGCTTGATAAAATGTTAAAAATTTTTAAAAGTGAATTAAATAAGATTGAATTGGTGAAGGTTGAAGCGTTTAAACGGAAACCGGGTTGGCAATATGTATTAAAGATGGTTTTTTGTTCAAAACGGGCCACATAACCTATGTTTGCATATTTAATAGAGGTGCGCATCTCACGGGTTATACCCGCCAACCCCGTGTACCCAACCCACAAAACCCGTTTAACATACCCCAGTTAAAAACCGTGTCCAGGTTTCGGGATTGAAAATCATTGATAGATGGGTTTCGGTCTGGGTCGGTTCTATACCCACCAAACCCGTGAAGTTTAAAAGGCAACCAGTTTTAACCAGCACTCCTCCACGTACATGTTTATATAAACTCAATTGTTGGATTCCAAAACCCTAGGCATGCCTAAACCTGCTATAGATCCTTTTATATATAACACAAACCGAACTACATCTGGATAATGGGTAAGCGAGCAACAAGCTGCGCCGCTATCCCATTTTGAATCGCAAAGCCTATTCTAATAAATATAAATTCTTGGTTCCTCGGGCTCTGCGAGTCACTATGGACCACCTTCTGCACCCGCTCCAAGAAGCGAACCGCCTCGGGAGCTAGGGATCAAAAAGTGTCGAAGGCAAATGGAATGAACACGTGCTGATTCTCCAAACACGATGTCTCATGCTTAGCAACCTTCCTAGACTCCGCTCTCAAAACCGCATGTCCCGGTACGAAGCCACTGTCTCTCAGCCCCACCAACGGGGACACCCTAGTGAGGTCAACACACGCATGCTTACCCCCTGCCCAACCAAACACAAGAACATCCGCAGGACGCAGGGTAGATCTTCCCTCACGCGGATCAGTCAAAAAGTTAACAGGTGCATCTTTCTTGGCTGAGATCCCGGCACGTCTAAGCACATCCCATAACACATCTCTAACCCAGTCATAACGATATTTGAATCCCGGCAATTCCTTACAGTGGAGGACATGCTCACCGAATCTATCCAAACAAGCTTTTTTACAAATGGGGCATAATTCATCTGGAGGGAAAAGGGGAATCATAAGCCGGTATTTAAGGATGGCTCTGTATTCAACTGCCGACATCCGTTGCCCAAGACCTTCAATGGGCACAACAGTCAAAAAATCCTGGGCATGAGCCCCATTGAGACAAGCTAAAACTGCCTTTTGTCTCGGGGTCAACCTTAACTATGTTCAAGGCTTCAAGCATTCCAATATTCCAAAATCCGTCTATTATTCTTCATCACCTATCAATCCTAGTGTCTGAACCGGATTATGAGGAATGTTATCGATTTTCATTGTTATAAATAGTTGTTTATGGATCTAGTTTCGTTGTTATAATCGTTGTTGTAGATTAAAATTGGAGTTTCACATGTCTATTAATTAAGAATCTGGATTGAATTATTAATGCCTACTAATTAAATTGGTGTTTTACTTGACTCTGGATGAATATGCTTACTTATTTATGCATAATAATATACTTGGTTAGGATTTGGTATAATGTATTAACTTTTAAGGAGTGTTATTTAGGTATGTATTTTTATGACTTTGTTTTGTGTTTTTGAACTACTGGGTTTATGCTTTCTAGCAAATATGAAGCTTTCTGATGTATAATATTAAACCATACGTATCATGCAAAATCCACATTACTATTGAGCACATGTAGTATTTTTTTATTATTTTAATATACATGCATAACAATATTCTAGACTTGCTCATTGTGCTCATATTCTATAATTGTTTGTTGTAGATGATTCATCAAGATTCACAAGAACCACAAAACATATCGAGTGACGACCATGATAAAGGAAGTAAACCTAAGAACGAACACAAATCATAGAAAAAGAAAGGGCTTAGGAATCATTTTGAGAAAATATATATTGATGGGCTTAGGAAAAGAAGGTGCAAAATGCATATAAAATTATACATCTTTTTAGCATTAAATAATCTCTAAAAACCGCAACTTCCATCAAATAATATAGTTCAACTAGCTACTTATCATGTTAAAATTTATTTTCAGGTAAACTCAAGCCTCAAACGAAGAAACGAACGAAAAGTCAAAGAAAAATGATAGAAAACACTGAAACATGCCCCCATGCTTCACTGAACACGCCATCATGCTTTCCTGTGCAAGAAAAGACAAAACTCTGCAAGAAAAAAGACAAAATACTGGCATATGGACACAGGGTCGTGCCCCAGCAAGCATGGGGTCGTGGTCACCTTTCAGAAAAGACAAAAGAAATACAACAGATCACCAGAAACACGAGGTCGTGCCTCCGGAAGCATGCCCCCGTGGTGAGTCACCATGTACGATCTGACAAAGCATTTAATGAGATTGGACACCTGGACACGGGGGCGTGTCTCCTCTTACACGGGGCCGTGCCAGACTGCCTATAAATAAAGGAGCATGTTGCACTCATTTGGTGTGCTTGAAAAAAACTTCTATACGGGTTTCTCTTATAAAAACACCCACTTTACACTCATATTACTCATATTGAAGGTCTTATGGAGAGTTTGAAGGCTTGGAGGCTGTCATCGTCATCATCCATCATCACCATCATCCATCACCATTGAAGAAGGAAGATTCATCCACATTTGGTTAGATTGTTCTAGTTTGATCAAGTTTTTATTATCTTCATCTCTTTTAATGTTCATAACCATGATCATTATGAGCTAAACTCCATTTACCATCTAATTTCTATGAAAAAGCTTTGTTTTACTTGATGATTATGTTGAACATGTGATTTAGTTTGGTAAAGTACATGGTTATTTTGCAATTATCTTTTGATGAAGAAATGTTTTATCACTTTAACTCAATACATCAAGGTTGATGATTAATAATCATTCATGATTCACTCATGTTCTTGGAGACTAGAAATGGTAAAAAGAATGACTTGATAACTTATTCAAGATAAAAACATGGATCATTATATTGTACTTAGAGATGATGAGATATAAGTTATGATCTATTTCTCTAGTTTTAATAATTTTGAAATAACATCGTTAACACGATTGCTTAGGTTATCATGCTAGTTAAAGAAATTATATGTTAATGGAATGTGTAATTATAACCTAATTAAATCAACCAAATGGGAGGTTGTGTAAGTTAACTACAATCACCCGAAGTTGTTAGAATTGGTAATTGAGAAATCGAAGTCAATCCTAATCTTTCTACTTTACTAAGTTGTTTGCCTACTTAAATTGACATTCTCGTGGTAGTATAAAATTTTAAAAATCAACCCCAAAATGACTAAAACTCTCCGATTACACTAAAATGAGGATTCATTATTAGAAACATTTGTGTCCACGGATCGATATTTGGTTCTTACCAATACTATTCTACATATACAATAGGTACACTTGCCTAATTTTGTTTGTATTTAGTCTTAGTAGAAATTACTTTTATAAATTTAAAACACGATCTTGTGCGAAAGCTAAAAATTCCATTCCAACCATTTTAAGCACTCAAACGCAACACATCATGCAACAATTGTAAGGGTGTGTTGTGTGCCGACTCCGAATCAAGAGGCAGATCTTCATTAGGTAAGCATATTCCTAGGTGTCCTAAAAATCCTAAAAACAAGAAAGATCAAAGTACCATAGTTACAAAAAAAGTGATAATGGTTAGGGTACTTTGAAAACATGGAAGTTCGATCCCATAAAAATTAGGAATTGATTGTTCAAAATGGTCATTGTGGATGAACTTCCATTTCTTTTGTCGAACATGAATGTTTTAGAGAATTCATGGAAGCCCTTTGTCCGAGTTTTAATATCCCCTCTAGGTGGACGGTAGCCCGTGATATTCTTGACAATTATTTGGATGAAAAACAAAAGTTAAAATTATTTTTTGTTAAGAACAAACCAAGAGTGGCTTTTACAACATACACATGGACTTCAAACCAGCGTATCAACTACATGTGTTTGACACCACATTTTATTGATAACAATTGGGTTTATCATAAGAGAATAATCAACTTTAAACAATAGATAGTCATAAGGGTGAGAATATCACAACGACCATCGAGGAGTGTCTTGATGAAGGGGGAATAGAGCGTGTAAGGGCATTCACAATGGACAATGCCTCTTCTAATGACGCTACGATAAGAGTATTGAAAAGTAGGTTGCCAAATCGTTTTTCTAACGATAAGTATCTTTAAATATTATTTAAAATTTTTGGTGATCATCTTGTTTCTTTTGATGCTAATAACTTACTACAAATTGTTGGAAATCAACAGCATCGTTTTAATGAGAATAATAACTAGTTAGCGTTCAACAATGGAGCAGTTCGTGTGGTCCTTGTGGATGGTGTCAATGGGGCGTTTCAGTGTTTTTGTTAATGTATAACATGTAACAAATAAAATACAAACCTGAAATGTAATTGTTGGGTAGTATATGAGGGTATTGTAAACAATTCCAGATGTGCTTAAACAAGCAGTAGATGAATGATTCGGGTAGTGAAATGATTTGTTAATTATTTCTTCTTCTTCTGTGTTCTTTTTAATTTTTCTCGATCATTAAGTTTGATTAACATTTTTGTTCGTAACAATGTAAAGAGATTTGACCTTGATAATGGATTTAGATTATAACAATGGAAATTTTGAATTTTTAAAAACTTATTATTCACATACGGAGTTTGATGAGATGCCTAGACCATTAATATTGCAAGTTTGAATGAATTATCAAACGAACTATAATGTAAACTTTGGGATGGGTCATATTTAGTGAAATCCATATGTTGAATTGTGTTAAGACCAGTACATATATCAATGAGGTGGTAATTACTAATAAACATGTTGGGCATGATAAGCTCATAAGGGGATTTGTTTTTTTAATGATCTTGAACTTGACTGCTAAAATTGGTGTATTGGTTGGTTATTTAGATTTGAATATCGAAGCTCAGAAGCTACTGGGTTGAAAGAAGAGTTCAAGATTTAATCATCCCATGGGCGAATGTGACTAACATATTCACCATCTATTTAAATATAGACATAGGTAATATGCGAGTAATATGTACTAGGATTTACTTGTGAAATGTTGTTGATTTGGAGTTTATTAGAATTGCATATAATTTGGATGGAGGATTATTGTAAAGAACAATTAATGACTTTAAAAAGGTCACCGAACCATAAATGGATAAAATGAAATGAAGTTCTACAAATAAGAATGTTTGAGTTTACATAAAACTCTTATTCTTAACTAATATGATGATGATGTATATAAAATGTGTTTTGACTAATCTATAACAAAATAAAGGGTGTATTTTCTATCTGTGATTTGAATAATTGATATGCTTTAATTTGACTATAAAAGGTCAACGATTGGACAAAGAGAATTAAGAACCAAATGATTATACGAGAAAAGGTATGATGAATTATGTAAATCTTCAATTATTGGAATACTCAAGACAAAATAACAAGATATGAAATCTAATGTCATTTAGATGTGTGTAAACCAAAGTGTTGTTTTTAAATATGGTAAAAAATTTGCTCATGGATGAACTCTAAACCATGACTTGAATAGATATTGCAATTTCACAACTTCGAAAATGTGTGAAGGTGAAGATTATTGCACATAATGTTTGGATCATAAAGGTACAACAAATGTAAGTAAGAAATTTTGAATTGCTATGATTTGTGAATGAGTGTGGTGGGTCTTATAACTATTTATGGATGACATGTCAGAATAATACTATTTCGTGTGATTTTGATGGTTAGGAATAGCCCAAGAAACACGATATCATAAAAGAAACTTGCAAAATGGGATTTATTGTTTGTGTGTAAATTATTGTCTTCACGAAAATTACAATGCATCGGGAATATTTTACCGTGGGGTCTTCAATTTACAACCGTCATTCACAATAGGGGCACCGTGAAATACAGCGGGCACGTACAATTTTCAAGAGAAATTTTTTGATATGAATATTTTGCTAGGAATTTAATGTGTATGGTCAATATTCAAAGTGGGGGAACCGTAAAATACGGTGCTCGTCATAAAATACTGCAGGCGCAATTTTTAAAGAGGAAGTTATTGATTTCGAATATTTTGCTTGGGCATTTAACGTGTAATTTCACTTAGTTATTGCTAATATAATATGTGTGTATGCTTTCAAATTGGGGAGTGTTTAACAAATCCAACTTCGAATTTTCGAATTCTTTATAGATTCAACAAATTCAATTTGAATTCATTATTTTGGTTGTTAATTCATAATATTAATCTACTTTAATTCTAATATAACAACTCTCCAAATTTGAGTTACTTAACAAGAAAAAAAAAATACAAGTCTACAAAACAAAAAAAATTAGACTTGAAACATCCAAAGCATCGTAATTCGTAAATACTAAAAATAGTAACATTCAGTTACGTACATGTTCATAGAAATTTACAAAAATATTATGAGTTGACAACCAAAATAATGAATTTTATATTTTAGTCTTTATAACTAAAAAAACTTCTATAGTTTTTTTATAAATATTTATATATGTATGTATATATATATATTAAAAATAAAATTCATTATTTGATTTTGAATTTCGAATCGAAACGAATTGAAAATGTTAATTTTGTATTTGATTACTAATGTCGAATTGAATTCGAATTTGTACATTGAAATTCAGGAAAATTCTCAAAATAGGTATTTCCATAAACCAATTTCAAGTTTTACATATTTTTCCCATTATATTCCAGAAATAGATATTTAAAACTAGTCAGAACGAGTAGTGTGTGTGTCACCAAACGAGTAGTTTACAGAATCACTTAAAACATGCCACGTGTCCATAAACCAACTGAGACGAGCACGTTCAATACTCGTTTAGTCACAACGTATAAAGAAGATGCATGCCTCGGAAACAATTCACGTGACTACTGCATAAATGTTTTCATCGCAACGAGTAGATCTTAAATTTCGAAGGATGAGTAATTTACAACTAACTGACGCGAGTAATTTGGCTCCCGAAACTCATCGTTCGGGGTAGTTTTACAAAAGACTAACCGGACCAGGTAGTTTGCAAGCTCAGATAGTCAGTACGAGTAGATCTTGTTCAACGACTGGTTCTTTCAGTATACATGTCGAATACGAGTAGTTTGTTACCAGTTAACCGATCTCTACTTGTTTAATAATACAATCTACTCGTGGCAACTCGTTTAGTTTATTTCTTTTAACCATATAGACTAACATCGTATTTAACTCTATATAATATTTACGAATGAAGGTCTTTGAACACTTAGTAATTATATATCTATTTAAAATTATAAAAATACTTTTAAATTTTAAAGTGTTTTTTTTAATCAACATCTCTTTATCCATCGCTAGACTTAAACCCACCTTCTTATTGATAAGACAAAGACCTTTCTTTAAAGTTAATACTGATATATTAGCGTTTCAATATATCATTATTATCATGTCAATTTAATTTGAAGAAATTTTGTAAATGCAATGTTTTAAAATTATACCAATACAGCAATATCATTGTGTTGGCTTGCATGTCAACATTAAATATCATATATAAATGGCAATTTGCAAATGCGTTTTATTGCTATGGTTATTGGTTGTTGATGTATATAAAATTATGCATCTTTTAATCACTAAAATATCTCCAAAGATGTATAATATCGACAATAATATTAGAATAAATGACAACTAATATTTATAATTTCTATTTTGAGGTAAATATAGCCCTAAAGAATAAAACGAGCTGATATACGAAGAAAAACTGGGAAAACCAATTCAACACACCCCGTGTTTAATCAAGGTATGGCTATGTTACAAGCATACAAGGAAAAGACAAACTTCAAAAGTCACAACATGGCCCATTTTGAAACCAACACGCCCCATGTTCAAAGGACAAGAGGAAAAGACAAAACAAACGAAAATGCGGGCAATGTTGACATCAACACGCCCCCTTGTTGATAGTACAATAAAAGAGACAATATAGAAGCTTCCTGACTCACCACAGCCGTGTCCAGGCTAAACACGGCTCGTGTTCCATCTCCTGTTGAATATTCTGACAATGAGCATTTAATATAATCAGACAAAAGAGTCAACACGATTGTGCCCATGTCAACACGGGTTGTGTTGAAATCTCTGCTCAGCCTATAAATTGAATGCTCATCCACCACATTCAACACACAATCAATAACACTTAATACACTTCACCCACTTACTTTCACCACCATTAATAAGGGGAATCATCCCGTCAATTCACCTTTTGAACATCAAGGAGATTAAGCTCTTGGAAGAAGTCATTAGCATCAAAGATTAGTCATCCAAATTGGTTAGATTGTTTTAATTTGATTATGTTTGTATCTACTACTTTGATGTATAACATTATGCTTAATATTGTCTAAACTTTCATAGTATCGTCCTGGTTTAAAATGAATCGTAACTAAGTTTAATAATATTGGTTAAAGATGTGATTGGTTTATTAAATACAAAGGTCATGTTGCAACTATCACTTGATGAGGAATGTTAAAACACTGTTAAAATATGCACCAAGTGCCGAGCTTGACAATAAGCCGGAGAACTGCCACTCTTGTGAGGCCTTGGTTAATAAATTATGAAGCTTAAAAGAGACACCAAGTGTAGAGCTCGACGATAAGCCGGGGAACTGCCACTCTTGTAAGGCCTTGGTTGAAAAAATATAAATCGTAAAAGAGACACCAAGTTTCGAGCTTGATGATAAGTCGCCATTCTTGTAAGGGCTTGGTTGATAAAACATAAATCCTAATATAAACATTGACCAAATGAAGTATTAGTAGTAATTGATCATCTTTAAAATGAGAATGTTAACAATGTTGTGAAAATGGATTATTGGTGTTAATTCACTAAAATTGGTTGATTACTTGTCAAGTGAGTGTGCAACATAACCTATCTTAAACAACTACTGGATTGTTATTACCAAGTTCTATAATTATCCAAGAGTTGTGTGTGTTAATACTTTTTAATTCAGTGTTGATCCTTCACAACTTAACTAATCCTAATTGGTATTTTAAGTATAATACAAAGGTTATTTACACTACAATATCAAGGACAACTCATTTAGTAATTTAAGGAATTGTCTCATCTTTAAAGTAAGTTATCTCATAAATACTTAATATAAACCACTTACTTACATTAAATAATGTTTTAGTGGAGATCATGAAGTTGTGCATACGTTTTTCTTTAATCATCGTGGAATAATATGACTTAGGTATAAAGTATTATTCCCACATTTAATTACCAAAGCAAGTCTATCACATGTTTACCAAATAATTGTAAAACCAAGTTAAGAGGAATTTTAACCAAGATGGTACACTTATATCCTTGATCTTCTCTATAAAAATATAAAAGCCCAAAAATATTGTCTTTAACTTATGCTTTTAAATTTATTTTAAATTTTTCTTGTTAAACCAAAAATGTAAGTCATGTGAGAGGATCTTTCAATATGATATCACATAAACCCGTAGTTATGCGGAATCTAACCACGAATTGATTCAATGTAAAGCAAACAAACACAATAAGATCACGGTAATGCTTCAAAATACACATTTATAACGTCGGGTGCTTAAGCCATTTGTAAATAATTACAAACTGAGAAACTGATTACATGTCTCTCGTCTCTCTCTCACTCGTGAACGTCCAACCCAAAACAACCAACATACATCATATATATATATACATGCTAACCCTAAGCCCAAACATATAATAAGCCCACCGAAATCCCTGATTTCGGTTTACATGGTATAGCCCAAAACTAAGCCCAATCACAAAAGCGTAAACCACTAAAAGTAGCCCAACATTCTCCCCCTTGGTTTATCGTTTGACCATCACTCTTTCACAAGTATGTCAGCATAAGCTTCCTTGTAAGCACCTTCCCATAACCTTGTGCGTATAATAGATCCCGTCATTCTAGTATATTCCTTAGCAACTGGCTCGTAAAATTGGTTCAACAGTAATTTGAAAGTCACTAAGGGTCTTTATGTCCCTCTCACCAAACTTCAGTAAATCCCTTAGATCGACAATACGATAATGTCCTTTGTTCAGCCTTATAATGACAGTAGCCATTTCGCTATCATATGTCCAAAAATTTATTTCATCGAGAGCTCCCTCAGGAAATCTCTTGCTAATTGGAATTGATGTCACCTTAGTTGTTGGAGGCCACATCACAATCATCGTCACCTTGTTTGTATGAGGATCACCCGAAGAAATTGTCTTGCATAGCTAGGATATGGGCAATCTTGTCAGCAGCACTCGAACTTTCTTGACCAATCGGGTCAGACGATTTCGATGGTTCATTTGCGGACTGACAAATGTGCTTCGAACTCAAATTCTTGAGTGGTATAATCAAAGATCTGATCTTGAGTTTGTTGAGTAGCAATAGATGGACCGTGATCAGTTTGAGCTTCAACTATAACAGGCTCAGAAACTGTTGGTTGGTTGGTTGTATTAACATCAGTAGGCAGAACACCAGGTATTGGATCTTTCTTTCGTCATTGGTGGCTGGATTTTCTTCAGCATCATCTACATTAGGTGTCACAGTGACTGACTGAGGAGGCTTCAATTGTAACACCCCGGCTAAAGCGGAATACGCCCGAGTGTGACATACAGATTGCTCAAAACACATTTGACACTATTAAGTGACAATATTATCATTAATTCATTCAAAAGCATCAAGTACACAAGTTTATCAAATGAACAAACACAAAGAAGAATGAACAAAACAAATGTCTTCTTGTTTATTATTTAAATAACCTAACTTCTAGTATCTTCTTGTTTCATCCTCTAAGGAAAGTGTACATGTAGCATATATATAAAATAAAGTCAACTAACTGAATAGTTGGTGAGTTCACACAGTTTAAAAATAATATATAAAAACCATACAATTCCATGAAAACTTGTGAAAAACACATAAGGGTTCTTTACACTAGAATCAATGGTCCATGAGTGTAAAGAATAAATGAAGGTCTTTTCCAGTTGGATTGTGCGCCAATGTACTCAGATCAGAGTCCCTTTTACACTAGGAACAATGGTCCCAAGTGCAAAGGGGGGCGTATGATCATACTTATCGAAGAAATCCATGCACGTAATATTTGAGCAAGTAAACACACAAGTCCATGCAACGAACTGTAGTTTGTAAATAAATAAAAGAAATTGAATTGTTGATAGGATATATATGCTACCACCAAAATAGTTTTAAAAAAAAGGTAAAAAGGGGGTGTGAGAAACTCACCTTGAAGTTGAAGACAAAGTTGAAATAAAATCGAAAGTGCGTAATTGAAACCGAAGCAATTGAACGTCATGAACTATAATTAAAAATACAACATTAATTATTACTAACGACTTACAAAGTAAATAGATCGGTTTGTCGGGATTCGAAGTGTTTAATGTATGTTTTATTATTGAAGTTGATATTATAAGATTATATTTTGATGGATTATTAACGATTTATTAATTTAATATTATTTAAATTACGAGATTTAATATTAAGTTTGAATATTATAAAGGTTACGGAAATATTGGTGTTAACGATATATTTTATTTTCTAAATGAAAGTGTTAACGAATTATAAAGTTTTAACGAACGAAACATAACATATAATTTAAACGAGTTTAAACTGAATTTGTCGAGTTTGAAAGATTGGTTTTTAGGTGACAAATCATAGATATGGTTTAAAAATAAATAGTTTTTATTGATTTAATAAAGTTTTATAATTTTTAGTTTGGTTATTATATACATTAAAAATGATTAAAAAGAAAATAAAAAGGGGGGAAAACGGGCAGACACTGGTCCTACTGCCTACACTAATATGCTCTAACCACTGAACCAGCTAGTTTGTTTTGTTATAATGCCAGAAAAAAATATACATATACTATACTACAAGTTCATCTTCTTCATCATGAAACCCTAGATTTCAATCCGTTAATCAGTTCCATGTTTGATCAATCAACTTTAGGGGTTTTATTAGACGGGTTTAAAGGATTCAAAAACATATTTTACTTTCCTATTCTGGTGTCGGAATAACGAAGAACAAGCTCGCCAGAGTTCGGTTTTCTCCGGAAATTTTTAAGAGTTTTAGAGAGTGTTATAGATTAATATGAAGGTTGGTGCGAGTTTATAAGAAGCCTAGGGTCCTATTTATACTACAAACTGGAGCGTATGGTCGTTAATTGATCGTTAATGATATCTTGATTATATTCGGTCGTTAATAGCTTTAATTCACATATAAATGGACGTTATAACCAGTTGATTATTGTTTGATGTTATGTTCTACGGGTTGTGTGATCTTTAATTGGATTAAAAGAGAGGTTTAACTTGGGTTTGGGTTTGGCCGGAGGCGTTTTCCGATGGCCGGTGCCGGAAAAACGTGGGTAAGGGAAGGGTGGCTGGGTTGGTTTATTTAATATATTATTATATTTTAACATTTTACACAAATCACCCTTGTAGTTTCAAGTTGTATCAAAGTATAATTTAAAGTGTATTTACAAGTTGAACCTTGAACTTTTAGATATTATATAAAGGTGAATAAAGTTACCAAGTTGGATTATTTTCGTATTATACCCGGATAGTTCGGGATTTGTTTAAGTATGCATGTTTGAACTTGGAGTTTCGTTATTGAACCACACGAAATAGAAAAAGAATGAATAGTGAATATTAAACGTCGTAATTGTTATTAAACAAATGATCAATAATTATATATGTAGTATACGAATGATATGAATACCTCGAAACATCAAATAAAGTCGGTTAACGAAAATAATAAAAAAAACAAAATACATGAGACGAAACTTGAAATATATATTTATATTTATACATATATTTATAATAAAAACGAAAATTTAAAACATGTCAGATTTTCGAGTTTGAAAGTAACGAATGTTACATCAATGTAGTCGACTGGAGCTTCTCTTTAAACGCTTCAAATTCTTTCACTTGTTCAACAGTAGGTACTGATTGTTGTACCTAGTGTTTAGTCTCCACATGTTGTGGTGGAGAACTATCACACTCATCATTATCAGAGATTATCTCAAAGGAAGTTATGGGCCTTTGAGTAGGAATCACATGCTCCTCAGCAACAGAGGTACTAGCAGCAATAACAACCTCTGTCTCAGCAAATCTTCCAAACTTAACCAGTTGATGAAGTCCCTGATATATCACTTTAGCCCCTTTTCTTGATTGCTTCATCAACCCAAAAGTATTGGGACCGTAGCCTTCAAGTCGAGCGTCTCTACAGATTTAGTCAGGTCAGGACAATGAGATTCAAAAATCATATGTAGAAACCTCGGGTACGTTAAGAACATCTCCTTCTGCTTCCCCTTAAGATTGCTTATCATTTAATCAAACACGAACTTGGAATAATTGTAGTTCCAATCCATGATCAAAGAAACCATAGCCGACATCTGGGTGTGGCTTATCTCATCAGAAACCCCTTTCCGTCCTGAGACACACATAAAGAATGTGTGAATCAAGTACCTCTAGTATGGATGGAACAACTTCTTGATGGCTGGAGGGTAGGCTCTCTCATATCCCATTCTTTGTACAATCTCAGCAACAGCTTCGGCAGAATACTCTATAGGGTAATCAGGTTGATCACCAAACAGTAACACCTCACGAATTATAGCATCAGAAATAATAGCAGGCTTCTTCTGGATATTTGACTCAATCACCACAGCTCCCCCAGCACCCCTTTGATTAATGGAAGCATGATTCCAAAAGGCAGTCACCATCTTCTTACAAATAACAGGAGTTTCTTGTAAAGCGTGAGAAATCCTGCACGTATTTAGCCCCACAATCATTGACTTGAACTCCTTGTGAGCTAGAGGAGGATCAAAGAGGCATCCAGCAATATTATATGTATCAACAAAATTCAGAGGTGCTTGATCAGCCATGACTTTTAAACTTCAACGATGATGGATCTGGCACGAGAACACAATCAGCATAAACACTTTGGGCCAATCTGACTGGGCCGAGAACATAATTAGCATATTACATATGTCATGGGCTGAAAGCATAAGCCCGATTCATGTTTAAAACAATCTCTTAACGCACTTGTTTTGACACGAGTAATCATGAGGTAAAAATAAAACACATTAAAAATTAAAAAAATAATGACAAAAGAAACCAAAACAAAGCAAAGAAACTTAACCACCCGGCCTTCAGTAATTCTAACATATTTCGGGATCAAATTTCAGTTTCGATAAGCGAGCAAACTTTTATGAAAAGATCCGAACATGGAATCATATTGATTAAGATGCTTTCACAATGATTCATTTTCAGTATTATTATGACATAGAGAAACAGGTTGATAGCAGGTATTAATATAGTAAGCATGATTTTCATTGCGTCAGTGATACGTATAAGGTTCAATTAGGCATAAAGCTTAGATGGACATCACTTATGGACCCGTGATGCCCCTTATCTCTTCTCAAAGAGTATTTGGTTTTCCCCAGATCACCCCAATTTGACTCCAACCCCCTAGTGCTTGATCAAAAGATTTTCTCTATACAAACAAAATTTTCAAGCTTTAAGGTTGAACGTTGGACTTACAAGCCATCCGGACTTACATGCCTTAAATTCAGGGTGTTTAGGACTTATGTGAATGCCCCACCCTTGTAGTTCTAGTTTGACCCTTTAAGCTTTAAAAAAGAAACAAATATTATGAACAATATTATATAATAAAAATTTATTTATTTTTTAAATGCAATAACTAAGAAACATAACATTTTTGGTGATCAAGACACTAACGGGCTCGTGTATGACTGGGTAATTGCTTTTCTGCCTATCATTCAGAGAGAGGTATCTAGAGATATGCACACGTCTTCAAAATGACTCTCCACGGTAAGTTTAGCGGATTTAGTTTATATCATTTCAACTTTTACGCATCATGGAAAGCTACCATACAAATCAATGACTGTTCAAAAGCCTTTTTAGCCTAGTAACTTCACACGTTAGGCACACATAATCAATCTATCTATCATTTTCCAAAGGCTGGATCAAATTTTCATTTGAAAATATTTTAAGTTTTCATAAAGCTCTTAACTGAATAATCATATCACTTCCCAAGTAGTTATTTAGAAGACCTTTTGTTTTAAATTCAGGCGCCCCAGTCACTTTCAGTCTTCATGTAAATGGCTATCCCGTATATCTACAAGTAGACAACAAGACCAAACATATAAAAATACATGTCCCTCGAACTTAAGTAACCGACACACTTTAAGCGAAAGAATCAAACAAAACACACACTGTCACCCCAGTCACTTTCAGTCTTCAGGTGAATGGCTATCTCGTGTATCTACGAGTAAATAACAGGACCAACCATATACAAGTATATGTCCCTCATACTTTAAGTAACCGACAAATTTTAAGCTAAATAATGCAAAAATAGTTTTAAATTTTCAATTTTATAAGAACACGCGCACACCCTTTTTGTATTTTTAAATTTTCTCCCCATAAATTTGTGCAAAACTTTTAACACAAAGAAAAAAAAACTTTTATGTACAAATTTAACCTCAAAAAGACTCAATCGTCGAAACGTAGAATTTTAAGAAATCCTACAAGCACATTAAATCTGGTTATTCCGACCGGTATTGTAAATAAGTACGCCACATTATTATGAGTGTGAACTTGTTCAAGATGAATCAATTTTCGGTCGTAACAGTCACGAATAAAATGAATTTTTATGTCAATATGCTTGGTTTTTGAATGCTGAACAGGATTTTTAACAATAGCAATAGCAGCATCATTATCACAAAAGATTGGAGTGTCAAGAAATTCAAAGTCGTAATCTAGCAATTGATGTTGCATCCAGATAACCTGTGAACAGCAGGCAGGAGCAGCAACATACTCAGCCTCAGGAGTGGATGTGGACACCGTTTGTTGTTTCTTGCATTTCCATGAGATGAGTCGATCACCCAAGAATTGACATCCAACAGACGTAGATTTCCTGTCAATATCATCACCTCCATAATTGCTGTCAGCAAAAGCATATAAATAAAATTATAATTTTTTGGGATACCAAAGACCTAGCTTCGGTTGCCCTTTCAGATATCTAAAAATTTGTTTAATAGTAATTAAATGATAAAGTTTAGGATTAGCCTGGAAACACGTGCATTGACAGACAGCAAATATGATGCCAGGGCGACTGGCGGTGAGATACAACAGGGATCCGATAATTGATTGATAGTACGTTTGATCTACGTAGTTCCCTTCAGGATCAGATGAAAGAAGAGGTATTTCCGCCATAGGAGTTGTCGCACTCTTAGAATATTGGAACTAGAATTTTGCCAACATGTCCTCGACATGTTTTCCTTGATGTAGCAAAATTTTTATCGAACTCTGACGAACCTGTAATCCCAGAGATTTCGTCATCTCCCCCAACGAGCTCATCTCAAATATCTTCTTCATCACTTCTTCAAATTCAGAACAGAGAGCAGTATTGGTGGAGCCGAAAATAATATCATCGACATAAATATGAACCAAGATCAGATCTTTCCCAACTGTTTTAATGAATAAAGTATGATCGATGGTACATCGCTTGTATCCATACCCCAGTAGATGAGGCGTCAGAGTTGCATACCATGCCCAAGGCGCTTGATGAAGACCATAGAGAGCTTTGTCTAACTTGTAGACGTGAGTAGGATGCTTTGAATCAACAAAAACAGGTGGCTGATCCACATAAATCTCCTCATTTACTTCTCCATATAGAAACGTCGTCTTAACATCCATTTCGTAAACTGTGAACCCCATGTAAGAAGCATATGCCAAGAAAATCCTAATGGCCTCAAGACGAGCCACTGGAGCATACACTCCAGTGCAATTTAAACCTTCAACCTGACGAAAACCACAAACCACAAGCCGCGCTTTGTTTCGAACAATAACCCAGTATCATTTTGCTTGTTACGAAAACCCCATCATTTTGCTTGTTACGAAAACCCCATCTTGTATCTAAATCCTTTTTCCCAATGGGCAACTCAACCAATCTCCAAACCTTGATTTCTTAAACTGATTCAATTCTTCATGCATGGCGTCCACCCAGCTTGGTTCTTGCAAAGCCATTTCAACAGACTTAGGTTGAATATGAGAGATGAAACAGGAAAATAAACAACTGTTGATATGTCATGCCTGACTTCTGGTTGAGACGGCTGTTTCAGGAGGACCTATGACGTTTTTGGTTGGATGATCCCTTTGAATTCTTGATGGGATAGGATGATCGGGTACGCAGCTGTTAGTTGGAAGATTAATTGGATCTTCAAGGATTTCTGAGAGGGGGTTCTTCCATCCATATGCCGCAGTACTATGCGAGTATGAGGTACTGGCAATGTACCCATTTGGTATGACATCTAGGAATAGAGTGCTATCAAAGATTTGACGAATAGCACTCTCCCCCTCAACTTATGAAACATCGGCCTCAGAAGTCTCAGCGGTGTGAAGTTCACATACTTCAGGAAATTTTTGTGAAGACACGGTCTCAGTAACACTTTCATGTTGACTTGTAGACAACGGCTGAGCAATATCCGATGATTTCGACGGGTTTATATTCACCACCGCAGACTTTTAAAGATCAGTATAGATGTAGTCTTCTTCATCAACGGCATATGAATACGCTGCACCTGAGTTTTCTGTATCAACAACTGGAAACACAATAATAGGATTAAACAATTTAGTATAATCGAATAACCAGTCAGGACCGACACGAGCTTCGGTTTCATTTACCTCTAGCTATCGCACGTCGAAAAATAGCAATCATCAGCTTTAGCTCCAATCTTTGGAGTCGATTCAAGATTTTGTAGAATACACGGACATCCAAAAGCTCGAAAGTGTGGTACAGTAGGCTTGTGACCATTAACAATTTCATAAGGAGTCTTCATCTATGATTTGTTGATCAACACCCGATTTTGAACATAACAAGTTGTGTTGACCGCTTCAACCCAGAAGAACAGAGGTCAGCTTAGAATCACACAGCATAGTCCTTGCAGCCTCAATTAGGAGTTCTATTCCTTCTCTCAGCTACATCTTTTTGTTGCGGTGTGCAAACTGAGCTGTATTGTCTAACTACTCCCTTTTCGGCACAAAAATAATTCAACGTCGAGTTCTTGAACTCCGTGCCGTTATCACATAGAAATCCTTTTAGATTCAGATTGAGTTGATTCTCCATTAACACTACAAAGCGATTTATCAATTTTGCAGTTTCGCTCTTATTTGACAAGAAAGACAACCAAGTAAAACGTGAGTAATCATCAGTAATAACCAAACAATAAGAGCTACGAGAAAGACTCAATACGTGAACTAGACCAAACAAATCCATATGAAGCAATTGAAAAACTGAGGAAATAGTATTGACCAGTTTTGGCTTGTGAGATTTACGTTGATATTTTCCTAAAGCACAAGCTACACATTTTTCAATTGTTACAAAATCTTAACCGGTAAACCAAGGACTATGTCATGTTTAGCAAGACGATTTAAGGTTTTGACATTAGCATGACCAAGACGGCTATGCTAGAGCATGGTATTATGTTCCGACACTTTTGAAATTAGACAAGTAATTTCATCTAGAACATTTTTGTTCATGTCGATCACGTATGCATTATCTTTTCTTTGTGATCGAACAAGAATCCAATATTCTGGTATAATAATACTAAGTTTTAAAATAAGGCACTCTTTGTTAGTGAAATCAGTTGAAAACCCTTTATCACATATATGCGAGACGCTGAGCAGGCTGTGTTTTAATTCCGGAATAAAATTGACATTTTCAAATTTAAGAATACCATTACTTACAGTACCCTTCTGTGTAGTCTTTCCATTTTCTCCTCTCGCAAAGGACACATGCCCTCTATGAAATATTTGAAGATCGTGAAGTTGAGATATGTCTCCTGTCATGTGTCTCGAACAGCCACTATTGACATACCAAGGTCTGATGATATTCCTCCACAGTTGTTCATGCACGATATGCGAGATTAATTAGTTTTTGGTACCCAGTCCATAGTAGTGTTGGGTAAGCTTGTTTTATCTAAATGTGTTACGGGTTGCCATGGCATGTCTTCCTTACTATCTAAGATTGAGCAGGAAGAACTGGACACCGGAGATTTGGGCAACCATTTATATTTAAGTTTTTGAAATTTTGTTACTAGTATAGATGGTTGACTTTGTCTCCGGTTTGCGGACAGAAGACACATTTGACTTTCACTTCCAGAAGCTGACTTGGGGACCGAAACTGAGTTTCCGTCACACTTTTGAAACATGGTAGGTTTAGTCTGATGGGAGTTCAACCTGTCAGCCTTGATTCTTTTCCGGTCATCATCAGAGGGATTTGCCTTGTAATACCTTGATTTATTAGAATTAAATTTACGGAAGGTATCTCGAGGCATATTTCTCTGATGATGTCCATAGAATGGAACATAAGGACGGTGTGAGTAATATCTAGCAATATGACCAGGAATGCCACAGTTAAAGCATTCTTGTCTTTTAACATAAAATTCATTGTGGTCTATTCCTTGTCACACCCTAACCTAAGGCGGAAATGCCGGGGCGTGAGCTGATTGTCACAACTCTCAAGGTTACTATCATGCAAATTGATAAATGTCCATATCTATTTAATAATTTCAAATAAAACAATTACAGTTAAGTACAGCAAGTATAACGAAATTACAACAATGATAAATTAAGTTTGTATCCTAAAAAGCATTCTCTACGTGATCTTCATCTTGCTAAACAACCAAGCTAATAACCTGCAAATGCGTATAAAATATATTTTTTGTCAACAACACATGTTGAGTAAGTAAAACACCAGTTTAAGATCCAACAGTAATAGTTTATATAATATATAAAGAAAGATACAAACTGTTCCTGTGAGATAAACAGTTAAACCATAGCACATACACAAACAATCAAACATAAAGAAAGGGTTAAACCGTTGCCATGCGAATGGGCATTGGTTACCAAAAATGATGTGTCGGTGAAACCATTGTCAATGCGTCGGACGTCGGCCACTACGACGGTCGTATGATCATACTAGACTGAGAATATGTTGGATCTCTCCGAATGCGGTTCAAATAAAGCAAATAGCAAGTTATGCATAAACTGATATACACACAAGGATTAAACAGTTGCGGTTTTTGAATACTAGATAATACATAAATATGATACGATACGCATATGTCACCAAAACATCTGAAAACAAGTAAAATAGGGGAGTGATTACTAACCTCATCGGATGAGTGAAATAAAGATTATGATGTAAGAATGATGAACCCTTGGGGATACACCAACAAGGAGTCCTATTTAAATATGATACAATATATATTAATTATAAGGATATACTCGATTTAATTAATTAAGATTTGAATGAAAATTGAGTTGCGATTGAGATTATAATATTATTGATTGAACATTTGAACTTTACGGAAACTGTTATTGTGAAATCATTATTATTAGTTTAAATAAATAAATATGAGTTGAAATAATTATATGATTATTTAAACAATATTTAATTAAATATAATACATATAAAAATATAACTCGTAATACATTAAATAATTTAAGACAAATGTTAAAATATATATATTTATCAAGCGGTATACATCTTGGACTATTTAACGAAAATCAAATTTTATAAATATACTTAATACGTTTAAAATACAATTGTTATAATTTTTAAGGAATGATACATATATACACAATATATATTTTTCTTTATATATAAAAATTATTATAAGCAAAAATATAAAGATGTTCCACGACGAGAAATCACTAACATTAGTGTCGGGTTTTAAATAAAGTAACAATGATTTATTATTATTAATAAACACTTATAATACTTACAAATTATATATTTATATATATATATATAGGGTGGGGTTAAAATAAAAAGTATAGTGTGTCTAAAAAGTGTAAGAAGTAATCTGGTGCATTAAATATGCTGATCTGATGGTGGATATGGAAAGTTTGTTTATTATGCGGTGTGTTTTATTTTAGTTGTGGTGTGTTTATTGTGCGGTGTGTTTTATTAGATATTGTTTTGGACAAAAATCACTCAAGGATAATGTATCCAAATTCGTAAATGTGAGGTCTAGTGCTATGATGATAATAATGAATATGTAATCGTAATCTGGGTGAACACTATGATTTGATCACGAGGGAAAAAACCCTTAACCAAGATAGTCTTACTTCGGTTAAAACTTATCAAGGTAATCTCTCGGTCGAATTTCCTCAATCAAGGATTAACTAGATAATCGTTGGTTGAATCTTTTCGGTTAAGGATCAACAAGGTAACCTTTGGTCGATAAGTATGTGATTATCGTGATCTCCGGCACAAAAAACCCTCGGACGGTGAAAACTATCACCGTCAAGTTTATTAATATGAAAAATGAGGATACAAGGTTGGAGATTATGATCAGTGATACAATAATTCTAAGTGTGTGTGTGTGTTTTTCGTAGAGAGCAGAGCGTATTGGGTGTATTGGGATGTGTTTCCTAGCTGATCATAACCTCTATTTATACATAGAAGGTAATAACTCAATGGAGTTATGAATAATAAAGACTATTAACTAATAATCCCTAAAAATCCGCCATTGCCTTCAATATAACTCTTTCCTTAATTATCCACGCGGTTTGTTGACTTGATTGCGAGATTATAGGTTGGAGTTGGTAACTAGCCGTTATACCTACCCAAAATATCAAGATAACAAAGGAAAGTCGTTAATAAGTAATAAGTACTGAGGATAACTGATCCTGACAGGATCTGCAACATATTCTAAGGATAATTGATCCAGATTATATGTCAGGATAACATATCCACAGTGTCAAATTTCCGTGCACTAACAATTGCCCCTAAAATGGCGGTTGTGATAAGATCACTATTGTCATTTTGCCTTTGAAATCAAACTTCCTGCAAAACATATAAGATTTGACAAGCTAGGTATAATTGTCGTATATCAATGGAGTTTCCTTGGAAAATTCCCTTCCGGCTTTATATTCAACACCATTAATTTACCATAAGTGTTGATCCTTCTGTGATCCTTGTAATTGAGCTTTAGGATACCTGATGCAAATAACTTATGATATTAACTGGGATTAAACCCAACAAACATGGGACAAGCCCAAATAAACTGGGGACAAGCCCGTGTAACTGGAGACAAGCCCGTGTAACTAGGTACAAGCCCAAACTGGGGACTGGCCCAAAGATACGGATGTTAACTGGGGACTCGCCCAAACCGGGATTTAGCCCAAACGTGAGATAACGTGAAAACGTGATAAACCGGTGGTATGGTACGTCTACCATAAATCGTAGGATCCTCCATATATCCGAAGACAACGAAATTGTCAGCCACTAAACGTGTACTGGTCCCGCTGCCCCGAACTATACTTTGGATAGCGTGCACTCCAGGCGAGAGTGTAGAAACTCTAATTTATAAGAAAGGTGAAAACCTTTAAACCTTAGGGGATACGACCATCGGGGGTCATATCCAATCGTGGGCTAGGCCAAGGGTAATAGTAAAGTACCTTAAATGTAAAGGAGAGGTGGCCAACCTTTTAGACATTGAACCTCTTATTGAAATCTGCATTGTTATTTAAAACTTGGAAAAAGACAAACGTTAAAAAAATATTATCCTTAAATTAATAAGAATCTGAAATGAATAAGTGATCGGATAGATATTACCAATTTCAGGATCCTTGATCCTTCTGAGGATACTTGATCCTGATTAGAAAAAGTATCTTTTGAGATGAATTGCATTCCATGCTCTAGATAACCTATCGTCTTCCATCGTCAGCAGGTGATATGCCCCCTTTCCGGCTTCCGACTCGATCAAGTAGGGACCTTCCCACTTAGTCGTTAGCTTTCCATCTACTGGATTAGTTGTGTTTTGGAAGGCTTTCCTTAAAACTAGATCTCCTTCTTGAAATCTTCGAATTCTGATATTTTTGTTGTATGCCGCAGCTACCCTTTGTTGATATGTTGCCATTCTAATCTTAGCTAGGTCTCTGAGCTCATCAACAGTATCCAGGTCTTGGAGAAGGATTTCATTGTTGGCTTGAGGATCACGGATGCTTGTTCTGGCAGTAGGAACCACCATCTCCTTAGGGATTACAGCTTCTGAGCCAAACACCAATGAGAAGGGTGTTTGACCTGTTGCATTCTTTGGTGTTGTTCTATCAGCCCAAAGAACATATGATAGCTCTTCGTCCCACTTTCCTTTCTTGGACCCTAGTTTCTTCTTCAAGTTGTTGATAATAATCTTGTTACTTGATTCTGCTTAACCATTAGCTTGAGGATGAATTGGTGTGGAGGTAATCATTTTAATGCCCTAACTGTCACAAAAGTTAGTGGTTCTTTTCCCGATAAACTGGGAACCATTGTCACAAATAATTTCTGAAGGGATACCAAATCTAGTAATAATATTTCTTTTAATGAAGGATATCACCTCTTTTTCGCGGACTTGAACGAAAGCTTCTGCTTCTATCCACTTTGAAAAGTAATCAGTCATTGAAAGCATGAATATTTTTCCTCCTGGCGTTTTAGGTAGCTTACCCACGATATCCATGCCCCACTTCATGAAAGGCCATGATGAGGATATAGGATACATAGGCTCTGCTGGCTGATGCAGAATATTGCCATGTCTTTGACATGAGTCACACTTTTTTGAGTACTCCATGGCGTCTCTCTTCATGGTAGGCCAGAAGTATCCTTTTCTCAGAATTATTGAGAATAGAGCTCTTCCTCCAGTGTGATTATCGCAATCTCCTTCGTGAAAGTCTTTGAGCACCTCTTGAATTTCAGGATCCTCGATACATCTTAAGTATGGACCTGCAAGAGATTTCCTATACAAAATATTATTTAATAAAATGTATTGTGATACCTTAAGTTTGAAGGACTTAGGTTTCTCTGTGGCTGGAATCTCTCCATCTTGAATGAACTTCTTGATCGGGAGGATCCAAGATCCTTGATTACTTGAGGATAATGAATCCCAAGGCACAATCTCTTTGTCAGTTGTTATCTCCCCAACTTCTTGTTCTCCTATTGCTGGTGAGAGTATATGGATGATTGGGATCTTCGTATCTTCTGGAATCTTCAATGATGAAGCTAAATTTGCTATGGCATCTGCCCCAGCATTCTCCTCTCTGGGTACCTGTATAATACTAAAAGAATCGAAGAACTTTGATAGTTCCTTCATAACATCTAGATATTTGATTAGTTTTTCACCTTTAACAGCATATGAGCCATTAAAGTGGTTAGTCATCAATAACAAATCTACATATACTTGAAGATACCTGATCCTCATGTGTTTAGCTAATTACAAACCTGCGATCAGAGCTTCGTATTCCGCTTCATTATTGGTGGCTGGGAATGCACACGCAATGGACTGGGGTATTATGTCCCCCTGTGACGATTTCAGTAGGATACCCAATCCTGTTCCTCTTACGTTGGATGCTCCATCAGTAAAGAGGATCCAATGATCCTTGGTTTCTTCTAGTTGTTGAACCTCCAAATCAGCTTCCTCTTGCATGTCACTACTGAAATCAGCCACAAAGTCTGCAAGCGCTTGTGACTTAATGGTTGTTCTAGGCTCATACTGAATATCATATGCACTCAATTTCACAGCCCACTTAGCCTCCTTCCTAACAATTCTGGTTTTCTAAGCACATTCTTAACAGGATAATTAGTTTTTAAAATAATAGTATGTGTTTCAAAGTAGTGTCTCAACTTGGTTGAGGCCATAATCAAAGCAAGAATTAATTTTTCAATGTGAGAATACCTGACCTCTGCATTTAATAAGCTTTTACTTACATAATATACCGGGTGTTGTTGTCCTTCATGATCCTTGGCTAGAACAGCACTGATTGCATTACCTGGCACAGCTAAGTACAGAGACAGCGGCTCACCATCTATTGGCTTCATCAAAGCAGGCGCTGAGGATAGATAATCCTTAAGAGCCTTTAGTGCATCTTCATGCCTTTGAGTCCATTCAAACTTTTTATTTTTCCTCAAGATATCATAGAAGTCTTTGTACTTCTCTGAGGATCTGGAAATGAATCTGTTGAGAGCAGCTATTCTTCCCGTCAATCTCTGGACATCTTTAGCATTCACAGGAGACTTTAAATTAATAATGGCTTCTATCTGCTCGGGGCTCGCTTCTATTCCCCTTTTGGTCACCATGTATCCAAGAAACTTTCCAGCCTTAACACCAAAATGGCATTTTGACGGGTTCAGTTTCATGTTATATTGGTCAAGGATATTGAATGCTTCAAGATCTCTAAGGTGATCCTCAGCCCTCTTCGACTTCACCACCATGTCATCTATGTAGACTACCATGGTTTTGCCTAACTGATTCTTGAACATCGTGTTGACCAATCTTTAATATGTTGCCCCTGCATTTCTTAGTCCAGACGGCATAGCAATATAACAATATATGCCGGTAGGAGTCATGAATGTTGTATCCTCTTGATCAGATGGTTCTACCTGAATTTGTTGAAATCCAGAGGAAGCATCCATAAAGGTAAGCATCTCATGCCCTGCCGTTGCATCCACCATGGAGTCTATATGTGGTAACGGGAAAGGATCCTTGGGGCATGCCTTGTTTAAATCAGTAAAATCGACTCTCCACTTTCCATTCTTTTTAGAAACAACAACCACATTAGCCAACCATCGAGGATACTTAATCTCTCTGATCATACCGGCCTTAAGAAGTTTTTCAAATTCCTCTTGTATGATCGCATTCCTCTCAGGAGCGAATTTCCTTCGCTTCTGATGGACGGGTTTAACAGAATGATCAAGGCCCAATTTATGAGTAATTACCTCCTTAGAAATACCTGTCATGTCTGAATGTATGAAGGCAAACGTGGATTTTCGTCGCTTTAGGAAGGATACCATATCCTCCTCGATCTCTTCAGGGATACAGGATCCTAGGAACACCTTCATGTCTGGATCTTCAGGATCTAAAGATACTTTTTTAACATCTCGCTCCCGAGCTTCCAGCACGTCCCTAGGATGTTACTGCTATCGTTTGTTTAGCTGTTGGCTTCATGGATGAAGAATAATAATTCTTGGCTTCCACTTGGTCACCATCTATCCTTACTACTCCCCAAGGAGTTAGTAGTTTAATGCACTGATGGTAAGTAGAGGCTATAGCCTTCATTCCATGTATCCAAGGCCTGCAAAGAATAACGTTGCAACAAGAAAGATTGTCAATAACACAAAATTTTTTATAAGAGTTTAACCCTTCGATGTATATTGGGAGTTTGATGTCCCCCAATGTTTTCTTGGTTTCACCACTGAAACCCACTAGCACCGACGTTCTCGGGATGATTTCCAAGTCCGGGATGTTCATTTTCTGTAGTACGTCATGTTGGATGATGTTGACTGAGCTTCCACCATCGACTAGGATCCTACGCACATAATGGTTAGCAATAAATAAAGTTACAACCAAACCGTCGTGGTGAGGATCCTGGATGCTTGTCTTATTTTCTTCATCAAAGAAGATTCTTTTGTCAGTCGTCAAAGTAGTGGATATGACTGGTTGTTCTCCGTTCTCCAACTTTGTTTCTTTGGCGTGTCGTTTTGCTGAGGAGAAAGAAGTACCGCATATATCTGAGCCACCGGAGATGAAGTTGATTACTTGTGCGTCTGGTGCGGGCGGAGTTGCTTTCTGTGGTATATCTTCAGGATCCTGGATCCTAGACTTTTTTTCTTCCCAAGAGCTCTTTGAAATGACCCTTTCTTAGGAGGTATCCAATTTCCCTCCTTAAACCAATACAACCTTCTGTCTGATGGCCAAAGTCTTCATGGAATGCACACCATTTGGACTTGTCTTTGAAGGATGTTGTTTTCTCATTTTTTCGAGGCCACCTCGCTTTCTCTCCAAGATCCTTCATGGCATAAATCAAACCATGAGTATCAACAGAGAAGCAATAATCAAAAATACTTGGGTAGCCCTCATCATCTTCTCCTTCTTCAACTACCCGGACATTTTGATTGTTGAATTTTGAGTACGGCTTTGAGTCGTTGTTCCTGTATGAGGATCCTTGTTTCTGGTTAGATGGCTCTTGTTTTGTTGGAGCTCCTAACCGTTCTTGGATCTTCTTGTCATCCTCTAGCCTTATAAATCTGAGTGCCCTGTTTCTGACTTCATCTAAAGTCCTGCATGGGGTCATCACAAGATCGTCATAAAATGGGGAGCCCCTTTGAAGTCCCATCTTGAATGCTTCAACAGCCGTAGCCATATCAAGACTAGGGATCTCTAGGGCCTCCCTGCCAAACCTAGTATCAAAATCCCTAAGGGATTCATTATAAGGTTGGACAACTCTATACAAATCACTAGTTAACTTCTCAAATTTCCTACTACAAGAAAATTGGATGTTGAACAAGTTAACTAAATGGGAAAAAGAAGTAACAGAAAAGGGTGGAAGACTTAGCAGCCATTTTAACGCAGATCCTGTTAGTGTGGATCCAAAGCCCTTGCATAGACAAGCCTCCTTGAGTTTTTCGGGAATTGGATTGATTTCCATTCTCTCCCTGTATTGAGCCACATGCTCTTCGGGATCAGTTGTTCCATCATACACCCTCATATTGGGTGTCTGAAATCGTTTTGGGACTTCATCATCACAAATAGGTGGAGAAAATCTGGACAACTTGTGGCTTCCTTCTGGTATTTCAGAAATCGGGCGGACCACCCCGGGTACGCTGGATATCATATCCTTAAGTTTCTGCAGTTCCTTAGCCATGGCTAGGTTGATACCTGCATCCTGCATGAAACCACGATTAGCATTTAAGGATATAGGATCATGCGTGTTACCTCCTTGTTGTGCAAAGGTCGGCATTCCAGAAGAATGACTGAGATAAGAAGCGTCTGCTATAGGAGTTGGTCCACCAGAAGCTATGGTCTGCATGGGGATTATATCTCCTTCATGAACCTCTGAGGATCTTTGATGCTGCACCCCTGAGGATCCTTGATTCTGCCAGAAGGATCCTTGAGGTTGGGAGTTGAAGGATCCTTGGTGATACATCCCAGAGGATCCTGGTTGAAGGAACGAGGATCCTTGAGTTTGCTGACCCATGGATCCCTGTTGAAGGATAGATGATCCTTGTTGAAGGAACGAGGATCCTTGAGTTGTTGACCCATGGACCCCTGTTGAAGGATAGGTGATTCTTGCTGAAGGAACGAGGATCCTTGAGTTTGCTGACCCATGGACCCCTGTTGAAGGATAGGTGATCCTTGTTGGAAGATGGAGGATCCTTGAGTCTGTTGAGCCACAGATCCTGGAGTAGTGAAATCCAGAATCCTTGGCATCAAAGGAGTCTCATCCTCCAGTGGCCTCTTTCTTTTCTTGAGATCTTCAATTTCTCGTAGGATCTTCTGGTTGGTTTTTTCTTGTTGCTCCATGTATGCCTTAACCTATGAAAACATAGCAGAAACATCATTATTAGAGTTAACCACCGATGTGGTAGCAGTGGTCTTTGAGTTCTAGAAGACTGGAATTTGTGTCTTGTTTCCAGCAGCAGCAGCCCGTGATGCTCCCGTGATTGGAGGAGGCATCGGCGGAAAAGTCCTTGATGAGAGAGAAACCGAAGATGGCATGGTTGATGAAGCAGAGGTTGAATGAGAGGCCATTGATGGTGATATGGGTATGAAAGGTTGAATGTTGATAAGGTATTTTCCGGATTATAGTACCAATTGCCCCATGGTGGCGCCAAATTGTTTTGGACAAAAATCACTCAAGGATAATGTATCCAAATTCGTAAATGTGAGGTCTAGTGCTATGATGATAATAATGAATATGTAATCGTAATCTGGGTGAACACAATGATTTGATCACGAGGGAAAAAGCCCTTAACCAAGATAGTCTTACTTCGGTCAAAACTTATCAAGGTAATCTCTCGGTCGAATTTCCTCAATCAAGGATTAACAAGATAATCGTTGGTTGAATCTTTTCGGTTAAGGATCAACAAGGTAACCTTTGGTCGATAAGTATGTGATTATCGTGATCTCCGGCACAAAAAACCCTCGGACGGTGAAAACTATCACCGTCAAGTTTATTAATATGAAAAATGAGGATACAAGGTTGGAGATTATGATCAGTGAAACAATAATTCTAAGTGTGTGTGGTGTTCATAGAGAGCAGAGCGTATTGGGTGTATTGGGATGTGTTTCCTAGATGATCATAACCTCTATTTATACATAGAAGGTAATAACTCAATGGAGTTATGAATAATAAAGACTATTAACTAATAATCCCTAAAAATCCGACATTGCCTTCAATATAACTCTTTCCTTAATTATCCACGCGGTTTGTTGACTTGATTGCGAGATTATAGGTTGGAGTTGATAACTAGCCGATATACCTGCCCAAAATATTAAGATAACAAAGGAAAGTCGTTAATAAGTAATAAGTACTGAGGATCACTGAACCTGACAGGATCTGCAACATATTCTAAGGATAATTGATCCAGATTATATGTCAGGATAACATATCCACAGTGTCAAATTTCCGTGCACTAACAGATATAGTGGTGAAAACACATTTTCTACACTTTTTAGAAAAATCTACTTCTTATTAACCTTGTTCTATATATATATATATATATATATATATATATATATATATATATATATATATATATAATCTATAACAAGATTATTTGCCATTAAATGTAAAACTTAAGGCTGTTGGTTTGATAAAATCATGATTATTTAATATTTCATATTAATTAAATTAATTTACAACTATTATTTTGATTTTAAAAAAAATGCAAAAATTAAAGAAATAAAAACGTGACTGGCCAGAGTCGAACCTGCGACCACCCAAACTCAACACTTACACCAAACCAAATGTTCTATGCTTTCAATTGATTTATAAATGATAACAATTGATTATATAGAAACACAAGCAGAACCCCAATTGATATGAACCGTAATTATTACAATTGATTGATTTGCTTGTTAATCAGTTCAATTCACATTAGGGTTAACGTAATACATATAGATACGAACTAGAAACTTAAATCATTACCAGATTATATCATGGATCGACGGTGAACGGCCAACATAGACTGACGGGCTGCATGTGGTCTGAATACGATATCCACAAATCGATATATTGAAATTAAATGAGGGATTACGGTCGCCGCTTGTCAGTGATAATTAGGACGAGTTTAATTTGATTCTTATCATGTCTAGATGGTGTCACGCTAATTGGGTATTGTCAGCTCATTAAAAATAGCAATACGAATCATAATTTACTAGTTTCCTAATTAACACAGTCGTCAGAGACGAATATATGTAAAGATGTAATAAGCATCGATCAATTCCATAGTTATGACGAGAATTACGGCTCAAGAAAGCTTAAACAGGTTTAGGCTTACCGGGTTTCTCATGGATACGGGTCTGGGTAAAGAGGGTAAACGGGTTAAAGATAATAATTATAAAGATTTTTGCAGATTGGTCCCTATACTATTGAGGTGGAAACAAAAATGAGTTAGAGTATAGTTTAGGGTTTAAAATTGTCATTATATGAAAATTATAAATATTTAATATAGAAGTAACTAAACAATAATATAATAAAATTAATTAACTCGATGTTTTTATTTGATAAAATAACCTGAACGTAAAAAGCGGGTAAGGTATAATATAGATTGGGAAAAACTGAGTTGTTACAGTCTCCCATATTTTAGGGAATTTCGTCCCGAAATTAAAGAATGCCACACCATTAATTTTTTTTGAAAGAGAAAATTTTTAAATATAACTTTTAAAATTTATCATAACATAGAACTTTGTATAGTTAAAACAACGCTCCAAATGAAAATCCAATAAGGACACTTATATATAGGATGTACCCGCGGCGTATCTACTATGTCCTTATCATCTTTACATTTGTACCGTAATCTCAATGAATTTCAGTTTTAAATTATGACACACAATTGCACGCATTATGATTTCCATGCGAGGACTTCGATAATTATGTAGGCCGCCATAATTACTTAGGTCATCGAATGGTCCACATAACTCGTCCCATCATGTGGTTTACAAAATATTTGAAAAACATGATTTTGTGAGAAAAGTTATTAATTTATTATAAATATGAGGAAAGTGTTTAACATATTATAAGACCATTGGGAGTTGATTTATTATAAGTGTAAAATCAGAAGATTATATAAAATATTTCTAATAATGAAATTTAGGTGAACTTTCAAGTTTGATTAATGAAATTAGTGAAAATTTTAAAGTAACTTAAAAGTTAAGAGAAACGGAAACATTGAAGTTGGGATAGATGATGCGTCGACAAGATCGATTGTGAAGAAAGAGAGTGGGGATATGAGCTAACTAACAAATTTATGTGAACTTACCAAAAATTCTATGATTGCAAGGATAACATCAACAAAAGTTTATGAAGGAATTAATTGATAATTGTAGATGAATAATAACCTGCGAAATTTTTAAATATTGCAACATTCGAGGTAGAATTCATAAGATCGAGAGTACAGATTTGAACAAGATTAAACGAAGACTTTGAGGGGTTTAGTTTAGTTAAATGAGAAACACATGAAATTTAAAGAGAACTTTATACAACATTGAAATGTCGCAATTGTGTATTTAATATGAGGTAAATTAAAATAGTAAAGTACTGGTAGTAGTAATTGAGAATGCAAAAATATTAATGCAAAAATTTATGTATACAAACAAACTGTAAATAGATGAAATTGGGAAGCGGATATTCACGAATCACCGCAGGTTTTCAACAACTATCGTGCAAATGTCATTAGATAATAGTAAAAATTAATAATAAAATTCCAATTAAATCACCGTAGGAATTCAATGAAATTCGTTTTTTTTAATAATGAAAATTAATTTAAATAATGGAAAATAAAATTCTATAGCGGAAATAATTTTGTTTAAATGAGGACAAGTTCAATTAATGATAGAACTATAACAATTCAATTTCAACGATAACTTGTAATGCACGAGATCAATAAATACATGACGTACAAAAATGTTAAAAATCAAAGTTGAGAGTAGAAATTGACACGTTGTCAATAATTAATAAGAAAACAAGGTAAATGAGAAAAGACCAATTGAATAATATGGTCAATTAATAATTGACTGCAGAAATTGTGTCTTTTATAATTGAAAAAAAAAATTCGATTTATGAGAATCTAAATATTTTAATTAGTTGATGAAATGTTAATGAACCAAATCCTACAATTTTGATCAAGTAAAGCCAAACGTATAGATAAGTACGGCAACCAACGATGCTGACCTTTGGAAAGATAAGAAAAATTTTATTGTATGCGAAAAAGATACTTAAAATGATGGATTTTCCAAGTTGGGTTTGTTCCAAAATAACTAATTTAGACAAATAATCGTTTAAGGTATAATTGAATACAAAATACGTTTAGACGAAAATGATGAAGATGATAAAAATCTTCTTTGTGAAAACATAACTACGATTGGTTTAATTCAAAACACATTTGTTAATTGAGCTTATGAAAACTTAAATAATTGAGATCGAATGATTTGGGGTACCTCGAATAGGTATGTGAAAATGAGGTTTGACTAAGGTAAGCTTGATGAAATTAAGTCTTGCCGGTCTAGAATCGAATAAGCGAAAACGACCTTGTTACAGGAAGAAAGCCTGAAAGGCATAGAGTTGATAGGTCTAATCTAAATGAGCATGGGTAGTACGGTACGGTGCCGGTATAATTTGAACTTGGCGTGAATTATTAAAAAACAATGCGTTGTTATGAGGGTGACTAAGGGTAAATAAATAGAAATTTCTCTGAAAGAAATTAGTGAACAAGATTAAATTGATTGCATTAGCGTTTTGAGTTAGAATTTATACCCTAGAGATTGTAGGAGTCATCTCTTAGACAGTACTTGCGGTCATAAAGCGTGTGCAGAGAATATATGATCTATATTGTTTGATGTAGAAATCCTACTATAATTATGTAAATTGAGATTAAATGAGTATAAATAATAAGTTGTGTAAATTTCTTATTAGTTATTAAGGAAATAGTGATATTTGACATAAGTTGTGCTAGCGTTAATTATGACTTAAGGATAAGTCAGAATTTAAATGAGATAATCTATACGACAATTGGTTAAGTAGATGATATAATCCATGAGGTGATTTGATATGAGATTTTTGTCGAAGCATAACAAATTAAAATGTTAATACTTGAAATTTGAGGGTGAAAACTGAGATGTAATTGATAGTTATTGGGGGTATTGAGTTACTTGTGATAAGTTCGTTAATTGATAACGCGATAATCGTGAACATGAGGGATATTGTTCAAATATTAAGGTATTTAATAATACTTTTATTATATTTGATAGTTTGATGATGTTGTAATATGCGTATGAGAAAATAGTTATTAATTGCTCTTGATAATTTGTGAATGTGATAATATGAGTGCGAGATAACCGATTAGATAATTAAATAGTAAGTTGTTTAGATGGACTTGTGATAACAGAGTCCCAATGAGTGAATGATTTGTGCTCCTTTATGGAAATATAAATATTTGTGAGTATGTGAATGAATTGAATCAGTAAGTCTTGGTTCGATGTAATTGAATAATTAAGTAATTGAGTCAAATCGTAACTTGTTTCAAATAAAATAAAATACATAAACAAATAAAAATAACGTAAGTTTCTTGATATATTGGGTTGGCACATGAGTGTTACGTGCCGTTTTAACCGACCAAACTAAATAACGAATGACAAATGTAAGTATGAGTTGTTGAAGTATATCGTGTATCACCACGCGTGATAAAGCTCCAACCAAATATCGTAAATATAATAATTGTGAAAATTTAATAGTTGGCGTGTCCATGGAGTCCCATGGATTTTTCACCCGACTAGACATTTAAAAAAAATAATTACAAAAGATAATAAATGGTGTAACCGTTTAGCCGGTTACGTTAAACGTTTAAAGTGTCGGTCACATGACAATTCCCTCACTGGCCGGGAATCTTGTCACGCTCCCTAGTTCTAAGCGAAAAAGAGCAAATACAAAGCTAGGAAATTCTCAAGAAAATTTTCGACAATAAAAGACAATTTAATAAAATTAAATAAAAAATTTTTGAGGTTTAGGCGTAGCCTCAGAGTTATAAAAATATTTTGAGAATGAGACGTAGTCTCGGAGTCAAAAAATATTTTGAAAGTGAAGCATAGCTTCGGAGTTGTGTGTGTGTGCATGACAATAAAATAAACAATTAGCTAAGCAGTTAATAAGTATTTAATCTAACAAGTAAATATGTAAGCTGTAAACAATCAAATAGAACACATCAGGTAAACAAATAAGCACGTATTGGGTTCCTAAGCATGTTACTAAGGCACCACTAACGACCTATTTTAAACCTGTGACACTCGACAATTTCAGGTTAACTCCGTTAATCCAAACTCCGTCAATTCAAACTTAAGATCACTAGAACTATAACGCACATCTCATTACATTTAAACTAGGGTTTTAAATGACGCTTGACAATCACTACACATGTAGTCTTTCGGGATTGCACCGAAATGCACACGAGTCGACTCAAACCATTGGTGAACAAACGACAAACATCAAAACAATAAATATTTGATAATAATGTGTTAAGTTATATGCTACTTGATATTTATACATAGAACACAAAATTCAAGAGTCAAGAGTTATTATTTACACTAGAAATTTAATAACTAGAAGTAGAGGGGCCATTGGTAACATAATTATTATTTAATATTAACAAAAAACCCTAATCCCCCTACCCTCCCCCTAGACCGATCGCCCCCCCCCCCCCCCCTCTCTTCTTGGCTGCCGTAAACATACACACACACATACAAGGATTTTTCAAGCTTTTGTTGAAGAATTAAGGTGCTAATAGGTAATTAACTACTTCTCTATGCATTCTATGTGTTTAATTTTGATATTGAATGGGTTAATCAAAACCCTGGATTCTTGAAAGTGATGATTAAGATGAGTTAGGGTTTGATTGTATGTTTGATGATGAATTGCTAGTGAATTGATAACTAATTGCTTGTTAATTACTTGTTCTTTGATATTAAACTTTCAAGTAAAACCCGAACTATGTGTGTAACGTAAAATTGATATGCATGGTTGGTAAATATTCTGTCTAGAGTGTTATATGCATGGATTATGGTTCATAGAGTGTTGTTATGTTGAGTTTTGATGTAAACTGGTACTGGACAGATTGTTAAATTGATGTTTAGCCGACTGTAACTGGATGTTAATGTGGTAATTGGTCGAAATTATTAACCTACAGTGTACTAGGTTGAGTCTAGTTTCTAAAGAGTCCAAATTTGTAATTTTTGGACGTGTAAAAGTTAACTTTTATTATTTTACAAAACTGTAGTGCAAGTCTGAATTGTGAGGTCTGCTGTTAGGCTGTTTTGAAATTATCATATCTCATAAACTACAAGACCAAATGGGTTAGTTCCACTTCTGGAAGTTAATATATTGAGTTACAAATCTGACCCAATTGGTATTGCATTAATTGAATTTACCATTTAACAGGAATAACAAATATCATTCTGTTGCGCATGATTTTGACTGTTGTGAGTCTACTGTAATATTTTGGTCTTTGTGAGAAAACTATGTGGAATAAAAATACAATAAAAATAGTTCTGGAAACCTAACTCATGTGTGCTTTTGTGACGATTTTTGGTGAATTAATTGATATGTTATGATCTGTTGGATAGAGTAATCTTTCAAGTAGAAATCGGTCTTGATAAAACGAGCTGCTGAACTATGTGAAAATACATGAATCGTGCTTGTTGTTAGATAAGGCTGAAATAGGATTTTAGGGATAAGAAATAAACTAACCAAACCATGGATAAATCCAAGCGAACTTGCTATGTTTTTTACTAAATTGCCCTTGTGGGTAATGATTGCTAGTAATATACAATGTTAGTACTTGATACTTAAGTAGTTGTTTACACATGTAACGTGTCACCAATGTGTTTGTCGAGTCACACATAATTCACAAACGAAACACGAAACGTATCTCACGCATAGGTATTATGTGCCGAGTCTAGAGACTCAATAATAGTTTAAATACTTAGAAAATCTCATTTCTGTCTTAGAGCACTAGTGAGGATTTTCTGTGACGCGCATCTCTCTGATTTGTTTTAGACAGTGAGTTTCACGTTCCCCTTTTACTCTTTTAAACGCTTTTTACTTGGGGGAGATAACATACTCCAAAACGCTTTAGATTTTGTTATTAGTTATATATCACTTGTAAGGCTAAGTGGCAAACGAACCAACTAAAGTCCTTCATAACATCGAACCGTTTAGTATTGGTATAATAGCGAGTCACTGTTGAGTAGTACTACTGGGTTTGACAAACCCCACCCAACTCTAAACTCGACGGCAGGTCTAGTGGGTGCAATCTTGGCTAACACATTACCATGGTCGTGGTTGACATGGTGGCAAAGCAATTGATAAACAGTCAGCTTCGGTGTCGAACACTTAGTAATACTTGTTTTATAGGCTACCTACCTATTGATATATAATTGATTTAACATTATCGGGTAACGCAAACGCAAACACTTAAACGCAAATGTTTTCTTTATATATATATGTGAACTCACCAACCCTGTGTTGACACTTTTAGTATGTTATTCTCAGGTAGCTGAGGCGGGCGCGCGGTATAGGAACATGTATTTCATTGAACACTATCGTTTTGAAAACTTGTTTTTAAACTCTTATTAATTGGGTTTTAAGTCGTCCTGCGTGACGCAACACTTGGTTTATGATTTACGCTTCCGCACTTATTTAAACTTTGAATATGGTGTTTGATTATAACTAATGATTCCGATCCTGTTAGTTCACACTCTCTGACGGTAAAACTCCGTTAGTGGATTTTGAGGGTGTGACAAAACCTTCGGCTTTGATACCAATCTGTCACACCCCAACCTAAGGCGGAAATGCCAGGGTGTGAGTTGATTGTCACAGCTCTCAAGGTTACTATCATGAAAATTGATAAATGTCCATATCTATTTAATAATTTCAAATAAAACAATTACAGTTAAGTACAGCAAGTATAACGAAATTACAACAATGATTAATTAAGTTTGTATCCTAAAAAGCATTCTCTACGTTATCTTCATCTTGCTAAACAACCAAGCTGATAACCTGCAAATACTTATAAAATATATTTTTTGTCAACAACACATGTTGAGTGAGTAAAACACCAGTTTAAGACCCAACAGTAATAGTTTATATAATATATAAAGAAAGATGCAAACTGTTAGTGTGAGATAAATAGTTAAACCATAGCACATACACAAACAATAAAACATAAAGATGTTTAAAATACAATTTTTATAATTTTTAAGGAATGATACGTATATACACAATATATATTTTTCTTTATATATAAAAATTATTATAAGCAAAAATATAAAGATGTTCCACGTCGAGAAATCACTAACATTAGTGTCGGGTTTTAAATAAAGTAACAATGATTTATTATTATTAATAAACACTTATAATACTTACAAATTATATATATTTATATATATATATATATATATATATATATAATCTATAACAAGATTATTTGCCAAGAAACTTAAGGTTGTTGGTTTGATAAAATCATGATTATTTAATATTTCATGTTAATTAATTAATTTACAACTATTAATTTGATTTAAACAAAAATGCAAAAATTAAAGAAGTAAAAACGTGGCTGCCAGAGTCGAACCTACGACCACCCAAACTCAACACTTACACCAAACCAAATGTTCTATGCTTTTAATTGATTTATAAATGATAATAATTGATTATACAGAAACACAAGTAGAACCCCAATTGATATGAACCCTAATTATTACAATTGATTGATTTGCTTGTTATATGTTCAATTTACATTAGGGTTAACGTAATACATATAGACACGAACTAGAAACTTAAATCATTACCAGATTATATCATGGATCGACGGTGAACGGCCAACATAGACTGACGGGCTGCATGTGGCCTGAATACGATATCCACAAATCAATATATTGAAATTAAATGAGGGATTAAGGTCGCCGCTTGTCAGTGATAATTAGAACGGGTTTAATTTGATTCTTATCATGTCTAGATGGTGTCACGCTAATTGGGTATTGTCAGCTCATTAAAAATAGCAATACGAATCATAATTTACTAGTTTCCTAATTAACACAGTCGGCGGAGACGAATATATGTAAAGATGTAATAAGCATCGATCAATTCCATAGTTATGACGAGAATTACGGCTCAAGAAAGCTTAGACGGGTTTAGGCTTACCGGGTTTCTCATGGATACCGATCTGGGTAAAGAGGGTAAACGGTTTAAAGATAATAATTATAAATATTTTTGCAGATTGGTCCCTATACTATTGAGGTGGAAACAAAAATGAGTTAGAGTATAGTTTAGGGTTTAAAACTGTCATTATATGAAAATTATAAATATTTAATATAGAAGTAACTAAACAATAATATAATAAAATTAATTAACTCGATGTTTTTATTTGATAAAATAACCTGAACGTAAAAAGCGGGTAAGGTATAATATAGATTGGGAAAAACCGAGTTGTTACATTCCTGGTGAGCTAGTTTGTCTCGCTTTGGACTTGACACTTTGATTTATCACAATTGTGAATAAAACTTCCTTCTGTAACAAACTTAGGTGATAAACCTTTATTAGAACTTTTATTTTATCAAATTTATTTGAAAACACACCACCAGATTTAAAAGTTTTAGAGGAATCTACCACACAATTGTCTTTGCTCTTAAAAACAGAGCCCACACAAACATTTGTAGCTATAGAATTCAAAACAGACAAATTTAAAGACACATTAGAATTAATATCTTTTTTATTCAAAGCAGGTAATTTATCCTCCACATCATTCCAATCCTCAATAATTACTTCATTTGCACGTGAAGCAAACACATTAGTATCGTTCACCTTTGATGTTGATTCAGCAACCTTGACTGGTTTACCATACTGTATGAATTTTTCCATTTCTTCCTCTTCTTTGGTAAGAGGAAGTCTAGTGTAGTTATCATTATATGGAGGGGGAACCACACTGTAACTAATACCCTCACCCTTGTTTTCTTTCCATTTTAATTGTTTTTCAATCATGGACTCAACAACAGCACTAGAGACATCGAATTTCTTAAAATTAAATTCTGCATTTTCAAATTTATTAATTAACTTAGCAATCTCCAACTTAGAGGCTTCTAACTCGGCGGTTAGTTCAGCAATTTTCTATTAAGAATCTAAGTTGTGACAACATTTTATGCTAAAATCGGATATAAGTTTTGAGAAATCCTTTTGTTGTGCTTCTAGTTTTTCTTTTAAAACTTTTTCGAGTTTCTTAAGAGTGAAGTTTTCATGTTTTATTCCCTCCATTTCTCTAATCAGATTACTATTGTGAGATTTATATAAATCTACCTTATTAACACAAGATTGAGAACATAATTCAGAACTTACCTCGGATGAACCGGAAGGGGTGAAGGCCATGAAGGCAAATTGAAGATCCTTAACTTGTTCCTCAGCATCGTTTTCTTCTTCAGCAACATCAATCCGGGAAAAATTAGCAGTCTGATTGCTGATGTTGAGGGCTACCATCTAGTCATTCCAAGAAAACTGTTGAGCCACCAATCCCCGCTTACCCTCATTTGAACCAGTCGAATTCTCTCCTCTGGCATTACTCATAAGAACTAATGCACTTTCCTTGTTTCCTTCCTCGGCTGGATTCGTGCATTCACGAGAGAAATGATCCGGCTCGTGACAGTTATAGAACCTCAGAGTATCTTTGTTAAAACCCACCTTCTGGTTAGTTGGCATGTTCCAGTTGTTTCTGCATGTTCTCTTGGTTAACTTCTTCGCTCTAAGCACTGCCATGACTATTTTCCAAGAGATATCCATTTCCTCCACATCATCAGGATGGATTTGATCTAGCTCAGCAGCAACAACTGGTTGAACCAGATCTCCAGCAAGAAAAGCATTGTAGCCGTTCATGAAACCTGCCATCAAGGCAATGTTTTCTTGAGTCTCCTTTGAAATATTAGGAACCTAAGTATTAGACTGACTGGAAGATCCAACAATTGATTGAGGTTTAATTGTAGGTGAAGGTTGTTGAAAGAACACATGAGTAGGTTGTGGTAGTGGCTGAGTGAATTGACCTTGAGCAGACTTAAACATTGAGAAATTGTTCTGAGATTGTTGTGGCTGAGAATACTGACACTGAGAAGACATAAACTTAGAGAAGTTATCTTGTGAGATGAGGGCATTATTTGAAGCAACACTATAACCAGCCGCATTGTAGGAATTTACATGATTTATGGCACACTGCTTATCATCCATGTCACAAGATTTAATAATTGTCATCACCTATGATAAAGTTAGCATGGCCAAATCCTTTGTCTTCTTGATCACAGCAATATTCATGTCCCAGCTCTGTGACAGGAAGTTGATCAGCTTGTTGTTAGTTTCAACAGAAGTCAAGTTTATGTTTGCAAATCGCATTTCAGTGACCAGTGATATAGATCTTTGAAAATGTGTCTCCAAAGAATCTCCCAACACATGATTGAACATGTTAAACTTTTGATGTAGCAGATCTTATCGGCTTCTTCTCATATCCTCATTTCTCTCATACACTTCAATAAGGGCTTCCCATAACGCCTTAGCAGAATGTAGCTCTCTGAATTCCAAGGCAATCTCAGGTGAAAGTGTCATTGTTAAGGTAGCAAGAGCCTTTCCATCTTCTTCAATTTTCTCAAAATTTGTGTCGACGTACATTTCGGCAGGCTTCACGACCACCTCATCAGAATTTTCTCATTGATAAGTAATAATTTGAGGACCCCGGACAATGCTCCTCCAATTCTTTGCATCTTTCATTTTCACATATTTCACAAATATAAACTTCCACTCGTCGAACCTCTCATGAGACAGTAAACGGGGTACACGAGTAGCAGTTCCCATGATGGAGTCCAACTCTTGGTGTAGAGCAGCATTTGATGATGTATTAGTTAATTGGTCCATTTTTAAACTAAAGTCTAAGTAAATAGTCCAAGAACAATCTGGCCCAATTAGACAGAGGCCCAGGAGCAGAAGACCAGACCGAAAACCAAAGCCCAACAAACTGAGCCCAAACAAAACAAGTCAACCGGAACCCTGAAAGTCAATAGAGAACGTCTGAAAGTCAACTGACAACGCCTGAAAGTCAACCGAGAACGCGTGAACTAACACTGAAAGTTAGCCGAAAACGTTTACTTGATTCCCAAGAATGATCAAATGTGCCCGAAAACACACTAAAGTCACTGAGAACCAAAAGTGATGCCCGAGAACTCACTAAAGAACCCAAAGACGATCAAAAATTTCCCGAGAACTCACAAGAGCTTGACTTGGTGGTTAAGTTGAATCCCGAAATCAATGGGATTTGAATTTAAAAGCATAAAACAGATCAAATCCTTCCCAAAATTATCTCAATAACCCCGATGAACACGAAGAACAACTGTTCTTCAATTTCCAGAAATCTTCAAGCAATTATCAACCAAAAATTACCCTTTGAATCAATGATATATCACCTTAACCGATCCTAGAATAGGTCTATAGGCTTTGATACCAATTGTAAGTCATGTGAGAGGATCTTTCAATGTGATATCACGTAAACCCGTAGTTAGCCGGAATCTAGCCACGAGTTGATTCAACGTAAAGCAAACAAACACATAAGATCACGGTAATGCTTCAAAACACATGTTTATAACGTCGGGTGCTTAAGCCCTTTGTAAATGATTGCAAACTGATTACACGTCTCTCGTCTCTCTCTCACTCGTGAACGTCCAACCCAAAACAACCAACATACTTCATATATATATACATGCTAACCCTAAGCCCAAATACATAATAAGCCCACCGAAATCCCTGTTTTCGGTTTACATAGTATAGCCCAAAACTAAGCCCAATCACATAAGCGTAAACCACTAAAAGTAGCCCAACAAAAACTATCATGATGTCAACTTCTGGTAATAAATACAACGATTTAGTAGTAGAAATCAAACAAGTGTGTCCGTGAATCGATATTTGATTCTTACCCATATTATACTACGTATACGATAGATACATTTGCCTATTTATGTGTGATTTAGCTAAAATAAAAATCATTTTTATAATTTAAAATCGACATTGTGTGAAACGAACCTTTTAAAAAACTAATAACTTTTCATCCCACTCCCACAACACATTAGTTGTGTTACATTTTCTTTTAAAGTTGCATCATATTTTTATTATTTCAGTCTAGTAAATAATATATATTATATTTACAAATAAAATAGTGCAAAAAAGTTCATAGGATTAAACGAGTAAGTTAATTTTTAATAAAAATTTAAATTATTACTATTAGTTGCCACGAGTGGTTTGTTAGATCAAACTAATAGAGACGAGTTAACTAGTAACAAACTACTCGTATTCAACATGTATACCGGAAGAACCAATCATTGACTAAGATCTACTCGTATTGACTATATGAGCTTCCAAACTACTTGGTTCAGTTAGTCTCTTGTAAAACTACCCGGGACGATAAGTTTCATGAGTCAAACTACCCGCGTCAGTTAGTTTGTAAATTACTCATTCTTCTGAAAATTTAAGATCTACTCGTCTCAATTAAAACATTTATGTAGTAGTCGTGGGCGTTGTTTCCT
The DNA here is from genome assembly GCF_021521415.1 of Bidens hawaiensis. Taxonomy (NCBI): domain Eukaryota; kingdom Viridiplantae; phylum Streptophyta; class Magnoliopsida; order Asterales; family Asteraceae; genus Bidens; species Bidens hawaiensis. The sequence continues at coordinate 2,018,848 of NW_027491042.1, forward strand.
AGGCATGCATCTTCTTTATTCGTTGCGACTAAACGAGTATTGAAAGTGCTCGTCTCTGTTGGTTTATGGTCACGTGACATGTTTTAAGTGGTTCTGTAAACTATTCGTTTGGTAACACATACCACTCGTCCCGACTAGTTTTAAATATCTATTTCTGGAATATAATGGAAGAAGTATGTAAAACTTGAAATTGCTTTATGAAAATACTTATTTTGGTAATGTTCCCTTGAAATTCGAATTTAATCCGAATCGAATTTGAATGTTTCGAGCCCATTTTTATTATAGAACACCCCTAGGTTGGATGCTTTGAATGGTTTCTAAATCAATATCAAACGAATACACAAGGGATGTGGGTTTTAGCAGTTTTCATTGTTAAATTATACGTTGATGATATAACAATGACAGTAGAATCAATTTCATTTGAAAAGATTTTTAGATGATGAAGTCGACATTGTGTTAGGTGTTATTTGGTCTACATGAATAACTGGATATATCCAGATTATTATGACAATAATACTTCCACGTGGTCGAAGGAAATTTGAAATGAGCAAATTACCAAAATAGTCCATTTCATGAGAGAGAAAACATCAAATAGCACGTGAGATTTGAAATTCCCAAAATAGCCCTTCAAATCTCACGTACACGTGAGTTTGTGAGATTCCCCGTGACTCTTCGTGGACGAATCAGATTCTGCCAAGTGTGTTCCACTCCCACCTACCACGATATTTTTCATCCCAAATCTGTCGGAAACGTAACTTTTGACACCAAATATAACCTGAAAAAAACCAACGGTAACGTGATGTTTCAAGCTGTTTTTATCGACAACGTGAGTTTTCAAATAAGATGGATTTGAAAGGTTTTTGAAATTCATCTTCTTAGATGAATTTCAAATGAATTTTGTTTTTTATAAAAAACAATCTTCATCTTCATCTTCATCTTCATCTTCATCTTCATCTTCATCACCATCACCTTAATCATCTTCATCACCTTCATCATTATTTCGGTCACCGTCACCGCCACCGGAGCATTAACCAAAGTCCTCAACCTCCTCAACTCCTCACCTTAATCATCTTCATCACCTTAATCATCTTCATCTACCACCTTCTCCTAGATTTTTTCGTGATTCCCGTTCTCTAGTTATCCATTTACACATAAACAACAATCCCCAACTCCAAAACCTATCTCCAATTACCCAAAAAAATGTAGTCTACATTAATTTGTACCAAATTAATGTTATACGTTAAAAGATGGGCCATAAATATGTTCAACGTTAAAATGTATCCGGATTATATGTTTTACGTTAAAGTTTTCCAAAAATATGTTGCATGTCAATTATTGGTGGGCCCGATAAAATAAGGACCAATTTTATGTTATACGTTAAAAGATGTCCCAAATATATGTTCAACGTTAAAATGTATCCAGATTATATGTTTTATGTTAAAGTTTCCCCTAAATATGTTGCATGTCAATTATTGGTGGGCCTGATAAAATAAGAACCAAATTTATGTTATACGGATTATATGTTGAAATTCATTTGAAATTCATCTAAGGAGATAAATTTCAAAAAACCTTTCAAATCCATCTTATTTGAAAACTCACGTTGCCGATAAAAACAGCTTGAAACATCACGTTACAGTTGGTTTTTTTCAGGTTATATTTGGTGTCAAAAGTTACGTTTTCGACAGATTTGGGATGAAAAATATCGTGGCAGGTGGGAGTGGAACACACTTGGCAGAATCTGATTCGTCCACCAAAAGTCTCGGGGAATCTCACAAACTCACGTGTACTTGAGATTTGAAGGGCTATTTTGGAAATTTCAAATCTCACGTGCTATTTGATGTTTTCTCTCTCATGAAATAAGCTATTTTGGTAATTTGCTCATTTGAAATTGAAGAAGCAGGTGATAACTAATCAATCTTCAACTGCTCCATCATGCGTTATTTTTCACTTATTTTTTTATTTGAAATTTATTTATTTCTTTTTTTTTTTGTTAAAGGCATGTAGAAAATATAGATCTGAAATATAACAAGTTTGTTTTATGTACATTAGGGTATATACCCGTGTAACACGCGGGCGAAAAAACATGTTAACAAACATAATAAATTTAAAACAAAAAATTCAAGTAACACAAAACTTATTCAACTTTCGGACCAAAATGTTAACCATTTATAATGTCTAGATATTAAAAGTTTAAAGTTACAATAAGTTAGTGTACACCAAACCATCAAAAAACATCAACAAAAGACCTAAACATGTTCTTTCATATTAAACCATCATCAACTTCTTCAAATATTCTAATAAAAGAAACTCATTTTGCTCCACCACCTGAAAATTTTAAAAAACAATATCATCCAAATTAAATATACCATAAAAATAATAGCATGTTTAATAATGAAAGCCGTGTTACACAGAATATAGAAGACATATTTAAACATTTGTGACATAAACTTTCAGTTAATCAAGATTTATTAAAATCAATAGCAACTTAGAAAAAAACAGAAGCAACACCATGGCCATCACAAGAATCAAGATCATTATATTTAGATATTAACCCACATTTTTCAAAAATATTGAACAATCAGCAAATTAGTCTGCTTTTTTTTATTAAACTGAAAACTAAAATATACAAATTACAACAACATAAGCATAGAAGACCAAAATTAAGCTTACCTGAGTAATGAATGACAACAGAACCCCTTTTGACAAATTTAGTGTTTTCATATATTTAACGACTTTAAAACATATAATTTTACCATCACAAGTGACACGGATTCATTCTGTTCAAAACCCAGTAAGACCCGGCCAAATCTGACCCACTACCTAGCCTGAGCCGCCCGCCCAAGCCTTTTGGTCCAAAGTTTCAAATTGTCATTGTTTCTAATTTGGTCACAAAACTTTTTGAACCAAACCAATTTCATGTTGATTTAATTGGCCCGTTTTGATTCAAACTCATTTTGACCAAAACCCGTTTTTACCAGAACCCATCCTGAAACCTAAGCATTCTGACCCACTTCTTTTCCCACTTGTTTTTTCACACTTAATAATTTAGTTGTGTGTCTAAGTGTGATTGAATCAATGATAATTAAAAAATACACCATGAATAATAATCTAAAACATAACCCAAATCAAGTAAACGGGTCAAAACATCCCCGCCGCTACACAAGACTATATGCAAAGATTAAAAGGTACCTTCCAATTGCCAATCCTTAAAACATCTAGTGAAAATTAAGTCAACATTTTGACTATCAATATGCCAATCCTTAAAGTGTAGTAAACTTTCATGCAGTGCAACAGCCATTGATGCCACCGCCATGACCGCGAGTCCAATCAAGAAACGAACCTTCTAGGCAAAGGCGGTAATCGAGGTTCCACAAGCTAAAATGTTTTGTTGCAAATCTATGAACAAACATATAAAATGACGTAAATACCCTTTTTAAGCTAAATTACAAGTAAGAAAGACTTTTTGTGTGCTTTTTTACTTTATTTTGTTTCCCTGTAAACATTTTTACTTTAAAAAAATTTTAGATCACACACGTGAATATAACCGCCATACATATTTAGAACCAAGTGGCCTTCTTCAACCAATAGTTCCTTTTTGCACTTGTATTAATTTTTAAAATTTCAAAACTTTTTAGTGCTAAATCCTATTGTGTGCTCCCAATATCAGAATTTCCGTTTATTAGAAGATTTTATTAAATATGTGTTTACCTCGTCAAGATCCAAATTGAATGTATCACCATCACCAAATCTCTCTATAAACAAAATAAAGGAGTTGAATTGCGAATAAACTATGCATAAAAACTAAAAAAACATCAGTTACTAATTTACACAAATACCAACAATCATGATCTATATTCCCAATGGATTTCTTGTATATTATTATTCATAACCATAAGTAGGATTTTAAAAAAAGACATCTTACATGACTTAAGCTTAGAGATTTGACTGCATAGATCGCATTTCCTCTTAGTGGCATTTATATTTCACTTTGTCTTCTTAGTGACATTTAAATGTCAATATTTTACTTTGTAGTTCGTCAAATATGATGCACACCAACCCTTCTTTCAATGGATGATCCAACCTATAAACCAAAACTTATCATCATTACATCATTTGTTTAAAAACAACCAAAACACATATGGACATAAAAAAATATCCTTTCACATATGAATACACTCACCTGCAACATACATATACTGCACATAAATACATATACCAGAAACAATACAAAGAATGTATCTTTGCTTTTATCTTATATAATAAATAGTTAACTTTGTAAAAATAGAAATAGTTTAAATGTCATAATAATTTTAAGAATAATTATACGCAAAACTTAAGGAAACTTAAAAGTCAACGCTTGTTATTTTTAAGAGAAATAGTATATTCAAATTTCAAATAATTAAAATTAAACACGCACAAAGGTTGTTATTCTCAATAAATTTTCATTTATTTAAACAGTATAAAGATAACATTTAACATACTAATAAGATCTTTAATGAATTTGGATATATTGATCAACATTATTTTTATAACTTACTTTTTTGGGTTTCCTAATATGAGATAATTAATTATAAATATAAGTTATACTCATAAATATATAAATATAATAGCAAAATAAATTTTAAACTTAAAGCACAAAAATGTCTTTTGTTTTAACTGATAAAAAGAAAACCAAAATTCCTTTGAATATACAATCTCTAAATTATATAAACAAAGTGATGGATTTATTTATTGTAGTCTTAAACAACAACTGTATGGTGATTCGTCTATAAACCTTATTGCCAAATGATTTAAATGAGAAAAAGAAAACGTAATTTTCTGAAAAAATACTCAAAACTTCAAAACCCTAAATTGATTAAATCTACAAACTCTAAATTAACCCAAAAAGATTAATGGTTGTACAGTAACGTTAACATGCACGACATCGTGTTTATAAATTGATACAAAACACACACAACAATCACCCGTTTCAAATCAATATTCCTTATATTTAAGATTTAATCAACAGAATCTAAAATACCTAAATAATCAGAAACGTATTGAGATGATGGCGATTATGTGAAAAGTACCATGTTAACGACTGAGATGATGGCGATTATGTGAAAAGTACCATGTTAACGATTGGGATGATAGGCGATTAGTAATCTGCACATAGAATTAAGATGTATGTTCGGAATTACCGTGTTTACGATTGAGATGATCGGCGATTCAAAGCGTTAACGATGGAAATCAGAGTGTGTGAAATTATGGTTGATAGAGATGGAATTAGGTCTGAATATATTCATTGACTAATCCGGATTATAAGAAAAATCCAGGTCCGTGGCAGCATGATATTTCAAGGAATTATAAATAATTAAACATCAGTGGTCCTTGGTTGGTTGGCCATTGTTGCATTTGTTAAGTTTCCATCTCAGGATAGTGCCTGGTTTCAATTCCCATCATTAACATTATTTTTGATTTAATAATATAAGGAAATAGATGACTTGGCATTGATGTGGAGAGGCTGTTTGAATGACAAATGCCACAATATTAGACAATCTTAGAATGGAAGCCTAGGTGAACACCCTAGTAGAAGGACATGTGGAAGATTATACATTTTTAGTTATTCACATGTTCCACAATCGAGTGATTATTTTATCAAAATTTAATTCTAAAATGTGATCAAGAAAATGAAATAATGAATATTGTGCCCGCCTTTATCGAAATAGGCTGTGACAATTGATCAACTTTTTTTATTATAATATTTTTTTTAAAAAACGTTTGAAACTGCTCTCAACAACCAGATGAACTTATCTAGTCTTAGAAGGTATTTGGGATATTATTGACTTATTGACTTTTGTAAGTTAAAAGAGTGTTTGAATAAACCTTTTTAAGTTTTTAAAGAAGGAAAAATGAGTTTTGATAAGTTAGGATATTATAACTTATCAAAAACTCCTTAAATAAGTGAAAAGGAAGTGTCATCAAGTAGGAAACTCACTACTGTGAGAAAAACCCTTAAGTCATGTTTCGAACTTAAAACCTTAAGAATCCAAAGTATTAACCATCAAACCCATGTCATTAAATCAAAGATCAATTACATGATTGATTATAACATCTAACAGAAAAAAATATATATATGAAAAATAACCCTCACAAAGTCAAGATAATTCGAATGATAAAGCTTAATCTGCAAGACATGGCTGTCACAAAAGGACCACTTTGAGTTGTGTAGAGGACATTATGATTTATATATAATTTCTTAAAAGACGGCAAGGGCATGTTAAGTGTTTGTTGAAGTGTTGAAATATGTTGAATGGTTCGTACCTTTTTATTTTGAACAACCAATGAAAGAAAGTCCGGCTATTTGGGTAATCGTGACCCAATGATAAAAGACGATCTCATACGTCTAGCAAATAACGTTTGGTAGCTCAAACTCATCATCTCCTGAATTGAGAAAGTTTGTCACTCGAAAGCCTACTACAATGAACTTGGTTGGGATCATATATGAACTTGAGACGTGTATATAATTTTCTAATTTATGCAAATGCAAATTGATATTATTTTATTAGTATTTTTGTTTGTTTAAACATATGGTTTATATTATTTTAATGACGACATAATGTTTATCATTACATAATACCCGATTAAACCGTTAGTTTTATGAGTTTTCGACTTTTAATATTAATTTGTCACGTCATCGTTTAAAACATTGTCAGGTGAGTCTTTTTCTACAAAAACAAACACAACAACTGTTTAATCGTTTACCAATGAAAATTCAATTTCACAAATACGAATACAATATCTTAATTGTCTCTAGAGTTATAATTCAACTAAGTTTACCTCCTAAGATCCTATGTGATCGATAAACTCACTTTACGATGCAAACAAATATTTTGAATATCGAGCCTCTCATTAAACTAGTATGTTTACCGGTACATTATTTGAACTCGTTGGCTGAATGGATTTTGTTTTCAAAAAAAAGAAAAACAATCAGACTAAGGGTGTGTTTGGGATTTGCTTATTTAAGTGAAAATTTACTATTAACTTTTGAATTTTATAAAAAAAGTTTTTAAAAAAATGTTTGGATTATCTTATGTGTTAGTGAAAAAACAAAGTGACTAAAAATGACCATCTTTTTTTAAAAAAAATGTAATGGATTTTGAGGGTCAGAGGGGTGTAATAGGTAAAGGAAACCCACTAAGTTAATAAGTTACATATTTCTAACTTTTTAAAACCTATTTATTTTATCTTCTCCGTAAGTTAAAATCCATAAAGCCTTATGGTTTGCCAACCAACTTATACACCTTATTAATTTTTTAAAAAGTTTATAAATTATAAGTTGACGTAAACAAGGAATCTCAAACACCCCCAAAAATATTACGAAGCATAAAGGTAATAGTCAAAGAGAACAACAAAACAAAGCCAACTCTCAACATACAATTTTAATAAATTGTTTTTCTAACACTCAAAGGGCTTGCAGCTTTCTAAAATTTGCTTCACTTTTAACGACTCCCAAATAACCATGGGCCTTTTGGTTTATATAGCCCAATATCGAGTAATATCCCAAATAGAATTTGTATTTGAGCACCGATTTACAAATTAGCAAATTTAGGATTCAGAGTCATACTAAAGATTATATCAAACAGTTTACTTAAGAAAGATTTTTTTTCTTCACACAGTAACTCCCAAATGGAATTTTCACTTAAAACATTTTATCAAACAACTTATGTGCGTAATTACGTACTACATACACATCACAATATTACAAACCATAAAACTTAAAGTATAAAGATTCATAACAATAAAAACAAACAATTATATGAAAATGAAATTTCAATTCACATTATAATCACTGTTGGAAATTCTTTTGCTGGTAAATTGTGAAGTTCAACAATAAGTGATTGCTTCTATGCCACCAGAATCTCAAACGAGGACATAGAAACATTACTTTTATTTGAAACAGTCTATATGTTTTCTTTTGTAGTCATTAACTCTATTTGAGTATCATACATTCACTTGCATAGCTGATTTTTACCATAGGCATCAATTTGCTCCACCGTGAAGTAACCATGACAGTAGTTTTTTTTTTTGGTTGGGGGGGGGGGGGGGGGGGGTAGGTAAATTGTGTGTGTGTGTGTGTGGAGGGGGAGGTGCTAAGAAAGGTCTTTAGTTGCCAATGCTTAAGGGTCAACCCTGATTAACTCGTGATTTTGAAAGTTTTAAGCTGATTTATTGGGGGGTTTCATGGGATATTCAAAAGAAACTTTCTCTTTGACGAAAGGTTTAGGGTTCGTTTTGTAAGTCGTATTCAATCATTTGAGGTTTTTATTATCAAACATGAATTGTTGTTTGCTTATGTCTATTTTGTGATTGGCAATTATGTGATCGATTTGGTGGACGGAGAGCGTCAAAGTCTTAATTTTCTAAATTCATATCTTTGAGTTTTGATTATGAGTCTTAACTTGTGTTTTTAATTGGTTGGAATATCCTATTTAGATCAGCATGGTTGGATTTTGTATCGGTTCTCACCCTATATTTCACCAATAGATTAGGATTATGTCTATGTAATCATTTGATTAAAACTTAAAATTGATTACCAACTAGCATGTAAACCTAAAATCAAAGGGGTGATCATCTTTTAATTATTTGTCTACAATTAATTTGAAATTTCGTTTACGTGAAACAATTATCTTAATCAATTTGAATCAATTATTGCTAAAGCAAACAATCATACACTTTACAACTACATAAAGTCATAAATCAACTAAATTTAATAACTAACGTGGTTTGACACTCTTTTTACCTTAACCAAATTAAGATATGTCAGACACACATTTTGCTAACCTTCGAACACCGATAGGTGAAAACCAAATCCCCAATTATTATATTAATGGTAAATACTATTAACATAAATTGTAAGTACCAAAAATAAATTATAAATATTAACATGTTTCATAATGTATATTTCTTCCGATTTTTGACATAGCAAAAAGGTAAATCCCCTTGCTTCATCAACATGGCACCTATGCATTTATACTTATTAATAATTGACAAAAACAAACAACCAAAAGCACACAACTTTCTAGTACGTTCTCGCACTCATCTTGATCAATTTCTCATGGTGATTATGAAAACATGAATGATATGATAAACTTGACAAGATGTGTGTACATGTTACAGCAGAGAGTAGCCATAGCAAATGAGAAACCTCCAGACATGATTGTCAGCTTGAGAGTTCTTCTCTAGGATGTATTATTAAGAATGTGGATTAGGGTTCTTGAGAGAGAACCGAATACGGGAGAGAAAGAGGGTCACGAATTATTTGTTGTGTGTTTTGTGTCTCGTGTCACCTCTTTGATGTTAATTAGTCTCCCTTCAATACATCCAAAGAAAACCTTTTATTAGCTAATGAGGGTAATACGGTCTATCAACAATAACCAAACTAATACATATATAATTGTTTATTATTTTGATCTATTTATTATATAAATCATTATAACGGCCATACGATAAATATATAAATATATTTATTCTTACACTTTTTATTAGTTCTATTTCACAAAATGTCACCAAAATTTCCCAAATGTAGAAAGCGTAAAGAGTTATTAAGAAAACATTGAGATTGAGGGGGTGTTTGGGATTCCATATATTACCTCTTTATAACTTATTTAATGCATAAGTTATAAGTTACAAAGGTGTAACTTATACCTTATACACTCAAAAAATCAAACTTTCTCAAATACCTTGTAACTTATAACCCATAAGTTATAAGTTATAAAGAGCTAAAATAAGGAATCCCAAACACCCCCTAAATGTGTTCTTGTTGTTTTCAATACTTTTAATGACTTAAACAAATAGCTATTTGTTTTAGTTTTTTTTCGTAAAAAACCTTATCAAACTCAAAACTCTTTGATATAGTTAGGCAAAGGCATTTTGTTCACAACAGTATTAGTAAATTACATGAAAGCTAAAGGATAGTGTGTCACACCCTTAAATTTGGACTCACGGGGTTATACTGTGATGCGTGTGACATATGGATATCTAGCTATATGTCATGCTAAACAACCATTTAATATATTTAAAACATCATTTAGTTCTCATTCAACATGAGATGTCAAAGTAAACCAAGCAGTTAAAGAAATCTTGTTGAAGTGTTAAGTAAACAGATTTAAAATAACATAGCCATGTGATCAAAGATGCACAACCCATCTTAAAATAGAGTACGCAAAACAATTGTTCATGAAATAAATGAGACTCCATATCAATGTATGCAACGTGCTCCATAGCACACCTAGCGACTTGGGCAAGTATATATACTCAAGTGTCAACACGAAGTTTGTGAGTTCATAAGTTATCAACAAAAACATTGTTATTAAATTTAGCACATTTGTATTATATCAAGGAGCTAGCCTATTTACAAGATACTAAATGGTTGAACCGAAGTTGACCGAAGTAATGTTGGTTGCCTTCCACCATTTCTATCATAAACACTAGTGCAGTCCTTAGGTCAATGTCACACCCGTTTTCGACTCCTAGTCGTGCTAGCGCGACTAGCCCGGTGGGGTTTGTCAAACCCAGTAGGACTACTCAATAGTACCTCACTATCTCATTCTAAGGGTTCATAACGTAAGGACTTTTATGAATGGTACATTTAGTAAACATGTGATATAGAAGAACTACTAAAATTTAAAAGTAAAGTGTTTGTGTTTTTTCAAAAAAAAAACGAGTATGTAAGAGTAATGAACTCACTTGATGTGGTGTGAAAGGTTTTTCTTCAAAAGCAAATAGTATGCACATATCTCGTTACCCGTTACCTATTACAAGTTAAACTATGAGTGTGTGTTCATGCATTTTTGACAAAACCTAAGTGTTCAACAACACCTTGTCCTATGATTCAGATAAAGACTCACAAAGTTTGACCCAACGACATGTTGGTGATTGCATTAATGTCATAATTGTAGGTATAGTTTCAACATGAATTATAAGCCTAATAGTGATCAAGTAACAAAGTATTTCATCATGCAACGCAAGAACATGGTATGATTCACTAGGGCAAATTTTAATGTGTAAAGACGTATTTTATTAATTAAGCAAATTATGAATTTTAATTATGAACACTTTACCATAGTAAACTACAAGTCTTAGGTTTCTCAAACTATTTTTTTTTCATTTTCCAGATACCCACAAAAATCATGAAAATTCATCTAACACAGAATGGTACATGCAGCTATTTCAATTTGCAACACAACTTTTTGATTTGGTTAAATATGAATACTCAACCAATTCAAGCAAGTCAAATTAGGTTAGATTCCTAACTCAAATATGAAGATCTAGAAGTTGAACCAACCCATTTGGACTTGTCAATGGGAAGTTATGATGTCAGGAATCAAGGTTAGTGAACCACTCCCTAAAAAAGTTTTGACACATGATTTTGTAAATTCATAAAAACTATGCAAAACTTATCCAAAAATTACAAAATTTACCTTTTTGAAACCTAGACTCAAAGTACTACATTCTAGAATAAAGATTCGATCAAAAACACCTAGTTATCATCACGTTACGACCATAACAAGAAACGAGAACGAATCTATCGCAAACTGATTACACCTAGAACTCATGCAACATATTTATGACATACCTAGGGTTCTAATCCATCAGATAACAAGCATGTACCATCATAACCCTAGCATATCATTCATATTACATAAATTTTTCAAATCATGTAGGGTTTTTCATCAAGAAATCAAGAGATAAACAAGAAAACAATGATTACACTTATTACTTATTAGTAACGATTAATTAATGATTAAGATGATCTCTAACACTTTTAGTAATCTCCAAGACTCCGAAATCTCCCTAGGAACTCAAGGTTTTCGTCCAAAAACTGCTAAACACGTTTTCAGGGCATTCATGGCTTGCAAAAACGTTTTAAACAAGTTTTCCCGACCTGGATGCTCGTCGCATATCGCGAATCCTGAGGCCACATCTCGCCGCATAGCAGGACTGGTTAGAATATACTATTATTATTTAACTAATATTGTAATAAACAAGTATAATATTAGATCATGCAACCATATAACCAAGTAGCACATATAGATCACATTAAATATAATTAATTAACATATTTAAGTTCGACAATAATCACCAATGCGTTAGGACAAACTCGTGTGTGTGACTCTATACTGACTTATGTTATTATGCATGTATGTTTAAAATAACGAAGTATGTGTTAACGGAGTAAACCTGAAAATATGGGGCGTCACATAGTGTAAAACTGGTAATAAGAGAATCATGAGGAGAATGAAATCCTTTAACCGAAGGATCAGTGTATGCGGTTTCTAGAGCCAGCTAGATTTAAAGAGCACTCATTAAACTAAGAACTTATGTCAAAGATTTTCCTGTGAGTAATTAGTGAAGAAGAATTATGGCCCGCTGATCATTGTTATTAACCAATAGTAACAAAAAATAATTGTATTTTTTTGTATTCAATTGTTTCCTTGTATAACCAACAACCTCCCAAATTAGTAGAGTGATTTATGTATTCAGTTCAATATATATTGACATATTAATCATTTTACATCATGAGGTATATTTTTTACAAAGTCTATAATTGGCATGCCATAAAGCGGCATCTAGGTTAGGAATAATCTTATTCTCAACCATGATGGTGCCCGAATGAGAAGAAGAAGACCCATCAATATGCCCTAATAGCTTTAAACACTATGGGAAGCATATGATTTCGCCAAATAGATAGTTGTTGGAGTTGAGTTTGATTGTCATGAAGTGAAGGGTTGTGTTCATTAGAAGAGAACTGTCAGAAAGCGGCCATGAAGACGTCCCAGGAAGAATGAAAAAAATATTAGGGTTACAAAAGGATTAGATATTGGAGGAGATGGCTGGTACCGCATAGAATTAGTAATAATCAATCATAGTATAGTTGAGGATTTCATTAGAATAAATAATAAAGTTTACAACAATTGCTCCATGATTCTAAGAGGTAGACTAGGAAGAAATAAATACAATTTAATTACAAAAATCACGAATGATTGCTAATAGATAGAAATATTACATTGCACAAATAGCTGGTAAAGGTTAATCACTCTAAGTCCACCTCTTATTAAATAAGTAGCTACTTTTTACCATCTTCTCTCAATAATCGATAATGATCATTGTTACAAACTCTCACTAAGATGACATTGAATCACCAACTCATTATTTATATAAAGTTAGGAATCTCATAAGGGAGGCCTCCCTTAACAATTATTAATTAACGAACCAACTTTGAAAGGTTACGAGGGTATAAAGAGTTGAACTACAATCTTGCTAGCTTTTGATCTCTTTTTCCTTTGATGATGATTTGAGGCCTCGAATATATGAATAATTCTTTTCTTCGATTTGCAAGACGGGCGTCAAAAGTGTTGAAAGAATAGTTCTTTAAATGCGTCAAAAAGAGAGACGTATAAAATTTCAAAACGTCAAAGTTTGAGTTATGTATTGATAGTAGAGCGTTTACAGAGATTTTTTTGTATTGAAATATGTACGTTTAGTAAACCAGAAAGTGAATTTCTCTCCATTGTTATACTCTATATGTCCCTCTTTAATTGTCATGGTTTAAAAAACACAAAGTTAAAAGTAATTGAAGGATGGATTAAGTTATTTTACAAAGGAGAACAAAAATAAGAATGAGAAAATAAGAATGAGGAGAAGGATTTGTAAACACACAAAGAAACCACTCAAAAAAATTAAAAAAAATAATAAATAAAAAAATCATAACTCAAAATTTAATAAAAAAAAAGTAAAAACACAAAAATGTTTCCACCATATTTCTCATTCTCATAAATATAAATAAGCCAAATGGTAAGTGAAAAAAGTCGTCGTACCTTTTTGTTTATCATTGTATTTTGTGTTTATTTTCGTCATTGATTGTGTCGTTTTTCCTTGACATTGTCTTTTTTTATATTGTTTTATATTACTCAAGATTGTGATATATTTTGTTCGGCATTGTATTATATTTTGTGATCTATTGTGTTTTTTAGTTATAATTGTGTCTTTTGTTCATTTTCGTCATTCTGTCATTGATCTTGACATTGTGTCTTCTCGTCAATTTTTTTAATTATTTTTTTGAACGTGAATTATGACGGAAACATTTTAGTTTTTTAATTTTTTTTTTGTTTTTTATTTATATTTTGAGTTATGATATTTTTTTTGAGTTTATTTTTAAGGTGTTTCATGTGTTGTCACAAATCCTTTTCACACTTCTCATTTTTGTCTCCCTTTGTATTTTAACTTTACACTTGAATGAATACTTTTTTACTTACCAAATGAAAATAACGCCCTTGGAAATTTGGTCCATCAATATTGTCTATTAATGCTAGTTGTGTGTGTTTAAGTGCAAACTTAGAAATTTGCTAATAAATTTTGAAAATGTATATTTGTACTGGGACAATAAAAAAGGAAATATCGACCCTTTTAATAGGACGAATACGTATCAGTTTTTGTTTGGCATAAGATTTGGGGGAAAAACACATGATCAAATATGTAAGCATAATATACGACTATACGTGAGATAAAAGGTCATGGTTGATGTCGCAAGAGCCTCATTAGACCAAGTGGTAGAGCCAGGTTATGCCACACAACATTTTTTTTGTTTTGTCTTTTGTTATAAACTTTTTATGTTATTCTTTTTGTGCTTACTAATTTATGTTCACGATTCAGTGATTGAATTCTTTTGTTCAATATTCATGTATGAAACTAAAAAAAATTAGTGTTGATACTGTCGACACCAACCGAATTCATGTCGTTTCGCCGACGCAACACGCAGATTTTGTTTTTTAATATGTTAATTTGTTGTATTTGGGTATTGACGAATTTAGTTTTTGGTTTACTTATAGTGTCGTAACAAGACACAGACACCAACTGAAGTCGTGTCGGCTTGCACCACACACGATTTTTATCAACTTGCTACACGTCATTTTGATTTTTTAATCGATCATAAGTTATGTATGAGTGCCAATACTAATTTATACGGGTTACGAACATAACCAATATCGATCAAATCCACATCGTTGCACCACCATGTGGGATTTTGTTACCTAGTTTCCTTCAAAAGAGGAAAGAATGTTTGCGACTCTGGATAACCATTTTACCATTTGTAAAAACCTACTATAGTACTTGGTTTAAGGTCAATTCACTTTGAAGAAGTTTTCTTTTAACACTCGATTTATAAAAAAAACTTCGATTTATTTGATAAAAGCTTAGACAAAATTTAAGTTTTGCGGTTTTTATGAATTGCTTTCTTTGAAGTTGTGAGTCTCTGATTCATCTACTATTTATATTCATAGATTTACAAAAATCTTAGTCAGATTGTTTAGTTTCACACTTTCACGGTTTCACCTGATCATAATCATAATGTTATCACCGCGTATAATTTAGTTTTTTTAAACATTTTTAAACCCGAATATCTACATGCTTTTGGACATTTATAAGCGTTAATAATTTTTATTGATTTGATATTCCACTAGTATTTTTTCCCATTTGTTATCTCATATATGGAATTTGTTATATTCATAGCCAGATATTCTAAGTCTCTAGAATATGTTTTATGAAACCAAATAATGTTTTTTAACAAAGACTACGAGTACCTAACGTGCTTTTATAATCATTTATATTTAATAAATGATAGTTTGGGTTATTAAAAATCCGATTTTCATACTTAAGTTATGCAATTTATGGAAGTGTGACAAGTTAGCTTTTCCACTTTGTGGTCGAAATGCGATCGCCTCAATTCCTCTTTTATATGCGTTTTATATATCATATCAAATAAGGAACGAATTTCAAAACATTTAAAATTTAAATATGGTAGCAATTGTACAATGACTCATGGTTACATAAAACTAGTGATTTACTCGCGCTTGGCGTGTGAAATTTGTCGGTAAATTCGGGTGTGGTACCTGTTAAACTTTTAGGCAGGTGAATCAAGAACACGAACACGAAATTTGATCAACACACGATCGACTCTTTTATTAAGAAAACGACAAACGAGAAAAACTTAATAATTTAATAACACATTAAACGTAGGGTATATATAAACTCACGGTTCTAATCCTATACAGCTATACTAACTCAAATACACAATTTGAAACCAAATACAATTAAGATTAAAGATAAGACTAACTTATCTATAATAATAAACTAATTATTATTATTATATTAAATATCCTTCAAGATTCTAGAAGTCTTCAATCTGGTTTGGTGTTGGATACGTTTAAAACTCCCTCTCAACACCAAACTTCTTCTAACCGTGACACACACGAAACACCTCGACTCGAAACAACCCCGTGACTGAATGCAATAGGTCACGTCTTCTGGCTTCGACTCAAGTGTTAAATTCCAACACTCCCTCTAGATCCAAACTTGTTCCTTTAAGGTCTTTCACAACCCGCAACACCCGTATCTCTTTGGACTTGATTCGTGGACTCGTCACACGCCTTCACACAAAGTTGTGTCTCAGTCGGTTACTCCTTAATTCACACAAGATTCTAGACATATCCAATTCTCCTCCGAATAACAGCCTTGTCGCATGCCTTGATCATCTTCGATGCTCTCCTATGAATACACGGTTCATACACGTCGAATATGCCCCGATATCACACCCGATCATACCGAGCATGTTCTCCTATTTGTGGTCCTAATTGGCAGCACAAAACCACTAGTACTTGGTATCGCTTGACCCCCGGTTTCAGCCTACTAAACTACTCCAACACATGGAAATTTAATCATCCCAACACACGATGATCTAACCATCCCGACACACTATCATGGCACGTCATTAATGTCCGACACACGAAGATTTAACCATCCTGACACACGGTGATGGCACATCATTACTGAAACCTTCAACGTGACGAACACCAAAACAAAGTTGACACACAACCTCGTTGCACTCATCGGCTGACCCGAACCACCTTATCACCGCTATTAGCCTTCACTAGTTCTCCACTAAACCGCTCTGAATCGGGCCACCCAAATAGTAACAGATAAAAACATATATGCCACCCTTAAGCCATGAATTAGTGAGATTATACATGCAACAACAATTTTGTCTTATCCATGCAAAAAAATCAATCGTCTGCTATGTGTTCACCAGTTCTTGATCACGTCATCGATCCAAGGCTGCTTTGCTCCTATGATTGAATTCAGCCTACCCTTCGATCACCGCAATCGAATATGGACACTTTCAAATTTTGATCAGGTTCTCTGTTTTAAACAAACTGAAATAGTTGGCCCTTGTTTCCTTCGACTTCTGGCGGCTCAATCACTAACTCAACAAACATGTTGCAACTCGTTCACGATCACTACACACACCTTCGATCGGAAACTTACTCACATCGATCAAAACCGGGACACACCTTTGTTCGATCAGAAACTTAACGCGATCGGACACACCTTCTATCGAAAACTCACCGCGACTGGAACATGGATACCCTTTACGATTGGAACCTGACACACCTTTGATCGGAAACTTGCCGCGATCGGTTTCGTTCAAAAATATTAAACCCGAGAACAAAAAGTTGCAATTATTCGTTTTTCTTTCAATCGAACAGAAAGATAAAAAACAAATAAAACTTTGGTTGCAAGCTACTGTTTTAATTAAACCAAAATAATAAACCAACACATGCAATGCATGATGCATCCTCTTATGTACTCATCTATCTATTGGCCTATTGCTTTAATATATACATCTTGACATGATCCATTAGCCAACCAAGATTGACTACCTTTGTATCTTCTCTTTAACAGCCACGGACGTACGAACGCCCCTGTAGTTCCAAACTGTGACATTCGTCAATTTCGGGTCTCGATTCGTATTCATTTTGTAAACTTTATTGATGTAATCCAACCCGTTTTATAAACCGAAACCTTGGGTATAATATAAATGATGGATTTTATGTTACAATATTGTTTTACACTTGTTGGGTCTTGAAAACATTCATTTCGGTCTTTAAAACGCTTAAAAATCACTTAAAACGAACTGCAGGGACCAAAACTGCCATTTTTGAAAATTGAAAAATATCAGATTTGCACCCATAGCGTAGCGCGACCAGACATCAAATACTTGGGCGCGTACCGCGATCGGACTACAGATCAGCAGCTCGTTTTTGGTTATTTTTATGCATACATGTGACCAAAAACACTTCATTTTCATGCAAGACCCTTTATGCTTGACCATTTCAACTTACCCTATATATACACCACCTTTTCCATCCATTAATCTCTGATACAACTCCAAATTCTCTCTCAAATTCAAAGATTTTAAGGTTATTTTCTTTGTGTTCTTGAAGGTTTGACTTCTAAAAGTCAAACTGAGTTTTATCTTTAATTCTAACTTGTTCATCTAACATTACTAACTCTTGAATATGGCGGTACAACATATATATAATACACACCCCTTGTTTCCTTTATTAGTTACTTCACCGACTCCGGTTGGTCAAGTTTCGAATGTCATAAGGCAAGGCTTCATGGAGGACTTCGTGTTCTTGATATACATATACACACGCATAACTTATTATGCATATCATTTATGCCTAACTTCTGCTCATTTTAGTTTGTTAGTCACATTTATAAGTCTTGGGTATGTGGAATCCGTCTATGAACTCATTGTGAGATGGAAACCGAACCAAACCGAACTTTTGTTAAAAAGACTTGCTGTTGACCTTTTTAGTTGTAGAACTTAAATATTTTCATTTGTACATTTTTATACAAGATCTATGATATATGGGTATGTAGAATCCATCTATGAACTTGTTGTGAGATGGAAACCAAACCGATCTGATTTTACTCGCTTAAGACACACAAGTGTGTTTTTAGCTAGCAAGATTTGTATATTTCTTTAAAAATAGTTTACAAACTGATTTTAATCATTTTCTTAAGTAGTTGGAGATGTTGGATCCAACTTTATCTTATAACATACTTGGACCGACAAAAGCGAACACTCGCTTAACGTACGTTGTTAGTTCTAAAACAATAGATCTATATACTTGGTTAAGTGTTATTATGTTTTAATGAGTTATCTCATAATAATTAATATTTTAGAAAGTTGACTTTGGGTTTGACCATTTGTCAAGACCCGAACCGACAACCTGAACACTCGTTAAAAACCCGTTTTAGTATCTTTGTCCCAATGGAACTTGCATTTTAGCATTTTTCCCACCTTATTACTTAACATTGGTTAAGTAAATATTAAGGTTAGATACTTTAACCCGGTTTTGAGCAAACTTACATTTTTAAAGGGTTATTATTATAAATTCTTAAATAGTTACATTTTAAACCTTGAACTTTAAATTGTTTACTTTTTGCAACAATTATTTTATTTAAAGATCTTCAAGACAACCTTTTTAAATCCAAGACTTTCATTTATTTAGGCTTCATACGTTAAACTCGTCGTTCCGGCAAATCTCCAAATAATCAATCTTTCAAGTTTATTACTTGAACGTGAGTAACTTCATACCCCGTTTTCTATCTTTTGTTTTGGGGTAACATTTCATCTTATCTAAACTAAATGTTTTATACTTGGGTCTTAAACCACAAACGTTGATGTATACTTTACTTGAATAATTGCTCGATTTGGTGTTCTATGTTTAATTGGCTACGTGTTTATCGCTTTTGGATGGTGGAACTATAAATCCTAGACCATTTGGCAACCCCTCATGGCAAGGTGTCGTTAACATAATGCAATTAACGATAACTATAAAATCCTAAACTATTTGACAACCCCTTATAGTTGGGTGTCGCTAACTTGTTAGCGATAACTATTTATCCAAGTTTATAGCTATTATTTATGGTTTTGTATACTAGTTTTGTGGCCTTTCATACTATATATCTATTGTTCAAACTTATGAATTGCTCACCAACCTTTGTGTTGATAAACTTTATTTTATGAAATGTCACAGGTTTGCATCTAGGTTGATTATGGAGTTCGGTGAAGAAAACGTCACAAATACCATTAGGATATTAGCAAAAATGAACAATATTTGATTTGCTATATTTTGCTATAATTTGTTGTATTTAACTTATGAATATTTGGTTATGTGACATTTTCGATGTTGTGAAATGAAATGAGGTTTGTTAAATATTGTCGCTTTAAATAGTGTCATGCGCTTATGGGCAATCGTTACACCTCGGCATGTTCCGCCGTCTTTGGTCGGGGTGTGACACAAACGCAACTCTCGCATGAAATGGCAACGGTTGAACGAAACATCGCACCGGTCTCGTCTACTGATGTTAAGTTTTATGGCTGCGACAGAAGCCAATCTTTCACGCGTTGTAACACCCCGACCAAAGGCGGATTATACATCGGGGCGCCACATATTGTTTCATTACTCGTGACACTATTGGGTGTCAATATTTAATAAATACATTCATTCGCGCAGGCGCAGGGTAAACACAAGATATAAATAAACCAACATAAATTAATATATTATAAATCATAATATTCGAACAGCAATAACTTGTCTTGATACATTTTAATCTAGGTCCAAAAGTAAAAACGTCCTACGTGTCCACAAGCTCCAAAAGTAGCTACAGCAAACCTGAACATGTGTTAAAATAAACGTCAAACACTTGCGTGTTGGTGAGAAATCAAGTTTAATACAATACATAGATAACAATAAAATCTGCGCGCAACATGTGTATGTCTGGTTTTCAACAAGGGTGTAATCTGATCGGGACCAACTCTAAGATTCATAAGACTGCCAGTGCTCACAATTGAGCTCACAAACATGACAAACTGTGCATGTGTAAACAAAAGAGAAAATCATAAACGATAGTTCTCCCGTGTTCATCTAATGGTACCATGAGAACTGCGGAATAGACCGACAAGACGGTTAATGATCCACACATACAAATAAACAGCCAAGTCTACGTCCTCAACACATGGGATACTGCGCGACTAAAGTTCATAAACAAGTTTAAGACTCTAAGTTTGTATGAACACATGAACATCCCAAAACATTAAAAGCAAAAAGGGATTAGGTACGAGATTACTCACTTGATAAACGATGCGGTGTAAGATAAAGCAAGAACCAACTTTAAACAAGCACAAGTTAACCTATAAATAAGATTATTGTTTTAATGATTGGTTTAAGTCTTGATTATAAGTTAGCATAATTAATAAGTAAATTATTATATATAATATATATATATACCGGAAAAGCAGGGCAGAACAGGGAGGAAGACGGAGGCAGAGAGGAAGACGGCAGAGAGAGCAAGGGGCAAGAGAACAGGAGAGATTAAGTGTTTTGTGTGTGTAGTGTTATGAAAATATTACTATTATTTATAGGAAAACCCTAGAAGACATAATCCCTAGAAAAGGGGAAAGGATTCCAAGACAAACAGAACAAGACAAAACAAAAGATAACAAAAGATATCAAAAGCAAGTAAAAGATATCAAAAGATATGGCAGCTGCAGGGGGCAAGATAAAGCTGACAGGGAACAGTAAAAAGCATGGGCGGGTCAGATAAAGGTACTGGTCAAGCATGGCAAAAGCAGATCTCAAAAGATAATGTCAGTCACTTTATCTGCCAACCAATGGGGTTGGTGCGCATGCTGCGCCAAAAGTGGCTTTTCAGACATAAAGTAGATTAGGTCAACAGCTCAAAAGATAAGACATCACAAAAGCAAACGGCTAGATTAAACAGAAGAAAACTCAAAGGGTTTAGCGCGAGAAAGCTCGAGCGCGAAGGCAGACACAGAAGGTCAAGAGAGCGCGAGCGCGAAGGCAGACAGAAACAACCTTAACGCATCGCGGAAAGAACTACATTTCTAAGCGCGCCGCGGGAAGAATCACATTTCTTAGCGCGCCGCGGGAGGAACTAAAATTCCTAGCGCGCCGCGGGAAGAACTATAATTCTTCGCGCGTCGAGGGATGAACTACGATTCTTAGCGCGCTGCGAGAAGAACTACAAATCCTTAGCGCGTCGCGGGAAGAACTACCGTTCTTAGCATGCCGCGAGAAGAATTACAATTCTTAGCGCGCTGCGAGAAGAGTTCGTCTCGCGTATCGCTGAAACAGGTTGTCTTCACGCAGGCTTCCTTGCAAGGGGTCTGCGCAGACAACCTTAGGCGGGAAGGAACAAAAGAGTTAGAAGAAAAAGAGGGAAACAAGGCTTAAGGGCGGGACGGCGACAAGAGGGAAAAGAAAGCGGAAAGAGAGAAGGAGAGGGACGGGACGGCGGAAAGAAAGAGAGAGAAAGAGGCGGGAAGGAAAATATATTATTATTATTAAAAATAAAGTATAAGTATAAATAAATATTACATCATAAAAGAAAGAGTTCGGGTCAGAGAAACGGGTACCTGGGTCGGGTCGGATCGGGGCAGATGTCACAGTCTCCCCTACTTTAAGAAATTTCGTCCCGAAATTTATCTCGAAGTAGGTTGCGCAGAGAACAGGTGCGGGTACTTGATCTTCATTTGATCTTCCCTTTCCCATGTAAACTCGGCTCCGCGCTTGGACTCCCAGCGAACTTTCACGATAGGGATACGACTGCGCTTGGTTTGCTTAACCTCGCGATCCATAATCTCAACAGGCTTCTCAACGAAATGCATAGTTTCATCAACTTGAACTTCATCAAGTGAAATGTGAAGGTTCTCATCAGCTAAACACTTCTTGAGATTGGATACATGGAACGTTGGATGCACATTACTGAGCGCGGGCGGCAGGTCAAGTCTGTAGGCAACTTTTCCCACACGCGCGAGAATCTTGAATGGACCAACATAACGAGGAGCAAGCTTACCCTTCTTCCCAAAGCGGACAACACCTTTCCAAGGCGACACTTTGAGGAGAACAAGATAACCAACTTGAAATTCGAGAGGCTTCCGCCTACGATCTGCGTAACTCTTCTGTCGGCTTCTGGCAGTCAGCAGATGATCACGGATCTTGGCGATTTTATCGGTTGTCTCTTGAACAAGTTCGGGTCCTGTGATTTGAGTTTCTCCCACTTCGCTCCAACAAATCGGGGAGCGGCACTTACGACCGTAAAGTGCTTCAAATGGGGCCATACCGATACTGGAATGATAGCTGTTATTATAAGAGAACTCAATCAAAGGCAGGTGTGAATCCCAATTACCTCCAAAATCAAGAACACAAGATCGGAGCATATCCTCAAGAGTCTGAATAGTTCGCTCAGACTGACCGTCAGTCTGGGGATGATATGCCGTACTCATGTCCAAGCGAGTTCCTAGCGCAGATTGGAGAGATTTCCAAAAGCGAGATATAAAACGGCCATCGCGATCGGATATGATGCTCAAAGGAGTACCATGGCGGCAGACAATTTCCTTGACATAAAGCTGCGCGAGATGCTCAACACGGTAGTTTTCACGAATGGGCAGAAAGTGAGCAGACTTAGTCAAACGATCCACTATTACCCAAATGCTATCATGTTTGCTTGCTGTCAAAGGTAACTTGGTAATAAAGTCCATCGCTACACATTCCCATTTCCACGTAGGAATTTCTGGTTGTTCGAGCAAACCAGATGGGCGTTGGTGTTCAGCTTTCACTTTAGAACAAGTCAGACATCTAGCTACGAACACAGCAATATCCTTTTTCATACCGGGCCACCAATAAGTTATGCGCAAATCCTTGTACATCTTATCAGCGCCAGGATGAATAGAATACCGAGATTTGTGCGCTTCACTCAGGATATCAGCGCGAAGATTCTCATCAAAGGGAATCCAGATGCGATTGAGATAGCAGAGAATTCCACTCAGATTAGGGACAAAATGCGCTTCCGCGCCACACGCTAACTCGGCGCGAAGGTTACCATTACTGATGGATGCGCGCTGCGCGTCACGAATGCGCGATTCAAGGTTGCTTTGGATCGGCGCGAAGTGAAGCTGCGTGCGCGGCAAGATACAGTTAAGCTGGCAGGGTTTTCGGCTGAGCGCATCGGCTACCACATTAGCCTTACCAGGATGATACCGGATCTCACAATCGTAATCGCTGATGAGTTCGTTCCATCGGCGTTGCCTCATGTTAAGTTCCTTCTGATCAAAGATATGCTGAAGGCTTTTATGGTCAGTGTAAAGGATACACTTAGTACCATAAAGGTAGTGTCTCCAGATCTTTAAGGCAAATACTACTGCACCAAGTTCGAGGTCGTGAGTTGTATAGTTCTTTTCGTGAACCTTGAGTTGCCTCGATGCGTAAGCGATAACCTTGCCTCGTTGCATAAGAACACAACCGAGACCTTGGTTGGAGGCATCGCAGTACACGACAAAATCATCATTACCCTCAGGTAACGCAAGAACAGGAGCTTCACACAACAAACGCTTGAGCGTTAGAAAGGCTTCTTCTTGATTCGAGCCCCAAATATATGGTTTACCTTTGTGCGTTAGAGCTGTTAAAGGCAAAGCGATCTTTGAGAAGTTCGAAATAAATCGCCGGTAATAACCAGCTAAGCCCAGAAAGGAACGGATCTCGGAAGGAGAGGATGGCGTGATCCAGTTCTTGATTGCTTCAATCTTGGATGGGTCGACATGAATACCCATCTTGTTGACAACATGACCAAGAAACTGTACTTCATCAGACCAGAATTCGCACTTGGAAAGCTTAGCATAGAGTTGCTCAGCTCTAAGCTTTTGCAATACCAATCGGAGATGTTGCTCATGCTCGGCCTTGGTCTTAGAATACACCAGAACATCATCGATAAACACAATCACGAATTTATCCAAGAAAGGCCTACACACCCGATTCATTAGATCCATGAAAACGGCGGGTGCGTTGGTTAAACCGAAGGACATGACCAAGAATTCAAAATGGCCATAACGAGTTCGAAAAGCAGTCTTCGGAACATCTTCATCGCGGATGCGCAACTGGTGATAGCCAGAGCGGAGATCAATCTTGGAGTAACAAGAGGCACCTTGGAGTTGATCAAAGAGGTCGTCAATACGCGGTAAGGGATACCGGTTCTTAATGGTGAGTTTGTTCAACTCGCGGTAATCAATACACATGCGAAACGATCCATCTTTCTTTTTAACGAACAACACCGGAGCACCCCAGGGCGAAGAGCTAGGGCGAATGAATCCTTTAGCTGTCAACTCTTGAAGTTGGCTTGCCAATTCTTGCATCTCAGCGGGCGCAAGACGGTAAGGAGATTTAGCTACGGGGGAAGCACCAGGGACAAGATCAATACGAAACTCGACTTCACGAGCGGGAGGGATACCAGGAAGATCATCAGGAAAAACTTCAGGAAAATCACGCACAACAGGGATATCGCGAAGCTTCTTCTTTTCTTCAGCAGGTTTAACCACATGGGCTAAGAATGCAATACACCTTTTCCGCATGAGTCTTTGGGCTTCGGCGCATGACATAAGCTTAAGACCACTGGAGGGTTTCTCGCCGTAGATATGAAGATCACCATTTTCTCGAGGTATGCGAATCATCTTCTTGGCGCAAATAACTTCGGCGCGATTCTTCGAAAGCCAGTCCATACCAATGATAACATCGAAACTTCCAAGAGGCATAGGGATGAGGTCAATCAGAAAATCGTTTTCGTTAAGGTTAAGCGTACAATCTTTAATCACAGAGTTAATTAAAACAGTTTCACCGTTAGCCAATTCAACTGAAAAATCTTCTTTTAAATCGTTGCGCGGTCGCGCAAGCTTCTGCTCGAAGGCGCGAGAGATAAAACTTCGATCGGCGCCAGTATCAAAAAGTACAGAAGCATAAAATCCGTTAAGCAAAAATGTACCATTAACTACGTCATTATTCACTTGCGCTTGGTGCGCGGTTATGTTAAAAGCTCGTCCACGCGTTACTTGGTTTGAAATCTGGTTCACCGGATTCGCTTGTGTAATCTGAACTTGTAGTCTCGGGCACGCGTTCCGGAAATGACTGGGATCACCGCAGTTAAAGCACGATCTGGGTCGTGGGTTTTGGTAGGTTGGTTGTGGGTTCTGCGGGTAGACTGGTGGCGTTGGCGCAATTGGATTGGCGGGAAGGACTCTACAGTTCTCAACAGTGTGACCAGTACGGCCACATCGGTTACAAAGTCGACACGGGGTTTGGGTTGGGTGGTGAAATCTACAGGTTGGGCAAAAGGGATGGTTTCCTGTGTAAGGTTTCTTAGTTGGCGGGGCAGGGAGTGCTGGATTGGTTAAGGCATAGTTGTGGACTACAGGAGGTGTTGGGTAGGCTGACAGTGGGTTAGGCGCGTAAACTGGAGGTTGGTAGATGGGTTGCTGGACAATGGGCGGGTTGGTAAGCGCATAGGCCTTGCGCCTGCGCTTGAGGTTGTTACGGTTTGAGGGTTCAGGTTTGGTTTCTGTTGGTTCAGGGGCAGTCTTGGTGAGTTTGGTCTTTTCTGTTCCTCGCAGGAACAGGGTTCCTGCTCTGACATGGTTGTCGCTGAGCACAGCGGCCAACTCGATGGCGTCAGAGAGGGTTACTGGGTTTCTGGCCCATACAGAATCTTGAATTTCCATGGGGAGACCCCCAAGGAATTTCTCTATGGCTCGGCGGGAAGGGGTAACAAGGTGAGGGACCAGTAAGCTTAGCTCGTGGAAGCGCGTCGCGTACTCGCGCGCTTCACCGCTGTATTGCTTAAGATTCCAAAATTCCTCCTCCAGGCGCTTAACTTCGTTGGGAGGGCAGAATTCTCGCGTAAGAATTTCCTTGAATTCCTCCCATGTCATGCTAGAAGCAGCCTCTGCGCCACGCGCATGAGCTACTCCATTCCACCATGTAAGCGCTCTGGATTCCAGGACACTGGAAGCATATAGGGTTCGTCTGTCTGAGGGGCATTGGGTGTCGAGGAAAGTGTTTTCTATCTTCTCAAGCCACTGGAGCATCACGGTGGCTCCTTCAAGACCTGTGAACTTTGGAGGGTTACCCGCGTTAAAGGATTTAATGTTGTAACCAGAGGTGTTGGTATTGTTTTGGCTCAAAGCTTGGGCTATTGCGGCGGCCATTTCCTGGGAACGTTGCTGTCTACGCATGCGCGAGGCTTCTCTTCTCTGAAATCGGCGAGATAGCTGAGGCATTCTATAAAAGTTTTAATTTTAGTTAATATCTTGGTTTTATCGCGAAGTATAACTTTATAAAGCTTGGTTTCGCAGGGTTAGATACTATCAAAAGTTAAAGTAGAATAAATGACTTTAAATGCAGACTTAATAAAGGTAACAAATTCGAATCAAGAATCGACAATTCATGTATCACCATGACTTTCCGAATTCCCAATTTAAAATATACGAGCAAACGAGTATTGGAGATTGACGATTCATGTATCACCATGACTTTTCAATCTTCAATATAAAATATACAAGAAAATGAGTATTGGAGGTTGACAATTCATGTATCACCATGACTTTTCAAGTCTCCAACCTCAGAACATAATCGTAAATGGAAATTAAAAATCAACTATTCATGTATCACCTTGACTTTTCGGATTTTCAAACCCAACAAACGAATATGTAAGTAAAATCAATAAAATCGAAATTCAACAAAAATCGAAATATCGCGAAATAAAACATAAAATCATACACTGCGCAAGCGCGAGCATATTCATAAATAACGAGTAATTAACAATAAGCGCGCAAACATGAGATTTCTCTCATGCGCGAGAAGGGACTCTTAGGTATTCTAGGCCGTTACGTCTAACCACCTATCCTAAAGTCAACGAGCTCTGATACCAATCTGTAACACCCCGACCAAAGGCGGATTATACATCGGGGCGCCACATATTGTTTCATTACTCGTGACACTATTGGGTGTCAATATTTAATAAATACATTCATTCGCGCAGGCGCAGGGTAAACACAAGATATAAATAAACCAACATAAATTAATATATTATAAATCATAATATTCGAACAGCAATAACTTGTCTTGATACATTTTAATCTAGGTCCAAAAGTAAAAACGTCTTACGTGTCCACAAGCTCCAAAAGTAGCTACAGCAAACCTGAACATGTGTTAAAATAAACGTCAAACACTTGCGTGTTGGTGAGAAATCAAGTTTAATACAATACATAGATAACAATAAAATCTGCGCGCAACATGTGTATGTCTGGTTTTCAACAAAGGTGTAATCTGATCGGGACCAACTCTAAGATTCATAAGACTGCCAGTGCTCACAATTGAGCTCACAAACAAGACAAACTGTGCATGTGTAAACAAAAGAGAAAATCATAAACGATAGTTCTCCCGTGTTCATCTAATGGTACCATGAGAACTGCGGAATAGACCGACAAGACGGTTAATGATCCACACATACAAATAAACAGCCAAGTCTACGTCCTCAACACATGGGATACTGCGCGACTAAAGTTCATAAACAAGTTTAAGACTCTAAGTTTGTATGAACACATGAACATCCCAAAACATTAAAAGCAAAAAGGGATTAGGTACGAGATTACTCACTTGATAAACGATGCGGTGTAAGATAAAGCAAGAACCAACTTTAAACAAGCACAAGTTAACCTATAAATAAGATTATTGTTTTAATGATTGGTTTAAGTCTTGATTATAAGTTAGCATAATTAATAAGTAAATTATTATATATAATATATATATATACCGGAAAAGCAGGGCAGAACAGGGAGGAAGACGGAGGCAGAGAGGAAGACGGCAGAGAGAGCAAGGGGCAAGAGAACAGGAGAGATTAAGTGTTTTGTGTGTGTAGTGTTATGAAAATATTACTATTATTTATAGGAAAACCCTAGAAGACATAATCCCTAGAAAAGGGGAAAGGATTCCAAGACAAACAGAACAAGACAAAACAAAAGATAACAAAAGATATCAAAAGCAAGTAAAAGATATCAAAAGATATGGCAGCTGCAGGGGGCAAGATAAAGCTGACAGGGAACAGTAAAAAGCATGGGCGGGTCAGATAAAGGTACTGGTCAAGCATGGCAAAAGCAGATCTCAAAAGATAATGTCAGTCACTTTATCTGCCAACCAATGGGGTTGGTGCGCATGCTGCGCCAAAAGTGGCTTTTCAGACATAAAGCAGATTAGGTCAACAGCTCAAAAGATAAGACATCACAAAAGCAAACGGCTAGATTAAACAGAAGAAAACTCAAAGGGTTTAGCGCGAGAAAGCTCGAGCGCGAAGGCAGACACAGAAGGTCAAGAGAGCGCGAGCGCGAAGGCAGACAGAAACAACCTTAACGCATCGCGGAAAGAACTACATTTCTAAGCGCGCCGCGGGAAGAATCACATTTCTTAGCGCGCCGCGGGAGGAACTAAAATTCCTAGCGCGCCGCGGGAAGAACTATAATTCTTCGCGCGTCGAGGGATGAACTACGATTCTTAGCGCGCTGCGAGAAGAACTACAAATCCTTAGCGCGTCGCGGGAAGAACTACCGTTCTTAGCGTGCTGCGAGAAGAATTACAATTCTTAGCGCGCTGTGAGAAGAGTTCGTCTCGCGTATCGCTGAAACAGGTGGTCTTCACGCAGGCTTCCTTGCAAGGGGTCTGCGCAGACAACCTTAGGCGGGAAGGAACAAAAGAGTTAGAAGAAAAAGAGGGAAACAAGGCTTAAGGGCGGGACGGCGACAAGAGGGAAAAGAAGGCGGAAAGAGAGAAGGAGAGGGACGGGACGGCGGAAAGAAAGAGAGAGATCGAGGCAGGAAGGAAAATATATTATTATTATTAAAAATAAAGTATAAGTATAAATAAATATTACATCATAAAAGAAAGAGTTCGGGTCAGAGAAACGGGTACCTGGGTCGGGTCGGATCGGGGCAGATGTCACACGCGTGCCCTCCACCGACGGACACACCCGCCGGTGGAGGTTGCCCCGACCTTCAAACCGCTTCCCGGTACGAGCCCTAGGCTCTGATACCACTTGTTAAACTTTTAGGCAGGTGAATCAAGAACACGAACACGAAATTTGATCAACACACGATCGACTCTTTTATTAACAAAACGAAAAACGAGAAAAACTTAATAATTTACTAACACATTAAACGTAGGGTATATATAAACTCACGGTTCTAATCCTATACTAACTCAAATATACAATTTGAAACCAAATACAATTAAGATTAAAGATAAGACTAACTTATCTATAATAATAAACTAATTATTATATATATATTAAATATCCTTCAAGATTCTAGAAGCCTTCAATCTGGTTTGGTGTTGGACACGTTTAACAGTACCAGCATGTCAACGCGAATTCGGTCGGTATTGGCTACATTCGTTACGGTACCAGAACTAAACCTAAAAAATAAAATCGTCATATTAACATGTTTAAACTAAAAACAAAAAAGAAATACCGGTACTTGTATAGTGTATCATAAAAAATTAGCATATTTATTCGGTCGGTAAACCAGGCCATTAGTTCCATGGAATTGGTAAAACCTGAGCGTTACGATGGTGAGTCAACATGAATTCGGTTATCATTGGTTACATTCGTTATGGTATAGACAATGTTGGTAAACCCCAAGCGTCGAAACCCAACTAACATCAAATTAACATATAAAAAATTAAATATTTAAAACGGCATTTATTCGATCGGTAAAATAGGGCGTTGGTAAAACTCAAGCGTTGTTGTTCCCGAGGGTCGAGGCGGTAATTCTGCATGAATTCGGTTACGCTCGTTACGATATCAGAACTAAATCAAAAACTAAAAAGTATAAAATTTGAGGTGGACCAATGGAGTGACGTCGGTCGATAAAACTCGTGTGTTGGTAAACCCCGGACGTTTTCATCATGTTCGTTAAAGTTTCGGTAGACTTCATATACGTTAGTTACGCTACTGTAACTAAAATGTTTTTGTGTGCGGTCAATTACCACTACGTTTCTTATGGTATTAAAATTAAAACAAAAAAAATCAACAAAATTAATAGATTAATGTGGTGCCGCCATTTGGCCTAATCACGGACTTGCGGCACCAACATTGTCCTTTACTCTATATAGATAATAAATTGTTAGGTTATTATATATTTGGATTTTAGTTGTAAATAGTTAAAAGTTTTAAAGTTGATCTCATGAAAATGACTGTAATTTTTGACAATTAATCCTACCTTTTCAACAGTTTTTTTTTTGTTGTAATTTTAATCTAATATATTCAAGTTAAGCTAGATCTGATCAAATCAGTTCTTACGATCCCATGGATGAGATCTTATAATTGATCATAATGTTTATACTAACCATAATCATATAGCCTTCATATCAATATCAATCAAATCATAATGATCCAAACAATTTAAAAACACTTAGCAGTTTTATTACAATTATTAACGCAATAATGTGACACGCAGGGGCGGATCTATAGTGAAAACGGGTGGTTTCGAGGAACCACCCGAGTTTTGAAATAATAGTGTATTTATATTTAGAAAATAATAAATGAACCATCTTATAAATTAGAAAGGAACCACCTTACAAACATTTGAAGCCTTTGTCCCGCTGGAAACCTGTTGGTTTTGTAACCCGGAGGTCACAGGTTCGATTCTAGTTTTTGAAACATTTTT
This sequence comes from Bidens hawaiensis, assembly GCF_021521415.1. Classification (NCBI taxonomy): domain Eukaryota; kingdom Viridiplantae; phylum Streptophyta; class Magnoliopsida; order Asterales; family Asteraceae; genus Bidens; species Bidens hawaiensis. The sequence goes on from NW_027491042.1 coordinate 2,050,301, forward strand.
TTTTACTTAGTTAGGGTTTTATAATAAACATAACCAGTGACCAGTCCACAAAACACCACACAGCGCCTCCCCAGTCTCATCGTTTAACCGCCGCAGATCTTCTCCGTGATTCCAATTTATCAAACTATTACTTCTCAAAGATGACTTCGAAGCTGACTTCCAGGGATTCAAAGACCGAATTCAGGATAACAATAAGCCTAAGCCTTTTGTTTTCTCAGCCAACAATAACTCATCTGGTAATTCACTTTTTTTTCATTAATAGTTTAAGGAATTTGTTATAGGTAAATTACAAGTCATGAACTTGAAGCTTCTAGATCTGACTTATCAAACTAGATTGATGACATAGAAACTAGTCTGTTCTTTCTTGTTATGAATTGCGTATTCGTAATAATATATATATATATATTATATATATATATATATATTGAAATTTAAAGCTTTTTGAATACCAAAACTAAGTCATTTGAAAATTAATTGATCTTTAAGTTGTTTATTTGTCCCCAGCCCCTGACCCTCTTTAGCCCCTGACTGTCGGCAGCCTCACTCCGTCAGCCACTCGTCCTCATCACTCCGACCATCGTGGAACGTCAGCAACCTCACTCTGTCAGCCACTCAGCCGTCCCCGTCCTCTTGCCACTGCCTACTCTTACTCGAATCCTCTAATCCTCTCACTTTGAAGGTAAGCTTACATTCACAATTCATTGTTAAATGTTAATTGTTCTTGACTTCTTGTAAAATGTTAATTGCTCTTGATTGTTAAGTTATTTGTTAAATTTAGTTTTAGTTTGTTAGATTGTTGGTTTTAATTTGTTAGTTTGTTAGTTTTTAATTTCTAATGACGGTGTCTCTTTTATTATTTTATCGTATTTTTATTATGTAATGAACTTTCTTGAACCATCGAACCGACCCGAACCTTAAACCGACCCGGATTTTTTTATACCCGACTCCATGAAATTGAAACGTCTAAAAGTAGTGCACCGCCCGGAAAAAAATCCTGGATCTGCCACCGGTGACACGGCAATTTTTTGAGGATTAAATCTTCTTAATGATGTGTCTAAATACATGAGGTCCAGGTCTTTTAAGTGACAACAGTTTCACAGAACCGCTTCTTGACCCCTCACCGGTCAATAACGGCACAAAATCAGTAAAACTTAATTGTACACGACGTGAAATAATTACCGGTCACTCGAGTTAAGCCAAGTAAATAAACTAGTAATAATAGCATCCTTAAAGAACATAAAAGAAAAGCGTTGTTTTGACAACAAAGAAACGTTGATGACCCACAACATCATCATTCACCGCCCCTTCCACTTCTTTCTTTTAGCCTGTTTTTCCTTTTTCATTTGGACAGACAAAATCAAAACTGACACCCACATCAGACAGACAACTTTATGAACACAAACCCCTAAATCAAGAAAACCCAACGACCCACTTCAATTAACGCCAGGTAATCATCAAATTAACCATCTTTTTTCAATTTTCCGATATGGGTTCCTTAATTCTTGTTTGATTATTAGTTATTCTGATCATCTTGATCCAAAAAGAGCCTTTTTTTTGTATGATCGGATCGTAAAGGTTGAATCTTTACATTGATCTTGCAATGTTTGCTTGTTTTGCCATCTGGGATTCTTGATTCATGTATATTCTGATCTGATTTTGTGGGCCCATCACATTGTAGAAAAAGATCACATTTTAGGCAGAAGCCCTTTTTGTTTAATAGTAAAATTGTGAAAGTGAAAGATAATATTCGTGATTTGGTTAAAGTGTTATTGATCTTGATGGTCTGATCATTTGGATTGTTGATTTGACATGTGCCACATCAGCATATTGATGTTCTTTAAATGTTTTTTTTTTGTGATTTTGTAGGCGTGTGCGCCTAAAACGGTCTGACTTATAGGAAGAACAAGAAGATGATGAAGTGGTGTTGTTGTACTTGTCAAGTCAACGAGTCAAACCCGACAAACGACAATGAACCCTTAAAGAATCCATCGGATTACTTGGATGGTATACTCTCATAATTACATTATTTCATTATTATGATTAATGTGACACTTAAAATTTTCATTTAATATAGGGCACCACCAACAAGATCTGAAAGGACCTGTGAAACCTGGAGTGCAAAAAGCAGTGCCACCAATGCAAGTGCCAGCACTTTCATTGGAAGAATTGAAAGAAAAAACCGATGATTTTGGATCGAAGGCGTTAATCGGTGAAGGTTCATACGGAAGAGTTTATTTTGCAACTTTAGATAATGGAAAAACTGTGGCTGTGAAAAAACTTGATGTTACTACTGAGGTTGAATCAAATAACGAGTTCTTGACTCAGGTATGCTAATAATACTGTAAATTACATATTAAAGACCAGTAATATGCATATTTAGGTAACCAACTTTGGTCCAATTTATCATTTGGATGACATACTTTGGTTGAATTTTCGAAAAGTTTTTATTTTGGGTACTTTTTAAGTTTACGGGTTTACATATGCCACATCAACACTAGAGGTGTGCATGAAACCGAAATAACTGACATAATTGAATAACCATTACTAAACCCAACCCAAAACCAATGGTTTGGTATTATCTTTTCAAATACAGAATTTCCGGTTCAGTTTAGGTTTTGTGCGTACCGAAAATGAAAAACACTGAACCAAAAATGTACCCAAAACTGTCGGTTTGATTTTATGTCTCTTTAGAAATCGTACTCATGTCTGGTTTCTGTTGTGCATGTACTAAAAACTGACCCGAACTGAGTTTTATAACCGAATCAAACCCGTAAAAGCTGAAAAACTCAACTTTTGGTATTGAACTTATGGGTTATAATTTTTTTGTCAATTTAAGTAATTTATAAAAAAAAAGTAAGTAATGGTGTAGCCCAATCATAATTGGCACAATTATGTAATAATCAATTAATTATTAATTAATTAACAAAAAAATTTAGGCTCAAAGTTTCAGTCCCAAATTTATTATTTTGGGCCATTTTTTCGGCCCAAAATTGTTTTCAAGCCCCAATAGCAAAAAGGAAAAGGCTAAAACTGAACTCCTTGCGAAAACCGAAAACCATAAACCATGTTTTTGGTTTATTTTTTGGCTTTCGGTTCAATATTTTGCCCAAAACTGTCCCAAACTGATTGGGTAACCATATCAGATTACCATAAATCATTTTTATTAAAGTTCAAGTATTTTTGTGAGGGAAAGTAAAATGTGCTTACCCACAATTAAACGAGACCAAAGTTGGTTACTTTTTCTGCAATTACCCCTTGAAAGACCACAATAATGTTCTTGATAGTTATTTTTATCATTTGAATTTAAATAATCTTGTTAATTTTCACTTCCTCCAAGGTCTCCATGTTCTCAAATCTGAAGCACGAAAACCTTATCGAGTTGCTTGGTTACTATGTTGAAGGAGACGTTCGTGTTCTAGCTTATGAATTTGCAACCATGGGATCTTTACATGACATTTTACATGGTACGTAGCTTTAAAAAAAGTTGTGTCAACATGATGTCAAACATGTTTTGAAGTTATGTGCATATACAGGTAGGAAAGGTGTGCAAGGAGCACAACCGGGGCCCGTGCTTGATTGGACACAACGGGTAAAGATTGCTGTTGATGCAGCAAGAGGGTTGGAATACTTGCACGAGAAAGTTCAACCGTCTATAATACATAGAGATATAAGGTCAAGTAATGTGTTGTTATTTGAAGATTTAAAAGCCAAGATTGCAGATTTCAATCTTTCGAATCAGTCACCGGATATGGCTGCCCGTTTGCATTCGACTCGTGTTCTTGGCACCTTTGGCTATCATGCACCAGAGTAAATCTTCTTTTTTTGGCTATCATGCACCAGAGTAACAGTTTTCCATGTTTATGTATTTTTTTTAAAAGTAATTTGAATGGGACCTGTGTGTAGATATGCGATGACGGGGCAGTTAACACAGAAGAGTGATGTTTATAGCTTTGGTGTTGTTCTTCTTGAGCTTTTAACTGGCAGGAAGCCGGTTGATCACACAATGCCACGTGGACAACAGAGTCTTGTCACTTGGGTAAGTTGTGTTTCATGACAATTGTTTTTTTTAATGATCATATAAATCGTGACGATGTTATTTGATTTCACTGTTTACATTTTTGATAATGTTACTTTTCTTTGAATAGGCTACTCCAAGACTAAGTGAAGACAAGGTTAAACAATGTGTAGATCCAAAGCTCAAGGGAGAATATCCTCCAAAAGCTGTTGCAAAGGTCTCTCTCTCTCTCTCTCTCTCTCTCTCTCTCTCTGTCTATATATATTATATTTCGGTTTGCAAGAGTAGTATACTATCAACTTCATACAAAGATTATTATGTTTTGTGAGAGCGCTTAATATTATTAGCTGCTTAGATCTCACCGGGTTGGGCCAATATTTACCTTCTGGTAAATAGTTCTGATGGTTTTTACTGAAAGTCAATAACAACATTTTCAACAGAAAAAGTGTTAACTAAAAAACAAAAACATGTTTTATTCAATCAAGTATAATTTATGACACTTTTTAAAAAGCTTGTGCTTTTACATATTAAACGATATGTTGGCCCATGCTTAAGTTTACAACACGTGGGTGTTGCAGACTAAAACATAGGCCGAAATACATTTTAATATGTTCAGGAACAACATGCTACGTCTTATATACGTGTTGTAAGATATACTCTGTTCAATGAGACAACGAACAAATTTTTGTTTTCAAGTTACACTTTTGAAACTATTTGTAAGGCATTGTTGGGTTCAAATAAGAATAATTAGAAATACATAATAAATGTGTTGATGGATAAATAAATGGTTCTAACTATACACACACCGGAAAGACGTAAATGAGTAACAACTTTGTTTGTTATGATGATGCAGTTGGCAGCTGTGGCGGCATTATGCGTGCAGTACGAGTCTGAGTTTAGGCCTAACATGAGCATTGTGGTGAAGGCTCTTCAACCGCTCCTGAAAGCTTCTGCACCACCACCACCGGAAGAGGAGTAGGCGGCAGTAAATAGTACACCACCAGAAAACAAGCATTGGTGTGTTCATATGTAGATTCTGCCTCCACCTACTCTATACACACAGCACACATATAGTGTTTAATCAATTTGATTATTGTTTTGACAAGTACTTTTGCAGATTCCTGTTTTGTTTGTTGTGGTTTCTAAGAATGACATGGACATGGTGGAGTTTGGTTTTGTGGTGCTTTATTATGTTGTTTTGAGTTTGTTCATTTTTATGAAATGATTTGTCTTCATTTTTGGCATCCTTTAAGCATAATATATTGTCAAGGTTTATATGTTCTCAACAGGGTATGGTAAACCAAGTAACCAACACATACCTAATTTGATGAACCAAACATGTCAAGACGGCTCGGATAATATTGATGTATGTGATATGTCTTGTGAATGACTTATCATGTATGAATTTAGCATCGGTCAATAATCGGTCTAGAGTCATAATATGATGTTATATTGTTTCTGATAATGTGTTGATTTCATCTTAATCTTAGCATGTGTCTTCTGTTGATCCCCAATCATTAAATAGCACTATGCCAGATTGATTGATTCCTTACTCTAATAATTGTCCATTGCATACATGGAACATGGCTCTGTCTAGCTTGCTAGCATAGTGTATTAAGTCAGATTATACATAGTTTTACCAATCCAAACTAGGTGACTACATTTTACTTATTTGTATTCAAATCATTTACTGTGTTTAATCTATGTTAGTGACTAATTACTCAATCTAAATATCATTTTTTTATCATGGTTGTCAAATACAACTACTCAAATTCAACGTCATCTAGTAACTCTTTTTCGTTCGACACCCTACTTACCCTAACTAGAATAAGGTGAATAGGAACACAATACGATACATATAGTAAAATTTATATTTGATTTGGTAGTGGTGGTGGAACTGGTCACCTAATGCGTTCTCACAAGCACGTTGACCGCCAGGCCATTAGTATATATAATACACTAGTTTGAGTCCCGTGTATTACACGGGTAATTGATGAAAACTTTAATCTCTATGCATTATGTAAAATTCAGTTAACAAAATGATCATATATTGTTAATATAATTACAATTTACATTAAAATTGTAAAATTACATAACTTAAGTTACACAAATATGTTACAAATAAGTAAAAAACTTTCTTTTACACTACATTTGTTGTATTGGTTGGTATACATTGTTTATTAAAAATCAGATTATTTAGTTCATATCTATTTGTAACTCTTGAGAAGGTAACATATAAGTTTGCTTGTAACTTTTGTTGTAGCTAGATATAGTTGCCCGTGTGACAATTAAGGTCATTTTAAGTACATACCAAACTACCAACCCTAAATAATGATAAATATATCCATGAAACTAACAGAAAATATTCATACACATTAAGTATCATATTTTTTAAACAATTAATATTATTTCATTTGAGATCATTAGCTCATGTTTATCCGAAAAACATGATTATCCCAAAAACAGATTACCTGAACTTTGATGATATAATCATCCTTATAATCTTTAAAATCTGAAATTGATTGATTATGATAAATTTGTTGTCATTAATATTCCGTGTATGACATATTTTTAATTAATTTTATATTTTACAATTAAAAGTTGTATAATCAAACAACGTATGTAACCGAAATTAAAATATAATAAAATGATTTAATTTATTTCATATGAATGTAATTCATAGGAAACTGACAAAGACTACTAACCTTAAAGCCATTGTTTAAATAACAACGATTATTCTGAGTTAGAAGAATATTCGAATATTTAAGTGCATAAAGCGAATGTAGTGATTCTTATTTAAAATAATTCAAAGTATTAGATAAGGAATGTTTAAATTTTTGTCACACCCTCAAAATCCACTAACGGAGTTTTACCGTCAGAGGGTGTGAACTGGCAGGATCGGAATCATCAGTTATAATCAAACCATAAATTAAAGTTTCAAAACCATGAAAACGTTTACGAGTAATTTAAATGCGGAAGCGTAAAAACCTTTAATCAAAAGTTGCGTCACGCAGGACGACTTAAAACCAAAGATAATCGTTAAAAATAAGTTTGCAGGACAAAAGCATTTTCAATCAATGCATGTTCCTAAACCGCGCGCCCGCCTCGGCTACCTGAGAATAACATACTAAAAGTGTCAACACAAGGTTGGTGAGTTCACAAGTTATATAAAATAAATCGTTTAGCGTTTTGCGTAACCACGTTACGGCGTTTTGCGTTAAGCGTTTTGCGTAACCACGTTACGGCGTTTTGCGTTAAGCGTTTTGCGTTACCAGATAGTGTTATGTCAAATTATATATCGATAGGTAGCTAGTCTATACAACAAGTATTACTAAGTGTTCGACACCGAAGCTGACTCGTTTAGTAAGTGCCTTGTCACCAGGTCCTCCAGACCATGGTACGTGTTAGCCAAAATTACACCCGCTCGACCTCCAGTCGAGTTTATCGTTGGGTGGGGTTTGTCAAACCCAGTAGTACTACTCAACAGTGACTTGCTATTCTAAATATTAACCGGTTCGATGTGTAGGACTTCAAATATTTCGTTTGCCACTTAGCCTTTACAAGTGATATATAATTTATAACAAAATTTCAAATGCGTTTATCGGAGTATGTTATCTCCCCCAAGTGAAAAGCGTTTAAAACAGTTTAAAGGGGTAAGTGAAACTCACTGTTTGCGAAGAATTTCCCAAAATAAATCACCAAGATGCGCGTCACCGAAAAACTCTCTCTAACGTTCTAAAACAACAAAGAGATTTTTCTAAGTGTCGGAATATTATCGAGTCTCTAGACCCGGCACATAATACCTATGCACATAACATGTTTCGTGTTTCGTTCGTGAATCGTGTGTGACTTTAACAAGTGTTTTTGTGACACATCACATGTGTAAGCAATCATATACGTGTCATGTATTCATAACGTACATTACTAGAAATTTTTCCCCGTAAGGGCATTTTGGTCAACAAATAACAATTAACTAGCCATTATTCCACATAAGGGCATTTTGGTCAAATTATGACAATCAATTAGCAGTTATTCCCCGCAAGGGCATTTTAGTTAAAACACGACAATTATCTTGCAATCATTCCCCTCAAGGGCAATTTGGTCAAAACACGATAATAAATTAGCAAGTATCATATTTCATGCATTTTCACAAAACTCAGCAGCTAGTTTCACCGAGACAGAAATCCTACTAGAAAGATTGTACTACTTCACCGATCATAGCATCTCAATTAATTTACCAAAAATCATCACAGAAGCACATATGTCTTAGGTTTCCAGAACATATTTTATTACATTTTTATTCCTCATAGTTTTCTCACAATCATCAAATCATTACAGCAAACTCATAACAGTCAGATTCATGCACAATAGAATGTTATTTGCAATTCCCGTTAAACGAAAAATCCAATAAATGCAAGACCACTTGGGTTTGGTTCCTAACTCAGTGAGTCAACTTCCAGAAGTGGAACCAACCCAATTGGTCTCATAGTTCATGAGATATAACATTTACAACATAACCTAACAGCAGGTCTAACAGCTCAGCTTTGCACAACGTTTTTGTAAAATCATAAAAGTTAACTTCTACTTGTCCAAAAATTACAAACTTATACTTTATAGAAACTAGACTCAACCTAGTTTACTGCAGTACCAATAATCTCAACCAATTTTCACGTTTACACTTCGTTACAGTCACTTAAACATCATATACACATTCTGTCCAGAAACTGTTTGCATCCAAACTCAATATATTAACAACCTATGAACTATCATGCATTCATATGACCCTCTAGACTCCATAAACACCATCCATGCACATCAATTACATATTACATACTTGATTAGGGTTTGTGTTTAAACTCAAATCAAAGACACAACAATTTACATGCAACAAGATTCAATCTAGTTATCAAATCATCAATCAACAACAATCATGTTAACTTCATACATACATGAAATCGGCTCATCTAGGGTTTTCAATTAACCCATTAAACATCAAAATCAATCAACAAGAATGTAAAGGATGATCAATTATACCTTCCTAGCACCTAGTTCTTCAATCACAAGCTTGATTTCTTGATGTATGTGTGTGCAAAGTGGACGGCAGCCAAGGTTTTGGGGTGGGAGGGTTCCGATCGGGGTTGGGTTTATAATAATAATAATAGTTAGGGTTAAGTTAATGATATATTTATAGATATACAAGTTACACTCAAGTCCCTCTACTTTCAAGTGTTGCTTTTCTAGCCTAACTAACTTGTTTACATCTTGAGTTAACGTCTATAACCATGTTATCACATAACACATAAGTCTAACACATAATTATCACATAATTACTGTTTTGACGTTTTTCGTTTATTCATCAATCGTTTGCGTCAACTCGTTTGCGTTTCGGTGCAAATCCCGAAAGACTACACATGTAGTAAGTGTTAAGCGTCATTTAAACCCTAGTTTAAATGTAAAGAAGTGTGCGTTATAGATTTAGTGATCTTAAGTTTGAATTGACGGAGTTGAGTTAACGGAGTTAACCTGAAATTGACGATTGTCACAATTTTGAATACCAATATCATGTTATTACTTATTAGTTAATATTATTAAAAGTTGTTGGAATACTTAATTAATCAATATATATATATATATATATATATATATATATATAGGATTTGGTTCATTTCAGAAGTGTTCTTATGGTGAGAAGTACGAGAAGAGATTTTAACCAATCAAAAGTTTTCTATTTAATTTTGAATTATTTAATTCTAAAAGTATATTAATAAAAGGTTTAGGAGTTTCTTTTTGTAATTAATACTAATTAATGTTAAGTTATAAATGACTATAATTTAATCTTTATTTTTTAATTTGATTTAATTTTCAAAAATACATAAAACAAAACCATCATACTCATACTCCAAAAAAAATAAATTAACCATCATAAAACAAATACTTTCACAAATCATAACATTAACCTACACATAAAAAAACTAGTCATATTATCACCTACACAGATCACAATATTAATATAAATGCACATAACTAGTTCATGGTACCATACACAAGTCACAATATTAACCTATATATATTAATTTACTTCATGTTATAGCCTACCCATTTGTATTTACCAACGCAGATCAAAAAATTAACCTACACAAACAAAAATTATTAATGTGTTATCACATATAATTAATATTATTAACCTAAAGTTGTAAAATATTCGCAATGCTGGAATGCATCATGTTTTTATTTTTATTTTAATCTCTTTTATGTGTAGCAGTGTAGGCAATACGAGTTATGTGTAGGTGAATATTATTTATATGTAGGTGAAAAATAATGAACTAGCAATCTGTGTAGGTGAATACGAGTTATGTGTAGGTGAATATTAGTTATGTGTTGGTGAAAACAAAATTTGTGTAGGTGAACATAAGTTGTGTTTGTAATGCGAGTTACATTTTGATAAAAAATAATAAATAACTAACAATTTGTATAATTAAACGTAAGCTATATGTAGATTATTGTGTTACTTGTGTACGTGATCAATTAATTACAATTCACCTACATATACATTTATTTTCATATGTAAGTACGTAAAAGAAAATTCATATAAATCTTATGAAACCATGAATGCAAATAATTTTCTCTCAATTATATTTCATTAAAATTATTATAGATGACATTTTATGTAAAAGTCAATTTATCTTTTCTAAGATATGTAACTTTCTACAATATTTAATATGGAGAATTATTGAGGAGTAATTAGTGGAATTAATGTTTTGAACAACTAGAAGATAATCAATGGTTGAGATCGACTTCTCGCACTTCTCGCTATAATATCACTTCTCGCATGATCAATCCCCTATATATATATATATATATTAACAATTTATAGAGAAAAAAAAGAAAATGAAGAAGAAGCAAAGATTTCCGATTTTATGAAAGCATGGTAATGACTTTTAACCTGATTAACTATTTTTTTTCACAATTAATATGGAAATAGAATATCCTTGAAAGGTAATGAGGAATATGATCGAGTTACAAATAATAAGAAAAATAATAAATATTTCTATTAAGTTACATTATAATTAAGGTGTGAATCTTATTGAATTTTTATAACATATTTGTTTTTTTTTTAAATTTTATGTATAGCTATATTATTTTGAATATAAACAATAATAAACACTTAAATTATGTACTAACCACTAAAAAACACTAACATAACCCTAATTTGTTGCATTTATATAAGAATAAAATTAATAAGTTAATATAATATTAAAATTATATAAAAACCTAACAAAGACGATATTCTATGAATCTAGGTTTCAATATCCTAAATAATTTTTGGAAAGCAAAAATAATGAATGAGATTGAAACAGATTTTTTGGTTTAAAATTTTGAATTTGAATGCTTTAGTTAAGTCATTTGTATTATAAGACATATTAAAATAAATATATTTAAATGTATAAAAAAATATAAATCAAGTTATAAAATATATGTTTTGAAACATTTTGGTATGAGTTATGAAAGAAAATATTAAAAACTAAATATTGATTTTTTTTATTGCTAAAACCTTTTATATTACCCAAAAAGTCAATCAATTAATTAAACTAAACATTAAGATCTATGTAATACATATTCTCTATGTTTAATATTTATATAAAATGTTCGAAGAAAATTAAGAAAATATATATTTTTCTGAGTTCAAATACATATGAGAAAACTTTAAATCAAAATCTGAAACCAATCTTATATAATATTTTATGCACTATTGCTCGAATCCCACTTTAAAAACAATTTGTAGTTTATTACCATACAAATTCAAATTCTTAGACAATAATGCGCATTTATTTTCTTTAATTTGCAATTAAATATGACTTGAAAATTTTATGCTAATAACAAACACGCAACTTCAATGTTGAAATTTCCTTATTTCAACATCAATGTTAATTAATGAATTGATTTGGATTTACCGACAAAATTAAGTAGTCTTTTATTATAAGAGATAGATGATAATCCAAACCAAAAGTATAATGAAGATGTGTATGAACATAACTATATGTACTAAAAAAACATTGATATGCATGTAGTTCATAAGACACCAAAATTCACAAACTACAAACACACAGAACACTTCATTTGACAGCACAAATTCTGAAACTATAAACACATTATCCATAACCAAATCATTCATTCAAGAAACTTACATTGGTAGCTTCATCCTTTTATAACCATCAACATGGTGTGTTTTTTCACACACTCAACTGGAAGATGCTTGGGTCGCAGTTGACGGGTTAAACGGTTCCTGATTCTCACACGTCAGCACCTCATGGGGCCCGCCTTCTTCACGCCCAACGCCCATCAAGTCAAGATAATACAAGTAATTTTATAACCTCATGGCTAACCCTTTTTCTGTGGGGTTAGCTATGTGTGGATTGCAGCTTGAAAGGCTAATGTGGCGTTTTGTTCAATGTATTCGGGGTGGTTCAGTAGGTCTACTTTTAGGGCCTCGCCGATTTTCCCATAGTTGTATTGCCTGAAATAACACAAACACGTTAGAAAAGTTTGAAGTTGAATGGCCCGTTCCAAACGTGTTCAACCTTGAACGACCAATTGTCAAACATGTTCAACCTTAAATGACCCGTTTCAAAAATGTTTTACCTTGAATGGCCGATTTCAAACATGGTCGGCCCATCTGACAACTTTTGACATGTAATGCCCGTCTGACACGCTTCAAATATGTTTGATCTTGAATGACTTGTTTAAAAAATGTTCGACCTTGAATGGCCCGTTTCAGAAATGTTTGATGTTGAATGGCTCGTTCCAAACGTGTTTGGCCTTGAGCGACACGTTTCAAACATGCTCGACCTTGAATGGCCGTTTCAACATGGACCCGTTTCAAAAATGCTCGACCTTGAATGGCCCGTTTCAAACATGGACCCGTTTAAAAAATGCCCAACCTTGAGTGGCCCATTCAAGCATGGTCAACCATGAATGACCCATTTAAAAAAATGTTTTGACCAAGAATGACCCGTTTCAAACATATTTAAACGTGAATGACCCATTTCAAACATAAATATCCTTGGATGACCCGTTTCGAACATATTTAACCTTGAATGACCCGTTTTAAACATGTTCAACCTTGAATAATTTGTTTCAAACATATTTAACCTTGAATGGCCCGTTTCAAACATATTAAACCTTGAACGGTCACATTTCAAACAGATTCAATCTTGAATGATCCGTTTCAAACATATTTTAACCTTGAATGACTCGTTTCATACATATTCAATAGGGATGCAACTTTTTGACATGACACGAATATGGCACAAAATTCGTGGGTTTGGGTTTAGTCTAAACGGGTTCGGGTCAGATACGGGTTCAACCAGCAAACATATTTAGCTAAAACGTTCGCATTTGTGTCAGCCCAATGGGTTCACAGGTTGACCCGTTTAACCCATATATATATATATATTTATATTTGTGTGTATTTGTAAAAACTAATAACATAAACTATTTGGATATTTTTACTCCAAAGTTTTAAATAAATAGGCATAGTTTAAGGCTTTAAGCATAAGTGCTTAAAACACAAATTAACCTTTAAATTTAGAATTATGAAGTACTGATATGCTAAAAAGACAATTAAATAGTTTTCTTTTTCGGGTTAAACGCAGCAATCTCCTTCATCTGAGTGGTCTTGTTGCCCGTGGTCCCAAATCCAAGCGGTTGGTACAACGCGGACGCAGTAATAAACGACTTGTAATCCCAAAACCCGACCGCGTGTGCAACCGGGGAGTTTCTTTTTGCAAAAAGCTCCTCAAACTGATAGGTGTCGAAGTAGTCAGAAATCGTGAGGTTGCAGCAATACTCGGACCAGCCTTTACATTCCCAACCCTTGTCACATACTTTCTTGCCCTTCACTTTCTTCACTAATACTTGTGCAGATGAATCAGCGTTCGCCATTGAAACAATTAGAAATAGTATACCAATTAGCAAAAAGCATGCCTTTTTGGAGTCCATTTTCTTTATCTGTTGCAAAAAGGTCATGAATTTAGTAACAGAAACAACAAATATCGAGCGAAATTTGGGAGGATTTTAATGAAAATGTAGAGAAATATGAGAATGCACAGGGGAAAAATGAGCGAAGAATCAGAGAAATAAGAGATACCCAGATGCTAAATGTACAGATTATGATCAAAAACAACTTTGTTTCTTCTTAAATTAGGAATTTTTTTAGAGCAAATGCATGAATGTGAGACAGCAAGATAGTGAAATTAAGACAGAATTACAACAACAAATGAAGCTGCATTTGGTGTTTTTCCATGAAGTAATAAGAGATACCCAGATGCTAAAATGCACAGATTATGATGATGATCAAAATTAACTTTTTTGTAATCAATTTGGCGTTATTTTAGAACCAACGCATGAATTTGAAACAGAAAAATTGTGGGTAATATAAATTTAATAATAATAAAAACTGAAAGAAAATGAAATGAAGAGGTAACTAATTAACTTACTTACTGCGATGGAATGTTGGTTGGTTGCTTGTTTGATGGATGAATGAATGTAGGTCATTCATGTCAGCTTATAATATTAGTTTGGACGGTGGAGATTGATGGATCGGGTGGGGTTTGAGTTGGGTCAGGGGTGGAAATCATAGAAGATGCATGTTTTAAGTAAGATGGGGCCAACTGGATTAATCATGAAGCAAATGATTCAGTAGCTTTGAAGAAGACGATGACCCACCGTCATATGAAAATACAAAATATATATGGTTGCCGACACCTCATCATTCCTTTTTTTTTTTAATCATCAGCAAACAAATATTCAGTAAACAAAATTAATAACTTCTAGTTTTGTAATGGTTCACAAGTTATAAGGGGGGTGTTCGGGTCACCCCCATCGGGTAAACTGGCGCAAATGGCTTGGCAAAATAAATCGGATAATGGTTTCAGGTATGTGAACCTAATGATGGAGACCGAAGAAGAATTACGTGGGTAGATGTATAGTTATATGTTACTTGTGTGTGTATTTGGGTACTTTGTTACGTCGCCAATGAATTGGGTTCAAACGGGTACCTATGAAGGCTAGTCTTGATTGGTTTTCTTTTTCCGGTTAATTCAGATGGCTTGGTTTACACCCTAAATATTAAATAAGTTGTAAATATGTTGGTAGTTGTACATAAGTTATTTTAAATTTTCAAAATCATAATTCTAATAGAATCCAAACACATCCAGTTTATTAAATTTGTTCATCCAAAACTTAAATATTAGACTGGCATTCATGTCAGAATTTTACTTCAGGATCACTTTAGTGATAGATTAAATATCAAAAAACCAAGAACCAATAAGAAAAAAGGTAAGGAAATGAAAAGAAAGTGAGAAACAGCAATAATTCGTCGGCAAATAAAAATAAAAAAGAAAATGGGAATATTTGCTGACATTAAAGCACAAAATGTGAGATCTTGTAAATTGTTTTTGAGTTTGACCACAACATTTTGAACAAATTCATCAGTAAGGTTGTAATGCTTACAACTTCTTCTACAAATCATTATAATTTAGAGCTAAATATATTGCTAACGTTACTAAAACAAATCAACCCTCTTGATCGTCTTCATGCTGACTCACCACCATACTTTCTTGCTCATCACCAACACTTCCAGCTGAAGTTTCCTGCAATAGTCCAATGCTACAACATTAGGACTTCTGTTCTTGCTTTGCGAGTAATAAACAAATTTTGTTGGAATTATCAGGTTTCTATAAGAGAGTGACTACACATACCAAACCTAAAGCTTCCACAAGACTTCTGCGGTTCTCTTCACTCGACACCCCAACAAGCATTTTCAGCAAATATAATCTTTGTTCTAGTTTCAAATGTTTCTCAAGCCCCCGAGCTACCATCTCCATTTCAGGCTGCACACATTTAAAATTAAAGTATTTAACAAAGATATAAAAATCTCCAGAATTTCACTTTGTGAACAGGGGTGTAAACAAGCCAAGCTGCTCATGAGCTACTCTAGATCAAGTCAAGTTTAAACGAGCTCGCAATCGAGCCAAAGCTTCACATATCGAGCTTGACTAGACTCAGCCTGATATTTTATATTAATACATTAGACATATATTTACATAACAACAGTTATTATCTATAAAATTATGTTAAAAATAACTAAATAATATATATTATGTTATATACAAAAGTAATAATTACAAATATATAAACACTTATGCATATATATAAATAAAATAATTAAATAGATAATAGCTAGCCGAGCCCGAGCTAGAAAAACTACTTTTTTTTATGAAAGGCCAAATTTTTATAAATCAAAAATAGGCAACTCACACGCCGTAAGAAGCCCATAAAAACAAAGAAACAACAATACTAGCAATCCACGCTTGAACTTTAATAGCAGAGCTCGAAACAAGCTGAGCTCAGACTCAGCTCGGCTCAGCTTATTTACACCCATATTTGTGACTAAAGAGCTTACCGAGCCTTCGTCTGGTGGAAATATCCTGTGAATCAGACATAACTTTGATAATTCATCCACTGCTTCGGTATGTTTACCTTGCATCTCCATAGCCTGAAAAACATGACCGAATTAAAGAAATTGTTCGTATTTTAAAGGCTTATCATATAAAACAAAATGAACTTTATATCTTTGTTATATATCATATGTAAGAACTAAGAATGTTAAGCATACTATAACTCACCCAAGCCTGTAAGAGCCACGAGCGGGTCCGTGCAGCAACAGCTGCAGCCACCATTCTAGCAGCCCAAGAGCTTTCAAGACCAATATTATCAGCAAGCCCAGCAATGAATTCCCGTGCATCTTCACCATCAATCTGCACAAATGTAGAATGACTTGCTACCCTGCAAACAATTATTTCTTACAACAATGAATAAATAAATAAACAGCAAATAACAAATCTGTTGAAGTTTAGTCAACATACCTGCCACAGGTGTTCAAAGTAAAGTCAACAGACGCACGATAAATCGAGTCCCGTGAATTACTCGTGTCTATGACTACGTTCACTCCAGACATTCTGCATATTCTACGCAACTGCAATTCATCATCATACAATCAAAACATAGTTCACACGTGTTTCAAACCAAAATCATAGAAGAGTAGACATGAAAGCATAAAGATTTTTGACAAATATGTTTCATAGATATGTATGAATATTCAAGAAAACTACTTACTAAGATTATATCATCCTCGTGTATATCCTTTCCACTTGTTCTATAGTCCATGATTGCTGGAAATCAAGTTGAGGAAGATGTAATTTGATTTGTTACCTATGACAAATGCAATTGTATAATAAATTATGGTAACACAACCCATGCTACCAATTTACTAACAAATAGTGAAAATGCATTCCTCTTTTAATTTTCTTTAAATCATTATCATGATCAAGAAAACATATAAACATGCCAAGTACATCATTTCCCTTCAATTTTAGTACAAACTAACCAAAAGTTTTCTATTGGCAAGAAAGATACTTCAAGAACACAAAACGAAAGCGTAATTATATAACCAACAAGGGCATTATAAGCTTATATCAATAAAATTCTCTTTTTCTCTATATATATGATATGATCAAGATAACATATAAACATGCCCACAACATCATTTCCTATCAACTTTAGAATATGTATAAACATGCATTTGATGAAGATAACAAAGATATACATACAGAAAACCTAACATGTTGCAGAGGTCAGTCATTATAAGCTTATATCAACAACATTCTCATGTTTTTCACATTTCAAAAACCAACCTCTAATCAACCAATTTGCCTTCTTCTGATTCTCCTCCTTATCAATCCCTTCCAACGGAGCCGGCTTCACCGCAGGCCACCAATCCGGAAGCTTCTTCCTCGACTTCTCCCAATTCTTCATTTCCGAAACCGAATAACTCATAGCCAAATCCTCAACATCCAACAACGGATTCACCGACCCACCAAACTCCTTCACCGACTCCCGTTTCGTACTAACCACCACCTCTCTCCCACCGAGACTCCTATCCCTCCGCGTAACCACCACTTCACCGTTATTACTTCTTCTCCTAAACAAATTCCTAAACCCTAACCCTAATTTCACCAAAACCCTAAAAGTGAACACAGTAACCAAACTTAAAGCGATAAGCTGACCAAAGAAGTAGACGGTTGATTTCCGGCAGGATACGACGACTCGCCGGTCGCCGTCGACGGCGATCAGAGTCCGGAGATCGTCGACGGCGTCGGTGCCGGAGTCGACGAATTGATTAAACTTGAATTCGGCGGTTCTTAATAACCGGTTCAATGCTATAGATGCTCTGTCCGGTATGTATTGGTCGAGGTCAATGACCATGTGAAGCTTGGAATCGGTGTAAGGTGAAACGGAGTCGGAGTCAGTGGTAGGAAAGTGGCGGCGGCGGCGGAGATGTCTGCGGCGGCGGAAAGAGCAGACGGTGGTGGAGATAGGGTTTGGGGTTTGGTAGGTAGCGGTGGTGGAAGGGTTTAGAGGAAGAGGTGAGGATATGGTTGAGTGTTGTTGAAGGATTGTAGTGGAGTGATGAGTTCATCGCCGCCGGTGAGTGTGCAGGGTATCGTTAACTGCCGGGGGTTCAAATGGCGACGGAGTAGAGGACACGGAGAGTGTGATAACTGGATTGTTTGTTGGTTTTTGTGTTACTTGTTTACTTTAAACAGTTAAACCTCCACAGCGGTGGCTAACCGAAACCCGACTCAAAAAAACTTGAACCAGACCCAAAAAATTCAAACTTGAGAAAAGACTAGCTTGAGCATGAACATAATTAACTAGTTTTATACCCGTCCCGTAGACGGGCATTTTAATGTGACAATGACACAAGTATTTTTTTTTCTTTTCATTCTGAAAAATAATACCTTTTTTTTAAATAGAGATGTGTGAAATGCTTATCAAAAGGGATCATGTTATATATAAAATGGTTAATTTTGTATTACTTTTTTTCTAGAGGAATAGTGGCCCGGTATATTAATAAAGTAAACAATTACATATACACCTACAATTCTATAAAGACTAAGAAAAATTAGTCTTAGCAACAATTCTTGAAACAATTCCCCATACCCCAAGCAATTGTAAAGCTTAAAACCTATATCTAAAACATAGGCTTTTCAAACCGGCCCAAGAATTCAACTAAAAATTTTACTTTTATACAATTGGATATATAGAACACAACAGGATTTATAGAATACAAAACTCACCAATCACAATCAAGATCCATAATACAAACAACAAATCCATACTTGCATCAGGTCCATCTAATGGTGTAATCCTTATTCTAAACAAATTATAAACATTTATCTAATGGTGTAATCCTTTGAAAGTCAAAACTAATGAAACATTCAGCATTAAGCAGCCAATCTTACACATACATAAGACCAAATGATTCTTCATGCTATACCTTTCCATCAACCATCTGCAACGGCACCATTCTATTTTTTCATTTTAATAGCAGCAATACCCTTCATCATACCAGTATGATAATGAGTCAACATAGCTTCATATAACATATAATAAATAGTCCGTAACTCTTCAATTGAACACCCCGGCATCCTGCTCGACGAACCTAAAACCATTATTTCCAGACACTTTAGTATTTATATTATTATACAGATATGAAGAAAGTCAAAAAGATATTTATACCTTAAATTATGTAAATTCTACGGAAATATGCTTATTTGTTTTATATAACCAACAACTCTTGCGGGAAATAAAAACCTGATGTGTCTTCTCTTTAACTACTGGCATACAAGATACGCCCAATAACTCAGATAGGCTGCCTAAACCTGTGAATACATGTTTTCAAAAGCAATTAGTATTGGCTAATAACAATAATAGAAAAAAAGAGGTTATTACTTACAGATGCCTCTCATGAATCAAAATAATCCACAAACTCGTACGATGACTGAAATTGAAAAATAGAACCAAAAGTATGAGATTTTGTCTATATGAGATTTCTTCTTGGTTAAAAACATGTGTTCATCAATATCTTTGTGAGGTAGAAAATAACAAAATAGCAAAAGAAACTTTTGTAAAAGATTGAAACTCAAAGAAAACAAACCTTGACCAAACAGATTATATTTTTGTTAGATTATTTATCCGCAATATATACAACAAAAAAAAGAGAGAAATTTATTAGACTGTGTAAATGCCAAACTAATGGGAATCAAAATAATCCAAAAAAACCTGCATTATGTGTACCACCAGTCCACTGGCATCATAAACATTTCATCCACTCTTTGAATTCAGAGAAATATGAATTACGAAGTGACGGTAGCAATTTAGATTGAATGATACTACTAATTGTGAATTAGAAACAAAAAGCTATGTACACATTACCACTTACCAGAAATTAGCGCTCAGTTTGTAATGAATAGCAAATAGACAATGGGGAGGTTCTCTGAAATTCAAAGAAGACTGCACTAAGAAGCAATTATGCGCAGCAGCCGAAACAATAAAATTAAACAGAGTATAAAAACTGAATCTGAAAGCTGAATAAACCTTACCTTCGCCAGTTCAGTTGAAGTATCTTCAATTTGCAAAACCAGCGATTTAACCGATCATGGTATGTTCATTTTAAAAGAGTATGGTTTAAATGATTTTTGAGACTAATTTAACCGATTAGTAGGTTTAATTGAGTTCGACTAATGTACATTCTGTTTGACTTGCCTGATCAATCGAGTATATGTTACGTTTAATCAATTTTGATATTGTAGCTATAGATCTAACTTGGCCCGAAAAACAAACCCGTAGAAACCCCTACAAGTTACACACTGACGGAAGTGATCGAAGTGTTCAGCAACTTTGATCAAAATGAGAGCATTTGAATACTTAAATGACTTTGTTCACCGGATTTTAGTGTCAAGCCATTAAAAACTCCATTTTAAAAGTATACTAGCCAGCCTGCGCGATGCAGCGGTGTATGCGCAAACGCAACCGGTGTAAGTACGTTTGTAACCTCGCCACGGTATGTTCGTAACCCGAAGGTGATATGCATTTCACGTGGCTTCGGACGTGTAACCAGTGCCAGTAAGCGCGCCGCATAATGCCTATGCGCGAGAAACCCGGTATGTATAAAAAATATCATCCACGTAACTGATGCTTGAACGCGCGGTAACTGGTGGCGACAAGCAAGAAGCAAAGATGAAATGTACAGTAATTTCAAAACTCAGTCCGTTTTGACGAACATGTTATGACTCGAAAATGTTTTAACCCGAAGCCCGTTTTGACATGAACCCTTTCGATCTAAACTCATCCCGACATGAACTAAATCAACCCTTTTTGTATTTACCTGTTCCAACACCATTAGCCGAACATGTCCGACCCATTGTCGGTAATAAATGATCACGTAACATGTTAGTTTTTTGGAAATTAATAAACTATAGCAATACTATACTCAAATAAAAGAGAACAAAATGCTCGTTTTTATGGTGTAATTTTCTAGAAAAAATATTAACGTGTGAAAAAATTACGGCCGTTAAAAAACCGTGGGGTAGGTGGTTTATAATTAGGGGGAAATGTGTAACTATTTAATATATTAACAAAACTTGATTAAAGTTGAAGAACCATTATTGTATATTATTTTGGAATAAGCAAAGACTATTTTACCCCTAATTTCTTAAAATTATATGCATTGTTACTTGTACTATATGCAACAACAGTGGTACCTCTTAAAATTTAAGAGGTCCCTCACTCCTATATTATATATAGTATAGATATATTAATTAAGAGTAAGAAAAATTAAAATTTCTGTTTTAATATATATATATATATATATATATAGAAAAGATCAAATAAGAAGTTTGATTATCCTAAGAAAGCTAGGAATGAGGGTATTTTTGTCTAATACCTTAATATTGAAAACCCACTTAATTTAATTTCAAAAACCCACTTAATTAAAACCCACTTAAATTTTAACTTATATCCTACAACCACCACCGCCCACTGCCACCACCTTGCCGGAAAAGTCTTTGGAAATTTCGTCGGAAAATAAAACACAATGAAAAAGACACAATGTAAAAAATACAATGGAATAAACACTATGAAAATAAAAACACAATGACAAAAACACAATTAAATTACATAATGTAAAAAACACAATGCAAAAAACACTATGAAAAAATAAAACACACTTGTATAACACAATTTTGTAAAACACAATTTTAATAAAACACACTTTGTAAAAAACCCACGAATTTTTTTTTATTTTTATATAGCAATATGGTACTCATATAAAAGATAAAAAAACACTCGTTATTATGGTGAAGTTGTTTTGAAAAAAAAAATGTCGTATAAAAAAGTTATGAGCGTTTTAAAATGATGGGGGTATTTGACATGTGCCTTGCATGTGAAGAGAGAAAGTCAACAAATGTGTTATCCCTATTATGCCCTTACCCTTGTTTTACACTTGATGATCTCTTTAATCTAATCTCAACCATTCAATTTTAAAATGAATGGATAAGATTATTTCCTATCATTCCAAGGGAAACTAATCTTCTTATTATAACTCAACCATATATATATATATATATATATATATATATATATATATATGCATGAGTGAATGATCTTTTAAAGTTTAAGATGTACAGTCACTATTGCATAATAAACAATTACTAATGCATACAAATTTGAAATTTTAGGGGTAGTATAGTATTTTGGACATGTTAACGGTTAAGAATATTTGATTAGAAAATAGTTACAAATATAGTCCTTCAACTTTAACAAAACTTTGTTATTTTATAAAGTAGTTACATATAAACCCTTAATCTTTACCCATTTATTTGACAAATTCATTTAAAATTTTTATTTCTTCTATATCTTTTTATATATTATGTTTAAAAAAACCGGACTTACCGTTGCAATGTGCTTATTTTTGTTGACGTTTCAATGTAAACTTTATTTTATTTTGATGTGTTTATTATAATGTACAAGTCAATTAAGCATAAGAGTACAACTCAAATATGCAATTATGAACCAAAAATATAATTACAAATTTAACCCTTTAACTATATTCAACTTTTGTAAATTTAATTACTAATTACTCTTTCATCCCATTAAGTTTACCTATATTTTCAACTATTTTCCTTTTTCTTTTATATCTTTGAATATAATAAGTTTTAATAAATTTCAAACATACAATAACGACGTGTTTATTTTTGTTGACGTCTCAATATATGATTTACTAAATATCGATGTGCGTATTATAAGCAAAATGATTTCGTGACATTTAAAAAAAAGTATCAATTTTGATTCAGGTCAAAATGTCCAGCAAAATGAGTTTTTTCATCATTTTTAAATTTCTTTTTTATTTTTTCGAGTCAACGATCGAGGTCTATGACAGTAGGGATGAGCTCGGTACCGTACCGGTACCGAAAATACAAATCCCAAAATTTGTAAATTCTTGGTACTGGTACCGATACCAAAATATTCGGTTTGATACCGGTACCGGGATAGTACCGGTACCGAAGGTATAAATTCGGGAAATATTATACCGATCCCGAAACTCAAAACTTTGGTACCGACGGTACCAAATCAGTATCGTTATGGTACCAATACCGAATTTGTTTATCCCTATTTGACAAGTCAAAACGTGTTCAAGTTATAGCGAGAAGTAAGCCAAATGAATTTAGATATTCTAAAAAAAAAGTTTAAAATTTCGAAAACCCAGTTATACATTAATTTGTTCATAATACACGTTTTAACACCGGTTATGCATCCGATAACATGTTTGTGTGCATACCCCGGCGCATCGCGCGGGCACAGGCTAGTTAGTTAATAATACTTCGAGATAAGTGATGTATGTGATTAAGGTGTTTTAAGTCATTAAGAATGTAAATGACAGTCACATTGCAGTGCAGCACCGGTGAAACTTCAGGACACGACCGAATTCTACCTGCTGCTGATTACTAACATAACAGGACACACGCATTGAACCACACACTCGCAATAACTTAAAAAGAGTACAATTAACTCGAATGATAATAGTCCTAATACCTACCTCATCAAATATCTAATTTCCACAACAGTCGATAGACAACATACAAGATGGTTATTCTAATTAAGACAAACAAAGCAAAAGAAACTAATTAACTAACTAGAAACAGCCTCCCCATGTGTTTCAACCTCATCATCGGAGAATGCAGGAGGTTTTGGGATCAAACCAAGCAGTTTAAACATGTTCTGGTCTGCATCAAAATCATTGTTGGGGGTCGTCAACAACTTCTCACCCGTAAATATAGAATTTGCACCCGCTAGAAAACATAAAGCTTGTTCAGGAACCGAAAACTTCACCCTCCCTGCAGATAACCTCACCATAGCCTTTGGCATCGTGATGCGGGCCGTAGCAATCATCCGTATCATCTCCCATATCTCAACTGGCTGCACAAAATCCCAACTTCTTTCAACATCTTACAAAATATTATTAAAGTATGTACCAAAGTAAAAAACTAGTAATCATTTTTTAACTAAATCAAAGGTCGCAAACTGGGAGGGCTGGGTGACAGGTCAAAAAGAGGTCTGTTAACGAACACATGAACTATTCGGCGGGAAGTTCATTTGTGTTCGTTTCTTTAATAAATGAACATATATAAACAAACTTTTTGTGCATTTAGTTAAACGAACGAACATGAACATGTGTGACGTTCATTTATGTTCGTAAATGTTAGTTGAATTACGTTCGTTTATGTTAGTTTGTTCGTTTACATTTGTTTATATGTTCAGTTAAATAATGTAGACCCAAACTTTTACCATTTCTGCAAATAGTTGGTTTTACCCATTTGGCCCGTTAGGAATAAAAACACAAGCCAAACAGACCCCCTCACAACCTTCATTAACTAGCTTAAACCAATAACTATTGCAACAGCAAACAGTAGCGATCTGGTCTTCCTTATGATCAAAAGGTGTCAGTTTTTTATTCAAAACCAGGAACTTATTAGTGTCCTAAAATCAAACCTAAGTGCATCATCATCTGTACTCACAAACTTGGGTTTGGTAAAGAGCAAAAAATGGCTATGACTACAAACTAGATATACTAAGATATGCTAAAACATAAAATTTGTTAATACTAAAAAAGAAACTACCTTTTGATCTTCCAAAGGCGTGCCTTTAACCGCAAGAAGTGCATTAATGGGAACACTCTCCGGGTGTGACGGGAGTGTCGCTAATGTATGCAACAATCCGACCCGGTCCTCTTCTGCTTCACCAAGCCCTATTATTCCTCCTATCATCACAACACAGATTCTTATCAGAAAGTGAAAATTTTATTAATCATCATGGACCAAAAGTTAGAACAAAATGAGCTAACCTGAACAAACATTAATCCCTGCTTCACGAACATGTTTGATAGTTTCGAGGCGCTCATCATATGATCTTGTTGTAATAATATTAGGGTAATACTCTCTTGATGTGTCAAGGTTATGGTTGTAAGCTGTAAGTCCTGCTTTCTTGAGTTCTAAAGCCTGCTGCTTTTCTATCATCCCTAAAGTACAACAAACCTCCATTCCCATACCCCTGCAGATATAAAATTATATGCTAATTATAGTTTCGGGTGTAAATTATCATGCAAATCATACAAGTTTCACAAAAATATTAACATAAAACAGTGGCTTGCTAGTTGCTACCTTATCACTTTCACATATTCAAGGATCTGACTAAAGTTGGTTTTCCTTCCTATTGTGTCTCTCCACGCAGCACCCATGCAAAACCGAGTGCTACCAGCCTCTTTTGCCTGCCAAGTACCAGTTATAAATAACAATGCAACATGTGTAAACAATGTGAATCTCAGACAATACTATTATTCACATCAGAAAAAACAATGCACCTTTTGTGCTGCTTCCAGAACAGCATCCTTATTCATGAGCTTTTGAGCTTTGACTCCAGTATCATACCTAGAAGATTGAGGGCAATATGAGCAATCCTCACTGCATCCGCCCGTCTTTATCGACAGAAGCGTACACTGCTGCACTTCACTAAAGTTTTGAGCATGCCTATGAACTTGAGCCTGAAAAACAATACCTTTTGTAAGAAAATTGCACATCACATCTACCATGCTAAGGTTAATTTGAGCTTAATTAAACATTCATGATAACCTCCTCATCCTTTAATCAAGTAATCAAACATGCTGGTAAAACGAACCGAATGTTCGTTAAACTGCTTGGCGGGAAGTTCTTCTAATAAACGAACGAACGAACACGAACAAGGAATTACATTCGCTTAACTAAATGAACGAACACAAACAAAGGTGTTAACTTTTGTTTGTTTATGTTTGTTCACTAAAGGTGTTAATACTTTTTAATGAATTTTCTAATCTTATCATATAGATTTAAGCAAATTATTAACTATAAGACAAAAAATAATATGAGTATTATGTGATAATTTCTATGTAAAATTAACATATGAATATTGAAAAAAGACCAACACCAACACCAACACAAACTTGGTAGCTGGACGGAACCGTAGACACTGACCATTCTCAGTTAGTCAAATAATAATAAAAACATTGTTTGCGTTCACAAACATTCATTTCCTTAATGAACGAACATGAAAAAGAAGTTATATTTGGATGTCAAGCTTTTCGTGAGCTGTCCAATAAAAGGTTAACTGGCGAAGTTGAACAAGTCCTTGTTCGGCTTGGTTCGATAAAAGACCTAATAACATCATGAATTAAACCTTATCAATTCATAGCCGCTTAATTCAAATATAAATTAGGCATTTCCTCATTCAAACAATAATAACATCATTTATTACTAAAGAAATGAGAAGAATACGAATTAGAGATAAAATGTATATAATGCGATATAATATATATGTACAGAGAGAGAGTAAAATAAAAGGTAGGTAGGTACTGACTCCATGAAAGAGAAGATCGAGAAGAGGAGAATCATAAACGGATTTGATCTCCTCTCGTTTCCAGTCGTTTCGAGGACCTTCTCGTATCGTTCGCTCTGCTTCAACTGCAGCCGCTGACGACAGTGAGCGTGGTTGCAGATCCAGCATCGACGATATCGCCCGTCGGTTTGGACGGATGGACCGGATTAGAATCATCTTCTTTCTTCGTTTTCAGTTCAGCTACCGCAAACAACGTCCTCCGGTGACGAATTAAGTAAAACACGCAACCTGTGTTGTGTTGCAGTCAGCTTCAGTTTGGATTTGGTTAAGTAAGCAGATGTGAGTTCAACCTAACTAGCATTATTTATGTTAAATCACATTTTGCAATGCACGTTTTTTCGGAGATTTAAGTCTGAATCTGAATACTACATCTGAATTTTAAGAAATGGTTCAAATGTCTGAAATCTGAATCATTAAGAGGTGGAGGCTAGAGACGAACCTCTAGTCGTCGGAGATGGAGCCTAGTCTCCGGGTTAGAAGTTAATGGAGGCCGGAGACAAACGTATGTTTGTTTTGGGTTAAAAGGTTTTCATACCCACTAAAAGCTCTTACTGGTTCAGATGCTATTAAGACGCTGAATCAGACGTTTTCCTCTATTCAGAGAAAAAAGGCAAAAACAAACAGGGCCTTAATATGGTCCAATAGAATGGGTTACAATTTTATGGTATCAAGTTTGAAGTCGAATTTAAGTGAGGAATTTTGTTTTGATGAGTCAAGTTTGAAGCATTAAAATTGGTATTACATTTTGCGGTGCCAAAATGTTTCTTTTACCTGGTTCAAATGACTCCGCGTCGAACACAGGCTATATATTTTTGCTAATAAGTTATAAAAACTCAAAAAACTAAGTTGAAATAAAAATTGATGGTTTGGTTTTATGTTTTCGAATCAAAATTTCGGTTCGGTTTTAGTTTTGCATGAACTTAAAACCGGAAAACCGGACCGAATTATAGAACTTTATTTTTTATTGAGTTTTAGTTAATTTATATTAAATTGATAAATTGTGAGATCCAAATATTTTAGCCCAAGTGTATAATAACCAGTGACGGAACTAGAGTTTTATTACTAAAGGGTCAATATAAAAAAATTATCTATATCTATACTATATATAATGCATGAGTGAAGGGTCTCTTAAATTTTAAGAGGTACAGTCACTCTTGATTAAAGTATAATTGCAATCAATTTTGAAAATCTAGAAGCAGTATAGTCTTTGCTTACTATGAGCATGTACGGTTGAAGTTTTTAACAATTTAGTTTGAAATATACTTACAATTACGGTCCTTAAACTTAAGGGTAAGTTTTGTTAACTTATTAAATAGTTACATATTAACCCCCTTATTCTAGACCAACAACCCCACGAAGTTTTAACGACAATAACTTTTTTACATGTTAATATTTTTTAAAAAAAATTACACCATAAAAACGAGCATTTTATTCTCTTTAATTTGAGTATGGTATTGTTATACTTATTAAAATTTAAAAAATAACATGTTACGTGACATGCAATTAGGGCCTCAACGGGTCTGGTGGACTTGGGTCATGTTTCAGACCGAGTTACCCATTCACCGACGAATGGTACACGTCCGACACCGCATTATATGCGTACAATAGTGAGGCCACCGCTAATTCGTTCGATGTCGTGTTTGAGCGTGTATCTCGCAGCATCGCGCGGGCACCAAGCTAGTATTCTTTAATATGTAACAACTATTTCTTTTAACTAATCGACATAGTGCATATCATAAGAACGATTGTATAATCGTTACTTTTCCTGAATTTTTTAAAAAAAGTACGTGAAAAAGAAATAAACGACAAACCCTAAATCAAATATAAAATAGTGTCAAATAAAATAAATAAAATGTAAATATATTAACCTAAAATCAAACTGTTAATAAAAAAACGTACAATGTTAGTTAATACGGAGTATCTTTTAGACATTTACCAACTTTATTGGTAAGAGAAAAGAGACAAATGAATAAAATGTAGGTTTTTTATACAACCTGAACCCATTATCTTCCTTGGCCTATCCTCACACATTTTTCAAAAGCTAAACCTAGCATCGCTTATTATGGTGGCCAGAAAATTGAAAATATATGAATCAATAGTTTCCGAACTCTTTTTTCTTGCTATTCTATCTATTTGTGAGGGTCAAAACATGTAAGAACGGTCATGGTGTCAATTACTCATGATAAAAGTTTGGTCGGCCGGAGGGTCCGGTGAACCCCGGACCCTCCTGTGGTTTCGTCGCTGATAATAACCATACATAATTAACTAACAAAATTTTTTTGGTACAAAGTAGTTATTTTTCGTAATACTTAGTTTTCATATCAAGGCTTTTAATGAGGCAACAAATTAATCCGGCATCGTCAGTTTATTTAATTGGTCCTGAAATACCAACTTAGCATCATCCTGAAGTATGTTGATAATGTGAATAATGAAAGATAATATGTTTGAGGGGAATTGTTGTGAAACTCTCTGTTATGCACTTAATACAGACATTATACCCCCATTAGTATCACATTCATTATAGAGTCGGTTTCAATCTCTATGTCTAATATATATAATTATATATGTCTTTTGTAAATAGTTACTAGCAGAAGTGTTCGCGCGTTGCTGCGAGTTACAATAGGGGTTTGGTCTGTAGCAGTTTGATTTGTTATAGTACGCTACGTCCCTGGTCTTTTTTAATTACAAGTTAATTATTATTTGTAATAGATGTTAGAATTTTCTTATAACTTTTTGGTCAACAGTCATATTAAGAAATTGATTGGACAAACATATTTTCGTTGACTCTAATTTAAAGATTGATGTTTGAATCAAATTCCAAGTAAAGTGTGTTTAATTATTACTTATTAGTAACCGGGAGTTTCAAACTATACAGTGAGTTTTAACCAACACTTTTAAATGCAAAAAATAATGAAATTTCAACTAATGTTGTTGTCTGTTACAGTTGAAGACACTCCATAAATTTTTTACGTCCACGCCTTAGAGCATATGATTAACAAACAAGATCCTAAATCAAAAAACTTGAATAATAAATTTCATAAACATAAAACAAAGAAGACAATCTCTTTAAGCACATCATGCATCGCCTAATAATCGTGTTTAGTAAGTTCAGTCCAAACTCATTTTTCTACTGTATGAACTTTATTATCTCATTCCTCGTTTAAAATTCTCCATTAAATAGATCATAACATCTTAATCATATTTGGTAGCTACTATTTTTCAAGAACATGAAGTTGAAGCTAAAACCAACAGAAATTCGAGTACCATCTTCTGTTAAAGTGTCTTCGAGTGGTAGAAATTGTTTTTGGTTTTGAAAAAGAAAAGAAAATGATCACAAGGCATGTGTAAAGTTTTTTGGTAAACCTTTTGTTTTGTAATAGAAAGTACATAGAGATATATACGTATGTGATATATGTATATATAGAGGGGAAAAGGGGTAATATTATTTAAAATGATGTACATATTCATTAAGCATGCGCTTCACAGTGGGTACGCGAGAATTAATACCAAAATAATAAATAAAATGAACTATAACTGGCTCAAGTTTATGGCTTTATGCATACAAGATTTAAAAAAGAGAAACAACTAATAGCAATGCGAAAATAATAAGCGCCAGTTGTTCTTGAAAAGCTTTAATAACAACTAAAAACTTAAAAGCTAAAAGGTCTCCTCCGCATAATTAGAGAACTCCATTTATATTATCATAACACCATGACAAAGTATCAAATTTAAATTCGGCCGTCAAACACAACCAACCCAAAGGAGATTGGTAACCGATATCAATTATAACAGCGGATGACCTACTTCTAAGCTATCACATCTCAATTATTACAAAATTCATAGTTCATATGGCATGACAACTCTCATCTCTCACCGAAATCAGTTATCACATTTAAATGTTCGGGTTTTCATTTAAATGCCTCTTTTGCCCTTTATTTAAAATTATTAAATTATTTGTTCGATTCGTTTCTATTCTTAAAAATAATTATATAAAAATGAAAATTTTAAACAAAAACCACCCAACTATATTTTTCAAATAATTCTGAATGAATTAAATTAAATATAAAGTACATAGATATATACACTTCAGATATTTAGTAGAGTTGGTAGAAAAATATCACATACATCAAATTGGAGATTGATCTTGACAATTTGTCTGATGTTGATGTCTTTGGTAACTCCAGACCAACGGAAATCCGGTTGAAATTTCTACTTTAGTTAACAGTCAATACATTATTTTGACTTTTTAGAGTTAGTTTCAATTTAAGAATAAAAAATATGCAAAGTTGGAATCAGTTATTAACCTATGGAATGTTTTAACAACATGAACCGGAATAGAGTGTAGTCCTTCAAATTTATTTACCCATATATGTTAATGACCAAAATAAGATTAAACTTGATAAGCTCATTTGACTTGCTTATTCTGAGAAGTAAATCATCTAACCTCGATTAGTTCACCACTGCATTTGATTGGCTATGAATATAATACTTTTTTTTTGTTTTGTTTATTCTAATATGTTACCTATTTTTTTTTCTTCTAACAATTATGGAGTAAAAGTTATAAAGTCAAACGGGTCAGAATGGGTGAAGCAACCACAAACAATTAAACATGGTTTTCTAATAAATATAAGTACATTACTAGTGATTAAAAACGATTTTTAAGGATAATAATCTAAATATGAAAACGATTTAAGACATCAAATCGCTAAAGAAAACATTTAAACATCAAGTGTTGTTTACTCGGTTTTGGGTGGGTTCAGGTCAGGTTCGATAATAGAGTTCAGGTCAATTGTTTCGGTTAAATTTCTGTAATTGATTAAGGTTAAAGCCGACACCTAGTTAAAATGAAAAAGAAAAAAAAGAAACAATGATGTGCTTGCGCGTGCGGCTTGTAAAATATAAAAGGATGGTAGATTGGATATTTAGCTTTTGCACAAGATCGTGTTTTAAATTTATAAAAGTGATTTCTACAAAGACTAAACACACACAAAATAGGCAAGTGTACCTATCGTATATGTAGAATAGTATTGGTAAGAACCAAGTATCGATCCGTGGACACAAAGGTTTCTAATAATAAATCGTTATTTTACTTTAATCGGAGGTTTTAATCATTTTGGGGTTAATTTTTGAACTTTTTATAACATGTAAATACTTATATATATAATATATAGGTGACCAAGACAAGAGATTCTAAACGAGTTATTCAATTATACGAAGGTTACCATCTAATATCTAGAATCCACTCCATTGTTCCTTGATGATTAATAGTTAAACATGTGATAGACTTGTCCTAATAATATATGATAGAATTATGATCCTCATTTTGGAGTCAACATATTCTATGACATAATGAATAATAGCATGCATATTTTCAAGTCCATCCTATGCTTAATAGCATGCTACCCCGAGAATGTCAATTTAAGTAGACAAGCAGTTGGTAAAGTAGAATGATTAGAATTGACTTCGATTTCTCAAATACCAATTCTAACAACTTCGGGTGGTTGTAGTTAACTCACACAACCTCCCCTTGGTTGATTTATGTAGGTTATAATTACACATTCCATTAACATGTGACTTCTTTAACTAATTTGATATCCTAAGCAAAGCCATTTTCGGATTACCAAGGTTTAGAGAAATACATCATAACTTATATCTCATCATTTCTAAGTACAATATAAGGATCCATGTTTCGATAATGTATCAAAGTGTTTCTATCTTTCAAGAACATGAATCGATCATGAATGATTGCCAATATAATTGACAATCACCAACTTTGAATTAGTATTTTAAGATGGTGAAACATTTCTCATCAAAAGATAATTGTAAGATAACCATGTACTTTACCAAACTAAACCACATGTTTTATATAATTATCAAGTAAAACAAAGTTTCTTCATAGATTTTAGATGGTAAATGGAGTTTAGCTCATAATGAGCATGATGATAAACATTAAGATGGATGATAATAACAAATACATGATTAAACTTGGAACAATCTAACCAAATGTAGATGAAGCTTCCTTCTTAATGATGATGATGATAGATGATGATGATGGTTGATGGTGATGACCTCCAAGCCTTCAAACTTTTCACGAAACCTTCTATGTGAGTGTTAGTGTGTGTTTTTATAAGAGAGAATCGGATATAACTCTTTTCAAGGCACACTCTTCAAATGGCACAAGTGCCTCTATTTATAGGCAATCTGGAGTGAGAAGCACGGCCCCGTGCTTAGTGGGCACGCCCCCGTGCATTTTTATGACATGTGCCAGATTTATTTTGTCGTTTCTGGAAGGTAGGCACGGCCCCGTGCTTCCTGAGGCACGCCCCCGTGCTTTTTAGTGACATGTGCTAATTCTTTTTGTCGTTTCTGGAAGGCAGGCACGGCCCTGGGCTTCCTGAGGCACGCCCCCGTGCTTTTTAATGACATGTGCTAATTCTTTTTGTCGTTTCTGAGAGGGAAGCACGGCCCCATGCTTCCAAAAGCATGGCCCCGTGTCCAGCTGTTCACTATTTTGTCTTTTCTTGTAGATTTTTTTGTCTTTTCTGAAAAGTGACCAGAAGCACAACCCCATGCTTTCAAAAGCACAGCCCCGTGTTTCCAAAAAGCACATCCCCGTGCTTCCAAAGGCACAGCCCCATGTTTCCTGAAAGCACAGCCCCATGTTTCCTGAAGCACAACCCCATGTTTTGCTGCTTTCTTTGGTTTTTCTTTGTTTTTTTCATTTGTTTCTTCGTTTGAGGCTTGGATTCACCTGAAAATACATTTTAACATGATAAGTAGTTATTTTAACTATATTATACGATAGAAGTTGCAGTTTTTAGAGATTATTTGATGCTAAAAAGATGTATATTTTTATATACATCAAACAACTTTTTGCGAGTTTCAGTTTTCTCGGGTTAGGTTGTTTAGGTTTCGTCGCCAATACTTATGATGAACAAAATTGTTTCTTTAAACAAACATACATAAACGTCAATAAACTAACATTAACAAACGTAAAGAACAGACGCAAAGTAACAAACCAAACAATGTTCGTTTATTTAACTAAATGAACAGAAAGGAAACAAACCAACATAAACGAATTTTCACAAACTTAATTCACAAACTTAAATGAACGAACGAAACAATGTTCATTCATTCAACTACATGAATGAAAATTTGTGTTCGTTAATTAAACCAGGCAACATAAACAAACTTCTCACCGAACGGTTTGCAGAACGTTCGGTTAGTTACTTCGTTTACAAGCCTAATCATTAAGTCAAACGTGGTAGGAGTTTTTTGGCATATTTCTCTTTAGTCAAATGCTCTGTTTATTACTTCGTTTACAAGCCTAACCCTTATAGAATCAAATGTGATGGAAATTTTTGGCATGTTTTGTTTTAGTCAAATGTTCGGTTCGTTACTTTGTTTGTAAGCCTAATCATTGTTAAGTCAAATGTGACAAAAGTTTTTGGCATGATTCTTTTTAGTTAAACGTTTGCCATGTTTCTTTTTAGTCAAATTCAATCAAACTTTTCAGTCGGAAAAAAGTGTACCTTCTATAGAATATCTCGAGTTTCATTGAATCATAAACGTATGTAACATAATTACGAAGAGTTAATGGAAACCTAACTATTTAACCCTCTTCGCGACGGGGGCCCAACAAAAGCTTGGTTGGTAGCAACTTGGTTTTTATGATACGGAAGTTTACCACCTATACAATTTCTAAAGTACAAGATATCAAAATACGTGCATACAATACAATCTATATAATTGACATCTAGTTGTAACTACAAAATTTCTTTCAATAATTAACAATGCCACTATATTTTTCTTGTTTTTCTTAGTGGCAGCATAACTTTATTAGCTAGATGGATGTTAAACAGGTGATGTTCACGAGTTGATAGGTTAATCCCGAACACAACCCAAACATGAAAAGCATATTCGTGGGTTGACCTGAACACATGCCGTTTAACCCATCAATTTATTGTTTTATCATGCCATACAATAAGAAAACATAATTTAGAAGTGTCAATGGATAAATGTTGCTGACCAAACACACACACACACACACAAACGTACATGAGAATGTTTACCATTTATTTGCACATGCAATATGTAGTGACCATTTCCATTATCAGAAGCCTACATAAAGAAAGTAAGAACTCGGATATTATAACCAACCTTCACAACAAATCATCGAGCACAAAATTAGAACCATCATATGTATTCTAACTGGCAAATCAAACACTTAAACTTGATTATACACTTCACTCAAACCGATAATAAAAAAAGTTAAATCATTAATTTAAAGTTGATATTTATTGAGCTCTTGTTATAAAAATAAGTCATCTGATTCTATCATTTGTTCGTCTTGATTTAATGTAACATTCAATTCCAACAAATCTATACAGTAGCACATAAAAGTATTTACAATAATGGTATGAAGTTATAAAACAACTTCAAAAATGTTATTTATATAAACTGGGTTATGAACTTTTTAATCATCTTATAAAAAACTTACAAGGTCTTTGGCTTTTCTTATGAACACTTAACGTCAAGAAAGGAAAAAAATAATATCTTTCAAGCCAAATGCTTGCAAAACACTTTTTTTCATGTACTTTTTCCATTTAGACGTTTGGTTAGTTTTTTCTAATCACCATATAATTTTAAATCGATTGTTATTAAAAAAAACTTGAAGGTATGTTACCAAAATTATACAAATTATGCAAACATAATGTATACATACATAGACGGCATACATATATCGCTTAACAAATACTATGTTCTAAAATCAGTTACATTTTGCTCAATTTTTAGTGCGCAATAAAAAAAGTTTAAATGTTTAATTTCAACACACAATATAAAACACTAAACAATTTTTTTTAAATTCATACACTAATATTGTCACGAGTTTACATTAATAATTAACCAAAAAAAGAAAAGTTGCAGACCACCTTCAATTTCAAAATCTTGACCACCCATGAAACCAAAGAAAAAATTATAAAGCCACTATCTTAAAGATTTTCTAGTAAAACCTTAACCAATATCATAAGAAAAATATGCACAATACATGCATACTTCACTTAATTCTCATTCAACTCTCTTGACTCCCAGTTACTCATACACATATGCTTAGGCTTTTCCATATGCAGCCCCAACACATCCATTGCAAGATCCTCCAAATTCAGCCTATGAAACTTCCCGGGTCACTTCTTTATCACCGCCAATCCAATATTTATACTTTTAGAACAATCCAGCCAATACTCATTCTTCAGCTTGAATATATCATTGTGAGCTTCAATTCCAACAAAAAATGAAAGCCATAGTTGATGCTTGATTTGCTACTACCCAATTGAAGGTAAGTATTCAGTTGTAAACTGATTTTGGACTTAGTGGTATTTATAATAATCTTGTATATATTTTAAAAGGCCTTTGGTTTTCTTATGAATGCTTAACGTCAAGATACCATTTAGTGTTATACGCATTTAGTTCTATTAATTGCCCTTAAAGGTTTATGAATCAATTGAACGTTATGATGAAAATAATAATATTGATGGATGATGACACTTTAATGAGATTAATTGTTGGCACCATAAACCTTAAAGGATACAAGAGTAAATACACAAAACATGACGCTTCATAAACTTGTATGATACGCTTGAAGAATGAATCGATGGATTGGTAAATTACTTTTCTTGCCCAATTATGAAATGACTCTTTTGTCCTTGTCATGTAATTATGAAATCACTTTGTTGCCCATCACTCTTTCTTTAGATATAATATAGATATAGATAAGCACACATTAATCAAATGTCTTTCACTCTCTATTCTCTTTACTTTATAACAGTTTTCACCTCAAAAATTTTAAACCTAGATAGCATACCAAAAACCAAACATGTATGATTTTCAAAAACTTTAAAACATTTGGTTTAAGCCCAAAACAACCCCCAGGCCCCAACGTATGGCCAGGACCTCCAAACCGCTCGTCGCTCGAACTCGCTCGGCGCTCGCTTAGAAAATGCTTGCTCGTTTTTCGCTCGATTGAAAACGAGCCGCTTTGCTCGGTTCGGTTTGTAAACGAGCCAAGCAACGAGCAAAGGTTTGCTCGGTTCGGTTCGGCTTGAATATTTCTAATTTATTTTATATATAATTATATATGAACAAATATATAAATATATAGACAAAAAACATAAATATAAGCTTACAATTATTTTTACCCTTTAAAAATTTTCATATTCCGTCAATTTTATAGTTTTATTTGTTCGCTTCAAATTTAGAATACTAGAAGTTTGTTTACATGATCATTATATCTCACTCCAAACTTATTTTCAATAAAAATTTACAATGTATTACACGTTTGTCTAAAAACTACTAATTTATTAATAAAATATATTATTTACAACCTTCAAATTTGTTTTTTATTGAAAATTTAAAGTGAAAAAGAAATAAATAGTGCTCGAAATCGCTCAACGTTTAATCGAAAAATGCTCGATTCGATTTTCGCTCGTGTCGATTTTCGCTCGGTTCGAATTTCAGTCGTTCGGTTCGGTTGTAAACGAGCCAAGCAACGAGTTAGCCTTCGCTCGGTTCAGCTCGGCTCGTGAACAACCCTATATATGGTTGTGTCCGTGTGTTTATATGTATACATGTGTGTCAACAAATACATCTTCTCAATATTTCCTACAAAATAAAGGGACTAAACGCCTATAAGTTTGTATAAAGGGACAAGCTTATTATACAAGTGAGCTTCACATGCAATAATAAGTTTGAAGAAACTTTTGGTTCTATAATACATTTCACATCATCGTTAACTTTGTATGATCTAACCAACTGAAACAATTAAAAATCTTTAAACCCGATCATCGGTTTTTAATGCGGAAAACGGTCCCAATTTTTTCAACTTTATATGAACGATGAAAAACTTGTGTATAATATTATAAAAATAGCCATTACTTGTTTAACAAAACATTTTATAGTAGTGCATTTATTATATATATTATATTATATATATATATATATAAATATTGGATTTTAGTGCCACAAAAAAGCTCCATTCCAACCATTTAAGTAATTATTTAGAAAACATTACCAGATATTATTTGTTGCTTTGGTGGTCTCCCAAGCATTCCTTGAAAGTTATTCAACAAACTGTTTTGCTCGGTTTCGAAACCCACTGAGTATTTTTGTTCTTTTTTGACTGCTTAACTTTTGTTCTTTCTTTAGAAGATAAATGACGTTTAATTAATGCTTTGCCATGTGCAGTTTAAAGTATACTTTCTAGTGAGTGGTTTAAGCATTTTTAACTAAAAAATCACATACGTTACTTTCTTTTAATTGTATGTGATTTTTAACATACTAAATTATGTTAACGATTTAGTAGTGTTAGTATCGCTACCGGACAAATTCGCAATGGTTCAATGTTGTATCGCGTGAATTTTTTAATATGTTAGTTGTATCTTAGCATTGACGAGTTTATTTATATTTTTGTTTAGTTCTAGCATCGTACCAATATCGATCGAATTCACTTCAAGCCTTCAACTAGCAGTCACACTGTGTGTGTTTTACCAACCGACTACACGTCGTTTTAGACATATTTATTTTATAAGTCTATTCAATTGTCAACACTATTTTAACCGTTTACTAAATTTCTTTTTCGGTTTGTCGTCACCATAATGCATCTAACCAATACCGACCGACCATGTGTTTTGCACCGTCGCAACGCGGCGGTTTATTACCTAGTATAAGATAAATATTGGAATGTTGGTGACACAATTTTTTGCTTTGAAATTTACCTAGCCTTTATATACAATTATTTCCAACCATCAGTAATGTGTTTCTATTGCTCTGATGGCCAGGTGTGGTATATGCTTTAGGCAGCTTTTAATTTTGATTTCTTTCTCTCGCAGGTTCGAGACTTTTTCATTCTGGTTGGTACCATATTTTTTTCTTTCCAATTATTTCAATACATTAGTGGATCAATCAGCATATTGGTCCTAACTCCTAAAACAAGATTGATATCTTCTATGTTATGTTTTCCTAGCTTGTTTATTTATGATTACTTTTCATTGTTATAACACAATACCGACCAAACTCGTATTGGTTTATCATCGTAAAGGCACAAGCTTTTTATTTATTTTAAACATGTTAGTTTGTTGTGTTTGGGTGTTGACGAATTTATTTTCTTATTTAGCTCCGATGTCGTAACTAGATACCGTCCGAATTCACGTCGGTTTGTTGTCGCAACGTGCATGTTTTGTATTCTTTTTTTTTTTCGTTTTAAATACTTTAATTTGTTGTGTTTGTATGTTAACAAATTTGTTTTTTTTTATTTTGTTCCAATGCATTAACCCGATACAAATCGAATTAGTGTCGACTCGCAGTCGTAGCACGCATGTTTTACCAGCTGACTACACGTTGCTTTATAATATTTTTTATCATAAGTTATATGAGTACCGCCAATAAATACTATTATGTGCTTTTACTTTTTCTGGGTTTATTATCGTTACTGTTACGAACCTAACCGATGCAAACCAAATTCGCGTTGTTGCGCTGCCGCAATGCGGCGGTGTGTTTCCTAGTTTTGATAATTCATTGTTAAGTCAGCTACCACTAACACATAATACAAAAATTCAAGATGTGTTCTTCATTTTCAAAAGCTTGATCCTCACACCATCTAAATTTATGGCACGACAATGTAAAGATTAGTATAATCATTACATAAAATGCAAAAATTCAGCATACAACGCGGGCGTAAAACTAAGAATAAAGTTTTCCATCATAATCTCGGGCATAAACACTCTGATCCAACTTGTTTTTACCTAGGATCGCGTAGACTACACTTGCGCCCTGGTATATACAGAATAATTAAGAGCCTTATATAAGCTCAAATTATCAACTTTACCAAAATTTCATTCCATTTTATCCGTTAATGGTTCCATGACTAGGCTAGTGTCATTGGATCATCTTCATAATTAACCTTCATCCAAATTATAAGTAATTCAAATAAACGTAGTATCAATATCATTTCACCCGTAGAATCTAATGCACGTTTCTTGTAGGGGTAACATCCCGAAAGGAGCATTGGTGCGAATGATTTAACATCGCTATGCTAAAGACAAAAGGAATGACCGTTTAGTAAAGACAAAAGGACAAGATAATGGTTGTAGAGAAGAAAGGACAGTCAGACCACTCGGTCGGCCATGAAGAACAATAATACAATCTGAGATGCCATATTGTCTCTATAAATAAAAGTGTATAACTGTAACAATACTATTATGATTTATCAACAATACAATGCACCTTTAACTATGTGTTTTACATAGTATCTTATACTTGTCTCAAAATATCACTCATATTATATGTTATCAAAGCTGGTCTTGATCCATAATCATAAAGAATCAAGATTTGCTTTTGCATTTCTCATATAAACTTTGCTTATAGTTATATGGATGGAGAATGTGTTAGTCACCGTCGTTGTATGAAAGATTGTATGTTAAATTATGTTCCAACCCTTAGACTTCCAAGCTTCACAATATATAAAAAGCTTACAAGTTACAAGTCAATGCACAACCTTTGGTATTTTAGCATCTATCTATCTATTTTAATAAAATACTACAACTTTTGCCACTTATCAAGCTTATAGCCCTCCTCATCTTTTTTAAATAAATTTTCATATATGGTCCTTATCTTTTAAATCATTTCAATATATGAATTCAAGTTTATGTTTATTAAGGGGGTATAAGCTATTTTTAAGTGTTTGGATTAGCTTATATTCTACAAGTTAATTATGTGTTAATAAGTTGT
This sequence comes from Bidens hawaiensis, assembly GCF_021521415.1. Classification (NCBI taxonomy): domain Eukaryota; kingdom Viridiplantae; phylum Streptophyta; class Magnoliopsida; order Asterales; family Asteraceae; genus Bidens; species Bidens hawaiensis. The sequence continues at coordinate 2,090,985 of NW_027491042.1, forward strand.
TAAACCCACCGTTCTTTAATTTGTTAGAGTAACAAGTTGCTTCAATAATTACTAATCAATCACCTCTTGAGGACAAATAAGTAACTTGCAACTTTACACAAATAAGCTTTTTTAAATAAGCTAAAACACCATCTTCACATAAGCGCCTACAAATGAGCTTATATAAGTTTATAAGCATAAGTTAAAAAGCTAAACCAAACACTAAGTTATATTTATTTTGTAAAAAAAGCTAAAAATGCTATAAACTTTGTTAAAAAAGCTAGGCCAAACACCCCTTAAATGTAATTACTAACTTATTCATTCATTAACATTACTGGTGAAATAAGAAAAGTATCAAAATTGAAGTTGCAGACCTGTTAGAATAAAATTTAAAGTCTCAAGTAATTGCAAATTAAAAAAATAAAAATAAAGGTGCATTATTATCGAAAAATTTGGTATTTGTATGGTAAACTACAAATTGTTTTTAAGCAGGGATTCAAACAGTAGTGCATAATTTTTTTTATATATGATTGGTTTCAAATTTTGATTTAAAATTTTCTCATATGCATTTGAACTCATGAAATATGTATTTTTCTTAATTTTCTACAAACATTTTGTATAAATATTATATATATATATATATATATATATATATATATATATATCTTGATGTTTAGCATTAAATCATTGAAGTTGAGTAGTATAATTATAATCAATATGCATAACGATTTTATTCTATGAGCTATTTGTCATCTATTTATACGACTTTTTTTTGTAGTATAAATGGTTTTAGCAATAAGAAGATCAATATTTAGTTTTCAATATTTTCTTACACAACTCAGACCAAACTGTTTTAAAAACATATTTTTTATGACTTGATTTATATTTTTTCTATCAATTCAAATATATTGACCAAACTGTTTTAAAAACATATTTTTTATGACTTGATTTATATTTTTTCTATCAATTCAAATATATTTAATTTAATATGCCTTATAAGATAAATTACCTAATTAAAAGCATTTGATATTTTAAACCAAAAAATTTGTTTCAATCTCATTCCATTATTTTCGTTTTCCAAAAATCATTTAGGATATTGAAACCTAGAATATCGTTTTCAACAATTATTTACACAATTCCTATATTATGTTAACTTATTATTTTTATTTTTATACAAATACAAAGAATCGAGGTTATGTTGGTTTGACATGTTGGTTAGTACATAATTAAAGTATTTATTATGGTTTATCTTCAAAATAATAAAAATAAACAATCGATTCATTATATGTGGAATGAGAACAATCGACTTGGATTAAATCCTGATAACGCCAACGACTAAGGCTTGGCTTTTAATACCTAAAAATATATATGATTTAAAAACTAAAAGTTTATTTTTGTTGACCCGAAACTTAGAATTCTGAACCAAAAACCAATCCGAATTGCTTCGGTTCAGGTTTGGGTTAGTATTTCCTTGGGTTCGAGTTTCTCGGGTCGGGTTAATTTGGATTTGGGTACAGGTTTTCTTGGGTTGAGTTTTAGGTTACGAGTAAAAGTGACAGTCCTACTTCCAGCTATTATATATAGAATCACTACCTTCACTTTATGCAACTTTAAATCTTTTAAAATTCTTCTAACTCAGAATAATCACTATTATTTGAACATGATTATAATGTTAGTATGTATTTGTCATTTTTCTGGCAATTACATTCATATGAAATGAAACAAATCATTTTGTTATGGTTTAATTTTTGATTTTTATGTTGCTTGATTATATAATTTTTAATTGTAAAATATAAATCAATTAAAAATTTGTCATACACAAAATGTTAACGACAACAAGTTTATCATGATCAATTAATTTCAAATTTTAAAGATTCTAATGATGATTATAACATCAAAGTGTAGGTAATATGATTTTTGGGGTAATCATGTTTTTTTTGGATAAACATGAGCAGATGTTCTCAAATGACATCATATTAATTGATTAAAAGTTATGATATTTTATGTGTATGAATATTTTTTTAATAATTTCATGGATATATTATCATTTATCTAGAGTTTGTATGTATTTAGAGAACCTTTTTTTGTCACACGGACAACTATACGTGGATATATCAAGAGTTATAAGCAGACCTATATGTTACATTATTAAGAGTTACAACTTACAAGCAGACATGGACTAAAAATTTTGATTTTTGGTAAACAATGTATATCTACAAATACAATCACAAGTGTAATGTAAAAGGAAGTTTTTACTTATTTGCAACATATTTGTGTAATTTTAGTTATCTAATTTCTGTAATTTTAATGTTAATAGTAATTGTATTAACAATATATGATCAATTTGTTGAATATATTTCACTTAATGATTAAAGTCTAAACTTTTCATCAATTACTCGTGTAATACATGGGCCTCAAACTAGTTTATAATATATAACCATGTCATTTGAAATTACCACACGGATTCTACAAATGCACCAACATGCTCATTATTTAGGTTTATGAATTTGGAACAACAATTAATCATGAATTATCATGTATTTTATGTTATTATTCTTTTGTATTATTTTTTTAAGTAAATAACACACGTAGCACCAAACTATTAAATGGTGTTACTATAATTAGTCATTATGTGTAACTTTGAATCTCCAAACAGGTCGGGACCGCGAGACACGGTAACGTTGTTGGTTGGCCGAGACGAAACTGTATGAAGATATCGAGATTCCAACTCTATCAACCTCTTGGTCGTCCTTTAGCTCAAGAGCATAATGGGCCGGTCTTCAATTGAAATGTCATTCGTGATGGATTATATTCAACCTGGAATTTTTTGCCTATTGGGCTAGTAAGTACATTGAGGAGTGGTCCAACAATCTGGCCTTTGTATCTTCAGTCCATTCCAACTCAAAACATTGTCTGGATTATGACCTTTTAGATATACAAGTCTTGTATTCCATGCCCATTCTCTAAAATTATCAAACCCGTATAATTTAGAGTAAATTTTGAGAAAACCATCAAAATCACCTCTCCAATCTATTCCCAATTAAACGGATGAGTTATATGACAACTAAAGCAAAAAACTTAAATATATGGTCTCACTACCATATAATATATCAAGTTATCAACCATCTTCCAATCACCATATACTATATAATAAGACAAACGAAAAAAATAAGAATAAAAAAAATTCATGAATATAAATAGGAAATAGAATGTGAAAGATTTTTGAAAAATAATAAATAAATTTATAAAATTATAGTTTTTAGCTATATTATAGGATAAAATATATGAAATGGACTGAGCTGTGAATACTCTAACGAACATCTTCCATTTTGTTTACTGTTAGTTGTTACACATGAAAAGCCATCTTTACCCCTATTTATATTTTAATTCTTTTCAACTACATCTTCCTTTTTGCCTATATGCCAATAACTTGTCATTGGTGTTATGATATTCCAATTAAGAACATTGACTGATTAACATCAATATTCTGCAAACTGTATAAACCAACCCAAAATGCTCATCCGCCATCCCGCAAGGAAAGAACACACAACACACGCATCGAAACACGAAAAACTGCACTGCACCTCTAACACGTACACACACACACAAATAAACACCACTTATCACGTCAAAGGTGGGAGCCGAACACACCAAACATACGCGCTAACATAGTAATTTACTCTTATTACTATTACTATTACTACTACTACTATTATTATTTTACTTCAATGTTATATTTGTTCTCCAAATTATTTCTTTTTTCACACATATAAAGACAAGAACCTGAAATTGAATTAAAAAATAATAAATAAATAAATAAAAAGACTAGATAACTATCAATTTTAAGTTCTAGATAACTATCAATTTTCAGTTCAAGATTTGCTTTCATTGAATGACCATAATTTACATACCATCAATCAATTTTCCTCAGCTGCCAAAACTTGGAATTTAAAGCTTGATAAGTATATATATTTAGTTAAACTAGTCATAACTGATGCAACTGTTCTACATTTTCTTGTTCAAAAACTACAATTTGCAACCCCTCAACAAAAATTCAACCATCCATCTCAAGGCCAAATTAACTTGGATTTCTTTCATGTGATGATTTATTTAACAACATATCTAGTTACATAGTCTAACTGTACAAGCTACCGCTTGTGCCCAATATTTTAGTCTTGCTTTCACATCTTCAGGACGATCACCTGCAACAATTTGTATATACCGTTATGTAACAATTACAACAAATAAAAACATATTAGTAAATGCTATTTCTTTATATAAATAATAACTTATAACTCAAAACCAAATCTCTCTTTATACAAAAAGATTATAATGATAAAGCTAATTATTTAAGTAATGATGTTTGATTAAGTCACGAAACATAAAAACTTTCTATGGTGATAAGTTACAAACTTATCCTCTCACATATAATAAGTAATCCCAATTCCCAAACACATTTTTCTAGCTTTTCATAAGTTATATTCAAACTAAAATTATAGAAATAAATCAAATACTATGACTAGATAATAAACTCACCAACTTATACACAAACCCTAACAAGTCATTTAACAAAACTTTGAAAAAAAATAATACTCCCTCCGTCTCATTTTAAGTGTCTTAGTTTGAATTTTCAAGTCTTTCTTTTACAACTTTGACCGTAAATATTTTTGTTCATGTCATATAATACTTGATGAAAATTATATCAATGTAAAATATATTTAAAACTCAATCCATTCATATAATTTTCATCAAGTATTATATGACACGAACAAAAATATTTACGGTCAAAGTTGCAAAAGAAAGACTTGAAAATTCAAACTAAGATACTTAAAATGGGACGGAGGGAGTATAAAAAAACTGACCAGTGCTAGAAATCTTCCAGTTAGCAATCGGAGGTGGTGAGGAAATAGGTTCATCAGCCACCGGAGACGACGGTGACATCTCCGGCGACTTGTGGTGTTCATCAAGAAACTTCTGACTCATGGAATAACACAACTCCAGTGCCGGCAAAGTGTTACAAAGCTCCGGGATCTCATTGTAGCTAAACCCAAACCCCAAATCCAAACACCCTTTAAGCTCATCAAGATCTTCATCAGTTAAACTTTTAGCCCTCACAAGTTCATCTTCATCAGATGTCTCTACATACCCTTCAAGAAACACTTGGTTTTTCTTTTTCCTACTGGTGTTTTTGGGCCATGAGTCTTGTTTCTTGAAGAACCCATGTTTTGTTTGGTCTGAGAAACCGAGGTTTGGGTGTTGGTCTTGTTGAAAGACAGATCTTGTTGTTTCATCATCATGTGAGTAGCTACCCATGGTTTGGTTTGTTTGTTGCTTACGTGGGTGAAAAACTAAAAGTAGTTGGATTATGTGAGGGAGAGTTGAGGGCTTTTAAAGGGGAAAAAGTTCACTAACTACCCCTTATTTTTTATTATTTTTAGTCTTTTACAACTTAATTTAAACTAATTACTACCAAAAGACAAAAAGTTATGGCCAAGTGTCTGAATCAACCAATATCGATGCATATTATAATATATAAGCAAATTTAAAAAGTTGTTAGATATAGCCGGCCATCCCCTGGGTATTTTGGTGGGATGATAAAGTGATTTAGGTGTAGATTACAAGGTTAAGGGTTTAATCCTTGTAAAGGACAAGACAAAAACAGATATATACGAAATAGGTATTATGGAAAAGATAATGCATGCCTTTTTTAAACCTAAATTATTGATTTTTTTTAAATAAATGCTTATCAATTAGTTATCCATTTGTAAATAGTCTTTTAAAGGTTAAGAAGAAAGTTATATAGTTGTGTGAGACTTGTTTTAACGTATGTAATCCAGATATTGGAGGATGAGGGATGACGGTGTGGAAGATATGGGAGGAGAGACAAGGATGGACATTGTAGACGTGGTGAGGAGAGTCATATGTGAAGGGAACACAACTAGTCTATATGATAGTGGGAAATGAGAATTCCACGAATGTATGTACGTGGAAGATGAGAGAAAACAGGGCGACTTATGGATGGTTTCGGAGCAATCCTTATATGAAGGCATGTAAATAAAGGTCAGCCCTTTGATTTTTTATGTTCTAAGCATTTGCAATTTGAGGGTCCTATAGTTCAATATATACGAGTATTAGTAAGGTAATGGTATGTTACAATAAAAGAATTGGGCATGCGTGTTAAGTGATCGTGAAAGTTGGCTATATGGTTCCTAATTTTCACAAGTGAGCTTAGAGATTCTTGACAGTTAGATCTTTTGTGAGAGAATGTTGCATTCCGCGGTGATGCAAGAGTAGAATTGTACAAGATAAACAAGTAACGAAGGCGGGAAGAAACATTTAGTTCACATCAAAACTGGTATACTAAAAAGTGGCTAATTGTTATAGCATATAAAGTGAACAAGAACAATAACATAGAAGAGATTACAAGGTTTAATACAAGTTAAGAATCATTTCAAGTAAAATTGTGTATATGAAGTTCTGAATTTTCAAGATATAATATATGACACGTAATACGGTTACACATGTTTTAGTTCATTTATTTGATAGTCAACAACACATAAAACAACATGTATATTAAGCTTGATAAAATTCAAATGAGTTTTAATAAAAAGAAAAAAACGCGGTTTCAAAAATTCCTTGGTGAAGAAGCCTAAATAAAAGGATTTTATTATTAAATTACTCATGATTTTATCTACTTTTCTTATATTATGGTAAACGAATAGATAAATGGTTATTCAGTTTTTTATTATTTATAAGTTATTATGGATAATAATTAAATGGGAAGACATGTGGGACTTGGTGTAAGAAGAAAACACCAAAGTAGTGAAGCATATAAAATAAGAGAGACGACAGCTGTGAGAGATGTTGAATGGCATCACTCATAATCATGAGGATCTGACCATGACACGTGTCGCCGACATGCGGCTCCAGCAGTCCCGCCCATGTTTCTACTGGTGCTTATCACTTTTGTCCATTTATGCTCTCACGACAACACAAAAACATTTTAGTATTTTACCCTTATCCTTCATTGGCTACCAAGATAGGTGATTCATGCCAATTACAAATTTATCAATTTTATTTTAAACTGAAATAATAAGATTCGATCGGATTTAAAACCGGATAAATGTGATATTTAATACTAGACTATTCAGTAGCATACATAGAACCAAACCGACATAGGGTATGGCCCTAAATAGTGGACTCCTGCCCCGACATGTTGTTATGATCCGAACATAAAAGCATGTAAATTTATTAGGGATATCATGTGTAGGGGTGAGTAAATTTCGGATGCCCGAATACCCTAAACCCGACCCGAAAATACCCTAAACCCGACCTGTTTTTATGTTTTTCGGGTCCTCATCGGTTCAAGATTTCGAATGATTTCGGTCTCGGGTCGGTTTTTCGTTTTTACCGGTCCTCATCGGTTCAAGATCAAATTTGTGTTTAAGAGTAATTCGTATTTCCGGTTTGTATGTTTATTGTGACTATAAAATATTAAATGTTAGAAACAAAAAAATATGAAAATTTTATGGTTTATTTCGGATTATTCGGATATTATCCGAATCCGATCCGAATCGAATTCGGATCGTATATGAATATTCTTTGTCACACCTCAACCTACGACGAAAATGGTGTGAACTGATTACTTACAGCTCACAAAGTATTATCATACAATTTAAATATGAATTTCTAATTTATTTATTTAATTCAAAATTTCAATCAAGTACATAAGTTCAAAGCAAATTACAATTTAATCCCAAATTAACATAAGTAGTCTTCTTTTTATTTTATCTTAAGGCATCTATAAATCTTTCTTCACCTTAGCTTCAAACCAAAGTATAACTTGCAATATGGGTAAAGATAAATATATTTTGTAAACAAATGTTGAGTGAGAAAATCACCAGTTTTCGACACTAAATACAATGTAAGATAAAAACTGCAAACAATATTGTGAGTATTAGCAATTAAATGAAAACAAGTAACTGGTGTCGTTTAGCCATTGCCTAGCGAATCAGGCATTGGCTAATAAGACGACATGCTAGAATCAATGATGGACCTCTCTTAATGCTAGAATTAAGCAGATAAGCAATTAGCAAATAAACATTTAATTTTAATAGATCAACAATACCATAATCATGATTTGCTAGTATGGATAATACGTAGTATGAAAAATAAGAATAGATACACATAAAGTCCCCAAAGGTATTTTAAAACAGTAAAAAGGGAAGTGATTACTCACCTTATTGGCTAGGCGAGTAAATCGAAAATTACAATTAAACGAGTGAAACTAGCGTGCCAAGTGATCTGACACAATCAGACCTGACACTTATACAAATGAAAATCGAGTCAAAACCAAGAACATAGCCGTTGGAATCAATCCAAACGGGTGTATAGAACTCCGGTTTCATTAATTTAGTCGAAAATAGGAAATATATGGCAAAATTAGCCATTGTACTTCCGTAAACGCGATTTTTAGTCGTTTTAAGCTGTTTTAAAAGTTTTGAACCATTGTTTGGCGAGTTTGAAAGTTAAGAAAATATAAATCAAGTTTAACCAAGTTAAATACTAATAAATACAAAATTTAAATAATTCGAAAGATCTGAATTACATTCTGAGTCGGGTTATACATAAACGAATTCAAATACAAAAAAACCTTAGATGTTACATTCCTCGGATCGGATCGGATTTCGGATAGGGTCCTAAAATTTTCAAATCCGAATAAACTGAATAATCTGTTATCCGATCCGATGAACACCCATAGTGTAAACACTCATCATTGACTTAAATAAGGAGTTAATTACAGTTTGCACCTTTGTGGTTGGCACCGTATTGCCGGTAGCAACCCTTGTATCAATTTTTTGGCATCTGACACCCTGACGTTGCAACCCCTGTATCCGTCAGATAACCGTTTTGAAATTCGATATAAAAAACTACTATACCCCTTCCCCCTTGTACTTTTCATCCCTGTGGTGTTTAAACATATAAAGTTTGAGCCCTCATTTATTTTTCCCTCAAAATCTGAATAATGTTTGTGACCGTTGTGTTTAACATTGTGTTTGACCATTGCGAGTTTGACTTTGTTTGACCATTGCATGCATATATTCCACAGACATTGCATTCCTATTCCATACTACATGGTCAAAAACATTATAATTAAGCATATAGGACATGTTGTTGCATGATCAGAAACCATGGTTAAGATTTAGGATATGCTACTGATTAACTAACTTAGATGAACAACCAATTAGAGACTTATACCGTCATTAACATAAACTAATATAATTAACATAAAACTAACATTGAACTTTAACCTTACCAACATAGTATTTACATGAAACTGATTTAAACATATACACACAGCTTTAAACACACTTACACCACTAATATACTAAATATAGCACAAATTAACCTGAATTGATAATTATATAGTAAACATTAACATTCATTATCATAATATACATATAAGACAAAAGTCATAAAAAGTTATTACATTAAACCTAATTAAACCACGATCAATGTAAAACCATGATCAAGATACAACATTGGTCATACTAAAAGCATAATTCATAAAGTTAAAATACAAAGGACAACAAAAATGAGAAGTGTGAGAAGAAATCAAGTCCATTGATTTGAATGGCTGAGATTAATTTAATAAATAAAAATTGATAGAAAGGGCATGAAGGTAATAACCCATATTTGTTGACTTTCCCCCATCATTTTAAAATGTCCATAACTTTTTCATACGACATTATTTTTTAAAAAAAATTCACCATAATAATAAGCGTTTTTTTATCTTTAATATGAGTATCATATTGTTATATAAAAATAAAAAAAAATTGATTGATTTTTTTTAATTGTGTTTTTTGTTGTTCATTGTGTCTTTTAGTTGAGTTTTCATATGAAATGTATTATAGATTTTTATCATTATATTTTTCAATTGGTACTTATATTAAAGACAAAAATTAAAACAAAAATTACGTCATTGTGTCGTTTTGTTCGTCATTAACTTTTAGTCATTGTGTAATACGTTCATTGTCTTTTATTCGGATTGACATATGACAAATTCATTTAATTTGAGAAAAATAGTATTGCGTTCATAATATATTACGTTCAAGTCATTGTGTAATATGTTGTTTCCATTGTGTTTTACGTTTCAAGTCATTGTGTTATATATATTTACCATTGTGTCTTACGTTTTAAGTCATTGTGTTATACGTATTCACCATTATGTCTTACGTTTTAGGTCATTGTGTTATACGTATTCACCATTGTGTTTTACGTTTCAAGTTATTGTGTAACATGTATTAATCATTGTGTTTTATGTATTAGATAATTTGTTGTTATTTTATCATTATTTTTACATATTATTATTACACAACGGTGTTATTAGTATTTAAAAAAACATAATGATGAGTTGAAAGACATAATGACGAAAAAACACAATGACGAAAAAGACACAATGGTGTGCGAAAAGACATAATGACGAAAAAAGACACAATGATAAGCGAAAAGACACAATGACGAAAAAAGACACAATGATAAGCGAAAAGACACAATGATGTGCGAAAAGACACAATGATGTAATTTTTGTTTTAAATTTTATATAACAAAAATCATACTCATATTAAAGATAAAAAACGTTTGTTATTATGATGAATTTTTTTTTAAAATATCATACAAAAAAGTTATAGACATTCTAAAATGATAGGGGTATTAACATGTGTCTTGTATGTGGAGAGAGAAAACATATACAATTACCTCTATACCATTTTTCTTTTGGTCCCCACTTGACACATGTCAATTATTTATGGCTTCTCACATTTCTCATTTTTGTTACCCTTTGTAAAATAACTTGACCCTGCTATATTATACCTACTCGCTAAACTTCCAGACTCGTTCTAGTCGTAAGGTCAAATTCAGGGCCGATCAGGTCTCAAAACCCTCTTAAAGTAGCATCTAAAGACTTCCTTCATGAGATTTACCCTAATTCATCCTACAATTTTATTAAAATTCGATCAATTTCATTTCAAAAATCGTTTAATCGATTATAGAAATCAACAACGAACCTATGAATAGTGAGGTCTCGATGATTGTTTGGTATCAGAATGCCACATGACGACTAGAGCTTCTGACTTGATCGCTAAGGGTTGCATAGTGCAAGCTAAAAGACAACTCTAGGGTTTATAAGCTCATATGCCGCAAAATTACCAACATACCCCTCGATCATATTAAATTAGATGGTCAAATTTAACATTGTCTGACGGTATGGTTGAATTTGCCACACCCTGCAGCCGTCAGGTTGTCAAATGCTAAAAATCCTAAAAATCGAAGACAAGTTTTGCGACCAGAAAATCGTGCTGACCACATGGATGCAAACTGCAATTAACTCTAAAATATAATTGTTTAAATATATGATATTCATTAATGCATAACAAATTTTAAATTAAAATTTACATTATATAAGTAGATATTGTTGTAGTTATGATAGTTAAGACGGTTAAGTAAGCAAAATATATCATTGTATCTACGAAAAATGAACGGCATTTTTTTTAAAAAATATGTGTAGGCTTGATTAGAAGGAAGAAATTTTTGAAGAAGTAACATAATGATATTATTAAAATATATCACTTTTAACAAAATTAAACGATATGCTTTTTAATAATTAATGTTATCACAAATCATGATGTTGCTTAATGTACTTGTTGAAGCAAGTATAGTCAAATGTAGGTATTTAATGTTTGGAATATTGGATTTTAATAATCTCTATTAAATTATATTAGTCGATAATAATCTGTATTCGTTTTATCGTCACTGGCGGTCCCAAATTCAAAAAAGTTGACCCCCAATGGTTCCCGTTAAAAATGACTTAACGTCGTTATAGTTTTTTTTGAATTTCAAACCAATGTTTTAGGGCTTTTGATCATTAGGAGGATACGAGTCGATTGGTGTAAAACTTAGCTCGAAACAATGATCCAAACGACTTGATTTTGGTTAATTGTAAGTTCAAACACCCTAATTAAAGCATTTTTTTCGTCATTTTGAAGCACTATTTCAAACTAAGTTTTACACCAATCGACTCGTATCATCCTAACGATCAAATGCCCTAAAACTTTGGTTTGAAATTCAGAAAAAACTATAACGCCGTTAAGTCATTTTTAACGGGGGACCATTGAGGACCAACTTTTTTGTATTTAGGACCGCCAGTGGCGATAAAACGAATAAGAATTATTATTGGCGAATACCATTTAATAGGGATTATTAAAATCCAATATTCCTTAATGTTTCAGTTAGCATTAATTTAGAGGAAGCTGTTGTCCACATACATTTTTGAGTTATCTGATTCAACCAAGTGTCACCTTTTTCGTTTTAACCATAACTAGGATTTAAGACTCGCGCTTCGCGACGGGACTGTTAAATCGAACAAAAAAACGTAAGTAAAAACGTTAAACCATAAACTCGTTGCAAGTCAACGCGAAGTCAATCTGTATCAAGTTACGACATCGAAACTAAACAAAAGAAATAAACCCGTCAATGTCAGTACAACAAATTATCATATGTAGAACCAAAAAAACCGACACGTTACAGCAGCCAACCACACAAATTCGATTAGTATCAGCGGTACCAACACAAATTCATAAACATAAATTAGTAACCCAAATAAATATTTTAAAGGCGAGGTATTAAACGTTGAAACGTGGATATAAAACCATGCGGCGACGCGATATTTTTAAATCATGATAAGAGTTTCGGTAATTGTAAAGACGAACTATACGAAAATATGAAAGCAAAGTTTAAGTAAATAGTTTAACCAACAAATAAAATCATGTAAAGCCGACCCTTGTCCAACTTTAGTGTTTAAAGATAATATGGTTTGTTAAATATTTTAATTAGTTGAAAAAAAAAAGTAAAATAGTGATTAATAAAATATTATAAAATTGAATAGTAATTTTGTGTAGAGAATTCAATCTCCTATTTAATATATATATATTAATTTCATAATTTGTATCATACGCACCAGTAACTTATCCAATCATTTTTATTTCTTGAGTACGTGCGTAATCTTGGTATGCTAGCCCCCCTAGGCTGGCATGTCCTCGAAGGAAAATTACATCTGTACGTAGGGTCATCCCTAAGAATCTCTAAAATTCCGGGGCTTGGGGCGAGTTAAAAAAAGTGTTCCGCTAAAATATAAACTCGATAAGAGCATTCCCGACAGTTTCTCAATATTCATTTGTATAATTACATTAAAAACACTACATTTTATCTCTCATATACAATTAAATGACGATTTTTTTTACATATTTAACATTGTTTTTTCTCACTCCTCCACTCACAACCACTTTCAAATATAATAAAAATATATAAACATGATCAAATACATTTTACTCTTAACATGAAAACAGTGAGAATCAATTTGCTATTATTATTAGGTTTATTTTTATAGGTGTTTGTTGTTATTTTTTGTTCGTATTAACTAATTTTTGATTATGAGACGTTATAAGTATTTGCTGATTTATATTTTGTTGTTATTATTAGATGTTTTATTTTGCTGTTATAAGTATTTGCTGGTATTTGTTGATATTTGTTATTATTTTGTTATTGATTTTGATTCTTTTTTTGTAACTTTTAGGTTCTTTTCTATGTTATTATAAATCATTGAGTTGGTATTGTTTCTTACGTTCTCATTTTTTTAATAAATTTGTATTATTTTCTACGTTCTCATGTTAAGATTAAAATGTACATGAATCTTCCCCTATGAATGCTCTAACTCATATATAATTTATATAATTGTGAACAATAAACAAAATAAGAACATCGTAGCAAAATGATCTAATTTAAATACTTAAACAAATCTTGAACATCTCCAAACATTATTGGTAGTAAAAGTCTCGATTAAAATTTTGTTATCCATACACACTAATATATTGTTCTTAATAGCAATAACAATGTAAATGTGCTAATGGTAATGGTAAAATTGTTATTTAAATGAGCTAAGTAGTAGGGGAGCTAAATTTATTATTATCTAGCCACTTTGAATTTCTTACAATTTTATTCATGTAAACTTTGGATTTCTAGTCATTGCGTTAAGAAAAGGTTATAACATATTGACACGGGCGGGAATTTGAAAATGCACAAAATAGGAATAAACAAACATGCTTTTCCACTCCACTATTTACATTCTATGTTTTTTTAACGACCAATCAAATAAATTTATTAATAAACTAGAGGTTTACCTGACGCGTTGTACCGGGCAGGTCGGTAAAACCGGGTGATGGTAAAATCCATATGTTTTCGGTTCTAAGCGTTGAGGCGGTAAGTCGACATGAATTTGGTCGGCTTTGGTTATGTGCGCTACCGGAACTAAAACCAAATATAAAACATAATAAATATAAAAATTAGAGGTAGACCAATGAGGTGACCTCGGTTGGTAAAACCAAAAATAAAACACCATTACACCCCTAAAACAAAAATTTATTATTTGCTGACTGGACGTCAAATATCACAAATCGTCTCATTTTGTAGCCTCTCCACCACACATAGCCTAAGTATGTATTATTAACTTCCTTAAAGTAAATAAAATTATAAAAAAACAATAAACATCATAAAAGAATAATGTAAGACAACCACGTAGAAAACAAAATAATCTGTATATATGTAGCGCACAAGAAGCAACTAATCTATGAAAATCTCATTAAGTGAATTTATAAATTTATTGTGTTACACATTACTTTCTCTTCAAAATACTTAAGAACACATATGTTTATAGGAACACTTAACAGTCAGTTCGTTCAGTGCATTAATCACCATATTAGGTGACTAGAATAATAAAGAAAATGCAATGTCACAAGACGATACAAATGGCCCATCACCTTGATAGATTGATGAAGTTTCCTAATACATTTCCATGTGTCAAGAGCGCTTCGAGCTTTTCAAACTTTTTGGACACCATTGAAACGCTCTCGCTTTCAATTAGATACATAGTTTCTTCCATGTTTTTATGTTTCTTTTACACTGGATATTGGCATGGTCCACTGTTTCAAAGCATTGCCACAAACAGACATAGGGTAGAGTTGATGTTGACGCTCGTACAATCAAGTGTGGTCCTTTTTTTTTAAAGGCCAACTAAGTAACGTCGGGTACCCGTACTAAAGGTAGCCCGAGCCGGCCACTAGTCCGGACGGACGGAGCCCCTAGCGGTCCACCTGTTGAGGGATTCACCGGATAAAACCCGACCCCCACGCCCGCCAAACGGCACGAAAGCGAGGAGCCGGTAAAACCGGGTGAGATCAAGACTCGAACCCTGGCAAACCAGGGTCATCCCTCATATCTCCTATATAAGTTGGTGATAGTGAGGTTTGATCCCCTTACCTCTCACTTGTAAAGTGAGTGCTCTACCATTGAGCCACAGCTATTTGAAACAACTAGAAGGTGAATGCATATTTTTCTTAAAGGTTATTTTTTTTTTTAATTTTTATTGTTTATGAAGATATTTTTTTTGAAAAGGCGGTATTTTATATAAATAAAAAAAATAGTCATAGCAAGTAGCTAGAACAAAAAAACACAAAACATTACAAATACAATAGAGGGTTCTTAAGCCACTCGATCATAGAAATATTACATTTATGATATTTGCTACTATACCATAAGAACGAGAAATGTAAAATTTCATCAAATATCGTTTCTTTGTTATGCCGAGTCTTCTCAAATACCAAGTCATTTATGAATCTCCAAATAATCCACCAAGTGACAAAAATAATCATCCCGATCAAATCTTTCTTATGAGTTTGAACTCTTAACGTGTCACAGAAAAATAATTTGTTGATGAAGATATTATTGTAAGGAACTAGTAATAGAATAAATAATACTTGATGGTAAGGGAAATATCATCATACAAACCATTTTAATTCACTTTTTTCGTCACGACATTCTCTTTAGGGGATGTTTGGGATTCCTTATTTTATCTCCTTATAACTGTTCATTAAGTTAATAAGTGACAAAAATGTAACTTATGAAACTTTTTCTCTCACAATATAAGCAATCCCAAACACCTTATTACTTTTCAAAAAATTTATAAGTTATAAGTTGGTAAAAATAAGCAATCCCAAACACTCTCTTAATCGGATTACTAACAATGACTACCTTTTTGTTTCTCCGTAGGATGATAGAGGTTATTCGTATTTCTCCATGATATTGGAACAAATTACCCAGCTTTTATAAAAGTAAATATCATCCTTACATGACTAGAAATAGGAAAATTGGATTTAAAGAATTCCAACTATGAACTATTGGTAAATAGTAAATAACAGTCTCAACTAATGAGTTGTTTGCTGACAGTTTTATACTTTAGCATATATGCACCCAACGTTCTGCGACAAATAGAATTCTAACGTTGTTATTTTACGTTGGAAATTTAACCTAAAGACCATTGTTGAGTACCTTGAGGTCATACTTGTTAGGATTAAACGCACACACGAAACTGAACACACGCGAAAGCAATAAACGACACGAGGATTTAACGTGGTTCGGTCTAAACTGACCTACGTCCACAGGTGGCAACTAGGTATATCTTTATTGAGTGACAACGATTACAATTACATAACAATCATATATATAGAGAAATACTTAGGGTTTGTATCTTATTAAAACAAGAAATCCAAACCGGGCCGGGCCTGCCCTTTGGACTTCAAATAATAAACCGGGCCTACACCGAAAAGGCCTACGAAACCCAACAAACTCCCACTCGGAGGCCTTGAGTACTCTCGTCTGCACTCCTGATTGTACTTCTGTAATCCGAACATTAACCATCTTCTAGTTGCCACCGCCTTCTCATCAATTAACTTGAAGGCCCGTTGAAGCTCCTCGGAGCTCCAACACGTCAGTCACGCCTAAAACTGCCCCTGACCCGTTCTCTGTCCCTACCGGCTCCCACTGAAACAAACTACCGGATCCTGAGATACGTTGGGAACAAACACTCTCCATTTTCAGCAAGTAATTCACTGGAGAGACTTTTACAGCTGGAATAATGGTTTTCTTAATCCACTGTCGACCTGGAACTGTAACTGAAACACGACTTGTGCTCCCATTGTCACAATGTCCTCTGACTGATTTAACCTTCCTAGCTCGTTCATCCTGAATCTTCACTTTGGCTCTGGGTTTGTTACTTGCAAAACGAACCTTCTCCTGCGAACGAGATTCGGTGAACCGAACTTTGTCTTTCACCAAAACTGGATCCACTCCTTTCGGTGACATATCAACCATATACAACGAACCCATTTTCTTGCCACGAGCAACAACGAGATTCCCTTTGACTACTTTTCACTGCCCATTCCCGAACTTAACATCGTAACCCTGGTCATCCAACTGCCCAACTGAAATCAAACTTTTCTTCAAACTTGGAATAACCCTAACATCTTTCAAAGTCCAAGAAGTACCGGCTGAAGTTATTAAATCAACATCTCCCATACCCGTAACCTCTAGAATATCATCGTTCGCTAGTCGAACCTTTCCAAAATCCCAAAACTTTAGATTCTTCATCGTTTCACTACAGTGAGTGGCATGAAACGATGCACCAGAATCCATCACCCAAGAATCAACGTTACTCTCAACTTTAAGAACTAGAAATTCATCCTCTGGACATTTTTCTGCAGTGTTGAATTCTGTAACGTTCACCTCTTTCTTACCATTCGGACACTGATTCATGAAGTGTCCATTCTCTTTACAACCCCAGCATTCAATATCATTACGAGTCCTAGACTGACTCTTCTTCCTGCTCCCACTGCCTCGTTGTTTTCCCCTACCTCTACCTTCTGTGACTAATATATCAATTGATGATCCACCTGAATTTCTGCGTCTTGAATCTTCTCCAAGAATCAAATCCCGAATCCCGTCAAAAGTAATTTTTGTAGATGAATTACAAACCGCAGTCACTGTATGCGACCAACTGTCGGGCAAAGAGGATTATAACAAAAGACCTTGAACTTCATCATCAAACTTAATGCCGATTGACACTAAGCGGGAGAGATTCGAGTTAAGATTATTAATATGCGTTGTAACTGACCCACCCTTTTTCATTCTTGTTGTCACTAGCTCTCTGATAAGATAGACTTTATTCGCTGCCGAAGGCTTCTCATACATGTTGGATAGTGAGTCCATCATACCACGGGCCGTGGTTTCTTTCATGACGTTAAATGCCACATCTTCCGATAACGACAATATAATACAAGCCCTAGCTTTCTTGTCTAACTTCTTCCAATCTGCTTCTGACAACTTTTCTGGTTTTTCATCCTCAAACACTACATCCAAGTCTTTCTGACAAAGTAGTGCCTCAATCTGCATCTTCCACCAACCAAACTTCTGTCCGTCAAACTTCTGTATCGAAACATTTCTGTCTTCTGCCATGACAATGACTAAAACGAAAAACTGGATAAAAAACAGAGACAGACACAGCAACACGAGCCTGAACTTAACGGTTGTTCTACTGAATTATGTTAAACAATCAACCTATTTTAAATGCAGCGGAGAAATGAACTTTGATAAAATAAAACCGAAACGACAAAACCTGACAACACGGTTGGCACTGGTTATTGTTATCGGCAATGGGTCTCCTTGAATCAAAATGTTCGTTGCAAAATAGGATCTTGAATTGTTGAAACTCGTTCTTGCAAACAATAATAACCCAAAAAATAGTTCCAATCGATTCAACTTAAAAAAAAAATTAAGCTTCTGCTCTATATTTTTTTTTTCCAAAGTCAAGGACATGGATGTCTAGACCCAGCTAATTGCAAAAAAGTATGGTCCAAGCCAAAAATATCAAACAAAGAAAAGATTTCTCTTGGTCAAACTAAACTTTCTTACACAAGAAATCCACTCACGCCTCTGGTTCTAAAGTAAACCACTATCAAGGCTTCTGCCTCTACAAAATCGATCTAATGAACCACGGTGAATCGAGCAAAAAACTCAAGGGTGACGGCGAAAACTTCCGACGTGAACCCTAAGACCAAAAACTGGATGAAAGAACTGACCTTTTCGTTTCCTTAAGACGATCGATGGCACAAGACCGGCTACACTGCCGGCAATGCTTGCTACTTCCTTTGGTACAGAACCCAAACACTCCAATCTTTTACGGCGATCAACCGCGACAACCGGCTGCTGTGGCGGTGAGAATCGGACGACGACGCGGGCGGAACCCTAGCGCAGTAGGGTGGCGGCGACTCGGTGGGTTTCTGTGTTCTTCGTGTGATCCGAACCTAAGCTCTAGATACCACTTGTTAGGATTAAACGCACACACGAAACTGAACACACGCGAAAGCAATAAACGACACGAGGATTTAACGTGGTTCGGTCTAAACTGACCTACATCCACGGGTGGCAACTAGGTATATCTTTATTGAGTGACAACGATTACAGTTACATAACAATCATATATATTGAGAAACACTTAGGGTTTGTATCTTATTAAAACAAGAAATTCAAACCGGGCCGGGCCTGCCCTTTGGACTTCAAATAATTAACCGGGCCTACACCGAAAAGGCCTATGAAACCCAACAATTGGAATCCTAAAACCAACTCAAAGTTCGTTGGTGGTGCTTAAGTGGTGGTGGTTCGTTGGTGGTGAATCAGTGGGTGTTGGCGTTTAGGTGGCGGGTATCAACGTCAAGGGTGGTGGTGTTTAGGTGGTGCTTGTCGGTGGTGGTGGTGGATTCTAGGCTGTAGTGGTCAACGATGGTGTTCAGGTGATGGTGGTGGTGTTTAGAAGTGGTGGTGTTCAGGTGGTGTAGATGTGTTGGGTTGAGTTTTCCAATTTTCCTTACAAATATGTGTGAACAAAAAAATTCAATTATAAACATGCATGAAAATTGAAAAATTATGTTTACACAAGAGGTGAGTTCTAAACATTAAGATCGTTGTACACGTATATGAATTAAGTTATTAAGCAACCCTAGAACGGTGGATTATTTTTAACACCTGATGAATTATTTGGAGAACTCGAAATTAGGTTAATTTTTTCCAACACAATGACACCAAAGAAACTTTATTTGATCCGAGTATTGTGGTTTCGTTTTTTTCACTGTCTTCTTCTAAGACCGTTTGGTTATCCGACACATTCGTTAAAGCCTTTGCCCGGGTTGTTTCTTTGTAATAAGTTCAAACTCTTAATGGCATTCTATTCATAGTGTGTGATTGCGAGTTTGAGTTTAGAAATGAAGAGAAATTTACGAAAAATTAATGGAAAGATAGGTATTTATAGTGTAAAAATGATTAATATGGTATGTGTTGGATAGGTAAAATATGTGTGTTTTTTTCTAAAACTTCTCCTACGGCTTTATAGCTGTTACAACGGCTAGATTTCTTACATTCTCCACCATTACACTTAGAAATAACTATGGAACAAAGCCGCCTGAACTACCCGTTATGCTGGCATGTATAACCAAGCGGCAAATGATACGATGAGGTTTGCCGACGTCCCCACCCCGTTATAGTTTTAACCGTAATAAATAATTTGATACATCGAATGCCATCTATATCTCTATATATTATTTAATAAACAAAATATCCAAACTTTTTGTATGTTCTTCCATCCAAATCTTACCCATTTTGACAATTTGTCGTGATTTACCTTCCCCCACCTCCATCTCTATCTTAAATTGGCCATGCTCATAAATCCAATAATCCATATTTGAAACAGAAAAAAATATTGTTAACACGTGTACACGTCAAATTTCCCATTATCGTCTCGAATGTTGCTTACGTGTCTTTTGGACAACCAGTTTTTCGTGTAACATATAATAACTTTTATTGTTGCTTGTACTTACCTCAACAACAATGTTATTATCCTATAATGACAATAATTATAACTAAGAAAACTGTTTATGTTCAAGCTCACCTAATTATTCATTACTAAAAGTTTTAGTTATTAATAATTCACACAATTCTAGAATCCTCTTTATTTTGTATACTAAAGAATATAATTTATTATATAAATATTTATCATGGCCTGTCATTAGTCACATTTGAATTTTAAGTTTTAAGATATGAGATGTTTTTAATTATTGCGCCTGTTTTAAACGAAGCCTATATATGTAATGGAAACAATTGAGATAATTTGTTTCTTAATTAATTTTAATCTAAACCTATTAATACATCTAGAACATCGTTATGATAATCTAACCCTCATCCCTTATGATATACGGGGGCACAAATACCATCAGACAAAAGCCCTTTGGCGAAATTGGTTATATGCAACAGTGTAGTCTTACGTTGTGCACCTACTACAAAAATGCCTATTAACACCGGTCATAAAAATGTTTTACAACGCTATGAAGGTCAATCGTTTAATAAGATGTAATTCACCGTTTTAAAAAGAACAATTTTTCTAAACCCGTTATAAATAAGAAGAAATTAGTATTGCTTATTGAACTTATTGAAAAATAGCGTTGTTTATTGTTAGCTAGCATTGTTTGAAATGTTGAGGTTTCCTCCACAACTAAATATTGTTTTAAATAAGAAGAAATGTAGCGTTGTTTATTGTACTTATGGAAAAGTAACGGTGTTTATTGAAAACTAGCGTTGTTTAAAGTTTTGAGGTCCTCTCCCACCGTTGTAAATAAGAAGAAAACTATGTTTATCGAAATTATTGTAAAGTAGCGTTGTTTATTGAAAGCTAGCGTTGTTTAAAGTTTTGAGGTTCCTCCCACCATTGAAAACCGTTGTAAATAAGAGAAAAGTAGTGTTGTTTATTGAACTTATTGTAAGTAGCGTTGTTTATTAAAAACTAGATTTGCTTAAGATTTTGAGGTTCCCACCCACCAATATATAGTGCTTTCATTTCCCTCCTTTTAAAAATTTTATCTTCCATCTTTAACCTCTAAATATGGCTTTTATAAATTGCTTCGGCGTTTATCGGCTTTTATAAATTCCTTTTAAAAATTTTAGCTCTCTCTTTTAATCCACTCCTCAAATTGCTTCGGCGTTTATCGGAATTTGTTTAAGATGAGGCATACTTGGTTGATTGTGTTTATAATTTTAGTTAAGGTTTATGAGGCTTGATTTTGTTATGTTAAAGCTGTAGATCTCAGTTTACTTTATGAAGTTTCAGTAAGGATTTGTTTATTTTCTATTTATGTTTATCGATCGGAAGATTGCATCTGTATAGGATCATCGTTATGATGAGCTTGTTGATTGTTTGATGTTTTTGATTTAGTTACATAGTTACATATCCATTCCATGATTGCTTTCGTTCGCTAAACTTAAATTTGCTTATTAAAGGAAGAAGCTTTTTCTGCAATAATTCACTATAGGTATGTATCTTCTTCTTTTGCTTTTTGAAGTTTTATTTATTCGGATAATTAATATTTTAAATATATATATATATATATATATATATATATATATATATATATATCTAGATAAAGGATCCAATACAATAATGGTTTATCATACAATACGTACGCGACTCGTATACCCGTCGATCTTCAATTTAACGCGATGGCAGTTTTTGTAAGGCCCCGAACCCGGTGACCCTACTTTAGCTTCGGATTTACTCATAAACACAGTTATTCAAATCAGAGTTTATTAAAACTTTTCGCGGAATATAAAACATCAATCATTTGTTACAAAACATTAAATCTTTTCTTTGATACCATAACACAAAACTTTATATTTAAAACATCTTTACTTCTTTCTTCGTATGCCAGCCGTTCAATCCATGCCGTGTGTCATACTCATGCTAACTCTATAATCAGCTCACCTGCGTGCATACTAAAAGTCAGCTACGCTGAGTGAGTTCTAGTTAATCATACAATATCATACAATACCTTCTTACATACATACGTACTTAACCTCATAACTTTCTTTCATTCACACATAAGTACTCATACCTTCATTCTTACTTACATACTTTCTTTCTTACTTACATACTTTCTTTACATTCATAATCATACGTTTTAAAGAGCCTTTCGCCCTATAACCTCACAGATATTATAAGGGTCTGGTCCCTAGTTTTCGAATATTAGAAGGGTTCGATTCCCTAACATCACAGATATTATAAGGGTCTGTTCCCTAACATCACAGATATTATAAGGGTCTGGTCCCTAACATCACAGATATTATGAGGGTCTGGTCCCTAACATCACAGATATTATAAGGGTCTGGTCCCTAACATCACAGATATTATAAGGGTCTGGTCCCTAACATCACAGATATTATAAGGGTCTGGTCCCTTGGTTTTCGAATATTAGTAGGGTTCGATTCCCTCTTCGTTACCATACAACCATACATCATACCTCGAGTATTATTAGGGCTCGGTACCCTTTTCGTAACCATACAACCATACATTATCATTTCTTTCTTCTATTATCTATATCATGTTCATACACATAAACATACATATCATACTTACCATATTTATAACGTTACAACCTGACAGTACGTGCAATATCCGAAGATCGTTCACGTACCATCAAGCAATCATTCATACACATAAGCATACATATCATACTTACCCTAACTTAGCGTTACAACCTGACAGTACGTGCAATATCCGAAGATCGTTCACATACCATCAAGCAATCATTCATACACATAAGCATACATATCATACTTACCTTAACTTAGCGTTACAACCTGACAGTACGTGCAATATCCGAAGATCGTTCACGTACCATCAAGCAATCATTCATACATTTCACATTATCCACATAAGGCATACACTTATCTCTTAGGATAAGGGTATTAACAAACATATTGAGTATGCACACAGCCCCGAAAACATAACACATAAGTGGGGCTAGAAACTCACCTGGATTCTGCTTCTTCCTCTGTAGCTGTAAATCCCTTCTTTATTTGAGCTCGGCTGACTGTACAAGTTACACGTATCAATACTCGCCTGACCTAATCTGGTGGCCTAGTATTAGCTTACTTTAACTTATCGCTTTATAATTTATTTTCTAATCAAACTTGGCTTTAGGCGAAGTTAACCCTCAGGCGAACTTGGCTTTAGGCGAAGTTAAACCTCAGGCGAACTTGGCTTTAGGCGAAGTTAAACCTCAGGCGAACTTGGCTTCAGGCGAAGTTAAACCTCAGGCGAACTTGGCTTCAGGCGAAGTTATCCTTAGGCGAACTTGGCTTCAGGCGAAGTTATCCTTAGGCGAACTTGGCTTCAGGCGAAGTTATCCTTAGGCGAACTTGGCTTCAGGCGAAGTTAAACCTTAGGCGAACTTGGCTTCAGGCGAAGTTAAACCTTAGGCGAACTTGGCTTCAGGCGAAGTTATCCTTAGGCGAACTTGGCTTCAGGCGAAGTTATCCTTAGGCGAAGTTACGCTTGAAGGCGAAGTTACGCTTGAAGGCGAAGTTCATCAGGCGAACTTAATCTTGCAGGCGAAGTTATCGCGCTGCAGATCTGTTTGCCCATAACTCCTTCGTTTCTTAGCCAAATAACTCGATTTTGGTACCCACGGAATCGTATGATCGGCGCCTACAAATCCCAGCCATCAAATCGGCCTAAAATCGACGTTTTAGGGGTCCGATTTGGGCAGTTTGGGTTTCGGGTCCGGTTAACCCATCCAATCCTAACCATTTTCAGTAATATTAGCTTTGGTGGATTTGTTCTTACCTTACCAACTCAGATCTATCAACAAAATCTCGGGTCTCGGCTTCGAATCTTGATCGGTTAGAATGTGTGTGTTTTGAGTGTGTGAAGAAAGAAGGTGGAAATGAAAGATTGGGTTTGGGATGGGATATTTATATCCCTCTAAGCCCACGGACCAGAGGCCCATTCTCATTTAACCCATCTCAATTAATCCAAATCCATAACCAACGTCCATTACCCGACACTAGCCCGACCCATACCAACTCCTACTCTTTTATTTATTTCCTGATAACCCGAGTAAACTTTCCCTCTATTACTAAGTAATATAATTAATATTATCTTGAAATTTCGGGATGTTACAAGTCTTCCCTCCTTAAAGAGGTTTCGTCCCCGAAACCTAACTTATTCCCTATAAAAGGAAAACTTCTTATATTTACACACTTTATTGAATCGCCTTCGCTTTCTGAGTTATCCTTCTTACTTCCGACTTTGCAGTCATCGAATGGTGGTCATGTGTTTTAGCTATGTAAGGTAGCTTGTCCATGAGACCCTCGATGTACCACAACTCATCTCATACCTCCAAGGGCTTTGATTAGTACTTTTAACACTATTGTCTAAAACAACCTTTCATCACAACATAATAATCATTCATAACCAAACTCAATATATATATTACACGTCACTGATAACCATAAGTTTTAAACCTTAACACACAACAAGTCCTTAAGCAAAAGCAACTTAATAAAACCATTGCATGAGCAATTATTCCTTCATCAAGCGTTCCTCTCTGCAGTTTCCCCAAGTCTTCATCTTTTCGCACCTTCCACCCCTGATTCCTTGCAATCCCTAGCCATGTGGTCAGCTTTTCCGCATTTGAAGCACTTTGGATGATCAGGGCATTCTCGAGAATAATGCCCACTCTTTCCACACCGATAGCACCTGTCTGTCCCAGTCTTACATTCTCCCTGGTGCACTCGCCCACATGTCTTACACGCATCCTTGTTCCCAACCTTGGCCTTCCTCTCATCAGTTGCTGTCACCATCTCGCCAGACCGCTTAGCAGAGGTAGCCCATTTCTTCTCCTTCTTTTCTCCTTCATGTCTTTCCTTTGGCTTCTTGCAATCCCTTGCTAGGTGCCCACGTCCTCCACAGTTGTGACACCTATGGTAATCATCACATTCCCAAGAGGAATGTCCTGCTCTTCCACACCTGTAGCAAACACCTAATCCCTCTCTGCACTCTCCGGGGTGTCTCTTCCCACATTTTTCACAAGCAGTGAACCCCTCTTGCCTTGCCTTCTTTTTGCGTGGATCCACCTCATTGGCTTCCTCTGGTTCTGGAGTTGGGTTCTTTTTCTTCTTTTCCCCCACCGTTCTTGCTCCCCCACAATCCCTAGCTAAGTGACCCGACTTACCACACTTATAACATTTCTGGTCCTCGGTGCAATCACGAGTTATGTGTCCCTTCTTCCCACATCGGTAGCACTGATTTGGACCAGCCTTGCATTCTCCTAGGTGCATCTTCCCGCACACTTTGCATGTTTCCCTTCCCGCGACCTTTGGTATCTTCTTCCCCGCATACTCCACGACATCTACAGATCCTTTGGTTCCGTTCGCTCCTCCCTTATCATCATCACCCTTCTTTCCGTCTCCTCCTGCCTTCTCAGTGGCCCTTGCATGGTTTTCGGCAGACTTGTCAGTACGAAATTTCTTCTCTGCAGCAGCTACAGCGTAAGAAATGGCAAATTGAGTAACAGGATCCAGCTGATACCCTTCATTGCTGCTTGGTCCTTGCAAAGTTTCACTTTTATCCTTTTTCGTGGTAGTAACTAGTTCTTCAGAAGGTTCTCGGACAACGCGTATTCCAAGAGGACGTCCAGTGTGACCTCCCTTACCAACAAACCTTTTTGCTCCAGCCATTAGTATTCTAAAAGGGAAAACACAAACATCCTCACTCAAGGAACTATGTAGTACAAGGATAGCAAGGCTAACAGGTAATAACAGTGGCCAGCTG
Organism: Bidens hawaiensis; assembly: GCF_021521415.1. Classification (NCBI taxonomy): domain Eukaryota; kingdom Viridiplantae; phylum Streptophyta; class Magnoliopsida; order Asterales; family Asteraceae; genus Bidens; species Bidens hawaiensis. The sequence continues at coordinate 2,117,563 of NW_027491042.1, forward strand.
TGACTAGCTGATCACGTTGCTTTCCGTGTCCTATACACTTCCCTTTATGATTCTATTTGTGCTGGTTCTACTTAAGCAGTTAGTCAAATCAAACAATCAATTATTCCTATCCCTATCGTTCACATATCTTTTCTTTCTCATTAACATATATCATTTAATCATACACTTTACCTTTACTGATCTTGCTTGAGCGACACATGGCATTCTTGAACTGGCATCTTCTTTCCTTTCTTACTTAAATCCCATTTTCTGTTCGAGTCTAAGCATGTAGGATGCTTAAATCTCTCGAACTTATGCTCTGATACCAACTTGTAAGGCCCCGAACCCGGTGACCCTACTTTAGCGTCGGATTTACTCATAAACACAGTTCTTCAAATCAGAGTTTATTAAAACTTTTCGCGGAATATAAAACATCAATCATTTGTTACAAAACATTAAATCTTTTCTTTGATACCATAACACAAAACTTTATATTTAAAACATCTTTACTTCTTTCTTCAGATGCCAGCCGTTCAATCCATGCCGTGTGTCATCCTCATGCTAACTCTATAATCAGCTCACCTGCGTGCATACTAAAAGTCAGCTACGCTGAGTGAGTTCTAGTTAATCATACAATATCATACAATACCTTCTTACATACATACGTACTTAACCTCATAACTTTCTTTCATTCACACATAAGTACTCATACCTTCATTCTTACTTACATACTTTCTTTCTTACTTACATACTTTCTTTACATTCATAATCATACGTTTTAAAGAGCCTTTCGCCCTATAACCTCACAGATATTATAAGGGTCTGGTCCCTAGTTTTCGAATATTAGAAGGGTTCGATTCCCTAACATCACAGATATTATAAGGGTCTGGTCCCTAACATCACAGATATTATAAGGGTCTGGTCCCTAACATCACAGATATTATGAGGGTCTGGTCCCTAACATCACAGATATTATAAGGGTCTGGTCCCTAACATCACAGATATTATAAGGGTCTGGTCCCTAACATCACAGATATTATAAGGGTCTGGTCCCTAACATCACAGATATTATAAGGGTCTGGTCCCTTGGTTTTTGAATATTAGTAGGGTTCGATTCCCTCTTCGTTACCATACAACCATACATCATACCTCGAGTATTATTAGGGCTCGGTACCCTTTTCGTAACCATACAACCATACATTATCATTTCTTTCTTCTATTATCTATATCATGTTCATACACATAAACATACATATCATACTTACCATATTTATAACGTTACAACCTGACAGTACGTGCAATATCCGAAGATCGTTCACGTACCATCAAGCAATCATTCATACACATAAGCATACATATCATACTTACCCTAACTTAGCGTTACAACCTGACAGTACGTGCAATATCCGAAGATCGTTCACATACCATCAAGCAATCATTCATACACATAAGCATACATATCATACTTACCTTAACTTAGCGTTACAACCTGACAGTACGTGCAATATCCGAAGATCGTTCACGTACCATCAAGCAATCATTCATACATTTCACATTATCCACATAAGGCATACACTTATCTCTTAGGATAAGGGTATTAACAAACATATTGAGTATGCACACAGCCCCGAAAACATAACACATAAGTGGGGCTAGAAACTCACCTGGATTCTGCTTCTTCCTCTGTAGCTGTAAATCCCTTCTTTATTTGAGCTCGGCTGACTGTACAAGTTACACGTATCAATACTCGCCTGACCTAATCTGGTGGCCTAGTATTAGCTTACTTTAACTTATCGCTTTATAATTTATTTTCTAATCAAACTTGGCTTTAGGCGAAGTTAACCCTCAGGCGAACTTGGCTTTAGGCGAAGTTAAACCTCAGGCGAACTTGGCTTCAGGCGAAGTTAAACCTCAGGCGAACTTGGCTTCAGGCGAAGTTATCCTTAGGCGAACTTGGCTTCAGGCGAAGTTATCCTTAGGCGAACTTGGCTTCAGGCGAAGTTAAACCTTAGGCGAACTTGGCTTCAGGCGAAGTTAAACCTTAGGCGAACTTGGCTTCAGGCGAAGTTATCCTTAGGCGAAGTTACGCTTGAAGGCGAAGTTACGCTTGAAGGCGAAGTTCATCAGGCGAACTTAATCTTGCAGGCGAAGTTATCGCGCTGCAGATCTGTTTGCCCATAACTCCTTCGTTTCTTAGCCAAATAACTCGATTTTGGTACCCACGGAATCGTATGATCGGCGCCTACAAATCCCAACCATCAAATCGGCCTAAAATCGACGTTTTAGGGGTCCGATTTGGGCAGTTTGGGTTTCGGGTCCGGTTAACCCATCCAATCCTAACCATTTTCAGTAATATTAGCTTTGGTGGATTTGTTCTTACCTTACCAACTCAGATCTATCAACAAAATCTCGGGTCTCGGCTTCGAATCTTGATCGGTTAGAATGTGTGTGTTTTGAGTGTGTGAAGAAAGAAGGTGGAAATGAAAGATTGGGTTTGGGATGGGATATTTATATCCCTCTAAGCCCACGGACCCGAGGCCCATTCTCATTTAACCCATCTCAATTAATCCAAATCCATAACCAACGTCCATTACCCGACACTAGCCCGACCCATACCAACTCCTACTCTTTTATTTATTTCCTGATAACCCGAGTAAACTTTCCCTCTATTACTAAGTAATATAATTAATATTATCTTGAAATTTCGGGATGTTACAGTTTTGTAATTTTCGTCAAATCTAATCCACTGCTCCCATCGATTCCGTCCACCTTCATCGTCACCATTCACTAATCTTCATCGTACAACGATTTCGTCCATTGTCGAAGCCACCATCCACAATCATCATACATCGTCGTCTATTATTTGTTCACAGGTTTGTTAATATTTTGATAAAATTGAAATTGAAATTGATGAACCTAATTCATCAATTAACCTTTAACTTGATCTAATTAATCATCAATTTGAAGATTCGGTCGATTAATTTTTTCAATTTTTAGTGGGTTATGCCTGAACGTTTAAAGTCTTTTGCCTGAACGTTTAAACTTTTTGCTTGAACGTTTAAACTTTTTTGCCTGAACGTTTGAAGGTTTAACATTTGAAAAAACACAACATTTAACATTTGTTAGTTTAGAAGTTCTGTTTAGAAGTTCTGAACTTCAGGTGTTTAACTTTTTTTTGTTAGTTTAGAAGATCTTTTTAGAAGTTCAGAACTTCTAAACTTTTTTCAACACCCAGAACTTCTTAGAACGTTTAAAGATGTTCATGATTTTTGAACACCCAGAATTTCATTGAAAGTATTAGAACGTTTGAAGATGTTCATTTTGTTAACACCCAGAACTTCATTGAACGTATCAGAACGTTTATAGGTTTTAAGTTTTGTTTCAGAATGTTTAAACATAACATTTTGAACCCTAATAAGAGCTCGATTGGGTGCGTTATTTCTGCAATCCCATAATCGTTTGATGATTCTAAATACTTCTACACATCAATTCGATTGATTAAAATCATCATTTTGGTGTTTATTTTGGTTAGAACGTATAAACTTTGAGTAGAACGTTTAAACATGAACCCTAATAATAGCTCAATTAAGTGTCTTAATCTGTATTTTCATAATCGATTGATGATTCTAAAGCCTCTTACACATCAATTCGATTGATTAAATCATCAATTTTTGATCAATTTGAAGATTTCTAATGTTTAGTGCCGTTCTATTTCAATTTTGGTTTTTGACTTTTGAGATTTCATACTCTAAGCTGTGATTAGAGTTTAGAAATTGGATTAGATTGAGCGACAAGTTCCGAATTTGGATCAGAGTTGATTTGTAATCAACGAATTTTGATCGCGAACTACTGTTGGGTTATTTACGAAATTGCCACCGCGCGTTTTTTAATTAAACGTTCTGGAATGTCGCGTACCTAATGTACGATAAGCCATTATTGTACGTTAACCCACCCCTATACACACACACACACACACACACATATATATATTGTTTTTTGAGTTATTTGATAATAAAAGAAACAAAAAATTAAAGGAAACATAATGCACACCAAGTGTTTGATAAATACCTTAAGTGAGGATTGTATATTTTTACACCATGTAAACGAGATGCTAGTGATCAACATTGTCTGTTTTGAACAACGTTAAAATTCTATTTTTTTCTAATCCAATACAATATGACTTATTGAGTTACACAAAGAAACTTTCACATAAACTAAATTGTGTTATAGATAAACTAAATTTATTATGTGTTGTAATTTTCATATATTATTTCCTTCATAATGTACATAAAAACTTTTTTAATGGTTGTTTCATATATAACTTTTATCGTCTTGGTTGCGGTGCACACATATAATATATATATGTGTGGCCCGGGGGGGGGGGGGGCAAAAGTAAAATTACACTAACTTTGACGTTATTTTACTAATTTCGTGAAAATAACATTAAAACTGGCAGAAGGTTAATCAGGCATCATGTGGTGGCGTTAATGGCCGAAAGACAAAAGTACATGCACCAATCAGCGAGTGTCCCAAAGGTTGAGTGTTATGTACCTTATGTCCAAGGCTTGATGTGTAACACCGTGAAAAATTTGAGTTCAAAATATAAACTTTTCAAAGTCTAGGGACTAAAATTGCCAAAATTCCAAAGTTGAGGGTTAATTATGAAAAATATGTTTTCCTGACCCATCGCGGTACGCGATGGATCAGAAGGGACACCCATCGCGGTACGCGATGGGATGTTTGACAGGTTGTGACACGTGTGCCACGTGGCACACGGTGGCACTGTCTGCCGCCACGTGTCACCACGTGGCAACACTGCCTCCACGTGTCGCCACGTGGCAGACCTACTGGGTGACTCACCTGGGCTACATCGCGGTACGCTACTAGTGCCCAGGGAGCGGGCGTGGTACGCGATGGAATCCCAGATTTTGCCTATAAATAGCAAGTCCGAGATCTCATTCAAAGCACACCAAATTCAGTGCTCTTTTCTCTCTCTAACATCTCTCTAGAATTCCAAGTTCGTATAATCGATTTGCCTCGATAAGCGTGCCCCGATCCCTCGTTTGTATACAACGTTTCCTCGAAGTTCGTGCCACCCTCCACCCACATTTGACCAATATGGTGTTTATTCTCGAAGTACGTGCCACCGTGTGTTGAAGATTGCCATTTGTCGATTTGCGTGTCGAGAAAAGTATTGATTGAGAAAAGAAGCGGCGTTGGAGTGCTGCTCGAGTCCCTAGAGTTTCTAAACGCCACTAAGGATAGGCGTAACGACAATTCAATATAATGTAATATTATATTAAAGGCTTAAGCCTTAAGTCGAGGTTATACTCGATACCTCGATAAAAGAGAAATAAACATAACAAAGAAATGATTAAAAGATTGATTATTGAATATGGTGAATACGTATATATGTGTGAAAGTATATATGTATATATATTCTTTGTTATGAAAATATTATTTAACGAATAAAGAGTATTCTTAAATAATAAAAGAAAATGATTACGTTTCTTGGAGGAGAAGAAACGTCGGGTTTTTATATAAACTAAAGGTTTTCAAGTAAAAGAAAATGAACTAAAGGTTCATCGAGGATTGAGATAAGACTAAAGTTCTTAAGACGGATCGTGTATCCGACTAAAAAATATTTATATTCGTACTATAGGTGCGGGATAAAGAAGGGAAAGACCCTTGGACGGTGAGTGAAGCCGATCCTAAAGAGATAAGGTGAATACGCCCCCAAAATTTTAAACTTGTTTTCAAATGAGTCAAACTTGTTATATGAAATTGTTCACAAGGAACTATGTGTTTCTAAAACCGTTATAACTATGGGTATGATCCTAGCCCTCAGGCTGTGGCATACGCATGTCTTGATCCTTACATAGGTGGTACTATGCGGTGAATGGACACATCGCACCACCCTTGGTCGTAGGACGCTCTCTTGCAGGGAGTACGACCTTATGTGTATATTTACGGGTACTTAACTAAGTCGAACGCTGCGGTGTTTGCTGAGGTGACCTAGAGTAGAGGCTCGAGTTATAATGTGTTATTTGACTTTGTTATTCCTAAGCCACGTTGGGCCGAGGCAGGCGTAGTCTCAAGGGCCGAGGGGTAATAAAGTAAAAGAGATTATTTTGCGTCAGCATGTCCACCAACATTCGTTGCTGACGTATTTTGTTACATTTTGCAGGTGAACAACGATAGCGCTTGGAATGACGAAGTGCTACTAATATCCGATGGCTCGGATTCATTTTGTATAAGTCTCAAATGATGGTTTGTAAACATAAACAAGTAATATTTTTGTAGCAACTTAAACGGGTATTCTATAATCCCGTCTTTTGAATGTATATATAAAAGTTATGTTTCGATCCTTAAAATTTTATGTCTTCCGCAAATTAACGTAACTCTGATTTATTTACAATTACTATACCAAATTATGGGTCACGCTCCTAGGCCTTAGATGGGGGTGTGACATGATGCAAAACTACTATCGAGCCGGGGGTGTCACCTAGAAGCAGTCTCTATTCTTACGAGGTAGAGGTAAGGTGTATGCATCTTACCCTCCTCAGACCCTACCATAGCTTTGTTATTGGTAAAATTTACTGAGTACAATGATGATGTTGATGATTCATATATAACTTTTAATGCACACTAATTTTTTGATAGAATGCTTGAACCAAAACCAACTTTAATAAAGTTGTAGTCTCATGTAAACGTCTAAGTGATCAATTTTAACATATATTACAGAGTTGGTTTCCTTATTTTGATGGATATTCTAATATTCTTAGGTTTCATGGAATTGATCTGTGGTTTTTTTATGTTTAGCTTGACCGAAAATGGACGTAGTGTTACTAGAAGAAGGGAATGAAACAAGGATTCTTGCTAAAACTGTTGAAGAATATGCATATGCGATATTGAAGATTTTAAAGATGTTATCCGGGAAACATTTTGAGCAAATGTGGAGATGTTGAAATAACATTATTTATATACTTGTTTAGATTTTATTTATAGGCTAGACCATTATATAGATATAAGATGATTTATGTATATAAATTGGATTTTTGGTTTTTGGTTACTACAATGTGTTGGTTATTGCAAAAATAATTTAATTAAAAAAAAACAAATGTATAGAAGAGTTGGTTTTGATATAATTAAAGAAGCGTTGTTTTTTAATATAATTTACAATGGTCTTTTCAATATTTTTTTTACTACAAAGAAGCGTTGTTTTTGGTATTGAAGCGTTGTTTATTAATGCCATTTTACAACGGTTTTTGAAGCGTTGTTTTTGTGTATCATTTTACGCCGCTTTTTGAAGCGTTGTTTTTATATACCATTTTACACCGGTTTCTAAACCATTTTAAATACATTTTGAAATGCGACATTTAAAACGGTATTAAAGCTGTTGTGTAAACCTCATTTAACCGTTTTAAAATTGAACTTTTTCTGTATTGGTGTGGCAATGTGGTGTACGATGAGGTAAGGGTTCTTATGGTGTGTGGTACGTTGTCATACGGTGATGATCTACTATGTGTTAAGGGGTTTACATGATTGGGTTCAAGCCATATTTTGTTTATGATAGCATGCTTTTATTTTACGTTGTTCGATGTACATGAAGCATATATGTGTTGCAACTTGCAAACTGACTATATGTTGCATAAAGTGCACACCTCACACCTGGCACCCATTGAAGAATTGCAAGAACTTCACAAGATTAACATACAATATTAGATATGTGTGATGTTAAGAGATTAAAACAAAAACAACATAACATAATAATTTTCATAAAATGGAATGTGTCTCGACAAAGATGTTAAAGTCTTTTATTCAAATACCTTAAAGATTTTAAACTCAAAAGTTGACATATTAAATCTTAAAGCTTCTAGAAGCAAATTATATACATATCTCTTGTGGAGAACGTGACAAGATACCAAAAAATAGTTATAAAATCTTATTGGATTTTAACAATAGGTCGGGATAAATTTAATATTTTGAGTCTCTAACGATTCAAACTTTCAGTCTATTTCCCTTTAGCAATCCCATATGAACTTAAAAGTAATCTCGTAATGATCGACATGAAAAATAAGTACAAGATTGTTAGAAGAAAATATGTTGAAAGTCTGGACTTTTAAAAAACTTTTACTAAATTAGAATTAATCTCGGTCAATAGGTCAAAGTTTGAGTATTAAAATATAATAACCCTTTAAGAAATGACTTTGTAGATGTGGTAACACTGAAAACTTAATAACAAGTTATAATCCCTAGAAAACGGCTTGCAAAAATGGACAAAACTAAGCAAAATGTCCATAACGCGGCTGGGCGCCCACGATTGATGAAGTGACCGGCCAACTGCCCAACCGATCGAGCAAGGTCGGTCGCTTGCTCGGGTTTTGTGTTGTGCCTATAAATTGCAATATTTGCAAACCATTTTCCTCACCTTTTTTTATCTAGAATTTCATATATACATACTTAAGATATCTTTCTTTATCATCTCCATGTTTAACATCAATTTGAAAAGAAGAGATCAAGTGGAAGAAATAGAAAAAAGAACTTGTCCTGCAAAATCTTCCATTTATCTTGTATAAATGTGGGGGCATTGCCATTAATAGTGTGGTACTAGTAATTTCTTTGTGAATGGTACGTAATTAGTTGATTATGTACGAGAGAACACTATGTAGTCTATGTTGATATATTGATTGTTTGGTTTTGAGGTTTGAACACTATCTTGGCATGGTGTTGTGAGGTTTCACTATCTTGGCATAGAAAATGTTTGTAAAATTATACAAATATTATATCTTTGACATAGTGTGTTGAAAATGTGATAACTACCTTGACCAGTGAAACGACGTACTAGTGAGAATGTGTGATAGTGATCACTTCCGTTTAAGTGAAACGTTTAGTGAAGCAACTTCCGATTGAAAAATAAGAAGATCTCGTAAACTAAATTATTATAAAATTATGATTGTTTATTTACTAGAAATCAGGTAAGTATATTCACAAATTGTATGACATAGAAGACGGCACGTGGGCGTGAATGATTGAATGCAGTGTGGGACACTGCGAAGGAAGAAAAGACAATTGATGACCAACAAACCCATGTGCACTATCATTGTCGTTTGCCAATATACACATGAAATGCCATTCATTTTTTTTATTCTTCTAAATTCTCGATTTAACATGTCGGTGACCACTAAAATTTTTATTTTTGAGTGTCCATCAATACCACAAAAATTAATTATAAGGGCATCTCTAATGGGTGTATTGAAATCCCACGTGGAATAGGTTTAAATTCAAAATAGTGATATGCTCCATTGTAGGTATATGTTAGAAAATATGTGTAATGAAAACACAAACCATTGATATCTCTTTGAAGGTGGGGCCAACAACTAGGGCTGTCACTTTTACCCGAAACCCGAAACCCAACCGCAAGAAACACGTACCCGAACCCGAACTAACCCGAACCGATAAACCCGAACCCGAAAAACACTAACCCGAACCCGAACCAAAGTAATTCGGTCCCGAACCTGAAAAACACTAACCCGAACCCGAACCAAAGTAATTCGGTTTGGTTCTCGGGTTTGACTTATAAGTTTCGGGTCAACCCGAATAAACTTTTAGTTTTGAAATTAAATATATTTTTAGGTATAATAGGCTTAGTTTTAGCCACTAACGTTATCAAAATCTTGTCCTAAACGATTGTTGTCATTACAACTATTAAAGATCGATGGTTTATTGCTAATTTATGTTTTCCGTTTATTACTAATAGCAATCGTAATCGAAAAACCAAGTCACACCCGATTGAAAATAATTATGGTTCGAGTTAGTTTTACTTTTTTTTGAATTGTTTTATCAAATTATGTTGGTTTATTGTTTGATTATTTGCTTACAAGCAAAGAATAATATGTTGTTTTAAATTTAGCATTGTAGTGTTTTATTTATTTTTTGTTTTTTGTTTTGTTTTCTAGGATACTCGAAACCCAATTAACCCAACCCGAAAAACCCGTGAGAGATTCGGGTTGGGTTTCGGGTCAAGATTTAAAACTTTGAAACCCGAAGAACCCGACCCGAAAAACCCGAAACCCGAAGAACACCCCTACCAACAACCACAACCACATTTATTTATTATAATGCATGCCCTGAATTTCTTTTTTTTTTATTTAAAGTCATTAAACTTTTTAATAGATTAAACCCTATAATATACTATGTGTGTATATGTTCAAGTATGTTTTTTAAACCCTAAAATATACACACATTCATTCACATATATCACAAAAACAAATAGCCTAGTTTAGTTATTATTTGTGTTCAAGTATGTTTTTAGATTTATTTTTTAAAATGGTGTATGTTTTAAGTGTAATTTTAAAGTGTTGTTTTTTCTAGTAATTATTTTGTTATTATTTAACGTATTTAATATATAGGTAATATAAAACAATTAATGTAAAAGATATAAATTGATTTAAATTAAATAAAGGAAAAAGTATGTGATGAGGTGGTGGTTGAAAACAAAAACAGGTAAATAACCATTGGAGAAGAAAGAAATGTTTTTGTAGATTGGTTTGAAATCTGATGTGGCATGCTGAGTTGACAGTTTGAAACCAAAACCAATGTTGTGCATTGGAGATGCTCTAAAGTTCATATCTTGCTAATAAAAAGCATAATAGGCATTTGGCCCAACGATATCAGTTATTAACTATGATATAAGGTGTTTCATTCCTAAGATGTAAATTCTAGTTCTGATGTGGACAAATATGAAGAGTGTGTTTGAGTATGGTGTTGAAAAACAATTCAAAAATGTCAAATTAGATGATAGATTTCTTAGAACCATTTCATTCATCAAAATATTGCTGGTTGCAATTCATTTTCTAAAACAAGTTAACCGGAACACAACTGGATAAAAAAACAATTTTTGGGCAAAGATCACTAGGCTTTTAACCTCCAACGTCCCATTTGGTGTTATTATGTAATGATGTATATAAAAATATACGTCTTTTTAGCATCAAATAATCTCTAAAAACTGCAAATTCTATCGTATAATATAGTTAAAATAACCACTTATCATGTTAAAATGTATTTTCAGGTGAATCCAATCCTCAAACGAAGAAACGAATGAAAAGCCAAAGAAAAACCAAAGAAAACAACAAAATACGGGGCTGTGCTTCAGGAAACATGGGGCTGTGCTTTCAGGAAACATGGGGCTATGCTTTTGGAAACACGGGGCTGTGCTTTTAGGAAACACGGGGCTGTGCTTTTGGAAGCACGGGGCCGTGCTTCTGGTCAATTTTCAGAAAAGACAAAAAAATCTACAAGAAAAGACAAAATAGTGAACAGCTCCACACGGGGTCGTGCCTCAGGAAGCACGGGGCCATGCCTACCTTCCAGAATCGACAAAAAAGAATTAGCACATGTCACTAAAAAGCACGGGGGCGTGCCTACGTAAGCACGGGGCCGTGCTTACCTTCCAGAAACGACAAAAAAATCTGGCACATGTCATAAAAATGCACGGGGGCGTGCCCATCAAGCACGGGGCCGTGCCTCACACTCCAGAATGCCTATAAATAGTGGCTCATGTTGCACTCATTTGGTGTGCCTTGGAAATATTTCTATCCGGTTTTCACTTATAAAAACACACACTAACACTTACATAGAAGATTTAGTGAAGAGTTTGAAGGCTTGGAGGTCATCACCATCAACCATCATCATCATCCATCCTCATAATCATTAAGAAGGAAGCTTCATCTACATTTGTTAGATTGTTTCAAGTTTAATCATGTATTTGTTATTATCATCCATCTTAATGTTTATCATCATGCTCATTATGAGCTAAACTCCATTTACCATCTAAAATCTATGAAGAAGCTTTGTTTTACTTGATGATTATATAAAACATGTGGTTTAGTTTGGTAAAGTACATGGTTATCTTACAATTATCTTTTGATGAGAAATGTTTCACCATCTTAAAATACTAATTCAAAGTTGGTGATTGTCAATTATATTGGCAATCGTTCATGATCGATTCATGTTCTTGAAAGATAGAAATACTTTGATACATTATCGAAACATGGATCCTTATATTGTACTTAGAAATGATGAGATATAAGTTATGATGTATTTCTCTAAGTCTTGGTAATCCAAAAATGGCTTTGCTTAGGATATCATGCTAGTTAAAGAAATCATATGTTAACGGAATGTGTAATTATAACCTACATAAATCAACCAATGGGAGGTTGTGTGAGTTAACTACAAACACTCAAAGTTGTTAGGATTGGTATTTGAGAAATCGAAGTCAATTCTAATCATTCTACTTTACCAACTGCTTATCTACTTAAATTGACATTCTCGGGGTAGCATGCTATTAAGCATAGGATGGACTTGAAAATATGCATGCTATTATTCATTATGTCATAGAATGTGTTCACTCCAAAATGAGGATCATAATTCTATCATATATTATTAGGACAAGTCTATCACATGTTTAACTATTAATCATCAAGGAACAATGGAGTGGATTCTAGATATTAGATGGTAACCTTCGCATAATTGAATAACTCGTTTAGAATTTCTTGTCTTGGTCACCTATATATTATATATAAGTATCTACATTTTATAAAAAGTTCAAAAAAAAGTAACCCCAAAATGATTAAAACCTCCGATTAAAGTAAAACAACGATTTATTATTAGAAACCCTTGTGTCCACGGATCGATACTTGGTTCTTACCAATACTATTCTACATATACGATAGGTACACTTGCCTATTTTGTGTGTGTTTAGTCTTTGTTGAAATCACTTTTATAAATTTAAAACATGATCTTGTGCAAAAGCAAATAATTCAATCCTTCATATTTTACTACACGCGCACACGCATCATGTAACGTCCCGAAATTTCTAAAAATAACATTAACTATATTATTTAATTATGGTGCGAAAGTTTACTAGAATTAGTAGAGAAGTAATAGAATAATAAAGATGGTTCAAGTAGGCTAATTAGAGGGAATTAAGTATGGACCAAAAAGGAAAGATGTGCTTTAGGTCCATGGGCTTAAGAGAGTATATATACCCCTTAAACCCTAATCCTTTTCATTATTTTCCATCTCTACACCATAGCCTACACCTTGAAAAACACACACGAACACCATCCTAAACCCGAGCCGAGATCCGAAGGTGAAAACCCGAGCTTGTTGGTGCTAGATGGTTGTGACGAACCAAAACAACATCAATACTTGACCGTGTTCGTACACCGACTCGTTTAAGGTACGTTTATAGCGAGAAATTGTTCATTAAGGTTCGGATTTGTTTAAGTAGTCTTAGATCTGTATACTAATGATAAAAACGAATCCAACAAAGCAAACCCTACTGAAATTGGTTAACTGTTGATAGATTAATCGAGGGTAAACAAGCTGTATCTATATATGTATAATCGCACCTTTTAAAACGTAATACTCGGATGATTGATGTATTGGGGTTTGTTGGCGATGGTATGGCGAATCCAACAATACCAGATTCGTGTGTTTTCGTTAAGTATTGAAGGTCTAATTGAAGATCTGGCTATTGTTGATCAATTCGTTTTCTTATTGATTTTGACTTTAACCCTAGAGTCAAAGACCTGGACAAGAACTGTTGACAGTTCGTTAAGGATGATCAGTTCGTTACGTGTACATAACGAATGGGACTCATTCGTGTGACTTGATAACGAATGAACCTCTAATTCGTTATCCATCCATTCGTTATATTAAGATAACGAATCCGGTCACGTCAGATAAAGAATTAGGATAACGAACTGAGATAACGAATCAGAATAACGAAGCAGATGGCGAATCAGAAAGATAACGAATTAATCTAACGAATCAGATAACTAATCAAGTGATTTGTTACTCAGTGATTCGCTAAGTTAAGATAAAGAATTAGCCACGAATCAGGCTATATTCAGATAACGAATTAGGCTTAATTCGTTATAGCGAGCAAGTGGGCGAAGTAAATAATAATTTAAAATTCTAATGGAAAATGTGATAAGACAGTTAATGGAAAATGTGAAAAGATAGCTCGACCCCAGCCAGGGGCTCTGCCCCTTGGACCTTGCTAGGGGCTGCTGCCCCTAGAACCCCGCTGCCAGGTGCGCTGCCCCCGGACCCCCGTTCGTTGAGGGTTATAATTAGACCAGGAACGCGTTATGGGTAGTGATAGTTAATTGATATGTATAATTGTAATATAGTTAGTCGCGCACAGCTCAAGAAGGAATAACCATTAGCGGAAGAATTAACCGAGTTCAGGTGAGTTTCTAGCCCCATTTCCTTGTAATGTTTTCGGGGCTATGTGCATACTCGACGTGAATTGTGAATACACTTACCTTAAGTGGTAAATGTATGCTATAGAAGATATACGAGTTATTTATAAATTCTTGACGGTGCATGAACGATCTTCGGATATTGCACTTATCGCTAAGGAGCATGATTGTTAAGTGGTTATTAGTGTGTATGAATTCTATGATGTAACTTGTTTATTATGTAAATGATGAGCTGATAGGAAGTGTGTTGTAGACAAGTAGAATAAAGTTGTAACATTTCGGGTTTTCCGTTTCCCTTTCGGTTTTGTAATCATTACCCGACCCGGGTTCGGGTTCGGGTATTTGATCAATAAAGTTCGTTATTCTTTAACATTTTATTTAATTAATTATTTATTTTGATTATAACTTTGAATAACATGCAAAAACAACCCCTTAACTAACTTTAATTCATATTTGAACCATCAACCATAGATCGAGGACCATTTAGCAAATATTATACAACTTATTTCCTTCCTTCTTCTTCCTCTACCACCATCGACGATGTACACCCCCCCTTTCTTGGACCAAAATTTACGGATTAAATCAAGAAATTGACGAAAACAAATCTTTAGCCTACCTTATTCGCGTCACACCGACACTCCATACATGGAAATTTATTACAAATTGACAGCTAATTCGTTGAGCAAAGCCGCGACTCTTTTAACCACATAACACTATAAATACCCAACCTCGTATCAGTTAAACCTGCACACAAACTCACCTCGATCTCGCGACACTAAACCCTAAGTTATTCAGCCCTTACATTGTCGTTAAGATCCAGATTCGTCACCAACTAGAGCCGCGACCATATACTCTTGGTTCTCCCTCATTTCAGTAGCATATAAGGTAATTACAAGGTGCATTCAGTTCGATTTTGCTCAAATAACATTAACCCTAAAACAATTGTAACAAACATCAAACGATTAAACCAATTTAAAACCTAGGGTTTGAATTGGGGAAGAACATAATCTGCGTACTTTGTATTTATATTACATGTTCTATTATTGTAACAAGTTAAGGCGTTGGCCTGGTGGCCAGCACCTGTGTTTGTAAAGCTTGAGCCGGCCTGGGGCGCGGGTTCGAGTCCCCCAGGCCCGGTTTTTGAATTTCATTTTTTTCTAATCTTTCTTTAATTTATTATTTGTATACAACGCTAAGTAAACATTATTTTGATAAACCGAACCCCATAACAACTCTTTTCTTTTCATATTTACGAATAAATATGTATATATATATATACTTGTTTAAATGTTATAATTGAGTCTATATATATATACATACATATTATACACATACACTTTATAAATAAGATGTAAATTTATATTCTTTTTTTGACTCTCGTTAACGAACCAAATTATATTAGATAATCAAAATACTTCATTTAACTTTTCTGTTAATGTATATATATTATTTATTTTACACAAATACGAATCAATAAATATGATACTTAAATACTAATAATAAAAATAATATTAATAATCATAATACCATTTATAAATGTAACAATAACCTTTATATCTATCGATAATGATAATCACGTTAATGATAATAACAACCCTAATTAAAATGACAAAAAGATTAATAACCTCATCGAGACCCAAAATCCGTCTTATTATTTTGTCTTTAATATTTAACTCACTTTATCGTTAACAACTAGGATTAATTGTCGGCAAATCTCAGGAAGCTTGATCGTTTTCCATTCTAGCATTTTCTTTTATTATCTCATCCTCGTTATTACCTCATTAATGGTAAGTAAATTCACATCCCTCTTTTTACCGCTTTACAATTTTGGGGGCGTTATGCGTTCACAATTAAATTATTGTTTTAACTACGATTCCACTATATGCGTAATTGAAATTGCTCGATTAGTTGATATGTGCAAATGTGACTACGTGTTTACTTTATGTTGGTTGGTATCCTCATCCTCATTAGTATGATCATACGCCGTTGAATTTGCTCGTTATCAAAATGATTCGGGTGAAAAATACAACTTTTATTTATTGTTATACTAGTTGTATTGATTTACAATTATCGAACGGAATTGTCATTTTATTATTATATATACTCAATATCGTGGTTTACTTGATCAACTTTATGTTGACAAAATATATATTTTCACGCATGGCGAAGATAGCTTTATCGGATGAATCAAGTATTGGAAGTAGATGAGACATTTGGTTGCTTGATGATTGAAGAACACTTTTTCTTGTTTTAAATTATTTATTATCAATTTGTAACGTTATTGTTAAGACAATATTTGTGCTTTTGAAAATTGATATATGAATGAATAATTTAGATATTGACACGTGTATTTTACTTATCGTCTTATGAGCTATGATACAACAAATGTCGCGCCCCGGCATGTTCCGCCATAGGTTGGGGTGTGACAGATTGGTATCAGAGCCGAAGGCTATAAGATAGGTGGTTAGACGTAACGACCTAGTTGCATGCTTAGGGTCCCTATACGTGTTCCTATACGTGCACCCTACTTGTTTAAATTTTTGTATATAGCTTAGCATATTTATATTGTTCATCATATACAATTGTACACAAAAAGCACACACTTAATCCGAGGCTATGCCTCACCCTCCAAAATTCTTAAAAAAAAAAAAAACTCTAGGACGATTTTTATCTGGAAATTCCTTAGGAAATCCCACCTTTTTGCTCCCCTCTCCTTGAGGATAATTCGTGGTACGGATATGTAGTAACTGGAAGAGGGATGCACTTGTTTACCGAACCCTTGACACCAAGGCTTGCGAGCCTAAGGAAGTGCAATGCGCATAAATCTCAATCAACCGCGAGACCTGGTTGCCTTCCTAGAGTGTTCGGTAAGGGTGTGAAACTTATTAGGCCAAAGCATATCACACCAAACGTACCCGAATCTACTACCCTCATTGTCTCAACGTGGTCATGTGACGATCACATCCTTAAATTTATAACCGAATTCACGGTGATTTCGTGGCTAAACTCGGTTTTTCCGTATTGTGTTTTGTTGATCGGATGGATGAAGTATGCTCAATGGGGTGGTTCCCGAACTACTTCAACCATCTACCTCAACACCCCCCCCCCCCTCAAATTCGATTTTCGATTGATTTTGTTTATTTGGTGTTCGATATTTTTCATTTGTTGGAAGGACCCATGGTGATACATGAAGCCCTAACCGACAAATGAACCTATGTATTTTTATTCAAGTTATGTTGTTATATTTTCTCAAAATGTTAAATATGATAAAATGTTATATAATCAAGTCTCGTTAATAACGAAATTCTCAACCTCAAACACAATCCCAACCTCATTGCACGACTACCATATTTCGTCAATTATTTATACTTGCCACCCTCACCCGAGTCTTACGAACTTTACACCTGTTACCCTTGCAGTATGTCTTCTCGCCTCATCAACCGTAACCGTCGCACCGGCAACTCTGGCCACAGCATGTCGTCCTGCATCGCTAAGGGCATCGTGGAAGCCCTCCCAACCATCATCACTCAATTGCAAACGGTGAATGCTTCTTCATCACAACTCCGAACCCAATTTCTTACCCCGTCAAACAATTCAGGAGTGCCAACCCGCCCGAATACCACGGTATCAACGGTGCTACCGTTCTCCTCCAATGGTTCGAAGAAATGGAGAGCATATTCCTCCAATGTGAATGCCCCGAGGACAAGAAAACCAATTACGCCTCGAGCAAGCTTAAGAATAATGCCCTCAATTGGTGGAATGGTGAGAAGCGCCAAGGGCTTCTCGCTGAGGTTGCCATGGCCTTGCCATGCGATGACCTCAAGAAACTTATGCTCAAGAAGTTCTGCCTGAAACATGAGATTCGGAAGTTGGAATTGGAACTTTGGAATTGGAAACAAAAAAGTGGTAATGACATCGCCTACAACGATCGTTTCCATGAACTGAGCCTTCTCATTCCCCACATGGTCACTCCACTTGAGCGTGCAATCGATAAGTACATCTCGGGTTTGCCTATGGAAATCCAAGACCCCGTTATAAGTCGTGACCCTCAATCGCTCCATGATGCCATCACCTTAGCCGGTACCCTCACTGAGAACCACGTTAAGGCCGGGACCTTGACGCGGAAGAATTCTAAAAAGCCCACTGATAAGCCCACACGTGAGCCCTCTAAGGAATCCAAGCCTGACTCCTCTAAGCCCGAATCCTCCAAGAACAACAACCACAATAACTCATCTCACTACCGCAACAACAAGAGAAAACCCAACTCCCAAAATTATGTCTTAGCCAACCACAAGCCCAACAAGCCCCTCCAAACAAGAAGCCCTACACCGGCCCACACCCTTGTTGCAACACTTGTCAACGCCACCACCCGGCCCAAGCCACTTGTCAGGTGTGCACCAATTGCCACCGATTCTGCCACATTACCCAATATTGTCGAGAAGCACCTCGTGTGCAAGCCGCTCCACCGCGGTTCGCACCATCAAACCAACCCAACCGAGCCATCCCTCGTGCTTCAACCATTAACACCGCTAGATCTTGCTACAATTGTGGTGACCCAAATAACCTTCGCAACGCGTGTCCTCGATCGTCCAAGCTCACCAAGCCTATGTTGCACCACAACCTTACTACACCTCCCAAGCCTATTAAGTGCAAGCTTATCAACCCCAAGTACCCCCTACTCATGGCTCCTCCACCCCTTCAAGCTCAACCCATGGTCATGCAAGCCTATTAAGCTCCAACCTCTCAAGCTTCAACTTCTCAAATCCAAGCACCTCAAAGAACTCAAGGCTAAGATTTCACCATCAATGCTCATCAAGCCCGAAACTCGAATGATGTGGTGAACGGTACGTTTCTAGTCAATAAAGATCATGCCTCGGTACTATTTGATTCGGGAGCCGATAGAAGCTTGATCTCTTTTGATTTTGAATACATACTTGATGTGCCCCGTAGTAAATTATCAAAGCCCTTCAAGGTAGAGATAGAAAACGGTAGTTCGATCACGATTGACTCCGTCATTCGAAATTGCACGATTACCCTCAATGGACAAAAGTTCTCTATCGACCTTATCCCTATGCAAATGGGTAGTTTCGACGTTATTATTGGTATGGATTGGCTCTCTCTCCACCGCGCCGAAATTTTGTGTTTCGAGAAACCCATTCGAATCCCTAATGATGGAGGTGTGATTCTAAACGTTCGCGGTGAAGGACCCTTCTCAAAGCTAAACATCATGTCATGCCTTGAAGCCCGACGTTACTTACTCAAGAAGTATGTCCCCTTCTTAGCTCACGTTACCACAAAATCCGATGAAGAAAAGAAACTTTCCGACATCCCGATTATCCGCGACTTCCCCGAAGTCTTTCCCGATGACGTTTCCAGACTCCCTCCCATTCGTCAAGTGGAGTTCCGTATTGATCTTGTACCTGGAGCAAATCCCGTAGCCAAAGCACCTTACCGTCTTGCACCTTCCGAGATGCAAGAACTCTCTAACCAAATCCAAGAACTCACAGAAAAGGGTTTCATTCGCCCGAGTTCGTCTCTATGGGGCGCACCCGTCTTGTTTGTTAAGAAGAAAGACGGCGTATGTGTATCGATTACCGTGAGCTCAACAAGCTTACAATCAAGAATCGTTATCCCCTTCCGCGTATTGATGATCTTTTCGATCAAATCCAATGAGCCGCATGTTTCTCTAAGATTGATCTCCTTTCGGGTTATCACCAACTCCGTGTCCCCGAAGATGACATACCCAAGACCGCCTTCCGTACTCGCTATGACCACTTTGAGTTCCGAGTCATGCCTTTTGGTTTGACTAATGCCTCTACCGTTTTCATGGATCTTATGAATCGTGTTTGTAAACCCTAACTCGACAAGTTCGTGATTGTTTTCATCGACGATATCTTGTGTAACATCGTGAAAATTTTGGGTTCAAAATGTCAACTTTCCATAGTCAAGGGACTGAAAATGCCAAATTCCAAACCTTAGCGTTTAAAATGTTAATTCTGATTTTTATGACCCATCGCGCTACGCGATGGATCATCAGAGAGACCCATCGCGATACACGATGGGGCTTCTGACACAGATTGACACGTGTGCCACGTGGCACACGGTGGCACTACATGTTGCCACGTGTCAACACGTGGCAACGCTACTGTCACGCGTCACCACGTGTCGCCACGTAGCGCGGCGCCTGCCACGTGTCGCCACGTGGTAGACCTAGGCAGTGATTCAGCTGACCTATATCGCGGTACGCGATAGGTCGGACCAGGGACTCATCGCGGTACCAGAAATCGTCTATAAATAGCAGCCATGGGATCTCATTCCAAACATCCCAAATCAGCTCTCTAACCTCTCTCTACAAATACCACTCTCTCTCTAGAAATTCTCGTGAAACGTGCCACGAAAAACATCGAAATCCGTGCCATATTTCCTCGTAAAAATGTGTACCGACCCTTCATTTGTGTACCAACGTTTGTTCGAAGTTTGTGCCACCCTTCACCCATATACGATCAAGATGGTGTTGTTGTAATGGCAAGGTGTCTCGATAGACGTGCCGACAAGTGTTGAAGTTGGCGTATCAAAGTTGATCAAAGAAGTAAAGCTGCGTTGGATTGCTGCTCAATTTCGCAGGGTTTCCAATACACCAAGGTTAGGCGTAATTACGAATTCAATATAATTCAATATTATATTAAAGGCTTAAACCCTAAGTCGAGGTTATACTCGATACCTCGATAAATAAATACAAACATAACAAAGAAAAGAATAAAGAAATATTGTGATAGATAAAATATATATTTGTGTGCAAGTATATATATATTCTTTGTTATGAAATTATTATTTAAGTAATAAGAGTATTCTTAAATAATAAAAGAAAAGATTACGTTTCTTAGAGAAGATGAAACGTCGGGTTTCTATATAAACTAAAGGTTTATAATTACTTTTAAACTAAATGTTTTTATGTAAAAGAAAATGAACTAAAGGTTCATCGAGGTTGAGATATAAAATAAGTCTAAAGGTCTTAAGCCGGATCGTGTATCCGACTAACAAATATTTATACCCGTACTATAGGTGCGAGATAAAGAAGGGAAAGACCCTTGGACGGCGAGCGAAGCCGATCCTAACGAGACAAGGTGAATACGCCACCAAACTTTTATAAACTTGTTTTCAAATAAGTCAAACATGTTATGTGAAATTGTTTACAAGGAACCACGTGTTCCTAAAACCGTTATAAATAAGGGTATAAACCTAGCCCTCAGGCTGTGGTATGCGTATGTCTGGATCCTTACATAGGTGGTACTATGCGATGAATGGGCACATCGCACCACCCTTGGTCGTAGGACGCTCTCTAGCAGGGAGTACGACCTTATGTGTATATTTACGGGTACTTAACTAAGTCGAACGCTGCGGTGTTTGCTGAGGTGACCTAGAGTAGAGGCTCGAATTTATAATGTGTTATTTGACTTTGTTATTCCTAAGCCACGATGGGCCGAGGCAGGCGTAGTCTCGAGGGGTAATAAAGTAAAAGAGAATATTTTTGCGTCAGCGTGTTCACTAGCATTCGTTGCTGACGTATTTTCTTACATTTTGCAGGTGAACAATGTTAGCGCTTGGAAGTGACGAAGTGCTATATTAAATCCGATGGTTCGGATCTTTTGTATGAAACTTTTAATATATAAATGGTGGTGGTTTTGTAATGTAAAAACAAGTAATCTTTTGTACTTAAGTTTGGGAATCTTTTAAAATCCCAACTTTTGTTTATATAAATATTTACTACTTAAATCCACAAGTATTATAAGACTTCCGCTAATATAATGTAACTCTGATTTATTTACACTTGTGGTACCAACTGTTGGATCACACTCCTAGGCCTAAGATGGGGGTGTGACATCTTGATATACTCTAAATTGGAGACCGAGCACAAAGACCATTTGCACGCCATTCTCGACTTGTTACGAAAAGAACAACTTTATGCTAAGTTCTCCAAATGCGAATTTTGGCTGAAGCACGTTCAATTCGTGGGCCACAACGTTAACGACAAGGGTATTCACGTTGATCTCGCTAAAACTGAGGCCGTCAAAAATTGGGCAACCCCGTCCTCTCCAATGGAGGTTCGGTCATTTCTTGGTTTAGCGGGGTATTACCGTCGTTTTATCCGCAACTTTTCGAAGATTGCTTCACCCCTTACCGCACTAACCCACAAAGGGAAAGTTTATGAATGGGGTTTCGATCAAGAGTAAGCATTTCAAACTCTTAAGGACATGCTTTGCAATGCTCCAATCCTTGCTCTTCCCGAGGGCAACGACGATTTTGTTGTCTTTTGTGATGCTTCTATTCAAGGTCTTGGTTGTGTTCTTATGCAACGAGACAAGGTCATTGCTTACGCTTCGCGTCAACTCAAGGTACACGAGAAAAATTACACGACGCACAACCTCGAACTTGGTGCGATCGTGTTTGCCTTGAAAATTTGGAGACACTACCTTTACGGCACGAAATGTTTGGTCTTCACCGACCATAAAAGTTTACAACACATTTTCGACCAAAAGGACCTCAATATGAGACAAAACGATGGACCAAATTGTTAAGTGATTATGATTGCGAAATTCGCTACCACCCCGGAAAAGCGAATGTCGTGGCCGATGCTCTTAGTCGCAAGACTCATGTTAAATCTATCTTGTTCCATTGTGACACCATCCAATCTGATCTCCAATACCGCATCTTCGACGCACAACACGTCTCCGTCACCGAGGGTAACTTACACGACGAGATGTCGTGTAGCGTCGAACTCCAACTTGAAACCAAACGTAATGGCTTACTATATTATTTGGACCGTCTATGGGTTCCCGATCGTGACGATCTTCGTGTGTTCATCCTTGATGAGGCTCATAAGTCACGATACTCTATTCATCCCGGTGCGGATTAAATGTATGCCGATCTTCGTACCATGTTTTGGTGGCCGGGAATGAAGAAAGATATCGCAGTGTATGTATCTAAATGCCTCACTTGCTCTAAGGTTAAAGCCGAGCATCAAAAACCGTTTGGTTTGCTCGAGCAACCTCCGATCCCCGTTTGGAAATGGGAAGACATAGCCATGGATTTCGTTACCAAACTCCCCACTACTCAAAGTCGCAATGATAGTATTTGGGTGATTGTTGATCGTTTGACCAAGTCAGCTCATTTCATACCGTTCCGAGAAAAATCCTCCGTAAGCGAATTAGCCCGACTCTATGTCAAGTACATTATTTGCCACCATGGAACACCTTTGACCTTTATTTCTGATCGTGATGGTCGGTTTACCTCTTATTTTTGGAGATCGTTGCAAACCGCCTTGGGTACCCGTATTGATTTAAGCACCGCTTATCACCCGCTAACCGATGGTCAATCCGAGAGAACGATCCAAACTATCGAAGATATGATCCGCTCTTGCATACTAGACTTTGGTGGAAATTGGGATACTCACTTACCACTTGTAGAGTTTTCCTACAATAATAGCTTTCACACTAGTATTGGCATGGAACCCTTTAAAGCTCTCTACGGCCGAAAATGTCATTCCCCGATTAGTTGGAACGAGGTTTGTGAATCACAACTCACCGGCCCTGAGCTTGTTCAAGAGACTTCCGATCGAATCGCTCTTATTCGTCAAAATCTTCTTACCGCTCATAGCCGTCGAAAGAGATACGCCGATAAGCGTCGTAAACCTCTCGAGTTCAATGTTGGTAATCGTGTTCTCCTTAAAGTATCTCCATGGAAAGGGGTAGTTCGTTTTGGCAAAAGGAATAAACTATCTCCTCATTTTGTTGGCCCGTTTTAGATCATCGAAAGGGTTGGTAAAGTTGCTTATGGTCTTGACCTACCCGATGAGCTTTCTAATGTTCATCCAACCTTTCATGTTTCCAATCTCAAGAAGTGCTTAGCCGAGGGGAATCTCCACATACCCCTGACGAAGTGCAAATTGATGAATCTATGCGTGCCTATCGAGAAACCCGTTAAAATCGTGGATAATATAGACAAAGAGACCAAGCGTAGTCGCATTCCGCTTGTCAAAGTACGTTGGGAATCTAAACGTGGTCCCGAGTTCACTTGGGAACGTAAAGACCAAATGGAGTCCAAGTACCCGCACCTCTTCGTTACGGCTTAAATTCTAATTTCGGGACGAAATTTCCTAAAGTAGTGAATACTGTAACATTTCGGGTTTTCCGTTTCCCTTTCGGTTTTGTAATCATTACCCGACCCGGGTTCGGGTTCGGGTATTTTATCAATAAAGTTCGTTAATGTTTAACATTTTATTTAATTAATTATTTATTTTGATTATAACTTTGAATAAAATGCAAAAACAACCCCTTAACTAACTTTAATTCATATTTGAACCATCAACCATAGATCGAGGACCATTTAGCAAATATTATACAACTTATTTCCTTCATTCTTCTTACTCTACCACCACCGACGATGTACACCCCCCTTTCTTGGACCAAAATTTACGGATTAAATCAATAAATTGACGGAAACAAATCTTTACCCTACCTTATTCGCGTCACACCGACACTTCATACATGGAAATTTGTTACAAATTGACAGCTAATTCGTTGGGCAAAGCCGTGGTTATTTTGACCACATAACACTATAAATACCCAACCTCGTATCAATTAAACCTGCACACAAACTCACCTCGACCTCACGACACTAAACCCTAAGTTATTCAGCCCTTACATTGTCGTTAAGATCCAGATTCGTCACCAACTAGAGCCGCGACCATATACTCTTGGTTCTCCCTCAATTCAGTAGCATATAAGGTAATTACAAGGTGCATTCAGTTCGTTTTTGCTCAAATAACATTAACCCTAAAACAATTGTAACAAACATCAAATGACTAAACCAATTTAAAACCTAGGGTTTGAATTGGGGAAGAACATAATCTGCGTACTTTGTATTTATATTACATGTTCTATTATTGTAACAAGTAAAGGGCGCTGGCCTGGTAGCCAGCACCTGTGTTTGTAAAGCTTGAGCCGGCCTGGGGCGCGGGTTCGAGTCCCCCAGGCCCGGTTTTTGAATTTCATTTTTTTTTCTAATCTTTCTTTAATTTATTATTTGTATACAACACTAAGTAAACTTTATTTTGATAAACCGAACCCCATAACAACTCTTTTCTTTTCATATTTACGAATAAATATGTATATATATATACTTGTTTAAATGTAATAATTGAGTTTATATATATAGATACATATTATACACATACACTTTATAAATAAGATGTAAATTTATATTTTTTTATGACTCTCGTTAACGAACCAAATTATATTAGATAATCAAAATACTTCATTTAAATTTTCCGTTATTTATATATATTATTTATTTTACTCAAATAAATCAATAAATATGATACTTAAATACTAATAATAAAAATAATACTAATAATAATAACATTTATAAATGTAACAATAACCTTTATATCTATCGATAATGATAATCACGTTAATGATAATAACAACCCTAATAAAATGACAACAAGATTAATAACTTCATCGAGACCCAAAATCCGTCTTATTATTTTGTCTTTTATATTTAACTCACTTTATCGTTAACAACTAGGAATAATTGTCGGCAAATCTCGGGAAGCTTGATCGTTTTCCATTCTAGCATTTTCTTTTATTTTCTCGTCCTCGTTTATCCCTCATTAAAGGTAAGTAAATTCACATCCCTCATTTTACCGCTTTACAATTTTGGTGGCGTTATGCGTTCACAATTAAATTATTGTTTTCACTACGATTCCACTATATGCGTAATTTAAATTGCTCGATTAGTTGATATGTGCAAATGTGACTACGTGTTTACTTTATGTTGGTTGGTATCCTCATCCTCATCCTCATCCTCATTAGTATGATCATACGCCGTCGAATTTGCTCGTTATCAAAATGATTCGAGTGAAAAAGACAACTTTTATTTATTGTTTTACTAGTTGTAGTGATTTACAATTATCGCACGGAATTGCCATTTTATTATTATATATACTCAAAATCGTGGTTTACTTGCTCAACTTTATGTTGACAAAATATATATTTTCACGCATGGCGCATGTAGCTTTATCGGATGAATAAAGTATTGGAAGTAGATGAGACCTTAAGTTGCTTGATGATTGAAGAACACTTTTTCTTGTTTTAAATTATTTATTATCGATTTGTAACGTTATTGTTAAGACAATGTTTGTGCTTTTGAAAAATTGATATATGAATGAATAATTTAGATATTGACACGTGTATTTTACTTAGTGTCTTATGAGCTATAATATAATCAATGTCGCACCCCGGCATGTTCCGCCGTAGGTTGGGTGTGACAAAAGTGTGGTAGAAGCGGTAAGGGGTCTACTAAGGGTGTTAGTGGCATGACGATTGTACGTGGTAGGGTAAGCCTACGCGTGCTTTCGTTATTAAAGTGGCATGATGAGAGTACGTGGTAAGACAAGCCTCTACGTTCCTTCTTTAACAAGTGGCATAACGTGAGTGCGCGGGAGTGCAAGCCTTTATGTGCTCCTGTAAACAAGTGGCTAAGGCGTAGGTGATAGATAAGTGGTCAAGCGGTAAGGTGAGCAGAATAGACAGCGGATTATGTGTCTTCGGACACGTATATAGTCGCATGTAATGGTTGTATGGTAAGTTGCTTGATTTACTAGAACTCACTCAGCGTAGCTGAGTTTTAGTATGCACGCAAGTGAGTAGACTGATGAGCTAGCATGAGGATGGCACATGGCATGGATTGAATGGCTGGCATTCGAAGCTGGAAGAGAAATGATGATTTAAATATGATGTTGTATATTATGTTTTAAAGAAAAGATCAAATGTTTTGTATCAAATGATTAAAGTTAACGTTTCCACGAAAGTTTTAATTAACTCAGATTTGTAGAACTATGTTTATGAGTAAATCCAACGACCAAATGTAGGGCACTGGAAACAGGGCCTTACATATTATATGAAATGAGCAGGAGATTGTTAAATAACCTCCCATATCCCATTTGGTATAATTATAGGAATGTAAGGGCTATTAGCCTATTATATGGATAAAGCTAGTGTTTAAAGAATGGACTATATGAGTTTTTAAGTTAAAACCTTAATTTTTTTCCTTGAAATTCAAAGATTTGGTCATTTTAGACACTTTGATGTGGATCATCTAACATTATTATATTATATACTAGGGTATAGCCCGTGTTACACACGGGTAGAAAAACATGTCAACAAACATAATAAATTTAAACAACAAATTCAAGCAACACAAAACCTCTTCAAATTTTCGGATCAAAACGTTAATCATTTACATTGTCTAGATATTAAAAGTTAAAAGTTACAATAAGTTAATGTACATCAAACAACCAAAAAACATCAACAAAAAACATAAACATGTTCTTTCATATTAAACCACCATCAACTTCTTCAAACATTCTACCAAAACAAACTCATTTTGCTTCACCACCTGAAAATATAATAAAACAATAGCATCCAACGATTAAATTAATTGTTATATTTAAATGAGAATATTATTAAAGACATTACTAACGAACGTATATGAATATCCCGTACAAACAGAAAATGTAATAGACACGTATTTAAGATATTGACATTTTATGTTGAGTATATATTAGGAAAATGAATTAAATTATAATATATTAAATGGTTATTTAAGTTATCTGTTTACCAAAATTTATGTAACTATCAAAACTAATAGTTGGTCAACAATATTAAAGGAGATTATTAACTTTAATAATTTTAGAAAACACTAACCCACATTATAGTCAATTTCAAAAATAAATAAATAAATTATAGTCAACTATTTATTTGAAATTTGAATTATTAATTTGAATACACGTAAAAAATAATAATTATAAATAATGACTTTTAACTTTATTATATGATTTGATTAAATTAGAATATAATAAATTGTTACTTAAGTTATAATCTATTTATAAAAATTGTTAAACGAAATTTGTTATAGTCAAAGATCCTAAATACAAAAAATATTACAAAAATCATGGCATAATGTAATCTTGAAATTATTAATTTTTTTATTCGATCCATAATTAATATTATTTTATTAACGTCAATGAAATCTGCATTCAATTTGGTTACAAACTCTATCATTAATTGTGACATTTATGTTTAATTATAAATTGGTCGAACATATTAGATAGAAAAATTTTCGAGATTAGAAACTAATAAACATTATAATATTAACAATGGAAACCAAAATTTTCCATAACCAACTGTAATATATCTTTTTTAAGAATTCAAATTCAAATAATATTTCGATTTTTTATAGTGCATTAATTGTTACAATTTCCATAATCAAATGATGACATCCATTAGCGTTAATTGTGACATTTATGCCTCATTATACATTGGTTAAACAAAAAAGATGGAAAGTGTGTGAAAATTAGGAACTACTCAAAACTTAATCTTACTAAAGGATATTGATAATAATATTGACAGTTGATAAATATTTTTTGGAAGTGAAAAAAATATACATAAATACATAAATAATAACAAAAATATGCATCAATATTAAACAAAAAATACATAAATACATGAATAAGAACAAAAATATACATCAATATTAAACAAAAAATAAGAAATCTTATCAACAAATTCTCAATCCATGAAATTAACTATATAAAGTTGGAGACATAACCTGAAATGAGAAAATTAAATATTAATATTAATATTAATATCACATAATAAATAAATTACCAATTATAGATTATTTGAATTATGTGAACAAATATTCTAATTGGTAACCGGAATATTTAAATCGCGTTACCGGAAAAACGAAATAGGGAAAATCTCCATTGTATCTTCGATTTTGATATAGAACCTAAAGAGATTATAATAAAATCATATAATAATTAATATAAATACAAACAAAAACGGAAAACAAAAATCTTACCGGAAAACCGTAATAACCTCAAAATATCAATTCAATCTTGGATTTTAATATATAACCTAAAGAGATTATTAGAATGTATTAATATATAATAACTTTTAATGCATAAGTTTTAATTAATGACTGAAAGCATTAATACATTTAATATGATATATATTAATACATTAAAAGTTATATTAATGCATTTAAAAGTTACTTATATATATACTATATATATAAAATCCATTTCTTTTCAATACATTAAAAGTTATATTAATACATTTAAAATTATCATGTCCAAAAATAACAGATTGCTTATAAAATATTATTAAAATATATTATTATATAATAACTTTTAATATTACCATGTTTAAGGTCTTTCGGAAAAAAGTTAATATTTAATAATAATACATTGAGTAATTTAGGAATAAAATAATAGTAATAATAAAAACATAAATCATTTCCTTAATAATCGTTTTTATAGTCAAAGCCTTAAATATAATTTGAATTTCAAATTATATTCAAAAGATCAACTAATAACAGATTAAGTTATGTATATTTATATTTTAAAAAAATTCTAGAATAAATTATATTTGGAAGATCAATATTATACTTTAATATATATTTTAAAAATCAACATTATAATTTAGTAAATTTAGTAATTTTATAATTTAGTAAATATTACTAAAAAATAATTGAATTTATAATTAATATGTCAACAAACAAAAAAGTGGACGAATAAAAGTTGACCGGAAAAATTGAATCAAAATTGGCCGGAAAAAATAAATGACCGGAAATGGCTTGTTAATAAATACATAAATTGAATTCAAAGATAATTTCACGAAGGTATATAAAAAACCATATTAAAATCTATTGAGACAGTAATAACTATGAATGTGGGATATATACTTTGGTATATGACATTTATTTTAGCTGCTTATTAGAGGTGAATATGAAAACCGGTTTGTGGATTGAACCGAAAGCGATTGTGAAAACTAATTAAAATGAACTGAATCCCACCCTAATATTCAAAACATCACGATGTGTAACACATGGAGGTAAATCAAATATAAAAAATAAACAACATAAAATTCAATAAACAAAACTCAAAACATACTTGAATGATTTTGGAGAACGAAGTATTGTAGCCAATTCCTGCAAAAAGAATACATTCCTCCCATTTTGAAATCTTCATAAAGCAGCTTCGTTTGGTCAATTGCTTCTTAGATTAGGGAAACAGTATTAAAAATTAAATCACAACATAATTCTTGAAATCAAAATTCGATTGAGAACATAAGATTAGGGTTTTTCGTGGAGGAATTATGAATCAAACCTATGGATTATCTTGAGATCCTCAACGAAAAGAAATCCGATTGTGAAGAGATGATGTTTAGGGTATATCTTGGAGAGACGACAGAAAGATGTGAAGATGAAGTTGAATCTAGTCAGATTGCTTCTTAGGTCCGCAATTGATTTGAACAAATTAATCGTGAAAAAGATTTGATGTTGTTTGGAAGTGTTCGTCAAGAAACTGGTAGCAGAGGATAGTGATTTGATTTTGAGAGGGTTTAAATGTGAATGTTATAATCTAATAAGAAATTGGCAAACGGGTCATAGGGTTATAAACCACAAATCCGGGTCCGTGTTTTTCCTGAAGTTTGTAAGATTTGTTATTAACATAAAAGAGTTTATTATGTGGTAATTGTAAAAACGGTAATTGTCGACATGTCATCTAGGTAGCATCCTATGTGGATGCCCTAGTTGAGTGCCATGTGTACAATTGAATTGCTTTAATAATATTTAAAGATAATAATTTACAACTTTGGTGCCGCAAAGCCCCTGTTGGGCCACTTTGCAGTACCATATTGGTAGGATTTTTTTTGTTCTTTTTTATTTTTTAGTTTCGGCCCGCTATGAACATAACGAAAACCTACGGAATGTGAATTTTGTTTTTGTTCTTTTATTTATTATTTTGTTTTAGTTACCGTATCGTGTTGAACGCAACGGAAACCGACCGAATTCGCGTAGAATCACTGAGTTTTGTTTTAATTCCAGTATGTAACGAAAACCGACCGAATGCTATTTTTGTTTGTTAATTCCGTTACCGTAACGAACATGATGAAAACCGACTGAATTCACGTAGACTCAACCATCTTAACACCCGGGATCGATAACGGTCGGGATTTACCAATGATAGAGTTCTGCCGATCGACGCCACACCATTGGTTAACCCATTTTTTATAATATTTTTTGTTTTATTTTTGTCTTAGTTCACTACGTGAATATCGACCTTCTGCCACACATGTGGTCTGAGCGATTTGCCACATTTCGGCTTAAATGTGTGGCTAAAAGGTCTTTGACCATGTTTGAAAACCTTCCAGAATGTTTTGGCCACACATATTATTCTTCACGTGACCATTCTATACCTAGTCAGGTACTTTTCGCCACACTTTGAAAACAACTGTGACAAAAACTAGACACATTATAAAAACGTGTGGCGAAATGTGACCTACAGTTATAGTTTTTTTGATCTTTGATACATGTGACCAAAAACACATGCATTAGCCACAAGCTGTGACATTTAACTAGCCACATGTTTGAATAAAGTGGCCAAATTTGACAAACGGCTACTGTATTGATAAGAGATGTGTCTAACAGGTAAAAGATATAGCCACTTATATTACGTTGTGTGACCTAATGTCACATTTTCTAGCCACATTTTTAATAAAGTGGCGAAATATGACGAACAACCATTGTATTTATTAGTTATGTGGCTAAAACGCTTAAAATATATGGCCACTTACACGACGTTGTGTGACCAAAGAGTAGTTTACTTTTATTTTTCATAAGTTTTTTATTTTCACGGATACACTTATTATGTGTGGCTATAAGTTATAAATGGTCACAATAAAATATTTTTAAGTGTGTCCAAATGTAATTAATGGCCACTTATACGAGGTTGTGTGACCAAAGAGTATCTTAGTTTTTGCTTTTTATACGTTTTTTATTGTCACGGATACACTTATTATGTGTGGCTATAAGTTATAAATTGTCACACTTAAAGGATGTTTTAGTGTGTCCAAATGTAATTAATGGCCACTTATACGACGTTGTGTGACTAAAGAGTATCTTAGTTTTGTTTTTTATAAGTTTTTTATTGTCACGGATACACTTATTTTGTGTGGCTATAAGTGAGAAATTGTCACACTTAAATATTTTTAAGTGTTTCCAAATGTAATTAATGGCCACTTATATGAGGTTGTGTGACCAAAGAATATCTTAGTTTTATTTTTTCGAAGTTTTTTATTGTCACGGATACACTTATTATGTGTGGCTATAAGTAATAAATGGTCACAATATAATATTTTTAAGCGTGTCCAATCGTAATTAATGGCCACACGTTGATTTGACGAGTGGCGACGTCATTATTGCCTTTACAGTTTCTTGTGCCACCAATTTCAATTTGTCAGGGAGATGTACCGACGGTTTCCGATGGTGTTTAAATACCAGTCACAATCACAATCACAATCCACAATCACAACCACAATCCATAATCATAATCCACAATCACAATCACAATCCACCTTTCTTCCTATTATAATTTCCGATAATGGCAACTTGGCTCGAACGTGCACCGGGTGCTCATGCCCCCATCTACTACGACCCCACATTTTTAACCATACAATTCCACTTTTTTTCCGGCGCCATCCGGAGGAATCAAAGGGTGAGGTATATTGACTATGTCAACCCTCAAACCTTCACATACCCACAACTTAACCGAATGGTTAGGTGGCTTGGGTACACGACTGCTGATTATTTCAGCATTGAAATGGCAGTGCCAGGGATCGAGGTGGCGTACATCGAGTTGAACGACTTGGAGCACTTCAGGGCGGTGTCCGTTTATGGGGAATTCCATACACAGGTGAACCTTCGCCTCCATAGGCTTAGGGACTCCACCTTCACCTCGGATGGCATGTGGGAGAGGATCATGCCCTCTTATACTCCAGAATCGGATGTAGATTCGGATACGGAATCGGATGTAGATTCCGATATGGAATCGGATGCTAGGAGTTAGAGTTAGTTTTATTAATGTAAATGTTATTATATTTTGGTATTAATATGTTATGTGAATGTTATTATTGTAAGTGTTATTATTAACTGCAAATAAAAGGTTCATGTGCATTTTGATCTTAACATGAGTACGTAGGAAATAATGCCAATTTATTTAAAAATGCGAACGTAAGAAACAATACCAACTACAATATCAATCTACATAAACAATGACTTATAATAACAAAGAAAAGAACCTAAAAACTACAACAAAAGAATCAAAATCAAGAACAAATAATAACAGCATATACCAGCAAATACTTATAACAGCAAAAGAAAACATCTAATAATAACAACAAAATATAAATAAGCAAACACTTATAACTTCTCATAATCGAAAATTAGCAAATACGAACAAAAAATAGCAGCAAACACCTATAAAAATAAACCTAATCATAACAACAAATTGGTTCTCACCGTTTTCATGTTAAGAATAAAATGTATATGATCTTGTTTCCTGTAAATGTTATTATTATATTTTAGTTGCGTTTTTGAAGCGTAGTTGATGTTGATTTTTTATAAATAACTTTAAAATAGATGTTAGTGTGAGTGAATAATTAAAAAATAGACCTAAAATTTAATTACACTTTCTTTCTCTCCTCCGTCTACAAGGTGAACTGCTTAGCTTACAGCACAGCGTGTTCGCCACCACACTGGCTGGCTGGTGCATTGCCCCTTTGAGTGAAGAAGAGAAGGGCTTTGGATAGACAGTCCTCTTTCGCCATGTTCGTCGCCCTACCCTAGATTTAACTTCATTCTTTTGATTGGTTCTAGCTCAAAAGAACATATACATGGAGCTATGTCGACTTACGTACGTCTCGTTGACTAAACGATCAGGTTATTATACCACGCCACGTATCATCCCCTCTTTCTTTCCATAGAGGAGAGATAAAAAAAAGAAAAGATATAGTGACCGTGTCGTAAGACCTTGTTCCTTTCTACTTGACTAAGTAATATTCCACTCGTGCAGTGGGTGTAGGGGCTAGCCCGTGGTGCGGTCAGCTATGATATACTCAATTTGGTAGTTGAGACAATAATTTATTGTAGTTCAGTTGATTTGTAGCGTATCTAGTAAGATAAACTAGTTTTTTCTATTTTAATTAACTTGAATGTAGGCTATTATTATATAAATATATTTCAAAGATTTTCTTACAGGTATTTAAAGCGTACAAAGCATGTGATATACTAGTTTTTTTTATTTTAATTAACTTGAATGTAGGCTATCATTACATAAATATATTTCAAAGATTTTTGACAGGTAGTAGGTATAAATGTAATTAATTTCCTAAATTAATTAGCTTCTGTGTGTTTCCTAAGTGTGTGGAAACCATTTTGACAGGTAGTATGCAGTTATATACACTCAACAACCAACTATATAACAACAGAGACTTTAATGACTGCAATAAAACTGGTGACTGAAATTTATTACACTTCTATATATGTTATGTGAATTCCAAACTTGGCCAAGCAGAAAAAATCTAAGGTTTCCACAGATCTTAAACTTCCCAAAGATGTTAGATTTTGATAAAATCCTTTCCAAAACTCAATGCCGTCACCAAATCTTTAATCTAAGGTTACTGGTGATGGCATTTAGTTTGGAAGCGGTTTTTCAAAACTGAATTTTATTTGTTCAAAGGCTTCTTCAAAGTCTGGAGGCATTGACCATCTGTTTTTTAATTACATATAATGTTGTATTACATAAAATGCATGTAGAGATAAGAGATATGAGAGTTTTTTTACAAGAAAATAACAAGTTTAATACCATGTTCTTGTTTCTCCTCAGCTGCAGTGTTTTCTTCAACTCCAGGCTTACCGGCAGCACTAACCGTCACAGCAGCAGTAGCAGCAGCAGCCGCAACAGCAGTCTTATCAAGTCTCTTCCCGGTAGCACTAACTGTCACAGCAGCAGTATCAGCAACAGCAGCATCAACATTCTCATCAAGTCCCTTTCCGACAGCACTAACGGTCACAGCAGCAGCAGCCGCATCAATCCCTTTCCCGTCAACACTAAACGTCACAGCAGCAGCCTCAGTAGCATCTTCTTCTAAGGGAGGACCATTATTCTCCAAGTATTTTTCCATCTTATTAAGAGTAGTTGTTGTTATGTAGTTGACTACAGGCGTTGTGACGGGAGTCCCAAATGGACCATATTTTTTCTGGTAGTCATGCGTGTAAAGCATCACAAGGAAGGTGATTGGACCGTTGTATTGAACGTTGATACCTCTCTATTCTTCCTTTGTCGTTTTCAAGTTTTCAATAACATAGCTGCACCAGTTCATATTTGGAATATCGGAGGTTTTATCAATTGCGGCGATGAATCGTTGATTGACTGTTGTTGATTTTGTCACAAATCCTATACAGGTGTTGACCAACACAAGGAAATTAATCTTAAACAGTTCACCAACTCCTTTATCCGCGGCCAGTTTGTCTTTCACTTGCTTTATACTTATTCCTGCACTTGTCGGAAAAAGAGATTTGAACAAATCTGTAGTAACATCTTCCCCCAATCTTGGTCTATTTTTGCCTAAAACAGGAATCTTACCCATTGGTATCCCCAACACTTCATGTACTTTTTGTGGTGTTATCTTAATAACACCGCTCCCAATGTTCAATTCATTTAAACGGTTATTATAGTTCATGAGCAACCAATATCCCAAAGTTGTTGGAGTTTGGGTTACTTGAAGTCTTAACATTGACCCCAAACCCATTTCTTCTACACAAGTTTTTTGGGCAATGGTCATTGCCTTCACTGCATCAAAAATATTAATAGGTGCACACCTATTCATCAATTTTTGGTCTACAAAATCAACAAAAGGTTGTCCCCTCTCGGCTGGCTTCTTTTCTTTAACGGCTCTCTTTTTCGGACGCTGAAAGTTTGGGCCAGAGGTGCTGGGTTCCACATGTTTCCACTTTGACAACAACCTGTCGATTTTTGTGTCAAGGTCTGAATCAGAATCTGCTTCCACAACATGTTTTGTTTTCCCCACCGGAGCAACTTTTTTAGTCTTCCTTTTATCAGTCTTGTTTTTTTCTTTAATGGCTCTCTTTTTCGGACGCTGAAAGTCCGGGCCAGAGGTGTTGTGTTCCACCTGTTTCTGCTTTGACAACAACCTGTCGATTTTTGTGTCAAGGTCTAAATCAGAGTCAGCTTCCACATCATGTTTTTTTTTTCTCACCGGAGCAAATTTTTTAGTCTTCCTTTTATCAGTCTTGGTTTTTTCAACAACTGCATCACATACATACAATAAAACACGGGAGTAGGGGATAACAACACGAATCACAAGGAAACAGAAAACTCTTATAACACATCACAGTGATAAATTCTCTTACCAAAGCCATAACACGCTAATCATACGCATATAACATGCTTTAATATTATACATAGATTTAAAAAAACAAGGATATGTATTACAACAACAACAACACGCTTATCAAACGTATTATTACATAAGAAGATTCAAACAAATGCTTACATTTTAAGATTAAGTAAACCTAAAACGCTAAAAAAATTATAAAGTAACACCTGTTCCATCTTCATTCTGAGACCTATCGTGCTTTGCTTCGTCCTTGGTTCTGTTCCAGAAGTAGATGAGTTAGGGTTCTTCATTTTGGTTCCGTTCTAGAAGTAGATGAGTTAAGGTTCTGAGACCTATCGTGCTTGTACTTGTGCTTGTGCTTCACTGTAGAAACGAATCATCGACGGTTACAGAAGTAAATGAGTGACTTACGAGGGTAGTTATTTGACCCTTTTAAAAGAAAGCGCGTGCTTTTAAATTTTAATCGTACGGTAGTTATTTGACCCTTTTAAAATAAGGCGCGTGCAAAATATATAAATATATATATATATATATATATATATATAATATTAGTGGGTGGTGGTGGGTTCAGGAGGTCATGATGGTGGTGGACGGTGGCGGAGGTGCGGTGGTTCATGGTGGCGTATGTGTGGTGGTGGGTGGTGGTGGTGGGCAGTGGGTGGTGGTGGCAGGTGGGTGGTGGTGGTGGTGGTGGGTGGTGGTGGGTAGTGGGTGGTGGTGGTGGATGGGTATAAATAAATGTATATATATTTATATATAATATTAGTGGGTGATGGTGGTGTGGTGGGTGGTTGTGGTGGGTGGTGGTGAAGTGTGGTTAGTGGTTGGTGCTGGGGGTCGTTGTGGCGAATGTGGGCGGTGGTGTGTAGTATGATTGCGGATATGTAATACATGAGACAATGACGGTGCTATCCCGTATGATGACCATGATGATTGGCCATATTATGACGAGACGATGCTAATATAACTACCTGGGTTGGTGGTGGTTATCATATTGATGATGCTAACCTATATATACGGTTTGCTTACGCCAACCCATACAATGGCGACTGTAGCTCGTACGACGAGCATGACGTCTATGATGATGATCACACATATATATGATGAGGACCAATTATATGTACCTTTATGACAATACGCAACACAGGCGCGCGCACACACACACACATATATGTTGATGATAATGACACCAATGTTTAATGACAAGTAACCCGTATGATCGACGACGACCATGATAACGTATACGATGGTCATACTAATGGTAGCATGTACGCTGATGATGTCGTTTGATGACGACAACAATTCATAAGATGGTGCCAACAGTGATCGCTAATATTGGGTGTTTTGTTTATGATAACCCATACGATGCTGACTACATCCCGTACATGGCAATCGGATGATGATGATGATGATGATGATGATGATGATGATGATGATGATGATGATGATGATGATGATGATGATGATGATGGAGATGTGTGACGATGACGACGACACTGATAGCGAGATATATGTTTGAGCCCGTATGATCAACACCGACTACGATAGCCTATACAATGACCACGTTGATTACCCGCACGTCTGATGATGATGCCGTTTCATGGTGATGGTGATCGATGATTATGATGATGAAAACCACTATAATACATGATAACGATGATATACGATAGCCTATACAATGACCACGTTGATTACCCGCACGTCTGATGATGATGCCGTTTCATGGTGATGGTGATCGATGATTATGATGATGATAACCACTATAATACATGATAACGATGATAACTTTATGATGTTGATCATCATCATAACACATATGGTGATGATGATAACCTAGAAGATGATAATGATACAAAGTTATAAATCTTATCCAGAAAATCTTACTAACGGTTAAGATAATACTTCAATAATGGATAAAATTTTAAATTTATTTAAAAAATACGATTTATTAAACGAACTCCTCTTTTAACGAAATTTAATATCGGAATGTTTGTAAAAAAAACTAAAAGTAAATGTTTTTATACTATTTTTAAAAATTTATAAAACAAAAAACCAAAATATATAAATAATTAAATGTGTAGAAATAAATAAAACCAAAATTCAAAACCCTTTTAACTTCAGAACCCTTTTAACTTCAAACCCTAAATCGACTTCTACTTCGCTTTACTGTAATTCGTAGACATTGCTTTACTGTAAGAACATAAAAATGCCACGTCTCAATAATGGAATTAAGTTCCTGGTAGATATCGACAGCGATTCCATGAGTAGGATGGTATGTTAATATTGTTATCTGGTTAATTTTTTTTATGAAACATTTTAGAGTTTTGCAACAAATACATTCTAAGAGCATTTTTTGTGTTACTTATAGCTCATTCCTAAAGCTGTTCAACCAATGTTTGCTGACATGAAATCGAATACCGGTTGTTGTTTGATTTATGATCAAAGTGGTAGAACGTTTTCTGTTGTTATAATCAAAGTACTTGATGATTTTTATTTTGGAACCGGTTGGACTGAATTAATCAGAGAATGTTGTATAGAAGCTGGAACATATGTTGTTTTTTAGATTAAACCAAGATCTATGTTGAATATGTTTACTTTCAAAAGAAACGTAAATAATCAATCCGGCACTATTCCAGTCAGAAACCGACACGTCCATTACTTGGTAAGTTTTAATTTCTATTTTTAATGATTGTTTCCAAATTCAAATGTCCTTTAATTAACATGTTTAATAGGATTTCCTTGAGTGGTACGTGATTCAAGAATTTGGTGACAATTACATGAATTCGCTTTTCGAGTTTATTGCTCCAGATAGATATATGTTTAAAGTTTCATGTCTAAGGGATGGAATGGGTGGTAGACTAGAGGATGGATGGAATGAGGTTTTTAAATAAACCAACTTGAAAGGTGGCTCATTTGTTGTGTTTGAAATCATTTTAGATAAGACATTTCATATTAATGTCTTTCATGAAGATGGCATAGAATTTATCCTTCCTGGTCCAAATCAGCTGTTTCTTAACTATCAATCAAGCAATCAAGGTAGTTCCTCCCAAAACCCAATTCACCTTGATGAGCAAAATGATGACTCTAAAATCGTCTTCCACATGAACGTCACCAACAAATTGGTAAATTGAATTTTTAAATTTCTTTTTTATTTACAAGTATATTTGAAATTTGCTTTTCACAGCGTCTTCCGCGTCACATTGCCACCAAGATTGATGCCTATGATGGAATGCCAATCACTTTGGTCAATCCCGAAGATCGTAAAAAGAAAATGAGACTTCATGGTGAACTGTCGGACCTGAACTTCAGCTATCAGTTACCAAAATGGAAAAATTTAAAGGTGGAAAATGAAATACAGATTGGTGATAAGTGCAGATTTGAATATGACTTCAATGAAGCTACTTTGTTAGTTTCAAAAGTTGATTAGTGATTTGGTGATGTTTGGAACATTTGTGATTTGGTTGGTTATTTGTATATGCATGGTTGTATTGATACACTTTTTAGTTTATTGTGTTGAATGTTGGTTGGTTAATTAGCTTTTAAATGTTTTAATTTTATAGTTTCTTGTATCATCTATTTTGTTATTCACTCTTATTTTTGTTTCATGGAATATATTGTAATGGTGCCTTTTGTATGAAAACTTTTAATGAATGCTAATTATGGTTAAATCTAAAAATAAAACAAAAAACAATTTGTTAAAAAACACTATTACGCTTGTCACGCGCTAATGTACATAAAAATAAATAAATATCCTAATACGCAATACACGCTTATCCAACCATCTTCTGGCAAAGTGCCTATTTTCAGCCACAGGTTCTCTGCCGTAAGAACTATGCCAATAATTGGAGGCAAAACTCAAAAAGCTCTAAAATATTGGCTCCAAATATTCAAAAACTCCAAATTACATTTAACACTCCAAAAATCAAGTTACACCAAATTATTAAAAATTTTCCACTTCAAAAATCAGCCAAATTATTAAAAAAAAACAATCGAAGATGAAGCATATAGATGAAAGAATCGAAGAAGAACGCTACTCCGATGAGGAAGCCAACTACGACGACGACGCCCAATCAGACGACGCTGAAGGCTACTCCAGCGAGGAAGCCAACGACGACGACGACGGTCAACCAGAGGATGTTATAGGGACGATTGCTATCGAACCTCTCAACAGTTTGGAGGCTATCGAACCCCTCAACAGTTTTGCTACTACGAAAAAACCTACAAGGGGGTTGACGAGGTTACCTAAGCTGCGTACCCAATATGCAAACTCTGGTGGTGTCAAACTGCCAGTGGAGTTTGATAATCTGGGTAGGTTCACTGGCCAAAACAGATCAAAGTTTGCAAGTTTTTTAGGGAATGTTGTAAGGGAAATAGTTGGATTGAGACATTTAAGTTGGAGGGAGCTCACAAAGGAGCTTAGAGATAAACTGTGAGAACAAATAACGGTTATTCTTTATTTCAATTTGTGCATTTTATATTTTAAGATGTAATTTACCTTTACTGTATTATATTATGCAGAAATATTTTGAGATTGAGGGTTGTCGCAGGCCTTCTGTGATGAATCGACTCGGACACCTTCTTCGGGATTTCAGAAGAAAAATGTATGCCAATTACATTATGCCGAACATCGGTAAACCTCTGAAGCTGAAGGCGATACCCAAGGGACACAGGACGATGATCAGGCAAGAAGACTGGGATCGCTTCGTTGAGTACACACAATCAGAGCAGTTTCAGGTATAAATCCTCTACTCTACAAACGTAGATTGATCAACTATATATGGTTTATGTTTTTTGTTTAAATATAATGAAATGATTATAATGTGTGGTTGAAGAAAAAATCGGTTTCATCAAAGGGAGCTCGAGCAAAGAATGTTTTTGATCATCACATGGGACGAGGGGGTTATACCTACCTTCGAGAGAAACTAGTAATCACCGTCAGCTGCTTTCTCTCTAGTTCAATGATTTGTTGGTTATGTGTCTAACGCATGATCGTCAGCTGCTTTCTCTTGAATATTTTACAAGGTCAAAAAGAAGGAAATTGGACCGGATGAGATCCCCAACCGTGCATTAATGTGGATGAAAGGAAGGGAGGACAAATATGGTGCATACAAGAATGCTGTTGTCGAAGGCGTGGCAACCAAATTAGTATGTTTTAGTATTAAACTTTTTAAACCATGTTAAAGTCAATTCATTGCCTTATATTTGTGTCAAAAAAACTTGAGTCTGTATAACTTGTCTCAACACTTTATGTGGATACATAAGCGTGTTACAAGTGTATTAGAATATTTGTTTTCTTGCAGGTTGAGCATGAGAAGCAGATCGCCTCTGGAGCCCTGGCACTTCAACCGTGCACAGATGCCGTCACCTTAGTGCTTGGCAAAGAGAAAGGTGGGTTTTTAAAAGGGATTGGGTACGGATTGACAACAGGTAAATATTGGGGTGTGAGTCAGGTAAAAGGCTCGTTTAAGCAACGGATTGCCCAACTTGAGTATGAGGCGGTGCAGAGAGATGTAGTGGTGAACAGGTTGACGTCTCTACTTGTATCCACGAATGCTATGCTAGAAAGCCGTTAGAAGGAACGGTTAGCATTTGAGGCCAGGTTCAGACATCTCGAAGGATTGTTGCCGGAAATGTCGGCAAGTCAAGTAAGTGACGTATGCTACATATTAATTAATGCTTTCGACATACATAATTGGCACTGTTTTTGTCACAATTCGTAGGTAAATCATGTTCCCAACCAGGTTGGTTCTAACCAAAGTACTAGTGCTGTGGCGCAAAATAAAATGCCAGGACCAGTAAGTATCTGACAGTTTCTTTGTTTTTTACAACTTTCCATGTGATTTTTCATTTTCCATAACCTAATAAATTGATTTGTAGGCAATTCCGTAGAAAACATCTTAACCTCAAGTGAGGCTGTGCAACAAGAATCCGCTTCTCAGGTAACCATTTGACAGTTTGATTGATTTGTTTTAATAATTAGCTTTCCATGTGAGTGTGCTGATTTTGCATAAGTTAATTGTAGCCCAAGTCTGCGGATAAAATAGTTGTCGAAACGGTACCCGCTCCCCATATCGCGACATCAGTAAGTATTTGACAATTTCAGTACTTTTTATAATTCGTTTCCAATGTGAGTGTGCTCATTTTCTATTACCGATTGCAGGCCAAGTCTGTGGAAAAAAGTGTTGACCAAACGGTACCCGCTGCCCATATCGCGACATCAGTAAGTATTTGACAATTTCAGTACTTTTTATAATTCGTTTCCAATGTGAGTGCTCATTTTCTATTTACCGAATTGCAGGCCAAGTCTGTGGAAAAAAGTGTTGACCAAACGGTAGTCGATCCCCATAGCGCGACATCAGTAAGTATTTGGCAGTTTCAGTTTTTATATTTTATAACCTAATAAGTCCAAACAATTCCAATTTCTGTTATATTACCAATGAAGCCTGTAGAGAACAATGTTGACCAAGCATCAACACAACTACACCACACTCCGGATAGTAACGGCTCGAAAAAACCATCAGTAAGTATTTGGCAATTTCAGTTTTTCCTTTAATTGTTGTTTGATTCATTGAATGGTTTTTAGGTAAAATGGAGAAGCCGTAAAATAAAAGTTGATGTATCTACGGATGAAACTTCCCAACCTGCTGAAATAAAGGTATGTGATGCGCGAAACATTGTTAATTTCCCACCAACATGGGTATATACTTATATATTGACTTCAACTAAGCCATCTTAATTTCACATGCTGGTTAATAGGTGTATGAGTGTCGTTTATGTGTGCATGACAAGCGTAACAAGGTGGCAAATGGTAAAGTTTATTGGTCACTAGTTCCACAACAGTTGCATGGAAAAGCAATCCCGGAGGGTTGCTATAAAGTTAGTATTGATGGAGCCATAAAGGAACAAGCAATTATTCCATGTGAGGCAGGTGAAATTACGACTGTTGGCAACGCAATTGGTACTTTCGTTGCTTGGCCAGAACACCTAATCGTATGTGACCAGGAGGTTTGTTCCCTTTTAACTTAACCGAACAAATATCTATGTTCTTTTTTATTTAGTTTAAAAAATGAACACTTGTGTTCATTTATGTTCGTTTGTTTATAATTTAAACTAACGTAATTGAACAAAGATAAACAAACATAAACGAACTTCCCGCCGAAAGATTCACGAACAGTTAAACGAACGTTCGGTATGTATGTATGCATACTATTTTGTTCTATTCGATTACAAAATACGACATTAATTATACATATTTTTTTTTCATATTCTGTTGTTCCAGCTACCACCACTCCCGTCCTCAAAAGAACTGGACAGAGCTGGCAAGAAGGCAAAGGCAAAGTACACAACGATAGACCGGGTGACCAAACAGAAGACAAGGAGTAGTGCCAAGAAAACCGACGCCTTAGCTAGTATATAGGTAGTCGTTATTTCTGTATTTTGTAAGATATTTTGAATATACATTTGCTTAAGTGAATATTATTGTTAATATAATAATTTTGTTTTGTTGCTTATAGCTGTTTTATATTACTGCACAAAAAATAAAAATAATTATATATTGCCTAATTACACACAATTTGGTCACATAGAACACATTAAATAGGTGTGGCCAAAAGTAAGACAATAGCCACACCTGAAATTACAAAAATTAGAGTCTATAAATGACCATTGGCCACAACATAAACATTTTTGTGTGACGAAAAGTTTGACAATAGCCACACTTTATATTACAAAAGCATTATGTGTGACAAACGGTAAAGACAATGGCCACACCATAAACTACAAAAGAGTGTTTGAGTGGCAACTTCACAGTTTTAGCCACATTGACAACAACCTCCAGTGTCTATATGATATTATTAGCCACACAGTACCTAACTATGTGTGACGAAAAGTTTGACAATAGCCACACTTTAAATTACGAAAAGCATTAATGTGTGACAAACGGTAAGACAATGGCCACAACACAAACTACAAAAGAGTGTTTGAGTGGCAACTTCACATTTTTAGCCACATTGACAACAACCTCCAGTGTCTATATGATATTATTAGCCACACAGTACCTCACTATGTATGACGAAAAGTTTGACAATAGCCACACTTTAAATTACGAAAAGCATTATGTGTGACAAACGGTAAGACAATGGCCACACCACAAACTACAAAAGAGTTTTTGACTAGCAAGTTCACATTTTTAGCCACATTGGAACACCCTCTAGTGTCTATA
This sequence comes from Bidens hawaiensis, assembly GCF_021521415.1. Taxonomy (NCBI): domain Eukaryota; kingdom Viridiplantae; phylum Streptophyta; class Magnoliopsida; order Asterales; family Asteraceae; genus Bidens; species Bidens hawaiensis. Next base: position 2,162,364 of record NW_027491042.1, read on the forward strand.
TGATATTTTTAGCCACACAGTACCTCACTATGTGTGACGAATGGTTTGACAATAGCCACACTTTAAATTAGGAAAAACATTATGTGTGACAAACGGTAAGAAAATGGCCACACCACAAACTACAAAAGAGTTTTAGACTAGCAAGTTCACATTTTTAGCCACATTTACAATAATCCCCAGTGGTTATAAGATATGATTAGCCACTAAGAACTTCAATATGTGTGACGAAAAGTTTTACAATAGCCACACTTTATATTAGGAAAAACATTTTGTGTGACAAACGGTAAGACAATGGTCACACAATAATCTAAAAAGGAGATTTTGAGTGGCAAGTAAACATATTTAGCCACTTTGAATTTAATATCTAGTGTCTATATCATATAATTAGCCACCCTATTATTAAATTTAAGTGGCCATTTCTTTGCTATATTCACACGGTATAGATCACAATGTAAGCTTAACACAAACCTATTGGCCACATTAATATAAAATTCATGTGGCTGAAACATAGATTCATGTGGCTATATAGATGTAATGGTCACTCATATTAAATTGACATGTGGCCATTTTCTACCATTTAGCCACACTTATTGGAGAGGCTTCTTGATGGCCAGCAACTAATGTCTGTACCCTTTAGCCACACTTATTACCACATAAGGCCACTAAAAACTGTGTGTGGCCATATCATACCCACGGTGTCGCGACCTTTGGCCACATATGACCTGAACCGAATGTGTGTGGCTAAAGGCCTACGTCCACACTTTTTTCGTGTGGCTGAAGGTCAATATTCACGTAGTGGTTTCGATACTATAACGCACGTAACCGAAACTGAACGAATTCACGTCGACTTACCATATCAACGCTGGGGGTTTACCGTCGCTCGGGTTTTACCAACCTACATGGCGCAACGCGCCGGGAGAAATACTAGTTATGATATATATAATTGGATTTGGTGCCATAGAAATATGGAATTAAGCAAAATGGCTAAACGCGACAAAACTTGTTCAGAGAATCACATGTCTTTATCCATTTTGCTTTTGATACATTTGGTTTCTTAGAATATGAGGTTGTGGACTTTCTGAACAGAGTTCAACGAGTAGTTTGAAGTTCATAATAATCTTTCGGCCTCTAAGATCCAAATCTTTGTTTATAACAGATTTGATTTTGCTATCAGAAAGAAGTTGCGAGCACGACTTGTCGTGTTACGTGCCACTGTATTGCAATTGTTTGTCCTTGAGCAATCCAAATCTATAATAAATAGTTAAAATTAAGATCATTTCACATGAAAATGTTGACTTTTGTGTTTTTGGTGTACTCTTTGTAAGCTGTGGAGAAAGATGGCAGGCACATCATATATAGAGTCTATATGATGTGGGCCCAAGTGTAGAAGATCTGGTCATGATGTTTATGGAGGTTCAATATCGCGTTTTAGATGTGTTTCACGAAAATGGGCTTATCTTGGGCTACGGGCCTCCCTTTCAAGCGTGCTACCAGTCAAAATGACTGTTGGAACGTGGGCCACGTTGTGGTAACCGGTCTTAGGAGGGTTATCCCGTTTATTTTTCTGAAACAAGTTTTCTAGATACACTTTTATGGCACTTTTATGTTTTTTGTCTAGTTTTTGGGTTTTCTTTTGGACCGTTGTTGGGTCTGTGGTTGTTTTTGTTGGCCCAAGCCCATTTTAGATGATTTATTAAGATGTTAAGTTGTGATTGATCATTTTTTAATAAAAAAACGAACTGCCTTTTCGAATTCTAACCTTTTGGGTCGAATTTGGGGGGGGGGGTTTGGCAAGGATTATCACGGGTATTCCAAGAATCAACGTGATTTGCCTTCGTTTACTATTAGTACGCTGCATCACTATACAAAAGCATTTTTTGTATGTGATTATTAGGTAAATGTTTGGGATTGAGTTTGAAAAGTGCTTATTACTTTTCAAAAAGCCATTTTGAAAAGCCAGGATTTAGGGCTTTTGGAAAACTGCTTTTTAACCCTTTCAAAAAGCTAAAATAAAATGTTTTTTTGTGATTGCCAAACACCATTTAACTTATTCGCTTTTTGAAAAAGCCAATAAGGTGTTTTCAAACTCAATCCCAAACATGTCCCGAAAGTGGTTTTGCTCTAAAATGCATAAAAAGTAAATTATATAAATGAGAAGAGCTTATGGCTTCCTGACGTAGACTCGTATATGTTTATCTTTATTTAAGCAGTATGAGTTTATGTCTTATAAAGTAAACATTAGATGGATTTTAAATTGTCTATTAGTCATTAACAAATATAATTGATAAGAATCACCGAATTATATAATTGATCAAAATTAACTAAATGTATGGTAACATTTAAATTTGTTGTACATGTTTAAATAACAGAAGTTATCTATATATATGTGTTAACATATAATTTTAGGGTTAAGCTATCCTACATAGTCTTTAAAATTAAGAAGGGTACAAAGACACAATAAATCGTAAAATATAACAAAACACCAAGCAAAATATAACACACTGCTGAGTAATATAACACAATGTCGAGAGAAAAAGACAAAATGACAAAATTTTACAAAAACACAATGATAAATAAAAAAAACACAATGATTTGAAAGAAATATATTCTAAAATCTGCAAGCTAGAAAATCGAAAAGTGAAACCTAAAATATAATATCGTAGAGTTCGATGAGACGATTCCATTGCTGCTAGTTTGAGTTCAATCGGAGTCAGTTTGATACTCATCATACGACTTCCTAGTTTTAGAAGATTAGGTATTTGAATCCAACCTATGATTTTGTATGTGACTTACACATGCTAGTTTTATTAAATAAAGTTTACACGATATATTAAAATATAGTTTTCTTTTTATTGATAGGGGACGATACACTGGTAAACATTTCACTAAAAACAATAGTAAAAGTGAATACATACTATAAGCATCTAACCCTTCTAGACATAAACCTTGGAGAGTTATAGACCTCAAATCAAACAAACTTCATAACAAACCTAAACATACTAAAATGCAAACAAATATCAAGAAAACTATTTAGCGTACTTTATGAAACGTCTGGTTTCATTGCCTTCGGATTCCATTTCTTCATCATCACTAAATAGCTTTTTTGTAGTAAGCTTGGAGACCCGAGGACCACTTAGGAAACACATTATAATTGGGCGACTTTATGTGCATGCCGAAGTATCTATGAACTTCAACCTGTTCACTCTCCCAAAACCACGATATCTCCATCATAAGAGTCGTCCATCTTTTTTTTTTCATTCAAAACATGAAAACCATTAGAAACCGAAAAACCTGTTTTTTATGCAATATAACCGGTTTCAAAATTGGGTCGTACATGGATCCAAAAGTTAGTCCTGCTCTCGAGCCCATAACCACTCCAGCACGCAATTCTCGGTTTTCTAGTAACATTTGGGCCATAGTGTGAAGGCCCATCAACTTTTTGCATCATATTTCAATTGGGCTGAAACAGTCTGAGCGTCGTATATGTTATACAACATGTAATTTACACGCTGCATATGTGTTGTGTATATATATAGTTTTCTTGTTCTTTGTATATGTAACCTTTATTTAAAAAAAATCTGCCTCTTTTGTTCTTTTCTTTCTGTATCATCGTTCTTCAACGATTACATGATATCAGAGCAAGGTTCTTAATCATGCTCTTCCTTTCAACCAGTTTCTCTCAATTCATCGGTTTTCTTTTTTCATCTGATCATTTGATCATTTTCGTATTTGTTTGTGAATTGATTGTGAGCGTTGAAACCCACACAAATACAAAATATTTCTATTTCAATCAGAATAAAAAGTTCATCAGTTTAAAAATAACACTTCACCAGTTTAAAATCCTAGAATCAAACGGGCTAACAGATTGTAAATGTATCGTAATTAAATTATAAAGGCGTCACACGGATTTACAACTTGGCTTGTTTAGTCAAACGTTTTAAATAAAACATGTTGAGTAATTTAATACAATGTGAGGAAAAAGACACAATGATGAAAATAAACAAAAACACAATGATTTGATAAAAAAAAAAATCTAATACCGTAGAGTTCGATGAGGCAGTTCCATTGCTGCTAGTTTGAGTTCAATCAGAGTCCGTCTGATACCCATCATAATGATCATACGACTTCCTAGTTTTAGAAAACTATGTATTTCAACATAACCCTATGATTTTGTTGTTATATATGGTAGTTTTATTAAATAAAGTTCGCATGATATTCTAAGATATAGTTTGTTTTTTGTTTCTTCTTTTTTTTTTGGATAAAGGGGCGTGACGCTGGTAAACATTTCACTAAAAACAAAAGAAAAAGTGATTACATGTTACAAACATCTAACCCTCCTAGACATAAACCTTGGAGAGGTATAGACCTCAAATCTAACAAACTTTATAACAAACCTAAACATACTAAAATGGAAACTAATATCAAGAAAGCTATTTAGCATACTTTATAAAACATCTAGTTTCTTTACCTTTTGATTCCATTTCATCATCATTAAATAGTTTTTGTTAGTAAGTTTGGAGACCTTAAGACAAGTTAGAAAAGATTATTGGGCGACTTCATGTGCATGTCAAAGTATCTATGAGCTTCAACATGCTCACTCTTCCAAACCGCGACATCTCCATCATAATAGTTGTCCATCTTTCAATTTCTTCATTCAAAACATGAAAAACATTAGAAACCACAACTTTTTTTATGCAATATAACCGGTTCCAAAATTGGGCCATAGTTAAATCCAAAATTTAGCCCAACTCTCGAGCCCATAACCACTCAAGCAATTAGGGTCGTTCACGAGCCGAGCCGAGCCGAGCAAAATCTTGCTCGTTGATTGGCTTGTTTACAACCGAACGGCTGAAATTTGAACTGAGCGGAAATCGTAACGAACCAAAATCGAATCGAGCATTTTTCTATCGAACATCGAGCGATTTTCGAGCATTATTTATTTCTTGTTCATTCTAAAAATTAAATAAGAAACAATTTTGAAAACTATAAATAATATATTTTGTAATCAAATTAGTAGTTTTTAAACAAACGTTTAGTAGGTTGTAAATTTTAATGAGAGTTAAGCTTGAAGTAAGATCCAATGACCATGTAAATAAACTTTTTAATATTCTGAAAACATGAATCGAACAAATGAAACTATAAAATTGTTAGAATAAGAAAATTTTAAAAAGGTTTAAAAAACTGTATACTTATATTTTATATGTGTTGTCTATATATTTGTTCATATATAATTATTATATATAATAATTAAGAAGTTTGGCGACACAATCGCGTGATTGGTTGCCAAATTTCTTATTTGTTTATAGTTTGTTTTACATTTTTAAGTTCGTGTCGATACGCTACCGGAAAATGCGGGGTTTTTTTTATCATTAATATCATCAAATGATTCCGGTCAAATTCGCGTCAGCTCGCTGTCGCAACCCAATGTTTTTTTCCCCTGTGAGTTATTTTTGTCAATCGATAGTTCTGGTACTATAACGAACGTAACGAAAACCGACCGTATGCCAATTTTGTTTTTTGTTTTTTTTGTTTTAGTTCCGGTACCGTAACGAACGAGAATGAAACCGGACAAATTCGCGTAAAGTCATTGTCTTTCGTTTTTGTTCTAGTACCACCGTAATGAAAACCAATCGACTGCCAATTTTGTTTTAGTTCCGGTACCGTAAACTGACCGAATTCATGTCGACTTATCGTCTCAACGCCCGAGACCAACAACGCTTGAGTTTTACCACCACCCAGATTTTACAGACCACTCGGCGCAACCCGCCGGGTATAATCTTAGTTATATATAAAATAAATTAATAATATTCGAGCCAAAGCGTCGAGCGGACCTTTGCATGTTTACAAACCGAACCGAACAGAGCGGCTCGCTTACAATCGAGCGATAAAACGAGCAAGCATTTTCCGAGCAATTTATTATGAGCAAGCGGGTTAGCGGTTTGGACGCCCCTGCCAGCAATTCTCGGTTTTCCAGTAACATTTGGGCCAGAGTTTGAAGGCCCATCAGCTTTTTTTATCATATTCCCAACCTTCAATTGTGAACTAGGAACTTGATGGGCGAAAGAACCACCACCATTCGATTTTTGTAAACTCGGGCCAATATTCATTTGAGCTGAAACAGGCCCATCAGAAAGAGCCGAAGACATTTTGGGATATAGTTGGTTTGAGTAGGCCAGTAGGGGTGACTGGTGAGTGGGTGACACTCGTGTCTAGAGGTGCGCAAAAAAACCCGAACCCGGAACCGGACCCGAAATAAATACCCGGAACCGGTTTTTCTAATACCCGGGTTTTTAATACCCGAACCCAAACCCGACCCTACCCGTAGGTACGGATAGGGTATGCATTTTGGCACTAAAACCCGAACCCGAACCGGACCCGATTTGTACCCGGTAAAACCCCGAAAACCTGATTTGTACCCGGTAATACCCGAACCCGGAACCGAGGTTTTCCAATACCCGAAACCAGGTATTTCAAATACCCGATGTATACCCGAAAAATACCTTAAAAATACCCGAATAATACCCCTAAAAAGTGTAAACTTTTAAAAAATCCAATCTATATAAAAAACATACCCGAAAAAACTCGTAAATAGAGTTTTTTCAATACCCGATAATAGGGTATTCAAATACCCGATTTAGAATACCCGGTTCTATACCCTACCCGAATCCGATGCGTAGGGTATGATTTTTAGAGACAATACCCGACCCGAACCCTACCTGACTATTACCAATACCTGGTCATACCCGTACCCGGTCATACCCGAACCCGGTTCTATATCCGAACCCGGGTATTTAGAAAACCCGATTTGTGCACCTCTACTCGTGTCTACTTGTATCTAGAGGTGTACAAAACCGATTTAGAACCCAAACCGTACCGGTTTATAAACGAACTAGTTTGGTCAAAGAGTGGTCAAAACCGGTTGGACTCAAACCGGTTCGGTTTATAAACCGGTTTTAAAGCAAGATAGGCCGGCCTGGTCGCACCGGTTTGACCGGTTTTAAACCGGTTTCCTCAAACCGGTTCGGTTTTAAAACCGGTTTGATATATTTAAAGGGGAACCAGTCTTGAAACCGAAGGTTTGGGTTGGTTTGGAAATCGGTTTGGGTGAAACCGGTTTTAAACCCAAACCAATTCGGTTCGGTTTACCTAAAACCGGTCCCAAACCGGTTTTTTTGTACGCCTCTACTTGTATCGTTAAACCTTGAATACTATGCATACATTTTTTCGTGTATAAAAAATTAAACAATAAAATTAAACTATACAAAAATGTAAAAATCATACTTTATTACATATAACACAAAATACAAACTACTGTTGTCGTCTATGTGATCCCGAAGATGATTATTGAAATCCACTAAGCTAAGTCTGACATCGCATTTATAAAAAACTTTCCATAGCACCCCTAGACAACAAATTCAAGAAAACAAAATTCATTGATTTACAGTTTCTCATATGTTACGGACTGAAACTATTGCAAGGTATGAGAACTGTGACATCCATTGATTGTATGGACAATTGATGTGAGGTTTATCAAATGAGTTCCCTAATCTGTTATACTAGTCCTTTAGGTTAAGTTTCTCTGTTGGCTTGCTACATTAATTCAAACGATTAGAGGTATTTGTTGTAATGTCTGCTCTTTACTCAAGTTATTTAACCAATTAACAATCAAATTAGCAAGGGAAGAACTTCATCAGTTCAAAAATAAGAATTCAAATTGGTTTTGAATGATACATCCGATATGATTTTGATTGGATGCTTGTGAGTACTCCAATTCGATGGTCTTACTCGCTTGAACAGTTGAAGTGTCTTCTTTGTTTAACATTAGGGTTTTTTCTATATTTATGTAAACCAAACACAGCCCACATATATACATCTAAAAGAATCATATGGGTTAACGGGTTGTAAATGCATTGTAATCAAGTTATAAACGCGTCACACGGATTTGCAACTTGGCATGTTTAGTTAAACGGTTTAAATAACTAAAAAGTTAAGCCAAACATGACCCGTTGAATAAAACTGGTTAAATACATCGATTCAAACACACCATGACAACGGTTAGATCACCCTTAAGGCCTTAACCATTAAACCCGGGGACGGACACTCCTCGCTTTTATTTATTTCCGCGTCGTGTTCACATCGTTTCATAAGCGTTTTTATTACAGCTCAATAATCACACAAAACACCTAAACACAAATCAACCAACATCTTGATCCCAAAACCATGGAACTGGATATGAACTTTCATGTCTCATCATTCAAGAAGCGGTACCGCCCCCTTACGACCACCGCGAGCTCGCTCCCGCCACAATTTCTCAACCTCTTCGAAAGTCAACCCTTTGGTCTCCGGTACGAACACAACCACAAAACCAACCGCAGCCACCGCGATTCCAGCCAATATCAAAAAGGTCACACCGGTGCCAAGCGCATCAGCAACCGAAAGAAAGCTTTGAGCCACTATCAAATTTGAAACCCAGTTCACCGTAGCTGACATCCCGCCACAAATCCCACGATACGATTCTGAATATATCTCAGAATTCACAGTCCATGGAACGGGCCCCATCCCGGGGGGCAAAGGAGCTGATGTAAAGGACTAACCCGAGAACCGCAACCCACCCAATGTCGGTGTGTCCGGACGATTCAAGGAAGAATGCAACTGACAGGAGGACCAATGAGAGAATGACACCTGTCAAGCTGCTGAGTGCCAGCTTGCGGCGGCCAACGTGGTCAATTAGATAGATTCCAACTATTGTTCCAGCGGCGTTCATTAATGCTACTATGAGTGATAGTTGAAGGGCTAATTGGTTTGACCCGAAACCCGCCATTTGGACTATGGTTGGGCTGTAATACATGACGGTGTTGATACCGGTAAATTGTTGAAAGGCCTGCAAGTTAAAATTTTGTAGTGAAGATATGTCATAGTTAATACATGTGTTGGCATGTTGAAGTGTAAAACCAGATGCGACAATTTTGACTCGTTTAGTTATGAATAGATTGGTTTGAGTTATGTTTTGTTTCTAACAGGTAAAGAAAAGATAACTTAAAGTGTGGTTTTAGCGAATGAATCATCCAAATTCTAATTATTTGTAAAAGCATAAATTTGGGACGAAAAGCATTCTGGGTCAACATACACCATAGGGCATTTTAACCCATTAACGATCTATACTATCCCGCTTTGACCCATTAACTATCAAGTCCTGCCAATTTTGATCCATTAAAGGCTCAAAATGAGCGGGACTAGATAGTTAATGGGTCAAAATGGGAGGGTCTGGAACGTAAATGGGTCAAAATGGGCAGGTATGGATCGTTAATGGGTCAAAATGGGCAGGTATGAATTGTTAATGGTCAAAATAGGCGGGTCTGGATCGTTAATGGGTCAAAATAGGTGCGCCTGGATCGTTAATATGTCAAAATAGGCGTGTCTTGATCGTTTACAGAACAAATGGGATGGTCTGGTAACGTTCCAGACCAATCCATTTTGACCATTAACAACCCAGACCCTCCCATTTGGACACATTGACAATCCAGACCCTTACATATTGACCCATTAAAGATCCAAATGCCCCCAACCTCCCATTGCAACCCATTAACGGTCCCATTTTATCCCACTAATTATCCAGATTCCAGACCCTCCCATTTCATCCAGACCCGCTCAATTTGCCTAACACATTATTACCTGCAAACCTCCATTATTACCTGCAAACCTGCTCCAGCCACAAATGCAAGTCTGATTTCTTTAATTCTGAAAACATCTCTGTATCTTACAGAATTTCCGCCTCTTTGTTCTTCCTCCAAAGCAGCCGAAGGATACTGAAGTTCATCCTTTAACCGATCAGGATCATAAATCTTTGACAGCGTGGCAACTGCCTCCGAACTACTTCTCTACATAACACAAGAACACGCTTTAAAACATTTACAGACTCATAAATGAAAGTAAATCTGTTCATAACAATCTTAAAACGCAAAACGTTTTACATTCTTGTAAAGCCAACGTGGCGACTCAGGCAAAAGCAACATCAACAAAAACTGAAGAATAGCAGGTACAGCAGCAATTCCAAGCATCCATCGCCACGTCCCACGAACCTATTATAAATATCCAAGCACAGGTCAACAAAAGGTCAAAAAAGGAAAACAAAAGTCAACAAAAAAGGCTCACCTCTGTGAAGCCAAGATTAACAAGGTAAGAAAGAAATTGGCCACCAGTGATCATAAGCACATTGGTGCTAACAAGACCACCTCTAATTTCTGAAGGTGCTGCTTCAGCAATATACATTGGGGCGGTAACCGAAGCTATACCGACGCCGAGCCCGACCAATAACCGACCAAATATAAGAAAGTATGGGTCGGGTGCAGCCGCCATCAGTAAAGACCCAAGTGCAAATATGACATCAGCAGTAAGTGTAGCAGTTTTGCGCCCTTGCACATCGTTTAACCACCCACCGGCTGCAGCCCCGATCATGGCACCAAGTAAAGCCATGCTTACAATTGTTTCCTGTAAGAAGCTGCTTTGATTAACCGCCTCGAAATCATCACGGATGTACAAAAGGGCTCCTGATATGACCCCTGAAACAAATGTTTTGCATACTAATTAGATTTATCTATATACGGATACTATATGTGTGATCAGCGATTGCAGATAGGGATGCAAATGAGCAGAGCCGCTCATCAGTTACTCGACCCCGGATCGATAAGAAGCTCGAAACGAGCCGAGCCCAAGCCTTAAATGAAGCTCGTTTAGTTATCGAACCCGAGTTCGAGTCTTGTATTGGAAACTCGTTCAGGTTCATCAAGCCTTAACAGCCTTGTGTATTCTTAAGTTTTACGTCTTTGGGAATTTGGACTTCTATGTATTAATTTTATGCTGCACAGTCAAGCTGGAGCCGATCTTTGGCTCGTTTAAGGCGCTACTCGAGTTCGAGACGAGCATAAGCTCGTTTAAGGTTTACCTCAAAATATATAAAAAATAACTAAAAACATATATAAATTAAGCAATAAATAATAAACGAGAAAAAACATTTCACAAGCCGAGCTCGAGGTCTTGTAAGTTAAAACGAACCGGGCACGATCGGCTCGTTTACACCCCTAAAGTTACTGAAAAGGGAAGTGAATACCCGTGTCATAGCCGAAAAGCAGACCACCAATGCCAGCAACCAGAGTCAGACCCAACACATATTTGTTGCTAAAATATGTGATTTTTTTGTCATTATCACCAGCATCTATGAGCCCAGAACTCCCTGGCATCAAGTCAATTGTCATCTAATTCCTTAAATAACTCTAGCCCATTGTTTGATCTCACCCAACAGATAAGTTACCACACTTTGTTTCAATGGTTAAAATCAGAAACCTTCACTGTGGCAAATGGTCGAACAGGTGGTGGGCATAACAACACCCAGGTAAATTAGTTGCAACTTGAGAAAGAATGATCTGGGTTTTAAGCAAATACTGATTCGGCAAGTTAAAACCAATTATGGGTGATTGTAAGATTCTTGAAATTGGAGAAAATAAAAGAAAATGCAGAGGTTTTTTTGAGGTTTAAGTGATAAAAATGAGAAGTTGATTTGTAAAGATTTAGTATTAGTTATGGAAATGAAAGATTTGGTGATTTGGATAAGAATCCCGTGAAAAATCGAGACCGATGATTCTGATTTGGACATTTGGCAAATGGGACCATATACAAAAATGGTTTTGTGTTTTAACTTTTAAGATGTAAGAGCACAGTTATTTGCAAAAGTCGTTAGGCGGTTTCTAGACGATCGACCCTCTTAGAGGGAATACTTGAGAAGTACTCGGACATGGTAAATATAAAGAAAATTAATATTTAGTTATTATATATATGTCAAATATCTTAAGTTTACTAATATTTATAACAAAATAGGTGAATATCAATATAAATAAAATAAATACATTTTTAAATATAAGATATTCTAAAAATTACTAGCCATTAATTAAAAAAATGATATTTATTCTTTAATATTATTGAAATTACAATTATGTTTTATTTTTTTGAGTCAAAATCGGTCCAAGTTCCCCGATAAGATGTGATTCTGGCTGAGTTTGACCACATTTGACCGATTCTTAGTAACTAGGCGGATTTACTGAAACTCGCCTCGGTGACATACCTTGTAGCGAGTACTCGGAGAGTACTCGGCCTTGTAATCCTACTTTTACAACATTGATTACAGGTGGTGGTTGGTGCTAGGCCCACAAGAGAAATTATTAATATTAATTTAGGGGCGAGCAAGCGGGTGAGAACCATGAGATTCGAACCGGACTTGTTTAATGATATTCTTAAAACTCGGGATTGACCCTATTGTAAATAATCAGGTCATATCAGTATGGATCTCACGAGTCTTACCCAGTTATTGCTTAACCATATAGGAGCAAACGATTTACACTCGCGAGACATGAATCACACACGCTTAATGAGATTCTCGAGACCATAGAATCAACCCTATTGTAATATAATTGAGTTTAATTGGTTCGGGTCTTTTGAGTCTTACCTGATTTATGCTCACTCCCAATTATTATTCATCTGATGATCACAAAGATGTAGATTATTGTATTTGTTTGCTATCAACTGAATTAGCGATCAATTTACTCCGATATAGGCGTGTATTCATATGCTATAACCGGTAGGACCGGCCCAAGGATACGACGACCCAAACATTGGCTTTGGGTCCTCATTTCTTTATGGCGTCCGTTTTTTTTAAAACAATTTATATGTTTGCTGATATGGGATTAAAACTTTAATATCGAGGATGGGAACTGAGGAAATAATTACCGAGGTTGAAAGAGAAAAGGGAGACGTAAGGGTGGAAAATCAAATCAACGGAAACAATAAAAGATTTTAATTTCAATTACTCATTAATCGATTACTTCAAAGTTCCAACTTGTGTATGAATCAATTATTGGAAAGCTGTGTTTGAGTTATAATAGAATCAAAATTTGGATTGATAACTTCCTCATTTGAGTTGTCAAGTTGTTCTTGCTCAACCATGTTCTTTAATTAATTGATGAAGTCACTTTGCTTACATTCATATGTAAGTGAGCTTTGTCAAGTTTTCAAGGTGAATATATGAAAATAGCATTGGCTTGGATTTCAGGTCGTAAAAGTCGTGTTTAGTTCAAGAATACAACACTTTGAACGATGTTTCATATATCTTGTTTAACCCATTTCTATGGCAGGTGTTCCCCTCTCATATACCTCATTTAACATGTTCCTCTCGGGGACCAACCCTCCGATCCAAATATGCCACAGATTTTGTACGTTGTCCGATGGCCATTCATTGAGGTCGTGATGGAGATGCTTTAAGTAACTTATAAAGGTAATTAAATGTATAATACAAAAATAGTAAATAAAAATAATTTGTTTTGTTTTGTGAAATACATAATATTTTTAGACGAAATAAATAAAATGGAGTCAAATTAGTGATTTTCAAGGTTGGTTAGTACACGGCTACATCTTTTGAGCGATCAAATGTGATGTGACCCATTTGACTAGTGATCATGAAGAATGAAACGTGGCTAATTACTAAAACACGAGGGGACCACTTTTGTTTAAAGGGAATGGACCCATCCATGTTTATCGTTTTAACTTTCAATCTTTAAGTTTGATTTTATTTATTTAATAAAGGATTAAATTATCATTTTTTTTAAAATTAACATTGGTGCCCTGCACTCTCTGTATATAAGTGTCGCCACTTACGACATTTCCTGTGGCCCCTCTCCGGCCATCAGCTCCTCCTCCTAATACAAATAAAGTTTTTTTTTTCAGCTCCTTCTCCTGATACAAATAAATTTTTTTTTTTAATAAATATATGACTTTATTTAGTTTTCGAAATCTGTTTTACTTTTAGACCGACTGTTGAACTGACTGCACTGTTAGAACGATCGGTTCCAAATCATTGCTACAAATAGCTTATAAAATTTCACAAATACCTAGCTCCCAAAATATATGCACAAAGAGCTAAAAGAATTTCAATATTTCACACATTGTTTCCTTTTCGTGCAAAAATATACAGTGAAGTTTGGCTCTCTGCATATCTTTTACCATCATTTACGTTGCATTCTCTCTAAACTTTCTCCATTGTTCTTTGATTATGAAAATAAGTTGAATAAACGCAATTTCTGCAATTTATTTTTCTACTTGTAATTTTTATTTTTGTCTGTAAATTTTTTCCTTGATTCAAATAAGTTGAATAAACGCAATTTCGGTTTAGGTTATTCAATTTCGTATACAGTTTTTAAATCATAAAAGTCGAATAACAAAAAATTGGACTTGTTCAATCCGAATCCGATGAACACTCCTAAGTGAAACAATCAAACAAGAAACTGGGTTGTAATTACATGTTGAGCAAGCCCACAACGTCAAGCAATTGGGTTAAATGGGCGATCCAGAAGGAGAGCCGGTGAATAGACTTAAAAATGAAGAACACATCAGCCCAAATGAGGACTAATGTCGGCAATTTGTAAGGGGGTTTTTGATGGAGAAATGCACAATATTAATCCCTCATATATATGTTCCTCTTGTTTGCTTCATCGACCGCTAAAGGGCACCCGGGTTTGGTTATGTTCATTATGTAACTTTGATGTATTAGACGCTTAATCGGCTCGTGACAAATTGTGTCTGTGTTTATTCTTTTGTTGCTGTTTGGTGGTGTTAATCGTAAGACATGGCGCGATCTCACCCTGGTTAATGTAGTTAGGAGAGTCCGCTTAGTGCTCGTTCTTAAAGTTAGCCAATCAAATCATTATAAGTTATGTCTATGTAACCAATCCACATCGAGTTAACAAGTAGCGATTCAACTTTGCCGCTATTAACTAATGTTTAAGCATTTGAATGATCATACTCATGCGCTTGTGTTATTGATTCTTGTTCTAACTGGTAGAGGGTTTATTGCTACTTACATGGTAGTGCCATCTCACAATTGTTAGTGTAGTTAGGAGATGCCCTATTCCACTATAGTTATTATAGTTGTGTTATTGATTCTTGTTCTAATTTGAAATACGTTCCTGGATCAACAACATATACTTTTGCTCAAGCATTGAGCTCCTTATCTGGCCTATCAATTAGTTTATTTTGTTTCTATTTTCATTTTCTCATTATGTAAACAGCTTGAAATTTATCATCCATACAAAACTAACAAAACATCAATTACAAAGCAACAAACTACAAACCAACTTACAGTCCTAACGTGACTCCATCCTAGGAGGAATTGGAGTCTTGATCACTTGTAATATCTGAACAACTTCCGCCATCGATGGCCGGCTTGAAGGTATCTGGGAAGTACACACCAATGCCAGTTTAAGAACCGGCAACACTTCATCTTCCGGGTATTCGCCCATACCCGTATCAACACACCAATGCCAGATCACGATGATGGAGGAAACGCTTAGAAACCGATGGTGTTTGAATCTTTTTGAAGATTCATCTCCTCCATGTCGTCCATTTTGATTACCGTATGCAAACGGATTAAGATAAAGCGGTTTAGGTCTGTTCATCTTGCATGGTCCTTGCAGTAATGGTGAGCAAATGCCTAAATTTCCCTCTAAAGAACTTTTTCCTAAGCTTTGAAATACACCACCAGAAGGGAGTCTTCCTTGGAGTCTGTTGTAAGATATGTTTACAGACAGAAGGTTTTCGAGTTGGCCGAGCTCCGGTGGTATCTCTCCGGTTAGTTGGTTGTGTTCTAGCTTCAAAATCTTGAGCTTTTTTAGTTGTGAGATTGATCTTGGAATGGAGCCATTTAAGCTGTTGTGAGACATACTCCTGCATGTTTATATAGATTATTTTAAACACAGCACTTATAATTACAATATTAAGATCTCTCGAATGTTAGAAATTTCAATGCAACATATTATATGCTATTTAGAAATTAGAAACACTGATGTCTGTTAGTTAAATTTGACAGCAATTTGAAGATGGGGAAAATCAAAAACACGTTGACAGATAATTAATAAACAACCAGTGCTGTATGTGTCTTTGCTGACTTAACTGATTTTCTACTCTGGTAAAGTAGATTTATGCATGCTGCACCAGGGTGAGAAAACTATTTTTTTTTTGTTTTTTTCATTTAATTATTTCTAAGACTTCATAAAATTATATATATATATTTTTAACTATTATTATAATTTTTTTAATTTAATAATTAGATTATGTAAAAAAAATTAAGTGTTAATAAAGCAATAAACCAAGAAAGATTTAGCATTTGAAAAATAGTACTCGTAATAAATATTAATATAACTTATATTTTTCTATTTTATTGTTATATAAATAAAAGATAATAATTTTTCTACTTAAAATGTCAAATAATAATTTGATAAATGAAAAGCCAACAACCCATTAATATCAAGTTGTCTCAAAATGGCTAGTTTTTGATCTTTTTCATAGTAGTTAATGAAATGAAAGTTACTTTTGAAAGGAAATAGTCACAAGTTTTAAATTTTATATTTCTAGTTTGAAATGATTTTTCCCCATAGTTATAAGTATGAATATGTGTACTAGTTTTTATATCTTTCTACCTATAAATGTAGACATATTTTATACACTTTTAAGTGTAAAAAACTTTAAAAAATCTGATTTTTTCCAATTCCATGCAAAATAAAAAGTGTATGAATCATATATTTGTTGTAATGTAATAAAAACTAGCAAAACTACTTACAGCAAGTAGAGGGAAGTGCAGTTTCCAATTTCATCAGGTATTGCTCCTGTGAAAGAATTCCCATCAAGTTGAAGGATTCCAAGCCGACCCGAATCACAAACATTACCCGGAATGGACCCAAGAAACGTACTATTCCTGAGATCTAACACAGTTAGATTCTGGAAGTACCCTAACTCTGGAGGCATTCTTGTCTGAAAATTGTTCCATGACAAATTCAAATATCTTAACTTAGACATTTTAACCGGGATATCGCCGTTGAGGTGGTTGCCCTAAAGATCTAGCGACTGAAGTGACTCGAAAAGCTTACTTGAACCCGGTGGGATCAAACCCGTGAATTTGTTCCTGGACAAGTCAATCTTGTCAAACCCGAGTTTGAATAAACTATTTGGAATGCTACCATTGAGATTATTATCAGAAACACTTATGTAAGTTAATGATGCTAATCCTCCTATTGTTTCCGGTTAAACGATTGCCCGAAAGGTCCAAATGTTCCATGCTAGTCAAGCTTCCGATCCATTTCGGGAATTCACCGGTTAACATGTTGTTAGCTAGACTCAAATAACTTAAAGAAGAAAGAGTATTTAAAGATTGAGGAACTGTTTCTGTGAACATATTATTGCTAAAATCTAGCTTCTTTAAATGTGGGCACAAATTAAGATCAGAAGGTAAAGCTCCAGTGAAGTGATTGTTATTCAAACAAAGCTCTTTTAAATCATGTAAACCGATTACACCGTTGGATATGGATCCGGAAAATGAATTGTGGGAAAAATCCAATGTTCGGATCCGGGACATTAACCAAATACCCGAATCGAAATCTGGATTACCGGAGAAACCATTTCTGGAAAGGTTAAGATGGTTTAGGGTTGTGCAATTCGAAAGCGAACTAGGAATAGGACCTTAAAGATTATTTGAAGATAAAGAAAGTGATCTAAGTGATAAACAATTCATGAACAACTCTTCCGTGACCGGTCCAGATAATAAGTTTTCTGATAAATCCAAGAAACTTTATGGTTCCGGAGTTCATTAAGGAACCCGGGATTCGGTCAGAAAAACCGTTTCGACTTAGATTAAGGTGTTCCAGATTGGCTAGAAGTGATAAGTCCGGGTTAATGTTTCCAGTGAAGTTGTTATCAGCTAGTGATAGTACCTTGAGGTTTTGCAATTTCTCGAGCCCTTTACCAACCTTCCCGGAAAGACTTAACCCGTCTAGAGCGATTCCCGTGACCTTACCGGTCACGGGGTTGCAAGTTATGAACTTCCAAGAACATGGGGTGTTATCATCCTGGTTCCATGAGGAAAGATGTGATGAAGGGTCAGTAATGAATGATTTAAAGACTGTTAGACCTAAAACCTCTTCATTAAGGTTGGTTGATTCATTGGCATTGATGGATATTAAAGAAACTAAAAAGATGAATACAAATATGAAAAGATGAAGAAAGTGCCTCATTGAAATGGGAAAATAGGGTTTTTAGTGAATATTGAAATGGAAATGTGGGAAAGAATGTTTTGGGGAAGGAACAATCAAGAAATGAAGTATAAAATAATATGAATTTGTGGGACCCACTTCACCACATGCATACCCTTTAATGTCCAAAGAACCCGTGATCAGAGTTTGGATCTTCTGCCATTGTCATCCTAATTATTGCATCTTTTTCCGTGTTTGGTGTCCCCCTTGTAATATTCTGACAGAATCTTTTGTGTAGGGTGTGCAAGCCCGGTTCAGACCTTCCAAACCGGTTGAAGTTATCAAGACCGGTCCAGAACCGGCCCCAATACGCAAGAGGTGGTCCGGTCTTTGGTTCTACAGTTTAGAGAAAATTCGTATTTGATTCGATTCGGTTTGATTCGATTGTGACTCATAAAAGCCATACCGGCCATGTAATTGCTATTAGAATTTTTCACGGGTTCTTAATGTTTAAAATGTATATAATTTAAAATAGAGGTGGTTTATATAGGTTAAATAAATATTATATGTTTATATGTACTCTAAACAATTAATTATGGACAACTATGATTATTTGTCTTGTGTTAGATTTTATGGATACTGGCATTAAATTTTATCAAAGGTATTCGTTTAAAGACAGGACAATTTTTTCTATAAATATATATGTGTTTATGACTATTGGCACTTCTTTGTCGTTAAGCCTAATGTCTAATACTAAGACGTTTTATTTTTAATAAATCCACCAGCCCATTATTAAATATCCAAACAATAAAATAAGCAAATATATATGAGATGGACAAACGTTAAATCATTAATTAAGGAATATGACCAACACTAGACATTGATAAACCTTACAAACCGGACAGTTTTGAATCACAATGAAACAAGATACAATAATTTCAACAAAAGATGATCCGTTGGAAAGTCCATGGTGAAAGCGGGAACTGTCTATAATCGCCATCGACCATCAAAAATGGTTTGGGAACGGTAATTACCAACATGCTTTCTCAAAGGATCATTGACGGATGCTATCCGCTACATATTACCCATATAATTTAGTGACAATTCGCGTAGACAGATTCTGTCAAGACAAATTACCAAGTGAATTAACTGACAGCTCACAGGCTAGGATCACTGACAAATACTTCATCACGGGATAACTAGTATAGGTAGACCAACTGAAGGGGTATGCACCCGCCTTAACATCGAGCGGGGCGGGTCAACCCACAAGATATAGACAAGAGGCTTGAAATCAGGATGTCATGAAGACACAAAGCCAAAACCTATGCGCGTGGCGCATATCACATATGCTCACGCACATCACATATGCTCACGCACATCACATATGCTCACGCATCACATATGCTCACGCATATCACATATGCTCAGGCATCACATATGCTCAGGCATCACATATGCTCACGCATATCACATATGTTCACGCATCACATATGCTCACGCATATCACATCTGCGCGTGGCGCATATCACATATGCTCACGCATATTACATATACTTACGCATATCACATGCTCACGCATATCACATCTGCGCATGAAACATCTGCGCGTGAGAATAAAGAGAAGACCTTGCGCATCCCCGGGATAGGCGCATAAAGGACAACACAACAAATGAGACAATAGTCTAATCCAAATCAGGATAAGGACAACCATGATTGTACTCATCAGACAACCTACCAGAAGGTATCTTTTAAGGAATAAAGAATGTGCTGATGTTGACAGCTGCCAATGAAGGGTGGACAACTCAGCAAAACCCATGTGCCACCATGTGATGGCACATGGGTCAGGTAAAATACCTTGGTCAGAGAATAATCAATGAAAAAGCACCAGGTGTCCTAAGTACACGTGGCGCGAAGCAATAGGAGGAGGCCAAAAATGCCCTAATTGGGTCTGAGCCCAATCATTGGAAACCCTAATACTATAAATACCACACCACCTCCACAGTTGGGGTCAAGCAAGAAATATATTCTGAATCCTTTACTCATTTTCACATTCTTATCTTCTCCTGCAATATCTTATTCTCACACCGAATGGTTACCCCAAAGAGGACCCCTCTGTCCCTTTCTGAGGGGTAAGCTCACGGTGCTGTTCGTTTTGTATGTGGAAGAACTCGTATCTCGGAAAACCATCGGTGATATAGCACACTCATACCCGAGGAACGTAGATCGAATACAAGTAAGTCGATACACGTTTCTTCATTGGCGCCATCACCTGTTACAACGGCAACAAAACCACTATTTCATCAGTTTTCTCTCTGAAAATCTTCACCATGGTTTCCGGTGTTCGAAACAATGATCAAGTTCTGGAGGATAATGAGCTTGAGGATGTTAATGAGGGACATCAGGTGCTGAGGGCGCCGCATGACACTGCGCGCACCACCAGTAACCATCCCTTCAACATAACACCTCATAGCCAGACTGAAACTCCCCCAGACGATCTCACGTTCCAAAATCTGACTGGTACAAAACAAAAAGGACCAATGGGTCCGGAAGTTGAAACCAATGACCCTCAAGAATGGCTCATAAAGGAACAACGGCGTTTAATGGACAAATACAATGAGCTGGTAAAACACAAAAAGTTAGCCGACTTAACACAAAGGCTCGCATTTGATAAACAAACCATTCAGGGAACAACAAAAAAGGCGCGCGCGCCGGAAGATGGTCATTCTGTTCACACCGAACACGCTGATATTAGTGATGAGGAAGAGGTGCACAGCATGAGGAAGACGCGAGATACTCATGCAGGAGGTTCACAGCTTCGCGCACACATGAACATAGCACCTGGAGCCAAGGCTGATATGGATCTATACACACCATACAACCCACAAGCGAAAGAGCAAGTGGACGTAACCACACCATATAGGCCAGCCATCTTGGTAAAACATTCAAAATTCACTGAGCGCATTGCGAAGGCTCCCATTCAACACAAAACCAAGATGCCAAGTGGTTTAGGCAAGTACGATGGTACAACAGATCCAGATGATTTCTTACAAGGTTTTTACAACACTGGAAACCTAGAAAGCTGGACTATGCCAACATGGTGTCACATGTTTGCTCGCTGCCTCACGGGCGCAGCGCGTGTCTGGTTCGAAAGCTTGCCAACAGGACAAATCGATGGGTTCGAAGAGCTATTGGAAAAGTTCCAGGCTCACTTTGTACAGCAGCGCAGACACACGCGCGACCCCGATGACATCATGCACTGCGTGCGCAGGAATGATGAAACCATTGAGGACTACATAACTCGTTTCAATCAGGAATCTCTTGCAATTGGAGGCATCACTGAACAACTCTTGCGCGTTGCCTTTATACAAGGTGCGCGCAGTGATCAACTCCGCAGAGCTCTCGTGAGCAGAGAAGGCATGCCAACCACTCGGGCTAAGCTTATGGAAGCATCGCGAGTTTTCGCGCGAAATGAAAAACAAATTGCCCAAGACAGAGCAAGAGATAGAGGGCATCAAACAGAAGCACCACGCAACAATGAAAGTAGGTGCAAACAAAACTCCGTATGGTCCAGGTTGCAACAAACCAATTATTCTCCTTCAGAAAAGCAAGCGCAACAAAATTCACCCTAGCCCCAAAAAGACATTCTTAATCGCGGAGAGGGTGACAAAAAGGAAGGCGGCAGAGAGCCTAATAGACCTCTACCAAGAATATGGACTCCCCTCACCAAAACGCCTTCGCAAGTGTTAAGCACAGAGAATGTCCAGTTTAAAAGCCCCAGGCCATTACTCCATAAGGGACCACCAAACAGTGGCAAATATTGTGAGTTTCACAAATCCATAGGGCACAACACCGATGCATGCCACCATTTGAAGGATGCGATCGAAAAAGATGTGAAATCAGGCAAGTTGGCTCACCTAGTAAAAAACCCAAGACCAGAGAACGAACAACCAGACGGAGCCTCAGCCAGTAAAAAATTCAAAAGAATCTGTGTAGCTGAAGGAGGAAGGCAAGGGCAAAGATCGAGGAAGAGAAGCGCGCAAATCCAAGGGGATTGGCGCGAGTAACAAGTAATCTTTCCAAGAATCAGAGGAGGCCCGTCTATCAGCAGTCCTCTAGTCATCACTGCACACATCGCTCATTATGAGGTGTCAAGAGTCCTGGTGGACACCGGTAGTGAGTCAGACATCATGTATGAGCAATGTTTCAGGAAGTTGGATCCAGAGGACCAAGCAAGGCTCGAAGTTGTGAGTGCACCAATCTCAAGTGTCTCAAACGAAATTATTCACCCCCTAGGTCAGATACAATTCGAACTAACTATGGGGGATGAGAAGCACAAGCGAGCTGAAATTGTCAACTTTCTGGTCTTGCCCACCACTTCATGCCATAGTATGATCTTGGGTAGAGGAATGATTGCCCAATTCAACGCCATACCGTCACCAGCGCATGGCGCGTTGGGGTTCCCAACACCAACAGGAGTAACATTTGTGTATCGAGATCATTTATGCGCAGTAACAAGTATACCTCGAGAAGGGAGAATGAAGCTTCCAGTGGCAAACAACGCGCCAGAGGAATGGATTCTCAACCCAAAATTCCCAGAACAAACAATCACAATCGGAGCTACGATATCAGATGACACAAGGGTAAGAATGAAAAGATTGCTCACAACGTATATGTCAGTCTTCGCGTGGCAACATTCTGATATGACTGGGGTTCCGCGAGACCTGGCGCAGCACTCTCTCAACACATTCAAGTCTGTAGAGCCAATTGCTCAAAAGAAAAGAGTCATGGGAGAAGAGAAGGCAAAGGCCATGAATGAGCAAGTAGAAGATCTACTGCGCGCGAATATCATTCACCCAATACGATACCAAACATGGGTAGCCAATCCTGTGATGGTAAAGAAGAGCAATGGGTCATGGAGAATGTGCATTGATTTCAAAGACCTCAACAAAGCGTGTCCAAAAGATTGTTACCCCCTCCCAAACATTGACGCGAAGGTGGACTCTGTGGCGCCATTTAAGCTCAAATGTTTCCTGGATGCCTATAAGGGCTATCACCAAATTCAAATGGCACCGCAGGATGAAGACAAGACCGCTTTCAGAACTGACAAGGGTGTTTTCTGTTACACAAAAATGCCCTTTGGTTTGAAGAATGCAGGAGCCACTTACCAAAGACTCATGGATGCAGTTTTCAACGAGCAGATTGGAAAAAACTTAGAAGTCTACGTGGATGATTTGGTGATTAAAAGCAGGGAGGAAAAACAAATGCTAAAAGACATCGAAGAAACCCTTCGGCGTCTAAAGGAAGTAAACATGAAGCTCAACCCGAGCAAATGCACATTCGGTGTGGAAGAAGGGAAATTTCTCGGCGTAATGGTCACCAAGGATGGTTTCAAGGTGAACCCAGAGAAGGTGGAGGCTATCCTCAGCATGCCCTCACCATCCACCATGAAGGAAGTTCAAAAGTTGAATGGTAGATTGGTATCAATTAACAGGTTCCTAGCAAACCATGCAAGCAAATCTACCCCATTCATTAACACATTGAGAAATTGCTTAAAGAAAAGCCAATTCAAGTGGGCGCCTGAGGCCGAGCGAGCTTTCAGTGAGATAAAAGAATGTCTGATAAATCTACCTGCGCTCACAGCTCCACTACCTGGTGAAACTTTAACGTTATACCTGTCAGCAGAAGAACGCGCCATTGGCGCAGTATTGTTGGTGGATCGCAAGGGAATCCAAACACCAATTTATTATGTAAGTCGGGTGCTGACAGATCCGGAGACGCGCTACACCATCATAGAAAAGTTAGTTTTATCACTAACGCATGCGTCGCGCAAGCTTCACAGATATTTCAACGGTCATCCTATTGAAGTCCTGACTGGTTACAACATCCAGCAAGTCTTGCGGCGTCCCGCGCTCTCAGGAAGGCTGACAAAGTGGGCGCTGGAATTAGGGGAGCACACGATCACCTATAAGCCTCGTCTAGCAATCAAGGGACAAGTCTTAGCTGATTTCATTGCAGAAATCCTTGAAGGAAAAGTCGAAGAGTCTCAGCGCGAAGTAGACCCTCTGCAAGCCAATAATGAAGAAAATGTTTGGAGATTATTCACCGATGGAGCTTCAAACAACGAAGGGTCCGGCGCAGGCCTCAAACTGGTGGATCCAGAAAATCATGAGTATACCTACGCAATCAGGTTGGATTTCATGAGCACCAACAATGAAGCTGAGTATGAAGCCCTGCTGGCTGGTTTGCGCATCGCGCACAAGTTCGGAGTTAAAAAGCTAGAGGCTCATGTAGATTCATACCTGGTAGCAGCACAAGTCAATGGCCTTTATGATGCCAAGGAGAACACCATGCCTCTGTATCTAGAGCAGGCGAAGAAACTCACCGAACAATTTGATTTTTTCAGAATCATACACATTCCGCGCAGTGAAAATAAGTCCGCCGACGCGCTAAGCAAAATGGCATCAACCAGCTTCGATCATTTTGGCAAAGATGTCAGGGTGGAAGTAATGAGCAACCCGTCAGTGGGAGCGAAGTCTGTTCTTGTAATTCATACAACACCTTCATCATGGATAACTCCAATAATGGAATTCTTGAAGGAGGGAAAGGTACCAGACGATCGCGCACAGGCGAGGAAGATAAGACACAAGTCGCAGAACTACGAACTGCTCGATGGTACGTTATATCGACGCTCTTATCTTGGACCACTCATGAAATGCCTAGACGCTGAGGAAGCAAGCTATGTGATCAGAGAGATACACGAAGGAATCTGCTGAATACATGCTGGCCCACGCATGGTGGTCGCCAAAGCAATGAACGCAGGTTACTATTGGCCAGGCATGTACTTGGACGCGTTAAAAGAGATCCAAAAATGCAAAGCGTGTCAGAGCTATGCGCCAAATACCATGCGACCAAAGAACAACTTGATTCCGGTGACCTCTGCATGGCCTTTCCACAAGTGGGCAATCGATATTGTGGGTCCCTTGCCGCAAGCGCCAGGGCGAGTAAAGTTTTTGGTAGTGGCAGTAGACTATTTCACAAAATGGGTTGAAGCCAAGCCACTGGCAAAAATCACAGCTGAGGCAATGAAGCAATTTATTTGGAGCCACATCGTATGCCGTTTTGGCCTGCCCATGGAAATCGTGAGCGACAATGGCAAACAATTCACTGACAGGAAGATATCCAGTTGGCTCAAGGAATTGCGCATCAACCAGGTCTTCACTTCAGTATACCACCCTCAAGGGAATGGCCAAGTGGAACGCGCGAACCAGAGCTTGCTAAATGGGCTGAAGAAAAGGTTGGAGGGAGAGTCCCATGCATGGGTCGAGGAGTTACCTAATGTCCTGTGGGCGCACAGGACATTAAGCAAAACCAGCAATGGCGAGTCCCCGTTCAGCCTAACCTATGGAACGGAGGCTATGATTCCAGCAGAAATTGGATGCCCATCCTATAGAGTGCTCATGATGAGTAAGACAGATAATGAGCAAGAAAGGAGGTTGGATCTCAATTTACTTGAAGGGCGCAGAGAGGCGGTTATCATCAGTGAAGCCAAATACAAGAAAAAACTAGAAAAATATTACAATCAGCGCGTGAAAGAATGCCACTTCAAGAAGAATGATTTTGTCCTTCGAAACAATGAAGCTAGTCGCGCAATACCCCCGGGAAAGATGTCTCCCAACTGGGAGGGACCTTATCAAGTCTCGGAAGAATTGGGAAAAGGCGCATACGCTTTAAAAGATTTAAATGGAAAGAAGATCCCGCGCACATGGAATGCAGCACAACTTAGAAATGTTTCATGTAAAAGTTGTCAAGTTTGTAATCAAGGCTTTTTAAGCCATTATGAATAATGATACGCGCTATTTTCTCTTAATATGCGTTTTATTACCTTTTGCATACATGTTTCACACTTCCCTTTATTAATTTTGAGCAATATGACAACATTGTATTGACATCAAACTAAAAATAAAACGAAGTAAAACATACATGCGCGAGCTGCAAGCTCAAACGCGTTAACGAGTTTTAACTCTAAAACGTCAGGGCCTTAGCCCAATAATATGAGCCTTAGCTCAGGGCCTTAGCCCAATAATATGAGCCTTAGCTCAAATTTCTCATAGCATCCATCCTACGTATTGCGCAGCTGGACCATAAAAATTCCTAAGCACAACTAAGGCAAAGCACATGCCAAAGCATAGTTGTTAAGGTTTCAGGTCGGGGCCGCGCATGGGATTATAATGGATATAAGCAGAGTAACACATACTGACACGTAAAGGCTAAAAAACTCATTCATAATTCCCTATAATAAATGCACGATAACGTCGCGCAAAAGAGGAACAATGAAATGCTAAGGCACGTGTCAGCATATTCAGAATATTGCAAAATAACTTGAAATATGACAACTGTTAAGGATTAAATAAAATAATTTCCTTACAACCTTGTCCAAGCTTCAATGTGTAAGCATACCTTATATTCAACGAGCACAAACATGCAATATAAAGAGACGAATTGGGAATGCGCAAGATGCGAATAAGGGAAAAACAAAATTTTATTCCACAAACATAGAAGTTTACAAATTTACAAATGATGAGGTAAAAACTACAAATACAAAAAAAAAAAAAAAAAAAAAACAAGAAGGGCTTTTCAAGTCTCTATATCAATATCAGCCTCTTTATCGTCCTCATCATTACTTCCTCCCTCAGCATCTGGCGCAGCCTGCTCCTCGTCATCTCCAAACTTACCATAATCAAGCTGTTCGTCTTGAATATAGTCGTCTTCTATTATGATAGCGTCAGGAGTAGGTCCTTTGGCCACGCCAGAGCCGCTGGCAGAGGTAGCGTTGCCCGCGCCATCATCATTGCCACCAGTCCCTTCACATTCATCAAGTAATTTCTTTAAAGCGCCAAGATCGGGCTGGTCAGCAAGCGCGGCTATCTGCAAGTCACAAGGAACAGTATGAGTACAAAAGATTATGAAAATAAGTCAAGTAAACTCATTAAGGTTAAAATACCTGCTCAAGGATGGGAATTGGAGTATTCAGGTACTTCTCCCCCACCTCAGCCATGTCAGCGCAGACAACGTCGAGCTGATAAGGGTAGTCGGATGGATTCTTCTTTAGCATGCCATATTCATAACCATCCTTAAACCCTTCAGCTCGACCCACCAAGCGCGACGACGCATTACAATCCATCACAAGGGTCTGAAACTCGTCTGAGTATTTCATTGCATAAGCGCAACGAGTCACACCCTGTGAAATCAGCCATTGACGGTCCTGCGCGAGGGAAGAAACAGACGTCTCAAGAGCAGGAATCTGAGAGTTTAACAACTCAACAGTTTCCTTGGCTTGTTTTAGTTCTTCTTTGTCAGACGCCGCTGCCGCCAAGGCTTCATTCTTTTCCGCTCGCGCAGCATCGAGCTCTTTCTTCAGGCGCGCAACCTCACTCCAATAAAGATTTGTCAGTATTAACCTGCGCAATAGTTTGGTCACGCGCCTCTGCTTCCAACTCCAGGTCATGCGCTCGACGCGCTTACTTGGCCGCGTCTGCCTCTGCCGCTTGCAGCTTCTCC
Source organism: Bidens hawaiensis (assembly GCF_021521415.1). NCBI lineage: Eukaryota > Viridiplantae > Streptophyta > Magnoliopsida > Asterales > Asteraceae > Bidens > Bidens hawaiensis. Next base: position 2,189,984 of record NW_027491042.1, read on the forward strand.
CGCGCAGCTTGCAGCTCAAGCCCGCGCTTCACAAAAGCAGCGTTGGCACTTGCCCGGTTCTCGCTAAGTTCTGCTTGGAGTTTCTCAGCCCTTTCTCGGGCATCAGAAAGATTCTAAGCAGAAATCTTAGCCTTTTGCTTGGCCTCCGCAAGGGCATCACGTACCTTTATATAATCATTGCGAAGCTCTTGGGAGGCAGCAAAGAACGCAGACCCAGCAAAAAGGTGGTCATTAAGCAAGTCCACGCGAGCGCGGTTCTCTTGAAACCTCCTCTCAGCGGGAGGAACAGAGTGAGCCCAAAAGTCTTCACATACGCCCATGGATTGGAATGAGCTCTCTTCAGTGATATTCCAGCTCGGGCGGTATATGTGATCGGCTCCCTACAAACACAAAGCAACGCAAAGAAAGGTTTTAGTTATCTAAACACTAATTTGGAAGTCTGCACAGCGGAGCAAAATAAACTTATACCTGCGAAGAACCGGCAGAAAGGTTAGCGCCAGCTGGCGAGCTCCTGCCCGCCCCATGAGAAAAAGGCTGCGCCACGAAATCTCGTGGCGCTATAGGGCTTACGCGGCCACCATCAGAATCTTCAAAATTAACCTCCAAATCATCCTCTATAACAGGTCTCTTCTCCTGCGACTTGGAAAAATCAAAAATAGTCTCACGAGGGCTGCGCGCAGGAGGAGGTGAGGGAGGTCTTGACGCTGTTAGATCAGCGCGTAAAATAGTCTCCTGCTCCTTAGCGATCCCAATGAGAGGAGATTCAGTACTTGTTGGAGCAGGAGCAGAACTAACGGCGCCAGCGCTAGCAGTGCCACCAGCAACTTGTGTGCCAGCTATAATTCCTATTAAAAAACCAACAAGGAGAAATGATTCATGACTTGAACTAAAGGAAAATATCAGACAATCAAAGCGCAATAAATACCTTGGCGCACCGCAGTCCGCGAATTAAACATCGCCATGAAGTCCATTTTCCCCCTTTTCGAGGGTAAAACAGGGGACTTCAAAACAACCTTCGGCGTAGCCTCGGCACCTTGCTGCGCCTGAGGTTGAGCCACCAACGTTGCGGGCTCTACAAACATTTGAGTGAACAAAGCTTCATTAATGACTATCAGAATCAGGCTCATAAAACCACAAAAAATAAACAAAGTATACTTGTTGGAGAAGACGAAACAGCAGGCACAGCACCGCTTCCCTTGTCCGCAGAGACGAGGTGGCGGCACCATACCTCGTGTGGACGGGAGGACTGCCCACACCTTGAGGCAAAGAAGACAAGGAAAACTTGGAAGTAAAACCCTTGGTTTTCTCAAGTCCCTTCGCCTGAGTAGGAGGAAGATTCTGGGCAACAGAGGCATCATCTTTTTTCTGTTTTTTACTGGCCCATGCGCCAGTTTTGCCTTTAGCCTTGCGATTGAGTTTTTGCGCTTCAGCTTCTTCCTCCTCCACTTCCTCTTCCACAAGCTCCAACTCATAATTAGCGAGCGCATCTACAATACGCGCAACAGAAATGCTAAAACCAAATTTGGTACTCTAAGGGCCTAAGCACAAATACAAAGGCTTACCAGGCGCATCGCTGTAAAAACAAAATTCTAAATCGACAGGGATGAACATATCATCGAAGCGATCAGGGAAAGCAACTTCCCCAGCGCTCAGCTCGACAGAGCCACCTTCCGTATGCTCGTCATAGGCGGCGTGGATGTATTCCTTGCTTTCTGCATAAAACAAGACAAGTGCTATCAGCAAAACGAATTATACTCGCGCAAAATTAATGCAATGAACAAACAACCCACCTGAGCCATCAACATGGATGACAGGCTCAGTCCCGCTGTCAATCCACCTCTTGCTTATGCCAACCCCCACCAACGCTTCCTCGCAAATTTTCCTGGCGGGGGATGGTTCAGCATATAACTTCTTAACCCACGCGCCAGATGGATTCTTAAGAACGTCATCATCCGCGGGGGCGGAAGTAATCGCGCGCATAGTCATGCGGATGGGAATCACACCAGCCTTGATATAAAAGAATTTTTCAGCCCAGTCATGAAGGCTTTTGAAGGAAACAGTGCAGCACTTAACCTTCTGACTGCGCGGTGTGAATGAGAACCAAGAATTTTGGATTTTCGGCTTATAAAAATATTTAAAGCGCCGAGAAGTGGGCTCCTCGCGCTGAGCTTTGCACATGAACTCAAAATGAGTCATGCGCACTAGTCCACAGGGATGAACCTGAGATATATGAATCCCGTAAAACTGGAGGAGCGCACCTATAAACCTCGTCATTGGAAGACGAAGATTACAATGGGTGAAAAAATGAGAGTATAAAGAGATATAGCCGGCGGGAGGATCCGCCGCCGTTTGCCCGGTCGCCGGGAGCATACAGCCATACTCAGGGAGAAAACCCTGAGAGGCGACGAGATTATCAAAGTCAGATTGTTTCAACTTGCAGGGAATCTCATCCCATCTCTTCACCGCCTTGTTCTTCCCTCCCTCCTCCGACGAGGCCTCGGCAACCCGTTTACCCTTGTCGGTCTTCTTCAAAGTAGACATAACCACTGATTTTACACGGCCTTTACTAGGAGAAATTGTGGTGTCTGGGTTATCAGACATACAATTGGGAATCGAACAATATGGTTACTTTAAGCACGGAAATCTGGAAGCAAAGATAATGGCTCTTAATCGGAATGTAAATTGAAGAAGCAAAAGCTCTGAAAATGACAATGGAGATGAAAAAAAACCGTTCAAAAGGTTTGGTTTTATAGGCCCAGGGGAGAGAGAGAAACAAGTAATAATCAGATCTACGCTCACGCGCCCCCACGCGCAGGCGTAGGCCAACATAAGCGTGACACGTGTTCCTAACACTGTATGAGGAGACGTGAAAGGCAACTGTAGCACCTCGAGCACACGAAAGGACTGACACATAACGTCTCCATCTCTGATGCATGTCAGCATCAACCAACCACGTGCATTGACGATTCGTTTTAACCAAAGGGATAGAATTTCGCGCAACGCACATATGAGAAATGAAAAAGAAAAGACAAACCCTGTTAAAAGAGCAAACTATTAAGTCTAATATCTTTCTTACCTCGCTCGCGCGAGACAAGACACACATTAGACTGGGGGGGCTTGAAGGGGTATGCACCCGCCTTAACATCGAGCGGGGCGGGTCAACCCACAAGATATAGACAAGAGGCTTGAAATCAGGATGTCATGAAGACACAAAGCCAAAACCTATGCGCGTGGCGCATATCACATATGCTCACGCATCACATATGCTCACGCATATCACATATGCTCACGCATCACATATGCGCATGGCGCATATCACATCTGCGCATGGCGCATATCACATATGCTCACGCATATTACATATGCTTACGCATATCACATGCTCACGCATATCACATCTGCGCATGAAACATCTGCGCGTGAGAATAAAGAGAAGACCTTGCGCATCCCCGGGATAGGCGCATAAAGGACAACACAACAAATGAGACAATATTCTAATCCAAATCAGGATAAGGACAACCATGATTGTACTCATCAGACAACCTTCCAGAAGGTATCTTTTAAGGAATAAAGAATGTGCTGATGTTGACAGCTGCCAATGAAGGGTGGACAACTCAGCAAAACCCATGTGCCACCACGTGATGGCACATGGGTCAGGTAAAATACCTTGGTCAGAGAATAATCAATGAAAAAGCACCAGGTGTCCTAAATACACGTGGCGCGAAGCAATAGGAGGAGGCCAAAAAGGCCCTAATTGAGTCTGAGCCCAATCATTGGAAACCCTAATACTATAAATACCACACCACCTCCACAGTTGGGGTCAAGCAAGAAATATGTTCTGAATCCTTTACTCATTTTCACATTCTTATCTTCTCCTGCAATATCTTATTCTCACACCGGAGGGTTACCCCAAAGAGGACCCCTCTGTCCCTTTCTGAGGGGTAAGCTCACGGTGCTGTTCGTTTTGTAGGTGGAAGAACTCGTATCTCGGAAAACCATCGGTGATATAGCACACTCATACCCGAGGAACGTAGATCGAATACAAGTAAGTCGATACACGTTTCTTCACCAACAAATTGTGAAAAAATAATTAAAATATACCATTGGTTCTACAATGGGAGTATAATATGTACCAAATAATAATAAAAACAATAAAAAAGCAGTACCTGATGCGGAGCTGGTAACTCGAACGAGTGGCTCGTATGTGAACTAGTGGGGAAATGGTAAACGAGTGAAAAAAAATGCATAAACTCATTTAGGTTGTGTAGTGGAGAGGTTACAAAATTGGACGGTTTGTGTCATGTGACAAAGGGTATGTTTTTATTTTTGGGGTGTAATGGTGTTGTATCCCTATATATATACATATATATATCACACTCACAACCATTAAAATAATAATAAAAACAAAGCATGCATAGGCAATAAATATATGTCGCCCACCCCCTTTTCGCCCACGGGGACGGTGTTGTCGCCCAATTTCGCCGCTATTTCCCGCCAACTACGCATGACCTAACATAATCATCATAAATACTTTTTTTAGTAATATTGATTTTTTATTCTCTATAATTAAGTTATCATGTTGGTAAAATATTTGACTAGATTTAATATTTCGGTTATGAACTTTTATTTCATTGCTGGTCTTTATTTTGGCTAGTTGTAAATAAATACTAATTTTTTGTGTTTTAAACAACTTTTGAGGTATGATTATGCACGTTTCAATTATTTTAGCAGTGTTGTAGAAATCAGTCTAAGCGGCCGAGTAATCCTTGAGTGTTCCCCAACTAGGCTGGGTACTTGATAAGTAATTTCTCAAGTACTTCAAGACTAGGTCGAGTATTAAAAATTCCCTCAATCGAATGACCTTGCCTAATGACTTCTGCAACAATGAATTTGGGTATTCTTTAAGCATTTATTTAGGAAGGGGAATTTGGTGTGTTTGTGTGTGTGGGGGGGGAGGGGGGAGGGGGTCATTGGGTGGTGGGGATCCCTACAACTATTGGCGAAAAAGTTCTCGTGACTGCTTCTGTCCAGATCTAGGGTAGCAATTTGAGTAGTTCATAGAAATGCTTTCGTCCATCATCTAGAGCAACCTTGAGAAGTTATTGGAAATGCTTTTGCCAATCATCCTAGTAGCCTTGAATAGTTTTTGAAAATGCTTCCACTCAGCCACTTTGCACTCACGTCATTTTGTGCAGGAAAACGGGGAGTTTTCTAACAAAATAGTTTTTGACCGAAAATTGTCGCTATGTTCTCTAGCATTTCTGATGAATCGCTAATTGTTGTTTTCTACGCGTTTCTAATGAATACAGCCGTTGGAAATGTTACAGTTAATTTCTAGTGGTTTCAGGAAATTCGATATCACAATATATAAATTTATTAAATATATACCAAATACTTTGTATCTAGTATTCAAGTTTTTTTTCCTTTATAACCTAAAATTAAAATTTAGTCGTTTCAAGTCCGTCCCAAAAAAACTGAGGATGCGGTTTGTACATTGTACACCAATATTACTCACCACAAAGTACAACATATGGTAAACGCAATACAACATGCTATTGCATGTTTGTGTATGCACACATACCAAAAAGAAATCAAAGAAATCCATGTATTGGCAAACCACATACATGGATAAGGAAAGAGATGATGATCAAAGTAATGAAAAGATATATAACGTGGCATTTGGCTCATTGTCCTGTAACCAATTAAGCGTGCTTCTTTCTTTGGGCACTTGTGTCACGGAACCATAACCGGACCCATATGCTAGTGACACTACACAACCGGTGTTTGAAACATAGCCAACGACCCATCAGTAAGTACTTTTGGATTCTATCAAGAATATATATATTACAATCAGTCCTAAGTCATCAAACGGGCTCAATATATATCATGCATGTACACATTAGCGGCTTACAATACAAGTGACAAGATGAATAAACTAATAGTCTTCTGGATGGGTCTCTTTACTTGGTTTGGACCATAACTTTTCATTAATGCAGCTCTAAAATCGGATGCCACCCGTGAACCATATTCTACTAAAAATGAACCAACCATGACCTTATATTATATCCTATGGCTGTTGTGGGTGGACCTAAAACACAATCTTGATATGCTGGTGGTATTTTATTATTTTGTATGTCTGTTATGGTGAAAAGGTTGTTTTTTTTAAATAATAACTGGGTTCCATATTAAATTCGTACGTTTCAAAGGGGACACAACGGGAAAAGGGTCGGTATATTAGTTTGTTATGGTAATTTCTTGCTGGATTTAATTATTTTTAATTAATTGGTTAATTATTATTCTTATTAATTAAACACTTAATTCAAGAGATTTAGGCATATTGTTAAACCTGAGGAACTGAAATTGCCAAATGAGAAAAGTTGTACAAAAAGGGGGATTAAACTGACCCTATGGGAAACATAGTGCTTGTTACGAACCTCGTTCGTTAATCAAATGGTACAAGAAAATAAAAAGAAACCGGATAGAAACTAGAGACTTTTGGAAGAGACTTTGGTTGATCAAACCATAATATTTTCATTCATAATTGCGTTCCTAATCGTACATGCCTTTTATAGGCTTCAAATTGAAAACTAAATAGACCCACTAAGAAAGTAACTACCTATCCACTACTTGCACACTAACAAAACATTAACTACAAATACTCAAATTAAAAGAACTAGGATTGCATGTTATTTCCCATGATCTTTACTATGCCCACGTTGTGCATGTTTGGTGGCACATAACAATCCCGCCCGGTTAAAACATCCTTGTCCTCAAGGATAAAATCGGAACAGGTTTTCGTGGCACACCATGGCGGACGTCACTCGGTTCTTCCAGGGGAAACATCTGAACGAATTTTAGTAACGCACCACGGTGGTCGCCACTTATTAACTGGACTTGACCTTGGTTCAATTCCTTGGCAATAACACCAACCAAAACCTCAGCAGCTTCTACTTTTTCACGAGAGTTTCCCAAATTCCATGCACATGTGGGAACATGGTAACCTTGGAACCCTAATAATGGAACTTTTTTGGCTTCTGTTTCTTGTGTTTTAGGTGGGGAGTGTGAACTAGGTTGATGATAACGTTGGATTCCGGAACCTGTCGGTGACGTTGGAACCGCTGCAAAAGCAGAAGGTGGTGTGGAATTTGGTGGTCGGGATTCTGGTGACAGTTCGACTTCAGCTTGTTGTGGTGTGGCGAAAGCGGGTGACATAACTATAGGTGCGGTGTTGAAGGCAGGTGGGGTGGCAGTTTTCAGGGCCGGTGATTGTGGTGGTATGGTGGCGGAAACCCTTGGTTTGATGACAACGGTTGGTGGTGATGGGGTTGGTGTTGACGTTGTGGTGGCAAAAGCGGTGACAGAAACTGTTGGTGGAGGTGACAGATTGTGACGGGCTTCAAGCGCGGTTCGGATCGATCGGAGCGCGGTGAACGCGGTTTGAAATTGATACTCGAGTCTCGCAAATGAATCATTCACCCATTGACGGAACTCGATTTCGGATAGAGTTTGAGCAGCCATAAGTCCGGAAGATCACGACCGCTCTGATACCACTGTTACAAACCTCGTTCGTTAATCAAATGGTACAAGAAAATAGAAAGAAACCAGATAGAAACTAGAGACTTTTGAAAGAGACTTTGGTTGATCAAACCGTAATATTTTCATTCATAATTGAGTTCCTAATCGTACATGCCTTTTATAGACTTCAAATTGAAAACCAAATAGACCCACTAAGAAAGTAACTACCTGTCCACTACTTGCACACTAACAAAACATTAACTACAAATACTCAAATTAAAAGAACTAGGATTGCATGTTATTTCCCATGATCTTTACTGTGCTCACGTTGTGCATGTTTGGTGGCACATAACAGTGCTATGATTTATCTTTTTTATTTTATTCGTTGCGACATTCTTCTTCATTAAAAATTCTATAAATTGTTTTTTAACCACTCTTATTATATGTCGTTACCACGTAAATAGAAAACTCACGATCGAAAGACACCAGTAAGACAAGATTATTTAAAACACGATTTGCTGAACACTCACCCAATCTTGCTTGAATGCGAAGTGGAATCAATAAACTCGCATACCTTGAATCTAGCCTGCAATCCTTTCACGTACACTTATCTTAGGAGAGAATAAGCAAGACTTGATACGCTAATTTATTTAATCAAAACATAAATGTACAAGTCATCAAAATACTTTGTGGTTTTGTTTTTTAATATATAGCTCCACAATTTATCCTTTTTTTATCTTATTCTTGCAATGCTCTTCATTTTGACGTGTCGACATAAATTTTATTCTAAACCAAGCGTTACAAATTTTTCGCCGTATGAACAACCAACCACAAGCTCGGATTTTACTTCTACCAGTTGAGTTATATTAAGGAACCCATTTATCCAATCATATTTGATTAATTACTTTTCTTATCAAACTCCTTAAATATAACATATACTTTGATTTAGGCTATATTATTGATCTCAACTACAGTTATATTAGTCCACGTGCAGTATTGCTACTAGATAATTTGTATCATGTCTGCCAAGAGAAGCTTTATCAGAAAGAAGCGTAATGGTATCGTCAATTGTATGTGCAAATTGTGGTAGTGTTAGTACGGAGACTACATGTCATTTGTTGGTCACTTACACTTATTACTTTTATGGCAACATTTCGGTTTATTTGGGAAGTAAAAAGAGTAATAATGTATATAACAATAAAAGTACGTCTCGTCTCTCCGACAATATTGTAAAGAGTTTAAGACAAACGTTTTGCTGCATGTTTAATTTCTTTTTGTTTCGGTATATATTGTTCTGTTTATGCTAGCATGCTCTTACTAATTCTTTTAATTAATAAACTATTTTCAGCTAGAGGTGCAAATTCTAACAAATTAATCTAACTAAAACCGATCCGAATTTGAATCAGGAGAAACCGGTTCGGTTACGAAAATAACCACAGTTTGGAGTTTTCAAGTGAGGGACCGATTTCAAACAGGCTAACCGAACCGGGTTCTTAACCAGGTTACAATGGTACTGATATTTACTTCCAAAACAAAGTAGGAACTGAAACTGAATATTGACTTTAACTGGTTTTGACCATTTGACCAAAGCTGGTTTGGTTGATAAATGAGGTCCTGAAACCGAGTGACGGAGCCAAAAACCTTTTCCTATGGGTTCGGAAATTTCGATGCTTGATTTTTTTCTGGTGTCAAAGTTTTCGCGCCCGAATGGGTCGGGTCGGGTTGGGTTGATCACTCGATTAGATAAATAAAATGCAATATCACTGTTTTGGATAAAAATCTGCTAAGGATAATGTATCCAAATTCGTAATTGTGAGGTCTAGTGCTATGATGATAATAATGAATATGTAAACGAAATAATGATGAACACAAGGATTTGATCACGAGGGAAAAAACCCTTGATTGTGATAATCTTACTTCGGTCAAAAACTAGCAACGTAATCTTTGGTCGAATTGCTTCGGTCAAAGATTAACAATGTAATCTTTGGTCGGGATAGTATGTGATTATAATAATCTCCGGCACAAAAAACCCTCGGACGGTGAAAACTATCACCGTCAAGTTTATTAATATGAAAAATGAGGATACAAGGTTGGAGATTATGATCATTGATACAATATTTTCTAAGTGTGTGTGTGTATTGTTGTGTTTGTAGAGAGAAGAGTGTATTGGGTGTGTCTTCCTAGCTGATCATAGCCTCTATTTATACATAAAAGATAATAACTCCATGGAGTTATGAATAATAAAGACTATTAACTAATAATCCCTAAAAATCCGCCATTGCCTTTAATATAATCGTAACTGCCACTTTGACCACGTTCAACATCAATCAGGCTGCGAAATAAGGGGTAGACTAGGTCTTGGAGCCATTACACTTGATAAATATCAGTCTTCATATAAGAAACAACCGTTAATAGCACCAGATACCGAGGATCCATGATCCTGACATAGCTCTGGAACTCTTCAGAAGGATAATTGATCCAGACACGTCAATATCTTCTTGACTGTAAGTTAGTGGATAGACTGAGTCTTCTAACCGTTATACCTGCTAAATATAAGACTACACATGAGAACAACCGTTAATAAATAATAAGTACTGTGGATCCTTGATCTTGATGGGATGTGGAACACACGCTAAGGATAACTGATCCAAAACATATGCCAGGATAACATATCCACAGTGTCAAATTTCTGTGCACTAACAATTGCCCCCAAAATGGCGGTTGTGATAAGATCACAGCTGTCATTTTGCCTTTGAATTCAAACTTCCTACAAAAACATATGAGATTGGACAAGTTGGATATAATTGTCATATTTCAATGGAGTTTCCTTGGGAACTTCTCTTCCGGCTGTATATCCTTCTCCCTGCAAATCATGAACAACTAGTAACACATGTTTAACCCGGGTGGATGGTCCATTTTTATGAATGGTGAAATCCCGGTTAAGATTTTTGGTAATTGCAAGTAAGTTTAATAAATAGTATCTCTTAACTATTCGTTGATTGTCTGTTATTTTGAAAGTTTGTCTGATATAGCTTTAGACTTGTTGAAAGTTTTAAGAAATATTCTTTAGTAAAAAGTTTTTTGGATAAAATATCCTTGCAAAAATAAAACAGGATCTTAAATCCTTATAAAAATAGATTGAGAATAATGAATCCTTATATCTATAAAGATATAAACTGAAATCAAATAAGTGTAAACCGATAAACAGAAATCATACCGTAAGGTCTGGTTAGACCTAAGTTACCATAATTATTGATCATTTTGCAATCCTTATAAAACTGAATTAAAGGATTTTGAATCCATAAGTATTGATCCTTTGGTGATCTTCAGAATCTAATTTATGATACCTGATGCAAATAACTTATGATATTATCTAGGATTAAACCCAATAAACTGGGGACAAGCCCATAAAATAAACTGGGGATAAGCCCGTGCAACTGGGGACAAGCCCGTGTAATCTGGGGACAAGCCCCTGAACTGGGGACAAGCCCAAACTGGTGTTAAACTGGGGACAAGCCCAAAATGGGGACTGGCCCAAGGATACGGATGTTAACTGGGGACTCGCCCAAACCGGGATTTAGCCCAAACGTGAGTGATGTGAAAACGCCAAAACCTTAGCTAACATGAAAATGTTATAAACCTTTGTCTTGAGATAACGTGAAAACGTTATAAACCGGTGGTATGGTACGTCTACCATAAATCGTAGGATCCTCCATATAGCCGAAAACAACGAAATTGTCAGCCACTAAACGTGTACTGGTCCCGCTGCCCCCGGACTATACGTTGGATAGCGTGCGCTCCAGGCGAGAGTGTAGAAACTCTAATTTATAAGAAAGGTGAAAACCTTTAAACCTTGGAGGATATGACCATCGGGGGTCATATGCAATCGTGGGCTAGGCCAAGGAAAATAGCAATGTACCTTAAGTGTGAGGGAGAGGTGGCCAAACTCTTAGACATTTAACCTTTTATTGAAATCTGCATTGTTACTTAAAAACTTGGAAAACATAAAACGTTAAGAATATATTATCCTTTAATTAATAATAAGAAATTGAAAAGAATAAGTGATCAGATAGATATTACCAATTTTAGGATCCTTGACCCTTTTAGGATACTCGATCCTCTGAGGATACTTGATCCTGACTAGAAAAAGTACTTCTTGAGATGGATAGCATTCCATGCTCTTGGTAACATGTTGTCTTACATTGTGAGAAAATTATATGCCCCCTATCCTGCCTTAGATTCAATAAGATAAGGACATTTCCACTTGGGTGCTAGCTTTCCATCTGCTGGGTTGGTTGTATTTTGGAAGGCTTTTCTCAATACCAAATCTCCTTCTTGAAATCTTCTGATCTTTATATTTTTGTTGTATGCCCCAGCTACCCTTTGTTGATATGCTGCCATTCTGATCTTAGCTAGGTCTCTGAGCTCATCAACAATATCTAGATCTTGGAGAAGGATTTCATTATTGGTCTCAGGATCACGGATGCTTGTTCTAGCAGTAGGAACCACCAATCTGTAGGGATTACAGGTTCTGATCCAAACACCAATTAGAAGGGTGTTTGACCTGTTGCATTCTTAGGTGTTGTTGTATCAGCACAAAGAACATAAGAAAGATCCTCAGCCCACTTGCCTTTCTTTGATCCTAGCTTTTTCTTCAAGTTGTTGATGATAATCTTGTTGCTTGACTCTGCTTGACCATTGGCTTGAGGATGAACTGGTGTAGAAGTGATCATCTTGATACCCAAACTATCACAAAAGTTAGTGGTTCTTTTCCCGATAAACTGGGAACCATTGTCACAAACAATTTCAGAAGGGATACCAAATCTAGTTATAATATTTCTTTTAATAAAGGATATAACTTCCCTTTCTCGGACTTGCACGAATGCTTCTGCTTCAATCCATTTAGAGAAGTAGTCTGTCATAGCAAGCATAAAGACCTTTCCGCCTAGTGCCTTTTGTATCTTGCCTACAATATCCATTCCCCATTTTCTGAAAGGCCATGAAGAGGATATAGGACGCATAGGTTCTGCTAGCTGGTGAAGAATATTTCCATGCCTTTGGCAATCATCACACTTCTTTGAGTATTCCATAGCATCCTTCTTCATTGTTGGCCAGAAGTATCCAGTCCTAAGTATCCTGGAGAGTAATGCTCTTCCCCCTGTGTGGTTGCCACAATCGCCTTCGTGGAAGTCTTGAAGTACCTCTTGTATTTCAGGATCCTCAATGCATCTTAGATAGGGACCTGCAAGAGATTTTCTATACACAATATCTTGTAAAATAATGAATTGTGATACCTTTAATCTGAAAGTTTTAGGATTTTCCCCTGTAGGGATCTCTCCATCTTGTAGGAATTTTTTGATTGGAAGGATCCAAGATCCTACTTTTGAAGAGGATGGAGGATCCGTATGTTGTCCTGTGCAATCCACTGTTATCTTCACGGATTCTTGTTCTCCAATTTCCGAGACGATATATGAATGATGGATATCTTTACGTCATCTGGGATCTTCAACGATGATGCTAAGTTTGCTAAGGCATCTGCCCCAGCATTCTCTTCCCTTGGTACCTGTATTATACTAAACAATTCGAAGGATTTTGTCAATTCCTTCACAATTTCTAAATGTTTGACCATATTCTTACCTTTCACAGTATAAGAACCATTAAAGTGGTTAGCTATTAACAAAGAATCTATATATATATATTTAAAGATACCTGATGCTCATGCTTTTGGCTAATTGCAAACATGCGATCAGAGCTTCATATTCTGCCTCATTGTTGGTGGCTTGGAATGCACATGCAATGGACTGGGGTATTATGTCCCCTTGTGGCGATTTTAGTATTATGCCCAAACCTGTTCCTCTTACATTGGACGCTCCATCTGTGAAGAGGATCCAAGGATCCTTGGTTTCTTCAAGTTGTTAGACCTCTAGATCAGCTTCATTTTGCATGTCACTACTGAAATCAGCCACAAAGTCTGCAAGCGCTTGTGATTTAATGGCTGTTCTAGGCTCATACTGAATATCATATGCACTTAGCTTCACAGCCCACTTGGCCATCCTACCTGACATTTCTGGTTTTCTAAGCACATTCTTAACAGGATAATTAGTTCTCAAAATAATAGTATGAGTTTCAAAGTAATGTCTAAATTTAGTAGAAGCCATAATAAGTGCAAGAATTAACTTTTCTAAATGAGAATACATGGCTTCTGCATCTAGAAGACACTTACTTACATAATAAACGGGATGTTGTTCACCTTCATGATCCTTTACAAGGACAGTACTTACGGCATTTCCTGAAACAACTAGGTACAGATATAAGGATTCTCCATCCACAGGCTTCATTAGAGCTGGAGCTGAGGATAAGTAATCCTTCAAGACTTTGAGTGCAGCCTCATGCTTTTCCATCCACTCAAACTTCTTATTCTTTTTAAGAATGTCATAGAAGTCTTTGCACTTCTTGGAGGATCTTGAGATGAACCTGTTGAGAGCGGCTATTCTTCTCGTGAGCCTTTGGACATCCTTAGCATTTGCAGGAGACTTCAAGTTGATGATGGCTTCAATCTGCTCGGGGCTTGCTTCAATCCCTCTTTTGGTGACCATGTACCCTAGAAACTTTCCAGCCTTAACACCAAAATGGCATTTTGACGGATTCAGTTTCATATTGTATTGATCCAGGATGTTGAACGCTTCTTCGAGATCTCTGAGATAATCCTCAGCTTTCTTCGATTTCACCACCATGTCAACTATGTAGACTTCCATGGTTTTGCCTAACTGATCCTTGACCATCATATTCACCAGTCTTTGATATGTTTCCCCTGCATTTCTTAGTCCGAAAGACATAGCAGTATAACAATATATGCCGGTAGGAGTCATGAATGTTTTATCCTCTTGATCAGATGGTTCCATCTGGATTTGTTGAAATCCATAGGAAGCATCCATAAAGGTAAGCATTTCATGTCCTGCCGTTGCATCCACCATGGAATTTATATGTGGTAACGGGAAAGGATCCTTGGGGCATGCCTTGTTTAAATCAGTAAAATCGACACACACACCCTCCACTTTCCATTCTTTTTAGAAACAACCACCACATTAGCTAACCATCGAGGATACTTAACCTCTCTGATCATACCGGCCTTAAGAAGTTTTTCAACTTCTTCTTGTATGATCGCGTTCATCTCAGGAGCGAATTTCCTTCGCTTCTGATGGGCGGGTTTAATAGAATGACCAAGGCCCAATTTATGAGTAATTGCCTCCTTAGAAATACCTGTCATGTCTGAATGTCTGAAGGCAAACGTGGATTTTTGTCGCTTTAGGAAGGATATTATATCCTCCTCGGTCTTGTCAGGGATATAGGATCCTAGGAACACCTTCATGTCTGGATCTTCAGGATCTAAAGATACTTCTTTTAGGTCCTGCTCTCGAGCTTCCAGTACATTCCTAGGATTTTGTTGTAATTGCTATGCTATCGTTTGTTTAGCTGTCGCTTCATGGATGAAGAATAATAATTCTTGGCTTCCACTTGGTCACCATCTATCCTTACTACTCCCCAAGGAGTCGGCAGTTTAATGCATTGATGGTAAGTAGAAGCCACTGCCTTCATTCCGTGAAGCCAAGGCCTACCCAAAATAACACTGCAACAAGATAGGTTATCAATAACACAAAATCTTTGATAAGAATTTAACCATTCGATGTATATTGGGAGGTTAATGTCCCCCAATGTTTTCTTGGTTTCTCCACTGAAACCAACTAACACCGATGTCCTCGGAATGATCTCCGAGTCTGGTATGTTCATCTTCTGAAGCACATCGTGTTGGATGATATTGACCGAGCTCCCACCATCTACTAGGATCCTGCGTACATAATGGTTAGAAATAAACAAAGTAACAATCAGACCGTCATGGTGAGGATCCTGGATGCTGGTTTTATCTTCTTCATCAAAGAAGATTCTTTTATCAGTTGGTTAAGTAGTGGAGATGACTGGTCGTTCCCAGTTCTTCATCTTGGTTTCTTTGGCCAGTCTCTTAGCTGCGGAGAAGGAAGTACCACATATATCCGAGCCACCAGAAATGAAGTTGATTACTTGTGAATCTGGTGGGGGCGGAGTTGCTTTTTGAGGGATATCCTCAGGATCCTGGATCCTCGACTTTTTTCTTCCCAATAGTTCTTTGAAATGGCCTTTACTTAGGAGGTATCCAATTTCCCTCCTTAAACCAATACAATCATCGGTCTGATGGCCAAAGTCTTCATGGAATGCATACCACTTGGACTTGTCTGTGAAGGATGTTGCTTTCTCAATTTTCCGAGGCCACCTTGCTTTCTCTCCAAGATCCTTCATGGCACAAATCAAACCATGAGTATCAATAGAGAAGTAATATTCACAAATACTTGGGTAGTCCTCATCATCATCTCCTTCTTCAACTGCCCGGACGTTTTGTTTGTTGAATTTGGAGTATGGTTTCGAGTTATTGTTCCTGAATGAGGATCCTTGTTTCTGGTTAGGTGACTCTTGTTTTACTGGAGTTCCTAACCGTTCCTGGATCTTCTTATCATCCTCTAGCCTTATAAATCTGAGTGCCTTGTTTCTGACTTCATCTAAAGTCCTGCATGGAGTCATCACAAGATCATCATAAAATGGGGAGCCCCTTTGAAGTCCCATCTTGAATGCTTCAACAGCCGTAGCCATATCAATATTAGGTATTTCTAGGGCCTCCCTGCCAAACCTTGTAACAAAATCCCTTAAGGATTCATCATAAGGTTGGACAACTCTATATAAATCACTAGTTAACTTTTCAATTTTCCTACTACAAGAAAATTGGCTGTTGAACAAGTTAACTAAATGTGAAAAAGAAGTAACAGAATAAGGAGGAAGACTTAGCAGCCATTTAAGTGCAGATCCTGTTAGTGTGGATACGAAACCCTTGCATAGACAAGCTTCCTTAAGTCTTTCAGGAATTGGATTGATCTCCATCCTTTCCCTATACTGAGCCACGTGTTCTTCCAGATCAGTGGTCCCATCATACACCTTCATGTTGGGGGTTTGAAAGCGTTTCGGGATCTCCGCATCGCATATCGGTGGAGCAAATATGGACAGCTTGTGGCTCCCTTCCGGTATTTCAGGAATTGGACGGACCACTCCTGGCACGCTGGAAATCATATCCTTAAGCTTCTGAAGTTCCCTAGCCATAGCCAGATTGATACATGTATCCTGCATAGAGTCGAGGTTAGTGTCTGAGGATATGTGATTATAGGTGTTACCTCTTGGTTGGTTGAACGTTGGCATCCCAGGAGTGTAGTTAAGATAAGAGGCATCTGCTTCAGTAGCAGGTCCACCAGAGGCAATGGTCTGCATGGGGATGATGTCCCCTTCATGGACCTTAGAAGACCTTTGATGGTGAATTCCTAAGGATCCTTGATTCTGCCAGAAGGATCCTTGAGGTTGGGAACTGAAGGATCCTTGAGGATACAACCCAGAGGATCCTGGTTGAAGGATGGATGATCCTTGTTGAAGGAATTAGGATCCTTGAGTTTGCTGACCCACGGACCCTTGTTGAATGATAGATGATCCTGGCTGAACGAACGAGGATCCTTGAGTTTGTTGACCCATGGACTCCTGTTGAAGGATAGATGATCCTGGTTGAAAGAACGAGGATCCTTGAGTTTGTTGGGTCACGGATCCTGGAGTAGTGAAATCCAGAACCCTAGGCATTAAGGGAGTCTGATCCTCCGCTGGCCTCTTTCTTTTCTTGAGATCTTCAATTTCATGTAGGATCATCTGGTTGGTTTTGTTCTGCTGCTCCATGTATGCCTTAACCTGTGAAAACATTGCAGAAACATCATTGTTAGATTTGACCATCGAAGTGGCAGCAGTGGTTTTTGAGCTCTGGAAGACTGGAATTTGTGTCTTGTTTCCAGCCGCGGTGGTCCTTGGTACTCCCATAATTGGAGGAGGCATCGGCGGCAAAGTTCTTGACGAGAGAGAAACCGAGGATGGCATGGTTGATGAAGCAGAGGTTGATTGAGAGGCCATTAATGGTGATATGGGTATGAAAAGTTGAAAATTGATAGGAAATAATCTGGATTATAGCACCAATAGCCCCACGGTGGGCGCCAAATTGTTTTGGATAAAAATCTGCCAAGGATAATGTATCCAAATTTGTAATTGTGAGGTCTAGTGTTATGATGATAATAATGAATATGCAAACGAAATAATGATGAACACAAGGATTTGATCACGAGGGAAAAAACCCTTGATTGTGATAATCTTACTTCGGTCAAAAACTAGCAACGTAATCTTTGGTCGAATTGCTTCGGTCAAAGATTAACAATGTAATCTTTGGTCGGGATAGTATGTGATTATAGTAATCTCCGGCACAAAAAACCCTCGGACGGTGAAAACTATCACCGTCAAGTTTATTAATATGAAAAATGAGGATACAAGGTTGGAGATTATGATCAGTGATACAATATTTTCTAAGTGTGTGTGTATTGCTGTGTTCCTAGAGAGCAGAGTGTATTGGGTGTGTCTTCCTAGCTGATCATAGCCTCTATTTATACATAAAAGATAATAACTCCATGGAGTTATGAATAACAAAGACTATTAACTAATAATCCCTAAAAATCCGTCGTTGCCTTCAATATAATCGTAACTGCCACTTTGACCACGTTCTCCATCACTTAGGCTGCGAAATAAGGGGTAGACCAGGTCTTGGAGCCGTTACACTTGATAATTATCAGCCTTCATATAAGAAACAACCGTTAATAGCACCAAATACCGAGGATCCATGATCCTGACATAGCTCTGGAACTCTTCAGAAGGATAATGGATCCAGACACGTCAATATCTTCTTGACTGTAAGTTAGTGGATAGACTGAGTCTTCTAACCGTTATACCTGCTAAATATAAGACTACACATGAGAACAACCGTTAATAAATAATAAGTACTGTGGATCCTTGATCCCGACGGGATGTGGAACACACGCTAAGGATAACTGATCCAAAACATATGCCAGGATAACATATCCAAAGTGTCAAATTTCAGTGTACTAACAATCACTATCATAACAAAAATATATCGTTAGCATTCAATAAAATACAAAGTCATTAAATATAAAGATATTGCATATAATAATTTTTCCTTACGTCTTTTCATGTTTTGAAAAATATTTTCAATCGCGACTTTGAAAAATAACTCATTCTCAATACAACAAATACACGCATCATTTATATAATCGTCACCCAAATCATTTTGCAAATCCGACTTCACATGCTTCATTGAAGAAAAACACTTCTCAAACAATAGACAAACGTGTATTGGTTGTTGGCGATGGTTGAAACCTTGAGGTGAATTGCGAAGAAAATAGTTGATTAGTTACCGAGTCGATGACCGATGTTTTTATTTGTTTATTAACTAAACTTTTATAATAAATGGGTTCGAATATACTTTTTTAAAACGATAATGAGTTCGCTCGCCGAAAAAGAACGAGTTCTCTCGTTAATTCAACACCATAAATTATATATAAAACAAAAAAAGCAGTCTTATAGAGTGGCCCCGCCACTAGACATGTTCAAAACGGTTTGGGACTAGGAACCGGAACCGGTTCCTATATTCAAAACCCTCAATTAAACCGGTTCCAGGCTCGAACCGGTTCTCCCACCCTCGGACCCCTAACCTATCTAACCGGTTCTTACCGGTTCCTAAACCGGTTCCTGTACCGTAACCGGTTCCAACCGGTTACAGTGTAAAATTTTTTTTTTTTTTCGTTTTTCGTTTGCGATTTGGATTCTAAACTACGATTCGTATTTGTATAACATGAAAAATAAAAAAAACAATTAACATAAAAATAAATATAAAGTTGTGACATGTTTTAAAATCTTCAAAAACAAACTAACAAAACATTAAACTTATAAATATAAAGTTGTGACATATTATTTCTAGAAAAGCCTTCTTGTTCGTCGTAATTATTGAGCGGCGACTTCTTCCTCGGAATTACTTGTAGAAATGCCTTCTTGTTCGTCGTGCACTCGAACATCAAGTGGTGTTTCATCTTCGAGAGTGGTTACGTGTTGAATACGATCGATTGAGTCCAAGTGATCCTTTAAGCAAATGCACATCTCCACCGACTCCGAATTTAGTCTTGTTCTTCTCACCGATATTACCCTGCCACTAAGAGAAAAAGCGGATTCCGAAGCTACCGTAGAAGCTTGGACGGTTAGTAAATCACGGGCCATGGTGGTAAGAATCGGAAACTCGGTTTCCTTTACCTTCCACCAAGCCAAAACATCAAAAGTGCCATATTCCTCTTCGGATAAACCGGTAGAGTAATCATTTGCACTATACCTTCCTAGTTCGCTTGAAGGGGTGTTACCCCTTTGTTTTTTAGCCGTTACGTTGCGAACGGTGTTCATAAGGCTAATCATGGGATCTCGTACTCTAGTAGCACTTGAACTTGATGAAGACCCCCCCGGCATAGGCATGTGTATGTTTGACCCATATTTATTTAAATAAAAGTCATACATAAATTTAAAATTCAAGTTAAAATCATTTTTTGCCTCTGTTGAAAAGTTTGGGTCAACTTCATGCATATCTAAGGCTGAAAAAATTTCGTCTATCACACATTCAACCCCCGTAACATTTAACATTGGGTTTAAAGCGGCGGCGCAAGTAAAAACCGGTGGCAATTCAAGAAAGTATTTTTTTAATTTAAACTTCATTGGTAATATGATGTTTGAAAACATTGGACTTTTATTTTCAAATTCTTTAAGATTGTTAACGATTAAAAATAACTCCGAAAGAACCAAGGGACTTGTCGGATAATACGTTCCCGATAGTTTCGTAGTTGATGTTTTAAAAACTTCAAGAAAAGTCGATAAGTCATTGATAATTTCCCATTTCTCATTTGAAAAGGGGATTGCCAAATCATTCTCGGCAAGACTAGAATGAAACATTTGTAAAGTTTCTCTTTGTTTCAAAGCACTTTAAAACATTATGCAAGTGGAATTCCATCGATGAGGTACATCCCAATTAGCTCCCAAAGCTTTTCTTCCCGTATCTTTACAAAATTTTCTATATTCCATTTGTCTTTTTTTACTTTTCTTAAAAACTTCATGTATCATTAGTCTAAAATCGTTTATAACCGATGTAACCTCATCCGAAGCAAGTCCGTCTTGCACGATTAAATTAATGATATGTGCAACACACCTTGAGTGAAAAAATACACCATTGCAAATCGGCGTATATTTTAATTTTAATTTATCAACCGCCGATGTATTATTCGACGCGTTATCAAATGCCATTGAAAATATTTTATTTTCTAGTTTATAAGTTTTTATAACATAATCTAAAATTTCAAACAAATTATCTCCCGTATGTGGATACTCAAAGAGTTCGAAAGCAATGGTGCGTTTCATCATTTCCCACGATGACGGGTCTACCCAATGAGCGGTGACACAAAGATAAGATTCGGGTAGACCATGTGGAGCCGACCAAACATCACTAGTTAAGTTTATTCCCGTATTTATATTTTCAAAATATGCAATTAGTACCTCTTTGGCCTTCTTCCACAATTTTAAACAATAACGTTTAAGAGTATGACGACTTACGTGAGTGTATTGTGGTTGAAGCGTATCTCGAATCATGGCGGTTAAGCGAGGGTTGTCGAAGTGGCTAAACGGCAAAGCTTCTTGAATCACAAACTTCGCCATACGATCTTGAACTCGATCAATTTGGCATGTAAATATTCCGCCTTCACTATCCATTTGCGTTTGTTGCGAATCGACGTTCTTTTTCAACGCCTTGCAATACGGTTTTTCGATGTGTTTCTTCAAATTTGAATTCGAAAGTGGGTTTAAATAAATCCCACAAAACTTGCACCGAGCCTTCAATGAATGGTCACTCAATTCAACCAAATCCCAATTGCACCAAATCTCTTGATTACGATTATGAGGTACAATACGAACGAAACTTGCTTCGGCGTTGGAACCTTGACCAACCGATGATTGTGAGGTAGCCATAACAACAAATATGAATATAGAAGAAGAGAAAACAAGAGATTAGAGAACCCAAAACGTTGTAATAGCGTTTTTTTATATTTTTTTGCGTTCGGGTTTGCGTTTTGAGTGTTGTGATGAACCCATGACACCAAATACCTATTTATACTAGTAGTGGGGTGCTTGGGAGAGCCAAAAAACGGCTATTTTTGACCCCAACGGTCAAAAAACGGCCAAAAAAACGATTTCCAACGGCTATATTCGATCCAACGGCTAGAACCGGTTAGGAACCGGTTCCGGATGGTTCGGTTCCAGAACCGGTTCCGGTTCGGTTCCGGTTCCTACCCGCCCACACTCAGAAATGCAAGAACCGGTCACGGATCATCGGATTGAATCAGATAGGGTCCGGTTCCTACAAAAATCGGGTAGGAACCGGTTCGGGTCCACCGGTTCGATTCCAGGAACCGGTTTCGTTGAACATCACTACCCGCCACTGCAGTGAAACCAAGTTAACCAGTATTTGCATTGCAAGTTTAAAAAACGGTTAGTGGTATTGGGCCAAGTCATTCGGTATTGGGCAAAGTCCATTAGTTAAGCCCATTCTGTATTGGGCTCAATAGACATCAACAACTCTGACCGTTAGTAGTATTAAAGCAGTTGGAGATGCAAGCAGAAACCCTAAATCAAGTTCCTCCAGAAGGCAATCTCCGTGACGGTCCCGCCGTCTGTGCGTATTACCACCGTCTCGGAACACCGTCTTCAATCCATTAAGAAATTGGAGGAACACATATGAAAATAGGCACCTCAGAAAGCCATTGCTCTGCCTCAATCAGCTCATGGCTCGCTATGGTGCCCACATCCAATCCTATTTCACACACAACACAGTTAACTGATTCAGAGTCATTAATCACAATTTAATTTTAATCTTTTTTTATTTGAATTTCTGACACGTTAGCAATAGTATTGTAGAAATTGCTAATCGGGTGTTTGGGTGGCGACTCCTGATTGTACTTTGATGTATAATTTTTAGTTTTATACAAACATTTTTATATGTAGTTTTCAGTTATATATATATATATATATGAAAGCGTACACACTTTGGCCGGAAATTGACTAGAATCGTCAGAAAGCACCAACAAAGTTTGGATTTGACTATTGACTGATTATCTTACTGACTAGCTCAAAATTAATCAATAGTTATTAATCTCACCTAGTCAAGATTTTTACAACACTAGTCTCTAGAGTTAAATCATGATTAGTAACGATTAATTGGATTAAAATTTATATGTAATTTTTGAAATGTAGGTATTTATACAAAATTTATTTAATTTTGACCGATCTTGATCAAATTGTGATTAATCAGAAACTAGTTGGTAGAGTACCAACTACTCAACTAGCAGTTAGTTGGGGATTAATTACAACCATGTTTTTGTTAGCTATTTGAGACTTAGATCTCATTTTCCAACACATGTTTCTTTTTCATAAAATCATGAATATATTTCACATATGAATTGAAACAAATTAGATCTATAACAAAAGAGAAAAGAATCACTTCAATTTGGCCATTTTGAATCTGAAATGATACAAATATGGGTAATTAAGTGTTTTTGGTTGGTGATAATACTGGTTGGTTGTTCTCTGATTGTGCAGCCATTGCATGCTCAAATTGTTTGAGTGAAATGGATGGAAATGACTGTATTTCTGGTGTTTCTATGTTTTCCCAGTTTTTGATAGGGTTTGTGGTCATGGATCCATCATATCCTATGTGTGTCACATGCTTTACATCTGTTGGGTACCCAATTTCCAGCTCTTTTTCCATCTCTATTTCCTCCACATCTCTGTATTCTGAAACAATTTGTAACACCAAAATCAACCTTAGATTTCATCTGTGTCATAAATTAGAGAAGCCAGGGCTTGGCTTGTTTCGAGCTCTTTTTCTAAAACTCGAGTTTAGCTTGTGAGTATAGGTGCACAAATAGGTTAACCAGTTAGTTGAAAACTGGTTAGTGTTCAATGGTCAAATAACTGGTTAGACCGGGTAATCGGGTTGGGTACTACCCGGATTGGGTCAAAAGACCTCTACCCAATGTTTTAAAAACCGGTATTTAATTTGTATCGGATAAGGCTAAAAAATGGTGTAACCGGTTGAACCAGGTTTTACCGGGAGGTTTAGCCGGTTGAATAGTTTACCTTATAATTTCATATAAATGTAACTTTAATTCAAAAATAACTCAAAACTAAATGATTCATATAACAAAAAATATTCCAAAAGTTAATCTATATTAAAAAAATAATGCAAAAACACTCAATTTTAAAAAAATAGTCCTAAAGTTTACACATTTGAATGTTGATTGTTGGGTTAAAAGTATATTTTAAAAAATATGGGCCGCAAATATAAAATATTTCTCAGGCTTAAAACCGGTATACCGGTAAAAACCGGTATTTTAGACAAAAACCGTCGGTATGATGTTCTAGCAAACCGGTCAAAAATATCGGACTCAAAATACCGGTCTACTGTGCGAAATCTGGTTTAACCGGTTCAACTGGCCGGTTTGAACCGGTTTTTAAAACACTGCCTCTACCTTGTATATCTAGTTTCAGATATAACCGTTAAATAATGGGAAATAACCAGTTTTAAAATAATAATAATAATAAAGAACCAAATAACCGGTTTCGGAGATCAATATGATACAACGGTTTCTAACTGCCGGGTTGAATTGGGCACTAACCAGTTTTTTTTGACCGGGTACTAACCGGTTAGTGAATCGGGTATAAACCGGTTACAAACTAGTTAATTTGTGCACTTCTACTTGTGAGTTGGTTTTTTAATCTTGGTTTTGGCGCGTTTATTATTTGTTAATACATTTATTTTAAAAGTATTGTTTTATATTTTGAGAAAATAATCTCGATGTGCTGAAGCTTGACTCTTTCTAGTACATTAAATGAGGCAAAGCTTAGCTCGGGTTAGTTAATACACTAAATGAGCTTTATTTCAGACTTGGGCTCGGTTTTTCCTGTTTTGAGCTTTTTATCAAATCCGGGTTGTCTCGTTTGCACCCTTGATCATAGTCAGATAAAAAAGGATCCCAATGCTTTTATGCATATGTTTAGAAAATGTTGCTTACTTAAAATTCTTGTAAAGCCTTTGAATGTCTCCAAGATTAGCCTTTGGATCCCTCTTGAAATGGTTGATCTGCTCACAATTCCCCAAGATTTTTTGAATTGCATATTTGATGACCTTTTTCCATCTGGTGCCCATGAGAAAACAAGTTAATTACAACACAATATAAGCTTACAATGAAATGATGGTTTTAGAGATGTATAATAATACTTGGTGCATGATGCATTGGTTGAGTGTTTTGTGCTCTGCATTTGTTTGATTCAATTGCACCTGTGGTTGACTTTGAGATGCATCCCATAGAAGTTGGAAGAACAAGAAACCTTTCCATGACATCTTTCATGACTTTGGATCTGAATTGAAACAACTAACTACCACTTTGATTTAAGAGGTTTTTGGTTGAATGTGATAGGGTAGGTTTTCCTAACTTGGGTTGAAAGCTATAATCATGGTACATGTTACAACTGTAATATAACATTTGTAGAAAGTTGATTATGCTGTTGGGTTTGGTGTGGTGTGGTTAGTAGGTAGGTTAAGCTGTACAACTCAACCAACCATGCAATCATTGCTGGGGTAATTGTGGGTTGAGTTCTTATTATTAGCCCACTAACCAAACCAAACTGTTTGTTGTTAAGCTTTTGGTTTCTCTGACTTTCTATCTAATTCATCATTTGGGCATATATTTTATGTCTAGTTAACATTCGTTTTTGACTATATTATTTTATTCTAAACAAATAATTGACCCTAGTGGTATTCTAAACTAAATTCAGTTTTTCTTTAAGATGCAATGAGCCTGAGCTTGTTTGTTGTTAAGGCTCGAGACGTGGTCAAATGTAGTTGTAGATTGCCAAAGTTATAGTCATCATAAATAAATGCTATGAGTAATCAAGGTACAAATATGGTTCAAATCAAATCATTATATAATAATAACTTGCTTAAATCAACATACTTTTTGCTTGAAACTCACAATTTCATAGATTAGCCAACAATTAAATTCTAGATGCATCACATATTCACATGAACCACAAAAGACAACATAAGATAAAAGGTTAAAAAGCAATTGACTAAAGGCTATAGCCCCATAGGTCTACCATTTGCTTGGGATCGTTAACTTAAAATTTTATGGTTGGGCCGTAGCATGATCACATACCATCTTTATTTCATTTGTTTATTTTTCGAAAAACTATTTAAGGACAATCCATCACTAGGGGTGTCATCGGTCTGGTTAACGATTTAATTGATTTGTTCGGACTTGAGTTTTTTATATCCCTAATTAAAAGCCAAACCGAACCCAATTCGGTTATGGACCAACCCGCATTAGTCGAATTAAACCAAATAACAGCTTTGCCTATAGTTGATTTATGTTTGTGTTTTGGACCATTTTGGTTCCGTATACAACATCAAAATATTTAAACAAACCCAACATTTCCTAAACCAAAAGTTTACAACCATAATAAAACATCCAAATCGGAAAATAGTCATAAACGTACAAAAACATAATAAACATCCAAACCGGATACGAGTCTTAACATACTAAACCATAATAAATATTCAAACTTGACCAGACAAAGATTGGCTATTTTGATGAAGATTGAATTGAATCATAGAAATAATTAATAAAGGCTCAAATTTTAAAAGGAATTCGGTTAAACTGAATAAACGTAGTTAAAAAAGTTACCGGATCCAAAATTCGACTTTGGGTTATAGATATGATTCGGTTTCAGTTCTCTATTTTCGATTATTTTGCACACCCCGCCACCACTAGTTTCTAGGGGCTTCTATGCAAAATTTCAAAATCTTCTTTTATCCCATCTTTATGTTATTTCTAATTTCTATACTGTTGATATCACTGGGAGTAAATATAAGCAACATTTATATCACATGTTTTTATTTTTAACATAATAAAATCTATATATGTAATGTACGCACTCAATTGCTGGCTTAAACAAACTATTGGAGGGATTTGAGGGTGTGTTATAATCACCCAAGGGTTTATCACCTCATCATGATTGTGATTACAAGATACTCAAGGATGCGAGCATGCATGATAATCAATCAGAAACAATATCGTTACCAAGCTGCCCCAAAAGGATGTTAATTTACAGACAGTTGAATAGTTGCTTAAGACTGGTGTTATACAGGATAGCTCAGCCACTTACCACTGCTCCAGTGGTGTTGGTAAAGAAGGATCGGAAATGGCGTCTACGACAACTTGAAGTTAAATGATGCTGCTATTAAAAATGGTGTCCTAATTCCACTAGAAGAAACTGGGGAGCTATGATTTTTATAAACTAGGTTTGAGATCCGGGCACCAGATTCGAATGAACTCTGCTAATGTTCCAAAGACGGCATTCCAAACTCATCAAGGCCGCCATGAGTTTTTAGTGGATACCATTCGGGCTCATGAATGCACTAACTGCTTTTCGATCTTCACCGGTTCTAGCATTGCCCGATATAAAAAGCCTTTTGTCCTAGTGACCATGCATCACGCAGCCAGTCATATTCTCAAACATCTACCACAAATTAATCACACAAAAGAAAAAACATCCCCCAAACGATGAAAGAGTAATCAATATACGAATTATGTTGCAGATAAAATTATTATAAAAACATAACTTAATTTGTTTCAGCCAACATCCTTTTTGTTTAAATTTCACAAACTAACAGATTATGTTATTCTAGATGCACCAATATAACCAAACTAACACAATATTAAATATTAAAAAAAAGAAAAAAAAACTTAAAAAGCAATTGACTACACCATTTGCTTGCGCTGATCAACACCCACAAGTCCACTTTTGTTCTTAATCTCCTTGAGCCGTTTAACAACATCAAGCATAGTCGGCCTCTTCTGCGGTTGATCACTCGTGCACGCTTGTGCGATAGCAAGCACACCCAACATTTGATCCTTCCACTTCCATGAACCATAAAAGCAAGGGTCAAGCACCTCAGACTCCTTCCTTTTTGCCACCTTGGCTCGAACCCACCCAACAAGATTCTCACCCTCACCATCCGAGGGCCCAGTCGGTTCTTTCCCAGTTACCAGTTCCAACATCACCACCCCAAAGCTATAAACATCCCCCTTTGTAGTCGCCATCATTTTCTGACCATATTCTGGTGGGATATAACCAAACGTGCCGGCGAGCATTGTACTCACGTGGCTCTCACATGCACTGATTATCCTAGCCAGCCCAAAATCAGACACCCGTGGCTCGAGCTTGCTCTCCAGCAAGATGTTACTCGACTTAATGTCTCGGTGAATGATATGTGGAACGACTTCATGATGTAAAAAGGCTAGCCCACGAGCCGAACCAAGACAGATTTTGAAACGGGCGGGCCAGTCAAGTGCTTCAACCGCATCTGCACGGTTTCTCAACCAAACATCAAGACTTCCATTAGCCATATATTCATAAATCAAAAACCTTTCATCTTCAAACACACAGCATCCCAACAATCGGACCAAGTTTTCATGTTTAACTTTTCCAATTGTTTCCATCTCGGCGAAGAACTCACGTTCACCGTGTGCTCGACCACCGTGGAGTCGTTTGATCGCGATGGTCTTACCTTCTGGAAGTAATGCTCTGTAAACCGTGCCAAAACCACCATCACCTATAATGTAGGCCTTGCTAAAATTCTCTGTAGCAGTTAATATATCCTTAAGATTCAACCTTATCAAAGACTGCTCAAATGTTGCAATGTTGATGCTTAAAGGTTCTTTTGGTCTTTTCATTATCAGCCTGTATTTTGAATTTGTGTTGGTTGGTGGAATCTTAGTTTTACCACTCTCAAGAACTTCAGATTCTTGTTTAAGCATCTTTTGTCTCATAACAGCAATGAGCACGACCATGAAAACAAATGTGGTGCCAAGTGAAATCCCCAAAACATAAGCATGAGTTAACCTGTGTGCTGACGTGTACATGCGCCCGGAAGGATATGGAATACCAGGGCTGCTAGAGTTTGGTTTGTTACAAGAATCAGGAACCGGGCCCGTGAATTGGTTGCCATAGAAGCTAACAAAAGTTAACCCTTCTATATCACAAATGCTGTAAGGGAATGAGCTTTGGAAATTATTTCTTGAAAGGTCAAGATAAGTCAACGCAGCATGGTTGGAGAGAGAAGGGAAACTACCATTGATGATGTTGCTATGAATGTCCAAAATGGTCAAAGCAGTCAGATTTGAAACAGAAGGGTCAAGAGCACCAGAAAAATGGTTATTACTTGCATTTAAGGAAAAAAGCGTGGTGCTGCTGATATGGCCAAAGGAGAGTTGACAAGAAAAATGGTTCATGCTAACATCAACATATTGTAGATCATTGATACTGAACATAGATGAAGGCAAAGAGCCAGTGAAGCAGTTGTTTGATAAGTCTAGTTTAACTAAACTTGGCATCATTGATCCAAAATTATCAGGAATCGAGCCCGTTACCTGGTTATGTGAAATTATCAAGCCCTGAAGATTTTTCATGGAGAAGAAGTTTGGAACAATCGGGCCGGTAAGACGATTAAAAGACAGATCAAGTGAAGTCAAGTTGGTTAATCCAGATATTTCATATGGAATGGGCCCATCAAGTTGGTTCCTTGATAATATAAGTTGATTCACAATGATGCAGTTCTCAGTTGTAACTGGAATGGGCCCGGAAAGCCTGTTGTTGGAAAGATCTAACATGCCATAATGCTGCGTATATTCAGAATCGGATAGCGTGACTTTCTGGAAACCCGTACAGATCTCGTTTGGTATCGGGCCCGAGAGCTGGTTGTTGGATAAAACAAGGCTGTCAAGCAGTTCCAGTTGAGATATGGCTTTTGGTATCCGACCCGTTAACTTGTTTGACCCGAGATCCAAAGAGACCAGACTTACACAGCTGAAAAGCTCCAAGGGAATGTCACCAGTCAACTTGTTGCCATTAAGTGACATGGTGACTAAATTTTTTAGTTGACCGATTGATCTTGGAATAGTTCCTTCAAAGAGGTTATTTTCCATTCTCAGATTTTGAAGTGTGGAAACTTTTGCAATTGCATCTGGGATATGACCTTCAAGCAAGTTACCACTGAGTGAGATCCCCATTAACGTTTTCGACTCCCATAATCGAGTAGGGATCGTTCCAGAGAATCGGTTATTTGATAATTCCAATGTTATTAATCGAAGTTCTCCTAAATAAGCAGGCAATTCACCATAAAAATTGTTGTCAGATAACACCAAATCTGTTAGAACAGAACAATTCTTGAAAATGCTGTCTATAGTACCATTGAATTCATTATGAGATAACGCTAAAAGCCCCAATGCATTGTTTTCACAAATGCCAGCTGGCAGCTCACCCGAAAGCTTGTTGGAAGTGAGGTCAATAGAGGTCAAAGATGGGATGCCGAGTGGTGGCAGAGGCCCAGTAAAGTGGTTCCTTTCCATTAATATTGATACTACAGATTTCCAGTTCGAAAGCCACTCTGGCAACGGGCCCGACAGGTGGTTTGAGTTCACACAAAACGACTCTATTGCTTCAAGATTAGCAAGACTATTAGGTAACGGGCCGGATAATGTGTTAAATGAAAGATTAATTGTCTTCAACTTTTTGCAGTTTCCCAATGACGATGGGATTGGCCCGTTTAGTCCTGCATTGTTGACAACAAAGTGAACAAGATTTGCCAGCTCCCCTATTGTAGAAGGTAATCCACCTTCAAAACAGTTATATGATATTATCAGTGTTCTCAAACTAGTCATCTTTGTAATCTGAGCCGGGATGGTTCCTGTAATCTTGCAGTTTTGGAGGTTGAGAACTGTGAGAGCTGTCAGATCACCAATGGTTTCGGGTATAGGACCAGTTAACGAATTTTCAGAAAGATCAAGTCTCACAAGCATCTTTAAATTCCTAATTTCTTGAAATATTGGTCCTGTGAAGCGGTTAACACTAGCATCCAAGAATAACAGATTCGTAAGATTACTTAACTCTGAAGGAAGTGATCCAGAGAAGAAGTTACTACTGAGATCAAGGGACCGCAACTTCTTTAAATTCCCAATTTGATATGGAACACTACCCGAGAATGAGTTTAATGGAACCGAGAGCTCAGTCAGGTGTTTAAGCTGCCCGATTGTCGATGGTAGGTTTCCTGAAAAGTCATTGCTATCAAGTATAAGAACTTTGAGGTTTTTCAGATTTGAAATTGTTGATGGCAGCTCTCCTGATAACCTGTTGTTGCTCAGGTCAAGTGTCTCCAAGTGTTCTAGAGTAAACAAATCTGAGTCAATATGGCCATTGAAACCACAATGGCTAACACTGAGATGCTTTAAAGACTTGAATTCTGTTAAAACCTTGGGGAATTGAAAACTTATAGGCGATGATGTGCACGATAAAGATATATGGTGAACTACTGAATTCTCACACTTTATGCCAGTCCAATTACATGGAGGCATATTTGAATCAAACCAGGTGGATTTAACATCCTTT
Organism: Bidens hawaiensis; assembly: GCF_021521415.1. Lineage (NCBI taxonomy): Eukaryota > Viridiplantae > Streptophyta > Magnoliopsida > Asterales > Asteraceae > Bidens > Bidens hawaiensis. The sequence goes on from NW_027491042.1 coordinate 2,221,040, forward strand.
CTTTGCAGAAGCAAGTTTCTACGTGCAATCAGCGATGATATGTCAGTTGAGAAACACAATTGCACAAAACACAATAATAGCAGGACGAGGGCATCGAAGGGTTTCAATCTTGAATTTGAGTTTGTCATTGTGCACTAAACCAGATGATTAAGTTACACTGCAAGTAAGGAAAGCAAAAGATGTTTAATAGTTTAGAACATTAATAATAATAACAAATGACAATAGTATTGAATGCATAGAATCAACAACTTAAGAAACTATATAACAAATTATGGTAAAAAAAGCAGTCTTGCAAGAATGGTGTTGTCCTTGTGAATGATACAAGAGCCAGTAAAGCTACTAGCTTTCTCACAAAAAGAAGTAATTATGCAACTTAAGTTAAAATCTCATTATATTAAAAACCTGAACCAGACGCTGATTGATCAAGATTCCAAAGTAAGCACTCAGAAATGAATAAAGAAATGCACTTTTGTTGCTAATTACACAATGATGAATAAAAAAAGGCACTTTTGGAAAATAAATAAATGAATCAAATCAAAGGGGGTTGCGGCGCAGCTTGTTGCCCGTTTGCCTGCCACTTTATTGTAATCGTTTTATAACAAAGTTTTATATAAAATTTAGAATCGAAAAAAAAAAATAATTAATCATAAGGTTAAAAAATAAAAACTTGTTTATGGCCTGTAACATAAAAAGTTTTGTATGAAATTCATACATCTCCTTTGTGTCACGAAGTTATTAATTTGGCCTTAGAACTAGGTTGACATTTGGCTATAGAAAGCTAAAAATGGAATCAAAGCTAAGCTACCAATTGTTGTATAACCTAATTAAGCTACCAAAAATCATTTTTCAATCGAAACAAAAACAAAAATTGTTATTTCAGGTTTCCAATTACAAAAATTCAAAATGAAAATGAAAACCTAATTTTTGGAAAGATGAAGCAAAAATACCAAAAATAGAAAGTTCACTGTTCGATTCGGATCAATGTCCACCGAAATTCAACGCAGCAAAACCAAATCGCAGTTACCAGTGAAATATGCAGGCAGGCAGGCAGCAGCAAATGATTTGATGATCGGAGTCACACACATTGATTTAAAACAAACAGATACAGATACATACACTGCTTTAATAATAATACCTATAAGTTGAAGCAGGTGAAGTACTGAAGAAAACAAAGAGCGTCCGTCTGCTACGTGCTTTTAACGCTATAGCTTTCTTTCCGTACGATCGATGTGCTTTTATATAATTAAACACAGAGAGTTGTTTGTTTGTTTCTCTCTCTCTCACTAGAAACTGATGATGAGTTTTTCAGTTTTCTCTCTCTAGAAATGTCATGATATCTTTGTGATATTAATCGTACGTCGTCGTTTTGGTAGGGTGGCTGGCGGTACTACTAATAGTGGTCTGGTGGCAAGGATGTCGTGAGTTGTGACTCAGTTTTTAAGTTTTTTTCCATTTACATGCAAATAAAGATATTATAATCAGTCCGTTAGGATTTCATTCACGCTCCGTTAACTTTTCCGTTAAGGCTTTTGTGGGGATTTGACGGCGCGTAGAGGAGAGTGAAAGGGTGTGCGAGTGGTGGAAGAGGGGATTTGGTGTGGGGTCGGGTGATGGTACGCTGGGTAAGAAAGAGGATATACGTTTGACCGGAATGTGTTTGTTTTATTTATGTTAAAGAATTCATAAAAATGGTAATTATTATTAGTATTGGTTAGTAGTTGGATGGATCATTATTATTAGGATGATCTCATGAAATTATTTTGTTGTATTATAAATATATATATAGATAATTAAATTCTGAGTTATCATAAGCCACCTAGTCATGTGAAGTATAATCAAGATAGGGTGGTGATTCGTTATTTAATTTCTCCAGTCCGGGTGATGTTTATCAAAAGTAGATATATCTCAGACGGGACCGTTAATGGTTAACGAAATTATTTCATGGGCTATAAAACCCACTAAACAAATGATTCTTTTCAAGGTTGATTTTGAGAAAGCTTGCAATACGTTAAGCTGAGAGTTTCTCTTCTGTGTGTTGGAAAACAAGGAAAGTTTGGTGTTGGTTATGGTTTTCCGATGAAGGGATACTAGTTGAAAAGAGGGATTATGCGGGGCGACCTGCTCACCCCTTTCTTCTTCGTTATTGTTATGAAGACTCTCTAAACAATGAAGTGAGGGTGAGAAATGTGACTGAAGACTCTGCAAAACTAACACACCAGCATGGTGGTTGGTGTGCGAAAGCCCTCCCTTCTCAGTGACGAGCTCACGGTGTCTGTTTTGCAGGTCACCAGAAGAATAACCATCTTTGCCGGACCTAACCCTCGTGGGAAACATCTACTTGACCATAAGATTATCCGTAATCTGCCGGGGTCACTTAGTGTTTCTTCATTGGCGCCATCCGTGCATAAAAGCTAGAACTAATTTTCTCAGTTTTTTCAAAACCTCTGGAAAGATGGTTAAGGTTACTCCGGTGCCAAGGCCAGCAAGTGACCAAGAAACCCCGGTAACCACAACCCCAGCTACTGGGGGGAACACCGGCAAGTACACAATTTTTACGAACACTACCCCGGTTACCCAAGCCGGGGCAAGTGCAGTAAACAATCCTCCCCTGGGATTCATTGATACCCAGTTGGAGAAACAACAGACGAGGCTCCCCAGCCAAACACTTGATCAAGTTAAAGCGTGGGCGGAAGCAAGTCAGAAGGAATTCCAAGCTGAGTTGGATGAACGCTTACGTTCACTCCAACAGGCTGACGAATTCGGAAGCACTCGAAAACAGCTCAACATGAGCTATGAGTGCGAGTATGATGAAGATTGCGAAGAATCTGACAGTGACGCAAACCCGCGCCATAAGGCGAAAGGGAAGCGTAAAGAAGCAGATTTCCACAGAAGAAATTTTGGAGAAACCTTCAAACCAAGAAACGCGGGGGGAAACCCACGTGACTTCTCCAAAACCTTTAGACCAACTGTTGCAAATGCGGAAACGTCCAAGTTTGCAAGGGACATTGCGGAAGCAATCGCCCCGAAGAGTGCCAAACAGATGTCCAACATCGGCACTTATGATGGTATATCCGACCCAGATGATCACTTGAACAGATTCATAGCAGGGGCAACCGTCAGCAACTGGTCGGAACCCACGTGGTGTTATATGTTCCAGATGACGCTGGTTGGAGCGGCCAGGGCGTGGTTTGATCGTTTACCGGTCCACCACATCTATGATTGGGCGGACTTCCAACACAAGTTCAGCCAGCACTTCAGCCAACAGAGGAAATATACTGAAGAGCAGTGGACGATCCTCAACTGCGTTAGAGAAGAAGATGAGTCTTTACTAGACTTCATCACGCGCTTCAATTCAAAGAAGCTAAGTCTGGGCACTATTAGCGAAGATCTTGTCCACGGTGCTTTCATCCAGGGCGCGGAAGACCCAGAGCTCATCCGCACCTTAACGGGTAAAGATGGCATGCCATCCACGTGGGATGCCATCATGACAGCAGCTAAACGCTTCGCGGAAACGGAAAAGCAACTGGGTAGAGATCTTCCCCAGAATACAAACCTCTACACTCAAAAAACAAGAGAAAACAATGTCCTTACCGCCCGACAAAACAAAAAGAGGAAGCTTGGTATTTGGCAGTTAAGGGTAAACTTTGGCACCTCATCCGGCTCGCACCCTCGGTTAGGCGGAAAGGATAACATGCAGTCGTCGAACCGGAACACCAGATGGACGCCACTCACCAAAAGCGTCACCGAGATATTTGCCACTGAGAGGCTCCCATGGCCAGAGGCTCCAATAATCCGACAGCGTCCAAACGCTGATCAAAGCAAATTCTGTGACTTCCACAGGACAAAAGGCCACACCACGGAGGAATGCGTAGCCTTGAAGGACGTCGTCGAAGCATTCGTCAGAAATGGGAAACTCACTCACCTCGTGGCGTAATGGACGCTAAGCAGGCTAATGCGTGTAGAACCCCAGTTGGGGAAAACACGGATAAAACTGCAGCTTCAATGTTGGAGACTACATACTGCGTAAACAATGAGATTCTGAACCAGGTGCATATCGGCTCGAAAGGCTCGATGACACCCCCATCCCAAGAACATGGAAGGGAGCTCAATTTCACAGGCTGCATGTAGATCAATTCCAAACTTGTAAAGAAAAGGCCTAGAGCCACTTCTAATGGAAATGATTCTCCAAATCACATTGACGCTGATGGTCTTACATTTATACTTATGAACTTTCCAGACTGATATGCCGGTATTCACCTCATAAATATGGAAAGAAGTAAGTCGTTGCGTGTGGAAGGCGGCAAAACCCGCATAAACACACAAAACGGCAAAAATTTCTAAGGAAAAGATGAGGAAAACCTTCACGCAGGTCAGTTATAGGTGAAGTTTGGTCATCCCACTAAATGGAAGTGACGGTCCTACCCGCACAACCATGATAGAGGAAACTGAACGTTAACCTATTGACAACCGCGCGTCGAAAGGTTAACTTATTCAAAACACTGATATGCCGGTATTCACCGCATAAATAAGTGGGGAAGTAAGTCGTTGCGTGTGGAAGGCGGCAAAACCCGCATAAACACAAGAAACGGCAAAAATTTCTAAGGAAAAGATGAGGAAAACCTTCAAGCAGGTCAGTTATAGGTGAAGTTTGGTCATCCCACTAAATGAAAGTGACGGTCCTACCCGCACAACCATGATAGAGGAAACTGAACATTAACCTATTGACAACCGCGCGTCGAAAGGTTAACTTATTCAAAACATTGATATGCCGGTATTCACCGCATAAATAAGTGGGGAAGTAAGTCGTTGCGTATGGAAGGCGGCAAAACCCGCATAAACACAAGAAACGGCAAAAATTTCTAAGGAAAAGATGAGGAAAACCTTCACGCATGTCAGTTATAGGTAAAGTTTGGTCATCCCACTAAATGAAAGTGACGGTCCTACCCGCACAATCATGATAGAGGAAACTGAACATCAACCTATTGACAACCGCGCGTCGAAAGGTTAACTTATTTAAAACACTTGGAAAATTGCTAAGTTAAACTAAAGTATGCATGAGCGAATCATATATTGTTTATGAGGCAAAACAAGTGCCAAATTAAACTATAATATGCATGAGCAAGTCATATAACGTTTATAAAGCAAGTCATTAAGTGAAAGTGACGGTCCTACCCGCACAAACATTTATATTTCAAAGATTCAAAAATAAGAGGGACTATACCCCCTTACCTTGGTAACCAAGAAACCGTAAGACAAGTGCGGGTACAGTGTCAAGGCGAAACCCTTCACATACTTAGCACCTGCAGGGAATTGAAGCCAAGAATACCTTGGAAGTCAAGTAACTATAAGACGATTGCGGGTACAGTGTCAAGGCGAAACCCTTCACATACTTAGCACTTGCAGGGAATTAAAACCAAGAAGGATCTTCTGGGCCATGCTTGTGGAAAGGGAAATAACATCCCCGCATAGCGGGAACGTTGAGAACTAGATTGTTTGAAGCTCCAAGATGGAATTGGTTGTTTAACATAATTGATCACTATGTCTAAAACTACCAAAACCTCGTGGAGAATCTACCCAAGTGAAACTCAACGCTCCTGACTTGCGAGGAGGTTACACACCTACCCGCATCATACCCAAAGATCAAGCAGAAAAGTCGGGAATTTCTACACGTGACATTAGGAAAACCGCGGGAAGAATCCCCACGGAAAACCTTAAAACTAAAAACTCTTTTCAAAACCCTTTGCTTAAGTCCAAAAGTTCACCTCACTTATTAACAATTCATGAGAAGAACATTGGACTGGGGGGACTTGAAGAGGTAGGTCCCAGCAGAGCCCAGTTGGACCCGCAAGACTCACCTTGAAGAGGGACGTCTGCGCAAAGACCAACTGGTTCCGCATGACCCACCATGCTCAGAGAGATGAAGACCTTACGCGCAGTACGCAAGCTGTTCCCGCAGGAAAAGCCTCTCAATGGTGAAGTACCCCGCCTGTTCCCGCAGCTGCGGATACAAGCCATCAGGGAAGGTTACCCGCATTAATAGCAAGGCTACACGCACAAGGCACTAACTCTTAATAATTCAGTAATGTCACCTGAAGAAGGAATGAGCAAGGCGGGAATACTCCCGCCCAAATGAGCCAGTCCGTACGCTTCTGGAGGATCTTTTGTACTATACCTGCCAAGGTATGGACAAAATAGACAAGATCTGACCAAAGCAGCCCATGAACCAATCACAGGGTGACAGCTCACTGACAACAGTACGACGAGCAGCACGCTCTAGTACTTAATGTCACTATCAGCCGCTGCCTACTCACCAACCCTCATCGTGGCACGTACATAGCCTGCAGTTGGTGGAAAAGGAATAGTACACAGCCGGCCATGTCACTATCAGCCGCTGCCTACCCACCAACCACCAGCATGGCACGTGCGTAGCCCACAGTTGGTAGAAAAGGAATATTATACAGCTGGCTGTACCTGCTTGGAAACCTACCTTCGGCTATAAATACTCCAACACCTTGGAACGGTATCATTATCTTATCATATCTTATCTTATCATATCTTATCTTATATCATCTTATCTTATACCATCACATATCTTATCTGCTCTAGCTATTTCTCTTAATATACATTTATATTCAGAGCAATCTAGTCCGATTCTCACGCCGGAGGGTGGTCACAAGGAGGTACCCCCCCTTCTCAGTGACGAGCTCACGGTGTCTGTTTTGCAGGTCACCAGAAGAATAACCATCTTTGCCGGACCTAACCCTCGTGGGAAACATCTACTTGACCCTAAGATTATCCGTAATCTGCCGGGGTCACTTAGTGTTTCTTCAGTGACTCTTTGACCTTAAGAAAGCTGGTTTTAAGAATGAGTGGATGGAATGAGCATTCAAGACTCTCGAGGTTGGACGGAGGCGTCTCTTATCAATCGGGAGTGAGTTGTGAAGATCTCTAGAATTAGTTTACCTAATGACTAGTGGAGGACTTTCCATTTCACACCTATGTTTTGCTAATGATGCGATATTCATAAATTTTAACTGAATGGTTACCTGAACCGTTTACTAATGCTTCTTCCTTCTATCCGGGTTAAAAGTCAATCTTATGTTTGTGTTAAGGATAAGGATCTTAGTAGGAGGGTGGAGGTGGTACAATACGACGCCAACAAATTTCTGCTTACCTATCTAGGGCTTCCGATTGTTGTGACTATGAAACGAACAAGATTTTGGGGTTCCCGTGACGAGCATTTATTCGTTCGTCATAAAAAAAATTATGACAATAATAATTTCATAACACTTTAAGAATTGAATGCTGCATTTATGTCTAGGCGAAAAGTGAAAGTAACGTATATTTATGTTTGTACAATTGCTTACAACTTTTTTAAATCTACATAGTTTATTTTTTTCTTTTATCACTGGTTGTGTGTCATTCGTTAATTAACTTATATATAGAACAATCGTGTCATGGGCACAGGAGACCAATCTCCGTTTCAATCCAACAAGCCCTGAGACGAGATCATTGGTGAGAGCGAAGTGATGCGTGTTAAATAATTTTACATTTAATTACTTTTTATTCAACAATCATTGCATTAATAATACGTGTTGGTAAGCCATTTGAAGAAAAAAAAGTAAGCAAGTTAATTTTTTTAAAACGACCAATAAATACAGAATGCATATGTGTTCCGTACGGGATAACCCAATGGTAAAAGGTCACCGCTATCTGGCTCTGTCCAGCTGTACAGAGCCCTTAAGCGTCTCAGAGTTATCTCCACTTCCAAGAAAACTCACATACCTGAAGGCCCACTGGTGGTAAAACCCGAATGCGCTCAGGATCGAACTTGAGATCACAAAGATCCCAGTTTTCCTTCATTGAGTCACTCATGTCCCTCAAAGCGTTGTAAGTAGGAGATTGAACTTGAATCTCCATTGAGAAACTTATACTTTCTAACACTACACCACATTGAAAATACAAGTAAACATGTTAATACTCGTAGGATGTAAGACTTCAAATTTAATAAATTTTTATATGTTTATAGTAAATTTTAAAATATAAAATATAAAAAAGCCTAATTCATAAATTAATTATTATTTGGTCATTTACACACTACTTTTTCTAAAATAAAATTCTAGAACTTTTATTATAAGTTATGTATTTGTATAGCAAATCAAATTGTTTCGTCAAATTTCAAGGTTTTAATTTGATTTTGTTCGTAGGCTAAGAAAGCATATTGGTATAAGATCATTTAGTCGTAACTAGTTAACCTCGGGTATTTTACGTCATATGGTGTCTAGTCAGTATTTTAAAATTTTGCAAAGAAACAACTGTAGTAGGAAAATGCCCACAACTCTCTTACAATCATTATTTTATTCCTCCTCTCTCTCTCTATCTCTCACCCAAAACGTCATTCTTCAAACATTAATACACAACGTCTGCCGTGTTTTAACCAAAAACACCACAATAAGGCCACAATTACGGATACTCTATGGTCTTTCATTTATGTAATCAATAGTCGAGATGAATATGAAGAAATAAAGAGATAATATTTAGGTATAGCCATTTTGTTGACTTTTCTTATATTCACACTTTTTCAAATGTTTATCAAGTTTTCATATGACATTATTTAAAAATTTTTGCACATAATCATTGATTTTACTTAAAACAAAAACGCGGTTGCATAGTTGTATATACATGAAAAAATACGGGGCTTGTAATTATTTTATAACTTGCGTAATTTTCGTTGAGCGTAATTATTTACCTCATTCGAAATGATTTTCTTCATGTGTAATTATTTTACTTCTTATGTAATTATTTTCTTTATGCGTAATTATTTTACTTCATGCATAAATATGACGTGAAAGAACTTTGAATTTTGTACGTTATGTGTTCTTTGCATTGGGTCTTTTACCCAAAGAAAACAACTAAAAGAAATACAAAATATGGGTTTTATTTCTATGTTGTAGAACATTTTTGTAAATCAATATGAGCATAGAGTTTCAATAACTCATCGTGAAGCGAGGGTGTGCTTAATAGTTTAATATAATTATCAATCACTAAAGTAAAAACGAATAAGTTACTCCATCTCCTATTGTTATGATAATTTTTAGACTTTAGGGCATTCTAAACCATTTCTAATATCATGATAAAAATAATTAAAATAGTTATGACTCTTACGTAAACAAATAGTTACGAACTAGAATTATCTATAATTCTAAGACCTAATTTGTATCCATGTGCTTCATGTTAATACATAGTTCATTCCGAAAGCACACCATATAACATAAGAGGTATGCATGTTTTAGAAATGTATATAGCCAGACATGTAACTTTTCCCTATCTACATTTAACCATTTTTTTTAAAGAAACATAGAATTTGGTATATTTCTTTTCCTATTTAAACATTTAAAAATAAATTATACATTAAAAATTTCAAACACAAGGTTACTAACACTGCATTCTCGGGTTTAAAATACAAGGAAAATAAATGATAAGATTGGATAGAGGAAGAAATGAAAAGAAACTATATACTTAAAAAACATTCTCGAGTTAAAATAAAAGAAAAGAAAAGAAAGTGTTTATTACATTGTTGAGTTAGATTGGAAAGAAAAGATAGGAAAAAAATTTGTAACTTTACAATTATGTCCTCATAGCAACATGAAAAAGAGAATTAAGATAGGGTAAATTGGTAATATGGTAATGGAATATAAACTTTTCTTCATAATCCGGCCATATTTGACAGGAAAGTTTTGAAGGAAAAAATGCTTAACTTTTCCTTCAATTTTCTTTCTTTTCTTTTAATGAAAAAACTCAAAAATGAAAAAAAAAATCTTATCTTTTCTTTTCCAATCTATTAAATAAAAAACTCAAGAATACAGTGTAAATAATTGTGCTACAAAATAAATAAAGTATATTGAATATTTATTATTTAAAAACAAACACAACAAAAATTTTAGTTATGAAATTCAATCAACACTTTATATTTGTTAAAGATGGTAAAAGAAAAAAGAAATACATATAATATCTTCTCTCGTTATCATACAACGTTAAATTTCGTCTTAACACGTGAAAATAGTGATATGATAACATTGTTGATTATTTGGAGTGAAGTGGTCGTTCCAATTTCACATGACGTGTCACTACTAGTTCTCAAAACAATTAAAGAAAAACTCTTGATTCCTCACCTTGTTACATTTGTTTTTATTTGTTTTCTTTTTTCAACTTCGATCACCATCTTATTAAAGATTTTTTTCTTTTAATGACTAAATGTTGCTTTTTATATAATTCAAATTCTAAACCTCTTATTTTATAACTTAACCGCATCAAATTATTAACCTCTTATCTTATAACTTAACCGCCCCTCTTATTCTACAACTTAACTAAATCGAATTCTTAACCTCTTATTCTGTAACTTAACCGCCCACACCAAAATGAGAAACCTCACTTCTTAGTTAGTTTGTTACTACTTCTAATGGACTCTTCTTTTCCTTTTTTATTTATTTTATTTTATTACTATTCTCTTATTTAATAATTAAGGATGCAAACAAGTCGAGCTACTTACTTGAGGTCGGCTCGTAAAAAAAATCAACTGAGCCGAGCTTAAACGAGTCTGGGCTTAAGCATAAAAGTAAGTAAGCTTGTGCAATAAACGAGCTTGAGCCCGACCTTCACTTATCGAACTCGAGTTGGCTCACAAGTTTAAACAAGCATGTCATTTACATAATATATATATATATATATATATATATATATGGGAATGTTAACGTACAAATGAAATTAGCATGCTAAACGTGAGAATCAAGTAGAGTAATTATATATACAAGTAGAGTAATTATCATAGAGTAATTACATAATTACTCTACTTGTATATATAATTACTCTACTTGATTATCACGTTTAGCACATTAATTTCATTTGTATTTGATCCAAATCCTAAATATATATATATATACAATGCTATAAAAAAATAAGCAAATATAATACATATTGTGTTATATATAAACCTATAATTGAAAATAGAATATAAAAATATGTATAAATTAATTAATCTCGCCTTGCTTGCTGTGCACGCATATATAGGTGAACCCTCGGGTGGGCAAAAGTGAAATTGCACTAATTTTGACGTTATTTTACTAATTTCATGAAAATAACGTTAAAAGTGGCAGAAGGTTAATCAGGCATCATGTGGATCATGTGGTGACGTTGATAGCCCCAAAAACAAGGGTATATGCACCAATCGGTGGTGTCCCAATGGTTGAGTGTTATGTGTCTTATGTCTAAGGCTTGATACAAAACTACTATCGAGCCGGGTTCTGACCAGAAGAAGCCTCTCTATTCCTACGGGATAGAGGTAAGGTTGTCTACATCTTACACTCTTCAGACCCTACCATAACTTTGCTATTGGTGGGATATACTGAGTACGATGATGATGATGTATAAATTAATTAATAAATAGTAAACGAGCTGAACTCGAGCTTTATAAATATAGATCGAAACGAGTCGAGCTCGGCCTCTGCCCAGCTCGTTTGCAGCACTATTAACAATTAGTATGTTATTATTCAGCACTAATTGAAGTGGTTTACCTTACAATTTGATGGACTTTTTGGAGTTTCAGAAACAATATCGTTTTTTAGCCGAACAAGATTAGAAGTGGAGAAAATTTTGAGAATATTGTTCATTATTCTTTTTTTGATGGTACATCAGTAGAAATCGTAAAGTTAGATTCGTTTGGGATGAATGAATCAGAAACCTTCTACTATTGATGTGTATGATTTTGTCTGCTTTGTTTATTGTTCGAAGCCCGACTATTTTAGCCCATCACATATAAGAAAAAAAAAACATAAACTATAATGATATAGTCACGTGACATGGTTTAAGATTTTATTTATTTCCCGAGTTTCATTTATAAAGAGAGAAGAAAGAAAAAGAAAAAGAAAGGAAAGGAAAATAAGTGATATTATTTTGTGTTCTCAAGTTTAATGGAAAGGAATAGAAAGTAAACCTATTATGTGTTCCTTAGTTGAAAGGAAAAGAAAAGAAAACTACAACTTTACCACTATACCCTTATAGGTAAAATAAAAATAAAAAAAAAAACAAAAACATTACTTCCATTCTCCATTAAACCCGAGCAATCAATGATTGTTGCACTTGATTATTTACTATTAAAAATTTAATAATATGATATTGATAATTGTTGCTATAACAAAGATAAGACCAATGATAGTGAAGATACTGGTTAGGCTAACAAGCTTCAAGGGTTCAGGTTAACCTAACGCAGGTCGTGGTGTCCCTCTACGTTTGCAAAACGTAGAAGGAGGTTCACTAGTTTGTTGTTAGTTGTTATAGTTCACCGGAGATCCAAGACCGTGATGTTTGGAATCGATTTTTGGATGATGTTCTTGGTGAATCTATGATGTTATTGAAATAAGAAAGAAATAAGCAAGGAGTATATTTCTCAAGGAAGAAGAGAAGATCAGGGAGAGTATGATATCTGCCCAGATCTTGTTGTGTTCTTGTTTATGGCTAAGTCACCTTTATATAGAAGGAGAGACCAAGACTTTTGTCCAGTGTATAAACTAATTAACCTCCAGTTTGCTTAGAGAGTTGACCTTTTATGGGCGGGAAGCTTTGGACCGTTGGTCCATGATTAAAATAATAATACTTTATCTGAGCATATCCCTTGCTCAGAGGGACAGTGATGTGAATAGTGATTTGACATCGTACTGTAGCACGTGGGCACTGTTCACGTACTTGTTTACACAAGTTCGGCGGGAAAACGAAGCTTTTTACCTTTTAACCTTTTTAGCGTTAATGTGCGAAAGCCATTTTCTTAATTCCTTGGGCTACCCCCGTCATCAGCCCCCCAAGTCAGAGGAGTTTGAGAAGTAAGCTCAAGGACTTCTGACTTTTGCACACATTTTGTTTATTGCTTAAAGGCTTCGAGGCTTGCAGGCTTCAAGGCTTTGTTCACTTTTGGTTATTTTTTGAATTTCTAACAAGACAAGTGATTTGATAGTAACTGCCAGTTACGGTTCCCAATAACTGCTTTATATTAATAGTTATCAATAGTGATAACTATTCATTTTCTTCAGTTTTTCTTTAAAGTTTCCACATCTTCTCTCAAACACTCATCAAGTTTTTCTTCAATCCTTCATCAGGTTAGTTAAAATCCTTCATATTTCTTTCAAAATTATGGTTGCTAAGAAAGATCTATCAGTCAGTTTTTCTCGATTAACCCAAGAAGAGGTTGAATCGTTTGTGTTGAATGGGGTATAGGATTAAAGTTTAAACCGATTGCTCCGCCAGTCGATTCGTCAATCGATCGTTGTCACACGGGTTTCATTGCCCTTTATTGTCGTCATTTCGAGTTTTCGAATCTCCGGCACCCGTTTTCGATTTTTTTTTTGAATGTATTGGAGTATTATCGCATTTCATTCGTCAGATTCATCCTTTAGGGTTGGTTAGGGTTTTACATTTTGAGGTTTTATGTAGAGCTTTAGGGTATGATCCGTCTTTGTTGAGTTTTTGCCGTTTCTTTCGCTTAACAAAAACGGCGATTGCTACACTTTCGAACATACTCAAGTTGACACATGTTTGGTTTCCTCGACGGTTACAACCCTTGGTTCTTGGAAGGACCGTTTTTTCTTTGTTTCTAACTCCATCCTTCCGTTTAAATCCGTTTGGAGACAACCCGAGGCTGTTCTAAACGAAATGGAGCCGGCCGAATCGGAGTTGAGTGTTGCCTTTTTGAAGTCGATTAGGAAATATTCATCGCGTCTTCGTCCTCTTCCCAAACACCTTCTTGTGTTATTAGGAATAAGCAAATTGTGGGATAAGCCTAATCGGGATCCCGTGCTTATGAGGGATAATAAGTGTATGCGTTTGTTTATCCCGTATTTGCTTTATTTTGTTGATATGTTTGTTAATGGGTTTCCTTTGTGTTTATAGTTATGTCGGCTTTGGACTTTTTGAAAAGTGACGACACTTCAGGCGTTGGATTTAGGGATGTTGCTGCTGTTGATGGGGAAGATTCAGTGGTTCGAGGGAAAGAGGGTCGGTTTGAAGATTCTGGGTATGTAGGGGTTCCAAACGTGAAAGGGTTCACCAAGGTTGCTGGTCCTAAGGCTTCCACTCGTCGTTCTGCACGGCGTTTGTTGAAGTCTTCTGGCCAATCGTCTTCTCATGAACCGGTTGAGGTTAGTGACGATGTTCTGGTTGTCGAAGATCAAGGTCCAAGTGTGGAAGGTGAAAAAAAGCAGGGTTTGGTTGTTTCCAAGAAAAAGAAATCGATTGGAAAGAAGGTTGTGATGCCGATGGTTCAAGGGTTGGATGGGAATACAGTTTATATGCCGGTGTGGAATGTGAAGGTTGGTGATAGCTTCAAAGATCCGAAAGTTTGTGCTGATGTGTTAGCCAATTTTGCTCCTCCTGGTGTTCGTGAAACTATTTCTGGTATGGAAGGTGATTCCATGCTGTCAAGTTTGATCTTGAGTTCTTGCAACCTTTCTGCCCTTTTGGCAGAGGGTGTGAATCGTTTTAGAAAGGGGATGCAAGAGTATGAGGATTTTTCCAAGAAGAAAGAGGGAATGAAAGCTTCTATGATGGATATGAAGAAAGAGATTGATGGCTTTTCGAATAAAGAAGAGGGTTATGTTAAGAAGATTGATGAGTTGTCCCGTGGCCATGAGATTGAGGTAGCAGGGTTGAAGAAAGCTATGGAAGCTGATAGGGCTAAGTTGGATGCTGACCGGGAAACCTTTGAGGTTCAGAAGAAAGCCTTTGAGATGGAGAAAGAAGGCTTGAAGGCTTCGGTCACCCAGAACTCTAACGACAACAAGTGGCTAATTGAGCACGGGTTTCATCAGGTTGTGACTTATCTGCTTCATTACACTGAATTTAACTTGGTGTTAGGCGATGTTTATACGAAGCTGCTGAGCTATGGGAAACATTTGGGCTTTGTTGCTGGCTTCAAGCATCACGAAGCTGGTCAGCCTATGAGCAGTCGCCCATGTTCAATCGTGAAGCTTCCAAGCTCTTCTCAGAGACAGTTCGTGAAATGGAAATGCGCACTTACCCTTATGTGGGTGAAGTTTCGTCATGCTTTCCTCTTTCCGTTTTGCAGGGCTTGAAACCAGCCGGCCTTGATGAAAAAGTTTCCAAAGAGGTGCTTGAGTCCTTGTCTAAGAAGCATTCCCGTTCCGGTGATAGCGAAGAAACTTTGTCTAGAGGTAGCGACGGATCTCATGTGGCAAGCCTCGAAGGTTCGGCCGTTGCTGGTGTTGGCCCGGAAGTGAAGAAGTCCAAGAGAGCTAAGGGTGGTAAGGCTAGTACTTCAAAGCATGTTTATAATGTTTAAACACTTGATTCGTAGCTTTCTTAGCACCTCTAAACAATGTTATGTACTTTGAACAATTTAGGTTTGGCATGAAACTCTTAAAGTTTCTGCCTTATGGTGTTTGTTATGAATGTTGTTAGTTATGGCCTTGGAATGGCCTTGTTTATGAACTGTGATGTTCTATGTATTTGTGTTTTGGTTGCTTGTCTTGTTAGTTTGATGTGTTTTTAGCTAACTTTCCTTAAGAAGTTTTAGTGTTGCAGTCACTTTAGCTTCAAGGCTTCATTAGGTAAAAAGCACATGTTGGCTATCCTTTGTATCACTACTTAGTGTATGTTTTGTTTCGTAAACTTTTTCAGAGTTTAAGGAACGAAGTGATGTAGGCTGTTCAGACCCGTCTATGAGACAAGTTTTGGTTGAAAAATTTTCTAAGTCTCATGGAGTTGGATTGATATAGGAACTCACCCCTTATATAGGTCCATTTAACCCTTGAACCTATTGAGCGATGCGGCCTGGGAGCTCATCCCCTTACACGACCCTTGCCATGGAGTTTCTTGCTAGGTTCTCAACCTGATTATAGGATAGTAAAGACAAGTTATGACAAAAACTTTATCATTCATTCAAGAGGTTGTTGTTCACAAAAAGAGGCATTATTCATCTCTTGAAATACATTTTAAGACTTTGACTAGGCATGGAACCGTTTAAGTGTTTTGCCGTTCCAGTGTCTTGGAAGCTTTTTGCCTTCTGTGTCGGTCAGCTTGTAGGATCCACCCCTGTGGGCTTCAAGGATTGTATATGGCCCCTCCCATTTTGGGCCAATTTTTTCTTAGTTTTCTTTCTTGCTAGCCTCGTTATTTTGGAGTACAAGATCTCCTGGCCTGAAACGTTCATGTTTCACTCTTGCATTGTAGTAAGCTTCCATCTTTTGTTTGTACTTAGCCTCTTGTACTACGGCTTGATCACGAATTTCTTCGAGGAGTTTCAAATTCAACATGGTCTCATTGCTGTTTAATTCGAGATCCATGTTGAGTGTTCTTTGAGTCACAACTCCGACTTCTGCTGGGATTACAGCTTCCGATCCGAACACTAGGCTGTAAGGTGTTCGTTTGTGGCTTGTTTTTTCGGTTGTTCTTATTGCCCATAGAACATTTGGGAGTTCTTCAAGCCAATTGTTGTTGTGCCTTCCCAACCTTGATTTGATTCCTTCCACACTGGTTCTGTTTGTTCTTTCAACTTGGCCATTGGATTGTGGGTATGCAACTGAGCTGAACACTTGGGTAATTCTGAATTCTTTGCACCATGTGCTAAAAGGCTTCTCAGCAAATTGTTTCCCATTATCCGTGACCAACACTCCTGGAAACCCATAGCGACAAATGATGCTTTCCCACACAAAGTCAATGACTTGTTTACCCGTTATCTTTGCAAGTGGTTTGACTTCGGGCCACTTGGTAAAATAGTCGACGGCTACCAGCAAAAATTTTACCCCATCTTTGGCCGGTGGGAGTGGACCAACGATGTCTATTCCCCATTTGTGGAATGGCCAAGCCGAGGATATGGGGACTAGATTGTGCTTGGGGCTTTTTGGGACAGGTGCATGAATTTGACAAGATTCACACTTCTTGAGTTGTTCGGTTGCATCTCGGTGCATTGTGGGCCAGAAGTATCCAAGGTTCATCAATTTTGCAACCACCGTTCTTGGCCCAAAATGAGCTCCACATATCCCCTCATGAACCTCTTTGATCAGATATTGACTTTGTTCAGGGCCCACACATCTCAGCAGTGGTGCATGGTAGGCCTTTTTATAAAGGGTTTCTCCTTGCAACACATACTGTCTGGACTTTATTCGAACCCTTTCAGCCTCCGTCTGGTCCAGAGGTAACTCACCATTTTTTAGGAACTTTTCTATGTGAGTCATCCAATTAGGACCTTCTTCAGTGATTACATCTTGAACCTCCAATTCTTGAATTGAAGGAGTTTTCAGCACTTCTACCAATACTTTCTTGGTGAGATGTGCAAATGTGAGGGATGCTAGTTTGCTCAGGGCATCGGCTCTTTTGTTTTGTGATCTTGGGACTTGTTTGATGGTGCACTCTTGAAACGTGGTCATCAACCCTTTTGCCTTTTCACGGTATTTTTTCATGTTGGGCTCTTTGGCTACATAGCTATCATTGACTTGACTTGAAACAAGCAACGAGTCTGTGAAGACTTGCAGCTTTTGCATCTTCATATCTTTGGCAATCTTTAGACCAACGATTAGTGCTTCATATTCAGCTTCGTTGTTGGTGGTCTGAAATTCAAGTCGAAGAGCGTATGTTAATTCTAACCCTTCGGGGTTGACTAAGACGAGCCCAGCTCCTGACCCTTCGATGCTGGAAGCTCCATCGGTAAAAAGCTTCCAGGCTTCAGGGTCAAAAGGTTCAGTGGCGGTTGTGTGTATTTCAGGAGTGAATTGCTTCGGAATTTCTATAATGAAATCCGCCAAGACTTGGGCTTTGATAGCTTGTCTTGGGACATAGGTGATGTTATGTTCACCTAGTTCCACAGCCCATTTGGCCAATCGGCCTGAATTTTCTGGCTTTTCAAGCACCCTTTTGATGGGTTGGTCAGTGACCACTTGTATAGGGTGTGCTTGAAAGAACCTTCGAAGCCTCCTGGCCTTTTGAATTAAGGCCAGAGCAAGTTTTCCAAAGGAGGATATTTGATCTCTGCCAGTTTTAGTGTTTTACTAAAGAAATAAACGGGTACCTGAACTTTGCCTCGTTCGATGGTTAGAACCGCGCTTAATGCTTCTTCAGCGATTGAGAGATAGACAGAGATCAGTTCTCCTGTTTCAGGGCCTGCAATAGCTGGAAGTGAAGCCAAGTGCTGCTTCATTTGGTTGAAGGCTTCTTCCGATTCTTCCGTCCACCTGAAATTTTTCTTATTGGTGCAGCCCTTTAGTGTTTTGAAAAAGGGTAGGGACTTCTCAGCAAGCTTGGAGGTAAAACGCTTCAAGGCTGTAAGCCTGCCATTCAGACTTTCCACTTCTTTTTTGCTTTGTGGGGATTTGGTTTCAAGAACAGCCCTGACATTGTTGGGATTAGCTTTTATGCTTTGTTTTCCCACGATGTGCCCCAAAAACTTGCCTTCTTCTAACCCGAATGAGCATTTTCCAGGGTTAAGCTTCATGTTGACATTGTTTAAGTTTTGGAAAGTTTCTTGTATGTCTTCAAGCATTTGATGCTCGGTTTTGCTTTTGATTACCAGATCATCAACATAAGCTTCCAGGTTTCTGCTAATTTGGCTAGCAAATGCTTTATCGATCAAACGTTGGTAGGTTGCACCGGCATTTCGTAGGCCAAAAGGCATCTTTTAATAACAAAAAATTCCCTTGTCCGTGTGGAATGCAGTTTTTTCTTCATCTTCCACTTTCATGAGAATTTGATGGTAACCCTTGTAAGCGTCGAGAAAACACTTAAAGGGATGGCCGGTTAAAGAGTCAACCTTGAGGTCCATCTCGGGTAAAGGATAGCAATCTTTCGGACATACTTTGTTCAAGTCTTTGAAGTCGATTCACATCCTCCAAGACTTATCGGACTTTCGTACCATGATGGGATTAGCCACCCAAGATTGATACTTGACATCACGTAGGATCCCAGTTTGTACAAGCTTTTCAACCTCTTGACATGCTGCCAAGCT
Organism: Bidens hawaiensis; assembly: GCF_021521415.1. Lineage (NCBI taxonomy): Eukaryota > Viridiplantae > Streptophyta > Magnoliopsida > Asterales > Asteraceae > Bidens > Bidens hawaiensis. The sequence continues at coordinate 2,240,040 of NW_027491042.1, forward strand.
TCTTTCAGGAGCTAGGCTCCGTTTCTTTTGGACAAAAGGCTTGACATCGGGAGGTAGTTTAAGTTCATGCTCTGCAATGCTTCGAGGGATGCCTGTCATGTATTCCGGGCACCAAGCAAAGACGTCACTATAGTTTATCAACAGCTTTTCAAGGTGTGAAAGTGTTTCTTTGGAAAGGCTTGTATTTACCCGTACCTTTTGTTCAGGGTACTTGGGGTTTATGATTAAGCCTTGTTCCTCTACTTCATTTTTTGAACTTTCCCCTCCAACCGTGTAGATCTCTTGGGTGGGTTGAAGGGTTGCAATTCCCATGTCGATGGGAAACTTCACAGCACCTTGACCAACCGAGACAGCCAAGTTGAATACACATTGTCCTGGCCTTCCTATGATTACATCATAGCTGGAAGGTGTGTCGATAACCACAAAAGTGAGTGGTTTGGTTTTCTTCATCTTGCCTTCACTAAAACAGACATCAAGGGTTAGTTGGCCTAAAGGCTTCAAGGGTATATTGACGATACCTTTTATAGACGTCCCGGAGGGTTGAAGCCTTGAACGCTTTTCCTTACTCAACCGGTTGAAGAACCTTTCATACATGATCTCTGTGGCCGCCCCTGTGTCGATGTAGGCTTTGCTTGTGTTGAGTGCTCCCACGACCGCTGCTACTACCAAAGGGTTTGAGAGTAAGTTACCTTGAGGTGGTGGGAAGCAGATGCATTAAAGCTCCCAAGCCTCCAAGCGTTGTCGTTTCTGGGGAACACCTTGGTCTATATTCACCATATTCACTTGTTTGCTTTTTCTTTCAGCCATCTTGTCTTTGACCCCTTTCACCAAATGAGCCAACTCTCCAGACTTGACAGCTTCCTCAATTCTTCTCTTGAGTTGAAAGCAATCGTTTGTGTGGTGACCTTTTTCTTCGTGGAACTCACATAACTAGGTGGAGCTTTCGTTCTTCTTACTTTTGGGCAAGGGTCGAGGAGGTCGGAAGTTGTGTTTAACTTCTTTGGTGGCAAGGATCTCCTGAGGGGTTTTGGTTAAGGCTGTGAAGTTCACAGTCTTTTCCCTTCTTGGAGGGTTCCGATCTTCGTTGATCTGAGCTCCTTGGAAATTTATCATAGGGATTGTAGTTCCATTTCTTTCATTTGGGGCTGTTGCCTCACCAACTAGGAGCTCTTTTTCGTTGCTCTTTGAAATCAACGGCCTCTTCGCCTAGAATATGAGCCTTAGCTCGTTCAAGAGCTTCTTCAAGGGTTTTAGGTAGGCACTTGTTGAAGTCCCTTGTGAGGTGTTTGGAGGTGATGGCGTTCATGAAGCCTGCCAACCTCATTTTTTAATCAGCCCCCACATATGTCAACCCTTCTTTTTTGTAACTTTCGATGAAATCTCGAAGGCTCTCGTCATCTTTTTGCTTTATTTGAAAAATAACCGTGGCATCCTTGACGTACCTTCTCTGTTGTGAAACGTTGGCCAAGAATCCTTTGCTCAGATCATCGAAGCTTCGAACGCTTTGGGCAGGAAGGTCGTTGAAACATATCCTGGCTGATCCGACAAGTGTTTGCATAAACATTAAACAACATTCATCATGGGACCATTTTTCGATTCTGGCTGCACTGGTGAAGACCTGGAGGTGGTCTTCGGGATCTTTGGTCCCATCATATGTTTTTATATGAGGTGGCATCTTGATTTTTGTTTGAAAGTCATAATCGGTGATTTGTTGAGAGAAACAAGATAGGTTACCAGGCTTGTAGGGTTTTGCAAGGTCTTCTTCTAGCCTGGTAACGGGATTATGACTTGTTGTTCCTTGGTGAGTACCCAACGCTTGGTTGATGATCTGGGTCCAAGGAAAGTGTGCCATCATTTGAGCCATCATCTGAGGCATGAGGTTAAAGCCTTGAAGGCTTTCAGGGGTTGCTGCTGTTTGGTTTGTTCCAACGGGAGTGCTCATTGCTGCACTTCGAGCCAAGGGCAAGACCGACATGGCCCGCTCCCATGTAGTGGCTGTGGGAGGAGCGCTTGAAGCTGGTGACTGCCATATTTGGTCGAGGGTGGTCTCGTGCCCAAGGGGTTGTGAAGTAAACAAGGGGAAAGCTGTTGGGGTTGGTCTCCTATAGGTATAAGGAGATGGGTTAAAAGGTTGGCAGGTTACACTTGGACTAGCTTCTAAATGAGAAGCAGCAGGTCGTGAGCTAGTTAGAGGGGAAGGTGGATGCCTAAGCGACAACGAGAGTTCTGAATCGTCATACTCCAGCCTTATTCTTATCCCCTTTTCTCTTTCTTGGCTCACGTGTTGGTTAAGAAGGTGTCTTAGTTGCAAGAAATGCCGTGACACTCCTTCCATCGTCAAGTCAACACGCTCTGGGGTGTTCGTGACTCCTGCATGAGTAGAGGAAACTCCGGATCGTGAAGGTGTTGGAGTTCGAAAAGGTGAAAACTCGAGGAACAAAGGTTCCGTCGAAGTACCTCCCGGGGTGGAGAAAAGTGAGGTTGTCGCCGGAGTTTCTTGGACGGCGCTCGGTGTTGGTGTTCTTGACACTTGGTTGACTTCATCGGGAGATTCACCTTCTGACATGATGATTTTAGTGAAAATGGAGCTACACTACTGGTCTTTAAGATAAAGTAAGCGGCGCAGCCCCACGGTGGGCGCCAACTTTTTGCTACAACAAAGATAAGACCAATGATAGTGAAGAGACTGGTTAGGCTAACAAGCTTCAAGGGTTCAGGTTAACCTAACGCAGGTCGTGGTGTCCCTCTAAGTTTGCAAAACGTATAAGGAGGTTCACTAGTTTGTTGTTAGTTGTTATAGTTCACCGGAGATCCAAGACCATGATGTTTGGAATTGGTTTTTGGATGATGTTCTTGGTGAAGCTATGAAGTTATTGAAATAAGAAAGAAATAAGCAAGGAGCATATTTCTCAAGGAAGAAGAGAATATCAGGGGTAGTATGATATCTGCCCAGATCTTGTTGTGTTCTTGTTTATGGCTAAGTCACCTTTATATAGAAGGAGAGACCAAGCCTTTTGTCCAGTGTATAAACTAATTAACCTCCAGTTTGCTTAGAGAGTTGACCTTTTATGGGCGGGAAGCTTTGGACCGTTGGTCCATGATTAAAATAATAATACTTTATCTGAGCATGTCCCTTGCTCAGAGGGAACAGTGATGTGAATAGTGATTTGACATCGTACTGTAGCACGTGGGCACTGTTCACGTACTTGTTTACATAAGTTGGGCGGGAAAACGAAGCTTTTAACCTTTTAACCTTTTTAGCGTTAATGTGTGAAAGCCATTTTCTTAATTCGTTGGGCTACCCCCGTCATCAATAATGATTCCAGGATTTTATTAAGATTATGCATAACAGTAGATTGAGTTTTTAGAGTTTGTTTGTAGACGAAAACAAACTCAACACTTGAGGCAATACACAAAAAAGTGCAGTACACAAAAAGTACATGTGCTTTCATGTTATTCATTTGATGTAAATTGTAATCAGTCATTTGTAGACCATCTATAAAATCATCTTTGGTTAATGTGATCAAGGGTGTAAACGAACCGATCCCGAGATCGACTCAAGCCCAACTCGTTTTGACCTACGAGAGGTAGAGCTTGAGCTTGGCTGTTTCGAGTAACTTTTTTAAAGCCCGAGCTCGGCTCGTGAGTTATTTTTTTAAGCTCAAGCTCAGCTCGTTTATTATCTATTAATCAGCTTATATAAGGTTTTGATTATTTCTATATACTTTAAAAACAATCTATCACGAGTTTGGCACATCTTGATCAATAGAATGTATGTGCAACAAACAAAGATTCAAAGTTCTTTTGATGCATAGCATTAGTGTCGATTGCTTCAAATGAAAAATGAAAACAACATTTGACATGACACAATAAGGTGAGGGTATGATGGTAAAATGAGTTTGACTAAAATAATCAGTTTTCCTTTCCCTCTTATTCTTTCCAATTTGGAAGGAAAGAATTTGACTTCAATTTTTATCTCTTTCTTTTCCTTTCTCCTTGATTCCTTCCTTAAAAAACATCTCTGGAACACCATTCTTTCCTAATTCCTTCCACTTTCTTTTCCTTTCTCTTGCTAAATGAAACTCTGGAACAGAGTGTTAGAGTTGTTTATAAGTTCACCTCTGTATAATATGTATCTTTAACTCATTTAATTTTTCAACAATTTTTTTAATAATTTGTGTTAGTTAACATAAAAGAGAAAACTAAATACGCAATTGTGGTTATATATATTTTATTAAAAATGAAGTTGTATTCGAAATAACATTTTTAGTATCGTAAACTTTAATGAGTGCCGGTACTACGACGGACTACACAAATACCAATCGACCCAAAAACATTGGTAATGGTGTCGGTATCATCAAAAAAATATTGATATTTGTTTTATTTTTCATTTAGATTTCCTTTTGGACACATCACTAATTTATTTCACAGGTTTCGCGAGATAACTCTAGTGTAATTTTATAGTTTTTGTTTCGATACGGTAAATTTTCACTACCGGTACAGAAACGATAAATTGTAATTTTATTTGATTAGACTGCTTGATATATATATATATATATAATGTTGTATGCATGTATCTAATTACACCATGCAAAGAAATTCCATCACAATGAGCGTGAAAATCCACTAGTTACCATATAACTTGTTAACCAAATAAGTTATCTGTAGTATGCATTTAAAAATATTAAGAGGAATGCAATTTTCATTCTACATGTTTAATGTTTTGATCAAATTTCTTTAGTTAAGGTATTTACAATTATTGTCATTTATGTGTTTCTATACAAAAATATGTCATTTTCGTTCTCTATAAAATGATTCAAGAAACTTTATGTTGAAAGTTTTTTAAAGTGTGTGAATGAAGTCTCAATTAAAACCCGAGCCCGCGTGAGACAATTTTGGAATTCGGTTTTGAAATTCAAAATATGTTGGCCTTGTCAAGATAATTAATAATCATTATGATAATGATTATTGTTTTTGGTTTTCAATTATGCACTAATGACCATTATTTATTTGATTATTATTATTCTTTAATTGTCATCAATTGGAAATTGATGTAGGTTATGATTCCTTGGTTATATAACCATGATGAGTGCATCATTTTGACTACACCGAAAATACACCAACATACACACTTCTTCTTCTTCCTTTTTCTACAACAACATTGTTACGGTTTTCGTTTCGGGCAAGTGATCAAGTCCGGCAGTACTACACTTCTGCTTCGAACCGGAGTACCCTGGGAACAGGCCGCGAATCTGTTTAATGGAATTGTGTCAAACACAAGCCCGATTCACCGTTTCTTGATTATTTCTTTTCTTATTTTTGGATTCTATGCTTATTATTAATACAAGATTTCCAACAAACTTAAACAGAGTTCGTGAGATTGTTGCTACAATCTTAAAACCTTATTTATAAGGATTTTGGGTTCACGAAATGGTTTGAAATAAAAATATTTAGATATTAAAATCTTATAAATATTTTCTTTTGGAAAATTATGTGCGTAGTACAACTTGGTGTGTTTGGATTTTAGAGATCATGATGCAATCTTAAATCCTATACAATGTTACAAAATGTAATATTTGATCAACTGTTTGGTTTCAGAAAACGTTTTGTGTAATCGTTTGTGTTCTAAAGATAGTGTTAGAACTGATCTTGTAAAACCGTTGGGATTTTATTAGTTTTGTTTGACGATTTTTGCAATCGTTTGTGTCTAACAATTGTGTTAGAAATGGTTTTGAGTAAACCATTCGTTTATCGTAAACGTTAAATATCTAACATGCGTGTAAGATACGATTTATTTATAACGTTTTGTGTAAACGTTAATTTTCTAATGAATGTGTTAGAAAAATTCAAGCTTTGCTACTTAAGTGTAGTAATTGTAACAAGTTGATGTTATTTGAACATATTTGTTCAAGAGTATGGTTTCAAAAGTTAAACGAGAATATGAGGATATGTGTGCATGGATTTTTATTTGAGGGAATACTTGTATACATAATATAAAACGATATCACTGAGATGAGTCATTTCGGATGACGAAAGTGTTGAACATAATAACACTTGGAGATTTGATGTGTAAATGTCGTCAAAATAATTTCGTATAATAAACAACTTATGAGTTGTTGCGAAGATTAAACTCTAAGACGAGACATCAAATATATAATCACATCATGAGATGGTAATAGAATAACGAGGTGAATATACTAAGATGAAATTAAAAAAAAGTGATGTGTAATTCCTTGGAAACTCATAGCGGAACGTAAGAACCGAACCTTGAATCACGAATTCAAAGTTGGTGGTTGTCAATTCCATTGGCAATCGTTCATGATCGATTCATGTTCTTGAAAGATAGAAATACTTTGATACATTATCGAAACATGGATCCTTATATTGTACTTAGAAATGATGAGATATAAGTTATGATGTATTTTTCTAAACCTTGGTAATCCGAAAATGACTTTGCTTAGGATATCAAATTAGTTAAAGAAATCATATGTTAACGGAATGTGTAATTATAACCTACATAAATCAACCAAGGGGAGGTTGTTGTGACATCTGCCCCGATCCGACCCGACCCAGGTACCCGTTTCCCTTATCCGATCTCTTTCTTTTATGATTTAATATTTATTTATACTAATATTTTACTTTTAATAATAATAATATATTTTTCCTTCCCGCCTCTCTCTCTCTCTTTCTTTCCGCCTTCCTTTTCTCTTGTCGCCGTCCCGCCCTCCTGTTTAACCCCTCTGCCTTGTTTCCCTCTTTTTCTCCTAACTCTCCTTGTCCTTTGTTTCTTCCCGCCTAAGGTTGTCTGCGCAGCTCCACGCGCCAGACTCCTTACAAGGAAGCCTGCGTGATGACCAGCTGTTCCAGCGATACGCGAGACGAACTCTTCTCGCAGCGCGCTAAGAATTGTAATCCTTCTCGCAGCGCGCTAAGAACGGTAGTTCTTCCCGCGACGCGCTAAGGAATTGTAGTTCTTCTCGCAGCGCGCTAAGAATCGTAGTTCATCCCTCGACGCGCGAAGAATTATAGTTCTTCCCGCGGCGCGCTAGGAATTGTAGTTCCTCCCGCGGCGCGCTAAGAAATGTGATTCTTCCTGCGGCGCGCTAAGAAATGTGATTCTTCCCGCGGCGCGCCTTAGCCTTCTCGCGCGCAGCTTTCTCGCGCTAGACTTATCTTTTCTTCTGTTTTATCCAGCCTGTTTGCTTTTGTGTTGTCTTATCTTCTGTGCTGTTGACCTGACCTATTTTATGTCTGAAAAGTTACTTTCGGCGCAGCATGCGCACCAACCCCATTGGTTGGTAGAAAAAGTGACTGACATTATTTTTTGAGATCTGCTTTTCCCATGCTTGACCAGTACCTTTATCTGACCCTCCCATGCCTGTTTACTGTTACCTGTCAGCTTTTCCTTTGTCCCCTGCAACTGCCATATCTTTTGATATCTTTTGCTTTTGGAATCTTTTGCTTTTTGAGATCTTTTCCCCTTTTCTAGGGATTGTGTTCCCTAGGGTTTCCCTATAAATAATAATGTTAATTTCCTAACACATTGCACACAAACACTTAATTTAACCTCCTCCTTGCTCTCTCTGCCACCTCCCTCTCTGCCTCCGTCTTCCTCCCTGTTCTGCCCTGCTTTTCCGGTAATATATATTATATATAATAATTTACTTATTAATTATGCTAACTTATATTCAAGACTTAAAACCAATCGTTAAAACAATAATCTTTAATTATAGGTTAACTTGTGCTTGTTTAAAGTTGGTCCTTGCTTTATCTTACACCGCACCGTTTATCAAGTGAGTAATCTCGTACCTAATCCCTTTTTATTTTTTTAATGTTTTGGGATGTTCATGTGTTCATACAAACTTAGAGTCTTAAACTTGTTTATGAACTTTAGTCGCGCAGTATCCCATGTGTTGAGGACGTTTACTTGGCTGTTTATTTGTATGTGTGTATCATTAACCGCTTTGTTCGGCCTATTCCGAAGTTTTCATGGATCCATTGGATGAACACGGGAGACCTATCGTTTACGGTTTTCTTTGTTTTACACTTGCACAGATGTTTTCTCGTTTTTGTGCTCATTTGGGAGCACGGATTGAACTATAAACTATGATCTATTTAGGCTTGATCACAATCTGATTACATCCTTGTTAAACACCAGACATACACGTGTTGCGCGCAGATTTATTGTTATCTATGTATTGTATTAAACTTGATTTCTCACCAACACGTAAGTGTTTGACGTTTTATTTTAACACATGTTCAGGTTTGCTGTAGCTACATTTGGAGCTTGTGGACACGTAGGACGTTTTTACTTTTGGACCTAGATTAAAATGTATCAAGACAAGTTATTATTGTTCGAATATTTTGTCTTATAATATATTGATTTATGTTGAATTATAATATCTTGTGTTTACGTTGCGCGTGCGCGAATGAATATATTTATTAAATATTGGCAATCTTGAATCACGCATTCGCGACGCGCAGCGCGCGTCGATCAGTAATGGTAACCTTCGCGCCGAGTTAGCGTGTGGCGCGGAAGCTCACTTTGTCCCTAATCTGAGTAGAATTCTCTGCTATCTCAGTCGCATCTGGATTCCCTTTGATGAGAATCTTCGCGCTGATATCCTGAGTGAAGCGCATAAATCTCGGTATTCTATTCATCCCGGCGCTGATAAAATGTACAAGGATTTGCGCATTACTTATTGGTGGCCCGGTATGAAAAAGGATATTGCTGTGTTCGTAGCTAAATGCCTGACTTGTTCTAAGGTAAAAGCTGAACACCAACGCCCATCTGGTTTGCTCGAACAACCAGAAATTCCTATGTGGAAATGGGAAGGTATAGCGATGGACTTTATTACCAAGTTACCTTTGACAGCAAGCAAACATGATAGCATTTGGGTAATAGTGGATCGTTTGACTAAGTCTGCTCACTTTCTGCCCATTCGTGAAAACTACCGTGTTGAGCAACTCGCGCAGCTTTATGTCAAGGAAATTGTCTGCCGCCATGGTACTCCTTTGAGCATCATATCCGATCGCGATGGCCGTTTTATATCTCGCTTTTGGAAATCTCTCCAATCTGCGCTAGGAACTCGCTTGGACATGAGTACGGCATATCATCCTCAGACTGACGGACAGTCTGAGCGAACTATTCAAACTCTTGAGGATATGCTCCGATCTTGTGTTCTTGATTTTGGAGGTAATTGGGATTCACACCTGCCTTTGATCGAGTTCTCTTATAATAACAGCTATCATTCCAGTATCGGTATGGCCCCATTTGAAGCACTTTACGGTCGTAAGTGCCGCTCCCCGATTTGTTGGAGCGAAGTGGGTGAAGCTCAAATCACAGGACCCGAACTTGTTCAAGAGACAACCGATAAAATCGCCAAGATCCGTGATCATCTGCTGACTGCCAGAAGCCGACAGAAGAGTTACGCAGATCGCAGGCGAAAGCCTCTCGAATTTCAAGTTGGTGATCTTGTTCTCCTCAAAGTGTCGCCCTGGAAAGGTGTTGTCCGCTTTGGGAAGAAAGGTAAGCTTGCTCCTCGTTATGTTGGTCCATTCAAGATTCTCGCGCGTGTGGGAAAAGTTGCCTACAGACTAGACCTGCCGCCCGCGCTCAGCAATGTGCATCCAACGTTCCATGTTTCCAATCTCAAGAAATGTTTAGCTGACGAGAACCTTCACATTCCACTTGATGAAGTTCAAGTTGACGAATCCATGCATTTCGTTGAGAAGCCTGTTGAGATTATGGATCGCGAGGTTAAGCAAACCAAGCGCAGTCGTATCCCTATTGTTAAAGTTCGCTGGGAGTCCAAGCGCGGAGCCGAGTTTACATGGGAAAGGGAAGATCAAATGAAGATCAAGTACCCGCACCTGTTCTCTGCGCAACCTACTTCGAGATAAATTTCGGGACGAAATTTCTTAAAGTAGGGGAGACTGTGACATCTGCCCCGATCCGACCCGACCCAGGTACCCGTTTCCCTTATCCGATCTCTTTCTTTTATGATTTAATATTTATTTATACTAATATTTTACTTTTAATAATAATAATATATTTTTCCTTCCCGCCTCTCTCTCTCTTTCTTTCCGCCTTCCTTTTCTCTTGTCGCCGTCCCGCCCTCCTGTTTAACCCCTCTGCCTTGTTTCCCTCTTTTTCTCCTAACTCTCCTTGTCCTGTGTTTCTTCCCGCCTAAGGTTGTCTGCGCAGCTCCACGCGCTAGACTCCTTACAAGGAAGCCTGCGTGATGACCAGCTGTTCCAGCGATACGCGAGACGAACTCTTCTCGCAGCGCGCTAAGAATTGTAATCCTTCTCGCAGCGCGCTAAGAACGGTAGTTCTTCCCGCGACGCGCTAAGGAATTGTAGTTCTTCTCGCAGCGCGCTAAGAATCGTAGTTCATCCCTCGACGCGCGAAGAATTATAGTTCTTCCCGCGGCGCGCTAGGAATTGTAGTTCCTCCCGCGGCGCGCTAAGAAATGTGATTCTTCCCGCGGCGCGCTAAGAAATGTGATTCTTCCCGCGGCGCGCCTTAGCCTTCTCGCGCGCAGCTTTCTCGCGCTAGACTTATCTTTTCTTCTGTTTTATCCAGCCTGTTTGCTTTTGTGTTGTCTTATCTTCTGTGCTGTTGACCTGACCTATTTTATGTCTGAAAAGTTACTTTCGGCGCAGCATGCGCACCAACCCCATTGGTTGGTAGAAAAAGTGACTGACATTATCTTTTGAGATCTGCTTTTCCCATGCTTGACCAGTACCTTTATCTGACCCTCCCATGCCTGTTTACTGTTACCTATCAGCTTTTCCTTTGTCCCCTGCAACTGCCATATCTTTTGATATCTTTTGCTTTTGGAATCTTTTGCTTTTTGAGATCTTTTCCCCTTTTCTAGGGATTGTGTTCCCTAGGGTTTCCCTATAAATAATAATGTTAATTTCCTAACACATTGCACACAAACACTTAATTTAACCTCCTCCTTGCTCTCTCTGCCGCCTCCCTCTCTGCCTCCGTCTTCCTCCCTGTTCTGCCCTGCTTTTCCGGTAATATATATTATATATAATAATTTACTTATTAATTATGCTAACTTATATTCAAGACTTAAAACCAATCGTTAAAACAATAATATTTAATTATAGGTTAACTTGTGCTTGTTTAAAGTTGGTCCTTGCTTTATCTTACACCGCACCGTTTATCAAGTGAGTAATCTCGTACCTAATCCCTTTTTATTTTTTTAATGTTTTGGGATGTTCATGTGTTCATACAAACTTAGAGTCTTAAACTTGTTTATGAACTTTAGTCGCGCAGTATCCCATGTGTTGAGGACGTTTACTTGGCTGTTTATTTGTATGTGTGTATCATTAACCGCTTTGTTCGGCCTATTCCGAAGTTTTCATGGATCCATTGGATGAACACGGGAGACCTATCATTTACGGTTTTCTTTGTTTTACACTTGCACAGATGTTTTCTCGTTTTTGTGCTCATTTGGGAGCACGGATTGAACTATGAACTATGATCTATTTAGGCTTGATCACAATCTGATTACACCCTTGTTAAACACCAGACATACACGTGTTGCGCGCAGATTTATTGTTATCTATGTATTGTATTAAACTTGATTTCTCACCAACACGCAAGTGTTTGACGTTTTATTTTAACACATGTTCAGGTTTGCTGTAGCTACATTTGGAGCTTGTGGACACGTAGGACGTTTTTACTTTTGGACCTAGATTAAAATGTATCAAGACAAGTTATTATTGTTCGAATATTTTGTCTTATAATATATTGATTTATGTTGAATTATGTTATCTTGTGTTTACGTTGCGCGTGCGCGAATGAATATATTTATTAAATATTGACACCCAATAGTGTCACGAGTAATGAAACAATATGTGGCGCCCGATGTATAATCCGCCTTTGGTCGGGGTGTTACAGATTGGTATCAAAGCCACTCTTGTGCCGTTCGGGATGTTGGGACACGCCTCATCGAGGACGATGAGTCCAAAGGGGGGTTTTCTGTAACACCCTTGGCAAACACAACATCGTCCCACTCTTAGGCTATCCCACATCGGCCGTGGACAAGAGAGATCACTGGTTCATAAGTAATGTCCTGCCTCTTCAATCACCAACGCGTTTTGGCAACCAAAAATAAATCCGTGAGCTCTTCGTGGGCAGAGCGGACAATATTGGTGGTGCAAGGGGTCGGATGTTACAGTTGTGTGATGAACTATAACCACCTGAAGTTGTTAGAATTGGTATTTGAGAAATCGAAGTCAATCCTAATCTTTCTACTTTACGAAACTACTTGCCAACTTAAATTGACATCATTGAGATGGCATGACATTAGGAAAGGGTGGATTTTAAAATGCGCATGCTATCTCCTTAGTGCCAAAGATGCTCACTTAAGGTTTAAGGAGCTATCTATCATATATTACTATGTCAAGTTTATCACATGTCCAAATATTAATTATCAATGTTAAAATGGAGTGGATTCTTGATCTTAGATGGTAACCTTCGCATAATTGAACAACTCGTTTAGAATTTCTTGTCTTGGTCACCTATATATTATAAAAAGTTCAAAAATTAACCCCAAAATGATTAAAACCTCTGATTAAAGTAAAACAACGATCTATCATTAGAAACATTTGTGTCCACGGATCGATACTTGGTTCTTACCAATACTATTCTACATATACGATAGGTACACTTGCCTATTTTATGTGTGCTTAGTCTTTGTAGAAATCACTTTTATAAATTTAAAACACGATCTTGTGCAAAAGCAAATCATTCAATCCTTCTATATTTTATACCACACGCACGCATCAAGTTTTTGAGGCCGTTGCCGGGGACACGGTACATTTCTAAGAACGATCCAAGTTTTAATTTAATCATTGTCTATAATTGTTCAATTGTTTTTTTTTTTACTTTTATTTTATTTTACCTTTAATTATTTTCTTTTTACTAAATATTAAAATATATAATTTTACGGCTAGCCTACATTTTACCTTCATTTACCTTACTCTAGCTTAATTAACTTGGACCTTAGCTAGTTTAGAATAGCTTAGTCTAATTCGTAGTTTAACTTAGACTAACCTTTAGTTTAACTTTAGCTAACTTTTACTCTAGTGTTTACTTTTGATTTAGTCCCATGTATGTCCTATACTTTTGAGCCTGAGCTTGTTTCTTCAATTTCTGAATCGGAACAACTCTTTCGTCGACGAACTCGTAAACGGACTACAGAAACCACCGAAGCAATCAAAGACGAATCAGTAGACACCACCACATCAGGAGAAAATCAAACTGAAGAAATGATGGCGGCCCAGAATAATGAGCCGAACATGAACCAATATGCCAAGCCAACTCTCGAAGGCTATGGCAATGGAGTGGCTCCACCCGAAATCACCGAAAATTTTGAAATCAAATCAAGAACCATTCACATGGTGGAAAATTCAGTTCAATTTCATGGTATCCTCGACGAAGACCCTCTTTCTCACATATCTCGATTCCTACGAATCTTCGGAACCTTTAAAATCCAGAACTGCTCAGACGATTAAATCAAACCAAACTTTTTCCTTTCTCTCTCAGGGGCCAAGCCCTAGTTGAACAGTTTCTCCTCAAATATTTTCCGCCCGATAAAACTGCCAAATACCGAGCCAGCATTACCGGATTCCGGACCGATGATGATGAGTCGTTACACGCAGCATGGGAAAGATACAAAATTCTTCTAAGAAGATGTCCACATCATGGACTGAGCGTATGGTTACAAGTTCAAACTTTCTTTGATGCACAATCCAGTCAAAACAAACAGGCCATTGACCAGATCGCTGGTGGAGACCTGGGATCCAAATCACCTAATGAAGCGTTTGAAGTCCTAGAGAAGGCCGCAAAGAAGAGTTTCGCGTACAACCCACCAAGATCTACACCTACCCATAAAGGAATACACCACGTTGATTCCAACACTCTTTTCACAACACAGCTTGAAGCCCTTTTCTAAAAAATTCGAACAACTTCAAGCTGAGCTATTAAAAACCAGACTCTCCTGTGACACTTGTGGAGGAAATCATAAGACAAGTGACTGTAAACAAGCCATCATGGCCATGGAAGAAGTCGATTTAATCACTTGACAGAATAACGCTTTCAGCAACAACTACAATCCAGGATGGAGAAACCACCCGAATTTCAGCTGGAAAGACGGAGGTAACACTCAACCTTTACCCGGATTCAAAAAAAGACTGATGAATCAACCCTTCCAGCCTAAACCCCAATTTCAAGATCAGAGTTCTAGTAGCCATCAAAACCCAAGCTACTCTAAGATCGAAGAAATGCTAATCCAACTGATGACCAAAACAAATGAAGCATAGAAGAAGGCCGACTCAAGAGCTGTTGATACAGCGGAGTATTATTAAAACATGAAGCCGATCTCAAAAGTCAACAAGCATCACTTCAGAACCTAGAAACCCAAATAGGACAAATTGCCCGACAATTATCCGAAAGACCACCTGGCACTCTTCCAAGCAACACAATCACCAACCCGAATGCAACAGCTAACGCCGTTATACTCAGGAGCGGTACGACCACTGTTGTCTCACCAACTTCAGAACCATTTATGGAGAAGAAGTCTCCTGATGAAACACAGGAGAGGCTGACCCCAACAAGCACAGTACAACCCAAGGAGCCAGTCTGAACTTATGGTCCACCTATTCCATACCCCGGACGACTGAAGCAGGAGCGATTGGAAGCTCAGTATGGGAAGTTTCTAGAACTCTTTAAGCAACTCCATATCAACACTCCTTTTGTCGAGGCTATTGCTCAGATGCCAAAATATGCCAAGTTTCTCAAAGAAGTGCTGACAAACAAAAGGAAGCTGGAGGAGCTCTCGCATGTCACCCTAAGTGAAGAATGTTCAGCTGTCCTCCAAAGTAAGCTACCGACAAAGATGACCGATCCAGGGAGTTTTACTATCCCTTGTCTCATAGGAAATTTGTCTGTTAGCAATGCCCTGGCTAAGCACGGGACCCGCTGGGGTTTTCGACTATGATAGACTTTTTAAATCTTTTAACATGCCTTACTTGGATTGTGCAGAAGTAGATGAAAGAATAGCTTCGAAGATGCTTTATGATGAGGAAGACAATGTTGTGCAAAGACCGTTGTACGATGAATGTCAGCCTTCCTCGTCAAATGCTGTCGATACCTCTGCTGTCTCTACTGAAGAGGAATTCTTCAATCCTTTTCACTCTCAACAACAATCACCCATTGATGAGCTACCTTCGAACCTGGAAGACAAACTGCAAGTCAGTGTGGTTCCGACTACGAGAGTTCACAAAAATCACCCTTTGGAGAATGTGATAGGTGATCTGTCCGACGGTGTACAAACAAGACAAAGCTTGAATGAGCACATCTGTATTTACACAAGCATTAAAGATACAGGAATCATAAACGAATGCTTGTACACCTGCTTCATCAGCCAGATTGAACCAAAGAACTATCAAATGGCTCTCAAGGACAGCTCGTGGGCCGAAGCCATGCAAGAAGAATTAGCCCAGTTTAAGAAGATGGAGGTATGGAACTTGGTTGCAAAACCGAAGAATGTGCATGCGATTGGCACAAAATGGGTTTTAAAATGCAAGAGAGATGAGAAAGGGATTATTATCAGGAACAAGGCGAGGCTGGTTGTAAAAGGTTTTAATCAGCAAGAGGGGATCTTTTACAATGAGGTGTTCACTCCTGTGGCAAGATTGGAAGCCATTCGATTGTTTTTGGCATTTGCTGCACATAAGGATATGAAGGTATTTCAGTTAAACGTGAAGAGTGCGTTCCTTAACGGTAAAGTCGATGAGGTTGTGTACGTTGAGCAACCCCCGGGTTTTCCTGACCCAGACTTTCCTGATCACGTATACAAGCTAAGTAAAGCACTGTATGGACTACATCAGGCCCCTCGTGCCTGGTACTCAACACTATCCGACTACTTGCTTGAGAATGAGTTTGAAAGAGGAAAGATAGCACATTGTTCTTCAAGAGAAAAGGGAGCGACTTTCTACTGGTGCAAGTCTACGTGGACGACATCATCTTTGCTGCATCAAAAGTCGCCATGTGTCAGGAGTTTGAGGCCGTCATGAATAAGAGATTTGAAATGAGTGCTATGGGTGAACTAACTTTCTTTTTAGGACTGCAGGTTGATCAGAAGAAAGATGGGATGTTCATTCATCAGACTAAGTATGTCCATGATGTTCTCAAACGCTTCAAGATGGAGGACAGCACTCCATTTGATACTCCAGTCTGCGTCAACCATAAATTGGGTGCTGATTCAGACAACGATGCAGACGTGGACCCAACCCAATATCGGGCAATAATAGGTTCTTTAATGTACTTAACTGCTTCTAGACCTGATATTATGTTTGCTGTTTGTCTTGTGCACGCTTTCAGGCAAACCCAAAGGAATCTCACTTGAAGGGTGCGAAGAGAATATTGCGCTATCTCAAAGGCAAACCTAAGCTGGGGTTGTGGTACACGAGAGGAGGAGACTTGGAGTTGGTCGCCTACACGGATTCTGATTATGGAGGGTGCAATCAGAGTCGGAAGTCAACAACAGGTGGATGTCAGTTTCTTGGAGGCAGATTAGTGTCATGGCAATGCAAGAAGCAGACCTCAGTCGCCATTTCAACCTGTGAAGCAGAATACATGGCAGCATCCAACTGTTGCTCCCAGGTTCTTTGGATTCAACAACAGTTGCGCGATTATGGTCTGAATTTCACTCATACTCCTATTTGCATTGATAATACTGCTGCTATCTCAGTAACTAACAATCCCATAAAGCATAGCAAAACTAAACATATTGACATCCGTCATCATTTTATACGGGATTGTGCTGAGAAGAAATTGATTGTGCTCGAAAAGGTTTATACGCTAGATAATTTCGCAGATTTGTTCACTAAAGCGTTTGACAAAAATCGTTTTCAAAACCTTGTTGAGCTGAATGGGATGATCAATCCCGAGTAACCGTGTTTTTGTCTTTACTTAAAAAAAAAAAAAAAAAAAAAAAACGTCACTATCGCTTAGAATTATGTCGGTTGCCTCAGTTTGAATGACATATCTTCGGATATGTTTGGTCCTCATTTCTACTTGTAGAATATGAGGATAGCCATTAACCAGATGACTGAAAGTGACCGGGGCGGTTTATGATGTGTTTTTATTCTGTCGCTGAAAAT
Organism: Bidens hawaiensis; assembly: GCF_021521415.1. Classification (NCBI taxonomy): domain Eukaryota; kingdom Viridiplantae; phylum Streptophyta; class Magnoliopsida; order Asterales; family Asteraceae; genus Bidens; species Bidens hawaiensis. The sequence goes on from NW_027491042.1 coordinate 2,257,233, forward strand.
TAGTCGTTCAAACTTAGTTAGAAGGACACATACTCGTATGTGGTCGGTCCAGCTGATCCATTGGATCTTCAGGATAGCCGTTTACCTGAAAACTTCAATTTGATCGGGGCGATTGAAGTTAAAATTTTTCGGGAAATGAAATTATTTTTCAAGTCTACTACTTCGTAAGAAGTTCCTTTACTATGATTAACAGAAAATTGATCCAACCTTGGAAAGTGATAGATATACTGATTTTGTGTGCTTAACTAGTGAAGTTATAAGGCCTAAAAGACTTTAGAACAGTCATTGTATGTCATGGTAGCTTTTTATGGTGCGTAAAAGTACAAGTGATACTAACTAAATCTACTCGATTTTATGTGGAAACTCCTTATGAGTTGTGCATGTCTCCATATATATCTTTCCGAATGATAGGCAGAAAAGCGATTACCCAGTCATACACGAGCCCGTAAGTGTTCTGATTCCCGTGAAGATAGCGTGTCAAGAAACTGCAGTGATCCAGATTCGGGACTTGCAGTTACTTACTACTCTGAAGTTTGTGTAAATGCTTAAAAAAATGTGTGTTATTGAGACATTCTAGAGTTCATAATGTTAAGACTTCTCAATCAAGATGTAAAAAAGAGAACGGGAAGAAGAGTCTGAAGATCGAAGAGTAATTACTATTTAATCAGACACTACGGGTCGAGGTCAACTCGGGGTGACTTGGGGAAAGCCAAATACGTCTTGAGAATAGATAGGAGGCATCATAATCTCTGAGTTGTTGCCCACTTAAGTTTTGAGCTTAATTGAATCTAACCCGTATCACAGAAACGATGAAAACCATTCTAAGTCATATACCTGCTTACAACCTGTTTCTTTATGTCATAATACAGCTAAACACGGATCTGTGTGACAGTCACTTAATTAGTATGATTCGTGTTCGGATCTTTTCTAAAACATGGTAGTCCCTATCGAGACTGAAATTTGATCCCGTGTACTTTATAGTTAAAATATTTTTCTACTTATGTAGTTGTTGGATTTTATACCTGGTTACTTGGTCTTGATCGTATCATTTAACGCTTTAAAGGTTGTTTTAAAACTTAATTGCAAATTGTTCAAAATATAGGGTTTGTTTTTGAAAATTTTAATATCGGCGAAGTTGTGCCTAACTTCGCCTGCAATAGGCGAAGTTATCCATAACTTCGCCGGTACAACTCTGACCCTATATAAAGGAAATTAAAGGTCAAACTGTTCATTATTTCAAAAAACAAGCGAACTTGTCTTCCTGTAACCCAGCGAACTTAATCAGTAAACCCTAAGCGAACTTATCGTTCGAATCCGATCTGTGTTTTCATTCTCGATTTCAATCCGTGATTAAAGGTGTGTAGGTTTGTAGTGTCGTATAATCATGTTCATTAAGGGTAATCAAAGGTCGTTTCAACCCGATTCACAACCACGTTTATTCGAAACCTAAACACCCGGTTTTCAAACTTACTTTCACGTCGTAGTAATCATCTGAATCGTCTAGATCTTCATAATATCATGTGTTTATCACCGAACATTCTCCAAATCACGTCTATTGAATAGTCTAATCTGTCGCCGTTTCATATTCGGCGAAGTTGCAGTTTAGGCGAAGTTATCCGTAACTTCGCCTGAGGTTCAACTTCGCCTAATAATTAATTAGGTTACAGCATATGAGGCGATGTTGTGGTTAGGCGAAGTTATCATTAACTTCGCCTGGCCCTTTTTACTTAACTGTTATCCGGCGAAGTTCAAGTTGAGGCGAAGTTGTTCCCAACTTCGCCCCATCTCTAACTTCGCCTATACAGAATAAATCACAACTTCGCTCATGGTAACTGGCGAACTTGTGGTTTGCCTTAACGTTTATCTAACTTAGTCTGTTTGATGCAGATATGGCTGCTGTAGCTGGAGCAAGCGGTGCAGGCGGTGATGATGGAGGAGACAACCAAAGACAGTTCTTCCCGGGTCATAACATGTACATAACATTAGACCCGGAGGCGAGCGGAGTTGATGATTTCCGCGAAATCATCACGTTTCTTTTACGCTCGCGTATATTCCACACGATTACCACAACTCTGCCGATATCCTTGCCAAACATTGAAAATTTTGGCAGACCGTGGAATATGACTGTCGCGTCGAGCCCCCGGTGATGCGAGCAACGGTCAACAATCGGATTGTTCAGTTCTCATCTAAATAGATCCGGGCGGCTTTACGGTTTGGAGATGAGACAAGAGATGATCCGACAGACTTTGTAGCTCCTTTCCGAGATGGAGCGTTTCTGAGGATGGGATACTCTGGTCCCTTGGGAGATACTCAGAGAAGGAAGGGGTTCTTACTAGATCAGTGGCGCTTTCTCATGCATGTCATGATCGTGTGCATGTCAGGGAGAAAGGCGGGCACTGATGGCATGGGCGCGACCATGCAGTCGGCGATGACTGCTCTGACTTATAATAAGCGTTACAGCTTTAGTCAGATGGTCTTCTACGAGATAGATCGACAGGGAAGAGCGGTGGCGCGTGAGAGATTTATCATGTATCCAAGATTCCTCCAAATGATCTTGAATCATGTTGCTCCAACGCTACCTCAGCGCCGTCCAATTAGATACGTGGAAATGTGAGCAAACGGATCTTCGCCCAATGCAGATCTTCCAGTGCGAGGAGCAAACCTGAGCTCCGTCCTCGACATACTCCACTTTTTGGGTACTTGATCAACCCGGTGTATGTGCCAGCTAGTGGGGACGAGTTTCGGGACCCGGCACCACAACAGGCAGGAGCACCTCAAGCTATACCTGCTGCTCCTGTTGTGTCACCGGAGGAGAATGTAGACCTTGACGCTGCGTTTGGCGGTCAAGGCTTCTTTGATATGGATCGGGTGGATCCAGAAGAAAATGTACAAGTTTCAAGTGTGAATGTGACTAGGACAGCTACAACGGTGGCTGATTCTGATTCTGAGGATGAGTTGGCTGAAGCGAGACGAATTCTAGTTAACCAAGAACGGGTTCAAGGGAAACGAAAGAGAACTGATGATGACAGCGAGTCAGATTATGAAGAAGAAGTTCATCAGTTGATTCGGAGATCAAGAAGGGAACGGGCAGGTGCAGGTTCGGGAGCCGGTGAGAGCTCAAGGGTGGTACGTTTCACCCCACCCGCACTGTCCGGTTTAACTATTGTTCCCTCATCATTAAAAGTTACAAGGCCAAGCGCCACGGACGTTCCCGTGGTGGCTACCTCATCTGCCTTTGGCCTCGCATCCACTACATTCCAACTATCGGCTCCGGAGATTGTATCGTTGCCACCTCCAACTCTTACTCCAACGGAGGTCATGGCACGATTTATTGAGTCGACGGTTGTGGCCACTGCAGGGTTATCGGTGACGATACCACCTGCGGTTACGTCTATGCCTACTTCTAAGGTCCCGGTTACATCGGAAATCCCTCCTCAGTACACTCAAGATATATCACATCTGAGGTTTGATTTCGATGCAACCTTATCAGACTCTGAATGAATAGCAGCACTTGAACGGGTCGTGGCAGAACAATCAAGGGTGAATCTTATCCAGCCCATGCTATTCAACGCCTCGTGGCAGAGAATCAGATACAGTCGTCCCTGCTGATAGAACATGGCAAAATCATTGATGCTTTGAAGGAGTTCTTGGCATCTCAGCGGGAGACGAGCTGTAAGGGCGATGAGCTGAGGACTAAGAAGCGAAATGACAGAGACGATGATCCCAATGCATTGAAAGGTGCAGGTGGAGAGTTGCCAAGAACTGATCAAGCTCTTGGGACTTCCACAACTCAGGGGGAGTCGACAAGTGCAGCTGGTGGTGATGATGCGGTGGTAGTGGACGTTGAGGAGATGGATGATGAATTTGTAGGTGATGATGATGTATTACCGATGGATGAGATAGAGAAGATTGGTGCAGAGATTGTTATTGAAAATGATATAGAAGAGGGAGAGATGGTAGAGGAGAATGTGGAGCATGAGATTCCAGAAGTCGATAAGGCAGATATGAGTCAAGAGATTGGAAATGATGAGACTGAATGGGAAGAGCAGCCTAGATGGAAAGAAGGCTATGCTCAATGGTTTGTAAAAACGAAGAAACCGGCGGTCCCTACTATGTTTAAGAAGAGTTACAACATTAGAGGCTATGCTGAATAGAGAAAGGGGATTATATGCTGGATATATGATGAGCAGTTGAGGCTCTTTGTGATTAAAAGGTATGATGGTGTTCAATACTTCAAGAGGATGTTGAGATCATTGAATACATTGCCAGAATGTGAAGTGAGAGACTTAGCCAGATTGGGGTTAATCAACAGAAGTGATCATAACATGGCTAGAGTCATTGGAAAGATTGTTTGGAAGGAAAGTATAAAAGAGAAGAAGTTCGAGCTGTTGAAACCACAAAAGGGAAAACTCATTGAAGACAAAGATAGAGGGATGAGAGCAGATGGCAAGCCTTGGATGATTATGAAGTATAAACCGATCCGGTGTCTAAAAGAGGTACCGATGAAACAAATGCCCAAGGATGTGTTGAAAGATCTGAAGTGGTGGTATGTAGATTGTGAGACAGCTAAGCAGTAATGGAGGACGAAGATGAACAAGAGCTGCTGAGAGTCTATGATCCGATGCATCTAGTGAACTTGTCGCAAGCTGATCTGCAGGTGCTGAATGAGAAGAAGATATTTTATATTTCTGCTTGGAAAGACGAAGCGAAGAAATATCAAAGAATTGTATCAGTTTGTGTACGTGAAGGAGTTCATGCTTAAAGATGAAGATACAAGATTGTTGAAGATTACAAGACACGTGTTTGAGGATAAAGATTGAAGCTACTGCCAAGGGGGAGTCTGTTGGTACATGATGTCAATAGTTCAGTATATAGTGTCTGTAATCGAGTCGTTTGGATTTGTATTTTGTGTTAAGCGAAGTTAGCTAACAAGTTCGCTGATATAGGCGAACTTGTTAGATAAGCGAAGTTAGTGACAACTTCGCCTGAACATGTCAGGCGAAGTTGTCGTAGTTATATAGCATTAGGTTACGGCTTGAGTTTCATAAGTTTGAGTTTTTAGTTTACGTGTTTACGAGTCCTGTAATCAGTGATTGATATCACGTGTTTCCGGTTGCAATATACAACGTGTCTTTGCTTATTGTAACGTGTGTTCGATCGTGTTAACTCGTATCGTCTTCTACGCTCGTAACGTCTTACGTAGGGATTCCGCACCTACGTAGAACGAGATATTCCGTGTAGATCCGGCTGGGAACCTACACCAAGATAATAAACACTTATACGCATCATGAAAGCAAAACCAAGTCTTTACTATTAATAAAACGAAACCATAATCAAAGCATAAGTCCAAAGCAAGAATCAAGTCTCAAACATGTTCATCAAACCTAGGTAGACATGAAGTCTAGCCTAGAATCATTATTAAAAACAATCCTAAACAAGTCTTAAAAACAAAGAGGAAAGACATCAAGAATAATGAACAAGGAACGAAAGCTAGAGTGATAAAACCCTTTGCGATTGATCCTCAAACACCCGGATGAAAGCTCTCTCGATCCTCCTTGGTTCCTAGCTTCAAATCACCTTCAAATCCTTGGAAAACCTCTCAAAATCGGCTGCAATTTTGTCTTTATTCGGCTAGGTTTATCACCCTTTATATATTAAACGAGCTGGGCCTTAAAACTTGCAAAACGTGCTGACCAGGAGGCCTAGGCGCCCGGCGAAGGCAAATTGCCTTTTGCCTTAGCGGGTGGCGGCGCCCTTTAGGGGTGAATTCTCATTTTTTGCTATTATTTCTTGTTTATTCATGTTAGGTCCCTTTCTTGAACTCCAAGTAACGATGAGAAACTTCTAGAACTTCTTTTCCTTGACTCCAAAGCCACCATCTACATGAAAACAAATCGAAACTCTAAGTGAACTAATCATGTAGTCATTGACGAGTAAAACGAACAAAACACGAACTTAACCTTCACATAATATGATAGAAAGAATTAAAGCTTAACACTCAAGACACCAAAAGATATAAAACATAATAAATAGATAAAACTTGACTCAAAACCTAAATTAATAAAAGACAAACAAAACTCGAACTTAAACGAACTTAAAACATTAAGTAAACATAACTTTACAAGGGATTCGAGATGTATAAATAGACGTATATCAAATATCCCCACACTTATTCTTTTTTCGTCCCTGAAAAAGTCTAATGCAGTTGGATCAGAATCGGAAAATATAGTCTAACAAACATATAGGTTAAATTTTTAAAGCTTAGAAAAACGCAAAAACCGCGATCACCGATATTGTTGTCCACTTAAACCCATGCCTTAATATTTACCGGGACAAATAAGATCCGACATTAATAGTACTCAATGGTTACACAATTAAGACCCGCTTATTTTCAGCTTTTACCGGAACAGACCACCCCAACTTGACTTAAACCTCAAAATTAGCAGATTTAATACTTTTGTTGCTCTATTTTTTTCATGAATAGTTAAGACGATCAAGGGTGTTATTTATCCACCTAAATTTAAGCATCAAAGTCTACCAAGCAACCATTAGATATGATTAAGGTACAATTAATTTAATAGCTAGTGTTCCCCACAACATGACATACCCCCGTTATCAAGCAATACACTGAACCATTAACATAGGTGAGTATGCAAAATTTCATCTGCAGGGCTTACATGTGGCGTGTCCCTTGTGGTCTGTTTCTTAATGGTAATGAGACGCGAGCAAGGGGACCCCACATGGCTAACAGCGTGGATGATCAAGTCTGTAATGCATTTGTACTTTTGTACTTTTTGTGATCATGTTTAAAGACTTATAGGGTAGAAAACTACAGGTTTGCTCCTTTTTAGCTTAATTTTAAATATTCACAATCCCATTTAGAATTGTGAATACCCAGATGAATAATCGGCATACAGACCCATGGTCTCCGGACCCGGGGCATCCCATCAATACAATATTTAAGGTTATAAAACCATGCGCCAATGATGTGTAAAACACTAAAGCTAACAGTTTAAGATGTATATCACAAGCTGCACGGTATACTCTAACGTTAAACCTACCCAAGCATCATATGATAACGTATTCAATTTTTAAAACTTTTCAAACTTTATAATATTTCCACTTTTCATACCAAGAATTGAGGCTTGAATATGGCTGACCTTTCATTACTTATTTTCTACGGACAAAACGCTTTACCCACAAGAGATTTCCGACCCATTTTATCAAATTGTCCTTTCATTTTCAAGGCTGAGCCTACCGACACATCCCAAGTTAAGTGCGTTTTCTTTTATTTATCTCATATTATTAGTAGTTTGAAAAACCAATTTCCGAATAATATCCTCATCTCCCACTTTAACGCAAAAAAACTAGATTCAAGGGACATTTTTAAACATTTTTCAATTTTTTAAATTTTTTATTTTTTTCATTTTTTTATTCTTTTTTACTTTAAAGCAAAATTAAACTACGACTCAATCTCCTATCCCCACACTTAAATTTTTCATTGTCCTCAATGCAAGGATAAGGACGACTTTAAAAATAAAATAAAATAAAAATAAAATCGGACTACAAAAAACTAAAAAACTAAAAATTAAAAACAGAAAACAGAATAAAAAAAATTAACAAGCTAGATAATGGAAAAGACTTAGCTGGTAATATGCGCATGAAATATGATGCCAAAGTCTCCTTCCATGAATGCCCTCCAACTACGAACGTGCTCAGCAAATGGTAACTCCTTCTCTCACGAACGTAAGAGGCAAAACAAAACAAACATATCTAAAAATGTATCTTATCGTAATGATAGATATTATGCAATTAAAGTACTTCAATCAACCCACAAATATATAAAACATGAATAATCAACAGCAAATAATAATAAAACGTAAAGTATACGGCTCGGCAGCTCCATCCCCACACTTGTTCGTTTCATTATACTCAACCTCGGGGATCTTCTCTCTAGCTCACTCAATCTTCAATCTAGCAAAACTCAAAAACACAAAACAAAGTCGAACTACAAAAACTACGTTAGTGACTCAAAGACAATAAAAACAAAATAAAAATAAAATAAAATATACAAATTCTACACTTGAGTTTTCACTCAAGAGCCCATGTTATGCAAATCACGTGGCAGACCGAGTGGAGCTTCCTCCACCTCGGTAGAACTCCGATGCCCTCAAAGATACCGAATCACGATCCGACCATTCATCAACCTTTGTCTTCTTCTTTTTAACACCACGAACCCTTTCAATCTTTCGCTTACCACCACATCGTTCTCTAACACACTTAACCATTACCCGAGAACTCAAAACATTTCGCTCCTTCCCCACACTTAAACTCACCGAACGGGACTCGTCAAGACTTGGATCCATGCCCGAAATAAATGATTCTATCGAGTAAACTGGATGACATGGATCAATGAGACCGTCTTGACCACTCGGATGCCTCATGGACTTCGCCAAATAAGTGGCACTATCATCACTGGCTCTAAGGGTTATCTTGCCTTCAAACACATCGATGAATGCCCTAGCAGTACGTAAAAATGGATGACCCAAAATAATAGGAACTCTCTCGTCGGCCTCCATATCTAAAACAACAAAATCCGCGGGAAAAACTAAATTATCTACCTTCACGAGCAAATTCTCCACGACACCCCTCGGATACTTAACAGAACGATCGGCTAAAGACAACGTCATACGAGTAGGAGTGAGCTCTCCGAGGCCCAACTTTTCATACAAAGAATATGGCATGAGGTTTATGCTAGCTCCAAGATCGGCCAATGCTTGGCACGTCGTATCACTTCCGAAAAGACATGGAATGGTAAAAACACCGGGGTCGGGTAATTTTTCCGGTACTTTATTAAGAACTACTACAGAACACTCTCCATTCAGCGGTACAGTCGATATGTGACAATCGTCAATTTCAGGTTAACTCCGTTAACTCAACTCCGTCAATTCAAACTTAAAGATCACTGAATCTATAACGCACATCTCATTACATTTAAACTAGGGTTTAAATGACGCTTAACACTTACTACATGTGTAGTCTTTCGGGAATTGCACCGAAACGCAAACGAGTTGACGCAAACGATTAGTGAATAAACGAAAAACGTCAAAACAATAATTATGTGATAATTATGTGTTAGACTTATGTGTTATGTGATAACATGTTATATAACGTTAACTCAATGTGCTAGAATTAGTTAATTAAGCTAGTAAAGTAACATTTGAAAGTTAAGGGACCAAAGTGTATTATATTATTATTATTATTAATATAAACCTAAAACCCTAACTCTCCTCTTCCTTTCTCTCCCAAACCGACGGCAGCCTCTAGACCCCCCCCCCCCCCCCTTGCGATCGGCCTCATACACACACATACAATCAAGATTGTTCAAGTCTGATTGAAGATTAAGGTGCTAGGAAGGTATAAACAACTATCCTATGCATCCTCTATGTTTAATTTTGGTTTTAATGGGTTAATTATAAACCCTAGGTCTGATTTTTATATGTGATGGTGTTCATGTGTCTTGTTTTGATTGAAAGATGTATTGATTGTTGAATTGATAGCTAGTATTGGTGCTATTGCATGTTAATTGTTGTGTCTTTGATTTTGAGATCGAATAAAACCCTAACCATGTATGTATGGTGTAATTGATATGCATGGATAGTGGTTATGGTGTCTAGAGTGTTATATGAAAGGATTATGGTCCATAGATAGTTAATATGTTGAGTTTGGATGCAAACAGTTTCTGGACAGATTGTGTTGTTGATGTTCAATTGACTGTAACGGGGTGTAAATGTGAAAATTGGTTAAGATAATTGATACTACAGTAAACTAGGTTGAGTCTAGTTTCTAAAGAATATAAATTTGCAATTTTTGGACGTGTAAAAGTTAACCTTTATGATTTTACAAAAACGTTGTGCAAAGCTGAGTTGTTAGACCTGCTGTTAGCTTGTTTTGTAAATATTATATCTCATGAACTACGAGACCAATTGGGTTGGTTCCACTTCTGGAAGTTGTCTTGTTGAGTTAGGAACCTAACCCAAGTGGTCTTGCATTTTTTGGATTTTTCATTTAACGGGAATTGCAAATAACTTTCAGTTGCGCATAAATTTTACTGTTATGAGTTTGCTGTGGTAAATTGATCATTATGAGAAATATACATGGAATAAAAATACAACAAAATATGTTCTGGAAACCTAACACATATATGCTTTTGTGATGATTTTTGGTAAATTAATTGAGATGCTATGATTGGTGGAATAGACTAGTTTTACAAGTGGAATTCTGTCGTTAAGAAACTAGTTGCTGAATTTTGTAAAAGTTGCATGAAACATGGTAATTGCTAATTAATTGTTGTGTTTTGACCAAATTGCCCTTGAGGGGAATGATTGCTAATTAATTGTCGTGTTTTGACCAAATTGTCCTTGCGGGGAATAATTGCTAGTTAATTGTTATGTGTTGACCAAATTGCCCTCACGGGGAGTAATTGCTAGTGATGTACATTATTAATACATGACACGTAAATAGTTGCTCACAGATGTAATGTATCACAAATGTACTTGTTAAAGTCACACACGATTCACAAACGAAACACGAAACACATTGTGTGCATAGGTATTATGTGCCGGGTCTAGAGACTCGATAATAGTTCCGACACTTAGAAAAAATCTCTTTGTTGTTTTAGAACGCTAGAGAGAGTTTTTCTGTGACGCGCATCATTTGGTGATTTATTTTGGGAATTCTTCGCAAACAGTGAGTTCACTTACCCCTTTTTAAACTGTTTTCAAACGCTTTTCACTTGGAGGAGATAACATACTCCGAAAACGCATTTAAGATTTTGTTAATATAGATTATATATCACTTGTAAAGACTAAGTGGCAAACGCAATAACTAAAGTCCTTCATTCACATCGAACCGTTTAATATTGGATAATAGCGAGTCATTGTTGAGTAGTACTACTGGGTTTGACAAACCCCACCTAACGCTAAACTCGACTGGAGGTCGAGTGGGTGTAATCTTGGCTAAACACATACCATGGTCGGGATAGACCTGGTGGCAAGGCAAATGATAAACAGTCAGCTTCGGTGTCGAACACTTAGTAATACTTGTTTTATAGGCTAGCTACCTATAGATATGTAATTGACATAACACTATCAGGTAACGCAAAACGCTGAACGCAAAACGCTGAACGCAAACGCTAAACGCTTTATTTTATATAAACTTGTGAACTCACCAACCCCGTGTTGACACTTTTAGTATGTTATTCTCAGGTAGCCGAGGCGGGCGCGCGGTATAGGATCATGCATGGTTTTTGAACATTCTGATATGCAAACATGTTTTAACTATTATTACTTGGGTTTTTAAGTCGTCCTGCGTAACGCAACTTTTGTCTTTTGGTTTTTATGCTTCCGCACTTAATTTCATTCAAACGTTTTTATGGTTTGATTATAACTGATAATTCCGATCCTGTTAGTTCACACCCTCTGACGGTAAAACTCCGTTAGTGGAATTTGAGGATGTGACACGATAGCTCCTCCAACTTATCCTTTCTTTTAAGAATATCTTTCAAAAACTTGGCGTACTTAGGCATATGCTGGAGGACTTCGACGAATGGGAGGTTGACATTTAATTGGCTAAATATATTGAGAAAATGCCCGTAATCCTTCGTATACTGTTGATGCTTTAGACGAGCGGGATACGGGACATAGGCAGGGTTAATGATGTGTGGTGGTGGCCGAACTCCAACCGGCTTCCTCTCGGCGTTTTTCTCAACTTGCGGCTCTATAATTGGTGTTGTACTTTGTGACTTACCCGGAGCCTCAATTTCTATCTCTTCATCTATCAACTCATCTTCCCCATCTTTCTCCACTTCTCTACTAACTACCTCCGGACCGAAAACCCTACCGCTACGAGTGGAGATGGCTTTCAATTGAGCAGCCGGATTAGTTTGAGGAATACCCGAAAACTGACCTGGGGGCCTTTCTTCTAAACGACGAGCAATATCACCAACAGTTCTTTAAATATCGCGAATAGAAGATTGTTGGTTTTTGAAGAGTAAGTCATGCTCGGCAAACTTTTTCTGTGTTGCTTGGTCTCTCTCCAAGATTAGCTTCATCATCTCTTCCAAACGCCCAATTCTACCGTTCAAATCCTGCACATTATTTTGAACATTAGTTTTATTGGTATTATTATCATTAAAATACTGACCTTATGCTGGAGCATAAGAATTTTGAAATCCGGGTGGTGCGCCTGACGGGCGCCAGTTGGAACTATTCTGATTCGGGTTTTTGTAGGTGTTCCAATTCTGATTATTGTTGCTGTAATTATTGGGAAACCTATTCTGACCAGCGACAAAATCGACCTGATGATTCATCATCGGGCACTCCAAAGTACCATGTCCACCCCTACAAAACTCACACCAGTCCACCTTTGCTTTCAGCTCCTTAACCTCTCGAGTTAGTGATTCCAAAGCAGCTGCCACACTAGTATCCAGATTAACCTGGTGTACACCTCGAGCGGATGAAGATGTACTGCTAACGGGATTGGAATTCCAGCGATGTGGCACTTTGGCATGGTCCGATTGAGCGAAGCTCTCAAACATCTCGTTACACTCGGCGACAATCTTCCTAGCCAGTAGACTTCCTCTCGCGGCCGTGTCGAACCGAACCTGGGTTTCGTAGTTCAACCCATTGTATAATTTCTCCACGAGAGCCCATGGTGTGAGACCATTCTGTGAGCATCGAGACAACAAGATCTGAAAACGCTCCCAAGCATGACAATATTGCTCATCCGGCTCCATGTGAAACGAGTGAATCTGATCGCGAAGAACAGCCGCTTTAGCCGGTGGGAAGTATCTCTTGATAAATGCAGAACGTAGTGCTTCCCAAGTGGTGAACGTGCCAGGTGGCTGCGTTTCAAGCCAAATAGCAGCTTTACCTGTAAGTGAAAAAGGAAAAAGATGTAAGAAAATTGCATCTTCAGTAGCACCTTGCAATTTAAAAGTTTTCAAAACGCGGTAAAGTAGGTTAATATGAGCCGGCGCATCCTCGTCATTATTCCCATGAAACTGATTAGTTTGAACGATGTTGTTCATGACGTATGACGGAATCTGCAACGAGTTGGGATTTTCGATCGCGGGGACAACGATGCATGATTGGTTTCCGGTTAAGCCATCGAAGGCTTGAGCAGCAATTCTTCTGTCGTCGGCCATTGGGATGTTTGGTTGACTTTTCGGACTTTCTGGTGGTGAACTGAGAGGAGATGATTTTTGTGACGAACTAGCCTCGGACTTCAACGGAGAAAATCCAAGATTATCTAGCGGCGGTCCTTGCGAACGAAGATGTGGCATAAACCTAAAAAACGCAAAAGACCAAGTGAGCATACTCGAATACTTAAAAATAACTAAAATAAACTAAAACTTAAATTAGACTCCTACGACTCAAACAAAAATAAAACAAATAGCACTTATGTAGAAATCAAGTCCAATTAACGCAAATAACGCAATTGCCAAGAGTCCCCGGCAACGGCGCCAAAAACTTGATATGCTAAAAATAGTCAATAAATATTAACTAAATTAAACAAGTAATAAAAACAAGACCTAAGATTCAACTAAACAAAACACGGCAAGTGAACCGGTCAATTGTACGAAGCTAAGTAAGTCCGGAATATCGAACCCACAGGACTCTATAAATTACGTTAATTAACTAATTAGACTCGACTTACGACACGACTATTTATTATTAATGTTTTAAGGGGGATTTTTAAAATAATATTAAACTAAGAAAGTAAATAAACAAGCAAACGAGAAACAAGCAACCAAACACGAGATTGGAACCAATAAGAGAAGGAATCTACCTAGGTAAGAATCCCATGCATCAACAATCATCAAGCAATGGACAAATAACATGATTATGGAAACTGATTTCTAAACATATTCATCTAACAACACACTAAAGACCTTTGACTGAATCAAATGAAATCCCAAAGAACAATTATTAGATTATTAAGCAATCAGTATTATTGATTTCCGCAAAGTCATCAATTAGGGTTAATTAATAGTATCTTAGGCAAGCAATCTTACGAAACACTAAACCCTAGATAACTCGATAAGCTAACATGACATCATAAACATGGATCAACACAATAAGCAAGAATATTGTCACTAACTATCCTAGCATGAAATTGACCAAGACACATGAACAACTCCTCACCTTACAGCTATTGGAATTTAGCAAAACATTTAAAACCCTAACCAACTATCAACAAGCTTCTATGATCTAATAGGCCTATTCAACCATAATAATCAAAACACTAAGTAAAGATTAAACATGAACCCTAAGATCTAAAGAACACAATCAATAGAAAGCAAGATCCATGTGAAGCAATAGTTAATAATCAACCAAGATAATAAACACTTATACGCATCATGAAAGCAAAACCAAGTCTTTACTATTAATAAAACGAAACCATAATCAAAGCATAAGTCCAAAGCAAGAATCAAGTCTCAAACATGTTCATCAAACCTAGGTAGACATGAAGTCTAGCCTAGAATCATTATTAAAAACAATCCTAAACAAGTCTTAAAAACAAAGAGGAAAGACATCAAGAATAATGAACAAGGAACGAAAGCTAGAGTGATAAAATCCTTTGCGATTGATCCTCGAACACCCGGATGAAAGCTCTCTCAATCCTCCTTGGTTCCTAGCTTCAAATCACCTTCAAATCCTTGGAAAACCTCTCAAAATCGGCTGCAATTTTGTCTTTATTCGGCTAGGTTTATCACCCTTTATATATTAAACGAGTTGGGCCTTAAAACTTGCAAAACGTGCTGACCAGGAGGCCTAGGCGCCCGGCGAAGGCAAATTGCCTTTTGCCTTAGCGGGTGGCGGCGCCCTTTAGGGGTGAATTTTCATTTTTTGCTATTATTTCTTGTTTATTCATGTTAGGTCCCTTTCTTGAACTCCAAGTAACGATGAGAAACTTCTAGAACTTCTTTTCCTTGACTCCAAAGCCACCATCTACATGAAAAAAAATTGAAACTCTAAGTGAACTAATCATGTAGTCATTGACAAGTAAAACGAACAAAACACGAACTTAACCTTCACATGATATGATAGAAAGAATTAAAGCTTAACACTCAAGACACCAAAAGATATAAAACATAATAAATAGATAAAACTTGACTCAAAACCTAAATTAATAAAAGACAAACAAAACTCGAACTTAAACGAACTTAAAACATTAAGTAAACATAACTTTACAAGGGATTCGAGATGTATAAATAGACGTATATCAGTTAAGCTTCATGCTAGTTGACCTTAGAGTTTTGAAGGTCTCTTCGATATCTTTTAACATGGTTCCTTCCGTCTTGCTCTTGATGACCAAATCGTCCATGTAGACTTCCAAATTTCTTCCAATTTGAGGTTTGAACTCTTTGTCCATCAGTCTTTGGTAAGTGGACCCGGCGTTCTTGAGACCAAATGGCATCATTTTATAATAATATGTTCCGCTATTTGTTCTTAACGCTGTTTTGTCTTGGTCTTTTTCCGCCATGTGGATCTGGTGATACCCTTTGTAAGCGTCTAAAAAGCATTTGAACTGAAAGGGTACCAGTGCGTCAACTTTAAGGTCGATCTCTGGCAGCGGGTAACAGTCTTTTGGACGCGCCTTGTTGAGGTCTTTGAAGTCAATGCACATGCGCCATTGGCCATTTGCTTTGGGTACCATTACTGGGTTGGCTACCCATGTTTGGTACTGAATTTCTCTGATTATACCCGCATCAATTAATTGCTGAACTTGTTCATCACAGGCTTTTGCATGTTCTGGTCCCATCTTTCTTCGTTTTTGTACTACCGGAACAAAGGTTGGGTTAACCTTTAAATCGTGTTCCGCTTTGGTTCTTGGGACTCCCGTCATATCCGCCAATTCTTTTCCCAAGCTTTTTTCCATTCGCGCTTATCTTTTGGCCGCGGTCATAACATCGTCCCATGGTTGAATCTAGTGATGAAATCTTCTAGGGTTTCGTTGTCTTTTCTAACGACATTCAAAATGTCTGCTGGGTCACTAATGTGTCGCCGTTGCTGGCTGAACTGCTGAATGAACTTTTTTGTTAGGTCTTCCCAGCTTGTAATTTGGCCATCTGGCAATCTTTCAAACCATGCTCTAGCGGCTCCCAGTAGGGTTAGCGTAAAGATGTGGCACCATAACGGTATGGTCCACCCTGATACTAATCCCGCAGCCGTGAAGGTTTGCAGGTGATCGTCTGGATCTGAGATACCATCATATTGGCCCATTGTTGGCGGGATTTTGCGATTTTCTGGTATCTCTGATTCTCCTATTCTTGTTACAAACTTTGATTTTCCCGCCGATGTTGTTGGCCGGTATGGTTTGAAGAAATAAACTGCCGCTTCTGGGTGGTATTTTACTAATTTTTTAATGCCTGGCCCTTTCCAGCTCTCTTCATAGTCTGGGTCATCTAGGCGTGAGTCTGCCTTTAGATTCGACTGCTGTGACTTGTCTCCTGCCTTGCTGGTTTGCTTAGCAGGAGATGTTTTGGCGAAAGGCGTTTTCACACAAGCCGGTGTTGAGTTTTCTTCAGATTCTTCCTCTTCGCTGCTACTAGAAGCTGTATCAAACAGTGATCTAGGTTTCACAACGGACGCCATTTTTTCTTGTACTTTGTCTCTTAGCTTTTGTTGTTCCGCCTCTAGCCACGCCATGATGTCTGGCGGCATGGTTGTTTTGGAACGAGTCTTTGTTTTTTGTTTATCCGTGACAGTAGGGTGAACGGTGGAGGTGTTTAGATGACCTCCTCCTGTATCCTCTACGTCCAGATTTTCAATGTTTCCCTCTAGGTTGGCTTTTTAGCCAACCTCCTTTGGTGTAGTCTTGCCACTCATCTGAGTCAAGAACGGAGTGAGTTACTGTTCTAGCTATATGCACCAATGGCACCAATAAAGAAACACGAATCCACCCCTCAAGGTCTAACACGTTAGTCCAAGGGTAATGGTTAAGTATTCTACACGATGGGTTATAAAACCTTCTTGGCGCAGACAAGTGTAACCTGCAAAACAGAACACCGTGAGCTCGTTACGGGGAATGGGGGGGATTCTCTCGTAACCACCCTCCGGCGTGAGAATCAGTACTTGATAGTTTGAAGTAGTATAACTTGATAGTGATAGTAGGAGAAAGTATATCCTTTTTTGGAGGTTGACTGGTATTTATAGCCGAAAGAGAGAGAGTGTGACCAACCACCTTGTCAGGTTTTCCACCAATAATATTCTCCATTCATGCGGTTTGTGGTGGTTGGTGAAAGTTGGTGGGCATCATGGCCTTTTGACAAGGACGTGGTTGTACTGTTTGTACCGTCCTTTATGTGTTGTCCAATCCCCATTGGTTTGGTGTTTATCCCTATGTGTATTACCATCTTTTTGTCCCATGCTGGTGGGACCTTTGTATTACCATTCCCTAGGTGTCAGGAAAAGTAATATTGGACTACACTCTTCGCGCCATGCACTACGCCTGGCGTTAGTGATTCCCTGGCGCCTAGTGTTCCGCCCAGCGTATACAGTTAGTGATACTTTGTCAAATGGTGGGTTTCATACCCTACCTCTA
Source organism: Bidens hawaiensis (assembly GCF_021521415.1). Classification (NCBI taxonomy): domain Eukaryota; kingdom Viridiplantae; phylum Streptophyta; class Magnoliopsida; order Asterales; family Asteraceae; genus Bidens; species Bidens hawaiensis. The sequence continues at coordinate 2,274,843 of NW_027491042.1, forward strand.
CATGGGTCAACAGGAAGCCTCCTTCAAGTCACCCGCGAGATATATGAATCAACCCGCGTGAACCTTTAAAGGAATAACATTCTCACATCATGCGGAAGCACCCAGGCACCCTCATATGTCATCCGCATGGTAGCACCTCCACCCGCCAAAGTGACCGGGAGGCAATGCCAACATGACAGCTGTAATTAACTAATTACCTTCTAAAAGAAATAACACGATTGTTACTTGGAAAATGCGTGACCTACTAACCAATAAAGGGAGGACACCTGATCAGGTTGTTATAACCGTGCACATGGCCAGAGATTGATCCGTCCTATCATAGAATAACACGTGTCTGGGTTGTTATACCCATGCACATGCAACGTATAGCCCAACCTATCATATGAGGACACGTGTCCAGACGGTTACGGGAGCATCTTCTAGAATGGGGCAGCTGGCCCAATCATATTCCCCACATCCTTCGGCTATAAATACCCTCTTGATCCTCATGAGGTATTCATTCACTCCCCACTATCTACTCTCAATATTCAAGTACTTTCTCTACATCAGAACTATACTTATTCTCACGCCGGAGGGTGATTACGGAAAGACCCCCCTCTTGTCCTTCCTATAACGAGCTCACGGTGTCTGTTTTGCAGGTTCCGATCACTGGACTTTGGGAAGTTGTGCTCATATCGTAAGTTGGCTATTATCTGTATCCTACCCTGTAGACTCATTGGATCTAGGACCCGTCAAAAGGGTTAGATCCGTGTTTCTTCGAATACTTAATGATGAAACATTTGTATGGTTGGCTCTATTTAGATATGTTTTTGATGTGCTTAAACTCATGTGGTTTTCTATTTTCTTGTCATTCACCATCACGTTTATTTTGTTTGTGACATCCCACCATGGTCCACTTTCATAAAGTTTTAGTATAACATTTACTTGGTTGTGTGTTTTTTTATGATCTTATGGTTCGCTCGACTTTAGATGTTTTTTCTATATATTTGTTATCTTGTAAAACTTTAACTTGGTGGTTTAAAAACTAAGACGAACTACTAATAAAATTGGACTTTTAATTATTATAAAAATGTTAATAAAAGCGTAGGATGAATTCAAATTTTTAAAAACTAGTACCAACAATAAGTTGAGTTATTGATTTAATTTTAGCTTATTATTATTAACAATTATGATGTAATGATTTTTTTTTTAAATTCTGTATCGATACTAGATGTCACGCCATTCTTAGTGTCAAATCACATTTTTGGTGATTATAGCAAACTCGCTACTCTAAGATCATCACATTTGAATCTTAGTGTCCGAGTTGCATTGATAGAAATATCGAGTATAATTAAACACACACACGTTGTATGTAATGCTTAATTATATTGTTCAAATCTATAATGTTTTGGGGTTCATATATAAACACAAAATATCAATTTTTTTCCTTTATAAGAAATTAACATATGATTAGAGTTTTAAAAAGTGATGAAGTTTATTATAAAAATTAAAAAGTTGATCAAGTTTATTAACAATCTAAGATATACTTGAATATGCTTAGTTTAGGATCAAGAATCAAACAAATAAACCAATCAAAACTAACGAGTCACATAATTGTTTCGTATAAGTTTCGAATCAAGATGAAAGAAAAGAAACCATATTGTTGAAACTATAATAGATTTAGGAAAAAATTACAAATTTTGTCCTTTTGAAATTATAAAATTATGGATTGGGTCCTTTTTAAAAATGAGTTTCACTTTTTATCCTTTATATGCATATTTCACTCGATTTTTGTCCTTTGTACTAACGACCATCCAATAACCCAGTTATGTTTAAGCATGTGTCATGCATGTGAGGGCAAAAGGGTAATTTCCAACCTTATTATTACAGTATTATTATTATTGTTATTATTATATAAAAAATAAAATCAATATCATATTTTAGAGATTGTGGTCCCCATCATTCTCATCCTCTTCAAATCCTCATCTTCAAAAATCACCATCTTCAACCCTAACTCAACCACTCCGACCACCATTACCACCATTTACAAATGCTACTTACATTGTCACCACCAACACTCTGACCATCTTCAATTAAAACCCTGTTCTTCTTCACTTAGCAGGTACCATCTCGTTTTAAGAAACCCCATTTCAAACCCTTCTTATATACCAAACACAAATCTAAACTATTCAACATCCTCGCGACCTCAGATCCCTACGAAACACCATAATCATATCCTCAAGCAAGTTTCTAGGAGCTAGTAGCCTCCACCTCCACGATTTCACTACTCAAATCGATGTAAGATCTGGAGACATCGGCGTCGCCACTGTCTCCACCACCTGAATGACGTCTCCGGAAGCCACAATGGCCTTTTCTTAGTCGATTCATGCCTTTAACCTAATGTTTGCATATATGTTTCCAACGTCTATGATTGGTGGTTGTTAATGGCATGTAGTGGTGATGGTGTGGTGGTGGGTTAGAGTTAAATGGTGAAAGAAGAAAGGGGCATTTAATGAAAGATAGAAGATCGTGGTCGATGTGGTGGTGGTGTAAGTGGCGGCTGTAGGTGGTGGCAATGATGGTCAAAGTGATGGTGGTGTTGGGTAAGGGTTGAAAGATTGTTTTATTGAGTGATGAAGATGATGACTTGAAGATGATGGTAGGTTGAAGATTGTGTGATGAAGATGATGACTTGAAGATGATGGGAATGACGGGGACCACAATCTCAAAAATGTATTTTACTTTTTAAAATAATAATAATAATAATAAAGGTTGGAAACTACCCTTTTACCCTCACATGCATGGCACATGCTTAAACATAACTGGGTTATTGGATGGTTGTTAGTACAAAGGACAAAAATCGAGTGAAATATGCATATAAAGGATAAAAAGTGAAACTCATTTTCAAGAATGACCCAATTCATAATTTTATAATTTCAAAATGACAAAATTTGTATTTTTTTCTAGATTTAGTCAGAAAGGTAGTAAACATTTGGCCCATTTATATAATTACAATTTCATCTAAATTGTGCATCACAGTGTTGTAACATATGGACCAGTTGTTGTACTTCGTTGTTGCAAGTTTAGACTATCCACTATCACAACCCAAACCAACCCAATCATTTATTAAAAAACTAATTTCTTTCTCTTCCACCTATACAACCCAACCCAATTCAATATTTCATTCACTATCACAACCCAACCTAAACCAATATTTTATTAAAAAAATATGCTTCATTTTTTATCAAATTTATATCAAAATGTTCAATATTTTTTTATAAATAAAACCATGCTGTTACATTTTTTTAAAAAATGTTAAAATTTGTAATTATTATGAAAAAACCAAGTTAGATGTAAAAGTTTGGTTGCAAACTTGGGTTGCTAGAACAACCTAGGTTGCAACCGGTTGTGGACAAAAATAAATTTACAATTATTTAATTAAAATGTTTTTTTGTCATTTTATGCCACCTTGCAACCGGTTGTGAGAAATGGTCACCGTAATGAATAGTCTTAACCTACATAAGTTCGCCACGTTGCCTGCCACCAACCCATGTTTCTTGATACGTGTTGCTTCTCTACCATACCGCACCATGACACTCCACTTCTGTATTTTTATAATTTGATTATGGCTTCTCTGTCCTACAAAACAATCATAGCTCTCTGCATCTCCATCTTAACTATATGAATATCAATCTAACAATTAATCATCTTGATAGGCACCATCGACGACTGATGGTGATTGTTTATGGTGGTGCCAGACCTGCCTTGCCCGTGTTGTTGTCGGGTTCCATTTAGAAACCCTTGGTGACGGTGCATGACGGTGGCGGTGGTGATTGTTTATGGCGGTGACGATGCTTGATTTGGTCTATTTTATCTTAAGAAATAGCTTGGTTGATGTACCTACATTAGTTGTTTGTGGGCGTCTACATGTTTGGTGTTAAAGGTTTCGTATTGTGAAGGGACATATGGGGTCTGTGTTTTGTGTGCATAAGTCTTTTGTAGGTTACATTAATTTAGGGTGTAAGAAATAAATTGAGAGACAACCCAACTTCTCACTTCTTCTAATACAGAGAATTGAACATTTAGCTGATTGATCGTTTTGTAGTGGTCTTATGTGTATGATTGTGTTAGGCATTATAGATCCAAAGGTGCATGCTACTAGAATTATTTTCAGTGTACTAAGAATTGCAAGTAAAACAAGCCCAAAACATCAATAAAAGACATGCTCACTTTCAACATAGTAAGGTACATGGATAAAGCTTGAAAAACATGCATTTGAACATTTGCAGGTCAACCAAAATTTTTTCAGGAAGACATATGAACCAAGATAGAAGTTGCAGATGCTTTGGCACAAAAACTTTTCAAAGCATAAGATTACCCGGTTTCAGCAATGGAGACAACATCGACTTACATATATGGAGGGATCCTACGTGCCTATTTCACACATTTGAAACTTTGGTTTATATTTTTATATAGAAATAGGGTTTTTAGTTAAATCTTCTCTAATAGTTTGTTGATTGCAGGAAGGCGTCAAAAGGTTTTGGCTCAACTAGCTATAGTAAGTGCTACGTTTCAGTCAGGCTTTCGGCTTTTAGTTTGTGTTTCAATTTTCTATCTTAATGCTGTCTCAGTCTTATCTTTATGTGCTTTATGTTTATTTATTTCTCTGTTTGTTACTTGCAGAAAGTTGTGGCAAAAAGATCACTGAATGTGGATAATAGTTATTGTTAACTTTGACAAATGGTAACCAGGTACTATGGAACAAAAGAAGACAAATAATATAACGAGAACAGTGAAATACTTGAATGAAACTTTCATAAAATTGGGATACTAATGTAGGGGTATGGTATTAAACCCGGTTTACAATCCTAAATTTATTATATTTGGTTTGTTTTATTATATGGGCTAATACATTTGTTATTGGGCTGAGGAGGTTTGTGGAGGTAGCCCTAATTGGGCTAGGCCCATTAGGGTATCATGATGGTGGCCATGAGACTCTATATAAGGAGGTCTTCACCTCCTTATCATGGGGTCATGCTCAGTAGGTGCCACCACCAGTTTTTGTGTCTGTGAACAAGAGATCTTCAAGATCATCTTAGCGGTCACCTCCACACCCCCAAAACGCCACTGCAGATCGCGAGCAGCCGGAGGAGAGGATCAGCAGACCAGGATGCGGTTCATTCATCTCGAAATCCGTGGAAGCTCCGTCATGGGTCAGGTCAGATTCCATTTCGTGCTTCGACATTGGCGCCATCCGTGGGACGGCAATGAACCACACTGGCCTCTCTTCTCGACCCTCCGATCCGTTTATCAAAATCTCAGGAAGAACCACCAAGCTTTTGGGGGAAACCCTTAGATCTATGTATTCAGATCTGGAAAATACTTCCAGATCTGGAAGATGCAGGAGGAAACCACCAAGCTTTTGGGGGAAATCCTTAGATCTGTGTTTTCAGATCTGGAAAATACTTCCAGATCTGGAAGAAACAGGAAGAAAAAAACGAGCTTTTGGGGAAAACCCTCAGATCTGGGTTTTCAGATCTGGGTTCGTCCGAGCAGCAGCCACACCTCATATTCATAGGTTTATAAACCCTATCAGATCTGTTGGTTTTACATAAAACCTACCTGATGTGGATATTCAAAACCTTTGGGTCGCGCGCGCGCCCAGGCAATTACTCTGCGCCTCAGCGGGTCGCGCGCGCGCGCCCAGGCATTTACTCTGCGCCACAGCGCGCAGCGCGCGCCCAGGCGATTACTCTGCGCCACAGCGCGCGCGCTCGCGCCCAAGCAATTACTCTGCGCCTCAGCTGGTCGCGCGCCCAGACATGAAGGCAGAGCATGCTCAAGCAATAAGCATGCTCAAGCAATAAGCATGCTCAAGCATCAAGCATGCTCAAGCAGCAAGCATGCTCAAGCATCAAGCATGCTCAAGCAATAAGCATGCTCAAGCAGCAAGCATGCTCAAGCATCAAGCATGCTCAAGCAATAAGCATGCCCAAGCAATAAGCATGCTCAAGCATCAAGCATGCTCAAGCAATAAGCATGCTCAAGCAGCAAGCATGCTCAAGCATCAAGCATGCTCAAGCAATAAACATGCCCAAGCAATAAGCATGCTCAAGCAGCAAGCATGCTCAAGCATCAAGCATGCTCAAGCAATAAGCATGCCCAAGCATCAAGCATGCTCAAGCATGCTCAAGCATCAAGCATGCTCAAGCATCAAGCATGCTCAAGCATCAAGTACGCTCACGCATATCGCATGCTCAAGCGTAACGCATGCTCACACATCACAGATGCTCACGCATTCAAAATCTTTAGATTACGCGTCCCACCGCGTATCAACTTCGGGTTCCGCATGCGCGCTCCCGGCGATCACTTCGCCACAGCAGTTTTGCATTCGCGCCACCGCATACAAGTTTTTGCATACATGTTTCGCACTTCCTTTTATTAATTTGAGCAATATGACAACATTATATTGACATCAAATTAAAAAGAAAGCGAAGTAAAACATACATGCGTGAGCTCCAAGCTCAAACGCGTTGACGAGTCTTAACTCTAAAACGTCAGGGCCTTAGCCCAAAAATATGAGCTTTAGCTCAAACTTAAAGGTTGGGAATCCTCATAATATCCCGTATGGCTACGCGCCAAACTTAAGGGTTGTCCGCGCCATAGGCTGGGAATCCTCACAATTTCCCATACGGCTCCGCGCCATAGGCTGGGAATCCTCACAATTTCCCATACGGCTCCGCGCCATAGGCTGGGAATCCTCACAATTTCCCATACGGCTCCGCGCCATACTTAAAGGTTGGGAATCCTCAATTTCCCATACGGCTCCCCGCCATACTTGAAGGTTGGGAATCCTCATAAACCCGTCGGCCACGCGCCAGCTTTTATTATCATTACTTTCATTGCCCGTAAGACGCCCCGTGCGCAGGTTTCCATTATTATTACAGCCCGTAAGACGCCCCGCGCGCAGGTTTACATTATTATTACAGCCCGTAAGACGCTTCGCGCGCAGGCTACTATTATTATTAACAGCCCGTAAGACGCCCCGCGCGCAGGTTTCCATTATTATTACAGCCCGTAAGACGCTTCGCGCGCAGGCTACTATTATTATTAACAGCCCGTAAGACGCCCCGCGCGCAGGTTTCCATTATTATTACAGCCCGTAAGACGCCCCGCGCGCAGGTTTACATTATTATTACAGCCGTAAGACGCTTCGCGCGCAGGCTACTGTTATTATTACAGCTTGTAAGTCGCCTCACGCGCCAGCTCAGTTATTACTCTTAGCTCGTAAGACGCCTCTCGCGCGCAGGCTTTATTATTTTCAGCTCGTAAGACGCCTCTCGCGCGCAGGCTTTATTATTTTCAGCTCGTAAGACGCCTCTCGCGCGCAGGCTTTATTATTTTCAGCTCGTAAGACGCCTCTCGCGCGCAGGCTTTATTATTTTCAGCTCGTAAGACGCCTCTCGCGCGCAGGCTTTATTATTTTCAGCTCGTAAGACGCCTCTCGCGCGCAGGCTTTATTATTTTCAGCTCGTAAGACGCCTCTCGCGCGCAGGCTTTATTATTTTTAGCTCGTAAGACGCCACTCGCGCGCAGGCTTCATTGCTCAGCTTGTAAGACGCCACTCGCGCGCATGCTTTATTACCCAGCTTGTAAGACGCCTCTCGCGTGCAGGCTTTATTTCTCAGCTCGTAAGACGCCTCTCGCGCGCAGGCTTTATTTCTCAGCTCGTAAGACGCCTCTCGCGCGCAAGCTTTATTATCCTTATAACTCGACACCACCATTATCTTAAGGATCACAACGCGTCACCATCATGGAGAAAATCTCCCAGACTCAAGACAATAAAGATAAGGCCGAATAAAAGGGAAAAACCGCCCTAACACCTTATAAAGTCCAACGCTCCACCTAAGCGCTTGCGCGCCCAGGAGCAACGCTGGACTTGGGGGGGCTTGTAGGGGTATGGTATTAAACCCGGTTTACAATCCTAAATTTATTATATTTGGTTTGTTTTATTATATGGGCTAATACATTTGTTATTGGGCTGAGGAGGTTTGTGGAGGTAGCCCTAATTGGGCTAGGCCCATTAGGGTATCATGATGGTGGCCATGAGACTCTATATAAGGAGGTCTTCACCTCCTTATCATGGGGTCATGCTCAGTAGGTGCCACCACCAGTTTTTGTGTCTGTGAACAAGAGATCTTCAAGATCATCTTAGCGGTCACCTCCACACCCCCAAAACGCCACTGCAGATCGCGAGCAGCCGGAGGAGAGGATCAGCAGACCAGGATGCGGTTCATTCATCTCGAAATCCGTGGAAGCTCCGTCATGGGTCAGGTCAGATTCCATTTCGTGCTTCGACAACTAACAACTAGAAAGTACATAGCTTTAAATAGGGAAAACATAACTGAAAAGCAGGAACTAACTTTTACTACTTCTACCATCTTTATTCAAAGTTCAAAAGCATAAAACCAGGACAACTAATAACCGACTAAAATAAACGTGCAGATTTTCTTTTAACGATCACACAATCTGATGTGGCATTGCTTGGTCAACAAACTCCCTCTCAATGCCATAACTCTTCATTCCGACCTGCACGAGAAACTTCAGCAACTTCGGCTTTGGCAGCCCCTTCGTAAACATATCCGCCACTTGATTATCCGTATCAACATGCACCAGATTAATCTCACCCAATAACACTTTTTCCCGAATGTAATGATAATGGATTTCAATATGCTTCGAACGAGCGTGAAATGTCGGGTTACCTGCTAAACTGATTGCTGACATATTATCACATCTTAGCACTACTTGATCTTCACAGCTTTGCTTCAAATAACTTAAAACTTGCTTCAACCATGTACATTCTTGTGCAGCCATCGCAGCGGACCGATACTCAGCCTCTGTTGTTGATAGTGACACTGTAGGCTGCAGTTTACTGCACCACGACACTGGCTCACTTCCTAGGAAGAAAACATAACCAGTTGTTGAACGCCAAGTACTAAGATCTCCACCATAATCAGCATCACAATATCCAGATAACACAAAATTTTCCTCCTCTTGAACATAACTCCTAACCCGATTGTATGTTTGACATATCGAAGAACTTGACGAATAGCATGAAGGTGTGGGCGTTTAGGGTGCTGCCTAAATCTGCTCAAAACACCCACAGAATACGCCAAATCTGGGCGGGTTAACGTGAGGTAGATCAAGCTTCCTACCATATTCCGGTACAAGGTGACATCGTCTAGTTGCCTCCCTTCATTTTGATGTAACTTTGTGTTGGGATCCATGGGAAAATAGGCTGGTTTAGCATCAAGCATACTAAATCGCTGCAAAAGATCCAACATGTACCTCTTTTGATGCAGCAAGAATCCATTTTCTTCATAACTTAGTTCCAATCCTAAGAACCGCTTGAGTTTCCCCAAATCTTTCATGCGGAAGCGTGTACACAGATTCTCTTTCAGCTGATGTATCTCTGCTTTGTAATCGCCTGTGATGATTAAATCATCTACATACACCAACACCACCGCTACCTGTGAGCCACACACTTTAACGAACATGCTAGCATCAGAGTTAGTACTAACAAACCCATTATGCATAAAAAAATTCAGCAATACGCCCGAACCAAGACCTAGGAGATTGCTTTAACCCGTAAATGGCCTTCTTTAATTTGCAAACATAATCTGGATGATTAATATTTTCGAACCCCATCGATTGTACCATGTAGATAACATGGTCTAGAGTACCATACAGAAAAGCATTGTGTACATCCATTTGATGCAGCACCCAACCCTTATGTGCCGCCACCGCTAAAAGAACCCGGACCGTTGTAAGCTTAGCCACAGGACTAAAAGTATCTTCATAATCGAGACCGTGTTGCTGAGTAAATCCGCGAGCAACGAGCCGGGCTTTACATATTTCCACCGATCCATCAGTTTTGTGCTTCACCTTGTACACCCACTTACACGTAATTGGTTTTACATCAACCGGCTTAGGCACCAATTCCCAGGTTTCATTTCTGATCATGGCTTCTATTTCTTCTGTCATGGCAGCTTTCCAGACTTGTTTTGATGCAGCCTCATCAAACGATTCCGGTTCTCTAATTTTTTCACTCACAGTTGCCACATGGGCATATCTAGGGTTAGGGGTTCTGGTTCTTGTTGACCTTCGTGGTGACGTTACATATGTGGACCCTTGAGTGAAAACACCCGTGGTCCAAGGACTCGGATTGGAGCTTCTTTCTATAGGTTGATTGGGTCCAGTTTCTGGATTGGAGCTATTGCATGCGGACTGATTCGGTTCGGTTTCTCCATCACCTGTACTCACAACACCAACATCATCATCACTTATACCAAAAAATGGGAGATATACCTGATGCACTTCACTGTTTGTTTCTTTTGTTATGTATGGGAGCGTTTCACTTGACTCCAACTACCATGACGATGTTTCATCAAAAACAACATTCCGATATACGAGACATTTTCTCGTAACCGGATCATAACATCTCCACCCTTTCCTTTCATTGTCATATCCGACAAATACACACCGAGTTGCTTTCTTTTCCAGCTTATGCCTTTGAGAGCTGGGAATAAAGGCGAAACATACACAACCAAACACTCGGAAATAACTTACATTTGGCTTAATTTTCAACAGCTTCTCAAATGGGGAGACATACTTCATTTGTTGTTGGGGAATTCGATTAATTACATAAGCAGCGGTCTGCATAGCTTCCGCCCAATATTGCCCAGGTACGTTCTTAGCGTGCATCATACTACCACACACTTCAGCCAAGTGCCTGTTCTTTCTTTCCGAAACGCCATTTTGTTGGGGGTGTACGAGAGCAGGTTAATTGTCTTCGTATCCTGCAATCATTCAAATAGTTGTCGAATTCTTGAGACCGGTACTATCCACCATTATCTGAGTGAAGCATCCTTATCGTTTTCCCAGTTAACTTTTCAGCCTCAACTTTAAAGGCTTTGAACTTGGTTAGAGCCTCACTCTTTTCCTTCATAAAATCAACCCACAAAAACCTTGAAAAGTCATCTATAAAAGTTATAAACCTCATACTTCCGACAGACGTCCGTTTTACGGGTCCGAAAACATCACTATGAATAAGTTCCAATGGCTGACTTGACTTGTAACTTGACTGATGAAATGGTTGTTGCTGAGCTTTACCGAATTGACACCCCGAACACACAACATCCTTAACGACAGGTAGGCTTGGCAAACCTGCAACCAATTGTTTGGTCATCATCATGTCCAACTTAAAGTAACTCACATGCCCCAATCGTGAGTGCCAAAGGTCAACACTTTGACTGTTTTTCGTCTTCTCAATGTAGGCTGCTTCGGCTGAAAGTACATATACTGAATCGCGTCTTCGACCACTCAACACTGGAATAGATGGGGTCTCAAATTCTTCAAAAACTTTGACAGAATCAGGTCCAAAAAGAACATATTTTCCGGTTGAGGTAACTTGTGGTACTGAAAACAAGTTCTTCCCCATCCCTGGAACATGAAAGACTTTTTCCAGAGTAACCTCTTGCTGATCAGAATCTGTTGAAAAAATGACATTACCCACATGAGCAATCGAATGATGCGAGTTATCAGCTATCACCACCACCTGATTTCCATCGTATCGAACTGGATTCAGCAATCGTCCCTTCTCCCCTGTCATATGATTTGAGCACCCGGAATCCACTATCCAGTCGTCTAAGCGGTTCGCTTTGGTTCCTGTAGATGCAACTAGGGCAGCGCATAACGGCTGTTGAGTTGCACCGTCGTGGGTTTCTGAATTAATGAGGTTATGCAACACTTGGGCTTCAGTATTATGGGCTTCTTGTGTAGTAGAATTAATTATTGATTGCGCTGCATGATTGTGTTCATTATAGCAGCCTTTATCTTCAGTATAAGCCATTAGGGCTTTCGCTTCCCACCCTTCTTCTACTTGAGCCGTTGTTGCACACTCTTCTTCTTGTCGCGTTGGACAATCCTTGGCCATATGACCTTTCTTACCGCAATTATAGCATCGAAACGGAAATTTCTTCCCCTGCCATTTCTTATTTTCTGAGGAGGTTTCCCTTTTCTAGCTTTTCCGTTTTTCATCCCACGTTTGTTTTCCATTTCCTGAGCCTTTATTAGCATGCCAATTTGTCTTGTTCTTTTGTCTTTTTTCAACATACAAGGCTTCTTCGTTAGACTTCACCTGAACTCCTGCAAACTGCTTCACCAGGGGCTCTTGACTGGAAAGAAGGTTCTCAAATTCAGTAATTGTAGGTTGGGTAGGCCATCCCTGAACCGCAGCAACAAAACTGTGGTATTCTGCCTTTAACCCATGAATTATAATTCTCTTCATCCTCGTGTCTCCGATCTTAGCATCGGAATCAAGGTCACCAATTTCTCGACACAGTGATTTCACCTTATGAAAGTACTATGAAATCGACATGTCTTTCTGGGTGATCCCCAACAGTTCATTCTCCAGGTGTTGCAATTTTGCATCGTTCTTCTTTGACAGCAGTACCGACAGGGTGTCCCATGCCTCCTTCGGGCTCACCGAGTCTTTAATATGATCTAACATATCGTCCTCCACCGTCATCTTCAATATGAATAAAGCCTTCACCTTCCATTTTCTCAAGGCTCCATCTTGTGTCTCTCTTGCAGGTTGCAAGGTGTCGTTTCCCTGCACCACCTCCCACAAATCTTGGCCCTGTAGGTAAGAACTTAAACAGGTAGACCAGGACTTGTAGTTTTGGTGGTTTAACTTCTTGACTCCTCCTACCAGCTGCAAATCTGACATCTTGATAGTGGCTCTGGTACCACTTGTTAACTTTGACAAATGGTAACCAGGTACTATGGAACAAAAGAAGACAAATAATATAACGAGAACAGTGAAATACTTGAATGAAACTTTCATAAAATTGGGATACTAACAACTAGAAAGTACATAGCTTTAAATAGGGAAAACATAACTGAAAAGCAGGAACTAACTTTTACTACTTCTACCATCTTTATTCAAAGTTCAAAAGCATAAAACCAGGACAACTAATAACCGACTAAAATAAACGTGCAGATTTTCTTTTAACGATCACACAATCTGATGTGAACATTTATCATATTAAAGGTTTTGCTCCAGCTCTTCGAACCACTAGGTATATATCCATACTATGGTTGACTGAGACGCGTCAAAAGGATTAAACGAGTAAATTATTTAATTTTTTTCTGAACGGATCGGGTCATTAGGTTCAAATGAGTAAGTTTTATGGCAGGTCGGTTTGGTTGATAAAGGCGATGATGATATCATATCTGAGCCTATATGTAATTCTATTTCTTAACAACCGTTTATTGTTATTTCAATTTTCTTCGATTTGATTTTCGCTTTAGCATATCAGACTTATGGTATTAAAAGGGGCTTAGGTGCTTTACAGTTTAAAATCTAAAATTTGATGCGACTTTTTGTGATACTATCGGCGGCTTTTCGGTAGTTTGACTTTGAGTCGGTTTGGATGATAAAGGATATAATGATAACTAATATGAGTCTGTTAAACGGGTCAAATGGGTCAAATGAGTAAGTTCTTTTTTTGGCTGAAATGGGCGAAACAAAGTTAACAAACTGGTAAAACATGTCACATGAGTAAATTCTTTAATTTAGACTGAAACGACCGTGTCAAATGGGTCAAATGAGAAACCTCTATATTTTTGGCTGGAACGACTCACGATTCACTGAAGTGGGCCAAAATGTAATTTTTTTAATTTTGACTTAAACGAGTTATACTAGCAACTAAATATAATGATTTTGAATTAACTATGTATAAAATTTCAAACATGCAAACATACATATTAAATTGATAGTAGACACTTTACAAGGCTTACATAGATACTTAACAGACTGTGTCTTAATCTGCAAGGTCGACAAACAAAAGAAAATCAAGCCCAGCAATATATAAAACAGGTATCACAAACAAACTTTTTTTGGCAAATGCAGCGGTCAGCTGATGGCAGGGGCAATGCATCAGGCTTTTGTATGTGATGTAAACAATTTTGACTTTTGAGTAGAAGGTTAGTTTGGTTCTGAATGGTAGAGTTGTACAAGTCGGTTAATGACCAAGTTGTAAGTTTTATGTTAAAAAGTCTTTTGGTTACCATGGTTGATGTATACAGGTCCAAACTGGTTCAAGTTACAAACTAATTAGATCAAAAAAGTGCATAATTTTTTATATGGGTCAAAGTTTGCTGGGTATTTTCGGTCAAATATACGTCTTTATTATGATCATCCTACGACCCTACGTTGCGGGGGTAAAAAAACTAGTTCTAATATAATTGGGTGTAGCCCAATTAATTGGTTTCTGTAGCCGAACAAAAATCTACATTTTAGTTGCTAACCAAATTAACAATTTGGTCGTTAAACAATCAATGACTATTTTCTCCTGAACCCGTTAATTTCTTTCTAGCATCCAAAGACGTCCCTCACAACGGCTCCGTGCACAAAAAAACGATTCAAAGTAGACCCCGTTCCATCAAAACAAGTGTTTCATAAGACTATCAGGTATGGATACCTTTTTACTTATCAATTTACCCTGTCACGTCAGCGCCACATCATACCACACTTACTTCACTTCCTTCTACAATATAAAGGAAATGGTTATCAATTTACTACTTCCTTCTTCTTCAAATAAAATAATAATATTAATATATATATAAAATTAGTTTAATATAACTAAACATAAATTGTAACATGGTGTAAAAGACTTTTACTTTTCAGTAATAATCATAATAACTTTTAGTAATATTAGTATAATTAATGTAAAACATAAAATAATAATACTATATTTTTCATCTTCCCTATAGGACCATAACTCTCTCCTCCTGTACTTCATCAAACACCCATCTATTATCTTTACCAAACACCATTCTCCATATCTTTTTCAATCAAAACAATTTCGTTACAAAAAGATAAAAGAAAACAGAAGCATTAAAGTGGAGAAGATGAGCGACATTTTGATCGGTAAATTCTCCACAACAGCTTTACCGCCGGGCATCCCCGATTGCACCGGGGTGGTGTTCGCCGCCGGCACCGCTCGCCATGTCATCACTCCAGCGGCAAAACGAGGTCCAGCCTAAAATAATGAGATATGAATATGATATCTTGATATATGCAGGGGCGGACCTATAGCAAGACTACGGGGTCACGGTCATGTCGCCTTGGTGCGTATACAGACATAATTTCATTAGGTATTTATAAATCAATTTTGAATATGGCCCGACCCGACCCGAATGGGCCGAAAAAAAATATATAGTAATAGATAATCGATTCCCAAAATTCTGATCTTGCGAAAAAAATTCATTGATCTGCCACTGGATGAATATATGCATGATATGTGATGAAAAATTAATGTTAAACTACCATAAAATGTGCCTAAAAATGCAACCAACATCAGTCTTAAGCCGGAGTCAATTAGAACTCGATTCACTAACAGATCATAGAGTTTTTACTACTACGGGTTGAATTTATTTGTACTTTTGAGAAATGAAAAAAACTTCTAGCTTTTTCTAGAGTTTTTAAAAACACTAATAATTATAAACAAATTGTATGATAATTAGTGGAATTCCTGGCTCGTTGTGACGAAATTTCGTTGCATCTGGGAGTTTGGTATGTGCATAAAGCACAAAATAATGTTTACAATAGTTTAAGGTTATAAGGTTTAATAAAATAAAGAGTTAATGTCCATTTTAGTTCATGTGGTTTGCTACTTTCGTCACTTCAGTCCAAAATTTGTATTTTTGTCAATTTTGTCCTCATAGTTTTAAATATTAGCTAATTACGTCTTATCCGTCTAACGGCATCCAGCTATGCCGTTAGTTTAAGGGTATTTTTGTCTTTCTCATTTTTATTTTGAGTTATTGGTCATTTTCGTCCCTGTGGTTTGATAATTTTGCCAATTCAGTCCAAAGTTTGAAATTTTGTAAATTTAAGTCAGTTTTTTTTTCTATAACCCTAGAGAGCATTATCCAAGCCCAAAACAGGTCTACATTTACTCTGTCGACAACAGTAATCATACCCCCTCATCTCGTATTTAGTTTCTAGACGGTTCCTAAACTCTCCCCCATGGTGAAATTCAACGGTAAAGTGGTCAAAGCAATTCCGTGAAACCAAATTGTACGGAAAAAACTAAATATCGTTTCTTTGATGAATGCATAATATTTAGGGTTTAGAGATTAACTGTAACATCATGTAAATTTCGGGTCAAAAATGTTGAGTTTTCAAAGTCAAGGGACCAGTTTTGCCAAAATCAAAACTCCAGGGACTAAAATGTAAATTCTGAAATTTCTGACCCATCGCGCTACGCGATGGATCAGAAGGAAACCCCATCGCGTACCGCGATGGGGTATCTGACACAACGTGACACGTGTGCCACGTGGCACACGGTGGCAACGTTAGCCGCCACGTGTCACCACGTGGCAACACGTTCGCCACGTGGCAGGTCCATGCTGTGACTCAGCAAGCCTACATCGCGATACGCGATGGGCTTGCCAAAGGACCCATCGCGTACCGCGATAGGGTCCAAAATCTGCTCTATAAATAGCAGCCACGGGTCTTCACAAGTCCACACCCAAATCACACAGTTTACTCTCTCACTACTCTCTCTCTCTCTACACCTCGAAATACGTGCCATCGATCCATCTCGTTTTGCGTACCCGATTTCTCATAATTCGTGCTATACCTCGATAATCGTGCCACCTCCCGATGACGTTAAGAAAGAAGATGGTATTGGAGTGACGTCTCGACAAGTTACCTCGTAAAGCGTGCCGACGTAGAAGAGTGTCTCGATTTGCGTGCCGAAGTGAAGTATTGATCAAGTAAGAGTGGAAAAGATCAAGCGGCGTCGAAGTGCTGCCCAAATAACTAGGGATTATAAGCCGAGTTAAGGTAGGTGTAATGCCCGACTAAAATAATAATAAAATATTATAAAGGCTTAATGCCCTAAGTCGGAATTATACTCGATGATTATAAAAAGAGAAAATAAATAACAAAGAAAAGAAAAGAAAGAAATATAAAAGTGTATACATATACATATGTATAATTATATATGTAATTCTTTGTTATAAATATTATTTAAGTTTAATGAGTATTCTTAAATAATAAAGAAAAGAATACGTTTCTTAAAGAAGAAGAAACGTAGAGTTTTATAAATAAACTAAAGGTTTATAAATATTACTTTTTAACTAAAGGTTTTAAAGTAAAAATAGATAATGAACTAAAGGTTCATCGAGATAAATAAGACTAAAGGTCTTAAGCCGGATCGTGTATCCGACTAACAAAAGTTATACTCGTACTATAGGTGCGAGATAACAAGAGAAAGACTCAAGGACGGTGTTGGAGGCCGATATTTTAAAGGTGAATACGTCCCACTTTTACAAGCTTGTTTTCAAACAAACAAACGTGTTATGTGTAAAACTTTACATGAGACTAAGTGTCTCTAAAAACATTGTAAATAAGAGTATGAGTCTAGCCCTCAGGCTGTGGTATACGTTTGTCTGGATCCTTACATATGTGGTATGCGGTGGGAACATCGCACCACGCCTGGTCACGACCTCCAGCCATGATGGGCCGAACCAAAGTATGTTCAAGTGAGAATGGCCTTGTGTATATTTATGGTACCTAAGTACGTCAAAACGCTGCGGTGTTTTGCTGGGGTGACCTAGTGTAGAGACTCGAGTTTATAATGATTGTTTAACTTGATTATTCCTAAGCCAAGATGGGCCGAGACTTACGTGGTCTCGAGGGGTAATTAAGTAAAGAAAATATTTTTGCGTCAGCATATTCACCAGCATTCGTTGCTGACATATTTTATTACATTTTGCAGGTAATCAAGATTAGAGCTTGAAGGACGAAAAAGCTCAAGAATCCGATGGCTCGGATAATTTTGTGTAAATCTTAAAATATGGTGGTTTTGTAAAACTCTTAACAAGTAATCCTAAACGAGACTTTCGTCTCGTATTTTGTAATGTAAATATTTATAATATCGATCCTTATGTTTTTATAAGACTTCTGCTAATAACCGTAACTCTGATTTATTTACAAATGTGGTACAAACTATTTATCATACTCCTAGGCCCAAGATGGGGATGTGACATTAACATATCATAACGAAAATCTGGGTCGTAATAAACTATTATACGTTAATCAACAAAACGATTTTTAGTTTTTTATTTACAATTCGGTTTCAGGGAATTACCTTGACCACGTTACCATTGAATTCCACCATGGAGAAGATTTTAGGAAATATCTAGAAACTAAATATAAGGAGGGGTATGATTATTGTTGTCAAGGAGTAAATGCATACCAATATTTGAGGTTGCTCGATGGTTTTGGGCTTGAATTATGCTCTTCAGGGTTATAAACAAAAAAAAATAAAAAATAAAAAAACTGAATTAAACTAAACATTAAATTGACAAATTTACAAACTTTGGACTGAATTGGTAAAAATATCAAACCACAGGGACTAAGATGACCATTAACTCAAAATTAAAAGGAGAAAGACAAAATTACCCTTAAACTAACAGCATAGCTGGATGCCGTTAGACGGATGAGACGTAATTGGTTAATATTTAAAACTATGAGGACTAAATTGACAAAATTACAAATTTTGGATTGAAGTGGCGAAAGTAACAAACCACCGGGACAAAAATGACCATTAACTCTAAAATAAAATGTACAAACTATTAAAAAATTTCAATTTACCACCTTCGGTACCGGTAGTGAAAAGTTACCACATCGAAACAAAAACCATAAAAATATTTAAATGTTATATGTTCTTTTTATATTTTATAGTATTATTCAGTTGTTATTTTTCTTATTTATTATTAATTTTTTATGTTAAAAAGGGTTAGCATCCTCAACGGGCTAATTCTTGAAGCTTCGATTCAAATTAGTTATGTAAAACGCTACGCAATGGATTTTAGAATATTCAACTTTTGGACCCTCGCTAACCAATAGATGATTAACTAACATGACGCCCACAACATTGTAAAAGAGTACCAGCCCTATCAAAACGACTGTAGTCACTAGTATTATTCGCTCATAACCGTTGAGGCTCTCCTACCTCAACAATGTTCCGGATCCAGAACATCAAGAATCTGGATTAGTCTATTATGAATGCAAAATCATGTAACATAATATTTGACTAAATTATCAAAACTAACCCCCAGCCCAACCTACTTTAAACATTTCCTAACAAAAAAAACAATTAAAAATAACTGAATATTTTATACACACCCGTTGCACAGCTAATCTACCCCATACACGTGTTAGGTGTGACACGTACACATGCATATAAATGATGTTCACAAGTAATTGCTCTAACTAAACAATTGCTTACACACCATCGCCAGGTTTATACAGACATCATCAAAACCTAAACTTATGTTTAAAAGATGAAACGATTGATAAATAAGCGTACATATGCCCACACAACAAACCCCAATTTACCAACGCCCTAATAGTAAAAAAAGAAAATAACAAAGGGGGTGTTTGGGATTTCTTATTTTTATCAACTTATAACTTATAAACTTTTTGAAAAGTTAATAAGGTGTATAAGGTGTTTGGTAAACCATAAGACCTTATGGATTTTAACTTATGGTGAAGGCAAAATAAATGGTTTTGAAAAGTTAGGAATATGTAACTTATTAACTTAATGAGTTTGATTTACCTATTATACTCCTCTAACCCTTAAACCTCATTACACTCCTTTTAAAAAAAAGTGTCCCTTATGGTTATTCTGGTTTTTCCCAACACATAAGCTAATCAAAACATTTTCTTTAAAAACTTATTTTAAAAATTTTATAAGTTCATAAGTCCTTTTTAACTAAAAAATTCTTTTTCATAGCAGTCTCAAAACACACCCAAATTAAGAAAGTTTGTTAAATCCCCTCATTTTCATGTCATCTCCTCTCTTCCCCACTATAACAAACAAAAACCAAACCAACAGCACAAACTCCACCTAGATACCCTTTTCTTTCTTGTTTCCAAATAAAAACACACACACACACACACACACACAAATGGCCACTTCAATTCTTCTCTCAAGTTCTTTCTCCCCAATTCCAGGATGCCCCAAATTCACCTTCACATCCAAACTCAATCGTACAGTAAAACCCATCAACAGTTATTCCAATAAAGGCTTTTTAAAGACCACCCAGTTGGTGCCCACGAGGTGTTCGACGAAATGCCGCAGAATATTTGTTCTCGGAGAATCCGATACGGGTGTTTCCAAAGATGTTCTGGTGGGTGAGGACTCGGCGAATTTCGAGTTAGCGAAGCAAAAGATTAGTTCTTGGATATATTTCACTGGGGTTTTGGGGGTTGTGCTGTTTATTCTTGATGTTGTTTGGCTTGATAATTCTACTGGGTTTGGTAAAGTTCTCATCGATTCGGTTTCGGGAGTGTCTGATAGCCCCGAGGTTAGTTTTCGCCTCGTTAAGTTGATTCAAATTTGATGGGTTCTTTGTTGAATTTGTGAATTTTGATGATGAAATTGAAGTGTTGGTTTGTTTTAACTGTTGGTTGAAATTGAATCCTATTTGGGAATTGAATGATGCAACTTATTTGAGTCGAATTTGAGATGCAGTTAGAAATCTTACATCTTGTTAAGTTCGACTCAGTTAGGGGTGCAAACGAGCCGAACCGCTCACAAGCTACTCGATATCGAAGTCGTTTAGTTATCGAGCCTGAGCCTTGTATGGGGCGATCATTTAGGCTCTTTGAGCCTAACGAACCTTGTGTACTTTTAAGTTTCAACTCTTTTAGAATTTTATGTATTAAATTCACAAAAAAAACGAGCTTTGGCCCGTTTAAGGTACTGCACACAAGCTCGAGTCGAGTTTAGGCTCATTTAAGGTTTTTCTCCACTATTAAAAAAATTTAAAATGTAGACAAATTAATTAATAGATAATAAACGAGCCGAGCTCGAAATGAGCTCTCGTATGTCAAACGAGCCGAGCTCGAGCCTAGTCAAGCTCAGGCTCGGATCGGCTCGTTTACAGCGCCAGACCCAATAGATATTCAATTTGAGTAATTTCGATTCGAATATATAAGATAATGTAATGAGATTAGTTACAAAATTTTGTTTCGTACATCTAATATCTGATTTCTGTCTGCAGGTTGTAATGCTCCTTCTTACACTTATTTTTGCAATTGTACATAGTGGTTTAGCTAGTCTTCGAGACCCAGGTGAAAAACTCATTGGAGAACGTGCTTTTCGTGTATTATTTGCAGGAACATCCCTTCCTCTAGCCGTTAGTACAATTGTGAGTAATGTGAACTTTACCGTTAATATTTTCTCTGTGTTTATTTTAACGTGTTACATGACATTAAATACTTGTGATTCAGGTGTATTTCATTAACCATAGATACGATGGTGTTCAGTTATGGCAGTTACAAAATGCTCCATGGTTACATCATTTATTGTGGGTTACTAATTTCATATCGTTCTTCTTTCTTTATCCATCAACATTTAACTTATTAGAAGTTGCTGCGGTTGATAAACCTAAAATGCATCTTTGGGAAAGTGGTATCATGAGAATCACCAGGCATCCACAGGTATTTCAGTTTTTGTTAGTTAGAACTTATAAATGGCAAATTTGGCCCGTTTGTAGTTAAACGGGTCGGTTTGGTTTTGTACCTTGTCTTTAACCGGTCGCATTGGTAAATTTATTAAAATCAGCTCAAATGAAAATTTCTTGGACGGGTCAACCGGTTGAAGAAAGTCACACCAAGTGTATTCAATCTAGGGGTGTGCATTAAAGTATTAAACTGAAAAAACCATCAAGTAACAAAAAAAAACCGAAATAATCGAACCTGAACAAGAACCGACGGTTTGGTTTCATGTTTTCATTAAAATTCGAATTTTCGGTTCGGTTTATTTAGTTTGGTTTTGTATGTGACTAAACCTGAAAAAAGAGAACGGAAGCGAACCGAAATTATGGATTTTCATTTTGAATATTAAGTAATTTCTCAGTTTTTTTATTAATTAACAAAAAGATTTAGGCCCCAAATCCATTATTTTAGGCTAAATTTTTTTAGCCAAAAAGTTCAAGCCGTAATGGTAAAACTGATAAAATCGAAACTGATTAAACAAAAACCGATAGTTTGGTTTCATAAAAACCAAATTATTTATTCGGTTTCGGTTTTGCATGTGACTCAAACTGAAACAGGCGAATCAAACTAAATGTATAGATTTTTAATATTAAACGTCAAGTAATTTATAAGGTTTTATAAATAGTGTAACCCAAATACTGAAACTCAAATGTATAATGTTAGTTAATTATTAATTAACAAAAAGATTTAGGCTCAAATTCATTATTTTGGGCAAATTTTTTTCAGCCCAAAAATTTCAAGCTCAAACGGTGAAATCCAAATAAACCGAAATTGAACCGAACCCAAACTGAGAACCGAAAAAAAACTGAAACTGAACGGTTTTAGAAACTTAAATATCAAATTTTCGGTCTTTGGCTTGGCTCGAGCCCATAACCAAGCCAAAAACCGACCCATGCACACCGCTAGTATTCACAACGTATCAAGCATTCAAGCCTAGTCAATCAACTTTCTTTTTTGTAACGTCTAACTTTTTTCATCATATTCATAACATTATTTCTTTATAAAACTCCAGAAAAGACAAAAGTGCTCATGGGTCAGTTAGACCCGACTTTACCCATGCTAAAAAACCCATTTTGACATGAATTCCTTTCGACCTGTCACCAATCCGCCTGACCTGACCCGCTCCGGCTCTTTTCAGTTGGTAGGACAGGTGATGTGGTGCATCGCTCACACAATATGGATTGGGAACTCGGTGGCTGTAGCAGCATCGGTTGGGCTAATCGGGCATCATTTGTTTGGTGCTTGGAATGGAGATAGAAGATTGAAAATCAGATATGGTGAAGCGTTTGAAATTGTGAAAAGTCGAACGAGTGTGGTCCCGTTTGCGGCTATCCTCGATGGTCGTCAAAAGTTGCCAAAAGATTATTATAAGGAGTTCATAAGGTTGCCATATTTGGCTATAACTGGATTGACTTTAGGAGCTTACTTTGCCCATCCACTCATGCAGGCTGCTAGTTTAAGGCTTCATTGGTAGTGTACACTTTAAAATATTTGTATCAAACACACAACTACATAAGATCAAGGTTTAGTAACATATGTTGTTAAACATGTACAATTGTAAAGATTCTATTACTTAAAATACCCTTTATATAAGAAGTGAAAACGTAACACCTCATGATGGTTTGGATAAGAGTTCAAAAGTGTCAAAATGGATAAGATATAGTACATGCGAGTCGATCTATAATGATTAGTTTGAACTAGGGTTGTAATTTCATAAACCGTAACACCATGTATAACCTGTAAACTATAGTTTACACATGTTTTCATTTTTTTTGGTCTTTTCCTCGACTGGTGTATGAATATCGAATCACTGAACCGGATACCCTATTAATTGTGCTTTGAAACTAACTTTCACCAACTTTGATTACAGTTATTCAAGATTTCAATATATTTTAGCTAGATATCTTGTTGTTCATGATGTAGCGTAAAGTTTTAACATGTTGGCATTAGTTACATTACGTGTAGGATTTTAAAATGATTTAGCAACGGAAGCATACAAGATTTTGAAACTTTGAACACTTGTACTTCGCCATCAAAGAGGACTTACTGGGTATTTTGAACATGCTTAGATGTAATTATGGTATATGTCTTCTTGATTTCTAATACTTTCATCATGAACATATTGTTTTGACTGTCACTAACACGTTCATGTCTTGTCACAATGTTCTCACAATCTTGAACATTTAATTGGGCTGGGCTGAAAGTCAAGAGACTAGGGGTGTGCATAATTAGGGGCGGAACAAAAAACCCGATAAGCCGGATCGAAAAAGACCGAAGCCCGGACTTGTAGTGTAACCATCGGTTATTTATTCGGGTCGGGTATTGGGCCAAAACCCGAGTTAACCGACTATTTCAGGACCAAGACCAACCCAAATAGCCTCTTGTGTGTCTTCATTAGCCATGCAATCGCGTCTCTGTCTAGATTGTCATCTTCATGCTCTATATGATATGAAGATCTCTTGGTTCTTCGTAAAGTATTAGAGGAAAAAAATAGAATGATGATAGCTTACGAAAGAATACATTGTATATGAGACTAAAAAAAAGCAAGCATGTACTCGTTTGTTAGCCTAGAAAATGACTACTCTTAAATTTCCAATTTTTCATTGAAAAGTCCAACTAGTGTAAAACCAAATTGAAAATGCTAGTTTCTTTACTTGTAAATTACACAGATTTATTTATGTATCTTTTTTACTTTTTAATTTGCTATAGTTGGGTTTCAACTTATCTAGAACATGTGTAGTAGGTGTGTTCTTTGGGTTTGTTTTCGGGTTTTTCGGGTTGGGTTATTCGGGTTTCAAACTTTTAAATCTCGACTCAAAACCCAACCCAAATCTCTCACGGGTTTTCCGGGTTCAAGTTTTTTCGGGTTGGGTTAATTAGTTTCGAGTATCCTAGAACAAAAAAATTACAATATATTCTTCTTTGCTTGTAACGTAAATAACCAAAGAATAAATAAACATAACCTAATAAAACAATTATCTAATAGAAGTAAACGTGAGGGCTGGCGCCGCACCGGCCATTTTGTTTTGTTTCCTTTTTTTTGTTTTTTCTTTTTTTGCACCGGCCATTTTGTTTTGTTTTTTCTTTTTTTGTTTTTGCTTTGGTATCATAACAAAAAAGATAACGCTAATCGATAGAACTCTTTTGTTTTAGGTTCGGTAACATAATGAATGTGACGGAACCAACCAAAACGTAACGCTAACCGACCGAACTCTTTTGTTTTAGTTTCGGTACCGTAATGAATGTGATGGAGCCGACCGAATTTGCGTAGACTAACCGCCACAACGCCTGAGTTTGACCAACGTCACCCCATTGGCCAACCTCAATTTATATATATTTATTGTTTTACTTCTGGTACCGTAACCACCGTAACCGAACGAATTTTTTTTGTTTGAGTTACGGTACTGTAACGAAGACCATGGAAATCGAAATCTTTAGGTAGACTCACCCGCATCAACGCCCGAGACCGACGTTGCTCGGGTTTTACGAACATTCGATTTTACCAACTGACGCCACATTATTGGCCCGCATCAATATTTATATTGTGTGTTTGTTTTTTGTTCCGTGTAACATCCCAAAAATTTCGGTTCAAAACTTGACAACTTACTAGAGTTGAAGAACCAAAAGAAAATACCTGACATAAGAAATAGGCACAAATATATGGTATGGTCCTTTTAGGATTTAAACATATATTAGTTTATATTCAAAATATTGCTATTCCAATATCTAGCAAAATAAACAAGAACTTGAGTTAGTGGACATTTAAAACAAACAGACAACGTTTGACGATTAGAGTTTCATAAATATACATTATTGTATCATTACAATATATATTTATATATACTTCTCGTAGATAAATAATAATAAGTGCAAGAATATGTGTACTAATAATATATATTATTAATACATGTACACAATAAAGCTCTTAGATCACTATCATGAATGCCATATCATTTTAACAGTTGCCACGTACATCAACATAGTTACTTCATGATAAAGTAATACTTACTTTATTGCCATCTACGTATCATATACTGTTAGTCGGTTTATACAATATATATATAAAGAAAGGGGAACAAATTGGTTAGCCACAATTATTCAAGTGAACTAAGAAAAAACGCGTATGCATAGCTTTTAGTTCTGGATCACTCGCACAAAGGAAAGTAAGGATTAGGAATATTTTCAAACTAGCCATGAGTCGCTTGAGAGCCGCCTTAGTATTTTTGAACAATGGGAATTAGACTCGGAAGTGACAAGCTATCAAAGACAAGGGACTGAAAATGAAAAATGGTATATAGTGACCCATCGCGTTACGCGATGAGTCCAAGAACACGGCCATCGTGGTACTCGATGACTCGTGATGACTCAGGGACACATGGCAGCAAGGCAGGCCACGTGGCGACACATGTCAGGCCACGTGGCGTTCATGCATAAATGGCGCCGTCGCGATACGCGACGGCCAAGGAAGAGTACCCATCGCGTACCGCGATGGGACCTGAAATCAGCTATAAAAGGGGGGTGCACGGCACATTCATTTCTCACACCATACTTTCTCTCTCTAGAATCACTCTCTCACTACCTCGGTTTTCGTGCCGACCCGACAATCGTCACCTCGTAATACGTGCCACATACCGATAATACCTCGTTTCGCGTGCCAAGCATCGTAGTGCGTGCCAAGCTCTGAGGTTCTGACAGTTTAAGCCCTTGAATGCGATAGAGAGTGGAAGTGCTGCTCAATCAATCTTAGTTAGTAAAATTCCGAATAGCCGTGTGAGGTAGGGGTTCTGCCTAAATCATTATTTTATTATTATATTATATGGCTTAGACCACAGTAAGGGATATAACTAAACCTTGATCAAAATTATGTTTACATAAGCTTTAAACATACAAAGGATTATAGTAATGTTTCTTTACAATTAAGAAACACATATTTTTCATTCATAAGGATATAGTCAAGATATAGTTTCTTAACGATTAAGAAACATAGCATTTCATACACAAGGAATATAGTAAAAACATTGTTTCTTTATAATTAAGAAACATAAAATTTTACATTCAATACTAAGCAGTCAATGAATGTTTCTTCTTGAATAAGAAACAAATTATAGATGTTTCTTCATGAAGAAGAAACTCAACATATGATTTGATAAATAAATATAAAGACTATATGTCTCAGATATTTTATTCAAACAAATGATCAATTAAGGTTTTAAGCTATCAAAACCAGACTAAGGGTCTGTAGCCGGATCAGATGACAATCCAGATATTTATATAAACCTATTTTATAATAGGTTAATCAATCAATCAATCAATCATTCACAGTCAAGGTTTCAAACGAGATCACCATATCAATCAGAACAGACAGTCACAGGTGAATACGTTAACCTTTTCAATCAATCAAAACATATTTATACTCGATAAGATGAACGGGTGTTTGTCTAACGAGTCAGTCAATGTTTTCATGAGATTATATGTTCACTAAAACATTATAATACAATATAGAAAATAAAGGCAACTCAGACCAAGTACACATGTGTCTGGATCCAAACATAATTGTTTAGTCCATCAATCAATGGCCAGGGAGGCCGCGGGCTAACGGTCATAACTAGTTCTCCTTGTAGGGGCTATACGCATATAGCTCGGGGGAACAATTGTGTGTGTGTAGGGGAGTGGTACAAAGCCCAGATGTGGTCGTGCATCTGCTGAGTGTTAAAGAAAACTATAATTGTATTATAATGTCATTCAAAATGTTTTATTGAGTCATACGTGTTCACCAGCATATAGCTGACGTATTTTTCCTCACATTTCAGGAAAAACATATTAGCACAGGTACCAAGGATTATATTAATTCATGGAGATAGATGCTCGCAAGGTAGAAATGGCTCAGTTTTAAATTATTAAAATATTATAAACAAGATTTATACATCAAATACTCGGATATTTATTATCCGAGAAGTTTTCAAATAAATTAATATTATATTATAACCAAAGTCTTCCGCTAAAATAAACTGCAACTCTGATATATTTACAAAACATGTACCAACTATTGGTCATACGCCTAGGCCCTAAGCCGGGGTGTGACATTCCGTCACCGTAACAAATATAACCAAAAGCGTAATGAACATGCCGGAAACACATCAAATTTGCACAAACTTACCGCCTCAACGCATGAGACCGACACCACTTGGGTTATACCAACGCCCGAGTTTTTCCGACCTACATCACCCCATTAGTCCTCTTTGATTTTTAATTTTTTTTTGTTTTTGTTTATGTTCTGGTAGTGTAATGAATATAACAAAAAATGACCGAATTAATGTCGAGTTAACGCCTCAACACCCGGAAGCCGCGCAAAGCGCGGATAAATTACTAGCATAGAGTAAACAAGACTGCTGGCGCCGCAGCTTATTTTTTACAATATTTTAAGTAACATTTATGTATATACTTTCAAAGGAAGAAAGTAGAGGCAAGTTGACTGTTTGATGGGGTGGTCAATGTAAAGATAGTTAATAGACAAGGTTTGTTCTATTGGGTTGGACTCAAGTTCGAAGCTCCCACAATACTACTGGCTTTTTGATGTGGTGCAGCATATATATAGTTAGGGAAGGGACTTTCATTAAATAGGATATTTTAATCAAAATTACCTAGTTTTGACGGGTTTTGCGTGTAAGGCTACACAGTTCACAGCACCGTATTCACTTTCCTCATACATTTAATAAACAATGTTTGTTCTATTGGGTTGGACTCAAGTTCGAAGCTCCCACAATGCTCCTGGCTTTTTGATGTGGTGGCATATACTTATTGCAATATTTTAAGTTTTATTTTTTATATATATTCTAAAAGAGTATTAGTTAAACCAACGAAGTGATTCGGTTGAATGGCTTGATGAGGGTTGGTTAAATTAGAAACCACACATGCTTGGCTTAGTTTTGTTTGAATCTTGAGATTTTATTTTTTTAAGGTTTTTTACAACTTAGGTTATTTTACAGATTCATAATAATTTAGTTACATCCTTTATAAAGTTCATGCATGGGAAAACACCATTAAAAAAACTGGCATTAGTATTGGTGTTATTTTAACCAATAATGAAGAGGTATGTACCCGCCTCAACACCGAGCGAGGCGGGTCAACCCACAAGATATAGACAAGAGGCTCGAAATCAAGATATTATGAAGGCACAAAGCCAAAACCTATGCGCATGGCGCATATCACATATGCTCATGCATCACATGCTCAGGCATCACATGCTCAGGCATCACATATGCTCAGGCACCACAGATGCTCAGGCATCAAATATGCTCACGCATCACATATGCTCACGCATATCACATATGCGCGTGGCGCATCCGAAGTCGAGTTCCCTGTTGAAGAAAAGAAGAAGCTTCGCGATATCCCTGTTGTGCGTGATTTTCCTGAAGTTTTTCCTGATGATCTTCCTGGTATCCCTCCCGCTCGTGAAGTCGAGTTCCGTATTGATCTTGTCCCTGGTGCTTCCCCCGTAGCTAAATCTCCTTACCGTCTTGCGCCCGCTGAGATGCAAGAATTGGCAAGCCAACTTCAAGAGTTGACAGCTAAAGGATTCATTCGCCCTAGCTCTTCGCCCTGGGGTGCTCCGGTGTTGTTCGTTAAAAAGAAAGATGGATCGTTTCGCATGTGTATTGATTACCGCGAGTTGAACAAACTCACCATTAAAAACCGGTATCCCTTACCGCGTATTGACGACCTCTTTGATCAACTCCAAGGTGCCTCTTGTTTTTCCAAGGTTGATCTCCGCTCTGGCTATCACCAGTTGCGCATCCGCGATGAAGATGTTCCGAAGACTGCTTTTCGAACTCGTTATGGCCATTTTGAATTCTTGGTCATGTCCTTCGGTTTAACCAACGCACCCGCCGTTTTCATGGATCTAATGAATCGGGTGTGTAGGCCTTTCTTGGATAAATTCGTGATTGTGTTTATCGATGACGTTCTGATTTATTCTAAGACCAAGGCTGAGCATGAGCAACATCTCCGATTGGTATTGCAAAAGCTTAGAGCCGAGCAGCTCTTTGCCAAGCTCTCCAAGTGTGAATTTTGGTCGGATGAAGTACAGTTTCTTGGCCATGTTGTTAACAAGATGGGTATTCATGTCGACCCATCCAAAATTGAAGCAATCAAGAACTGGATTACGCCATCTACTCCTTCCGAGATCCGTTCCTTCCTGGGCTTAGCTGGTTATTACCGGCGCTTCATTTCGAACTTCTCGAAAATCGCTTTGCCTTTAACAGCTCTAACGCACAAAGGTAAACCGTATATTTGGGGCTCGAAGCAAGAAGAAGCCTTTCTATCGCTCAAGCAATTGTTGTGTGAAGCTCCTGTTCTTGCGCTACCTGAGGGTAATGAAGATTTTGTCGTGTATTGCGATGCATCCAACCAAGGTCTCGGTTGTGTTCTTATGCAACGAGACAAGGTTATCGCTTACGCATCAAGGCAACTCAAGGTTCATGAAAAGAATTATACGACTCACGACCTCGAACTTGGTGCAGTTATTTTTGCCTTGAAGATCTGGAGACACTACCTCTATGGTACTAAGTGTATCCTCTACACTGACCATAAAAGCCTTCAGCATATCTTTGATCAGAAGGAACTTAACATGAGACAACGCCGATGGAACGAACTCATCAGCGATTACGATTGTGAGATCCGGTATCATCCTGGTAAGGCTAATGTGGTAGCCGATGCGCTCAGCCGTAAACCCTGCCAGCTTAACTGTATTTTGCCGCGCACCCAGCTTCACTTTGCGCCGATTCAGAGCAACCTTGAATCGCGCATTCGTGACGCACAGCGCGCATCCATCAGTAATGGTAACCTTCGCGCCGAGTTAGCGTGTGGCGCGGAAGCGCATTTTGTGCCCAATCTGAGTGGAATTCTCTGCTATCTTAATCGCATCTGGATTCCCTTTGATGAGAATCTTCGCGCTGATATCCTGAGTGAAGCGCGCAAATCTCGGTATTCTATTCATCCCGACGCTGATAAGATGTACAAGGATTTGCGCATTACTTATTGGTGGCCCGGTATGAAAAAGGATATTGCTGTGTTCGTAGCTAAATGCCTGACTTGTTCTAAAGTAAAAGCTGAACACCAACGCCCATCTGGTTTGCTCGAACAACCAGAAATTCCTACATGGAAATGGGAATGTGTAGCGATGGACTTTATTACCAAGTTACCTTTGACAGCAAGCAAACATGATAGCATTTGGGTAATAGTGGATCGTTTGACTAAGTCTGCTCACTTTCTGCCCATTCGTGAAAACTACCGTGTTGAGCAACTCGCGCAGCTTTATGTCAAGGAAATTGTCTGCCGCCATGGTACTCCTTTGAGCATCATATCCGATCGCGATGGCCGTTTTATATCTCGCTTTTGGAAATCTCTCCAATCTGCGTTAGGAACTCGCTTGGACATGAGTACGGCATATCATCCTCAGACTGACGGTCAGTCTGAGCGAACTATTCAAACTCTTGAGGATATGCTCCGATCGAGTGTTCTTGATTTTGGAGGTAATTGGGATTCACACCTGCCTTTGATTGAGTTCTCTTATAATAACAGCTATCATTCCAGTATCGGTATGGCCCCATTTGAAGCACTTTACGGTCGTAAGTGCCGCTCCCCGATTTGTTGGAGCGAAGTGGGTGAAACTCAAATCACAGGACCCGAACTTGTTCAAGAGACAACCGATAAAATCGCCAAGATCCGTGATCATCTGCTGACTGCCAGAAGCCGACAGAAGAGTTACGCAGATCGTAGGCGGAAGCCTCTCGAATTTCAAGTTGGTGATCTTGTTCTCCTCAAGGTGTCGCCCTGGAAGGGTGTTGTCCGCTTTGGGAAGAAAGGTAAGCTTGCTACTAGATATGTTGGACCATTTAAGATTCTCGCGCGTGTAGGAAAAGTTGCCTACAGACTAGACCTGCCGCCCGCGCTCAGTAATGTGCATCCAACGTTCCATGTATCCAATCTCAAGAAGTGTTTAGCTGACGAGAACCTTCACATTCCACTTGATGAAGTTCAAGTTGATGAAACTATGCATTTCGTTGAGAAGCCTGTTGAGATTATGGATCGCGAGGTAAAGCAAACCAAGCGCAGTCGCATCCCTATCGTGAAAGTTCGCTGGGAGTCCAAGCGCGGAGCCGAGCTTACATGGGAAAGGGAAGATCAAATGAAGATCAAGTACCCGCACCTGTTCTCTGCGCAACCTACTTCGAGATAAATTTCGGGACGAAATTTCTTAAAGCAGGGGAGACTGTGACATCTGCCCCGATCCGACCCGACCCAGGTACCCGTTTCTCTTATCCGATCTCTTTCTTTTATGATTTAATATTTATTTATACTTATATTTTACTTTTAATAATAATATATATTTTCCTTCCCGCCTCTTTCTCTCTTTTTCTTTCCGCCGTCCCGTCCCTCTTCTCTCTTTCCGCCTTCTTTTCCCTCTTGTCGCCGTCCCGCCCTTAAGCCTTGAACCTCTGCCCTTTGTTCCTTCCCGCCTAAGGTTGTCTGCGCAGCTCCACGCGCCAGACTCTTTACAAGGAAGCCTGCGTGAAGACCACCTGTTACTGCGATACGCGAGACGAACTGTCCCCGCAGCGCGCTAAGGATTTTAGTTCTTCCCGCGGCGCGCTATGGATACTGTTCTTCCCGCGACGCGCTAAGGAATATAGTTCTTCTCGCGACGCGCTTAGAATTGAAGTTCTTCCCGCGGCGCGCTTAGAAATATAATTCTTCCCGCGACGCGTTAAGGTTGGTTCTGTCTGCCTTCGCGCTCGCGCACTTTTGCCTTCGCGCTCGATGCCTTCTCACGTTTAACCCTTTGAGTTTTCTTCTGTTTAATCTAGCCGTTTGCTTTTGTGTTGTCTTATCTTTTGTGCTGTTGACCTAATCTGCTTTATGTCTGAAAAGTTACTTTCGGCGCAGCATGCGCACCAACCCCATTGGTTGGCAGAAAAAGTGACTGACATTATCTTTTGAGATCTGCTTTTTCCATGCTTGACCAGTACCTTTATCTGAACCGCCCATGTCTTTTTACTGTTCCCTGTCAGCTTTATCTTGCCCCCTGCAGCTGCCATATCTTTTGATATCTTTTGCTTTTGGAATCTTTTACTTTTTGAGATCTTTTCCCCTTTTTCTAGGGATTGTGTTCCCTAGGGTTTCTCTATAAATAATAATATTATTTTTCCTAACCCATCACACACAAACACTTAATTTAACCTCCTCCTTGCTCTCTCTGCCGCCTTCCTCTCTGCCTCCGTCTTCCTTTCTATTCTGCCCTGCTTTCCGGTAATATATATATATTATATATAATAATTTACTTATGCAAACTTATAATCAAGACTTAAAACAAATCATTAAAACAATAATCTTATTTATAGGTTAACTTGTGCTTGTTTAAAGTTGGTTCTTGCTTTATCTTACACCGCATCGTTTATCAAGTGAGTAATCTCGTACCTAATCCCTTTTTATTTTAATGTTTTGGGATGTTCATGTGTTCGTACAAACTTAGAGTCTTAATCTGTTTATGAACTTTAGTCGCGCAGTATCCCATGTGTTGAGGACGTAGACTTGGCTGTTTATTTGTATGTGTGGATCATTAACCGTCTTGTCGGTCTATTCCGCAGTTCTCATGGTACCATTAGATGAACACGGGAGAACTATCGTTTATGATTTTCTCTTTTGTTTACACATGCACAGTTTGTCTTGTTTGTGAGCTCAATTGTGAGCACTGGCAGTCTATGAATCTTAGAGTTGGTCCCGATCAGATTACACCCTTGTTGAAAACCAGACATACACATGTTGCGCGCAGATTTATTGTTATCTATGTATTGTATTAAACTTGATTTCTCACCAACACGCAAGTGTTTGACGTTTATTTTAACACATGTTCAGGTTTGCAGTAGCTGTTTTGGAGCTTGTGGACACGTAGAACGTTTTTACTTTTGGACCTAGATTAAAATGTATCAAGACAAGTTATTGCTGTTCGAATATTATGATTTATAATATATTGATTTTTAATGATCTATGTTTACCCTGCGCGTGCGCGAATGAATGTATTTATTAAATATTGACACCCAATAGTGTCACGAGTAATGAAACAATATGTGGCGCCCCGATGTATAATCCGCCTTTGGTCGGGGTGTTACAAGAGACTTGGTAGTGGATTGGTCCCCTTCCAATCTTTACCTTATCATTATTATTTTTTATTTTTTATTAAACTTAAAACAAATGAAATTCCATTAAATAAAATAAATTTTCAAAAAAGTACATCAAAATTAAAAAAAAATACGTTAAAATAAAAAAAAAAAAACATAACTAGTTATAAAATAAAAATTACTGATCAAACTTATATCTACTTATACTATTAAAACAAGTTTTTCAATTCTCACTTGCCTCTTTTTATTGGTTACATTAATTCATTTCCAAGAATAACATGCATTCTTAGATTTTCTTTATAATATAATAATTTAAAAACAAAATCAATAATGCACCCATTTGCAAGAACCCGTTTTATGGTTCTTTTAACCCATTTTTATGTTTCATTTTCATCAAACAAACCCTACAAAATTTCTTCTCTCTCAAGCGATGCTCTAACAAATTCAAACACCCAAGGATTTTTTTATCCTGGAATAATAAAGGATCTTTATCATTGATTTATCATTTCTTCAATTTATTTTATATGATTTGTTTATTAATGAACCATAATTTTGAAGGAATCCTAATTGGGTTTAACAATTTATCTTTTTATGACAAGGTACACATATTGATTACTAATTTAAATGTTTTACTGGGGTGTCCTGCGGAGTCCTGTGGATGTTCTTGTGTTTGGCTGGGCAGGGGGTAAGCATGCGTGTGTTGACCTCATTGGGGTGTCTCCGTTGGTGGGGCTGAGAGACAGTGGCTTCGTACCGGGATAGACGGTTTTGAGAGCGGAGTCTAGGAAAGTTGCTAAGCATGAGACATCGTGTTTGGAGAATCAGCACGTGTTCATTCCATTTGCCTTCGACACTTTTGGATCCCTAGCTCCCGAGGCGGTTCGCTTCTTGGAGCGGGTGCAGAAGGTGGTCCACAGTGACTCGCAGAGCCCGAGGAACCAAGGATTTATATTTAGTAGAATAGGCTTTGCGATTCAAAAGGGGATAGCGACACAGCTTGTTGCTCGCTTACCCATTATCCAGATGTAGTTCGGTTTGTGTTATATATAAAAGGATCAATATGTTTTACTAGTAAGGTTTGAAGGTGCACGTTAATTGCTTGATGAAACGCTTCAACCAAAACAAAGTTGATAAATGCTTCGATTTTGGCTTTCTAGATATGCTTGGTTTGATTTCACTTTACTATGTTTTTTGTTTTGGTTTTTACGGTTATTGATTTTGGTTTTGTTTCAGATTTATCGTTTTTTGGTATTGATTCAGTTTTAGTTTTTCAATTTCATTTTAGCACGCCTATATTATTGAAAAAGTTTATATATAACTTCAAATGTTATATTAAAAAAGGTTTTTAGAGATTTATAAATTATAAATTTTATTTATCATCATTTATATCTTATGAACCCATAAAGTATATTATTATGTATATAATTAAATTCAACCTTATTGTTGTATTTTTTAATCACCCGTGTGGCACCCAGGTCCCAACATAGTTTTTTAATAACTTTCTCTTTTTATTTCAGCTAGCCTTCGACTATATCTAGGGGTACAAACGAGCTGCTTGAGATTGACTCGTTATATAGATCGATTTCCGAGCTAAATCGAGTCCGAGCCTAAAAGTAAGCTCGTTTATTAAACGAGCCCAAACCCGAGCTTCACTTGTTGAGCTCGAGCCAGCTCACGAACCTAAGCTAACCTGTCATTAATATAATTTTTTAAAATATATATTAAGAAATATTTATATAATGTTATGAAAAATAACTAGATAATAAAGGTTATTTTATACATAAAATATTATAATAGAAAAAATGTATAAAATTAAGTATAATTATATAAAAAATAATTGATAAATAGTAAACAAGCCGAGCCCGAGCTGAGCTCGAGCTTGAAAATCTATTCACAAGCCGAGCTTAAGCTTTGAAAATAGAGCTTGAAACGAGCCGAGCTCGAGCTTAGTCGAGCTCAGCTCGGCTAGTAAGGTGGTCGATCGATTCCTTCAAAAAAGTGAGATCTTTGTCCATTTGCATCTTGTTCAATATCTCGGCAAGCACCTTGTTGGATTTAGAATTTTGTTGTATCACTTGAAAACGTTCATTTGCCTCTCATTCAATATCGTGACGAGCACCTTTTCCCTGTTTATTTCGGAGTTGATAGTGATCCATTTCCTCAACTGCGCACGGCTAGTTACTTAACAATTATTTGTTAATTAATAATTCAACAAAATTGACTTGACTTAACTAACATTTCTAATTTGCTAACCAAAAGCAACCGCATTCGGATTTGGATCACAACCGTATATGGGCTTAACCACACTCGCAATCGTAACTGCAAAACCCATAAAGCGTTTGTTGCTACCAGAACCTCAAATGATGTCAACTTCTAAACTTTATTAATCTATCCCAATTGATTTATCATTGCGCACATTTCGGGTCAAACCGACTACGTTTGCCTATTCTTTTTAAGAACCGAACTTTACTTGTTTAACATGACTTTACTTTTTTAACATGAACTAGTCCAAATAGCTCGTTTATTATAAATTTTGAGACTTTAAAAAGTGTTCCATCGCGATCAAGTGGCGTACTAATTTTCATGTAAAACCGACTTCATTTATCTATCCTTTTTACGAACCTAACTTTACACGTTTAACATGAACCGAGCCAACTAACCCATCTATTATCAAGTTAGTTACTTTGTCATTAATCATGACCCAATCTATCACCCTACCAAGTTTCATGAAAATCCGTACACGAAAAGTAAACCCTTTTAATAAAAACGTTCATTTAAGGTTTATGTTCGAAAATACTCGAATAACCCAAAATTATGTCAAACGAACTCCGATTTAAGTGACTAAAATATCCACAAAATTGTCTTGATGCGATCGACAAACCCCTACGCTCGTTGTCGCCGGAAACTGCCGCTATAGTCTTCGGAAAGCTGAAATAGTCGCCGGGAAACTCGCTTCTTGATAAAAGCCAAACTTCTGATCACATGTATGAATGGTGTAAATCTTCTATTTTATGCTATGAACACTCTGTTACAATTTGAGACCGATCCGACAGTCAGATCTTTGAGAATTGTTGGATCTTTGCTGGTTGTTCACTCAAAAACAGGATTTGAGGCTAACGGTGTTTCATTCTCCAAACCTTGATGTAGAGGCCAAGATGATTATAAAATGATGCGGTGGATGCACTTATAGATATGGTTTCATCTTTAACTTTTAATTTAATGATACTTAGCCCCTCATACTTTGAATATTTCCCATTAACTTCCAACATCCAAGTAAACCTAATTCGAAAGAAACTCGGGATTTTACAAGTATCCAACTAGTGAAAGTAACTTGCTTGCCTAGTTTCCAATCATCACCCTAGTGTCTCTGAAACTTAATTCTGGGGCTAGGAATTGATCCTGGAACATATGAAACACTAAGCCTATTCCTTACCACACATTAGAAATTCGGAGATAATAACACATTGTTACAATTAAGGGTGTGTTTGGGTGAGCTTTTTTAACTTCAAAAACACTTTTGACAAAAGTGCTTCTTATCGATGGCTTTTCCAAAAGTAGTTTTTTTAAAAAGTGTTTGAATTAGCTTTTGTGCTGAAAAATGTCAAAAAGTAAATAAGATGATTTTGTAAAGAGTGTTGGGCTTAGCTTTTTCAGATGAAATGACCAAAAAAGACATTCTTATATTTTTGCTAGTCATACACACAATATTATAGACAAAAAGTATAAATTAAAAAAAATTACAAAATATATAATATAAATTCTCATATTTGATAATTCAAATCAAGATTACAACTTGTTAATTTCAAAGTAAATTCATACAAAATGCAAAATATATATGATATAAATCCTCGATTTTTCCAGGGTAAAGTTATTGGGCGCGGATGAGTCAGGTTGGGTCAGTCGTTCGGTCGAATAAATAAAATGCAATATCATTATGAAAACAAATGTACATCGTCAACATTCAATAAAATACAAACGCATATTAAAAAAGTATTATATATTATTGTTCCCTACGCGTTTTTTATGGTTTGAAAATGTTTCATAGCATCTTCAATCGTGACTTTCAAAAACAACTTCTTTTTATAACAAATGCAAGCATCATTCATATAATCGTCACCTATCCGATTACGCAAATTTGTCTTCACGTTCTTCATTGAAGATAAACATCTATCAACACTTGTTGTTGCAACATGTAAAACTGATGCTAGTTTCAACAAACGATAGACCAACCAATATTAGTCACAGTGATGGTCGAAGCCTTGAGGCAAACTGGCGAAGGCGAAAAGGCGATGGTCGATAGAAACACAATTGATCGGTCGTTGAGGCGATGACCGTTTTTTCATTTAATTTCTATTTAAATATTATATTTAAGAATGTAAATTAAGTTTATTGACATTATATATATAATTTTGAGCTCTTGTCTTTTTTTTTTGTATAATCTATATATGCATATATGGGGTATTTGGCCCACATATAATGTTTGTCAATAATTTTTATAGTTTTTAAAGTTTTTTCTATTTTATAAAAATATATTCATTTCTAAAAGAATTTTTTAACTAAATTTTCCATAATCAGTAGGGTCAAATGATTTTTTATAAAATGATACTGGGTTCGCTCGCCAAAAAAGAATGAGATCGCTCGTTAATTCGATATTATGGATTATAATTGTTGCCTACGCTTTTTGAAAGTGTTTCATAGCATCTTTAATCATGATTTGTGACTTTCAAAAACAACTTGTTTTTATAACAAATACAAGCATTATTCGTATAATCGTCACCTATTCGAGTACGCATGCTCGTTAATTCGAGCCCGGTGAAAAAAATGTGGTCAACCCCCCCCCCCCCCCCACCACACACACAAACAACCTAAGAGGCTTGCACAACAACTGTTTGAGGTTATGAGCTAATCTACGCCACGGAATAAAGTGGTCCATCGAGCATATTTATCAACAGAAAAATCAGAAAGAGATGTTAATTTGTCATTTGATACAAACTTCCAGTCTTTCTCTAACAGTGATTTTGAACTTTTCTCTAAATGACAATCTTAGAAAAAAATAAATAATCTAATATGTATGTATCTACCAATCACAAAAAATGACGTACCCACTAAAAAGACTTATAAATTTGACTTGAAATAAAATAATTCATTTGCTTATTTTAAACTGCGCCTACCATTATTGTCATTTCCACTTTATTGAATATAATTTTTCTCTAAAAGACAATCTTAGAAAAAAATAATCCAAATTAACATGCATCTATCTACCAATGAATAATAAGCATACTTTAATGCCAAATAGTCGATTGTTTGGTTAATGTTAAACGGACGATTACAAACATAAAACATGTCATGTTCGTGTTTGTTTGGTTTGTTTACATGTCTAGCGGAGTGTGTATATATATATATTTATTGAAAGAAAATGAGCGGGATTAACGTAGCCATGGCCATGGATGCACCTTGATTTCCTAGAGGACAAATGCGCATGCTCAGCCCCAGTCCCCATCTATGACACTATACTTACAAACAAAAATAAATGAATAATACATGACATGACATGAGGTACATGAGTTTAATAATTTATTACCAACCCTCGGTTCTAATCTATATATGCATTTGTGGAGGTTATCTTGCTTTATAAAATCTGCAATAGTAATAACAATATTATTTAGATTTACAAAATGGCAAGCGGAGTGAGAAGGATTAAGCTTGGATCACAAGGTATGGAGGTGTCATCTCTCGGATTAGGATGCATGAGCCTGACCAATAGTGCCTATGGACCGGGCAAGCCCGAGGAAGACATGATCAAACTCTTGCACCATGCTGTCCACTCTGGTGTCACTCATCTCGACACCTCTGACCTCTACGGACCTCTAACAAATGAAATCTTCATAGGAAAGGTTGATATATATGTTGGTCGTGCGATTATTTTTATTATCTTGTCAAGTCGTGTGTGTTGTTTATAGTATTTCTCGTTTTCTTTTGGGACTCAGCCGTTGAAGGGGTTGGAAAGAGGAAGTGTGCAATTGGCAACGAAATTCAGGTTCAAATCTTTTGAGTGGGAGTCAATTGATATCCGTGGTGATCCGGAGTATGTTAGGGCTTGTTGTGAAGCCAGTTTAAAACGCCTTGATGTTGATTACTGTCACACCCCGACCAAAGGCGGAACATGCCGGGGTGCAACGTGATTGGACAAATACACAAGACACTATTAAAGTGAAAATATTTAATCAAGTCATTTATTTCACAAATCAATAAACAACACATCTTAGTCATACAAACAAATTGAACACAAGTAAACAAATATATTGTTCGTTTTACTAATATCCTAATAGTCTTGGTAACGTTTTCCGTCAAGTCCTTAAGTCGATAAAAGTCAAACCTGTAACAATGCATAAAATAATATTTTGTCAACACGTATGTTGGTGAGCAATTTCATAGTTTGAGTATATATAATATGAGCGAAATCCACAAACGTATACGAGACTATAAATAAAAGCATCAATCGTGGCATACAAAACATATGTAAATGAGGATCCTTTCTACTCGGTAACAACCGACATACTCGGATAATGAGGCCCTATTCTACTAGCACAAGGCTAAGTAGTTAAGGGAGCGTATGATCATACTTAATGAGGCTCAACAACAACATAAAAATAAACACTCGCGCACGTAAAGCATATGAGGCATATAACACACAAAAGAGCAAGTATTCCAAGTATCATATACCCTAAAGTTTGTGGTTTGAGAAAAATGTATAATAAATCATTCTTGTTTTGAATAAGTATGCATGTTACCCCCAAAACATAAAAGAGAAAACGGGGGATGAAATGTACTCACCTCGATTGACGAATCGAGAAATAATAAATGATCGAACTACAGAAAGCTTGCGAACGAAACGAACGAATCCGACTTGAAAGCTAAATGAAAACGAATAAATAATATATTAATGAACTTGACTTTAGTTGAAACTACATTTGAAACATTGAACGAGGAGGTTCGGTTGTAAATCGGATTTTCGGTAAATGATTAGAGACTCGTAGTAAATTGCTAAATTTAAAATAAAATAATATTATTTTATTGGGCTTTTAAATAACTAAACCAATATTAAATAGAGACAAGACGGGTTTAATTTAAAAGTCGATTATATAGAAACGAATAGATAATAAAGTTTATAATAGTATTATTAATATTAAAGATAGAAATGATAATAATGATTTTAAAGTATGTTTTATATATATATATATATACATACATATATATATAGAGATATGTATAAGATAATGTTGATGATATAGAAAGATATACTACCACTCAAGGATTGTTGTTAAAACTAATAATAGTAATAGTAATAACAAATATAATAATAATTACTTTTGTTGTTGATTATACATTATTAATAGATTTGAATTTTACTAATAATAATAATTATTATAATAATTATATATGTCATATTATAACATTTTTAATAATAGTAGTATTAGTGATAAGAATATAACTCAAGTAACGATATCGTTAAACGACAACTAGGCCCGACATGGGTTTCGGATTAATAAAACAAGTGGATGATATTAACAATACTAGATTGTAATATATTCCTTAGTAATCATAATAATAAAGATAATAATAACAATCTATTATTATAAAAAAAATAATAATAATAGTTTTGTTAAAAGATAATAATAATAATAATAATAATAATAATAATAATAATAATAATCTTGTTAATAATAATAATGATAATACTAATAATTATCTTGTTAATAATAATAATGATTAAAATAATGACAATCTAGTTAATAATAATAATGATAATAATAATATAATCTAGTTAATAATAATAATGATAATAATAATAATCTTTACGTATTTATGTTAATACTAATAGTAATAATAAATTTATTAAGTATAACAAGAATTAATACCAAAAACCGATCTAGGATGACCCGAAT
Source organism: Bidens hawaiensis (assembly GCF_021521415.1). Taxonomy (NCBI): domain Eukaryota; kingdom Viridiplantae; phylum Streptophyta; class Magnoliopsida; order Asterales; family Asteraceae; genus Bidens; species Bidens hawaiensis. The sequence continues at coordinate 2,316,590 of NW_027491042.1, forward strand.
CTGAGACCTCTAATTTAATAAACGTACCAACCAAACCGAACAAAAATAATTAAACTAAAGAACTTATTATATCCATTTCCCGGGTGTTCATCTTTACCCAATTCATACCAACAACGCAAACCCGATTCGTTTCAAAGTATTTGACCAAAAACATAACCGATACTACCAAACCAATTATTAACAATCAAATTCCGACAAATCGATATATGAAAATTAACAATACCAAATCCCAAATTATTTACCTTTTATATGTTTACGAGTCGTGGCTCTATACCGAAAAAGGAACCGAGCAGAAGACGGAAACAAAAGAGAGAGAGAGAAGAAAGATAAAGAGAGACCGAGAGGGAGAGTGAGAGAGAGATAGAGAGCCGAGAGAGAGAGAGTGAGAGTTAGAGAGATACAGAGAGTTCTGAGAGAGAGAGAGAGAGAGTCCGAAGAGAGAGACGAGAGAGACAGTGGTACACTGGTGGCAGGTTTTCCGGTCACCGGAAAAACGAGCAGCGAGGGGGGGCTACGGGCTGCCGGAAAAACGAGGGGTGGTGGTGTCAGATTGAGGAGGTGGCTGAGATGGTGGTGATGTTGTGGATGGTGGTGGTGGTTTAGTGGTGGTGCGTCGGGACTCGCCGGAGTTCGTGGCCGGAGGCGGCGGCGGCGGCCGGAAATCGGCTGGAGGTGGGTGACGACTGAAAGAGATAATAAGGTAGGGTTAGGGTTTGTTGGTTTATATATGATGGTTTATAAATATTTAACTTTAGCACCTCAAGTTATAAATGTTTGATATTTAGTTGTAAGTAAATCAATTCTTGAATAGTTTTAAGGAAAAATCACACTTTAGTCCCCTAAGGTTTATTTAACCAAACTTATAAACTAAAACTAACGGACTTTTGACAAACCTCACACACGCTAGAGTTATAATACCGGTTCGGATTTACAAGTTTAACCTCAAATACGAAGTATAATTCATTAACATAAAACGCGAAAATCGACATGTTATAAAATGAATATAAAACGAATATAAAAGCGAGACTCAAATTTGACGAATGTCACAATTACATTGATCTGTATTATTTCCATCGCACCAACTCTCGTGTTCCAATCGAGATCACGGTTAGCATTCAGAGATCTATTTCTATTTATCTATGTTTTGTTTACATGTATGTTTGTTTGTAGATGGGAGAGCTCAAGAAACTAGTTGAAGAAGGTAAAATAAAATATATAGGTCTTTCTGAAGCCTCACCTTCCACTATTAGAAGAGCCCATGCTGTTCATCCCATTACAGCTGTGCAGTTAGAGTGGTCACTGTTGACTAGAGTTCATGAAAAAGATGTTATTCCAACTTGCAGGTAATATAATACATGTGTTTTTATATCTTTTAGTTATAACGTTGTTTTCTCTATAAGAATCCATCTCTTACCGGTAAGTTTGTCCGCAACGCTACAACCATTCGTACCAAGTCTAGTACACTTTTTAATATTTTAATTATATAATTTATGAGACAAAAAGAGATAAAATCCGAACATAAGTGTTTGTGATCAAGAAAAGCCGCACTCCGGAGGGGCAGCCCAACGATGCGTGTAGGAAGGGAGGTGCCAACTTGCACTCCACAGTCCACATCATCACGGGCGGGGGAAGAAAGCTTGCGTTGTAGACAGTATGATACATTTTGTGTTATGATTTTCAGAGAGTTAGGCATTGGGATTGTTCCATATGGTCCTCTCAGAAGTGGGTTTTTAGCTTCCGGGCGCAGGTTGCTTGAGGACATTACAAATGACGATTTGAGGAAGGTTTTTGTAATTCTTCGCATATTAAACTAATTAACATAGTTTTCACTAATAATTTAACATATAGATTGTGATTAATTTCTAAAATTTTGTTTGTAGACTATTCCCAAATTAGAAGGGGAGAATCTTGAACACAACCTGGTCTTGTTTGATAAATTTAATGAAATTGCACGAAAGAAAAGATGCACCACATCTCAGTTGGCCTTAGCATGGGTCCTACACCAAGGGGATGACCTGAGTCCCATCCCAGGCACGTCAAAGATGGAGAACTTTAATGAAAACATTGGAGCATTGTCAATCAAACTCTCGCCGCAGGACATGGTTGAGCTTGAATCTATTGCAGATGCGTTTAAGGGGAGTAGATTACATCCAACAATCTTGGCTCTTTCAAACGTTGAGACTATTCCTTTGTCATCATGGAAATAACTCACTCTTATAATGTCATGATGTTTTGAGTAATAGATTTGTGTTGGAACAAGTTGAAATCTTACTTCGTATTTGTGAATATGGTATCCATATATAATGGTCTTGAAGAACTAAAATCTCTATTTCTATGCAGCACTAGAAATAATCATATAGTTTGCTAGCAACATGTTTTTACAATAAAAATGTGAATTCAGATCCAGAATCGAATTATAGTAGTGATCGATGAGTCATTTTATTAATTTCAGTTATTGTGATGGTTTTTAGATATGTATTTATTTCAGTTTTGTACTTATTTTCAAATCTGTATAAAATTTTAAAGAAATTTAGTTAAATTTTAATTTATTCATTTTATTTTGAATTAGTTTACCGATTGGCAGGTCCACACATTAAACCCTCGGTAATTAGTCAGTAAAAAATTTACTGATGGATACCGTAGGATTTTCAAGGGAAGTGTTTGTTGGTGATACCATGTGTTTAGTAGTGATCGAAAACATGCAAATATCCGCAAATCAGCAACAAGAGCAGATGGAGAAGTTAAATAAGAAAGAAGATAAGCATAGCAACCATATAAAGCAATATTAGTAAGTGCTAAGTAGTAGCAAGAAAATAAACAAGATCAAATTGATTTTCATTTTACGGATATACTTTATAAATCCAGTTTTACCTAAATCATGAGACCATGCGTTATATTCATCAACCTATTTTATCCCCACCTTAATCATGAGAACATATCGCCGCGACAACCTGTAGAAAGTGTGTTGCTATAGTTAGGGAGGACAATCACTAACACGAACCTGTTAACACCACACATAACAACACGGAGTTAAAATTCAGGTTTGAGCATAATAGTAGATTTTGTGTTTTAAACAGGTTGACACGTTTAAGACACAACTGAATTTGTGTTCAAACAGGTTAAACACTTGTTAACAAGTTAATGACATGTTTAAAAAATATAATACATGGCATATTCCTTAGGAACTTTATATTGAATGTTATGATTTCATTTTAGACTTTTATTGTTTTTAAAATAAAAATAAAACACTTGGAGTGTATATATTGAGGGAGAACGATAAAAGCATCCTGAGTTTCTTACAGGACAAATATGTACTCTGTCCCAGTCCCCATCTATGACCTGTATCATATTAATTTATAAAAACAAAAATAAAAAGATAACAAGTAGACAAATGAATGAGACATGCATGATGATACATGAGTTTATTAGTCAATAAACTATTTATTACCAAGCCATTTTACTTTTTTACTTTTTTTATCAGTTACCAATCCGTTGTTGACTTTCTGTATCTATGTATATGCGCTGCTATGGAGGCTATCTTGCTTTATAAAATCTGCAATAATAATATTTAGACACAAAATGGCAGGTGGGTGAGAAGGATCGGTGGCGGAGCCAGGAATTTTTCCCTGTGGTTTCGGAATTTTTTAGTGTTTGATTATATTTCGGCGTCAAAGTTTTTGGGCCCGGATGAGTCGGGTCCATCATTCAGTCGAATAAATAAAACACAATATCACAAATAACAAAAGTATATCATCAACAATAAAATAAAATAAAAAAGTTATATTAAATAAAAAGGCTTATGTATTATAATTGTTCCATACGCGTTTTCATGTATTGAAAACGAATCATAACATCTTCGGACGCGACAATCAGAAACAACTAATTTCAATATATCAAATGCAAGTATTGTAAGGCCCCGAACCCGGTAGCCCTACTTTAGCGTCGGATTTACTCATAAACACAGTTCTTACAAATCAGAGTTAATTAAAACTTTCGCGGAATATAAAAACTTTCATAAAACATTACAGCAATCCAAAAATTGCCTTAATTAAACATTCTTGTCTTTCAAAATAAACGTCAATTAACATTAAAACATCTTGAGTTTTCAGATGCCAGTCTCCTATTCGTCCACCATGTGCTCGCTCAAGCTAGCTGTCTCATTCTACTCACCTGCGTGCATACTAAAAGTCAGCTACGCTGAGTGAGTTCTAGTTAATCAGACGCCATACAATACATACACATACATACATATCCGAAGATACATATCCATACTTAATCCGTTACCCTACTATTATACATACATACATATCTACAATCACTATCCTCAGTCTACCGAGAGTACGTTCATAGTCCGCCGTCTATACCTGTACTCAAGATCGTGAACACGTAAAAGGTCCGCAGTCCTTACCTATGTTCACCAGTTATGGTACGTGCAAGGTCCGCAGTCCTTCCCTGTACCATCCTATATTGACAACACGTACAAGGTCCTCAGTCCTTCCCTATGTTGCAACCTAACCCATAGCACGTGCGAAGCCCGCAGTCCTCCCCTATGCTAACACAAATATAGCACGTATAAGGTCCACAGTCCTTTCCTGTGCTGTCGCCTATCTACAATACGTATAAGGTCCGCAGTCCTTATCTACGTTGACGTCTATCACCTATAACCATAGCACGTACGAAGTCCGCAGTCTTCCTCTATGCTACCACAACACAAATATAGCACGTATAGGGTCCACAGTCCTTTCCTGTGCTGACGCCTATCTACATTACGTATAAGGTCCACAGTCCTTATCTACGTTGGCGTCTATCTCCTATAACACGTATAAGGCCCACCGTCCCTATCTACGTTTACATCTATCATCTACATCACGTATAAGGCCCGCAGTCCTTAACTACGCCATTACCTGCCAAGTCTATGTCCAACAGAAGTTAGAGGGATTCGCCATCCTAACTTACTATGTCGAACGTAGGACTCACATACCATTAGTGTACTTGTACACACATACTTCACATATACAATAATTACATTATAGCATAAGAACACTCTAGGCGTTCTTTACATCATTCATTTAACAACCATACCGCTTGTCGATACGTGCAATATCCGAAGATCGTTCACGCCCCGACAAGTGTTCATTTGTAATGTTCATACGTCTTCGATATATAATATTCGTACCTTTATTTTTAACCTGACAGTACGCGCAATATCCGAAGATCGTTCGCGTACCGACAAGCAATCATTCATATCCATCACATATGGCATACACTTATCACTTAGGATAAATGTATTAACAACACATCGAGTATGCACACAGCCCCGAAAACATAACAAGGAATGGGGCTAGAAACTCACCTGAACTTGGCTACTTCTTCGGCTACTGATTATTCCTTCTCGAGCTTTGCGCGTCTAACTGTTTAATAATTGAATATCAAATACTACTCTAGCCATCCTCATTACTACTTAATTAGTCTTACGTGTCTAAGCCGATTTTACTTCATTGAATCATTACGCGGTTAGTTAATCGTTACTCGTTAATCCTTTAAGGGTATCTTTCAGAAATTATCAAAGTCCAAGGGCTACTATGTAATTATCTCATTCCTTTCTAAGTACAAGGACCATTATGTCATTATGCTAAACCTCTAGTTCGTTACTTTGGTCTTAGCGAATTAGACCTTCTAATTCGTTATCTTTGTTAACGAATGGTCTTAAAGAATCAAGGGTAATTCGTTACCCTATTCCTTAACGAATCGGATAAAGAATCAAGCCTAGTTCGTTAGGTTTCCTTATGCGAATCAGCTAAAGAATCACCCTCTGGTTCTCTAAGTTTCCTTAGCGAACTAGCTAACGAACACCCTCTAGTTCTCTAAGTTTCCTTAGCGAACTAGCTAACGAATCACCCTCTAGTTCTCTAAGTTTCCTTAGCGAACTAGCTAAAGAATCACCCTCTAGTTCTCTAAGTTTCCTTAGCGAACTAGCTAAAGAATCACCCTCTAGTTCTCTAAGTTTCCTTAGCGAACTACCTAACGAATCACCCTCTAGTTCTCTAAGTTTCCTTAGCGAACTAGCTAAAGAATCACCCTCTAGTTCTCTAAGTTTCCTTAGCGAACTAGCTAAAGAATCACCCTCTAGTTCTCTAAGTTTCCTTAGCGAACTAGCTAAACAATCACCCTCTAGTTCTCTAAGTTTCCTTAGCGAACTAGCTAAACAATCACCCTCTAGTTCTCTAAGTTTCCTTAGCGAACTAGCTAAAGAATCACCCTCTAGTTCTCTAAGTTTCCTTAGCGAACTAGGGTTAGGTCAGGGAACATTCCCTGACATCTTTATCTTTCCGGCGCCGTCATCACCGGAAAACCGCGTTTTCGCCGGAAAAACGAGATCTCACTCTTTCTTCCACCGTTTTCATCGTTTTTCGTCCCGTTTGATCCAGATTTGAGCTAGGGTGATCCCTAAACTCATCTTAGGTCCGGTTTATACCCGATTCCACCCGGATCATGTGATTTAAACGGTTTAACGGTGTCGGCTCGTCGTTACGCGACTATAACTAACGTTTTGGGCTCGTACAATATTAAACTATCATTACCTCGGGTCGGAAATCGATTATCCTTCTTCTTCCTCTTGATTTCAGCTAGAGAGAGAGAGAGTAGGATGAGAGAGAGCTAAGTGTGTGTTTTGATGGTGTATGGATTATGTGTGAAATGAATGAAAAATGGGGATTAAGGTTTATATAATTATGGATCATGGGCTTAAGCCCATGGCCTCTTCCTTCCTTCCCAAGTCCATAACCCATATCCATTACCCAACACTAGCCCGACCCATACTAGCTTCTACTCTATTAATTATTTCCCGACTAACCCGAGTAAACTTTCCCACTGATATTAATTTATTTAATTATAATATTCTTAGAAATTTCGGGATGTTACAAGTATCATTCATATAACCGCTACCCATTCAATTAGTTCGAATATTTTTTTAAAATGATGATAGAGGAGATCAAAATGAGCACATTCTCATGGATAAGAAAAAGGGCGATGAGAGGTATTTGATTGGTCGAGTTTGTGTAAGTTTACATTTTAAAAAAAAGGAAGTTGGCGTTGAATGTTACTCCGTTTCAAGCTTTTTGCGAGGTATAAGAGTTTTTTAATAATATTTTAGTCGTTTAAAAAAATAAAAATAAATATGGATGAATGATGATGACTGTTAAACAAAAATATTGTACTACACATATTATTATAGCAAAAACAATATTTGTCTGTATATATTTTTTGTGAGCACAGAAAAATTGACAAGACTTCTCAAACCATATTCTTCTCCATGGGTGCCATAAAAATTAAATGGCATGTACTCAAAATGTCACAAAAACAACGGCATACTAGCCGAAGAAAATGACATCGTTGTCTCTCTTTGAAATTCAAGTTCTTGTTTTTTTCACCGGGGAACAGTGAAATGTTTCCGGAGATTTCGTGACATTGGGTTCGTTTGCCGAATAAGAATGAGTTCGCTTGTTAAATCGTACCTATAATTATATATAAAACCGAAAATGAACCGGGTTCGGCCGAACCCGGTGTCTTCTATGTGGCTCCGCCACTGAGAAGGATTAAGCTTGGATCACAAGGTATGGAGGCGTCGACTCTCGGATTAGGATGCATGAGTCTGACCACTAGTGGCTATGGACCCGGCAAGCCGGAGGAAGACATGATCAAACTCATCCACCATGCTGTCAACTCTGGTGTCACTCATCTAGATACTTCCGACTTCTACGGAGATCATGCTAACGAAATCCTCATCGGCAAGGTTAATGGTCGTTCAGTTATTATCGTTATTAATATTATTATTATTTGTTGTTGTCGTCGTTTTGTTGATTATTTTACTCGTTTTCTTTTGTGTTGCAGGCATTGAAGGGATTAGAGCGAGGAAGTGTGCAAGTGGCAACAAAATTTGGGATCAAATCATTGGAAGGAGACTGTGATATTCGTGGTGATCCGGAGTATGTTAGGTCTTGCTGTGAAGCTAGTTTGAAACGTCTTGATGTTGACTACATTGATCTGTACTATATTCACCGTGTTGACTCTCGTGTTCCAATTGAAATCACGGTTAGCATTTCGCAATCTGTCCATTTCTCTAAATTTTCCTTGCTTATTGCTCAAATATTAGTGCTTACTAGAACAATAAAAACTCTACTTAATTTTATAATCAAATATATTGACAATCATATATAAAACTCTACTTTTGTATATTTTAATGTAATCAAAAGCATCAGTCTAGTAACAATTATTCAATACAGTTCTGAAGAGGTATGTACCCGCCTCAACACCGAGCAAGGCGGGTCAACCCACAAGATAAAGACATTATGAAGACACAAAGCCAAAACCTATGCGCATGGCGCATACAAAACATCCTCAGGCATCATATACCCAGGCACACATATGCTCGCGCATCACATATGCGCGCGGCGCATCAGCGCGCGGCGCATATCACATGCTCGTGCATATCACACCTGCCCAGACACACATGCTCGCGCATCACATATGCGCGCAGCGCATCAGCGCGCGGCGCATATCACGTGCTCGTGCATATCACATCTGCGCATGAAATATCTGCGCGTGAGAATAAAGAGAAGACCTCGCGCATCCTCAGGATGGGCGCATATCACACGTGCGCATAATCAACCTCGTCCTTATCCCAATCAGGATTAGGGCAACCTTGATTGTGCACGTCAGACAACCTTCCAGAAGGCATCTTTTTAAGGAGAAAGAATATGCTGATGTTGATAGCTGCCAAATGAAAGGTCGACAACTCAGCATGACCCATGTGTTACCACGTGATTACAACCAACGAGAAAGCGCCAGGTGTCCCAGAGGACACGTGGCGCAGTGCGATTAGAGGAAGCCAACGAGGTTGAGCCCAACCGGTGGTAACCCTAGCACTATAAATACAGCATCAACTCCACTTTGATGACACATTCATACTCAATCATTGACAGTTACAAGCAGTGATAACACATTCAATCATATTGAATCACATTCACTCACAGTCAGTTACATACAAACAGACAGTCTCACAATCAAAAGGGTATTTCGGCTATTCAGCAATACCCCGGAGATTCTCTTACACACACTATTATCTTCTCCACAAATATACTGATTCTCACGCCGGAGGGTTACCCCAAAGAGGACCCCTCTGTCCCTTTCTGAGGGGTAAGTAACGGCGCTGTTCAATTTGTAGGTGGAAGAACACTGATCCAGAAGAACCATCGGTGAAATAGTATAATCACACCCGAGGAAAGTAGATCTGCTACCAGTGAGTAGATCCACGTTTCTTCATTGGCGCCATCCACTGTTATAAACGGCAATCAGATCTCATCAGATCTATTAAAAAAAAATCAATCACCATGGTTTCTGGAGTTCGTAACGTTGATCAAGCTCTGGAGGATATTGAACGTGAGGGTGTTAACGACGGACAGCAGGTTCTGAGGGTTCCGCGTGATTCTACGCGTACCACCAGCAACCGTCCCTTCGTCACAACCCCTCACGGCCAGACTGAAACTCCTCCAGACGATCTCACGTTACAAAATATGGCCGGCGCGAAGCTGAAAGGACCAATGGGTCCAGAAGATGAAGCAAATGATCCGAATGAATGGCTCATAAACGAGCAGCGGCGTCTGATTGAAAAGTACAACGAAATGGTCAAGCAGAAGAAGCTAGCCGACCAAACACAAAGGCAAGCTTTTGATAAGCAGACTACAAAGAGGCCGCGCGCGCCGGAAGAAGGACATTCTGTTCACACTGCACACACTGAGTTCAGTGATGAAGAAGTGCATAGCATGAGGAAGACACGGGATACTCATGCAGGAGGCTCACAGCTCCGCGCGCCTGTGAACATGGCGCCTGGAGCCAGAGCAGATCTGGATCTGCACATGCCGTACAGCCCACCGATCAGAGGGCAAGTGGACGTAACCACGCCCTACAGACCAGCCATCCTGGTAAAACACTCAAAGTTTACTGCGCGCATCGCGCAGGCTCCCATCCAGCACAAGACAAAGATGCCAAGTGGTCTGGGCAAATATGACGGCACAACAGATCCAGATGACTTTTTGCAAGGTTTCTATAACACGGGAAACCTAGAGAGCTGGACGATGCCAACATGGTGTCATATGTTTGCTCGCTGCCTCACGGGCGCAGCGCGGGTATGGTTCGAGAGCTTGCCGACAGGGCAAATTGATGGGTTCGAGGAACTATTAGAAAAGTTCCAAGCCCACTTCGTACAGCAGCGCAGGCACACGCGCGATCCTGATGACATCATGCACTGCATACGCAGGAATGATGAAACGATTGAGGATTACATCACTCGGTTCAATCAGGAATCCCTGGCAATCGGGGGTATAACTGAGCAGCTCCTGCGCGTGGCCTTTATACAAGGCGCGCGCAGTGATCAACTCCGCCGGGCTCTCGTAAGCAAAGATGGTATGCCCACCACGTGGGCCAAGTTAATGGAGGCATCGCGAGTTTTCGCGAGAAATGAGAAACAGATTGCCCAAGATAGGGCAAGAGAAAGAGCGCATCAGGCAGAATCACCGCGCAACAAAGAGAAGAGGGCCAAACAGAACTCTGTATGGTCCAGGTTGCAGCCAACAAGTTTTTCTTCCGCGGAAAAACAAGCGCAACCAACCTCACCACAGCCCCAAAAAGAAGTTCGTAATCGCGGGGAGGGTGACAAGAGGGAGGGCGGCAGAGATCCTAGCAGACCTCTGCCAAGAATATGGACGCCCCTCACTAAAACACCTTCACAGGTGTTAAGTACTGAGAATGTCCAATTCAAGCCCCCCAAGCAACTACACTACAAGGGACCGCAAAACAGTGGCAAATATTGTGAATTTCACAGGTCCCCGGGCCACAATACCGACGCATGCCATCATTTAAAGGATGCGATCGAGAAGGATGTAAAGTCAGGCAGGCTGGCTCACTTGGTAAAAAACCAAAGAATAGAAGATGAGCAACCGGAAGGAGCCTCTGCCAGCAAGAAATACAAAAGAATCTGTGTGGCTGAGGGGGGACGACAAGGGCAGACGTCAAAAAAGAGAAGCGCGCAAATCCACGGAGATTGGCGCGAGCAGCAAGTCATCTTCCCAAGAATCAGGGGAGGCCCTTCAATAAGCAGTCCTCTCGTCATCACCACACACATTGCTCATTACGAAGTGTCAAAGGTCCTGGTGGACACTGGAAGCGAATCTGACATTATGTATGAGCAGTGTTTCAGAAAGTTAGACCCGGCAGACCAAGCGCGGCTCGAAATTGTGAACGCACCAATCTGTGGTGTCTCAAATGAAATCATACATCCCCTAGGCCAGATTCAGTTTGAACTAACTATGGGGGATGATGAGCACAACCGAGCCGAAGTTGTCAACTTCTTGGTCTTGCCCACCACGTCATGCCACAATATGATCCTGGGTAGGGGAACGATTGCCCAATTTAATGCTGTACCGTCGCCAGCGCACGGCGCATTGGGGATCCCTACACCAACAGGCGTAACATTTGTTTACCGCGATCATTTGTGCGCAGTGACAAGCACGCCGCGGGAAGGGAGAATGAAACTTCCAATGGCTGACAATGCGCCAGAGAAGTGGATTTTAAACATAAAATTCCCAGAGCAAACGGTCACAATTGGCGCTACCATTTCAGACGAAACGAGATTGAGAATGAAAAAGTTGCTCACAAAATACACGTCGGTTTTCGCGTGGCAACACTCCGATATGACGGGGGTCCCGCGAGACTTGGCGCAACATTCTCTTAACACGTTCAAGTCGGTGGAGCCAATTGCTCAGAAAAAGAGAATCATGGGGGATGAAAAGGCGAAGGCCATGAATGAGCAAGTGGAGGACCTGTTGCGCGCAAACATCATCCGCCCGATCCGATACCAGACATGGGTAGCCAATCCTGTGATGGTAAAGAAAAGCAACGGGTCATGGAGAATGTGTATTGACTTCAAGGACCTCAACAAAGCATGTCCGAAAGACTGTTACCCCCTCCCAAACATCGACGCAAAGGTGGACTCCGTGGCGCCATTCAAGCTCAAATGTTTCCTGGATGCCTACAAAGGCTATCACCAGATTCAAATGGCACCACAGGATGAAGACAAGACTGCCTTCAGAACCGACAAGGGTGTTTTTTGTTACACAAAAATGCCCTTTGGTTTAAAGAATGCGGGCGCAACCTATCAGAGACTTATGGATTCGGTTTTCAGTGAACAAATCGGAAGAAATCTAGAAGTCTATGTTGATGATTTGGTGATCAAGAGCAGGGAGGAGAGACAAATGCTCAAAGACATCGAGGAAACTCTTCAGCGCCTAACGGAAGTTAACATGAAGCTCAACCCGAGCAAATGTACTTTCGGCGCAGAAGAGGGGAAATTTCTTGGTGTAATGGTCACTAAGGATGGTTTCAAGGTGAACCCTGAAAAGGTGGAAGCCATCCTTGACATGCCTTCACCATCCACCATGAAAGAGGTTCAGAAGCTGAATGGTAGATTGGTGTCAATCAACAGGTTCCTAGCGAACCACGCCAGCAAATCTACTCCATTCGTTAACACCTTGAGGAACTGTTTGAAGAAGAGCCAATTCAAGTGGACGCCTGAGGCTGAGCAAGCTTTCACTGAGATAAAAGAATGTCTCATAAAGTTGCCAGCGCTCACAGCTCCACTTCCTGGCGAAACCCTTACATTGTACCTGTCAGCTGGAGACCGCGCGATCGGCGCAGTATTATTGGTGGATCGCAAGGGGATCCAAACGCCAATATACTATGTGAGTCGGGTGCTCACAGACCCTGAGACGCGCTATTCCATCATGGAAAAGTTAGTTTTGTCACTAACACACGCGTCGCGCAAGCTCCATAGATACTTCAATGGTCATCCTATTGAAGTTCTGACTGGTTACAACATCCAGCAAGTCTTGCGACGCCCCGCGCTCTCCGGAAGGCTGACAAAGTGGGCGCTGGAATTAGGTGAACACACGATCACTTATAAGCCCCGTCCAGCGATAAAGGGTCAAGTTTTGGCGGATTTCATCACGGAAATCCCAGAGGGAAAGATTGAAGATGCTCAGCGCGAGGTAGACCCTCCGCGAGCAAATGATGAAGAAGATGTTTGGAGGCTATTCACTGATGGAGCCTCCAACAGCGAACGGTCCGGCGCAGGCCTCAAACTGGTGGACCCTGATAATCATGAATATACTTATGCTATTAGGTTGGACTTCAAGAGTACCAACAATGAGGCTGAGTATGAAGCCCTGCTGGCTGGTCTGCGCATCGCGCGCAAGTTTGGGGTTAAAAGACTAGAGGCGCATGTTGATTCTTACTTGGTAGCGGCTCAGGTCAACGGCCTATATGACGCCAAGGAGAACACAATGCCTCTGTATCTAGAGCAGGCAAAAAAGCTCGTTGAGCAGTTTGACTTCTTCAGAATCATACACATCTCGCGCAGCAAAAACAAGTCCGCTGACGCGTTGAGTAAAATGGCATCAACTAATTTTGATCACTTTGGCAAAGATGTCAGGGTGGAAGTAATGAGCAGCCCGTCAGTGCAAACGCAATCGGTCCTTGTAATTCATACAACCCCTTCATCCTGGATAACTCCAATAATGGAATTCCTGAAGGAGGGGAAGTTACCGGACGATCGCGCACAGGCGAGAAAGATAAGACACAAAGCACAGAACTATGAATTACTTGATGGTACATTATATCGGCGCTCTTATCTTGGACCGCTCATGAAATGCCTGGATGCTGAAGAAGCAACCTATGTGATTAGGGAGATTCATGAAGGAATCTGTGGAATTCACGCTGGTCCGCGCATGGTGGTTGCCAAGGCGATGAGCTCAGGCTACTATTGGCCAGGCATGTACTTGGATGCGCTAAAAGAAATCCAAAAATGCAAGGCATGTCAGAGCTACGCGCCAAACACCATGCGTCCAAAGAACAACTTGATTCCAGTGACCTCCGCATGGCCTTTCCACAAATGGGCCATTGATATTGTGGGGCCCCTGCCGCAAGCGCAAGGGCGAGTGAAATTTTTGGTAGTGGCGATAGACTATTTCACAAAATGGGTTGAGGCCAAGCCACTAGCAAAAATCACAGCTGAGGCGATGAAGCAATTTATCTGGAGCCACATCATTTGCCGTTTTGGCCTTCCTATGGAAATTGTGAGCGACAATGGCAAACAATTCACTGACAGGAAGATATCAAGCTGGCTCAAAGAATTGCACATCAACCAAATCTTCACGTCCGTCTACCACCCTCAGGGGAATGGCCAAGTGGAGCGCGCGAATCAAAGTTTGCTAAATGGGCTGAAGAAAAGGTTGGAGGGAGAATCCCATTCTTGGGTCGAAGAGTTACCTAATGTCCTGTGGGCACACAGGACATTAAGCAAAACTAGCAATGGCGAATCCCCGTTCAGCCTAACCTATGGGACAGAGGCTATGATCCCAGCAGAAATTGGATGCCCATCCCATAGGGTACTCATGATGAGCAAAACTGATAATGAGCACGAAAGAAGATTGGACCTTAACTTGCTTGAAGGGCGCAGAGAAGCGGCTATCATTAATGAAGCCAGATACAAGAAAAAGCTGGAAAAATATTATAATCAGCGCGTTAAAGAGTGCCACTTCAAGAAAAATGATTTTGTCCTTCGAAACAATGAAGCTAGTCGCGCAATACCCCCAGGAAAAATGTCCCCCAATTGGGAGGGACCTTATCAAATTTCAGAAGATTTGGGGAAAGGCGCGTACACTTTAAAAGATTTGAATGGAAAAAAGATACCGCGCGCGTGGAACGCGGCACAACTTAGAAAATGCTTCATGTAAAAAGTTCAAATATGTAATCAAGGCTTTTAAGCCATCATGAATGATGATTCGCGCTATCTTTCAATATTTGTCGCGCTATCTTTCAATATTTGTTCTATTACCTTTGCATACATGTTTCACACTTCCTTTATTAATTTGGAACAATATGACAACACTATATTGACTTCAAAGCAAAATAAAGCGAAGTAAAACATACATGCGCGAGCCTTAGCTCAAACGCGTTAACGAGTCTTAACTCTAAAACGCCAGGGCCTTAGCCCAAACCTACGAGCCTTAGCTCAAACACGTTAATGAGTCTTAACTCTAAAAACGTCAGGGCCTTAGCCCAAAACAAAGAGCCTTAGCTCAAAACACTCACAAACATCCATCTTACATCCCGCGCGGCCTGATCATAAAAATCCTTAAACACAACTAAGGCAAAGTACATGCCATATCATGTTAAGGTCTCAGGTCGAGGTCGCGCGCGGAATCATAGTGGATATCTGAGTAACACACGCTGACATGTAATGGCTAAACTCATACTTCCATATAAATACCGCGCGACAACGACGCGCAAAAAAGAAATAATGAAAAGTTAGCGCGCATGTCAGCATGAGCAAGATACTGCGAAACCACAAACAAAATAGAACAGAGGTTAAGTGAATAATTTCCTTACAACCTTGTTCTTATTTTAACGTGCAAGCATATCTTATATCTACAAGCAAACATGAAGAGATGAATGGAAATGCGCAAGATGTGAAAAAGAGAAAACAAGTTTCATTCCATTGGATTGAAATTTACAAGTATGATGAGTTACAAATTACAAGTATAAAAAATTAAATATGTAAAATTTGATGAAGGGCTTCTCAAGTCTCCACGTCGACGTCAGCCACTTCATCACCTTCATCATCTCCCGCAGCATCTGACGCGGCCTGCTCCTCATCTCCGAACTGACCATAGTCAAGTTCTTCCTCCTCATTGGAGTCTTCTATCACGACGGTGGCAGGAGCAGATTTATTCGCAGCGCCAGAGCCGCTGGCAGGGGCAACATCCCCCGCGCCACCATCATCGCCACCAGCCCTCTCGCATTCATCGAGCAACTTCTTTAGCGCGCCGAGGTCGGGCTGGTCAGCAAGCGCAGCTATCTGCAAAATCATTAGAAAAATATTGAGTACAAAACACTTGGAAAAATTAGTCAAGTAAAACTCATTAAGGTCAAGGTACCTGCATAAGGATGGGGATGTGAGTATTCATATACTTTTCCCCCACCGCGGCCATGTCCGCGCAGGCCGCGTCGCTCTTGTAAGGGTACTCGGATGGGTTCTTCTTCAACATGCCATAGTCATACCCATCCGTAAACCCTTCAGCTTGGCCCACCAAGATCGCGGCGGCATTGCAGTCCATCACAAGGGCCTGAAACTCGGCGGAATATTTCATCGCCAAAGCGCAGCGAGTTATGCCCTGTGACACCAGCCATTGGCGATCCTGCGCTAGGCCAGCAACAGACGTCTCGAGGACAGGAACCTGGGAGTTTAATAACTCAACAGTTTCCTTAGTCTTTTGTAGCTCCTCCTTATCAGACGCTGCTGCCGCCAAGATTTTTTCTTTCTCAACCTGCGCAGCACCAAGTGCTTCCTGGCTGGACGCCGCCGTCGCCAAGGCCTCATCTCTATCGGCCTGCGCGGCCGCCAACTCCCTCTTCAGGCGCGCAACCTCGCTCTCCAGTGATGATTTTTCAGTGATACTCTGGACGATAGCTTGGTCACGCGCCTCAGCCTGCTGTTCCAAGACACGCACTCTACGCGCGTACTTGGCAACTTCGGCCTCCGCCAACTGCTGCTTCTCCCGCGCAGCTTGGAGCTCATGCCCGCGCTTAATATAGGCGGTGTTGGCACTTGCTCTATTTTCGCTGAGCTCCGCCTGGAGTTTCTCAGCTCGTGCGCGAGCATCAGAAAGGTTCCAGGCAGCCACCTTAGCCTCTTGCTGGGCTGCCACAAGAGCATCGCGTACTTTAATATAATCGCGATGAAGCTCTTGGGAGGCAGCAAAGAAAGCTGACCCAGCGAAAATGTGATCGTTGAGCAAGTCAGCGCGAGTGCGCTCCTCCTGATACCTCCTTTCAGTAGGAGGCACGGCATGAGCCCAGAAAACCTCGCATACGCCCATGGATTGGAAGGAACTTTCTTCATTAATATTCCATCTCGGGCGATAAACGTGGTCACCTTCCTACAAAACACAAGAAATGTTCTAAGTCATAAAACATACTTATATGGAGGAACGCGCAGCGGAGCAACAAATTAAAACATACCTGCGGGGATGAAGCAGAAAAGTCAGCGCCAGCCCCACCAGAAGTATGCGCTGCGAAGACTTGTGGCATCGCAGGGCTGGCGCGGTCTCCCAAAGAGCCCTCAGCTTGAGCCCCCTCATCCTCCTCATCTTCTTGAATAGGCCTCTTCTCCTGCGACCTGGGGGGCTCCAAACCAGCATCGCGGAGAGGGCTGCGCGTAGGAGGAGGCGAGGGAGGTCTCGACGCCGCCAGTTCGGCGCGCAATATGGCTTCCTGCTCTTTTGTAACCCCAATAAGGGGAGAATCAGCACTAGCAGGGGCAGGACCAGAACCAGCGGCGCCGCCAACGGCGCCAGGAGTGTCGCCAGCAACTTGTACGCCAGCTACAACTCCTATGAACAAATCAATAAGGAAAAATGGTTTATGACTGAATCCAAAAGAAAAATAAAGAAGACAAGTGTGCAAAACATACCTTGGCGCAATTCTGTTCGCGCGGCGAACATCGCCATAAAATTCATTCTACCCTTTTCAGAGGGTAGAACAGGGGACTCCGAAGCAGCCCCCGGCGCAGCCTCAGCACCTTGTGGCGCCTGTGGCTCATCTCCTACCGTCGCCGGTTCTGCAAACATTCAAAGGAGGAAAGGTTTAATAACAATTCAGCCAGATGAAGATAAATAAAGTATACCTGTTGCAGGCGCGGCACTGCTTCTCTCTTCAGCCGCGCGAAAGGAGGAGGCGACGCCACCATACCTCAAGTGGACAGGAGGTCTGCCCACTCTCACAGGCAGAGAAGCTAAAGAAACCTTTGTGGTAAACACATGGGTTTCCTTAGGTCCCTTCGTTTGAGCATGGGGATGAGCGACAGGGGTGTCATCTTTCTTCTGTTTCTTACTGGCCCCTGCGCCAGATTTCCCCTTAGCTTTGCGCTTTAGTAGGGGCGCCTCCTCTTCCTCCTCCTCCTCTTCCGCGAGCTCTAGCTCGTAGTTTTCAAGCGCATCTACAAAAACAACCAACAGAACTGTTAATAAACTTGGATATTCTAAAGGAATGAGCATAAGTGCGAAGGCTTACCAGGCGCGTCACTGTCAAAATCAAATTCCAGATCCACTGGGATGAACATGTCATCGAAGCGATCTGGGAAACCAACTTCCCCAGCGCCAAGCGCGACGGAGCCACCCTCCACTTGTTCATCATAAGCGGCAAGGACATAATCCTTGGTGACTGCGCAAAAAACAAATCAAGTGATATCAGCAAAAGAATTATGTTCGCGCAGAAAAAATAAATAAACCAATGAAATAAACTTACACAACCCGTCGACTTGGATAACGGGCTCAAGCGCGCTATCGGCCCAAAGCTTACTCATGCCGACCCCAACCAGCGCCTCCTCGCAAATTTTCTTCGCGGGGGATGGTTCGGCGGTCATTTTCTTAACCCAGGCGCCAGTTGGGTTCTTGAGGACACCCTCATCCGCAGGCGCAGAAGAGATAGAGCGCATGGTCATACGGATGGGGATCACACCAGCCCTTATGTAAAAGAACCTCTCAGACCAGTCATGAAGGCTCTTGAATGAAACAGTGGAGCACTTCACCTTCTGACTGCGAGGAATGAAAGAGATCCAATTGTCCTGGATCTTGGGCTTGTAAAAATATTGAAAGCGCCGAGGAGTGGGTTCCTCGCGCTGGGATTTGCACATGAACTCGAAGTGAGTCACGCGCACGAGTCCAAACGGATGGACTTGGGATATATGAATCCCATAGAACTTCAGCAGTGCACCCACAAACCTTGTCATCGGGAGACGAAGGTTGCAGTGGGTGAAAAAGTGGCTATATAGGGATATATAGCCGGCAGGCGGGTCCGCCGCCGTTTGCCCGGACCTAGGCAACATGCAGCCAAACAGGGTGGGAAAGCCCTGAGAGGCGATGAGGTTGTCGAGATCGGCCTGCTTCAATTTGCAGAGGATTTCATTCCACATTTTGGTGGCCTTGGTCCTCCCTACTTCCTCCGATGTGGTCTCAACAACCCTCTTCCCTTTCCCTTTTTGCTTCAATGTCGACATCACCACAGATTTTACACGGCGTCTTCGAGAGGCAACAGAGGTGATTGAGGGGCTAGACGAGTCTGAACTATCAGACATACAACTGCAGCAGCAGATAATCGAGAAATCGAAAAGATGAAAACACTCAATTCAGAATATGAAAGGCAGAAACTCGAAAATTATCAACAATGAAGATGAAGATAAAAAATTTCCTAAGGGCCTCCTTTTATAGGCCCAGGAGAGAGAAATGTGGCAGCTGATCGGATTTCACGCGCCCCCACTCGCGGGTGCAAGCCAACGAGGGCGCGACACGTGTCCCTAACACTGTTGAGGGGACATAAAATTGTAACCGACCTGCCACGGAGCAGAGACGCGCCCCCACTCGCAGGTGCTAACCAATGCGAGCGCGACACGTGTTCAAGACGGCTGTGTGAGGGGACGTGAAAGGCAACTGTAGCACCTCGAGCACACGAAACGTCTGACATGTTTACGGCGCACGTCACCACCAACTAACCACGTGTTCGACCCGTCGTTTTCAACCCTTCGTTTTTAAACAAATGGATAGAACTTCGCGCAACGATGGAAGCAACCAGGAAAACGACAAAACCCCATTTAAAGACAAAAATCAGTAAGTCTAATATCCATCTTACCGCGCTCGCGCGAGATAAGACACACATTAGACTGGGGGGGCTTGAAGAGGTATGTACCCGCCTCAACACCGAGCAAGGCGGGTCAACCCACAAGATAAAGACATTATGAAGACACAAAGCCAAAACCTATGCGCATGGCGCATACAAAACATCCTCAGGCATCATATACCCAGGCACACATATGCTCGCGCATCACATATGCGCGCGGCGCATCAGCGCGCGGCGCATATCACATGCTCGTGCATATCACACCTGCCCAGACACACATGCTCGCGCATCACATATGCGCGCAGCGCATCAGCGCGCGGCGCATATCACGTGCTCGTGCATATCACATCTGCGCATGAAATATCTGCGCGTGAGAATAAAGAGAAGACCTCGCGCATCCTCAGGATGGGCACATATCACACGTGCGCATAATCAACCTCGTCCTTATCCCAATCAGGATTAGGGCAACCTTGATTGTGCACGTCAGACAACCTTCCAGAAGGCATCTTTTTAAGGAGAAAGAATATGCTGATGTTGATAGCTGCCAAATGAAAGGTCGACAACTCAGCATGACCCATGTGTTACCACGTGATTACAACCAACGAGAAAGCGCCAGGTGTCCCAGAGGACACGTGGCGCAGTGCGATTAGAGGAAGCCAACGAGGTTGAGCCCAACCGGTGGTAACCCTAGCACTATAAATACAGCATCAACTCCACTTTGATGACACATTCATACTCAATCATTGACAGTTACAAGCAGTGATAACACATTCAATCATATTGAATCACATTCACTCACAGTCAGTTACATACAAACAGACAGTCTCACAATCAAAAGGGTATTTCGGCTATTCAGCAATACCCCGGAGATTCTCTTACACACACTATTATCTTCTCCACAAATATACTGATTCTCACGCCGGAGGGTTACCCCAAAGAGGACCCCTCTGTCCCTTTCTGAGGGGTAAGTAACGGCGCTGTTTATTTTGTAGGTGGAAGAACACTGATCCAGAAGAACCATCGGTGAAATAGTATAATCACACCCGAGGAAAGTAGATCTGCTACCAGTGAGTAGATCCACGTTTCTTCAAGTTCCTTCACAATCATAAACTATTTGATTGCAAAAGTAAAATCCATTGTACTTAAAAAAATCACGAAGAAATAACATGTCTTTTGCTTGTAGATGGGAGAGCTCAAGAAACTGGTTGAAGAGGGTAAAATTAAGTATATAGGTCTGTCAGAGGCCTCACCTTCAACCATCAGAAGAGCCCATGCTGTTCATCCGATCACAGCCGTACAGTTAGAGTGGTCACTCTGGACTAGACTCCATGAAGAAGAAGTAATTCCGACCTGTAGGTAAGACCAACCGTAATGGAACGTTGTGGGGCAGTGTTTTGGACCAAAATGCCAGACAACCCCCCCCCCCCCCCCCTTCTTCTTCAAACACCACATTACGCATGGCGTGGTACATGTTTTTATCTCTTAGTAAAACTTTGTGTTTTCCATAAATATCATCTCTCACACGTAATACATATTTTGTTTCCTGTACATGTGGCATTTCATTAATTATTGATATATGATTTTTAGAGAGTTAGGTATTGGGATTGTTCCATACGGTCCTCTTGGTAGTGGGTTTTTAGCTTCCGGTCCCAAGTTCGTTGAGGGCGTGTCAGATAAAGATTTCAGGAAGGTTTGTGCTTTCGACGTATTTGAAACTAACACGGTTTTCACTAAAAAACTAACACATAGATTGTGGTTTATATTACGTATGTATTGTTATTGTCACTTTTAGTTATGAAATAATGTTTCTGTGTAGAGTATTCCAAGATTTCAAGGGGAGAATCTTGAACACAACCTAATCTTGTATAATAAGATTCATGAAATCGCACAAAGGAAAAGATGCACAACATCTCAGTTGGCCTTATCGTGGGTCCTGCACCAAGGGAATGACATGAGTCCCATCCCAGGTACCTTAAAGATTGAGAACTTTAACCAAAACATTGGAGCTTTGTCTGTCAAACTCTCACCACAAGACATGGCTGAGCTTGAATCTATAGCGCTGATGCTTTTAAGGGCAATAGATTACCTCCAACAATCTTAGCTCTTTCAAATGTTGAGACTATTCCTTTGTCTTCATGGAAATAACCCACTCACTTGCACATATATTTGTTGAGATACTCTACTCTCAAGTCAAAATAGGGAATAAATGTTGTTATGTTGTTGTATCTCTTATGTGATTTTATGAATTTGTTTCGAAACATGTTTAGTAGTTAAAATCGTACTTCATATTGTATGTATATTCTCCATACGTTCATGAACTAAATTTCGCATTTCTATGAAACATTGGAAAAATCGTATGGTTTGCTAGGGTTTCTGTTATATAATTAATATTTCTTAAGAAACTAAAACTTCTATTTTAAACATCCATCATGTGCACCACTTGGTTCATGTCATATGTGCGATAGGGTTTCTGTTACCTACTTGATCCTTAATTGTTTCGCTCGATTGCCTTGTTTTTTCTCTTAGCTGAGACCGGATTTGATGACCGGTCTATCATCACCACTACAAATAAGGTGTAATTGGCGGTTAGGGAGTTAAATAGGTTTTTAACCTTTTTACTATGTTTTAAATTTGATTAAGAAAGCTTATTAACTTGTAAAGTTTTGTTTATAACTCAAGTACTTAAATATGCAAGAAGGTAAATAAAAAAGCATAATATTTGTTACAAGTCTTCAAATTTTCACTATGTCAAGAGAGTGAACCCATTTAACACTATGTCATGGTAGTGCGCAAGCTCTCGTAACAACAACACTATATCAAGATAATATTCCCAACCCTTAACAATATAACCACACCATGTCAATATAGCTTTTGCCCTCTCAAATCATTAACAAATGATAAACACTTACAAACAAATCACTATTTCAAAGCTAGTGATGCCCCCTATAATAATACAATATTTGTTTAACAATGATGCTGAACACTTTCTTCTTTTCTTTCATCTGTTTTCTTCAATTGGATTGTTTCCTAAAGGATCATAAAGAGATACGTTAAGTAATGATATGTGAAAGATTTGAGCAAAAGGGTGAGGAAAACAGTTTGCTAAGGCTTCAATTTATAGACACAACATCACAAAAGTCGAACTTAGAACTTGGCTCCGACGGTAGATCCATCGACTGTAGTCGACTAGCTTGTGTTGTTTGGTCTCTAGTGATTCTGAACGTTATGATTTGTCTTCTCCACTTTTGCAACACCCTTTCTAGAGGTTTGAACTTGTTCTTGAGTGTTCATATAGCATTGGTCAAATCACCATGAAGAAATTAGCATGATGTGGCAAGATCTTTCGAGTCAACAAATTAGCCAGGAGGTTGTGCCATATATGTAGCATTGGTCAAATCACCATGAAGAAATGCATTGTTATCATCAGTTTGTCTAATATCCCATTAATTCTCGAGGAAATTAGGCATCATACCTAACTAATCTAATAGTGTTTGATTAAACAACTGGGCTAAACGTGTCAGTGAAGGCAAATCCGTGACTGATGAAATCACTTGATACCTTAAGGGTACTATTTCACACGGGTTGGTGATTTGCAAATATTGGATGTCACTATTTGTATAATTGTATGTAAGAAGTATAAAACTTTAAAATATGAACCACGGATGAAAAAAAGATTAATGTTCTTTATGTTCTCACAATAATTTAATGTTCTGAAATGATCTTGTCCCTATATGCGTGTACATGTGTAAACACACTAAAAGATTTACAACATATTCCCAAAAATAATACACCAGCTAGAAGAACATATATATGGGTCTAGTTGATGATCATAAATCATACTAATTGCTCACTCATGCACGTAAAACAAAAAACCGCCCTTTATTTAATCTTCTCAAAGTAACACACAGCACTAAACCACATGCTGATCAAGTGCAACCAAGCTTTAAAACCAAAAAATGATTCATATTGGAAAACAAATATGATATGTTGGGTATAGCAGTACATGGATAACCATCGTATAATTAATTAAGCTTGCCAAGATGACAATGCAGGGGTCTCGGAGTTCATATATGTTGGAACTTCAGCACCATATCGAGCCCCCTTAACTGCTTCCGCTGATGCAATGGATTCAAGCTCCGCCATATCTTCTTGTGTTAGCTTAACAGATAACGCTCCAATGTTTTGTTCAAGATTTTCTATCCTAGTGGTTCCTGGAATAGGAACAACATCATTTCCCTGGTGGTGAAGCCAGGCCAATGCCAACTGTGAAGTTGTGCACCCCTTTTTAGTTGATAATTCATTAATCCTTTGATATAAGATCTTGTTGTGTTCAAGATTTTCAAGTTGGAACCTTGGCATTTTCTACAAAACAATAATTGTAAACCTGATATTAATCCAACACTTTAAGCCATTTAAATTCAGGCTGTAACACCGCAGTTTTGGCAAAATTAGATTTTCAAAGATAAACAAAATGGCATAAATAGTATACCTTACGGTAGTCATCATCTTCTAACTTCTCCATAATCTTTGAACCAGATGACAAAAAACCCCGTCCAAGAGGACTATATGCAACAATCCCTATCCCAAGTTCTCTGATAGAGTATGATACACACTAAGTACTTAAACATGAATGGAAATTAAAAGGAAAGATGATGCTGAGTACTGACCTACAAGTAGGAATAATATCTTTTTCAACATCTCTTGACCATAAGGACCATTCTAGTTGTATGGCAGTTATTGGGTGCACCGCGTGGGCTCTTCTAATGGTCGATGCTGACGCCTCTGATAATCCAACATATTTGATTTTCCTTTCTTCCACCAGCTTCTTGAGTTCACCCATCTATCATAAAAAGTTTACTCATTCGTGTTAAGAGACTTAACCTCAAATCAGGCATGTCCCACACGCAACTCATTTATCTAAATTGGTCAATATAAATGAGTTGACGAGTTAAACCATTTATTTTTGTCTTTATTCACATGTTTTCTTATTATTATTTTCAACACATCTATTATCTATACCTTACTACAATCTTTTTATTTTCTTGTTAGGTTCTTGTGTGAAATTAATTACCAACCTTTTCAACTTCTTCTCATCTCTAATATATATAAAAAACAAGGATCATCTACAATTGAGGAACTAACTGTGATTTCGATTGGCACGCGAATATCAACCCTGTGCTGATAATACAGATCAATGCAATCGACGTCAAGACGCTGCAGGCTAGCTTCACAACAAGCCCTTACATACGCTGGATCTCCTCTGACCTCAAATGCACCATCATATACAGCCCCAAATTTGGTAGCTAGCTCCACCTTCTCCCTCATTCCTCCTTTCAAAGCCTGCACTTAAAAAAGTGTTTAGTTATATATCAACCCAGACAACACAACAAACGAAAACGACGAAACCCTTAATTAATTTATAGGGTATATATATGACCTTGCCAAGAAGGATTTCGTTGGTTTTTGGGCCATAGAAATCAGAGGTGTCCAGAAAGGTGACTCCCGCGTTAATGGCATGGTGGATGAGATTGATCATGTCGGGTTCGGGTTTGGGAGTACCGTAGAAAGCGGCTGACATGCTCATGCAGCCTAAACCCTGAGCTGATACCTCTAAACCCTGTGAACCCAATTTGACTCTTGGAACTATTGCCATTTTTTTTTAACTTTGTTTTTCTTCTAATTAATGTGTGATCAAGGAACACCTGATTGAATACAATTTATAGCTGAGGGTAAAGGTGGGAGTTGGTAGATGGTAGAATCACTGGATGAAATAAATTCAATAGTGATTTAAAAATCATTATAATAACACCGTAATTAAATAAAAAGATATGGGGAGTAGAATTCTACAACATACAAACGTAAGCGCCTACGTTCTGGTTGAAGGAAGAAGATTTGATTTTGGTATTGTCATGATTCATTTCTTAGTCTGTCATATATGCTAGAATTTTCAAATTTTACGAATATTTTTTTAATTTTGTTTTATTAACATACTGATAAAAGTCTTTATCTTTTTAAAATAAATCACAAAGACATTTATGTTCAATTCTTTCGTGAAACCTTTTTTTTTTTAATAATTTTACATGTAAATATCAAAAAATAATATTCCACTTCTATTTTTCGGAAAACAAACTCACTTTTGTTTACGTAAATAGTTTTTTTTTTCCTCATTGCAAAATAGCCTCCGTAAACAAACTTTTAGTAAGCGTATCACAAAACTAGGCCCCGTGCAATTTAAGAGAAATTGTATATGCTAAAACTACTGAGCCAGGTTTGTTTGTAAGTCACTAATTAACATAAACGTGAAAAAACGCTTACCCTCGCCACCAGGGTAAAATTGCAAATCGGAATTTCAATCGTCGACTTGGGGAGTTAGGAATCCAATATCGTTGGTTACTCTTCTTGCCTTATGTCTTCTACGATTGCGTTCACTTCTACTCGAAATCTGGTCGATTACCATTCGTTTGCAACTTACGACTTCTTTTTTAGAAAGACCAAATATATTAAAATGAAAACACGGGAAACCTAGGAACCCAACCAAACAAACAAGAGAAAAACCAACAAACAAACCAGAGAAGAACCAACATACGGACAAAGAGAACGCAAACTACAATTACAATGAAAAATTAACAAAACTGAACTTGCTATAAATACTCCAATCCAATCTCGACTTTTGCTTCTATGTTTTTACCCAAAGAAAGGAAGTAGACTTTGTTAGAGTAAAATAATACTTTGGTTATTTATATGATACGAATCATTTATCTTTTGCTTCTATGTAAATGAAAAGATATACCTTTTCCTGAAACCGATCGTACAGAAAAAACTTAAAATATTTTCTTTGATTAATGCATAATAGTTATGGTTTAGAGACTAACATATCATAGCGAACATCTGGGTCGAAATCAATCGACCCAGATGTTCGACCTCATGGAAATGTGGGATATTCGAGCTCCTGACGTTGATTTCGACCCAGATGTTCGCTATGATATGTTAATCTCTGAACCCCAAGTATTATGCATTAAACAAATAAATGATTTTTTTTTTGTTTTTTTATATAAAACTCGGTTTCGGGAAATATCTTGACCACTTTACTATTGAATTAGGGATAAGATCGGGACCGTAATGTACCCAAATTTAAAACTTTGGTACCGGTACCAGTACCGATTTCGCTCAGCCCTAGACTGAAGTGACAAAAGTATCCAACCATAGGGACGAAAATGACTATTAACTCAAAATAAAAAGAAGAAAGATAAAAATACTCTTAAACTAACGACATAGTTGGATGCCGTTAGACGGAGGAGATATAATTGGCTAATATTTAAAAATATGACGGCTAAATTGACAAAATTTCAAACTTTGAAATGACGTGACAAAATTAGCAAACCATATAAACAAAAATGGTCATTAACTCAAATATATATATATACTTGTGAATAGTTTATGACTATCATAAACTATTTACAAGCGTATATAAATAACACAAAATATTATTTTACTCTTAACAGCCTTTATTTAACGAACCATCTACTCCTCTTTATTGTACTCCCTTGTCTCACGATTGTTATATGTCATAAATTTATTGGTAATAGTTTAGGCTTTTAGCACCTTCATTAATTAGATTATTAGTTTCCTGATCCACTCTTATTTGTACCCAAGACTATGAAAACTAAATCGTCTCCCACCTCTATTGTAATTCGAGCTTACATTTCCTTATCTTTGTTTGTTTGAGTCAATTGCCACGTCGACTAAACCTCAAAATGCTCCTCTTCATCCAAATCATTAAAGCTCAGTTTCATTCTCAAGCTATAAGTAAAAAAGACATATTTAGAACGTCAAATTTTATCTTTCAGTTTCAAAGTTTTAAGTGACCAATTTCTTCGGTCGCTACCAATTTATTCTCGGCCTACTTTGTTGGTACCATTTTTCCTTGCACCGCGGATTGCTTCAGTATTTCTTCTATGATGTCAACTAAACAATCAAGTTCTCGTTTTCCTTGTTCCTCATGAACCTAGATCTTGTATGACCTGTCATACCAATTTAAGATCATTTCTTTCGAAATATTCCGGTCGTCACCAGACGAGCACACCGATGCAATTATAAGATTAGATTTTTTTTCCTCCCCGTCTAGCTGCGAGGATTACATTATCTAATTCCCAAATTGTTCTCAGATGTTATCTATTGTTGCTCAACTTAACAAATATAATGGAATCCCATGAGGTTTCTGTTAAAAATCCTGAGTGAAAATCTGAAACAGTAAACAAATAAAGACACTAACAACGAACCGGGCTTGCGTTTCACACAATTCCGTTAAACAAAATTGCGGTCTGTTCCCTTCTGCGGCTGTTAGATTTTTCAACTTATGACTTCTATTTTTCTATTATTAAGGTAAACAGTAAAAGCTTGTGCATTTATTTTTCAAAGATGATGTCGTTTAATCGTTTGAAAAATATCATGGACATTTTAAAATTTGAGGGGATTAGAAAAAACACCCTTGCTATTTTTTTATAGTTAAACTGGATTTTATTAATCTCAACTAAATTTTATTGGCCGATAATAATCCCAACTAAGTTTATTCCTACTGGTGTTCCAAAAAAAAATTGGCTCCTAGTGGTCCCCGGTTAAAAAAAACTTAACGACGTTAAGTTTAATAGAGGACCACTGAGAGCCAATTTTTCTAAATTTTGGGTCATATGTGGGAATAAACTCAGTTGAGATTATTATCGTCTAATGACATTTAGTTGGGATTATTAAAATCCAATTTGTCTTTTTTATATATAAAGGATGTTTGAGAGAACACATTAATAAAGAGACGTGAGTTTTTAAAAAAAAATAGTAAACGGATATGACAGTTGACGCCGCATGTTTATGGCATGTGATATCCTTAAAGCATCTGAAGAGGTAGGTCCCAGCAGAGACCAGTTGGTCCCGCAAGACTCACCTTAAACATGGACGTCTGCGCAAAGGCCATCTGCTCCCGCAGGACCCACCATGCTCATAGAATCTTACGCGCAGTACGCAACCTGTACACGCAGGGAAAGCCTCCCAATGGTGAAGTACCCCGCCTGTTCCCGCAGTTGCGGATACAAGCCATCAGGGAAGGCTACCCGCAGACAGCAGGGCTACACGTACAAGACACTAGCTACTTCAGCAGTCACGTGAAGGCATGAGCAAGGCGGGAACAATCCCGCCCAAATGAGCCAGTCTGATTCTGAAAGATCTTTTGTACCATACCTACCAAGGTATGGATAGGACAGACGATCCGACCAGAACAGCCCATGAGCCAATCACAGGGTGACAGCTCACCGACAACAGTGCGAGGAGGAGCACCCTCTAGTACTGTTTGTCACTATTAGCCGCTGCCTACTCACCAACCCTCACTGTGGAGCATGCGCAGCCTACAGTTGGTGGAATAGTATTACTGTTGGCCGTAACCTATTCACCAACCAGCATGGCCTGCGTACAATCCACAGTCAGTGGGACGTGCATAGTCTACAGTTGGTGGAATAGTGCAGCCGACTTTATTACTGTTGGCTGTAACCTACCCACCAACCAGTATGGCCTGTGCGTAATCCACTGTTGGTTGAACAGGAATACTATTCAGCCGGCTGTACCTTCTAGAAAACCTACCTTCGGCTATAAATACTCCAATATCTTGGAATGGTAAGATCATCTACTATCTCGTATAACTTACTTGATAACTGCTCTAATAGTATTCATATACTTTTATATTTAAAGAGCAATATAGACTGATTCTCACGCCGGAGGGTGGTCACAAGGAGGAACCCCCCCCCCCCTTCTCAGTGACGAGCTTACGGTGTCTGTTTTGCAGGTTCCCTGAAGTACAACTTACTCTGCTGGACCTACCTTCGTGGGAAACATTACCTAGCCCCCAGATTACCCATAATCTGCCCGGGGTCACCTAGTGTTTCTTCATTGGCGCCATCCGTGCATAAAGCTAGAACTACATCTTTCTCCAGTTTTTCAAAACTTCCAAGATGACTAGAGAAATTCCGGTAACCACAACCCCAGCCACTGGGGTAAACACCGGCAACACAATGTTTACAAACACTACCCCAGCCACCCAAGCTGGGGCAAGTGAAATACATTTTACGAACACTACCCCAGTCACTCATGTAGGGGCAAGTGGAGTAAATATTCCACTGGGATTCACTGATGCCCAGCTGGAAAAACGAACTCGAGCCCCTCGCCAAACACTTGATCAAGTGAAGGCATGGGCCGAGGCACGTCAAAGAGAATTTCAGGCTGAGTTGGACGAACGCTTGCGTTCAGTCCAACAAGCTGAGGAATTCGGTAGTACTCGCCAGCACCTCAACATGAGTAGTGAGTACGAGTACTCAGACGGCGAGGGGGAAGACTCCGACACCGACGCGAACCCTCGCCATAGGGCGAAAGGGAAGCGTAAGGAAACGGATCCCCAGCCAAAAAGGAATTTTGGGGAAGCATTCCAACCAGTCACGGAAAAAAGCGAGCGTGACTTCTCCAAGGCCTTTAGACCTACTGCTACAAACGCAGGAAGGTCAAAATTTGCAAGGGACATTGCAGAGGCAATCGCCCCGAGGAGTGCCAAACAAATGTCCAACATTGGCACATACGATGGTCTATCCGACCCAGATGATCATCTGAACAGGTTCATTGCGGGGGCAACCGTCAGTAACTGGACGGAACCCACGTGGTGCTACATGTTCCAGATGACTCTGGTAGGAGCAGCCAGAGCATGGTTCGACCGTTTACCGGTCCACCACATTTATGACTGGGCAGACTTCCAGAACAAGTTCAGTCAACAGTTTAGTCAACAGAGGAAGCACACTGAGGAGCAGTGGACGATCCTCAACTGTGTCAGAGAAGAGGATGAATCCTTACTGGACTTCATCACCCGCTTCAACTCCAAGAAGGTGAGTCTGGGCAACATCAGTGAAGACCTCGTTCGCGCCGCTTTCATTCAGGGCGCCGAATACCCAGAACTCATCCGCACTCTGACGGGTAAAGATGGCATGCCATCCACGTGGGATGCCATAATGACGGCAGCCAAGCGCTTTGCCGAAACAGAGAAACAGCTGGGAAGAGATCTCCCCCAGAATACAAACCTCTACACGCAGAGGACAAGGGAGAACAATGTGAGAACCGCCCGGCTAAACAAAAAGAGGCGGCAAGGTATTTGGCAGTCAAGGATAAACTTTGACGCCCCCTCAAGCTCTCTCCCTCTGGTTGGCGGAAGGGACAAAACGCACCCTTTGAACCGGAAAAACCGTTGGACGCCACTCACCAAGAGCGTCACGGAGATATTTGCCACGGAAAAACTGCCATGGCCAAAAGCCCCAGTGATCCGACAGAAACCCAATGCGGATCAAAGCAAGTCTTGTGACTTCCATGGGACAAAGGGCCATAGCACTGAGGAGTGCACATCCTTGAGGGACATCGTCGAGACATTCGTCAAGGATGGGAGGCTCGCACACCTCGTGGCATCTATCAAGAAGGGAGGAAGGAACGACAACAGGTACAGGGGTAACGGACGGAAGCCCGTCGACATTAGCATCAACATGGTCCATGGTAAGGTCAGAGGAAGAAAGAGACCAATGACCGAACCATGCGCATGGAAGGAAGCAGAAGTGCGCTTCCCGCGAGTGCCGGGAGGCCCAAACAAAGAAGGCCCCATTGTCATTAAAAGCCAGCTGGGGCACTACATCACCTCCCGCACCCTCGTTGACAATGGCGCATCGTCGACAGTGATGTACAGGCAGTTCTTCGACAAGCTCGATGATGAAGACAAGGAACGTCTGGAGACGGTCTACGCTTCAATGGAAGGGTTTGACGGCAGCATGAACACTCCCTTGGGCATCCTATCTTTCCCCGTCACTCTCACTGATGGGAATTATTCACGCACGGAGGATGTGGATTTTGTTGTGATGAAAAAACCACATCATACGTATGACATCCTATTCGGGAGAGACGGGATGGCAAGATTCAACGCCGTGGTATCCTCAGTCCACGGCATGATGGGATGGCCAACAACTGAAGGCGTAGCGATGATCACGGGCATTCCCCAGGTATGCATCGCATCTGTCTCCTCTAAACCCAAACCGAAGATGGCCAAACAAACCATCACTGAACCTGAACAGTGGGCATTCAATGGGAAATATCCCGATCAGGCCGTTACCATTGGCCCGACAATTGTTGATCCAACACGCACCTTACTCAAGCGCTTACTGCAGCGAAACGCAGACATCTTCGCGTGGACACCAGCCGACATGACTGGTGTACCCCGGGGAAAGGCAGAGCATAAGCTCAAATGCGATCCGGCCGTTACGCCGATCGTACAAAAGCGCAGAGTAATGGGGCCCGAGCAAACCAACGCGTGCAGAACCCAAGTCAAGGAACTCCTTGATGCGGGCATCGTGCGCGTTAGCAAATATCAAACATGGGTTGCAAATCCCGTAATGGTACCGAAGAATAACAAACAATGGCGCATGTGCATAGATTTCAAAGATTTGAATAAAGCATGCCCCAAAGATTGTTATCCGTTGCCAGAAATTGATCTCAAGGTGGATTCGGTGGCACCATTTCGCCTTAAATGCTTCTTGGATGCGTATAAGGGGTACCATCAAATCCACATGGCTGTGGATGACCAGGACAAAACCGCCTTTCGGACGCCCGATGGCACATTTTGTTATAAAATGATGCCGTTCGGACTTAAGAACGCGGGGTCCACGTACCAACGACTAATGGACAAAGAGTTTCACGCCCAAATTGGGAGAAACTTGGAAGTCTATATGGATGATTTGGTCATCAAAAGCCCCGAGCCAGAGACGATGTTGAAAGACATTGAGGAAACTTTCAACACGCTCAGAAAGATAAACATGAAGCTCAACCCGAGCAAGTGTTCATTTGGGGTGGAAGAAGGGAAGTTCTTAGGGGTCATTATTACTAAAGATGGCTTCAGAGCGAACCCTGAAAAGGTCGAAGCCATTGTCAAAATGGAATCACCTACCACCATAAAACAGGCTCAAACACTTAATGGACGACTAGTCGCGCTTAACCGCTTTTTGGCAAACCATGCGGATAGGTCGTTCCCTTTTGTGTCAACGCTAAGAAATTGTTTAAAGAAAACGCACTTCCGCTGGACACCAGAAGCGGAAGCAGCTTTTCAGGAGA
The DNA here is from genome assembly GCF_021521415.1 of Bidens hawaiensis. NCBI lineage: Eukaryota > Viridiplantae > Streptophyta > Magnoliopsida > Asterales > Asteraceae > Bidens > Bidens hawaiensis. The sequence continues at coordinate 2,349,542 of NW_027491042.1, forward strand.
TTCGATCACGCCTGATCGAACTCCCAACACTCACAGCACCACAAGCGGGGGAGGAGTTAATCCTATACCTCTCCGCAACAGATAGAGCAACCGGGGCAGTCATGCTTGTAGAACGAAAAGGCATCCAGATGCCAATCTATTATGTTAGCCGCGTGCTGGCAGACGCGGAAACCCGGTACTCTACCCTGGAAAAACTGGTCTTGGCACTTATACACGCTTCACGCAGGTTGAGACGATATTTCCAGGGTCACCCAATCACTATTCTCACCAACTTCAAACTCTCAAATGTTCTAGGCAAACCCGAGTTATCGGGACGTCTAGCCAAATGGGCAATTGAATTGGGAGAATATGCGATTCAATACAAGCCGAGACCAGCCATTAAAGGTCAGGTCCTGGCTGATTTTATTGCAGAAGTCCCCGCTTCACGGGAGAAAGAGTGCCAGGAGGAGGTTCAACCCTCCCCAGCACACGAAATCGACGAAGTCTGGCGACTCTACACTGATGGAGCAGCTAGTAACGAGGGATCAGGCGCAGGGTTAAAATTAACAAATCCGGCAGGCCAGGAATATACTTATGCTATTCGGCTGGATTTTCCAAGTACGAATAACGAAGCTGAATATGAAGCATTCCTGGCCGGATTGAGGATTGCGCGAAAGATGGGTGTAAAAAATTTGGAAGCCCACGTAGATTCCATGCTAGTGGCAAACCAAATAAACGGGACGTACACGGCTGTGAACGACACAATGGCCCTGTACCTTGCCCAAGCCAAAGCCATCATGCGCGATTTTAATGATTGTAAAGTGATACACATCAAGCGCAGCGAAAACAAATCTGCGGATGCGTTAAGCAAGCTTGCATCACTGGCCTTCACCCACTTGGGAAAAGACATCCGCGTGGAACTCCTCGAAACACCATCAGTCCCGCACAAGGAAATTTGTGTCATCCAAACCGGTACAGAAACATGGATGACCCCAATAATAAAATACCTTGAAGCAGGAACGTTACCAGAGTCGAAGTCACAGGCAAGAAAACTACGCTGTAAAGCACTGAATTATCAGCTGGTCAATGACACCCTTTACAGACGTAACTTTCTTGGCCCATTGTTAAGATGCGTGGACAACCAAGATGCTGACTACCTCTTAAGGGAGGTTCACGAAGGCATCTGTGGAGTACACGCAGGCCCCCGCGCTGTGGTAGCCAAGCTAAACAACGCGGGATACTTTTGGCCGGGGATGCATATGGACGCGTTGGCATACATCAGAAAATGCAGATCTTGCCAGCTTTACGCACCCAACACGCATCGCCCGAAAAATGAACTTGTTCCTGTCACTTCCTCGTGGCCATTTCAGAAGTGGGCCATCGACGTGACAGGCCCATTCCCAACATCAGCTGGGAATGTTCAGTTCCTAGTGGTAGCCATTGACTACTTCACCAAATGGATAGAAGCGAAACCTTTAGCCCAAACAACCGCAAAGCATATCAAAAAATTTATTTGGGAATTTATTATTTGTCGTTTTGGACTTCCACAGAATTTGGTAAGCGACAATGGCACCAACTTTGCTGACAAGAAGCTACAGCAGTGGCTGAAAGAACTTCAAATCACCCACACCTTTACCTCAGTGGCACACCCGCAAGGTAACGGTGAGGTGGAAAGAGCAAATAAGAGCATCGTCGAAGGCATAAAGAAAAGACTCTTGGAACATAGATCCGGTTGGGTGGACGAGCTTCCACACGTCCTTTGGGCAAACAGAACGCTGAAGAAGACCAGTACGGGAGAAACCCCGTTCAGTCTCACTTATGGCACTGAAGCCATGATCCCAGTCGAAATCGGTTTACCCTCACCAAGGGTCTTAATCCAACCAGAAGACAATGATGCGGAAAGACGGTTAGACCTTATGCTAACCGAAGAGCGCAGAGACTTAGCCGCCGTGCGTGAAGAAAACTACAAACGACAAATGCAAAAATACTACAACACGCGGGTAAAACTCTGCAACTTCAACGAAGGAGACTACATACTGCGTAACAACGAGGCTTCGAACCAACAACGCCCAGGAAAGTTGGCCCCAATTTGGGAAGGGCCATACATTATCAAAGAAGTTCTGGGAAAGGGCGCGTACCGGCTCGAAAGGCTCGATGGCACTCCCATCCCTAGAACATGGAATGGAGCTCAATTACGCAAATGTTATATGTAGATCAATTCCAACTTGTAAAGAAAAGGCCTAGAGCCACTTCTAATGGAAATGATTCTCCTTTCATGATGTATTGATAGCTTGTAACCTATGAACTTCCCTTACGGGAAGAAGTAGTTGCGTGTGGAAGGCGGCAATACCCGCATAAACACAACGCCAAAATTTTGAAAAAAAAAAAAAAAAAAAAAAAAAAAAAAAGTTCTAAGGAAAACCTACACGCAGGTCAGATGTAGGTAAAGTTTAGCCATCCTTGTAAGTGCAAACGACGGTCTTACCCGCACAATCACATACAAGGAAGCCAAACTTAACTTACCATCTACCACGTTAAAAGGTTAACTTATGAACACTTAAAAAAGGATAAGAAAAACCTACACGCAGGTCAGATATAGGTCTAAAGTTAAAGCCATCCTACTAAGTGCAAGTGACGGTTACACCCGCACAATCACGAAAGAGGAAGCGAAAACTTTAGTCCATTATCAACCACGTTCAAAGGTTTAACTTAATGCCTTAGAAATTTCGAAAAGGAAAACCTACACGCAGGTCAGATAGAGGGTAAAGATTAGCCATCCTACCAAGTGCAAGTGACGGTTTTACCCGCACAATCACGAAGGAGGAGGCAAAACTTTAACCCATCATCAACCACGTTCAAAGGTTCCTATTCTAAACACTTGGAAAATTGCTAATTCAAACTAAGTATGCAAGTCATAAGTTTATAAAGCAAAGAATCCAGTGAAAGGAATAACAATCGTATATTTCAATGATATATTACAACAGTGGCCGGGTAACTACCCGCCTAAAAGAAATCTATACAAAGCTAAGTCTATCCTAGCAGTGGGAAGGGATCTTCAGGATCAGGCTTCAGGGCCACCTCCGCTTGGACCAGCACCGTCAGAGCGCGGCTGCCCAAGGAAAGCCTTAAGGATGTTTAGCCCATCATCAGCAGCAGCAACTTCATTCACCTTCTCCACCACTGGATGCGGGAAGGCAGCGTACTGGTTCACAGCATGGTCATAAGCAGCTTCAGTATTAACATTGAATAAAGGGAAGTTGGAGGGCGGAAAGCCTCTCTCAGCGAACCCTAGACCAAGCAGGAAGCCAGTCTTCTGCCCATCCTCATGAGAAGCGTTGAGGGCTGCGCTCATCGCATCGTCATAAGAGGTCTCTGAGAGGACCTGACGCACAACCTACAAAAGAATACAAGTTAGAACATTTTCTAATTACGAACGAAAAGCGTAAAGAAAAAGATAAAGATACCTGAGGCAACGCTTCTCGAAGCAACCATTGGAGGGTAGCTTGACTTTCTTTACAAGCACGTTCGGCTCCGCTTTTATCAAGGTTGGCAAGTTGAACTTCCTTGGCGGCAGCTTCTTCGACGCTTTTGAGTTTCCTTTCAGTACGGTCAAGCACCCCCCTCTGGTCAAGGATCTCCTGCAGCTTCTTGGCATCTTCCATTGCCAAGGCGTCATGAGCATGCTGAAGAGCCTTTAATTTGCATTTAAGCTGCTCATTCTCTTCGCAAAGTGGCTCAGCAACAGCTTCAGCCTTGGCAGCCCTCTCAGTTGAGTTTCGCGCAGTCTCCTTGGCCAGCCGAAGCTGTTCATTCACAGCTTGAGCAGCCTTGGAGCGGGCCTCAAGTCGCGCCTGGACTTCAACCTCGAGGGCCTTGAATGCCTTCTCCTTCTCGGCTGCGGCAGCGGCCAACTGCCGGTTCTCCTCCCGAAGAGCCCGCGCTTCAGATATATCTTTGGCGCGAGCTGCTTTTAACTTGTCGTTTTCACGACAAAGCAGCTCGACGCGGGGCTGCGTTCGGGCCTGGAGAACCCGAAGCTCATTGGTTAGCCTACCCTCTTGGTAGCTAGCCATGGCTTCCCCCAACACACCATGAGGAGCGGCGTGGCGAGCCCAGTCCACGCACTCCACAGGGGTGCGAAGGGTTGTTCCTCGGCGTATGTTCCATCTTGGAACATACACTTCATTGGAATCCGACACTGCAAAAGAAACAAAGGCAGTTAGGAAAAGATGATAAAAATATGTAAAGGAAAAAGAACCCTACGTACCTGTAGGGTCAATAACAGGCCGATAGCCGCCAAACCCATCACCTGAACCTGAACCTAAAGGAAATCCATCCAACAGGTCAGGCAGACGGGAAGGTGGCATAGATCGGCGGGAAGCCTGGCGCATACCTGATGGTCCGGCCGTCGGTGCCGGTGGCGCAGGTATAGTCGCAGCCGCTGTGGTAGCCATGGTTGGCGCCACCTCCTCAGTAACAGTAACCGCCGGCTCCGTGAAAGATGCTGTAAAAATTGCACTCACGGCCGGCGGAGACACCTTCTCAGCTGGAACAGCCTCAGGAAGGCTGGAACCAGCGGAAGCAGGCGTAGACGCCTGGGTCGATGCCTCGGGAAGGCTGACCGAGCCTACCGTCATTGGCGGGGGAATACTTGCTCCAACTCCACCCTGGAATGCGTCAACATCCACACCTGCACAAGCAAAAGTGTTAGAAAAATTTATTTGAAACAAATCTAGACAAGAATTATGGGGGTACTCACGGGGTTTCTTGAGCTTGAACGCACGGACGAGCGGGGGCGAACCCGATGGAGCCGGCCTCTTGACACCGGTAACCGTCGTCGTCGCTGCCTCCCCGGAGGTAACACCTGCAGCCTCCGGAGCGGTGGTCTCCTCACCACCGGGCTTCCCCGCCACCTCTGCATTATCTGACTCCGAGTCAGATAAGACTACCGGGTCGGCCGTAGAAGCCACCTTCTCCTTGCCCTTCCCGACGGCAGCCTTTTTCTTCCGCACCAGTGGAGGACCTTCTGCGGATTCCTCAGAAGAAGAAATGTCATGAACTCCAGCAGCAGGCACAGCATTGAGAGGTTCAGGGTAGAAGATAGGCTTACCTGGCCGTCGGTGGCTCAGGATCTCTTGGCCTGGCGGGTAAACCTCCACGAACCGACCCGCGGTCTGCTCTAAGATGGGCAACTCGTTCTCGTCCAGAGCACGAGTACCCATCCGCGCGGGACCATCTTCCTCCCGCGGGTTCAGGAGCGACTGAAGATCGTTCCCCTCTGAAATCAACAAGCAAGTTAGTAAAAATCGAAGTCAGCAAAATGAAACAAGACGTACCATAAGGGACAGAGTTCGAACCATATTCAAGGACGATCGGAACCTTATCCGCATTCGCCGCCTTCCACACCCGGCTCATCCCCAGCATCACCATCGCCGACTCCGGAAAACGGAAAACCGGGGACTGGACCCGGGATATCTTCGAAAACCATTCCGCCTCCTCGTAGTTGAGGGCGGGAAGGTTCGGAAGCGCCTGGCCATTCTTGAACTTCATGGCGATGGGGACGGCGCGAGCGGATATGAAGAAGAACTCTCTTCTCCATGAGCGAAGACTCCGCTCGGTGGTACAAATCTTTAAACCCTTGATACGGGTTGTAAGAGTATACCACCCCTGGATGCACCTCCAAGTGTAGAAGGTCATCAGACGGTCAACGAGGGGCTCAAGGCCCAGTATCCGGCACACCCACTCAAAGTGCCGGACCTTGGCAATGGCCATGGGGTGCACCTCTGTCAGGTGCACACCGTGCCTCTCCAGGACACGGTACACAAACTTTGTCAACGGAAACCTAAGGTTTCCGTAGACAAAGAATGCAGCATAAACCCCGATCTTGCCACTAGGGGCATCGTACACAGTATGGTGGGGTTCAGGAAACTCAGGCTCGAGAGACTCGAGCATGAACTTCCTGACGATATACTGGTACAGATCGACAGGAAGAGAACACTGGCATTCGCCAGCAGTCTTCTGATCATCAGTATCATGAGAAGACATGGTGGAAAAAAGAAAAAGATTTCAGAGTAATGCTTTACTGAACAGAAAAATTCGCCGGAAATTACTTGAGAAGAAGAAGAAAGGTGAAAGTGTGAATTACAAATAACTCTCTCCCCCTTTATATAGTAATCGCAATTAATGCGGTGAATTTAATGCGGAGGAGAGAGAAATCAAAGGTGCAATGAAACTATGACACGTGGCAAAAAGCAGGCTGGCAACAGCTGTTGAAAGGACGTGTGCCAGTAATTTCGCGGCCACGCGCCCGAAAAATCACGCCCACGCGCCTGAAAAAGCGACTGGAATGACCATGTTCTGTCACGTCACCATAACTTCCTGCACGTCCTGACACAGTCAGAAGAAACCGTCGCACGACGTTTCAGAGGTTTGGACTGTTCTTATCTTTCCAACTCTTCGAATTTCAAAATTCAAAATTTAAAAAATATTAAAAAGTAAGCGGGAAAATACCCCTTACCCCTTGGCAAACAAGTAACCGTTAGACGGATGCGGGTACAGTGTAAAGGCAAAACCCTTCACATACCTAGCACCCGCAGGGAATTGAAGCCAAGTAAACCTTGGTAAACAAGTAACCGTTAGACGGATGCGGGTACAGTGTAAAGGCAAAACCCTTCACATACCTAGCACCCGCAGGGAATTGAAGCCAAGTAAACCTTGGTAAACAAGTAACCGTTAGACGGATGCGGGTACAGTGTAAAGGCAAAACCCTTCACGTACCTAGCACCCGCAGGGAATTGAAGCCAAATATTCCTCGGCAACCAAGCAACTATAAGACAGGCGCGGATACAGTGTAAAGGCAAAACCCTTCACGTACCTAGCACCTACAGGGAATTGACGCTAGGAATACCTTGGAAGTAAAGTAACCGTAAGACGAGCGCTGGTACAGTGTTAAGGCAAAACCCTTCACATACTTAGCGCTCCGCTGGGAATTGAAACCAGGAAGGATCTTCTGGGCAATGCTTGCGGAAACGGAAATAACATCCCCGCATAGCCGGAACGTTGAGAACTACGTTGTTTGAAGCGCCAGGATGGAATTGGTGGTTTTAACATAATTGATCACTATGTTCAAAACTACCAAAACCTCATGGAGAATCCACACAACTGGGACTCAATGCTCCTGACTTGCGAGGAGGTTACAGACCTACCCGCATCATACCCAAAGACCAAGCAGGAAACTCGGGCATTTCTGCAAGTGACAAGGACTTCCCATGGAAAACCTTACAAAACCCTTTTCAAAACCCTTTGCTTAAGTCCAAAAGTTCACCTCACTTTATTAAACACGCATGAGAAGAACATTGGACTGGGGGGACTTGAAGAGGTAGGTCCCAGCAGAGACCAGTTGGTCCCGCAAGACTCACCTTAAACATGGACGTCTGCGCAAAGGCCATCTGCTCCCGCAGGACCCACCATGCTCATAGAATCTTACGCGCAGTACGCAACCTGTACACGCAGGGAAAGCCTCCCAATGGTGAAGTACCCCGCCTGTTCCCGCAGTTGCGGATACAAGCCATCAGGGAAGGCTACCCGCAGACAGCAGGGCTACACGTACAAGACACTAGCTACTTCAGCAGTCACGTGAAGGCATGAGCAAGGCGGGAACAATCCCGCCCAAATGAGCCAGTCTGATTCTGAAAGATCTTTTGTACCATACCTACCAAGGTATGGATAGGACAGACGATCCGACCAGAACAGCCCATGAGCCAATCACAGGGTGACAGCTCACCGACAACAGTGCGAGGAGGAGCACCCTCTAGTACTGTTTGTCACTATTAGCCGCTGCCTACTCACCAACCCTCACTGTGGAGCATGCGCAGCCTACAGTTGGTGGAATAGTATTACTGTTGGCCGTAACCTATTCACCAACCAGCATGGCCTGCGTACAATCCACAGTCAGTGGGACGTGCATAGTCTACAGTTGGTGGAATAGTGCAGCCGACTTTATTACTGTTGGCTGTAACCTACCCACCAACCAGTATGGCCTGTGCGTAATCCACTGTTGGTTGAACAGGAATACTATTCAGCCGGCTGTACCTTCTAGAAAACCTACCTTCGGCTATAAATACTCCAATATCTTGGAATGGTAAGATCATCTACTATCTCGTATAACTTACTTGATAACTGCTCTAATAGTATTCATATACTTTTATATTTAAAGAGCAATATAGACTGATTCTCACGCCGGAGGGTGGTCACAAGGAGGAACCCCCCCCCTTCTCAGTGACGAGCTTACGGTGTCTGTTTTGCAGGTTCCCTGAAGTACAACTTACTCTGCTGGACCTACCTTCGTGGGAAACATTACCTAGCCCCCAGATTACCCATAATCTGCCCGGGGTCACCTAGTGTTTCTTCAGCATCGGAGATATATAGATGCTCTAACAACCTCACTCCAAAGATTATGTGAAACGAAAGGTTTCTCTAATCAATATGGTTTAGTTTATACATCCAAGTCGATTCAAACATTTCGTTTTGGTTCTGCTGGTTTGTTCGGTTTAACTACAGTTTTAGTTTATGTTCGGTTAATTAGTTCTTTTTTTTCATCTCTATTGTTCGGGTGGTTGATAGCATCAACATTAAAATATAAAAACAAATAATAACAGATCATAAAAATAATAATAATAATAATGTTTTAATCAATACTAAAAAACAGCTTAACTTTCATTCATGTGTCTCTTATTTTGTCCAAATGTATTATATTTTGCACATAAAACTTACGCGCGTACGTCCAACTATCGTCATGATCCACCATCCTACATATGTGGTCTGCAACGAATCCTACAAACTCTCATCTTCACACTCTCTTTAAACTGTTAGACATCTCAGATTTAATCCATCACTCAAAAAACAAACGAAGATCGAAAATGGCAAGAGTTCCAAGAGTTAAATTAGGTTCACAAGGTTTAGAGGTCTCAGCTCAGGGCTTAGGCTGCATGGGCATGTCCGCTTTCTACGGACCTCCCAAACCCGAACCCGACATGATCAATCTCATCCATCACGCCATTAACGCCGGCATCACCTTACTCGACAATTCAGATGTCTACGGCCCCAAAACCAACGAAATCCTTCTCGGCAAGGTAATTCTATATTCGTTTCGATTAAATAAATATGTTTCTTGTCAATCCACACGTGAAACAAGTTAGTGTTATTTTATATATGTTGATATCTCGATATCGTCACCCATAAAATTTTGGTTAAGCCTCCGATCACACCCCATTAAAAAATAATAATAATAATAATAATAAAATCCTGGGTCAGCCACTGATGGATAATGGAGTGATGAGTCACTGATTATTGAATTGCAGGCTTTGAAGGGGGGTGAGGGAGAAAGTGGAGTTGGCGACCAAATTTGGGGTCAAGTACGACGGCTCGTGGGTGGTTGATGGGGATCCAGCGTATGTAAGGGCTGCTTGTGAAGCTAGCCTGCAGCGACTTGACGTCGATTGCATTGACTTGTATTATCAGCACAGGATTGACACCCGTGTGCCTATCGAAATCACGGTTAGTCTTCCCTCTTTAGAGTGTATACATGTTTTGATATATTTTTGGAAAATTAAGAAAAAGGGCTGTAAGTTATTGGTGGTCCTATAAGACTACAAACACATAAGTTTGTTTGTTCCTGCTGGTTGCTAGGATTTTTATGTTTTCTAGTGAATTATAAGTTGTTCACATATGGTATAAAAAGCCGGCCGCGTTTATTAGGAAAACCAACATGCACGATAAAGTCCCACAACTCAATTGTTTGATGTATTTAACGCCCTGAACTTGTTTAAACTTTAAAATATAAAAACTCGTGAAATTTTTGTTTCCGTTTTAACCTTTTACTCTTTAAACAAGTCAAGATTTGATTAAGTGGCATCCAGGTGTTAAAAAATGTTTGTGGATATATATATATATATATGTATATATGTATATATATGTATATATACATATATATGTATATATACATATATATGTATATATATATAATAGTTTTAGAGCCCGTGTAACAAACGTGATTATCCAAATTATAAAATTACAAGTGAAGAAAATAATTACAACGTATATAAAAAAATGTATTGCATTTATATATGTATATATACTATATGTATATAAATTACTTTTATTTATATCACAAAATGATTTTTTTTAATAAACTTAATAAAGAAATGCACGTGCAAAAACGTACCCGAGAACGCTCCTTTTATTGAAACTTTCGTTATCATTGTCATATATGTATAATTGAAATAATTAGGAAAAAGACTTCTCATGCAATAGTCATACAATAGTAGTTTTGGCCACTCAGCTTAAATACTGAAGGAGCGTTACATTTATTTATATATTTACCAATTTACAACCCATAGAAGGAAAGAAGAACATTAAATTATAACGACATATGTTCTTCAAGAATTATTTTTTTCTAAGCTAAACAATGAAAAAGATTTTGATAAGTTTGCCAACATAAAAAGTAGCTAATGTTTACTCATTCAATTTTGTGAATATTGTGCTTCATTTGAGCATAGTTTTACATGATATACTTCACATACAACGTTCTGATTACCATTGAAGGAAAAGTTAATGTTAACACAAATGTTTCAAATTTGATACAAGTTAGAATGATTGATAGGCATGAGGTGGTATGTCTTAAGTGTACACTATTTATTCTTAAATTTTAATTGTCGATGGAAATATAGTCAATTTACTAAATCCCAAACCTTTTGATTTTTTCCAAAAATGCACTTGAAAATAAATTTGACACCGAATCATGTTTAAAATTCTAACTTTTATCACTGAGACATTTTCAAGTCAACACTTTTAACCCGTAACAAATTTGACGATAAATTTATTTACATTCTCAAACTAATAAAAATACTCAGATTTATCATTTTTGACCCATAACAAATTTTGTCTCAAATGTGGTTAACTTATACAAAACAATCTGTTTACCAATTGTTGATTGCAAAAATCAAGTTTAAGTTTCACAAAACCCGAAACTATCCTTATTATAAGAACCAAGAAATTAAATATGATAAACTTCGTTATATATGAAAGTGATTGGTAAATATTTATTAAATTGACCGAAAAAATATATAGTTTACTAAATCGACCGAAAAAATATATAGTTTACTAAATTAACCGAAAAAATAAATTGAAAGATTTAAAGATATTAATAATTTATAATTTTATATGACAATTTATAATAATAATAATAATAATAATAATAATAATAATAATAGATAAACAAATTGATTTAAAAAAATGGATCAACTTTTAAGCATATATATTTATGATTTAATAATAAAAAAAGCTTACTTTGTAAAATGAAATCATGTTCGAGTTTGTTTTTCTTTATAATCTTCAACAATATACATAGTATAATATGTTAATGATAACATTTGAAATTATATTCTTTTCAATCTTTAACAAACATGGTTTGTTGTTAATTTTTTATTTCAAAAAGTATTTTGAAATATATAGTAAAATAATATGTTAATATTTTTTTTATAAAAATGTATAAATTTAATATAAATAAAATGGAAAAGGAAATTGAATATGGACATATATTAGGGAATCTTAATTTTGAAGGGAAAAAAGTTAAAAGTTTTAACCATAAACTGACATATGTCACAATTATTTTACTTTATTAGAATAGATACACACACACACATATATATATAAGGGAAAGTTATTTTAAGAACCATGGTGAGTTTTAAGAACTAAATTTTGAACCACACATTTAATTAAATGATATGAAATATGTGGCTGGGATTAAATTTAATTAAAAAATGAAGCAGGAGAGAGAATACGTATTTTTGATAATTACACAAGTTTAAACGTTAGTTACACATGTGTAAAAAGTCGATTCGGTGTGTAAAAAAATACCGGAATTTTTTGTACATCACTTACACTTACGTATTACATATGTGTAAAAAAAATTCGAAAAAAAAAATTTGTTACGTTGAGTTCTTTCGAGTTCTTAAAACTCAAAGTGGTATAATATAATATATATATATATTATATTATATATATACATATATAGGATTGATTTCTTTTGAGAACCACTTTGAGTTTTAAGAACTCGAAAGAACTCAACGTAACAAATTTTTTTTTTCGAATTTTTTTTACACATGTGTAATACGTAAGTGTAAGTGATGTACAAAAAATTCCGGTATTTTTTTACACACCGAATCGACTTTTTACACATGTGTAACTAACGTTTAAACTTGTGTAATTATCAAAAATACGTATTCTCTCTCCTGCTTCATTTTTTAATTAAATTTAATCCCAGCCACATATTTCATATCATTTAATTAAATGTGTGGTTCAAAATTTAGTTTTTAAAATTCTTAAAACTCACCATGGTTATATATATAATATATATATATATATATATATTATAATTTTATAAAGTTGGTGTGTGCCTATATTTAAAGCGGTCAAAATTGATGAAGTGGTGTTTCTTGCCACTAACAAAGTCTAGATGATGTCCACGTCAACAAAAGGTCATCTGCATAACCTCAACAGAGGGAATGATTGTGTTAGTAATTGACGTTTAACATTGAAACATATGATTATGTAAAATTGGGGCGTGCCTGGGTCGGTTTGAGTTTTTGGGGGCTCAAACCTAACCAAAATTAAAATTTAGTTTTTGGTTTTCGGTTCTTAGTTTTATGTGTGGCTTCGGTTCAGTTATGGGCTGTTTTTCGGTTTTACATTTTAGCTTGAAATGTTTGGTCGAAGAAAAATACGACCAAAATAATTAATTTGGGCCACAAATATCATAGCATTCAAAGAAGTTCGGTTCCCATGTTTGGTTTGAAACAAAATATAATTGAAACCTCACCGCAATTTTTGTTTTCAAAATGGAAGAATAAAACAGAAACGTCAATTATTAGTTTGGGAGAGAAATTTCGGTTCGGTTCCCATGTTTGGTTTGAAACAAAATATAATTGAAACCTTACCGCAATTTTTGTTTTCAAAATGGAAGAATAAAACAGAAACGTCAATTATTAGTTTGGGAGAGAAATTTCGGTTCGGTTTTGTTAGTTTATTAGCATTATCAAAATATGGACGGGGAACTTTTTCGCATAAAATGAGAGAGCACGTTAGTTTTTAATAATATTAGGCGTTACTGATATTGCGCTTTCAGGCAACAGATGGTCTGTTTCTAGTGTTTGGGTAGAGTGAAACGAGTAGTAGCAAAAAATTGATTTTGATTACTTAAATCATTTAGGCTCATTTCGGCACTTTTAACCCGTTTGGGTAAAGCTAATTCGCAGGTTTGGGTTTTGGTATAAACCGGTTCGGGTCAAACACACAAACCCGTTTAACTAAACAGGTTGTGTTTGGATTGACCCGTTTAACCCATTTATTTTTTATTTTATTCTTTTAAAATCGGTTTTGTATGATAAATTAAATTGGTTGGACATCTCATTCCAAAATTTAAGACTAGAAATGAATTTTTCATAAGATTTTATAATTAAGATGTAATTAATCTATATAAATTTCTAATTTTGTTGTGAAATAAAGGTAAATTTAAAACATTAACATGTGAAAACAATAACAAGTAAAAAACATTTGGGTCAAACATGTCGTGTTCAGGTCAACCCGCAAATATTCGTGTTGTATTTAGGTACACCGTACACATGTTTGAAACGATTTTCGGGTTTGATTCGTGTTTAGTTTGGATCCATGAGCACAACCTGTTTAGCACCCCCTACGCTTGAGCCATTAGAAATAACCAATAGATGATAAGTAAACATGTCAAAATAATCTTTTGGGATTTGAAATAATATTAATATTCAAATTTTCATTGTGTAGTACATGCCAAGGTTTCAACCCGAAAATGTTGAACACAACAAGATATTATACGATCGGGTTATTACTATAGCGACCAAGAAGGGGTCCACACCGTCACAACTGTCATTGGCGTGGGTCCAACATCAGGGGAATGATGTGGTCCCCATACCAGGGACCACCAAGATTGAAAATCTTGAACAGAACATAGGTGCTTTGTCGGTTAAGTTAACACCCAAAGAGATGAGCGAGCTTGAATCCATTGCATCAGATGGTTTGGTCAAGGGGGCTCGATATGGTGAGGGTGTTTCCACATATGTGGATTCGGAGACTCCTCCGGTCTCATCTTGGAAATGTTAACATTAATCAATGCTATGAGTCATGTTGCGTTGCGTGTATTTGTTTGTGTATTGCGCTTTGTTTTCTTGTAAGGACCTTGGTTTGTGACTTTGTGCTATGAAAATTTATAGGGTTGTAAACCATTCTAGCCTCGGGTTTTACGTTGAATTTGATTGACTTTTTCCTATTTAAGTTTCAAAACCTTTCAAATTAGGTTATAGACTAGAGGTGTACAAAAAAACCGGTTTGGGATCGGTTTTAGGCAAACTGAACCGAACCGGTTTGGGTTTAAAACCGGTTTCACCCAAACCGGTTTGCAAACCGACCCAAACCGTCAGTTTCAGGACCGGTTCCCCTTCAAATCTATTAAACCGGTTTTAAAACCGAACCGGTTTCGAGGAAAACCATTTTGAAACCGGTTAAAACCGGTTTGAAACCGGTTAAATTGGTTTATAAACCGAACCGAACCAGTGTGACCAGGTCGGCCTATCATGCTTCTAAACCGGTTTATAAACCGAATCGGTTTGAGTCAAACCGGTTTTGACCAGTTGTTGACCAAACCGGTTCGGTTTATAAACCGGTTCGGTTTGGGTTTAAAATCGATTTTGTACACCTCTATTCTAGACCAAGTAAGAAGTTGACAAAAGCCCCATATTAAACTAGCCCAATTTGAGTACTTTTTATTACCATTTCAAACTCTAAAGGTGTAATCAGCCCAAATTTAGTTAGCCCAATCCAAATCAACTTAGCCTTAGTTTTATTGTTTTATATTTACCCACTAGTTTTTATCCACTGTATTATGGAGTTTGTTTACATTTTTCGTTTCTAATATTTATATACTTTTTTTGTATTTTAATTTTATTTATTGTAAGAAAATTAATAATATACTTAAGGTTTGATGATGAAAGGGTTTCCAAATAAATGAAATGTTATAACTCGTATAAAAACTATCTGGGTTTGATGAGACATATGAATTACTTATTACTTTTACTATAAATTTTTTTCTTAATTATAAATAATAGAAAAACTGGTTTTAAATACTCCCAACTATGCATTATTGGCAAATAACAGTCCCAACTTCACTATTGGCTGGTGACGGTCCTAAACTAATGATGTATTTGTTTCTAACGGTCCGCGACTAACGGGTTGTTAACTCCGTTAGTCTAAACTAATGATGTATTTGTTTCTAACGGTCCGCGACTAACGGGTTGTTAACTCTGTTAGTCTGATGCTTACGTGGCATGCTTTATTGTCAAAATCTTGATTACGTGGCATAATATGTGGCAACCAGCAATAATAATAATAATAATAATAATAATAATAATAATAATAATAATATACTGTTTTATAACAAGCCTACTAGCAAGAAGATGAGAAGAGAATTAGAGAGAGAACAAGTTTATATTATTAATTGGTGTGTCATACAATGAAATACCAATAGGTATTTATAAGGAGAGGAAAACTTAAGGAACAAGCCAATCTATATTTAGTAGATGATAATCATAATAATAAACACAATAATATCTATATTCATAATACTCCCCCTTGATTATCAACTTCATACGTTTTATGCTGCCTCATTAAAAACCTTGCCAGGAAAACCCAGAGGGACAAATCTTAGCTAAGGGAAAAAGAGTGCAACGCGTATTTTCTCCCATTGATGAGAATTAGTTAAGCTCCTTGAGTCGACGCATCCCGATCCCATGAACTAGTTTCTTAAATGTTGAGGTCGGGAGTGATTTGGTAAACAAATCCGCTAAATTGTCGCTGGAACGAACTTGTTGGACGATAACATGTGCTTTGCATGTAGAGAGCAAAAATGTGTACAATTACCTCTATACCCCTTTTCTTTTGGTCTCCACTTGACACATGTCAATTATTTATGGCTTCTCACACTTTTCATTTTTGTTACCCTTTATAGAATAACTTGACCCTATAATATTATCCATGCTTAATATATTGATTATGATACAAAAAAAATTTTGTTGTATTGTTTTTAAATGTCATTTGCATACTCGTTGTTCAATAACACAAATTTATAACCATTTTTGAATTTATTGCAACTGAATACTTCACGTTTTCAAAACACGCAATTTTAGTACTTTTTCTAACATCCGTCTATTTTGTCTGTTAAGTTAGTGGTAAAACAGTTATTCTGTCCAAAAAATTAACGTCTAATTTGGGGTTCTTAAAAAAATAATTACAAAATGATCGTTTTACCCCTAAATTAACGACCAAGTTAGATGGGATTAGCGAAAAGTATGAAAATTGCATGATTCTTAAAACGCCAAGTATTCAGTTGCAAAAAATTAAGAAAAGCGTATCAAAGTTTCGTAGTTAATCAAACCTCATGTATGAAAATGACAGTTATCTCTGGGATTAAAAGAATGAGAAATTACTAATATATATAAATAGAAATTTTGGTGCCACAAGTGGCTTATTGGCCACTTTGCGGCACCGTATTGGTCGGTGAGTTTTGTTTTATATTTATTTTTTAGTTCAATAACCATAATAAACGTAATGGAAACCGACTAAACGTCATTTTTTTTGTTTTTGTTTTGGTACCATAGCATACGCGAAAGAAACCGACCGAGTTCGCGCAGATTTGTGGTCTTATTTAAAGCCCATGACCGACAACGCTTGGGTTTTACCAATGCGCAAGTTTACCGACCGACCCCCCCCCCCAAAAAAAATAATAATAGTAAAACTTGGTTGTTGGTCCACCTCAATTTTTATATATTTTTTCATTTTTTTAGTTCCGGTGCCGTAACGTACGTAATCAAAACCGACCAAATTCGTGGCAAGTTACCTCCTCAATGCTCGAGACCAACACCGCTTGGTTTTACCACTGACAAGATTTGCCAACCAAATAAACATCATTTTCAATATTTTTGTTTACTTATATGTAAATGTTTTTATATGTTAATTTGACGAATTAATTTTTTGGGTTTTAACGCTCAAATTCTATCTTGTAACGAACGCAGCTGGTACTGATCGAATTCGCGTTAAGTCATCGTAGTAACGCCCTGGTTTAACCAATGCCCGAGTTTCAATGCTGGGGTTTTGCCAGGTAGAGAAACTTGTTAAAATAAATAAAAAATGATTGTTTTACCCTGACTTAATTGACAAAATAGACGGGGGTTAGGAAAAAGTACTAAACGACGTGTTTTTGAAACGCGAGGTATCCAATTACATGAATTCAAAAAACGATAATAAAATTGCATAATTGAACAAACGGCAAACGTATAAGTTCAGTTAACTCAAAATAAAACAAAAATAATAATATAATGAGTTACTCAATATAAAATATTCCTTGTACCTTTTAAAACATCATAAAATAAGAAGAGTCTTCTTCGTAATACGTAAGTCAACTTTTCTAATCTTCATCTTCATCTTCGGCGGCGGAACTGAACACCTCCACGGCGGCCGGAGTTATGACCACTCTTCCAGATGACGTCAGCTTATCCCAATTGAAGACAAAAATGGCCGATTTCGCCAAAGAACGAGACTGGGAACAGTTTCACACTCCTAGAAATCTCCTCCTCGCACTGGTATTATTATTATTATTATCATTATTATTCATTTCCATTGTCAATTAACCGTTCACTTCACACACATATATACATACATTATTTGTAACCGCACGATTTTGATTCGTATGGGTTTAATTGGAAACCAAGGATGCGGTTAATTAGTTGTTAGGGTTTCCATTCCGATATTTGCACAATTTGCTGTGAAATGGAATGTGATTATTATTAATAAATTAATAATATTTATTCTGATTGTTTTAGTGTTGGAAGCATTTTGAACTTAGAACATCAATTGGTCACTGTCAAAATTGGTCAAAACCAGTCAAAATCTTAGACTTTGAAAAACTATATGTATTAATCCAATCCGGTTAATAATTTTAAACTTTTTGTATATAGTTTTGGAAATTTAAGCATAATCTCGACTACTTGCCCGTGGACGGTAAGGTTGGGCCTAGTGATTTATCATGATTAGTAGGGATTAATCGGATTGGAATTTATATCTAATTTTTATTATATACATACATATAAAATTTTCAATTTTGACTGATTTTGACCAAATGACGATAAACCGGCTACTAGTCGGTAGAGTACTAACTAACGATTTAATCGGCGCCAAGACGGAATTTTACAACCATGCTTTATAATCCAATCTGATTACTAAGATTAAAAACTTTTGTCTATGTATATAATTTTGAAAAATTACATTTAAAATTTTAACCAGATTAATACCCTATCTTCCGACTAACGCCCAACAAGTTTTACAACACGGGTTATAATTGAATCCCCTTTGTTTGGGGTGGATTAATTGGGGGAAGGGTTATGATTTATTATGAGGATGTAGATAAATAGCTACTTCATTGGACCACTATTACTCATCAGTCATCATGGAGTCACATGCATTTGGGATCACATTATTTACTGTAGATGGACCTAGTTATAAGTTATGATATTAGTTCAAAGTAATGTTCAGGGTTAACAGTAGCTTAAGTTCCCACTTGATTAGCTGATTATCAGGTTGAAACTGTCAAATTAGTACTTAAATTGTTATAAGGCTGAGGGGTGTGGGCCGCTAACCGGGGCGCTAGAGCCCCTCCGCTCGCGCCCCGGGGCGCTAACCCCACACCACCGGGGCGCGAGCGCAGAAATCCAGGCAGGCGTGAGGCTGGTCGCGGGAGAAGAGAGAGAAAATGGACGCTGGGAAGGTAAAAAGAGCCGTTGGGAAGGGATTAAATTAAAAAAAAAATATTTTTTCCCTAAATAATACCCCATTTCATCTATAAAATACCTCATTTCACCCATATCAATCACCACAACTTCAAAATAAAACCCAAAATCAACCCATCTTCCCAACTTTTTTTTTTAAAAAAATGTCGTCGTACTCGATGATCTTGTATTAGATTAGTGTTATTATTAAGTATTATTGTTTGTTTAATTTTTAGTATGTTTTTTTTGTAATTTGAATTTTAAAAAAAAATGTGTGTTTTTTTAATAATTTATAGGTTTTTTTAATAATACGTTGTTTGAATATATTTATAAAAAAATAAAAAAAAAAATTCGCTGGAGCCCCTGCTGGAGCCCCTCCACACCCGGGCCAGGGGCTCCAACGGGGGCTCCAACACACCCCTTATCCAGTTTCTCTCTTTGCCACACGTCATAATATTATTGGCTGGAGCCCCCACTAGAGCCTCCATTAGAGCCCCCCACACCCCTTAGCCTAATGTTGGTGCATCTATATTATAAAAGATTAGTGTAAAGTAAGTTTAATGGGATGATGTAATTAAGATAATGATAGTGGCATATATATTAATATTATATAGGCAGAATCAGAACCAGAAACAAACAGGGCCAGTTTCTTACTTTATTTGTCCTCTAAATTGTACAAAACAATCTCTGAAATATTTACCATTTGTAGTAAAATCTTTGGGGGTAATAAAGCAGAGACTGGTCTGCTGTTAGAAAAGGGCCTGTCTGGTAAAACTAGTACTGTTTGGTTTGTCAAGTGGGGCCACTTTACAGTTGGTTTATGTTTCTTTGTTGAGAGTACCATGTAGCATAGTAACATAAAGTAAACATTATCTTTGTTATATAACCAGTTTGTGACTAGTTTTCAAAATACTTTTTTGTTGTAGCAGTGTGTTTCTATGTGTTATGGCAGAGAGATCATTATCATGCCTTTAATGTCTTGAATTGGGTGAGATTTTGGCACCATATGCCCTATACATACCTAGTCTTACTTGTGGACTAAACCCTAGATATATGCATTTGATACACGAATTAAATTATTTGTAATTGTTGTCACGAATGATATTAGTTTTAAGTTATTACTGATGGGATGAAAGTCTGGTATGTGAGTAAAAGCATATGTCTCGTGGCTGCATAGTGATTGGTTATGACATGAGTCTATATGTACAAAATGATTTTCTTATAAAAAATAACATGAAATACAAGACCCCTCTTTCTTTTCAACATCTATATTCCAAAAGGATTATACTTGGCACAAAATTACCAAAGTACGTATCTACTTTTACTTGTTGCCTAAACCCTTAGATATTTTCACTTCTATACGCGAATAAATATACATGCGTGATTTTATACGGACTGTGGTGTCACAAATCACATTGAAAGAAAGCATGGTACGCGAGTAAAAGTAGACGTGTCTTGTGGATAGGCATACCTCAGAAGATGGTCACTTTCTTGATTTTCTCATAAAAAGTATAAAGAAAAACAAACCCATGTTTCTTTTCATGGTCTATGTTCAAGAAAGATCATACTTAGCAAAAAAAATTAAATATTATCAATAATTTTCAGGTAGGAGAAGTAGGAAAATTATCTGAAATATTTCAATGGAAAGGTGAGGTACCAAGAGGACTTCCTGATTGGAAAGATGAAGAAAAACAACACCTTGGTGAGGAATTATCAGATGTGTTGCTCTACTTAGTAAGACTATCAGATATATGTGGTGTTGATCTTGGTAAAGCTGTACTTAGAAAACTGGAAATTACCCATCTAATCTATGCAAGGGGTCATCAAAAAAGTACAATCAAATAGTAACCAACAGTGATAGTGGCAGCAGCAACATCAATGATGGTGTGTCTCATGATGGTGTTTGATGTTTTTAACCTTTATCTAATGTTTTTGACCTTTGACTCATGTTGGTAATCATTTCTCCAAGTTGTTTTATATTTTATTACATTTTCAAGTATGGGTTTTGATATACCTTGTTCTAGATGTGTTGTTAGTTCTATTTGTCTTGAAATGTGAAGACAATGAGTATGATGAATGGTTCATGGTGGATGTAATCTATAGGACCATGGTCGGCCAGTTAAGTCCTGGGCTTAGCCAGGGGTGTAGCCAAGTGGATTGTGAGTCCATTCAGTACTGTTTGCAGATACTAAATAACTATACGTATACTATATAAGGGGGAGGGGGTGGTCTATTGTGATGGTATTTCCATCACTTTGACCCGTCAATGGCATGATGCCACTTCACCCAACCAAATTCATCACTAATGATAGAATTTAGTGAGGGTGGTGGTAATGTGATGGTTTAGTGTGATTGTTTTTTTTAAATATATAAAAAATAAAACAAAGTTAAATAAATATTGTATTTAAATAAAATATATATTACAAAAATAAATAAATTAAAAAAACCGACAAAAAAAATAAAAAGTTACATTAAACAATCCGCTCCTCGTCCGAATCCGGAAATTCTAAACCTAAAGAACCTACAAGCTCAACTAGATCATATCTCAACGGATGGTGAATATCTTCATCCCGCAAGTCTAATTCCACATTTTCAGAAACAGGAACTTGAGTAGGAGGATCCGGCACCCAATCAGGAGAAATTGCACGCCCGTCTTCTTTTATTAGCATATTGTACAATATGATGCACGCATATACTATGCTATAAATCATGAGTTTTTTTATTGCACGAACCGGCCGACTAAGTATGCACCATCTACCCTTTAAGACACCGAAAGCTCTCTCGACATCTTTTCTTCCTGATTCTTGCAACTTCTTGAACGTCTTTTCCTTTACCTCGACATGTAATGAAAAGGCTTTCACAAAAACAGACCACGCCGGGTAGATACCATCGACAAGAAAGTAGCCACGTCTGTAATATCTCATGTTGACAAAATACGGACAGAAGGGTGCAGTACCATCTGTTACGCTTTGAAACAACGGTGATGTCTATAGAACACTGATATCGTTGTTTGAGCCAGGAACACCAAAATAAGAATGTCAAATCCATAAATCATTTGACGCAACCGCTTTAAGTACGATGGTCGGTCGTTTGATATCACCCCTAACATACGCCCTCGCAACACCTGTGGACAATTCCTCCATTCGATATGTGTACAATCGATGCTACCGAGCATCCCTGGAAAATTCCATCTAGCCTCATGCGCGGCGTAAAGACGTGTAATGTCGTGTCTTGTTGGTTTTCGTAGAAACTATTTGCCATACAATTTTATAATCGTGTTACAAAAGAATTGTAAACATTCACATGAAGTTCTCTGAGACATTTGCAAGTATTCATCGAATTGTTCGGGTGGGTTACCTGTCGCTAATTGAAGAATAGCAGATGTGCATTTTTGAAGCGGCACAAAACTTCGTTTTCCCCTCGCGTCGTAAGATTCTTGAAACCATTCTTCCCTTGTTTCGACGTCTGCTACAATCTTTAAAATAAAGATTTCGGCAAGCGAAACCGATCCCTAAACGTCTCGTCATTGTATTTCGGCAAACGATCCTCAACAAAATAGTCGTTCATTAGCACTTCATGGGCATGTATGCGATCACGATCCACCATTTTTTTTCTTTGGACGGCTCGAGCCTTCAAGTTCTTTATATAACAACAGGAACCATTCAAGAATGTCATCGTCCGAAGACGAAGAGCTATCGGTGTCTAGCGGTAACAAGTTGCTCGGAAATTCTATATTTTTTGTTTTAAATTGGTGAAAGAATATGTTTTTGTAGTAGAGGATTAAGAGTGTTTTGAATGGAATTTGATTTTGAGTTGGATTGAAATGATAGGTTATTTATATTGTTTTAAAAATTTTAATTTTTTTAACATTCCAACGGTCACAACCAACCCCTCAACCCCACACACCAACGGTAACTTCTCAATCTTCCAAGCGTGATCACCACCACACTAATAACCCCATCACCCGTGATGGGGGGATCAGCGGCGGTGTTCCGCGCTCCACCACGCTTGGTGTAACCCCCAATCACGCACCACCCTGTCCCCCCTAAGTATATAGTTTTTTGTTTTATCTGATTTTGTTGTTTTGGTCAGTACTAGCAGTGGGTTTCATTCAGACCATCTTTATTCACATCCCAATTCAATCCAACTTTTAATAAAAAAAACTCATTTATCTCTCTTCAACCTTCACAACACAACCTAATCTAAATTTTCATTCTCATTCGTAACCTAATGTAAACATTTATTTTATTAAATAAATATGATTTGTGATTTTTTAAGATATAAAAAAAATAGTTTGCGAAATAGTTTTGTATCGAAATTATATTAAAAAATAATACATATTTTGAAATAAATCAGTTTTTAAAAAAATTTATATTGAGATATTCAAAAAAATTAATATAATGATATACTGTGTATTTATACCAGGGGAAATTAGTAGATAAGTTTTAGATTGCAAACTCAAGTTTGGGTCGCAACTTAGGTTGCTTCACCAACGAGGTTGACAATTTAGGTTGGTGTGAATTTCTTTTTTGATTTTTTTTAATTACTTCAACTTGTGTCTTATTGGTAACCAACCCAACCTAGGTCATCAATAAAAGTGGTCTTAAACTTCTGGTTGCCAGGGTTGTTCGAGTGACGAGTCAAAACTGGTTCAGGTTAGAACAAGTTTGCGTCAATAGAAGTATGAAGAAAAATGAGTTTGGATTAAATAAGGTTGCTTAAAATCTATCAATTTGATTCAGATTGAAACTGGTTGTAGCCAAAACAGAGTCGGCTTGAAATGACTCATTTAGTAAATAGTACCAAAATAGGTTTGTCTACTATATTGTATTAAAGTTGTGATGGTAGACGTGGTTGAGGTTTTTCAGTTAATTCTATAGCTTTTTTCAATGCTATGCGGATTTTTTTCTGAAAAATTCGCTTGATGTATCTGATTGATGCATAATATTATAAAAATAGTGATCTAAAAAAAGGGTGATATGGAGAAATTGGTAGGATGTCCATGATTCCACAATATCTATAATCCAATAACCAATCCAATGTTTTTCCAATATCTAACTCAACTGTGACATCGACAATTTCCATACTCGAAACTTTACCCATTTTAAAATTTTGGATTTTCATGAAAGATTTCTATTCGTGTTCATTTATGATACCTATTATTGATTTATATTTGTTAAGCTACAACCTCCGTTACAAACGCTACTTAACGTATTTTATATTTCAATTTCTTTAATCGAAGGTCAGGGGTTAAAAATGTCAAATTCTAAACTTTCTTGTTAAAACTCGTCTTGATGCACTACACGAAGGATCCCTCTTTGACCTTCGCGATGCACGACAATATTAGGGTTACGCTCGAATTCGATTGGGTCTCGCTACGTGATGGCTGTTCCCAACTCTTCGTAATACGTGATGATGTACATAGAAATATACATCTTTTCGGCATCAATAATCTCTAAAAACTGCAATTTCTATCTAATAACATAGCATAAAAGGCTACTTATCATAATAAAACATAATTTCAGGTGAAACCAAGCCCCAAACGAAGAAACAAGCAAAAAGACGAAGAAAAACAGAAGAAAACATAAGAAAACAAAGAAACACGCCCCCATGCCTTAAGAAACACGCCCCCATGCTTCTAACACAAGAAAAGACAAAATCTGGAAGCAAAAGCACGGGGCCGTGCTCATCATGCACAGGGCCGTGGACGAGAATACAGAAAAGACAAAGAAGAATTGAGCACATGTCACTAAAAAACACGGGGCCGTGCCTACCAACCACGGGGCCGTTATCACCTCACAGAAAAGACAAAACAAATCTGGCACATGTCATAAAAATGCACGGGGGCGTGCTCATCAAGCACGGGGCCGTGCCTCACTATCCAGATTGCCTATAAATAGTTGCTCATGTTGCACTCATTTGGTGTGCTTGAAAAGAATTCAATCCGGTTTTCTCTTATAAAAACACACACTAACACTCACATAGAAGATTTAGTGAAGAGTTTGAAGACTTGGAGGTCATCACCATCAACCATCATCATCATCTATCATCACCATCATTAAGAAGGAAGATTCATCTACATTTGGTTAGATTGTTCTAAGTTTAACCATGTATTTGTTATCATCATTCATCTTAATGTTTATCATCATGCTCATTATGAGCTAAACTCCTTTTACCATCTAAAATCTATGAAGAAGCTTTGTTTTACTTGATAATTATATAAAACATGTGGTGTAGTCTAGTAAAGTACATGGTTATATTACAATTATCTCTTGATGAGAAATGTTTCACCATCTTAAATCACTAATTCAAAGTTGGTGGTTGTCAATTCTATTGGCAATCGTTCATGATCGATTCATGTTCTTGAAAGATAGAAATACTTTGATACATTAACGAAACATGGATCCTTATATTGTACTTAGAAATGATGAGATATAAGTTATGATGTATTTTTCTAAGTCTTGGTAATCCGGAAATAGCTTTGCTTAGGATATCATTTTAGTTAAAGAAATCATATGTTAACGGAATGTGTAATTATAACCTACATAAATCAACCAAGGGGAGGTTGTGTGACTAAACTACAACCACCCGAAGTTTTTAGAATTGGTATTTGAGAAATCGGAGTCAATCCTAATTTTTCTACTTTACGAAACTACTTGCCAACTTAAATTGACATCATTGAGGTGGCGTGACATTAGGAAAGGGTGGACTTTAAAATGCGCACGTTACCTCCTTAGTGCCAAAGATGCTCACTTAAGGTTTAAGGAGCTATCTATCATATATTGCTACGGCAACTTTATCACATGTTTATATATTAATTATCAATGCTAAAATGGAGTGGATTCTTGATCTTAGATGGTAACCTTCGCATAATTGAACAATTCGTTTAGAATCTCTTGTCTTGGTCACCTATATATTATATATAAGTATTTATATTTTATAAAAAGTTCAAAAATTAACCCCAAAATGATTAAAACCTCCGATTGTAGTAAAACAACGATTTATTATTAGAAACATTTGTAAGTCCCCCCGGGGCGTCGCCGATCGATACGAGATCCGCACGAGGTCTAGGAGTGCGGAATCCTCCTAGACTCGTGTATGGTGTAGAAGACGAAGAACACGATTACACACAAAACACATACACGAACAAACACACGAACGGGATAAACACATTTGCAGATCTTTTATATAATAACCAAACATGTTACATACCAAACACGAAAACAAAGACACGGCCGACCCGAGGTGAGCTCTACCTCGGGCCGTCCCACACGACTCTCCCGCTCGGTTTCTCTTTAGACAAATGAACTGTAATACAAAACTCTCTAACTTTCTGGATACTCTAACCTAAACAAGACACGTATATATATATCGAAACAACTTCGCGGGCTTGGGCTTGGGCCAGTAGGCGAAGTTGTTCTAACTTCGCCTATGACAGAAGTTGTTACAACTTCGCCTACGGCAGAAGTTGTTACAACTTCGCCTACGGCGAAGTTGTTATAACTTCGCCTATGGCGAAGTTGTCCTAACTTCGTTTTTCGTTTCCGCTGATCAGAATTGCATAGCGACGGTCACAAAATGTACCAACAGACTCCCCTTTGACCGTTGCTCTCAATTCTAACAAACACAAAAGATCATCTGTTACAAAACATGCACCAACAGACTCCCTCTTAACTGATGATCTTCTGTTTGCTCTTCAACCAGCCGTGTCTGAAACTGTCTTGTAGCTTCACAAATCTACCAATCACCCAGCGTCTTCCATATCAGATCTCCCCTTCAGTGTAAGCTTCTCCGACTATATAGATTGAGGTCTTTGAAATGCATGCATCCCCGTGCCTAATTGATCATCTCAACCAATCACGTGAGTCCTTCTGACTTCACCAACACGTGAAGTTGGGCTCCCTCCACAACTTCACCAACACGTCGGCATACGATAAGGTTTAATCTTCAACTACTCAACATCAAGTGATCAATTTCATCACAAAACCACCTTGACAGAATCTAACACACATGACCATTACTTAATCCGAAGCATCTTCAATCACCAGGGATAACGATCAAGAACATAAACACTTTAATTCCCGATTAAATCCAACTTGTTCCAGAATTTTCACTTTAATTAATAAGCATCACGTTTCAGGATTCAATTCTCGAACGCCTTGAAAATAACATAAATAATATGCTCTGACCGCAATCCAGTAATGACAAAAACCTTCAGTTCAATTTAACTTTCTTCAGTTGGTCAACCTCGAACAAAAACAATTTCATTGCCCACAAACACCCAAATATGTGTCAATATCCAGTTTCAATCAATATCCCATTCACAACCTCAACTCCATATCCAGAGTTGACACGTATTTGTTCACACGTAAGACCAAGAGATAACAAGTTTCACTCGTTGACGGAACAACGTCTTCGGTCTCACAATAATCGTGTATACCTGGCCATACAGACGAAAACTCCAAACACTTTTTTTTTTAACTTCGCCTAAAGTCAACTTCGCTCCTCCTTAACTTCGCCTGTCCATAACTTCGCCTGTCCAAAACTTCGCCTGACAGATAACTTCGCCTGAGATAAGCGAACTTGTGAGGTAAGCGAAGTTGTGAATAACTTCGCTTAACCTTATATCTTCGCCTAAACCCTAAAATTTAAGCGACAACTTCGCCTGAACCCCATAACTTCGCCTGCGGCGGCTATTCGGCCAGAAACGCATCATAAACGTGCCAGAAACACCAAAACGCAAATCTCGAACCATAGCATAAGAGCCTAAGGCTCTGATACCACTTGTAAGTCCCCCCGGGGCGTCGCCGATCGATACGAGATCCGCACGAGGTCTAGGAGTGCGGAATCCTCCTAGACTCGTGTATGGTGTAGAAGACGAAGAACACGATTACACACAAAACACATACACGAACAATCACACGAACGGGATAAACACATCTGCAGATCTTTTATATAATAACCAAACACGTTACATACCAAACACGAAAGCAAAGACACGGCCGACCCGAGGTGAGCTCTACCTCGGGCCGTCCCACACGACTCTCCCTCTCGGTTTCTCTCTAGACAAATGAACTGTAACACAAAACTCTCTAACTTTCTGGATACTCTAACCTAAACAAGACACGTATATATATATCGAAACAACTTCGCGGGCTTGGGCTTGGGCCAGTAGGCGAAGTTGTTCTAACTTCGCCTATGGCAGAAGTTGTTACAACTTCGCCTACGGCAGAAGTTGTTACAACTTCGCCTACGGCAGAAGTTGTTACAACTTCGCCTATGGCGAACTTGTCCTAACTTCGTTTTTCGTTTCCGCTGATCAGAATTGCATAGCGACGGTCACAAAATGTACCAACAACATTTGTGTCCACGGATCGATACTTGGTTCTTACCAATACTATTCTACACATACGATAGGTACACTTGCCTATTTTGTGTGTGTTTAGTATTTGTAGAAATCACTTTTATAAATTTAAAACACGATCTTGTGGAAAAGTTAAATCATCCCATCCTTTTATATTTTATACCACACGCACACACGCATCAAGTTTTTGGCGCCGTTGCCGGGGACACGGTACGTCTCTAAGAACGATCCAAGTTTTAATTTAATCATTGTCTATAATTGTACAAATTTTTTTTATTTTACCTTTAGTTATTTTCTTTTTACTAAATATCAAAATATATAATTTTACGGCTAGCCTAATTTTTATTTATCTTACTTTACTCTAGCTTAATTAATTTAGACCTTAGTTTAGTTTGAAATAGCTTAGCTTAATTCGTAGTTTAACTTTAGCTAACTTTTACTCTAGTGTTTAATTTTGATTTATTCCCATGTATGTCCTCTACTTTTGAGCCTGAGCTTGTTTCTCCAATTTCTTAACCGGAACGACTCTTTCGTCGACGAACTCGTAAACGGACAGCAGAAACCGCAGAAGCAATCAGAGACGAATCAGTAGACGCCACCACATCAGGAGAAAATCAAACCGAAGAAATGATGGCGGCCCAGAATAATGAGCCGAACATGAGCCAGTATGCAAATCCATCTCTCGAAGGCTACGACAATGGAGTGGCTCCACCCGAAATCACTGAAAATTTCGAAATCAAATCTAGAACCATTCACATGGTGGAAAATTCAGTTCAATTTCATGGTTTCCTCGATGAAGACCCTCTTTCTCACATATCTCGATTTCTACGAATCTGCGAAACCTTTAAAATCCAAAATTGTTTAGAAGATCAAATCAAACTCAAACTCTTTCCTTTCTCTCTGAGAGGCCAAGCCCTAGAATGGATAGAATCTCTTTCCTTTGGTTCCATCACCACTTGGGACCAGATGGTTGAACAGTTTCTCTTCAAATATTTTCCGCCCGATAAAACTGCCAAATACCGAGCCAGCATTACCGGATTCCGGACCTATGATGATGAATCATTACACGCAGTGTGGGAAAGATACAAAAGTCTCCTAAGAAGATGCCCACATCATGGACTGAGCGTATGGTTACAAGTACAAACTTTCTTTGACGCACAATCCAGTCAAAACAAACAGGCCATCGACCAGATCGCTGGTGGAGACCTGGGATCCAAATCACCTAACGAAGCATTTGAAGTCCTGAAGAAGGCCGCAAAGAAGAGTTTTGCTTACAACCCACCAAGATCTACACCTACCCATAAAGGAATACACCACGTTGATTCCAATACTTTTGTCACAGCACAGCTTGAAGCTCTTTCCAAAAAATTCGAACAACTTTAAGCCGAACTATCAAAAACCAGACTCACCTGTGACACTTGTGGAGGAAATCATAAGACGAGTGACTGTAAACAAGTCATCATGGCCATGGAAGAAGTCGATTTCATCGCCTGACAGAACAACGCTTTCAGCAATAACTACAATCCAGGATGGAGAAACCACCCGAATTTCAGCTAGAAAGACGGAGGTAACACTCAACCTTTACCCGGATTCGAAAAAAGACCAATGAATCAACCCTTCCATCCTAAACCTCAATTTCAAGATCAAAGTTCTAGTAGCCATCAAAACCTAAGCTACTCTAAGATTGAAGAAATGTTAATCCAACTGATGACTAAAACAAATGAAGCAGAGAAAAATCCCGACTCAAGAGCTGTTGATATCAGCGGAGTATTATTAAAACATGAAGCCGATCTCAAAAGTCAACAAGCATCACTTTAGAACCTAGAAACCCAAATCGGACAAATTACCCGACAATTATCCGAAAGACCAAATGGCACTCTTCCAAGCAACACAATCACCAACCCGAATGCAACAGCTAACGCCGTTACACTCAGGAGCGTTACAACCACTGTTGTCTCACAAACTTCAGAATCAGTTATGGAGAAAAAGTCTCCTGATGAAACGCAGGAAAGGCTGACCCCAACAAGCACAGTACAGCCTAAGGAGCCAGTCCGAACCTATGTTCCGCCTATTCCATACTCTGGAAGACTGAAGCAGGAGCGATTGGAAGCCCAGTATGGGAAGTTTCTAGAACTTTTTAAGAAACTCCATATCAACATCCCTTTTGTCGAGGCTGTTGCTCAGATGCCAAAATATGCCAAGTTTCTCAAAGAAGTGCTGACAAACAAAAGGAAGGTGGAGGAGCTCTCGCATGTCACCCTAAGTGAAGAATGTTCAGCTGTCCTCCAAAGCAAGCTACCGACAAAGATGACCGATCCAGGGAGTTTTACTATCCCTCATAGGAAATTTATCTGTTAGCAATGCCCTAGCTGACCTAGGAGCTAGTATTAATTTAATGCCCTACGCGGTTTTTGCAAAACTAGGGATAGGAGAACCAAAGCCCACCCGCATGAGCATTCAGTTAGCTGACCGATCCGTTAAATATCCTCGGGGCATTGTTGAAAACATGCTTGTCAAAATTGACACGTTTGTTTTCCGAGTAGATTTTGTGATTTTAGACATGGAGGAAGACAAAAGTGTACCTCTAATTTTAGGAAGAACCTTTTTAGCCACCGCAAAGGCTATCATTGATGTTTGTACCGGTAAACTCACTCTCAGGGTCAACGACGAGGAAATCACTTTTGACATAGGAAAATCTATGCAATATCCGCAACAGCACGATGAAACCTTATATTGTGTTGACATCATAGACTCCATCGTAAGTTGCTATATGCGAGATTCCTCCATCAATACGAAAATCTCAACAATAACTACCACGAAGAGTCAAAAATGATATATGAAATCATTGAAAACAATGAAAAATCAAAACCATCAATCGAAGAACCACCAGCCTTAGAATTAAAAGAACTACCAAAACATCTCGAATACGCCTTTCTAGAAAAAGATTCTCAACTCCCAGTAATTATTTCATCTCACCTTTCTAAAGAAGAGAAAGACGAACTTCTTATGGTTCTTAAAAACCATAATAAGGCTATCACATGGAAGATCATGGATATCAAGGGCATCAAATCCTTATGGAGGAGGAATACAAACCCGTGGTCCAACATCAAAGACGTCTCAACCCCAACATGCAAGATGTGGTGAAGAAAGAAGTAATAAAACTGCTTGATGCCAGATTAATCTACCCAATCTCAGATTCACCTTGGGTTAGTCCCGTTCAAGTAGTACCCAAGAAGGGAGGAATGACGGTCGTAATGAACGAAAAGGACGAAATAATACCAATGAGAACCATCACAGGCTGGCGAGTTTGCATTGATTACCGGAAACTTAATGACGCCACAAGAAAAGATCATTTTCCACTCCATTTTATCGACCAAATGCTCGAACGATTATCTGGAAAAATGTTCTACTGTTTTCTTGACGGGTTTTCTGGATACTTTCAGATTTCCATTTCTCCTGAGGATCAAGAGAAAACTACTTTTACATCTCCATACGGAACCTTCGCCTACCGAAGAATGCCATTTGGATTATGTAATGCTCCAGCCACCTTCCAACGTTGCATGGTGGCCATCTTTCATGAAATGATCGAAAACTCTATGGGAGTTTTCATGGACGACTTCTCAGTCTTTGGAGACTCCTTCGATCACTGTCTGAAAAACCTAGACAAAATGTTAGCTAGGTGTGAAGAAGTGAATCTAGTACTCAACTAGGAAAAATGTCACTTTATGGTAAAAGAAGGCATTGTTCTACGTCAAAAGATTTCTCAAAACGGACTAGAAGTTAATAGGGCCAAAATATAAACCATATCCAAACTTCCGCCGCCAACTTCAGTCAAAGCCATTAGAAGTTTTCTAGGTCACGCAGGTTTCTACCGCCGCTTCATAAAAGACTTCTCAAAAATCTCAAGACCTATGACCAAACTTCTAGAGAAAGACGCACCATTCGTCTTCTCTAAGGATTGTATTGAATCATTCAATACATTAAAAGACAAACTTGTCAACGCACCAATCATGACCACACCCGATTGGACCCTTCCATTCGAAATCATGTGCGATGCAAGTGACTTTGCAGTTGGAGCCGTACTCGGACAACGCAAAGAAAGGCACTTTTACCCAATTTACTATGCCAGTAAACTCTTAACGATGCACAAGAAAATTATACCACAACAAAAAAAGAGTTACTAGCAGTTGTATTTGTCTTTGAAAAATTTAGATCATACCTAGTTCTTTCCAAAACCATTGTTTACACCGATCATGCCGCAATACGTTACCTATTCAACAAACAAGATGCCAAACCCAGAATCATCCGATGGATCCTACTTCTCCAAGAATTTGACATCAAGGTTAAAGACAAAAAGGGAGCAGAAAATGTAGCCGCAGACCATATTTCACGTTTAGAACATCCAACTCCCGAAGAACTTCACGAAGAAATTATCAATGATAATTTCCACATGAAATCCTCATGCGCATTCAAGGAGTCATATAAGAAAAAGACGAAAGTCCTTGGTATGCCGACTTCGCAAATTACTTAGCTTGTAGGATCCTTAGAAAAGGGCTTACCCACCAACAACGGAAGAAATTCTTCTCCGATCTTAAGTTTTACTTCTGGGAAGATCCATACGTATTTAGAATAGGTGCGGGTCCATTCATTCGTAGGTGCGTAGCAGGCAAGGAGACCTTAGACATCTCAAACACTGCCATGAAGGACCAACAGGTGGACACCATGGTACCGCCACCACGGTCAGGAAGGTGTTTGATGCAGGATTTTTCTGGCCCACTATATACAAAGATACACATACTTTGATCCAAGCATGCGATGCTTTTCAAAGAGCCGGGAACATCTCAACAAAAAATGAGATGGCTCAAAAGGGCATTCAAATTTGTGAAATCTTTGAAGTATGGGGAATAGATTTCATGGGCCCATTTCCTAACTCATTCGGAAATAAATACATCCTTGTAGCAGTCGACTACGTGTCTAAATGGGTAGAAGCACAAGCTCTTCCCACTAACGATGCTCGAGTAGTTGTACGATTTCTGAAAAAGTTATTTTCAAGATTCGGTACTCCGAAAGCCCTAATCAGCGACAGAGGTACCCACTTCTGTAACACCCTGATGGACAAGGTCTTAGCACGGTATGGGGTCCATCACCGACTGGCAACACCATATCACCCTCAGACCAGTGGGCAGGTAGAGGTCTCGAATCGAGGAATTAAGAGAATTTTGGAAAGAAGTGTGGGGATGAATCGCAAAAATTGGGCAGAAAAGTTAGATGACGCGTTGTGGGCCCTCAGGACGGCCTACAAAACTCCCATAGGAACGACACCCTTCAAGCTCGTTTACGGGAAGGTATGTCATCTACCAGTAGAGTTAAAACACAAAGCCTACTGGGCCCTTAGAGAAGTGAATTTTGATCTAACGTCCGCCGAAGCAAACCGGGAAGATCAAATTCGTGAGCTCGAGGAACTGAGAACACTGGCCTACGAAAATTCCTGGTCCTACAAGGAAAAGACTAAACGCATACACGACGCTCATTTAAAAGGAAACAAAAAATTTCAAACTGGCGATCGTGTACTGTTATACAACGCTCGTTTACGTCTTTTCCCAGGAAAACTGAAATCCCAGTGGACAGGTCCATACATAGTTGAATCAGTTTTTGACTATGGAACAATCGAAATTTCAAATTCAAACGGCCAGAAGTTCAAAGTAAATGGGCATCGATTAAAACCATACATCGACGGTCCACTTAAAGAAGTTTTGGAGGTATTAACCCTCCAAACTTTTTAAATAAGAAATTAAGGAAACAAGATCTGGCCAAGACCTTCACAAAACTAGGCCTTGTAAATAAATGTTATATATATATATATATATATATAGAAAACCACGGGGGCGTGCTTTCAAAAGCACGGTCCCGTGTCTAAAAATGCGGGCCGGCATCTACGCTGCAAAAATCTCAGTCAGACTGGTTTGTAACAGAATTGTCAGAGCGAAAACACGGGGGCGTGCTTCCAAAAACACGGTACCGTGCTCGGTTTGCTGTTTGGTTATAAAAGGCACCCTGTGTCATTGCATTTATTGCACAAACCAAAACCAAAACCCAAACCAAAAACCTCTGAAAATTCAGCATGCCAACTGAGATGAGTGAAGCAATCCCCGTTTCCCGACATCCGAGAAACGATGCCCGCCATGTTTCCAAAACCGATCTTCTCTTGAAACTTTAAGAAGTCGTGAAAGAACTCACCGAATCCTTGCTGAGATGCGTCTCGTCCAACTCACCGAATCAGTGGAAAACATGAAAATGGAACTCCGAGACATCAATGAACAACTCCAGTTTCAAGTTCTCGGTTTCACGTATTTTCCACCACCAGGACCATTCGGAGGAGGAGAGCCTTTCGGGGAACTCTAGGAAACTTAACTTTCTGTTTTCATGTATAAACAAGTGCATTAAGCACAATGTGTTAGGACTTCGGGCTTAACCCGATTATTTTCTTTTCTTAGGAAACCCGTGCTTATCCCGTAATTGTTCTAGGACCTTTATTTAATGAAAAGTAATTTTTAGATGACCAAACTTCCAAATTATCACAATAAACGTCATTCTAAAAATTCCGGATCTTGAATCATGCTGAAAATTAAAAGGAAATTCACTGTGACAAAAAGCACGGGCCGTGCTTTCCTAAGCACGAGGCCGTGGTCACCCCAGAATCTTCAGCATGATATGCGCTGACTCCGTACAATTCTCTGACTCAGAAACCTTTATTCCTCTAGCAACACGGGGCCGTGCTTTTAAAAGCACGGGGCCGTGTTCAACTTTTCAGTCTCTATATAATGCATGCATAAATTCACTATTTCGTTTACACCAAACACAAACTACCTAAATGGAAAGAAAACGGGTTGAATGGAGGCCAGTGAAAAAGGGGAAACAACATGAATCCTCCTACCTTGAGGAAGAAGTCATGAGACTCCAATGCATCGTAAGAGATCAAGTTGAGAGCAACATGCAAACCGAGGCTCGAGTAGTCGAGTTAATTAACAAAGTCAACCTGCTTAGGTTCGAGAACTTCCGTGTTGTGGATGACCACCACAAAGATGTGACTTCCAAACTTAACTTTCTCTACCGAGAAATCGTTACGCTTAACAAAAAGCTTGACGAACTTTTGGAAGCCAAACGAGCACCACCACACATCCAGGACTTGTTCGGAAGTGGTGGCCGTTGAAGTTCTAACTTTGTTTCGCGTTGAAGTTGTTCCCGCTAGTACTATGTGTTAGGATCCGAGAGTTGTTGTTGTACTTTTCATTTCATCTATATTTAATTATGTCTTTAGTTTTATGTTTTAATGAAATCTAGGATTTTTAATTACCAAGTTAAAGTAACCAGAAAATAAAAACCAGCTAACCAGTTCGACAAATAAACAAAATTTAAATAACACTGTCTGCAACAAGCAGCACGGTACCATGCTTCTAAAAGCACGGGGCCGTGTTTTTGGTCACAGGGCAGTTACGAGTTTTAACGTAATAAAATAACTTTCTCCAACCACCAAACCTAATATTCAATGCGTTCTGAACCGAAAAACCGCCGACCTTCAAATATTTTGCTAATTTCTTCATCAAATCTTCGATTCTAAACCTAAGGTATGTTAATTTAACAATTTCATTGTTCAAATTCATCATTTTATGTTTAGTTTAACCCAAAAATCGCCCAATTCGACCGAATCGGGTCAAAACCCGAAGAGGATATGGGTTAATTTGCTTGCATATGATGAATAGACTGTTGAATGTTTAATGGTTAGGGTTTAATTGAAAGGGACAATTCGGGTTTTGGGTGTTAGCATAAATACCCGACACACCATTAAACACAATTAATATAATCGGTTAGAAACGAGGGTTCGAGTCTGAGTAAGTTAGAAATCAATATTAAAAACACGAGCCGTGCCCAAAACAACACGAGTCGTGGTCAACCAAAAAGTCAAACATCAAAGAAAACTGGACCAGAGGCACCAGCACGGGGCTGTGCTTCTGAAAGCACGCCGCCGTGCTTTTCTCTCTGTTTCAGCAAATTGAAAATTTTTCACGAATTTTGACTAAATTGGGTGTAAATTGCAGATGGCTGAGTATGGAGAAGAAGTTCATGCATGCCTAGTCTTCGGAAACCGCAAGATAAAGGACCGACAGGCAAACACGAGATTAACTTATCTCAAAAACAGGTATCCAGAAGCCAACTTCCATGCGTGTGAAGAAACTCTGAGACACGTCAACCAATGGGACCGTTATCAGAACATTGTGAAGGGACCTTGGAGACGGGTTTTGGACCAAACGGGGGATTCAGTGACGGAACTTACAAAGGAATTCCTGGCCTCGTTCAATATGAAGAAGAAAAAGTTTGACATGTGGGATAACGAGGCAATCGAATTCCAATGTGGGGGTGTATGGCATAAAACTTCTGTCACCCAACTAGGAGTTGATTTGGGAATTTACACGACCGAGGAAACTGACTCAGACATCTGGTTCGTGGCTAAAACAATATTTACAGATGAAGGTGATGATGATGAAGCTGAAGCAGGTGCCATAAGGGAAGAAGCTTGGGAACAATTGAGTTATGGAACAACAGAGTATAGACCGGGCGTTTCAAAAAGCACAGCACTGCGTGACCCGCTCATGAGGTACATCCACCATTTGCTGAGTCACACCATCACAGCTCGAGGACATAGTGAAGGGTTGTCAACCTGAGGGATCTTTGGGCATTGTACTGCATGAAAAACGAAATACAATGCAATATCACTATGCTATTTTGCAAACTTTTCATGTCACATGCTACTGCCCGAGGAAATACCCCGATCTTCGGTGGTCTCTAGATCTACAACCTCTACAGGGCTTATGGTTCAGACACAGAAGGAACTCCAAGCCCAGACCCGATAGCTCTCAACCTTGATTACTGTGAAAGCATGCAGATGATTCAGCAAATCAGCCCAGGTGTGTGGATATTTTGTGATAAGAACAACCAAGTTTGGGACCCAGAAGACCCGACAGAGATGATGATACAGGATGTGCATGAGAGACGACAATCACCACCCAGACAACAGCGCCGCCGAAGTTACCATCAGAGAGGAGGCCCATCTTCATCAGGGACCGGCCCCAGTTCGTCACACGATAGTCGATACTCTTTCGAGGGTATATATGGACTTATTGATCAATTCTCAGCTAACACTACCGCCTCATTTAACAGGATTACAGAGCAGAAGGCTGCCTCAGATGCACAGTGAGCAGTCGAATATGCAGAGACGAGGCGAGAGATTGATCGTTTGGGCTATCGCATGGACAGGCAGTGGGGACCATTTGACCCGGACACGGGTAACTGATGACTGGCGACACTGGTAGGTCAGGCACGGGCATGGGTTGGTAGTACTTTATGAACTTATTATGTGTGTTTTGAACAATTTACTTTCCGTCTTACTTGTTTGTTTGTTTTTATGTTGGTTTGGATACTTTTATGGACGTGGGTGCCAAAGACATTATGTTAGGTACTAATTCAGCCCGATAGGGCAAGGGATGGATGATTCCATACCCAATTTTCAGCAGTTTATGCTTGGTTGTTTGTGGATGTTTGCAGTTTTATATTATACAGGTACAAAAACAGGAAAACGGTCGAAAAACAGGGGACGCTCTGTCGAAATTTCGTTAAGCCGTAGGGAAGTAACTTTCCATTTTTACCCATAATACTCAATGAGAATTTTTATATTTTCATGAATTTTGTCACATTGAGGACAATGTGGGATTCAAGTGTGGGGAGGGAAATTACTTGACCAATTGTTTGTCCAACTAATTATAAAAATTCTCTAAAACAAATATTTTTGCAGCAAACAAAGATTATTCAAAACCTGAAAAGAAAACCAAGAAAAATTTTTGCAAATAACCAATCATTAAGTGAAAAAAGTAAAAAGAAGTTTTGTAATATTGAGAATAAATTTATGCAAAATATGGCGTTAATACCTAATTCCTCCGTTACTATGAGATAAACCTCATGCCATATAAATATTTTTTTCGGAAGCTTTGAGTGAGTCATATGTTTCGTGTGATTTAGAAATTGTCGCAATTATTCATTTCAAGACCTCATGAAGCGTTGTATAAGGAAGAAGGTAATATTTACACAATTCCATCAAACCCATTATCAAATTACAAAACCCAAA
The DNA here is from genome assembly GCF_021521415.1 of Bidens hawaiensis. Lineage (NCBI taxonomy): Eukaryota > Viridiplantae > Streptophyta > Magnoliopsida > Asterales > Asteraceae > Bidens > Bidens hawaiensis. Next base: position 2,387,964 of record NW_027491042.1, read on the forward strand.
AACCCGATAACTTTATCCATTTTCACCAGTAAAATACAACATTGGTCTTTTACCGGCAGACCCTAAATAACTGGAAATGCATTCTTTCGATTTCAATTTCCTTTGCTGCATACACTTCACAAAACCTAGGTTACCTACATAACTTATGGAGAGAATCTTTCTCTTTAGCAATGAGGTGAGGAAAAAGTGGCGCCAATACGAACAAAGGCCACCATTCTGTGGAATTTCCAAAAACGCAATGAAGAGAAGAGCAAAAAGATATGAACGATGCTTAGGTTGCGGAAACTGGTCCCACGAAGGAAGATGTAGAAAAAGTCAAACTCAGTCTCAGCATGAATATACCGAACTAATGTGGGTTGGGGCTATTAGGCTCAAATCCGAACGATCCATTAAAGTTGGAAGTTATATTCAGAACAGGATTGAGGAAGAATTAATCCACATCCTCGATAAATGCATTCTTTCGATTTCAATTTTCTTTGTTGCATACACTTCACAAAACCTAGGTTGCCTCCAGAACTTAGGGAGAGAATCTTTCTCTTTACAATGAGGTGAGGAAAAAGTGGCGCTAATACGAATAAAGGCCACCATTCTGTGGAATTTTCAAAAACGCAATGAAGAGAAGAGCAAAAAGATATGAACGATGCTTAGGTTGCGGAAACTGGTCCCACGAAGGAAGATGTAGAAAAAGTCAAACTCAGTCTCAGCATGAATATACCAAACTAATGTGGGTGGGGGCTATTAGGCTCAAAGCCGAACGATCCATTAGAGTTGGAAGTTATATTCAGAACAGGATTGAGGAAGAATTAATCCACATCCTCGATAAAATTGGTCTTGACGATCTGACCTTAAAAGAGTCATTAGGTATATAAAAAAACCTCGGAAAAAGGGAGAAGACATCCTAAGACTCCCGACAATCTTGGATTAAAAAAGCGTGAGGCGAACAAAAGCGAAGAGGTCCTCAGCCGAGGCGAAAAAAGAAAAGCGACCGTATTTAAAAAAATATTTAATTATTTATAAGCTACATATTATATACAAACTGCATTATAATATATATTTAACGTCTAAAACATCAACATATATGTGTCCTAAAATTCCAAAAGTAGTGTAGTACAATTTTTCAAGTGCCACATTACTCGCCCAAAATATCAAAGTAGCATAAAAACAAGTTATCGAGTATCAAATTACTCAGAATTGTTTTCAAAATAACACTACTCAAAAGTGTTTCAACTTTCAATAGTTTATTGTCAAATATGAAAAGTCTAGAAATGAATAATTATAAAGGTTATGTCGAAAATGGGCTAACCGGTCGCTTTTTGTACATAAAGCCTTCACCTCTTCGCCTTTTGCTTCGCACAAAAGCGCAAAAAGCGTTCACTTTTTTAACAGGCTTCGCCTTGGGTAGGCAAAAGCGTTGAGGTGCTCGCCTTAGGTCGCTTCTCGCCTCACCTCGCCTTGAGCGTGCTTTTTTAAACCAAGCTGACAATTAGTGAAAGTTGTATTTACCATCCTCATTAACCCTTGAACCGCCACAAAATACCAATTCCTACTCACACTAAACCAAAACCCTTTTACCTTATGATCTATGCAACCCTTCAAAAGGTGGAGATTTGAACTTGTTACAAGCTTATTTATCACAGGTTGCATTTTAGCTAAGAGTGTTCACATACATCACAAGTATGAACAGATATAAAACCGAGTGTGAGTTAACATTGTGAGAACGTGACATTTTGCATAAACGGAAGCTCATATAAACAAAAGTTCTCTCTTATTTATCACTAACATAAAGATTGGTTATTTTGTTTCGTCTTCTTGGAGCTCACTTAAGGGATAGCTATAATCTAAATTTGGTGTTTTTAGAGGATATTTATAAGAAGATTGCTTGAGGACAAGAAATGTTCAAGTGTGGGGATGTTTGATGTACATAAAAATATACATCTTTTCGGCATCAAATAATCTCTAAAAACTGCAATTTCTATCTAATAACATAACATAAAAGGCTACTTATCATAATAAAACATAATTTCAGGTGAAACCAAGCCCCAAACGAAGAAACAAGCAAAAAGCCGAAGAAAAACAGAAGAAAACATAAGAAAACAATGAAACACGCCCCCATGCCTCAAGAAACACGCCCCCATGCTTCTAACACAAGAAAAGACAAAATCTGGAAGCAAAAGCACGGGGCCGTGAACGAGAATACAGAAAAGACAAAGAAGAATTGAGCACATGTCACTAAAAAACACGGGGCCATGCCTACCAACCATGGGGCCGTTGCCACCTCACAGAAAAGACAAAACAAATCTGGCACATGTCATAAAAATGCACGGGGGCGTGCTCATCAAGCACGGGGCCGTGCCTCACTATCCAGATTGCCTATAAATAGTTGCTCATGTTGCACTCATTTGGTGTGCATTGAAAAGAATTCAATCCGGTTTTCTTTTATAAAAACACACACTAACACTCACATAGAAGATTTAGTGAAGAGTTTGAAGACTTGGAGGTCATCACCATCAACCATCATCATCATCTATCATCACCATCATTAAGAAGGAAGATTCATCTACATTTGGTTAGATTGTTCTAAGTTTAATCATGTATTTGTTATCATCATTCATCTTAATGTTTATCATCATGCTCATTATTAGCTAAACTCCTTTTACCATCTAAAATCTATGAAGAAGCTTTGTTTTACTTGATAATTATATAAAACGTGTGGTGTAGTCTAGTAAAGTACATGGTTATATTACAATTATCTTTTGATGAGAAATGTTTCACCATCTTAAATCACTAATTCAAAGTTGGTGTTGTCAATTCTATTGGCAATCGTTCATGATCGATTCATGTTCTTGAAAGATAGAAATACTTTGATACATTAACGAAACATGGATCCTTATATTGTACTTAGATATGATGAGATATAAGTTATGATGTATTTTTCTAAGTCTTGGTAATCCGAAAATAGCTTTGCTTAGGATATCATTTTATTTAAAGAAATCATATGTTAACGGAATGTGTAATTATAACCTACATAAATCAACCAAGGGGAGGTTGTGTGACTAAACTACAACCACCCAAAGTTTTTAGAATTGGTATTTGAGAAATCGGAGTCAATCCTAATTTTTCTACTTTACGAAACTACTTGCCAACTTAAATTGACATCATTGACGTGGCGTGACATTAGGAAATGGTGGACTTTAAAATGCGCACGTTAAATCCTTAGTGCCAAAGATGCTCACTTAAGGTTTAAGGAGCTATCTATCATATATTTCTACGGCAAGTTTATCACATGTTTACATATTAATTATCAATGCTAAAATGGAGTGGATTCTTGATCTTAGATGGTAACCTTCGCATAATTGAACAACTCATTTAGAATCTCTTGTCTTGGTCACCTATATATTATATATAAGTATTTATATTTTATAAAAAGTTCAAAAATTAACCCCAAAATGATTAAAACCTCTGATTGAAGTAAAACAACGATTTATTATTAGAAACATTTGTGTCCACGGATCCATACTTTGTTCTTACCAATACTATTCTACATATACGATGGGTACACTTGCCTATTTTGTGTGTGTTTAGTCTTTGTAGATATCACTTTTATAAATTTAAAACACGATCTTGTGCAAAAGTTAAATCATCCCATCCTTTTATATTTTATACCACACGCACGCACGCATCACGTGACACATCTAAGATCTTTCCTGACCAATATGTGTCGCGTTACGCGAAGAATGATTCCTTCACCCTTCGTGATATTGGTGCTGGAGTTCGATATGGTTCGTGCTGGAGGTGGTGGTGGTTGGTGCCAGTGGTTGTGGTGAATGTGGGCGGTGGATGGTGGTAGTGGGTGGTGTTTAGTATGATTGAGGATATGTAACCCATGAGACGATGACGTTGCTATCCTGTGACAACTGCCAATTTTCAAGTTAACTTCGTTAACTAAACCCAGTTAAATCTTGTTGACTATGTCTGTAAACCCATTTAGTTCTGTTAACTACGTCAATGAACTTTCATGCATGTAGTGTCATGTATGCATGCATTGAGTTAGTGGTGTTGTGGGTGACCTACGTAAGAGTAACTAGTTGTTGGTAACTAGAATAATAAACTTGTCACACATGTTATAATAAACATGATATGTTACATGTATAATATATGATAGATATAATTGTGTTACATGCTTAATATGCTACATGATTAGTTATTATATACTTATATTTTATTGTAAGAGAGTTGAATAATTGAAATAATACAACATATGATGTGTTACATGACAAGTAACTAAATGAACTATTAACCTTAGGTTAAACAATTACTTAGAAATGCTTTTAAAGATTGTAACATGCCACACTTAAATAAAATGAAATAACCTAAAATTTAATTAAATTAATTATAACTTAATGGGTGTGCAAATGAGTGTGTAATGATAAGGGGGGTTATGACTCTTCTTTCCTTTCATCTCTCTCTTGGCCGTCCACTTCACAACACACACATACACTTTCATTTTTTCTAAGACACTCTCAAAGTTAATAAGAAGTTTGGTGATTCTTGGAAGCAAGGGTGTAGGATTTGGAATCAAGCAATAGGTAAATATTGTTTAGTACATATTCTTATTTATATTTTGATTTTTATTCATGAAAACCTAGTATCCAAGGATGATCAATGTTGGTTGTTTAAAAGGAACTTGTATTTCGTTGTAAAAGAAAAGATGAAACTCTTTTGTATATATAAAAGTTATTTTATAATTTGGAATAATATTGGAAATCATGAATTTTGATTATATAAAATGTATCCTTGATGATTTAAGATCATAAGGATAAGAATCATGATTTTTGTGAGTTTTGGTTTGGATCTGCTTATTGACAGATTCTATGTTTTAGATTGTAGATTGTATAACTTGTATATAAGATGGTGTTTTTGATTTATTTTTGATACTATGATTAAGTACTTTGAGTCTAGTTTTCAAAAAGTTAGAAATCATAATTTTTGGACTTTGTTTGACTAGTTTTTATTAATTTACAAAATTAGGTTGCAATCCTGATTGAAAGAGATATTTTGTGAGCTGTGTTGTAAATTGTATAACTTGAGATGGAAAATAGATAATGATGTAATTCCACTTCTGAAAGGTCATAATTGAAGTAGAAATCTAATCCAATTGGTCTGAATCAATTGGATAAATATGGAATTTTTGGTAAATATTTTTATACTGTTGTGTTGAAATAGAGATTGAAAATATGTTGCTGGTGTGTGAATTTTTTGTACATTTGTGAGTATTGAAAAATTTTAAGAAACATATATATTGTACGTAATACTTGAAATTAGATGTGAGAATTATTTGGTAATTTAATTATAAGTTTTGGTTGGTTGTAAAAATCAGTATTGATGATTGAAAACTTGTTACATGATTAGCATATTGTTTAGTAAAAATAATTATAATTTGTAATAGAATGGTTGTAGTAAATTGAATTTTGAGTTTATTGGTTAACTTGGAACTATTTGACTAAGTGTTTGGTCTTACTTGAGAATTATTGAAAGTGGTAAAACTTGGACTTAGTCATAGGATTGTATGAAAAGTGACTACGTGCACATAACATGATTTGTTGTTAAGTTGTAACTAGGAATATCATGTAACTATTGTAAGTCTAGCTAATTAGTCAAAAGCCACCAACGGGCAGTCGGTCAACATTTTGGAACGTTGGTCAACATTTTGGTCAACGGTTAACAAAACTCAATTTTTAGTCTTCGGTCATCGAGACTTGGACTTTTTAGTCAACGGTCAACAATTTGGACCTTTTGATCAAAAGTCAAACAAAAAGTCAAACTTTGGTCAAAGTCAACAAAAGTCAAAATTTGGTCAAAGTCAACAAAAAGTCAAACTTTGGTCAAACCTTAAATAAATAATTGAATTGTTTGGATACTAAGGGTTCTAGGAATCACTTAGCAAATACTTATAGTAGTTGTATGATTTAGGCACTAGAACAACTTTGACTTAAGCAGTTGACTTTCAATTTGAACTGCATTCGAGGTGATTTTCATTGCCCCTCTTTTTACTTACTCTTTTTGGTAGAGAAAGCATGCAACATACAAACTTTTTGGATAATTGTAGACATTTTAATACCTCATGTGTATATAGTGAACATAAACTGAAGTCCCCCATACACATTGGACTGTTAACAATTGTGCATTGGCTGGGTAATGAAAGGTAATACTACTGGGTTTGATGAACCCCCTAGGGGCTCTCGGGTGAGGGAGTCGCCGGGCGTCTCATTTACTAGAAACACACTAGTCTTATATTAGACTCCGTGGGTGGCAAACAAACTAACAAGTCAGCCTCGGTCACAATGGAACTTACACTAATGTAACATGATCGCTAGCCTAATTAACTAGCGGCATTACTAATGCATACATTATCCATGCTTTATTATTTACATTGTTTACTTACTAAATGGTTTGTTTGACAAACTTGTTTTTAACTCTGAAATTGTTTCCCCAAATATGGGACAATAAAGTTTATTTAAAATATTTAGAAGTTGTTTATTGTAACTAATGATTGAGATCCTGGTTTTTCACGCGCCTCGTGATAAAACCCCACACGTGGAAATTGAGGGTGTGACATATCCCGTATGATGACCCTGATGATTGGCCCAATTATGATGATGATGATGCTAATATAATGATACCCACATGAATACATGGATATGACAACTCGTGTTGGTGGTGATTATCCTAATGATGCTGATAACCTCTATGGTACAGTTTGCTTAAGCTAATCCATACGATGGAGACTATAGCTTGTATGATGATTATGATGTCTATGATGATGATCACACATATATATGATGATGATCGATGATAGGTACCTATATGAAAATACGTCACACAGACACACACACACACAGATTATATATATTGTTGATGATGATGATGACGGTGACACCGATGTTTAATGATATGTAACCCGTATGATCGACGACGACCATGATAACATATACGCTGATCATACTGATGGTAGCCCATACGATTGATGATGTCGTTTGATGACGACAACAATTCATAAGATGGTGCCGACAGTGATCGCTAATATTGGGTGTTTTGTTTACGATAACCCATACGATTTTGATCACTGTCGGTATAACACATAATAATGATGATAATTTTACGATGTTGATCATCAGCATAACACATATGGTGATGATGATAACCTAAAAGATGATAATGACGACGACAATGATGATGATTCCCATAATTAAGATGATGATGATGATTTTTATAGCCCATATATATATATATATATATATACATATATATATATATATATATATATATATATATATATCGGGATGACGATACGATAATGCCTTAGCTAGCCGTGTAGTATATACTATATATAAAACATGTCACCCATTGGTCACATCCAATAAACTGACAAATAGTGCGATCTCGATATCTATAAACCTAGCTTATAGGTCTTATGGTCCGTGGGTGCTATAGAACATTTTAACCCATGTCATGTGTTATAAGCTATATTATGTAACGTTTTTATGTAACTTTGTGTATAATATTATATATATGTTAAATTTAGGTATTGTTTTTTCTAGGGTTGACAATGTGGTTCATGTTATATTTTTATTTATTTCTAGTTAAGGTTTAATATAAAGTTTAAACAATCTAGTGAAAACTCTAGAAACTCATTCTTAACAACATATATTTAATTAAAGTTTGAATCATGTGGTTCACAATTAAAGTTAATAAAAAATGTAAAAGGAATCTTAACATTTTCTCTCCTGAAAAACATGTTTTAAAAGTTTAATATTATTGTAAATTTTATAAACTTTTTCCATTTTTTCATTAAATAATTTCATTGTCCTACATATAAAATAAAAAATCCAAACCCACGATTTTTTCAACACCCTTTTATGAACTTCATAAAACCCCTTTCCAACATACTTGATAAAACTTTTTCCAACTTCATAACCCTAAATCGAGAATCTAAATACCGGGTCAACAAATTGAATCTCATACCAACATACTTCGCTGTAATTGTACGTTACAAGCTTTCTGGTAATAAGAATTTAATTAATTTATTTTCTAATTTTAGTGTTTAGTTTTCATCTTATTTCACCTGTTATAGAGTTTGTTGTTGTATAATATCGATCAACATCTTCTAAACCTGAATATTTGTAATTCGTATTTACTATGATTGATGTATTCAATGATATTCGTAAACATCGCTTATCCTGGTTAATTTGTTCTGAACATACATACTCGTCTGACATAAAAATGCCACGTCTCAATAATGGAGTTAAGTTTCTGGTAGATATCGACAGCGATTCCATGAGTAGGATGGTATGTTATCAACAATTTTTTTTTTGATGAAACATTTTATAGTTTTGCAACATATACATTCTATGTACATTTTTTGTGTTACTTATAGCTCATTCCTAAAGCTGGTCAACCAATGTTTGTTGACATTAAATTGAATACCGACTTTTGTTTGATTTATGATCAAAGTGGTAGAACATGTTCTATAGATATAATCAAAGTACTTGATGACTTTTATTTTGGAACTGGTTGGACTGAAATAATCAGAGCATGATGTATAGAAGCTGGAACATATGTTGTATTTGAGCTTAAGTCAACATCTATGTTGAATATGTTTACTTTCAAAAGAAACGTAAATGATCAATCCGGTACTATGTTATGCATTCCAGTCAGAAACCGACACGTCCATTACTTGGTAAGTTTTAATTTCTGTTTTTAATGATTGTTTCCAAATTCAAATGTCTATTAATTAACATGTTTAACGGGATTTCCCTGAGTGGTACGTGATTCAAGAATTTGGTGAAAATTACATGAATTTTCTTTTCGATCTTATTGCTCGGTTTCATGTTATTGGGATGGAATGGGTTATAAGCTAGAGAATGGATGGAATGAGGTTTTTAAACAAACCAACTTGAAAGGTGGTTCGTTTGTTGTGTTTGAAATCATATAAGATATTACATTTCATATTAATGTCTTTCATGAAAATGACATAAAATTTATCCTTCCTGGTCCAAATCAACTGTTTCTCAACTATCAATTAAGCATTCAAGGTAGTTCCTAAAACCCAATTCATCTTGATGAGTAAAATGATGACTCTAAAATCTTATTCCACGTGAACGTCACCAAGAAATTGGTAAATTGGTTTTTAAATTTCTTTTTTATTTACAAGTATATTTGTTTAAATTTTAACAGTATCATCTTAACTTTATTATATATTTGAAATTTGCTTTTCACAGCGTTTTCCGTGTCACATTGCTACCAAGATTGATGTCTATGATGAAATGCTAATCACTTTGGTCAATCCCGAAGGTCGTAAAAAAATGAAACTTCATGGTGAAGTGTCGAATCTGAACTTCAGATATTATTTACTAAAATGGAATGATTTCAAGGAGGCAAATGAATTACAGATTGGTGATAAATGCATATTTGAATATGACTTCAATGAAGGTACTTTGTTAGTTTCAAAAGTTGATTAGTGCAAGAATGCGCGTTGTGTTTGGTGACTTTTGGAACATTTGTGATTTGGTGACTTTGGGAACTATTTGTATGGTTTATTTTCATGTTTAGATGGTTGTATTGATACATATTTTAGTTTATTGTTTTGAATGTTGGTTGGTTAGTGTTTAAATGCTTACTTTTATAGGTTCTTGTAACATCTATTTTGTTATTCACTCACACTAACATTTTCAGAAAGATAATAAAAATGTATTCATGTGACAAAAACGTGAAGAACATGGTGAAAACAAGGATGTGTCTTGAAAAAGGCAGAGTACGGGTGACGTTTGTTTCTCTCTTCTTTTGTTTCATGGGATGTATTGTAATGGTGCTTTTTCTATGAAAACTTTTAGTGAATGGTAATTATGGAGTGTCTTAAAACAAATCGTTAAAACAAAAAACAATTTGTTAAAAACGCTTGTGATGCCCTTATCTAAATCGTAAACAACACTTTGTTAAATCTAAAAATAAAAAAAAAACACTTTGTAAACGAATAGGTTAAAATATGTTATATATTTGTTGAAACGAGTCTATTACGCTTGTAACACGCTTATGTACAAAAACATATATAAATATTCTAATACGCTAGTAACACGCTTATGTACAAAATCAATTATTGAATAATTGATGTTTTTTGATTAATTGGAAACAAGAATAAAAGTCTATTACGCTTGTAACACGCTTATGTACGAAAACATATATAAATTTTCTAATACGCTAGTAACACGCTTATGTACAAAATCAGTTGTGTGTGTGTGTATATATATATAGAAAAGAGTTAAAAATAAAAAAAATAGTTTCCTAAGAATGGTAAGAAGGGCATAAAATTTGAAGTTTGGAAACTATGTAGCCCAAATTCTAGATCCTAGGAAACTATTGGACATTTTGAAAATTAACAATCACATCTACTAGATCTTAAATCCAATGGTTTAGATCGATTCTTACTCTTCCTAGAAAACTATCTTTTTTTAACTTTAACCTACCCATATATATATACATACTAGTGGAAGTACCCGCGCGTTGCGGCGGGGACTCAACGAAGATTCAATGTCCTGCATGTACCTTTTTGTTAGAAATGCAACAATATATCGCAGTAAACGTACTAATTAAGTAACTATTACACCCTTTGTTTTTTCCATATGGTATTGTTAGACAATTTTAGGCCCAGTTTGTATGTATACCAGTGGATATGATTTAAGAATTTGTCAAATTGTGCATATTGTAATAAAAGACCGCATGCTAGCATAACGTGTAGCATACAATGAGTTAAAAAAATATACACTTTTAGTGCTTTTTTGTGACCTGACTATTATTACAATTAGAACTACAAAGGTATGACACTATTGCTAGAACCTTTTCTAATGAAATTTGCTTTGGCAGTTCAAAAAATAAAATCATACAGCAGTTTAAAATATCCAATGGAAATTTTCACTTACAGATAGAGTATTAAAGATTGCCTTTATTCAAATGATACAATAAACCAAAGAATTAATGAATAACAAACAAAACTCAGTAATCAAGAAATGCCGTCTACTCATGTAAATCTAGCATGCTACAGGTTCTTTTTGTTCCTTTTTTTCTTTGGTAGGCCTTGTTTAGAGTTATAGGAAGCAGATGAATCAGATTCTCGATTTGAATAAAGATTATCCATACAAGATGTATACTATATTATGCTAATATTCAACATTATAATTATATATATAAACAAAAAAATACATTAATAAGGTAACTCAGATAATTCCAACAGAGAACTGATTATCAACTAACAGAGCAACATATGCTATGAATTTGTGAAACATTATATTAATATTAACAAGTTTGAGACCAACGACTGATGACAGGTTTGTTGGTTAAAAGTTAACCGACAGCTACCATCACAAGACCCGAAAACGCACACATTACATGATTACCACTGAACTGATTTCACATAAAACTTGCTACAAAATTGCTTTCTATGAATAAGGAGAATCGGCTAAAATTCACTTGGTACTATTCACCTTTTGGTTCATGGCGTCATGATAGTAGAGTAATACACACATGGGTTGGACCAAGAATGCTAAGGATGCACCAGAAGATTATATTGCCCACCTGCATTAAAGTTTCGTAATTAGACCTCAATTCATGGTCAACGAGAAGACGATAAGTCGATAATTAGATAGAAACAATATGAGATACCATTGAGTTTTGAAACTTGTTCTGCAAGTAATTCGTCAGTAAAGGTTGGTAAATGGTTGAGTGAGTGACAGTTTTAACTCGTTTTGACTTACACAAAATAACCCACCCCACTCATTTTGCTAGGCACGGTTTTAGGTGCTGATATTACATATAACTGACGCATGAAGCGAAAAAAAGGAAGGAAGAGCATTACCTGAATCATAATCCTGATTAAGGCCCCAAATTTGAAAATGTGGCAGGGAACAGCAATACAAAGCTTTAAAAAATAGAAAACAAAATAAAAAAAAATATCCATTGTAAACGTAATGTGGCTAAAGTAAAAGACTAAATAGATGAAATGTACCTCATGGAACACATCAGACATGAAAAATGCAATCAAGATGGCAGAACCATGAATCCAAGGGACGGCACAAAGTTAATTATATATTATGAAAAACAATTATATAAAAAAATATGTATTAGCATGTTACAGTAATAAAAGATGATTTGTTTTCTGCATTAATATGATAAAGGAATAAGTAGAAGTCAAACAACAAATCATATTTTCATTTCTCAATTTCTAAAACAAGCGCATTAAATTACTAATCTACATGCGAGTAATACATTCTTATAAAATTCACCATCATGCTTAACTATATGATAAAAAAAAAGAATAAAACCAAGAAATATACGACTTTTCCATTACCATTCCCGAAAGCAAGATTAGTCCTGTGGTGTACCCACCCAACTGAACACACACTATCATTAATCCCTAAATCACACCATTTTCTTACCTGTATTTGCATTGAACTTTCATAATCATCAAGATTCAATACTGATCTATGTATAAAATTTAATCAAGTTTAAAATTAATCTTACAACAACAAGCATTCCACATCCAACACATTGTGAGAAGACCATTCAACAAGGTTTGATAAAAATCATCTTGCAGTGAAGGAACATCCAAAACCTAAAAATAATCCCCCAAAATTAAAATCACAATTTAATAACCAATTATCTATAAATTAGTAATAATTAATCAAAATATATGAAAAATGTTAACCTTACAATTAAAGAGATCTGGGGACTTTTCTCAGAGCTTTGACCGGTCTTTGACTGACCTCAGGTGACTGATCATCACACTAAAGGAGACAACAAATGCAAACTATATCTAGTCACACTCTTAAACCGGAAAATATTCCAATTAACCGGCATATTATTGACCAGACAACTCTCCTTATAAGGCGTACTGAGTGCAGCACCAAACCTTAGATGAGTTGTGGTTCATAAACACCAAATTCAGCCCCAAGTTCATGTCATCAAATCAGAAGAAGGTGAAGGATGTGGGTAAGTCTTGGAAGATGGATAAGTCTTGGATGTCAGTAGGCGACAGGTGCAGTTAAACATATAAAGATGGTGTTAAGGCATTTCCAGATTATGCAGTTCGTAATTTCAAGGAGACATCACCACCAATTTCTATTTCATGTCCATGTGTTCAGTGTGTGAACCACGTATCTCTTAGTGTAGATGATGTAGAACATATCTTGTACAGCTTTGGAATTGATAAAACTTATACTACTTGGATAAAACATGGAGAAGCCGACACCAACATTCCAACTAATGTTAATAATATTGGGTTTGCCTGCACCAGCATTCCAACTAATTATGATAATAATACTGAATTTGTTGACACCAACATTCCAACAGATGCCTGTGAAATTGTAGAAATGGTAAATTCTACAAAAGACAATTTCAAAGGCGACACGAAGTATCTACAGTTTCTATAACTACTTGTTGACGCTGAGAATCCCCTGTATAAAGGATGTCCTGACTTCACCAAGTTTTCTGCACTAGTACAACTACTCAACTTGAAGAGCAAGCACGCGGTATCTCATAAGTTCTTTGATGAAATTCTGAAATTGTTGAAAAAGATGCTACCTGCAGATAAGGAAATGGTAAATAAGATGTATGAGGGCAAAAGGATGATGAAGGCAATGGGCTCAGGATACGAAAAGATACATGTGTGTATCAATGACTTCATTATTTACTATAAAGATTACAAGGATTTGGAAGCATGTCCAGTTTGTAACAAGTCAAGGTGGAAGGTGGATGAGAAGACTAACAAAACTTACATAAACACGCCCACTAAGGTACTGTGGTACTTTCCCATTCTTCCACGATTTAAACGCCTCTTTCAATCGAGTACCAATAAACCCAGTGTTTTACACCACCCATCAGATTCACCAGCATGGAAAGCCATAGATGACAGGTACTCCGATACCATCAAAAGCGATCAGAGAAATCTTCGTCTAGTGATTTGCACTGATGGGGTCGACGTACACAGAGGCCACAGAAACCATGGTGTGTGGCCTGTTTTAGCAGTCATTTACAACCTTCCACCTTGGATGTGTATGAAAAGAAAGTTCATCATGCTTTCCTTATTAATATCCAGAATGCCAGGAAACAATATTGATGTGTTTTTACAGCCTTTAATTGACGATCTAGCATCTTTATTTGAGGTGGGGGAGCCAACATATGATGCATATAAACAAGAAATGTTTACAATACATGTAGTTATGTTATGGACAATTATGATTACCCTGCTCTTGGTACACTACGTGTGTTCGAATTTATCACACAAAGAAGCAGAGTTTTGCATCCCACCAAAGGTATCTATCACATGACCACCCTTTTAGAAAACAAACAAAGACGTTCAACGGAAAAGAAGAGATGAGAACCGCTAAAGAGCCTATGACAGGGGAAGAGATATACGACGAGGTCAAAAACATTAAGATGAATGGGGAAAGGGATCAGAATCTCTAAGTGGGAGTAAGAGAAAAAGGGATAACACAACGATGCAGCCACATTGGAAGAAGTTCAACATATGGTACTAAAGACTCAGCTATTGGAAGCATTTTCTTGTCCAACATTGTATTGATTTGATGCATGTTGAAAAGAATGTGGCAGAGAGTATTGTTGAGACGTTGCTGAACATTCCCGGTAGGACAAAAGACGGATTGGCAAAAGGAAACAATACAGAACTGCATGCAGCATGCTTCACATTATCAGCATAAGAAAAGGACATGTTTCTTGAAACATTGTATAAACTGAAGGCTCCACTAGGGTATTGTTCTAACTTCTCTTGTTTGGTGAATCTTAAAGAAAAGAAGCTACAAGGCCTTAAATCACATGATTATCACACGTTTATGCAACAGTTTCTGCCCCTTGCAATACGGTCCATCATGCCAGAACCAATGAGAAATGCTATAATCAGGCTTTGTTTTTTTTTCTCAAGTCAATTTGTAGCAAAGAAATCATTGTAGAAGAGCTTGATAAGATGCAGGAAGAGCAAATAGTTACACTGTGCATGCTGGAGAAGTACTTGCCTCCATCATTTTTTGATGTCATGGTTCACTTAATAGTGCACCTTGTCAGAGAGATAAAATTATGTGGGCAACCATGATTTCGTTGGAAGTATCCATTTGAAAGGTGTATGAAGGTTATCGAAGGGAATGTGCGAAACAAAACTTATCCAGAAGGATGCATTGCTGAGGAGAACATTGCGGAAGAAACAATCGAGTTTCTCAGCGATAACAAAAAAACATCAAGAGTATTGTTGGTATTCCACATGATAAGCATGATGATAATGGGGAGACAATTCCTGTCACAGGCGCTAAATCAGTTGAAGTTTCTCCTGATCTCTTTAAGAGAGCACATTTCTATGTGCTGCAAAATACGCACGAAATAGCGACGTATATCAAGTAAGTATTACTAACATATATACACTAAATTATATATATATATATTAATTCACAATATATTATACTCCTACTTGTAGACAACACAAGACCTCTTTGAAAAACCAAATGCTTGGTAAGCGACAAGCATTGCTGGAGAAGGAGCATACCTTAAAGTTTGGTGACTGGTTACGCGAAAAGGTAGATCAATTTATTAAGTCTTTTACAATTTTTAAAAATATTTATAGTTTCTGCAATGTAGGTGAATCTAATCCTTGTAATGAAATTCAGGTTGAAAGAGAGCTAGCGGTCTCCCCAGGTTCTATATTGGAAACCGTAAATTGGATTGCACATAAAGCACACCGCAACGTATACAAATACGACTCATACAACATCAACGGTTTTGCATGTTGTACAAAGTCTCATGATGGTAGAGTTTAACAGAACATCGGGGTTGGTGTAGAGGCGGATGACATGCACATCAAAAAAGACGTGGTGACCTATGGACAAAACTTTTATTTTTGGGTTTGCAAGGGATATGGGTCCTACATTATCATACTAAAAGAATTCCGGCCTTCATTTGCCGATGGGTTGACCGTAAACATGTCAAACATGATATTCTTGGTTACACGTCGGTCGACCTAAACAAATTTGGCCATAAGGATTATCCGTTCATATTGGCCTCACAAGCACGCTAGGTGTTTTATGTTCAAGATCAGCTGGATAGAAAAAAATCATGTTGTCCTCATGACTCCACCCAAGAATTATAGACATTCGTATGACGAGGTCGATGAGGAATTTAGTACGGTAATTTTCTCTCATGAGGTAATAGATTGCCATGTGTACAACCAAATCAACTGCTTCGTAATGAGTAACCGGATGATTACTTGAGACCCGGGGAAAAGCCTACAACTACTCGTAATGGAGATTGAACCCTGCATAGAACTGTTGTTTCAAAACCAACAGTTCTGTCTATTGTTACAGAACTGCTAGTGAGGTCGTTGATCATCAGAGAAGATGTGCAATGAGTGTTGTTTTTACAGAGCACCTGCAAAGAACTGCTGGTTACAATAACTGAGGGTTACATATATAAGAACTTCTTGTAAATTATATATAAAAGTTTGAAAAAAAATAACTGAGGGTTCCGGAAGACATATTATGGCAATGTACACTGATGTCGGGGTTGTCGACCAACATTTTATTTTCAAACCCAGCAGTTGTGTACATTGATACAGTAGTTTGTTCGCCTAGTTAGATGCCAATAATGTTTAAATTTAGTTGTGATACATGATATCGCCATTCTTTACTTTGTACTTATTAATTCAAACTAAAGAAATATTGGCTGTTTTTAAAACTATTACTACTTATACAAGCCGGTTTGTTGAATTCATTTCATCTTCTGGCTTTTTTGGTCAATTGGTGTCAAGTTCAAATAGAAGTGAAGGTCTATTTCATTTGGTTAAGTTCAAACAGACATTAACTAAATAAACACATTCAAACATCAAGTGTAATGTTGAATCCAAATAAGCAAGAAATATAAAATACAACATCATATTGTCTAGGTTTGTTCATGGTTAGGTTCAAAACCGCGAAAAACCCTCCCAAAGCGGCCATCAGTGATAGTCATCATTTCTTCGCCTGATGGTTTTGTTTCTTGCACAACCTCTATTTGTTTATATTGCTCTTCTGTTTCTAATTCAACATACTTTTCAACAGCTGGTTTTCCAGCAAAACATTATCAACTCATTTTATAAAAAAAAGACCATTATGCCCTTATTTTCACTAACCTGCGTACCTAAATTGTACCCTCCATACTCAAATCTTTGACCAAAGCATCTGTGGGTCTTAGACTTTGAAGAAGCCTTTGAATAAATAAAATTCAGTTTTGAAAAAACCCTTCCAAACTCAATGCCATCACCAGTAACCTAATTTAAGATATGGTGATAACATCGAGTTTTGGAATGGATTTTATCAAACTTTAAGATCTTTGGGAAGTTTAAGATCCGTGGAAACCTTAGATGTTTTCTGCTTGGCCAAGTTTGGAATTCACATAACATATATATAAGCCTAATAAATTTCAGTCAGGAGTTTTATTGCAGCCGTTAAAGTCTCAGTTGTTTTATAGTTGGTTGTTGAGTAACTGCATACTACCTATCAAAATGGTTTCCACACGTTTTGGAAACGCTCACAAGCTAATTAATTACATTTATACCTACTACCTGTCAAAAATCTTGGAAATATATTTATGTAATGATAACCTACATTAAAGTTAATTACAATAAAAAAAACTATATCTCACGCTTGTAGTACGCTTTAAATAAACTATATCTTACTAGATAGGCTACAAATCAACTTAACTACATTAAATTACTGGCTCAACTACCAAAAATTAAATTTTAGGTCTATGAATTGTAACATCTATTTTGTTATTCACTCACACTAACATCTATTTTAAAGTTAATTAAAAAAACTATATCTCACGCTTGTAGTACGCTTTAAATAAAACATTACATTTATAGTTAATACTTAAATTACATTACATTATAAAAAACTAACACATAGCATCAGATTCCAGTTCTGAATCTACATCAGTTTAATAAAAGTTCTATTAATATATATATATATATATGTGTGTGTGTGTGTGTGTGTGTGCGTATAGGATCAGGATCATGAGAAAACCTTTTTGAAATTGAGAACTATGAGAACCATTTTAGACCACAAAAAACCCAAAAATAAAAAAAAATCATAAAATAAAAAAAACACAAAAATCAAAAAAGTAAAAAAACTAAAATTTTTATTTTATCATCCCGGTTTCATAAAAAAAACTCGGTTTGGCTAAATTATATACACATATGTATAATATATACATATATACATTTACATGTTTTTTTTGTACACATATGTATAATTTAATATAAATGATACTATACATATGTGTATATTACGTAACTAAAGATTATATAAAATTATACATATGTGTATATTACGACGTTTTTTTAGTTTTTTTTTTATTTTTTTAATGAAACCTGAATGAAATATAAGAATTTTGGTTTTTTTATTTTCTTAAAATTTTTATTATTTTTTGTTTTATGATTTTTTTAAATATTTTTTAAAGGTGTTTTTAATGGTCCAAAATGGTTCTCAAAGTTCTCAATTTGCAACGAGTTCTCTTAGGATCCTTACTGTGTGTGGGTGTGTGTATATATATATATATATATATATATATATATATAAATGACAGGCTCGTTTAGGCTCGTGAGCCGGCTCGAGCTCGATAACTAAAGCTCGGGCTCGGGCTCGGGCTCATTTTTTAAACGAGCTGTAACATCTCGAAATTTCCAAGAATAATATTTAATGTATTATTCGTTAACAATGGAAAAGTTTACTAGAATTGGTAGAGAAATGATGACGTAATAATAAGGTGGTTCAAGTAGGCTAAGTAGATGGAATTAATTATGGACCAAAAAGGAAAGATGGGCCTTAGGCCCATGGGCTTAAGGGAGTATAAATACCCCTTAAACCCTAATCCTTTCCATTATTATCTATCACTACACCAAAGCCTACACCTTGAGAAACACACACACCATCCTTTAACCCGAGCCTAGATTCAAAGTTGAAAACCGGAGCTTGTTGGTGCTAGATCGTCGTGTCGACCTAAACAACATCAAGACTAGCTCATGTTTGTAGAACGAATCGTTTAAAGTACGTTTATATTTAGAAATCGTTCATATAGGTTCGGTTTGGTTTGGGAAATCATAGATCTGTGTTAGTATGATTATAACGAATCTAATGAAACAAACCTTACTGAATTTGATTAGCATTTGATAGGTTATTTGTTAACATAATATAACCCGTAACTAGATGCACAAATCGCACCCCTTAAACATGAATGTTTGGCCGATTTGATGGTTAGGGTTTGTAGGCGCTGCATAGACGATTCCGATGATACCAAAATCATGATATTTCGTTAAGAATTGAAGGTTTAATTGCAGATCTAAGATATGTTGACTGTTATTTTTCTTGACGATTTTGACTTTGACCCTTGAGTCAAAGTCTGGATAAGAACTAGATGATTTGTTATAATTAAGATAACGAATCAGGTAGTTCGTTACTCGCCCATTCGTTCTGTCAAGATAACGAATTAGCTACCCAGTTCGTTATGATTCAAATAACGAATCAAGCGATTCGTTACTTGCCATTCGTCATAATTCAGATAACGAATTAAGTTGTGTCTGGGTAACGAATCAGATGAAGATAAGGTAACGAATCAGTTAGCGAATCAGACTCAATTCGTTATAATTGAGATAACGAACTAGGCCATTCGTTATAGCGAATGAAGGAGGATTTGGTAACGAATTAGACAGTGAATTGATAACGAATTAGCCAACGAATTAGGCTTAATTCGTTATAGAAAATGAGTTAACGAGTTAGATAGTAATTAAAAATCTTAATGGAGAATGTGTTAAGACAGTTACTGTAATTAAAAATCTTAAGACAGCTCGACCCCAGCCAGGGGCTCTGCCCCTTGGACCCTGCTAGGGGCTGCCGCCTCTAGAACCCCGCTGTCAGGGGCGCTGCCCATGAACCCCCGTTCGTTGAGGGTAATAGTTTAACTAGAAACACGATATGAAAAGTGATAGTGATCAGTACGCATAATTGTTATATAGTTAGCCGTGCACAGCCAAAGAAAGGAGTAACCATTAACGGAAGAAGTAACCGAGTTCAGGTGAGTTTCTAGCCCCACTTCCTTGTTATGTTTTCGGGGTTGTGTGCATACTTGATGTGACAGTTAATACACTTAACTTAAATGGTAAGTGTATGCCATGTATGATATATGTGTTAGATACGATTGATTGCTTGTCGGTACGTGAACGATCTTCGGATATTGCATGTACCTTTAGGTTATAAATACAGATATGGATATTGTATGTAATGCAGGGATGATTACTTGTCGATATGTGAACGATCTTCGGATATTGCATATATTGCCAAGAATAGCGATGATTGTCTCCTTATATGGATATTAAATGATAACTTATATATAGAGTTCCCTCTACTGATAATACATAGAGTGTTCCTTAAATGGAAAGCATAGTATTCCTTTAATGGAAAGCCCTGTGTTCCTTTGATGGAAAGCATAGTGTTCCTTTAATGGAAATCATAGTGTTTCTTTAATGGAAAGCATAGTGTTCCTTCTATGTAAGTATATAGGATGTTCCTTCTATGAAGAATATATATAGAGAGTGTCCTCATATGGAGAATATAAATAGTAGGGTAATAGTAATAGTTCTTTTAATATATATTATGTGAGGTCCTCTTATGGATATTTATACAAGGTTAAGATATATATATATATATATATATATATATGTGTGTGTGTGTGTGTGTGTAAGATATGTGTATGTATTGTATGTCGCTTGATTAAATAGAACTCGCTCAGCGTAGCTAACTTTTAGTATGCACGCAGGTATATATGCTTATCGAGAAGGCATGAGGATGACACATGGCATGGATTGAAAGGCTGGCATCTGAAGATGGAAGAAACGATGTTTCAAATTGATATTTTATGTTATGGTTTTAAAGAAAAGATTAATTGTTTTGTAATAAAAGGTTAAAGTTTTATATTCCGCGAAAGTTTTAATAAACTCTGATTTGTAGAATTGTGTTTATGAGTAAATCTGAAAGTGAGGCACTGGGAACAGGGCCTTACAAGTTGGTATATGAGCAAAGTTTGAGAGATTTAAGCATCCTACATGCTTAGACTCGAACAGAGATTGGGATTTCAGTGAGAAAAGAAAGAAGATGCTGGTTCAAGATAGCCATGTGTCACTCAAGCAAGCTCAGTAACAGTATGGTATATAGTTAATAAATGATAATGTTAGATTAATTGTTAAAGAAAGAGCATGTGACTGATAGGGATAGGATTTACTGATTGTTTGATTGATTATCTGTTTAAAAGTAGAAACTAGCACAAGTGAAATCATAAAGGGAAGTATATAGAACCTGAGGAGTAATGCAAATAGTTAATTACACTTGGCCACTGTCATTAACTTCTTACCTTACGAATCATGTGCTAAATAATTCCTAGAGTGATGACGTTTGTGTTTTCCATTTAGAATACGATGGCTGGAGCAAGAAGGTTTGTTGGGAAATGAGGTCATACTGGACGTCCTTGTGGGCCACGTGTTGCCCGGTAACCTTCTAAGAAACCAGTTACTACCACGAGGAGGGAGAAAAGTGAAACTCTGCAAGGACCAAGCAACGATGAAGGGTATCAGCTGGATCATGTTACGTTGTAGCTGCTGCAGCGAAGAAATTTCGTCCTGACAAGTCTGCGGAAAGCTATGCAAGGGCCACTGAGGGTACAGGGGAAGACAGTAAGAAAGTTGATGGTAATAAGGGAGGGGCAAAAGGAACCAAACGATCAGCAGATGTCGGGGAGCATGCAGGGAGGAAGGCACATAAGGGGGCAAACAAGGAAACATGCAAAGTGTCCAGAAAGATGCACGGTGGTGAGTGCAGATGGGGTAAGGGTACCATCGCTTGTCTTAAGTGTGGTAAAGCTCATGGTGGAGAGTGCAGGCTTGGATCGAATGCCTGTTACAAGTGTGGAGAGGTGGGGCATTATGCTCCAGAATGCACTGCAAGGCCCGCGTGTTACAAATGCGGTAAAACTGGTCACATGGCAAGAGAGTGCAAAGGAACGTAGGCGAGATGTGCGAAAGGGATATGAGCATCGGCCGAAGGAAAACCGCAGAGAGGAGCGCTTGATGAAGGAATAATTGCTTAGACAATAGTTTAATTTTGTTTTCAGTATGATTGCCTAAGAACTTGTTTTGCGTTAAAGTTTAAAACTTATGCTTATATATGACGTGTAATATAGCGATTTTGGTTATGAATGATTATTTATATTATGATAAAATGTCGTACTAGACAATGGTGTTAAATGGTAGGATGAGCATCGTAATAGACACCGTTGTGTTTTTTTTCCTTTTAGAATACGATGGCTGGATCTAGGGCAGTTGTTGGAGTAGGAGGCCGCACGGGACGTCGTGGCAGGCCTCGTCGTGTCCAACGACCTTCGGTAGAAACAGCTTCTAACACCGGAGCTGAAGGAAGCGCAGCTGGAAGAAACCCTGAGAACAACGAAGGAGTTCAACTCGATCCCTTAATCCAAGCAACTATTGTCCAAGAAGTAGCCACAACTGTGAAGAATATGAACCCGGAGAGGTCTGCTGGAGATCATGAAAGAACCGTTGAAAGGGAGGAAGGAGATGGTAGGAAAGATGATGAAGGAGAGAGGGAGGCTTCGAGCGTAGTGAGGTCTGTGAAGGCTGATGACAGAAAGAGGGGCCTAGGTGGGTGCAACTATAAGTCCTTCAAAGGCTGTGACCCGCCGAAACTGACTGGTTTGAGAGACGCAATCGCTACTCTTCAATGGATAACTGCCATGGATAAAATTATCCGAATCAGCGAGTGTCGTCCCGACCAAGCTGTCGGTTATGCCATCAAATCGTTTGAGGAGGAGGCGATGTATTGGTGGGAAAGTGTGGAACAGAGAAAGACCCGGGATGAGATTAAGGCCCTGAGGTGGGAGGATCTGAAAGAGCTGGTGATGAAGAGGTTCTGCGCTGATACCGAAGTTGAAAGAGTGGAGATGAAGTTTCTGAACTAGAAAGCGGGAAAGATGACACAACGGGAGTATACTACTGAATTCAACAGCATGTCTAGGTTGGTACCTGACATGGTGAACACCGAAGCTAAAAGGATCAAGTGTTACGTAAGGGGACTTCCACGGAATGTTCGCACTTTGGTTAAGTCTAGTAAGCCCGCACCATTTGACTTGGCCGTGGAATTGGCCGAGATGATTTATGAGGACCTTGCCATCTGTGAAGAGGAGAAGATGGAACCAAAGAAAAAGGACCCAACCCCAGAACCAAATGAAGCCAATGAGGTGGATCCACGTAAGAAGAAGGCAAGGCAGGAGGAGTTCACCGCTTGTGAAAATGTGGGAAGAGACACACGGGAGAGTGCAGAATGGGATTAGGTGTTTGCTACAGGTGTGGAAGAGCAGGACATTCCTCTTGGGAATGTAATGATTACCACAGGTGTCACAACTGTGGAGGACGTGGGCACCTAGCAAGGGATTGCACGAAGCCGAAGGAAGGACATGAAGCAGAGAAGAGTGCTTGAGGTTTAACAGTTTCCTCCGTATGCTTAGAAAATCCGTTCAAGAAGGCTAGATGCTAGCCAAAAGTATTAAATCTATGTGTAACTTATTGATGACTCGATGCGTGTTGTTTTATGTTGATGTTTAGACTGGTGTTTATTAATTATGGTACGAATTGTCTGAATGCATGTTAGTCATAATAAATTGTTGTGTTGTGATAAAGTGTCGACTTAGGCTTTAGCATTAATATGATATAAGACAAAGCCCCTTGAAGATCGAGACGAGACTTGGTACATCGAGGGCCTCATGGACAAGCTGCCGTAATAGCTAAAACATATGAACACCACTCGATGACTACAATTCAGGAGTAAGAAGGAAAACCCAGAAAGCAAAGACGATTAGGAAGTGTTCCTTTCACAAGGAATAAGCTAGGTTTCGGGGGACGAAACCTCTTTAAGGAGGGAAGACTTATAACATCCCGAAATTTCCAAGAATAATATTTAATGTATTATTCGTTAACAATGGAAAAGTTTACTAGAATTGGTAGAGAAATGATGACGTAATAATAAGGTGGTTCAAGTAGGATAAGTAGATGTAATTAATTATGGACCAAAAAGGAAAGATGGGCCTTAGGCCCATGGGCTTAAGGGAGTATAAATACCCCTAAACCCTAATCCTTTCCATTATTATCTATCACTACACCATAGCCTACACCTTGAGAAACACACACACCATCCTTTAACCCGAGCCTAGATTCAAAATTGAAAACCGGAGCTTGTTGGTGCTAGATCATCGTGTCAACCTAAACAACATCAAGACCAGCTCGTGTTTGTAGAACGAATCGTTTAAGGTACGTTTATATTTAGAAATCGTTCATATAGGTTCGGTTTGGTTTGGGAAATCATAGATCTGTGTTAGTATGATTAAAACGAATCTAATGAAACAAACCTTACTGAATTTGATTAGCATTTGATAGGTTAATTGTTAACATAATATAACCCGTAACTAGATGCACAAATCGCACCCCTTAAACATGGATGTTTGGCCGATTTGATGGTTAGGGTTTGTAGGCGCTGCATAGACGATTCCGATGATACCAAAATCATGATATTTCGTTAAGAACTGAAGGTTTAATTGCAGATCTAAGATATGTTGACTGTTATTGTTCTTGACGATTTTGACTTTGACCCTTGAGTCAAAGTCTGGATAAGAACTAGATGATTTGTTATAATTAAGATAACGAATCAGGTAGTTCGTTACTCGCCCATTCGTTCTGTCAAGATAACGAATTAGCTACCCAGTTCGTTATGATTCAAATAACGAATCAAGCGATTCGTTACTTGCCATTCGTCATAATTCAGATAACGAATTAAGTTGTGTCTGGGTAACGAATCAGATGAAGATAAGGTAACGAATCAGTTAGCGAATCAGACTCAATTCGTTATAATTGAGATAACGAACTAGGCCATTCGTTATAGCGAATGAAGGAGGATTTGGTAACGAATTAGACAGTGAATTGATAACGAATTAGCCAAAAATTATGCTTAATTCGTTATAGAAAATGAGTTAATGAGTTAGATAGTAATTAAAAATCCTAATGGAGAAGTATATAGGATGTTCCTTCTATGAAGAATATATATATAGAGTGTCCTCCTATGGAGAATATAAATAGTAGGGTAATAGTAATAGTTCTTTTAATATATATTATGTGACGTCCTCTTATGGATATTTATACAAGGTTAAGATATATATATATATATATATATATATATATATATATATATATATATATATATATGTGTGTGTGTATGTAAGATATGTGTATGTATTGTATGTCGCCTGATTAAATAGAACACACTCAGCGTAGCTGAATTTTAGTATGCACGTAGGTATATATGCTTATCGAGAAGGCATGAGGATGACACATGGCATGGATTGAAAGGCTGGCATCTGAAGATGGAAGAAACGATGTTTTAAATTGATATTTTATGTTATGGTTTTAAAGAAAAGATTAATTGTTTTGTAATAAACGGTTAAAGTTTTATATTCCGCGAAAGTTTTAATAAACTCTGATTTGTAGAACTGTGTTTATGAGTATATCCGACGTTAAAGTGAGGCACCGGGAACGGGGCCTTACACGAGCTTTCTTTTAGGCTCGAGCTCGGGCTCGTGATCGTTTAAGCTCGGATCAATCGAGCTTTTTCACGAGGCAGCTTCGAGTAGCTCGCGTCGTTTGCGCCCCTAGTGTATTTCATTTGGTTAAGTTCAAACGTACAGATATTAACTAAATACACACATTCAAACATCATCAACATATATACAATACATGCATGCAACATCATCAACACAGTTAATAGGATAACCAAAAAATATTAATTATATTTATAGTTAATAATTAATTTACATGCATTAAAATATTAATATAAAAAAACTACTTACTAATTATTACTAAATAAGTCCTACCATCAGATTCCATATCTGAATCTATCATCTAATCATTCTCTTTTGGAGTACGAGAGGGCATGATCCTCTCCCACATGCCGTCTGAGGTGTAGGTGGAGTCCTTTAACCTTTGTAGGTGAAGTTGCACCTCAGTACAGAATGTCCCATAAGCGGACACAACCTTGAAGTCCTTGATTCCGTTCAACCCGATCCATGCGACCTCGATGCCCCGGGCTTCCATCACAATGTTGAAATAGTCAACAGTGGTGTACCCAAAAACCTAACCATTCGGTAAGTTTTTGATACTTGAAGGATAGAGGGTTGACATAGTCAACATACCTCACCCTTTGATTCTTCCGGACGGAGCCGAAATCAAAGTGGAAAACAAGGGTGAAGAAGGTGGGGTCGTAGTAGATAGGTGGAGCCTCACCCTTTTTTCGTACAATACAATTTGCTGGCACCATAATAGTTTCGGAAATCGATCGGAAACCGTGAAGAAGATGGTGAAGAAGGCGATGAGGTCGATTGTGATTTGCTGGAATATTGGAGGCGATGTGGAGGAAATCGGAAACCGTGACTGGTATTTAAACACCATCGGAAACCTGTACATCTCCCTGACAATTTGAAATTGGCGGCACAAGGAAACTTGAAAGACAATGATTACTTGGCCACTAGTCAATTCACCGTGTTGCCAATAATTAAGTTTGGACACACTAAAAATATTTAATTATAATCATTTATCACTTATAGCCACACATAATAAGTGTATCCGTGACAATAAAAAACTTAGGAAAAATAAAAATAAACTACTACACAACCTCGTATAAGTGGCCAAATGTTTTAAGGTTTTAGCTACATTACTAATAAATACAATGGTTGTGCGTCATATTCGCTACATTATTAAAAATGTGGCTAGAAAATGTGATATTAGGTCACAGTGTCACACAACGTAATATAAGTAGGTATATCTTTTACCTTTCAGACACATCTCTTATCAATAAAATAGCTATTCGTCACATTTGGCCACACTATTAAAACATATTGCTAATTAAGTGTCACAGTTTTCCCTTAGAGTGTGGCTAATACATGTGGTTTTGGTCACATGTATCAAAAATCAAACAAACTATGACTGTAGGTCACATTTAGCACACATTTTTATAATGTGGCTAGCTTATGTCACATTTTTTTTTCAAAATGTGGCGAAAAGTACTTGAGTCGGTATAGAATGGTCACATAAAGAAAACATGCGTGGCCAAAACTCTTTGGAATGTTTTCAAACGCGGTCAAAGAACTTTTAGCCATACACTTAAGCCGAAGTGTGGCAAATCGTCTAGACCACATGTGTGGCTAAAAGGCGTTTTTCACTTAGTGGTTAAAACATGAAAAAATGGATATAAAATATATTCAAAGAATTCATAACGTAAACGCATTGAATACATCTATTTTATCAGCAAAACGAACAGTCCATTACCATGGAAACAAGTTCCACTCAGCAAGAAGCTAAAACCAACAAAACACAATATAAAGCAACGGTTGTTTGCCTAGTCTACTACATCCAACCTTAGTAATTCTTCAGACAACCAATAACTTCAAGTGTTTCTGGATCACATGAACATAGGCGTTTTATGGGTCGGGTCATGATAAGCTCAACTTTCATTTCCTTCTCATGGTTGTTGAACAATGATTTTATCGCCCTCTTAATTAAATTTCATGGACAAAAAGTGTTGAAAAATAAACTTTTGGTACACATACCGAATATTTTTTGTGAACTGTACGATGTAATTTTTAGAAAATGTTATATCGACAACCGGTATCGTATGTGTATCATACTTAATCGTGTAACAAAATTAATCGTATAATACTGAATTTTATTGAAAATGTAGAACCACCATTAAAAAAAACTAAAACCTACAAATGTTTAACATTAAATTTCCGTTAATGTTGACTACAATACGAGTGCGCAATAAACCAAAACAACATTAAATAAAATTAAAATTAAATGAAATGAATAAAGAAAACAGTACTACAGAAATAAAAGAAATGCAATATAAAATGGGTGTTGACTGAGGATATTCCTTATAAAGAGGTCACATGAGACAGAGTTTTCGCCACCTTGGTGAACACCGTCTGTCTCCTAGAGAACAATAGCAGAAGCGATACGTACTACCGGGATTAACCTGGCACCCGAACTAAACCTGGATATTGAGCGTGCGATGGATACACATGAACCGAAATATATTGTGGTGCGTGGTGTGGTGATGTATGTGTGTTGAAAGTTGTATACTTCCTCTTTCCACACACTATCTGTTACAGCCATAACCTATGATATGTCATCGAAACATGTCACACACTCCACTGAGGTAGGTTATGGCGTTTTCTAATGCTACCAAGTTTGTCTTGTCCAAGAAGAATATAACCATATTAGCTAACCTCCTTACAAATTTGTTATTCTATAAAT
Organism: Bidens hawaiensis; assembly: GCF_021521415.1. Lineage (NCBI taxonomy): Eukaryota > Viridiplantae > Streptophyta > Magnoliopsida > Asterales > Asteraceae > Bidens > Bidens hawaiensis. Next base: position 2,416,462 of record NW_027491042.1, read on the forward strand.
ATGGGACAAACCATTTTCCATTTCACCAATGTGGAAGAAACCCATTTTTCGTAGTACACATTCTTAATCACATATTTAGTGTCTCGATATCGCATTCACCCATATTCTTTGGGCTTGTTAATATTATGTTTATTTAGCCCAAAAATTCCAACAATAAATGCTATATACACATTCATACAATACTTTCCAACAAATTTGTAGTATATTTGGATGATGTCGATATTTAGTTTTAGTTTAGGAGGTTACATGAAGTTCTTTCTCGAATCACCATATTTAGAGACAACAAAAGAAAAATAAAAAAGTTTATACATACAAATTTGTTGCACTCACAGTCGATAAACATTGTGTAATCGTGATCGATGTTATATGTAAAGTGCAACTATTAAAATCATGAAGCCGTTTTAGGTAAAATTAATTTTAGTACTAATAATGTGTAGAAGAAGGTTCAACATCAGATTGCGAAAGACAATAGATTAAAATAAAAAAAATTAAACAGAGTTGTGTTTAATATTGAATTAAAAGTATTTAAAAATATATTTCTTTAATAAAAAGACAAACTAAAATTATTTTTCAAATATTAAAAGGGTTTTATTTTGTTATAAAAAATATAGCTCATCCAATTAAACTATTAATGAGAAAAATTTTATTAAATGTATACTCTTTTGATAAATAATTTAAAACTAACACTAACTTTGTCAACTTTTCCCTCCAAAAATATTTTGAGAAAAAAACTATATTATTCAATAACAAATGTTGAAGAAATCAATTAATATCGTTGACAAAATATTTCTCATGTCTACAATGTTATAAATTTCATGTATTCTTATTTGAAGGCCATACCACACTCTTAATATTGGACACTCTTTAGTTTGAAGATGGAGAAAAGCATCATGTCTTTTATCATTATTTACATCATACGTTCAAACATTATGACTTGTATTGCTACTCGACCCGAGGAACAGTGCAAGGAGTATGGTAATATTTTATTGAAACCTACCTATTTTCTTCATTTAATATGTATACAACTTTATATACTCAATAGTTTTGTTAATTTATTTTTGTTGACAACCAGGTGTTGATTTGTGTGGTTATTCTAAAGATCATGTAACATATCACACATTTGCAACGCAGATTGTGTTAGTATTGTGCCACAAGGTCAAGATATAACAAACCAATTATGTTAGGGCACTATTTGTATTTGTTGCGCCACAGGAGAAGGATGTCCCAATATTTAAGTAGCTACTAAAAAAGATAAAATAATATAAATTATTATAGTGTTTGTGTTTGAAATGGTGAAAACAATAAGTCTTTCTTAACGTATAATTATCAGAAATTCTTAATGATATTGTCCAACAAGAATGTGAGTCACTTGTTATCACTTTCTTAGAACCAATTTGCGTATATTACAATTGGCAATTTACATGCATTCACTTCCTGTAAGGCCTCGTTACCGGTGTCCTACATTGGACGTTGGATTTACTCATAAACACAGTTTTAAATATCAGAGTTAATTAAAACTTTACGCGGAATATAAAACTTTCATTAAACCTTCATAACATTTCATGGCTTGCCTTAAACCAACATCTTGTCTTTCATTTTATAAACATTAAACATAAAAACATCATAAGTCTCCAGATGCCAGCCTCTTATTTTTCTGTCATGTATCCCGCTCAAGCTAGCTGTCTCATTCTACTCACCTGTGTGCATACTAAAAGTCAGCTACGCTGAGTGAGTTCTAGTTAATCATACAACATACAACACATACATACTTACATACTTACATTCATACTTTCATATTTTTATTTCATACTTACTTAACTTCATATCTTACGTTATAAAGAGCATTACGCCCTACTTCCTTGAGTTTATTAGGGCTCGGTCCCTCTTACCTCGAGTATTATTAGGGCTCGGTCCCTCTTACCTCGAGTATTATTAGGGCCCGGTTCCCTCTTGCCTCGAATATTAGTAGGGTTCGGTTCCCTCTTCGTTACCATACAACCATACCTTTCCTCGAATATTATTAGGGTTCGGTTCCCTCTTCGCTACCATACAACCATACATTTCCTCGAATGTTATTAGGGTTCGGTTCCCTCTTCGCTACCATACAACCATACCTTTCCTCGAATATTATTAGGGTTCGGTTCCCTCTTCGATACCATACAACCATACATCATTTCACATTCATACATACATCATACATACATTATTCATAACCTTACAACCTATCAGTACGCGCAATATCCGAAGATCGTTCACGTATTGACGAGCAATCATTTATACCTTTCACATAATCACATAAGGCATACATATATCACTTAGGATAAATGTATTAACAAACACATCGAGTATGCACACAGCCCCAAAAACATAACATAAAACGGGGCTAGAAACTCACCCGGATCCTGTTGCGTTCACCGTTAATCATTATCCCCTTCTTTAATTGTGCACGGCTAACTGTTATATAGATATCCTCGTTAATTAAGCGTATAATTAATTTAGTCGGTATTTTAATTAACTAATGTATTTTCTAAGTTGGGCTTGTTTGTTTAGTTTATGATGATGGACTGGCTGCTTTAGATTGGACATGGGCTTTACATCTAGGCTAGGTCAAACCCGCTGTCCAGTATGGCTTCTGGGCCAACTAGGAATCAGGCCCAAAGTCCACCACAGGACACTAGATGTCCGAGAACTCAAGAACAGAGAACTCAGCAATGAACTACTGGCCGAGAACTCAGGTTTGACCGAAATCTCATGTTTGACCGACAACTCAACGTGACCGAGAACTCACATGGCCGAGAACTTGACTGAAAACCATCAGTCTTGACTGAGAACCCTTGGTTTGACCGAGAACTCTCAGCTTTGACCGAGAACCCTCAAGTCAGATGTTATCAGCTCGTCTTTCTTATCTTTTCGTTTCATCCTTAGCCTAGTAGGTCCATATCATGAATTTTAACCACCATTCCTAACCGTTTAACACCCATTAACCCCACGGCTTCAAGATCTAACCCGTTTTAGTCCTAAAGTTTAAACCTTTATAGTGTTAAAACGTCATAGGCTAGTTCTAGGGTTTATCTATGAGCCGTATATTGCCATAAGCCCACCAAGTTCATTTTAATCATCAAGTTTGCCACTTTATCACATAATAAGGTCCGATTCACTATCCTACTAAGTTTCATGCAAAACCGACTTCGTTTACCCGTTCTTTCACAAACCGAACACTACTCGTTTTACCCGAAACGAACTAAATAACCCGTTTACTATCAAGTTCATTATTTTATAAATAATCATGACCTGATCTATCATCCTACCAATTTTCATGTAAATCCGTTCATGAAAAGTAAGCCTTTTTAACAAAAACGTACATTTGAGGTTTTTGTCTAAAATCACTCGAGAGGCTCAAAACCATATCAAACGAACTCCGATTTGAGTGATATAAGCGGCCACGGAACCTTCATGTCCAGATATACAAACCCAACAGCTCACCTTCGCCAGAAAACGCCGCTACATTCGCCGGAACAGCTGAACAGTCGCCGGAATCTTCACTTTAGAGCTGCTATGGTTTTTCTGATAAAAACGGGACTTCCCGACTTCTGATCGAAGATCTTTTCGGTGGAAAACTTCATTTATATTTCATGAATACTCGATTAAAATTTGAGACCGATCCGACGGTTAGATCTCCGAGAATCTTCGTGTGTTGGTGGGTATCATCTATTTTGGTAAAACAGGTGAAATTAAGTTTTTTTTTTGTTTTTTTTTTTTTTTTTGAAGTTTTGAGTACTGAAATGTCCATCTAGTAGATGATCTGCGTGAAAACATGAGACATGTTGAATTAGGCCATTTCTTAAATAATCGTGTAGGATTATTAGGGGTGATGACTGATGATTGCAACCTAGTTACCTATAAAAAACAAGATTATGTTTCATCTCTAATAGATAAAATTTCGAATATTAGCTCAAATGAAAAATGAGGTTGAATGGTAAAAGTTGGGGTAGGGTGTATTTATGCATAAACTCATAACAATTAAATCTTTATTGATATGCCATAAATTTTTAAAAACAAATATAAGGAATTACCCGTTAACCAAGATGTTATATCGTGATTCAATAGGCGATTTATATATGTTCATAAAAGAACATATATATAATTTATTTGTCAACAGAGTTCTTTAAATTATAACTTTTAAACAATTAAATAAAGTATTAAAAATTTGCTAAAATAATAAGTACAGTCTGAAACCAAATTAATAAGGATTACCTAAAATGTAAACTCAGCTAATCGCCTTGGTTCGTCTCGGCTTTAACACGAACCATAGATCAAACATGACAACCAAGAATACAAAAACTGTGGTCAAGTTAAACTCGACCTTGAATTTTCTAGTGCGTGTCGGTTATTGTAGTGTTCACATACTCCACAAACCTACAACATATGAATTATCAATATTATGAGCAAACATATATTGTTAATGTGAAATAACTAACCCTTCGAAAGCACATTCAAGACGGGTTAAAAGTCTCAATGAATCCACAAAACGTAGTTCACCAGCAACTAAGGGTGTTCAAAACCGGATATCCGAAGTTTCGGATATCCGAACTTTGGATATTCGGACCATTCGGATAGTGGATTTCACTATTCGAATCTGAATCTGAAATTTCGGATATCAGAACGGATAGTGAATCGGATATCCGAAGTTTGAAAAAAAATTGTTAAATATAAACTCATAAGATGCCAATAATCCAAGTTTTTCAATTCAACAAACTAACTACAAATTGTTCAAAATACAAAAACATTAAGAAAATAACACAAAATCGATCGTTCATAACCACAATTCATTGTTCAAATTAAAGAATTGTGAATGGAGAGACGGAGATGGTAACGGACGACGATCGTCGAGATGTGAGATGAGGGCTGGAGCCTAGAGAAGGTGACGGATGATGGTGTTCGGAACGAGGACGTTTCATGGAGTTGTGGTGGCTGGTGGGAGACTAGGAGTATGGAAGGATGGTAACAGAGAGCAAATGTGGGTGGAGGTAGCCGCTAGATGTAGGTCCTCTTTGGATGGACCTAACAACTTTACTCGGATAAATCCGTGTTGTTAGCTAGCGAAAATCACTAACAACACTCGGATCTCAGATCTTAGTTTGTAAGAAACAAAAAGAAAAAAGGTAGAAAATGGAGGTTTGGTAGAGAGAGAATTCTCTTTATTTCCAAGTGGTGTTTTTGAATTATGAAGAGTTATGAAGGGTTGTGGAGAAATGGGTTAAGTGACCTTTTATATAGGTTCCTCATTTCTCTAACTTTTACATTTCGTCTTACAAAATAAACGTATTGAGGTATGTAATACGCCGACTAAAAGGAAATATAAAGACATACACAATCCTAAAACTAATATAGAATATTGGCCGTACACTAGAATAGTAGATCCGTGGCATGTGGTTTATGTTTGTTTACAAACAAAATTAGGGTTTCATCATATATTATTGTGGTATATAATTTAAAACTAAAAAATATTAAATTAATATTTCGGATAGTTCGGATATCCGAACTATCCGAAAAATCCCAAAAATACTATCCGAATCCGAATCCGAATTTTCGGATATCCGGGGTTCGTCCGAAATGTCGGATAGTTCAAATACAGATGGTCGGATAATTTGGATTTGATTTCGGATTTTTGTAACACCCCTACCAGCAATTGTCGAGATATGAAGAATAATATATAGAAATTATCTTATTAATTAATTATCACATATTAAAAAGAGCAAATTTTAATATTTAGAAGATATCAAGACTTTTAGCCTCTCTTTCAACGGCTGCTTTGAGTTAATACCAATACCATCTTTAGATTACCCGATTTTCCCCAATATTGTTCTTGTTCTGAAGCTAATAAAAGCCTTATCTATATATAATAACAGTACGTCAATTTATACTTTTAGCATACATTTACTAATAAAAAAAATAACCAAATGTATACATTTCAAGTTCTTTATGCTCCGTTCCATAAACTCAGATTGTTCTCACTTAAGAGAAACAAAATAGACCATATTAAACCAAAAATTACTGAAACAGAAGAAACTAAGTTAACTTGACAATAAAACATGATTAAATACTCCCTCCGTTCCATTATAAGTGTCCACATTTCATTTTTTATTTGTCCCATTACAAGTACTCACTTTCAAAATTTATTAGTCAATTTTCAAATTTACCTTTAAACACACACAACTAATATTAATAAACAATATTGATGGACCTACTTTTCAAGGGCATTATTGTCATTTGGTAAGAAAAAAAGTAATCATTCACTCCACCTTAAACTTTATGTTTTTCAAACTTTGACACTTTTAATGGGACGGAGGGAGTATCAAGTTAACAACCACAATAAACAATCAAACAATCGATGTTGCTTACCTTGAGCCATTCACCTTTGAAGCATTGAGCCATTTGTTTGGACCATGTATCATGAAGATATGAACGGTCAAATTCCAAGGTCTACCAAAAGTCGGGTTGCTGCTCTTCTTGAGGATAGTAAGCCACTTTTATCCAGTGGTCAATGAGTATGTGATATGCGTGTTAGTTTCAAGAAGAAGAAGCCATTGATCAATAATATTTGAAAAAATTGTCATTCTTTTCGATGTGACTGACTTGACGGAACATTTCAGGATTAAGTTTGTTTAAAGGGCATTGTGTTATATAGTGTTTTGCAATTTTCATTTTTCTTGAAGTTGATGCTATTGTTTCCTTTGTATTTTATCAATAATCTTTCAAGAATTCAGTAACACAATAAACAGTGTATCACCATTAATTGCAAATTAACGGTTAATCTAACCCTAATCTCATAAGTTAGTTACAGTTTCACCATCAGCACATTAAGTCGCTCTAAAAAGAAATTCATCACCGCTAATCCAAATTAAGTTGCTCTAAAAAATAAAAAATAAACCATTACAACTAATTGCTGAAATTACAAACTATGAAATCAGGTATACAGTTGATACGAATTGGAATTTTGAAATGTGAATTTCAGTCGAAATTAATTATCTGGATAATGGCAATTGAAGAACGATATTGGAGGTTAAAGGAACGAAAATTGGGAGGTTAAATAGGGGTTGCGACCTCATAGGTGTAGGGATTGAAACGCAAGGTAGGGTTATAAAGCGACGTTGGTGGTTCGCGTTCATCTTGATGCGTCTGAATGCTTGCTTGGACTGTCTTATTACGTAACGTCACCAAAGTGAAATTGATGTTCGCCGGCATAAGATCGGTAACATGCATTAGGTCTTCGCCGAAGCATTAATATGCATTTAATTTAACGGTGTCCTAAGGAGAGAGAATCAGGGAGTTGAAAGGTTGCCTATTTGTATTATAATGTAATATATATAACTAGGTTATTAACCTGTGTACGACACGGGTGGAAATATAGAAATCGTCTAACACATGTAATTTAACAGGACAACATAAGTTGTAATATATTTTTTGGGACGATAACATGATATTTAGTCATAAATAAATAATACTAGTAAGAAAACAAATGATTGTCAAACACAAAGTTAAACCAAATAACATTCAAAGTATAATGTTTAGAAACATAATTGAAAGTTGAAAATGTAAAATTTATAAGCTATAAACCCATGTGATACACGGGTTGAGTAAAAAATATTCTAAAACTTAAAACGTTTGATAATAAATAATTACATTTTATTTATATTTGAATATTTTACATTTTCAATTATGTATTGATGTTACATTTGCAATTTATAAACGTATAGATGCATATTTAAATTTGAAGAAAATAAATACTATATAGTCATGCCATACTCTTAGAAGGTAGAAAAGGAAATAGAATGAAATTTCCTAAATGAAATATAGATTAATTTATATCGTATCATTACGTGTGTGTGTTGGGGAGGGAGTGGATCTTTTATAAAGTGGAGTTGTGCATGTGCAACATGATGTCAAAATGAATCTTTAGTTTTACCGATAGCAAGGCCACCATTTGCAAAAGTGTTTTACAAACAGACTTTGTACCTAACATCAACTCAGAATAATAAAAATTTACATTAGGATTAACAACATGCATAATGTCAAAGGTTGAGTTGACCCGATACACATAAAATCTAGCTTTATTATTTAGAACTTACATTGTTACATTATATTGTACGGAGTAACATTTTTGTGAATAAAATGATTTGTGGAGTTAGCACAATTATTATGCATTGGAGATAAAAACATGGGTCAATCAATTTATCTGAGGTCCAAATACCACATCTAATAATAATGTTTCTCAATTCTCATCATTTGAGCTTCACTGAGAAACACAATTTGGACAAAATTCAGAGTGTGTTGTAGAACAAAACTTATTAACAAAAGAAATATCTCAAATGTCAAATCCTAGTTATTGGTGAAAAACCAAAAGAAGGAAGCAAGTAGACAAAAACCCTAAGATTAGTATTGACTTCTTCTCCATAAAACCTTGGACAAATATATCCCTTTTACAAAAAGTTGGAAATATAATCAATATATTAGTATTGAATGAGAATTATATGATATAAAATTTCACCCCTCTCAATAACATCCAAGAATGAGAGTGTGTGTTACCGCAACAATATAACAAATGTTTTCATATTTTATTCTTTTGAACTATTGTAAGAAAATAGTTTATATACGCTAAAAACGATAGCAAGATAACCAGAGTGGCTCTTATAATTACTCATTTGGCCCAATTTCCCTCTAGGGTTAAAAGAAAAAAAATCCGCTCAAGGTTAAGGTAGACCATACACATTACTTTTAGCCTATTTAAACGCCCTATTTGAGGTGGAATTGGTCAAGTCAACTTACAGTTTTAGAGATCCCTGCTAACAAAGTCTGGTAAACTAAGAACACAATTCCAACCTAAGTCCCTACTTCAAAATATAGTACCTAATTAAACTAATTAACTCCACCATGAGCCATAACATAGACATTCATGTGCTAACTACAAATTAAGGAACAAAAGGACTGGGATTGGTACATCATAGTAAGATTCAACAAATAAATTGGTTGCAACAGTAATATTCAATACATTCATTCCTGTTGTAAAAAAACAAAGTAACTAAATTATTGATAGTAATGCACAACAACAGATGTCACAAAAAGGAATGAAATGTCAAGTTTGATCTTAAATTACAGCCCGTTTTGTAGTCATATTTACACACAACATAAGTACACAGCCTAAATTTAGGTTGATGATCACGAAACAGTTCGAATATACTAACCTGCCAAGGCTGTTGATCGCAAAACTCCCAGATGAACGCAAATTGTAAATAAGGTACGATAAAGAGACTCGTTATATGTAAACATTAAATCAACTTGTCACCTATTACAAACAAAAATCAACCAATAATCAACAATAGTGCATTTGAATAACCTTGAGATCGAGTTGTAGAAAGTATGAGGGATATACCAAGGGTTTGACGACCCGATTGAATGGTTTTGGTAGCATGGTTATGACGTGTACGATAAGTGAGTCGTTGCACCATATCCGGACCAGCGTAAAGGAAGATAATCATATACTGTAAATATATAATACACATAAACGGTTACACTCATTGCGATTTAAATTATATATATATGATTAAATACAATTAACAAAATATAAAAGGAAAAAAATAATAAAACTAATAATAATAATAATAAAATATGTACATATTAAGATGAAATCATCAATCCCAGTGCCCTAAACCATGTAAATGAGAAAATACAAATCTATACAAAAAAAATAAATAAATAAAAAAAGTAACTGCTATAAAGATCAACCTTTTGAATAAGAAATAACTTTGAACTTCATCATCATAATTTTTGCATCACGGCCATTCATAAACACCAATACTCTTAGGAGCATAAGAAACCATATAATCAATGAGACGGTGTTCATACCTATAGTTACAAAAAGTTGATGGTAAAGAAATGAGAATTAGTAATTTTGTGATACAAATAAAATTGAATACTTTAGCTACTCACCATATTTCAACATCCTCAAACTTTGAGTTCCACATGGCTTCATAGGCTTATTGAGATATGTCCTTGAATCTTTATAAAAAGCAAACGAATATATCAATTAGTAATTTCAAATATTAGTAACTGAGTATGTAACATATTAGCAATTTCATAAAGTTATGAACATATGATGAAATTTCATCACAAGTGACTTGTGTTTTTTTAACCAAATAAACCATCAGGTCAAACCAAAATGTGTTTCATCTGTCTAAAATAAATAAATTAAAATAAAAATGCATAGAATAGAGCAATAAAACAAATTAGTTCTTAAAACTCAGTATAGAAAAAGCATTACCTACCAAAGACATAACTTGGAATATGTAACTTAACGAAACTTTGTGTCTGTGAATGGTCTAAGTTCCTGAAAGTTTAAACGCTTGGATAATAAATTAAAAAATACAAATAATCAAAATATAAAAAGCCTTTACTGAAAGAACATAAACAAATGAATACACATTAAAGAACGAACGTGTTATTAGATGTTCACCAACATAAATGAACAAACACGACCTTACCGAACAGAAAGAATGAAGCCTGTGTTATGTTCGCTCGTGTTCGTTCTTTAAAATAGTCCTCCGACATGAAAAACAAAAAGACCGCAAATTTTGTAAACGATAATTATGATGTCATGATTGGCATTCTTTTAATTAAATAACTTTACTTTGTATAACCTACCTTTTGAGATATGTCTTATTAAATCTTCCATTAACTTTTCAATCGTTGTTCGAAACATCCAAACCGTTGAACATGGTAATGTTTGATGCTTCCATGTTGTTGTGTAACAAATAAAAAATTTAAGCAAAGATTCAAGAATCAGTAAATAACATTTAGATGAGTGAAAAGAAATATTTATGCGTATGAAAGAAAATGAAAAACCTTGACAATGATAAAAATATGAAACGAAGACTAAGTAAGTGAGAAGTGTGTGAATATCTTTATTCTGGTGATAGTATATATAGATAAACAGTATTTGTTACAAAGTTTGAATTGTTAAAAAAAAAAATTCTAAATACAGTTAATTTAGGGAATACAATCAGGGATTTCATAATTAGTATTGATATCAACTTATTTTGGTACTACTATTTTGCTACTACTAAATATAGTAAAAGTAAAGAATATATTAGGGATTTGTATTTGTATAATAACCGATTAATAAATATAGTAAATTTGCATATGTAATTAGGGATTTATTTATAACCAAATCATAATAACTCATAAGTCATAGCTGATATAATTCATGTTTACAAAATTAGAAATTAAGTTGACTACGAATTCAAATTTCGAATTTGAAAAGTTGTTAGGTATTATTAATGATATGAATCAATACAAATCAAAATAATATCATTGTAATTTGGAATCAATTAAACATTAAAAATTTAACAAATACCAAAATTAAAAATTGGAAACAATGATACATTAAAAATTTAACAATGAAATATTATGTAATTGAAATTGAAATCTGCAATGACACATTATGAAGTATAAATTAACTAATAACCATAAACTAATAACCATAGGAAACATAGGACTTATAAATTATAAATATCAAGTAACATTAAAAATTAAGATTAACAATATAAAATACTAACCTAGGTAAATTACACATACCTTAACGAATAATATAAAATACTAACCTAGGTAAATTAAACATAATATCCTAACAATATAATATACTGACCGGAAAAAAAAAATCGATTGACGGCAGGGCAACCGTCTTGGAAGATCTGATTAACAATCGACATGGATCTATCATTGTCCGATTGAGATGAAGAATCGTCCGATTGAACTATCATTGTCCGATTATGATGAAGAATCGTCCGATTGAACTATCATTGTCCAATTGTGATGAAGAATTATCATTGTCCACAATCGCCCTTACTTAGACGGAAGACGGTGTAAATTGAATATGTCGGATGCAGAACTATCATTGTCCGACTGAGATGAAAAATTATCATTTTCCGATTAAGATGCAGAATTATCATTATCCGATTGAACTGAGAAATAATAGTCGATGGTTGATTTTGTTGATTAGATAAGGTTGAGTATGAAAAAAGGGTGTAATACGGTGGAAAGGATTGAAACCTAAAAACCGGAAATATATTGAATATTAAATTAAATGAATACATTAACTATTTTAAGTATTAGGAATATAATTTATTTTTGATTTATTTAAATTATAAGAAAAATAGAGAAGTGGAGGATATTTTTGAAAGGATAGAAAATCGTCCAATAGGCAAAGGTCATGTGACGGCAACCTCATTTGTTTTAATATATAGTAGGATTCGAACACAATTTTAGTACATTGTAGTTATTAACCCGTTTTGATAAATTTATTAACTTGACTTTTTTTTATGAAAAAATATTTAATTTATCATTGAATATTTGTATTAGTTATAATATAATATTGTGTGTATCAACTACATATTAAATATTTTGAAATCCTTTATTATTCTTTCGAATATTTGATCAAATATTAGTTAAACTACAAATATTTATTTATTTTCATAAATTCCTTGTTTTCCTATTATGAAACACTCACATTAATAAATTCGTTGTATGATATTCTTAAACAACTAGTTTGATCCTCCCGTGTTACGGGGGTTTATTCAAGTTTTTGTTTTTAATAGTTTTGCTATTTTATGATGATTTATTTTATTTTTTAACATAGGTTTGTTTTAATTTAATACATATATATTACTTTGATATTATATTTTTAGCGTTTGGGTTTTTTCAATTGAGATGTGTAGGTTTTTTATATTATTAACGAACAAACATAAATGAACATGAGCATGTTGAATTTTTAAAATGAACAAACATAAGCACAAATATTTGTCCAATGAAAAGGGGACGTTGATGTAGTTGACGATGGTAGGTAGTATCGGAAGTTAACCGGCGATGGAGATGATAAGACAACAACAGAGAACATATAAAGGATATAAATTAAATTAGGGCTTAATGATGAATGTGTGTAAAGACCTACCAAGGATCTAGCCGCGTCGATACATCGATTAAACAATCCGAACATGAATACTTTAAATACGGTTTATTGATAAATAATGAATAAATTGCATAATAAGTTACGGAGAGCATAATAACTTAGATCTAGGATCTCACACCTCTCATATGTGTGATCTCACTTAATTATGAGCATGGAACCACCTATTTATAGGCCATATGCTCCATTCGTTAAGTTAACTCTAATTCGTTATGCCTCCATAACGAATTAGACTCCATTCGTCAACATTCCATGACGAATGGTAATAACTTAACGAACTAGCCCAGATTACTAACGAATGGACCTCATTCGTTATACAAACCATAGAGAATGGGCCATTTACAATAAATATTCAATCTAGAATAAGTATAACTTATTCGAATGCTACGGACAACAAAACGGTGCACTAACAGACACCCCCTTTTCCGTAGCTATCGAATACTTTAACCTTGAATACTTTAACTGCAAATCACCAGTCAAAAAACGTGCACTAACACTAATAAATGAGATCTTATAACCCATTTGAGGGCTATTAAGGTTTGGTAAGACTTATAACCTGTGGAAATTATTCTTTGATGATTAAGAGGTTCTTTCGCAAATAAATGAGATGTTATAACCCGCTTAAGGGTTATCTGGGTTTGGTGAGACCCATGACTCGCAAAAATTAGTGTTTGATTATGAAAAGTTTCACAAATAATTGAGATGTTATTACCCATTTAAAAACTATCCAGGTTTGGTGAGACCCATACCCGCGAATTCGGGTCAAATGCATGAGAAGCCTACATTTAGAAATCAAGCAATCCGGTGACTCTAGAGAATGTGGGGAACAACCTGAGAGCGACACGTAGAATTTCATGATAGGCAATTATATAGACAGGTAGATAATGCAATGATTGTCATTATTATTGATAGTAATATTTATACTCATCGATATCTATTTGATTTACGACCACTAATTATTTTAATTACAAAGACATTAAATATTTATCACAATTAAATGTTGATATTTAGTCAATTTTGATAACACTAACGGTCTTTGACATCTCTAAATTCAAATTATTGATAGAATCACAATTTCATATAAACTACAACTACAAAGTTATTTAAACAATCAAAATTTTCTAAAAATATGTAACTCCAAATTTAATATAACACCAAATATATATCATAATTTTCTTATCTAGTCAACTACAAATTTGTTTATTAACAAGATTAAGTATCTCTTTCATATTCCGACCGCCTTCATCATCTATTTCTTCAATTTAATGTAAACAATTTTGATCCAGAAGATACAAGGGGGAACTGGAACTTTGGCTGAAACATATTGTTACATCTTATATTTTCTTACAATTTTTTTTACATATTCAATTTCTATCATTTTGTTAAATATGATTACTAAGATATGTTTGTTATATTGGTCTAAGATATGAATAATGAATTTTGAATGAATGGTTAACTAAACATGTATAGAGATAGGAGAGTGTTTGCATGAATGAAAAATCATCTTGCAATTGAAAGCAAAAATATTAAAAGAACATTAAAACAGTAAATTAAGATGAAAATGATTTAAAGTCTAATAAACATTGAATACGTTAAGTTAAGTTATTATTTGTTATATTTAATAAAACCATGCATAAAACATGGGTCGCAAGCTAATATCTTATTAAAACAACAAAAAAACTTGTTCAAAAAATATCCTAAAAAGTAAGTTAATAACCCTAAAATCTTACCTATTAATGCAAAACGGCATGGAAATCCCATCAACTATGCAAATGTTAGGATGAGATTTTATTTAAGTTTTCGGTCAATGAAAAACTAAAAAAATATCTAGAAAACATATCATAAATGATAACATTTTCCATCATTAATAATTTAACATTTAAAGACTTTGTTTGAAAATTAATAGTTTTAATCTTTTTTATGTAATCTTAAAAATAATTCAAGTCATCATTCACTTTTGACTAAATCTATGAAATTAATTACTACCATACAAAGTCATTAAATCAAAAATATTTCACATTAATTAACCCTTTTCTTATAAGAACCTGAAGAGGTAGGTCCAAGCAGAGCCCAGTTGGACCGCAAGACTCACCTTAAACAGGGACGTCTGCGCAGAAACCAACTGGATCCACAGGACCAACCATGCTCAGAGACATGACGTCCTTACGCGCAGTACGCAAGCTGGTCCCGCAGGAAATGCCTCTCAATGGTGAAGGACTCCGCCTGTCCCCGCAGCCTCGGATACAAGCCATTAGGGAAGGCCACCCGCGCAGCAAGGCTACACGCACAAGGCACTTAGCTCTCAATCGTTCAGTGTCACCTGAAGGAATGAGCGAAGCCGGGAACAATCCCGCACAAGGGCGGGAGGGGGAATACTTCCGCCCAAATAAGCCAGTCCGTACGATACGGGAAGATCTTCTGTACTGTACCTGACGAGGTATGGGAAAAAGATCCGACTAAAGATACGACAGCTTATGGACAACAGTATGGCGAGCAGCATGCTCCTACACTGTATGTCACTATTAGCCGCTGCCTACTCACCAACTCCTGTCATACCACGTGCGTAGCCGGCAGTTGGTGGAAAAGGAATAGTATACAGCAGGCCTGGTCGCTATCAGCCGCTACCTACCCACCAACTACCAGCAGGGCACGTGCGTAGGCTACTGTTGGTGAACAGGAACACTGTTGCAGCCGGCCATACCTCCTTGGAAACCTACCTTCGGCTATAAATACCACAAATGGTATGACCATCTCATCTTATCATATCTTATCACATTATCATCATATTATACCTGATATCTGCTCTAGCAATCTCTTAATATACTTTTATATTTAAAGAGCAATCTAGTCTGATTCTCACGCCGGAGGGTGGTCACAAGGAGGAACCCCCCCCCCTTCTCAGTGACGAGCTCACGGTGTCTGTTTTGCAGGTTATCAGAAGAACCATCTTCAAAGGGTCTAACCCCTCGTGGGAAACATCTATCTAACCCCCAGGTTACCCGTAATCTGCCAGGGGTCCGGTTGGTGTTTCTTCATTGGCGCCATCCGTGCATAAAGCTAGAACTACATTTTTCTCCAGTTTTTTTCAAACTTCTACAAAGATGGTTAGAGAAATTCCGGTAACCACAACCCCAGCTACTGGGGGAATACCGGTAACACAGTTTTTACAAACACTACCCCGGTTACCCAAGCCGGGGCAAGTGAAGTAAATTTTACGAACACTACCCCAGTTACTCATGTTGGGGCAAGTGCAGTAAATGATCGCCTACTGGGATCCACTGATACCCAGGTTGAGAGACGAAGACTCCCCCGCCAAACTCTCGATGAAGTCAAGGCATGGGCGGAAGCACGACAAAAGGAATTCCAGGCCGAGTTGAACGAACGCTTGCGTTCCGTACAACAGGCCGACGAATTCGAATACTGGGAGGATGACTCGGAGGAATCCGACTCCGACGCGAACCCTCGCCATAGGGCAAAAGGGAAGCGTAAGGAAATGGAATCCCAACCGAAAAGGCATTTTGGACAAGCCTTCAAACCAAAAACCACAGATGGAAGTCCACGAGACTTCTCCAAAACGTTCAGACCAAACGTTGCAAATGCAGGAACGTCCAAGTTTGCAAGGGACATTGCGGAAGCAATCGCCCCAAAGAGTGCCAAACAAATGCCTAACATAGGCACATATGACGGTATATCTGATCCAGACGATCATTTGAACAGGTTCATAGCGGGGGCAACCGTCAGCAATTGGACGGAACCCACGTGGTGCTACATGTTCCAAATGACGCTTGTTGGGGCTGCTAGAGCTTGGTTTGATCGTCTCCCGGTCAACCACATCTACGACTGGGCAGACTTCCAGCAGAAGTTTGGCCAACACTTCAGCCAGCAACGGAAGTATACCGAGGAGCAATGGACAATCCTCAAATGCATACGAGAAGAAGATGAATCTCTGCCAAACTTCATCACTCGCTTCAACTCAAAGAAGCTAAGTTTGGGCAATATCAGTGAAGATCTTGTTCGCGCTGCCTTCATCCAGGGCGCACATGACCCAGAGCTCATCCGCACCCTAACGGGTAAAGATGGCATGCCATCCACATGGGATGCCATCATGACAGCAGCAAAACGCTATGCGGAAACGGAGAAGCAACTGGGTAGAGATCTCCCACAGAGCACAAACCTCTACACTCAGAAGACGAGAGAAGACAATGTCCTCACCGCCCGATTAAATAAAAAGCGGAAGCTAGGCATTTGGCAGTCAAGGGTAAACTTTGACACCTCATCCGGCTTGCAACATCGATTGGGCGGAAAGGATAATGTACAGCCGCACCGAAACTCCAGATGGACGCCACTCACCAAAAGCGTCACTGAGATATTCGCCACTGAAGAGCTCCCGTGGCCAAAGCCTCCAATAATCCGACATCGTCACGATGCTGATCGGAGCAAATACTGTGACTTTCACAAGACAAAAGGCCACAACACTGAAGAATGCATAGACGTAAAAGACATGGTTGAAGCATTCGTCAGAGATGGGACGCTCGCGCACCTCGTGGCGCAATAAAGGCTGAGCAGGCGGGTGCGTGTAGAACCCCAGCTGGGGAAAACACGAATAAAAATTCCAGCTTCAATATCGAGACTACATGCTGCGTAAAGAACGAGATCCCGAACCAGGTGCGTATCGGCTCGATGGCACTCCCATCCCAACAACATGGAAGGGAGCTCATTTACACAGTTTGCATGTAAATCAATTCCAATTTGTAAAGAAAAGGCCAAGAGCCACTTCTAATGGAAATGATTCTCTTTAGAACATCGAAGCTGATGATTTTACTTTTCCGAACACTAATATGACGATATTCACATCATGTGAAGTCGTTGCGTGGGAAGGCGGTTCTACCCGCACAAACCCAATAATGTGAAAAAAACCTTCACGCAGGTCAGTTGAAGGAGAGGTTCAGCACCCAAAAATGAAAGTGCCGGTCTATCCGCACGAATCATAATGGGGAAACTGAACAATAACCTATCAACAACCGCGCGTCGAACGGTTAAACTATGCAACACTGGTAACGGCATTCACATTACGTGAAGTCGTTGCGTGGGAAGGCGGTCCTACCCGCACAAACCCAATAACAGGAAAAAACCTTCACGCAGGTCAGTTGAAGGAGAAAGGTTCAGCACCCATAAATGAAAGTGTCGGTCTATCCGCACGAATCATAATAAGGAAACTGAACACTAACCTATTGACAACCGCGCGTCGAACGGTTCAAAACAAAATTCTCAAAAGGATGAGGAAAACCTACACGCAGGTCAGATATGGGTAAAGTTTTGCCATCCTACTAAGTGCAAGTGACGGTTCTACCCGCGCAATCACGAAAGAGGAAGCAAAACTTCACACCTATTATCAACCACGTTCAAAGGTTAACTTATCCTCAAAGGATGAGGAAAACCTACACGCAGGTCAGATATGGGTAAAGTTTTGCCATCCTACTAAGTGCAAGTGACGGTTCTACCCGCACAATCACGAAAGAGGAAGCAAAACTTCACACCTATTATCAACCACGTTCAAAGGTTAACTTATCCTCAAAGGATGAGAAAAACCTACACGCAGGTCAGATATGGGTAAAGTTTTGCCATCCTACTAAGTGCAAGTGACGGTTCTACCCGCACAATCACGAAAGAGGAAGCAAAACTTCACACCTATTATCAACCACGTTCAAAGGTTAACTTATCCTCAAAAGATGAGGAAAACCTACACGCAGGTCAGATGAAGGTTAAAGTTTAGCCATCCTACTAAGTGCAAGTGACGGTTCTACCCGCACAATCACGAAAGAGGAAGCAAAACTTTAACCCATTATCAACCACGTTCAACAGGTTAACTTATTCTACACTTGGAAAATTGCTAATTTAAACTAAGTATGCAAGTCATAAGTTTATAAAGCAAGAAACCCAAAGAAGGAAGTAACAATCTTATACGCAAAAAGATTTGTATTTCACAAACGAATTATTACAAGAATGGCCGGGTAACTACCCGCCTGCGAAAAGAAAATAAATACATCTGTACAAGACTATCCTAGCAATGGGAAGGGATCTTCAGGATCAAGCTTCAGGGCCGCTTCCACTTGGACCCGCTCCATCAGAAGAACGGGGCGGTTCGAGGAAGGCTTTAAGGATAGCTAACCCATCATCAGCAGCAGCTACTTGGTTCACCTTCTCCACCACTGGATGCGGGAAGGCGGCGTATTGATTTACTGCTTGGTCGTATATGGCTTCAGTATCAACATTGTACAAAGGGAAGTTGGAAGGCGGGAAGCCTTTCTCAACGAACCCTAGACCAAGCAGGAAGCCGGCCCGTTCCCCATCCTCGTGAGAAGTGTTGAGGGCTGCGCTCATGGCATCATCGTAAGTAGTCTCTGAGAAGACCCGATGCACAACCTACAAAGAAAATATACAAGTGTCAAACACCTTTTCTATGTACAAAGGAAAGCGTGAAGACGCAAAGCTAAACATACCTGAGGCAACGCTTCTCGAAGAAGCCATTCCTTGGCAACCAGAGCTTCTTGGAGGGCGGCTTGAGCTTGGGTACGGGCGCGTTCGGCTTCGCTTTTGTTAAGGTTGGCAAGTAGCACTTCCTTTGCAGCAGCCTCTTCAACGCCCTCAAGCTTCCGCTCGGTGTGATCAAGCACGCCCCTCTGGTCCAGGATCTCTTGAAGCTTCTTGGCATCCTCCATCGCCAAGGCATCATGAGCACGTTGGAGAGCCTCCAATTTGGCCTTGAGCTCCTCGTTCTCCACGCGTAAAGGCTCAGCAACGGCTTCAGCCTTGGTGGCCC
Source organism: Bidens hawaiensis (assembly GCF_021521415.1). NCBI lineage: Eukaryota > Viridiplantae > Streptophyta > Magnoliopsida > Asterales > Asteraceae > Bidens > Bidens hawaiensis. The sequence continues at coordinate 2,436,300 of NW_027491042.1, forward strand.
TCTCGGTTGCGTTCCTCGCAGTCTCCTTAGCCAGCCGAAGCTGTTCGTTAACAGCTTGGGCAGCCTTGGAGCGGGCCTCGAGTCGCGCTTGAACCTCAACCTCGAGGGCCTTGAAGGCCTTCTCCTTCTCCGCAGCAGCAGAGGCCAACTTTTGGTTCTCCCGAAGAGCCCGCGCTTGAGATACTTCCTTGGCGCGAGCTGCTTTTAACTTGTCGTTTTCACGACAAAGCAGCTCGACGCGCGGCTGCATCCGGGCCTGGAGAACCCGAAGCTCATTGGTTAGCCTACCCTCCTGGTAGCTAGCCATGGCTTCCCCCAACGCACCATGGGGAGCAGCGTGGCGAGCCCATTCCACGCACTCCACAGGGGTACGAAGGGTTGTTCCTCGGCGTATGTTCCATCGCGGAACATACACTTCATTGGAATCCGACACTGCAAAAACAAAAAAGCAGTTAGGAAAAGATGATAAAAAATAAGTGAAAAAGGGCCAAAGGAACCCTACGCACCTGTAGGGTCTATAACAGGCCGATAGCCGCCGAACCCATCACCTGAACCCAAAGGAAACCCATCCAAAAGGTCAGGCAGATGGGAAGGTGGCAAAGATTGGCGAGTACTCCCATGCGTACCTGATGGGCCGGCGATCGGTGCCGGTGGCGGGGGCATGGTGGCAGCCGCCGCAGTCGCTGCCGCAGAATCCCGCAGCAATCGTAACCGCCGGCTCGGTGAAAGATGCTGTAAAAATCGCACTTACCACCGGCGGTGACGTCATCTTGGCTGGAACAGTCGGATCAAGGGACTGAGCAACTGATCCAGCGGAAGCAGGCGCAGGCGCCTGGGTCGTCGCCTCAGGTAGGCTGACCGAGCCTACCGTCATCGGCTGAGAGGTACTCCTCTGCGCTCCACCCTGGAATGCGTCAACATCCACGCCTGCACAAGAAGTGTTAATAAATTTATGAAGTATGATAAATCTACAAAAACAAGGATGTTTGTACTTACGGGTTTTCTTGAGCCTGAACGTACGGACGGGCGGGGACGAGCCCGATGGAGCCGGTCTCTTGATGCCGGTCACCGTCGTCGTCAATGGTTCTCCGGAGGTAACAGTCGTAGCCTCCGGAACAGTGGTCTTCTCACCACCGGGGTTCCCCGCCACCTCTTCACTATCTGACTCGGTGTCAGATAGGAGCACCGGATCAGCTGTGGAGGCCACCTTCTCCTTCCCTTTCCCACCGGCAGCCTTCCTCTTCCGCACCAGCGGAGGACCATCTGCGGATTCCTCAGAAGAAGACAGGATGTCAGGAATTCCAGCAGCGGGTACAGCATTCAGGGGTTGAGGATAGAGTATCGCCTTACCTGGCCGCCGTTGGCTCAGGATCTCGTGGCCCAGCGGATAGACCTCCACAAACCGATCCGCCGTTTGCTCCAGGATGGGCAACTCATTCTCTTCTAGAGCACGAGTGCCCACCCGCACGGGACCGTCAGCTTCCCGCGGGTACAGGAGCGACTCCAAATCGTTCCCCTCTGAAAAGAAAAACAGTTAGAAGACAAACTCATATCAGCAAGAAAGACAAGACATACCATAAGGAATAGAGTTCAAACCGTATTCGAGAAGGATGGGAAACCGGGACGCATCCTTCCATACCCGGCTCATCCCCAGCATCACCATCCCGGACTCCGCAAACCGGTAAACCGGAGATTGGACCCGGGATATCTTCGCGAACCATTCCGCTTCCTGGTAGCTGGAAGCATGAAGGCTCGGAAGCGCTTGCCCCTTCTTGAACTTCATGGCAATAGGGATGGCACGGGCAGAAACGTAGAAGAACTCCCGCTTCCACGATCGGAGACTGCGCTCGGTCACGCAGATCTTCAAACCCTTAATACGGGTTGTCAAGGTGTACCACCCCTGGATGCACCTCCAAGTGTAGAAGGTCATCAGGCGGTCCACATAGGGCTCAATACCCAGAATCCGGCACACCCACTCGAAGTGCCGGATCTTGGCAATCGCCATCGGATGCAACTCGGTTAGGTGCACACCGTGCCTCTCCAGGACACGGTACACAAACTTTGTCAATGGGAACCTAAGGTTCCCATAAACAAAGAATGCAGCATATACCCCGATCTTGCCACTGGGGGCATCGTACACAGTCTGGTGGGGTTCAGGAAACTCAGGCTCAAGAGACTCAAGCATGAATTTCCTAACGACATACTGGTACTGATCGACAGGTAGAGCACACTGGCACTCGCCAGCAGTACTCCTATCGTCGGCTACAGCTTCAGCATCATGGGAAGACATATTGCAGAGGAAGAAGAAAACGATTTCGGGAAAATGCTTGCCTGAAAAGGAGAGTATTTGCCGGAAATCGCTAACAAGAAGAGAAGGGTGAAAGTGTGGATTACAAAGAACCCTCTCCCCCTTTATATAGTAATCGCAATTAATGCGGTGAATTTAATGCGGAGGAGAGAGAAATCGAAGGTGCAATGAAACTATGACACGTGGCAAAAAGCAAGCTGGAAACAGCTGTTGAAAGGACGTGTGCCAGTAATTTCGCGGCCACGCGCCCGAAAATCGCGCCCACGCGCCTGAAAAGCGTCTGGAATGACCATGTACTGTCACGTCACCATAACTTCCTGCACGTCCTGACACAGTCAGAAGAAACCGCCGCACGACGTTTCAGAGGTTTGGACTGTTCCTATCTTTCCACCAACCCTTCGAATTTCAAAATTCAAATTTTGAAAATATTAAAAAGTAAGCGGGAAAATACCCCTTACATTGGCAAACAAGTAACCGTAAGACGGATGCGGGTACAGTGTAAAGGCAAAACCCTTCACGTACCTAGCACCCGCAGGGAATTGAAGCCAAGTAAAACCTTGGCAAACAAGTAACCGTAAGACGGATGCGGGTACAGTGTAAAGGCAAAACCCTTCACGTACCTAGCACCCGCAGGGAATTGAAGCCAAGTAAAACCTTGGCAAACAAGTAACCGTAAGACGGATGCGGGTACAGTGTAAAGGCAAAACCCTTCACGTACCTAGCACCCGCAGGGAATTGAAGCCAAGTAAAACATTGGCTAACAAGTAACCGTAAGACGGATGCGAGTACAGTGTAAAGGCAAAACCCTTCACGTACCTAGCACCCGCAGGGAATTGAAGCCAAGTAAAACCTTGGCAAACAAGCAACCGTAAGACGGATGCGAGTACAGTGTAAAGGCAAAACCCTTCACATACCTAGCACCCGCAGGGAATTGAAGCCAAATATTCCTCGGCAACCAAGTAACTATAAGACGGGTGCGGGTACAGTGTAAAGGCAAAACCCTTCACATACCTAGCACCCGCAGGGAATTGACGCCAGGAATACCTTGGAAGTAAAGTAACCGTAAGACGAGCGCTGGTACAGTGTTAAGGCAAAACCCTTCACATACCTAGCGCTCCGCTGGGAATTGAAACCAAGAAGGATCTTCTGGGCAATGCTTGCGGAAACGGAAATAACATCCCCGCATAGCGGGAACGTCGAGAACTACGTTGTTTGAAGCTCCAGGATGGAATTGGTGGTTTTAACATAATTGATCACTATGTTCAAAACTACCAAAACCTCATGGAGAGTCCACACAAGTGGGACTCAACGCTCCTGACTTGCGAGGAGGTTACAGACCTACCCGCATCATACCCAAAGACCAAGCAGGAAACTCGGGAATTTCTGCAAGTGACAAGGACTTCCACGGGAAGAATCCCCATGGAAAACCTTAAAAAACCCTTTTCAAAACCCTATGCTTAAGTCCAAAAGTTCACCTCACTTTATTAAACACGCATGAGAAGAACATTGGACTGGGGGGACTTGAAGAGGTAGGTCCAAGCAGAGCCCAGTTGGACCCGCAAGACTCACCTTAAACAGGGACGTCTGCGCAGAAACCAACTGGATCCGCAGGACCAACCATGCTCAGAGACGTGACGTCCTTACGCGCAGTACGCAAGCTGGTCCCGCAGGAAATGCCTCCCAATGGTGAAGGACTCCGCCTGTCCCCGCAGCCTCGGATACAAGCCATTAGGGAAGGCCACCCGCGCAGCAAGGCTACACGCACAAGACACTTAGCTCTCAATCGTTCAGTGTCACCTGAAGGAATGAGCGAAGCCGGGAACAATCCCGCACAAGGGCGGGAGGGGGAATACTCCCGCCCAAATAAGCCAGTCCGTACGATACGGGAAGATCTTCTGTACTGTACCTGACGAGGTATGGGAAAAAGATCCGACTAAAGATACGACAGCTTATGGACAACAGTATGGCGAGCAGCATGCTCCTACACTGTATGTCACTATTAGCCGCTGCCTACTCACCAACTCCTGTCATACCACGTGCGTAGCCGGCAGTTGGTGGAAAAGGAATAGTATACAGCAGGCCTGGTCGCTATCAGCCGCTACCTACCCACCAACTACCAGCAGGGCACGTGCGTAGGCTACTGTTGGTGAACAGGAACACTGTTGCAGCCGGCCATACCTCCTTGGAAACCTACCTTCGGCTATAAATACCACAAATGGTATGACCATCTCATCTTATCATATCTTATCACATTATCATCATATTATACCTGATATCTGCTCTAGCAATCTCTTAATATACTTTTATATTTAAAGAGCAATCTAGTCTGATTCTCACGCCGGAGGGTGGTCACAAGGAGGAACCCCCCCCCCCCCCTTCTCAGTGACGAGCTCACGGTGTCTGTTTTGCAGGTTATCAGAAGAACCATCTTCAAAGGGTCTAACCCCTCGTGGGAAACATCTATCTAACCCCCAGGTTACCCGTAATCTGCCAGGGGTCCGGTTGGTGTTTCTTCAGAACCAATATCAAATCATTGAAAACCACATACAAATTTCTCCGATTGCATTGCCTCTTTGCCAAAATTGTTGCCATGCCAAGAACCGAAGTGAAGCTTGCTTTCATTGAGAATAGAAAGGCACGAAAAAGCTCATTCATGAAAAGAAAGTAAAGTCTGAAGAAGAAGGTACGTGAGATGTGCATATTATTCGACGTCGAAGCATGTGTTATCTTGTTTTACCCTTATGAAGCTAAGCTCGAGTTGTGCCCGATAACATGAATGTTTTCCAAAATGTGTTGGAACAGTTCTAGAACAAGACTACCTTAGAAAAGAACAAGATTATGTTGAATCCGGAGAGCTACCTCAAGGAAAGGATTAACAAGGCCAAGGAGCAGCTCAACAAGCAAAAGATGGCGAACCGGGAGCTTGTGATGGACAATATGATGTCAAAATGGTTGAGTGGTAAAGTCTCAGTAGCTGACTTGAACTCAACAGATTTGAAAGAACTTGTGTCCTTTACTCGTTTTAAGGTCTCTGAAATTGATGAGAGGATTGAGCTTCACACAAAAGGTGACGTCCCTACAACACACGCCCCACCACAATCAGAGCAGCCACACCCACCAGAAGTAGTTGGTGCTACCAACTCCGGTAATAATATGGCGGTAGAAGGAACAGACATAGAGCCCTATGTACCGGTGATGAAGAACACTAAAGCTTTGGATGATCCGGAAAATACGGATTGGTACCCACCTGGCTGGTAAGAGGTTGATGGTTTGGATCTAGTGCCAAGGCTTGACATGATGAAATCATTTCCTAAAGTTCCTAATTCTTCATGGCCTGACACATGTTTCCCTAAATAAGGTTGATTCTATCGTTGTATGAGGGTTTCCATTATAGAAACCGGCTTCTTGGTCATGAAAGATTTGGATTTCTTGATATCATTTTTCATTCCGTTTTTCTTTTCCTTGTTCATGTTGATTTTATTGGCTTATTATTTTATGTTTGTTATTCTTTTTACTAGATTATCTATTGGGAAATCTATTGTTGTCATACTTTGATATATTAGTTCATGCTACATTTTGTAATCTTAGAATTCAATTGAAGTATTGTTTATTTTTTGTGCATTAATGAATACTTTCTTTTTGGGAAGTTTAGTTAAAGATACCTTTTCTTTATTAAAAGGCAAACGAAGAAATTCATTAATTATAAAAAACCATTACACATACAACCAATGGCCTAGCAAGAAACTAGACTCAACCACCCACAAAATAGACCTTAACACCCGATTACAACTATTCTCGCCCGACCCGGTTACACTTTGAACAAACACCAATCCTCCCACAATAATGAAGTTTCACCCGATCTATGTTTTATCCAAAGGTAACCAAGCGTCTTGATTTCCCCCACTATGCTTTCCACCATAACCGGTTTGCCATTAAAAACCAAATCATTTCTTGCATTCCAAAGACACCAAATCGACCCTAAACAAATAGCATGAAAAATCTTTGCTTTACGCTTTGGAAAATTAGTAAGTTTATACAAATCCAAAAGATCATGAATGTCGAGAGCAAAGATGCTTGGAATCCTACACCATGACGAAATCGCCTGCCACACCAAATGTGCCACCCCGCAAGACACGAAAAGGTGTTCGACCGACTCATCCATATCACCACAAATCGGACAAGAAACCGAACCCACATCAATGTTTCTCTTGGCCAACAATGTCATTACTGGTATCCTCTCCAACTCAATTCTCCAAGCCAAAATTTCTACCTTTCTCGGGACCCAATTATTCCATACGAACCTGTAGTTTGGAGTCGATTGTGTTAACTCTTGGATCTTCTGTTTCAACCCAGCCACAGAAAAATCACTTGAATCATTAATGGACCAGCATGTCCTATCTAAACCATCCCCAAGCTACACATTTTGACAAACCTGGAGCAACAAAAACAATTCATTTATCTCTTGTATAGACCCCAGTCTACGCCTCCAATCCCAAACACCGCATAACTCCCCATTCACCATCACAAGTCTGTCTGCCACACAACATTCCTTATATTGTTCCAACCTAAACAGTAAAGGAAATGTGTTGCATAACATCTCCTCACCAATCCATAAATTAAGCCAAAATAGGGACTTTTTCCCATCTTTAATCATCATTTTCATCATATAATCCATCTTAATTCCTATTAAGCTTAATTCATCCGCGGTTTTTTTACCATTTTCCACGGGCCCGGTAAAGATAACTTAATAGGAATAGGCTGCCATGCTCTCGAAGTGTGATGGATTGACCAAATTACCCTTCTCCATAACCCCTCACGTTCCCCATTAAACCGCCACCACCACCTAGCAAGAAGTGCCGAGTTTATATCCCGAAGTGAACCGAAACCTAACCCGCCATATTCTTTAGGAGCCATTACTCGTTCCCATGCGACCCAATTTATCTTCATTTTGTCCTCTGTTCCGCCCAAAAAAAACACCCTTTTTAATCTCTCAAGTTTTTTAATAACTCCATCCGGAGCCCGGAAGAGTGAGAAATAGTAGGTGGGTAGCGAGTTCATGACCGACTTCAATGCAACTGTCCGACCACCAAACGATAATGTTTTCGCCCTCCACGTCGACAACCTTTTCTGGAACAACTCCACCAGTGGGTCCCAAGATTTAATTAGATTCATGTTCCCCCCTATTTGGAGACCAAGGTACTAAAAAGGAAAACTTCCAACACGACATCGGAACATATCAGCCATTTCTTGTTTTTCCACCTGGTTCACACACGTACCAAAAACCTCGCATTTAGCAAGATTAATTTTCAGACCGGACACTAAATAAAATCATCTGAGAAGCCGACACAGATTACACGCATTTTCCCCAACCCATTCTCCAACGAAGACAACATCATCAGCATAAACCAAGTGTGATAACATCGGCCCATTCCAACCACATTGCAAACCCCGGAAAATACCCTCATCCGTCGCCCTTTTCATGACCCCAGATAAAGCCTCCACAGCTATAATAAAAAGAAACGGCGATAACACCTTGTCTTAGACCCCGGGAACAGGAAAATTCCGGTGTATGAGATCCATTGACCAGAACTGATGACCGACCCGACGAAAGGATTGCCAAAACCCACTTCCTCCACAAAATAGGGAAATTCATTTGACTCAAAATCGAATCAAGAAATCCCCAATTTAAGGAATCATACGCCTTCTCTATGTCCGCTCTGAAAATCATTCCCCGTTTTTTTGACTTACGCAACCAAGCCACCAACTCATTTAGCATCAACGGCCCATCCAATATACTCCTTTTTGAAAGAAATGTTGTTTGTTTATCTGAAATCAGCTTCCCGATAACCGTTTTTAGACGCCTTACCAACACTTTCGATATGACTTTATTAATACACCCAATAAGGCTAATCGGTCTAAAATTTCCTAAACTTGTCGGATCTTTTACTTTTGGTATAAGTGAAATAAAAGATGACAAACACCCGTTACTAACCGAACCGGTATTAAAGAATTCTGTAAATAGTTTTACAAAATCATCCTCAAAACATCTCCAAAACCTTTTCAAAAATTTAAAATTAAATCCATCAGGTCCCAGTGCTCGGTCTCCATCACAGTCCCAAACCGCGTACTTTATTTCCAATCTAGTAAATGGTTTTACCAACGCCTCCGCCTCTCCCGTATCTAACACCGCAAGCCCCGGACAACAAAGGGTAGGTCTCGAGTATAGAGGTTCCTTAAATTTTTCAGCAAAAAAATTAAATGCTAAATCCTTCAAAACTGTTGGGTTATCCATCCAAACACCATCAATATACAAACCATGTAACCTATTATTTATTATATTAGCGTTTAGAATACCATGGAAATAACTTGAGTTTTCATCCCCTTCCATCACCCATCGGACCCTTGATTTTTGTTGAATATCTTTAATTCTAATAAACTCAAATTCCTCCACAGCCCTCATACAACGGCCCCGTTCCTCCAATTCTTCTTGCAACAATTGTCTAGACTCAGCCTCAGCCTCAAGCAAGTGTAATTTTTGTTTTTTTTCACGTAAATCTCCTTCTCTAATTTTATTATATATTGCCAACCATCTTTTAATTTTGGACTTAAGCCACCTCAGCTTTGTAGACACAGCAAGATCAGCGGGACCTGAGAACCTAAAGTTACCACATTCGGCCTCAACAAACTCCACAAATCCAGGAAACTTCAACCATGAATTGAAAAAACGGAATGGATAATGCCCACCATTCACAACTATCGAAGTTAAAAGAATTGGCTTATGGTCCGAGCAGCCCTTAGCCAACGCCGTTAGGGACGCCGAGGGCCACCCACTCATGAACTCACGGCAAACCAGAATTCGATCCAACTTACTTAATTTATCCCCACGATCGGATACATAAGTGAACATACCTCCCCCCATTTGATACTCCACCAAACCCGCCTGTTCTATAAAATGGTTAAACGCGGCTGCATTTGATGCACAAAACTCTGAGTTGCGCCTTTCCGAAGAGGCCCAGACCTCATTGAAGTCCCCTAAACTATCCACATACCAGGTAAAACACCTATAATACAAAGCAGCGTATACCACAATGCTCGCCGTTCTACTGCATCATTTGGGGCATAGATATTCACCACATTAATCATAGTGGTCGAGGATTTAATTACCCCACTCACCACCAGGAACCTACGATTTCTAATGATCCCTGTTTTATTGAAAAAAGATGGGTCCCAAACAGATAACAGGCCACCTGATCTCCCAACCGCACCAACCGACTCGAACTCGAAGAGAGACCGACCCCAAAAACGGCTTACCCTGTTACTTTTTAACTCACCCAGCTTAGTCTCTTGAACTACAACGAAATGCGCCCCATGACTAGTTTTCAGTCTGCGAATCCAATTCTCTATTTTTATTTCACCCGCCCCTCGACAATTAATGGAGATTATATTCATTGGATAACCGTGTTCTCACCTTCGCCTAATACAATCTCTCTTAGTTGCTACATATGGTTACCAACGTCGGCCCCGAATTTTAGACCAACCTCCAATGTCTTTGCCACTTCGTCCTCAACCGGATCAATAGATCCCGTTTCTTGGCCAACAACCCCCACCTCTGTCCCATGAGAATCAGAGGAGAAGGTCCCCGTGAAACGATTCTAACACCTGGCGGAAATGCTCTAAACTTGGAGCCAACTGAACAAGAATGAGCTCTTCTAAGGAAAGAATCTCTGATTATGTGTCTCCCTCTCATAGTAGTGTCTGGTAAATTCCTCTTAGAGTTTTTAGGTCTTGGAATATCACTGATAGTTCGTGAAGAAGAAGAAGTATGACCAGGTAAGGTATTAAAGTCTGGTACTTTATGAAGAGACCCAGAACTTGAAGCCACAGCCCAATAAACCATCAGACCCACCAATTGATGGTACACATACTACTGGAATAGATCCACCTTCCTTTAAAAGGCAATCTGAGAATAAGGCAGGCCATTACCACTAGGTCCAACTTCATTAGGCCCAGCACCACGAACAGTTATGTGCTTTACTTTTCCTTAAGTCAGTTTGACTTAGCCTCTGCCCTCTGGATATATCAGACACAACTTTTGTTTTACCTTGCTTTGGAGCAGAGGTCTGTGCACCAGGTGAGCCGTCGACATGAGGAATAACCATATAATTTATGTTCGATAAGTCAACGCAATCTGTCGGACCAGTTTTCGAGACAGCATCATCACCACCGGAGTCATCAGGATCAGAACGTACAGCCGGAATTTCTGCCGAATCTACAATTGGCGAACTCTCCCTGAACACTGGTGCCCACTCCTCTTGTTACCCAAACCTGGAAGACAACACCTTTGCATCTTACCTCAAAATTCTGATTGATGAACTTGAGATGGTTCACCAAGACACATGCCCTCCCATACGAAATGTTCTTACCTCAAAATTCTGATTGATGAACTTGAGATGGTTCACCAAGACACATGCCCTCCCATACGAAATGTTCTTATCCTCATCCGAATATCTTTATCCAAGCGATTCGAACAAATGATTTATCCCACCACCTCGCCCAAGTGAACCATTTAGACCAGCGATCCTTGTCGTTAAGAAGAAATTTTCCACCATCTTCTTTGCTTTGAAATTGCACAAGAACATTGAGCCCTCCTAAATATCTTGTTTTACAATTAAAGAGCCCATCTATTTTCATCAAAGAGAAAATGTTTGATAGAGTATTGACGTTCTTAACCTCACCCACCACACATAAGTCTAGCCAAGCAGGAGGTTTAGGGGAAACAGAATCCGGAATGCAAATGACATTGTCACTTACCTTCTTCACCATGGGTTTCCCACATTGTGCACCCACGAGTCCGCCTCTCACAACATCTGCAAAGGTTCTCCCATTTGACTCGGAAGTTTTGAACACTGGTGGGCGAGTGTTCGTGTCGCCCGAGTGACAATCTCTGACCGAGCTAGTAGAATGCCCTTGAGGTTTTGCCCCTGTACCCACTTCTATCCTTCGGTAAAACTTTGAAAGATTAGACACCAAAGTTGTATTGCCAAGACAAATTCCATTGAGTTGTTCTTCCAATGCCAGAGGATCCTTTATATTGCGAAATCTGGCGAATCCAAAGGTACCCCAGTGATGTTTTTCTTTTTACAAGGTAGACATCCACAAGCCTACCCAAAATCAGTAGCTTGAACCAGATTCTTTTAGAAGTAAACCCATGTGGGATGTTGGTAATGTAGTAGTTTGAAAAATTTCGATTGAAGCTATCGCCATACTCCGAGTGGTTGAACCCATTAGGTGTCTTACTCCGCCCCTGAACAGTTAGTTCCCCAGTGAAGAGTTAGGTCCCAGCAGAGCCCAGTTGGACCCACAGGACTCACCTTGAAGAGAGACGTCTACGCAGAAACCAACTGGATCCGCAGGACCCACCATGCTCAGAGACGTGAAGTCCTTACGCTCAGTACGCAAACTGTTCCCGCAGGAAATGCCTCCCAATGGTGAAGTACTCCGCCTGTTCCCGCAGCTGCGGATACAAGCCATCAGGGAAGGCCACCCGCGCAGCAAGGCTACACGCACAAGGCACTTAGCTCTCAATAATTCAGTAGTCACCTGAAGGAATGAGCAAAGCCGGGAACAATCCCGCACAAAGGCGGGAGGGGGAATACTCCCGCCCAAATGAGCCAGTCCGTACGATACTGGAAGATCTTTTGTACTGTACCTGACGAGGTATGGGCAAAAGATCTGACCAGAGATACGACAGCCCATTGACAACAGTATGGCGAGCAGCATGCTCTTGTACTGTATGTCACTATTAGCCGCTACCTACTCACCAACTCCTGTCATACCACGTGCATAGCCTGCAGTTGGTGGAAAAGGAATAGTACACAGCAGGCCTGGTCACTGTCAGCCGCTGCCTACCCACCAACTACCAGCATGGCACGTGCGTAGGCCACAGTTGGTAGAACAGGAATACTATTCAACCGGCTATACCCTCTTGGAAACCTACCTTCGGCTATAAATACTCCAAATGGTATGATCATCTCATTTGATCTTGTATCTTATATCTTATACCTGATATCTGCTCTAGCAATCTCTTAATATACACTTATATTCAAGAGCAATCTAGTCTGATTCTCACGCCGGAGGGTGGTCACAAGGAGGTACCCCCCCCCCTTCTCAGTGACGAGCTCACGGTGTCTGTTTTCCAGGTTATCAGAAGAACCATCTTTGCCGGGTCTAACCCCTCGTGGGAAACATCTATTTAACCCCCAGATTATCCGTAATCTGCCTGGGGTCGATTAGTGTTTTCTTCATTGGCGCCATCCGTGCATAAAAGCTAGAACTTCATTTCTTTTCAGTTTTTTCAAACTTCTGGAAAGATGGTTAAAGAAACTCCGGTAACCACAACCCCAGCTACTGAGGGGAATACCGGCGACTACACAGTTTTTACGAACACTACCCCGGTTACCCAAACCGGGGCAAGTGCAGTAAATTTTACGAACACTACCCCAGTTACCCAAGCTGGGGCAAGTGCAGTAAATAATCGCTCACTGGGATTCACCGATACCCAGTTAGAGAGACAACGAACGAGGCTCCCCTGCCAAACACTCGATGAAGTTAAAGCGTGGGCGGAAGCACGTCAAAAAGAATTCCAAGCTGAGTTGGATGAACGCTTACGTTCACTCCAACAGCCTGAGGAATTCGGAGAGTACTGGGACAATGATTCGGAGGAATCCGATAGTGACGCAAACCCTCGTCATAGGGCGAAAGGGAAGCGTAAGGAAACGGACTCCCAACCGAGAAGGCGTTTTGGAGAAACCTTCAAACCAAAAAACGCAGGTGGAAACCCACGTGACTTCTCCAAAACATTTACACCAACTGCTGCAAAGGCGGGAACGTCCAAATTTGCAAGGGACATTGCGGAAGCAATCGTCCCGAAAAGTGCCAAACAGATGTCCAACATCGGCACTTACGATGGTATATCTGATCCGGACGATCATTTGAACAAGTTCATAGCGGGGGCAACCGTCAGTAGTTGGACGGAACCTACGTGGTGTTACATGTTCCAAATGACGCTTGTTGGGGCAGCTAGAGCGTGGTTCGATCGTCTACCGGTCCACCACATCTACGATTGGGAAGACTTCCAGCAGAAATTTAGCCAACACTTCAGCCAACAAAGAAAGTATACCGAAGAGTAATGGACAATCCTCAAATGCATTCGAGAGGAAGATGAATCTTTGCCAGACTTCATCACTCGCTTCAACTCAAAGAAGCTAAGTCTGGGTAATATTAGCGAAGATCTTGTTCGCGCTGCTTTCATCCAGGGCGCGAACGACCCAGAGCTCATCCGCACCTTAACGGGTAAAGATGGCATGCCATCCACATGGGATGCCATCATGACAGCAGCTAAACGCTTTGCGGAAACGGAGAAGCAACTGGGTAGAGACCTCCCCCAGAGCACAAACCTCTACACCCAGAAAACAAGAGAAGACAACGTCCTTACCGCCCGACTAAACAAAAAGCGGAGGCTAGGCATTTGGCAGTCAAGGGTAAACTTTGACACCTCATCCGGCTTGCAACATCGGTTAGGCGGTAGGGATAACGTACAGTCGAACCAGAACTCCAGATGGACGCCACTCACCAAAAGCGTCACCGAGATATTCGCCACTGAGGAGCTCCCATGGCCAAAGGCTCCAATAATCCGACATCGTCACAATGCTGATCGGAGCAAATACTGTGACTTTCACAGGACAAAAGGCCACAACACTGAAGAATGCACAGACGTAAAGGACATCGTCGAAGCATTTGTCAGAGATGGGACGCTCGCACACCTCGTAGCGTAACGAACGCTGAGCAGGCTGATGCGTGTAGAACCCCAGCTGGGGAAAACACGAATAAAATTGCAGCTTCAATGCCGGAGACTACATACTGCGTAAACAACGAGATCCCGAACCAGGTGCATATTGGCTCGATGGCACTCCCATCCCGACAACATGGAAGGGAGCTCAATTACACAGTTTGCATGTAGATCAATTCCAAATTTGTAAAGAAAATGCCCAGAGCCACTTCTAATGGAAATGATTCTCCTTAGAACATCGACGCTGATGATTTTACATTTATACTTATGAACTTTCCACACGGATATGCCGGTCTTCACTGCATACATAAGTGTGAAAAAAAGTCGTTGCGTGGGGAAGGCGGCAAAACCCGCATAAACCCAAAAACGGCAAACCTTCACGCAGGTCAGTTAAAGGTAAAGTTCAGTCATCCCACTAATTGAAAGTGCTAGTCTATCCGCACGAATCATGATAGAGGAAACTGAACACTAACCTATTAACAACCGCGCGTCGAACGGTTAATTTATTCAACACTGATGCCGGTATTCACCGCATACTTACGTGGAAAGTCGTTGCGTGGGGAAGGCGGCAAAACCCGCATAAACCCAAAAAACGGCAAACCTTCACGCAGGTCAGTCATAGGTAAACTTTGGTCATCCCACTAAATGAAAGTGCCGGTCCTAACCGCACAAATCATGATAGAGGAAACCGAACTAACCTATTGACAACCGCGCGTCGAACGGTTAACTTATTCAAAATACTTAGAAAATTTTTAACAGAAGGATGAGGAAAACCTCCACGCAGGTCAGATGTAGGTAAAGTTTAGCCATCCTACTAAGTGCAAGTGACGGTCTTACCCGCACAATCACGAACGAGGAAGCAAAACTTCAACCTATTATCTACCACGTTCAAAGGTTAACTTATTCTAAACACTTAGAAAATTTCAAAGGAAAAGATGAGGAAAACTTCCACGCAGGTCAGATATAGGTAAAGTTTAGCCATCCTACTAAGTGCAAGTGACGGTCTTATCCGCACATTCATAAAAGAGGACGCAAAACTTTAACTTACTATCTACCACGTTGAAAAGTTAAATTATCTAAGTACTAAAGAAATTACTAAGTTAAATCAGAATATGCGTGAAATAAACAAGGCAAGGGATTGGCAAATAATCTTTATTCCATCGAAATTCAAATATTACAAAGATTGCTGGGTACATACCCGCATACAAAAGAAGCTATACAAAAATAAAAATCTACTCTAATGGTGGAAAGGGATCTTCAGGATCAAGCTTCAGGACCACTTCCACTTGGACCCGCACCATCAGTAGAGTGTGGCGGTTCAAGGAAAGCTTTAAGGATAGCTAGCCCATCATCAGCAGCGGCAACTTCGTTTACCTTCTCCACCACCGGATGCGGGAAGGCGGCATACTGATTCACTGCTTGGTCATATACAGCTTCAGTATCCACATCAAATAAAGGGAAGTTGGAAGGCGGGATGCCTTTCTCAACGAACCCTACACCAAGCAGGAAGCCGGCCTTTTCCCCATCCTCATGAGAAGCGTTGAGTGCTGCGCTCATAGCATCGTCATAAGACGTATCCGTGAAGACCCGATGCACAACCTACAAAAAGAAAAAATACAAGTATCAAAACCTTTTCTATTTACAAAGAAAAGCGTAAAGACATTATGAAGTTAAGCTTACCTGAGACAACGCTTCTCGAAGAAGCCATTCCTTGGCAACCAGAGCCTCTTGGAGGGCGGCTTGAGCTTGGTTACGGGCGCGTTCGGCTTCGCTTTTATTGAGGTTGGCAAGCAACACTTCCTTTGCAGCAGCCTCTTCAACGCCCTTTAGCTTCCGCTCAGTGTGGTCAAGCACGCCCCTCTGGTCCAAGATCTCTTGGAGCTTCTTGGCGTCTTCCATCGCCAAGGCATCATGAGCCTGTTGGAGCGCCTCTAGTTTGGCTTTAAGTTCCTTATCCTCGAGGCGTAGAGGCTCAGCAACAGCTTCAGCCTTGGTGGCCCTCTCGGTTGCGTTCCGTGCAGTTTCCTTAGCCAGCCGAAGCTGTTCGTTAACAGCTTGGGCAGCCTTGGAACGGGCCTCGAGACGGGCCTGAACATCAACCTCAAGGGCCTTGAAGGCCTTCTCCTTCTCCGCAGCCACTGCGGTAAGCCTCTTGTTCTCCTCCCGGACAGCCCGCGCCTGAGCTACTTCTTGAATACGAGCTGCTTTTAACTTGTCGTTTTCACGACAAAGCAGCTCGACGCGCGGCTGCATCTGGGCCAGGAGAATCCGAAGCTCATTGGTTAGCCTACCCTCCTGGTAGCTAGCTATTGCTTCCCCCAACGCACCACTGGGAGCTGCGTGACGAGCCCACTCCACGCACTCCAAAGGCGTGCGAAGGGTTGTTCCTCGGCGGATGTTCCATCGTGGAACATACACTTCATTGGAATCCGACACTGCAAAAAACAAAAAGCAGTTAGGAAAAGATGATATAAAAAAAAAGAGGCCAAAAGAACCCTACGCACCTGTAGGGTCGACAACAGGCCGATAGCCGCCAAACCCATCACCTGAACCCAAGGGAAATCCATCCAAGAGGTTAGGCAGATGGGAAGGGGGCAGAGGTTGGCAAGAAGCCCCAAGCATACCTGAAGGATCGGCCGTAGCTGCCGACGTCGGAGGAGGCATAGACGCCGCCGCGGTAGTAGAAACCAACGGAGGTGAACTCACCGTAGGTGAACTCACAACCGTGGTCGCCGCTGCGGAGGAATCCGCAGAAACAGTCACCGCCGGCTCAGTGAAAGATTCAGTAAATATGGCACTGACAGCCGGCGGTGATGTCATCGCAGTTGGAACAGTTGGCTCAACTGGGTGAGCAACTGAACCAACTGAAGCAGGCGCAGCCGCCTGGGTCATCGCCTCAGGTAGGTTGACCAAACCTACCTTCATGGGTCCGGAGGTGCTCCTCCCCGCTCCACCCTGGAATGCGGTAGCATCCACGCCTGCACAAAGAAGATATAAGTATAATGGCGGAAAGATATGAAATTAAAAAGTAAAGGAAGTTTGTACTTACGGGTTTTCTTGAGCCTAAAAGTGCGAACAGGCGGGGACGAACCCGATGGAGCCGGCCTCTTCACGCTGCTCACCGTCGTTGTCCTGGGCTGCTCGGAGGTGACGGTCGTCTCAGCCTCCGGAGCAGTGGTCTTATCACCACCAGGGTTCCCCGCCACCTCCTCGCTCTCAGTCTCTGAATCAGACCGAGGCACCGGATCGGCAGTGGAGGCAACCTTCGCCTTCCCCTTCCCGCCGGCAGCCTTCTTCTTCCGCACCAACGGAGGACCATCTGCGGATTCCTCATCAGAAGATGACAAAATTAGAGGAATTCCAGCAGAGGTTTCAGCATTGAGAGGTCGAGGGTTGAATAACGCCTTACCTGGCCGCGTGGCGCTCAGAATAGGGTGGCCTGGCGGGTAGACCTCCACAAACAGATCCCTCGTTTGCTCCAAGATGGGCAACTCGTTCTCATCGAGAGCACGAGTACCCATCCGAGCGGGACCATCACTCTCCCGCGGCTGCAGGAGAGACTGCAAATCGTTTCCCTCTGAAAATAAACAGGAAAGAAGTTATAAGTGATTCTAAATCAACAAAAAGAAATGAAGCATACCGTAAGGGACAGAGTTCAAACCGTATTCAAGGACGATCGGGATCTTTTGCGCCTCCGCATCCTTCCACACCCGGTTCATCCCGAGCATCACCATCCCGGACTCCGCAAAGCGGTAAACCGGAGATTGGACTCGGGAAATCTTTGAAAACCATTCCGCCTCCTGGTAGTTGGAGGCGTGAAGGCTGGGGAGTGCTTGCCCATTCTTGAACTTCATGGCAAGGGGGATGGCGCGAGCGGAGATATAAAAGAACTCCCGCTTCCATGAACGAAGACTGCGCTCGGTTGCGCAAATCTTCAAACCCTTGATCCGGGTTATCAGAGTATACCACCCCTGGGTGCACCTCCAAGAGTAGAAGGTCATCAGGCGGTCGACGAAGGGCTCAACGCCCAGAATCCGGCACACCCACTCGAAGTGGCGAATCTTCGCGATCGCCATCGGGTGTACCTCGGTCAGGTGTACACCGTGCCTCTCCAGAACACGGTACACAAACTTCGTCAAGGGGAACCTAAGATTCCCATAGACAAAGAATGCGGCATATACCCCGATCTTGCCTCTGGGGGCATCATACACCGTCTGGTGAGGTTCAGGAAACTCTGGCTCGAAAGACTCGAGCATGAACTTCCTGACGATGTACTAATATAGATCGACAGGCAGAGCACACTGGCACTCACCAGCAGTACTCTTGTCATCCTTGTCGGACGTGGATGACGGGTTCTCGGTGTACACCCCAGCCTCCTCGGCTGTAGCCTCAAGATAGCGAGCAGAAGACATCTTGCAGGTATGAAAGAAGAGAACGATTTCAAGAGAATGCTCGACTGAAAAGGTGAGTATTCGCCGGAAATCGTTTTGAAGATGAAGAGAAAAGTGAAAGTGTGGATTACAAAGGACCCTCTCCCCCTTTATATACTAATCGCAATCAATGCGATGAATTTAATGCGGAAGAGAGAGAAATCGCAAGTGCAATGAAACTATGACACGTGGCAAAGAGTAAGCTGGCAACAGCTGTTGAAATGACGCGTGCCATTAATTTCGCGGCCACGCGCCCGAAAAATCGCGCCCACGCGCCTGAAAAAGCGTCTGGAATGACCATGTACTGTCACGTCACCATAACTTCCTGCACATCCTGACACAGTCAGAAGAAACCGTCGGACGACGTTTCAACAGTTTGGACTGTTCTTATCCTTTCACCAACTCTTCGAATTTCAAAATTTCAAAAAGATTCAAAAGTAAGCGGGAAAATACCCCTTACCTTGGCAACCAAGTAACTGTAAGACAGGTGCGAGTACAGTGTTAAGGCAAAACCCTTCACATACTTAGCACCTGCAGGGAATTGAAGCCAAGAATACCTCAGCGACCAAGTAACTATAAGACGGGTGCGGGTACAGTGTTAAGGCAAAAACCCTTCACATACTTAGCACCCGCAGGGAATTGACGCCAGGAATACCTTGGAAGTAAAGTAACCGTAAGACGAGTGCAGGTACAGTGTCAAGGCAAAACACTTCACATACCTAGCACTCCGCAGTGAATTGAAACCAAGAAGGATCTTCTGGGCAATGCTTGCGGAAACGGGAATAACATCCCCGCATAGCGGGAACGTCGAGAACTACATTGTTTGAAGCTTCAAGATGGAATTGGTGGTTTTAACATAATTGATCACTATGTTCAAAACTACCAAAACCTCATGGAGAATCCACACAAGTGTGACTCAACGCTCCTGACTTGCGACGAGGTTACAGACCTACCCGCATCATACCCAAAGATCAAGCAGGAAAGTCGGGAATTTCTGCAAGTGACATAAGGACTTCCGCGGGAAGAATCCCCATGGAAAACCTTAAAACTAAACCCTTTTCAAAAACCCTTTGCTTAAGTCCAAAAGTTCACCTCACTTATTAAACACTCATGAGAAGAACATTGGACTGGGGGGACTTGAAGAGGTAGGTCCCAGCAGAGCCCAGTTGGACCCACAGGATCACCTTGAAGAGAGACGTCTGCGCAGAAACCAACTGGATCCGCAGGACCCACCATGCTCAGAGACGTGACGTCCTTACGCGCAGTACGCAAACTGTTCCCGCAGAAAATGCCTCCCAATGGTGAAGTACTCCGCCTATTCCCGCAGCTGCGGATACAAGCCATCAGGGAAGGCCACCCGCTCAGCAAGGCTACACGCACAAGGCACTTAGCTCTCAATAATTCAGTAGTCACCTGAAGGAATGAGCAAAGCCGGGAACAATCCCGCACAAAGGCGGGAGGGGGAATACTCCCGCCCAAATGAGCCAGTCCGTACGATACTGGAAGATCTTTTGTACTGTACCTGACGAGGTATGGGCAAAAGATCTGACCAGAGATACGACAGCCCATTGACAACAGTATGGCGAGCAGCATGCTCTTGTACTGTATGTGATTAGCCGCTACCTACTCACCAACTCCTGTCATACCACGTGCATAGCCTGCAGTTGGTGGAAAAGGAATAGTACACAGCAGGTCTGGTCACTGTCAGCCGCTGCCTACCCACCAACTACCAGCATGGCACGTGCGTAGGCCACAGTTGGTAGAACAGGAATACTATTCAACCGGCTATACCCTCTTGGAAACCTACCTTCGGCTATAAATACCCCAAATGGTATGATCATCTCATCTGATCTTGTATCTTATATCTTATACCTGATATCTGCTCTAGCAATCTCTTAATATACACTTATATTCAAGAGCAATCTAGTCTGATTCTCACGCCGGAGGGTGGTCACAAGGAGGTACCCCCCCCCCCTTCTCAGTGACGAGCTCACGGTGTCTGTTTTGCAGGTTATCAGAAGAACCATCTTTGCCGGGTCTAACCCCTCGTGGGAAACATCTATTTAACCCCCAGATTATCCGTAATCTGCCTGGGGTCGATTAGTGTTTCTTCACCCAGCCTTCATCTTCGTCTCTCACCATCTCAACTCCAGCTATCTCAACTCCAGTTAGTTAAAGATACCTAACACTATTCGATGAATCTAAATGTATATAAAAAAGTTTTGTATTTCTATTAAAAAAGAGTTCACTTTTGACAACGTGTAAAAATCAAAGTTATGGACTTAGTTAAAGATATAAAAAAAATTGGAATTTCAAATTGCAGCTATAAAAAAATTACATGCTAAGTATATATGTTAATTAAGTAGAATTGCAAGCATAGAAAGAAACAAAAATCAAGTATAATATGAACTTCAAATTTCAAATGTGTATTATTGAATATATCATAATCAAAAGTGACCGTTAGCAATCCGAGGAAGAAAATATTTCAAATACGTAATTCTAAGGAATGAAGCTTAAGTTTTCACAGAAAAATAACATATGATATTTGATTGTATGATCTCTATGAGAAAAATCACACAATTTGATCATTGACTAAGCATTGCATTGTCACCGTAGGCTTTGTAAATTGGTGTGGATCTATATCAATTGCTAAATTTCGACACTTCAGATACTGTGGATTTTTTGCGCACATAATTTTTCTATAACTATGATACCTAACAGGGACGGACCTTCAACAAATGATAATTGTGTTGCCGCATGACTTAAATGTCATGGTTCAGTTCCATTAAAACAAATCAAAAGCTGCAATCAATTGCTATCGGTTATCTTTTGTGGTATAAGTATGGCCAATGTTTCATTGCATTTCTTCAACCCCCCACAATTGCAAAAAGCATGTATGTATTTCAGGTCTCAATTTTTATTTATTATTTATTTTTTAAGCTTGTAATTCGTTCAACAGGAATTTGAGGTCTTGCTATCCAATTAGTTACAAACATAACTTTCACTTTTCTTGCTAAAGGTCATTAGACTCATATAATTGTCATAACTTCACACCCGATTTTCATTCAATCTCATTAACAAGGAATTTATGTGTTCCCAGCTCGCTTGTAAAAAATCCATGTTAGCATAATCGAATGAAAATGTATGATTATGTGATCGAGATTCCTTTTGAAATTGAAAGTTAAAAGTATAAATGGTTAAATTGTAAATATTAATTATTATTTGTAAATAGACATTAGATTATTATATTTGAATATTCCCTATAAATACTATTTTTGATATTTTGGGTCAAGTTATTATACAAAGAGAAATAAAAATGAGAATGATGAGAAGCCATAATTAATTGACATGTGTCAAGTAGAGACCAAAGGAAAAAAGGTATAGAGGTAATTGTACACATTTTCTCTCTCCACATGCAAGACACATGTTAATACCCCCATCATTTTATAACTTTTTCATATGATTTTTTTTAAATAAAATTCACCATAATAACAAGCGTTTTTTTACCTTTAATATGAGTATAATTTTGTTATATAAGACTAAAAAATAATTTACATCATTGTGTCTTTTTACTTACCATTGTGGCTTTTTGTTCATTATTGTGTTTTTTCGTCATTGTGTCTTTCAACTGATTATTGTGTTTTTTTTAATACTAAAAACACCGTTGTGTAATACTAATATGTAAATGTAATGAAAAATACCAACAAATTATCTAATACTAAACACAATGATGAATACATATTACACATTAACATGAAACGTAAAACACAATAATGGATACATATAACACAATGACCTGAAACGTAAGACACAATGGTAAAATACATATAGCACAATGACGTGAAACGTAAGACACAATGGTAAAATACATATAACACAATGACCTTATACGTAAGACACAATGGTAAATACATATAACACAATGACCTTAAATGTAAGACAAAATGGTAAATACATATAACACAATGATCTTAAACGTAAGACACAATGATAAATATATAACACAATGACCTTAAACGTAAGACACAATGGTAAATACATATAACACAATGACCTTAAATGTAAGACAAAATGGTAAATACATATAACACAATGATCTTAAACGTAAGACACAATGATAAATACATAACACAATGAATTGAAACGTAAGACACAATGGTAAATACATACAACACAATGACCTTAAACGTAAGACACAATGGTAAATACATATAACACAATGACCTTAAACGTAAGACACAATGGTAAATACATATAACACAATGACCATAAACGTAAAACACAATGGAATCTACATATTACACAATGGCTTGAACGTAATACACAATCAACATAAAGCAAATGTTGAGCACAAAGACACAGTGACGTAATCTTTATTTTAATTTTTATCTTTAATATGAGTATCAGTTGAAAAACACAATGACCAAAATATATAACACAATGCATAGAAAAACCCAATTAAAAAACACAATAGACAACCAAATAACACAATACAAAAAAAAACCCACAAACTTTTTTTTATTTTTATATAACAATATGATATTAATATTAAAGATAAAAAACGCTCGTTATTTTGGTAAAAAAAATTCTAAAAAAACGTCGTATGAAAAAGTTATAGACGTTTTAAAATGGTGGGGGAATTGACATGTGTCTTGCATGCGAAGAGAGAAAGTCTTCATAAATGAGTTATTACCTTCATGCCCTTCTCATCTATTTTTATTTAATTTTTATTCTTAAATTAATCTCCACCATTCAAATATAAGATCAATTGATTAGATTTCTTCTCACCCTTCTCATTTTTGTTATTCTTTACATCTAAAAGTCTAATTTAGAACCCACGAACCGTTAATATATTTGGCTTCAATAGGGAGAATTTTGACGCTACTAGAAACACAAATGAAAAGAAAAAACATATAACACAAAAGAAAACCTAAAAATCAATAACTACATAAACGAAAAACCCAACCAGTATACATCTAAAAGTCTAATTTAGAACCCACAAACCGTTAATATATTTGGCTTCAATAGGGAGAGAATTTTGACGCTACTCGAAACACAAATGAAAAGAAAAAATATATAACACAAAAGAAAACCTAAAAATCAATAACTACATAAACGAAAAACGAATGAACAAACACGGGGGAAACGATCGCAACATTAGTTTGACAAAATAGCCATAGCCTTCTTCTGAACACCCATTGCCCCACCTGCTGCTTTCCAGCCCTAGATGTGAAAAAACATGCACAAATAAACTAAATATCAAGGCATACGAAATTAAAAGCTCACTAATTACAACAAACAACATTCAAAAAACAATAATTACAAAATAAGGAAGTTAATGCTACAAACTTGGGTTATTAGTAGGGATGCTCACGATTCGGTTTGAAACCGCGAAGTCGCCCGAACCTGTCATCGGTTTGGCTTCATGGTTGGTTTTCTTAACTTGTGGTCATCGGTTTTAAAATGTTCAAACCGTAACAAACGGTTTTGTTTATGGTTTAAACTGGAAACCATAAGAAACCGTCACTAATGGTTTCCATAAACACCATTAGTTATTAGGTTATGCAACTTTTAAAAGCTACCAAACGGTTGCTATATTTGCCAATAAACTACAGTAAAACACACTTTAAAATAGACTACCTTTTGTTTAGGAGAATTTGAAACACCAACCACCAATCAATTGTAATGTATCACCTAATCGAATCATACAAATATGTTAACTTACATTAAGAACAAAATATAGCCACAAAACAGACGAAATAAAGAAAAAAAATTACCTTGAAAGTTTCTGTAACAGTTAAAAGCGCTTAAACAAAGGACCAGCAAAGTAAAATTAACCCATATAAAGATTAGTTTACCAGAAATCAACTATTTCTACTTCTCATTACTAAAAATATGTTTCTAATTAGATTATTTGTAAAGTGTATAGCATAGCAGTTACTTCAATGAAGGACCTGGAAAGTAAAATTTAGCTTAAACATTTGTATGCAATCTCAAAAAGCATGAAAGATAGCAAAAATCTCATAAAACAAATCGATGTTACTTTGAAAAGCATGTACACAATAATTCACGCCTAAAAATCAGTTTGGAGAATTCTAAAACCCAGGATTAATCCTAATTTGCAAATGTGTTACAGGTTTAAGGCTATTCACTTAAAAACAGTTGGATACCGGTAACTAACAACACATAAAGATTGTCATAAGTCATGCAACACTAACAAAACAACAATCAAAACACCTAATAAGACACCGACATATATGAACAACCTAAAAACAACATAATACCTTTCATATACACAGGATCCACTAACAGAGAGTTCAAAAGATCTACATAATCAACCAATCATCAACCCCAACCATGGATTCAGCTATACTACTAATGCTTTAATTGGGGACTTTGGTGAGCAGCAAATAAATAGTTAAAAAGCCCACCAGAGCACTGAACAACCACACAACCTCCACAGGTGGTTCGCGACCACCACTCCGGCGCCGCCAAGGGTTCTGAATCGGAACCCGACAACGATAGATGGCGGGTCCGAAAACGGAAAATGCACAGGCCATTTAGGGTTCATAAAATAAAGACGACATCGGCCACGGTCACGAAATCATCACACACCAAGAGCTTCAAATCGGCACGTGTAAAGGAACACACTATAAATGTAACCCAGAAAACATGTAAGGTATGATACAATGAGCATTGAAATTAAAAGCAAAAGGAATATAAAACCAATCGATTCATATGTTACAACCAATTCAAGCTTCCAATTAGGGGCCCAAATAATTTCAAGATCAAAGATCTTGACTAACTTGCACATCTACTGATTACCTTATAAAATTCAACAACAAAATAACAAAAGGTGTACAAAAGTCAAAATTAATAAGTCTATAAAGTCAAAGATCAACATAGAACTACATATGCATGAACTTGTGTTGAGGTTTTGAGTTTTGACAGAAAAGAACCCCACCTTGTTCGCTATCTCCAATTGCAAAAGTAAAGTACTATATTAATTTTGCAAAAGTAGCTCAAAGAATGCGGAGTAAACTCGATTGGGAACATCGGCTCCGCCGCCGCGATGGAAACCACCGGTGGTGACAGGCGCCGATCTCCGCCATTGCTGTCGCCTAGGGTTCCAAAATGAAACCATCACGGCATCGCAGTCGCCTAGGGTTTCCAAAATGGAACCCGGCAACATACGATTCGGATACGCGACAGTCAAAATCAGAGAGATTTCCGTCATCCCGATACACCTCCTGTTGGAATACCGTATGCCCGAGACACATAATTAGGTTAATGTGGCTAGCCGTGTTTGATCCAAGTCGGGTTATACCCAATAACGAGTTAGACACACACCAATTATGTATTTGTTGAGATATAATCTATAAAACAAATACAGAACACGACACATTCAGAAATCGGGTTTCTGAATAATTACTTGAAAGTGTTAAATAAATTAATTGGTTAATTTATTTATTCAAATAATTATTATTGGAATGATTATTTAGACATGTGTTCTTTTATAAAATGATTTATAAAAGATGGGGTGTTTATATATTTTATAAAGTATAAAATATATCATTTAAACATGAGTCACACACACACTCCATAAACTTGGTCAAAGTTGGTAAAGTTTTGTTGGAGATTGAGTAAAGTTTACTTGACCAAAAATGAACCTAACCATAGATTTGATTGAGATATGATCTCATATATATAAGAATGGTTCAACACACTTTCAAATATATACCACTCTCTTTCCTTCTTGTTTTTGGTTCGGCCGAAGTCAAGAAACAAAAGAGGTTCGAGTCTTGGTTTCTCGTGTTCAAGCTTCCTAACATAGCTCGGTGTGTGTTGGAGGCTCGGGGGATCTTCCGTTTGAGGATTTTCCCTTTGAAAGTCTAGCATCAACATCATCATCTTCTTCAACCATCAACTACATCTCTTAAGGAGTTAAGAATGTAAGTTTTACAAGCTTTGATAGTTTAGTTTTTCCGTATTATTTGATCCTTGCCTCGGGTTTCTAATATATAGATTATTGGTAATCTTATGACATGAATAAACTAGGTTGTTCATGAACACATATCATATAAACTTGTAATATATATATATATATATATATATATATATATATATACATATGGATACATATGTTTAAGTTTGTGATTTTCACGCTTCCGCCTTAATTAATGACTAGTTAAATGGTTAACTAAGTTTAAAATATCCATAGAAACCCAACAATTGGCATCAAGAGCCGGGATACGGGAAACTAAGCTTCGGGTTTTCGGTTTTATATTTTCCCTTTGAAAGATTTTATACAAAAAATTAACATGCATAATTTTTGTATTTAATCTTGTTATATTTTTGGCTTTGTTCAAAAAAAAAATAAATAAAACCGAGCAAATGGGCCGAAGCCCAATTCGGGAGTTATTGGGCCGAAGCCCACCTCATTTGGTTAATGGGTTAACCGGTAAAGGGGAAGAAAGTTAAGTGGGGCCGAAGCCCATGAGACTTTCTTATGGGCCGAAGCCCAAGAACAAGTTATTGGGTCAAGCCCAAATGGGTTGGGCTAGGCCCGATAAGGTCAAAGGGTTTTGGAACGGGATCCTAAAACATAACGGGTTATGTTTGTTATTTATTAAAACTAGACCGAGCCGTAGACCAAAATGGATGTTTGTTTGTGGTTGATGATTGTAATTGTAATTAATTATTCAAGTTTCGTTTTGTAATAATTAATTAGGGTCAGTTTTGTAATTTTGTAATTATTTATTCATATGGGTATGTAATAAATAGATTATTTGTAATATCTTTATTTTATAGAATAAAAAATGTATTAGGACATTTGGTTTTGTAAAATTAAAGAAGATTGCAAAATTGGAAGTTTGGGCCTTATTGGGCCGGGTATGGTGATAATGGGCCTCACAAGCCCATTAAGGGGATTCAAGCCCAAAAGGACCTAAGCCCACCAATTGAGCCCAAATGGAAGCTTATAGAAGCTAAGGCCCAAGTTCAAGCCCAATGGATTACAACGGGGTTGAAGAAGATGCTTGACGCATTTGGATGCGGGATCAAGTGGGAGCTACAACATCCATGTGTCGTGTGTCTCTTAGGATCGGACTTAAGACACACACTTGTTTCGGCTAACAAGTGTGGTCTAACTTAGTGGCTCGTGTCTAGTATAATTGTGTATGCTTGTTAATTGATTGTTTGATTATGTGGTTGTTAGATATTAGGATATCAACTTCGTCACATAGAATTAATTAACAAAGCATAAAACGGGTTCTAACAATTATCGGTAATCACGTGACACGTAGTTTAATAAAATGGATTTATTAACTAGCCGTCTCACGCCCATAATAAAATGGTTTTATTATAAATTAGAATTTTGAAAATGGTTTCAAAATAATCATGTTACTAAATGCATGTTAGAACATGATTTAAAGTTTTACAACTAGAATTATTAAAACTAAAAATCCCTTTTAAAATTAAGGATAACAAGTTAAACACCATCCTTTTGTATAACGCTTAACATATTAGTAAGCTCTTAGTGGGAAAAAGGTCACCTAACCGCATAGAGTAAATTAATATGTTGAGGTAATATTGGCATATAAATGGGAAAAAGGTCACCTAACCATTTGTATGTTGATATTACAAGTTGATACAAGTAGGACGACTCAAATTAGAACCATGTGAAGAGGGTCACCCAAGCATGGGGTATAATAGGTGTTGATGGGATAAACATGCCGACACGAAATATGATTTCGAACCGGTCCCATAAACTCTAGAAGTTGCAAAAGGGTTTGCAATTGTTATGAATAACTACCTTGATAAACCGACAATGGGAAAAAGGTCACCTAACCGGAGTCGGGTTTATCGTTGGATTCTAGATTTTAATTATTAATTATATTTGGTATATATAAAAGGGTATTAATAATTAAAATAAGTAAAACACTAAAATGAACTTAATTAAAATTCTGCAGATGGCCGCACACGTCGACGACAACATAATCCCTAACGTCCAAAATGTATCTCTCCGATCTATTCTCGCTAAAGACCGTCTTAACCACAATAACTTTTCGGATTGGTTCCGAAATTTAAGGATTGTTCTAAAACAAGAAAAATTATATCATGTTTTGGAAACACCTATCCCCAACGAACCGGAAGAGGGAAGTGAGGTCGAATACATGAATTGGGTCCAACACACGGAAGATTCCATTCAAGTGTCATGCCTCATGTTGGCGACTATGGTTCCCGAAATCCAAAAGGATTTCGAAAACCATAATGCGTACGACATGATTACTCAACTTAAGGAAATGTTCCTTAAGCAATCGAGGGTTGAAAGGTTCGAAACGGTTCGAGCCTTGCATGCATGTAGAATGGATGATAATCAACCAGTTTCAACTTATGTACTTAAGATGAAAAGTTACATTGATCGCCTCGCCAAGCTCAATTGTCCCATCTCAAAAGAGTTAGCAACGGATTTGATCCTTAACTCTTTGTCGAAAAGGTTCGACACTTTCGTGTTAAATTATAACATGAACGGGTGGGACAAAAACATTGGAGAACTTCACTTAATGCTTAAAACAGCCGAGGCGAGCATGGGTAAAAGGGTTTTACCCGTGTTTGCGATCAATGAAGGTGGATCCAAGAATCGATCTCAGCCCAATCCTAAGGCTAAGGTAGCAAAAAGAAAGGGTCCTCCTGTGCATCTTAAGGGTAAGGGCAAGGCACCGGTTATGGCAAAGAAACAAAAGGTTGTGGAACCGAGGGGTCATAAGGATGATCCTTGTTTTGGTTGTGGGGAGACCGGACATTGGAAACGCAATTGCCCGGTCTACCTAAAGGAGCTAAGAGACAAGAGGAATGCGGGGCATGCCTCGGGTAATGTCTTTATGATTAATATTGAGCTAAATCTTATTTCTTCTAACACATGGGTATTGGATACCGGATGTGGAACTTACATTTGCAATTGGTTGCAGGGGTTCAAAAGGAATGAAGACTTAAAGAAGGGCGAAGTGAGTCTTTTCATGGGCAACGGTGCAAGGGTGCACGTGGTCGCTAGAGGAGACTTCACTTTATCGCTTCCAAGTGGTTTGGAAGTTGTTTTGAGGAATGTTTTGTATGCTCCTAGTTTGACTAGGAACATTATTTCCGTGCACCTTATTAGACAATGTAATTTTGACTTTAAATTTGTAAAATCAGAAATGCATGTATCATCTAATGGTATCTTTTATTTTAAAGCTGTACCAAACAACGGTATTTATGAATTGGTTCATGATAATACCTCAAATAGCTCATTATATCAAACTTCCACCAAAAGACTCAAAAAGGATTTGAGTGATTCCTACATTTGGCATTGTCGCCTTGACACATAAACAAGAATCGTGTAAATACTCTCCAAAAGAATGGTCTTTTGAAAACAAACGAGTTAGGTTCGTTTGATGAGTGTGAATCTTGTATTCAAGGCAAGATGACCAAAGAGCCTTTCAAAGGTACAAATGAAAGGGCTAAGGACTTGTTAGGTATCATACATACGGATGTATGCGGACCTCTCAAGCCCACTAGTAGGAATAGTGAAAGGTACTTCATTACCTTTACCGACGATTTTAGTCGATATGGGTATGTGTATCTAATGAAACACAAACATGAAGCCTTTGAAATGTTCAAGGAATTTCAAAATGAAGTACAAAATCAGCTCGACCGAACAATCAAGGTACTCCGCTCCGATAGAGGAGGCGAATACCTAAGTGATGCTTTTCAAAGTCATCTTAGAGATTGTGGAATTGTTTCACAGCTCACTCCTCCTGGTACTCCTCAACATAACGGAGTATCCGAGAGGAGGAATCGAACACTGTTGGACATGGTTCGATCAATGATGGCACGAAGCTCCTACCACCATCATTTTGGGGATATGCACTACTTACAGCAGCTCGTATTTTGAATATGGCCCCGACCAAAAAGGTGGATCGAACACCCTATGAAGTGTGGCATGGAAAGGTTCCATCCCTTTCATATTTAAGGGTATGGGGATGCAAAGTTTATGTTAAACGTGACACCCCAAATAAGCTTGAGGCTCGATCCATCAAGTGTATCTTCATAGGATACCCAAAGGATGATATAGGATATATATTCTATGATCCTAGTGAACAAAGAGTGTTTGCTTCACGCAAAGGATACTTCTTAGAAACTAAGTTCCTTATGGAAGGACCTAGTGAAAAGAGAGTGGAACTTGAAGAGGTTCAAGAATCACTGGATGATACACAGTTGGTCGATACTAGCTTTCAACACGAGGATGTTGAAGGTGATCAAATGGTTGATCACACACGTTGCTCGCAGATCTAGTAGGGTTAGTCAACCTCCCGAGAGATATGGATTTCTCGTGGATGATTGCTACTTGGTCGATTCGGATGAACCGATCTCCTACAAAGATGCTATGTCACAACCTGATTGTGAAAAATGGCTTGAAGCCATGAGCGCCGTGATGCAATCCATGCACGATAACCAAGTTTGGGAATTGGTTGATCGTCCACTTAACTCCAAACTGGTTGGATGTAAGTGGGTCTTCAAGAAGAAGACCGATATGCATGGAAATCTAGATACTTACAAAGCACGACTTGCAGCAAAAGGTTTCACACAAACTCAAGGGATTGATTATGATGAAACCTTCTCGCCGGTCGCGATGCTTAAGTCGATCAGGATATTATTTGCCATTGCAGCTCATTTTGATTATGAAATATGGCAGATGGATGTCAAGACCGCTTTTCTTAATGGATATCTTGAGGAAGATGTCCATATGGTTCAGCCTGAAGGTTTTGTCGATCCATCTAATCCTGACAAAGTATGTAAGTTAAGGAAATCAATCTACGGGTTGAAACAAGCATCACGGATGTGGAATCATCGTTTTAATGAAGAAATCAAAGCGTTTGGTTTCGTCCAAAACGGTGATGAGGCGTGTGTGTATAAATGGGCTAGTGGGAGTATAGTCATGTTCCTTATTTTGTATGTCGATGATATACTTTTATTTGGAAATGATATACCAAGTATGGAAAACGTTAAAGCGTGGTTAAGTAGTCGTTTCTCAATTAAGGATCTTGGAGAAGCGACATATATCTTGGGAATAAAAGTCTATAGGGATAGACAAAGGAAATTGATCGGAATCAATCAAAGTGCGTACATTGATAAAATCCTGAAAAGGTTCAGGATGGAAAACTCTAAGAAAGGTTTGGTACCTATTCCTAGAGGAACCGTGTTAAGCTCATCCCAAAGTCCTAGCTCTAAGGAAGAGCAGGATAGGATGAAGCATGTTCCTTATGCTTCGGCAATAGGATCTATTATGTATGCAATGATGTGCACTAGACCGGACGTCTCGTATGCTTTAAGCATAACGAGTAGATACCAGCACAACCCAGGTGACAGTCATTGGATGGCTGTCAAGAATATATTAAAATACCTTAGAAGGACTAAGGATATGTTTTTAATATATGGGTCTGGTGAGGAGGAACTCGTCGTAAAGGGTTACGTGGATGCGAGTTTCCAAACTGACCGAGATGATTCTCGGTCACAGTCGGGATATGTCTTCATTTTGAATGGAGGCGCTGTCTCTTGGAAGAGTTCGAAGCAGGATGTTGTCGCGTTATCCACTACAGAATCTGAGTACATCGCCGCTTCAATGGCAGCCCAAGAGGCTGCATGGATGAAAAAGTTCATCATGGATCTAGGGATTATCTCTACCATTCAGGAGCCCCTAGAGATATTCTGTGACATTGAGGGTGCTATTGCACAGATCAAGGAGCCTCGTGCTCATCAGAAAACGAGGCACATTGAGCGCAGATTCAACTACATAAGGGATGAAGTTGAAAAGGGAAAGATATGTATTCATAAAGTTCATACCGATCAAAATATTGCGGACCCACTCACGAAGCTCCTCGATAGGCCAAAGCATGAGGGTCATGTTTGTGCATTAGGACTTCGGTATTCTAGTGAGTGGATTTAATCTGTGTTTAGTGTTTGTATAAGAACGAATGTAATGGGTATCTCATGAAAATTAATTATGTTTTAATTATTCAATGAGTTATGTTCTATATTTGCATGTTTAATCCATGAATGACTTATGTTGTTCTAAACGTCCGTAGTCGATCATACTTGTGGGAACAAGTATGAAGGTAAGACTATTATGAACCCGGATTGGTTGATATTCATGTGATGAATATAGGGCATAGGTTTGCCACCAAAGTTCATAGATATTTGTGGGATACAAATATTGGACTGACCCGCTCTCAAGGATCACTGCATAGAGTTAGTGTAATTGATCATAAGTAATCCTTGAGTAAAGGCGAGTATCATTGTGTCCTTTGACCTAAGATGCATATTGGATCTGGTTTTTCATCAAGTCTGATAACTTAACTCTCTTCTTTGTTATTTCGGTAACACGATAACGTGTAAGAAAGAGCTCAGATATCATACGAGATCCTCTTATGTGTTGAGAGTTTAGATGTCTAAGGCCTGTTAAGTTAAATCATTGAGAGAATGATCACTCTGTGTCTCTTCGATTTGACAGGACATCTAGTAACAAAGGGATGTAATGATAAGACTTACCTATATCATATCAAGTATGGACTTGAAGGGGATGATGTTATTGAATGGCACTTAGTCAAACACACTAGGGATGGTGACCTGTTGTTAGGCGGTATTCACCATTAGCAATAACTTCTCATGAGTCTCGTGCAAGTGGGAGATTGTTGGAATACCGTATGCCCGAGACACATAATTAGGTTAATGTGGCTAGCCGTGTTTGATCCAAGTCGGGTTATACCCAATAACGAGTTAGACACACACCAATTATGTATTTGTTGAGATATAATCTATAAAACAAATACAGAACACGACACATTCAGAAATCGGGTTTCTGAATAATTACTTGAAAGTGTTAAATAAATTAATTGGTTAATTTATTTATTCAAATAATTATTATTGGAATGATTATTTAGACATGTGTTCTTTTATAAAATGGTTTATAAAAGATGGGGTGTTTATATATTTTATAAAGTATAAAATATATCATTTAAACATGAGTCACACACACACTCCATACACTTGGTCAAAGTTGGTAAAGTTTTGTTGGAGATTGAGTAAAGTTTACTTGACCAAAAATGAACCTAACCATAGATTTGATTTAGATATGATCTCATATATATAAGAATGGTTCAACACACTTTCAAATATATACCACTCTCTTTCCTTCTTGTTTTTGGTTCGGCCGAAGTCAAGAAACAAAAGAGGTTCGAGTCTTGGTTTCTCGTGTTCAAGCTTCCTAACATAGCTCGGTGTGTGTTGGAGGCTCGGGGGATCTTCCGTTTGAGGATTTTCCCTTTGAAAGTCTAGCATCAACATCATCATCTTCTTCAACCATCAACTATATCTCTTAAGGAGTTAAGAATGTAAGTTTTACAAGCTTTGATAGTTTAGTTTTTCCGTATTATTTGATCCTTGCCTCGGGTTTCTAATATATAGATTATTGGTAATCTTATGACATGAATAAACTAGGTTGTTCATGAACACATATCATATAAACTTGTAATATATATATATATATATATATATATATATATATACATATGGATACATATGTTTAAGTTTGTGATTTTCACGCTTCCGCCTTAATTAATGACTAGTTAAATGGTTAACTAAGTTTAAAATATCCATAGAAACCCAACACCTCCACCATAAACAACCACATTTCACCGGTGGCCGATGATCTCTCAAACAATATAGAGATAATCCGGTAGGTAAAATATATACAGTCATACAGAGAGAAAATGGTGTTAGAGCATTCTCATCCCACCCCTCTTTTTATGTTAAGGGGTGTTTTTATAATTTAGTGAGTGATTTAGGGTATTGTGAGTGAAAGTTTTTATATTTTAGAGATAGCAGTGATTTTTCTGTATATTTGAAAAGTTACTGTTCACCCCCTATAATTTTTTAATATATTTTGAAAGTGGTTGTGAGTGAAGGAAAGAGAAAAGGTAATGATAAAAGGTATAAAAAGTATTATTTAATTGAAATGGAGAGAGAAAATATAGTGAGTTTTAGTGTAATTTTTGGTTTAGGGATAGAAGGTGGGATGAGAATGCTCTTATAGAGAGAGTAGCGGTGGTATCGGTATATACAAATTTACAATATAGAGATAATCCGGTAGGTAAAATGATTATTGTGTGATATAAGTAAATTTATGTTAAGTTTTAATTGAAGAAGAGGCACGTGTAAGGTAACAAGGTATACGTGGAGCATGCTAAGATTGTAAGAAAAGTTACAGCTTCTTGTATAATTAAGGTGTTGTTTGTTTTTGAAGATAAAAATTGTTTGCAATCTGATTTTCATCTGATTTTATGTCTGCAACTGAAGATGCGGTCTGAAGATCTGCAATCTGAAAATATAATATTGTTTGTTTTATAAACTGGATATTGTCTGCATAATGAGTGGAAGGGTGGTGTACGAACTATAGAAGTGGGTGGTGGTAGGCAACTGTGGTAGGCGGTGAACGGTGGTGGTGGACAGTGGGTAGTGTCGGTGAACGGTGGTGGTGCACAGTCGGTAATGGCGATGGACGGTGGTGGTGGACAGTGGGTGGTGGTGATGTACGGTTTTTGTGGGTGGTGGAAGGTGGTGGTGGTGATGGGGGGTGGTGGTGGTGGTGGTAGATGGTGGTAGTGGCGGCGGACGGTGGGTAGTGGCGATGGATGGTGGTGGTGGACAGTGGGTGGTGGTAATGGACGGTTTTGGTGGGTGGTGGACGGTGGTAGTTGACGGTGATGGCGTCCGACAGTGGGTGGTGGTGGTGGTGATGAACGGTTGTGGTGGGTGGTGGACGGTGGTGATTGGTGGTGGTTGTGATGGATGGTGGTGGTGATGAGTGGTGGTGGTGGTGGCGGACGATGGGTAGTGGTGGTGGATGCTGGTAGTGGCGGGGGACGGTGGGTAGTGGCGGTGGATGGTGGTGGACGGTGGCAGTGGGGGATGGTGTTGGCGGCGTACGGTGGGTGGTGGTGGCGGACGGTGGTGGGAGGAGTGGATGAGAGGGTGGCTTCAAAGGGATAAGAGTATGATTTTTTTGCGAAGATGTTTTAAGCAATATTTCTTTGTTTTTCTTTTAAGATGAAAGAAGATAACTTAAGATCAGTTTTAAGAAAAAAAAACAAACAGTCTTCAAGGGTAATGTCTGCGCGCGTGCAGACATTAGCTCCCTTGAAGATGTTTGAAGAAAAAACAAACACCCCCTAAGTTAACTAAGGTTGTGTTTGTTTTTGCTTATAAGGTCTGCAATGAGCCTATGTTTGCGGACGTGCAGACATATGCTCCTGAAGACTGTTTGTTTTTTAAAAAAAAAGATCTGAAAACTGCTTTTATGGTCTTAAAAAACATCTTCACACTTCTTAACATCACCAAGTACCAACACCCAATGTCCAACACCACCACCACCCACCGTCCAACACCACCACCACCACCATCCACCGTCCGCCGCCACCACCACCCACCACTGCCACCACCCACCGTCCACCACAACCACTACCCACCATCTGCCGCCACCACCACCGTTCGCCACCACCACCGTCAACCACTCACCACCACCACCGTTAACCACCCACCACCACCACCAACCATCACCACCACCACCCTGTCGGCCACAACCGCCGTCCACTACCACCACCACCCACCTTCCGTCGCCACCACCATCCACCACCACCCGCCATCCGCCGCCACCACCACCACCACCCCCGTAGGCCACAACCACTGTCCACCACCACCCACCTTCTGCCGCCACCACCATCTACTGCCACCACCCCGCTACCACCACCACCACCCGCCACAACCACCCGCCACCACCGTTCATCATCACCACCTCCCATTGTCAGCCACCATCACCGTCCACCACCCACCATCCACCGTTCACCGCCTACCACAATCATCTACCACCACCCACTTCCATAGTTCGTACACCACTACCAATTATTTTAGCAGTCTACAAATGTTAAATGACTTTTATCTACTGTAATGTATATGATAGGTAACTAATTTTCAGCTTATGCAGACAATATCCAGTTTATAAAACAAACACTATTATATTTTCAGATTGCAGTCCTTTAGACCACATCTTCAGTTACAGACATTAAATCAGATGAAATCAGATTGCAGACAATTTTTGTCTTCAAAAACAAACATCACCTAAATGTATAACTCTGAAGCAACATGTTACAATCGTAACAATAAAATTATACACAAAGGACTTGCACCAAAGTTGTAAATTAATATATATAATAATTTCAAGCAAAAACTAATCGTGCAAAAACCAAAAATATATACCAATTCACCAATTAAAGTCTAAACCAATTATTATTCAAAGTGACAATATCAACCAATTAAAAAAAACTGAAATTATTAACACCTCGGATCAATCTCATATTTACATTCTTAAAGCCCATTGCAGTGGCATGGCTAATACGGTCTTCCAATGCGATCTTCACAAGCTCTCTTACGATGGCGCCAAATACTAACCGGGTTGCTCTAGACACAAGTTTATGTTTCTTCTTTATCTTTCCATCATTGGAACCCTTATTGTCAGACCGGCTGTCCTCACCTGCACAAAATTATATTAACTTTCATTATACATAAATTTTCAAATTGATTTTATTTCAAAAGTAAAACCAAAACCTAAACCAAAACCAAAAAAATCAATTTTTAAAATTTAAACTTACTTGAGCTATCAGTTTGGGATCCTTCAGAACTTGATATATTATAGCATGCAGGCTTATTTTTTCTTACAGGAGAAACACTCGTAGATTCTGGGAAAATTCCTAAAATAATTAAAAAGATATCTTAAAAAGCTAAATCCATAAACCAAACCCGGGAACGCTTCCAATTAGAAATTCCACTTGTAGCAGACTTTGGTTTACGCACCAAGATGTGTTTTTCTTTGAGTCCACTCCCCCACCCCCGGGCACTAAATCATATAACGAAACTTTGCAAAACGACGATTGTCTGTACTTTTTGTAATCCCTAAAGTAATTAGAATATTTTATTGAAAGATCTATGTGAAGGAATAATGTTTTAGCCTTAGCTATCTAATCATTGACTAAAAACCGAATTAACTGAAACCCATTCTATATTTACACCCGATTCCATACGACATGCAGGACAGCAACAAAAGCACATAAATAGTGCGATCAAGAAAGTCATGCGGTTTCAAAAGACAAAATCGAGTGATTTAAGAGGCGCCTAGTTTCTTATTGGTTTAAACATTTTAATATTGTTCCATTTAGAAAAAAAAGGGAATAACTGAAACCGATTGTTTTGTCAAAAACTTTTAACCAAAAAATTCGGGTACAATGGTTATGGTTATTCGATCATCGGGTTAATGGGCGCCAATTCATCTTACCCACTAACTTCAATACCATCGGCTAACTTAATTCGAAAGTTTGGTTTTCGGATCAGCTTACTAGAGTCGTCGTCGCAATTTTCCAAATTTGGCATTCGCCTGTTTTAATGACTTCTATAAGCTTTCGGGTGATTCTCAACAAAAACAATCTTCGTTCCTCTTTTATCACCTAAACAGATTGAAAGAACATTACAAATGAAATTTGATTTTATTAGAAACAAAAAACAAAACCGAACCAAAAAACAATTTTTAAAATTTGAACTTACTTAAGCTATCAGTTTGATATCCTTCAGAACTTGATATTTTATAACCTGCAGGCTTATTCTTTCTTACAGGAGAAACAATCGCAGATTTTGGGCAAATGCCTAAAATAATTAAAAAGATATATTAACAAGATAAATCCCAAAACCCGACCCAAGAACACATCCAATTAGAAACTCTCTGACTTTGGTTTTACGCACCTAGATGCGTTTTTCTTTGAGCCCCCCCCCCCCCCCCAACTAAATCATTTAACGAAACTTCGCAAAACGATGACTATCTGTACTTTTTGTAATCCGTAAAGTAATTAGAATATTTTATTGAAAGATCTATGTAAAGGAATAATGTTTTAGCCTTAGCTATCTGATCATTGACTAAAAACCGAATTACTAAAACCCATTCTATATTTACACCCGATTCAAGACGACATGCAGGAGGGTAACAAAAGCACATAAATAGGGAGATCTACAAAGTCACACGGTTTCAAAAGAAAAAATCGAGTGACATAAGAGGCGCCAAATTTCTAGTTGGTTTAAGCATTTATAATATTGTTCCATTTAGAAAAAAAAGGGAATAACTGAAACCGATTGTTTTGTCAAAAACTTTTAACTAAAAAATTTGGGTACAATGGTTATGGTTATTCGATCGTCGGGTTAATGGGCCCCCAATTCATCTTACCCACTAACGTCAATACCATTGGCTAACTTGATTTGAAAGTTTGGTTTTCGGATCAGCTTACTTGAGTTGTCGCCGTCGCGATTTTCCAAATTTGGCATTCGCTTGTTTTTATGACTTCTATAAGCTTTCGGGTGATTCTTAACATAAACAATCTTCTTTCCTCTATTATCACCTAAACAGATTGAAAGAACATTACAAATGAAATTTTATTTTATTAGAAACGGAAAACAAAACCGAACCAAAAAACCAATTTTTGAAATTTAAACTTACTTGAGCTATCAGTTTGGTATTGTAAGGCCTCGGTTCCGGTACCCTACTTTTAACGTTGGATTTACTCATAAACACAGTTCTAAACATCAGAGTTAAATAAACACACTTACTTTCCTTATGATTTTATCATGGTTTTTATGCTTATTTATTTATTTTATGAAAGTATTTGGGGCTAAGTGCAATAATTTACAAAGTTTAAATGTTAATTGTAGGTTTATGAAAGATGGTGAAAAAAGAGTTAATTTGGAAGATTCT
The DNA here is from genome assembly GCF_021521415.1 of Bidens hawaiensis. Taxonomy (NCBI): domain Eukaryota; kingdom Viridiplantae; phylum Streptophyta; class Magnoliopsida; order Asterales; family Asteraceae; genus Bidens; species Bidens hawaiensis. The sequence goes on from NW_027491042.1 coordinate 2,475,767, forward strand.
AGAGGTCTTGTTGGTCAAGTTTTGAAGCTACAACTCAAGGCCCAACCCAAGCCCACAAGTTAGAAGCCTTGTATAATATTATATTAAGATAATTAATTGAGTTTCCAGCCATAATTCAGCGAAGAAACCCGAAAATAATAAAACCCTAGCCTCTTCACTAGTTCCGATCGGAACAGCAGCAGCCAAAGAAGAAGAAAAAAAAGAAAGTTAGGCGGCGGCTGTGGAGGCTGTGGCGGCTGGAGAGGAAGAGGAACATCAAGGGGCATCTTGGTACAGCAGCTAGGCATCTTATACATCATAAATCTCAGCCATACTCTATAGTAAAACACATCTTTAAACTTTACTTTTTGTTCAAGAACCCTAACTTTGTTGAATCGGTCTTTTGCTTTGGATTGTTTTGCAAGTAATTGATAGTTTGACTTGTGATTGCTTGTGTTTGAATCTTGAATGAATTTGATCATGTTTAAGTTGATGTCTGTGATGTTTTTCTTAAGTATACATGGCTGTCCAAAATCTATGAGTAGCTAAACTTGCTTGTTCTGCCTAGGATAGATGATTGTTGAGTAGTTTAGACTTGTATAATGGATTGTTAATGTTCAAGACTTGAATTATTGATGTAAAGTTTAACTAAACCATAAATTAGATTGTGTGTGATGGCTGTGTTTTATGTTTTATTACTTATAATCCTCTTGCATTAATTAATTGAATTAGTTTTGATTAATTGATTGCTTGTTAGACTCTTGACTTGGTGTTTAGGGTTTATTTGCGGGGTGTACAACCGTAGGGATAAGTGGGTAATATAAATCATCTAAAATAAGTTAAAATACACCTTCTTTGAGACCGAGAGGTGATAAGAAGTAATATTGTCTCATTGCTTTTACTTGTTAGAATTAAGACCGCGCGAGAGCGGGTTTTTGTCTTGTCGAGTTTGAGTGTTTATGTGCAGTGTTTATGTGCAATTAGTTGGTTTAATTTGGGTTAAGTTAAATTGTTCATCTATCCTTGGTGACATAGTATTTGTCTCCATTAGGATAGTGTGTCGGTGAGACCGAGAGGTGAGTCGACAATTGAACACGTTAATAATTGTTTTTCCGGTTTATTCTTTAAAATCAACTAAGATAAGTTAGAGATTGTTAGAGAGACTGAGAGGTAATTTGACTTTCTTAAACAAGTTTTAGTTGTGTCATCTTTTATAACCGGTGTCATGAATATTTTCAATCCGTTGTCTTGTTATTTCTATCAACATGATTCGTTCCTAGGTAGACGTCTTTATATATTGAATTTAAACCAAAGTTTTCAAAGTTTTGTCAAAAGTTTTCATTTAATTAAGTTAAGTAGTTAAATTAAATTCTAAAATAAATCAATTAAATATTTTGGTGAGTCTTGGTTAGAGTTTAGTAATTATAAACGTTTTCACATGTCTTCGAGTTCGATATCCGGACTTTCCTCATCTGTGCTCTACGCGACCGGTACACTTGCCGTTTGTGTGAACTAGGATAGATTGTTTGGTTTTTAAAGCTTAGTTGCGACTTGTGTTTTATTTATATATATATTTTCGCACATCACGGAATATTAAAACTTTCGTAAAACATCACATGTAACTTCTTAAACATGTCTTAGCAAACTTTCTTATTTTTTTTCAAATTAAACATAATAAACATAAAAAAACATCTTGAGTCTTCGGATGCCAGTCTCTTATTCATCTGCCATGTGCCCTGCTCAAGCCAGTTGTCTCGTTCTACGCACCTGCGTGCATACCAAAGGTCAGCTACGCTAAGTGAGTTCTAGTTAATCAAGTAACATACAATACTTTCACATGCTTACATGCATACGTATCAGAAGATACATATCCATACTTAACCAGTTACCTTTCTATCATACATACTATAACTTACCTCAGTCCACCGAGAGTATGTTCATAGTCCGCCGTCTATACCTATATTCAAGGTCGTGAACACGTAAAAGGTCCGCAGTCCTTACCTATGTTCACCATTCATGGTACGTGCAAGGTCCGCAGTCCTTCCCTATACCTTCCTACATAAACAACATGTACAAGGTCCGCAGTCCTTCCCTATGTTGCAACCTAATTCATAGCACGTATGAGGTCCGCATTCCTCCCCTATACTACCACAATACAATTACAACACGTATAAGGTCCGCAGTCCTTTCCTATGTTGGTTCCTATCTGAAGTACGTATAAGGCCCACAGTCCTTATCTACGCTTTCATTTATCATCTATAACCCGTATAAGGCCCACAGTCCTTAACTACGCCATCACATGCCACGTCTATGTCCAACAGAAGTTAGAGGGATTTGCCATCCTAACTTACTATGTCAGACGTAGAACTCACATACTATTCATGCATCTGCTTACACACACTTCACATATACAATAATTACATTATAGCATACGAACACTCTAGGCGTTCTTCACATCATTTATTTAACAATCATACTCCTTGACGATACGTACAATATCAGAAGATCGTTCACGTATCGACAGGCATTCGTTCATTACATTCATACCTTCTATCACATATACCGTATATAGCATACACCTGCCACTTAAGTTAAGTGTATTAATCATTCATATTGAGTATGCACATAACCCCAAAAACATAACAAGGAAAATGGGGCTAGAAACTCACATGTCTCCGGTTTCGTTCTGATTTAATAGTGATTCCTTTCTTCAATTGAGCACGGCTAACTGTACATCAATTACACGTATCAATTTCCTAATCCTATACTCTTTAGGTTGCACCAGAAATGGTTAAGTCTGGTCTATTCTAATAGCATTATATTTGAATATCTTGTATTCGAATGGTATTAAAATATTCTAATGATCACATTGTAATCTAATGATCACATTATATTCTAATGATCACATTTTAATCTAATGATCACATTGTAATCTAATTATCATATTGTATTCTAATGAGTCAATTATAATTGAATGGTTCATTGTAATTGAATGATCCATTGTAATTGAATGAGTCATTGTAATTGAATGATCCATTGTATTTAATGAGTCATTATAATTGAATGAGTCATTGTAATCGAATGATCCATTGTAATTGAATGAGTCATGGTAATTGAATGAGTCATTTTAATTGAAATGATCCAGTGTAATTGAATGAGTCATTGTAATTGAATGATCCATTGTATTCGAATTTAAGATTGTAATCAAGTCTATCATTGTAATCGAGTAAGAGCATTGTAATCGAATCCTTGCATTGTAATCGAATTCCAACAGTGTAATCGAATATAAGTTTGTATTCGAACGAGCTGAATCTGTTTGGCCTTTTTATCACTCTTATCATTACATTTCATGACCTTAACACCCTATTATGGTTCGGTATTAACCCATAAATGTTTCCCTAACCGTTTTCGGCCAAAATTTGACCTGTGCAACCATAAAGCTTGGACCTTTATGGTTTAAAACGTCCAAAGGCTAGATCTAGGGTTTCTTTATGAGTCATATATATTCGTGAGTTCGTTAAATCCATTTTTAACATCAAGTTTGAAACTTTATGGTTTATCTAGACCCGATCTACTCTAGGTTTAAGTTTCATGACCATCCGTTCATAAAAACGTAATCTTTAAGATAAAGAACATACCTTTAACCGTTGGTTATGTAATGGTTAGCTTCGATTATGAACAAAGATCTTGTATCTTGCTTGTATATCAAATATCTAACAATATATAGCTTGGTTTGGGTCTTGGATTCCTTCTTCTAGCTCACGATCGCATAAGGAAAGTTATGTGTGTGTTTTAGAGTGTGTAGGAAGGCTATGGTGTAGAGATGGATAAGAATGGAAAGGATTAGGGTTTAAGGGGTATTTATACTCCCTTAAGCCCATGGACCTAAGGCTCATATTTCCTTTTTGGTCCATAATTAATTTCACCTAATAGCCTACTTATCTTTCCATCTCTATTATTTTATTTCTTTATTATTTCTCTATTAATTCGAGTAACTATTACGCCATATATAAATAATATTTTAAAATTTATTCTTTGAAATTTCGTGATGTTACAGGTATCCTTCACAACTTGATATTTTATAACTTGCAGGCTTATTCTTTCTTACACGAGAAACACTCGCGGATTTTGGGCAAATGCCTAAAATAATTAAAAAGATGTATTAACAAGCTAAATCTCGAAACCCAACCCGAGAACACATCCAATTACAAACTCCACTTGCAGCAAACTTTGGTTTTACGCACCTAGATGTGTTTTTCTTTGAGCCCCCCCCCCCCCCCCCGCGCACTAAATCATATAACGAAACTTCACAAAACGACGATTGTCTGTACTTTTTGTAATCCCTAAAGTAATTAGAATATTTTATTGAAAGATCTATGTGAAGGAATAATATTTTAGCCTTAGCTATCTAATCATTGACTAAAAACCGAATTAACTGAAACCCATTCTATATTTACACCCGATTCCAGACGACTTGCAGGAGGGCAACAAAAGCACATAAATAGGGAGATCTAGAAAGTCACGCGGTTTCAAAGGACAAAATCGAGTGATTTAAGAGGCGCCTAGTTTCTTGTTGGTTTAAATATTTTAATATGATTCCATTTAGAAAGAAAAGGAAATAACCGAAACCGATTGTTTTCTCAAAAACGTTTAACCAAAAAATTCGGGTACAACGGTTCTGGTTAATTGATCATCGGGTTAATGGGCCCCAATTCATCCTACACACTAACTTCAATACCATCGGCTAACTTAATTCGAAAGTTTGGTTTTCGGATCAGCTTACTTAAGTCATCTTCGTCGCGATTTTCCAAATTTGGCGTTCGCTTGTTTTAATGACTTGTATATATTATAACCTGCAAGCTTATTCTTTCTTACAGGAGAAACAGTCGCACATTATGGGCAAATGCATAAAATAATTAAAAAGATATATTAACAAGCTAAATCCCGAAACCCGACCCGAGAACGCATCCAATTAGAAACTCCACTTACTTGTATCTTACTTTAGTTTTACGCAGCCAGTTGCGTTTTTCTTTGAGCCTCCCCTTTAATTATATAACGAAACTTCGCAGCACCTCGATTTTTTGTAGTTTTTGTAACCACTTACTAATTAGAATATTTTATTGAAAGAATTATATTTAAATGAATAATGTTTTAGCCTTAGTTATCTAATCATTTACGGAAAACCGAATTAACTTAAACCCATTCTAGATTTACAACCGACATGCAGGAGAGCAACAAAACCACGTAAATAGTGCGATCTAGAAGGTCACGCGGTTTCAAAAGACAAAATCGAGTGGTTTAAGAGGCGCCTAGTTTCTTATTGGTTTAAACATTTTAATATTGTTCCATTTAGAAAAAAAAGGGAATAACCGAAACCAATTGTTTTGTCAAAAACTTTTAACCAAAAAATTCGGGTATAACGGTTCTGGGTATTCGATCATCGGGTTAATGGGCCCCCAATTCATTTTACACACTAACTTCAATACCATCGGCTAACTTAATTCGAAAGTTTGGTTTTCAGATCCGCTTACTTGAGTCGTCGTCGTCGTTGCGATTTTCCAAATTTGGCGTCCGCTTGTTTTTATGACTTCTATAAGATTCCGGGTGATTCTCAACATAAACAATCTTCTTTCCTCTTTTATCATTTAAACAGATTGAAAGAACATTACAAATGAAACTTGATTTTATTAGAGACGAAAAACAAAACCGAACCAAAAAACTAATTTTTAAAATTTAAACTTACTTGAACTATCAGTTTGGGATCTTTCGGAACTTGATATATTATAACCTGCAGGCTTATTCTTTCTTACAGGAGAAACAGTCGCACATTCTGGGCAAATGCATAAAATATTTAAAAAGATATATTAACAAGCTAAATCCCAAAACCCGACCCGAGAACGCATCCAGTTAGAAACTCCACTATCTGACTTCAGGTTTACGAAGTCTGATGTGTTTTTCTTTGGCCTGCCCCTTTAATGAATAATGATATAACGAAACTTCGTAGCACCTCGATTCTCTGTAGTGTATGTAACCCCTTGGAAATTACTATATTTTATTGAAAGAAAAATATTTAAATGAATAATGTTTTAGCCTTAGTAATCTAATCATTTACTGGAAACCGAATTAACTGAAACCCATTCTAGTTTTACAACCGACATGCAGGAGAGCAACAATACCACGTAAATAGGCCCCGATTCATCTTATCCACTAACTTCAATACCATCGGCTAACTTAATTTGAAAGTTTGGTTTTCGGATCAGCTTACTTGAGTCATCGTCGTAGCAATTTTTCAAGTTTGGCGTTCGCTTATTTTTATGACTTCTATAAGCTTTCGGGTGATTCTCAACATAAACAATCTTCTTTCCTCTTTCGTCATCTAAACAGATTGAAAGAACATTACAAATGAAATTTGATTTTATTAGAAACTAAAAACAAAACCAAAACAAAAAAAACAATTTTTAAAATTTCAACTTACTTGAGCTATCAAGTTTAGGATCCTTCAGAACTTGATATTTTATGACCTGCAGGCTTATTCTTCCTTACAGGAGACACACTCGTAGATTTTGGGCAAATGCCTAAAATAATTAAAAAGATATATTAACAAGCTAAATCCCGAAAACCTGACCCGAGAACGCATCTAATTAGAAACTCCACTTACTTGTATCTGACTTTAGTTTTATGCAGCCAGATGCTTTTTTCTTTGAGCCTACCCCTTTAATGATATAACGATACTTCGTAGCACCTCGATTTTCTGTAGTTTTTGTAACCCCTTAGTAATTAGAATATTTTATTGAAAGAATATATTTAAATGAATAATGTTTTAGCCTTAGTTATCTAACATTTATTGAAAACCGAATTAACTAAAACCCTTTCTAGATTTACAACCGACATGCGGGAGAGCAACGAAACCACGTAAATAGTGCGATCTAGAAGGTCACGCGGTTTCAAAAGACAAAACTGAGTGATTTAAGAGGCGTCTAGTTTCTTATAAATCATTTTTACGTCAGTGTTTTGGCTTATCCGGAGGCCAGTGTTTAATGATTCGTACTTATCAATTGCCAAATTAGTCGGAGATATTGAGTCAAGCTCTTTCCTTTGGGTTAAAAACCGCTCAATTAAATGAGAGAAATGAAGCGCCTTCAACTTTTAAAATTTACTTTTGTAATTCATTGTTATTTTTTCCTTTATTTTGGGCTGCTTGTACTTTTGCTAGCTTCGTGCTAGTGTTTTTTTTTAAATAACCTCTGTGTTTTTATAATAACAAATCTTATATAATTCTAATACTACACCTCCTGATATAATTTATTTAATCTTTTGGCATCACTAGATCTTCAAAATATAGGAAAGGACATTGGAAATAGTTCATTTTTTTAGAATAACTTATTAAAACCGATAAACTAGCAAAAAGCTAGAAAAGAGAAATTACACCAATCTTTCAAATTTAAAGCTTTAATCGAGGACCTATTTTTGATCCAAAGATAACTCGACGACTTGATATCTTCTTTTACCTTTGAAACCGCAACTAATTTATTTTCAAAGATAGCCTCGTTTCTCAATTTCCAAATACCTCCAACACTTGTCATTATGATTTCGTGCAAAATGTTTTTGCTCTTGTTGCTTATTAGGACAATTTTATGAATTTCTAGTTCGCGAATTGTAAAAGCATATAAAGGGAGGATATTGCACCACAAATTTATAAAACACCAAACATGGGCATTGGAAACTTGGACATCTGATATAGCTAAAGTTGTGATAATTAATCATGACCATTAAAAAAAACATGCAAATTATCTTTTCAAGAAAGGAATGATATTATATCAATTTGATATATTTTTCTTGCTTAATTGTTTAATTATTCTCAGAACTTTCTATTGTTATTTCTAGTATTTATTAAAAGGATCATAATAAACCAACCACATTTATATGCCAAAATAAATGATGGACATGGGCAGCTGTTCATGATGGACATGGAAACGTGATCACAACCGTCACGCTTAATCAGTTCGGTTCCCATTTCTTCTCCATTCTCTCAACATGTCACGCGCACGCCCCCAATGTTTCTCTCATGTAGTGTTAGGGCTGTAACCGGATAAGAATTTGTCTGTGTTCGTCCATTAAGCTTTTGTAGAACAAACAGACGGTTCCTAAAAACTCTACCTAACGAAAATTTATGCATCTGTTCGTGCATTAATGAATTGAGTTTGTCTATGTCAATGAACAAATGAACACACAGACACTAATGGAAACACGAACGTTAATAAACATTTATTGACAAACATACATAAACGTCTGTAATCAACAAACAGCATAAACGATTACATACTAATTGAAAAAAAATAATCATAAATCCACAAGGTTCACCCATAAATCTGGAACTACATCACATGATTTCTAAAAAAGCATAACACTTAAAATAGTAACAAAAAACATAGTGATATTAAAATAATGTCTTGGAGTTTATGGGTATGTTTGGCAAAGAGCTTTTAGAAGCTTTTAGGAGCTTCAAGCTTTAAGCTTTTAAAAAAAAACTCATATTTAATAAAAAGCTTTGTTTGGTTGAAGTACCTTCAAGCTTTTAGATTGGTAGAAAAAGCTCCATGTTTGAACGCTAGTATTGATAGGTTTGAGAAAAAGCTAGCTACAAGCTTTTACATTTTAATTTACAAGTTTGGTACTTGAACTTATATCAACTTATGTTAATTTATATAAAAGTTACACAATCAACCCCTATTCAAAACTAACTACCCCCCACGACTTTTTTAGGAGCCATAACTTTTTTATACGTTAATTATGTTTTAAACAAATTACATCATAAAAACGGGCATTTTATTCTCTTTAATTTGAGTATGATATTGTTATACTTCTTTACCTTTAAAAAATGAGCATGTACGTGATTATCGGTTAGGATCGGTAAAAAGTCGAGTCAGGCGAGCACGAGTCATGTGTAAGACCAAATTAGGAGTCGAGTAAGATGAACTTAAGTCATGTGTAAGACCAAATTAAGGTCAGAACGAGTCGATACAAAAATGATTAAATTAGTGCGATTCGTGTTGGTACGCTTTTGAGTCAAAATGGATTAGGTCAGAACATGTTTCAAATTAGAACAGTGCATGTTCATAAAGGGATTCATATCAAAATATGTTGGTTTAAAAAATTATCTATGAAATTACTGTATATTTCAGCTTTGTTCCTTGATTTTCGACATCATTTACAAGCTTACTGCTTTTCCATGAATCACACGTCTACATTCAGGTTATGTATGCACCGTCATTAGGTGAATCATGTACCGACACTGATTATGCGGTTGATGTTCGGTTGTGCGCCCATTCCGCCGCATCACGCGGGCACCCAACTAGTTTTATTAAAAGCTTCTGCTACTCTGCCAAACACTTTAAAAAGCTACAGCTAACAGCTACTAGCTTCCAGCTTCCAGCCTTCAGCTTCCAGCCTTCAGCTATCAGCTAGTTTTGCCAAACATACCCTATATCCATAAATCTTCTACTGTTTCACTGAAAACAAACTTCAAATTATTTGTTCTTTATGGATTTGTTAACATACAATATTATTTTCATCATTTTCCTACAATTATCTATACTATATACTACCTCTGTCCCATTTTAAATGTCATGGGACCTAAAACATACAAATTAAGAAATGTTTGATCATTTTATTTTATAAGCTATAAAATGACAATAATGTCCTTTAAGTTATTATGACTAAAAACCATTTTTCTTCCTTGACAATCTAGTATATGTAATAGTAAAGGCACAATTGAAAATTAAATTTATATGTATAGAAATAACATTTGAATTGTGACAACAAAAAATGGAAAAATGGACATTTAAAAAGGGACGGAGGGAGTATACTATAGCAATGAAGGGCAAATTAAGATGGTGATTTTAAGCACTTTACAAAGTTTCAAGCATATTATACAAGTTCAAAAAAGGACAAAATAGTCTTTCTACCATAAAAACTCACAGTGTATTCCATATTTTTCCAAAATTTACAGCATTTACCTCTTAACTTTTATAAAATTAATGGATAGTTACAACTTTGATACTTCGTCTTTTATGCATATATTTTTTATATTTTCATTTTTAACCCAAATACCCCCGCGATTTTAAAACGTTCATAACTTTTTCGTACGTTAATATTTTTTTAAATAAGTTGCACCAAAAAACGAGCATTTAATTCTTTTTAATTTGAGTATGATATTGTCATATTTTTTTCCAGTTAAAAATAACATTTTACGTATATGTGTTTGTGGTTCGGTTTTGATGGTTTTAAATTAAACCGTGAGCCAAGTTGTTAGCAACGCTTTTGTCGCCGAAAATAAAAACCGGACCGTTGAAAATTTAACTCAACAAAACCAAACCATTAGCAATGCTTAGGTTCCGGTTTCGTTTGTACTTCGATACTAAATTGAGTATAAAATAAGAATTATTAATCTAGATATACCAATAAACGATTTCACGATTACAAACGGAAAAGTGAACACCCATAAATCTATTACGTGATTAATTATCAAGATATTTCCCGCTACATCTCCCGGGCATTCGTCTAGTCAAAGTATAAAAGTATTACACATTAAAAAGAAAATGAAAATTAGTTGAAAACAAATAGTATTACCTTGTTTTCTTTAAACCCGTAGTAATGGCAATATCAATAGCATTACTGGACGGACGAACATTACTGGACGTAATCATATGGAAATTACCGAAAGTTTATGAACACTAGTGAGTGAATGCGGCATCTGTCTGTGTTCGTCTGTTAGGTTTACAGAACGATGTTTTTATACTAACAAACATAAACGAACATCCCACCAAACGAACGATTAGACGTTTGAATCGCTTACAACCATGGCAATTTCACTAAACTTACAAAACAGATAAAATGTAAGTATATTTAGCCTAACGTAAGTTACTTTTGTTTACAAGAACCAAACAACAATTACTCTAGCGGTAGTTCCATGACTATATTATGAAAGATTGTAGATTGAAGTCCCGCATATAAGGCATTGTGTTATGGGTTGAGCGAGAGGGTTTTTCAAACTGCGAGTTTCCTCCTGTAGCCTTTTATAGATTCTATTAAAATGTTACATCTGATTCAGTCAACATTGTGTATTTGGTTCAACAGAATAATAAATTTGAATCAGTTGGCAAACTTCTTACCCATTAAGTTTCAAAATAATGTTAAAAGAAAATTTTACTCGTTTTTTTCTTCACTTATATCTATTAAACTCTACATGTAGAAAAGAGTATTCGTATCATAAATACAACCAAGATGATTTGTCTCAAATATATAAAAATCACCATATTTATTACATCATCCCACTTACCGCCAACCGACCCCACCTGTCTGTCTGTCTCTGACACCCTTTTCACTTCTTCTTCTTATTCTTCTTCTTCTTCTCCTTAAAACCAAAATCATATCTTCGATCATAATCAGTTCCACCGACAAGACAAATGGACTCATCGGACGATGAAGTTGAGGAGTATTTATTCAAAGTGGTAATAATAGGAGACTCAGCCGTTGGCAAGTCAAACCTGTTATCTAGGTACGCTAAGAACGAGTTTAATATGCACTCTAAGTCCACTATTGGAGTTGAGTTCCAGACTCAGACCATGGAGATTGATGGCAAGGAGGTTAAGGCTCAGATTTGGGATACCGCCGGCCAAGAACGCTTTCGTGCGGTCACTTCTGCTTATTACCGTGGCGCCGTTGGTGCGCTTGTGGTTTATGATATTTCCAGGCAGACGACTTTCGATAGCGTGTTGAGGTGGCTCGAAGAGCTTGAAAGTGAGTTTATGTTCGTTTATTTATGTTCGTTTTAAGATAGATTTATTAGTTATTAGTATTTAGTAACACTAATTGTTATATATAGTCATTATGCATAGTGCTATTACCTCAATTAATTTTTGGAACCAAGCGTTGGGTGATTGGCTAACTACCGAATAAATGAATTACAACACGCTTGTTTTCTTTGTTTATGTTCATTTATTTACGTTCGTTTGAACACGATCATGATCATCGTCTTAACAAACAAGCATGAGCAAGAAAGTTCGTACATTTAAGTGTCCATGTTAGTTCGTTTGTTTTGTTTAAGTTAAATGAAAAAAAAAAATTAACTTATTTGTGTTCCTTCGGTACGTTTACAGGCCTAGCTAGCCAAACCGGTCGTGTTGGTTGGACAACTAGAAATGGCGAAATGCTAAAACCATTCGATCTTGACATTTCGAACAATTTTTTTTCTTATAAAATGTGGGTTTTTATTAAATATTTTGAAATGATAAAGAAAACAAGTTGATATAATTCAAATACACATATGTGTATAGTACTATAAAGTCTCAAATTATAATATGATATGGTTATGACTTGATGGTGTTTGCAGCTCATTCGGACACAACGGTGGCAAGAATGTTGGTAGGAAACAAATGTGATTTGGACAACATTAGAGCTGTAAGTGTGGAAGATGGCAAGAAGCTAGCAGAGGAACACGAATTGTTCTTTCTGGAAACGTCTGCACTTGATTCCACCAACGTTAAACCAGCGTTTGAGATGGTGATTCGAGAGATCTACAACAATATTGTTGGTCGTAAAATACTGAATTCTGACTCGTATAAAGCTGAATTGTCGGTCAACAGGGTAACACTTTCAAACGAGTGCTCTGATGAATCGAAGCAAAATCAAACCAGATATTCGTGCTGTTCTTGAAGTCACTCAAAACAGAATTGACTTTTTCGACTCGTATTTTTCTATTAGACTAAATGTTATTCCATATTTTCAGTAATTAATTTTTTTAGAACTTCATTGGTTTTCTCTATTGTGTTGATTTAACCATCTAAAATAGCACTTTCATGTAGGGTGAGAAGAAACCAATTAACCTAATCAAAAGCGTACTTTTTTTAACGGCCTTCAAAATCGTATTAACGACGAAACCGAATCTAAATAACCGACCAAAACTAATACTCAACAAATGGTTTTGTTTTTTTGAACCTGTTATAATGTTTTTTAATGGATTTATGGTATTATTTGAGGTCTAAACAGTCTCAAATTCACTAGTTAATACATAACAAAAGCTTTAAACCAACAGTTTAAGCCTAAATTCATTCTTTTGAGTCATGTTTTTTGGGTCCAAATATTTCAAACCCATATATAAAACTACTAATCAACTCATAACTAATCATTTTCCTAAAATCAAAAAAACCTAACCGATCAATTTTTAAAATCGAAAAACCGAAATTTTGGTTTCAGTTTGTTTGAACCTAAAACCAACCCATAGACACCCGTAAGGTGTCGTGTCGTGTCATACATCAGGAAAAAAAAATCTATAGTCATTTGTCGATACAACTATCCATACATATAACAAAAAAGTAAAGAACACGTAATCATACAAACTCGATAATGTTTTCAAAAATCTCGAAAACTCATTTTCGGGTCTTGTTGTTTCCTACCACCCCGTCCACGCCCTCTACCTCTCCCCCTCCCTCGCCCTCTTCCTCTCCCCCCACCCCGTCTAAAAAACGACTTTCCGTGCTTCATTTCAACAAGTGAATGTAACAACTCATCACAAAGAATACACCCAACATGCAATGTAGCTCCATCTTTCAACGGTGTTGTTTTCTTATTAAAGTCCACCTCTATTATAGTGGACTCGCACTCCGGACATCTTTCCTTAGTTGTACTAATCCTATGCGCCCCTTCCGGTAACAAAACAAGACAATTACACATGTTGCAATAAAGCCTCCATTTTGGAGCACTGACCGGGTCAAGCACAAGCGTCCCATCACATTCCGGGCAGGCACACACCCCTTTTGATATTAATGAGTGACGACAAGTAGGATGCGGGCAGAGGAAACAAGGCATGCCGACACCTTTACCTAACTTGACCGAACCACCCCCGGTTTTCGGGGCACCAAATAGCGTGTCGATACCTTCAAACGGAGGGTTGTTGTAACAATAAGGGCAAAGTGGAAACGACTTCCCGTCAGGTCCCGCCATTGAAAACAATAAAAGCTCAAAGTTGTCTAGTGGACATGTGAGTTCTTTGTACAGCTGTCAAATGAAAACAAAGGGAAGTAATTAATAATTAAAGTAATTACTAATTTGTCTATTTGACCAGTTTCAATAGTTTATGAACATATAAACAATTTACCTTAATTGTGCCCTTTTGAGGGACATAATAAACTTCTTCACATGTATTACAATACAACCGTGCCGGAAGCATGGATATATACTTCATATATCTCAAACATTTTCCACATTTACTAAGTGATCGTCCCGTATCCGAAAGTGGGGAAAATTGGGCTTCAAACAAGGCATCCATATTTTCAATCTGCTTTACAAAGTAATTGAATTTCTGTTTGAACTGTTCAAGTACATGTTGCACAACAAGTGAATGATCCGCTTGACCTTTAGAAACCAGAGTGATTTGATGTTCTATGAAGCCACGAATGTCGGGTAAACAAAGATCCGGGTCTATAGACTGATAGCCTCTTATGAGACTAACACCCAAAACGGTTGGAACCAACCTTCTTCCTGCCTCTACCTGTTTAACACAAGATGAGAAAACATTAATTTGCCGGTCCCTTCGCTAGCTAGCAGGTTATTAGTGGACCCCGTGAAATTACCAGTGACGGGATATCAGAGTAAAGTAAAAAGTGAAAGTGTAGAGAGTTAACATATGTACCTTTACATAGTTGCGTTCACTTATGTTGTTGATGTGCACAGGAATAGATGCATCTGTTCCTATTCCATGTTTTTCCATCAAGGATATTAGCTCACTCTCAGACAGGTAATCTGGAGGCGCGGTTTTACCCTGGAAAGTTGCCAGACACGGTTACCAACTGGAAGGAAAGGTCAGGCTAAGTCTGGCAAACTGGGCGGGTCAGGCGGTTTTGAGCATAGTCACATGAAACGCGGTATGGTTCGGTACGTGGTACGGAAACTGGTACGCGGTTCGTGCATTTCAAAAATTCGGTACGAGAGGGGGTAGGTTCATTTGGAACGCCAATTCGGTACGTGGTACGGTGTACCATATAGTCGGGTACATCGTATCATATACAAAACTATATAAATAGATATTTTGTAATAATTTATGTAAGTTTATAAAATAAGTTAAGTAAAACTAAGCTTTATTTATGTTTTAACATATAAATAACATTTATCTTTAAAGTTAAGGGTAAATGTTAATAAAAACTCTATCTTCAAGGGTAAAAAGTGTAAACTCTAAATATAAAATGTGTACTAATTTCCACAGTTGATGGCCGCTTTTTTCTGCTTTGTCTTCTCCGGCAACTCTTATCCACGTTCTTCTCCGATTTGAGTTACAAAAGTGCTCGATTTGCCCATGTTATGGCCAGTTCGCGTTTTTTAACGGTCCGAAACACCGATTTTATTAACATAAAACGTGAATTTGATGAAAATTGTCCGATTCTTGTAACAAACAGGTACGGTTAATTTCACCGATCCAGATCGCGTTTCCGTAGCGATCGGTACGATTTTGTACCCGTTTCCGGTACGAACGATCTGGAACGTAGATCGCGGGTGATACCACGTTTCCTGTGACTATGGTTTTGAGTTATGGGTCAAAACAGGTTCCAAGCAAAATGAATTCGGGTCAATACGGGACCATCTTGAAAACGTATCAATTTGGTTTGGGTCAAAATGGGTTTGGCCAAATAGGAATCTGGTTAAAATGAGTCATTGTAAAAATAAGCATCCACCCTTACCCCACCAACGCCACCCCGATTTTAAAATGAGTCATTAAGAAAAACAGTACCCATCCACCCCACTGTGGCAAACTGGGCGCAACGGAGGTGGAGTGTCGCTGGAGGTGGTGATGGAGTGTGAGTATCAATGATGGAGTGCCGTGCCAGTGGTAGCAGTGACAAGTTGGTGAAGACAAACAATGGTCATGAGTGGTACTAATCCATTTGGACCTTTTTTTAAGTTAAGAAGTTTTATAATAGTTACCCATTTTGAACCGTTAACTAATTTAAGGTAACCCAATTTGACCCGTTGATTGATTTAAGGTCACCATTTTGACCCATTGACTAATTTAAGGTGACCAGATGAACCCATATACAATTGGTTTTGCCCAAAATTCCCAAATCAACCATTATTTGAGCAATGGGTCATGATTACCACCTATAGGTCAGACTGTGGTCGTAAAGGATTATATTTAGCACAGTCGAGTTGGGTTATGCTCATTCGGCAAGTCCATTAACATGAAAGGTAAAACTAAAATGTAGAAAAGTTAAAATTAGAAAACCGTACCTCGTATAACTCAACCTTTAAAATCTGTATTTTCTCCCCTTCTGTAAACTGAGGTAAATTTTTCTCGGTAACCGCCAACCATGGCATTATTGCTGTAAATCCTTTGACGATGACACGTTGTCCAACACACTGAAACAATTCTCCACCGACAGAAAACTCAATTTTCGTCCTATCAAAAATTACTGCCTGTTAATTAAACAATAAATTTATTACAGAATAACCTACTGTGACAGATCACTTACTTTACATATTTGCAGTCAGGAGAGAGAGTGCCAAGAAAATGCTGACAGACATACTGATAAAGCCTCCAAGCATCACCACCTAACATGTCTTCATTAGCCGAACGCATAGGAGTTATTGGTGGGTGGTCCCCTGCATCGGTTCCTGATTTAGGCTTATTGTAACCATTGCTGAGCAGTGTTTGAACATAACCGCCCCAAACTGGATTACTTGCCAAAGAGGCAAGAGTTCCTTTAAAGTCAAATGACGAAGGGTATGCTGTACTCTCTGTCCGTGGATAGCTGCAACATGAAAAGGGTAAAAATGTCAAATATTATAAATTGATTGGACGACATGGCAGATTTTTTGCTCAAACCATGTGGGAAATTGTTAGCATGATATGAAAGGAGTTAGGCCTGTATTGAACCCAACGTTCAGTGAACATTTCATGAATCGTTCGAAAGAGTGTTTGTTTATGTTCATTTATATAATAATTGAACGAACATCAACAAAAAAAATTGTTCATTAGTTAAACGAACAAACATGAACACATGCCTCATTCATTCATTCATTCATTCATATATGCTCGAGAACGTTCATTCAGTTTGTCTGTTCATTTACATTTAATTTATGTTGCTTAGATTACGCATGTTTAAGCTTGTTCATTAATACACTCATTTAATATTTTTTGACCAATCACAACCTAGTCAAGTTTTTATAAACTTTTAGACCCAACACATTGTTCTTCACGCTATTTTTAACTCAGTTATGTTCATGAACAGTTCCTTTATACCGATAACGACCAAACATAAACGAGCATGAACATGCTCATGTCCTTAACGAACAAACATGAACAACAAAACCCCATTCCTTTAACTGTTGTTGTTCAATCGTTTGTTTGTTTAGAGTTAAACGAGCGAACACGAACATGCTCTGTGTTCATTCGTTTCGTTTATGAGGCTAGGAGTACCTGATAAAACCTTGGGTATACAAACGCTCAGCCAATTGCATGGCCAAATGAGGACCAAACCCTAATGCGCTTGAAGCAACCTGGTTTGGGAAAAAGTAAACAAACAGTCACTATAATTTTGATATAAACACACATTAATAACGTAAGCAAGCATAAAAAGTGGTATGCAAAGGATAACATGAATCAATAATCTTAGGTAATAATAAGGTCTCCTGTTCCTGATAGGATTGTAAACGAACTGAACGAACAGGAATGGAGCATGTTCGTGTTCGTTCGTGTAACTTAACTAAACAAACAATCATACACAAACAATTAAATGAACAAGGCTTTTTTTTCATGTTCGCTTGTAAAGGAATGGACATGTTCGTGTTCATTTATATCCGCCCGTTAACAGTATAAACAAATAGTTCACGAATGAACATAACAGAACATAGATGAAAGAACATAACTGAGCTAAAATTAGTTAAAAGTAATGTGAAAAACATTGCGTTGGGCCTAAAAACGAGTGTTCACAAACATAAATGAATGAACGAGACACATGTTCCTAACCTTCAAAAGGTTGACTGTATTAAGACCAGAAGGGCGACCTTTGGTATCTTGTTTTTCAGAGACACCAGTAACTGTCACAACTGCATTTTCAGTTATTAGTTTCTGAAACATCTCTGCAACCTGTTGAATGTTATAAAGTCAACAGCAAAAACATAATGAAACTGAAATGAAGATTGAAGCAGTGAGAATCTTACATCATGATCAAACAACCTATTACGGTCCCATTCTAGCTTCAGTTCAAAACCGCTCTTCATTATGTAAGGAAACACAATCCAAAACTTTTCAGGCTTGAAAGTACTAATTTGAAGGTAACGTTGTACACAAAATCCAAGGGTTGGAGTTTGGCACGGGCCATATCTGAGAAAAGAAAACATCAAATATTATTGGATTTATATTAGTAAACAAATAGAACGAGCACGAACGGGCATGCTCATGTTCGTTTATTTAAAACTTCAACTTTAACAAAACAAACAAGTGAACAAGAACAATTAAACAAATGAAGTTTTCTTGTTCGTGTTCGTTATGAAAATGAACATGTTCAGGTTCGTTTATGTTCATTTGTTAATATTATAATGAATGGTTCACAAATGTAAATGAAGACAAACAAACATAAACAAACACAAACAAACATAACTCTACATAGATAAATAAATATAAACAAACATAACTGAAAAGACACCAGTTAAAAGTAAACATGAGCATCAATCTATTAGGCTTAAAAATTAATAATACTAGACTAAATTATAACGAGTTATATTTAATTTCAAAAAACTAGACAAAATTATAATGGCCCCAAAAGTTTTTAACAAACAGATGTAAATAATCGTAAACAAAAGAACATAAACGGACAAACTTAAACGAACGTTCACGAGCATAAATTAACAAACGAGAAATGTGTTCATGTTCGTTTGCTTATTAAATAAACAAACATAAACGAACTTTCCACCAAACTAAAAGGATGAGTTAGAGCACATACGAGATAACTCTAGAATCAAGATTTCCATATTTCCCTTGAAAATAAGTCGTTTGAAACCGTGTAAACGCGACTCCAACTTTCAAATCTATTTCTTGGCGTGCATCTACAGCCAACGCCTCATCTTTATTGGGCTGAACAAGATTCTTCATAGCTTGTGTAATATCTTTCTCGGTTACAGAAGAAAACCGTGCACGATGAATTCTTCTACCATCATTGGGTTTAAATCCCGTGCACTCAATAACTGGATTCAAGAAAAATGTGAATTGAGAAAATCAAAACACTTGAATAGAACTACTGAAGCCACATGTGCAGTTATAGCAAAAAGAATACCTTCAAAGCATATATTTTCTCCTTCGCGGTCACAGTCCAACCATAGTACCAAATCTTCACAGCCGCGTGCCTCTCGGTTTAAATGTTGGCGAATATGAGCCTTGTTATAGTTAAAATTAAGGTTTTGGAGAGGTGGTTAAATATAAACAGAAATAAAGTGGTTATATAGCTTAGGCCAGTAAACAAACCGAATGTTCAATGAACTGTTTGTGAACCATCGACAGCAAGTTCGTTTATATAATAAATGAACAAACATGAACACACGTCTTGTTCATTCATTTATGTTCGTGAGTATTCGTTCATTTAAGTTCACTCTTGTATATTCGTACGCACAATTATGTTCATTTATGTCCGGTTATGTTCAATTGTTTATTACACATATAAGAAAACCTCGTTCATTTAACTGTCCAAGTGTGATCTTAGTTTGGTTAAAGTTAAACGAACCAACATGAACATGCCTCGTTCATGTCCATTCGGTTTGTTTACAAGCCTATTCTCAGTTGATAAAGTAGATTTTTGTAGGTTCTAATATTAAAGATTTTCAAATTGCAAACAGATAATTGTACAACTGTATAATAACTGAAATTTACAACGAGATGGCACCTTTGGATTTGATTCTGATTTGACAACTGGAGCCTGAAAAAGACTAAGAGGATCTGTAGCTGCCCAGTCTTGATAAGTTGGTGGAAAATCTACACTAGATTTGCACAAAAAGAAATAATGACATTCAAATATGTAACAGATCAATTTTAATATCCGTGTATAACAAAACTTGTACAATTGACCACATATGATGGTTTATAGGAAAGTGAACCTGAAAACATGACCAATCACTGATGTCACTTTATATTGCACTCGATATCCTAGAAATGTGCCATCAAATTCATGAACCTCGGTACTGCCCCTTCGTGATGACATCTGTAAAACCAAGCAGTGTTGTATATTATAGTTAGAAAATAATAAATCAAAGATTCTAACTCTACTGATTGTATTGAAATTAGAAGTAGAAGAAAACTCTAGACTAGTGGCATATGAAATAAGCCAAAGGCATCAAGCATATATGTTGGTAAAAATAATATATATATATTATTAATTCTGAAATGAATGCCCTATGGTGACAATACATCAGTGAAAAATGAATGATTACATAGTATTGGACATTATTCAACATTATTCAACATTATTCAGCAGAGTATAATCACATAATAAGCAATTAAAAAAGTAGTGTGAATTTGAAAGCTAGGAAAATAATACCCGACCACCAGAGAGTGCTGTGGCGATTGAAAGAGCGATGCTAGGCTTCTCTGCAACCTATTTAATTGAAGCCAAATGTTAACAGTTAATAATAATAATAATACAAATTAATTTAAGAGAGAGTTGAAAACCCTAATAATAATAATAATAATAATAATAAGGTTTATCTCTCACCATGAGTACTTTACTCGCCATTGTTAACCAACCTGCTTCCCCAACTCTCAAATTCTCAAATCAATCAAATAAACCCTCTTCCGACCCGACCCGACCCGACCCGGCAGGCTCAGGTGCGGTTCAGCTCTTCCGAATCCGGACCGGGTCACTGGGTCATGAGATGAGAATATGGGTTGTTAGTAATCGGTCAACTCTTTGGTTCACCAAATCCGAATTAGTAAAACAATCTCTTACTTTAAAATGATGGTGAATGAAAAATTTATCCATTTATCCCTTCAAATATATTCCTAAGTCCTAACCCTCAAATTGTCACTCACGCGCTACCTTCGTGACCCAACACCACATCGTCGTACTCAATATTTATTGGTTCAAAAGTTGTCAAATATCTCCTTACACTAAGTATTGATTTTACGATAGGTTTTTTTTTTATTTTTTGATATGTCGGTTTTAAAGTTTTTAAACCATGATAAATAGTTTGATTTACAATTTTAAAAATAGGGGGCGTGCATGGGTTTGCTCGTTTTTGAGACTTAATCGTAACTGAAACCAGTATTTCTAGATGAAATCTTGATTAGCCTCTAGCTTAAAAGTCTTCGGCGCTTTATGGAGTTGGGAAAGAGGGGGTCATTTTTGCTAAATCATTAATTTGTGATAAGTAGCATATACTCTCTGCTTATTTGGTTGAGACCTTATGAACCGTTTCATTTAGTTTTGATTCGTATAATCCCATCTAGAGGTGCACAAATCGGGTTTTTTCTAATACACGGGTTCGGGTATGGAACCGGTTTCGGGTATGATCGGTATTGGAAAATCGGGTATTGAGAGAAACCGGGTAGGGTTCGGGTAGGGTATTGAGGAGAAAAACTCAACCCTATGTACCCGGGTAGGGTATAATCGGGTTCGGGTATTGGAACCGGGTACGACCGGGTATTAATACCCGGTTTTGAATTTGTAATTTTTTTATACATGTTTTAATTTGTTTAAAATTTAAATTTGCTTTGTAATTTATAAAAATAATTAAACGATATTACAAAAACCATAAATCCACTTAATTACAAATTATTTACTTAGTAATATGCATACAAAAACTTAAACATAAAAGTTGTGAAGTAAACATAAAAATATACTATAAAAACTCATGTATTATTTTGGGTATTAGAAAATTGATATCGGATATAACCGGGTATCGGGTATAGGGTATGACCGGGTCCGGGTATAAATCGGGTACGGGTATTGACTTCAAAATGCATACCCTATCCATACTCTACGGGTAGGGTCGGTTCCGGTTTCGGGTATAGAATACCCGGGTATAAAAAAAACTGGTTCCGGGTATTTTTTTCGGGTTCGGTTCCGGGTACGGGTTTTTTGTGCACCTCTAATCCCATCTACACGTCTTGTGTTTCACAAATCAAGTATGTATGTATATCTTTCAAATCGATGAGACATGGCTTCTCCAGTGATGTAGGGATGTATGAGAACATGTCATATTGTTAAACTGATTTGTCTTGTTTATTTTTCTAAACATCATCACTGCCTTTCATATTTCAAAAAGACATGGTTCATTTTGCAGTTTTGAATGGAATAAACATTAGTATATCTTATTTGACAAGGTTGTGGCAATATCCATCCTTTTCAAATCTTTGTGTGTACATGTTGCTCATTTGTTTCACAAGATTCAAAGGAACTGAAATTTAAATCCCACAACATTGCGTATTCAATTCAACAAGAGATGTAATTGGAATTTAATTGAATTCAAATTATAGAAGGTTGATAAAAATCGATGGAATAGCCCACACCACCCTATCACCACCCACCCCCACCCCACAGACACCGAGAAAAAGGAAAGAAGTTAAAACTTCTTTTTTCTTTACTTTTAACAAAAAAATTTTTTTTTGAAGTTTTTCTTTTGATGGGTGGGGGCATAATCATCACCACCACCACCATTATCATTTTTATTTTAGTAAATTTTATTATTTTTAAGGCAATGATATTTTGTCATATGTATTTCGTTTTTGCGTCTTATTTTTACTATCAAACATAATAAAGTAATGATTCTTTCGTTTAACATTAAAGTAAATAAATATTTCTTACACTGAACTTATAATGATTCCTAAGTTAAAAATAATCTTATATATCATTACAAAGATTACAAACTACAAAAATAAGTAAATCAATCTTTCTTAACAGGGGAAGTCTTCATCGGTATCAAATTGCATAGCATTAGCAACTTGGTCTTCATCATTTGTAGTTTACTTCAGTCTTAGCAAGTTTACTTGGCAAAACTTGGCTTCTAAGCATAAAGTTAATTTCAGCAACAACTTATGCTTTTACTTTCTCACAAAAGGGTTTGCAGCCCAACAAAAGGGCTTAAAGGGTGTTTGTCCCCAAATGATTGAGAGTACCCATGGCAAATAAGGTGCAAATTTAAAATGTACACTGAGAATGCACACGTGTGTATAAATGAGTTAGTTGTTATAAAGAAAGTAGAGACACTAAGATAGTGTTTGGTACACACGAATGACTAGTATGGAATCGACCATAGCGAAGGAATGAAAAGGGAGCATGTTTGATTGGTTAATGAAATAACCACCTCGTCGGCATCTCCACCATTACCATTTTTTTTATTTTAGTAGTTTTTTTATTTATTTTAAGACAATGATATTTTGTCATTTGTATTTCATTCTTCGTCTTTTCGTGCCTACCAAACAAACATAAACTAATGATTCTTTCAGTTCTCATAGTCTAACCAAATAGAACAATAAAATTGTAATTAATCATTTTGTTCCCTTATGTATTGCATTCTCTCGTCTATTTTATTATCCCGTACAAAACACACCCTTAGTTTAACATTAAAATCATGTTCATCATTAGCTTGTTATCGTCAGCAAATGTGGACCCTTCGGTGCTAATATTGACAAGTTGCCAATAGCAGCAACTTGCCAACATTTCATTATGTATCCACCTATCAACACCAAGTCCTTTAGTGGTATGTTAATGTTATGATCATAAACTCACTCCTTCAGCATTGAGAATTGCTATCAGTAACAACCTTTGTTTATCATCAGTAAATCCTTCAACCTTATAAATCACCTGTTAACAGTTAGCAACTTCATTTTGATTTTGCATCAATCAATTTTAGAAACCCTTCAGTGCAGTTGTACAACTTGTAACATTTTGATGTGTTACGGCAATCGCCTTTTGTATTCGAGGAACATGTGTTACCTCCCCAATGCTTTTCCCCTTAATTTGTGTATGCATTAAACAACAGCTTCTCTTTTAGATGATGTTTCACCAAACCAGAATACTGTCGTTTTGATATAAAGAACACAAACACACTCAGTTTTGCCTCGACACAAGCGATAACCCTTTAATAAGTTGATGTGGTGACGACAGTCAACACATTGGTTGGCACCGAAAACAACCAAAACGTTATAAAGCTTGATGCAAAAGGCAAGACATATACGGGCTTTACTTCCACCAACAATCAGAACTGGTACTTTGATTAAGATACGAGTTAACCATCTCATATAACTCCTTGCAAACATACACAACAAACCAACCAACTTTTAAATACTAGGTGCCCACGTCATCCTAAAAAACCACAATATAACAATGATATACATTATCTTCTTACTCGCAACACACCCTCCTTCACCTACCATTAACGATCATAAGGATACTCTGAGTCATTCTCACTCACTTTAAAGTGCTGCGGTTGTTGCCCCGAACAGTGCAGATCCCACATCTTGAAGTATGACCTTTCAAGATTCTTCACCTTTAAATTCACATCCACATCAACAAATATTTCACCATAAACAGGTAAACATATTCCACTATCAAGAACCAAAATAGATTACCCAGCGGGACGTGTCAAACAGAGGGCAACTAAGGCGGGTTAGTTTAAGTTTGTTGGTCAACTCTTGAAGCTTTGACCGGTTTAAAGCTAAATACACCGCCCTATCTTCATATTCCTTCATACTTCATATACAAAAAGGACAGGTTAATTAAAACGAAAACCTAAAAATCATAATTACAACTTCTATATTTTGTTAAGAAATTGGGCCACTAACCTGTTGACAATCATATCCTCACCGACTCCAGTGGCTAAGCAGAGTGAACCCGCAACTCGAGTTGCCATTTTCTCGAGGGGGAGAGTCACCATTGGCAGACCAGCCCAAAGGACATCAGTGCCCGTTGTATGTGCATTGCATAAAGGTCTACTCAAAACAGCATAATAAGTTAGCTAGTAGTGGGTGGCTCTGGCCCATATAAATCCGTTCTAAGTTGGCTAATTTCATAAGATTTTGACTTATTGTTCAATGTGTAGCCAAACAAACCCATTTAGCTGAAAAAAGGCTACCAAATCAAACCATTTATTGAAGAAAATGGGTCATGATTAGTTGAACAGGTCGACCGGCTAAGTGCTAACCTGTTTATGACCCATTTAAACCATTTTTAACGGCATGGTTAACATGTTTACTGCTTTATTGTGTTCGGGTTACACGATTTTAAGTGTGTGCAGGTTGGGGTTGATGTTTTTGACACTTGAAAATATAAATTGGCTGTGTTCGGGTTTAACAATTCAACCCGCCAACCCGACACGATTGACACCCGTCTCACGATTCCCATGTATATATTAAAAAATAAATAAACGACATACGTGTCAAGGCATAGATCTGCTAAAGAACTGCGTCTGATGTGTTCATTTTTCATAGCAACATCAGTGAAAATAATTTGGTCCGGCTGCACTCCCTGCGCGGCAGCATCTGCAGTAGCAAACATAAAATTATAACACAATTACAATTTCATACACATGCATATAATAGAATACGAAAATCAAAAATTAAAAAACGCATACAGGCACGAAGTCTCATTTCACCAGCAGCTGGGAATCTCAAAAGCCAAAGTGCACTATTTGGAACACGCTTTAAAATATTGCACCTGAAACATCAACTTAAGTGTTCAAAAACTACTACTAGTGACATGCAATTGTCAAACTTCAGTAATTCACAAACTGATATCATACCAAGTCATAAAGATTTCAGGATCCATCTTGTAAAGCTGATTAAAGCAACCAAATATAAACTTGTTCTCGGGCAATCCATAAGCTGACCGCTTTGGTTGACAGTTTGGATCTAGCACGTCAAGGTTTTTCTGAAACCAACCATAATAACATAATTAGTGAGTATTTTATAAAATGAAGAAATCTATATGAACATTTTGAATAATTTTGGTACTCAATTGGCTACCTGTTTGTAGTCGTTTACAAAGTAACAATGAGGAAGATGCACAAGCTTCTCAGAGTATATATGAGCAAACCTAGTTGGAGATACAAACTGCAACACAGGAATTATATTTCAGTTAAAAATAAGGTACACAAAATAATAATAATAATAATAATAATAACAATTATAACAACAATATAAAAAAATGTCTCTTACTTCATCTGTGACCAGATATTGTATGTAGCTAGCGCCAGTTGTACCCGGAAATCCCATATATGAGACCTGAATGGGAGCAGGCTGCAGAGCAAATATTTCATTTCTAGCTCCCTGAAATAACATTATGAAAAATGTAAGATAGATGAAAACTGGAAACTGATGACATGGCGGTTAGGTTAAAGCATACCTTGGTATAACCATTGAGGTTGATAAGTATTTGTATTTGATCTTCATTAATCAGTTTGGCAATCATATCAGAAGTCATTGCTGACACGTCCTTAAAGTGTTCTGCTTCAGACTGAATACGGAGCCTCCATTCACTCCCATCATTTGGACTCAAAGCATAGCAGAATACCTAAATTTCAAACATATTTTTATCTCAACCCAGAATTTAAATCTAAAATCATAAAAAAGTAAACCATAGAATAGTGAAGTAGTGAACCTCAACGTTTTCTCTATTATGCATGCCAAATACTGATCCCATCAAATGTGACAGTGGATGGTTTCCAAAATCACTGCTGACATATCTATACAAGCAGCAACACGTATTTCAGTAAGCCATCTCTTAATTTAGATCCAAAGGAACTAAATCCTATATAGATACATACCCAATTTTCAGCCGATTGTTACCCCCTGTAGTTTTTATTTTCAATGGAAGAGGATGGTTGAAAGCAGGAAGAGAAAAACGGCTTGCAATGACAGAACAGTGTGACGCATACTTGCGACTACAAAAAGAAAACAAATCAGAAACTTAGTCATTCATAATTCCAAGTTACAACTTACAACTAATGTAAACTACACACATACCTGATTTCAAGCGCAAGCATTGGATCAAGGGGATATGCAATTGCATGGAAAGGTTGGACACTTGGAATAACAGACATCTGGGTAGAAATAATGAGCTCATTAAGGGTTAGAAGTTAGAACTACGCTACAAGTGTACACAAAATGGTTACTGAAAATAAGTAATTTCAAGATGACACGGTTAAAACCTTGATCTGTCTTCGAAGTATGCTTTCCACTTCAATAAACATTCTTTTCCTGTCATCCCAGTCACATACACACTAGGAAAAAAGAAAACAAAAAGGACCAAGTCTCAGCTGTTATGTTGTGGTCTCCGATCCATCATGGGTCGGGTCCGGTTTAGACGAATAGACAGAATTAGGTGATTAAGCTGTTTGAGTTTTGGCCAAGCCCAAAAGCTCTAATCAGGCCCAGTTTAGTT
The DNA here is from genome assembly GCF_021521415.1 of Bidens hawaiensis. Classification (NCBI taxonomy): domain Eukaryota; kingdom Viridiplantae; phylum Streptophyta; class Magnoliopsida; order Asterales; family Asteraceae; genus Bidens; species Bidens hawaiensis. The sequence goes on from NW_027491042.1 coordinate 2,503,162, forward strand.
AAAGGGTTAAACCCTAATTGTCTAGTCTATATATTCTCTCCTGTACTTGTAAGTTTGTATCACTCAATAATAAGAAAACCCTAGTTATCGACAGTGGACGTAGGTCATACACCGTGACCGAACCACTTAAATCCTTGTGTCTCTTTCGTTTATTCTTTCGGTTTTACTATTGTATTCGTGTTTGTGTGTGACTCCGAACTTAACAATTGGCATCAGAGCCTGGTTCTCGATTATACACACAGTTCCGCCGCCGCTGCTCCGCTGCTACAGTTCCGCCGCCGCTGCTACAGTACCGCTGCTGCTGCTACAGTACCGCCGCCATAACAGTACCGCCGCCGCCGCTACAGTACCGCCGCCGCTGCTACAGTTCCGCCGCCGCTGATTAGGGTTCCGCAGCTGCTGGTTCGTTTTTTCTGATCAGTTTCCAGTCCTTTTATTCCTTGGGTAGTTTGGTTGTTTGCTGTAATCAAAACTCAGTTTGGATAATGGCTGAGGACGGGAAGATCAAGATTGAGAAGTTTGATGGTCAGGATTTTGGATGGTGGAAAATGCAAATTGAGGATTTGCTATGTCAGAAAGACTTAATGGAAGCACTAGAAGAGAGGAAACCGGAAAGTATGAAAGATGATGAGTGGAAAGTACTTGACAGAAAAGCCATAGCTGTTATTAGACTCTCACTAGCTAAGAATGTGGCATTCAATATTGTAAATGAAACTACCACGTATGGTCTTATGAAAGCCTTGTCAAATATGTATGAAAAGCCTTCTGCATCAAACAAGGTATTTCTGATTAGACAGCTAGTTAACACCAGAATGAAGGAAGGGGCATCTGTTACCTCTCATATTAATGACTTCAACACTATTATTTCTCGTTTGTCTTCTGTTGATATCAAGTTTGATGATGAAGTTCAAGCGTTACTCTTGTTATCCTCGTTACCCGAAAGTTGGTCAGGGACTGTTACTGCAGTTAGTAGTTCTTCTGGGAATACTAAGCTTACTTTTGAAGGAGTCCGGGATTTGATTTTAGGGGAGGACATAAGAAGAAGGAATTCTGGTGAGACATCTAGTTCTATATTGAGCACCGAAGGGAGAGGTAGGAGAAGAGAGAAAGGTAATGGCAGGGGTAGGTCAAAGTCTAGAAGAAGAAGTCAGTCAAAGCCCAGAAAAGACATTGAGTGTTGGAATTGCAAAGAAATGGGGCATTTCAGAAACCAATGCCCTAACCCCTCAATTTCAAAAGAAAAGAAAGAATCTAAGAAGGAAGTTAATCTGGCCACCGGTTCAGATGATTCAGAAGGTTCAGAAGAGACTCTTATCTGCTGTGTTGAAGAATCAACAGATTCATGGATTATGGATTCTGGTGCATCTTTTCATGCCACTTATAGCACGAAGAAGATGAAGAATCTCCGAACAGGTAATTTTGGTAAAGTTCGTTTGGCTAATAATCATGCTGTTGATATCACGGGGATGGGGGATATTGAACTAAAAACTTCATTGGGCACCTCATGGACTCTAAAGGATGTTCGGGTCGTTCCTAGCCTTAAAAGAAAGCTAATTTCTGTTGGGCAGTTAGATGACCAAGGATATGATGTTATGTTTGGTGGGGGTCAATGGAAAGTTGTGAAAGGGAATCTTGTGATCGCCAGAGGTAAAAAGAAGGGCACTTTATACATGGTTGAAATTCCAGCTGATGGGGTAAATGCAGTGACCAGTGGACCGAGTCAGTCTAGTTTGTGGCACCAACGACTCGGCCACATGAGTGAAAAAGGGATGAAAATGCTCGTTGCTAGAGGAAAAATTCCAGAACTGAAGAAGGTTGAATCTGAATTTTGTGAACCATGTGTTTTCGGTAAAAAGAAGAAAGTATCTTTTGTGAAGACCGGAAAACAACCGAAAGCTCAAAAATTGGAGCTTATTCACTCTGATGTCTATGGACCAACTTCAGTCTCTTCTTTGGGAGGATCGCACTATTATGTCACCTTCATTGATGATTCGACACGCAAGGTATGGGTTTACTTTCTTAAAAATAAATCTGATGTTTTTGATACTTTTAAGAAATGGAAAACTGCTGTTGAATTGGAAACTGATTTGAAGGTGAAATGCTTGAAGTCGGATAACGGTGGTGAATACGTTAGCAAAGAATTCCGTGATTATTGTGAAGAATACGGTATTCGGATGATCTTTACAGTCCCTGGCACTCCTCAACAAAATGGAGTGGCAGAACGAATGAACAGGACGTTAAATGAAAGGGCAAGAAGTATGAGACTTAATGCCGGGCTTCCAAAGACGTTCTGGGCAGATGCAGTTAACACTGCAGCTTATTTAATTAACCGGGGATTGTCAGTACCGCTGGGTTTCAAGACACCAGAAGAAGAGTGGAAAGGTAAAGCTGCAGATTATAAGCATTTGAAAGTCTTTGGGTGTAGCGCTTATGATCTAGTGAAAAATGACAAGCTTGATGCTAAAGCTAAAAAATATGTTTTCATTGGATATGGGTCAAACGAAATGGGCTACAGGCTTTGGGATTTAGAAAGCAGAAAAGTAGTCAGAAGCAAGCATGCAACTTTTAATGAGGCTGAGTTATACAAAGATAGAAACACTTCAAAATCAAGGGTTCAGAAAGAGCAGGTTGAATATGAAATTGATGCTCAGAAAAAGACAGTTGAGTCAGCTACCGAACCCGAGACAGAAACTGAAGAAACCACAGTTCCTGAATTTGAAGATGATATTGGTGGAAATGAAGAGTCAGAGGGAGTCTCTGACAGTGGGAGTTCAGAGTCTGAGGATGAACAGTCTCCACAAGAACCTGACCCGCCTCAGCACTGGGTTAGGAGGTCCACCAGAGTTTCTAAACAGCCGGTACGTTACAAACCTTCAGTTAATTATCTCCTTTTAACTGAAAATGGTGAGCCAGAGAGTTATTATGAAGCACTTAAGTTGAAAGATTCGCTCCAGTGGGAGCACGCTATGAAGGAGGAGATGAACTCTTTGAGTAAAAACCAGACATGGGTTTTAACCAAGTTTCCACCAGATAAAAGAGTTCTACAGAATAAATGGGTCTATAGAGTCAAGGAAGAACATGATGGGTCTAAACGATACAAAGCTCGTTTAGTGGTCAAGGGTTTCCAGCAAAAGAAGGGAATTGATTATAATGAAATATTCTCTCCAGTTGTGAAGATGACCACCATCAGATTGATCTTAAGTATTGTTGCTGCAGAAAATTTACATCTAGAGCAATTAGATGTTAAGACAGCATTTTTACATGGTGATCTTGACGAGATCTATATGGCACAACCTGAGGGATTTCAGGTTGCCGGGAAAGAAAAATGGGTCTGCAAATTGAAGAAAAGCTTGTATGGTCTGAAGCAGGCACCTAGGCAATGGTACCTAAAGTTTGATGATTTTATGGTGAGAACTGGGTACAAGAAATGCGAGGCCGACCATTGCTGCTACTTAAAGAAGTTTAAAGGCTCATATATCATTCTACTTCTTTATGTAGATGATATGTTAATTGCAGGATCTGATATGAAGGAGATTCGCAAGTTGAAAAAACAGTTGTCTGATGAATTTGAGATGAAAGATCTTGGTCCAGCCAAACAGATTTTGGGGATGAGTATATCCAGAAAGAAAGATGGCTCCATAACACTATCCCAAGAGAAATACATAGGGAAAGTGTTAGAAAGATTCAGGATGAATGATGAGAAGACTAAACCGAGAAACACACCTATGGGAAGTCATTTCAAACTTACCAAAGACCAGTCTCCCAGAACAGAGGAAGAAAGAACAGAGATGGCTAAAGTTCCGTATGCATCTGCTGTTGGCAGTCTCATGTACGCCATGGTTTGTACACGGCCAGACATTGCTCATGCTGTCGGGGTAGTTAGTCGTTTTATGTCGGATCCGGGAAAGGAACATTGGGAAGCGGTGAAATGGTTACTCAGATACTTAAAGGGTACTTCCAGTTTGGGGTTATGTTTTAAGGGGAAGGATACAATTCTCAGGGGTTATTCAGATGCTGATCTGGGTGGATGTAAGAAGACGTTTAAAAGCACTACTGGTTATGTTTTCACAGTTGGGGGAACAGCAGTATGTTGGATGTCCAGACTTCAGAAAAGTGTTGCTTTATCAACCACTGAGGCAGAATATATGGCAGCAGCCGAAGCAAGTAAAGAATTAGTATGGTTGAGAACTTTTCTTGAAGAGTTGGGAAAGAAACAGGCAGAGTTCTTATATTGTGACAATGAGAGTGCAGTGAAACTTGCGAAGAATCCAGTCTATCATTCGAAGACTAAGCACATCGGGAGGAGATATCACTTTGTCAGAGATTTGATCAGTGATGGTGTTTTCAGTTTGAAAAATATCTCAGGTGCTAAGAATCCAGCAGATATGTTCACCAAGCCGGTGATACTGGATAAGCTGAAGCTGTGCAGAGCTTCAGCAGGCCTTCAGGAATAATGTTGAGAAGGCGAAGGGTAACTAGGAGGTGCAAAACCAGATGGGTTTTATTTTACATGTACAAGGCAATGCAGGTGAAGACATTTTACGTCTCCAAATGGGAGCAGGTTGAAATGTTTGACGCATCCAAGTGGTGGTTTAGAGAAGATGTCTCGAAGCCCAAGTGGGAGATTGTTATGTTGTGGTCTCCGATCCATCATGGGTCGGGTCCGGTTTAGACGAATAGACAGAATTAGGAGATTAAGCTGTTTGAGTTTTGGCCAAGCCCAAAAGCTCTAATCAGGCCCAGTTTAGTTAAAGGGTTAAACCCTAATTGTCTAGTCTATATATTCTCTCCTGTACTTGTAAGTTTGTATCACTCAATAATAAGAAAACCCTAGTTATCGACAGTGGACGTAGGTCATACACCGTGACCGAACCACTTAAATCCTTGTGTCTCTTTCGTTTATTCTTTCGGTTTTACTATTGTATTCGTGTTTGTGTGTGACTCCGAACCTAACATCAGCAATGTCCAGTTGGCAAGTAGTATATGAACAAACACAGTCAAAACACCAAAGAAAAAGACTCGATGATCCGAAAAACTGTTAAAACCTAATACCTGTAACGTATGCAGCAGATTACAAGTTGCTTCGGGGAAGTCAGGGCGTATGGCCAATGCTTGCCTGTAGCTTTTAATAGCTGCTTCCACATGTCCGCTACAAAACACAAATTTTAATGTTAAAATTTGTTCCAAAATGACAAGAAACAAGTATGAACCTAAAAGTACCTGTCTTTATAAGCTGAAGCCAAGTTTGCATGAGCTTCAGCCATGTTTGGGCGTATAACAATAGCATGTGAGTAGTCTTGAATTGCTTCATTAACTCTTCCAATCTCCTTGTAAGTGTTTCCACGATTAACAAGACCATCAGCTGCCAGTGGATCGATCCTAAGAACCTCATTGTAGCAAGATATAGCATCCGCATAATTACCCTGTTTGTTATATCACATATTTGTAAGTTATTTAGACCATAAAAAAGAATCTTACGAATTTTAACCAAAACCCTGATGGAAAAATCTGTTACCTGTTGTTTGTAAATTATTGCAAGATTGTTAAAAGGGACAGACAATCCTGTGGTTACAGTTAAAGTTGCCTTGTAGCATTGTGCAGCAGCCGTCATCATATTCCTAAGAATCAGAAACTTCTCCTTAGAAACATTAACATATATATTATAATATCATATCATAAATCAGCATGTATGTTAAAACATACCATTCCATGTATATGTTTCCAAGATTAGTGAGAGCTTGAGGATGGCTAGGTTGCAAAGAAAGACATTGCTAAATTGCAAAAAGTTAAATACAGTCAGCTTTAAGTCAATAAACAGCTTCACAGTAGAATAATAATATTATATCAATGGAAAATGATAAAAATAAGTTAATAACAATATAACATACACGGTAGCAATGAATGGCTTCTTCAACTTTTCCAGCATCCTTAAGTGCATTTCCCTGTAAACATAATATATTAAGAAACATACATAGGCAAACAAAACCAAAATTAACAACTATAGACGAGAAACAAACTCACCAAATTATTATATGCTTCCAAAAATCCAGTATCACGGGCAATAGCCTGCCTATAATGGCTGATTGCCATCTCCAAGTTACCTTGCTCATAATATATGCTAGCTAAATTACCTGAAAGATACCAAAGTACAACAGAGAATGAATTTTTATTCATGTAGAACATAAAAAAAATAATGAGATAATTTATTACTCACCAAAAGCCATGGCATAATCTGGTTTAGACTGAAGAGCATGCTGATAACATACAATAGCTTCTGGAGCCATTCCCAAAGCCTAAAAATGCAAAATAAACCTACTTTATTAAAACTTCTCTTAACGTGTATATCTGCCAAAAAATGCTAGAAAAAATCAACAAAAGCTTCACCTTGTAAACATTTCCCAGGTTCAAATAGGCATCAGAAAAAGTCGGTTTAAGCTTGACCGCCTCCTTCAATGTGAGGCCCGCATCCATGAGTAAATTAGTCCAAAAAGTACACGATATACATTTGACATAATGATCAGCTTAAGAAGAACCATTAGAAGCAACAGAGCATTGAGCATATATACCTTGTAATACTGGAGTGCCCTATTAAGATCACCAGACTCCATGAAAAGGCCAGCAAGATTAGACCAAGCAATGGCAAAAGTTGGTTGAATTCGAAGTGCCTCCACATAGCAATTGTATGCCTGTTAAAAACAGTTAAAATATTACAAAAAAATGACATATTTCAGCCAGCCATATTAAACACAATTACAACATGCTGGTCAAATTTTCTTACTTGTTGAACTAATCCTTGAGCTTTCATCAAGTTCCCAAGGTTGCTATGAGCATCAACCTATAGAAACAGACAAAATAACTAATTTGTTAAGAAGAATTGAACAATAAATCAAAAATATAGATTGGTTTTAAAATTCTGACCAATCTAGGGTTCAATGAAAGAGCTTGACGACAGCATTGAGCAGCTTCAGTTAACCTTCCTTTCCGCATATAAGCACTTCCTAAGTTTGACCATGCATCCGCAAAATTGGGACGAAGCTGCGTTGATCATACTTGCAGAAATAAGCATTAAGCAAAAAAGAAAGCTAACATATTTTACCATAATATAATGCTTTAATATAAGGTTTTTTCCCTATCGCTGTGTTCCCAAGTTCATTTATTGATGGAAAAGAAATGAAATGGAAGGGAAGAAAAACACTGTTGTGTTCTAAAGGTTTTTTTAAAGAGAAAAAAGAAAGGAAATTGGAGAAAATTGTGGTTTCATTAAATGTAAGAAAAAACAGCAGATAGAAGGAAAATAAGGAGAAATAAAGACTAAGTTGTATGGAAATGTTTTCTTTCCAATTTGGAAATAAAATGGAAAGAAAGAAAGAAAAGGAAAAAGGAGAAAGAAAATTAAAAGAAAAATTTTCCTTTCCTTTCTTTTCTTTTCTCTTATTAAATTGAACTTGGGAACAGACCATATATGTTTGCAAAAACCATATCATTGTTTATACATACATAATCCGTTGAGAAAGGGAGCATCAAGCCGTCTGATCACAGATGAGGCCCATCTCTAAAACAATACTAACCTTGTGCGATTTACCATTTGTAAAATATATATTAAATATCCATCATTCTTATCTCTTTCAATTCAAAGTTATCTTATACTCTTATTTTAAAATTCTAACTTATCTTCTTCAAGTTTTTTACTTGGTAGTAAGTTCATTCAGTCCAGCTGTCTAAGCGTCTAGCCAACTTTTACTATAGTTTTCTAATCGGTTCAAGATTCAAGGCTTCAATCTTTCTAATCGTTGTGTTCTTCTGTATTTTATAGCCATCTGCTTATGTTATTATTTAACCATCAGTTTAATATACTATATTCAGATGCATTAGTTTTAATAGTTAATGTTTTGATCAGATGTTGAGTTGAGTGATGTTGAGGGAGATGAAACCGTGCCCGGTTATGATGATTATTGATTAGAGGCTATCATTCATGTTTTTTAAGAATGTATAAGTGAGTTCCAACTTCTAACTATGTTTTTATGTTTAAACTATGTATCAAGTATGTTATAATTAAGCTTTATATTTCCCTAACTTTTATTATCCTATGTTCTCCTCTCGCGAGGGTCAGTCCTTGGTTTTAAAATTAATGCCTGATGCACGAGGCGGTTACTGGTAGATCCCTTGGCCTATTAATTGTCATAATAACTAACATTTCCCTATACGGATATACTTTTTGAATTTATCATGTTATAACTTGTTTCAAAAGCTACTAAGTTCAGTACAAATATAGCTAGAATGTCAACATACCTCGATTGCAACTAAATAAAAACGGATGGCAACGTCAATATTCCCCTTTTCCTGTAAACATAATTAATGCATTTAACACTTTACACAACGCTCGAGGATGGATAAACAAAAGCTGCACCAAAAATTTCATAAACAAAGTTTTGAGTTTTCACCTTCCATGCATTTGCCATATTCCCATAACACTCTGCAAAATTTCTATCAATGCGAAGGGCTTCTTCATTCTTCGCAATGCACATATCAAAGTCATGTAGCTACAACAACAGTAAGCAAAACTTTTGTGAGAACCATGCGTTAAACTGCATAACTCACGTGTAACCAACCAACCAACCAACCTGATAATATATTGCCCCCAAAAGAAGAAGATTATCTGTCCGCGTAGGGTTTCTGTCATATACAGTGTTGCTATGATCTAATGCCTGTCTAAAGTCCCCAGATTTGTACTTGTGATGAGCCAGGGACATGAGCGTATCTTCATCAGCTGTAACATGTAAACATTATCGTCAGCTTCAAAGCCATATAGCACAAAAGAAAAGACTAATGCTTTGCCCACAGTAATCTAACTATCATCTTCAGGTAATCACATTTCCAAAATTTGGTCAAATTGTGTTTCAAACTTATTAAAGGTATAGGGACAAACAGAATTGAACCAACTTGTGATCCACTAGAAACAAAAGTAAGCCACAATTGAATAATTGATCAGCTCAGACACAAAACAATAACCGGATATTCCCCTACTAATTCCTGAGTTACAAAACCCTAAATCAAACTTCCAGTCAAGCCAAACATTATATTCTCCGGCTCTGACACGTAAGCATTATCTTCAGCTTTCAAGCTAATAATATGCAAATTGATCAGCATCTCAAGTAATCACATTGCCAAAAAATGTGTTTCAAATATATAAAAACAAAAACCACAATTAATCATCTAGGGCATGCAATACTCTAATTCAACTTTCAAAACCCTAATTTGAAACTACTTACACATAAACCCTATGTATCAATCATCCTACGATCTATCTACACCGTAAAAATGAAACTGAAATCAATCAAATAAACAAACCTTCACGAAAGTCAGCTCCTCCTTGAGACAATTTGAGAGTAACGCTAGCAGCCGACGACGAAGGATAAAATTCCGTGGACAATACATGATGATGATCGCCATTATTATTATAGGAAACCCTAGCAGCTAACAACTGCTGCTGGTGCTGCTGAAGTTGCCTTAGATCAGGCTGTAACGACAGCATAATTAATTAACCGGATGGATAATAATCGGAGATCCGATTGAATTTGTTTGATTTCAAAGGTGAATCATGGAACGCGAGGGTGATGATGATTGTAACGACTCCTCATATAATAAAATCTAAGTATTAATGAACAAGCAAAGATAATGATGATTTTGATTTTGATTTTGATTTTGATTTTGATTTTTGATTTGATTTGATTTGATTTTCTCTCTCTGTTTGTTTCTCGATTCGTGGGGATCTTTACGTACAAGAGAGAGAAACTATTGTGTGGCTAAATAATAATAATAATAATAATAATAATAATTACAATATTAATATTACTAGCTTTAGAAGCCTGTGCATTATACGGGATAAATTATGTATAAATTACAATAAATAATTTTATATAAATAAAAAAATATAATTAAGTCTCTTTATATTATGTAAATAAATGTATTACAAATATAGTTGTTTTATATAATAAAAAAATTGAATTTTAAATCAAGAATGAGTTGTTCTACTGTCGGTATACAATAATAAAGTCATGCTACTGGAAGCAACCTTTAAAATAATGAGGCCTTTCGATGTGAAAGATGTAGTAAAAGTCTTTCACAAAAATGTTATACGTTTCATACCCAGCCATAGACAAAAAAGACACCAGATTTTCCTTTTTAAGCATCTTTTATGTTGTCTTTAAAAACACACTGTTATTCAACTATCACAAGAGTCTTATAATGAATATAAAAAATGGAAGATTTGTCTATGATTTTTAAGACTACATATTTGTTTAAAAATAAAAAAAAAAAGTTTATTATAGCTTTCTTTAATACAAAGATGTCTCAAAAAATTAAATATTAATGTACTTTTTAAACATAAACTTTTTTATATATACATTTCAATCTTAAAGAAAATATATTTAGAGAAAATTGCCAAATGAGTCCCTGTGGTCTTTCTCCGGAGTCACAATTAGTCCCTGCCAGAAATTATGAACTTCTTACATCCCCATGGTGTACAAACTGAACTATATGAGTCCCTTCATCTAACATCTGTTAAGTTATCCATCCAAATAAGCATGAAATTACTCTCCTACCTTTACTGATTATAACGAATAAATTATGCCTCTTTCTTGTTCACTAATCAATTAACAGATCCACCTTGTTCAGCTATGGAACCCTAACAACCATTCTTGTTCATCGATCAGGTAATCCTCCAACCCGTCATCGCCTTGTTCACAGCCCGTCAAGCAATCCTCCAGCAGCCGCAATTATTCCGGCGACCTTTACAGTCAGCGCCGACGCCGGCGCTACCCATCAGCCGTTCAATAAACCTGTTTTATGCTCTTTTTATCTGTAAATGATGTTTTTATGCTGCAAATGCTGTTTTTAATGCTGCAAATGTTGTTTTTTGTGCTGTAAATTGTTGTTTTTATGCTATTAAAGCTGTATTTGTTGCTGTAAATAATGTATTTGTTGCTGTTAATGCTGTAAATGTTGTATTTGTTGTTGTTAATGCTGTAAATGTTGTATTTGGTGCTGCTAATGTTGTATTTGTTGCTGTTAATGCTGCAAATGCTGTTTTTAATGTTGTTGAACGGCTGAAGGGCAGCGCCGGCGTCGGCGCTGCCTATAAAGGTCGCCGGAGTAATTAAAGGTTGTCGGAATAATTGCGGCTGCTGGAGGATTGCTTGACTGGCTGTTGACGGGCTGTGAACAAGACGATGACAGGCTGCTTGACGGGCTGGAGGATTACCTGATCGATGAATAAGAATGGTTGTTAGGGTTCCATAGCTGAACAAGGTGGATCTGTTAATTGATTAGTGAACAAGAAAGAGGCATAATTTATTTGTTATAATCAGTAAGGGTAGGAGAGTAATTTCATGCTTATTTGGATGGATAACTTAACAGATGTTAGATGGAGGGACTCATATAGTTCAGTTTGTAAACCATGGGGATGTAAGAAGTTCATAATTTCTGGCAGAGACTAATTGTGACTCCGTAGAAAGACCACAGGGACTAATTCGGCAATTTTCTCATATATTTATGACACATAATTATTATATTAATAATTTTTTATATTAAGTATGTTTAGAATATAATGTATTGCATTAATAATTCAATGGAGATTAATACTATATTTAGAACCAAGATTTTTTTTTTCTTTTCCATCAATAGAAAGTGATTTTGGAGGGAATTTGATAGTGAGAATCAACCTCAGAATGACATGTGTCAGAATTATTTTCTTTTATTAGTATAGGTAGATGATTCATGAAATCTTTCCGACCCACCGCGTTTTAATGGTGTTCAAATGCATCTCACTCACAACCACCGGAACATACTTGTTCTCGCGTGTAATAATGCGGTTTCAAGTTTGTACTCGATTTTAACCGGGTTTTATTATATTCGACGTTTAGATAGCAAGTTTTTCTTATATTAGGAGATAGGGGTGGCTAGACTTTTATTCGTTCCAAGAAAAATAAACGAACCCGAACGTTTGACGAATTATATGTGTACTTCTTTACAGGAAGTTTGTTTATGATCGTTGGTTTAATCAAGGAATGAAAACAAACAAGGAAAAGAAATTTGTTCGATCTAACTAAATGAGCGAACACAAACAAAGACCGTGTTATTTCAATTGTTTTCTTTAACGTTTGACAATGTGTTAATTTAGATTCGTTTAAGATTGTTTACGTTTGTTCATTAGTGATTTTAATATTTTCTAATCGTTTTTCTGTCATACCCCAACCTACGGCGGAATATGCTGGGGCGCGACTAAGATTCATATCATAGCTCAAAGACATTGTTTTATTTAGTGACAATATCTAATCATCTCATTATCAATCAAAATACACAAATCATTTGAATAAACAAAAACAACCATGTATTGTTACATTATCTGAAAGAATAACACAAAACAATTGTCCTTTTATTTTAATAACCTAAGGTCCAAACTAAATAATCTTCAAATTTTCACATATCCAAAGAAGCGGCCTGTAATATGCGTAAAAATAATATATTTTATCAACAACATTTGTTGAACGAGTAACCACAATTTGATATAATATAATAAATAAAGAAAATAACCAATTATGTTTACGATTGTGAACTACCCGACACTAGGCTAAGTACTCGAACGAAATATGATCCTACTATGAGGATGATGATGCGGATGAGATACCAAGCAACCAAAAAACAATAAACATCAAACCATATAGCACGTTGTTGGTGCATTTTTTTTTCAATAAACAATTTCATTAAGTGGTAATAGCAACAATGATGTAAATAATCAATAAACATGCTAGTTAAAAAGATATTAAAAAGATGTCGGATATTAAAAAGATGTTAAAAAGATGTAAATAAACATGTTTAGGCGAAGGGTGGAACTCGGATATTAAAAAGATGTCGGATGTTGATGTTTTGACACTCGGGAATGAGAAGCCCGTGTGGCAGAAAGCTAGTTCCATGACTCGGTGTCGGGGGACGATTCTCGGTTGTGCCGACTTGAGGATTTAGGGTTCTATATATTCGGGTTTTATTGTTTTGATGCTTTTGTTTAGAATAAGGATGTTTTAAGGTTTCGTTTAAGAAATGACATGTTTTTAACATGAACCTGCTTTAAGTTATTGATCAATATGCGTATGATATATATATCATACATGTGGTCAAAAAAAATGTGTGTTATTGAGACATTCTAGAGTTCATAATGTTAATACTTCTCAATCAAGATGTAAGAAGGAGAAAGGGAAGAAGAGTCTATAGAGTTGTGTACTTACTAGTTAATCAGACACTACGGGTCGAGGTCAACTCGGGGTGACTTGGGGAAAGCCAAATATGCTTTGAGAATAGATAGGAGGCATCATAATCTCTGAGCTGTTGCCCATTTAAGTTTTGAGCTTAATTGAACCTAACCCGTATCACAGAAGCGATGAAAACCATTCTAAGTTATTTACCTGCTTACAACCTGTTTCTTTATGTCATAATACAGCTGAACACGGATCTGTGTGACAGTCACTTAATTAGTATGATTCCTGTTCGGATCTTTTCTAAAACATGGTAGTCCTTGTCGAGACTGAAATTTGATCCCGTGTACTTTATTGTTAAAATTTTTTTACTTATGTAGTTGTATGATTTTATACATGGTTACTTGGTCTTGATCGTATCATTTAACTCTTTAAAGGATGTTTTAAAACTTAATTGCAAATTGTTCAAATTATGGGGTTTGTTTTGTAAATTTTCATATCGGTGAAGTTATCCATAACTTCGCCTGCAATAGGCAAAGTTATCCATAACTTTGCCTGTATAACCTTGACCCTATATAAAGGATTTTTCTGGTCAAACACTTTATTATTTTCAAAAACCAGCGAACTTGTGAACCCTAAGCGAACTTATCTTCCTGAAACCTACAGCGAACTTATCGTATCGAATCATCTGTTTTGATTTTCTCGATTACTATTCCGATTAAAGGTGTGTAGGGTTGTAGTATCGTATAATCTATGTCATTGATGTAAATCAAAGGTCGTATCGACCCGATTCGCGACCCGTTTTGTCGAAACCTTAAAACCCGATTTTCAAACTTGTAATGACGTGGTCGTAATCAACTTGATCGTCTAGATTGTCTTAAAATCATGTTTTACGAGATCCTCCATCTCCAAATTCACCAACTACACGTCGATTGAACAACCTAACTGTTGCCGATTCATATTCAGGCGAACTTACAGTTTAGGCGAAGTTATCCGTAACTTCGCCTGAGGTTTAACTTCGCCTGATAATTAATTATGTAAACAGTATATGAGGCGAAGTTGTGGTTAGGCGAAGTTATCATTAACTTCGCCTGGCCCTTTTAATTTTAATTAACTGTTAACATGCGAAGTTCAAGTTGAGGCGAAGTTGTTCCCAACTTCGCCCCACCTCTAACTTCGCCTATACAGAATAAATCATAACTTCGCTCATGGTAACAGGCGAACTTGTGATTTGCCTTGACGTTTATCTAACTTAGCCTGTTTGTTGCAGAAATGGCAGCTGTCGCTGGAGCAGGTGGTGCAGGTGGTGATGAAGGTGGAGATAACCAAAGACAGTTTTTTTTCGGGTCATAACATGTACATAACATTAGACCCGGATGCGAGCGGTGTTGATGATTTCCGCGAGATCATCACGTTCTTACTCCGCTCGCTTATATTCCATGCGATTACCACAACACTGCCGATATCTTTGCCAAACATCGAAGATTTCTGGCAGACCGTGGAATATGACTGTCGTGTCGAGCCCCCGGTTATGCGACAACGGTCAACAATCAGATTGTTCAGTTCTCATCTGAACAGATCCGGGTGGCTTTGCAGTTCGGAGATGAAACGAGAGACGACCCGACAGACTTTGTGGCTCCATTCCGAGATGGTGCGTTTCTGAGAATGGGATACTCTGGTCCCTTGGTGGACACTCAGAGACGCAAGGGGTTCTTGCTAGACCAGTGGCGCTTTCTCATGCATGTGATGATAATGTGCATGTCAGGGAGAAAGGCTGGTACTGATGGGATGGGCGCGACCATGCAGTCGGCGATGACTGCTCTGACTTACAATAAGCGATACAGCTTTAGTTAGATGGTATTTTATGAGATAGATCGTCAGAGAAGGGCGGTGGCGCGTGAGAGATTTCTTATGTATCCAAGATTCATTCAGATGATCTTGAATCACGTTGCTCCAACGTTACCTCAGCGCCGCCCGATCAGATATGTAGAAAGTGTTAGTAAAAGAATCTTCGTCCAGTGCAGATCTTCCAGTGCGAGGAGTAAACCTGAGCTCCGTCCTCGACATACTCCTTTATTCGGGTACTTGATCAACCCAGAGTATGTGCCAGCTCGTGGGGACGAGTTTCGGGACCCTCAACCACAACAGGTTGGAGCACCTCAAGCTATACATGCTGCTCCTGTTGTGTCACCGGAGGAGAATGTAGACCTTGATGCTGCATTTGGTGGTCAAGGCTTCTTTGATATGGATCGGGTTGATCCTGAAGAAAATGTGCAAGTATCATTTGAAAGGGTTTCGAGTGTGAATGTGACTAGGGCAGCTACAACGGTGGCTGACTCTGATTCTGATGATGATGTGGGTGAAGCGAGACGAATTTTGGTAACTCAAGAACGAATTCATGGGAAAAGAGAAAGAGCTGATGATGACAGTGAGTCAGATTTTGAGGAAGAAGTACATCAGGTGATTCGTAGATTAAGAAGGGAACGGGCAGGTGCAGGTTCGGGAGCTGGTGAGAGCTCCAGAGTGGTACGTTTCACTCCACCAGCACTGTCCGGTATGACAATGGTCCCTTCATCATTACAAGTTACAAGGTCAAGCGCCACGGATGTTCCCGTGGTGGCTACCTCATCCTCATTTGGCCTCCCACCCACTACATTCCAACTTTCGGCTCCTGAGATTGTATCGTTGCCGCCTCCAACTCTTACTCCAACGGAGGTCGTGGCAAGATTTATTGAGTCGACGGTTGTATCGACTGCAGGGTTGTCAGTGACGATACCTTCTGCGGTTACGTTTACGCCTACTTCTGAGGTCCCGGTTACATTGGAAATCCCTCCTCAGTACACTCAAGATATATCACATCTGAGGTTTGATTTCGATGCAACCTTATCAGACTCAGAACGAATAGCAGCGCTTGAACGGGTCGTGGCAGAACAATCAAGGGTAAATCTTGTAACACCCCGCAACCGCAGCGGAAACGTAAACGGGGTGCGACAGACTCGTCTGATATCAACCGCATTGTTTATAAAGAAAACTGAATACATTAATATACTTCAAATTACATTATCTTGTATTTCATTACCGTCTAGGTGATACACACATCATACAATACGATACACATTTCTATTTGTTATAATGTATCCTAACATCCTGCACGCAAATCTTACACACATCAAGCACTTAGCACGTAAGCAATCACTTCATCTTAATTGTACCTGAAAAGCATGTGAGAAAACGGGTCAACTACGAATAGTTGGTGAGTTTCACAATTTGAGTAAACCATGATAAATCCATATCAAAACATAATATTATCTGGGGACACTGTTAACCCAGTACCGTACTCATTCCGGGGGCAATGTTAACCCAGAATTACGATGTAATTATGCTGAGCCCACAAGTGAAACCTCTGACTATCACACACAACCCCCGTGGCATATCCCCCGCCCACGGGCCCGTGGCATATCCCCCGCCCACGGAACTGCCCCAAATCGCTATGTCTAACATTACATAGCAAAATATATATCAACAACAAAATAGACATGTGCAACTGGCTGGGAAATATGAGCAAATCCATGCCGGACCAGTTGGGTTTGTCAGACCAATAGTACTATCCACACTCTACCGGCTTTCAGTTAATCACTCGTGTTCCGGGGCCTTAGAATGTTAGCAACTCAGACAATTACCATCTTATTACATTTCCGTACGATTCCCGTACAATAAAATATATATAAATCCACGCAAGTCCATGCGTTCAGTATGTATTTAAACATTTCAGTAAAAACATGCTTCCGCCCCGAGAAAATATTCGAAATCAGTTCAGAAAAAGGGGCTCGTGAAACTCACCTTAGCACATGCAAGCAGGTAACAACAATCATTATCAGTTAACACGTCCAATCTGTAATATGATCCCTACGATCGTTACTATACACTCATTATTAATATAACTTTAACAAGTTAACCGGTACATCTGGGGGCACTGTTAACCCAGCACTGTACCCGTTCTGGGGGCAAGGTTAACCCAGAAACACTTCTCCGGACTCAGATTGTGATGTCGTTTAGAGTTCCATGGTCACATCTACTATTAGTCGTTTTTCTCGTTTTGCGTGCCTAGCAGGTTATCCGTTTTTATGTTTCAAAAATGAGTTTGGTCACACACGACCCGAAAATAGTCGTTGACTGATAGTCTAAGTAAAGTTATGAAATTTGAGCTCGGTTTAGACGCCCCGTTTGGCCGCGGGACCCGTTTCCGTCTTTAGCGTACCGGAAACTGTTAAAATAGGTTAAAATTACTCAAATCATCCGAATTATTTTCGGATGATTTATTTTTACTTGTTTAACTCATTTATATGAAAATAGTTCATTTTTAGGGTTTTTATACACCAGTCAGCTCGTTTAAGCGAACTTCACCGGTTTACGCGTTTTAACTTTAAAAGTTTGATAATTAGCACAAATAATTATCCGTTTACTCTCGGATCTTGAAATTTTGTACAAATCACTTTTTAACAGTGGGGAATTTAATAAAAATATTTCCAGAATTAATTCTTATATTTAAAATTTATTTATCTATTTTTAAACACCATTTAAACACTAAATATGTCGTAAATACCAAACGATCTTAGAAAAATCCCAAATTTTACCTGGATGTCCTCTGCCATCCACATAGTCCCCTGTAATTTTTCCAGAACCAAAATCTTCTTTTACATGCCATTTTTACTAAAACCGAGTTAGAACACCCTAGAACTCGTTTAACCGAAAAGCCTACTTAGACTTCTCCAACTGACCTCAAATTTTGTGTGTGACTTATGCATATATAAAAAGCTTATCTACAATTTTCCAGAATTTTTCATGATATTTAACTATTTTTCACCATTTTTGGCCAAAACCGAGCATTAAATTCACCAAATATTCATCCTTTATCCAAAAATTACCAAATATTCACAGAACTCATATTTTTATGTGTTTAACACCTCTGTAAAATTTTATGACCTAACTCTAAAGCATCAACAATCTGTCCAAATTTCCCAAAACCGAACATAACCGAATATACCTTTCGTTTTCCGCCACTACAAGCTACAAACTCGTCTTTCCGCCTTATCTACCACTAAATACAGAGCCTACAAACAACATACCACAATACCAAGCAAGTTACACTCACGATCAAGCCATTTCTTTTATGGTTTCGGTTATGATTCCAAAAACAAAGATTTAACCGTAAAAATTCGTTTTTGATTCGTTTAACTCATTTCTTGGACCAAGATCCCTTTTATAACCCGTATACATCACTTGATCATGCAAGAATCGGTTTTCATCTTTGAAACCTCATTTTCTTGCAAACAAACTCAAGAAACGAAGATGAACACGTATATAACACGATTTTTACCTCGGTTTTCTTGCTCAATTTCCGGATTTTGGATGTTAAAGTGGAAAGGATTGAAGGA
This sequence comes from Bidens hawaiensis, assembly GCF_021521415.1. Lineage (NCBI taxonomy): Eukaryota > Viridiplantae > Streptophyta > Magnoliopsida > Asterales > Asteraceae > Bidens > Bidens hawaiensis. The sequence continues at coordinate 2,521,844 of NW_027491042.1, forward strand.
TGTTGAGAGATTTGATGAGAAAAAAGAAAATAAGAATGGGAATGTGGACTTAAGGTCCGATCGGCATAAGGGAGGGGTGGGGTGGGACCCACCTCTCCATTTTTAACCACATATTCGGATATCGGAGATCTGGATAATGTTTTGGATAAGCTGGTTCCGTTCGTTTTTCGGTTAAATGTTTAATTCGGCTTAAAACGAGGCTAAAACGGTCGTTTTTCGGCTTAAAAATGAAATTTATATAAAACTGATTTAAAAACTTTAAAAACTTAAACCATGACTTTTATTAACTTGAAACATCATATCATTAATTATCGTGCATCTTTTTCGGCTTGATCGATCATCTCTTGCTCGGTTTGGTATTAAAGGTTTCGTTTAACGTACCGACGTACTATTAAATCGAAATCCTTTTTCTATGCTTTAATCCACTTATCCCGAAGCTTTAATACTTCGTAACATCACTAAATATCATATATCTCGTCTATAATTAAACCCTCGATTCGTTCGGGTTTCAATAACAATCGATAGATTGATCGCATATTCAATACGGTGAATTATATATTCACGTACAATCAATACAATGAACCATGTATTCTCGTATGATTAATATGGTAATTCATGTACCTGACATTAAATATGACGTAACTACAGTCTACCGGTTAGGGTATACCGGGTTTCGTCGGAATCGTTACATTCTCCCCCATTAAGAAATTTCGTCCTCGAAATTTTTACACGTCCACTATCCCCTTCCTAGAGAAAGGTGGGGGGTTTTTCCTTCAGAATTCACCCTCGCGTTACCAGGTATAATCTGGTCCTCGCTGTGAATTCCACTTATCTCAATAAAGCTTGGTATGTCCAAACTGTTTAGTTTTCCCGTCTACTAACTCTACGGAATTATTTATGATATCAAGCATGTCTTCTATGAGTATCTCCGTTACTAGTACTTTCGTTGCCTCATCGCTTAGGCACTTTTCAATCCGTATACATGGCAAAACATCATGTATAGTACTTAGCCCCTGGAGTACTTTAATCGATAAACTAAATGACCAATCATGGAGATAGTCTCATGAGGTTCAATAAATTAAGGAGCTATTTTCGGTTTTGTCAAATCTCATATCACCTCTCTAAGGTGATGTCTTAAAAATGCCTTGTCACCTCTTTCCGGTGACAATGGTTTCCTTTGAATGTTGGCATAAATCCTTTGCCAATCTCGCGCTGCTTTCAACTTCTCTTAAACATTATAAATCCGATTGGTTGTTTATCGAATCAATTCAAATCTTATGGCTTGATCGACGCCCATTTTCAATTTAACAAATTGGTGATAACTACTTCACCCATAGAAAGCTTCAAGCTCTCAATGCTTCCTTCCCCGCCTTCCAATAATGGAAGTAGGATGACTATTTCGATCTGAGATCATTGAAAATGGTACTCCACGACGAGATACCATTTCGCCATTAGGAATTTGGACGAGAATTCATTGTGGTAATCGTCATGGATTGGAATGAAATGCGAGGATTGGTTAATCGATCCGCGATTACCCAATTTACACCATGCCTTTGATATATCATGGGCATTTGCGTCCCGAAATCCATTGTAATTTATTCCCACTATCATTGGCGAATTTTCCTGTCGTTGTAGCGTTCCCTAGGGTTTTCGGCGTGCAGCCTTTTCTCTTGCATAACTTAAATATTCACCAACATACGTAACCATATCTTTCTCCAAACTCGGCCATTAATACAATCCTTTCAGATATTCGTATCATCAATAGTCTATTCCGATCCCGGATGTATGGAATATTTCGATCTATGCGCTTTGTCCATGATTAATTCACGAAGGTCATGGAGGGTCGGGATCCAAACCCGATTTTTGAAGTAGAGAATTTCGTCCACGCGCTGTTCAAAATTCTTCTCATTGCCGTAAAGTTCCTCCTTTTCGTTGTTCCTCTTTCAACGCCTCACGTTGAGCGACTCGAATCAGGTCCGAAAAGTTCGACTGGACTATCATCCCTAGCGCTCGCACTCGCAATGGCTTAACCCGATCCTTCCTACTCAAGGCATCGGCTACGACGTTAGCCTTGCCGGGGTGATAACGGATGTCACAGTCATAATCGCTTAACAACTCGACCCATCTTCGTTGAATATGAGACAGCGGTCTCTCATCATCTATAAAATTTGTACATTTGCGTAGTACAAAGGATTATGAATTGGGTAATGCTAAAAATTCTTCAGTCAACCGCTGATAGTCTCCGGCTAGTCCTAAAAATTGGCGCATTCCCTTTTGGTGCCTTGGGTGACTGCCAGTTTTAATGGTTTCTATTTTATTTGGGTCTATGTGAAATCCTTGTTGCTTTACAACATGACCAAGGGATTATGCCTTCTTTATTCAAAATCATATTTCGAAAACTTCGCGTACAACTCCTCTTGCTTTAACACTTCCACAATTTTCCTTAACCGTCGTTCGTGCTCTTCCTTACGTTGCAAATATATCAAAATATCATCAATGAATGTTATGACAAATTTGTCAAAATAAAGTTTATAGACTCGGTTCATGAGGTCCATGACCACTGCCGGTGCATTTGTTAGCCCGAGAGGCATAACTAAGAATTCATAATGGCCGTAACGAGTCCGAAACGCTGTTGTTGCAACGTCCTCCTCTTGGATTTTTCATTTGGTGATAACTATATCTAAGATCAATTTTCTAAAAATAAATCTCCCTTTGCAGTTGGTTAAACAGATCGTTTACTTCGAAGAAGTGAATACCTATTCTTGATCGTCACTTTATTCAATTCTCCCTAATCAGTACATAACCTAACACTTCCGTCCTTCATTTCCCAATTAACACTGGTGCACCCCATGGCGGCTAACTAGGTCGTATAAAACCTTATCCGATTATTCTTGCATTTCAGTTGGTGCAAGTCGGTAAGATGCTTTAGCAACAGAGCCAGCTTGAGGCATTAAATCGATTCTGAATTCGACCTGTTGGGTTGGCGGTAATCCAGGAAGTTCTTCTGGGAAAACTTGTGGATATTACGTATCACCGGGAAATCTTCCATATGTTTTCTTTTAAATACTTTGGCAATCGCGTTTGTTACATACACCACGTCTTCTTTGTCGTAAATATTATAACATCTCGAGATGAGATTAGAGTGGTAACATAATACCGTACACTTCTCTCTGTATCAAATCGCTTCATCGTCCGAAGGAGATCTTCTAATCATCTTCTTTTCATATTTGATTTCAGCTTCATGTTGAGTTAGCCAATCCATGCTAACTATTACGTCAAAACTTCTTTACTTTACTGGTCGTAGGTTAATAAGGAAAGGTTAATTGTTCAGAATAATAGGGCAATTCCGAACAATTTAGTTAACCATTAGGGGTTTACCGTTAGTGATTCTACAGTATAGGGTTCTATAGTTTCACTAATCGGTATCTTTCCGAATGATAGGAGGTTAACATGAACTAACTTCTATCGACGACCGTAAAAATTATCACTGAAGTCTATTGATTTAAAACTACCACATACTTAACACCACCTTTGGATCATGACGTGCTTTATTCAAATTACTCACAAAAGCACGGCTCCTTGCTTGATCAGAGGTTGATGCTTGTCATGAGGTTCGTCTTCAAACGACACCTTGGTTCAACTTTGGGCAATTTCTCTTGAAACGTTATGTACTGCCACATTCATAGCAAGTACAACTGTTTGGCATAATTTGGTTTCTTTGGATGGATTGTTATTGAAGTTGTTGGGTTCGGAGTGGTTGTACACGAATGGGTTGGGGTTGCCGGCTCACATGGCTTCAATTGGTTCTACAATTGGGGCATTACGTCCATCTTTACCACACATGTGGCCTACTATCACTCGACATTCTTCTTCCTACCGATAACCATATTTTCCACATTTAGGGAAGGACCCTTCATGCGGTTCATGTTTTCACACCAGAACTAGTCTTAGTATAATTCTGGGTTGTAGGACATGCCTACTTATTCACAAGTCTATCTTGCACTATACCTTTATCATTTCTCTTCTTTAACACTCGACGTCTCACCTAACGTCCTTCCAGTCCGCTTCCCATAGAGTAAAATATATCAATGCTGGCTTGCGACACAACCCTTCCAAAGGTTGTATATTTTACAGGATTGACTATACTCCTTATCGATGGAGTTAATCCCCAATATTGCGCTCACTTCGCTTAGTTTCAGGAGTAACTAGCCATGTTACCAGACATGACAATTCCTTCAAACGATTAGTGTGTTCTAAGTGATCAGCACACAACATTTCTATCTTTCATAGCTCAGTTTCCAATCTCTGAGTTTAATTATTCGAATAAAAGTGCTCTAGCACAAGAATTTTAAATTCTGACCATATCATCTGAGTAATAATTTTCTAACTATAATTTTGTACCATCGTGTTCCATCACGATACAACATAATCTACCAACATATCTGTAGCGTATTTCACTACACAATGTTCTGGACTCTTACCAATATCCTTAACCATTTCGATCTTTTCTATCCACTCGCTAGTCTATTCCTCCCTTTACCATCAGTAAACTATTAATAATTTCCTTAACACAACCAACAGACATATCCCTCATACCGGATCTAATTCATTACGACTACTATTCATGTTTAGCTTATAACTAATACTTGTAGTCATAATTGTATTCGGTGGAACAATATCACTCTTAGTAATAACACTAAGAATTGAAATATTCATAATCATGTGATTGCTCGATCTATAATTCTGCGATCACATTTGCATCAACACTAGCAGTGATCTGTAATACGACATTCGGTATCATCATCTGCTATCTTTGAGCAATCAACTGAATCATATCAATCTCCATCATTGGAGTTACTCTTTTTATGTCATTCTGTCGTACTCATCCCGTACGCAGTAATCAATACTAATCTCACCCTATAACTCGTTACCAGTTCAATCATAACAGCAGGTACACATACACACCAAATATTATCATACATATTACACATACCAGTATCTAGTATATATGTCCCACAAGTATAATAACATATGGACTTAAGCTGACGTCGGTTAACTTTTAAATATGCTTCATAACCCTTGTCACCAACTGACATAGAGATCTCTCTCAACAAAGATCAATGTTTAATATGCTTGATTTCAATATCCTTCTGCATGTCAGCATAACCGATACATGCTCACCGTGAGCACCAAACGATTACGTACCACGGAGTTATAAAATCCGTGTCTATTTGTATATCCGGCATACACGGTATACCATCTACAAACGAACAACCAACTATGCTATAAGGATTCCAACCCTCTTTGTGTATGGGTAATCATTCTATTCGGGTATTCATGGGTATAGGCATCTAACAGATGTAAGGGTAGCATAGGGAGCTGCAAGGTTCAAGGTAATCGTGCAACATGGGTTGCCTTCAAATATTATTAATTACTATCATGGGAAACTCTATCACTTGCTCAGTCAATGTCCTCGGCGTTCTAGGTTCGCTAAAATCGGTGATTCTCGATCTGAAGGTGGTATGACTCATATGTTTGAGAGTGAGAAATATATATATATATTTCTATATATTATTTTTATCTGCTCATTTATTATCAAATTTACTATTATTATTATTATTTTATTTTATTTTATTTATTTATTTATTTATTTACTCCTTTACCTTAATGGAATAAGAATGGGTTCAGGTACAGGTCCATCCGTACGTGAGGGTCGGCGGTTCGGGTGAACATAGGGGGTTATTAGGATATACGGTACCGGTGTTGGTAGGGTAAGGGATTTAATAATTTCGGTTGGGAGTGACGGTTACTAGATATTTCTGGTTAATGTCAAACGGAAGATCTAACTTGGTAATATCGTAACTATGGCCCGATAAGTCAGCCTTATCATCAACCGATGCTCTAGAAATTTCAGCATCCTTGGTACTTTTATTATTTCATCCCCCGGTTCCTTATCCGGGTCCTATTTCCCAATATACGTACCCGCAAAATATGTACATATATATATATACACATTAGCACACATAAATAATATTATATACTTTACACATATGTTGCCATTTTTACCTATTAATGTTCCCCGTGACTTCCCTTGAGTTCCCTCGTGCGGACAAGTCTGTTATTATGTTCCGGACCATAATAGCTCACTTGTCCATCCAAGTTCATCCAGATCTCGTCACTATAAATTATTAGTTGATATTCAGATCCTATAATAATTGAGCTACTGGTTATATTTTAGGTATCTTTTAAAGACATCCTAATTCTTTTATAACCAATGTCTCTGATACCAAGTTCTGTAACACCCCGCAACCGCAGCGGAAACATAAACGGGGTGCGACAGACTCGTCTGATATCAACCACATTGTTTATAAAGAAAACTAAATACATTAATATACTTCAAATTACATTATCTTGTATTTCATTACCGTCTATGTGATACACACATCATACAATACGATACACAATTCTATTTGTTATAATGTATCCTAACATCCTGCACGCAAATCTTACACACATCAAGCACTTAGCACGTAAGCAATCACTTCATCTTAATTGTACCTGAAAAGCATGTGAGAAAATGGGTCAACCACGAATAGTTGGTGAGTTTCACAATTTGAGTAAACCATGATAAATCCATATCAAAATATAATATTATCTGGGGACACTGTTAACCCAGTACCGTACTCATTCCGGGGGCAATGTTAACCCAGAATTACGATGTAATTATGCTGAGCCCACAAGTGAAACCTCTGACTATCACACACAACCCCCGTGGCATATCCCCCACCCACGGGCCCGTGGCATATCCCCCGCCCACGGAACTGCCCCAAACCGCTATGTCTAACATTACATAGCAAAATATATATCAACAACAAAATAGACATGTGCAACTGGCTGGGAAACTGTAAGGCCCCGTTACCGGTAGCCCTACTTTCGTGTTGAATTTACTCATAAACACAGTTCTAAATACCAGAGTTAATTAAAACATTTACGCGGAATATAAAACTTTCATAAAACATTACATAATTCATAACTTGTCTCAAAACATCCTTTGTCTTTCAACATTAAAGCATTAAAATTAAAACATCATAAGTCTTCAGATGCCAGACTCTTGTTCAATGCCACGTGTCTCCTCAAGCAAGCCGCCTCATCCTACTCACCTGCGTGCATACTAAAAGTCAGCTACGCTGAGTGAGTTCTAGTTAATCATACACTATACAATACACATAAACTTATATTCTTTCATTCATACTTTCATACTTTCATACTTTCATTCTTTCTTTTGTATTAACTTACCTTCATATCTTACGTTATAAAGAGCATTACGCCCTACATTCCTCGAGTATTATTAGGGCTCGGTACCCTCCTTCCTCGAGTATTATTAGGGCTCGGTACCCTCATTCCTCGAGTATTATTAGGGCTCGGTACCCTCTTTCCTCGAGTATTATTAGGGCTCGGTACCCTCCTTCCTCGAGTATTATTAGGGCTCGGTACCCTCTTTCCACGAGTATTATTAGGGCTCAGTTTCCCTCTTTCCACGAGTATTATTAGGGCTCGGTTTCCCTCTTTCCTTGAATATTAGTAGGGTTCGGTTCCCTAGTTCTCGAATATTAGTAGGGTTCGATTCCCTCTTCGTTACCATACAACCATACATCATACCTCGAGTATTATTAGGGCTCGGTACCCTTTTCGTAACCATACAACCATACAACCATCATTTCCTTCTTTTATTAACTTTATCACGTTCATACACATAAGCATACATATCATACTTACCTTATACATAGCGTTACAACCTGACAGTACGTGCAATATCCGAAGATCGTTCACGTACCATCAAGCAATCATTCATACATTTCACATTATTCACATAAGGCATACACTTATCTCTTAGGATAAGCGTATTAACAAACATATTGAGTATGCACACAGCCCCGAAAACATAACACATAAATGGGGCTAGAAACTCACCTGAACACGGTTACGTTCACCGTTAATCGTAATCCCTTTCTTCAGTTGTGCACGGCTGACTGACTAACAAGTATACGTATCAATTAACTATCACTTCTCATAATGTATTACTATCTTTATATGACCCACAACGAACGGGGGTCCGGGGGCAGCGCCCCTGGCAGCGGGGTCTAGGGGCGGCAGCCCCTAGCAGGGTCTAAGGGGCAGAGCCCCTGGCTGGGGTCGAGCTGCCAGGTCAGCTTGGAAAAATTTTATTTCCATTAACTGTCTTAACACATTTTTCATTAGATTTTTAATTTATTTTTTACTCGAACTTGACTTTAGGCGAAGTTAAGCCTCAGACGAACTTAGCTCTTGGCGAAGTTGTCATCAGGCGAACTTAGCTCTAGGCGAAGTTGTCATCAGGCGAACTTAGCCGTAAGCGAAGTTATCCATTAGGCGAACTTGGCCTCAGGCGAAGTTGTCATCAGGCGAACTTAGCCGTAAGCGAAGTTATCACTTTGAAGGCAAAGTTATCGCTTTGAAGGCAAAGTTGCCCAGATGCAGGCGAAGTTGCCCAGATCAGCCGCTGTTTTAGTTTCTGACCAGCATTTCGAGCGATTTTAACACCCTTGCTATGGTTCGACATCACCCCCTACGTTCCCTAACCGTTTCCGGTCGTATATACGCTATAAAGCTCGGATCTTTAAACTTCAAAGATCAAGAATCATACCTTTTTGAGCTTGTTTGGATCTCGTTTACTTGTTTAATCACAACCAACGCTCTCTCTCTCTCCCGGATCTGCCCGGTTCTTCCCTCGGCCGGCGGCGAAGTTGTGTGGTGTGTGTGATTTGGAGTGTGTTAGAAAAGTGATAGAATGAAAGATATTTTTGGGTTTAGGGGGTATTTATATCCCTTAAATCCCATGGACCTAAGGCCCATTCTCATTTAACCCATCTCAATTAATCCAAGTCCATGATCCGCTCCTTACTCGATATCCAATAATTAACGCGAAATCACTAAACATAACTTTCTTTATTCAACATTAAAATTTTAGGATGTTACAGAAACATCAGCAAATCCATGCCGGACCAGTTGGGTTTGTTAGACCAATAGTACTATCCACACTCTACCGGCTTTCAGTTAATCACTCGTGTTCTGGGGCCTTAGAATGTTAGCAACTCAGACAATTACCATCTTAGTACATTTCCGTACGATTCCCGTACAATAAAATATATATAAATCCACGCAAGTCCACGCGTTCAGTATGTATTTAAACATTTCAGTAAAAACATGCTTCCACCCAGAGAAAATATTCGAAATCAGTTCAGAAAAAGGGGCTCGTGAAACTCACCTTAGCACATGCAAGCAGGTAACAACAATCATTATCAGTTAACACGTCCAATCTGTAATATGATCCCTACGATCGTTACTATACACTCATTATTAATATAACTTTAACAAGTTAACCGGTACATCTGGGGGCACTGTTAACCCAGCACTGTACCCGTTCTGGGGGCAAGGTTAACCCAGAAACACTTCTCCGGACTCAGATTGTGATGTCGTTTAGAGTTCCATGGTCACATCTACTATTAGTCGTTTTTCTCGTTTTGCGTGCCTAGCACGGTTATCCGTTTTTATGTTTCAAAAATGAGTTTGGTCACACACGACCCGAAAATAGTCGTTGACTGATAGTCTAAGTAAAGTTGTGAAATTTGAGCTCGGTTTAGACGCCCCGTTTGGCCGCGGGACCCGTTTCCGTCTTTAGCGTACCGGAAATTGTTAAAATAGGTTAAAATTACTCAAATCATCCGAATTATTTTCGGATGATTTATTTTTACTTGTTTAACTCATTTATATGAAAATAGTTCATTTTTAGGGTTTTTATACACCAGTCAGCTCGCTTAAGCGAACTTCACCGGTTTACGCGTTTTAACTTTAAAAGTTTGATAATTAGCACAAATAATTATCCGTTTACTCTCGGATCTTGAAATTTTGCACAAATCACTTTTTAACAGTGTGGAATTTTATAAAAATATTTCCAGAATTAATTCTTATATTTAAAATTTATTTATCTATTTTTAAACACCATTTAAACACTAAATATGTCGTAAATATCAAACGATCTTAGAAAAATCCCAAATTTTTCCTGGATATCCCCTGACATCCACATAGTCCCCGTAATTTTTCCAGAACCAAAATCTTCTTTTACATGCTATTTTTACTAAAACCGAGCTAGAACACCCTAGAACTCGTTTAACCGAAAAGCCTACTTAGACTTCTCCAACTGACCTCAAATTTTGTGTGTGACTTGTGCATGATATAAAAAGCTTATCTGCAATTTTACAGAATTTTTCATGATATTTAACTATTTTTCACCATTTTTGGCCAAAACCGAGCATTAAATTCACCAAATATTCATCCTTTTTCCAAAAATTACCAAATATTCACAGAACTCATATTTTTATGTGTTTAACACCTCTGTACAATTTCATGACCTAACTCTAAAGCATCAACAATCTGTCCAAATTTCCCAAAACCGAACATAACCGAATATACCTTTCGTTTTCTGCCACTACAAGCTACAAACTCGTCTTTCCGCCTTATCTACCACTAAATACAGAGCCTACAAACAACATACCACAATACCAATCAAGTTACACTCACGATCAAGCCATTTCTTTCATGGTTTCGGTTATGATTCCAAAAACAAAGATTTAACCGTAAAAATTCGTTTTTGATTCGTTTAACTCATTTCTTGGACCAAGATCCCTTGTATAACCCGTATACATCACTTGATCATGCAAGACTCGGTTTTCATCTTTGAAACCTCATTTTCTTGCAAACAAACTCAAGAAACGAAGATGAACACGTATATAACACGATTTTTACCTCGGTTTTCTTGCTCAATTTCTGGATTTTTGGATGTTAAAGTGGAAAGGATTGAAGGATGTTGAGAGATTTGATGAGAAAAAAGAAAATAAGAATGGGAATGTGGACTTAAGGTCCGATCGGCATAAGGGAGGGGTGGGGTGGGACCCACCTCTCCATTTTTAACCACATATTCGGATATCGGAGATCTGGATAATGTTTTGGATAAGCTGGTTCAGTTCGTTTTTCGGTTAAATGTTTAATTCGGCTTAAAACGAGGCTAAAACGGTCGTTTTTCGGCTTAAAAATGAAATTTATATAAAACCGATTTAAAAACTTTAAAAACTTAAAAACTTAAACCATGACTTTTATTTACTTGAAACATCATATAATTAATTATCGTGCATCTTTTTCGGCTTGATCGATCATCTCTTGCTCGGTTTGGTATTAAAGGTTTCGTTTAACGTACCGACGTACTATTAAATCGAAATCCTTTTTCTGTGCTTTAATCCACTTATCCCGAAGCTTTAATACTTCATAACATCACTAAATATCATATATCTCGTCTATAATTGAACCATCGATTCGTTCGGGTTTCAATAACAATCGATCGATTGATCGCATATTCAATACGGTGAATTATATATTCACGTACAATCAATACAATGAACCATGTATTCTCGTATGATTAATATGGTAATTCATGTACCCGACATTAAATATGACGTAACTATAGTCTACCGGTTAGGGTATACCGGGTTTCGTCGGAATCGTTACAAATCTTATCCAGACCCATGTTATTCAGCGTCTTGTTCCAGAGAATCAGATACAGTCGTCCCTGCTGATAGAACATGGGAAAATCATTGATGCTTTGAAGGAGTTCTTGGCATCTCAGGGGGAGACGAGCTGTAAGGGCGATGAGCTGAGGACTAAGAAGCGAAATGACAGAGACAATGATCCTAATGCATCGAAAGGTGCAGGTGGAGAGTTGCCAAGAACTGATCAAGCTCTTGGGACTTCCACATCTTAGGGGGAGTCAACAAGTGCAGCGGGCGGTACAGGTGATGAGGTGGTGATTGTGAATGCTGAGGTGGATGATGATTTTATAGGTGATGATGATGTATTACCAGTTGAAGAGATAGAGAAGATTGGTGTAGAGATTGTTATTGATAATGATATTGAAGAGGGAGAGATTGTAGAGGAGAACATTGAGCATGAAATTCCGGATGTTGATAAGGCAGATATGAGTAAAGATATGGGAAGTGATGAGACGGAATGGGAAGAGCAGCCAAGATGGAAAGAAGGCTACGCTCAGTGGTTCGTAAAAACGAAGAAACCGGCAGTCCCTACTATGTTCAAGAAGAGTTACAACATTAGAGGGTATACTGAATCGAGAAAGGGGATTATTTGCTGGATATATGATGAGCAGTTGAGGCTCTTTGTGATTAAAAGATATGATGGTGTTCAGTACTTCAAGAGGATGTTGAGATCGTTGAATACATTGCCAGAATGTGAAGTGAAAGACTTAGCCAGATTGGGGTTAATAAACATGAGTGATGATAATATGGCTAGAGTCATTGGGAAGATTGTTTGGAAGGAAAGTATAAAAGAAAAGAAGTTCGAGCTATTGAAACCACAAAAGGGAAAACTTATTGAAGACAAAGATAGAGGATTGAGAGCAGATGGCAAGCCTTGGATGATTATGAAGTATAAGCCGATCCGGTGTTTAAAAGAAGTGCCGATGAAACAAATGCCCAAGGTTGTGCTCAAAGATCTGAAGTGGTGGTATGTTGATTGTGAAACAGCTGAGGCAGTAATGGAGGACGAAGATGAACAAGAGTTGCTGAGAGTATATGATCCGATGCATCTAGTGAACTTGTCTCAAGCTGATCTGCAGGTACTGAATGAGAAGAAGATATTTTATATTCCTGCTTGGAAAGACGAAGCGAAGAAATATCAAAGAGTTGTTTCGGTATGTGTACGAGAAGGGGTTCATGCTTGAAGATGAAAGATACAAGATTGTTGAAGATTACCAGACACGTGCTTGAAGATAGAGATATGAAGCTACTGCCAAGGGGGAGTCTGTTGGTACATGATGTCAGTAGTTCAGTATATAGTGTCTGTAATCGAGTTAGTTGGATTAGTATTTTGTAATAAGCGAAGTTAGCTCACAAGTTCGCTGATATAGGCGAACTTGTAGAGTAAGCGAAGTTAGTAACAACTTCGCCTAAACATGCTAGGCGAAGTTGTCGTGTTTATAAGCTGTAGGTTACGGCTTGTTTAGGGGGGTTATTCATTGTATCGAGTTTACGAGTTCTGTAATCGGTGATTGATATCACGTGTTTTCGGTTGCAATACAACGTGTCTTTGTTTATTGTAACGTGTGTTTAATCGTGTTAGCTCGTATCGTCTTCTACGCTCGTAACGTCTTACGTAGGGATTCCGCACCTACGTAGAACGAGATATTCCGTGTAGATCCGGCTGGGAACCTACACACGTATCCATTAATCGAAGTAATCACACAACACACACTTATTAGAATGGTAGTTGAGATCTTGATGTACAATAAACATGTATTTGTGTACGCATATAACCCCCAAAACAAAGCCTATAAAAAGGGGTTGTGATTACTCACATTTGATAATAGACGAGTTAATGAGAAAGGAGATGCACGTGAAATAAGCGAGCCATCCAAATTATATGAAAAATCCTAAAACTTCAGAATATAAAACTAAAATCAAAACTAGGAAGAACCAAACCAAAGTTACTGAAAAGTACAACGTGTAACTCAAGATATAAAAAATAACAAAAGTTAAGCGAGTGTTGGTTCGTGTCTGGCCCGAATGGTGGTATGTAACCGAATTCGGGTCCAACATGTACACAATTATAAAATAAGAATAAAACATAACTAAGTCAATAGCTAATTCGGGTCAACTCATGATGTAAATAAAAAGCCCCATGTTAGATTAACATGAACCCTAAACGGGTCTTGGTGAAACTGACCAACGAAACCCCTTTCATCATTGAAATTGATTGAGGGCTTTCGTGTAGATGTAAAAAAGGAACTTTCATGTTCAAAATTTACCCGGAAACTTAATGGAACAAGAAGAATCGAAAAGATGAGCAAATTTGGATTCTAAAAGTAAAAAGCCTTCAAGAGCAATTAGCACCAATTAACTAAAATTGAGAGTGGGCATTCGGCTGCCGGAAAGGCTTCCGCCTAAGGAAGGTTCCCAATTAATAACCTTCGGCCAGAAAGGCTTCTGCCTAAGGAAGGTTTCCTATAACCTTCCACCAGAAAGGCTTCCGCCTAAAGAAGATTTCCAATAATATCATAAAGGCCTTTGTCGAAGGAAGGTCTTCAATAACCTCTAACCGGAATACGTCATGTTTAAAAGGAGAATCCACCCGTGGGGGAAAATAGCGGGAGGAACTTCATGAAAAAAACCCTTATCACCTCACTAGTCCATAATTCTACTCATTGTTTCCGCACGAGCAGAACAATGGACTGGGGGGGGGGGGACTTGAAGAGGTAGAATCTTAAACCCACCTAATAAGCATCTAAAGACTTTCGCAGGCAGAGTGGTCAAGCACCAGAATACAAGGTGTAGACAAACGTACTTTCTAGGTGCCAAACATTCTCTGACGCATTGAGGAGAATGAAGCTAAGGGTCTCCCTAAGTATGGTGCAAAAAGGAAGTATCTTATTGAAAAGGACGTCCAACCAATAAGGAATTGACAACACATGGTCAATAGTACTACATAGTATAAACATCACTATCAATCAACCACTTTATTCACCAACATTCCTTACGCACGTGGGAGCCCTATGATTGGTGGAACTCCTGACATGGCAGGCGACCCATATCTTCTCCCCTCCCGTCTGACAATAAATACCACACGACCTTCAACGGTGAAATGATCTTTACTCCACCACGAGAACGCTTATTAGTGCTCCGTGATGACTTGTATTCATTATATACTCAGCCTCCCATATTATTCTCACGTCGGAGAGTGGTTACGACTTACGAGAAGACTCCCATCTTCTTCTCGTTACGAGCTCACGGTATCCTGTTTTGTAGGCGAGGCTATTCAGATCTGCCGGATTATATTCAACCCATGTGGGAAAGACTAAAACGTTAACCTAGGGGCTAAGTAATTAGGCCGAGGGTTAATTAGTGTTTCTTCAATTAATAAAATTATTAGTGATATAGTGAGCAGAGCTGTAAATGAACCAAACGTTCAACGAACATAAAAAATTTCATTCGGTACGTGTTCGTGAATCGTTAATGAACACATTATTTTCTTAACAAACGAACATGACGTTGTTTATGTTCATTCTATTCGTTTGCAGTTTTAACGGTTAGCCAATTCTATAAAATATAAATATAAGTTAGGAGCTGACCATTGGTTGGTTTGTTGGAGGCAAAATATTAATGTTTAATAACATAAGACTTGAAGAATTTCATATGGTGATGTACTTAATGTCACATATAATATTAAAAAAAATGTATTGCTATATTCGTATGGTGATTTACTTAATTTAATAGGTTGGTAAAACTCGGGGGTGGTAAATCCAAACGTTGTTGGTCCTAACTTCTAAGCATTGAGGCGGTAAGTCGATGCGAATTTGGTTGGTTTCGATTACATGCGTTATTATACCAGAATTAAAACCAAATATAAAACAAAAAAATTCTAAAAAATTAGGTGGACCAATGAGATGAAGTTGGTTGGTAAAACTCGAGTGTTGGTAAAACCTGACCGTTGTCAAACCCGAGCGTTGATGCGGTGAACCGATGCAAATTCGGTCAATTTTCGCCACGTTTGTGACAGTAGTGGACTAAAAAAATAGGCATTCATCGATTTTGGTTACGATCGTTACGGTACTGGAGCTAATGCAAAACGCGATGACTCTACGTGAATTTAATCGGTTTCTATCACATTCGTTATGAACTTGAACAAATTTATAACAAAAGAAATGTCTTCCGCCTAGTGACCCAATGGGGTACTATGACACCAAAACTCCTATTTATATTAACATATTTAAATTAAAAAATACAAATAAAATATTTTAAAAAAATAAAAAAAAAAGAAACAAAAAAAACTATTCATAGAAAGAAAGAATAACAAAAATGAACATAAATAATGGTATTTTCTTTACATTATTATTATTATTATTATTATTATTATTATTATTATATAACTGGTGAACTTTTATTTTCTTTGTATTGTTTCATACATATGTATTTAGAGTTGATGGTCTCTCTGGAAGCCACATCTTTATCTCTTTGGATAGAGGTACGGTGTGCCTATATCCCACCCTTCCCAGACCCTACTTATAGTTTTGCTGTCGACGGGACTACACTGGGTATGATTAATTGATTGATTGAACATAAATAAATGTTACATGTTGCTTTCTGTGTGTCTTGAACTTGAGTAGATTGTTTCCTAGTTTACCATTAACATTAACAAACATAATATCAACCAACACACATCCAATACACCAAGATGTTATAATTGATTAATCATTAAAATGATTTACATAAGAAAAACACAACTAATATAATATTTAAAAAATATTTTTGTGACACCAAACTTCTAAATTATACTATATTTATAATTATAGTATTGAAGAAAACTTGTGCTACTATTTATGTGCTTATGGTGAAAATAGAGAGTAGTATTTAAAACTCTATAACTTAAAACAAATAATATTTTCAGTAGAATACAAAAAAAAAATTAGAACAACGAATTTATAAGGTAACATCTTGTTAATGAGCTTGTGGTGCAATGATGTTTCATGTAACCTAGATTTGATTTCTGTCTTTGTCATTTAGTTTTAGTGGCACCATGTGGTGATAGGATACCAGGCTAGTATGTGACATTCACTAATTGGTTCTTTGAGCTGAACGGGGTTTTATCTTATCGCACTGTCGTTCACAAGTGTTGGCCTTAGTTAAGGGTTTTCTTCGGATCAAAAGGCAAATGTATCGATAAATTTAGCCAGTAGCCAATTTGAAGAATCATTTGTTCAATAAAAATATAAAATACAATGGGATAGCGTTTATGTCCTACATCAAAATCGTTCTACCACATTATATCCTTAACTTTCCCTTCAGTTGAAAACGTTATTGGACAGACCTTTAGAAAACCAAATAGTGTGAAGGAACTAAAATGGGTGGGTGAATAGCACAAAAACATTCAATCCAAGTTACCCTAATCCCTATGCAATCTATATTTTGAGACTATTGATTCTAGCATTGTCCTATCAATTCCTGACTGTCATGATGTTAAGAACACGAAAATAAATGTATATAGATACGCATGGACGCATGGAGATGCAATTAGGATGTTTAAATAAATTGGATGTAGCTTAATGGTAGATCACTTATTTTACTAGTGAGAGGTAGGAGTTCAAACTTCACTATCATCAATTTATATGGGAGATATGAGAGATGACCATGGCCTGCTAGGGTTCGAGTCCTGATCTCACCCGGTTTTATCGGTCCCTCGCTGTCGTGTCTTTGGCGGGCGTTGGGGTCGGGTTTTATTTGGAGAATCCCTCAATAAGTGGACCGCTAGGGGCTCCGTCCATCCGGACTAGAGGCCGGCTCGGGCTACCTTTAGCCAGTGAAGAACGCGTATGAAGTACCCAGCGTTACTTAGTTGACCGTTTCAAAAAAAAATGAGTGTCATTTATACCTATAACAAGCGTGGCCCGTTTTTCTATTATTTATTTCAAAAACTATTTAATAAAGTGACATGTTAAAATATTGATAAGTTCATATATGTATGTTTTATTTCTTACTACTTAAATGTAACAAGTAATCGTACCCGCGTTTTGCTGCGGGCCGAGTTGATGTCACGCATTTGATGACAATCTAAGATATCTAAAAGTGTTACTTCTGATGTTTATTAAAAGTAGATTTAATAAATGGTTACATGATATAGAAACACATAAGAATGCAACATAAAGACTTGGATTCTTTGATCAAGGCATTAGATCACCCATTGTTTCATCAATCTTGATTCTTGAGTGATCTTCGAAACTCACAATAGCTATCTTGTAGTTTTGTAATTTTGTTACTCCCAGATGAGTTTCAAATCTTGCTAATAAAGTAAGCTCTAATACCATTGACCAAGCCATAGTATGCAACCTGGTATCATCCTACCACAAATAATGAAATACACATTCAATTTGTTCTATGCAAATGTACACTTATAAAGTTATAATATCTTAGAGCAGATGTTGAAGTTGTAATCTGAACTATAGTCTACCATATGCAACCTGACCCCAAGTAACAAAGCCAATCGTATTTATTAACTATATAATGCAATCAGCAAATTATCAACAAAATCCAACCATTCTTGTGGTGATCAGCTTCACGGGTGATCTTAAACAGTGACGAAGCTTGGGCTTAGTCACGGGGGTGACCGAAGTCACGAACTCAAAAATTTTCGGGTCGACGATTCGGTTCGTGTCGGCGATTCGAATCGGGTCGGTGATTCGGGTCGGGTCAGATCAAACAATATAACATCTATATATCTAATTTTTCTTCATGTACTCAAACAATTGTTCTTACAATAAAAAAACAAAACAATTTTTAACCAAAAAAGACTTAAAATACTCATGATAATGCGTAAGGAAGGGTGAGTAGAGATAAGCAAATTCAGTATTGGTAATGGTACCGGTACCGAAATCGGTACATATTTGGTACCGTCGGTACCGAATAGGTACCAAAGTTTTGAGTTTCGGCACCGGTATATCTCAAATTTTACCTTCAATACTGGTACCGAACCGAATATTTTGGTTTTGGGAAGAAGAATTGCAAAGACCCAAAATATTTATAAAAGCAAATCTTTTACTATTCGACTACTATTTTGTAACTTTTGTTTATAAATACTGCGAGATTTTAGAAAAAAAAAAAACAAACGATGGGGAATTATATTTATATAAAAAAATCAGTGGTGCCAGTAGCATTTTTGAAAAATACATTCGGGATGACCGCGCTTAATATAAGAATTTTCAAGAAAAATCGCGAAATTTACCCTACAAACGGAGAAAACGGCAGTGGCCGGGGCCATCCCCGGTCCCCATAGAGCTTCGCCCTTGATCTTAAAGTTGTTCAGCTATACTATAATAATAACTGGAAAAAGGCTGGACTATGATTCACCATATCAAATGTTGATGAAACCTATGAAGTTCAACGAAAGTACAAATAAGATCCAAATCAGGACTTGCCTTCGTAACGATGAGTTTCTCGGTGATCTTAAAGTTATTCAGGACTTACAAACGACGGGTAAAAGCTGGAATCCAGTTCGCCCTGAAATGTTAATCAAACCTGCATAGTTCATGAAAAGTACAAATTGCAAACAATAATCAATTTGTATTGCAAACAGTATTATATGGCTATATAGTATCATGCTTATTCCTATGCTAATGTTATTGATATCGTTAACACTGCATTCTTGAGTTTGTTATTTAAGGGATTCGAAAAGAAAATATAAGAAAATTTTTCTTTTTTATTCTTGAGTTCTTTTATTAAAATAAAAGAAAGAGAATTGAAAGAAAACTTAAGCCTTTTTTCCTTTAAAACTTTCCTGTCAAATATGACATGATCGTGAAGGAAAATTAATAATTCATTACAATATTACTAATTTATTCTATCTCAATTCTCTTTTCCATGTTGCTATGAGAACATAATTGTAAATTTACAATTTTTTCCCTATCTTTTCCTTCCAATTTTACTCAAGAATGTAATTAACATTTTCTTTTCTTTTCTTTTATTTTAACTCAAAAATACATTTCTAAGTATATAATTTCTTTTCTTGAAATGTAAATTTATAATTTCTCGATTTGTCGATTCCCTTATCCAATCTTATCATTTCTTTTTCTTGTCATACCGTGGAGCTCGCACCATGTTTGGCACACGGCGCTCATCGGAGAGCCAGACACAGACAACGAAGATGGCTGCTGGCAGGCTGTACGCCTCTTTGTCTAACCCTATTTCAACATCAGGATGAGAATTTAGGGTTTAGAAGGTTCATCGACTCTGCAGACAGACAATCGACAAATCGAGACTCTCTCTCTCTCTAGCACCTTCTGCGTCCCTCTTTTTTCTATTTCAACTATGAAGGAAAAAATGAGGTGTAGAGATCAGGTAGAGACACGTGACAACACTCATAATACAACCAATAATGTGGCAACATCATGTTTCTCAAAGTTGTACAAACTGCTTAAATACTTGTATGTTTTTTGCTACAGTAGATTAAGTAGATTATGTGAGTATAAGACTGAATGCTTTTTAATCATAATATAAATTTGATTATTGTACGTGTAATGAAATTTGTAATTTGATTGTTATCTGATGTAACTTTATTTTATTATTCCTTGTTTTTCCCTATACCGGCCGGAGATATTGTTTACCACAGGCGTCATGCTCGTATTTTATAGGCGGGATGACGGTTTTTGAAATTAAAAACACTGCCAGACTGCTCATATTATACACACCGGACAACAGAATTTAAAATTCAACATATCGTTAGACTGCTTGTATAATACAGGTGGGACAATGGTTTTTGAAATTTAAAATATTGTTGGACCAACCGTAGAACACATGCAATTCATTTCCTTCACCAACATTACTTGATGTGGCATCCATTTCAGTTGATAGAATCCTCATGTTAGATTTATATTTTAGTGATGTTATATTTCATGGATTGACTATATAGCTAAGTGGAGGAGAATGGGTTATCAGGATCTACCCGAACACTAGCTTTATCAGTTTCAAATTTCAATGGTTTTAAATGAGCCTGATTAGGCGATTATTATATTTATTTTAGTTGTTTTTTGTAGGCATTTGCACAGTTATTGCAAGCTCCACACGAGGATGCTGGAGTTGATTATATGTGACTAGTTTCCTGATCTGAGATTGATGGTGTGTGATCAGCATGGTTATCAGGTGATTGTCAAAAGTGGGTGGGTCAAGAGGGTTGGATAACATTGTAAAGTGCAAAAATGGCTTTGGGCTTCTTTTGACTTGTTTATGCTAATGAGTCAAATGCCCTTAGGCATTTTTTTGACATGTTTCCAACAACAGGTTAAAATGGCATTGAGCTCCTTTCGACCCGTTTCTTTTGGAAAACGTGTCGAAATGGCTTTGTGCTCCTTTGAGCCCATTTATGCTAATGGATTAAAATAGTTTTGGGCTCCTTTTAGCCTATTTCTAGTAACGGGTCAAAATGGTCTTTGGGTCCTTTTTTCCTCCCATTTTTGGTAACAGGTCAAAATGGATTTGGGCTCTTTTCAACCCAATTTGATAATTGGTCAAAATAACTATGGGCTCGTTTCAGCCCGTTGTTGAAAACATGTGAAAACGGTTTTGGGTTTCTTTCAACCCGTTTTTCATAATTGGTCAAACTGACTGTAGGCTCATTTTAGCCCAACTTTGGTAACATGTCAAAAAGGGTTTTGGGTTTCTTTCAACCCGTTTTGGTAATTGGTCAAAATGACTTTGGTCTCTTTTCAACCCATTACCGGTAACATGTCAAATTGACTTTGGGCTTCTTTCAACCCTTTTTTCTAGTTGCTGTTATTTTATTTTAGTCGTTTCACCTCATCATCATCATCATCATCGTACTCAGTATATCCCACCAATAGCAAAGGTATGGTAGGGTTTGAGGAGGGTAAGATGTAGACAGCCTTACCTCTACCCGTAGGAATAGAGAAGTTGCTTCTAGTGAGACCCCCGGCTCGATAGTAGTTTTGCATCAAGACTTGGCATAAGGCATATAACACTCAACCATTGAGACACAAGCTGATTGGTGCATGTACCCTTGTCATTCGGCCATCAACGCCACCACATGATGCATGATTAACCTTCAGCCACTTTTAACGTTATTTTCACGACATTAGTAACAAAACGTCAAAATTAGTGCAATTTCACTTTTGCCCACCTGAGAGCCCACACATATATAAATTATGCGTGCGCACCGCATGTAGGGCGATTTACTCGTTTCCTGCTTGACATAAATCATAACTATCCACTTTTCAAAGTAAATGAGCCAAAATTACCATATATATTCATTTTATTTCAATGTGTTTGTATTCTACATGTGGCCATTTAATTAATCAGTTACGATTCTTACTGGTGAAGTTGAACCCTTCATCATCTTACAATAGTGAAGTTGGTTCCGGAATGGTTGTTATATTTATAGATGATGTAAATCTTCAGGCACCTTTGAACATCTACAAAGGCTGGTAGTTCAATCATCTTGATACCATCATTAATGAAATATAACTTCTAGAGTGTAAAAGTTTTAATGAATAGTGCACATTTTAGTGGTCATTTTTACTTATTCTTTGCACTTATGATTCAAAGATTTTATGTCAATATAAGAAAATTCGGTTAGAAAGAAGTAACATTTTGTAATCCCTATATAAGAGACTGTAAATAACAAACAACAATATATCCAAAATCTGTGTTTATAATAGAGGTGGAGCCTCAATACATAAGTGAAACAAAATATATAACGCGTCTATACGCTAAAGACAACTAAACCCTAATAAATAATAGTGACTAGTAATAATCTATATTTAACAACCATATCGTAAATTCAAAAGTTAAGGCCTTATTCATATTATAACCACATTTATAAGTGAAAAATACAAAAATAAAATAATTGACCAATAAGTTTAACAAAATAGCCGTGGGGTTTTTGTTTTAAAAAAGATCATTTGCCATTTTTTATTTAGTTTAGACATTGTTCAACCATTCAAAAGCTTCCATATGACGCATTTTACTGCGCCAACGACACAAATTTTGACTTGGTGCGACAGATTTTCATCTAGCACGGGAGAATGGATATGCCGCACCAAGACTGAATCTACCATTCCATCTAGCCATACATTGATATCTTATTTCAAGCATCATCCACGAAAGCTCGAAGATTAATCGCGGACGATCCACCATCACCGAGAGCTTGTCTTGCCAACTCCCTCCATTTCTTCGCATTCCTCCTCATCTCTCCATCTTCCATCACCATTTCCACACACCTCTTAACCTCCTTCCCCTCCACCACTCCATCACCCTCCCTCCTTTTCACCATAACCCCTACTTTCCGAACATCCTCAACCATCTTCCCATTGGTCGCCTGATCCGCCCACTGCGGAAACCCAACACTTGGCACACCAGCCACCAACGCTTCCATAGTCGAATTCCACCCACAATGAGTCACGAAACACCCAACCGCTCAATACCTCCACCTGATCACACCAACTCACTACCATCCCAT
Source organism: Bidens hawaiensis (assembly GCF_021521415.1). Classification (NCBI taxonomy): domain Eukaryota; kingdom Viridiplantae; phylum Streptophyta; class Magnoliopsida; order Asterales; family Asteraceae; genus Bidens; species Bidens hawaiensis. The sequence goes on from NW_027491042.1 coordinate 2,544,959, forward strand.
TCTTTTTAACCACCTCCATCTTACTCAATTCCACCACTTGATCACCATCTCTAACCACCCATAGAAACGGCCTACCGCTTTCAACCAACCCCAAAGCAATCTCCTCAACCAGATCCATCAACAAAGTCACCATGCTTCCAAATGAAACATACACCACCGACGCTTTCGCATGCATGTTCAACCATTCCACATAATCTCCCGCCGTCTTTTCAAAAAAAATAACAACTAATAGTGCTCGATGGAACAAGCGGTCCAACAGGAAGCATCACAACCGTTTCAATCGCTCTAAGGGATTCAATTTCAAGTTCATCAAAAGTATTCACAAGTACTCTCGGAGATACCGATACTTTAACCACATCAATATGGTCTTTCATTATCTGTAATATAAACTTATACTCCTCGGGGCAATCTGGCGACAAAAAGGAGGGCAAATCCACTGCATTTAACGGCGGAAGCCTGGGTAAATTAATAACAAACGCTGGGTCGTTGTTGCTACAAGACGATATCAAGTCTTGATAGCCGCTGAAATAATAATAATATATATCGAAAACAGTAGCCGGTTGGCACCAGAGGAGAGTGGATGCCAGACCATGGGCATTGGCCACCTTTGCAGCCCATGGTACGACACTAGTGTAGATCAGGTGATACAACGTATGACCAGCAGCAGCTGCTGAAGTAATGATCTCCGTGACGGCGGGAACGCCGTGAGTGGCAACATCTGAGAAGAACTGTTGCAAGGTGGGTGTTGGTTGTTGGCAGTCTGGAAATGGCGCCAAGGTCAGGTGGTGGTGGTGGTGGTGGGTGGTAATGCGTTGGATGACTGAGAGAGTGGTGGAGAAGGTGACGTGGAGGCCTAAGTCAAGGAGACGGTTGGCTAGACGGAGGGATGGGTTAATGTGGCCTTGGGTTGGGTAAGCCACGATTAGGATATTGTCTTTCCGGTGGGATGTTGTCATTGTGGCGGAGGTAGGTTGCTTCAGGTTATAAACGTGTGGATGTTGTTCATTGTGATAGTTGGATATTTAACCATCAGAAATAATAATAATAATAATAATCTTTAAATACTATTAAAACAAAACAATTTTTTCACATGACTTTCCTCTAAGCTGTCCACATATGCAATCCAGTCAGCAACTTTCCATTCTCTGATTCTCTATTATGTCGTCACGTGCCCTCTTGATACAATCACCCTATATTTAAACATTAACAATTCATAATTTTTTATCTTAAATATATTTTTTTCTCTTTCTCTATTAACTGGATCTTCTTTCACCATCTCATATATTCCGGCTACTCTAGATCTATATTTGTATTAATCGTTTTCTGGTAAGTTTATATTTTATAATAAACTTCTGATTGTTGATATATGTATTTCCGACAACATTATATTTTCTTCTGGTTATTGTTCCCTCTAACCTTTATATCTTTATTTTCTTTGTTAACTGATTTATTAAAATCAGTTTAGGTTGTAAATCAAAAACGGCGATGAAGCTTATATGTGAACGTGTTTACGTTTTTCCGGTTAGTTTTTCCGTTAAGTTTTTTCCGGTTATGTGTTATACCTATAACAATGGTTGTTTTATATTTATTTGAAGTTTTATATTTTTCTTTCCTCTCATATATTCCGGTTAATCTAGATTTAGATTTGTATTAATCGTTTTCCTGTAAGTTTATATTTTATAATAAACTTTCGATTGTTGATATATGTATTTCCGGCAACATTATATTTTCTTCTGATTATTGTATAATAATCAATATTTTAATATCCAGCTTAATGTATTTAAAAGATTACATAATTGAAGTTCAATAATAATATTATTGAAATAATAATAAAAATAATAGCAGAAAACTTCTAAGTATGTAAAATTATATGTCATATAAAGAGAGTTAATTTAAGTAGTAAAAGAAAATATGGAATATACAGAATAGATAAGATTGTAATTTAATTTTAGTAATAAAATAAGTTAAGTGAAGATAGGCTTGTTAGTGAAGTCAACATTGATCTAAAATTTTATGTGAACGTGGCCATCCATCCTTATCTCTCTACTTTCTTCGTTGCAAAGCAAAAGTATTATAAATTCATATTTCAAAAGCCTTAAGCATTCACATACTTATAAGAGGGGAAATGACACATGTAAGGGTAAGCTTCATGGGTTCCAACCCACAAAGCAAACCCACCCCGACTCATGTGGGTAGATTGCCAAATTATAATTCACAGAAAACCTTTGCCATGAAGAATATATGAATGTTGGAAAACATAAATGTGTGTTAATTATTATTATTACATATAGATGTTCTAGGGTATTTGTAGGTAGGTGTCGCCAGTGATATTGTGATTTATGGGTACAAGAGGGTAGAAATGAAATGGCAATGCGTGATTGACCGGTGCATGGGTAATACCCTTGAGTGCCCCTTCCACTCTAACACCGACTTGAACCAAATTCCGACGATGGCTCACATTTCTAGCAAACCAAACCATAATAGTTACCTTGTTACCATCTCCACTCCATAGTCAAAACCCCTGCCTCCTCTGAACCATCGCACCCGGACGTCATAACGCAACCAACGTCCTTCACTCATCTCTAACACAAGGTAAACCACATATTTACGTTTAATTACATGTGTGTGTTATATGTACACATACATATAGACTTACTCCAAATATATTTCTATTAAAGTTTTCCGACGATACTTCGTGATCATCGGCAAACCAAAAACAAACTAAAACATCAACAAGATAACCACGCTATCTTTCTTTACCTTGATTCGGTCAGGTCGTTAAGTTCAAAAGTCCCTCGTAACAGTTTCCGATCACCTGCCCTTTTTTCGCGACGTAATTAGGAAGAAGAAATATTACAAATTATATTTTTGTTATTATTTCAATAACTAGTGAAAGCCTAGATAGTTAAAAACGGTTAATAACAAAACCCCTTAAAACAAAGGGTCTATGGTTCGAACCTCTGTTTTCATATATAGTTTGCATGAAGAAGATAAACTAATTCATATTTTATTATAATTATTAAATGATCCGCTCACAGTCTTTGTACAAACTAATGCTTAGTAACTACGTCTTATAAATTCATGACTATATCTTAGAAATTTTCTTTTATTACTTTTACTCAATATTAACTTAATATTCCGTCCGTAAGTTTTGTAAGTTTACTAACTATAATACACAAGTTTGTTTCATGAACTTATATATATAATAATATGAACTTATATATATAATAATATAAGTACATTAATGTTACTTATGAATCTATTATTCATATTTTTTATTATATAGCAACAAACATGATGTCATATAAAACGAAAATGTAAAAGGTTAAAACATCAAAGATAAACGTACATGTAGGGAGGGACATTATAAACTAACTAAATTATAGAAAAACAAATAACGATGTATAAACAACTAAAACGTTTTTATAATAAATATGATTAGTGACACAAAATACTATATAACTAAGGTAAGTATTATTAAATAGATACTATTATTAAAAATGATCACAAACATATATTTAGTATGTTTCATATACCTAATGAGATATTATTTGAAATGAACCAATAATAGAATTCTAGATATAATTCTAATTAGATAACTAACTCGTATCTAGATAAATAGAGTGCTCGTAAAGTCGCTTTGGAATGTTAAAAGGTACAGATATTTACCCTCACTCATTGTTACTTCATGTTAAATTGATATAAACCTATTGAGTTCATATATATTTTCCACATCTTTGGATTATAATTCACTTGACTGTTCTTTGGATTCCAATTCTTATTATAACATTGGATTTAGCTTTCATGTTATGCGATAGTATTATGTTTAGTTATACGTATTATCGCATGTTTTGATATATGTTACGATAATATATTTGCTATGAGTTATGTGAATAAGATTTGTATTCCGATACCCTGAGTTCCGCTTCTCGTGGAGTGTCCCACGAGCATGTTGTTGCGGCATCGACAACATGTGCACCAACCGTGACGGTGAGATCAGTTCACGACGTCTCTTAAGTACAAGTGTGGTACATATGGCTATTAGGAGGCGTATGGATCGATCCTAGGATTAATATTAAGGAGATGGATAGCGGGTATGCCAACTCGCCATCTCGTGTGATAAATATCCAGGAGTAGCTACCTGCATATTGTCACGTTTTACGTTCGCTCATGGGTACATCCGTATAATACATTTTAAATATACTTTGCATCGTATTAATTGTAAGTTAAATCTAAATTACGTTTCATTAAATCATTAATTGTTTGAGCCTATTATTCCGTACTGAGCATTCGGCTCATTCCGTTATTCTTATTTTTTTTATACACAGGTCCACAAGTTACTTTGGGCGGGATTAAGAGCGAGGAATAAAACATCAGGATCTTAATAAAATATTTTTTAAGCGAGCTAGTGTGTAAATTACCCTTAAGTTTCCTTTGTCCAATTTGTTATACCGTTGACAAGTAAATATATAAAATTATGTCTTTTGTTCAGGAACCATGTTATTGTGCACGTCAGCCCTTTTGGTCCGGGGTGTTACATATTGTTTCCTCTAACATTTTTATCTTTATTTTCATTGTTAACTGATTTTATTAAAATCAGTTTAGGTTGTAAACAAAAAACGGCGATGGAGCTTATATGTGAACGTGTTTACGTTTTTCCGTTAAGTTTTTCAGGTTATGTGTTATACCTATAACAATGGTTATTTTATATTTATTTGAAGTTTTATATTTTTCTTTCCTGTTTTTTTATGTCTTATATGTTGTTCTTCTAAGTTCTAAATAGAAATCACCTTCATCCGAACACTATCATTATTTCGTTTTTTTAGTAAGACACATTTAAATTATCCATTTAAATATATCATTAATACAATTTATTGAGTTTGACTATCCATATTTGTTTAAATAACTAATAAGGATAGTCAAACTCAATAAATTGTATTAATGGTTTTAATACAATTTAATTAACATATTTAAACTCTTTTTAAATTCAGAATTTGACCTATCTTTCAACAAAGCTTTAAAGGTTTTAATATTCTCCATAATTTTAAACTCATTTCAAAATCTTTCCATAATTTTTTGAAGTTTTCAAATTAACCGATTTGATTTTCATTTTTGTAATTATTTCTCAATTAATTAGTCATATTAGTAAAATTTGATTTTAATTTTTGTGATTTGGCATTAACTAGAATAAGTTATCACTTTAATATTCAAAAAAGTGATTGTCAAACTAAAAATAATTGCCATAATTGTAATGTAATCTTACTTTAATTTACGTGAATATTAATCATTAATTAATACTAAAATAATAACCGCGTTATTTTAGAACACAATATTCAAATTGACATAATTTCTAACAAGCAATACTTAATATATCATAAATTATATAACCGTTGTATCATCATTTATAAATATTATTCGGCACATATGATTTAGTGAATATTATTAAACATGCCAAATTGTCATAATTTATTAATATTATTATTCCCATGAATCAAGATATTTCAAATTATTTCTATCTTTACATTGAAGAACAAATTTAAACTTAAAACTATAAAATTTAATTAACATATTTAAACTCCTTTTAAATTCGGAAATTGACCAATATTTCAAAAAAGTTTTAAATGTTTTAATACCCTCCATAATTTTAAACTCATTTCAAAATCTTTCCATAATTTTTTGAAGTTTTCAAATTAACCGATTTGATTTTCATATTTGTAATTATTTATAAATTACTTAGTCATATTAGTAAAATAAGAACCGATTTGATTTTAATTTTTGTGATTTGGCATTAACTAGAATAAGTTATCATTTTAATATTCAAAAAACTGTTTGTTAAACTAAAAATACTTGCCATAATTGTAATGTAATCTTACTTTAATTTACGTGAATATTAATTATTAACTAATACTAAAATAATAACCGCGTTATTTTAGAATACAATATTCAAATTGACATAATTTCTAATAATCAATACTTAATATATCATATTTTTTCAGCTTTAATTATTTTCAAAGTTAACATAAAATTTTTTAATCTTTCCAAAGTTATTTGAAAATTCATTTATTGTAAAACATTTTTAAGTTTTGCAAATTTAACAAAATATTAATGTCAGTTTGAATATGTTATTATGGTATCTTTAATTTGAATGTTATTGTTTTATTATATTTTCAGGTGGTGAAACAAAATGAGTTTCTTTTGATAGATGTTTGAATAAGTTGATGGTGGTTTAATATGAAAGGACATGTTTATGTCTTTTGTTGATGTTTTTTGGTTGTTCGATGTACATTAACTTATTGTAACTTTTAACCTTTAATATCTAGACAATGTAAATGGTTAACGTTTTGGTCCGAAAGTTTGAAAAAGTTTTGTGCTGCTTGAATTTGTTGTTTAAATTTATTATGTTTGTTGACATGTTTTTTCACTCGTGTGTAACACGGGATATACCCTAGTAGTAGTAGTAATAATAATAATAATAATGAGGCTATGTATCTTTTAAGATGTTTTAGAATGTTTTAAACTATTAGATTTGATAATTTCATGACAAGATTGATTAAGGATTTCTTTTTGAATGTATATAAAAAGAGAGATACAAACTAACATCAAAACGTAACGCGACACGCGTAAAATATTCATGTGCTTTCTCTCTCTCTCTCTCTTCTAAAACCAGGTTCTTCTCAAGAAACCTAATCATCAACCTTAACTATACATTCTAACGGAGAACTCGACCAAACTGACAACTATGTCGTCTACATCATTTTCTTTTGCAGTTACTACTCTCACTGTAGTAACAGGTTCACAGGTTTAATATTTATCATGTTTTATATTACTTACATGAAGAATTAATCAATATGTGATATTAGAGCAATGTTGATTAATCAGTTCTTTATGTTTCTCTAAATCAGTAAATCTTGATTTAAAATCGGAAGACGTGGATTAAAACCTGATAAACCTTAATTTTTCATGTTATGTTTTTTGTGTTTTATTAAGAGAACAGTTTAAAAACTACTTAAAATCGTTAAAGTATCCTACTATTTTGGAAATTTGTTATAAATAGTGTTTAAGGTTTCAATTCCAGACTAAAATATGATACTAATTATGAACAATGTTTTTCGTGTTCATAAAGTCGTTCATAATTTTCATTCTAATTTTGATGATGAGTAATTTTTAATCAAGTTTTCTTAAATTATGGGATAGATTAATATTTTTTGTTCCTTAAATTGTGTATCTTTATCTTTATGTTTCGTTAAAAATAATTATTTTATTTTATAAAAATGAATAAAATACTTGGATATATCTAAAACACCTATTTACCTTATTTTTGTAATTAATTAACATAATAAAATACCAAAAGTATAGTTGTTCAAGCCTTATCGTTTAAAAGTTCACGGATAACAGATTTAATTAATTTACGGGTTAATAAGTTTGTGGGTTAATTAGTATATGAGTTTTTCTTAAATCACTTTACGGCATTCTAATTGTTTACAGGCTAACCTGTAAACAAATTTTACCGGAAACAAAATGAACGGAAGAATTACTTTTTCGTAAACCTTTCTGGAAACTCAATCCAATCCCATAAATCTCATAAACCCGAAAAATCACTAAAACCGAACCCCAAAATGCCGAAAACTTAAATTTCCCGGAAACCTTAAATCGACCGAGAACTAATAATTAAATGGTTTTGTAAATACTTAAATATTATAAATTTTTACAAAACTAAAAAGGCTTAACTTGAATGAATTTTCGATATATCACTTCTACCAAAGGTGATGCGTTATATCTACCTTATCACTCAGTCTAACTATAAATTTTTGGTTGGTTTTGTCTAATATGAACCTAATGTCTCACTACTGCTCAAATGTGACGTGTTACACATTTAGGTCTAGCAAAGCTAACTCGTGCACAATTAAAATAATTGTCCAAGTTCTGTCCAAAGGTGATATATTTTTTTGTTAATAATAGACATATCACATCTTAAATAAAAAAAATAAAAAATAAAAATAATGATTTTCACATTAACGATCCTTCATTAATATAATGATCATAAATTTTAGTCCGCCTTACTTTAATACCCATAACATTACTCATTATAATTTCCTTGCAAAAATTAGTATATCATCCACTATAATATAAAAATACAATATGAGTTTTATCTCATAAAAAGTTTCAATAACATCTAGCTCTTCTTAGTTTTTATTATCCCTCAAAACCTGAAATGACAATCATCCCACTCTTTCTGATAAAATCATTCTATTGACAACTAGAGCATAACAAATGGGATAAGTCAAACATAATGTATCTTATGATAATCAAGAACTCATTTAAATAAATGTTATCACTAGAGGTATTCTTGATTCAATTTTTCCTAAAACTAATCAAAAATATCTCCTAAGATGCATGCATTCTTCTAAATTCTAACGATAAGGTTACATGGTATCCCTGAATACATCATAATGTACAATACCATGACCCATAAAATTAAGGGTTTAAACATGGAAATGAGTACACTTTTCCGGTGCATTACATACTAAGGTATTCACAAGTATAATTTGATGCCTTGATAGTCAACTACAAATCTCAGAAGTACCTAAGGTAAATAAGTGTGTTGATCAGCAACATATTGTAACATCCTAAATTCTCGTATTTAATAAAAGAAAGTTGTGTTTAATTATCGGGCATGAATAATTAATTAGTATTAATAAAGAACATGGACTTGAACTAATTAAAATGGATTAAAGGGAATGGGCCTTAGGTCCATGGGCTTTAAGGGATATAAATATCCCCTAAACCAACCTAAAACCCTAAATCCTCATTCTTACCATCTTATTCTCTAAGACACTCCAAAAACACATACACCACACCACCATATACGGCCGGCGGCCGAGAGAGAGAAACGAGCAAGATCCGGGAGAGATTAAACGTTAGTTGTGATTAGATTTTTGTTATTCGAGTCCTACACGAGATCTAGAGTTCCTAAAAAAGTTAAACGAGATTCAAACGAGCACTAAAGGTATGTTCTTGACCCTTTAAAGTTTACGTTTTATTAGCGTTTAGCATTGAAACTTAGAACGAGAGTAGATCGGGTATAAACGAAACATAAAGTTGTAAACTTGATGATAAATATGAGTGTAATGAACCCGAAAATGGAAACGGCTCGATTAATGAACCCTTAACACTAGTATTGAACGTTTTTACCATAAAGGTCCAAACTTTACGTCATTCCGGGCTAAGTTTTACCCGAACAAGGCCATGGGAATGATTGCGGGACTTGTTAACGTCATATCCAAGAATTTCTCGATGAAACGAGGGTGATTATGGTGATTACGAATGAACAGAGGCGAATGCTGAATAACTTCGCCTGCAAGCCAACTTCGCCTTCAAGCAAGTTCGCTTGCAAGCAAGTTCGCCAGCCAAGTTCGCCCCTGACAACTTCGCCTGGCATATGTTCGCTTAAGGTTAACTTCGCCAAACCTAACTTCGCTTGATGTTAAGTTTGCTACAAGCAAGTTCGACTACCTTATCAACTTCGCTGAACCATATGTTCGCTGGAATCTAAGTTCGCCGAGTCTTAAGTTCGCCGAACCTTAAGTTCGCTTAACATGCATTTTAAGGTAACGAATCGGGCTAACGAATGAGTAGGTGAATAAAATAGTAACTTAAAATCCTAATAGGAAATGCGTTAAGACAGTTAAATGAGCTTATTGGGTTATGCCTCGTTCAACTTACACAAAGCTCGACCTTGAGTTCGGCTCGTTTCGATCTTTATTTCTAAAGCTCGAGTTTGGCTTGGCTTGGCTTGGCTTGGCTTGTGAGTAGTTTTTTAACGTCGAGCTCTATTTATGAATTAATTTTTTACATATTTATAATTATTTTATATATATTTTAATTATATATATATATTAATTAAATATATATAATTCATATATTATAAAAATTATACAGGCAGGCTTGTTTAGGCTTGCAAGCCGGCTCGATCAAGCTTTTTCACGAACCCATCTCGAGTAGCTCGGGAGCAGCTCGGCTCGTTTACATCCCTAGTTATGATTTGGGTTGTGCATTTTTTTTTTCTTTTTAATAAAATGGCTTAAATGAATTGAGTTATATAACATTAAGATTTTGAGAATACATATTTTTTAAACATACACACACACACACACTTTATAAAAAAAATTCCGGCCAAACCAGGGTAATCGGTCCGGGGGCGTCACCCTTTCCGCCCCCCTCAAAGCCGGCACTGGGTAAAACTGATTGAAGTTTGATGTTTCGAAAAATTGAGTATTTTGATACTAATGTTTATGTTATGTTGTGTTTATATTAGTTGTTTATGTGGGGATGGAATCAAAAAGGAACTTTGGGGCACCGGCCATTAACTAAATTCGAGAATAAGCCGGTTCAGGTTGAAACTCCCGATAACGTTAAGATTGTTCAGGTAAAACATGATTAATCCAGTTGAAGTAAATCACTAGAAAGTGGTTATGTTTTAATTTGTTAAGTGTTGATTCAGGCGGCTATTGGTGGTTGGCATTGTTTGGCGGTTGATGATCAAGGCCATGCTTATGCTTGGGGTATGTTTATGTAACAAAATATAAGAAAGTACTAGATAAAACTTTCTGTTACGATTTTTAGGTAATAGTACGGATTGGTAGGTGGAAACGAGTACGGGCAGTGTGGTGAAGAGCTTGAGAAGAAAGGCGAGTCCGGTAGGACAAGGATGGTTATCGTGAATCCTCAAAGATGTGCACCAAAGCTTTCGATTCGCCAGGTTTATTATTCATTTTCTTAAAAAAAGTCACTTGCCTTTTATTTATATTATGTTTACATAAATCTTACGTTTATACGCACTATGCAGGTAGCTGCTGGCGGCACCCATTCAGTTGTGCTGACACACGAAGGACATGTTTGGACATGGGGTCAACCGTGGCCTCCGGGTGACATGTACAATGCTAATTTCCTTCAATTATTATAATGTGAAGAAAATGACTAAATTTGTTGTAATGTTCGTGCAGAAAACAAATCTCGACACCCGTGAGAGTACAGGGTCTTGAGAAGGTTAAGTTGATTGCGGTCGGGGCTTTCCACAATTTGGCTCTTCTTGAGGATGGAAATCTTTGGGGTTGGGGGAATAATGAATATGGGCAGCTAGGAACCGGGGATACCCAACCCAGATCACAACCTGTTCCTGTTCAAGGATTATCCGGCCTCAAACTGGTTACTTTTTTTTACCATCTCGAATAGTTTTATATGAGTCTACAATAGTGAAATTTAGACCAAAGTTTCTAAATCCATGTAATTTCAGGTGGATGTTGCTGCAGGTGGTTGGCATTCTACTGCTCTAACAGATGAAGGCGAGGTATCTTGTAGTCCATTTCTTCAAGAAGCTCGTAATTTCAAATACGTTGAGCTGAACCGAGCTGTCTTGTTTATCACTTTATCTTAAAGAGTTTTGTCGAGCTGGCTCGTTTATCTTAACAAGCTGAATAGTTGAGTTTGAGTTTGGTTTGTCAAAAGCTCGATCTTGCTTGTGGCTCATCGAGCAAAGTTTTTTTATATTTAAAGTTTTGTATTTTTTTTTATTTCACACATATTGATATATATATAAAAACTTTAAAGTAATATTTGTCACACACATAATGCAGAATTTGTAAACTACATAATTAATAATTTACTTATATTAAAATTTGGGTTATAGGTTTTATATATTAAAATTTGGTTTTTACTTCTAAATAAGCCAAACAAGAATTTTCAATATTCTTTTATTTCTTCATTAAAAATGTCACACCTTGTTAAATTACAAATCTATATAACATATAGGCTTTAATTTAAATGAGCCAGCGAACGTGCGATCCATGATCCGAACCGACCTCAACTTGGGCTCGGCTCATTACAAACGAACCGATTTCGAGCGAGCTTTTTTAATAGCCCTACTTCTATCAATAGTTTTCCACGTGTTTCTTTTCTTCTACTTTTTTGCTGAAGTTAAGGTCAACAGATGTTTGACGACATCACCGTTTTGGTCAACAGGTATACCGGTGGGGTAGAGGAGAACATGGAAGACTTGGATTTGGAGATGACAAAAGCAGTAAAATGGTGCCTCAACAAGTCCAGCTTCTAGCTGGGGAAGATATTGTGCAGGTGTCATGTGGTGGTACTCATTCTGTCGCGTTGACTCGTGATGGTCGTATGTTTTCTGTAAGCAAACAACAAAGCCTTCTGACTTTTTTTAACTTAACAGTTACACTTTTTAACTTGACCTGTTTGAACTGTTAGTTTGGGCGTGGGGACCATGGAAGATTAGGGTATGGTAGAAAGGTGACAACTGGTCATCCATCAGAAGTGCCTATTAACCTACCATCGCCAAAAGGTGAGGATGGTAGTGAACCAGGACGGTGGTGTGCTAAATATGTGGCATGTGGTGGCCGACATACGATTGCAATTGTTGAATGGCGAGCTACTGAGGCGGATGAGTTGATGTGATGAAGGTTTCGTTAGAACAATCTTAATGAGTTGTAATATCTAATATCTATGGAGTTATTTAAGTTGAAAGCTTGCTATGAGTTTGTTTCAAGTTTTGTGAGTTACTTTGTGAAACAAGTGGTTGATGCAATGTAGGTGTAACATGGTTTCTTCATATTCTCCAAACCCATATGTTAGTTCATCAGTTGAGTTATTGTTTTATATCAAGAGTTAATTTTCAGTATTCCACTTTTCGAAAATGTGTGATTGCTTGGTTTGTTGGAGTGAATTTGCGGAGGTGCATGGTTGGAGGACAGTGTGATTAAGTTCTTGTTGGATTGTGGAGCAAGATTTGGTGTTTGTAATGGTTTTAGGTTGCCGGAAAGTATGGAGGTTCGCTGGAGAATGATGTTGCAGGAACGATAGGACATAGAACAGAACGCCTCTTGGAAGGAAGATTGTTTTTCTTTTTAAAAAAAAAAACTAAGGGCGTAACTGAGCCTCGTCTGAGGTCGTTTACGTTCGAGATCGGTTTATGAATGGTTTTTCAAGCTCGAGCTTGGTTCATATATATACTTATTTTTTTATATAATCTACTTATTTTATTCATAATTTCATACATAATATTAGTTATCATAAAGTTGTATATTTAATAACTAGCTTTAGAACCCGTGTGATGCACGAGAAACTCAAAAGAATTACAATTAAACTATAGAAATTAAATGATTAAACTAAAAAAAACTATATTTTTATCAATTAAAGTTAAGATTATATTTTCAAATGAAATATTCACACGAATACGTGATGCATTTTCACACAATTTTTTCATAATCACGAAACACCTTGTGATTTTATAAGTTGTAATTATATTTTTTTAATGACATATCGAATTCTAACAAAAGATGATAATATTTTCATTATAAATGACATTCAAAGAGAATATCATATATTAAATGGCAAGGGATCCTCCCAGGCTCCCACATCACCCTGGATCTTCATACACCATTTTTTGTCCTATACGGCTTGTATAGAGCTATACGGTCGTATAGGACCTGAATCGTGTCAGTTGTATCTGAGGTTGTTGCTCGTCGTTTATAGCGCCTCGTAGGCCTATACGGCCGTATACACACTTTTTTAAAAAAATGATGACCATATATACGATATATGTGATTTATACGGGTCGTATTTGGATTGTAACATCCTAAAATTTTAATGTTGAATAAAGAAAGTTATGTTTAGTGATTTCGTGTTAATTATTGGATATTGAGTAAGGAGCGGACCATGGACTTGGATTAATTGAGATGGGTTAAACGAGAATGGGCCTTGGATCCATGGGATTTCAGGGATATAAATATCCCCTAAACCCAAAATATCTTTCATTCCATTTATTTCTAACACACTCCAAAACACACACACACCACACAACTTCGCCGGCGGCCGGGAAGAGGGAAGAACCGGGCAGATCCGAGAGGGAGGGAGAGAGAGAGAGATTAGTTGTGATAACAAGTAAACAAGCTCCAAACAAGCTCAAAAAGGTATGATTCTTGATCTTTGAAGTTTAAAGATCCAAGCTTTTTAGTGTATAAACGACCGAAAATGGTCGGGAAGCGTAGTGGGTGATATTGAACCATAGCAAGGGTGTTAAAAACGCTCGAAATGCTGGACAGAAACCAAACAGCGGCTGTCTGGGCAACTTCGCCTGCATCTGGGCAACTTCGCCTTCAAAGCGATAACTTCGCCTGGGGCCAAGTTCGCCTAATTGATAACTTCGCTTACGGCTAAGTTCGCCTGATGACAACTTCGCCTAGAGCTAAGTTCGCCTAAGGTTTAACTTCGCCTAAAGCTAAGTTCGCCTAAGGTTTAATTTCGCTTAAAGCTAAGTTCGCCTAAGGTTTAACTTCGCCTAAAGTCAAGTTCGATTAGAAAATAAATTAAAAATCTAATGAAAAATGTGTTAAGACAGTTAATGGAAATAAAATTTTTCCAAGCTGACCTGGCAGCTCGACCCCAGCCAGGGGCTCTGCCCCTTGGACCCTGCTAGGGGCTGCCGCCCCTAGACCCCGCTGCCAGGGGCGCTGTGTGACATCTGCCCCATCCGACCCGACCCAGGTACCCGTTTTCTGATCCCGATTCTTTTTATGATTTAAAAATTTAATTATTTTCTTTTAAAACTTGATATTTAAAATATTTTTATAATTTCCTTCCCGCCGTCCCGTCCCTCTCTCTCTCCCTCTTGTCGCCGTCCCGCCCTTAAGCCTTGAACCCCTTCTCTTATTTTGTTTGTCCTTTGTTTCTTCCCGCCTAAGGATGTCTGCGCAGCTCCACGCGCCAGACTCCTTACAAGGAAGCCTGCGTGAAGACCATCTGTTACTGCGATACGCGAGGCGAACTGTCCCCGCAGCGCGCTAAGGAAAATAGTTCTTCCCGCAGCGCGCTATGGATACAGTTCTTCCCGCGACGCGCTAAGGATTATAGTTCTTCCTGCGACGCGCTAAGAAATATAGTTCTTCCCGCGGCGCGCTTAGGATTGTAGTTCTTCCCGCGGTGCGCTAAGGTTGGTTCTGTCTGCCTTCGCGCTCACGCACTCTTGACCTTCTGTGTCTGCCTTCGCGCGCTCGAGCCTTCTCGCGCCAAACCCTTTGAGTCTTCTGTTTAATCTAGCCGTTTACTTTTGTGATGTCTTATCTTCTGAGCTTTTGACCTGACCTATCTTATGTCTGAAAAGCCACTTTTGGCGCAGCATGCGCACCAACCCCATTGGTTGACAGAAAAAGTGACTGACATTATCTTTTGAGATCTGCTTTTCCCATGCTTGACCAGTACCTTTATCTGACCCTCCCATGCCTGTTTACTGTTACCTGTCAGCTTTTCCTTGTCCCCTGCAGCTGCCATATCTTTTGATATCTTTTGCTTTTGGAACCTTTTTGCTTTTGTTATCTTTTGCTTGATCCTGTTGAAGATCTTTTCCCCTTTTCTAGGGATTGTGTTCCCTAGGGTTTCCCTATAAATAATAATGCTATTTTCTTAACACTACACACACAAATACTTATTATCTTTCTCTTCCTTTGCTCTCCGCCGTTGTCCTCAGTCGCCTCCTCTCTCTGCCTTCGTCTTCTCTCCTGTTCTGCCCTGTTTTCCGGTAATCTATAATATATAATAATTTGTTTAAGTTACTTATTAATTATGCTAACTTATAATCAAGACTTAAAACCAATCGTTAAAACAATAATCTTTAATTTTAGGTTAACTTGTGCTTGTTTAAAGTTGGTTCTTGCTTTATCTTTCACCGCACCGTTTATCAAGTGAGTAATCTCGTACCTAATCCCTTTTTATTTTTAATGTTTTGGGATGTTCATGTGTTCATACAAACTTAGAGTCTTAAACTTGTTTATGAACTTTAGTCGCGCAGTATCCCATGTGTTGAGGACGTAGACTTGGCTGTTTATTTGTATGTGTGGATCATTAACCGTCTTGTCGGTCTATTCCGCAGTTCTCATGGTACCATTAGATGAACACGGGAGAACTATCGTTTATGATTTTCTCTTTTGTTTACACTTGCACAGTTTTCTTGTTTTTGTGCTCAATTGGGAGCACGGATTGACTATGAGCTATGAATCTTAGACTTAGTCCCGATCTGATTACACCCTTGTTGAAAACCAGACATACACATGTTGCGCGCAGATTTATTGTTATCTATGTATGGTATTAAACTTGATTTCTCACCAACACGCAAGTGTTTGACGTTTTATTTTAACACATGTTCAGGTTTGCTGTAGCTACATTTGGAGCTTGTGGACACGTAGGATGTTTTTACTTTTGGACCTAGATTAAAATGTATCAAGACAAGTTATTATTGTTCGAATATTTTGTCTTATAATATATTGATTTATGTTGATTTATGTTATCTTGTGTTTACGTTGCGCGTGCGCGAATGAATATATTTATTAAATATTGACACCCAATAGTGTCACGAGTAATGAAACAATATGTGGCGCCCCGATGTATAATCCGCCTTTGGTCGGGGTGTTACACGCTGCCCCCGGACCCCCGTTCGTTGTGGGTTATATAAAGATAGAAATACAACATGAGTAGTAGTAGTTAATTGATACATGTAAATATTATACAGTTAGCCGTGCCCAGCTCAAGAAGGGAATAACGATTAACGGAGAGCGTAACAGGATTCAGGTGAGTTTCTAGCCCCATCTATGTGTTATGTTTTCGGGGCTGTGTGCATACTCAATATGTTTGTTAATACGCTCATCCTAAGAGATAAGTGTATGCCTTATGTGAATAATGTGAAATGTATGAATGATTGCTTGATGGTACGTGAACGATCTTCGGATATTGCACGTACTGTCAGGTTGTAACGCTATGTATAAGGTAAGTATGATACGTATGCTTATGTGTATGAACGTGATAAAGTTAATAAAAGAAGGAAATGATGGTTGTATGGTTACGAAAAGGGTACCGAGCCCTAATAATACTCGAGGTATGATGTATGGTTGTATGGTAACAAAAAGGGAATCGAACCCTACTAATATTCGAGAACTAGGGAACCGAACCCTACTAATATTCGAGGAAAGAGGGTACCGAGCCCTAATAATACTCGAGGAAGGAGGGTACCGAGCCCTAATAATACTCGAGGAAGGAGGGTACCGAGCCCTAATAATACTCGAGGAAGGAGGGTACCGAGCTCTAATAATACTCGAGGAACGTAGGGCGTAATGCTCTTTATAACGTAAGATATGAAAGCAAGTTAGTACAAAAGAAAGTATGAAAGTATGAATGAAAGAATATAAGTTTGTGTGTATTATATAATGTATGATTAACTAGAACTCACTCAGCGTAGCTGACTTTTAGTATGCACGCAGGTGAGTAGAATGAGGCAGCTCGCTTGAGGAGACACGTGGCATTGAATAAGAGACTGGCATCAGAAGGCTCAAGACGTGATATGTTTTAATTACTTTGTTTTTTTGAAAGACAAGTTGTTGTTTAAGAAAAGTTTTGAATCGTTACGAAATGTTTTATGAAAGTTTTTAATGTTCCGCGAATGTTTTAATTAACTCTGATATTTAGAACTGCGTTTATGAGTAAATCCAACACGAAAGTAGGGCTACCGGTAACGGGGCCTTTCACATATGTACAGAAAAGAATCTAGCACTGGAAAATAAGATGATATTCATCTCACTACCACTAAAACCAAAAGGAGGATAATTCTAAGGTCCATAGACAAAATACAAGTATTACATTCAGTTTTAAGTTTTCCATTGAGAAGTCTCACTTCAGAAATATGCCGTTAGACTAGGCATTAACAACAAGACTATGCATAATTCAAAAAGAACAACTGGCTAAAATAGGTAGTAGTATATTAATATTTAAGTATGCTGATCTTAATATTCCAATTAACACATGATATATTGAGTCTATTTTTATACGTTTCCTTACCAGAAATCAACAAATAACTAAATTTAGTGACAAATTAAAATTTCATGGAAATTAGAATTATAAAAAACTTTCTTCTAATTACGCTTTATGATACCTAACAAATTCGGGAGATTATTCAGAATTCAATATCAATACTTAAGCTACATTATGACAGTTGTAAAATTTACAAAGCCTAAAGTCACTTTTACCTTAAACTCACATATTATTTGCTATCAATAGATGGATTGAAACATTTATAAAATAGAACTAGATGATACTATGTACTTTCACAACTTGAGACATGTAAAATTTCATCCATTAAAACCAAATTTCATGAGAAATCATGACATGGTTAACAAGGATGATTTTTCATATAGTCTCATTGTCAGTGTTTTTAAATCATGTGTTAGACTCTCTAAATATTACTTGGCTTGAGGAATAAGTATGGTCCACTAGAAATATTTAGACATAATTCATTTATCATTTATAAACTATCTACTTGTATCTAATTTATCTTTTATAGTCCATGGTCTTAAACAGATCCATTCATATTTACTTAATACTATTTCTTGTAAATGTGTCCCTAAGTTTCTTATGACATATAAAATCAATTAAATTAAATCAAGTATAACGTATGTATGACACATTCCCACGTCACGTACATCATTGAAACTTCTCATGTAGTTTTCTTAGAGATATCGATCGAATATTAGTGGGAGCCTTAAGTGTCTTAATCATTATTTGCAAGATTTGCAAAAGGTTGGGAGTGAAAACTTAATATTAACTCAATCACACCTCATGTACAAGACACTGCTCCATCACAACACTGTTCTATCAAATCTTATCTCCTTAGAATTTAATACTACTCTTACAAAAGTTTCATTGTTGCTTAAATGTGAGCATATTCAAATTTTTTACTAAACTAATCCTCACCAAGATAAACTGCAACAACTTATATTATTAACTTGTTTATCTATTAGAATCTATTGGTCTTCAAACATTGACCCTAAGCATACCAATTTTCTAAGGGTTTCTAAGGTCAGTGGAAGTAGTAAAAGCACAAGAGGCAGGGGGGTCATTAAATTTTACTATGAATTTAACTCCGATTACACCTCTTGTACACCATATTTCACCATTACACACTTAGTATCCTGAACATGATAGCAACTTAACCAAGAGCTAATCCATAAAATTGAAACTTCTAATAAACCCAATAATCAACTCAAGAGGTCATATAGGTTTTAAAACGTACTAACTTTGATGAGTATGTAACATTTCTAAGTAAAGTTAAAATGGATGTTGGAAAGCTTACTAATCCTACCTCTTCTAATCAAACCATTAGCATCAATCAATCTTTTGAATGGAATAAAGCTATAATTAAACCAAACTCCATAAGTCAGAATAACGTTTGAGATTTTGTTGAAACACCTACGGGTGTTCTTAACTAAACTAAATTCTAACACAAATGTTAAGATGCTAAGAAGCACGATTGATTATTAAAGGTTATATTCGAGATGGGATAAATCATCAAAGAATATTCTTACCAGTATTACAAAAGATCTATTTGAGGATCATCACCATTGAAGTAGCTTATAATATTCAAGAGATACATTAGATGAACATTAAAAAAACTTTTCCTAACAACTGACTTACATATTTACAGGTTCATAAAACAACCTGAAAGTTCTAAACTAGTCTGTAAGTCAATAAAATCCATTATAAGTTAATGCAAACATCATAATGTGATGAAATATTAAACAATTATTTTCATCATGAACCAAGTGGATTAATGTACCTACCTCAAGATAAGTGGGAGCAACTAAAACAAAATTGTCCTCATATAGATGACATTCTTTTAACAAGTATATATTACATAAGTCAAAGCAATGTTTATATATACTTTGATATGATAGATCTCAGAGACATCCCTTATGTGATAGATATCATAACATTATGAGACAGACCCAAAGGGACGTTAGTTTTGTTCCATAAGTTTTACCTTAAATGGGTCCTTGCGCATGTAACAAACAATATTGTTCTCCTTTAGAAGATAATAGGATCACTGCGTTTGTTTCCTTGTGCTTCATCAAGTAAAAGCCTTATATATATGTTCAAATCTATACTCGTTCAGAGGTTACTCAAAATTGAAACACGCTAAATATGTCTAAATTAATGTGAAGCATCTAAAAGAGTACTAAAATATCTTTAAATGAAACGAGAGACTATAATTTAAAGTAAGAATTGAGATTTCAAACCGGTTAATTACTCTAAACTTTGTTATATTCAAAGATAACATAATGTAAATTTCGGGATATATTCTTATGTCAGTGAACTCATAAGTTTATTAAATCCATATAAATTATATATTGAAGACAAATTGTGATAAAGTCAGCTACCATGTTTTCTCAAACAGTAACATTTCGAGAGGCGCCGCATTAAAATTCCAATATGAAATTAACTATTCATTTATGAACAAATTGAGGAAACTAAATTTTCATATTGAATGCATTCATGAAATGCTTAAGGATCCTATAACTAAAGGTGTATCACCCATAAGTATTATGAAAGCGCTTATAATCATGACGGATTTATTGATGACCATGTACAACTGCATATTATACTATGAATGATTAACTATTAATTTTTCTTCACCGATTTTGATGTTGTATGTCTCTTAATATGTTTTGCATGCAAAAAGACATATAGACAAATTACTATACAAATGAAACGTTCTGAAAGGCTTACCTAAAAGCTTTGATCATAACTACTTAGGTTTTAAATAAGGACTAAAGTATGATTAATGGGGGTCTTGAGTTGGTGTTCTATTCAATGACTGTATTTCTCTGCTCCAATTTGAGTTTAATGTTAAAATGAGTGTTAACTCCTGATCAGGCTAATCTAATACTCATAATAAATGATTACTCGGCCAAGTGGGAGAATGTAATTATAAATATTAATATCTATTTATTTATAGGTGTCCATTATAATCATTTATATAATATTAGATCAAAATATTAATTATACTTTATCATATATTAGTTTGTTAATTGTTGATGAGCCATATTACATTTGATTAAGTAATAAAAGGTTTCCCGTTGGGTGTATATATAGAGAGATAAAAAATTAACATCAAAACCTAATCTCGTACACATAAGAACTTCATGTGCCTCCTCTCTCTCTCTTAAAACCAGGTTCCTTCAAGAATCCTAATCATCATCCTTAACTATATATCCTAAAGGGGAACTCGACCGAGCTAACAACATGTCGTCTACATCTTTCTCTATTGCGGTTACTACTCTCCCTGCAGTAATATGTTCATAGGTCTAATATTTATCATGTTTTTTATTACTTACATGAAGAACTGATCAACAATATTACAACATGTTTACAAAGTGCTTAAAAGATCGAACAAAACTAAGTCTTCACCATGCATGCATATGATTCATTACCGTTTCCTGAACAACGTGCTTGAAATACCTCTCTCAGATGCTCTTGAACATCACATTGTCACCAACGTTAAACTCAATCGGCTTGACTAAGTCTTCACCATGCATGCGTATGATTCATTACCGTTTCCTGAACAACGTGCTTGAAATACCTCTTAGCGTACAACTTTTCTTCCTTCAGAGTCTCCAATACCTCTCTCAGATGCTCTGCATGATCAGATTCGCTTCTGGAATAAATCAATATGTCATCGATGAATACGATAACTGACTTATCCAACATTGGCCGACATACCCTATTCATCATGTCCATAAATGCTGCGGGAGCATTCGTTAGACCGAACGACATCACGAGGAACTCGTAATGTTCATACCGTATCCGAAACGCTGTTTTAGGGATGTCTGCCTCTTTCACCTTTAGCTGATGATAGCCTGATCTGAGATCTATCCGTGAGAACCAACTTGAACCTTGCAGTTGGTGAAACATATCATCAATCCTTGGCAAAGGATATCTATTCTTTACCGTAAGCTTGTTCAACTCGCGATTGTCTATAAGGATATCTATTCTTTACCGTAAGCTTGTTCAACTCGCGATAGTCTATGCACATTCTCATACTTCCATCCTTCTTCTTCACAAATAACACTGGTGCGCCCCACGGGGAAACACTTGGTCTAATAAAACCCTTGTCGAGAAGTTCTTGTAGCTGGGACATCAATTCCTTCATCTCGGACGGTGCTAGACGGTAAGGCGCTTTCGCGACAGGCTTGGCTCCTGGTATTAAATCTATATGGAATTTTATCTCTCGCTCCGGTGGCAACCCCGGAAGATCCTCAAGGAATACTTCTGGGTAGTCGTGCACGATAGAAACATCTTTCATTTCTTTCATCTCGGCCGTAGCGTTGACAACATACGCCAGGTAGGCACCGCACCCCTCACCTTAACAAACCCTCGGCTTTTATCATCGAAATAACATTAAGCCCGGAACTTTCCTTATCACCATAAACCGTCACCGCACTACCATCCAAGGATTTTAACCTTATTATCCTACTCTTACACACTATCTGAGCTTCATACTCAGACAACCAATCCATTCCCAAAACCACATCGAACCCTCCTAAGGTCATAACATACAAGGTAACAGGGAACTTATGTCCCTCTAACTCTATCTTACAGTTCTTAACCATTCTCATTATTTTAACCGAGGTGTCACTAGCGGTTTCTACTATAAAAGTTTTGGACACTCGGCAAAATTTCATTTTAGCTAATTTACTAAATGGCATGGCTACGAAACTTTTGTTTGCACCAGAGTCGAATAATACTGAAGTAGAAATACCGTTTACTAAAAATGTAACAGTCACGACATCCGGAATCTGTTTAGCCTGTTCCCGGGTCAGCATGTAGGCTCTAGTCCTTGGCCTAGCTTGATCGGCATCTTTCTTTCCACTACCTCCCGCTCCACCATCAGTACACTCCCTTGCCATGTGACCCGTCTTACCACATTTGTAGCATGCGGGTTTTGCATCACATTCGTTAGCATAGTGTCCCACCTTTCCACACTTATAACAGGCATTTGTCCCAAGCCTACACTCTCCACCATGAGCCTTTCCACATTTGTGACATACATCCGAATCAGTACCCCACTTGCACTCGCCACTGGGCACCTTTCCACATGTCTTGCATGTCTTTCTCTCCCACACCTTCTGCTTCTTGTCTTTGGAGTTCCACAACTGAGTACCAGGCCGTTTAACAGGAGCGACCCACTTCTTATCCTTTTTCTCCTCCGCCACCACATCGTCCGCCGCAAAGTCATCATAAACTGTTTATGCGAGTACCACATCAGAATCAAAAGTAGCCGGTCTACTAGCCTTGACCAAGACGCGAACATGTTGTGGCAGTCCCCTGATGTAACAGTTAACCCGCTTGGATTCGGTGTTCACCATGTCTGGCATCAGCCTAGACAGGCGGTTGAATTCAGTGGTGTATTCACGTTGTATTATCTTACCCGCCTTCAGACTCAAAAACTTCATTTCAACCCTCTCGACTTCCGCGTTAGCACAGAACTTCCCCATTACCAACCCCTTCAGATCATCCCACCTCATTGCCTTAATCTCCTCTCGACTCTTCCTCTGTTCAACAGACTCCCACCAGTACATTGCCTCATCCTCAAATGATTGGGTGGTATAACCCACGGCTTGGTCGGGACGGCACTCGCTAATATGGATAACCTTGTCCATAGTGGTTATCCATTGAAGAGTAGTGATTGTGTCTCCCAAACCAGTCAGCTTCGGCGGGTCGCATCCCTTGAAGGACTTATAGTTTCACCCACCTCGGCCCCTCTTCTTATCAACAACCTTCACCAACCTAACCACACTTGACTCCTCCTTCTCTCTCTCATCATCTTTCTTACTCTTCTCCCCATACTTCTCAACTCTTTCCTGGCTTTTAGCAGACCCTTCAGGAGTCAGGTTCTTCACAGAAGCTGCTACAGTTTGAACAATGGTTGCTTGAACTGCAGGGTCGAGTTGATGCCCTTCATTGTTGTTTGGGTTTTGCCCAGCAGCGCTTCCTTCACCTCCTGTGTTGGAAGCTGTTTCAACTGAAGGTTGTCGGACTCGAAGAGGCCTGCCACGACGTCCAGTGCGGCCTCCTGCTCCAGCAACTGCCCTAGATCCAGCCATCGTATTCTAGAAGGGAAAACACAAACTTCATCGTTCAAGGAACTATTTAGTACAAGGATAGTAAGTCTAACATGTAATAACAGTGGCTAGTTGTGATTAGCTGATCACGTTACTTTCCGTGTCCTATACACTTCCCCGTATGAGTCTATTTGTGATAGGTTCTACCTTAACAGTTAATCAATCAAACAATCGAGAAATCCTGTCCCTAACATACACATATCCTTGCTTTAGCAGTTAATCTAACGTTAACATTCATTACCATATACTTTACCGTTACTGAGCTTGCTTGAGTGACACATGGCTATCTTGAACTGGCATCTTCTTTCTTTTCTTACTTAAATCACATTCTCCGTTCGAGTCTAAGCATGTAGGACGCTTAAATCTCTCGAACTTTGCTCTGATACCAACTTGTAAGGCCCCGTTACCGGTGCCCCACATTGAACGTTGGATTTACTCATAAACGCAGTTCTAAATATCATAGTTAATTAAAACTTTCGAGGAATAATATAAAACATTAACCATTCGTTACAAATATCCACAATTTGTTTTTTAAAACATAACATAAACTATAACATTCAAAACATCATGACAATCTTCAGATGCCAGCCTCTTCAATCCTGCCATGTGTCCATCCCAAACCAGCTGTCGCAATCTGTTAACCTGCGTGCATACTAAAAGTCAGCTACGCTGAGTGAGTTCTAGTTAATCACATAACTTACTTTACATACACATATACGTGCCCGAAGGTACGCAATACATGCATAACCTGTACTTCATTTACCTATAAACATTAATACCTAACCGTACATTATAAAGGGAATTTCACCCTACATACCTCAGATATTATTAGGGTCCGGTACCCTCCATCCTCGGATATTATTAGGGTCCGATCTCCCTTTGTCCGGTACCCTCCATCCTCGGATATTATTAGGGTCTGGTCACCCTTTCTTCCATCTCTCCATACTATACTTTTCTATATACATAATTGTAAGTTTCGTGCATACATCATTCATTCTTTATTTACAACATATATATCATCAAACCATTACCTGGAAGTACATGCAATATCCTAAGATCATTCACGTACCGATAAGAAATCATTCATACATTTCACATAATACATATATGGCATACACTTATCACCTAGGATAAATGTATTAACTAACAACATTGAGTATGCACACAACCCTAAAAACATAACAAGGAAGGGGGCTAGAAACTCACCTGAACTCGGTTACGTTCATCGTTAATAGTGATTCCTTTCTTGAGCTGAGCGCGATTAACTGTATAACAATTACATGTATCAATTAACTACCACTACCCATATCGCGTTTCTAGTCTACTTATAACCCACAACGAAAGAGGGTCCGGGGGCATTGCCCCTGGCAGAGAGGTTCTAGAGGCGGCAACCCCTAGCAGGGTCCAAGGGGCAGAGTCCCTGGCTGGGTCGAGCTGCATTAACACATTTTCCATTAGAATTTTAGATCATTAATTAATTTGCTAACTTAAAAGTTCAAGGGCTTCTTTGTAATTAAATCATTCTTTTTCTAAGTCTAGGGACTGTTCTGTCATTTTGTTAAACTTCCAGTTCGTTACTCAGTTCTTAACGAATTAACTATCATAACGAACTGGTCCTTGTAATGAATTGGACCTCATTCGTTTAGTCTGGTTAACGAATTGAATTCATAGCGAACTGAACCCTTATAACGAACTGAACCTTTAACGAACTGGGGATTCATTCGTCAGTTCTCCCTTAACGAACTACTTAACGAATTGGCATACGAATTGCTTAACAAATTAGTTAGCGAAAGAAGCTAGTTCATTATTCTTCCGTAGCGAATTGGCTTAACGAATTGCCTGCTAATTCGTTACGCCTCCTCTAATGAACTAGGGTTAGGTTAGAGAATGTCAAAAATTCTCTGACATTCCTAAACCATGTACACCTTTTTGGTGCCGTCATCGCCGGAAAAACGGGCGGTGGCCGGAAAAACGTATTTTGTCACCGTTTTCACCGTTTTTTCGTCCCGTTCGATCCAGATCTGAGCTAGGGTGACCCCTATGCTCTTCTTTTGACAGGTTTATACCCGATTCCATCCAGATCTCATGACTTTAACGGTTGAGGGTGTCGGCTCGTCGTTTCGCGACTAGATTTAGCGGGTTTGGATCCGTACAATATCATACTATCATTACCTCGGGTCGGGATTCGATTCTTCTTCTTGTTTTCGGCTAAAGAAAGAGAGAATAAGAGGGAGAGATTAAGTGTGTGTTTTGGGTGGTGTATGAAATGAGTGAAAATGAATGAATTTAGGATGGAGAATGGTTTATATATTTTGGGTCATGGGCTTAAGCCCATGATTTATCTTCCTTCCTTATTAACCCAAGTCCATTAATTACCCATATTTATTTAACCCCACATAAGCCAAACTCATAATAACTCATATTCTATTTTATTAAACGAAACGAAAACGAGATGTTACAACAGAACCCAACACCGCAGTCCGGGGGTGTCGTTTGAACCGTTTGAATCTAGATCCAGAACGAATTGGTTGATTAAACAAGCTTAAGTGTCACCTTAGCTTGGATATATATCAATCGATTCTAACTGGGTCAAAGACAATCAAATTTCGGCCAAACATGGTGGACAACGGCGCTGGAAACGCGAAAAAACCCTAAAAATGCGTTAAAATAACCAGATCTGTAGTTTGGAGCGTATATATATATATGCAGCGTATATGTTTGCACATATACGGCGTATATGTTGTCCAAACATATGTGGCGCATATGTGGACAACATATACGGCGCGCATGTTATACAATGGATGCGGCACATATGTTATACATATGCGGCACATTTGTTATATAACGTATACGACAAATATGTAGACTTATACGTCGGAGGACTTATACGTTGGAAACTTATACGCTAAAAACATACACGGGGCATAAGTGAAATTTCGGATAAAAGAAGGATATGCGGCGTATAAGTACATAAACGGTGAATATGAACTTATGCGGCGTATAAGTTCGATTCGATTGGTTTGAACTTCAGTTTTTTAATGAGCTTTTTAGTAAAGACTTAATAATGAAAATAAATAAGTCTAGATTTGTTTATGACATAAAGTATTTATGTATTTTAGCTTTTATTTATAAAAACCCTATGTCAAAATTAATAAGGGACTCTAAGTTAAATGTTAGAATATTTGGTGAAATTTGTAAAAATTGCGCTTTTAACACGCATAACCAGTAACTGACGTAAAGTTTTTTTCGATTTCGATGCATTTACTACAGCAAACGAAAGGAAACCCATATAGTTGCAGTATAAGAAAAAGAGTATCGAAACATGTTCATTTTGTTGTTGTTGTTGTTTTTATTATTATTATTATTATTATTATTATTATTATTATTATTATTATTATGTAACGTCCCCATTTACATGTTGCGGTGACCGTTTTTTTCACCCCAATATTTAATTTTTTTTATGTTTGAGGCCTCGTAGGCGAACTCCATCATTATCATAATGAAAGAAGTTAGTCAATAGCCAAACCAGATAGGGTGTTCATGGTATAGTTTTTTAGGTCAAACAGTGAGCCAGGCCGTTAGTAATAATTTTTGGTCATCAAAAATCAAAATCGAACCATTGAAAAATAAAACATGCTTCGGTTTTTGTTTGATATAATGGTTTGGACTTACTAGTCCCATTGAGTATATATGAATTAACATTATGCATTGTATGCTTATGCTTTTTAACTAAAGAATATGCATAAAATATTACAACTTTTTTAACTAAAAGGCGTAGCCGCTAATTTTAATTCTTTATCTCTAAAACAGGTTGCATTGTATGGTTATGCTAAGATTTTCAACAAATTACTTTGCATCACACCGTAATCATTTTTTTTGAATGCCGACTTTCTTTGTGTTTAGTCCACTGTGCTCTCCAAATTAGATGGAGAGTTTTGTTACCTCACTCTGTCAGACTGTGTTGTCTTAACCATGCCCACAATGGCTTTTAGTGTTTAGCTTGGGAATTCCCCTAGGAAATCATATTGTCCGATGCTACTTGGTAGTCGTTGTATCACCACAAGAGCAAATACTCTCCGGTGTAACAAATGCTAGGCCAAAAACCCGGTCGGGCTCGGATTTTGAACTAGCCTTGCACAAGGCGTAGCTTAAATCATTCCTATCAAAAGTATCAAACTTGGGTTTCCAAAACAATAACTCCTACCGCTCACCAAGATTCAACCCAACCCATCTATTATATATAAAACTAGATTTCCACACATTGCCCAAAATCTTGTAGGAAACTTCAAACTAATAATATTTATTAGTTCGAGCTACTAATAAACTTATTGTAACGGGTCCAAAGAGTAGAGATGATGCGATATCGATACTCTAACATATGTGGTTGAAGAACTTAAAGGATGAAAATTGGGTGTTGTCTTCGTGACATTTAGCCTTCGTGACGTTGTGTAACCGACTTGGCCATCTCAACACCACTTGTCGATCCGCCCAACGAACCCAACCCAACCAACCTAACCAACCAAACCAACTAAGAACTTTTCCCCAAAATTCCCAAAACCGATATGCACCCTACCCACCAAACCAACCCCAACCACCCCGAGCTTGTTACAATTGTGGAGATCCAAACCATTTCCGCAACAATTGCCCTCGCCTCACCTTTGCTAACCAAACCATGACCGTACCTTACTACCAAACCCAAGCTTACCAAGTCCAAACCTATCAACCCAAAATTCCCCAACTCAATGCACCACTCATCCAACCCATCCAAGCAATCCAAGCACCACCTCCACCTCCACAACAAGCACCTCAAGTCAACCATGGTAATCAAGGGCGAGCTTTTATGATGAATGCAAATCAATCTCAAGTGGCAAACGATGTTGTGAACGGTATGTTTGGTGAACTATCATTTGGCTTCTATTTTATTTGATACAGGTGACGATAGAAGTTTTATTTCTTTGAAATTTAAGTCGAAACTTGCGATGCCTCGAACTAAGCTTTCCTGACCATTCTCTGTTGAAGTCGCCAATGGCAATTCTATTACCATCAATTCCGTCGTCCGCGATTGTTCTCTTATTCTTTCTAAGCATAAATTCTCCATCGATCTCATCCAGATGCAAATGAGTAGCTTCGATGTCATAGTAGGCATGGATTGGTTATCTTTGCACCGTGCCGAAGTCGTTTGTTTTGGTAAATTCATTCGCATCCCGCTCGTCAACGGAAAAATTCTTAAGGTCTTTGGAAACACAACGTCACGAAGGCTAAACCTTATGTCGTGTGCTCAATCGCAAAAGTACTTACGCCAAAAGTACGTTCCGTTTCTAGCTCTCTCGGTGAAAAAAGACAAAAAGGAAAGGAAGATCCAAGATATTCCTATTGTTCGTGATTTCCTTGATGTCTTTCCCGATGATGTTACCGGTCTTTCTCCCGTTCGTCCGATTGAATTTCAAATCGATCTTGTGCCCGGCGCGATGCCCGTGGCCAAGGCTCTTTATCGTCTAGCCCAGTCGGAAATGAAAGAACTATCAAACCAACTCGAAGAACTTTCCGATAAAGGCTTCATTCGTCCAAGCTCATCTCCTTGGGGCGCTCCCGTTCTCTTCGTGAAAAAGAAGGATAATTCGTTTCGTATGTGCATTGATTATCGTGAACTCAACAAGCTTACTATTAAAAATCGTTATCCACTGCCACGTATCGGCGACTTATTCGACCAACTACAAGGCGCAACTTGTTTCTCCAAAATTGATCTTCGATCGGGTTATCATCAATTGCGTGTTCGAGAAGAAGACATTCCTAAAACCGCTTTCCGTACTCGATATGGACATTTCGAATTTTTGGTTATGCCCTTCGGGTTAACAAATGCACCCGCGGTATTTATGGACCTCATGAACCGCGTTTGCAAACCATTCCTTGATAAATTCTTTATTGTCTTTATTGATGACATCCTTATCTTTTTTAAATCCAAACCCGAACATGAACATCATTTGCGTTCCATTCTCGAACTCCTTAGAAATGAACAACTCTATGCCAAATTTTCCAAATGTGAATTTTGGCTCGAGGAAGTTCAATTTTTGGGACATATCGTAAACGAAAAAGGTATTCATGTTGATCCCGCTAAAATTGAGGCCGTTAAGGATTGGAAAACTCCAACGACTCCCACGGAAATTCGATCCTTCCTCGGTTTGGCTGGATATTATCGGCGTTTCATTCGGAATTTTTCCAAGATCTCTTTGCCTCTTACCTCTCTCACCCATAAGGGACAACCCTTCGATTGGGGTACGAAGCAGGAGGAAGCCTTTTGTACTCTCAAGGACATGCTTTGCAATGCTCCTATTCTAACCCTTCCTGTAGGTTCCCAGCCGGATCTACACGGAAATATCTCGTTCTACGTTGGTGCGGAATCCCTACGTAAGACGATACGAGCGTAGAAGCGATATACGTTAAAACACAAGCTAAACACGTTACAATCCCCAAAAGACACGTTGTATTGCAACTAATAACACGTGATATTCAATCACCAATTACACGTACTAGAATCGTTACTTACAAAACAAGCCGTAACCTAGCTTATATGGTTATCGACAACTTCGCCTAACAGACTAGGCGAAGTTGTTGATAACTTCGCTTGTTCCACAAGTTCGCTTACAAGAGGCGAACTTGTGAGACAAGTTAACTAAACATCAATACAAATCATACAAACACGATTAGAGACACTAGATACTGAACTACTGACATCATGCACCAACAGACTCCCCCTTGGCAGTAGCTTCATATCTCTATCTTCAATCACGTGTCTTGTAATCCCAAAACTCTCGTATCTCCCGTCTTCAAGCATGAGCGCCTTCTCGTACACAAACCGAAACTACTCTTTGATATTTCTTGGCTTATTCTTTCCAAGCAGGAATATAAAATATCTTTTTCTCGTTCAGCATCTGCAAGTCTGCTTGAGACAAATTCACTAAGTGCATTGGATCATACACTCTCAGCAACTCTTGTTCATCTTCATCCTCCATAACTGCTTCAGCTGTTTCACTGTCAACATACCACCATTTCCTATTCTTTAAGACATCCTTGGGCATTTGTTTCATCGGCACTTCTTTTAGACACCGGATCGGTTTGTACTTCATTATCATCCAAGGCTTGCCATCAGCTCTCATACCTCTGTCTTTATCTTCAACGAGCTTTCCTTTCTGCGGTTTCAACAGCTCGAACTTTTTCTCCTTTATGCTTTCTTTCCAGACTATCTTTCCAATAATTCTAGCCATGTTATCATCACTCCTGTTTATCAACCCCAACTTTGCTAAGTCCTTCACCTCACACTCAGGCAAAGTATTCAATGACCTCAACAACCTCTTGAAATACTGAACCCCATCATATCATTTAATCACAAAGAGCCTCAACTGCTCATCATATAACCAGCAAATAATCCCCTTTTTCGATTCAGCATACCCTTTGATGTTGTAACTTTTCTTGAACATAGTAGGGACCGCCGGTTTCTTAGTCTTTACGAACCACTGAGCGTAGCCTTCTTTCCATCTTGGCTGCTCTTCCCATTCAGTCTCATTACATTCCGTATCTTGACCCAAATTTGACTTTTCAACTGCCGGAATTTCATGCTCAATATTATCCTCCACAATCTCTCCCTCTTCGACTTCATTGTCAATCACAATCTCAGCCCCTATCTTCTCGATCTCTTCCAACGGTAACACATCATCATCACCTACAACGTCATCATCCAACACCTCCTCAGCATCCACTACCACTACGTCATCACCCCCCGATCTGCCAGTTGCACTAGTTGACTCCCCCTGATTTGTGGAAGTCCCAAGAGCTTGTTCAGTTCTTGGCAACTCTCCACCTGCATCTTTCGATGCATTGGGATCATCGTCTCGATCGTTTCTCTTCTTCGTCCTCAGCTCGTCACCCTTACAGCTCGTCTCCCCCTGAGATGCCAAGAACTGTTTCAAGGCATCAAAAATCTTACCGTGCTCAATCAGGAGGGACGACTGAATCTGATTCTCTGCGACGAGGCGCTGAATAGCGTGAGTCTGGATCAGATTTACTCTTGACTGTTCTGCCACGACCCTTTCAAGAGCTGCTATTCTTTCCGAGTCGGATAAGGTTGCATCAAAATCAAACCTCATATGTGAAATGTCTTGAGCGTACGGAGGAGGGATTCCCAATGTAACCGGCACATCAGAAACAGGTGGAAACGTAACCGCAGGTGGTATCGTAACAGACAACCATGCAGTGGCAACTAGTGTCGATTCAACAAATCTTGCAACGACCTCCGATGGAGTAAGGGTCGGAGGTAGCAAGGACACAATTTCTGGAGCCGAGAGTTGAAATGTGGTGGGTGGTATGCCAAAGGAAGATGAGGTAGTCAACACGGGAACATCCGCGGTGATCGGTCCTGTAACTGTCAACGATGTAGGGACCATAGTCATACCTGACAGTGCGGGTGGAGAAAAACGAACCACCCTCGAGCTCTCACCAGCTACCGATCATTCACACGTTCTTGCCCTTCTCGCTCGACGAACCAACCGTTGTAAATCCTCCTCAAAATCTGATTCACTATCATCTGTGTCTCTCTTTCTCTTTCCGTGAATCCTTTCTTGAGTAATCAGAATTTGTCTTGATTCATCAACATCATCGTTTGAGGAGTCAGAATCAGTTCTTTCAGAATCAGCTACAGTCGTAGCTACCATCGACACATCCACACTAGTAACCTGTGCAGACGAGACATGTACCTCTTCCTCTGGATCAACACGTTCCATATCGAAAAATCCTTGGCCGCCAAAAGCAGCTTCAAGGTCGACGTGTTCCTCCGGTGCCACAACAGGTGCAGCAGGCAGAGATTGGTGTACCACAGGTGGTGGTTGAGGTGCTCCTGCCTGTTGCGGTGCCGGATCCTGAAACTCGTCCCCACGAGCTGCAACATACTCCGGGTTGATCAAGTACCCAAATAACGGAGTATGTCGAGGACGGAGCTCTGGTTTACTTCTGGCACTTGACGATCTACATTGGGCGAAGATCCTCTTGCTGACACTCTCCACATACCGAATCGGACGGCGCTGAGGTAACGTTGGAGCCACGTGATTCAAGATCATTTGAAGGAATCTTGGATACATCAAGAATCTCTCACGCGCCACCGCTCGTCTCTGACGGTCTATCTCATAGAACACCATCTGACTGAAGCTATAACGCTTGTTGTAAGTCAGTGCTGTCATCGCCGACTGCATCGTCGCACCCATTCCATCTGTACCAGCCTTTCTACCCGACATGCACACGATCATCACGTGCATGAGAAAGCGCCATTGATCTAAAAGAAACCCCTTGCGTCTCTGAGTATCCCCCAATGGACCTGAATAGCCCATTCTTAGAAAAGCACCATCTCTGAATGGAGCCACGAAGTCTGTAGGATCATTTCTCGTTTCATCCCCAAACTGCAAAGCAACCCGTATCTGTTCTGACGAGAACTGTACTTCCTGATTGTTAACCGTTGCACGCATAACTGGGGGCTCAACTCTGCAATCATATTCAACTGTCTGCCAGAAATCTTCTATGTTTGGTAAAGAGATGGGCAGTGTTGTAGTAATAGCATGGAAGATACGCGAGCGGATAAGAAACGTGATGATCTCGCGAAAATCATCAACACCGCTCGCATCCGGGTCCAAAGTAATGTACATATTATGCCCCGGGAAAAACTGGCGATTGTTATCTCCTCCATCGTCACCACCAGCACCACCGGCTCCTGCTACAGTTGCCATATCTGCAACACAAACGGTCTAAGTTAGAGAAACGTCAAGGCAGATCGTAACTTCGCTTATCACCATGAGCGAAGTTAAGATAAACATTATTGTGCAAGCGAAGTTAGACATAGGGCGAAGTTGAGCATAACTTCGCCTATACAATAACTTCGCCTGTCAACAGGTTAACATTTTAAATAATGTTTAAAGCATCAGGAGAAGTTAAGCCTAAGGCGAAGTTAAGGATAACTTCGCCTAATCATAACTTCGCCCCTGATTAATTAAAATTTAAAGTAACAGGCGAAATTAAGCCTTAGGCGAAGTTGAGAACAACTTCGCCTAAACCATAACTTCACCTGAACTGAAACGGCAAAGGTTTAGATGGCCAAACGAGGTGAATTTGGTGATAGTGGACTCTACAAAACATGTTTTTAAGGAGATCTAGACGATCAAGTTGATTACGACCACGTTATAACAAGTTTGAAAAGCGGGTATTGAAAGTTTGTATGAACGGGGTCACAAATCGGATCAAAACAACCTTTGATTAACGCCATTGACATAGATTATAAGTTAGGACGACACTACACACCTTTAACACGGATTGAAATTGATCAAAATTGAGGTTTAATTCAACGAGACAACTTCGCCGAGGGTTAATAGGTGTTAAGTTCGCTGGGATATTTAAAAAGTATAAAGGGGTTTGACTAAGAAATCTCTTTATATAGGGTCAGAGTTATACAGGCGAAGTTAGGGTTAACTTCGCTTACCCCTTAACTTTGCCTGTTTAACAAGTTCGCCTGTTAACACAACTTTGCTTGTTATGAAATTTACACAACAAGCCCTTATAAATTGAATATTATGTAATTAACTTTTAAAACTTCCTTTAATGAGTTAAATGTTACGATCAAAGACCAAGTAACCAGGTATTAAAACATAAAACGACATATGTAAAATAAAATAAAATTTAGAAATAAATTACACGGGATCAAATTTCAGTCTTGACGGGGACTACCATGTTTTAGAAAAGATCCGAACAGGAATCATACTGATTAAGTGACTGTCACTTAGATCCATGTTCAGCTGTATTATGACATAAAGACACATGTTGTAAGCAGGTAAACAATTTAAAATGGTTTTCATCGCTTCTGTGATACGGATTAGGTTCAATTAAGCTCAAAATTTAAAAGAACAACACATCAGAGACTGTGATGTCTCCTATCTATTCTCAAAGCGTATTTGGCTTTCCCCAAGTCACCCCGAGTTGACCTCGACCCGTAGTGTCTGATTAAACAGTAATTATACTTCGATCTTGAGAATCTTCTTCCCGTTCTCTTTCTTGCCTCTTGTTTGATAAGTAGAACATTATTAGCTTTAGAAGGCTCAACAACACATACACACACCTTTTTTTTTATTATTAACGATTTACATAGTTTCTATTAGTAAACGACTGCAAGTCCCTAATTTGGATCACTGCAGTTACTTGACACACTATCTTCACAGGAATCAGAACACTCACGGGCTCGTGTATGACTGGGTAATCGCTTTTCTGCCTATCATTCGAAAAGATGTATATGGAGACATGCACAACACTGAATGAGTTACCACTTTAAATCGAGGAGATTTAGTTAGTATCACTTCTACTTTTACGCACCATAAAAAGCTATCATAACATACAATGACTGTTCTAAAGTCTTTTAGGCCAAATAACTTCACTAGTTAAGCACACAGAATTAGTTTGTCTATCACTTTCCAAGGTTGGATCAATTTTCTTTTAAACATAGTAAAGAAACTTCTTACGAAGTTATAGACTTGAAAAATTATATCATTTCCCAAAAAAAATTTAAATTCTATCGCCCCGTTCAAGTCAAGTCATCAGGTAAACGGCTATCCTGAAGATCCAATGGATCAGCTGGACCGACCACAAACAAATATGCGTCCTTTTAACTAAGTATGAACGACTAATTTTCAGCGAAAGAATAAAACCACATCATAAACCGCCCCGGTCACTTTCAGTCATTTGGTTAAAGGATATCCTCACAATCTACTGGTAGAAGTGAGGACCAAACATATCCGAAGATATGTCCTTCAAACTGAAGCAACCGACATAATTCTAAGCGATAGTGACGTTTTTTTTTATGTAAAAACTAAAAAATACGGTTACTCGGGATTGATCATCCCATTAAGCCAAACAAGGTTTTGAAAACGAGTTCTGTCAAACGCTTTAGTAAATAAATCAGCGAAATTATCTAACGAATCAACCTTTTTGATCACTATCAATTTCTTCTCAACACAATCCCGTATAAAATGATGACGAATGTCAATGTGTTTAGTTTTGCTATGCTTTACGGGATTGTTAGTTACTGAGATAGCAGCAGTGTTATCTATACAGATAGGAGTATGAGTGAAATTCAGACCGTAATCGCGCAATTGCTGTTGTATTCAAAGAACCTGGGAGCAGCAGTTCGATGCTGCCATGTACTCTGCTTCACAGGTAGAGATAGCAACTGAGGTCTGCTTCTTGCACTACCATGACACTAATCTGCCTCCAAGAAACTGGCATCCCCCTGTTGTTGACTTCCGATTCTGATTTGCACCCTCCATAGTCAGAATCTGTGTAAGCGACCAACTCCAAGTCTCCCCCTTTCGTGTACCACAATCCCAGCTTAGGTTTGCCCTTGAGATACCGCAATATCCTCTTGACTCCCTTCATGTGAGATTCCTTTGGGTTTGCCTGAAAACGAGCACAGAGACAAACTGCAAACATAATATCAGGTCTAGACCCAGTTAAATACATTAAAGAACCTATGATTGCCCGATATTGGGTGGGGTCCACGTCTGCATCACTGTCTGAATCAGCACCCAGTTTGTGGTTAACGCAAACTGGAGTATCAAATGAAGTGCTGTCCTCCATCTTGAAGCGTTTGAGAACGTCTTGGACATATTTAGTCTGATGGATGAACATCCCATCCTTCTTCTGATCAACTTGCAATCCTAGAAAGAATGTTAATTCACCCATTGCACTCATTTCAAACCTCTTCTTCATGACTTCTTCAAATTCCTGACACATTGCGACTTTTGATGCGGCAAAGATGATGTCGTCCACGTAGACTTGAACCAGAAGAAAGTCTCCTCCTTTTCTCTTAACGAACAGTGTGCTGTCGATCTTTCCTCTTTCAAACCCATTCTCAAGCAAGTAATCAGATAAAGTTGCATACCAGGCACGAGGGGCCTGATGTAATCCGTATAGAGCTTTACTTAGTTTGTACACGTGATCGGGAAAATCTGGGTCAGGAAAACCTGGTGGCTGCTCAACGTACACAACCTCATCGACTTTACCGTTAAGAAATGCACTCTTCACGTCTAACTGGAACACCTTCATCTCATTGTGTGCAGCAAATGCCAAAAACAGTCGAATCGCTTCCAATCTTGCCACAGGAGCAAACACTTCATTGTAGTCGATCCCTTATTGCTGATTAAAATCTTTTACAACCAGCCTCGCCTTATTCCTGATGATTATTTCTTTTTCATCTCTCTTGCATTTGAAAACCCATTTGGTGCCAATCGCATGCACATTCTTCGGTTTTGCAACCAATTTCCATACCTCCATCTTCTCAAACTGGACTAACTCTTCTTGCATGGCTTCGACCCACGAGCTGTCCTTTAGAGCCATTTGATAGTTCTTTGGTTCAATCTGACTGATGAAGCAGTTGTACAAGCATTCGTTAATGATGCCTGTTTCTTTAATGCTTGTGTAAACACAAGTGTGCTCATTCAAGCTTTGTCTTGTTTGTACACCGTCGGACAAATCACCTATCACGTTCTCCAAAGGGTGATTTTTGTGAACTCCAGTAGTCGGAACCGAACTGACTTGCAGATTGTCTTCCAGGTTCGAAGAAAGTTCATCAATGGGCGATTGTTGTTGAGAGTGAAAAGGATTGAAAAATTCGTTTTCTGTAGAGGCAGCAGGGGTATCAACAGCACTTGACGAGGAAGGTTGACCTTCGTCATACTGCGGTCGTTGCACAAAATTTTCTTCCTCATCATAAAAAATCCGCGTAGCAATTTTCTCATCAACTCCTACACAATCCAAGTAAGGCATATTAAAAGATTTAAAACGCTTATCATAGTCGAAAGCCTCAGCGGGTCCTGTGCTTGGTTTTGGTGGTTTTTAACTTGTGATGTCAGTGTTACACACCACCTCAACCTTGCTGGTCGATAGATTAAAGACTCGTCTGTTGGGAGTCCCAACAACATATCCGACTAAAATACCTTCATCAGCTTTCTCACCAAATTTTGAGTTCGTCTTTAATATCGAACACGGGGACCCAAATGGTTCGAGACCATTCAAGTTAAGCTTTCTACCATGCATAAGTTCATAACATGTTTTATTCAATCTTTTAACAGTTAAAACTCGATTTAGGATATAACAGGCTGTTGCAACAGCTTCAGCCCAGAACACCACAGGAAGTTTAG
Source organism: Bidens hawaiensis (assembly GCF_021521415.1). Taxonomy (NCBI): domain Eukaryota; kingdom Viridiplantae; phylum Streptophyta; class Magnoliopsida; order Asterales; family Asteraceae; genus Bidens; species Bidens hawaiensis. The sequence continues at coordinate 2,583,192 of NW_027491042.1, forward strand.
CATCGGCCAACATGGTTCTGGCTCCTTCAATTAGCGTCCTGTTCTTCCTCTCAGCCACCCAATTTTGTTGCGGAGTATACGGGGCGCTGTACTGGTGGTCTATCCCTTTCTGTAGGCAGAACATCTCCATCTGGTAGTTTTTGAACTCTGTCCCATTGTCACTCTTGATGTATTTAACCTTTCTTCCCACGATGTTCTCAACCTTGGTAATCAAGTTAATTACCAACTGAACCGTTTCATCTTTTGTCTTCATGAAATATACCCAAGAATATCGAGAGAAATCATCAGTTATCACCAAGCAGTACGATGTTCCACCTAGGCTTTTTACATTCACGGGACCGAAGAGATCCATGTGAAGTAGGTCTAGGGTACGGACTATTGAATTAACCTTCTTGGTGTGATGAGATTTCTTGTGTTGCTTTCCCTTCTTGCACGATAGGCATTGGTCTTCAAAGTTGAAATTCTTCATGGGAACACCGAGCACCAGCCCATTCTTGACAATGTAGTTCATTTTTCGAAGATGTATATGCCCCATTCTTCGATGCCATAGCTCGGACTCTGATTCAGCTGCTTTTGACAGAAGACATGACTCATCTGTTGCCATCTCAGTCGACCTCATATCCATTACGTATGTGTTCTTTTTTCTTGGAGCCTTCATCACTATCCATGCCTCTGGTATCTTAAAACCAGGATACAGTACAATCGCTTCATTTTTGGTAAAGTGCACCGTGTACTCTTTGTCACAGATCTGAGATACACTCAACAAATTATGCTTCAACTCCTCAACGTAATTCACCTTTTCTAACTTCATTTTACCATTTGTCACAGTTCCAATCCCAGTAATTCTACCACTGCTCTCTCCAGCAAAACTTACTCTACCTCCCTGAACAGGTTTCCATTCGTGTAACAAATTCTTGTTACCAGTCATGTGCCGGGAACAGCCGCTATCCACAACCCACAGATTGTTTACAGCCCTGTTCAACTGTTCCTGCATAATTAAAGAAAAGGATTAAAATCTGGGGACCCAAGACCTACTGGTCTTGGGTCGATTAAATCTGTTAAACTGCATCCCGTACTTTGGTCGTCCATAGTCAGTTTGATAATGACTTCTGTAAGTTCTGAAAGGATACCTTCTTGGAGATTGACTATGAGGCCATCCAAACCTTCGTGACTTAAATGAATTATAACCAGTGGTTTGGTTGTTAACAGGGAAAAACTGAGATTGACATCTTTGAAATCTTGGTTTAGTCCAATGTCTGAACATTGGTGAATTTGCATTCTGGCTATTATAATAATTCCTGTTCGGTTTATTCTCAGTTTTCGGAGGCCTCATACCTCTGAATCTCTGATCTAGAGGGCAATCAGCAATCAGGTGTCCTATTTGATTACATCTGAAACAACTCCTGTGTTCAACTTTCGTCTCAACAGTTGTTTCAGATGTTGAGGTTGCATTACTGCCCGTTTGTCTAACATATAGTGGGACATACGGGTTTAGTGGAGAATTGTTTTCAGTTGGTTTATAGTCCTCTCCACGTTTTAGTAACATTACCTCTTCTTTTGTCTCACTAGATTCGGATGTCTTGTCCGAATTTGATGAGACAAAACTAGGAACAGAAATCTTAACATTCGAAACAGGCTTACTCGTTTCACTTTTACTAACTTCCGGATCTTTAATCGTAACTTTAACAGGAACTGTCTGACTAATCTCAACATCAACAGATTTCTGATTACTAGGATCATATGTATAGTTATGATTATAAGGTGTAGGAACTTCAGAATATCCAATTCCTCCCTTTTTAACTGGGGAACGTTGATCACTTACGAGGTGATCGAGCATTGCAGAGGAATTTCTAAACTGCTCAAGTTTTCTGTTTAGTTCCACCACTTTCACCTGGTAGTCAGCTATCTGTTTATCCCTTTCAGCAATTAGTTTGGTTTTCTCTTCTAACACTTCATAGCTAAGATCAATTACTTGTATTTTTTCAGCAAGACTTGCTTTAAGACTTCTGATATCCTTTTCACTAGCCTTAATCTTTACTGAATAACTATTTTCTCTAGTTTTAGTGTAATGATGATCTTCTTTTAACGTGTTAAATTGAGTGTCCAAACTAACAAACTGATCAGTTAATGTTTTCAATTGCTCAGACAGATTTTCACATTGCATACAAGGGAGTTCAGAACTTACCTCTGAGAGCTGATCATTCACCTCTGCCATATAAGCTTGATCTTCTCTAGTCTCTCTGTAGCTTCCTTCAGTTTCGATGTTAACCAGGTTGGCCTGTTCGAACACTTCCTCAACTTGCAGACTCCAATTGTATCCCCCGTTCTGTCTGGATACCATCGCCCTATTCTCATTACTTCCCCCATTCGGTTGTGTTGGCCTGTTCTGACTACGTTCTACTCTTTCATTTGTGCATTCTTTAGCAAAGTGGCCATTCTGTTGACAGTTATAACACCGAACCTTTGACTTATCAAATCCTGGTCTTTCGCCAACGAACTTTCTACCAGTTTTCTTCATAAACCTTTTAACTCTTCTTACTATCATCGCCATCTGCCACTGCAGATCCATCTCTTCCAGATCATCAGCATCGATCTGATCATAGTCTTCGTCTAAAGTTGCAGGGTCAACAATTTTACCTTTGATGTAATTTTCGTAAGAAGCAATGAAAGATGCATAGAGAGCAAACTGCTGTTCAGCAGATTTAACACTCATGGGCATCTGAGAGTAGTTGTTGTTCGGAACACTTGAGGAAAAACTACCAGTTGTTGCTTGAGGTTTAGAAGAATTTGTTCCACCAGCTACGAAACACAAATCACCATCCATTACATGACCCTCATGAGTTGAGTTAGAGCTCGAGTCTTCCTTTGAGTAGTAAGCAGATGATTCTGACTTTGAACTTGAAGTAACTTTCGCACCATACATTCCCGGATCCTGAACCTGATCAGTTGGTGTCTCTTTTCGAACCATGTTAAGTTCAAAAGTTCGTAGTTTATTGACTGTTGTTTCCAAGTCGATGTTTGCAAACTCTTTATCTTCTCTCATCAAGACAGTGTACATTCCCATTTCGGTGGGAGAGCATCAAGAAGTTTTTCTACGATCTCTTCTTCTTTATAGTCAATTGAATAGTTTCTGAGTTCGGTCATCAAGTGGTAATACCTTGTGATGATATCATCAAGTGACTCATTCTTCAAATACTTGAACACCGAGAATTGGGTTTTGAGTAGCTTAATCTTGGATGCACGTATCCCCACATTACCTTCATATCGATTTTCAAGCGCTTCCCATAGCTCTTTGGCGGTTTTGTATTTCCTGAAGGTGTGAAGAATCTCTTGTGGAAGAGCCATTGTTATCGCAGCATGAGCTTTGCTTTCTGCCTCATACATCTTCTTTTCTTCCTCTTCCATCTTATTGTACTTCTTTATTTTTTCATGACCCTCAAACATAGCCGTTGGTGGAATGTAACCATCTTGAATGCACACCCACATCTTAGCATCTTGATATTTAACATATTGTTCAAACCGATCTTTCCAAGCAACGAAATCGGTACCCTTAAGCATTTTCGGAGCCTTAGTAGCTGAACCTGCTTCCACCTCCATTTTTACCAGTTCCGCAATATTTATAGAAGTCATCTTTGAAAGAAATACGAAACGAAAACACAAAGAAACTCAAAAAATAAGTTTTTTTATTATTCTGAACAGTACCAGTAGGCGAAGTTATATTTAACTTCGCTTAAGTCTAAACTTCGCTTGATTACTCAACTTCGCTGAACCTCTTAACTTCGCTTTCTTCTTAACTTCGCCTGATGTTAACTTCGCTTGGAGACAACTTCGCTTAAGTTAAGCGAACTTGTGAGGTAAGCGAAGTTAATGATAACTTCGCTTAAACTTATATCTTCGCCTAAACCCTATAAACAGTGGCGGCAACTTCGCCTGATGAACACACCGTTTTTGCAGGTTTGATTTTGACGTATTGCGAGGTATTCGAAGGTGTAATGGGTTGTTTTTGATGGAGGGAGGTGAGTAGGACACAACAACTCGGTATTTCAACGTAAACTCGTCCCGCGAATAGTCGAACGGAACGATTTCTACACCCGTGTGATAATCCCGAACCACACAATCACGAGAAAATGCTCTGATACCAACTGTAGGTTCCCAGCCGGATCTACACGGAAATATCTCGTTCTACGTAGGTGCGGAATCCCTACGTAAGACGATACGAGCGTAGAAGCGATATACGTTAAAACACAAGCTAAACACGTTACAATCCCCAAAAGACACGTTGTATTGCAACTAATAACACGTGATATTCAATCACCAATTACACGTACTAGAATCGTTACTTACAAAACAAGCCGTAACCTAGCTTATATGGTTATCGACAACTTCGCCTAACAGACTAGGTGAAGTTGTTGATAACTTCGCTTGTTCCACAAGTTCGCTTACAAGAGGCGAACTTGTGAGACAAGTTAACTAAACATCAATACAAATCATACAAACACGATTACAGACACTAGATACTGAACTATTGACATCATGCACCAACACTTCCCGATGGAAACGACGATTTTGTTGTATTTTGTGATGCATCCCATCAAGGCCTTGGTTGTGTTCTCATGCAACGAGGTCAAGTCATCGCATACGCATCAAGGCAACTTAAGGTCAACGAGAAGAACTATACGACTCACGATCTCGAACTTGGTGCCGTCGTTTTCGCTCTCAAAATCTGGAGACATTACCTTTATGGTACAAAATGTGTGGTTTTTACCAATCATAAAAGCCTTCAATACATTTTCGACCAAAAAGATCTCAACATGAGACAACGACGATGGGCCGAATTACTTAGTGATTACGATTGCGAGATTCGCTACCACCCCAGTAAAGCGAATGTTGTCGCCGACGCCCTAAGTCGAAAGGTTAATGTTAAATCCGTTCTACTTCTAAGCGTCATTGTTCAAACCGATCTTCAAATTCGTATCTTTCAAGCTCAACGCACCTCCGTCGAAGAAGGTAATATGTACGATGAAATGTCATGCGGAGCCGAACTTCAACTCGAAACCAAACCCGATGGTCTTTTGTATTTTCTCAATCGTTTGTGGGTTCCCGATCGCGATGACCTTCGTACTTGTATTCTCGACGAAGCTCATAATTCGCATTATTCCGTTCATCCCGGTGCGGATAAGATGTATTTCGATCTTCGTGCTACCTTTTGGTGGCCGGGTATGAAAAAGGACATAGCGTTGTTTGTATCTAAATGTCTTACTTGTTCGAAAGTCAAAGCCGAACATCAAAGACCTTTTGGTCTACTCGAGCAACCACCGATTCCCGTTTGGAAATGGGAAGACATTGCTATTGACTTTATCACCAAATTACCCAAAACCCAGAAAGGCAATGATAGCATTTGGGTGATCATCAATCGATTAACCAAATCTGCTCATTTTATTCCGATTCGCGAGAAGTACTCTGTCGAGCAGCTTGCTCAAATCTATGTTCGGGAAATCGTGTGTCGACACGGTTTGCCATTGTCTATCATCTCCGATCGCGATGCCCGTTTTACCTCTCATTTTTGGCTATCTCTTCAAGAAGCTTTGGGAACACGTCTCGATCTTAGCACCGCTTATCATCCTCAAACGGACGGTCAATCCGAACGTACAATCCAAACACTCGAGGATATGCTACGAGCATGTGTTCTTGATTTCGGTGTGAATTGGGATTCTCATCTTCCGTTCATCGAGTTCTCCTACAACAATAGCTACCACTCTAGCATTGATGTGGCTCCTTTTCAAGCTCTTTACGGTCGTAAATGTCGTTCCCCGATTTGTGTGGAACGAAATCGGTGAAGCTCAAATCACGGGACCCGAGATGGTCCAAGAAGCCACCGATGTCATTAATCAAATCCGTAAGAATCTCCTAGCCGCTAGAAATCGTCAAAAGAGTTACGCCGATATACGGCGAAAACCTATCGAATTTAATGTAGACGATATTGTCCTTTTAAAAGTATCTCCTTGGAAGGGGGTAGTCCGGTTTGGAAAGAAGGGTAAACTAGCTCCTCGTTTCGTTGGTCCTTTTAAAATCCTTGAACGTGTTGGGAAGGTGGCTTATCGACTCGAACTACTGAAAGAACTTGCCGGTGTTCATCCGACTTTTCATGTATCAAATCTTAAGAAGTGCCTAGCCGAGGGTAATCTCCATATACCTCTCGACGAAGTACATGTCGATGAGTCGATGATCATGGTTGAACGACACGTTGAGATCATGGATCGCAGCGAGAAGAAAACCAAGCGTAGTCGTATTCGGTTTGTCAAAGTTCGATGGGAATCACGGCGTGGCGCAGAGTTCACTTGGGAACGAGAAGACACAATGAAGGAGAAGTATCCACACTTGATTGCATCATCATCGTCATCTTAATTTCGGGACGAAATTTCCTAAAGTAGGGGATACTGTGACATTCGTCAATTTCGGGTCTCGTTTGTATTCGTTTTTGTATTCGTTTATCATGTAAACCGACCCATTTTGTAAACCAAAGCTTATGATATAATCAAAATGATGGATTTTATGTTACAATATTGTTTTACACTTGTTGGGTCTTGAAAACATTCTTTTTGGTCCTTAAAACTCCTTAAAATGACTTAAACCAAACTTTGGGGACTATTATTGCCATTTACCAAAAACTCGTTTGACCATTTCAACCATCACATGCATCTTTACCCAATTTGTATGAACCATACTCTTACCATTATAAAAGCAAGGCTCCATACACCATTTTGGTTGTTCATCTTCTCCAAAATCTCTCTCAAATCCAAGTATTCATCTTCAACATTTTGTTATTTTGATTTCTTAAGGTCAACTAACTATAGTCTTTCATTTTAACTTGTTCATCTAATATTACTAACACTTGAATATGGTGGTACAACATATATATAATACACACCCCTTGTTTCCTTTATTTGTTACTTCACCGACTCCGGTTGGTTAAGTTTCGAATGTCATAAGGCAATGCTTCATGGAGGACTTCGTGTTCTTGATATATATACACACACATAACTTATTATACATATCACTTATGACTAACTTTTAACACTTTTATTTTGTTCATCTTATTTACAAGTTCCATGGTGTGGGGTTGTATAAGACTAACCTCGGTTTAACCGAAACTAGTCCAAACCGGAAACCGAACTTTTGTTTACTAGTTTTGTTAAAATAGTTGTTTAAACATGTTTATTGCTAGATTTGAGTTTCAAAAATCATTTTTACAAGTTCTTTGATATTAAGCATATGGAATCCATCTATGAACTCGTTGGGAGATGGAAACCGTACTAAACCGAAACTTTTGCTTAAAAGACTTGTAGTTAACTTTTTAGTTGTAAAATTTAAGTTTTCTTCATTTATAAACCAATATACAAGTTCTATGATATTTGGGCACGTAGAAACCATCTATGAACTATTTGTGAGATGGAGACCGAACCAAACTGAACTATACCGACTTTTACTCGCTTAAGACACACAAGTGTGTTCTATCAAGACACTTGTGGCTAAGTGGCGCTAACGTAATTCTATTAGCGATTGTCAATTTATCCAAGTTTATAGCTATTATTTATGTTTTTGTATACTAGTTTTGTGGCTTTTCATACTATATATCTATTGTTCAAACTTATGAATTGCTCACCAACCTTTGTGTTGACAACTTTATTTTATGAAATGTTACAGGTTTGCATCTAGGTTGATTATGGAGTTCAGTGAAGAAAATGACACAAATACCGTTAGGATATTAGCAAAAATGAACAATATTTGATTTGCTATATTTTGCTATATTTTGTTGTATTTGACTTATGAATATTTGGTTATGTGACATTTTCGATGTTGTGAAATGAAATGAGTTTGTTAAATATTGTTGCTTTAAATAGTGTCATGCGCTTATGGGCAATCGTTACACCTCGGCATGTTCCGCCGCCTTTGGTCGGGGTGTGACATTGTCCCACATTGATTTTAAGATAAATGTGTGAGCTTCTTTAAGGATGAAGGCTCACGAGATTATATTCTTGTATGAGAAGACACACTTGGTGACATTTGCAAGGTGCGGAGCATCCAGTGCGCACAGACGCGGGCACGGGCGATAGGCGCAATGTGGCACCTTGATGACACTTTCACTTCAAACGATTGAGAGCCGCATTAGTATTTTAAAAGTGTTTTGGGGCCGGGTAATGAGATACTCGTTGTAGTCCAGAGGTGTGTCAGGACGCCAAGTATCAGTGCTTGAACCCTTGTTAGTGCAGTGTGTGACAACTGTCAAATTGTTGTAAATAGAAAGTGTGTGGAGAGAATTGGGACGCACCGACACTGACACAAATTGTAACACACATACATCACCAGACCACATACCACAAAATAGTTTGGTTCGTTCGTTTCTAACTTACTCGCTCTAGCTTCAGATATAGTTCAGCTGCTAGCCAGCACACACTGCTTCAGCCTTTGTACCGTGGGAGACGGAGACAGATGGGTTCACCTGGGTGGCCCAAAATCTGTTTTAAGAGACCTATATTTAACAAAAATCTCCGGCCAACACCCGTGTTATTTCGCTTTCGTTTATTTATGTATTCATGCTTTCTTACTTTATATCATGCAATTTGTTTTTATGTTAGATTATTTAAACACTCAATACATTTTCGTCTTAAATTTTCGGTAAGGATGAGGAAACAAGTTAGTGAAGATAGTGAAGATTCTCAAGATCTTCAAGAACTTGATAAAGGAAGTACCGAATTTGATGGTGATCAGGAGCCTGACTGTCGTCGAGACTCAAGATCTTCAAGAAGATTCTCAAGATCTCATGGTCTTCCCAATCTATCTTCATTTTTGTTTTCATCAAGAACTAATTAGAACGTGTAATATTTTTTCAATTTATTTGGGTAATAAAAGAGGTATTAAGATTGATGATTTTGGGAATCAAAATATCAATAATCTAAAAGGTTATAGAAGTTATGAAATCAAACGCGGCCCAGCCAACAATTTAACTATTATTGACTTCATTCAATACATGTAAATTTTAATCACGAAGTTGAATGACTTGTAGATCCAACTGGATTCTTGATTTTTGTTCGATATCTTTTACGTATTTTTTAAAATTATGTCAGGTGTTGAAAATGGATATCTAGTAAACAAGAAAGGGCCACATTTGGAAAAACACAACCACCTTTTGAACGGCAGAAATTTAAAAATTAAGTTTTAATTTTGTACTAGTCATTGAAAACTAGGGTTGTGTGGTTTGGTGCGATTTTGGGTTGAACCGACAACCAAACTTTCGATTTTTGTATTTTCAAAACTCGATAAAGTTACCCGATGATATTGAAGTTAGTGGATAGACGTGTGCAAGAAAAAAAAATAAAAAATCTTAAGTCGAAAGGCCAAAGCGAAACAAAAACTGATGGTTTGTTTTTACCTTTTTGTAAACCAAATTTACGTTTTGGCTTTTGTTTCGCATGTAATAAAAACCAAAAAAACCGAACCCAACAGAATTTCTAGATTTTTATATTTTTTTATTTTAAGTAATTCATCAAAATTTAGTAAATATTTTTAAACTAATGTATAATAGTCAATTAGTTAATAATTAATTAAACTATTTATTCTAAATTTATTATTTTCAGCCAATTTTATTTTTTGGGTGTGAATTAGGTTTACGATGGAGTGGGTGGTGGAGAAGGTGACGTGGAGATCCAAGTCAAGGATATGGTTTGCGAGACATAGGGATGTGTTGATGTGGCTTTGCTGATATTTTGATGATGAGTATTAGGGAGTGTAGGTACGTTGTAATTATGTAGATGCTGCTTCTCGTAAAACTAAAAGTTGGATATTTAATCATCCAAAATAATTAAATAACTTTACAGCACACTAGCACATTCTAATCACACATAATGAAAAGAAAAGAATAGGTTAAATCTTGACATAATATTTTTTTTAATTTAAAACTAACATTAGTATTTAACTATTTATATTAAAAAATCAAAAATATTAAATAAATAGAGTATAATTAAATAATTAATTAATTAATGATTCAATAATTAAATTGAGTGAGTGAGACCATTGCCCACCAAGTTGGAAAAAGCCTACCTCATACGCGCCATAACGTTTTTAACATTTAAGTGAAACCATTATAGATGTCATAATGAAATAATACTTATATTACAAGCCTGATGAGCTCTTCATGTTCATTTGTTGTTCGGTCGTAGGTTTGGTCACATTGGACAACTCAATGTTCCCAGTGTGGATTGTGGGTTCAACCACTTGGTTAGACTATTCGTTTTGTGGCAAATTTCCATTGTTTATATCATATTTGCATAACATCACATTCATTGATATTCTCGTCCACGTCATTGTTTGGTCTATCGGGTTCCAACGACCCATTTTTCATGCATAGTTGTATATTGCTTGTGTTTTCGTGTGAATTTTGATCATCATAATACCATGTTGAAAACTCAAAAATTTCTGGCCCTTTATCTTCCTCATGGTTAATGTGTGAGTCATAAGGAAATGTGTTTTTAACAAACCTCACATCTTTAGACATTATTATCTTTCCATTCTTTACATTTTAAACCTCATAACCCTTGGTACCCCGTGGATAACCCAAAAATATTTCTTGCCTCCCCTTCCTCAAACTTTTTCGCTTCAGTATTACAATAATACGCAAGGCATCCCAAAAACTTTATAGCTTCATAATTGGGTTTTTGTCCGTAGACGATCCCACAATGGGTCATATTTTCAGTGACTTTTGAAGGAAGATGGTTTATAATATAGGTTGTCGTCATGATGCATTATGCCCAAAACGTGTTGGCAACTTAGCTTTAAGCTGCAAAGCCCTTTTTGTTTCGAGGAGATGAGGGTGATTTAGCTTCACAAAATAAACATAATCCATAACCAACCAAACAAGGAACTAACGTTTAGGTCGAGCAATGTGACTCTTACGAGAAGTATGGTCACAACCGTGATGGCTATTTCAAAGGAATTGCCTTTTCAGAGCGAAGGTCGTGGAAAGGGAAGATAGAAAAACTTCAAGGAGAAAGCAATCTGTGTGGATGCTGACAATATCCATATATTCCTAGTTTATACAACGAGAAATACCCACTATATACCATAAATAATTCAATAGGGTTATTTCATGATAACTGTTATGAAGCGAAAATACTCCAAAAGAAATAATTACAAAACAATAAGTAATAGAGAAAAGACACAAATAATTATCTCTTCTCATCTTCGTCATCCCCTCCCCAGATTCTTGGAGAACTCTGGCTGCCACACCAATTTAGAAAATAATACATTCATAAAAATGTTTCATATTTACAACACCTAACCAGTAACTTCATTCATTCATCTCGGATCAAGCAATGGATAACTCTCATGGTAAGTTCTATGTTTTTGAATTTTATTTCCACCATAATCCGTTGCATTTGAATACGGTTTGATAATCACCGGTCCTAATCGATGTAGGGTATGATGCAAACGATGAACAAGCAAGCATGTGAATCTCGATAAAAAGAGGGAAAACTAAGTGAGTATCTTTAATCATTTCACGACTTATTTCATTTTCATTAGTTTCAATGGTTAATTTCCTTGCATTTTTTCTCTAACTACTTCTGTAGGGAGGACTCCTAAAACCATGTTTAACAAATGTTCATGGAGATGGAGTTTCCAAATTAGTAGGTTTGAGGAAGAAGTTATCTAATTATAAAGCTCTCCAAACCAACGGTATACTCTAAGTTCATATTTTCCAATTTTCAAATCAGGCGGCTAATTGTTTATTTCATGTAATTTGTTTTTATGTCAAATTATTTTGCTTTGTGTTGTTATCAGTATAAATAAAAAATTAAAATTTATTGTTATGCTTTAATTTTGTGAACGGTGGTTCTACAAATCTCACTTTGCACTGATTCACCCGCCCCGTTATCCCTCAAATTTGATTGGATTATCCACCCTAAATTTTCATTTTGTTTCTTTCTTAAACATTCGGTCACGATCAGAAAACAAGTTAGTGAAGCTTCACAAGATCTTCGGGAATCTGATGAAGGTAGTACCGGTTATGAAGGCAACCCGGTACCTTATCATCGAGACAGAGGTGAGTCTTTTCAATCTATCTTCATTTTTTGTTTTAATCAAGAATTAATTAGAATGTGTAATATTTTTATAATCTATTTAGGTAATAAAAGAGGATTAAGGTTGATGATTTTGGGAATCAAAAGATTGATAATCCGCAAGGTTATAGAAGTTATGCAATCAAACGCGGCTCAGTCAACAATTTGACTTCCTTCAACACTAGTAAATCTTAATCATGAAATTAACAGACTTCAAGTGCCAAGGGAATTCTTGATATTTTATTCGATAATCGCTGATGTATTTTTAAAATAACTTTAGGTGCTAAATATCCAGAAAACAAGAAAGGGCCAAATTTGAAAAATCACAAAAAAGGATCTCTTAATTAAGCTTGTCTTTCGAAAGGCAGAAATTTAAAATTTAAGTTATAATTTTGTACTAGTGACTGAAAACTAGGGTTGTGTGGTTTGGTGTGGTTGTGGGCTGAACCGAAAACCAAACTTTCAATATTTATATTTTTAAAACCCGATTAAGTTTCCCAATGATATTGAAGTTAGTAGGTAGGGGTGTGCAAGAAATCAAAAAAAGACGAAAATCCAAACCCAATAAGCCGAACCGATTCAAAAATCCAATAGGTTGTTTGTACGTTTTTGTAAAAACCGAATTTATTGTTCGGATTTGGTTTTACAGGTAATAAAAACCAAAAAAACTAGACCATACTGAATTAGATATTTATTTTTTATTTTTTTATTTTAATTAATTTATATAAATTTAGTAAATCAATCAATCAATCAATCATACTCAGTAAAGTCCCACCGACAGCAAAGCTATAAGTGGGGTCTGGGGAGGGTGGGATGTAAGCACACCGTACCTCTATCCAAATAAATTCGGTTTTTATAAAAATTTAGTAAATATTAACTCAAAATATTTTTAAAACAAATGTATAATATTTAATTAGTTAATAATTTACAAAATTATTTATACCTAAATTCATTATCTTTTACCAATAGTTTTTTGGGTGTGAACTTGGTTTATGATGGAGAGGAGGTGGTGGAGAAGGTTATGTGGAGACCTAAGTCTAGGAGATGCTTGACGAGATGGATTGATGTGTCCTTACGGAGAATTTGATGATGAATATTAGGCCGTGTGTAGTGGATGGGGCCCATATGAGGGTGTTTGCGCCATATAGCATTTTGTCAACATAGTGGCTTTTTGGCTAAAATGAGTTTAGTTGATGGAGACCCTGTCAATCATTATCTTATTATTATTTTATTATATTAATATATATATTAAAAAGAGGATTACATCCTACTCACAAAATCACTATTCCTTTTACTATTCATTTTTTAATATTTTATTAATTATTATAACCATTAATTCACTAACCATAATTTCAAAAATAAAAATAATAGGCTTTACTTCCTTTATTATTATATTTTTGTCAACTAATTAAAATATTTAACCAACTATATTTTTAAACATTAAATGTGGACAAGTGTCGGCTTTACATATATTATTTCTGGTTAAACGATTTTTTTAAATTTTGCTTTCATATTTTTTATAGTTCGTCTTTACAATGACCGAAACTTATTTCGTGATTTAAAAATATCTCATCATCGCATGGTTTATATCTGTGTGTCAACGTTTGATACCTAGCTCACCTTTAAAATATTTTTTTTGGCATTGACGGGTTTATTTCTTTTGTTTAGTTTCGATGTCGTAACTTGATATAGACTGACTTCGCATTGACTTGCAACGAGTTTATGGTTTAGCATTTTTACTTGTGTTTTTTTGTTAGATTTAACGGTCCCGTTGCAAAGCACGGGTCCTAAATTCTAGTTTTTATTTAAAATCATGCAAATAACATTTCATTAAATAATGTAAAGGAATAAAATTAGGTTAAATACAATCATAAGAAATAAAACTTAATAAACTATAAAAGATAAAGTTTTGGGTAAAGTTTTTAAAAGTTATTAATTTAAGGGTAAAGAATGTAACATATATGGTTCAGATAAAAGAAAGTGAATTAATGTTTAACCCAAAGCCACCTCTCTCCTTCTCCAGCCTTTTCTTCAAGGCCTAGTAAGAGCATCCACAACAACAAATCTTCAAAAACCGACACTTCAGCATCACATCAGATTCCAACCTTTTCGTAAAAACTCACATTTTCTTCCATAACAACAAACCATCACAAACTGTCACATCATCACCTACATCCACAATTAATTCATTATATCTAATTAAATTACTTTTATAACAAATTTAGTTTTTATGATTCATATATATTAAAATGATATATTAAACGTTTAAAAATATAAGTTTAAAAATAAAGCATTTAAAAAATAAAATACATTAAACATAAAAAACAAAACACATTAAAAAACAAAAAAAGGTTCACAGTGAAGTGTGGAGCTTGTCATATGTGAGATATGTTAATTTTCAAAATATATACTTTCTTTTTTAATAAATAACTTTTTGAAATATCCCACATAGCAATTTGTTTAAAGTTTGATAGTACAAACCTAATTGAACAAACTTTTAGCTACAACAATGAAGTTTGCATATCCTCTAGTTGTAAATGACACGTGTATCCTGTTAGGTATTACGTGTACGCGGCTGACCCGAAAGGAGTCGGATAGGGTGACAGAAATCAACACAATACAACGGTATTTCTAATTGATTTCTAAAACGAATAATAATACGAGACAAATAAGCGCAGCAGCTAAACGAGAAGTAAAACAAAACTTAAATTAATAAAAACAAGTAACCAAACGAACAGAACCTGAAAGCGAATGAACATGCACGGCTTGCTTCCTTCTGATCGAGTTTCACAATATGATTGTAGGGGGATTTACGTGGTTCGGTCACGGTGTGTAACCTACGTCCACGGGCAACGAACAGGGTCTCTTCTTTTATTGAGGTGCTCAAGAAATTACAAGATACAACATTGTTTATATAGGGAGGCTAACTAGGGTTTTATTTCTTCCTCCATAAGTTACAAGAAATAATATAAAACGGGCCACTAAAGTTGAGTGGGTGGCCAGCCCATTCAACCCTTCTAGTCTTCAACTGCCCAACCCAAGACGGGCCGGGGCAACACCCGTATTAAACCCAACAATCTCCCACTTGGAGCCTCGGAACGTCTTCACTTGCTCCACCTGTAAACACACCCGTACCTGTAATCTTTTGTCTTCAACCTGTTCGTCGCCACCTCCTCAACACTATTCCTGGAGACCAACTGAAGCTACACATAGCTTCAGTTTGTCCAAGGTCACAACCTTGGTAAACATATCCGCCGGATTCCTGTCTCCCCTAATGTTGTCCAACCGAATAGTCCCATCACTGACTAAACCCCGAATGTAATGATAACGCATATGAATGTGCTTTGTTTTACCATGATACACAGGATTCTTGGCTAATTTCACAGCACTTTCATTATCGCAGTACAATGGATAATCTGTTTGTTCCCTGCCTAACTCCTCTAAGAAAGTCCTCAACCAAACAAGCTCTTTACTCGCTTCAGCAGCTGCCATATACTCAGCTTCTGTGGTTGAGAGTGCCACACTCTTTTGCAGTTTAGACTTCCAACAAATTGCAGTATCCCCCATAGTGAACACATATCCCGTAGTACTCTTATAAGTCTCCTTACATCCGCCCAAGTCAGCATCTGAAAAACCTTTAAGAATTGCATTCTTGCCTTTAAAGCATAACGCCATCTTTGAAGTTCCCTTTAGGTACTTAAGCAGCCACTTCACTGCTTCCCAATGTGCTTTCCCTGGATTTGACATGAACCTGCTAATAACTCCCACTGCGTGAGCGATATCAGGTCTCGTGCATACCATTGCATACATAAGACTACCCACTGCAGATGCATAAGGAATCTTTGCCATCTCTGCCTTTTCTCCATCAGTACTAGGAGACTGATCCTTTGAAAGTTTAATATGACTACCCATAGGTGTACTTCGTGTAGCGGTTTTCTCATCGCTCATGTTAAACTTCTCTAAAATCTTCCATATGTATTTCTCCTGAGATAAAGTTAGAGAACTGTCCTTCTTGTTTCTGGTGATGCTCATGCCAAGAATTTGCTTGGCTGGACCTAAATCTTTCATTTCAAATTCTTCAGACATCTGTCGCTTCAACTTATTAATCTCTGACATGTCTGAACCGGCAATCAACATATCATCTACATACAACAGTAGAATGATATAAGAACTGGCGAATTTCTTGAGATAACAACAGTGGTCCATCTCACATCTTTTGTATCCATTCCTGCCCATAAAATCATCAAACTTGATATACCACTGCCTGGGCGCCTGCTTCAACCCATAAAGACTCTTCTTTAACTTGCACACCATTCTTTCTTTACCAACTGTTTGAAACCCCTCTGGCTGTGCCATGTAGATATCCTCCTCAAGGTCACCATGCAGAAAAGCTGTCTTCACATCCAACTGCTCCAGATGTAAGTTTTCTGCAGCCACAATACTAAGCACCAGTCTGATTGTAGTCATTTTTACCACAGGGGAAAATATCTCATTATAATCAACCCCATGCTTTTGTTGGAACCCTTTCACTACCAATCGTGCTTTGTATCTCTTTGTATCATCACTTTCATCCTTGATCCTGAATACCCATCGGTTCTGAAGAGCTTTCTTCCCGGCCGGAAGCTTTGTAAGAACCCAAGTCTCGTTCTTGTTAAGTGAATCCATCTCTTCTCTCATCGCTTTCTCCTACTGAGACGAGTCTTTCAAGCTCATTACTTTAGAGTAACACTGTGGTTCACCATTCTCTGTCAGTAGAAGGTAATTAACAGAAGGAGAATATCTCTTAGGAGGTCTAATGGTCCTGGAAGACCTCCTAACCTCTAGCTGAGGTGTAACCATTTCTTGTTCTAGTGGAGACTGTTCAGTATTAGGCTCTGAACTCCCACTGTCAGAGAAATCCTCAAATTCATCTGAATTTTCTTCCAAAACCTCTTCTGATGTTTCTGAGCTCTGACTATCAACCTTCTCACTTGAATCTTCAAACTCTACATGTTCTTTATCAACTTCTTGTGTGAATGACTTTCTATCTTTGTAAAGTCTTGCTTCATTAAAAACCGGATCACGAGCCCGACATACCTTTCTGGCCTCTGGATCCCAAAGCCTATAGCCCATCTTTGCGTCTCCATAGCCTATAAAAGTACACTTCTTCGCCTTAGGGTCAAGCTTGTCCCTCTCAGTATCTTTTATCCCAATGTAAGCATCACAACCGAACACTTTAAGATGTTTAAATTTAACCTCTTTTCCACTCCATACTTCCTCTGGAAGTCTGAATCCAAGAGGAACTGACGGTCCTCTATTTATAAGATATGCAGCAGTGTTGACTGCATCTGCCCAGAAGGTCTTTGGAAGCCCTGCATTTAACCTCATTGCCCTAGCTCTTTCATTCAGTGTCCTATTAATTCTTTCGGCTACTCCATTCTGCTGTGGCGTACCGGGAACGGTATTAATCATCTTTATACCCCTCTCAGCACAGTAATTAACGAATTCCTTGCTGATGTACTCCCCACCATTGTCAGACTTTAAACACTTCACTTTCAGATTCGTTTCCATCTCCACGGCTGCCCTCCATTTCTTAAAAATCTCAAATACCTCGAACTTGTTTTTGAGAAAATAGACCCATAGCTTCCGTGTAGCGTCATCAATGAAAGTAACGTAGTAGTTGGAGCCTCCTAATGATGATACTGGTGTTGGTCCATACACATCAGTATGAACGAGCTCAAGTTTCTTTGCTTTAAGTGTTTTTCCTGATTTTATGAAGGTGACCCGTTTCTTCTTGCCAAGCACACAAGGTTCACAGAACCCTGTATCAAGTTCCACCTTTTTCAAATCAGGGAATTTTCCTTTCTCTGCCAGTATCTTCAAACCTTTCTCACTCATGTGGCCGAGTCGTTGATGCCACAAACATGATGGACTCGATCCACTAGCCACTGAATTCACCTCTCCCGCTGAGATTTCTGCCATGTACAACGTACCCTTTTTCTTCCCGCGAGCAATTACCAAGTTACCTTTTATGACCTTCCATTGCCCTCCTCTGAAAGTAACACTATAACCTTCAACATCAAGCTGCCCAATAGAAATCAGCATCTTCCTTAACCCAGGAATTATTCTGACATCTTTCAGAGTCCATGTAGTTCCTAAAGAAGTCTTCAGGTCGATATCCCCCATCCCGGTAATATCTAGAGCCTCATTATTCGCCAAACGGACTTTACCAAAGTTTCCTGTTCTAACATTCACTAGGCTCTTTGTGCTAAACGTGGCATGGAAAGACGCACCAGAGTCCATGATCCAAGACTCAACTGTGTTCTCAACACAACAGACTAGGGCTTCATCATCTGAAACTTCATTTGTAGCAGCATTTACTTCCGAAGTAGATTTTACTTCCTTTTTCTGTTGAGGTGCTGGGGGGTTGGTACATTGACTTCTGAAATGCCCATTCTCCTGGCAATTCCAGCAGGTAATATCTTTTCTTGGTCTAGACTTGCTTCTTTTCTTAGATTTTGATCTACCCCTGTTGCCTCCTTTGTTCTTGCTTCTCCCTCTACCTTCAGCACTTAGCAAAGTGCTTGATGATTCTCCATTATTCCTCCTTCTAGAATCTTCATTCAAAATCAGGTCACGAACTTTGTTGAAAGTCAAGGCATCCGAACCAACTGAACTGGTGACTGCAGTGATTGTTCCTGACCAGCTGTCAGGTAATGAAGACAAAAGTAGGCAAGCTTGCAATTCATCATCAATCTTGAACTTCACCGATGATAAACGTCTCAGGTGAGAATTGAAGGTGTATATGTGTTCGGTAACAGAACCTCCCTCTTTCATGCGTGTGTTTACCAACTCCCGGATTAGGAACACCTTATTTGCAGATGATGGCTTCTCATACATGTTTGACAACGCCTCCATGATTCCACGCGCTGTGGTTTTGTCTAAGATGTTGTACGCCACGTTCATAGACAAGGCAAGCCTAATTGTTGACTTCGCCTTCTTGTCAATAGCTTTCCACTCATCTGTAATCTTTTCTGGCGGTTCCTCCAAAGCCACATCTAGATCTTTCTGTATTAGCAAATCCGTGATTTGCATCTTCCACCATCCAAAGTTTTGTCCATCGAACTTCTCGATTTTCGTTTTACCCTCATCAGCCATAATACCGGAGATCAAAGAGTGAGAGCCAACACTGGCTCTGATACCACTTGTTAGGTATTACGTGTACGCGGCTGACCCGAAAGGAGTCGGATAGGGTGACAGAAATCAACACAATACAACGGTATTTCTAATTGATTTCTAAAACGAATAATAATACGAGACAAATAAGCGCAGCAGCTAAACGAGAAGTAAAACAAAACTTAAATTAATAAAAACAAGTAACCAAACGAATAGAACCTGAAAGCGAATGAACATGCACGGCTTGCTTCCTTCTGATCGAGTTTCACAATATGATTGTAGGGGGATTTACGTGGTTCGGTCACGGTGTGTAACCTACGTCCACGGGCAACGAACAGGGTCTCTTCTTTTATTGAGGTGCTCAAGAAATTACAAGATACAACATTGTTTATATAGGGAGGCTAACTAGGGTTTTATTTCTTCCTCCATAAGTTACAAGAAATAATATAAAACGGGCCACTAAAGTTGAGTGGGTGGCCAGCCCATTCAACCCTTCTAGTCTTCAACTGCCCAACCCAAGACGGGCCGGGGCAACACCCGTATTAAACCCAACATATCCAAACCTAGGTATTTGTTCCTTGTCATGGATGGTCTAAGGTCTTCAACTCCAATCCAGCAAATTCTCTTCTCAATCTTTGATTAAAAGAAATAAATACTTAGATTAAACACAACTAAACTAACCCACCAATCATCTTCCCCCTATCACCCCCAATCTAGTGCTTCCCACAAAACGCCAATCACCACTTTCAACCCAAAGCGCCCCGAGATGGTGTTCTTGGACGATTTGGGGCTTTTTAAGTGGGAAAAACGATCCATTACACCCGGTCTTATGGTGGGTAGGTACGTTGTAATATTTATGTAGATGTTGCTCCTCGTAAAACTAAAATTTGGATATTTAATCATCAAAAATGATTAAATAACTTTACATCACACTAGCACACTGTAATCACATATAATAAAAAGCAAAAAAAAAAGAAGATGACAGGTTAAATCTTGACATATTAATTTTTTTTGTCTTACATTAAAACTACATGTAGCTTGTGGGTTTAGCCACTTGGTTCGACCATTCGTTTTGTGGCACATTGCCGTTGTTTGTATCATATTTCATAACATTTCATAACATCACATTCATGTGAATTCTCGTCCACGTCATTGTTTGGGCTATCGGGTTCCGACGAACCATTTTGTCTATGTATATTGCGTGTGTTATCGTGTGGATATTTATCATCATAATACAATGTTGGAAACTCAAAACTTTCTAGCCCTTTATCATCCCCATGGTTAATATGTGAGTCATGAGGAAATGTGTTTTCTTATCTTTCCATTCTTTACATTATAAATCTTGTAACCCTTGATACCCCCGTGGATAACCCAAAAATATTCCTGTCCTCCCTCGTTCCTCAAACTTGTCACCTTTCATTTCAGTATTACGATAATACGCAAGGCACCCAAAAACCTTTAAACCTTCATAATTTGGTTTTTGTCCACAGAGGATCCCACAATGGGTCTTATATCTCAGTGACTTTTGAAGGAAGATTGTTTATAATGTAGGTTGCCGTAATGATGCATTCCGTCCGAAACGTGTGGGCCACTTAGCTTCGAAATTCAAAGCCATTGCTCTTTCTAGGAGATGAGGGTGTTTTAGCTTCACACAATACACATAATCCCCAACCAACCAAACAAGGAACCAACGTTTAGGTCAAGTGTAGCATCTCCAAAATTTCGGTCCAAATTTGACAACTTAATAAAGATAAAGGACCAAAAATATCCTCCAAAATATGCAATGAAAAAAATAAATATAAAATATGAATGAAGAAGCATCCCATATTGAAGAAATAAGAAATGTGAGTTCATTCCACATTGGAAGGAGAAAGAAAGTGGAACCATCCCACAAACGTTTAAATAGGAAAGCGAAATCTTCTCATATATTGGTAAATTTACAAAACATTTGAGCTCCTTATAAGGAGATAAGTTCATATGATAATATTCTTTTGTGGCTAGACACACTCAGTGGTCTTAGCGAGGATGCGAAGCACCCGACACACACGCGCACATGCATGGGTACGAGAACGGGCTCGGGAAATGGACGCAATATGGCGCTTTGATGGCGCACTTTTTACTTTGTATGCTCGCATCGCTGGTTGAGAGACGCCTTTGTAATTTTGGAAAATGGAAGCAAAACCAAGACATGACAAGTTACCAAAAACAAAGAACCAAAAGTGAAAATTCGAATCCATGAACTCATCGCGCTACGCTATGAGCTCAGAACAAGGTCATCACGATCCGCAACGGACCAACCGTCATGACTCATCGAAACGTGTCGCACCGAGGTGACACTTAGCAGACGGTAGGGCCGATTCAACATGCCACGCGTCATTATCCTGCCATCGCGATATACGGCAGACCAATGGAAGTGTCAATCGCGATACGCGATGGAACCCTATTTCGCCTATAGGGGGGGGGGAGTTCACGACATATCCCTTTTCACACCAAAAACACACTTTCTCACACACATTTAACCTTGTTTTACGTGCCGAGTATCGTAGTGCGTGCCAAGCCCCGAGATTCCGATAGTTTAAGCCCCAGTATGCGACATAGAGTAGAAGTGTTGCTCGTACAAGCTTAGGCATATAAATACCAAATACCCGTGTAAGGTCAGGTTCCGCTTAATTTATTCATTATTATTATATGGCTTAGACCATTTTCGGGGTTACAGCCAAAAACTTGATCATAATTATGTTTACATAAGCTTTATACATGCAAAGGTTATAGTTGAAATAATGTTTCTATACAGTTAAGAAACACCGATTTTTACATACATGAGGATATAGTCAAAATGTAGTTCTTCACAATTAAGAAACGTAACATTTTATATACAAGAAACATAGTTAAAATCTTGTTTCTTCAAGATTAAGAAACACAAAATTTTACATACAAAGGTAGTAGTCAAAGAACATTTTTTTTCTTTAATAAGAAACCTATTATAGATGTTTCTTCATGAAGAAGAAACTCAACACAAGAGTGAGAAATAAACAGAAAGACTACATGTTTAAATATTTTATTCAAACAAATGATCTATCAAGGTTTAAAACTAGACTAAAGGTTTGTAGTCGGATCAACAGGCGATCAGGATATTTATATAAACCTATTTTATTATAGGTTAATCACCATTCATTTATAAACGTTTTCAAACGAGATCACCACATCATTTAGAGCAGACAATCACAGGTGAATACGTTAAACATTTTACAGACATGCATTTTTACTCTTATAGTAAGCAGATCGTTTATTACAAAGAGTTAGATAAACATTTGCATCAGATTACATGATCTCTAAAATCGTTATAATATAAAATAGAAAATAAAAGCAACTCAAACCGATTACACATATGTACGGATCCAAACATAACTGAGTAAGCGGGCATGCAAACCAAGTCAGTCATAACTGGTTCTCCAATGGGCAACAGCTCCAGGAGAACTCTTGAATTGTGTGTGTAGGGCAGTTGTACAAATCCCGGGAATGACCAGCATTCCTGCTGAGATTGTAACAGAAAACTATATTTGTATTTAACGACGGTTACAAAATCGTTTAAGAGTCAGTCAACGTTTCACCAGCTTATCGCTGACGTATTTTTCCCCACATTTCAGGGAAACAGATTTAACACATGTAGCAAGGAATTAGCGTCACTTATGAAGTTAGATGCTCCCTATATGGAGATGGCTCAGTTTTTAATATATTGCAAACAAGATCAAACAAGGTTTATAAATCAAACACTCGGGTATTGATTATCCGCGAAGTTTTCAAAATAAATAATTATTTTATTATAAACAAAGTCTTCTGCTAAATAACCCGCAACTCTGATATATTTACAAAACAGGTACCGACTGATGGTCACACTTCTAGGCGCTAAGTCGGGGTGTGACAGGTTGGTATAAGAGTCTTCGATCTTAGCGAATTAGGCATTTAATCATACCTAGGCTTCGATCAAAGATAGATATTAATCTTATTACAAAACCATCAGTTTTAGCAAATTAGATACTTGACTTAAAAGTATCTAGGCTTTAACGACATAATATTTAAATATTACAGATTACATAGGAACGCATTTTTACCTTTAATTAAACCTCGCGCAGATGTTCGATCACCATAGTTATACTAGTCGGCCTCGATCCATTAAAGGAAAATGATATATGGGGACAACTCTACTCCCAATTCCCGTGTCCAATGATGAAGACTCATATCAAACAGCAATAGAGGGAGATTCAGATCCATTTGATACTAACATCCCACTAGCTTAGATCATTTCAAATTAGAATATGCAAGGAGCAGGTCAAGTAAATCCAAGAAACCAATGGCGTCAAAAGGAAAAGAAGTAATGACCTATCTAGAAGAATATCCTCAGGACAAGAATATTTTAATTATCCAGCAATACAAAATCCTTACTTTGCTCACACTGAAGGTGAACGCTTAAACACGGATGAAAATTCCTTAGAAGGAATGTATGATATTGAAGACAATTCAACTCATTACGAAATAAATGTCACCAAATTAGCAGAAGCAATGGTTAAGAAAGAAATGGATATTAAAGGAAATAAAAAAGAGAAAGAGACATGCGAAAACATCAAGAAGGACAACAAGAGTAAGAAATTGATCATTCACTCGAAAAAGTAGACCGTTAGATCTTAACAGTTGTAAACAATATACTTGTAGTAATTATATGCACTTTTGTAGCTATGGCATAAATAAAATATATTTTTTACTTTCTTGAAAATATTAAACTTATCTTTAAATTATGTCAAGAATAGAAAACATAAACACTTAGAATAGTTCTTCAAGTAAACCCTTAAAATCACTTAAAACGACTAAAAACCACATTTATAAAAGCACATGGACAAACTTTGCCAAAAATCAAAGTTGGAAAACCCCCTCACCACGTCGCTTCACACGTGGAGAGAGCCTCATGTATGCCACATGACGTGGGCTACTATCTGTATCAATTTGTGTATTCGTTTGACTCACTTATTCGTTTTTAATGCTAAATCGAGCCTATTTTGACCTAATTAACTAAACTTAAGCACCAAGATAAGTCCAATAATGTTATAACAGGTCCAAACTCATTTTCTTGTTGTTCAAGTCAAAATCTCTAGGTTAATTGACCCGATTTTGTCATAATAAGCTTATTCGGTTTCCTTAAACAAACGAAATCCTAATAAACAATTTTGGTGTATAATAATTAATCGTAACACATCCCTAAACCCTAAAATCTTCTGTAACTCAGCCACCTCCTCTGCATATCATGAAATCCCTTTCCTTCATTGTCGTTTCCTTCAAGTTTCTTTAAGAACTTTAAGCTTTAGTTTGACTTTGGTTTTCAAGACCCATTTGACCTCATTTATCTCCTAGTTCTAATCATTGTTCGGGTAAGTTGTCTTCTGTGTTTTTGTATGTTTTCATTCACTGAACAAAATCCCTCATTCAATTTCAGTGATTGAGGAAGTTTAAATGGTCAATTTGATTCCGGCCCGTTAAAGGGCACAATAGTCAAATCCTTTGACTATTCGATTTATCTATCTTCTGATCTAAACTAGCTTTCGGGCCCGGAGACTTTTTTTTCACCATGAAATTCTGAGTGTATTAGTTAGAACCCGACTCCCGACTCGAAGTTCGGTTTCTGAACAGTATCAACTCGCTTAAATATTAAAAAGCTCATAACTTGAGTTTTACATATCCAATTAGACTGATTCTAGTGGCTATGTTCTCGTTTTTAATTCTAGTTTAATGTCTCAAAGTTCTAGGTCAGTTCGTGTCAGATCAGTTAGCGCATTAAAGGCTCGGGATTCCTTTAATTTTCTTATTTTACTATTCAGCTCACCAATCATTAAATTAAGTAATCACTCCCTATTTTAACTAATTTTACATCTTTTGGTGACTTTAGGCGTACCTACTTTGTATTCATTTATCACATTTAACTCATTGGTACCGTCTTAGTAGCCAGCCGCAATGCAATGGTTTACCGACACCATTATTTATATTTCTTTTGTCTTAGTAGCCAAAGCCCAATTTGCAAGGCAATGGTCAAACGATGCCAATTATTTGCTCACTATCTATTTGTTGATACTCATAATATTGATTTGAAGTTTTTATTATATATTATAGTTAGTGTCAAAATTGATGATTACTTACTCAACCTCGTGTTGACAAACATATCTATTTTGTACGCATATGTGACACCCGCATAATCCAGTCAATCGCCCATCTTGTTAAACGCATGGAGCTTACCACCCTAATCATATATTATAGTCTATGTAATGTGGTGAATGATTAGGGCATTACTAATAGCACCAAAAATTAGAATCTGATACAAACTACAACATGCATATAATCTTGTCATTTAATGCTACATAATATGTGCATAAATATTACAGAAACATATCTTAGGGGTAATAACTCTTTTATGTAATAATAAAGCCTTATGTAACTATAGCATATCCCTAACTAAAACCCATACTTTCCTCCTTTTCCTACATACCTCGTCCGAAACAAATTGCAAAAGTTGTTTTGCAAGGCTCCAAACACTAGGTGATGGGACCCTACAAGTTGAGTGTGATTAGAACTAGAACATGGTCTTGTGGGGATAAGGCTTCATTTTTTACCATCTTTTCTGCACCTGGTTGCAAAACCCCAAAGGAAAACCACACCCACTCCACAACATGTTTTGTGTGTTGCAACAAACACCATACCTTTACAAGATATATAGCAGCCTTTGACGTTATTTCGTTTCATCTTTCAAAAACACTCCAAACACTCTCTACACCGAACCCAAGCTGCTCTACACTTGTTCTCTTCAATTTGGTGCAAGAATAAGCAAGTAAGAAGCAAATAACTCATATTCAACTTCTGTCCAAACCAATCAGTGCACGTAGGACGATCATATCTCCGGTCCTACACCTCCATATGACGATTTTCCACTTGGAGATGAAGCTCCTGCTTCACCCATAAAACATCCAACTGGATTCACTCGATTTGTACCTCCAAAGCAGCCCCGAAGCAAAACCATGCTGGATCATAAAATATCCGAACTGGACACCTTTCCACATACATTTAGCCGCTCCGTTTCGGGTTGAACAAGAGACTCTCAAGCTAGGAGAGTAGAAGATTCAAGATCTCTTGTTTTCTTCTTATTTAATTTATTATCGCATCTAACCTTTCTTAGGTAAGTTTCTACCAACTTGATCTTTCACATGTTTACTAATCATACAAGTTTTGAAGACTTGTATGAGGAACCACCCTTAAAATGTAGTCTAAAAGATGGAGTATGAACCAACTACTGAAGCAAGGATTTTCTTCAAACAAGTCACTGCATTTAATTAAAGATGAACATGATTAAGTTAGATGTTAACCACGTTACTAAATCAGTAACCATTGAAAGGTACACTTAGAGAGAGATTGTGAGCTGTTAGGACTTTAACCCGGATTCATAAGACCATAAGTAGACCAATACTCAACAAAAACATGTTATTCTAGATTATAAAACAAAATTCAGGAAGTTAGGTTTCCAACACAATTGGTTTCATTCTATTTGAACGTGATCTGATACCCAAACAGACTTTGCAAAATTGTGTCTCAAAACTGTACTTTCTTTAGCAGATTTTGGTCTCAATAAAGACCCATAACTTAGTCGTAACAGGTCCAAATGACATGATTATTTTTGAAAGAAACTAGTTTTATGTAGGTTTATAATTTGTATAAGCAAGTCACCTGAAATGGAGTTTAAATCACTCAACCAAACGTTTTCCCAACAATTATCCAGAAAACTCACTGTACCACTTTTGTGTACTAATAAATGATTTTGGACCTCTTAAACACATCCAAAAATTATGTACGATACGTTTCTGTAAACCTAAGACATGTTGGCATATGTGACAAAATTTTCAAGTCAAAACAATGTCGTTTAGTATGGGAAAATGAGGTCACTTCACACCCTAAAATATCTGAAAATGCAGTCAAGGTTTTAGAGTTACATAAAATTATGAATACTAGTTATAAGCAATTTAACTCTAACATGAAGCATACATAAAAAGTTATGCACTATTAATAGCATGATTAACACGTATATTCGTATGCATACAGATCCAAAACTTAAACATGGGCTAAAATGCGTAAACAAGTCACCAACGGTTTATCGAGATTAGGGGTGTTCAAAAAGCTCGCGGCTCGTGGCTCACTCGAAAATAGCTCGAAAAAAGCTCGGCTCGAAAAAGCTCGATTCTAAATGAGCTCGGCTTGACTCGGCTCGATTTCTGAACGAGCCGAGCTCGAGCCAGGGTCAGCTCGGCTCGTGGCTCGGTTTTGGCTCGACTCGTTAGATCGGCTCGTTGGCTCGTTTAGATTAAACCCTAAATTTTAATATCTATATATAATAATATCGTAATTATACATATATTATGTCACTTGATACCTAAAACCTTATAAAAGAATAACGAAAATAAAACATATAAAGTTCTAATTATTAATTTTTTATAATATGTATGTTAAAATTATATTTTTTTATCTTTTATATATCCAAATTTGTAAAATAAGAAATTAAAAAATTAAAAATTCAAAATTCAAAAATTCAAAAAAAATTAAAGAAGACCGGCTCGACGAGCTCAAGTGGAAAGCGTCGTAGGATAACATGCACACAAGTGTCGAATACGCATTTTGGAGGATTTTATTTGTATAACCCACGTGTTGGGTCATATGGGCAAAACCTTTGAAACAATTTCTTTTAATAAATATTTTGAGACTTAAACATTGATTTTGGGATGTAAACTCTGAATTTTAACTATGTATCCAATTTGTGTGTTTGTGTTTGCGATAATCATATGCTTTGACAACCATGTCCGTCGCCCCTCTCGGTTTCACCGAGGCGGGGTGTGACATCGTATTGCAGGTTTTCTTATGGTTTGAAATGAAGGTTGAAGATCATCACATAGAATGGGCTCTAGGATAGTTAATAAAAGAAATACAAGATGTTTTTGTGTTATTTGTTTGGTTTTAATTGTAATTGTATGAGATGATGTGTACTTTTTTAAATTTAATAAAATAATTTGATATTCACTAATGATGTGTACTTGTTTATACAATGTAGTATGTATTAGCATAAACCGAAAAGCTTTAACGATAATCACGAGATTGAAAACTTTACACGATAGCATAAAGTGTCACCTTATTTAGGGAGATTTGGATTTGTGTATCAAAGCCTCGATGGACTGGATATGGTATCGTTGCAATGATTAGTGGCATTATACCAACACTATTGTATAAGAGAAAACAAAAGACAGAGCGAAAGTGAACGGACAACGAAACTAAGCCTTAATCACTCCCCTTTTATAGTTGACTTTCTTGTTGGTCGCGTATTGCAACGGCCCCAAGGGATGCGCATCGCGTAGCTCAAAGGCAATTTTAGGCTTACCGAGTCAGCCCTAGCAATGCCACGTGGCATGCAACGTGTCACGATTACTTAACCTGCACTTCGCGTGTGACAATGGGCTAAAAACCTGCCTGCCGCGTATCGCGATAGCTACCAAAATATCCAAATAATTATTGGTCATTGTGTATCGCGATGAGTCCTCTAATGATCCAATGCGTAGCGCAGGGGAAATAAAAGAAAATTTTTTTATGTTGGTTGTCGTCGTACGCGTTTGATGTTTTGATTCTTGATTGTTTCGGTTGTATTTTCAAGAGTCGTTACAACGGGTAATGCTCCTGTCAATTGTAACATCTCGTTTTCCCGACGTATGGGACTCGTTGTAGTCGGTCGTTAATAAACAACCATTGTTGTTATTGTAACGGAGATTTCCAAGGTTATGTTTCTAAATGCTAAATAACATAAATAAAGGGGTAAAAATGAAAGAAATGAACACCCTCTAGGGCATTACGGCCACACGTTTCATTTAAAAGTGAAAGGTTATGAAACATATATAAGTAAAAATAGCGATTTATTCTTTATTCTATAAATAAAAGTATAAAACACTAAAGTCTTTTTTAAAGACAGAAATACAAATTTATCCTTTAAATGTAACTAATTTATAAACTAAGTCATTTAAAAAGTTTGCTTTCACCTTTTGGCCTGTAAATGACAAAATGACTCTTTTTTAGGTTTTTATGCAAACAACCATCCAAAAACTCAGTTAAATTCAGGCATGCGCAAGACATATAAGGGTATAAAGTTAATTTTCACCTATTAACTAAAATATATTTTATTTTTTAAAAACAAACTAAATAAAAAAAATTATAAAATCTAAACTATATATAATACAAATGTCATGATCCTATTAAATTTTAAGGGGGGCAATTTAGAGTTTGATAATGAAAGATATGAAGATGATAATGTGCATCACATTTTTTTTATTTTAATACTTAATTAATAAAAAAATGTGTGTTTATTTAATAGAGTTGAAATTACTTTTATACCTTATCGTGCAAGACACATGCTTGGACTTAACTGAGTTTTTGGATGACTATTATTAAAAAGGACTAAAGGTGACGTATTGTGTCATTTAAAGAACAGAAAGTAAAAATAAACTTTTTAAAAAACCTGATATATAAATTGACTAATTTTATAATACAAAATTTATATTCCTGTCCTTTTTTTTAAATTCTATCAAATTAAAATTTGTACTCCTTTTTTTATTATATTTAAACTTATATTACTATTTGTATTAAAATAAAAATTTTATAAATCGAGTATAATTAAATAATAATAGTTAGTTAATGATCAAATAACCATTATCCACTTAACCTAAAAAACTCATTACCTACGTGACATGGCCGTTTTTCACATTTAACCACTGTAAAATCCGAAAAATAAGCCACTCTTCAAGCCTTCGTTCCCTTATAAACTAACAATAAATTTGGAAGGAAATCCATGGCAAAAGATTACATGTATTGCTAATTGCTATAGTGGACCTCTCCATCAATGAAAAGAAGAAACTCCTAACGTTTTAGTATTAAGTTAAAGATCTTTCCTTTTGATAAAATTCGTTGGTTAATCCCGCCATTTAATCTATTTTTTTGAACAATCAAATGAGTACTTTTAAAAAATTAACATATAATGTTTAGCATTTATTTAGAAAACAACTGTAACTAGTTAGTGGCACTAACTACAAATCGGTTTACCAAACTGAGCCGAAAATCAAACTGGTTTGAAACTGATTATGTGAAAACCAGTTTGTAATTCTCTACCAAAACCGGTTTCAAACCGGTCAGCGAACCGAAAACCAGTCAAAAACCAATCGTAAATTGGCCAAAAACTAGTTTCAAGCCGAACCTAAACCGATCATAAACCGGCTTTGACTTTTGTTAACCATACCGAACCGGTTTAGGGTTTGAAGCTGGTTTGTGCACCTCGAATCATTAAACCCGGCCTTTTTAAACCAAAAATTATGAACCGGACTGTATAAACATAAACCTCAAAATATCAGTAAACATAGTTTGTACATGCTTCTTAGTTTCACCTTCTGTTAAATTTTATAACAAAAACTACTAAATATATTCAAATTTAACCTATTATATTCATTTCTTTTATTCTAATTCCATCAGAGTTTCACAGAAAACTTCTATTTCTTCCAATAGTCCCTCATTTAGAGACAATTCAGGTGCAATTAAGTTTATAATAACCTCATAAACTTTCCCCAACTCATCAGGATAAACAACCACCTTCTTCTCCTCTATCTCATCATCTTTAACATCCTCCGAGTAAACACGTTTTCTGCACGCCTGCAACACGAAAAATAACAATTCATATCACACTATTAACCCGTCAAAGATTCCAACTAGTACACCAGTGTTCTTTACCTGAAAAAGCTGATTTAAGCAAGCAATATGCTTAGAGTTGTTAAGACGCCCTGAACGAATAAGCTCCCGAAATAATATCACCATTTCACGCGTTATATTACCCGCTGAAAAGTTTTGAATGATACCAGATACACAGGAATCATCAAACACGTCGGATACCCATGCAGGAGCTTCCAGTTGTTTAAGCATTATAACTGCCATATCAACCGCTGGCTTGTTATGAATCATGATGGATTTTGATACCCGACCCGAAACAGCCAAATTCATTACCAGTTCTTCAGTTATCAACCGATACCATATGTCTGTTTCAACTTCTTGTTCCCAATCAACCACCATTGATATACAGCTGGCGCAATTTGTAGCCACCCTGATATCACTGTGAAATATTAAGCCTTGTAGGATGGAGATTATGGATGGTATATGATGTTTGACTTTGACTTTATCGGGCTCTCTACTTTTTTGTTCTGTTATTCTCTGAAATAGTTCAAGCAGGCAGTATGAAGATATAAGTTTGACCGAATTTGACCCGAAATGAAGCAGCCTGCACAAGTCATGGCAGTGAATGCTGATATAGAATAATGACTGCTGGTTTCGGTTTTCATGGTTAAGTAAGCTTTGTGCATCTTCAATCCTTGGTATTACAACATGTACACTAAAATACAAGTGTGTTAGATTTAAAAAAATAAAAATATATATCCTAGTAATTGTTCTGTAGTAGGAAGTTAAGGTTTAAGGTTTTTAAGCTAACCTTCTGAGACAGAAGTAGTTTAACATAAGACAGAATATCAGGCATTCTCCGGTTTGTGTTGCCTCGTCATGATCATATAATGCAGGTCCTTTTAAACAAGCATCATGGATCGTTTTGGTAACTAACGCGATCAACTGAGTGTTCAAAAGTATGGCCTTGGAAGCTTCTAGAAGGTTCTGGTGAAGAGAGTGATGTAAGATTAAGCAAAGAATTCCCATCACCAGGAGAGCTTCTTGAGTGCATCCAGTTTCAGTTATTGTGGATATCAGGTAGTGCATCAACTACATAATTAGATAAAAAGCTTATAAAATTAAAAAAATGCATAAAAAGTGCTTAATATTGTAAAGGTGCTAAATTACCTCTTTCGCAACTGCAAGCCAGTCTTCATCATCTGAAAGTGATTCTGAATTAACTGACTGCAGTACTGTAAAAACTAGTTGACACGTGGCATTGAATATCTCTCCAGAAGAAGAATGATGATGATAAACATTCTGGATTGCAAGGGATATTCCATTTAAGCATAGCTGCCCTGAAGCAGCTGGAAATAAGGTAATAACTGATGCAATCATATTTAAAAGCAAAATGATGTCATCTTCGTGTCCATTTTCTTCTAGAAGCTCTCTTAATAAACATGCTACTAGTTTCGCTGCATAGCTGTCTCCAAATGCTACCAACTCAGCAATTTCTTTAAACTTTACGGTTTCGGTATCATTAAACGCAACAATCTGGTTTCCATAGATGATACATCTTCTACACCACCTTAAAACTTGACTAGACAAATATTCACAAATTCTCTCTTGTTGAAACAACCATTTTAGTGATGTTTTGTGAGTTCTTGTTGATAGAATTTCAATTTGTTTTTCTGTTACGAGATGGAAAAGGGTATTTTCAGCATCTTGACTATATGGTATTTGGTATGTTATTTTGGCCAGGCCCCTATAAAGGGCATATAGATTTACGACTACTTCCGTTATCAGCGGTTTGACAATCCCACTTAAAATTTCAGAATTATTAAGTAAAATATATTGCTCCAATGATGCTAATACCATCCTATCATCTGCAAGCCTTGGGTAAGAGTATACAGCAATTAAACACCATAATTAACTATGTGATGACAGGTCAAAGTGGGTAAACTTTGTATGGGCCAAAACAGGTTGGGTTGACCCGAAACACCTTTCATCCAGTTCTTCTTTAGTTTTTTTATAATAACTAGTGCAATAAAATACGATTAAAATTACTTTAAAAGAAATATTTAGAAGATTTTATGCATTAAAAGTCCACTTAACACAACCTTTACCCCGTATGAATTGCTTCCCATTTGCCTTCTTTCTTTCTTTTCACTTTTAATTGTTTTACCCGCTAGAGATCAAGCAAAACCCAGATCGACCCATTAGGTCGTAAACGAACTGAACTAAACATGTTCATGTTCGTTTAACTTTAACCGAACAAACAATCGAGCACGAACAATCAAATGAAAGTTTCTTTGCTCGTGTTCGTTCATTATAAAAATTAACGTGAACGTTTATGATCGTTCGTTAACAATATAGCAAACGATTCACAAATGTAAATGAATATAACTTAAGCTAATTGAATGAATATAATTGCATGAATATCAATTAAAAATTTAAATGAGAACATCAATTTGTTGGGTCTAAAAATCTAGTAAAAGTAGATTAAACTGTAATCTTCAAATTCATAAAACTAGACCAGATTGTATTAAATCTAAAAATTTTGAATGGATTCATAGATGAATGAACTTAAACAAACATAAACGAACGAACTTAAACAAACATAAATGGGCGTTCACGAACATAAATGAACAAACAAGACATGTGTTCATGTTCGTTCATTAAACTACGATGAACAAAATATGTTGTTTGAGTTCGTTTGTTTATTAAGTAAACAAACTTCCTGTTAAACGATTCACTGAACATGCTGCTCATTTATAGGTCTAGACCCATTAATGAATAATTGGGCCGGAATTGCCACCTTGGTGATTATATCAAACAAAAGTGGTCAAAAAAAGTCAAGAGTCAACATGAGGACTTTGGTACCTGTCATCATACAAGGAGCTGGTATATAAAATCAGCAGAACTGCAGATTGACAACAAAAGACTTCCTGATTATGGGATCCCTTCTGCCCAAGCAGAAACAACAAATCAACTGGATCAGATGGAAGATGCAAAGCAACATCTCTAATGGGTTGACCAGAGTCAACTCCAAGAATCACATCCAAGATGGACCCCAACAAATAATAAACTCTGCATTTCATCTTCTCAGTAGGAAAAAGGCCTAAACACCCAAATGAAAAACTGAACCAAGAGGATGAAACCAGAACATCTACAAATTCCTTGGGTTGAAAATCAGTATAATCCAGTATGGAGTGAAATAACTCAAGCACACCCAATGCAATATCCTCATCGATCTCGTTAACATTCGTGGAAACCCAAGGCAATAGTTTAGTTTCACATAGATCTAATATACAGTCACGCAATCCATTATCGTTTGAACTTAACTGTCTAACTTCAAAACTGTATTCGTATGCCTCGTTGAGTAGGTATAGGGAGTGTAACATTTGGGATGAATTTTTCCCATAATAGCTCAAACAAATTGTAATAGTGTACTCTGATATATCTTCTAGTGATTTGGCAATGATAAGAGTTTCATGAGAAGACGGGGATTTCATGAGAGCTACAAGAGTTGAGCAAACTAAAATGAATGTTTCTGGAAGCATGTTGGCATCCCCATCGATCTGTTTCTTGAGCATTGCTTTTATTACAAGGCTTATTTCTTCAATGTTGGAAGTTGAAATGATTCCAGGACAGTTTGAAACACATTCTGATAGAAGTTTTAGTGATTGTAGTTGAGCAGGATGAAAAGGAAATTCAGCAACATAATGTAAAACAGGAATCAGAGTTGTGAACCCGATAGCAAGCCTTTGTTTGAAAGCTACTTCTGCCACTGATAAGAGATCAAGAACCTGCAGAGATGAATTGACAAGAGAATCTTTTTTGCACCCTGTAAACAACAGTATACATTTTGCATCAGCTAATCAGATATGCAAAAGTGCAACTCTTTGAAAAGAAACCCAAGTGATAGAAAAAAACACAAATGATATAATACAGCAAACTAGAGTAGATTGAACTGTGTTGAACCTACCCGACAATCGTAAGATTTCAAAAACATAGTCAGCAATATTCTCCTCAACAAGAACTTGGACCTCTTTTTCTGAAACACCTCCACAAGACAAATATAGGACAATTAAATCCAATGTGGCACTTTGAACTTCAGAATCTGAAGAAAGCAGAGGTGCTTTTATGGCTTCAGCAAACAAGAGACTCAAAGGAGTTTTTTCTTGTATATACTCATTTGTTTCCATAAAATTGTCTCCTTCATCATTGTCTTCAAATGCATTCTCAAAGACTCCTCCGCGTGCAAGCACAGACAATAGTGCTTTGCATAAGTAATAGAAACATGTTACTTGATGGGAGATAAAACAATATAATAATAATAATAATAATACAGACCTATACAGTTCATACGAACATCATCACGTTGGGTCTTCAAAAGGGCTTCTATTGACAAATGTAAGATCTTTGAAGAATGGCCACATAAGACATCACCACTGAAATCACCTAACCACGCATGATGAATAACACATATTTTGTAAATAACGAATAGAATCTCGCCTTGGATCTCTTCACTGCATTTAACAAAGAAAAATAGATAGCAAAAATCAAGCACGCTGAAATATTAAAAGATACAATTATACATAATAAATGCATTCAATCCAACTGTTACCTTGGCAACTGGAGACCTGTTATAAGGTTCAGATAAAGTGCATCCTTATCTTTGATATACGTGTAGGGATCATTCTTCTGAGAATCCAATAGAACACCTAAGCAGTGTAGCTAATTGCATAAAATGTTAGCTGAAAATTAACCAACAACTCAACTAGACAAGATGACAGAATACTCTATTGGTTTAAAACTTATATCACTACTTTGTTGATCTTAAATCACATAAGTTTACAATCTGTACAGGCAGAAAGTCTGTAAGCTACATTACAGTGGCTGAATCATAAATGAGTGGTGGCACCGATTTAAGTATCAAAATTAAAAATTAAGAGATACTAGCTATCAGAGTATTCCACACGAAACTAAAATTGGCATAGTTCAAATTCTACAATGCATTCAAATTATTCCATACAATACATTCAAATACTTCAATACAATATGAGAGACGTGAACTATCAGATTATTCCATACAATACATTCAAATACGACAATATGTATCACGGATCAGACACGGAGAATACAAAATCGCAAAAAACAATTACCACCATTTTTGCATTATAAACTACAATACAGTGGTTGAAATCTAAAAATAGATAATATTTACTATATTCAAACCTATTTTAAATCATCTACAATATCTTCTTAATATATCTAAATATGTCATCTATTAACTATGACTAAGACAAACCATCACTTTGTGCATTCCAAACAGTCAATATTCCATATATGTAACGCAATATTGACAGTTTATTCTACACTCCATTCAAATACTTCAAATTCTACAACATGTATCACGGATTGGACACAAAGAATACGAAATCAGAAAATCAATTACCAAATAAACTTGAAACAGTCAAAATTATAAACTGAAGTGAAGAAACAGAATCGATATGAGAGACAGGAACTATCAGATTATTCCATACAATAATGCAAAATTGACAAAGAATACAAAATCAGAAAATCAATTACCATATAAACTAGACAAGGTAATAGAATAATCTATTGGCTTGAATCACTAACTACTACTTGTTGGTCTTAAATCACATAAGTTTACAATCTGCACAGGCAGGGAGTTTGTAAGCTACATTAATCACTTTTGTTTCTGAAACAGTCAAAATTATAAATCAAACTAAGAAACAGAAACATTCCACACGATAACGCATACTGACATAGTTCAAATTCAACAATGCATTCAAATAGTACAATATGTATAATCGAATCAAATACTTCAAATACGAAATAGGAGAATCAGTTACCATATAAACCTGACGCCTGCTCCAGGACAAGGAGCCCGAACACAAGCGATCTGAAACCCTAGCAACAAACTCACCATAAACCGAACACTCAGCATAACCGCACAGTTGGGAAACCAAATCAATCGTCTGCTTGGCGAGCGGCTCGTCATCGAAGGAGGAAATGGCGGCTACGAGAGGCGAGACGAGGAAATGCGGATGACAGGTGAGGAGAGTGTGGAGGAAAATAGGCTGGGAGATGGCGTGAGAGAGCTGAGAGAGTGCGTAGGAGACGTGTACGGTTGGGGAGTTAGGGTTTGAGATGAGATTGGATAGGCAGACCAAGCAGATGGATCCGCCTTCTAGTGTCTGGAGGATCAGAGAGGATGTGTGGCCTTGTGAGCACGTCAGGTATTGTTGCCGCCGGTGTTCATCATCATCGAAGGAGTACATTGTTTTCACCTTTTTCCCTTCCCGCGCTCCTTCAACTATTTGGTTATCATTTCAGGTTTGGCCCGGGTGTAGTATGCAGAAGTGTGATGAAAAATGTCTCGTCTCCTTACTTCATTGGTCAATGTCACGTCGATATAGAGTTGTCACTAACGCTCCATTTTCTTTTTTCTAGTGTAAAAATAATCTTTCAAACTTGTATTGTTCCCGAGTTTTATTTAAGGAAAAAAAATTGTTGTTCTCGAGTTTCTTTTAAGAAAGAAAATGAGAGGAGATGAGAAGAATAAAAAGTAAAATAAGAGAATTTATAATTGAAAAGATTCTGAAGGAAGGAAAACTGAAAAGAAACAGAGATGTCAACAAAAAAAGAGAAAGAGGAAAACATTTATTTTCCTTCCTTTTCTTTACATAAATTAACCGGGGGTACGTTCGGTTTGTATTTTTTTTTAGAAATTAAATTTTATCAAAGAAATTGAAACTTCAAAGAATTTAGAATTTATAAAAATTGAAATCTATCAGATGATGTTGAATTTAATAGTACATTTGGCTTGTAAAATCTTTTTTAAGAAATTAGAGTTTGTCAAAAACTGAAATCTACCAGTTTACTCACAACCAACCGACTGTGTTAACCGGTGTCGAACACGTAACCAACTCTTAGAGGAAAACTACTTCAGAGTCAATAATAAGCTTAGTATGCCATTCAATAGTTCCATGTTCTTGAATCTCAATATGATGAAAATTAGAGAAGACACAAACCAATGTATGTATAAATTTATAGAATGTATGCATATAGAAAATATTTAAAGGGGTATTCGAGGGGCGGATCAAGGATTTTTCTTTGATGGGAATCGGTTAACATGTCCAGTATGTGAAATTGGACCAGTCAAAATGGATTATTGAAACACATCAGATGATGATATATATGAACGAT
This sequence comes from Bidens hawaiensis, assembly GCF_021521415.1. Taxonomy (NCBI): domain Eukaryota; kingdom Viridiplantae; phylum Streptophyta; class Magnoliopsida; order Asterales; family Asteraceae; genus Bidens; species Bidens hawaiensis. Next base: position 2,621,456 of record NW_027491042.1, read on the forward strand.
GAGCCAACTTTTAGAAATCGAATGAACAAAAATAGGGAATCTACATAGAGGCATATGGAAATGGAATGGTTTTAGTCATGGTTTAGAAAGGTGTTCCAAGGCGTGCCACGAGGCGTACGCCTCAGTAGCCTCGGTAGAAAAAAGCATATGAGGCTTAGCCTCATTAGGGTATTCCGAAACCTAAGCCTCGACCTTTTTGAGGCGGTGAGGCTTAAGCCTCAGTAGAAGTTGTGAAATATGTCATTTTTTTTTAATTCTGGGCTTTTTTTACGCATTAGTCCTTAGTGGGCTTATTATTGGGCCAGCCCAGCTTTTACAAGTGACTGACTTAAAAAAAATGTTCAATTGGTTAGGGTTTAATTCCCAGTTAAACCCTAGCCATCACAAACACCTTTCACCTAGCACCCAAGCTAATTTCTCATATCTACAATCTCATAACTTTAATCTCCTAATTTCGACCTTCAATTCAGGTTGTCTACTCTCAATCTCATTCACGTAATCGTTCGGTTCTTGTCTTTTTGAAACGTGTTCTTGCTTTTTGATTGTGTTCTTGTCTTAATTCCAATTTCTAGTTTACATATGACTGGTAAAAGATCACAAAAAGATCCAGCTTGGAAATATGGTGAGGAACATGAGGTTTCAGCACAAGGTGCAAAGAAAGGTTACAAATACATAAAGTGCAAGTTTTGTCCTAAAGTTGTTACAAGTGGAGTTTCAAGGATGAAAGAACATCTTGTTGGCACACACAAAAATGTTGCACCATATCCTAATGTGCCACAGGAAGTGAAAGATGAGATTAAAAACTATGTTAAACAGTTTGAAACTATAAAATTCAACTCCCAACGGAATTTTGAGGAGACAATTGATGCTGGAGCATACTTTGTAAGTAGTGCTGGTGGAAGTAGGAGTGTGCAAAGGGGTGTTAGAGGCCCAACGGATCATCATGTTATAGTAGAAGATGAGGAAAGACTAGTGGGGGAAGAAAAGCTGAAGCCAGCCACGCTGAAAGAGCAACGCAAGAGAGTTTGTTTAGACATCGAAAGATGTCTTTTTTGAGAATGCAATCCCTTTTATGTTTCAAATACTCCTTCATTCATTAGCATGCTCCGATCGATTGGTAACTATGGTCGAGGATTAAAACCTCCAAGCATGTACGAGTTGAGGACTTGGATACTAGAAGAAGAAGTGAATACAACAACAAACTTGTGGATGACTGAAGAAACACTAATCGACCCCGGGCAGATTACGGATAATCTGGGGGTTAAATAGATGTTTCCCACGAGGATGAGGTCCAGCAAAGAAAGTTGTTCTTCAGGTGACCTGCAAAACAGACCGTAAGCTCGTCACTGAGAAGGGGGGGGGATTCCTCCTTGTGACCACCCTCCGGCGTGAGAATCAGACTAGATTGCTCTGAATATAAGTGTATATTAAGAGATTGCTAGAGAAGATAAGATAATGCGATATCAGATAATGTCCTTACCATTCCAAGGCGTTGGAGTATTTATAGCCGAAGGTAGGTTTCCAAGAAGGTACAGCCGACTGAATAGTATTCCTGTTCTACCAACAGTGGGCTACGCACAAGCCATGCTGGTTGGTGGATAGGCTGCGGCCGATAGTGACAAGGCCGGCTGTATACTGTTCCTTTACTGCCGGCTATGCACTGTTCCACCAACTGTAGGCTACGCACGTCCCACAGTGAGGGTTGGTGAGTAGGCAGCGGCTAATAGTGACAAACAGTACTAGAGGGTGCTCCTCCTCGTACTGTTGTCGGTGAGCTGTCACCCTGTGATTGGTTCATGGGCTGTTTTGGTCAGATCGTCTATTTTGCCCATACCTTGGCAGGTATAGTACAAAAGATCTTCCAGAAGCATACGGACTGGCTCATTTGGGCGGGAGTGTTCCCGCCTTGCTCATTCCTTCAGGTGACATTACTGAAGTATCGAGTTAGTGCCTTGTGCGTGTAGCCTTGCTATTAGTGCGGGTAGCCTTCCCTGATGGCTTGTATCCGCAGCTGCGGGAACAAGCGGGGTACTTCACCATTGGGAGGCTTTCCCTGCGGGAACAGCTGGCGTACTGCGCGTAAGGTCTTCATCTCTGAGCATGGTGGGTCCTGCGGAAGCAGTTGGTCCTTGCGCAGACGTCCCTCTTCAAGGTGAGTCTTGCGGGTCCAACTGGGCTCTGCTGGGACCTACCTCTTCAAGTCCCCCCAGTCCAATGTTCTTCTCATGAATTACTAATAAGTGATGTGAACTTTTGGACTTTAGCAAGGGGTTTTGAAAAGGGTTTTTAGTTTTAAGGTTTTCCGTGGGGATTCCTCCCGCGGTTTTCCTAATGCCACGCAGAAATTCCCGACTTTTCTGCTTGATCTTTGGGTATGATGCAGGTAGGTCTGTAACCTCCTCGCAAGTTAGGAGCGTTAAGTCCCACTTGTGTGGATTCTCCATGAGGTTTTGGTAGTTTTGAACATAGTGATCAATTATGTTAAAACCACCAATTCCATCTTGGAGTTTCAAACAATATAGTTCTCGACGTTCCCGCTATGCGGGGATGTTATTCCCGTTTCCGCAAGCATGGCCCAGAAGATCCTTCTTGGTTTCAATTCCTCGCGGAGCGCTAGGTATGTGAAGGGTTTTGCCTTGACACTGTACCCGCACTCGTCTTACGGTTACTTTACTTACAAGGTATTCCTGGCGTCAGTTCCCTGCGGGTGCTAAGTATGTGAAGGGTTTTGCCTTAACACTGTACTCGCACCTGTCTTATAGTTACTTGGTTGCCAAGGTAAGGGGTATATTCCCGCTTACTTTTGAATCTTTTTGAAATTTTGAAATTCGAAGAGTTGGTGAAAGGATAAGAACAGTCCAAACTGTTGAAACGTCGTCCGACGGTTTCTTCTGACAGTGTCAGGACGTGCAGGAAGTTATGGCGACGTGACAGTATATGGTCATTCCAGGCGCTTTTTCAGGCGCGTGGGCGCGATTTTTTGGGCGCGTGGCCGCGAAATTAATGGCACGCGTCCTTTCAACAGCTGTTGCCAGCTTGCTCTTTGCCACGTGTCATAGTTTCATTGCACCTGCGATTTCTCTCTCTTCCGCGTTAAATTCATCGCATTGATTGCGATTAGTATATAAAGGGGGAGAGGGTCCTTTGTAATCCACACTCACTTTTCTCTTCATCTTCTAAACGATTTCCGGCGAATACTCACCTTTTCAGTCGAGCATTCTCTTGAAATCGTTCTCTTCTTTCATACCTGCAAGATGTCTTCTGCTCACGATCTTGAGGCTACAGCCGAGGAGGCTGGGGTGTACGCCGAGAACCCGTCATCCACGTCCGACAAGGATGACAAGAGTACTGCTGGCGAGTGCCAGTGTGCTCTGCCTGTCGATCTATATCAGTACATCGTCAGGAAGTTCATGCTCGAGTCTTTCGAGCCTGAGTTTCCTGAACCTCACCAGACGGTGTATGATGCCCCCAGAGGCAAGATCGGGGTATATGCCGCATTCTTTATCTATGGGAATCTTAGGTTCCCCTTGACGAAGTTTGTGTACCGTGTTCTGGAGAGGCACGGTGTACACCTGACCGAGGTACACCCGATGGCGATCGCGAAGATTCGCCACTTCGAGTGGGTGTGCCGGATTCTGGGCGTTGAGCCCTTCGTCGACCGCCTGATGACCTTCTATTCTTGGAGGTGCATCCAGGGGTGGTATACTCTGATAACCCGGATCAAGGGTTTGAAGATTTGCGCAACCGAGAGCAGTCTTCGTTCATGGAAGCGGGAGTTCTTTTATATCTCCGCTCGCGCCATCCCCCTTGCCATGAAGTTCAAGAATGGGCAAGCACTCCCCAGCCTTCACGCCTCCAACTACCAGGAGGCGGAATGGTTCTCAAAGATTTCTCGAGTCCAATCTCCGGTTTACCGCTTTGCGGAGTCCGGGATGGTGATGCTCGGGATGAGCCGGGTGTGGAAGGATGCGGAGGCGCAAAAGATCCCGATCGTCCTTGAATACGGTTTGAACTCTGTCCCTTACGGTATGCTTCATTTCTTTTTGTTGATTTAGAATTTCTTCTAACTTCTTTCATGTTTATTTTCATAGGGAAACGATTTTCAGTCTCTCCTGCAGCCGCGAGAGAGTGATGGTCCCGCTCGGATGGGTACTCGTGCTCTCGATGAGAACGAGTTGCCCATCTTGGAGCAAACGAGGGATCGGTTTGTGGAGGTCTAACCGCCAGGCCACCCTATTCTGAGCGCCACGCGGCCAGGTAAGGCGTTATTCAACCCTCGACCTCTCAATGCTGAAACCTCTGCTGGAATTCCTCTAATCTTGTCATCTTCTGATGAGGAATCCGCAGATGGTCCTCCGTTGGTGCGGAAGAAGAAGGCTGTCGGCGGGAAGGCGAAGGCGAAGGTTGCCCCCACTGCCGATCCGGTGCACCGGTCTGATTCAGAGACCGAAAGCGAGGAGGTGGCGGGGAACCCTGGTGGTGCTAAGACCACTGCTCCGGAGGCTGAGACGACCGTCACCTCCGAGCAGCCCAGGACGACGGTGAGCGGCGTGAAGAGGCCGGCTCCATCGGGTTCGTCCCCGCCTGTTCGCACTTTTAGGCTCAAGAAAACCCGTAAGTACAAACTCTTTACTTTTTAACTTCATATCTTTCCGCCATTATACTTATATATTCTTTGTGCAGGCGTGGATGCTACCGCATTCCAGGGTGGAGCGGGGAGGAGCACCTCCGGACCCATGACGGTAGGCTTGGTCCACCTACCTGAAGCGATGACCCAGGCGGCTGCGCCTGATTCAGTTGTTGGTTCAGTTGCTCACCCAGTTGAGCCAACTGTTCCAACTGTGATGACATCTCCGCCGGCTGTCAGTGCCATATTTACTGAATCTTTCACTGAGCCGGCGGTGACTATTTCTGCGGGTACTTCCGCAGCGGCGACCACGGTTGTGAGTTTACCTCCGGTGAGTTCACCTCCGTTGGTTTCTACCGCGGCGGCCTCCATGCCTCCTCCGACGTCGGCAGCTACGGCCGATCCTTCAGGTATGCTTGGGGCTTCCCGCCAACCTCTGCCTCCTTCCCATCTGCATGACCTCTTGGATGGATTTCCCTTGGGTTCAGGTGATGGGTTTGGCGGCTATCGGCCTGTTGTCGACCCTACAGGTGCGTAGGGTTCTTTTGGCCTTTTTTTTTATTTTTATATATCATCTTTTCCTAATTGCTTTTTGTTTTTTGCAGTGTCGGATTCCAATGAAGTGTATGTTCCACGATGGAACATCCGCCGAGGAACAACCCTTCGCACGCCTGTGGAGTGCGTGGAATGGGCTCGTCACGCAGCTCCCAGTGGTGCGTTGGGGGAAGCAATGGCTAGCTACCAGGAAGGTAGGCTAACCAACGAGCTTCGGATTCTCCTGGCCCGGATGCAGCCGCGCATCGAGCTGCTCTGTCGTGAAAACGACAAGTTAAAAGCAGCTCGTATTCAAGAAGTAGCTCAGGCGCGGGCTGTCCGGGAGGAGAACATAAGGCTTACCGCAGTGGCTGCGGAAAAGGAGAAGGCCTTCAAGGCCCTTGAGGTTGAAGTTCAGGCCCGTCTCGAGGCCCGTTCCAAGGCTGCCCAAGCTGTTAACGAACAGCTTCGGCTGGCCAAGGAAACCGCACGGAACGCAACCGAGAGGGCCACCAAGGCTGAAGCTGTTGCTGAGCCTCTACGCCTCGAGAATGAGGAACTTAAAGCCAAACTAGAGGCGCTCCAACAGGCTCATGATTCCTTGGCGATGGAAGACGCCAAGAAGCTCCAAGAGATCTTGGACCAGAGGAGCGTGCTTGACCACACTGAGCGGAAGCTAAAGGGCGTTGAAGAGGCTGCAGCTAAAGAAGTGTTGCTTGCCAACCTCAACAAAAGTGAAGCCGAACGCGCCCGTAACCAAGCTCAAGCTGCCCTCCAGGAAGCTCTGGTTGCCAAGGAATGGCTTCTTCGAGAAGCGTTGTCTCAGGTATGCGTAATTTCATATCTTTACACTTTTCTTTGCACATAGAAAAGGTTCTGACACTTGTATTTTTTCTTGTAGGTTGTGCATCGAGTCTTTACGGACACATCATACGATGATGCCATGAGCGCAGCCCTCAACGCTTCTCATGAGGATGGGGAAAAAGGTCGGCTTCCTGCTTGGTCTAGGGTTCGTTGAGAAAGGCATCCCGCCTTCCAACTTCCCTTTGTATGATGTGGATACTGAAGCTGTTTATGACCAAGCAGTGAACCAGTATGCCGCCTTCCCGCATCCGGTGGTGGAGAAGGTGAACGAAGTTGCTGCTGCTGATGATGGGCTAGCTATCCTTAAAGCTTTCCTTGAACCGCCACGCTCTACTGATGGTGCGGGTCCAAGTGGAAGTGGTCCTGAAGCTTGATCCTGAAGATCCCTTTCCACCATTAGGGTAGATTTTTATTTTTGTATAGCTTCTTTTGTATGCGGGTATGCACCCAGCAATCTTTGTAATATTTGAATTTTGATGGAATAAAGATTATGTGCTAATTCCTTGCCTTGTTTATTTTACGCATGTTTTGATTTAACTTAGCAATTTCTTTAGTACTTAGATAAGTTAACTTTTTAACGTGGCAGATTATAAGTTTATGTTTCGCTTCCTCTTTCATGATTGTGCGGGTATGACCGTCACTTACACTTAATAAGATGGCTTAACTTTACTTATATCTGACCTGCGTGGAAGTTTTCCTCATCTTTTCCTTTGAAATTTTCTAAGTGTTTAGAATAAGTTAACCTTTGAACGTGGTAGATAATAGGTTGAAGTTTTGCTTCCTTGTTCGTGATTGTGCGGGTAAGACCGTCACTTGCACTTAGTAGGATGGCTAAACTTTGCCTACATCTGTCCTGCGTGGAGGTTTTCCTTATGTTTTCTTTTGAAATTTTTACCGTTTTGCGTTTATGCGGGTTTTGCCGCCTTCCACACGTAACGACTTGCTTCTTCCCATATTTATGCGGTGAATACCGACACATCAGTGTGGGAAGTTCATAAGTATAAAGGTAAGGCTATCAACACATTGTGAAAGGAGAATCATTTCCATTAGAAGTGGCTCTAGGCCTTTTCTTTACAAGTTTGGAATTGATCTACATGTAACATTTGCGTAATTGAGCTCCATTCCATGTTCTTGGGATGGGAGTGCCATCGAGCCTTTCGAGCCGGTACGCGCCCTTTCCCAGAACTTCTTTGATAATGTATGGCCCTTCCCAGACCGGGGCCAGTTTTCCTGGGCGTTGTTGGTTCGAAGCCTCGTTGTTACGCAGTATATAGTCTCCTACATTGAAGTTGCAGAGTTTTACCCGCGTGTTGTAGTACTTTTGCATTTGTCGCTTGTAGTTCTCTTCACGCACTGCGGCTAAGTCTCTGCGTTCCTCGGTTAGCATAAGGTCTAACCGTCTTTCCGCATTATTGTCTTCTGGCTGAATCAAGACCCTTGGTGAGGGTAAACCAATTTCGACTGGGACCATGGCTTCAGTGCCATAAGTGAGACTGAACGGGGTTTCTCCCGTACTGGCCTTTTTCAACGTTCTGTTTGCCCAAAGGACGTGCGGAAGCTCGTCCACCCAGCCGGACCTGTGTTCCAAGAGTCTTTTCTTTATGCCTTCGACGATGCTCTTATTTGCTCTTTCTACCTCACCATTACCCTGCGGGTGCGCCACTGAGGTAAAAGTGTGGGTGATTTGAAGTTCTTCCAGCCACTTTTGTAGCTTCTTGTCAGCAAAGTTGGTGCCGTTATCGCTCACCAAATTCTGTGGAAGTCCAAAACGACAAATAATAAATTCCCAAATAAATTTTTTGATATGTTTCGCGGTTGTTTGGGCTAAGGGTTTTGCTTCTATCCACTTGGTGAAGTAGTCGATGGCTACCACTAGGAACTGAACATTTCCTGCTGCTGTAGGAAATGGGCCTGTCACATCGATGGCCCACTTCTGAAATGGCCATGAAGAGGTGACTGGAACAAGTTCATTCTTCGGGCGATGCGTGTTGGGTGCGTAGAGCTGACAAGACCTGCACTTTCTGATGTATGCCAGCGCATCCGTATGCATCCCCGGCCAAAAGTATCCCGCGTTGTTTAGCTTAGCTACAACAGCGCGTGGACCTGCGTGTACTCCACAAATGCCTTCGTGTACTTCCCTTAGGAGGTAGTCAGCATCTTGGTTGTCCACACATCTTAAGAGTGGGCCAAGAAAGTTACGTCTGTAAAGGATGTCATCGATGAGTTGATAATTCAGTGTTTTACAGCGTAGTTTTCTTGCCTGTGTTTTTGACTCTGGTAGTGTACCTGCCGCAAGGTAATTTATTATTGGTGTCATCCACGTTTCTGTGCCAGTTTGGAAGACACAAATTTCCCTGTGCGGGACTGAAGGTGCCTCGAGGAGTTCAATGCGGATGTCCTTTCCCAAGTGGGTGAAGGCTAATGATGCAAGCTTGCTTAACGCATCCGCAGATTTGTTTTCACTACGCTTGACGTGTATGACTTTGCAATCGTTAAAATCGCGCATAAGGGTTTTTGCTTGTGCGAGGTACAGGGCCATTGTGTCGTTCACGGCCGTGTACGTCCCGTTGATTTGGTTGGCTACTAACATGGAATCTACGTGGGCTTCCAAGTGTTTCACTCCCATCTTACGCGCAATTCTCAGCCCGGCCAAGAATGCTTCATACTCGGCTTCGTTATTCGTACTTGGAAAATCCAGTCGAATAGCGTAAGTGTATTCTTGGCCTGCTGGGTTTGTTAGTTTCAGCCCTGCGCCTGAACCCTCGTTACTGGCTGCTCCATCAGTGTAGAGTCGCCAGACATCATTGATGTCCTGTGCTGGAGAGGGTTGAGCCTCTTCCTGGCACTCTTTTTCCCGCGATGCAGGCACTTCCACAATAAAGTCGGCTAAAACCTGGCCTTTTATGGCTGGTCTTGGCTTATACTTTATCGCGTATTCCCCCAGCTCAATTGCCCATTTGGCTAGGCGTCCCGATAACTCGGGTTTGCGTAGAACGTTTGCAAGTTTGAAGTTGGAGAGAATGGTGATTGGGTGGCCCTGGAAATATCGTCTTAACCTGCGTGAAGCTTGTATAAGTGCTAAGACTAATTTTTCGAGGGTAGAGTACCGGGTTTCTACGTCTGTTACGATACGGCTGACATAATAGATTGGCATCTGGATGCCTTTCCGTTCAACTAGCAGGACCGCCCCGGTTGCTTTATCTGTTGCGGAAAGGTATAGGATTAACTCCTCCCCCGCTTTTGGTGCTGTGAGCGTTGGGAGTTCGATCAAGCGTGACCGAATCTCCTGAAAAGCTGCTTCCGCTTCTGGTGTCCAGCGGAAGTGTGTTTTCTTTAAACAGTTTCTCAACATTGACACGAAAGGAAACTACTTATCCGCGTGGTTTGCCAAAAAGCGATTAAGTGCGACTAGTCGTCCATTCAGTGTCTGAGCCTGTTTGATGGTAGTAGGTGATTCCATTTTGATAATGGCTTCGACCTTTTCAGGGTTCGCTCTGAAGCCATCTTTAGTGACGATGACCCCCAAGAACTTCCCTTCTTCCATTCCAAAGGCACACTTGCTCGGGTTGAGCTTCATGTTTATCTTCCTGAGCATGTTGAAAGTTTCTTCGATGTCTTTCAACATCGCTTCTGCGTCAGGGCTTTTGATGACCAAGTCATCCATGTAGACTTCAAAGTTCCTCCCAATTTGGGCATGAAACTGGTTGTCCATCAGGCGTTGGTATGTGGACCCGGCATTCTTAAGTCCAAATGGCATCATTTGATAACAAAATGTGCCATCGGGCGTCCGAAAAGCGGTTTTGTCCTGATCATCAACGGCCATGTGGATTTGATGGTACCCCTTATACGCATCCAGGAAGCATTTAAGGCGAAACGGTGCTAACGAATCCACCTTAAGATCAATTTCGGGTAACGGATAACAATCTTTGGGGCATGCCTTGTTTAAGTCCTTGAAATCTATGCACATGCGCCATTGTTTGTTATTCTTCGGTACCATAACGGGATTTGCAACCCATGTTTGATATCTGCTAACGCGTACGATGCCTGCGTCAAGGAGTTCCTTGACTTGGGTTCTACACGCGTTAGTTTGTTCTGGCCCCATTACTCTGCGCTTTTGTACGACTGGCGTAACAGCCGGGTCGCACTTGAGCTTATGCTCTGCCTTACTTCGGGGTACGCCAGTCATGTCAGCTGGTGTCCACGCGAAGATGTCAGCGTTTTTCTGTAGTAAGCGTTTGAGTAAGGTGCGCGTGGGATCAACGACTGTTGGGCCAATGGTAACGGCCTGGTCAGGGTATTTGCCATTGAAGGCCCATTTTTCCGGTTCGGTGATGGTTGGTTTAGCCATCTTTGGTTTGGGTTTAGATGAGACAGATGCGATGCATACCTGGGGAATGCCGGTGATCATCGCTACACCCTCAGCTGTTGGCCATCACATCATGCCGTGGACTGAAGATACCACGGCGTTGAATCTTGCCATCCCGTCTCTTCCGAAGAGAATGTCGTATGTGTGGTGTGGCTTCCTCATCACGACAAAATCCACATCTTCTGTGCGTGAGTGATTCCCGTCCGTAAGAGTGACGGGGAAAGATAGGATACCCAGGGGGTGTTTGTGCTGCCGTCGAACCCTTCCATCGAGGCGTAGACCGTTTCCAGGCGTTCCTTGTCTTCGTCATCTAGCTTGTCGAAGAACTGCCTGTACATCACCGTTGACGAGGCGCCGTTGTCAGCAAGAGTGCGAGAAGTGATGTAGTGCCCCAGCTGGCTTTTGATGACGATAGGGCCTTCTTTGCTGGGTCCTCCTGGCACTCGCGGGAAGCGCACTTCAGCTTCCTTCCACGCGCATGGTTCTGTTGCTCGCCTTTTTCTTCCTCTGATGTTGCCATGAACCATGTTGATGCTGATGTCAACGGGCTTTCGTCCGTTGCCTCTGTACCGGTTATCATTCCTTCCTCCCTTCTTGATTGATGCCACAAGGTGTGCAAGTCTTCCATCCTTAACGAATGTTTCAACAATATCCTTCAAGGATGTACACTCCTCCGTACTATGACCCTTTGTCCCATGGAAGTCACAGGATTTGCTTTGATCCGCATTAGGTCGCTGCCGGATCATTGGAGCTTTTGGCCATGGTAGTTTTTCGGTGGCAAATATCTCCGTGACGCTTTTGGTGAGTGGCGTCCACCGGTGTTTTCGGATTGAAGGGTGTGTGTTATCCCTTCCGCCAACAAGAGGGCGAGAGCTGGATGAGGTGTCAAAGTTTACCCTTGACTGCCAAATACCTAGCTTCCTCTTTTTGTTCTGCCGGGCGATCCGAACATTGTTTTCTTTGGTCCTCTGCGTGTAGAGGTGTGTACTCTGGGGAAGATCCCTACCCAGTTGCTTCTCTGTCTCGGCAAAGCGCTTGGCCGCCGTCATGATGGCATCCCATGTGGATGGCATGCCGTCCTTACCCGTCAACGTGCGGATACGCTCTGGGTATTCGGTGCCCTGGATGAAAGCGGCGCGAACAAGATCTTCACTTATGTTGCCCAGACTCAGCTTTTTGGAGTTGAAGCGAGTGATGAAGTCTAGTAAAGATTCATCCTCCTCTCTAACGCAGTTGAGGATCGTCCACTGTTCTTCAGTATATTTCCTCTGTTGGCTGAAGTGTTGGCTGAACTTGTTCTGAAAGTCCGCCCAATCATAGATGTGGTGGACCGGTAAACGATCGAACCATGCCCTGGCCGCTCCAACCAGAGTCATCTGGAACATATAACACCACGTGGGTTCCGTCCAGTTACTGACGGTTGCCCCCGCAATGAATCTGTTCAAGTGGTCGTCTGGGTCGGATAGACCATCATAAGTGCCGATGTTGGACATTTGTTTGGCACTTCTCGGGGCGATTGCTTCCGCAATGTCCCTTGCAAACTTGGACTTTCCTGCATTTGCAGCAGTTGGTCTAAAGGTTTTGGAGAAGTCACGTGGGTTTCTCCCCGCGTTCGTTGGTTTAAAGGTTTCTCCAAAATTCCTTGTCAGTTGGAAGTTCGTTTCCTTACGCTTCCCTTTTGCCTTATGGCGAGGGTTTGCGTCGGTATCGGATTCTTCCCGCTCATCGTCCGAGTACTCGCACTCACTGTTCATGTTGAGATGTTGGCGAGTACTGCCGAATTCGTCAGCCTGTTGAAGTGAACGCAAGCGTTCATCCAACTCAGCTTGGAACTCTCTTTGACGTGTTTCGGCCCACGCCTTAACTTGATCGAGTGTTTGGCGATGGACCCTCGTCCGTTTCTCCAACTGGGCATTAGTGAACCCCAGTGAAATATTGTTTACTGCACTTGTCCCGGCTTGGGTAACCGGGGTAGTGTTCGTAAAATTTGTATAACCGCCGGTGTTCCCCCCAGTTGCTGGGGTTGTGGTTACCGGGGTTTCTTGGTCGCTTACTGGCTTTGGGACCGGAGTAACGTTAACCATTTCTTCAGAAATTTTGAAAAAACTAAGAATTAGTTCTAGCTTTCATGCACGGATGGCGCCAATGAAGAAACACAAATCGACCCCGGGCAGATTACGGATAATCTGGGGGTTAAATAGATGTTTCCCACGAGGATGAGGTCCAGCAAAGAAAGTTGTTCTTCAGGTGACCTGCAAAACAGACCGTAAGCTCGTCACTGAGAAGGGGGGGGGGATTCCTCCTTGTGATCACCCTCCGGCGTGAGAATCAGACTAGATTGCTCTGAATATAAGTGTATATTAAGAGATTGCTAGAGAAGATAAGATAATGCGATATCAGATAATGTCCTTACCATTCCAAGGCGTTGGAGTATTTATAGCCGAAGGTAGGTTTCCAAGAAGGTACAGCCGACTGAATAGTATTCCTGTTCTACCAACAGTGGGCTACGCACAAGCCATGCTGGTTGGTGGATAGGCTGCGGCCGATAGTGACAAGGCCGGCTGTATACTGTTCCTTTACTGCCGGCTATGCACTGTTCCACCAACTGTAGGCTACGCACGTCCCACAGTGAGGGTTGGTGAGTAGGCAGCGGCTAATAGTGACAAACAGTACTAGAGGGTGCTCCTCCTCGTACTGTTGTCGGTGAGCTGTCACCCTGTGATTGGTTCATGGGCTGTTTTGGTCAGATCGTCTATTTTGCCCATACCTTGGCAGGTATAGTACAAAAGATCTTCCAGAAGCATACGGACTGGCTTATTTGGGTGGGAGTGTTCCCGCCTTGCTCATTCCTTCAGGTGACATTACTGAAGTATCGAGTTAGTGCCTTGTGCGTGTAGCCTTGCTATTAGTGCGGGTAGCCTTCCCTGATGGCTTGTATCCGCAGCTGCAGGAACAAGCGGGGTACTTCACCATTGGGAGGCTTTCCCTGCGGGAACAGCTGGCGTACTGCGCGTAAGGTCTTCATCTCTGAGCATGGTGGGTCCTGCGGAAGCAGTTGGTCCTTGCGCAGACGTCCCTCTTCAAGGTGAGTCTTGCGGGTCCAACTGGGCTCTGCTGGGACCTACATCTTCAATGACATAAAAGCTACATGGAAGAGTACCAGAGTGTCATTGTTATCAGATGGTTGGTCTGATATGAGAAATAGAAGTCTGATTAACTTTTTGGTGAACAATATACATGGTACGGTTTTCTTGAAGGCTGTTGATGCATCAGATTGTATCAAGAATGTCGACTAATTATTTGAGTTGCTTGATGGGGTGATTGAAGAAATTGGTGAAGATATAGCTGTTCAAGCCGTGACCGATAACGCGAGTGCATACAAAGCGGCTGGAGCTTTGTTGATGGAGAAGAAGAAAAGTTTGTATTGGACCCCATGTGCTGCTCATTGCATCGACTTGATGCTTGAGAAAATTGGAGAGTTGCCACAACAACAAAAAATGCTTTGCTTAAAGCAGAAAATGGTTAGCAACTTCATTTATAACCATAAGTGGGTGTTGAGTTTAGCTAGAAATATTTTAAAGAAAGATCTTCGACCAGGTAGTTTCTTTTTTGGATCTACAAATCCTTTTCAGCTTCATTTTTGCACAGATCTGGAAGCCTCTTTTAGATCTATGGATCTTTTTGAGCTTTAATAGAACAAGTCTTGAAGCCTCTTTCTGTAAACTTCCAGATCTGGGTTTTTCTTGGGAGAGATCTGAGAACCGAGACGAAAATCGAAGGGTAGTTCGTTGCCGTCCCACGGATGGCGCCAATGTCAAAACATGAAATGAATCTGACCTGATCCATGACGATGTTTCCACGGATGTCGAGATGAACGAACCACGTCTTGATCTTCTTCTCCGGTTGCCTGAGATCAGCAATGGCCTTTTGGGGGTGTGGAGGTGACTGCTAAGAAATCTCAATGATCTCTTGTTTACAGACACAAAAATGGTTATGGTGGTGGCTCTTATTGAGCATGACCAACCCTTAATAAGGAGGTGGAGACCTCCTTATATAGGGAGCCTCATGGCCACCATCATGGTACCCTAATGGGCCTAGCCCAGCTAGGGTTACCTCCACAAAACCCCCTCAGCCCAATAACATTGTATTAGTCCATATAATAAAATAAGCCAAACATAATAAATTTAGGGTCGTAAAACCGGGTTTAGTACCTTACCCCTACAAGCCCCCCAAGTCCAGTGTTGCTCCTAGGCGCGCAAGCGTTTAGGTGGAGCGCTGGACTTCGTAAGGTGTGTTAGGATATGAGGCGGCTTTTTCCCTTTTCTTCGGCCTTGTCTTTATTGTCTTTGAGTTTTGAGAGGTTTTCTCCATGATGGTGACATGTTGTGATCCTTATGATAATAATGGTGCACTGGCTTGAATAAGATATAGCACGCATCATAACAACAGTGGCGCGGGGCCTGATAAAAGATAGAGCGCGCATCTCGATAATAATGTAATGCAATTTGCGCGCGAGGTAGCTTACGAGCTATAAAAATAATGAAGCCTGCGCGCGAGGCGACTTACGAGCTATAAAAATAATGAAGCTTGCGCGCGAGGCGACTTACGAGCTATAAAATAATGAAGTTTGCGCGTGAGGCGACTTACGAGCTATAATATGATGATAATGACTAGCCCACAAGGGCCTCTTCTACGCAGGATGACTATCCCAACTTGTTTTCAAAATAATAATGGAGGCACAAACGGCCAGATAATAATAATAATGTCATAGGTGCTTGTGCGACTCGTAGCCGAACCTGCAAAAACATATAAACTAAAAGTGGATGTATTACAAGGTTCCCATCCTCGGACAAATTATGGGGTGTGCCCAACCTACGTTGGCGCGTGGCCGTTTGGGATATTATTAGGCTCCCGACCTTTATGTTTGGCGCGTGGCCATGTGGGATATTATTAGGCTCCCGACCTTTATGTTTGGCGCGTGGCCATGTAGGATATTGTTAGGCTCCCGACCTTTAAGTTTGGCGCGTAGCCGTATGGGTTTATAAGGATTCCCAACCTTTGAATATGGCGTGTAGCCGTATGGGTTTGAGGATTCCCAACCTTTTAGTTTGGCGCGCGGCCTATGGGTTTATGAGGATTCCCAACCTTTAAGTTTGGCGCGCGGCCTATGGGTTTATGAGGATTCCCAACCTTTAAGTTTGGCGCGCGGCCTATGGGTTTATGAGGATTCCCAACCTTTAAGTTTGGCGCGCGGCCTATGGGTTTATGAGGATTCCCAACCTTTAAGTTTGGCGCGTTTGTGATATGCGCCACGCGCAGATGTTTCATGCGCAGATGTGATATGCGTGAGCATATGTGATGCGTGAGCATATGTGATGCGTGAGCATATGCGATATGCGTGAGCATGTCATCTGCGCCACGCGCATGTGATATGCGTGAGCATATGTGATGCGTGAGCATGTGATGCGTGAGCATATGCGATATGCGTGAGCATGTCATCTGCGCCACGCGCAGATGTGATGCGTGAGCATATGGTGCGTGAGCATATGTGATGCGTGAGCATATGATATGCGTGAGCATACGTGATGCGTGACCATATGTGATATGCGTGAGCATATGTGATGCGTGAGCATATGATATGCGTGAGCATACGTGATGCGTGAGCATATGTGATGCGTGAGCATATGTGATATGCGCCACGCGCATAGGTTTTGGCTTTGTGTCTTCATGACATCCTGATTTTAAGCCTCGTCTATATTTTGTGGGTTGACCCGCCCCGCTCGATGTTAAGGCGGGTGCATACCCCCTTCAAGCCCCCCCAGTCTAATGTGTCTTGTCTCGCGCGAGCGAGATAAGATAGATATTAGACTAGTTTTGCTTTTTCAATAGGGCTTGTTTTTTCTTTTTCTTTTCTTGCACGCGCGTTGCGCGCAATTCCATCCCTTTGGTTAAAACGAATCGTCAATGCACGTGGTTGGTTGGTGTTGGATCGCGGTGGTGCGGTGCTCGGCGCCAGCGCGCATGTGTGATGGCGTGCTGCTGCTTCATAGCGGTGGCACTCATGCATGGTGGGATGCACCATGGCTGCCAGATGGTTATCCGCGGTGGCGTGTACGCGTGGTGGCGCAATGACCTTACGCGGTGGCGAGGTTCACTTGTCGTGGCGCGAATGAATGTCGACGGAATGTTAATCCGCGACTGTGCGCATGTTTGGTGGCGGATTATTGACCCGTGACGACGCATCGTGATCCGTGGTGACGCGCTGCTGCTTCATGGCGATGTATTGAATCGCGGTGGCACATGCGTGATGGCGGTACATCGAACCATGGTGGCGCATGCGCGATGGCGCGCGCGTGTGCTTGTTGAATATAAGGTATGCTTACACATTGAAATTTGAACAAGGTTGTAAGGAAATTATTAAGTACCCCTTAATAGTTGTCATATTTCAAGCTATTTTACGACATTTTGAATATGCTGACACGCGCTTTGGCATTTGTTATTCCTCTTTTGCGCGACGTTATCGTGCATTTATTATAGGGAATTATGAATGAGTTTTTTAGCCTTTACGTGTCAGTATGTGTTACTCTGCCTATATCCATTATAATCCCATGCGCGGCCCCGACCTGAAACCTCAACAACTATGTTTTGGCATGTGCTTTGCCTTAATTGTGCTTAGATATGTTATGGTCCAGCTGCGCGATACGTGGGATGGATGCTATGAGTAATTTGAGCTAAGGCTCATATTATTGGGCTAAGGCCCTGACGTTTTAGAGTTAAAACTCGTCAACGCGTCTGAGCTTGAAGCTCGCGCATGTATGTTTTACTTCGTTTTATTTTTAGTTTGATGTCAATATAATGTTGTCATATTGCTCAAATTAATAAAAGAAAGTGTGAAACATGTATGCAAAAATCAAAATCAGGCTTGCACATGCATGGCGGCGGAGTCGTGACTCGCGGGCGCGCATGCATGGCGGAGAGTTGCGTGGGCATGCATGGCGGCGAGTCTGCATGGTGGCAGTCTTCTGCGCAAAACCCACATGGTGGTTTCCGCGATGGTTTCCACGGGCGCTCACGCATGTCGGCGGAATGGTGACCCGCTGGCGAGCATGCATGGTGGCAGTCTTCTGCGCAAAACCCACATGGTGGTTTCCGCGGTGGTTTCCACGGGCGCTCACGCATGTCGGCGGAATGATGACCCGCTGGCGAGCATGCATGGTGGCAGTCTTCTGCGCAAAACCCACATGGTGGTTTCCGCGGAGTGAGAATTCGCGGGCGCGCGTGCATGGCGGCGGAAGTCTCCGTAATCTAGAATGTAATTTTAAACCTAAAATCCAGGTCTGTAATCCAGATCTAGATCTGTAAATCAGATCTAGATAAATCTGAAGCTCGGAGCGGAGAGAATTTAAAACCATCACAGATCCGGAGGCTTGATCATCCGAATCAGGTAGTTTCTTTTTTGGATCTACAAATCCTTTCAGCTTCATTTTTGCACAGATCTGGAAGCCTCTTTTAGATCTATGGATCTTTTTGAGCTTTAATAGAACAAGTCTTGAAGCCTCTTTCTGTAAACTTCCAGATCTGGGTTTTTCTTGGGAGAGATCTGAGAACCGAGACGAAAATCGAAGGGTAGTTCGTTGCCGTCCCACGGATGGCGCCAATGTCAAAACATGAAATGAATCTGACCTGATCTATGACGATGTTTCCACGGATGTCGAGATGAACGAACCACGTCTTGATCTTCTTCTCCGGTTGCCTGAGATCTGCAATGGCCTTTTGGGGGTGTGGAGGTGACTGCTAAGAAATCTCAAGGATCTCTTGTTTACAGACACAAAAATGGTTATGGTGGTGGCTCTTATTGAGCATGACCAACCCTTAATAAGGAGGTGGAGACCTCCTTATATAGGGAGCCTCATGTCCACCATCATGGTACCCTAATGGGCCTAGCCCAGCTAGGGTTACCTCCACAAAACCCCCTCAGCCCAATAACATTGTATTAGTCCATATAATAAAATAAGCCAAACATAATAAATTTATGGTCGTAAA
This sequence comes from Bidens hawaiensis, assembly GCF_021521415.1. Classification (NCBI taxonomy): domain Eukaryota; kingdom Viridiplantae; phylum Streptophyta; class Magnoliopsida; order Asterales; family Asteraceae; genus Bidens; species Bidens hawaiensis. The sequence goes on from NW_027491042.1 coordinate 2,639,890, forward strand.
ACCGGGTTTAGTACCATACCCCTACAATTATTATATCTTATTATTTATAGTTAATTATTCACTACTTTATTTACTTTAACTTATATAGTTACATGGTGGGATCTTATGGTGATGAAGTTCCAGAATTAAAGGCTTTCGCGATGAATATATTGGGTCTTACTCGTTCGGCTTCGGCTTGTAAACGTAATTGGAGCACGTTCAATCAAGTCCATACAAAAAGAAGAAACCGGTTGAGCGTCATTAGGATGACTAAGTTGGTGTACATCATTTACAATAAGAAATGGAAGAACAAGCATATAAAGATGACTAGTCTAAAAGATGGCCATGATCCGATAGTTGTCGAGGAGGTTTTGCCAGATGATGAGTGGATAGCCGACCCAAGTTTCGTTGAAGATGCCATTACTGGAGTTGGCGGGTCAAGTGGGGAAGGTGAGAGTTCATCAGCTAGGACTAGGAAAATGAGACGAGTTGAAATTATTTTGGTTGATGAAGATGAATATGACGATGACGATCCAACTTGGGACATTGAAAACGATGATGAAAGCATTGAGGAGGATGTGGAGGGAAACATGTTTTATAATATTTAAATTTAAATGTCATAGCATCACTAATTTAAGTTTTGAACTACTCAGATGTTTGTTTTTTTGTTGAACTACTTTGTGATGCTTTTGTTTTGTACTAAATTAGGTTGTCGAACTACTCTATGAGTTTGTTTTATTACTAAATTAGGTTTTATAATATTTACAATGTTTATTTTATGTTAAAAGTGTTATTTTTATAGAGTGTATATATATATATATATATATATTAATCTTTATTTTAATAATGTTCCGAGGCTTACTCCTCGCTCCGCCTCGGGAAATGCCTCGATTCCCGTTTCCGCCTTTTTAAACGTTGGTTTTAGTTAGAAGTTGTAGCTAATCAGTTAAAATTTATGTTTCATTTGTGATTCGGTTTAAATAAAAAACTCTTATGTTCCCCGTAGAAAAAATATTACTTTCTAAAAAAAGTTATATTATTTAAAGGGTTCAAGTTAATAACTTATTTGAATAAAATTAAAGAAACATGATCAAATACATTTTATTCTTAACATGAAACAGTGAGAACCAATCTGTTGTTATTATTAGGTTTATTTTTATAAGTGTTTGCTGTTATTTTTTGTTCGTATTTGCTAATTTTCAATTATGAGACGTTAAAAGTATTTGTTGATTTATATTTTGTTGTTATTATTATATCTTTTCTTTTGTTGTTATTATTTTGTTCTTGATTTTATTTCTTTTGTTGTAATTTTTAGGTTTTTTTTTCTTTGTTATTATAAATAATTGTTTATGTAGATTGCTATTGTAGTTGGTATTGTTTCTTGAGTTCTCAATTTTTTTAAATTGGTATTGATTACTACGTTCTCATGTTAATATTAAAATGTACATGAACATTCCTCTAAAAGTAAAAGGCAAATTCGATTATAAGAAAATAAATTAATTGTTTTCGAAATACATTTTTAAAAATAACCCAATAAAATTAATAAACTGAAGATGTTTGAAAAAAAGATATTTTGGATCTCAAACTTGTAAAAATGATTTTATATATTTTACTATAAAAATTGCTTTTTAACCGACCTTTTTCTTCCTGTGCGTGAACTTTTATTTATTCAACTATATTTGTCAAATGATACGTGCGACATTGCCTATAAATTTCAAGTATATCACAGCTATTCACCAAAGTAGGGTTTGAAAAACGGTTCATGAGATCCATGAAAACCGCGGGTGCATTGGTTAGCCCGAAAAGAATAACTCGAAATTTGTAATGCACATATCATGTACAGAATGCGGTCTATGGAATCTCATCTTCATTTACTCGAATTTGAGGATAGCTCGAACGAAGATCGATTTTTGAGAAGCAAGTGGCTCCTTGAATTTGATCGAAGAGATCATTGATACACAGTATGGGATAACAGTTCTTGTTGGTGAGTTTGTTGAGTTCTTGGTAATAAATGCACATATGAAAGGTATCACCCTTCTTCTTCACGAAGAAAACAGGTGCACCCCACAGGGAAGAACTATGAAGAATAAAGCCCTTGCTTGAGAGTTCTTGAAGTTGTTTTGAGAGTTGTTGCATTTCAGAGGGTGTAAGATGGTTAGGAGATTTTGCTATGGGAGTTTCTCTGGGCATAAGATCAATACAAAATTCAACTTGGTGAACGGGATGGAGACCGGAAACATCGTTGAGGAAAACGTCGGGAAAATCATGAACGATCGGCATATCGAAAAGTTTATTTTCCGATTTCTTCTCGACTACATGGGGTAGGAAAGCCATGTACTTCTCACGCAAGTAACGTTGTGCTTGAAAGCAAGACATAAATTTAAGTCGCAAGGAAGGCCTTTTTCCAAAAACGTTTAAGGTTAAAATCTTTGTGAGAGGAATTCAGATAAATTTCTCAAAACAAATGATTTCGTTACAATTTAAAGAAAGTCAATCCATGCCTACTATGACATCAAAACTACCCATTTGCATGGGTATAAAGTCAATGGAAAATTTGTGCTTTTTAAGGTTGAGAGTGAAATTACGAATAACAGAGTCAATGGCAATCTAACTACCATTAGCTACTTCTAACGTAAAAGATTTAGCTAACTTAGTGCGAGACAAATCAAGTATATATTCAAAATCATATGAAATCTGAAGACATGTCGTTCACCGCATCACTGAAATTATGAGCTTGATTTGCATTGAATATGAAAGCTCGCCCACAAGCACCTTGGGATGCTTGAGCGACTTGATTGTGTTGCGGAGGAGGAACTTGAATAGCAGGGGCTTGAACCGGTTGAATTGGATCCATGATTTGAGGGACTTGAGGGGCATTGAGTTGAGGGACTTGGGGTTGATAGGTTTGAACTTGGTAGGTTTGGGTGGTGTAGTAAGGAACATGTATGATTTAAGCTTGATGAGCAAAAGCAAGTCGAGGACATGCATTGCAGACATGATTAAGGGCACCAAAATGGCAGCAGGCCCTAACAGGAGTAATAGGTTGAGCAAACGACACAAAACTAGGTTGACTATTCGGTGACACAAACCGTTGTGTGGAAATTTGCACACTAGGAGCTTGACGACATGTGTTGGTGAAATGGCCACAATGGTTACAGTTGGTGCAAAGACGAAAAACAGAGTGAGCTAGGTGATGGCGTTGATAAGTGTTGCACAACGGATGTGGGCCAGTATATGGCTTTTTATTAGGATAAGCTTTTTGAGCATGAAACTTAGGTGGATTGGGTTGAGTAAGAGCATAATCTTGGTGGTTGGGCTCGTGATTCTTATTGTGGTGATGGTTGTTACTTGGCTTGGATGAAGTTTCGGGCTTATCTTCTTTAATGGGCTCAACAATGGCTTTATCAACGGGTTTCTTAGAGCTTTTACGCTTTAATGTCCCGACCTTAACAAGATTTTCGATGAGAGTAACAGCTAGGGTGATAACATCATGGAGGGTTTGATGGGTTGCAACTCAAGATGGAGTCTTGAATTTGCATGTGACACAAGAGATGTGTACTTATCAATATCTCAAGAAAGAGGAGTAACCAAATGAGAAAGCAAAAGGCTAAGCTCATGAAAACGATTATTGTAAGAGGTATTGTCCCCACTTTCCTACTTAAGATCCCAAAATTCAGCTCCCAACTTCTTCACTTCATGCTTGGGCAAAACTCCTTAAGCATGAGTTCATGAGTTTGTTTCATTGCAAGGGCCATAACAACTTTCACTCCTTGGTTGTGCTTCACTCCATTCCTCCAAGTGAGGGCTCTCAAATCAAAGACACTCTAGGCATAAATGGCCTTCTTGTCCTTGGGACACTAGCAATGGAGAAAGACGCTCTCCATGCGTTCAAACCACTAAAGGAGGATGGTACTACCTTCCACCTCAACCTACTTAGACATGCTTACGATGTTAAATTGCTTGCAGGAGCAATCAACGAGGTTAGTAACCGCGGGGTGGTGGTAATAGCATTGAGGTTTTGAATCTGGGTGATGAGGTTCGGGAGTGTTGCGGTTATTTCTTTGTTGATATGAGATGTCGTGTTACGGCCTGGGTTACTTGTACGACGATGATGGTTAACATGACGAGTAGACATTCCGCAAGGGTAAAAATGTGTGAAATTCATGAGAACTGGGTAATCTGTGAGGTATATTGAGGTTGTGTAACAATTCAACACGAAGTTTGAAAACGAACAAAAGTTATAAGCCATTAACGAATCATAACTAAGGCTGAGATTGAGAATATTAATTTGCTAAAATTAGTGAAAATAGGCTTTATTTGAAAATTGAAACATCCATGAACCACGATGTGTTTTCATGTTTCAGTCAACAAAAACTAAAATAAAAAATTTAGGTGTTGGAAGTTAGTGAATCACCACAATTACTCCAACAAAACAAATAAAATCACAAAAATTAAATAGTGAAACATCCATGAACCACCATGGATTTTCATGTTTCAACCAAAAATGATAAAACGGAAAAAAAAATTAAAACAATTGAGAATTTGAGATGAGAAGTTAGGGCATCCAGGAATCACTATGGAATTTCATGCTCCAACTAAAAGAACATGGGTTATTTAAATGAATAGTTGGAGTATACATGAATCACCGTGGGTTTTCATACTCCAATCACTCACTCAAATAAAATTATGAGGAAACCGAGTTTAACCGATCACCATGAATTCGGTTATAAACGAGGAAGGTGACCATTAAAAATGATTACGTTGAAACCTTGAGGCTTGTAGATCCGTGTAAAGTTTGGGGTGGCATGCTTTAGCTTAATAGGTTTCACCACCCTCACTCAGGAAAGCAACCGGATCTCAAGTCTGATTGAGATTTATATGCAATGAATTTCCTTAGGTTCCCAAGCCTTGGTGTTAAGGGTTCGGATCGCAAGTATGTCTACTTCCAGTTACTACATACCCGTTACACAAATCAATCTTGAGGGGAGGAGAGTAAAAATCGAAAACGTGGAATACTAAAGGAATTTCCCAAAATAAATAACTAGGGTTTAAAAAATTAATAATTTTAAGGGTGAGTCATAGTCTCGGAATAGTGTGTGTATGTGTAACAACTGTATAAATTAAAATAATTAATTAAGCAAGCTACAAATGATAAAATATAAACAATTAGAGCAAACACATAAGCACGTATGAAGCCCTAAGAATGCTACTAGGTCATCACGTATAATGGCATATCTTTTAGCGTTCGGCTCTGATATCAATTTATCACACCCCAACATACGACGAAATATGCGAGGCACGACTAATTGCTCACTAGTTCACCATACACTATTGTTAATAATGATAATAACTAATTAATTTGTTTGGGGCTTGAGCTTAATATTAAAAAGACACAAGTCTTTTGGTCTTCGTATAAAGGGGTAAATGAAAAAGGTAGGTTTATTTCCTACCGGGATTGGGAGGCCGGAGTTGGGTATAAAACTCCTTGGGGGTGCGGTTAGTCGGGACACCGGTGTTATCGGTATCTTAGCCATTACCAAATATTCAAGAGCAGTAGACCTAATGAGATGTTTTACTCGTCTGCGTGACCCAAAATGCGAGCTTCTCTTACTTCGCTCATGTATGGGGTAGCTAAGTTGTAATTTGGCCTCCGAATGCCAGCCTATGTTTGTTAAGGATGCCGTCTCTGTTTTTTAACAAAGGGCTTAGAGAGGCGATCGAGGATATTGCGGTATGTGGGGATCCGTTTTTGGGGATTTTTAATGGATACTAGTCTCTCCCCCAATCCGTTTTGGGGGCTTATGTTTATATTTAGCTGAGGATGTTTCCACATATGCTTTCGTTGCTTCGAGAGCACGGTCTTGGAAGTTATAGAACCACATTTTGCGAGATTGTGATGTTGATGGGTTGGATTCCGGTTTTGGGTGTGCGTTGGATTGTTTGCACAATTTCATTCCCAATCTTGATCTTGGCGGGTTCGCTAGTAAGGACACCACCCCCTAAAGCCCAACATGCTTTGGCGAGTGCCCCTTATAGTAAAATTGTCCAAAGTTTGGAAAAGAAGCTTGGCCTATCCACTCGCCGGAGAGCGGTGTTAGAATGTCTTTAGACTCCTTATGTTCAGACCGTCATCCCCATCCAAGGGCCAGGCTAGCACATGTCGGTAGTGGAGTACCGGGTCATTCTTAAATATTGTGATCCCCATGTCCCAGTTGATGAGCCATGCACAATTTGCCGTAAAATTTGTTTAGATACTTTTGGCAAACATGCAGTTCATTGCAAGGAGCTGTCAGGGATTAAATATAGACATGATTTGGTCAGTGATGTTCTTTGTGATGTGTTAAAACAAGCGGGGATCTCGGTAAACAAAGGCTCCCGTGAATTTCATGTCAGATCCATGTGAAGGGAGGTCTACTCTTCGGGCATCCAACGTTTTTGTGTTTGGATTGGGGGGGGGGGGCATGCTTGTGTGGACCTTATTGGAGTGTCCTTCATTGTCGGGCTTAGGGACATGTGGTTTGTTGTTAGGCAAACCCTATTAAAGGCATAATCCGAAAAATTGCTAAGCAAAAGTAGGTCTGTGCCGAGAATCAACATGCCTTCATTGCTTTTTCTTTTGATACATTTGACTCTCTTGCCCAAGAAATTTTTACATTTCTAAAAATAGTTCGGCGGGTCGTACATAGTAACATATCGACGCCGAATAACTATATAACTTTATTTTCAATATGATCAGATTTACCATTTAAAAAAAGGCTACGGTGCAGCTTATTGGATGCTTACGTTAAAAAAAGTTCGACGGACCATACATAGTAACATATCGACGCCGAATAACTGAAACTTTTTAATAAATATAAACTAAACATTTTATTTATTGAATTTGCAAAACCCAAAACCCTTGTCATAATACTAACCATCATCTTGTCCACCGTCAACCACCGTGATACCAAATGGACTCATCATCTTCAAAACCCTCTAAATTCAACCTGCATCAAGCCATTAATCACCTTCAAACCCAATGTTCTTCCTTTCTCCACCAACACTTTTTCAACCCCAACAACCGTAACTCCAACTCCGGCAAACTCCATTTCGAAGTCAACTTTCCGGCAGCCGTAACCAACACCAAAAAACCAACCTCTTCTCTCTCCTTCGGAAAAACCCCTGCTTGGGCTCGAATTACGTCCGACAAGACTGCTGTTTCTGTTTCCGCAGGTGCCGCTATGTCGGACGAGGATATCGAACAGCGGTTGGCCGGAGTGTCGGTGTACGCTCTGAGCAATTCTTCGGAGGAGTTTGCGGTGGTGTCGGGTAATAATCAGGATAAGTCACTCGGGTTGTTGTGTTTTAAGGAGGAGGATGCTGAGACGCTGTTAGGTCAGATGAAGTCCATGGACCCGAGAATGCGCCCCGGCTTGAAAGTCGTCCCCGTCGCTCTCAGCATGGTAATTCGGACACTGTTTTCAGTTTGAATCATATTTTGTAGAAACTGTTATCAAAAGAAAAGAAAAAGCCTTTGTGATTGGTGCTTTTTAAGTGATTGTGTATGATTATGTGATTAATTAGGTGTCAAATAATTAGTTTCGGATAAGGCTTGCATTAGCAGCTGCATCTTGATTTCAAACACCTCCTTCAGCCCGCTTTTGTTACATGTAATTAGCTGCTTTTAATTATTCTCTAGGAGGTAATCACTTTTGAAACGCAATGCCAAATGGCCACTAATTATAAGGGTATCAATTTTTTTAGTAGTGAAATCTTAATAGTTAATATTCAAATGATGATAATACCATAATATCAAATGCAGTCGATATCACCGATATAGCGGTGATATATTGGTTATCGGTCTTTTGATAAAATATCGGCCAGAATATTGGTACTGATAATATCAGCGATATTGACCGATATTTGACTGATACATCACCGATATTTCCAATATCAGTGTTTTAGTCTTAATTATCAATTTAGTGTTCAATGCTAGTGTTCTAAATCTTAATCAGTTTCTACTTGATGCGATTGTTAGTGTTTTGTTAGTGTTAAATTACTACATATATGAATTTTACATGATATCAAAATTACTGATATTCCACCGATATCCCACCGTGATAACTGATATTTCAAATATCGGTCCTTGACCAATATTCGATTATTTTTGCATTAGCTGCTTATCTCATAGATATTCATTAAGAAGTATTCACAAAGTCAGTTTTCAACATTGAGAAGATTAAAACCTTTGCTTAATGAATGATGATAAAACTTAGGTAAGATTGTAAGAAGGTCTAGAGTACCAAAACTAACTTAGGATGCATCTCCATTTCCAGCATGTGCTATGATGTATCTTATTGTAGATTTTATTTCCTTTGGATTTAGAGAACATAACGTTTAGATCTTTAACTTAATCTCATGAGAAGCAAGTTCTCTGTTAGGTGAAGATCATAAATCCTGATTTCATTTTGTGAGGATGATTTTATCGTGGACATACCAACTAGAACTAGCGTTCTGTTCATACCAAGATAAGACATTAAAACCTAAATACAAAGTAAGATGATCAAAATGATCACTTGTACAAAATTGGAACTTTTATCATTAAGGTGGAAACACTTGAGGTGAATTCTTAGTTTTGTAACTCTATATGTGAAGGATGGTTGAACATCTAATAGTGAACCCAAGTTCAATGCGTGATTTTTGAGCACAGTTTACATGACCAATTCAGCTCTAATTGTTTAAAATCAGCTACTGCCTTTTGGAATCCATTTAGTATGTTCAAACAGCTAAGAGTGGATTTGAGACCCCTAAAAATGTATTTAATCACTTCCATTATTGATCAAATTAAAACCTTTATAGCCGGTTTGGTCAATCAGTTAATCAAATTGTCCTGTATGCCAATTCTGCCAAAACTTTTAAATTTTGCATTTGCAAATTGCAATTAAACCTTGGATTTTATTCTATAACATAATGTCTTTTTAGAAAACTCTTGATCAGAATACACCAAAAAATCACATATCCAAATTTTTTGTTAACCTATATAATCAAAATCTAACCTAACCAAAATGGCCTAACCATTATATGATATTTCCAAGATATTAGATGCCTTAATAATGATAAATTTTGGGAAATTTTAATATTCGTGCAAACTCCACTTAAAATCTCTGCATTGAGGAGATGGAAATAATGCCCACAAAATGATTGCCCCTAAATCACTTGTGGAAGATAGAAACGGGCCACTGATTTGGTTATATCTAATCGTTTGATTGTTGTGGCAGGTTTTCCAGCTTAAAGTTAACGGGGTGTCTTTTAGGTTTATTCCAGAGTCTTTACAGATAAATAATGCAATCGAGGTAAATTAGTTTACATACATGCATATATGCATCAAATTTGACAAGTTTTGCAGACTATTTTTAGTGATGTTTCATGTGTTTCTGTCTAGGAAAGACGCAAGGCTGGTATATCGGATGACAGCTTCTCTGGTGTTCCTGTTTTCCAGGTTGATTTTTTTAACTTAATTCCAATTCTACTCTTCACTAATTTCTCATACTTCTGATTTTAAAACTAAAATTTGTTGCAATTTTACGTTCCATTCGACCAAAACGTCATCATTTATGTTTGGAGCCTTTATGTACAATATATTGTTTTATGTCACATATTTGAATGCGTTAACGTAAAGTTATATTTTTCATAATGATTTTGATAAGACATTATATGAATGCAGTCAAAGAGCTTAGTTTTGAGAAGCCAAAACAGAAGATACCGTCCAGCTTTTTTCAGAAAGGTTAGCACTTGCCACTTGGCACAATTATATTGATCCTTTTAACATAAACATAATTTTCAACATCTGCATTGTGATAACAAGTTGAACATCATTTAAAGTTGTTTTGTCTTATTTTAATGTACCATGTAGGAGGATCTTGAAAAGTCTTTAGAAAAAGCTTCTGTTCAGCAAAGGCAGTTGAATCCCACCCTTAGGGTGGGTGATCTTGAGGTACAGTTCTAATTATTCTTATAAATAATACAAAACGATTGTAATTGTTTAGGTGGTTTGAGTAATTAGGAGGTGTGTGGCATTGTGTTTTGATAGAGCTAATTTTTGCGTTTCCAACTCGCACATATTCAGTTTCTGGTGTTGTAGTTCATTGAAACTGTCTGATTATTTAATTATGTATGGGCCATATATTCAATTTGTAAGCAGCTGCAACTAGTGGTGTGCATTTATTGGTTTTGGCCTAAAACAGTAACCGTAGTTTCGGTTAACCGGTGATTGATAATTGATCAGTTTCTGTTAAGTTGGTTATGACGCACACCATAACCAAAACCGAGCCACAATTTTTGGTTAATTGGTTTGGTTTAAATCCAACCACTGGTTGATTGTGCACATAGTTATCAAAAGGCTTCTCTGAGGGCCTAGGTGCTAGGCGCAAAAAAAGCGTGGGCCTAAAAAAAGCGCACTTAAATAAAAAAATTCAAAAATATTTTATAATGGAAAATATAACTTTCTTCAGATGCCAAAATATTTCAAGCCATAATCCTCAACATAAAGTACCAAAATCATCTCAAATTCCAAATAACCGACATAAATCATCAAAGCACATAGTTTATTCGAAATGAATGATCTGAGAATCTTCAATCAAAAGAATTGACAGTTTATTTAACAACAGATGAAATTAAATGAAAGTTTAAAAACATGTTAACATGTTGGATGATGCCAATTAGTAAATAAAAAACATTATATTAAATTTTAATTTATAAAAAAGGATGCATTCTCAAATACTCAAAATAAGAAAACATGAGAATCGATCACTGTTGACAGAACTAACTTATTGTTACTAACATCTTGCTCTTTTGGTTAAGTTCTGTTAACCGTGTTCTTGCTTTGTGATATGAATAACTAATTGTCAGTCATAAACTCTGTTAACCGTGCTCTTTAGTTATGTTAACCCGATTAATTTAGGTAAGTTGTTTAAATGGGCTAAGTGAAATCAAAGAAAATCAAGCTAAAAAAAATAGGGCAAGTTCCGACTTTTCACCTAAAGTAGTGCCTATAATCAAGGAAGGCGGTGAACCACTGCTTCGCTCAAAAGAAACGCCTAGGCGGCCAGGCGCTGTGCTTTTAATATCTATGATTGTGCCTTTCAGTTAAGACGGTTAATTCGGTTACCGTTTGGTTAAGTTGATTATTTTCTCACCTATAGCTGCAACAGAACTAATTCTGATTGTTTAATAATTGTAGTGTCGTTTTGCATGTTAATCTTTAATTAATCAATATTGCCAAACACTCAAACAGCTGTTAATCTTGTTATCTGATAATCAAAATTCTACGCAAAAGCACACCCAAACACTTTTAAAAATGCATAGATAGTTGACAAACATCCCTTGTTGTGCATCCACATGCATAATTTTTTATATCAAAATTAGGCACATTTTTATTTTTTAACAACAAATTTATTTGTTCCCACAGGTAGCTGTTCTCGAGGATATAATACAGGGGATGAAGGTTAGCGCTTACTATACGCTGCAGTCTTTTTCTACTAATCGTATCTCCACTATATCACAAATAGGATTGTAAACGAGTCGAACAAACGGAGCACGTTCGTTTTCGTTTGTTTAACTTTAACCGAACAAACGTGATCTAACACAAACAATTAAACGAACATGGTTTTCTTTTTCGTGGTTAAGAAAATGAAATTCTCCGTTTTCATTTATGTTTGTTCGTTAACCGCATGAACAAATGGTTCATGAACGTAAACGGGCAAACATAACTGAACATTGGTGAATGATTATATCTGAGCTAAACTAGTTAAAAGGAATGTGAAAAACAATGTGTTGGGCCTAAAAAGTTTTTAAAACTATACTAAATTATATTGGGCCCAAAATGTTATCAAAACTAGACTAAGTTATAATGGCCTTAAAAATTATTAAAGCTATACTAAGATATATTGGGCCTAAAAATAGTTAAAACTATACAAAGTTATAAGAGCCTAAAAACTTATTAAAACTAGACTAAGTTATAACGGGCCTAAAAATTATTAAAACTACACTAAGTTATAATGGGCCAAAATGTTTTAAATGAATATGTTAAAGATTGTAAATTAGTGAACTTAAAACAAATGTAAATGAGCGAACATAAATGAACGAATGAGACATGTGTTCATGTTCGTTTGTTTATACACAAGTGTTTTTTTTATGCTCGTTTATATATTAAATAAACGGACATAAATTAACTTCCCATCGTACAAGTCACTGAGCGTTCAGTTTGTTTACAGGCCTAGCCACTAATCTTGGTTTTAGAAAGCACGCCTAAGGCACGAGGCAGGTGAGATAGTTTAGAAAACGCCTCAGGGATTTGAGGTGACGCCTCGTGCACGTATTGGTCAAAGTTAGGTCTCTAGGAGGCAGATATGTGAAGAAATTATGAATGGATTTGTTTATAAAATGACTTATGTGTAAAAGAGATGATAGAGATGCAGCTTCTGGTTGCACATAAAACCTATCTGGTTGTACATAGGGCGACGCCTCACGCTTTTTAAAACTAAGATTTTGCTCGACATTAGACAGCCCTAAGATTTGGTCTTAAAAAGAATTATGGGTAATCATAAATTGACATATAATTAACTTTTTTGCAGGATAGTTCTACAACTGATTGGGATGATGTTGTTTTCATCCCTCCTGGTTTTGATTTGTCAACTGGTCCATCAAGGCAATAGCAAGTAAAGCTAAAATCATGTAAGTTTGCACTACATTTGTCACCACAAATGGCTTCAATGGTAGGCAACAATAATAATTGTAATGCAATAATAAACAAAAAACAAAATACTTACATTACATATGCTTATGATGGAATCTTTAGAAGCATCTTTCAATGTACTATTGGAATCATATTCTCAATTAGTATGGTGGCAGCTGTCTTTGCACAATTCTGTGCCATCAGCAACTATTGCATTATGCATATATTATCAAAATGAATATAAAGAATACATTTAGATAGGGCCGGCAAGATTTTGATTATGTGGCTTAATGGTGTGTGTATTTCTAATGCAGGTTTCTACTTCATATCAGTGGATTTGGAATATGCGATGTAAGTCAATAGAAGTTTTGATTAATTTATGAGTTAGTTAATGTATAAGCCAAATGATTGTTATTAAGTTGATAGAGATCCTTTTACTAGAAATGGTCGTGTCTTTTGTGTTCTGTATGGTTTGTGCTCTTGGCTTGTGTTTGCGGTTTGTATGATTGGTTGTTTGACCCGACTAGAGATGTTCAAAACGGTTTGGGACTAGGAACCGGAACCGGTTCCTAACCGGTTCCTATATTCAAAACCACCTTTTAAACCGGTTCCAGGCTCGAACCGGTTAGGGAACCGAACCGGTTCTCCCACCCTCGGACCCCTAACCTATCTACCCGGTTCCTGTACCGTAACCGGTCAAAAAACGGCTATTTTTGACCCCAACGGTCAAAAAACGGCCAAAAAAACGGTTAGGAACCGGTTCCGGTTCCAGAACCGGTTCCGGTTCCTACCCGCCCCCACTCAGAAATGCAAGAACCGGTCACGGATCATCGGGTTGAATCAGATAGGGTCCGGTTCCTACAAAAAATGGGTAGGAACCGGTTCGGGTCCGGTTCGGGTCCACCGGTTCGGTTCCAGGAACCGGTTTTGTTGATCATCTCTAGACCCGACCTGAAAAAAATGAGCCAAGCAGTTGACTAAAGTGGTGTTAGACATATTTAAACGGTTAATAGTGTTCAGGTTAATTATGTGTACTAATTGAAACTAATATTGACAAATATGGTAATTTGTGAAAGGGATGTGATCCTCATACACCAACCTCACATGTCTATATGGCTCGTATAGGGTACGCATGATTGGCAAGAGGATAAAAAAATTGCTTTTTGCATCTTATACGATCGTATGGACCTATAAGAGCCGTATAGGCATAAAATGACTCGTATTGCTCCCTGACAAACCATAAAACCCAAACGGTCGTATAGGGCTATACGATCGTATAGAAAACATTTGCAGAAATGTTTAGATTGTCTTTTGACCACTATTAATCGCTGTCGGAAAACTACTATACGAGCCTATACAAGCCGTATAGTGCTATACGACTCGTATAGACAGATTTTCAATGGTGCTATACAACCCATGAAAGGGTCGAAAAGAAGGTTTAAAATTGCTAAATTTGATGCAGGTCAGATAATATATTAAAAAAAATTCAAAAAAAAATGTCTATACGATCGTATAGGGCTATACGAGGCACTATAAATGATGGCCCTGACATGATTCAGGTGCTATACGAGCCGTATAGAAAAAAAAACGGTGTATGAGGATCATAGGTGATATGAGAGGATCCTAAGCCTTTGTGAAAACCTTTTTTTTAAGTAAAATCCTAGACTACTTGTTTTGGAGTTTGTAAAACTTATTAGTTAAAGCGTCATGTTACTGTCATGTATGCAATAGAGCTTTAACGTGTTGTGGTTTGACTAACAATAAAACTTGCTATTTCCGGGTTAAAGTATTTGGATCTCACTAGAGGTGCACAAACCGGGTATTCTCAGGAACCGGTTCCAGGTATGGTCAACAAAAGTCAAAACCGGGTCCAGGTAGGAACCGGTTTTGGGTGTAGTCCCATCGGTTTTTTTTTTCGAGTTTTGGGTAGGTAGGGTAGGGTCGGGTTTTGACCGGGTATTGGTGGAACCGGTTCCACCGAGTCCGGGTACAATTCCGGGGGAAACCCAAAGCCCGGTTTGTACCTGCGGGTAGGGTAGGTTCGGGTTTTGACCGGGTACTGGCGGAACCGGTTCCACCAAGTCCGGGTACAGTTCCGGGGGAAACTCAAAGCCCGGTCTGTACCTGCGGGTCGGGTCCGGTCTGGGTTCCTGATAGGAACCGTCTGGTCGGGTCCATAACTGTTTTTTTTGCATCTCTAGGTCTCACTATTTCCTTGTTAAAGCCCCATTACTATAACTAAAGACCGAAAAAATCCTGACATTAACGCCCTGACGCGGTGTGCGAGACGTTAAGGCCGGGCCAGCTCATTTTTACCAACAAATAACAATGACGGCGCCACACAACCTTGAACTTCTCGTTTAATTGAAAAAGGAAAGCATTATCTTTTTAGCTATGCGCTAAAATTGTTTGGTGAAGGTTGCAGTATTATAAGATGGTAGGGTTATAAATAAGTTATTAATAATGTAGTTAAAGTGTATATTTGATATTTTAAAGTATAATTAGTTAGTTTACAATAATAGAGAATAAAAGATTAGCCCACTGAGAGAAGATTAAAGACTAATCATTACATTGGCCAATTGATTTGATGATGATCCATCAATTTTATTAACAAGATATTGTTCTCTTTACCTAATTATAATTACTACTTTGCTCTTTTATTGGATTGTGACATCTACCAGTGTTACTTATCCGTTTACCAATCTTAAATCATATAGCATAATAATTAGCATTTATAATATTTATATATCTAACATTTAACTGGATGTCTAATACTGGATGTCTAATAGTCATTTAACTTGATATTTTGGAGATGTATAAATATACTCGATTCCTAAAGCGGAAGGCTAAAGCTTTTCAAGCCATCTGCCTTACGATAATTTGGTGTCTTTGGAAGACCAGGAATAATGTGATTTTTAATGAGAAATCGGCTAATTTAGGTATTGTAGTGGGAAATATAAAAGCTTTGGGCTTTTATGGGTGCAGAATAGATCGAAAATGACAGATATTACGTTGGGGAATTTGAGGTCTTTTAACTTGTAATGAGGTGTTTTTGTAGTGTTTTGTTTTTTTTTCTTGGTGTTTTTCTTTCTTTCGGGAGGTCAAGTGTACCTGGCCCGGTTAGTTTCTTGGTATACCGTTTGGTGGTTTAACAAACTTTCTTTATTTGTTGTTCAAAAAAAAATAGTCATTCTCACTTTAGTGAGTAGTAAGACATAGGAAGTCAAATATTCAATCATTGTAGGGTATAAAAAATTAGTCGTTCAAAAAAAAAATTATAAAAAAACAAAAGCTAGACGTCTAATATAGTGATAACTTTGAAGCTTTAATCCTTTTTTTTATATTTTTAACGTGTTACATACTTACAAATACTGGTAAAATAATCAACTTTCTGAATTTGTTTTGAAAAACCTCGTCCATCCAACCAACAATATCATGACCTGAAGAAACACTAACCGGACCCCGGGCAGATTACGGATAATCTGGGGGTTGGATAGCTGTTTCCCACGAGGGGTTAGACCCTTGGAAGATGGTTCTTCTGATAACCTGCAAAACAGACACCGTGAGCTCGTCACTGAGAAGGGGGGGTTCCTCCTTGTGACCACCCTCCGGCGTGAGAATCAGACTAGATTGCTCTTTAAATATAAAAGTATATTAAGAGATTGCTAGAGCAGATATCAGGTATATTATGATGATATAAGATAATGTAATGTGTTCAGATGATCATACCATTTGGGGTATTTATAGCCGAAGGTAGGTTTCCAAGGAGGTATGGCCGGCTGCAACAGTGTTCCTGTTCATCAACAGTAGCCTACGCACGTGCCCTGCTGGTAGTTGGTGGGTAGGCAGCGGCTGATAGTGACCAGGCCTGCTGTATACTATTCCCTTTCCACCAACTGCCGGCTACGCACGTGGTATGACAGTAGTTGGTGAGTAGGCAGCGGCTAATAGTGATACAGTACAGGAGCATGCTGCTCGCCATACTGTATCAGTGAGCTGTCGTATCTCTGATCAGATCTTTCGCCCATACCTCGTCAGGTACAGTAAAAGATCCTTCAGTATACAGACTGGCTTATTTGGGCGGGAGTATTCCCCCTCCCGCCTCTGTGCGGGATTGCTCCCGGCTTTGCTCATTCCTTCAGGTGACACTGAATGATCGAGAGCTAAGTGCCTTGTGCGTGTAGCCATGCTGCGCGGGTGGCCTTCCCTAATGGCTTGTATCCGAGGCTGCGGGGACAGGCGGAGTCCTTCACCATTGGGAGGCTTTTCCTGCGGGACCAGCTTGCGTACTGCGCGTAAGGACGTCACGTCTCTGAGCATGGTTGGTCCTGCGGATCCAGTTGGTCTCTGCGCAGACGTCCCTGTTTAAGGTGAGTCTTGCGGGTCCAACTGGGCTCTGCTGGGACCTACCTCTTCAAGTCCCCCCAGTCCAATGTTCTTCTCATGCGTGTTTAATAAAGTGAGGTGAACTTTTGGACTTAAGCAAAGGGTTTTGAAAAGGGTTTTGTAAGGTTTTCCATGGGGATTCTTTCCGCGGAAGTCCTTGTCACTTGCAGAAATGCCCGAGTTTCCTGCTTGGTCTTTGGGTATGATGCGGGTAGTTCTGTAACCTCCTCGCAAGTCAAGAGCATTGAGTCCCAGTTGTATGGATTTTCCATGAGGTTTTGGTAGTTTTGAACATAGTGATCAATTATGTTAAAACCACTTATTCCATTCTGGTGTTTAAAACAACGTAGTTCTCAACGTTCCTGCTATGCGGGGATGCTATTTCCGTTTCCGCAAGCATTGCCCAGAAGATCCTTCCTGGTTTCAATTCCCAGCGGAGCGCTAGGTATGTGAAGGGTTTTGCCTTAACACTGTACTAGCGCTCGTCTTACGGTTACTTTACTTCCAAGGTATTCCTGGCGTCAATTCCCTGCGGGTGCTAGGTATGTGAAGGGTTTTGCCTTTACACTGTACCCGCACCTGTCTTATAGTTACTTGGTAGCCGAGGAATATTTTGGCTTCAATTCCCTGCGGGTGCTAGGTATGTGAAGGGTTTTGCCTTTACACTGTACCCGCATCCGTCTTATGGTTACTTGTTCGCCAAGGTTTACTTGGCTTCAATTCCCTGCGGGTGCTAGGTATGTGAAGGGTTTTGCCTTTACACTGTACCCGCATCCGTCTTACGGTTACTTGTTTGCCAAGGTTCTTGACTTCAATTCCCTGCGGGTGCTAGGTATGTGAAAGGTTTTGCCTTTACACTGTACCCGCATCCGTCTTACGGTTACTTGCTTGCCAAGGGGTAAGGGGTATTTTCCCGCTTACTTTTTAATATTTTCGAATTTTGAATTTTGAAATTCGAAGAGTTGGTGAAAGGATAAGAACAGTCCAAACCTCTGAAACGTCGTGCGACGGTTTCTTCTGACTGTGTCAGGACGTGCAGGAAGTTATGGTGACGTGACAGAACATGGTCATTCCAGTCGTTTTTTCAGGCGCGTCGGCGCGATTTTTCGGGCGCGTGGCCGCGAAATTACTGGCACGCGTCCTGTCAACAGCTGTTGCCAGCTTGCTTTTTGCCACGTGTCATAGTTTCATTGCACATTCGATTTCTCTCTCCTCCGCATTAAATTCACTGCATTAATTGCGATTACTATATAAAGGGGAAGATGGTTTTTTGTAATCCACACTTTTCACTCTTCTCTTCATCTTTAAGGCGATTTCCGGCGAATACTCCTTTATTCAATCGAGCATTCTCTCGAAATCGTTCTTTTCTTCCTCTGCAAGATGTCTTCTCGTGATGCTGAAGCTATAGCTGACGACAGGGGTACTGCTAGCGAGTGCCAGTGTGCTCTGCCCGGCGATCAGTACCGGTATGTTGTCAGGAAGTTCATGCTCGATCATCTCGAGCCTGAGTTTCCTGAATCCCACCAGACCGTGTACGATGCCCCCAGAGGTAAGATCGGGGTTTATGCTGCATTTTTTGTCTATGGGAATCTTAGATTCCCATTGACAAAATTTGTTTACCGTGTCCTTGAGAGGCACGGTGTTCATTTGACCGAGCTGCACCCCATGGCGATCGCCAAGATTCGCCATTTTGAGTGGGTGTGCCGGATTTTGGGCATCGAGCCCCATGTGGACCGCCTGATGACCTTCTATACCTGGAGGTGCATCCAGGGGTGGTACACCCTGACGACCCGTATTAAGGGTCTGAAGATTTGCGACACCGAGCGCAGTCTTCGCGCGTGGAAGCAGGAATTCTTCTACATTTCTGCCCGCGCCATCCCCTTGCCATGAAGTTTAAAAATGGCCAAGCGATACCGAGCCTTCACGCCCCCAACTATCAGGAGGCGGAATGGTTTTCGAAGATATCCCGGGTCCAATCTCCGGTTTACCGGTTTGCGGAGTCTGGGATGGTTATGTTAGGGATGAGCCGGGTGTGGAAGGATGCGTCTCAGGTTCCCATCCTTCTCGAATATGGTTTGAACTCTATTCCCTATGGTATGTCTTGTCTTTCTTTTTGATACGAGTTTGTCTTCTAACTGTTTCTTTTCTTTCAGAGGGAAATGATTTGGAGTCGCTTCTGTACCCGCGGGAAGCTGACGATCCTGTGCGGATGGGTACTCGTGCTCTTGATGAGAACGAGTTGCCCATCCTGGAGCAAACAGCGGATCGGTTTGTGGAGGTTTATCCGCTGGGCCACGAGATCCTGAGCCACCGGCGGCCAGGTAAGGCGTTATTCTCCCCTCCACCCCTCAGTGCTGTACCCGCTGCTGGAATTCCTTACACCCTGTCTTCTTCTGAGGAATCCGCAGATGGTCCTTCGTTAGTGCGGAAGAAGCGGGCTGCCGGCGGGAAAGGGAAGGAGAAGGCGGCCTCCACAGCCGATCCAGTGCTCCTATCTGACACTGAGTCAGATAGTGAAGAGGCGGGGGGGAAGCCCGGTGGTGAGAAGACCACTGTTCCGGAGGCTACGACTGTTACCTCTGGAGAACCAATGACAACCACGGTGACCGGCATCAAGAGACCGGCTCCATCGGGTTCGTCCCCGCC
Organism: Bidens hawaiensis; assembly: GCF_021521415.1. NCBI lineage: Eukaryota > Viridiplantae > Streptophyta > Magnoliopsida > Asterales > Asteraceae > Bidens > Bidens hawaiensis. The sequence goes on from NW_027491042.1 coordinate 2,659,613, forward strand.
CGTCCGTACGTTCAAGCGGAAGAAACCCTGTAAGTACAACTCTCTTAGCTTTTATCCTCATAGTTTAATCTTCAAGTCTTTTTAACACTTTTCTTCTTTACGCAGGTGTGGATGTTGGCGCATTCCAGGGTGAGGGGCCGAGTACAACCTCTCCGCCAATGACGGTAGGCTTGGTCAGCCTACCTGAGGCGTCGACCCAGGCGCCTGCGCCTGCTTCCGCTGGTTCAGTTGCTTATTCTGAGCCGACTGTTCCAGCCGAGATGACGTCACCGCCGGCCGTGAGTGCGATTTTTACTGCATCCTTCACAGAGCCGGCGGTTACTGCTGCTGCTGACTACGAGGCGGCGACCACGGCGGCGACCACAACGGCGACTACGGCGGCTGCCACCATGCCCGCGCCACCGGCACCGACGGCCGGACCATCAGGTACGCGCAGGGCTTCCCGCCGATCTTTGCCACCTTCCCGTCTGCCTGACCTGTTGGATGGATTTCCCTTAGGTTCAGGTGATGGGTTTGGCGGCTATCGGCCTGTCATTGACCCTACAGGTGCGTAGGGTTCCTTTATTTTTCCCTTATGTTTTTTATCATCTTTTCCTTACTGCCTTTGTTTCTTTTGCAGTGTCGGATTCCAATGAAGTGTATGTTCCACGATGGAACATCCGCCGAGGAACAACCCTTCGCACACCTGTGGAGTGCGTGGACTGGGCTCGCCACGCTGCTCCTCATGGTGCGTTGGGGGAAGCCATGGTTAGCTACCAGGAGGGTAGGCTAACCAATGAGCTTCGGGTTCTCCTGGCCCGGATGCAGCCACGCGTCGAGCTGCTTTGTCGTGAAAATGACAAGTTAAAAGCAGCTCGCGCAAAGGAAGTATCTGAAACGCGGGCTCTTCGGGAGGAGAACCAACAGCTGGCGGCAGCTGCCGCCGACAAGGAGAAGGCCTTCAAGGCCCTCGAGGTTGAAGTTCAGGCGCGACTCGAGGCCCGCTCCAAGGCTGCCCAAGCTGTGAATGAACAGCTTCGGCTGGCCAGGGAGACTGCGCGAAACGCAACCGAGAGGGCTGCCAAGGCTGAAGCCGTTGCTGAGCCTTTGCGTGTGGAGAATGAGGAGCTCAAGGCCAAATTAGAGGCTCTCCAACGCGCTCATGATGCCTTGGCAATGGAAGATGCCAAGAAACTCCAGGAAATCTTGGACCAAAGGGGGGTGCTTGACCACACCGAGCGGAAGCTTAAGGGTGTCGAAGAGGCTGCCGCAAAGGAAGTGCTACTTGCCAACCTCAACAAGAGCGAAGCCGAACGCGCCCGTAACGAAGCTCAAGCTGCCCTCCAATGGCTTCTTCGAGAAGCGTTGCCTCAGGTATGTTTAGCTTTGTCTTCACGCTTTTCTTTGTAAGAGAAGGTTCTAATACTTGTATTTTCTTTGTAGGTTGTGCGTCGGGTCTTTTCAGAGACCTCTTACGATGATGCTATGAGCGCAGCCCTCAACGCTTCTCATGAGGATGGGGAACGGACCGGCTTCCTGCTTGGTCTAGGGTTTGCTGAGAAAGGCGTCCCGCCTTCCAACTTCCCTTTGTATAATGTGGATACCGAAACTATTTATGACCAAGTAGTGAACCAGTATGCCGCCTTCCCGCATCCAGTGATGGAGAAGGTGGACGAAGTAGCTGCTGCTGATGATGGGTTAGCTGTCCTCAAAGCGTTCCTCGAACCACCCCGTTCTTCTGACGGAGCGGGTCCAAGTGGAGGCGGCCCTGAAGCTTGATCCTGAAGATCCCTTCCCATTGCTAAGATAGACTTGTATAGTTTTATTCTTTTTGGCGGGTAGTTACCCGGCCATTCTTGTAATATATTATTGAAATATGAATCTTTTTGCTAAGATTGTTATTTCCTTCTTTGGGTTCCTTGCTTTATAAACTTATGACTTGCATTCTTAGTTTAAATTAGCAATTTTCCAAGTGTTTAGAATAAGTTAACATTTGAACGTGGTTGATAATGGGTTAAAGTTTCGCTTCCTCCTTCGTGATTGTGCGGGTAGAACCGTCACTTGTACTTGGTAGGATGGCTAAACTTAACCTTCATCTGACCTGCGTGTAGGTTTTCCTTATCTTTCTTCGAAATTTCTAAGGCATTAGGATAAGTTAACCTTTGAACGTGGTTGATAATGGATTAAAGTTTCGCTTCCTCTTTCGTGATTGTGCGGATAGGACCGTCACTTGCACTTAGTAGGATGGCTTAACTTTAAACCTATATCTGACCTGCGTGTAGGTTTTCCTCATCTTTTGAGGATAAGTTAACCTTTGAACGTGGTTGATAATAGGTGTGAAGTTTTGCTTCCTCTTTCGTGATTGTGCGGGTGGAACCGTCACTTGCACTTAGTAGGATGGCAAAACTTTACCCTTATCTGACCTGCGTGTAGGTTTTCCTCATCCTTTTGAGAATTTTGTTTTGAACCGTTCGACGCGCGGTTGTCAATAGGTTATTGTTCAGTTTCCTCATTATGATTCGTGCGGATAGACCGGCACTTTCATTTTTGGGTGCTGAACCTTTCCCCTTCAACTGACCTGCGTGAAGGTTTTTTCCTGTTATTGGGTTTGTGCGGGTAGGACCGCCTTCCCACGCAACGACTTCACGTAATGTGAATGCCGTCACCAGTGTTGCATAGTTAACCGTTCGACGCGCGGTTGTTGATAGGTTATTGTTCAGCTTCCTCATTATGATTCGTGCGGATAGACCGGCACTTTCATTTTTGGGTGCTGAACCTTTCCCCTTCAACTGACCTGCGTGAAGGTTTTTTCCTGTTATTGGGTTTGTGCGGGTAGGACCGCCTTCCCACGCAACGACTTCACGTAATGTGAATGCCGTCACCAGTGTTGCATAGTTAACCGTTCGACGCGCGGTTGTTGATAGGTTATTGTTCAGCTTCCTCATTATGATTCGTGCGGATAGACCGGCACTTTCATTTTTGGGTGCTGAACCTTTCCCCTTCAACTGACCTGCGTGAAGGTTTTTTCCTGTTATTGGGTTTGTGCGGGTAGGACCGCCTTCCCACGCAACGACTTCACGTAATGTGAATTTCGTCATATTAGTGTTCAGAAAAGTAAAATCATCAGCTTCGATGTTCTAAAGAGAATCATTTCCATTAGAAGTGGCTCTTGGCCTTCTTTACAAATTGGAATTGATTTACATGCAAACTGTGTAAATGAGCTCCCTTCCATGTTGTTGGGATGGGAGTGCCATCGAGCCGATACGCACCTGGTTCGGGATTTCGTTCTTTACGCAGCATGTAGTCTCGACATTGAAGCTGGAATTTTTATTCGTGTTCCCCAGCTGGGGTTCTACACGCACCCGCCTGCTCAGCCTTTATTGCGCCACGAGGTGCGCGAGCGTCCCATCTCTGACAAATGCTTCGACCATGTCTTTTACGTCTATGCATTCTTCAGTGTTGTGACCTTTTGTCTTGTGAAAGTCACAGTATTTGCTCCGATCAGCATCGTGACGATGTCGGATTATTGGAGGCTTTGGCCACGGGAGCTCTTCAGTGGCGAATATCTCAGTGACGCTTTTGGTGAGTGGCGTCCATCTGGAGTTTCGGTGCGGCTGTACATTATCCCTTCCGCCCAATCGATGTTGCAAGCCGGATGAGGTGTCAAAGTTTACCCTTGACTGCCAAATGCCTAGCTTCCGCTTTTTATTTAATCGGGCGGTGAGGACATTGTCTTCTCTCGTCTTCTGAGTGTAGAGGTTTGTGCTCTGTGGGAGATCTCTACCCAGTTGCTTCTCCGTTTCCGCATATCGTTTTGCTGCTGTCATGATGGCATCCCATGTGGACGGCATGCCATCTTTACCCGTTAGGGTGCGGATGAGCTCTGGGTCATGCGCGCTCTGGATGAAGGCTGCGCGAACAAGATCTTCGCTGATATTGCCCAAACTTAGCTTCTTTGAGTTGAAGCGAGTGATGAAGTTTGGCAGAGATTCATCTTCTTCTCGTATGCATTTGAGGATTGTCCATTGCTCCTCGGTATACTTCCGTTGCTGGCTGAAGTGTTGGCTAAACTTCTGCTGGAAGTCTGCCCAGTCGTAGATGTGGTTGACCGGTAGACGATCAAACCAAGCTCTAGCAGCCCCAACAAGCGTCATTTGGAACATGTAGCACCACGTGGGTTCCGTCCAATTGCTGACGGTTGCCCCTGCTATGAACCTGTTCAAATGATCGTCTGGATCAGATATACCGTCATATGTGCCTATGTTAGGCATTTGTTTGGCACTCCTTGGGGCGATTGCTTCCGCAATGTCCCTTGCAAATTTGGACGTTCCTGCATTTGCAACGTTTGGTCTGAACGTTTTGGAGAAGTCTCGTGGACTTCCACCTGTGCTTTTTGGTTTGAAGGCTTGTCCAAAATGCCTTTTCGGTTGGGATTCCATTTCCTTACGCTTCCCTTTTGCCCTATGGCGAGGGTTCGCGTCGGAGTCGGATTCCTCCGAGTCATCCTCCCAATATTCGAATTCGTCGGCCTGTTGTACGGAACGCAAGCGTTCGTTCAACTCGGCCTGGAATTCCTTTTGTCGTGCCTCCGCCCATGCCTTGACTTCATCGAGAGTTTGGCGGGGGAGTCTTCGTTTCTCAACCTGGGTATCAGTGGATCCCAGTAGGCGATCATTTACTGCACTTGCCCCAGCATGAGTAACTGGGGTAGTGTTCGTAAAATTTACTTCACTTGCCCCGGCTTGGGTAACCGGGGTAATGTTTGTAAAAACTGTGTTACCGGTATTCCCCCCAGTAGCTGGGGTCGTGGTTACCGGAATTTCTCTAACCATCTTTGTAAAAGTTTGAAAAAACTGGAGAAAATGTAGTTCTAGCTTTATGCACGGATGGCGCCAATGAAGAAACACTAACCGGACCCCGGGCAGATTACGGATAATCTGGGGGTTGGATAGCTGTTTCCCACGAGGGGTTAGACCCTTGGAAGATGGTTCTTCTGATAACCTGCAAAACAGACACCGTGAGCTCGTCACTGAGAAGGGGGGGGGGGTTCCTCCTTGTGACCACCCTCCGGCGTGAGAATCAGACTAGATTGCTCTTTAAATATAAAAGTATATTAAGAGATTGCTAGAGCAGATATCAGGTATATTATGATGATATAAGATAATGTAATGTGTTCAGATGATCATACCATTTGGGGTATTTATAGCCGAAGGTAGGTTTCCAAGGAGGTATGGCCGGCTGCAACAGTGTTCCTGTTCATCAACAGTAGCCTACGCACGTGCCCTGCTGGTAGTTGGTGGGTAGGCAGCGGCTGATAGTGACCAGGCCTGCTGTATACTATTCCCTTTCCACCAACTGCCGGCTACGCACGTGGTATGACAGTAGTTGGTGAGTAGGCAGCGGCTAATAGTGATACAGTACAGGAGCATGCTGCTCGCCATACTGTATCAGTGAGCTGTCGTATCTCTGATCAGATCTTTCGCCCATACCTCGTCAGGTACAGTAAAAGATCCTTCAGTATACAGACTGGCTTATTTGGGCGGGAGTATTCCCCCTCCCGCCTCTGTGCGGGATTGCTCCCGGCTTTGCTCATTCCTTCAGGTGACACTGAATGATCGAGAGCTAAGTGCCTTGTGCGTGTAGCCATGCTGCGCGGGTGGCCTTCCCTAATGGCTTGTATCCGAGGCTGCGGGGACAGGCGGAGTCCTTCACCATTGGGAGGCTTTTCCTGCGGGACCAGCTTGCGTACTGCGCGTAAGGACGTCACGTCTCTGAGCATGGTTGGTCCTGCGGATCCAGTTGGTCTCTGCGCAGACGTCCCTGTTTAAGGTGAGTCTTGCGGGTCCAACTGGGCTCTGCTGGGACCTACCTCTTCATGACCGTATAATGAAATAGGATTTTTTTTAAGGGTTTTGATAACTATGAGCAATTTGTTAAGATATATGTTGTATTTAAATGATAGTAATGTTACGGCATATCTTAACCATCTGAAAACTATTAACTACAATTAGCATCATTTCTGTCATATACGTCGTTGAAGGAAGATAATAAAAAAATAAAATTTTCTTAATAAGAAAATAAATATGTATATATATAGAAAATGAGGAATGGGAATGGGCATGCTCCTGTTATCCATACGGCCACTTCCACTTATTGTTTGTGGTTAGCCTCTTGGTAACTGTGATGAGGTTTGTTTTGCTTACATCATGGGTTTGAATACGTACACTAGTCAACTAGTCATAGCATTCTAAAGTCAATTTTCTCTTATCTTCTCATATAAAGTAGTCATATTACCCCAATTTGGTCATTTTTTTTGTCTTGACTTCAGACTCACTAATTTCTCTTTAGTCCCCAGTCTCATATGAATTGTTATTAGACAATTCAACAATATAGATTACAGAATACGTAAAAACTTTATTGTCATTTATCTAACACCTTCAATGAACCAAATCTCTCAATATACAATGAAGATTAACTACATGTATGAATCACTTTTTATAACAATAACAACAATAACAGTAACAACCACGCCTCATTACTCACGAGAAATATACAAATACAATTTGATACATAAAACCGAAAGAATTATGAAGATAAAGTACACTTTTATGTAAATAAATTGATTCAAATTGTTGTCTTCCATGAGAACTTTAATAATATCTCGACTTCGTCATTGACTGCAAAAAGAACCAACCATAAGTTGATGGTTTGGCTAAGGATTTATGTTTAACACAGGTCTCTTAATATAGATTTCGAGTCACCCATTAAAGAACGCGCCTGCTTCTCATGGTACAACGATCTAAGTAGCATGTACACCAGGAAAATGATGTTTTTTTTTGTTATGGGGAAAGAAAAGAAGACGTATCAAGATGTAATAGAATGAATGAACGAGAGAGTGCTCCTCTCTAATTTAGGATTTCCTTAAGGTTGTGTTTATGTGGCAAAAACTATCTAAAATGATCTAACATATGTTCATAATATAATCTCAAGAAAAAGTTTTGTTTAACCATGTTGTAAACAATATATAACTGTACTAAAATGGATTTTATTTCAACCATGAAAATTACCAAAATAGGCATGTTTGATCAAGAATTTACCAAAATATACATGCCTATTTTAGTTTACATCTCTCCAATCATTGAATTTTAGACCAATAAACAACTGACACGTCATCGAAGCCGGCTAAGGCGGCTAAGCCTTAGCCGCCACTTTATGGGCACAGAATTGTATGAAAAGTGAATGGGTCCCACCTTTAGCCAATAAAAATTCAACACGTGTCAAAGACGGCTAAACTTAGCTTACATCTATGGTTATTTAGCCGGCATCTCTGACTCTTAGCCGGCTTCAGGATACGTGTCTATTTACTTAGCTGGCTTCAAATATTCATTCTTAGTCGGCTCCAACTCGGCTTGTAGGTTAAGGCTTCACTTAGCCGCCTTCTTTTTTTTTTCATTTAGCCGTCTAATTTTAGCCGCCAAAATTAAACATTTTACCAACTTTACCAACTCTATTAAATAAATAGCCGGCTTCACTTAGCTGTCTTCTTAGCCGGTGTAAATTTAGCCCCCAAAATTAAATATTTTTACCCACTCAATTAATTATTTAGCCGGTTTCGCTTAGCCGTCAATTTTTTTCTTAGCCATTAGAAATAAATACATTTACCTACCCAAATTTAATTTTTCACCAACCATTTTTATAAAACTATATATACAACCATCTCCACTCCATCTTATAAAACCATCTTCATCCTACCAAACTTTTTTACTTTCTTATCAAAAGATCCTCATTTTTAAAAAAATATATGTTTGTTAACGTCGTCGTTTACTTAGATAAGATTGTATGCTTTACTTAGCCGGGCTTTTTTTTTGAATGAATTAACTTATTAAAATTATTTTTATGTATATAGATACTAACAAAAAAGTAATACACGAAAATATTCATTAATAATAAAAATTAAAAACATAATAATAAAGCGTACTAAATAACGATTACAATCTACTCGATGGTCGGCCGACAACGCGAAATGTAAATTTTTTATAGCCATAAACCTCCGATATTTAAGCATTTTCTCCTTAAAATCTCCTTCAAAATTAAGTTGTTTTTCAAAACATAAATGTTTCATTAACATACAAGCAAATACCCCCTTAATTTTCAGTCTGACCAGTGTGGTTGGGCTGCACATATTTGTCAGAAATATCAAACCCAAAAAGTTTTTCTTCCCATCTCATCCAGACCTCCTCCGGTAGCGAAGGTTGACCAACAAAGCCCCAAAATAAACTTTCAGTTTGATTAATATTGGGTGAATTTTGTATGGAGTTAATAAAGTTGGTAAAATATTTAATTTTGGCAACTAAAATTACACCGGCTAAGAAGACGGCTAAACATTTAATATACTTGGTAAGGTTGGTAAAATATTTAATTTTGGGGCTAAATTTACATCGGCTAAGAAGACGGCTAAGTGAAGCCGGCTAAATATTTAATAGAGTTAGTAAAGTTGGTAAAATATTTAATTTTGGCGGCTAAAATTATACGACTAAATGAAAAAAAAGAAGGCGACTAAGTGAAGCCTTAGCTTACAAGCCGAGTTGGAGCCAGCTAAGAAGGAATATTTGGAGCCGGCTAAGTAAATAGACACGTATCCCGAAGCCGGCTAAGAGTCAGAGATGCCGGCTAAATAACCATAGATGTAGGCTAAGTTTAGCCGCCTTTGACACGTGTCGAATTTTTATTGGCTAAAGGTGGTACCCGTTTACTTTTCATACAATTCCGTGCCCATAAAGTGACGGCTAAGGCTTAGCGGCTTCGATGACGTGTCAGTTGTTTATTGGTCTAAAAACCAATAATTAGAGAGATGTAGGCTAAAATAAACATGTTTATTTTGGTAAATTCTCGGTCAAACATGCTTATTTTGGTAATTTTTCTCTTTATTTATTGTACTTGCTTAAACAGCCCAACTATTGAGGCATAGAATGTTTCAACTAAGTTAATAATGTTAAAACATTATAATGTTTCCATGATCAAGAAACTAGGTTAATTGTACATTCAGATGAGTGTGTTTTAAACATAATAATGTTTTAAAAAAATAAGACACCAAGACTATTTGATGATTATTTACTTTTAAATAGAATATATTTGACGTCCGTGATTCATGTGTCCAAGTTTGGTGAAAGGGAACCTTGAGAAGTTGTAAACAAATGCTTAAATTTGTGGGTGGGTGAGACATGAAACCGGCGGTGCACCCATCACTCCCGTGGTCCTTATGCTAGCTACCAAATTGTTTTAAATTATAGACTTTATTATTATAATTTTAAAATAGGAGTAGCTACTTTTTATTCTAAAGAGAAGCAAATGTGATACTATATTTTGGATGACAACAAAACTTAATTTATTATATCAACTCTGTGTTGTTCGGGGACTAAAAGGAGGATATTAGTATATCACGTAAACGATATGTTATCTTATTATATGTTTATGTGGTTTGATCAATTGATCACCTTAACTAAATTGAATTTAATTCTTAAATCTTTAACCATTTAGAGTCTTTTTTTTTTCCAATTAACTATACAAGCTTCGCAATTGAATATACCGCCGTATATAAACTAACAAAATACAAAACATGTAAAAAAGAAAGGGATATTGGTTTTTAATACTTCTAGCTTTCAATCATTGAACGATAACACTCCCAACTAACGATTTATCTCCCATCACTTCCAACTTGTAACTTGTTTTCATCAGTCACTCCCGAACATAACGAACTCTAACTCCGTTAGTTTTTTTTACTGATGTGCCATGCTATATAGAAAATATCTTATTAAAAAAACCTAACAAAACAACAAATAATACACACACACATACATACATACATACAAATATCACCACCATTCCATCACCACCGGCTGCACCACCACATCGGCCTTCACCACCGTTGGTTTCTGCCACCGCATTCATCATCACTGTTAGCGTTCACTGCCTTCATCATCACCACCAGTCTGTGCCACCACAAATACCATTAGCAGCCATGTCAACAACCTAACCCTCGACCAACCCAATTTACTTTGCTAAAATTCAATTTTCTTGTTTACAGTTTGAATACATTATTATAGGGATTTTGATCGCAATAAAGACACAAGTAGAAAGAAATGTTTACTACCTCGAATCTCTCTATCATTAACAACGGAACTCAATGAAAAAAAGCGACAGAGACGACAACCTCATTTGAACTTGGGATTTTGCTCAACAACTATTTCATTCATCGTTATCCAACCATCCATCACAATTTGCAACAACAACAAAATGATTCGATCATATCTGAACCATTAAAGTGATTCAAACGTGTCCGGCAGCGATGGGGGCTGAAAGTGGCGGAGGTCTGTGGTGGTGAAGGCAATGATGTTGGATGGTGAAGGTGGCGATATAGGTTGAAAGTGGTGGAGGTTTGTGATGGTGGTGATGTATGTGTGTGTGTGTACATATATATTATTTGTTGTTTTGTTACTGTTAATAAGACATTTCCGCATAGCATGCCATATCAGCAAAAATATGTCACATCAGCAAAAAAAACTAACGAAATTAGGGTCCGTTAAGTTTAGTAGTGACAGAAGAAAACAAGTTACAGGCTGAGAGTGATGAGAGACAAATTAGTAGTTTGGAGTTGTAAGTCCTAAATCAAGGATCTTTTAATGTGATATCAATGAACTCGTTGTTAGGCGGAAATTAACAAAGAATTGATTCAAGACAAGCAAGACTAAACACAAATCAACATACAATGGACTTAAAAACACACGTTATATTAATGTCGGGTGCTTAAGCCCTTAACTATAACAAAAATAAATCCTTTTATAAACAATTTGGGTCAGGGGTTTACGAATCTGGGTTAAAGGGTAAACGGGTATAATATTATACTTTTGGAAGATTTGCTCTTTAGCCCCTGGACTAAAGATGGGGGTACACATAGAGATAAAACTTAAAGTTAGGGTTAAAAATGCATATATTTCAAAGTTATTATTGAATATTAATTAAATATAATAAATAATAATACTTGTTAATTGCGATGTTATATTGATGAAATAACCCGAGCATAGAAACGGGTCGGGTCACGGTTAACAAAATAATAAATTAAAAATCCGAGTTGTTACAGGTTCGGTTCAAGCTTACGACGAGTGGCTCAAGTATAACGCATACCTTCAACAACAAGGCATTTCAAGTCAAACCCTTCAAATTGACGATGATGCTCAAGAGGTGGTGCCGGAAAACCAAACCCGAACCCACGAAGAAGAAGACGATGAAAAAGAGTGCCACCAATGTAAACAAACCCCAACCCCTTGAATCGTCACACAGAGAAAAGGTTCTCATTTGGAACGCAACTGAAGAGGTCGCTTTGGCAAGAGATTGGGTTAGCAAAAGCAAGAATGCATTAAAGGGTATTATTTTTCTTTTTATAATTCTTTTTAGCGGTCTCAATAGTTTAGATTTTACATTTTATTAATATGTTATTAGGTAACGCGCAAACGGGAATGAGTTCTTGGAATGCCGCCAAGAAGAAATATTATGAAATTTTACAAGTCCCGGTGTATCGGTCACTTGGTTCGTTAAACAGAAAGTGGAGGGAGATGTACTATTTCCCTCAACGTCAAGAGTAATCCAAATAGTGGTAGTAGTGACGTCGATCATTACAAGTTAGCGAACAAATGATATGTTGCCAAACATAAGAATGTGTTTCGCTACACACAAGTTTGGGAAATTGTTCGGTTGTGTCTGAAGTGAAATTCAGTGCCGAATGAGGTTGAGTCGGTGAAACGGACAAAAACTTCCGAAAGTGGAGTGTTTAGCACGAGTGGTCGGATGTCCGTTGTAACCAAGATCTTAATTTTGAGTTTAGTGATGAGATTTCGGTTGAATCGGAACGTTCGATTGAGATGGACAAGACGAAGGCGAGGCAAAGGGAATGTGATTGTCTTCAATCGACAACCCGAACTTGGTATTTATAAATGATGAATTTGCAAGTTTTAAGGAGTTGCAAATTGAGAAAATGAAAATGAGGCAGAAAATAAGTGAAGAGGTGGCCGAGATCGAACGGGGAAAATTCGTTTGTTGGAGGCCGAGCGAAAAGACGAGGTCGAGCGGAAAGATTTTGATCTCTTAACGCGACATCTTAGCCATCTACAAGGAAAAGAGCTCAATTTGGCGTTTCCATTGAAACGAAAAATCACCCAAAAATATACATAACTATCTAGTTTTTTAGATTTATTTTTAGGTATTTATGTTTTACTTTTTTATTAGTTTTTTTAGTATTATAGTTTATGATTTGTATTTTTTTTAAATAATATTTTATAAACTTTTTCCAAGCTTATAAAACTAACAACCTAACTTTAATACTATGATAATTAATCTTCAATAGAAATGTCTTGTGATTTATTCATCTTTATGTTAATGTAGAGATTTTCTTTTAACACTTCATAGATTTGAACTTGTTAATTTTTTTCATTTTGATCTTAAGTGTGTAGTCATGATTAAATATGTTGTTGCTTAATATTGTGAATAATGTGATCAATCAGTGGACAATATGTTCTTTGATTTTATTGTTCATGAATTTTGAATGATCCTTCTGTACCCCTTAGGCTATGTGTAGTGGAGGGGCTACAATTGGGGGCGAATTGTGACACGTGACGCCCAGTTAGCATGAAGTGGAAATTTGTTTTTGGGGTGTAATGGTGTAGGGGCTACAAGTTGGGCCCACAGTGTGTTATTTTATTATTTTCTTTTTATAACTAAACTAATTAAATAAAAACCAATTTATTTAAATAATTAAATAAAAATACATTAAAATTAAAAAGAAATAAAAAAAAACATACCTAAAAAAATACATAACTAAAAATATTAAAAAACATAACTAAAGAAAAGAATAAAAAAAAAACATAACTAAAAAAAAGAAACACATATTTGTAATATTCGCGCATTTTTTCACGTCGGCGTTGCATCAATAATGCGGCATCCTCGTGAAACCCCTCCGCTTTGAGGGATTCGTAGTCCTCTTTCATTTGTTTTAATTCGAACTTCTGGTTTAGATTTTCTTGTTGTTTGTTGGATGCTCGAATGTCGGCTCCAATTACGGTGGCATTTGTTTCCAAATGACCGACCAACTCGTTTATTTCAACGGGCTCCGTATTGAATCGTGTTGACGACGAACCTTCCCCCTTATTTTTCCTCGATCTCCCGCGTGGTCGAGGCAACTCCTCTACCTCATCTTCGTCGGGTATATTCAAATCATCGGCTAAATTGACCGTGTCGTCAAGGAAGAAGCTACGAGCATCGGAGGGTGTGTTTGGTGTGCTCGGATTTGTCGACGACGATGTCTTCGACCTTTTTGAAGGCCATGAGCCGGCTCGTCGGGCGGCCGGAACGGTTGGTACCACATTCCATTTCGAGCAACGACGTAGCTTTTCCCAAGAACTCAAATACTTGAACGGTTTCCCGGGCCGCTCAACAGTGTGATCCTGAGCTCGAAAGTCGCCAAGGCTTGACCTATAATGTCGACGTCGTTATTTCCGCTACGCCAGCCGGACCCCTTCAATCGGTAAATTATCCCGGCAAATTTTTGACAATCAGCGTTAAGCCCCTTCCTGTGGGCTTGAACCGCTTCTTTTCCCCGGTAGTTTTCGGGTTACCGGTTATCGCGAGCCAAGCTTCAAATACTTTCTTCCAAAACACCCCGGTGGCTTGAAAGTTAGCTACAAATTAAATTTATTTGTAACAATTAGTATATATTTTAATAAACACTAAATACATTTTTAACAAATATTTAATATTAAAAAACTTACCGACGTCGGGATCCTCCGAAATGTTAATCCAAGCCCTTGCAAGGGTCACCTCCTCCTCCTCCTCGTTCCAATGTTTGTATGGATCACGTTGCGCCATCGTCTTCCCCAGTTGTTTTTTTTTGTGTTTACGGGTTGGCTTTTTGCTTGAACTGGAGGCCCGTGACGTTTGCGTATCCGGTACCGACTCCGGAGTTGTAGACCCGAACGCCGGCATTGTGTTTTGGGGGCTGAGAAAGTTGGCGTACATGTTTAGGTTCGGGTCGGAAAGTTGATACGGATAGCTCGGTTGGTTCGGTTGGCTTGGTTGGTTCGGTTGGCTCGGTTGGTTCCATTGTAAGTTCGGTTGGTTTGGTTGACTTGATTGCGAACCATACGTTTGACCGAAAGCAGGGAATTGGTAGTTCGGTTGGTTCGGTTGGCTCGATTGCGAACCATACGTTTGACCAAAAAGAGGGAATTGATAGTTCTGTTGGTTCGGTTGGCTCGATTGCAAACCATACACTTGACCGAAACCAGGGAGTTGGTAGTTCGGTTGGTTCGGGCTGTTTCTAGGATTCATTTTGTTTATTTTTTTGTAAGAAATTGGGTATGATTTGTGTATAAAATGCATATAAAATGAAGAAGAAGGGTGTATGTTTATATATATATATTATTTAATTTTTTTTTTAAATTTGACCGTTTCACAACGGTCCTTTAAATATAATATTATTATTATTCTTCTCCATCGGCGACAAATATATGCCGCCCCCGCCCCTTTTCGCCCAATTATCGCCGGGGGGAGGGTGTTCTTCCCAATTATCGCCCCGATCGCCCAACATTGCCGCCCACTACACTCGCCCATAGAGAAAGACAAATATGAGAGTTGGGTACTTTGAAAACTATATAACTTTGTAATTGGACTTGCAAAGGTCAATTTCAATGGGAGTTGTACAAGTAAATGGACCATGCTCTTAAAAACCGTTTAATCATTCAAGCCATTAGCCACCCTCTTTTCAAGTGTCAACCACTTATATTACCAACAATTAAGTGCAACGGTTCAAAACATCAGTCACAAGACCATCACAAACAAAAAATACCTTTGTACACATGCCAAACTTATTTCATATTAAACTCAACTAAAAACTATTAATGACTTAACTGTAAATTGTTAAAGTAGATACTCTTACAACCATGAAATCATAGTTTTGTTATGCTAGATCATAAATATTATATTTTTGAAAACTAGACTACGGACAACTCTATCAAGGCCAAGGGTGTCAAATTTTCATCCGCTAAGATATAATATAAATTACGGATTTGTATTTAGTTTAAACAATCAAAGTCAATTTCTGGTCGAATGCGTTAACATCTGACTCATTTAACATGTTTATTTTATAATTTTCTTAAAAAAAATTTTATGTCATAAATTAAAGATCAATATTTAAAAATTATAAGATAAACGAATATAAATTTGTATACAAATTTAAAAATTAGGATAACAAAATTTCTCTAGTTAAATGACTCATATTAAAGTTTAAATGTTAAAAAGTAAAAGAAAACACATTTGGAGTATTAATATCATGTAATAGATGAGATAATTTCTTTAGTTAAGTGACTTATGTTTGCACCAACCTGTTGTAGAATTCAGCCTCATGTGTATCACACAATTTTTGAATTCATGTTTATATTCGTATACAATTTATGTTTTAAAACGCGTTTAGCTTACAACTTTGAGAGATTTTCATTATTCAGGATATCGGTTTGATCCAGCCGAATTTTATACATGGTTTTTTGAACACATAATAAGTATATATATATATATATTAAAAAGAATGTTTTGATTCCAAGAACCCCTTTTTTGAGGACCATGCATATAATAAATGAAGTAATAATGTTTGGAAGCATATAGCATGGTTGTCATCCACTTCTCAATACCAATGAATCTCACAACCAAAAAAAAAAAAAAAAGGGTGGGGGGGGGGGGGGGGGGACATGCCTATTTCCCTGAGGTTCATGGAATCATTTCATAACATACATTTTTTAAATATAAACTTACACACGAGGTTATATAAATATAAATAAAAGTAATGAACAATAATCCATTAGATTTTTATAAAATGCAAATTGTTTTTTAAAAACATGATCTTGCACATCAATTTTTAACATAGAACCATCTAATAATTCTTGCGGACTAAGTTGTTTATAGGTGCACGCCATACTATTGACCCAATGACCCGTTACATGGCATGGCTTAACACACGTATAACAGCTTAACACATACATAACTTTTGACCCGTTTGAGATAAATCCTGAAGAAGCATGTTACAACATGCAACCATGGACCCAAATTTTTTCTTAGATAGCTTAATTATTAACTCTAACCTCAACAAGATTTCCTTAATTTTCGTTTTGATTCCGTTTTAATTGTACAGATACGTTGGCCAAGAATTTCACTAAATCAATCATTGAAGTTATATTTTATCAGTTTTCTTGATTTGGCACTACCTCGTACATAAAGATTTAGTCTAGGGTTTTATTTTACGTATGTACATGCTAAATGACATTCGAACTCAAGCCCAATTAAACTTTAAGACTAAAATTTGGTTTCAAAAAATTTCACAACTATGGATCGTGTATGAGACGTGATGAGAGTCATGCGTGAGACTGAGATTATCACTACTTGTGAGTGTTTAATATTTGTAATTTAATATATCTTCACTTTCACTATGTTCCAATATTGGTAGCTTTTCTGCCCATAAAATTCCCATCATAAAAAGGCAAATTCAAACAAGATAATAATCCATCCTAGCTTCCTACCAAAGGCTCCAGCTTTTATTATTATTATTATTGCTCAGCTGGCACCAGCTCTTCCCCCACTCCAGTTGGCATCTGCTCACAAGTTTCGTCACCTTTCCTTAAACCCTCATACACTCCCACACTTACTCATTTACTATATATATATGCATGCTTCTAAAACCTCAAACACACAACTTCAAACTTCTTCTTCTTCTTTACAAAACCTTTCAAAATGAAGTCTTTCTTATTCACTGTTCTCATGGTGGTTCTAGCCTCTTCTTTCATGGTTGCTTTTGCCGGCAACTTTTACCAAGATTTTGACCTCACTTGGGGTGACAAACGAGCCAAGATTTTCAATGGTGGTCAGCTTTTGTCACTCTCTTTGGATAAGGTTTCTGGGTCCGGTTTTAAGTCGAAAAAAGAGTACTTGTTTGGGAGGATTGATATGCAACTCAAGCTTGTTGCAGGCAATTCTGCTGGCACTGTCACAGCTTATTATGTAAGTATTTACCTACTCCTAAACCGTGTTGTAAATCACGGTGGTGAATTATTATAAACGTATTTGAGTAAAAACGATTAGTTTTGGAATAAACTCTACAATCCTATTAACCAAGAAAATAACTCAAAATTTGATTACAACTGTTATCATGACTTGATATATATAGCTAAACATAAAGCGATTTAAACCTGTTTAGACTATAACTACAATTATTAAGATAATTAATGCAAACTTGATAATTATCCATAAGTCTTTTAATTAATCTTTAATTGCACTCCAAGATTATCACAAACCACATATTAGTAAAATGACGGTTCGGTAATTAAGTCCAACAGTAAAGGGAATTCTAGTGAAAGCAACATGTTTCATAAGAACAAGTTAAAAACTTTATCTATGTACGATATTCAAGGTTTGATGTTTTTGTGTCGCAGTTGTCATCCGAAGGACCGACACACGATGAGATAGACTTTGAGTTCTTGGGCAACACCACTGGTGACCCGTACATCGTACACACTAATGTCTTCACTCAAGGGAAAGGAAACCGAGAACAACAATTCTACCTGTGGTTCGACCCGACCAAGAACTTTCACACCTACTCGATCGCTTGGGATGCACGACAGATAGTGTAAGCAAAATTACTACTCCCTCCGTCCCTTTACAAGTGTCATGGTTTGAAAAACACAAAATTTAAGAAAGTATGAATGATTGGACTTTTTTCTTAACAAATTACCATAATGCCCTTAACATATATAAAAAACAAAATTTAAGAAAGTTGGAGTGATTGCATTTTTAAGGGTTAATTAAGAAATTAATTAATAAAGTTTGAAAGTGGATATATTTAATGGGACAAACTAAAAAGGAAATGTAGACTCTTTTAAAGAGACGGATGGAGTATTAATTACTACAAAAACTACCATTTTAGCGATCGCTTGGGCTACACATGCAGCTTTTAACAACAACATGGGTCTAACGTTTATTTGAATTTTCAGATTCTTGGTGGACAACACTCCAATTAGAGTATTTGCAAATGCTGAGAGAAAAGGTGTTCCATTTCCTAAAAACCAACCCATGAGGATCTACTCGAGCTTATGGAATGCCGATGACTGGGCCACGAGGGGTGGGTTGGTTAAAGCCGACTGGTCAAAGGCACCCTTTACGGCCTACTATCGCAATTTCAACGTCCAGGGCTCCACCGGTTCAAGGTTCATGAATGGTGCATGGAAAAGCCAGCAACTTGATGCATATAGTAGAAGAAGACTGAGATGGGTGCAGAAGAACTTCATGATTTATAACTATTGCACTGATCTAAAGCGGTTTCCTCAAGGTTTACCTGCCGAATGTAGATAATCTGTATGATTTGGAGAAGAAGATGATTGTATCTTTTGTTTCATGTAATTCAATTTCTTATGTACCATGTTAATAAAATCTCACTATTTGCTTTATATGTCATTCCAAGATTGATATTTTATTATTACACTTTCAAGAAAAGTTAGATAAGAGTAAATGGTAAAGAAACGTTATAACTAGTGATGCCTAAAGTAAAGATTAAATTATCTCAGTGTTGATTGGTTATAACATAAACACACCTATCAACAAAATCGAAAGTGTAAAATTTATACTGAACAAGCAATGAGGATACAATATAAAAATGACTAATATGTTATGAAACTAAATAACTTTAGTAAGGCCCTGTTTGTTTTTCAGAAAAACCTTTTAATGGCCTCTGAAGTCTGATTCGGTAAGAGGAATTAAGAGGTTCGGCTGTTTGTTTTTTGTTTATTATTAAGAGGTAAAACTTCTGAATGGCTTCTTAAAGAAAAAGAGGTAAACAAACCTCTTATTACTTAAAAAACACGTTCAGAGCTGCCTCCCTCTCTAGGGTTCGCTGCTCCACCACCGCCTCCCCTCCACCTACGACGGTCTTCACCGCCGCCGGTCTTCACCTCCGACGGCCCTCCATCTCCGCCGGTCTTCCTCTTTCCCCCAATTTCAGGTGAGATCGATGCTATTGTTTATTATTGGTATGAATGTGTAGATCTGGGTTATCTTTTCTAGTTGAATCTTGATTAGTATGGCTGATTTCTTGATGTTTTAAGGTTATTTTGTTCATGGGTTTGTTAGAGTTTTGAATATTATCTATGACTTTGTGTTTTTGATTGTTAAGAAGATGTTAACTTTTCATGGAAAACTTACTTCTGCCTTAAATTCCTTGTACCCTTGAGCTGATGATTCGGAACGCATCTTCACAGCAGCTCGGGTATCCCCAATCAACCCATGGAACTTATATATAATGTATTAACATATATGTGCTTGTAGAATGCAAAGTTTAAGTAATCTGATACTAACCTTGTGCCGCATCGTATCCGATTTGAAGCCTCTTTTTCCAACTCAAAACATTTTGACTTGCATATTCCCAAGTAATTATTGCCATTAGTGATTGAACTTATGTATATGGAAAGGGTTGATATTATTATTTAATATATTTGTAAAGCAAGTTTACCAAATAGATGCATTCCCAAGTTTTGCATTAGCCATGTACTCATAGATAATTCCCTTGTGGATACCTTCATCACAACTAGTTTAGGTGTTAATTTCTTAACTTTTTTCAAAGTCAAATGCTTAGAAACCTTCTAAAAATATTATGTCAGCGGCCCTGTTTTTTGTTGATCTTAAGCATGGGTGATAAGAGATTGAAACTTACGACAGAGCAAGAAAAACTCTTTTTAGAGACATGTATAGAAGAAACGGTTAGGGTGGGCTATATGGGAGTAAGCTTACAAAGGGAGTCTTGGGCTGTTGTTGGTAAAAAACTATTGGAAGCATATGGCATGGCGGTTGAACAAAAAAAATTAAAAAACAAGTATGATTACCTCAGAGAAAAGTATTTAGCTTGGTCTTATCTGAAAAGAAAGACTGGAAACATTTATAACCCTCACACAAATATGTTTACGCTAACAAATGAAGATTGGGACGTCGTTTGCAAGGTTCGTTTACAAGTATACTTTTCTAATATATATATTACCTATTAATTGTAAACGTCTCCAAATTAAATATAGGTTCATCCTAAGGCAGCTTCCTTGAAAACCACGCCATTAGCTAATCATGAGCTTTGTGCAACTCTATTCGATAAGAATTCAACAACATGTTCTATCCGTCGTCCCATTGCTCTTCGTCGAGCTTCTTCATCTTCCCAAGCTTCTGTCATTCCACTTCTTCAGATTGATAGTGGTCCTATTGAGAGTCTAGATGATGAAAACACATATGAAGAAACCGTCTATTATACAGCCTTTGAAGGTGATTCCTCAATCCCCAAAAACACAAATGCTCCTAAGGAAGATCGGGGTTGGGCCAATAAAAAGGCTAAACACACCATTAATTTGACTGACCTAGAGGTAGACATGAGAAAGGTAATTGCCAATCTAGCTGAAAACAAACCGGTGAGGCCGACAATTGATGAATGTCATGATAAGTTAAAGGGACTTGGGTTGGAAGTCACAGATCCAATTTTCTTAGCCGCATTTGGTATCTTTAGCCAACCTTCAAACAACTATAGAGAGGCATGGATGACTCTACCATCGAATCCGGAGGTCTTAAAAAATTGGATTACAATGATGGCGAAGACTTTGGGGATTATGAAGTAGTTCTGTTTCGTGTTTTGTGACTTTGTTATGAACTAGATGATACATTTTGTGAACTAGTTGGTACCTTTTTTGAGAATTAGTTGGTACGTTTTATGTGAACTAGTTGGTTATTTTTATTTTTTTTGAACTAGTTGTGCTTATGCTACAAACTATTTGGTGCTTGTTCCATGAACTATTTGGTGCTTATTTCATGAACTATTTTGGTGCTTATCCTATGAACTATTTGGTATGTATGTGACTTTGTGCATTTGTGTTAACAGGTTAATGGATAATACTCAAAAGCTCGCTTTTGTTATTTTTGTTTACTTTTATTTTAAGTACTTCCGGCCTAGGCGTATGAAACGAAATAGGGATAATACATCCTCTATGTCTGGCCATGAATTTACCATGGAGCTTTTGGACGGAAATGATACACAATGCATCGAGTTGTTGTGCATGTCACGTGATTCATTTGTTCGACTATGTGCACATTTCAAAGCAAAAGGTTGGTTAAAAGATAGCAAACATGTAACAGTCGAGGAGAAAATGGCTACATTCTTGATGGTAATTGGTCACAATCAAGGTTTTGTATGGATGAAGCGTAGGTTTCAACACTCAAAAGAAACGATTCATAAGTATTTTCATGAAGTATTGGACAAAATGATGATATTTGCCGAAGAAGTTATACGACCAACTTCATTTAATCCTAATCCAAATATTCCTGGAAATAATAGGAGGGAACGACGAATTTTCAAGGTAACAATAGTTAAAATGCCACTCTAATATTTTGTATTATGTATATGTATATTGTAATAAACCTTTTCAATTAGGGAGTGGTTGGTGCCCTTGACGGAACATTGATACACGCTATTGTCCCTCGTGATAAACAACATTTATATAGAGCAAGAGGTAGGAGTGAATGTTATCAAAATGTTTTGGCAATTTGTGACTTCAATATGGTCTTCACATGTAACATCCTAAAATTTTAATGTTGAATAAAGAAAGTTATGTTTAGTGATTTCGTGTTAATTATTGGATATTGAGTAGGGAGCGGAACATGGACTTGGATTAATTGAGATGGGTTAAATGAGAATGGGCCTTAGGTTCATGGGATTTAAGGGATATAAATACCCCCTAAACCCAAAAACATCTTTCATTCTATCACTTTTCTAACACACTCCAAAACACACACACACACACACCACACAACTTCGCCGCCGGCCGAGGGAAGAACCGGGCAGATCCGAGAGAGAGAAAGAGAGAGCGATTAGTTGTGATAACAAGTAAACGAGATCCAAACAAGCTCAAAAAGGTATGATTCTTGATCTTGAAGTTAAAAGATCCGAGCTTTATAGCGTATATACGACCGGAAACGGTTGGAGAACGTAGGGGGTGATGTCGAACCATAGCAAGGGTGTTAAAATCGCTCGAAATGCTGGTCAGAAACTTAAACAGCGGCTGATCTGGGCAACTTCGCCTGCATCTGGGCAACTTCGCCTTCAAAGCGATAACTTCGCCTTCAAAGCGATAACTTCGCCTGAGGCCAAGTTCGCCTAATTGATAACTTCGCTTACGGCTAAGTTCGCCTGATGACAACTTCGCCTAGAGCTAAGTTCGCCTGAGGTTTAACTTCGCCTAAAGCTAAGTTCGCCTAAGGTTTAACTTCGCCTAAAGCTAAGTTCGCCTAAGGTTTAACTTCGCCTAAAGCTAAGTTCGCCTAAGGTTTAACTTCGCCTAAAGCCAAGTTCGATTAGGAATAAATTAAAAACCTAATGAAAAATGTGTTAAGACAGTTAATGGAAATAAAATTTTTCCAAGCTGACCTGGCAGCTCGACCCCAGCCAGGGGCTCTGCCCCTTGGACCCTGCTAGGGGCTGCCGCCCCTAGACCCCGCTGCCAGGGGCGCTGCCCCCGGACCCCCGTTCGTTGTGGGTCATATAAAGATAGAAATACATTATGAGAAGTGATAGTTAATGGATACGTATACTTGTTATACAGTCAGCCGTGCACAACTGAAGAAAGGGATTACGATTAACGGTGAACGTAACTGTGTTCAGGTGAGTTTCTAGCCCCATTTATGTGTTATGTTTTCGGGGCTGTGTGCATACTCAATATGTTTGTTAATACGCTTATCCTAAGAGATAAGTGTATGCCTTATGTGAATAATGTGAAATGTATGAATGATTGCCTGATGGTACGTGAACGATCTTCGGATATTGCACGTACTATCAGGTTGTAACGCTATGTATAAGGTAAGTATGATATGTATGCTTATGTGTATGAATGTGATAAAGTTAATAAAAGAAGGAAAGGATGGTTGTATGGTTACGAAGAGGGTACCGGGCCCTAATAATACTCGAGGTATGATGTATGGTTGTATGGTAACGAAGAGGGAATCGAACCCTACTAATATTCGAGAACTAGGGAACCGAACCCTACTAATATTCGAGGAAAGAGGGAAACCGAGCCCTAATAATACTCGTGGAAGGAGGGTACCGAGCCCTAATAATACTCGAGGAAGGAGGGTACCGAGCCCTAATAATACTCGAGGAAGGAGGGTACCGAGCCCTAATAATACTCGAGGAAGGAGGGTACCGAGCCCTAATAATACTCGAGAAATGTAGGGCGTAATGCTCTTTATAACGTAAGATATGAAGGTAAGTTAATACAAAAGAAAGAATGAAAGTATGAAAGTATGAAAGTATGAATGAAAGAATATAAGTTTATGTGTATTGTATAGTGTATGATTAACTAGAACTCACTCAGCGTAGCTGACTTTTAGTATGCACGCAGGTGAGTAGGATGAGGCAGCTCGCTTGAGGAGACACGTGGCATTGAACAAGAGCCTGGTATCTGAAGACTTATGATGTTTTAATTTTAATGCGTTAATGTTGAAAGACAAAGGATGTTTTGAGACAAGTTATGAATTATGTAATGTTTTATGAAAGTTTTATATTCCGCGTAAATGTTTTAATTAACTCTGATGTTTAGAACTGTGTTTATGAGTAAATCCAACACGAAAGTTGGGCTACCGGTAACGGGGCCTTACATCACATTCATTGTGGCCGATGGGAAGGCACCGCACATGATGCTAGAATATTGAATGAATCATTAGTTGATCCTGAATTTGAGTTCCTCTTTCCTCCCACAGGTATCATTACGATTTCAAATATTATATTCGTGATGCTGCATATAAACACTAACGGTTTCTATTTTCTTTCAAGATAAATATTATCTTTGTTGATGCTGCATATAAACACACTCGGGGATTTATGGCACCATATCGCAATGTTAGATATTGTCTTGGAGATTTTCGTCGAAGACGTGCATTGAATAGCAAAGAAAAGTTTAACCACGCACAAGCTTAAACTTAGAAATGTTATTGAACGTGCTTTTGGTGTGTTAAAGGCACGTTTTCCTATCTTGAAGAAAATGCCACCATATCCTTTGGTTAAACAAAGAGACATCACTATCGCATGCTTTGCAATTCATAACTATATACGAAAAGAAGGCTTAAGTGATGTGCTATTCTTTCAATATGATCAACCTCAAATGCCTATTGATGGTGATGACGACAACGGTGATGATGATGATGATGATGATGATGATGATGATGTTGATGATGATGAGCTTCAATCACATGGAAGTAGTGCAGATCAACAATACATGATAAACATGAGAGATCGAATCGCGACACAATTAATGCGAAATCGAATTTGAGTGCTTAGATGTTTTGGAAACATTGTAGTTGTGGTTGTACTTTTCTTTTTAATGTTTTTGTTAAGACAACTTTAATTTTAAATTAACTGCAAAAGGTTTTAACATTTAAAATGGTCAAACATACGTTTATTAATATTCAGATGTTTTAGAAAAAACAAACAACATTAATGATTCAGATTTCAGAAATTTGAACCAGCTCTTAATATTCAGATGTGGTATTCAAATTAAGACATAATTCTCTTACTGAAAACAAACAGGGCCTAAGAGTCTTATGAACATTATGGGTCCAAACCAACAGATATCTATAAGGCCAACCAAGCAGCCCAGTTCAAGAGTATTAAGGGCCCCAATAAGCAACGCAGATTATAAGCTGAGAGAGAGAGAGAGAGAGTTAGGTTATGAATTGGTTTGTACGTGAATGATCTAGTCTTCCATCTCGGGAAGCTGGCGAGATAAGTTAAGGAGTCTATGAATTCATGAGTACGAGATTTTTCCCAACTAGTGATTTGAATAGTGATTATGAATGCTGGAAATATTCCCGATCTCGTTATAGTTTTGTTAAAGATCTCGTTAGTTTATTAAATAATAGTTAAACTTTGTTAAGAAGTCCAGTTAACAAAGTTAGGGTGCAAAGTGTCGTTAGTAGATAGTCTGTGTATATTGTAGTAGTTAGTAAGAATATAAACGAGGCGTCGTGTTTATTAGGGAAACCACAGTCAG
The DNA here is from genome assembly GCF_021521415.1 of Bidens hawaiensis. NCBI lineage: Eukaryota > Viridiplantae > Streptophyta > Magnoliopsida > Asterales > Asteraceae > Bidens > Bidens hawaiensis. Next base: position 2,684,743 of record NW_027491042.1, read on the forward strand.
AGGGTATAAATACCTCCGGTCACCAACGTTGTAATCATCTGTTCTTCAAGAAATTCGTAATACATATTCGTTTTGCTTCATTGTTGTTTTGTAGTGTTTAGTTTCAGTTCATTTGTTTATCGATCCTATCAAGAAGGGGCCATCAGAAGTAATTGTAACTCAATCACTTGTGGTTAAGTGGTTAACGTAAAACTTAATGTCGACTATCAAGGTGTACAACTTACTTTAGAAAGAACAAGGAAGAGAGAAACAATACACAATCTAGGCAAAGAACCTACTGCTATAGTTATGTTTTTTTAATTTCTAACAATACACAATCTAGGACGAGGAAGTTCACAAACAACCACCATGCATAGCCATATATATCCTAGCTTCATCATTCTTGTTCAGCAAGTACCTCTACCATCACTGATCATGGCAAGATGTATGACACCATATCAGCCTATTGTGGTTCCAATTCGAGGGACTTATGACGTAATTGTTGTGCTCCAATTTCATTATACACTTGGGATATTGGCACAAGGAACACTCAAATTGGTGTAGTTCAACAAGATGTACCCAAATAGTTTTATAAAAAGGGTGCATTTAATAGTGACTTAAAGCATGCATTATATAATCTTACCTTACTTCCCATTATTTCAGATATTGCACTTTATCCACAACCAATGGCGTAGCTTAGTTGGGGCCAGGGGTGGCCCCGGCCCCTCCGTTTTTTCGCTCGATGGTGTAAAATTATCCATTTTTGGCCGAAAATTTTTATACATGTGTAAATTTACCCGTTTTCGATGAAATTTTGAGCCCGGCCCCTTCGTTTTTTCACTTGGTAGTAGAGTAAATTTACCCGTTTCCGACCAAAATATTGAGCCCGCCCCCCCTTCTAGTTTATGATTATTTTTTATACATATTGAGTCCGGCCCCCTCGACGTGTATGTCCAAGCTTCGCCATTCACAACTAGATGAGAACAACGAGGGCAATCCTCTTGTTGAACGCGAGTGTTAAGAAATATTGCAGTTTATCCAATTGGCAGACTAATTATCACAAACAATTCTAATAATTGCTAAAATACCAACACCTAAATATTTTTATCCAATGTAATTAACAATATCTTTACAACCATAAATGAGTGGACGATTGTTGTACGGGATGGTCACACGACATCAGTTTCAGGCAATTGCAGCAGCATCCCATCTCAATTATGCACACAATTCATCACTAGCGCCTTGATTGACAAAGATTCGACTATTTTGCTTTTGACTTTTTGGGCAGTCTACTGCATTCCTTACATCTCAATATTGAGTGTTCACAGTTAGTCCAGTCAAAATGTGAAGTTGAGAATGGGTGTTAACAAGATCTATATGCTAAATGTTTTGTGGGCCTTGCACAAGTGGGTATAATTTTCAGGCCAACAATGTGGGGATTCTAGGCCTAATTAGCAACTGTGGTATTTTACAAGGTTGGTTTATAAGGTGAAACTTTAAGTCTCCATATACTTGATGGGAATTCCTCTAGTGAGTCACTACAAGATCCTTTGTGGCACAAAAAGGAAAAAAAAGAACAGCCTCTTACTTGATACAAGCAGTGGCAGATCTAGAACTAAATAACAGGGGTAATCAATTTTTTTTTGTTTTCATCATACATTTGTGTAAATAAAAAAAGACAATAACAAATAAAGTTTACACACCTACATAATAGATGATCTCTCCTCTTTGGCAATTGATAGCTTGAAATCGAGCCATTACATCGTCCTCCGTTATCTTATCAAATGTTTCTCTTTCGACCACACAAATTAGAGCATTGTTCAAATAATTGTCACCCATTCGATTGCATAAATCCGTCTTGATAAACTTCAATTTAGAAAAACATCTTTCAACGGTTGCGGTTGCAACCGGTAACACCAACGCTAGCTTTGATATCCGATAAACCAAAGGAAAGTAAAGATATTTTCTGGTTTCCACCATTAGAGATCACGTATTCCATCCAATTTTGAAAATCTTTCATCTTCCTTTACAGAGTGACAAAAGACATTAAGCTCACCCAAAAGACACCCTCTTTCTTTTGTAGTAAAATCGTTCTCATACATCTCAGAAAATGCAATTATCTTAGACGTGTCAAACTTAGAAAACCGGTCACAAGGATTTAAACATGATGTGTTTTCTAGCAAAGTAGTTGTTACCTCATTGAGTCGATTTCCAAATTTTTTGAATTTGCATAACCAAAACCGCATTAAAAATGTCAACTTAAAAATGATGTCGATTAATAATGACACTCTTTGGGTTTCTAGCCTTGGCATACGTTTCCGTCATATCTAACATCTTGATATTGTTTTTTACACAAAAAGAAGTTACTTTTTCCAACATTGAAGCAAACCCGTTTTGCCTTAAATCATTCAATGCTTGTTTTGTTTCATTTATCAACTTAGCCGCTTCTAATAAGTCTTGACTTTTTTTTGAAGATATTTTGAAAGGACATTTGTGTGGCCTAAAACATCTTCCATCAAGTTTGCATAAAAAACAAATTCAAGTTTTTTAAATATGATAGAATACATTTTGCATTAGTTCGTTTTTGAGTGACATCTCCTTATTTCTTAAAATAACGAAGCACGTCAAAAACTTCCGGAAATAACCTAACCAAACTTATGATTGTTCTATGATGAGAACCACATCGTGTATCTGCGGCTCGTACAAGGGAAACCTCTTGGTTTAATCCTTTTCCGGTCTTAATTTCACTATTTTGAATTTCTTTTTCTACTCTTTATTTTATTTCCTTGCGTATCATATATTTTCGTTTGCAAGAAGCAGAAACCGTGTTAACAATCATGGAAAGGTATTCATAAAAAGTTTTAACACCGGTATGTTTTTTTGCAACAGCCACAATCACCGATTGAAGTTGATGAGCAAAGCAATGTATGTATTGTGCAGACGGGTTATCTTTCAAAATCAAAGCTTTTAACCCATTAAAATTTTCATGCATATTGATTGCACCATTGTAACCTTGACCCCTAACCTATTTTAACAAAAAGAAACTATAAGATAAATTAAATAATCTCTATTAAAGTTTTTGTAATTAAAGTATAAAACTTATTACTTACTTGATCTATGCTCATTACTAATAAAGAAATTATGGCTTGTTTAAGAGTCGAGGACCATGTGTCTTTCTCATGAGCAATTCCAATAAAACTCTCTTTAACAACTCCAAGTTTATCGACATACCTCACAACTACAGCCATGTGTTCCTTTAAATATACGTCACTTGACTCATCTACTATCAACCCAAAAACATTGTCTTTAATTTCTTCCCAAATCATTTTGGTTACTTCTTTTGCAAAGCATTCGATAATCTCTTTTTGTATCGATGGAGATGTCAACTTGTTATTCTTTTTTGCATTCCCTAACGTGTACTTACCAATATCCGGGTTATTTTCACTAATCAACTTTAAAGTTGCAAGAAAAAGACCTTTAGAAAAAGAGTCTTCCTATTCATTATGACCACGGAATGATAAAGAATTATCTAAGAAGAATCTAGTACTACGAACCGAACCCATTAATCAAAACCGATTTCCAATCCTTTCTTCTTTACTTTGCTTACTGAAGTTCTCATGAATGGATCGTTTTTTGTTCAAGAGATTGTCACATTTTTGCATCGCCTTATTATGATAGCTGTCAATCATCCCAACATGTTCTTTTAAAGCACCTGGTTTACTCCAATTACAAAAGCCTTCAGTTGAAAAGGTATCTCTTCCACCTTGATTACCAACAGTTTCTTTAAACAAGTAGCAACATGTGACATCTGCCCCGATCCGACCCGACCCAGGTACCCGTTTCCCTTATCCGATCTCTTTCTTTTATGATTTAATATTTATTTATACTTATACTTTATTTTTAATAATAATAATATATTTTCCTTCCCGCCTCTTTCTCTCTCTTTCTTCCGCCGTCCCGTCCCTCTTCCTTCTCTCTTTCCGCCTTCTTTTCCCTTTTGTCGCCGTCCCGCCCTTACGCCTTGTTTCCCTCTTTTTCTTCACGCGCCAGACCCCTTACAAGGAATCCTGCGTGAAGACCACCTGTTACAGCGATACGCGAGACGAACTCTTCTCGCAGCGCGCTAAGAATTGTAATTCTTCTCGCAGCGCGCTAAGAACGGTAGTTCTTCCCGCGACGCGCTAAGGATTTGTAGTTCTTCTCGCAGCGCGCTAAGAATCGTAGTTCATCCCTCGACGCGCGAAGAATTATAGTTCTTCCCGCGGCGCGCTAGGAATTTTAGTTCCTCCCGCGGCGCGCTAAGAAATGTGATTCTTCCCGCGGCGCGCTTAGAAATGTAGTTTTTTCCGCGACGCGTTAAGGTTGGTTCTGTCTGCCTTCGCGCTCGCGCTCTCTTGACCTTCTGTGTCTGCCTTCGCGCTCGAGCCTTCTCGCGCTAAACCCTTTGAGTTTTCTTCTGTTTAATCTAGCCGTTTGCTTTTGTGTTGTCTTATCTTTTGTGCTGTTGACCTAATCTGCTTTATGTCTGAAAAGCCACTTTTGGCGCAGCATGCGCACCAACCCCATTGGTTGGCAGAAAAAGTGACTGACATTATCTTTGGAAATCTGCTTTTTCCATGCTTTGACCAGTACCTTTATCTGACCCTCCCATGCTTTTTACTGTTAACCTGTCAGCTTTTTCTCTTTTTCCCTGCTACCATATCTTTTGATATCTTTTGCTTTTGGAATCTTTTACTTTTTGAGATCTTTTCCCCTTTTCTAGGGATTGTGTTCCCTAGGGTTACTCTATAAATAATAATATTATTTTTCCTAACACCACACACACAAGCACTTAATCTCTCCTGTTCTTCCTTGCTCTCTGCCGTTGATCCTCTGCCGTCTCTCCCCTTGCCTCCGTATTCCTCCCTGTTCTGCCCTGCTTTTCCGGTAATATATAATATATATAATAACTTACTTATTAATTATGCTAGCTTATAATCAAGACTTAAAACAAATCATTAAAACAATAATCTTATTTATAGGTTAACTTGTACTTGTTTAAAGTTGGTTCTTGCTTTATCTTACACCGCATCGTTTATCATGTGAGTAATCTCGTACCTAATCCCTTTTTATTTTTAATGTTTTGGGATGTTCATGTGTTCGTACAAACTTAGAGTCTTAAACTTGTTTATGAACTTTAGTCGCGCAGTATCCCATGTGTTGAGGACGTTTACTTGGCTGTTATTTGTATGTGTGTATCATTAACCGCTTTGTTCGGCCTATTCCGCAGTTTTCATGGATCCATTAGATGAACACGGGAGACCTATCGTTTACGGTTTTCTTTGTTTACACTTGCACATATGTTTTCTCGTTTTTGTGCTCATTTGGGAGCACGGATTGAACTATGAACTATGAGCTATGATCTATTTAGGCTTGATCACAATCTGATTGCACCCTTGTTAAACACCAGACATACACGTGTTGCGCGCAGATTTATTGTTATCTATGTATTGTATTAAACTTGATTTCTCACCAACACGCAAGTGCTTGACGTTTATTTTAACACATGTTCAGGTTTGCAGTAGCTGTTTTGGAGCTTGTGGACACATAGGAAGTTTTCTTTATTTTGGACCTAGATTAAAATGTATCAAGACAAGTTTTTGCTGTTCGAATATTATGATTTATAATATATTGATTTATGATGATTTATGTTATCTTGTGTTTACTCTGCGCGTGCGCGAATGAATGTATTTATTAAATATTGACACCCAATAGTGTCACGAGTAATGAAACAATATGTGGCGCCCCGATGTATAATCCGCCTTTGGTCGGGGTGCTACAGATTGGTATCAGAGCTCGTTGACTTTAGGATAGGTGGTTAGACGTAACGGCCTAGAATACCTAAGAGTCCCTTCTCGCGCATGAGAGAAATCTCATGTTTGCGCGCTTATTGTCAATTACTCGTTATTTATGAATATGCTCGCGCTTGCGCAGTATGTGATCTTATGTTTTATTTCGCGATATTTCGATTTTTAATTGAATTTCGATTTTTATTGATTTTTCTTACATATTCGTTTGTTGGATTTGAAAATCAGAAAAGTCATGGTGATACATGAATAGTTGATTTTCAATTTCCATTTACGATTATGTTCTGAGGTTGGAGACTTGAAAAGTCATGGTGATACATGAATTGTCAACCTCCAATACTCATTTTCTTGTATATTTTATATTGAAGATTGAAAAGTCATGGTGATACATGAATCGTCAATCTCCAATACTCGTTTGCTCGTATATTTTAAATTGGGAATTCGGAAAGTCATGGTGATACATGAATTGACGATTCTTGATTCGAATTTGTTACCTTTATTAAGTCTGCATTTAGGGTCATTTATTTTACTTTAACTTTTGACAGTAACTGACTCCGTGAAACCAAGCTTTTCGAGGTTATACTTTGCGCTAAAACCAAGATATTAACTAAAATTAAAACTTTTATAGAATGCCTCCACTATCAGCTCGCCATCTCAAGAAGAAAGAAGCCGCGCGCAGACGTTCGCAGCAACGTTCCCAGGAAATGGCCGCCGCAATAGCCCAAGCCTTAAACCAAAACAATGCTAACACCTCTGGTTACAACATTAAGTCCTTTAACGCGGGTAACCTCCAAAGTTCACAGGTCTTGAAGGAGCCACCGTGATGCTCCAGTGGCTTGAGAAAATAGAAAACACTTTCCTCCACACCCAATGCCCTCCTGACAGACGAACCCTATATGCTTCCAGTGTCTTGGAATCTAGAGCGCTTACATGGTGGAATGGAGTAGCTCATGCGCGTAGCGCAGAAGCTGCTTCCAGCATGACATGGGAGGAATTCAAAGAAATTCTGACGCGAGAATTCTGCCCTCCCAACGAAGTTAAGCGCCTGGAGGAAGAATTTTGGAATCTTAAGCAATACAGCGGTGAAGCGCGCGAGTACGCGACGCGTTTCCATGAACTAAGTTTGCTTGTCCCTCACCTTGTTACCCCTTCCCGCCGAGCCATAGAGAAATTCCTTGGGGGTCTCCCCATGGAAATTCAAGATTCTGTATGGGCCAGAAACCCAGTAACCCTCTCTGACGCCATCGAGTTGGCCGCTGTGCTCAGCGACAACCATGTCAGAGCAGGAACCCTGTTCCTGCGGGGAACAGAAAAGACCAAACTCACCAAGACTGTTCCTGAACCAACAGAAACCAAACCAGAACCCTCAAACCGTAACAACCTCAAGCGCAGGCGCAAGGCCTATGCGCTTACCAACCCGCCCATTGTCCAGCAACCCATCTACCAACCTCCAGTTTACGCGCCTAACCCTCTGTCAGCCTACCCAACACCTCCTGTAGTCCATAACTATGCCTTAACCAATCCCGCACTCCCTGCCCCGCCACTTAAGAAACCTTACACAGGAAATCAACCCTTTTGCCCAACCTGTAGACTTCACCACCCAACCCAAACCCCGTGTCGACAATGTAACCGATGTGGCCGCGTTGGTCACTCTGCCGAATACTGTAGAGTCCCTCTCGCCAACACAATTGCCCCAACACCACCAGTCTACTCGCAGAACCCACAACCAACCTACCAAAACCCACGACCCAGGTCGTGCTATAACTGCGGTGATCCCAGTCATTTCCGGAACGCGTGCCCGAGACTACAAGTGCAAATCACACAAGCGAATCCGGTGAACCAGATTTCGAACCAAGTGACACGCGGACGAGCTTTTAACATAACCGCGCACCAAGCGCAAGCGAATAATGACGTAGTTAATGGTACATTTTTGCTTAACGGATTTTATGCTTCTGTACTTTTTGATACTGGCGCCGATCGAAGTTTTATTTCTCGCGCGTTTGAGCAGAAGCTTGCGCGACCGCGCAGCGATTTAAAAGAGAATTTTTCAGTTGAATTGGCTAATGGCGAAACTGTTTTAATTAACTCTGTGATTAAAGATTGCACGCTTAACCTTAACGAAAACGATTTTCTGATCGACCTCATCCCCATGCCTCTTGGAAGTTTTGATGTTATCATTGGTATGGACTGGCTTTCGCATAATCGCGCCGAAGTTATTTGCGCCAAGAAGATGATTCGCATACCTCGAGAAAATGGTGATCTTCACATCTACGGCGAAAAACCCTCCCGCGGTCTTAAACTTATGTCTTGCGCCGAAGCCCGAAGGCTCATGAGGAAGAAGTGTATTGCATTTTTAGCCCATGTGGTCAAACCTGCTGAAGAAAAGTTGAAGCTTCGCGATATCCCTGTTGTGCGTGATTTCCCTGAAGTTTTTCCTGATGATCTTCCTGGTATCCCTCCCGCTCGTGAAGTCGAGTTCCGTATTGATCTTGTCCCTGGTGCTTCCCCCGTAGCTAAATCTCCTTACCGTCTTGCGCCCGCTGAGATGCAAGAATTGGCAAGCCAACTTCAAGAGTTGACTGCTAAAGGATTCATTCGCCCTAGCTCTTCGCCCTGGGGTGCTCCGGTGTTGTTCGTTAAAAAGAAAGATGGATCGTTTCGCATGTGTATTGATTACCGCGAGTTGAACAAACTCACCATTAAAAACCGGTATCCCTTACCGCGTATTGACGACCTCTTTGATCAACTCCAAGGTGCCTCTTGTTTTTCCAAGATTGATCTCCGCTCTGGCTATCACCAGTTGCGCATTCGCGATGAAGATGTTCCGAAGACTGCTTTTCGAACTCGTTATGGCCATTTTGAATTCTTGGTCATGTCCTTCGGTTTGACCAACGCACCCGCCGTTTTCATGGATCTAATGAATCGGGTGTGTAGGCCTTTCTTGGATAATTCGTGATTGTGTTTATCGATGACGTTCTGATTTATTCTAAGACCAAGGCCGAGCATGAGCAACATCTTCGGTTGGTGTTGCAAAAGCTTCGAACCGAGCAGCTCTATGCTAAGCTTTCCAAGTGTGAATTCTGGTCTGATGAAGTACAGTTTCTTGGTCATGTTGTAAACAAGATGGGTATCCATGTCGACCCATCCAAGATTGAGGCAATCAAGAACTGGATTACGCCGACCACTCCTTCTGAAATCCGTTCCTTTTTGGGCTTAGCTGGTTATTACCGGCACTTCATTTCGAACTTCTCGAAAATCGCTTTGCCTTTAACAGCTCTAACGCACAAAGGTAAACCATATATTTGGGGCTCGAAGCAAGAAGAAGCCTTTCTATCGCTCAAGCGATTGTTGTGTGAAGCTCCTGTCCTTGCGCTACCTGAGGGTAATGATGATTTTGTCGTGTACTGCGATGCCTCCAACCAAGGTCTCGGTTGTGTTCTTATGCAACGAGGCAAGGTTATCGCTTACGCATCAAGGCAACTTAAGGTTCACGAAAAGAATTATACAACTCACGACCTCGAACTTGGTGCAGTTGTTTTTGCCTTGAAGATCTGGAGACACTACCTTTATGGTACTAAGTGTATCCTCTACACTGACCATAAAAGCCTTCAGCATATCTTTGATCAAAAGGAACTCAACATGAGGCAACGCCGATGGAACGAACTCATCAGCGATTACGATTGTGAGATCCGGTATCATCCTGGTAAGGCTAATGTGGTAGCCGATGCGCTCAGCCGAAAACCCTGCCAGCTTAACTGTATCTTGTCGCGCACCCAGCTTCACTTCGCGCCGATTCAAAGCAACCTTGAATCGCGTATTCGTGACGCGCAGCGCGCATCCATCAGTAATGGTAACCTTCGCGCCGAGTTAGCGTGTGGCGCGGAAGCGCACTTTGTCCCTAATCTGAGTGGAATTCTCTGCTATCTTAATCGCATCTGGATTCCCTGTGATGAGAATCTTCGCGCTGATATCCTGAGTGAAGCGCATAAATCTCGATATTCCGTTCATCCTGGCGCTGATAAGATGTACAAGGATTTGCGCATTACTTATTGGTGGCCCGGTATGAAGAAAGATATTGCTGTGTTCGTAGCTAAATGCCTGACTTGTTCTAAAGTAAAAGCTGAACACCAACGCCCATCTGGTTTGCTCGAACAACCAGAAATTCCTACGTGGAAATGGGAATGTGTAGCGATGGACTTCATTACCAAGTTACCTTTGACAGCAAGCAAACATGATAGCATTTGGGTAATAGTGGATCGTTTGACTAAGTCTGCTCACTTCCTGCCCATTCGTGAAAACTACCGTGTTGAGCAACTCGCGCAGCTTTATGTCAAGGAGATTGTCTGCCGCCATGGTACTCCTTTGAGCATCATATCCGATCGTGATGGCCGTTTTATATCTCGCTTTTGGAAATCTCTCCAATCTGCGCTAGGAACTCGCTTGGACATGAGTACGGCATATCATCCTCAGACTGACGGACAGTCTGAGCGAACTATTCAAACTCTTGAGGATATGCTCCGATCTTGTGTTCTTGATTTTGGAGGTAATTGGGATTCACACCTGCCTTTGATTGAGTTCTCTTATAATAACAGCTATCATTCCAGTATCGGTATGGCCCCATTTGAAGCACTTTACGGTCGTAAGTGCCGCTCCCCGATCTGTTGGAGCGAAGTGGGTGAAACTCAAATCACAGGACCCGAACTTGTTCAAGAGACAACCGATAAAATCGCCAAGATCCGTGATCATCTGCTGACTGCCCGAAGCCGACAGCAGAGTTACGCAGATCGTAGGCGGAAGCCTCTCGAATTTCAAGTTGGTGATCTTGTTCTCCTCAAAGTGTCGCCCTGGAAGGGTGTTGTCCGCTTTGGGAAGAAAGGTAAGCTTGCTCCTCGTTATGTTGGTCCATTCAAGATTCTCGCGCGTGTAGGAAAAGTTGCCTACAGACTAGACCTGCCGCCCGCGCTCAGTAATGTGCATCCAACGTTCCATGTATCCAACCTCAAGAAGTGTTTAGCTGACGAGAACCTTCACATTCCACTTGCTGAAGTTCAAGTTGATGAATCTATGCATTTCGTTGAGAAGCCTGTTGAGATTATGGATCGCGAGGTTAAGCAAACCAAGCGCAGTCGTATCCCTATCGTGAAAGTTCGCTGGGAGTCCAAGCGCGGAGCCGAGTTTACATGGGAAAGGGAAGATCAAATGAAGATCAAGTACCCGCACCTGTTCTCTGCGCAACCTACTTCGAGATAAATTTCGGGACGAAATTTCTTAAAGTAGGGGAGACTGTGACATCTGCCCCGATCCGACCCGACCCAGGTACCCGTTTCCCTTATCCGATCTCTTTCTTTTATGATTTAATATTTATTTATACTTATACTTTATTTTTAATAATAATAATATATTTTCCTTCCCGCCTCTTTCTCTCTCTTTCTTCCGCCGTCCCGTCCCTCTTCCTTCTCTCTTTCCTCCTTCTTTTCCCTCTTGTCGCAGTCCCGCCCTTACGCCTTGTTTCCCTCTTTTTCTTCTAACTCTTTGCTTGTCCTTTGTTCCTTCCCGCCTAAGGTTGTCTGCGCAGCTCCACGCGCCAGACCCCTTACAAGGAATCCTGCGTGAAGACCACCTGTTACAGCGATACGCGAGACGAACTCTTCTCGCAGCGCGCTAAGAATTGTAATTCTTCTCGCAGCGCGCTAAGAACGGTAGTTCTTCCCGCGACGCGCTAAGGATTTGTAGTTCTTCTCGCAGCGCGCTAAGAATCGTAGTTCATCCCTCGACGCGCGAAGAATTATAGTTCTTCCCGCGGCGCGCTAGGAATTTTAGTTCCTCCCGCGGCGCGCTAAGAAATGTGATTCTTCCCGCGGCGCGCTTAGAAATGTAGTTTTTTCCGCGACGCGTTAAGGTTGGTTCTATCTGCCTTCGCGCTCGCGCTCTCTTGACCTTCTGTGTCTGCCTTCGCGCTCGAGCCTTCTCGCGCTAAACCCTTTGAGTTTTCTTCTGTTTAATCTAGCCGTTTGCTTTTGTGTTGTCTTATCTTTTGTGCTGTTGACCTAATCTGCTTTATGTCTGAAAAGCCACTTTTGGCGCAGCATGCGCACCAACCCCATTGGTTGGCAGAAAAAGTGACTGACATTATCTTTGGAAATCTGCTTTTTCCATGCTTTGACCAGTACCTTTATCTGACCCTCCCATGCTTTTTACTGTTAACCTGTCAGCTTTTTCTCTTTTTCCCTGCTACCATATCTTTTGATATCTTTTGCTTTTGGAATCTTTTACTTTTTGAGATCTTTTCCCCTTTTCTAGGGATTGTGTTCCCTAGGGTTACTCTATAAATAATAATATTATTTTTCCTAACACCACACACACAAGCACTTAATCTCTCCTGTTCTTCCTTGCTCTCTGCCGTTGATCCTCTGCCGTCTCTCCCCTTGCCTCCGTATTCCTCCCTGTTCTGCCCTGCTTTTCCGGTAATATATAATATATATAATAACTTACTTATTAATTATGCTAGCTTATAATCAAGACTTAAAACAAATCATTAAAACAATAATCTTATTTATAGGTTAACTTGTACTTGTTTAAAGTTGGTTCTTGCTTTATCTTACACCGCATCGTTTATCATGTGAGTAATCTCGTACCTAATCCCTTTTTATTTTTAATGTTTTGGGATGTTCATGTGTTCGTACAAACTTAGAGTCTTAAACTTGTTTATGAACTTTAGTCGCGCAGTATCCCATGTGTTGAGGACGTTTACTTGGCTGTTATTTGTATGTGTGTATCATTAACCGCTTTGTTCGGCCTATTCCGCAGTTTTCATGGATCCATTAGATGAACACGGGAGACCTATCGTTTACGGTTTTCTTTGTTTACACTTGCACAGATGTTTTCTCGTTTTTGTGCTCATTTGGGAGCACGGATTGAACTATGAACTATGAGCTATGATCTATTTAGGCTTGATCACAATCTGATTGCACCCTTGTTAAACACCAGACATACACGTGTTGCGCGCAGATTTATTGTTATCTATGTATTGTATTAAACTTGATTTCTCACCAACACGCAAGTGTTTGACGTTTATTTTAACACATGTTCAGGTTTGCAGTAGCTGTTTTGGAGCTTGTGGACACATAGGAAGTTTTCTTTATTTTGGACCTAGATTAAAATGTATCAAGACAAGTTTTTGCTGTTCGAATATTATGATTTATAATATATTGATTTATGATGATTTATGTTATCTTGTGTTTACTCTGCGCGTGCGCGAATTAATGTATTTATTAAATATTGACACCCAATAGTGTCACGAGTAATGAAACAATATGTGGCGCCCCGATGTATAATCCGCCTTTGGTCGGGGTGTTACACAACATAAGCAATGTGCTTTGTCTACTTTTATACTATAATCTAACCATGGATATTTATCAAACCATTCTAAATTAAAAGGTCTCGGCTTACCATTATAGGCTTTGCATTGAAAGTTATGATTTCATGGTTGAAAATCCTTTTTAACAAGATAATGTTGTCTTATGTCATCTCTTTGATTAGGGTGATAACTAGCAATAGATGGCCTATCAAAGGGATCCGAATGAAGAGCATTCATATCAATTGTATGTGGAATTAAAGGACTTGAAGTCGAAGGAATATTTAGACCAATATTATCATCATCATCTTGTTCTTGCACATCATTACCAATATTTGGACTTCCATCAATGTCGTCAAACTCTTGAAATTTTCTTTTAAAAAATTTTCCAATAAGAACTTGTTTAGGATGTGGTTTCATCTTAAAAGTTCCAAATACCCTAATGGCCTAATTATATAAGAAAGTAAGAGTTAAAATCTAATTATAAACAAAGACAATAACTAAAATTAACAACCAAACCCTAACCTAAAGTCCAATTTCATCTATTTTACATATCAACCCTAAAATAAAAAAAAAATAAAAAACAAGAACAATACCTTTGAATCTTTGACTATTTGACTAAAAAAGAGGTGCTTGATGGTGAATCGGAGGTGGATGACAGAGTTGGCTGGAGAAGTGGCCGGAGGACGGCAGTGGTGGCTGGAGAAGGGGCCGGAGGACGGCGGTGGTGGCTGGTCTAGATATGGTGAGAACAGAGGGAGAGGGATCGATAGTCAGGTATGTAATATGTTTTATTATATTAATTTTATTATTTTATTTTATTTAAGTTGTGTGGGCTTTTAACTAATGTGTGGACTTATCAAAATCTTTTAGGGGTTACCTAGTTTTCGTTTAGGGGTAACCAGATATATAAAAACGATGAAAATAAAAAACAATTTACACTACGGAATGGAAGTTGAGGGGTAACCCGGGTTACACCTGCCTATACCATATGTCCACCACTGCAAGCCACCACTCCAGCCACGTACCGACAAGCTTTCGATCACATTCAAGATATACATAATTAACATATAAATCATATATGGCATACAACTACCATTTAAGGCAAGTGTATTAACTATTACATCGAGTATGCACACAGCCCCGAAAACATAACAAGGAAATGGGGCTAGAAACTCACCTGAATGCGGTTACGTTCACCGTTTGTAGTTATTCCTTTCTTGAGCTGTGCACGGCTAATTGTATAATATTTACATGTATCAATTAACTATTACCACTCATATCGTATTTCTATCTTTATATAACCCACAATGAACGGGGGTCCGGGGGCAGCGCCCCTGGCAGCGGGGTCTAGGGGCGACAACCCCTAGCAGGGTCCAAGGGGCAGAGCCCCTGGCTGGGGTCGAGCTGCTAGGTCAGCTTGGAAAAATTTTATTTCCATTAACTGTCTTATCACATTTTCCATTAGGATTTTAAATTCTTTTTCTAATTCGCTAATCATTTTCTATAACGAACTAAGCTCAATTCGTTCTCTAATTCGTTATCATTCCTGGTCTGATTAGCTGGTTCGTTAGATTCATTCGCTGTCTTAGTTCGTTATTTTTCATCAGCTGATTCGTTATAACATCATAACGAACTGACGAATAGCGAATCCTTCTGATTTGTCATCTTATCATAACGAATTGGCATATAACGAACGACCTGATTCGTTATCTTATTTAGCGAATGGATAGGTAACGAATTTAGGGTTCATTCGTTATCAAGGCATGCAAATGTGTCCCATTCGTCATGGCTGCTTAACGAATTGACAGGGATTCGTCTGTTCTTATCCAAACTTTGACCTAGGGTCAAAGTCAAAATCGTCAAGAACACCCAACAGTCAAACTATATTAAATCTGTGATTAAACCTTCATTTCTTAACCAAATAACACGATTTTGGTATCCATGAACTCGTAATCACAGCGCTAACAAACCCCAATCATCAAATCGGCCAAACGTTCACGTTTAAAGGGTGCGATTTGGGCATATATATATACGGGTTTATTTAGGTTAACAATTAACCCATCAAATGTTAATCAATTTCCATAAGATTTGTTGTTTTGGATTCGTTTATAACAAACTAACACAGATCTATGATTTCCCTAACCAAACCGAACCTATATGAACGATTTTTAAATTTAAACGTACCTTAAACGAGTCAAACTGCGAACACGAGCTGGTCTTTGATGTTGTTTTGGCCCGTCACGACGTTCCAGCACCAACAAGCTCGGGTTTTCGCCTTCGGATCTTGGTTCGGGTTTGTGTGTGTTTTCCAAGGTGTAGGCTATGGTGTAGAGATGGATAAAATGGAGAGGTTTAGGGTTTAAGGGGTATTTATACTCCCTTAAGCCCATGGACCTAAGGCCCATTCCATTTCTTATTCCATCTTCTAAAGTCCAAACCCGCCTTCTATTAGTTTATTTACTTAAACCGATACACGACACATTATAAAATAAATGAAATTTATTTTATTAATTCTTTATAAAAAGTAGGATGTTACAGCTGAGCCAAAAATTGCCCAGTAACGGAGAAAACAATAGCAGTAACAATGTAACGACGAAGAACGATACGACAAAACGAAGAATCAGAAAAGAAGCAAATACAGTCTGTTAACAATTTCAATTTAACGATAACAATGACACTATACGCTGAACAATCAGTTATGAATCAGTACAATAACAATAAATATATGGAAATACCCATGTGAGCCAGTAACAATAACAGTAACAATACAGTATGTACATTAGCTGTAGACTAATGCACCCATAATTAAGTGAGATAGGAATGTGGGCACACACACCTAACCAGATCTCCAGTAACAATTTACCTAGGATCGATCCATACGCCTCTCAGTAATCAGTAAATGCTCTCAAAGCACAATAAATTAGAGACGCTGTGGACTAATCGCTCCGCCACAAGTAGAGCACGTCAAAGGTGCCTCGATTGACGCCCTATGACCCCATAGGTGGATAAATGCTCAGGTATTTAGGTCAAATAAAATGCGATAACAATGGTCAATATCAATATAATATGTCTCAATAACAATTAGTCAATGTACAATGGTCTATTAGGAACATGCGACAATGAGTGCAATAAAATATATTATATCGCATGCATGACAATTTAACAATAACAATTTGCAATAAATAAAGAGCGAAACTATTTAATAACGGTGACAAGATACTATGAAACTACTCGATAATTATAACACGATTAATGACTCAAGAACCCATATACTATAAAAGCGAAGACACGGTATGACGCTACAAGTGCAAGACCACGAAGTCCGTACACCATGAGAATGATGAAAACAATATTTATGCTTCAAGTAAAAGACCACAGAATCTGTACCTTATAAGCAAATGGCGATAACCGTAAGAAGACTTAAACTTGATTAACGTCCTAAGAGATCCTACATAATTTATTGTAACCGTATTATTAACTCATTTGGTATGGAAAGTCTTGTGATGCCCATTATTTAATGAAAAAAAAAGTAATGGCTAAGTATTTTCCAATACTACAGTATCCATATTATCATTAGTGTTATAACTTTAAAGATTATTTGGTATTGGTGCACGCCATATATTTTTCCATGAACCCAATTAACCATTAGATTACCTAAACATCTCGTAAAAACACATATACTATTATCTCGACTCTAGCATATTACAACATTTTCATAATTAATTTTCATTCCCTGTTTGGTTATTAAAGATATTAAAAAAAAACATGACTTAGAAAATATAAAGTATGGCAAAGAGGCAGATGGACTCATGGTGTAGTAATCAGATTTAAACACACTTGAACTTATGGTGTGCTTCGGTATGTCGGATCTGGTTGGGCGACCAGACCCTCCAAAACCTGTTTGTCAAAAGCTTTCTTCATCTATTAATTTATAAGTCGAAATTTTGATAACTAATCGTTCAAATCTATAGAAATAAAATCAACAACATGAATCGATCGTGTCTAAAGCTGTTACCTTCCTAGTGGCGTCTTAACGCGGAATAGCAGGAAGCGGTCGTCGAGCAACGATGTGTGACTCCGGAGGCGTCGGTGACTATTTCTGGCTATGGCTATGCCCGGAAGCGGCAGTTAAGGTTGGCGGCGGTTTTCTCCGGTTGTCTTGAGAATGAGCAGAGGGTTAGAACAAGAGCAGAGGGACAACTTTTGAGAGAGTTTTATAGGGAGTTAATCGGTTTGAACATGGTAGTTTAATATGATTGAATGATTCTTTGAAATCCCGTGATTAACTCGCCGAAGTTATATGAAAAGAAAACAAACACATGGAAATTTTGGGAGGAACATCGCTGATGAAAACTATGAAATCAATTATATTTTAATTCTTTCCTTTTATTTTCTTATATTATTTTCTGTCGGTTGCATGATGGAGATTCCCAAACCATATTTCACTTATTTGTTATATATATACATATTAACTAGACGGGTGTCCGCGTAATGTGGCGGGAACCAAAATTATAGTAATCATGTAATAATTGTGAATGTTCAAGGTTCGTTTGAAACCGTAAAAACGTTTGAACCAATCATCACTTTTGGTCAGTCGGTTTCCGAATGTTTAAACCATAGCAACCGGTTTGGTTTATGGCTTATACAAAAAATTGACCATATAAAACCGGACTGGACGGTAAACTTATTATTGAAGCTCAATGCGCGAAACCAAACCATTAGTAACGAAGTTTAAAGTTTTTACGGTTCAATTTCGGTTCTCAATAACAAAAAATCGAACCAACAGTTTGGCTCACGATATAACTTAGAAACCGTTAAAACCGAATTGTGAACACATATATGTAATATGCTAAATTTTTTTTAAAAAAAAATTATAGCAATACCATACTCAAATTAAAGACAATAAAATACTCATTTTTATGGTGCAATTTTTTATAAAAAATATTAACGTATTTAAAAGTTATGGCCGTTGGAAAATAGTTAGTGGGAAGTTATTTACAATTAAAATTAAAATGAATATATAGGTAAAGATAAATGTCCAAAGTACTACTATTTCTTAAATTTACAAAATTTGTTTAAAGTTGAGGGGCAATGTTGTAACTATTTCAAGACATATTTTCTAATGGACAAGTTTCTCCCTCTCTTATATGCTATATAAGGTGTATATTATGCATTAAAATTTGTAAATCCCTTAAAGTTAAGGTGTCTTAATTTGCCCTCCTTTCATACATTATATATAGCATAGATATAGATTATTTTGATTTTAATTTGATGCACCATAACATACTATTAGTTCATAAATATCATTACTATTATTATATCTTAAATACTTAGGTTTTACATTTATTCTCAACTGACCAACGTTCATACGTTAAAAACCCGACATAATAATTGTCGTAATATTTATAGTATTTATTAATTTTAGGGTTTTCGAATACTCGTATATTACACAACTGGTAACTTGCTAATAAAGAAACAATGACTTGTTTATGAGTTAAGGAACATGTGTCTTTCACATGAGAAATAACAATAAAACTCTCTTTATTAACTCCAAGTTTATCTGCATAACTCACAACTACAGACATTTGTTCATTTAAAGATTCGTCACAAGACTCATTTACTAACAACCCAAAAACATTATCTTTAATTTCTTCGCAAATCATTTTGGTTACTTCTTTTGCAAAGCATTCGATAATCTCTTTTTGTATCGATGGAGATGTCAACTTGTTATTCTTTTTTGCATTCCTTAACATGTACTTACCAATATCCGGGTTATTTTCACTAATCAACTTTAAAGTTGCAAGAAAAAAGACCTTTAGAAAAAGAGTCTTCTGATTCATTATGACCACAGAATGATAAAGAATTTTCTAAAAAGAATCAGGTACTACGAACCGAACCCATTAATCAAAACCGATTTCCAATCCGTTCTTCTTTACTTTGCTTATTGAATTTCTCATGAATGGATCGTATTTGGTTCAAGAGATTGTCACGTTTTTGCATCGCTTTATTATGATAGCTGTCAACCATCCCAACATGTTCTTTTAAAGCACCTGGCTTACTCCAATTACAAAACCGTTCAGTTGAAAAAGTATCTTTAGCACCTTGATTACCAACAGTTTCTTTAAACAAGTTATGATTTTGCATGGAAAGTTATGATTTTGTGTTTGAAAAGCCTTTTTACCAAGATAATATCGTCTTATGTCATCTCTTTGATTAGGGTGATAACTAGCAATAGGTGGCCAATCAAAGGAATTCGAATGAAGATCAATCAAGTGAATTGTATGTGGAATTGAAGCACTTGAAGTCGAAGGAATATTTAGACCAATATTATTATCATCATCTTGTTCTTGCACGTCATTACCAATATTCGGACTTCCATCAATGTCGTCAAACTCTTGAAATTTTCTTTTAAAAAATTTGCCAGTAAGAACTTGTTTAGGATGTGGTTTCATCTTCAAAGTTCCAAATACCCTAATGGCCTAATTATATAAGAAACTAAGAGTTAATATCTTAATTATAAACAAAGATAATAACTAAAATTAACAACCAGACCCTAACATAAAGTCCAATTTCACCTCTTTTACATATAAACCCTAAAATAAAAAAAAACAAACAAACAAGAACAATACCTTTGAATCTTTGATTATTTGACTAAAAAAGAAGTGCTCAATGGAAAATCGGAGGTGGATGACGAAGTTGGCTGGAGAAGGGGCCGACGGACGGTGGGGGTGGCTGGAGTGGTGGCTTGCAGTGGTGGACATATGGTATAGGCAGGTGTAACCCGGGCTACCCCTCAACTTCCATTCCGTAGTGTAAATTGTTTTTTATTTTCGTCGTTTTTATATATCGGGTTACCCCTAAACGAAAACTAGGTAACCCCTAAAAGATTTTGATAAGTCCACACATTAGTTAAAAGCCCACACAACTTAAATAAAATAAAATAATAAAATTAATATAATAAAACATATTACATACCTGACTATCGATCCCTCTCCCTCTGTTCTCACCATATCCAGACCAGCCACCACCGCTGTCCTCCGGCCCCTTCTCCAGCCACCACTGCCGTCCTCCGGCCACTTCTCCAGCCAACTCTGTCATCCACCTCTGATTCACCATCAAGCACCTCTTTTTTAGTCAAATAGTCAAAGATTCAAAGGTATTGTTCTTGTTTTTTATTTTTATTTTTATTTTAGGGTTGATATGTAAAAGAGATGAAATTGGACTTTAGGTTAGGGTTTGGTTGTTAATTTTAGTTATTGTCTTTATTATAATTAAGATTTTAACTCTTACTTTCTTATATAATTGGGCCATTAGGGTATTTGGAACTTTTAAGATGAAACCACATCCTAAACAAGTTCTTATTGGAAAATTTTTTAAAAGAAAATTTCAAGAGTTTGACGACATTGATGGAAGTCCAAATATTGGTAATGATGTGCAAGAACAAGATGATGATGATGATGATGATGATAATATTGGTCTATATATTCCTTCGACTTCAAGTCCTTCAATTCCACATACAATTGATATGAATGGTCTTCATTCGGATCCCTTTGATAGGCCATCTGTTGCTAGTTATCACCCTAATCAAAGAGATGACATAAGACAACATTATCTTGTTAAAAAGGATTTTCAACCATGAAATCATAACTTTCAATGCAAAGCCTATAATGGTAAGCCGATACCTTTTAATTTAGAATGGTTTGATAAATATCTGTGGTTAGATTATAGTATAAAAGTAGACAAAGCACATTGCTTATGTTGCTACTTGTTTAAAGAAACTGTTGGTAATCAAGGTGGAAGAGATACCTTTTCAACTGAAGGCTTTTGTAATTAGAGTAAACCAGGTGCTTTAAAAGAACATGTTGGGATGGTTGACAGCTATCATAATAAGGCGATGCAAAAATGTGACAATCTCTTGAACAAAAAACGATCCATTCATGAGAACTTCAGTAAGAAAAGTAAAGAAGAAAGGATTGGAAATCGGTTTCGATTAATGGGTTCGGTTCGTAGTACTAGATTCTTCTTAGATAATTCTTTATCATTATGTGGTCATAATGAATAGGAAGACTCTTTTTCTAAAGGTATTTTTCTTGCAACTTTAAAGTTGATTAGTGAAAATAACCCGGATATTGGTAAGTACACGTTAGGGAATGCAAAAAAGAATAACATGTTGACATCTCCATCGATACAAAAAGAGATTATCGAATGCTTTGCAAAAGAAGTAACCAAAATGATTTGGGAAGAAATTAAAGACAATGTTTTTGGGTTGATAGTAGATGAGTCAAGTGACGTATATTTAAAGGAACACATGGCTGTAGTTGTGAGGTATGTCGATAAACTTGGAGTTGTTAAAGAGAGTTTTATTGGAATTGCTCATGTGAAAGACACATGGTCCGCAACTCTTAAACAAGCCATAATTTCTTTATAAGTAATGAGCATAGATCAAGTAAGTAATAAGTTTTATACTTTAATTACAAAAACTTTAATAAAGATTATTTAATTTATCTTATAGTTTCTTTTTGTTAAAATAGGTTAGGGGTCAAGGTTACAATGGTGCAATCAATATGCATGAAAATTTTAATGGGTTAAAAGCTTTGATTTTGAAAGATAACCCGTCTGCACATTACATACATTGCTTTGCTCATCAACTTCAATCGGTGATTGTGGCTGTTGCAAAAAAACATACCGGTGTTAAAACTTTTTATGAATACCTTTCCATGATTGTTAACACGGTTTCTGCTTCTTGCAAACGAAAATATATGATACGCAAGGAAAAAAAATAAAGAGTAGAAAAAGAAATTCAAAATAGTGAAATTAAGACCGGAAAAGGATTAAACCAAGAGGTTTCCCTTGTACGAGCCGCAGATACACGATGTGGTTCTCATCATAGAACAATCATAAGTTTGGTTAGGTTATTTCCTGAAGTTTTTGACGTGCTTCGTTATTTTAAGAAAGAAGGAGATGTCACTCAACAACGAACTAATGCAAAATGTATTCTATCATATTTAAAAAACTTGAATTTGTTTTTTATGCAAACTTGATGGAAGATGTTTTAGGCCACACAAATGTCCTTTCAAAACAACTTAAAAAAAGTCAAGACTTATTAGAAGCGGCTAAGTTGATAAATGAAACAAAAAAAGCATTGAATGATTTAAGGCAAAATGGGTTTGCTTCAATGTTGGAAAAAGTAACTTCTTTTTGTGTAAAAAACAATATCAAGATGTTAGATATGACGGAAACGTCATGTTTAAATCCTTGTGACTGGTTTTCTAAGTTTGACACGTCTAAGATAATTGCATTTTCTGAGATGTATGAGAACGATTTTACTACAAAAGAAAGAGGGTGTCTTTTGGGTGAGCTTAATGTCTTTTGTCACTCTGTAAAGGAAGATGAAAGATTTGTAAAATTGGATGGAATACGTGATCTTGCTCGTCTAATGGTTGAAACCGGAAAATATCTTTCTTTTCCTTTGATTTATCGGATATTGAAGCTAGCGTTGGTATTATAGGTTTTCACCGCAACCGTTGAAAGATGTTTTTCTAAATTGAAGTTTGTGAAGACGGATTTATGCAATCGAAAGGGTGAGGATTATTTGAACAATGCTCTACTTTGTGCAGGCGAAAGAGAAACATTTGATAAAGTAACGGAAGACAATGTAATGGCTCGATTTCGTGCTATCAAAGAGGAGAGATTATCTATTGGGTAGGTGTGTTAACTTTATTTGTTATCATCTTTTTTTTTTACATGAATGTACGATGAAAACAAAAAAAATTTAGGTTACCCATGGAATTTAGTTCTAGATCCGCCACTAGTGGCTGGTCTGGATATGGTGGGAGCAGAGGGTGAGGGATCGATGGTCATGTATGTAATATGTTTTATTATATTATTTTTTTTGGTTTTATTTTATTTAAGTTGTGTGGGATTTTAACTAATGTGTGGGCTTATCAAAATCTTTGAGGGGTAACCTAGTTTTCGTTTAGGTGTAACCCGATATATAAAACGACAAAAATAAAAAAATTTTACACTACAGAATGGAAGTTGAGGGGTAACCCGGGTTACCCATGCCTATACCATATGTTCGCCACCGGGTACAAGACTACTTTTAACCTTGCAGACAGTGTGTATTCTAAACTAGGTAATGAGTTAGACTATTCAATTTCAGCTCAAGGGTCGCCAATTATGTTTGGTTTGCGTTCTCTTGGAAATTGTTTTGGAGATACGTAGATCTTACGGAAAGGAAAGACGACTTCAATCCTTCAACCAACACCTTTTAGCAGGTTACACCGCTTGGTATCGATCCACGGTTTCCCTTCCCTAGACTTCACAAAACCAGTATTTGCGTAGTGGGGTCTTAACATACCATCAGAACATCACTTGATGCTCTTTATGGTCGTAAGCTGCCAAATATAGTCGTCTTCATCTTGGTTGCTTTGCGGCTATGCCTCGTCTGTTTATCTCCATGATTGGCATCATGACATTGACCATATCCGACCAGTTCACTTGTGAAACTCCAAGGGGCGGATCTGGCTTGAGCAGGGTAGCCCCCACTACCCCTCAACTTTTGGCCGCAAGTGCATTTTTTTTTCTTTTTCATCATTTTTTGTATTTCTCTACCCTTGAAAATATATAGTGTTGTAAGGCCTCGATCTAGGTGCCCTACTTTGGACGTTGGATTTACTCATAAACATAGTTATAAATATCAGAGTTATTTAATACATTCGCGGAAACGTTAACTTCAATCATTCGTTACAAAACATTTAATCATTTCCTTAAAACCATAACATAAAACATCGTATTTAAAACATCATTTCTTCTATCTTCAGATGCCATCCGTTCAATCCATGCCATATGCCATCCTCATGCCAGCTCAATAAACATATATACTTGCGTGCATACTAAAAGTCAGTTACGCTGAGTGAGTTCTAGTTAATCAGGCAACATACAATACATTCACATACTTACTTATATACGTATCCGAAGATACATATTACATACTTAATCTGTTCATCGTTCTTCCATACACATTCTTTCATTCTTTCGTACTTTCTTTCTTTAACATACACAATGCATACGTAACTAACTTTACATTATAAAGAGCATTTCACCCTCCATCCTCGGATATTATTAGGGTCCGGTCACCCTACATCCTCCGATATTATTAGGGCCCGGTCTCCCTTTCTTCCATACAACCATACCATACTTTTCTATATATTCATAATTATAACTTTCATACATACATACATCATTTACACATCATATATAACAATCATATCTTCAAACTATCACCTGCGGCACATGCAATATCCGAAGATCGTTCACGCACAGTCAAGCATTCATTCATACATAAATCATATAAGGCATACACTTACCACTTAAGGTAAGTGTATTAACTATTCACATCGAGTATGCACACAACCCCGAAAACATAACAAGGAATGGGGCTAGAAACTCACCTGGATCCTGTTTCGCTCTCCGTTGATCGTTATCCCTTTCTTTAATTGAGCTCTGCTAACTGTATAATAATTACACGTATCAATACTTGTCCTAATTGTATTGCTCGTATTTAAGCCAAAATGGCTAAGTCTGATCTAATCTAATGGTCTTATTTTAGATTACAATTACTTAGTGTATTTCATTCCTTGTCTTTGAATGGTATTAGAATACATTTGTATTCTAATGATCACATTGTAAGCTAATGATCACTTTGTAAGCTAATGATCATATTGTAAGCTAATGAATAGTTTGTAATCCAATGATACATTGTAATCTAATGATAGATTATAATTCAACGATACATTGTAATCTAATGATAGCTTGTAATCCAATGATATATTGTAATCTAATGAACATTGTAAACTAATTAACATTGTAAGCTAATGAACATTGTAAGCTAATGATCACAAAGTAAGCTAATGATCACATTGTAAGCTAATGATCACAAAGTAAGCTAATGATCACAAAGTATGCTAATCCCATAAAAGTAATCGATTTGGCAAAAGTAAGCAAATTTAGAAAAGTGATCGATTTGTAAGATTGTAATCAAGTTCATAAAAGTAAGCGATTTCCAAAGTAATCGATTTAGCAAAAGTAAGCAAATTTAGAAAAGTGATCGATTTGTAAGATTGTAATCGAGTTCATAAAAGTTAGCGATTTCCAAAGTAATCGATTTAGCAAAAGTAAGAGAATTTAGAAAAGTGGTCGATTTGTAAGATTGTAATCGAGTTCATAAAAGTAAGCGACTGCCAAAGTAATCGATTTAGCAAAAGTAAGCGAATGGACCATTGTAAGCGAATTTAGAAAAGTGATCGATCTATAGGATTGTAATCGAGTTCCAATGTAATCGACCCTATAAAAGTAATCGATCCTGGTCATTGTAATCAATTGAGCTGCACTTTATTTAAACCTTAGGTCATGGTTTGGTCCTATATCCTCATTATCTTCACTCGTTTTAACCTTAATACCTTAGTATGGTTCGGTATTGACTCATAAGTGTTTCCTTAATCGTTTTCGGCCAAAACTTGACCCGAGTGACCATAAAGCTTGAACCTTTATGGCTAAAACGTTCAAAACTAGATCTAGGGTTTCTTTTTATGAACAGTTCATAACCATAAGTTCGTTAAGTCCATTTTAACATCAAGTTTATAACTTTATGGTTCGTTTACACCCGATCTACTCTAGGGTTTGGTTTCATAACAAACCGTTCATAAAAACATAACCTTTAAAGATCAAGAACATACCTTTAACGTTCGTTAGGTCACGGTTTAGCTTGGTTGTAACTACAATCTTGTATCTTGCTTGTATATCAAAGATTTATAAGAATCTAAGCTTGTTTGGTCTCGAATTTCTTTCTTCCTCTTGCGGCCGTATATGGAGGCTATGTGTGTGTTTTTAGAGTGTGTAGAGATTCTTGAAGGATAAGATGGATGAAAATGGAAGTATTAGGGTTTAAGGGGGGTATTTATACTCCCTTAACCCCATATTTCCTTTTTAATCCATAACTAATTCCATCTAAAAAACCTACTTATCCTTTCATATTTTAGTATTATTATTATTACTCCACTAACTCAATTATTTCACTCGACGCAAATAATATATTAAATACTATTTTAGAAATTTCAGGATGTTACAAGTGTTACCCTTCCTCAATAGGACCTTATACTCTCAAAGTTTAATTAAAAACCCAACCAAACTAAAACCCTAAACAAAAATAAAAGCTCACACCTACAATAATTAAAAGGCCAAACTAATTTAAATACCCATTGCCACGCCATTTCTTCTTTGTTTTCTGAAGAGAGGACAACCAAATTAAAAGCCTAAACTATTAAAAAGCTCAAACATACACTAGCTAAAAGCCCAAACTAATTCAAAAGCCCACTGCCACACCATTTGTTCTTTGGTTTTTGAAGGTCGAGCACTCTAAATAAAACAACAACGACCTCCACTATTACAAGAACTATCGACGCGTTTGCGCGCACACACACACACTCTTTTGCCCTCCGACCCCACTACTGTATCGCTGCTCCAACCTTTGACACTCCAACCTCCACAGTCCACACACACCCTCTTCCACTTATACTTGCTACAATTTAGGTATGCTTCTACTTTTATTCAAAATGGTAATTGTTTATTTGTTTATATATTGTTAATTTGAAATTTTTATGGGCAATTAATTGATTCATTATGATTTATATTGGAATAATGGTTTATGTGGAACTATGATTTATATTGGAATAATGGTTTATGTGGAACTGTGAAGATTGAAATTGGTTAGGGATTTAGGGTTTATGTGTAAATTGGAATTGATTAGACATTCATTGATTCATGGTTTATGTGGAAATTTGAATTGATTTTGAATTTATTGTTTAAATTTTGTTTCTTTTAAAGTTAGGAAACTTGAAATATGAAAATTTTTTTTAGCGTTGGTTTTACCATTTGCAATCGCAACTGTTGAAAGGTGTAATTTCTAAAATAAAGCTTATCAAGACGAATTTGCGCAATTGAATAGGCGAGAAGTATTTTAACAATGATTTAATTTGTGTAGTCGAAAGACGAATTTTGATAAAGTAAAAGAAGATGATGTAATGGATCGATTTCAAGCTTTCAAAAATCAAAGAGGAGATATCTATTAGGTATGTGTTTAAATTTATTTATTAGTTTATTATCTTGTTTCTATTTTGTTTTATTTACGTTGTTTGAAATACGGTAATTTTTTTTAAACGTTACTCTGAAATTTTTGTCTAGACTTGCCACTTGACACTCTTACTAATTTACCAAACATGTTTCTAAGTAACCTTACAAGGTGTAAGGTTAGAAACGGGGAAGTATTTTTTTTGAACACTACGGGTCCAAACCCAACTTATATATATATATATATATATAAAACTACAATGGTCCCAACCAAGCAGCCCAGTTCAAAGTGTACTAACAACTAAGAGCCCCTATAAGCTAAACGCAAATTTGTATGCTTGGAGATAAAAGACTTGGGTTATATATGAATTGGCTTATATATGAATGAATGATCTAGTCTTCCATCTCGCTCTCCCTCTCCTGTTTTTTCAATTGATGTACTCCCTTGTAGTTTGTTAAATCATAGATATTGTTAATTGGAAGGTGCGATTATTTAATACGATTGCCCTAGCATATTCACTTCAGAGAGGTTTGTTTCACACTTGTTAGAAGAGGTAGTTACATGCTTTAGCTAGTGTGGCAATGTCGAATCAAACTTAAGAAGTAGACATACTTTTGTAATAGCTTAGATCGATGCATTCATATTTTGACTAATTCTTCTTTTGCATTTATATAATCTACAGCCGTACGTTATAATGAGTTCAAGACGACAATATAAACTTGTGTTTTTTATAACATACTACAATCCGTCAAAATTGTGAAGTTTGGACACTGTTGATATGTTTGGTTGTAATAAACTTTTGCACCAAAACCAGTTAGTTATATCTAAAATCTTTAAAGTTTAGACACATATTTACTTGGAGTCTGGATCAAATAAATTTCTACATTAAATTTGTAATGTTGGATGGATTGTTGTAAAGGTTCTAGCTAGCATGCTGTTACATATATGTGCATTACACATCATTTACATTTTGGGACACACTTAATAGGCATTGCCCCTTGACCATTCTTAACACCTAGTGTTGTGCTTTACGCCAGGATTAGACTAGACAAATAATACACACAATGCACACTTTGACTCTTGGACATGAATGTGTAGGGGGACACAAATAACCAAAAACAAAGGAGAAACATGATAAACCAACAAACTAAAGAAACACAAGAGCAAATAAGATTTGACTGACTAAATCTAAACTACGGAGCCAAACAAACCCAAACAAGGCACTAGAAAAGAGGCAGCAGTAGATCACTTCGTCCTCAAACCCTGCACGAAGTTGTATGCTATTATAGCCTCGAAGAAGATCCTAGTGGGATATGCCTCTAAGTTCTGGAAGTTAAAAACCACAATTAGCACATTAGCACCATTATTAGAAAGACTACTGACGCTTATTCAACTACAAGAAAGCCTCCGGGAATAGGTCTTCCTGGCCTTTAAAAATTATGATACCCTCAACTCTCTGTCATGTAAACCAAAATCTAGAACTTCTCATTCCATACATGATCAGTGTGTGGCGTGTCACCCATGGTGACCCGATACCTATCAAAAGAATTAGATACTAGGATAGGATCCTTTCCTGGACGTTGGTTACTGGATGTGGTCTGCTCAATTCAAGCTACAATCTTTGGCTTCCTATGTTTAAAGTGGAATTCCAAGAACATGTTGTAATTGAACCCGTAGCCCCCTTATTGCATCCATTTCCTTGTTTTTGGTCATTCTTCTAATACATGTGAGGACAAATCCACACATGTATCCATTACCTGATCTGGTAAAGGCGTCCCAACAGCGGTCTCAATTGCACCAACACCTGAGCAAAACCGACAACTCCCACCTTTTCATGCTATGTTTCCCAGTCATTTGGTCTAGCAAAATTGGTTTCCCGATACAACTCACAACGGACTATGTCGTCACATTCCATAAACTAAGTGGCAAAAGTGACCAATTGGAAACCTTAGAAGGTTTCGGTTTATCACCCAGCCCCATGTTCCAAAACACATGTCAAACTCTCCAAAGTCTTGAACTTGAAAAGAAAAAAGAAATCTTGAGTTATTACGAGAGACATCACAAGTTACAATTAATGCCAAACTTGGACCACATTCGGATAATATTTTGCTTAACCATAATAAATAGAAGACTGAGCCCTCCCACCAAACATCCATAAACACTCAAGTCTGAATTTTCAAATGCTCAAATAGCAAATGAAGAAAACGTGGTATTGATACGTCATGCAATGATAAACCTTGAAATTTGTACCAAGTCCGATTTAACAGTACAAAAATGGTTCGATGCAAAAACTGTAACGTGTTCTGAAAGCACTTTCCAACTTTTTACTTTGTGAGCTCATTAGGCGAAACATCGCAAGACGGAGAAATCTGATAATGAAGCACACACGTCAAACAAAGCACCCCCAGCCCCTAAATAAAACCTAAACGAAGACGACTACGATACTTATATATTATCAAATCAAATGTATTATATTTTTCTCCATTGTAATGTTAAGTTTAGTTAATAGAAAGTATTATATTGAGTTGTTTATATATTTTCAATAGCTTTGGATTTTTTTTTCAAAAGCCGGTTATTGCAAATTTGCAAGTCTCTGGTTGATCAAATTGGTTACTAGACTAATCTGGTTGTAGAGGAAAATGGCGTTTTTTGGTATAAATAATGGTTAGTAACTATAACCGGTTTGGACTGCATTAACCAATAACTGGTTTGGTTAATAACCGAAAATAGAACGCAACTCAAAAGAATTGTATTGTAGGGCCATGCTAAATTCACCAAGGTTTTTTTTACGTACACTTGGTAAAAAGTGTTTGTAAATTCATATACAAGGTTCAAACAAGAGTTTACTGTTTGGGTTTTAGTAATGATTAGTCAAACTTTGTTATCAAAACCGGTTTTGGTAATTTAATACCGGGTTATACCGGGAGGTTCAACCGGTTGAATAGTTTACATTATAATTTCTTATAAATGTAACTTTAATCCAAAAATAACCCAAAACTAAATGATTCCTATAACAAAAAATAATCCAAAAGTTAATCCATATTAAAAGAATAATGCAAAAGCACTCAACTTTAAAAAAATAGTCATAAAGTTTACACGTTTGAATGTTCATTGTTAGGTTAAAAGTAATTTTGTAAAAATATGGGCCGCAAATATCAAAAATTTATCGGGCTTAAAACCGGTTTGCCAGTAAAACCGGTATTTTAGACAAAAACTGCCGGTACGATATTCTTGCAAACCGGTCAAAAATATCATACTCAAAATACCGGCCTCTTGTGCAAAATCCGGTTTAACCGGTTCAACCGGCCGGTTTGAACCGGTTTTTAAAACACTGAAATTAATTAATCCGATTAATGAATATAAAAATGCAGCGGAATAAAACGAATAATCAACACAAAATAAAATCCCGATAGGATCCGGTTACAAATCCATACTAGCACGGAAAACTAAACAATTTATAATTTAACTACCATTATACCTCGGTTAATGAATAACCGGTTGCGACACCGAGAGTTAACGAACTTTGCTAAGTGACTAAACATGACGAAACCCCGATAATGGTGGTCCACAGTGGCAGTGACAGCGGGTGAGGTGGCGATGGAGGTGATCGGCAAAAAGGCGGTGGCGACGACGGCGAGGTTGCCTGTGGCGGTGGTGATCGGCGGGCAGGAGGGACTCGCCCCCCCGGGGGGGGGGGGAGTTGAGAGAGAGCTTCCTTTGGTGGCTAGGTTAATTTTATGATTAGCCTTCCTTCATTAGGTTAACTAGATAAAATAATATACTAGTTAATCCTAACCGGCCATTAAGCCCATCTCTAACTCGAAAGTCTTATCCATGTTTATTTTATAAATAAACATTACTATCTCGTTATTATATGTCAATACCGGTTACTAACTTAAGCGGATTATATGTTCGTTACCCAAGGTGTAACTCTTACGGGTCATAACTCGGTCGATTGCATTGACTTAACTGCAGCGGTCTATAGTATCCATCAGTCTCCCACTTGGATGGTTTCTGATTAAGTTCCTCAAGACTCACATCCAACCGTGCTCTAGCTACACATGGCTACCCCCCAACAAGTTATGACACTTTAAAGTCATTAACCAAAATATCTTGGAGTGCATTATTGCAAGACAATGAGCTTATGGTAATCGTCCTCATCTATCATTTCCATATAAGACATCAATTGAACAATGATACATGGATTAGATTCAATCTCACATGGTGTTCAATTATTATTGTTCTCAATATAGAATCAAAATGGTCCAATCAAACGCACAATAAGTTTGGGTGAGGCCTCACACTTTAAATCTACGAGGGCGCCACAATGGCTACCTTTTACATATAATGTAAGAGTACGGAATTCCATCTAGACTACATACAACTCCCATTGAACTTCAGAATATTCCCAACTAATGCCTTTATATCCGGCAGTTACGCGACAATGGTTGACTCTGATCAAAGAATAATCTTTAGTAAACGGAAGTAACAATATGCATCTCAGGTCAAAGGATACTGAATGAGTATACCAAAATTAAAATATCTTATGACTGATATCTATGAAGATGATTTGATGCGAGCTAGTTACATCCAACCTCATTCATAATGAGGTCCGTGAGTTTGGAAATCAACTCCTTGAGTCCAAAGTCAGAATATTCTTAATTCAGAGTCGTTCCCTAGAGTCTGATCGACTACGAATAATTTAGAATACAATATTCATGGGTTAAATGTTAAAATTCGAACACAACTATCATATTTAACGTTTACATTTAACCAATAAATCAAAAGTTAAATCAAAAGTATATTTGTTTAAATGTTCGTATATCCAAATACAAAATCAAAACAAATGATTAGCTAATCTAAGACCGATAGCATCTCTGTGTTGACCATGCTTGTCCTAAGTCATCGGCTTAGTGAACGGGTTTTCTAAGTTTCGATATGTGTCTACTTTGCAAATTATGATAACTCCTCGTTCTAGTATTTCCCGTATAAGGTGGAACTTCCTCATAATGTGCTTTGCTTTGTGATGAGATCTGGACTCTTTGGCTTAAGCTATGGCAACTGTGTTTTCACAAAACACCTCGATTGGTTTATGAATACTTGGAACCACATTCAAATCATTTATGAATTTCTTCATCCAAGCAGCCTCCTTAGGAGCATCTAATGCAGCTATATATTCAGATTCGAGGTAGAGTCCGCCACCACACTCTACTTGGAGCTTTTCCAGTAAATAGCTCATCCACTGAGAGTGAACACAAATTCTGGTCAGTTTGGAAACTAGAGTCAGTGCAACACTTTATAGTTCACTCTTCTTCCACTCCTCTAAACACTAATAACATATCCTTGGTTCTTTTCAAGTACTTTAGAATGTCCTTTTACTACAATCTAATAGGCAATGCCAGGACTTTGTTGAAGATGACTAGTCATACTTAAAGCATACGAGACGTCATGTCTAGTGCATAACATATTATACAAGATAGTACCAATCGCTGAAGCAATGGGAACACCTCCTTTCTTGGAGTTATCCATGAAGAAGCGTGTCATTACTTTATCTACGTATGTACTTTGACTTAGCCCTAGAAGCCACTTAGATCTATCTCGGTAGATCTTGATTTCTAGAATATAAGCAGCTTCACCAAGATCGTTCATTATGAAACAAGATCCGCACCAGTTTTTGACTTCTTAAAGCATAGGAATGTTGTTTCCTTCGGTTAGTATATCGCCCACATACAAGAAGAGGAATGATATAGTGCTCCCACTAGCCGTCCTGTAAACACAAGGCTCATCTCCATTTTTGATAAAACCAAACTCTTTGATTTTCTCATCAAAATGAAGATTCCAGCTGCGAGATGCTTGTTTGAGTCCATAAATGGACTTATTTAGTTTTCACACACTATTGGGATATTTGGGATCGAAAAACTTCAGGCTGAACCATATAGACATCTTCAGAAAGGTGAAGAAAAACGGTTTTGACATCCATTTGCCATAAATTGTAGTTATAGTACGCACCTATGGCAAGCAATATCCTTATCGATTTGGTTATAGCAACGGGCTAAAAGGTTTCATCATAGTCAATACCCTGAGTTTGAGTAAAACCTTCCGCGACTAGCCGTGCTTTATAAGTATGCACATTTCCATGCATGTCGGTTTTTCTTTTGAAAATCCACTTACTCCTTACTTCCCACCCTTTGTGTAACAGCCCAACTACCACCGCACCATAATATTGTTCGCTTTGGCTGGAACGTACCACCATTGCCTCATGGGTTTACTTTTGGTTACCCAGGTGGTCACCCGTCCTCATACTACTCCCACCTGAGCACGCTTAACTGTGGAATTCTCCTCTCAGTCACTACCATTAAGCGCCCAAAACGCGTTATGGTGGGAAAGGTATCCACCTCCTTATAATGAAGACTCAGTTCTCCTTTCCAACCGATGTGGGATATCACAATCCACCCCCCTTAGGGGTCCAGCGTCCTCGTGGGACCTGGCACCACCGGTACGACCCTGGCTCTAATACCATCTGAAAGAGCCCAGCTACCATCGCGCTATAATATTGTCCACTTTGGTCTGGACGTACCACCATCGCCTCATGGATTTGCTTTCGGCTGCCCCGGTTGTCACCCATCCTCATACTACTCCCACCTGAGCTCGCTTAACTGCGAAATTCTCCTCTCAGCCACCACTATTAAGCGCCCAAAACGCGTTATGATGGGGAAGATATCCACCTCCTTATAAAGAAGGCTTAGTTCTCCTTCCCAAATGATGTGGGATGTAACACTTCGGAGGATAGCTCAACCAAGTTCCAGACTTAATTTTCATGCATATATTGCATCTCAGCGTTCATGGCCTCTTGCTATTTCTTAGATTCCGGACTTAAGATAGCAGATTTGTAGTTAGCAGGTTCGTTATTATATTCAGCTACCAATAGGATTTCGGGACCATCTAGATGCCATAGGTATCTATGTGGTTATTTGCAATTCCTACTACTTTTGCAAACGCTTGTGTTTATGTATGATGTATTAGTAACAACATCTTGTTAAATAGACGTTTCGACTTCCTCAACGGTTGTTTCTGGTTCTCAAATTTCTTCAAGATTGACAATATTATTTCCAGTTCGTCGTTCGAGAATTTCCTTCTCGAGGAAATGACCCTTCCTTTTGATAGAAATCAATTTTTTATCTGGATGGAAAAAATAATATCCGCTATGATTATAGTATCCGACTAAAACAACTTTTACGACACGGGGATCCAACTTGTCACCAGAATTAGAATTACTGGTGACATACACATCACATCCCCATACTCTAAGGTAAGACAAATTAGGTTTACGCCCATGCCATATTTCATATGGGGTTTTATTTATCTTTTTATTCAGAGCCATATTGACAATGTGGGTGTCGGTCATAGAGGCAAAGCTCCAAAATGAGTGAGACGAGTTTGTTCTACACATCATCGATCAGATCATGTTTAGCAAAGTTCGATTTCTTATCTCTCTCTCTCTCTCTCACGCCATTATGTTTGGGTGTGCTGAGTGGACCGAGTTGTGAAAAAATTCCATGCTCTTTTAGATGACTGATGAACACCGAGCTGGGATATTCTCCACCTCGATCTGATCGAAGTATTTTAATCATTGTACCGAGTTGGTTTTCCACTTCATTTTGAAACACTTTGAACCTTTCAAAAGTGTAATGCTTGTGTTTCATAAGATAAACATAAGCATATCGACTGTAATCGCCAATAAAATAAACGAAGTATCTTTCATGATTTCTAGACATGGTTCTGAAAGGGCCGCAAACATCAAGATGTATGAGTCCTAGCAGATCCTTTGCTCATTCACTTATATGAGTGAATGAGTCTTTGGCGAGTTTGCCAGCTAAGCTTATGATTCACTTATATGCTTGTGATTCGCAGTTGTCAAAGGAGTTCGGTCCCGTGGATTCAAGAATCCATTCAGATTGGAGTCTCTTAACTCGTGCCTTGCTTGCGTGACCACGTCGGCAATGCCATAGAAATGTAATATTGATATGAACATGTTATTGTTTCTGACATGTTTTGAAAGATTATACATGTTATTGTTTATATGAACATCAGTCTCAAAAATACCATTTCAAGGTTTAGCCTCAAAATAAAAGACATCATTCAAGTAAACATAAATAGCAATACCATTAAAAGCGTACTTAAATCCTTGTTCAAAAAGTAACGAAACTGAAATAATGTTTCTGGACAATTCAGGTGCAAACAAACAGTTATTAAAGGTAACTAAAAGGCCAGATGGACAAACAAAATAATGTGTTCCAGTCGCAAGAACTGGAACGGTCTTCCTATCACCAACGATGATTTTCATGTCGCCTTGTTTCAGCTTCTCCAGTTTTCAGGTTCTTGCAAGACATTAATGATGTGGTAACCACATCCAATATCAAATACTCATGTGTTGCTGGAAGCAATCAAAAGTTCAATAACGTAAATATAAATACCTTTAGAGGAGCCCTCACCATTGGCCCTCTGTTTCTTCAACTCAGCAACATAGTTAGGACAATTACGTTTTCAATGTCCCATTTTGTTGCATTTGTAGCATTGGCGCTCCTCAGGAGGCGAAGGTGGTATATTTGCAACATTCTTCCTAGTGTTGGTGGCTGACTTGACATCAACATTAACCTTTTTCTTGCCTTTACCATTAGGACCCCCGGTTCCTAGGTTTAGGTTTCTTGACACCAACAGATCTAACCATCAGAACTTGATTAGTTTTATTTTGAATATTCATCTAAGCCATTTTGAGCATTCCATGAAGCCCTGACACCATTTTCACCTAAGCATTCATATTGAAATTCATTACGAACCGGTCTTAGGAGCAGGGGACAAAGTTCAAGTTGAAGTTTGCTGCCATTTCATCTGATAGGGAATAATCAAGTTTTTTCAGTGGGTCGATGTACCCTTTCATCTTGACGACAAACATACTAACAGAGGATACCTGTTCCATTAGCAGTTAATTAGCTGTTTCATGGTGTTGAAGCGCTCTTGACGGGCTTGCATCTGGAACATGCCCTTGAGTTACTGAAGCATCTCATAGGCACCTAAATCTTCCAAGCCCTTAGCGAGATCAGAGGACACGGTGGCTAGCATAATACAGACGACCTCAACAGAGTCCTCATTATGCTTTTCAAGAGTTCTTCTGGCGGGAACTGTAGCGCTCTCAGGCTCGGTTGGAGCTGGTCCATCGAGAACTGATGTGCTAAAAGTAGTCAAATAATAAATAACTAAAATTATACTAATCTAGACACTAAGTAATACTCTAGACCCTTAAACTACTAACCGCCAAGTGAACCGGTCGACTCTAGTACAACTAAGTAAGTCCGAATATCGAACCCACGAGACTCTTTAAATTACGAAACTAGAAAATAAGACTCAATTACAAGACACGACTATTTATTAATAATATTTGAGGGGGAATTTAAACTAATAATTAAACTTAATAATAATAATAATTAACTAATAAATACTTTACTTAACTAATAATTAACTAATTATTATTTTAATTAAACTAATAATAAACTAATAAAACTTAACCCTAATTATAATAATAATAATAATAATAATAATAATAATAATAATAAAACATAATCATTACTACTTATAATTAATTTAATATAAAAACTTAACCTAATTAATTTAACTAAAGAAAACTTGGATTGATTCAGATGATAAGGATAACTACCCAGGCCAGAATTCCCAAAGTTGCGGTTATTAATTTAAATGGAAAAACGCAAGTTATGGAACCGGGGTCATAAAATAGTCCCTTGACAGATTAACCGAACAGGACCCTTGAGCTTCAAAAAGACGCATATGGATTTCTAACAAGTTTTAGGACTCACCAGTTTTATATTAAACTTCCTTACAGTTATTTAATCGATTATGTCTAAGTATCTTTTATGGCGAAAACCTACCTTACAGCGCGGAATTCAAAAGATAGCAAAGCAGACTCAATTAATTTAATAGACTAAGCTGACAATCAAACCTAGACGGACTCCTTACGAATAACTAAATCTAGCAATCCTGACAAGCAAAGATCTATCAGCAACCTATCACCTTACAGCTTTCTAGGCTGGCAGTTCACTTTTATCTATTTACTTGATTTTATTGTTTCTATGATTTTAATCGATATTAATCACAAACTAGTCAAGAACACACAGTAAATGACCTAACAAAACCCTATCATATGAAACAATCAACAAGGGCAATGTGAAACAATAAATTCAAGTAAACAAAACCAAGCAATCAAACGCATCAATTTTATCAAACTCAACAATTTACTTAAAACATAAAATCCATAACGAAAATAATCCCAAATAAAATCAAACCAAACAAAGGTTCATCACAAGCCTAGGTAGTATAAAAAGTTTAGCCTGGCATATTAAAATCAAAGAAACTAAAATAATTAAGTGCAACACCCAAGCTCATAATTAAAATATTAAATTCAAACCGAATATGATAATTGGTTGAGTAGGTGTTGAACCCGGACGCTCTCCACTTGAACCAAAAGCTTTCTTGCCTCTTTGTTTCTTTGTTGCGTTGAACTCTTTTTCCGTCCGTAGGGTTATGTTCCAAATCAACCGACCTCAACAATGATTGCCTCCCTCCAAACTTCCAATCAGCCATAGAATATATACATATATATGGCGGCTTCCAAGTTCCAAGCTTGTAAAAGATTTCACGTGATGGGCCTCACAGCCCATAAATCCACAATTAAATTTAATAATCATTTAAATGCTCTTTTAATTGTAACTGCAAAAAGAAATAATACTAATTAAATAAATAATAACTAATCACAAGAATGTGACATAATGTAAATGTGCACATGAAAGCATATTCTTAGTTTGATGTTATTATTATTATTTAGTTATTAATATTTAGTTATTAAGAAATCCTCTCGTTACAATAGCTTCTAAATGATGTCTTTCTTTAGAGTATCAATTCATAAAATATAGACGTGTCCGTATAAAATTTAAATACTCTTTTCTTTTCAGTTTGTTATCACTTGAGACCTTAAAACTTAAATATGAGTAATATTCAATAAAAATCTGTCTCAAAGTACTAAAAAATGTAGGAAATATTTATATAAAAATATTTATATTTTAGACCACATCAAGAACGTAGAGCTTCTTTACCATTTTAAGAACAAGTCTCAGATTGCTGTCCCATTCAAGAAAGTTTGTGTCATTCAACTTTTTATTCTCAAGGTATAGACTTGAGAGCGAAAGAGGAGTTCTTATCAATTGATATCTTTAATAAACAAAAGATAAATCATTAGTATTTCCGATGATTTAATTCTTTTTATTAATGACCTAATCACAAGAATAGAATATGAATTTTGAGAATTTGGCTTCCAGTTAGTAATGGAAGTCGTAGCACGCAACATTTAATAAGTGGTTAGGCAGAATTACAACGATTGTCAATTGTGGATAAGCACAACTCTCGGGTATGATGCCTTTTAAGATAACACTTGTCTAACTAGATACGTCTAGCCTCATCTATGCTCACCTTAGTCTCCAGACGGCTGTGGCACGTAACAGGAGAGTAAAGTAATGATCACCCTAGTACAGTTGTTTGTGGAAGGGCCGAATGTCTCAATGAAACCGGTGCAGCTCGGAGGGATAGGCTAAAAAAATCAAGTGAGGTGTTGTGGCTCCAAACACTTGAATATTCGCAGTATGTCCCAAGTATAGCTTATAGTAGGATGACATAGACTATTGATTTAAAATTTGGGATTTAATTTAATATTTACCGAATAGAGCAAAATTCAATTTTACTATACTTAATTGGGACAAAATGATGAACCCTTTCATCTCTCGGGACACTTGATTTTAATAACATATTAAAACCAAGTTTGTCGCGATATATATATATATATATATATATATATATATATATATATATATATATATATATATATATATATACCAACTTTTAGTTAATAGAAAATATATTAAGTTAGAAGGTTTTGAAAATTAAATTTAGTTTAATTCGCAAAACATAATTGATTATTATTTGTTTTAAAACAAAACTTGCCAAGTTATAAAACTCCTTTTAGAACTTGTTTTAAATGATTGTAATTAATCTTTTAAAACTCCTTTTATAATATATATTGGTGTGTGGTCGGTTATGATATAACTATTATAAAATACAAGCAACCATACAAACAAGAAAAATATGTAAATGTATATGTACAAAATTTGTTTGATCTTGCTAGAGCTTATTAGCAAGACCGAACGGGTCACACGGTCACAACACACAAACAACAACAAGGATGGACTTGAGTGCATCCAATATTCATCTAGAGCAGTTCCCACTGACATCGTGATTCCTGTTTATCTTCCTTGGTTTTTTTTTGTCTTTGGGTCTTCCTTTATTAAAATATTTATAAATGAAATATAATATTTACAAAAATAATAAATACAATAAAGGCAAACACCTAACTATCACAATTCTGAACCATCAATATGGCCAAAAACCATAAAACCAAAAACCAAATCCTTACAAACAACCACAAAACAAGGTCGGGTCAAATTTACATATATTATAACAATCACACAATAATCGGGTAAACCTTTTGGTCAAACAAAAAATATAAAAATTTTGACCAAAATTATAGTTGCCCTAAAATGAATAATAGATTAGAAACTTTAAAACTAATTAAAGTTTGTAATATAATTCCGTTTAAAAGATTGGTAACGACTCGTATGTTGAAATCAAAGCTCTAATATTGCTGTTGGGTTTCAGTGGTGATTAGTCGACTTTATTATCAAAACATGTTTTGATAATGGTTAGTAAATTAATTAATCCGGTTAATTAATATAAAAATGAAACGGAATATAAAAAGTAATCAAGACCAAAATAAAACCCGGCAAGATCCGGTTTCAAAACCATACGAGCACAAAAAAATAACATATAATTAACTACCGATGAGATAAATTATACCACGGTTAATGAATACCGGTTGAGACACCGAGAGTTAATGGACTTTGCTAGGTGACTAAACATGACAAAAACCCGATAGTGGCGGTGCACGCTGGTAGCGGAAGCGGCCAACGACAACGGGTGAGGCAGCAGCATAGGTGACTGGTGAGCAAAAGAGACCGGTAGACAGGGGGTAGCGGCAGAGTCGGGGCTGCCTACGGCGGTGGTGACCGGTGGGTTGAAGAAAACCGGCGGCGTCGGCGGGGTGAGTTGAGAGAGAGCTTCCTTTGGTGGCTAGGTTAATTTTGTGATTAGCCTTCCATCATTAGGTAAACTAGATAAAATAATATACTAGTTAATCCTAACCGGGCCACCAAGTCCATCTCTAACTCAAAATCCCGATCTATGTTTATTTGATAAATAAACATTACTATCTCGTTATTATATGTCAATACCAGTTAACTAACTTAAGTGGATTTATATTCGTTACCCAATGTGTAACTCTTACAAGTCATAACTATGTTGGTCGCGTTGACTTAACCGAATCGGTCCATAATACCCAACATTTTACTTCCAAATTTACACTACAAAAAATTTGGGTCTTTAACCACACGTAGTATGTGTGGGTAAAAGCCTATTATGAGTTGGTAGCTGTCATTACCTACACATAAATTAAGTGTCGTGATGTGTTGCCTCAGGACTGTTGAGATAGATCATCACCCACACGTCAGTTATGTGTAGGTAGATAGTACACTATACCTACATATATATGTGTTGCTAAAGCTTACAAATATGTGTGGTTAAAAGCATATTGATTTGTTTAGATGTCAGCTAAAGTGGCACGTGACGTGGCAAAGGACACGGCGCATGACGTGGCAGCTAACATGGCTGTCATGACATGCGTCAAAAAAAAATATGTGGGTAAAAGTAATATTATGT
Organism: Bidens hawaiensis; assembly: GCF_021521415.1. NCBI lineage: Eukaryota > Viridiplantae > Streptophyta > Magnoliopsida > Asterales > Asteraceae > Bidens > Bidens hawaiensis. The sequence continues at coordinate 2,725,943 of NW_027491042.1, forward strand.
GTAGGTAAAATTGATAAATGTGTAGGTATTGATTTTAATATTCGTAGAAACAAATATAGATGTGTTGGTAAATATATATTTATGCGTGAACAATAATCACAATATATGTTGGTAATAATTATCAAATACATACAAACAAATACAAAAGTGATATAAAACATATTTGACCAAATTATTATTCTAAATTACAAATGTTTAAACATCATTGTTCAAACCCCAAACAAAAATACAAGTTATAGAAATTGAAATACTTATAACTGACAATTCAAAAAGTAGTCATAAGTCACTAACGAGTTTAGGCTGAGGGGTGTGGGGGGCGCGAGAGGGGGCGTGAGTGGGGGCGCCAGCCAATAATATTGTGACGTGTGGCAGAGAGAGAAACTTGATAAGATGGGTGTTGGTAGTGGTGATAGCGCCCCGGGCCATGGTGTGGAGGGGCGCGAGAGGGGGCGCGAGCGGTTTATTTTTTTATTTTTTTATAAATGTATTAAAAAAACGTATTATTAAAAAAACAAGAAATTATTTAAAAAAACACACATTAATTAAAAAAACACATTAATATATAAAAAAAAATTAAAGTACTAAAGAAAAACATTATTCTTATTATTCGGCTTCGTCTTCTTCGATCAACCTCTTCCGGATACGTTCCTTTTGTTTTTCCATCAGCATTTGGTCGACCGGATTTAGGTGGCTGAAGTCTCTTGCAAGGAAGTCCAAATCTCTCATTCTTTTTTTTTCCTTTTTGTCAATAGAGACCACCACCATGGTTTTGTTGAATTTATTGAGGGATTCAACAAGATCGTTGATGTTTACGGCTTCCCCCTCAGCCGGTTTTTTCCCCCTGGCGTCCCTTCCCAATGGCCGCCTCCTCGGCGGTGAAGACGTTTCCTCCCCCGCAACGTTTAGGTCGAATCCAACCCGGCAATCCGACCCGGTGGAAGTGCTGTACGCTCCAGACGAACTAGTTTTAGTCCGTTTCGGCCCTACTTCCGCATCAAGGTCCGGCGCCACCAGCTCAACCCACTTGGAACACCTTCTCAACCTCTCCCACACCTTTACATCGTCCCACGTCTTCACCGTCCCATACCTCCGCAGGCACTCCTGCCTCCACTCTTCGACAGTGAAATTATAAACCGCCAAATCGTCACTGCCACTTGGTCTCATACGACCGGCGTTCCTGTTGAACAGATTAGTAAACAAGCCGACAAATTTTCTGATTTCGGTCCACCGACCCGAAATCATATCGGCGTTCCGCTCTGTACTCCCAACGAGCGAATAGAACGTCTCCCTAACCTTTGTCCAAAAGACCTTGCTCTTTTGGTAGTCGGCTGCAAAATGCATAAATAAATTTGTAAGTCATTTAACTTTTTTATTTAACTTTTTTATTAAAAATCATTTTTAAAAACGTTAAAACAATTACCGCAACGCCGATCCTCAGAAGTGACTATCCAAGCCCGACACAGATTTTCCGTTTCGTCCTTCCGGTCGAAGCCGAACCCGACCCGTCCGTTGCAATTTGTTTTTTCCGGTGGACGCGTCTTCTTTGTCCCGCAGCTTCACCTTCTGGTTCTTGTGTCTCCGGAACTACAAAGTTAGGAGACGGTTGTATGTTGGATGGTTGAAAGCCGGATGGTTGTTGCGACCCCGAATAAAACATCGCTTGGTCCGGTGCCGACCATAAATCGTCGTAACTGTAATCTGATTCTAGGTTTGGGTACCAATTTCCAGCCATGTTTTTAAAAAAAGGTTTGGAAGATGGGGTGATTTTGGGTTTTGGGTGTGGTATGTGATATTGGTATGTGATATTGGTGTTGGTTTGGGTTTGATATAGGTTAATAGAGAGAAAAGATTGTATGTTATATTGTTGTGGGTTTGTGTTGGATATAGGTGAATATATAGAGAAATTTGTATGGAAAAATTTTTTTTTTTTTAATAAAAAACGAGCCCAAACGGCTATATTCACGCAAACCAAGAAACCTTCACGCCATTCTCAGCCGCTAGCCCATCCGCGCCTGCCTCTTCTTCCGCGCTCGCGCCCCTCTCGCGCCTCGGTGGTGTGGTGCTCGCGCCCCGGGGCGCGAACGGCTGTCCTGTTGCGCCCTTTCTCGCGCTCCACACCCCTCAGCCTTATAGAAAATAATAAAACAAGTTCACTCATTGATCCATGTCACCTCAAATTTCCAACTGGTAATTGTTGCATAATCTTCGACATCATACGTTCAAGTTTTTTTGTTGGCTGTCAATATCTTTTTGTATATCTTCTAGCCCGACTTTTCTTTTCATAATCCACTTCAATCTCTTGGCTCATTTCCAACTGGTTTTCTCAACTTCCACATGTTTGGTAACATCACTGCTCACAAGTAAATTGATCAAGCTCAAATATAAAATTTCATTGGTTAAGTCCACCAATTCAAAGACCCACTAAAGTGATTTAAGAACTATATCACACTGAATACATTCAAAAGAGCTAATAAATGTTCACATAATGGTGACATGGAATTCTATACTAGGCCAACTAGTGAAACATAGATTATATTTTAGTTTACCCAACATAAAAGGTTATGAAATAGAAAGAGAACATTCAACCCAACAAGGGTTATTTGTTCATTTAAATCCTTGGAATATGTATTTAACCATCATTCAAAAAATATGCGGGAAATTATGAAGATAAAGTCAACACGATCTAGGGATTTGCTTTGTTTAATATATAATATTAAAAAAATTTAGAACCAGTTGTGAACTTGATTAAAATAAATATAAGCACATTATGTTACCAATTTTTATACAATGGGGTTGCGAATAGTTAGTCCAACTTGGTCAATAACTACCACCCATTCTTAAGTTGAACAAAAAATGGGGTTGTATCAATATACGTTGTTTATTCTACTATACACACCGATGTAATTTCATGACATGATATAATAACATGGCATACAAAAGATGTTTTTTTATAATATTTAAACCATCTAAAACAATTTTAAGAGATGTAAAAAAAACTATTTTGATTGTAAAAGAAATAAAATACATCTAAAAGATATTCCAGATCACATGAAGGGGCCTGTAATCTGCATCTTGAAAATTTGGTTGAAGCATTTCATCGAGTAGTTTGTGTACGTCTTCTAACCTTTCAAGTATAAACAACACAATATAAAACATTAGCCCTAAACAATGCACCAATCATAGCCTTGGGAGTGTTTTTGTATGCAAATGAAATATCATATAGTTAGATTAGTACCTTCATCACAAACACGAGTAGGTAGCAAAACAGCATCAGACAACGATACGTGGCCAATGGCTTAAGTAACAAGGTTGGTCGTTTAATGGCGAGGTGGTATAAACCGATAGATCGAGAACACCCTAAGAAGACATTTAGATTAGGGATTTTGAGAAGGCGATTGAGGAATTTGAGGGGAGAGGACGTCAATTTAGGATTAATTTAAGATTAAGAAGGGAAAGAGTAAAAATGGAAAATATTTTGAGGGATCATTGGGGGAATCAGGAAATATAGGAATGGTTTTCTTTTATTATTTTTAAACTCATAACTATTAAAATATCATATTTTATAACACTTTGAATATAATATATTTTTAAATAAACTTCATCTGAAATCAACCCGTGTCAAATATAATGTACTTTTATTTTTTCTTGACGTAATGTTTTATTAAATTTTACATATATCAGTGAGACGTACTATTTTCTACGTACGTTTTGATATAATCCAAAACTCATAAGTCAAATACCTTATGGCCCCAATTAATTACACTCGTACATAATTGACCGTACTTGACCATTAATATCTAATTAAATTATAATAACCCAAAACAACAACTCTATATGATCATCATGAACTCTAACCCAAATATAAGGAATCTATTTGATTAAAAAAACAATAATAGACCATAAATGATTCTAATTGACAATAAGTAGCTTTAATTTACAAGTATCGACTCTAATTTACAATGATCAATAATAACCCTTACTAACTGTAGTTGAATAATAATAGCCTGAGCTAACTATATTTAACCATAAATGAGCCAAACCGATATAAAATGATCTTAATTTGTAGTAGTTACCCTTAATTGGTCATCATTGACTCTAATTGACCATAACTCGAACCAGTGACCTTAAATGACCATCAATAAACTAATTGACAATCAAGTACCATAATTAATCAATAATAACCCTTACAACCAGTTAATTGTCCAATAATATTTCTAATGATCACATTTCTTATAACGTACCCAATATTTACAATACACATGTACATTTTTATACATGTGTATTCATTTATTTAGTTATTTACTTCATTTATCTATCTAATATCTACACAAATTGTACGTTTTTTAATATGTGCAAATATTTATTTTCCCATATATTATAAAAAAATAAAACACAATTTAATTTGCTTAATTTATATGTTTCAGTATCTACACGTATTGTACATTTATAATATGTGTAGGTTTTATTTTGCCATGTCATTTTTTAAAAAAATTTTAATTTAATTAATTTATATGTTCCAATATCTACACATATTGCACATTTATAAGTTGTGTAGGTATACATTTTTCCACGTCATTTAAACAATAAAATATAATTTTATTTTCTTATTTTATCTACATATATACTTACAAATATTATGTGTTGGTAAAACATAAACAATTAATTACTCACACATATATTAGTTTTTTAACATATGTATAGCTAATTACCTACACATAACGAAAGTTAGCAACATGTGTAGCTAATTTGACATTTAAATAATTGTCAATTTTGGGTAGAAATTTTCCCATCAACACCAAGTGTGGCTAAAACGTATACAAACACATATTATGTGTTTGTATACAAACATGTGTAGGTATTTACCCACACATATATTAGTGTAGGTAAATTATGTATGGGTAAACACCCCGATTTCTTGTAGTGTTAATTGTATTTTTAATTCATACATATTTTTATATATACATTCCATTATAATATTTATATAACGGAGGCTCCGGAGAAATCGAAATACGAGAGAACTTATCTTGAGGCGTGCTTACTATTTAGATGCGTTATGCGTTCAAAAGTTATCCGCTCGACATTAGGCTGTCTAGTGTTTACCGTGGGCACAAGATGATTTATAATTTCTCTGACCCAACATAAATTAATTTTTCCTTTACAAATCAATTATATGATGAACTAATTCTAAAGTGAGTATGAATATATGAAATCACCATATCTAGTAAAGTAAACAATTTCTCGGGATGCTAGTTATATATATACTTTACGTATTTTGATGATAATTAGCTTGATTAATTTACAACGTAATCTCTGACTGTGATTTATTTAACTTGAAGTTAACTCTTGTGGTTGTTATTTAGGAGACTGGTTTTTGACACTTTCAAATCTTACTTTTGCATGGCTAAGTTTACCTTCTAGGAATTTACTGTTTAAAAAATCTTTAAAGGTATAAGTTTGTGCTCAATGTTTTTTTTATTCTTTAATGTGGTTGGACTTGGTTCCTATATGATGACGGGGTAGCCCAAAGTCTGGTAAAATGGCTTTCGCACATTAACGCTAAAAAGTTTAGAATGTAAAAATGTTCGTTTCCCGCCCAATTTAGGAAAACAAGTACGTGAACAGTAAGCACGTGCAATAGTACTACGTCAAATCATTGTTCCCTCTGAAGAAGGGACACGCTCAGAAAAAGTAATATTATTATAATCGTTAACCAAAGGTCAAAAGCTTCCCGCCCATAAAATGGTCAACCCTCTAGCAAACCGGAGGTTCATTAGTTTATCCATCGGACAAAAGGCTTACATCTCTCTCTCTATATAAAGAATGTAAACTCCGCAATTAAAGGAGACACCAGATCTGAGAGATAACATATACTCTGATCTTCTCTTCTTCCTTGAGAAGCTTGCACTTTGCTTGCTTCTTTCTTACTTCAAGAACATCATAGCTTCACCAAGAACTTTATCCAAAAACTGGTTTCAAACATCTCGGTCTTGGATCTTCGGTGAACTATAACAAATAACAACAAACTAGTGAACCTCTCTGTACGTTTTGCAAACGTAGAGGGACACGACGACCTGCGTTAGGATAACCTGAACCCTTAAAGCCTGTTAGCCTAACCAGTCCATTCACTATCATTGGTCTTATAATTGTTATAGCAACAAGTTGGCGCCCACCGTGGGGCTACGTCGCTTACTTTATCTTAAAGACCAGTAGTGTAGCTCCATTTTCATCAAAATCATCATGTCGGAAAGTGACTCTCCCGAAGAAGTTGACCAAGTATCAAGAACGGCGACACCGAGCGCTGGCCAACAAATTCCGGCCACAACCACGCCTCTTTCCACTCCGGGAAGTACTCCGACGGGACTTTTGTTCCTCGAGTTGTCACCTTTCCGAACTCCAACCCCTTCACGATCCGGAGTTTCTTCTCCTCACATAGGAACCTCAAACATCCCGGAGCGAGTCGACTTGACACCGGAAGGGGTATCAAGACATTTCTTACAACTAAGACATCTCCTTAAACAACACGTGAGCCAAGAAAGAGAAAAGGGGACAAGAATAAGGCTGGAGTATGACGATCCAGAGCCCTCACTGTCACTCGGACGTCCACCTTCTCCTTTAACCAGCTCATGACCGGCTGCTTCTCATTTAGAAGCTGGTCCAAGTGTAACCTGCCAACCTTTTAACCCAGCTCTTTATACCTACGGGAGGCCAAGCCCAACGACCTTCCCCTAGTTCACTTCACAACCCCTTGGGTACGAAACCACTCTCGACCAAATATGGCAGTCACCAACTTCAAGTGTTCCTTCCCTTACAGCCACCACATGGGAGCAGGGCATGACGGTCTTCCCCTTGGCTCGAAGTTCAGCAATGAGCACTCCCATGGGAACAAACCAAATAGTAGCAACTCCTGAAAGCCTTCAAGGCTTTAACCTCATGCCTCAGATGATGGCTCAAATGATGGCACACTTCCCTTGGACCCAGCTCATCAACCAAGCGCTGAGTACTCACCAAGGAACAATGAGTCATAATCTCTCTACCAGGGTAGAAAAAGACATTGGAAAGCCTTACAAGCCCGGTAACCTATCCTGCTTCTCCCAACAAATCGCCGATTATGAATCTCAAACGAAAATCAAGATGCCACCCCATATAAAAACATATGATGGGACCGAAGATCCCGAAGACCACCTCCAGGTCTTTACCGGTGCTACCAGAATCGAAAAGTGGTCCCACGCTGAATGTTGTTTGATGTTTATGCAAACACTTGTCGGATCGGCCAGGATATGGTTCAACGACCTTCCTGCCCAAAGCATTCGAAGCTTCGATGATCTGAGCAAATGATTCGTGGCCAACTTTTCGCAACAAAGGAGGTACGTCAAGGATGCCACAGTTATTTTTCAGATAAAACAAAAGGATGATGAAAACCTTCGAGATTTCATCGAAAGATATAAGAAAAAATGACGTATGTGGGGGCCGACGAAAAAATGAGGGTGGAAGGCTTCATGAACGCCATCACCTCCAAATACCTCACAAGGGACTTTAACAAGTGCCTACCTAAAACCCTTGAAGAAGCTCTCGAACGAGCTGAAGCTCATATTCGAGGAGAAGAGGCCGTTGATTCCAAAGAACAAAGAAAAGAGCTCCTAGTTGGCGAGGCAACAACCCCAACCAAAAGAGAGGGAACTTTAGTCCCTATGATAGACAACCAAGAAGCTCTGATCAACGAAGGCCTGAAAGTCGGAATCCTCCAAGCAGGGAAAACACTGTGAACTTCACAGCTCTAACCAAAAACCCTCAAGAAATCCTTGCCACCGAAGAAGTGAAACATAGCTTCCGACCTCCTCAACCCTTGCCCAAAAGTAAGAAAAACGAAAGCTCCACCCAGTTCTGTGAGTTCCACGAAGAAAAAGGTTACCACACTAACGATTTCTTTCAACTCAAGAGAAGAATTGAGGAAGCTGTTAAGTCCGGAGAATTGGCCCATTTGGTAAAGGGGGTCAAGGACAAGATGGCCGAAAGAAAAAGCAAAGAGGTGAATATGGTGAATATAGACCAAGGTGTTCCCCCACAAACGACAACGCTTGGAGGCTTGGGAGCTTCAATGCGTCTGCTTCCCACCGCCTCAATGTGACTTACTCTCAAACCCTTTGATGGTAGAAGCGAACGTGGGAACACTCAAAACAAACAAAGCCTACATCGACACAGGGGCGGCCACAGAGATCAAGTATGAAAGGTTCTTCAACCGACTAAGTAAGGAAGAGCGTTCAAGGCTTCAACCCTCCGGGTCATCTATAAAAGGTATCGCTAATATACCCTTGAAGCCTTTGGGCCAACTAACCCTTGATGTCTGTTTTAGTGAAGGAAAGATGATAAAAACCAAACCACTCACTTTTGTGGTTATCAATATACCTTCCAACTGTGATGTAATCATAGGAAGGCCAGGACAATGAGCATTCAACATGGCTGTCTCGGTTGGTCAAGGTGCCGTAAAGTTTCCCACTGAGAGGGGAATTGAAACCCTCCAACCTACTCAAGAGGTTTACATGGTTGAAGGGGAAAGTTCAAAAAACGAAGATGACGAACAAGGCTTGATCATAAACCCCAAGTATCCTGAACAAAAGGTACGGGTAAACACAAGCCTTTCCCAAGAAACTCTCTCACACCTTGAAAAGCTCTTGATGCAATATAGCGATGTCTTTGCTTGGTGCCGGGAAGATATGACAGGCATCCCTCAAAGCATTGCAGAGCATGAGCTAAAAATACCCCCCGATGTCAAGCCTGTTGTCCAAAACAAACGGAGCCTAGCTCCTGATCGAAGTTTGGCAGCATGCCAAGAGGTTGAAAAGCTTGTATAAGCTGGGATCCTACGTGAGGTCAAATATCAATCTTGGGTGGCTAATCCTGTCATGGTTCGAAAACCCGACAAGTCTTGGAGGATGTGCATCGACTTCAAAGACTTGAACAAAGCATGCCCGAAAGATTGCTATCCCTTACCCGAGATGGACCTCAAGGTCGACTCTTTAACCGGCCATCCCTTTAAGTGTTTTCTCGACGCTTACAAAGGTTATCATCAAATTCTCATGAAAGTGGAAGATGAAGAAAAAACCGCATTCCACACGGACAAGGGTATTTTTTGCTATCCTTTTTGCCTACGAAATGCCGGAGCAACCTATCAACGTTTGATTGACAAAGCATTCGCCAGCCAGATTAGCAAAAACCTAGAAGCTTATGTCGATGATCTGGTAATCAAAAGCAAGACCGAGCATCAAATGCTCTATGACATACAAGAAACCTTCCAAAACCTGAGGAAGATCAACATGAAGCTCAATCCCGGAAAATTTTCATTCGGGTTTGAAGAAGGAAAGTTTTTGGGACACATCATGGGTAAACAGAGCATAAAAGCTAATCCCAACAAAGTCAGGGCTGTTCTTGAAACTAAATCTCCACAAAGCAAAAAAGAAGTGGAAAGTCTGAACGGAAGACTTTTACCTCCAAGCTCGCTGAGAAATCCCTACCCTTCTTCAAAACACTAAAGGGTTGCACCAACAAAAAAGATTTTAAGTGGACAGAAGAAGCCTTCGGTCAAATGAAGCAACACTTGGCTTCACTTCCAGCTATTGCAGCCCTTGAAACAGGAGAACCGATCTCTGTCTATCTCTCAGTCGCTGAAGAAGCACTATGCGCGGTTCTAACCATCGAACGAGACAAAGTTCAGGTACCCGTTTATTTCTTTAGTAAAACGCTAAAACTGGCAGAGATCAAATATCCTCCTTTGGAAAAACTTGCTCTGGCCTTAATTTAAACGACCAGAAGGCTTCGAAGGTACTTTCAAGCACACCCTATACAAGTGGTCACTGACCAACCCATCAAGAGTGTGCTTGAAAAACCAGAAAATTCAGGCCGATTGGCCAAATGGGTTGTGGAACTAGGTGAACATAACATCACCTATGTCCCAAGAAAAGCTGTAAAAGCCCAAGTCTTGGCGGATTCATTGTAGAAATCCCGAAGCAAGTCATTCCTGAAATACATGCAACCGCCACTGAACCTTCTGACCCTGAAGCTTGGAAGCTTTTCACCGATGGAGCTTCCAGCATTGAAGGGTCAGGAGCTGGGCTCATTTTAATCAACCCTGAAGGGTTAGAATTTACATATGCTCCCCGACTTGACTTTCAGACCACCAACAACGAAGCTGAATATGAAGCATTGATCGTTGGTCTGAAAATTGCCAAAGAGATGAAGATCCAAAAGCTACAAGTCTTCACAGACTCGTTGCTTGTTTCAAGCCAAGTCAATGATAACTATGTAGCAAAAAAGCCCAACATGAAGAAGTATCGTGAAAAGGCAAAAAAGTTGATGAACACGTTTCAGGAGTGCACTATCAAGCAAGTCCCAAGATCACAAAACAAAAGAGCCGATACCCTGAGCAAACTGGCATCCCTCACATCTGCACACCTCACCAAGAAAGTATTGGTGGAAGTATTGAAAACTCCTTCAATTCAAGAATTGGAGGTTCAAGATGTAATCACTGAAGAAGGTCCCAATTGGATGACTCCCATAGAAAAGTTCCTCAAAAATGGTGAGTTACCTATGGACCAGACATAGGCTGAAAGGGTTCGAATCAAGTCCCGACAGTATGTGTTGCAAGGAGAAACCCTTTATAAAAAAGCTTACCTTGCACCACTACTAAGATGTGTGGGCCCTGAACAAAGTCAATATCTGATCAAAGAGGTTCACAAGGGGATATGTGGAGCTCATTTTGGGCCAAGAACGGTGGTTGCAAAATTGATGAATCTCGGATACTTCTGGCCCACGATGCACCGAGATGCAACAAAACAACTCAAGAAATGCGAAGCTTGTCAAATTCATGCACCTGTCCCAAAAAGCCCTAAACACGATCTAGTCCCCATCTCCTCGGCTTGGCCATTCCACAAGTGGGGAATGGATATCGTTGGTCCATTCCCACCAGCCAAGGGTGGGGTAAAATTTTTGCTAGTAGCCGTTGACTACTTTACCAAGTGGCCAGAAGTCAAACCACTTGCAAAGATAACGGGCAAACAAGTCATCGACTTTGTATGGGAAAGCATCATTTGTCGCTATGGGCTGCCAGGATGTTGGTCACGGATAATGGGAAAAATTTTGCTGAGAAGCCTTTTAGCACATGGTGCAAGGAATTCAAAATCATCCAAGTGTTCAGCTCAGTTGCATACCCACAATCCAACGGCCAAGTTGAAAGAACAAACAGAACCATTGTGGAAGGAATCAAAGCAAGGCTGGGAAGGCATAACAACAATTGTCTTGAAGAACTCCCAAATGTTCTATGGGCAATAAGAACAACCGAAAAGACAGGCCACAAACGAACGCCTTACAGCCTAGTGTTCGGATCGGAAGCTGTAATCCCAGCAGAAGTCAGAGTTGTGACTCAAAGAACCCTCAACATGGATCTCGAATCAAACAAAAATGAGACCATGTTGAATTTGTAACTCCTTGATGAAATCTGAGACCAAGACGCAGTACAAGAGGCTAAGTACAAGCAAAAAATGGATGCCTATTACAATGCAAGGGTAAAACATGAACGTTTCAGGCCAGGAGATCTTGTTCTCTGAAACAACGAGGCCAGCAAGAAAGAAAATCAAGGAAAACTCGGCCCAAAGTGGGAATGACCATACACAATCCTTGAAGCTCACAAGGGTGGATCCTACAAACTGGCCGACGCAGAAGGCAAAAAGCTTCCAAGGCATTGGAACGGAAAAACCGTTAAAATATTTCACGCCTAGTCAAGAACTTAAAATGTATTTCAAGAGATGTAAAATTCTCCTTTTTGTAAAAGAAAAACCTCTTGAATGAATGATAAAGTCTTTATCATAACTTGTCTTTACTATCCCATAATCAGGTTGAGAACTTAGCAAGAAACTCCATGGCAATGACCATGTAAGGGGATGAGCTCCCAGGCCACATCGCTCAATAGGTTCAAGGGATAAATGAACCTATATAAGGGGTGAGTTCCTATATCAATCCAACTCCATGAGACTTATAATTTTTTTCAAACAAAACTTGTCTCATAGACGGGTCTGAACAACCTGCATCAATTCGTTCCTTAAGCTTTGAAAAAGTTTACGAAACCAATATACACTAAGTAATGATATAAAGGATAGACAACATGTGTTTTTTACCTAATGAAGCCTTGAAGCTAAAGTGACTGCAGCACTAAAACTTCTTAAGAAAAATTAGCTAAAAAACACATCAAACAAACAAGACAAGCAACAAAAATACAAAACATCGAACATTACGATTCATAAAAAGGCCTTTAAAGGCCATAATAAGCAACATACATAATAGCCAAGCAAGGAAATCATAAAGATTCCCATAAAAAGTGTTCAAACGGCCAACAAGGCCAACAACAACCATAAAGCAGAAACCTTAAGGGTTTCATGCCAAACCTAAATTGTTCAAAGTACATCACATTGTTTAAGAGTGCTAAGAAAGCTACGAATCAATTGTTTAAACATCAGAATGTAACATCCCGAAATTTCTAAGAATAATATTATATATATTATTTACGTATGAAAGGAACGTTTACTTGAGTTGGTAGAGAAATGGTAAAATAACAAAGATGGTTCAAGTGGGCTAGTTAGATGGAATTAAATATGGACCAAGAAGGAAAGATGGGCCTTAGGTCCATGGGCTTAAGGGAGTATAAATACCCCTTAAACCCTAATCATTTCCATTATCATCTCTACACCATAGCCTACACCTTGGAAAACACACACAAACCTTATCCTATAACCCGATCCAAGATCCGAAGACGAGAACCCGAGCTTGTTGGTGCTAGATCGTCGTGACGAACCAAAGCAACATCAAAGACCAGCTCGTGTTCGTAGTTCAACTCGTTTACCGTACGTTTATATCGAGAACTTGTTCGTTAAGGTTCCGATTTAGTCTAGAAATCATAGATCTGTGTTAGTATGGCAAAAACGAATCCAACAAAGCTACACTTACTGAAATTGATTAAAGTTTGATAGGTTAATTGTTAGTATGAAGAAACCCGTATGTAGATGCATAAATCACACCCTTTAAATGTAAATGTTTGGCCGATTTGATGATTGGGGTTTGTAGGCGCTGGTCAGACGATTCCATTGATACCAAAATCGTGACGTTTCGTTAAGAAACGAAGATTTAATTGCAAATCTAAGTTCTGTTGACTGTGGGTGTTCTTGACGATTTTGACTTTGACCCTTGAGTCAAAGTCTGGATAAGAACTGTTGATGATTCGTTAAGGTTGGTGATTCGTTACGCGGTCATAACGAATGGGACTCATTTGTGTGACTTGATAACGAATCAGCCCTTAATTCGTTAAATGCCCATTCGTTCTGTCAAGGTAACGAATTAGCTACCAGTTCGTTATGTTCAAGTAACGAATCAGATGAAGATAAGGTAACGAATCAGTTAGAGAATCAGACTCAATTCGTTATAATTAAGATAGCGAACCGGGTAATGATTCAATGAAGTAAAACCGGCTTAGACGAGTAAGACTAATTAAGTAGCATTGAGAGTGGCTAGAGTAGTATTTAATATTTTCAATTATTAAACAGTTAGTCGCGCACAGCTCAAGGAGGAATAACTAATAGCAGAAGAAGTAACCGAGTTCAGGTGAGTTTCTAGCCCCATTCCTTGTTATGTTTTCGGGGCTGTGTGCATACTCGATGTGTTTGTTAATACATTTATCCTAAGTGATAACTGTATGCCATATGTGATATATGTGATAGATATGAATGATTGCTTGTCGGTACGCGAACGATCTTAGGATATTGCGCATACTATCAGGTTATAAATAAAGATATGAATGTTATATGTAATGTATAGATGATGTATGACCGTGATAGATGAATGCTTGTCGGGGCATGAACGATCTTCGGATATTGCACGTATCGACAAGGAGTATGATTGTCAAATGAATGATGTGTAGAGCGCCTAGAGTGTTCTTATGCTACGATGTGATTATTGTATATACAAATAAGTGTATTCAGGTACAGGAATGGCAAATGAGTTCTATATCTGACTTAGTAAGTTAGGATGGCAAATCCCTCTAACTTCCGTTGGACATAGACTTGGCATGTGATGGCGTAGTTAAGGACGGCGGGCCTTATACGTGTTATAGATGATAGATGAGAACGTCGTTAAGGACTGTGGACCTTATACGTGTTTACGAAATAGGATTCGGCATGGGAAAGGACTGCGGACCTTATACTTGCTGTAATTGTGTTGTGATAGCATAGGGGAGGACTGCGGACCTCTTACGTGCTAATAAATAGGTTGTAACACAGGGAAGGACTGCGGACCTTGCACGTGTTGTCAATATAGGATGGTACAGGGAAGGACTGCGGACTTTGTACGTACCATAAATGGTGAACATAGGTAAGGACGGCGGACCTTTTTCGTGTTCACGACCCTGAGTATAGGTATAGACGGCGGACTATGAACATACTCTCGGTGGATTTAGGTAGGTAGTAGTAAGTATGTATGTAGAATAGAAGATTAACTGGTTAAGTATGAATATGTTTCTTCGGATACATAAGTATGTATGATATGCGTATGTATTGTATGTTACCTGATTAACTAGAACTCACTCAGCGTAGCTGACTTTTAGTATGCACGCAGGTATATATGTTTATCGTGATGGCATGAGGATGGCACGTGGCATGGATTGAACGGCTGGCATCTGAAGATAGAAGAAATGATGTTTTAATTATGATGCTTTATGTTATGGTTTTTAAGAAAAGATTGAATGTTTTGTAGCGAATGTTTAATGTTTTATATTCCGCGAAATTTTTAATAAACTCTGATCTGTAGAACTGTGTTTATGAGTAAATCCAACGTCCAAAGGTGAGGCACCGGTAACGGGGCCTTACACAGAAACAGGCTTTGAATTACTAGCCTCACCACCTTTACCTTTCTTAGACTTCTTCACTTTTGGGCCACCACCAGCAACGGATGAACCTTCGAGGCTAGCCACATGAGACCCTTCACTATCTCCGTTTAAGGTCTCTTCGCTATCACCAGAACAGGAACGCTTCTTGGACAAAAACTCAACCACCTCAGAGCAAACCTTCTCATCAAGCCCGGCTGGTTTTAAACCCTGCAAAACGGAAAGAGGCTTACTAAAGCAAGATGAAACTTCACCCACGTAGGGGTAAGTAGCCTTTCCATCGCATGAACCGAATCCGAAAAGAGCTTGGAAGCTTCACGGTTGAACATAGGCGATTTCTCCAAGGGTTGACCAGATTCGTGATGTTTGAAGCCAGCAACAAAGCCCAAGTGTTTTACATAGTTCAGTAGCTTCGTGTAAACACCACCCAACACTGAGTTAAATTCGGAAGAGTGAAGCAGGTACGTCACAACTTGATGAAACCCATGCTCAGTCAGCCATCGGTTGTCATTAGTAGCTTGGGTGACTGAAGCCTTCAAGCCTTTTTTCTCCATATCAAAGGCTTTCCTCTGAACCTCCAAGGCTTCCCTATCTTTTTCTTCAACCCGGCAACCTCAATCTCATGGCTACGAGAAAGCTCATCAATCTTCTTCACATAATCCTCCTCCTTTTTTGAAAAACCATCAACATATTTTTTCATCGCCGCCATAGAAGCCTTCATCTTCTCCTTCTTCTTGGAGAATTTTTCATATTATTGCATCCCTTTCTGAAAGCGAGTAATGGCCTCAGCTAAAAGGGCAGAAAGGTTGCAAGAGCTAAGAATCAACCTTGAAAGCATGGCATCACCCTCCATCTCAGAAATGGTATTACGAACTCCAGGTGGAGCAAAGTTAGCCAAAACATCATCACAAACCTCCGGATCCTTAAAGCTATCACTAACCTTAACATTCCACCCAGGGACATAAACCTCATCTCCATTCAACCCTTGAATTGTAGCCATCGCAACCTTTTTACCAGTTGATTTCTTCTTCTTGGAAACAACTAAACCCTGCTCCTTCTCTACCTCTACACTCGGAACTTGATCCTTAGCAACTTGAACATCATCGCTAACATCCACTGGTTCATGTGAAGAGGATGGACCAGAATACTTCAACAAACGCCGATTGGAACGGCGGGTTGAAACCTTAGGAGCAGTAGACTTAGTGAAGCCTTTAACGTTCGTAACTCCAACATATCCAGAACCTTCGAAACTACTCTCTTTTCCTCGAACCACAGCGTTTTCCCCAACAGTAGCCGCAACATCCCCAAGTCCAACATCGGAAGTATCGTCACTATTCAAGAAATCCAAAGCCGACATAACTACAAAAACAAAAGAAATCTATCAATAGGCATATCATGGAAACAAAATGAATGCAAGATAAGCAAACGCATACCCTTATCATCTCTCATAAGCACGGGATCCGGATTAGGCTTATCCCACAACTTGCTAATTCCTAACAAAACGAGAAGATGTTTGGGAAGAGGACGATGACGTGACGAACACTTCCTAATAGATTTCAAAAACACATCGTTCAACTCCGATTCAGCCGGCTCCGGCTCATTCAAAACGGCCTCAGGTTGTCTCCAAACAGGTTTGAAAGGAAGAATGAAATCGGAAACAAAGAAACAACGATCCTTCCAAGAACCAAGGGTCGTAACCGTCGAAGATATCAGGCAAGTATCAACCTGAGTATGCTCAAAGGTATACCAATCGCCGTTCTTCGCTAGACGGAAGAAACGACGAAAACTTAACAATGACGGATCATACCCTAAAGCCCTACATAAAACCTCAAAATGCAAAACCCTAGCAAGCCCTAAGGGATGAATCTGACCAAATGGCACATGATAATATTCCAACAAATTCAAAACAAAAACCGAAAACGGATGACGGAGGTTGGAAAACTCAAATGGCGACAATAAAGAGCAATGGAACCCACCGGACAACGATCGATCGAGGCGTCGGCCGGCAGAGCAACCGGGTTAAACTCTAAACCTATACCCCAATAGAGGCAGAACGATTCAACCTCCTCTTGGGTTAATCGGGAATAACTCACCAATAGATCCTTACGAGCACCCATAATTTCGAAGAAAAGGGAAGATTTAAACTAACCTGGTGAAAGATTGAAAGGAACTTGATGAGTGTTTGAAGAATATTGTGGAACTTTAAAAGAAAAACTGAAGAAAATGAACAGTTATTACTATTAATAAGAGCAGTTATTGGAAACCGCAACCTGTAGTAACCATCACATCAACTGTCTTGTCAGAAATTCAAAAAATAAGCAAAACCGTTTGAAGCCTCGAAGCCTTTAAGCAATAACAAAATGTTAGCAAAAGTCAGAAGCCTTTAAGCCTACTTCTCAAAAACCTCTAACTTGGGGGTCTGATGACGGGGGTAGCCCAAAGTCTGGTAAAATGGCTTTCACACATTAACGCTAAAAAGGTTAGAATGTTAAAATGTTTGTTTCCCGCCCAATTTAGGAAAACAAGTACGTGAACAGTAAAATTATTATAATCGTTAACCAAAGGTCAAAAAGCTTCCCGCCCATAAAATGGTCTACCCTCTAGCAAACCGGAGGTTCATTAGTTTATCCATCGGACAAAAGGCTTACATCTCTCTCTATATATAAAGAATGTAAACTCAGCAATTAAAGGAGACACCAGATCTAAGAGATAACATATACTCTGATCTTCTCTTCTTCCTTGAGAAGCTTGCACTTTGCTTGCTTCTTTCTTACTTCAAGAACATCATAGCTTCACCAAGAACTTCATCCAAAAACTGGTTCCAAACATCTCGGTCTTGGATCTTCGGTGAACTATAACAAATAACAACAAACTAGTGAACCTCTCTCTACGTTTTGCAAACGTAGAGGGACACGACGACCTGCGTTAGGATAACCTGAACCCTTGAAGCCTGTTAGCCTAACCAGTCCATTCATTTTCATTGGTCTTATAATTGTTGTAGCAACACTATTTAAAGAATATTTACTGAATGCCTACAGAATAAGAAATTTCTTCAGTTTGCGCCCAAAGATATTTGAGGAACGTATTACTTTTCATGATTTCAAAATCTAGAAAACCAAAATATATATATATATATATATATCCATACAAAATTAAAAGTCCGAACCTCCAAGAAGTCGTTAAAAGTCCACCTCTTGCCGTCGTATTCAACCCTAAAACTCAATTATTTTGTTTAATGAGATAGTGACCATCAGTGTTAGAAAATAGGGTCATTGTTGATTGTGTTGATGTTTTTTGTTGTGAGGCGAGACTAGAGGGGAACTTGAACTGACATTACTGATTACTCGTCAATTTGTTCGTTCAGTTTTTTTTTTCTTAAAATAGCTTTGGACATTTATGTCCTCCTTATTAAAAGCGCCATGAAAATAACGTAGACACATAATTTCATGTGTAATAAAAAACTATTACATAATAGGACTTCTTGTTGTGAGCACGTGTAAGGGCCTACCGTTTTCATCGTCGTACTTTTCTGCAAACGCAGACTTTACCTTTGAACAACATTCCGATTTTTCCGCAAACGCAGACCTTACTTTCGGACAACATTTACCCAATGTTTTCATAATCGAACCGGACGGCCTACAGGTTCACCGGTCGTAGCGGCCGAACAACTTTGGTCAAAAAATGACGGGTCGAGCTGGAAAAATGATTTTTCAAAAAAAATATTTTTTTATATAGAAAACCGGTTCAACAGGTTCAACAGGCCGAACCGGTTCGAACCGGCCGGCCCGCTAGAAGCCAAGCGAACTATATAAAACCGAACCAACCGGTGGACCGAAACCCGGTCGGACCAGTTTGACCGGCCGGTCCGGTCCGGTCTCAACAACACTGCATTTACCAACTAGCAGTAGCACCACATCAAGAAGTTGTTAGAAATATTTACGTGGTTTTTGACCATTTAACATTTATATGGACTAAATGCGTATAGCTCTATAATTAAGGTAACATTTAATTTGATGGGAGTTAATACCTTAAAGGGTTAATATGTAAATATGGTGGTTAAAAAATTATTGAGTCGTTGCCCTAATTTAACGTCATTGACGATCGTCTTCTTCTTTCATACAATCTCGTCTTCATTTTTCATACGATCACAGTCAAAATCTCTAACACTATAACTCTATCCATCATAATTCAAGGGCAATTAGATTCTTAATGAAGATCACCATCATATGGCCTCATCTTCTTCAAACACATGAATAAGTAATTTTCTAACCCATTACTTATGTGGTAGATTAATTTGGGATTGAATTTGATTCAACAGGAGCTTGTGTACACACTTCTCCGTTATATAGATTCGAAGCTCGGAAAATGATGCATGTTGTTGCTGCTAGTAGAGAAAGAGAGGGGGTGAGTGAAATGTTTTAAAAACTAGTTTGTTATTCGTACCGGGTTGGGCTAACAAATGGATGAACCGGGTTGTACCAGAAGGTTCAACCAGGTTGAATAACTTACCAGACCTGTAATTTCATATACTAATGTAATTTCAACTCAAAAATTAACCAAAAAGTATAATTCCATAATAAACAATAATCAAAAGTTAATCCATAATTAAAAAGGTAATTTAAAAACACTCGATTTGCAAACATAGTTAATCTTAATAAAAAAACATTTTTTTTACTCAATTTTATTTACTTGGAAACTTCAATATAGGTCTTTCAATCATCGGTTACTAGGAAGGCTAGAATAAGAATTGCCTTAAGTTATAAGAGCATTTTTAACATATTGTTCATCTCTATCTCTAAAATTAAACTAAAAAACATTAAGTTTTTCTCTCTCTTTTTCAATTAAATAATATTTATTTATACTTTTATTATTTCTGATTTCTCTCTCCTCTACTTAAAACAAATTCAACAAATTTAAAAAAAAATAAATAAAGGCACACAAAGTTTCCACAAATTTACAGAAAATATTTATTTTTTCTCTCTCTATCATATAATTTACACTCAAAATCTTACCCTGTAATTTGCAAACTCCCATCCCATAATATTTAGGGAGAGAATGCTCTAATTGCTAGGGTAATGTAACACCCTCGGTGAATCCCACATTGGCTGTGGACAGGAGAAATTCTTGGTTCATAAGTAAATCTCCGCCTCTTAAATCACCAACAAGTTTTGGGCTTAATGCTTGTGGACGAGAGGATAGTTCTAAAGTAAAGCGTGCTCAGGTTAAAGCAGTGTTAGGATGGGTGACCTCTTGTTAAGTCTTCATTGGGGTAATCAAAAACAAATCTGTGAGCTCTTCGTGAGCAAAGCGGACAATATTGGTGGTACGAGGAGTTGGATGTTACAAATGGTATCAGAGTCACTCATGTGTCGTTCGGGATGGTGGGGCAAACCTCATCAAGGATGGTGAGTTCCCGGGGGTGTCACGAGGTACACATTAAGTGAATCTCACATCCTGTATTGGATGGTGGGGCAAACCTCATCGAGGATGATGAGTCCAGGTTGTGTTTGTAACACCCTAAGCGAATCCGACATCGGTCATGGATAGGAGAGATTGTTGGTTCGTATGTAAATCCCACACCTCTTAAATCACCAACGCGTTTTTGGCTTAATGCTAGTGGACGAGAGATGCAACTTGAACTAGGTTGGTATGTGTTCGGTTCACTGTCATACCATTAAAATAAATATATTTTATGACACATGTAGAAATTTTAGTGGCTAAAGTATAAAGGAAAACGTTTTAAAGTTGTTTTTGTAAGTTTTATAATAAAAAAATATCAAAAGAAAAAAGTAAGCTGCATATTGATGGGTAAGTATGAAAGAAAGAATGAAAGTACGTATGTATGTAAGTATGTAAGTAAATAAGAAGGTATGTACCTTCGGGTGCATATGTAAGTATATGAATGTATTGTATGTTGTCTGATTAACTAGAACTCACTCAGCGTAGTTGACTTTTAGTATGCACGCAGGTTAATCGACTGAGACAGCTGGCTTGAGGGAGACACATGGCAGGATCCGAAGAGGCTGGCATATGAAGGTTTGTCATGATGTTTTGATATTATCATTTATGTTATGTTTTAAATGACAAGTTACGAATGTTTGTAATGAATGGTTGACTATTATTATTATTATTCCGTGAAAGTTTTAATTAACTCTGATATTTAGAACTGTGTTTATGAGTAAATTCAACGCTAAAGTAGCGCACCGGGATCAGGGCCTTACATATATATATTTAAATGATATAATAGGGTCAAGTTAAAATACAAAGTAAACAAAAATGAGAAGGGTGAGAATGAATCTAATCTATTGATTTTAAACTTGGATGGTGTAAATTAATTTAAGAATAAAAATTGATGAAAATGGCATGAAGGTAATAACTCACTTATGATAACCTTTTCCCTCTCTACATGCAAGGCACATGTCAAATCCTCCATCATTTTAAAACGTCTATAACTTTTTCATACGACATTTTATTTAGAAATTTCTTTTACCATACTAACAAGCGTTTTATTATCTTTAATATGAATATCATATTGTTATATAAAAATAAAAAAAAACTAGTAGGTTTTTTAATACTGTGTTATTTGGTTGTTCATTGTGTTTTTTAATTGAGTTTTTCTATGCATTGTGTTATAAATTTTAATCATTGTGGTTTTCAATTGGTATTCATATTAAAGATAATAATTAAAACACAGATTACATCATTGTGTCTTTATGCTTAACATTTGTCTTTTTTACTTATCATTGTATTTTAGTCATTGTAATCAACATTCATTTAAGTTGAGACAAATAGTATTATGTTCATGGCGTATTACGTTCAAGTCATTGTGTAATATGTAGATTCCATTGTGTTTTACGTTTCAGGTCATTGTGTTATATGTATTTACCATTGTGTCTTACGTTTCAGACCATTGTGTTATATGTATTCATTATCGTGTTTTACGTTTCGGGTTATTGTGTAATATATATTCATCATTGTGTTTTATGTATTCGATAATTCTTTGGTATTTTCCTTATATTTACATAGTATTACACAATTGTGTTATTAGTATTTAAAAATCACAATGATCAGTTGAAAGACACGATGACGAAAAAAACACATTGACAAACAGAAAGACACAATGATGAAAAAAGATACAATGGTAAGAAAATGAAATAAGTTTTTTTATTTTTATATAACAAAATCATATTCATATTAAAGATAAAAAAACGCTTGTTATTATGGTGAATTTTAATTTAAGAAAAATATCATATGAAAAAGTTATAGACGTTAAAAAATGATGGGGGAATTAACATGTGACTTGCGTATATAGAGATAAAATGTTACTATTACTTTTATACATTTTTTCCTTTGATCCCTATATGACACATGTCAATTAATTATGGCTTCTTACACTTCTCATTTTTGTTGCACTTTGTATCACACATAAATATACGAAACTTTGATAGTAAAATTAAAAACCCACATATTGGTTACCACATATAAATATACGAAAGGGGCAATTTTATAGAATAGTAACCAAATTTCAAAAGTGTTAAAATTAGGTCATTCAACTTTAAAAAATGTTCCAATTAACTCACTCAACTTTCATATTTTATTAAATTAAAGATTTTAACATGCTTTTTTAGCGTTTTTCTTTTTTGTTTCACATAAGAAATTTTTTTATCTTTTTTTTATGTTGACGTTGAGTGGCGACGTGGATTTTATTTTTTATTTTTGAAATTTAATATAATTAACGTCTTTTAATTTTTTTAAAATATAACTACATATATTGCAAATTCCGACCCCCACATCTTATCCTCTATTTCTTTCTTAACACACAAAAAAATCGGTGAGACTCGATTTGAAGATTTAGTGACCCGATTTAAAAAAAATATACATGAGTAACTTAATTGAAACACTTTTAAAAGTTGATTAATATTCTAAAAGATATTCTCTCAAATTAAAAGTAACAGAAGTTTGATGGCATAATTCAAAGGGCCAATAGGTAAGTGTTATCGGTTCAATTCAAAACTTAAAACTTTGAAAATTATACATATTATATATGTATATCAATATCACTAATTTTGTTAACTAAAATTAGTTTATCCACTTCATTATTTATATAATAATTAAATCAAACATTTAAATCTCTTTAATAAAAATATTTCTACAATAAAAAAAATAACACAATATGCTATATAAATTGTTATACTATGTTATGTTATTTTACGACACAATTATCTAGTTTTAAATAGAGTGAGTACATGACTAAAGAAATTACATAGTGTAGTTATATGTGAAGGTATGGAATGATATTTTGAGGGATGTGTTATTCATACACCTTTTATAGGGTGTGTATATATAGATAAGGTGTGTGTTAAGAGGGTGTATGAATAATCAAAAAAGGTGTATAAATAACCATTGTTTATTTTGATTACAAAAAACATGTTGTCATGTCATGTTACATGATGTTGATATGATCAGTACCTCGCCATTACTTCATATGGTCCTCAATTTTAGACCATGGATCGTACATAATAAATAGCTGATATGATTATATATGAATGTCATGTTAAGTGAACAACAACCACGTGTTATTTTTACTTTCACAAGGGTAAAAGGGTAAAATAATAATCTATTGTTGACTTTTCATTGGTGTATTAAAAATGCGAGTAACTTTTATTATACGTTGTTAATTTCCACAAAAATTATACCAGAACATCGACCATTTTCTATGTTATTTTGAGTATGGTATCGTTGTACTAAGAAACCATCCCTTTTTTACAAGTGTGTTGAACTAGGTGCAAACTATAGCATCAGGAAATTTTGTAACAGTGCATCAAGAATCTTTTAAAGTGGGGTATTTACGATAGCTAGTTTTCAGAGCGTTAGACCACGTTTAAGCTTAGATTTCAAATAACAACAAAGAATCCTTCTATAATTTCCGAAGTGTCTATTCCAAAAATGAAAATGGGACCATATGAGTCACATGATAATATTAACATGATGATCTCTCACTTTGTAAATATATATACTGGCATTCTACCTTTGAGTCACGACCACCCTCCTCCAGTACAATGACAGGCCACCGGAAAAACAAAATCTTGATTGTTGCTTATCCGAAACAAGGCCATATTAACCCGTCCCTCTGTTTCGCCAACCGCCTCCTTAAGTTGGGTGTCAATGTCACCTTCTCCACCAGCATCTCTGCCATACGAAGCATTCACATAGAAACCAGCCACCACGGCCTAACCTTTGCTCCATTTTCCGATGGCCATGACCATGGCCAACAAGCAACTACCACCTTGCAACAATTCATCTCAGACTTTGCTACCAATGGTTCTTGTGCAGTCGGTGAAATCATTAGCTCTGCAGATGCAGCAGGCCAACCGTTTGATCATTTAGTCTACACAACAGCCGTACCGTGGGCAGCAAAGGTGGCCAATGCCTATGGTCTGGAAGCGACTCTCCTCTGGTGCCAACCAGCCACTGTCTTGGTTATCTATTATTACTATTTTAATGGCTATGAAGGTTTGATATCTGCTAACAACAATAATCCAACATTTCGAATCAATTTACCTGGACTTCCATCGTTAACCGTCGCTGATTTGCCGTCCTTTATGTCGTCATCCTGCCCCGAGGAACTGACTTTTGTTCTGGAATTAATGAAAGAACATATTGATGTACTCAAAATATCACCAAGACTACTGGTAAACACTTTTGGCAAACTTGAAATGGAGTCCATCAGAGCAATTGAAAAACTTGTGATGCTTCCGGTTGGACCCCGAAGAAGATTACATCAAATGGCTAAACACAAAGCCGAAATCATCGGTTGTGTATGTTTCATTTGGAAGCATGTCCACTTTATCCTTAGATCAGGCCGAGGAGATTGCATCTGGTTTGCTTGAAAGTGGGCGGCCATTTTAATGGGTGATAAGAGAGCCAAGGGGCGAACTTGAGCATGATAGAGGTACTTAAAAAGCAAGGTATGATAGTGGGTTGGTGTTCTCAGGTGGAGGTATTGAACCACCAAGCAATTGGATGTTTTGTGACGCGTTGTGGGTGGAATTCGACGTTGGAGGCCGGTGTTCCAACTGTTGCCTTTCCGCAGTGGAAAATGACTGGTGACGGTTTGGAAAAGAGGTATTAGGGTGAAAAGGAGGGAGGTAGATGGAATGGTGGAAGGGAAGGAGATTAAGAGGTGTGTGGAAATGGTGATGGGAGATGCAGAGATAAGAAGAAATGTGGAGAGATGGAGGGAGTTGGCAAGAGAAGCTCTCAATACTAGCGGATCTGCAAGCTTTCTTGGATGAGGCTTGAAATAAGATATGTTGTTGTATAACCGGAAGTTTCTTATTATCTTTTGTTTTCTTATTTAAGTGTATATTATATTGGCATGGGATATTAAAATAACTCTCTTTTTGGATGATAACAGATAAAAGTCCCAAGAGAAATTGTTGGTAATCAAAGAGCAAACAGAGTTGAACAATGTGAACAAGACATTGAAACACAAACTTGAAAATTTGATTATGTTTACATTCGATGCCCATCGATCTATAGGTATATTAACAGGGCCGCCATGAGAATTCATGTGTTCTGGCTGAGCCGAAAACAAATATGTCCCTTAAACCATGACGTACTAAATAATGTAAATAGTTTTTTTAACGACGATTAAAGTTATGTCAATAAACACAACAATTAGCAAAATAATGACATTAAAATGATTTTATGACATAATGAATATGCTAATAGCTCACCGAGCATTTGTCAAGCTCTCCGAACATTCTTGGTAGCAATTTGTGAATCAACTATTTGTAGCTCATGCTCTCTAATATTCTGTTAGCTATCATCGCCAACCCGCTAAGTTTTTCTTAGGACATCGTGGATTGTTAATAATATTTCAATAACTTCAATTTCGAAAAACTCCATTCTGCAGATGCTACCATGATTGTTGGCGGTCAAAGTCGATGTTGTTATTATACTATCTATTCGTTTCATTTTTTTTATTTATTTAACTTTTGTTGATTAATTAAAAGTAATATGTTTTTTTTTCAATTTTTAATGGGTCTATAAGTAATTAAAAAAAGTACGTATAAAAAGTGTTCGCATATTATAGATATAGTAAGATTATAAGTGTTTGGGTATTTGAGTATCATTACAGAACTGCTAAATTATTTAAGAACTTGAAGAAACCTTTGAAAATTAACGTTTTTTGTAAAAAAATTTGTATGTTAATGTTATTTGAGTGTAGCTTTATCATTTTTTATATCTATACTTACGAGTTCAGTTTTGAAAATTAATTTTTATACATATCTATGTTTTGTTTTATACTTATGTAAATTTCTTAGTACATAAATTTTACACATATGTAAACTTGTGATTAATATATGTAATCAAAATTTTTTATATAAAATATGATAAAACTACTCTTAAATAATGTTAATATATAAAAAAAAATTAAAAAAACGTTTGGTTGTATAGAGTTCCTAATAGTTCTTAACTTTTTTAGAGTTCTTAAATGATACTAACCATATATATATATATATATATATATATATATATATATATATATATTACAACGAGAATTATTAAAAGTTTTTGTGCCGCTTAGAAAAAACGTACCCCGGTTGGGCGCCCACGTCACCCGGCCTTTGAGCCACCCATGGGTGTATATACAATTCCAATAGGCACCTTCTAAACTAACACGTCGTTTTGAAGTAAACCCAATTACACTTCTTAATTACAACGCAGAAGTTTGACTCGAAACATACTTAATACTAGCGACACAAGACTACGTGATTTGTGAGCCAGTTAATCAGAAAATGATGTTACGTCAATGTCACGTAGGCTAGTAAAACATTAACTACGTATTTTTTCTTTCCTTTTTGACATTCATGATTCATGCTTGAAATGTCCAAGTTTGTTACATTTGGAGCATCTTATGTGATATATTTTTTTCTAAAGGACTTGATTAATACTATTATTCTTCCATGGCTTCCAAATTTTTTGTCAACAATTCTTTTATTTTCTTAAGTTGAATTCTCAAGAATGCAAAATTCACTTCTACGCATGTCTACCTCTTTAATTTTGTTCTTGGTGCGTTACACAAAAGCCTTCCAACGACATTTGGAATGGCATTGTACTAAGACCAAAAATTGCTCGATCACATCAACAATCCGAATGAACTTCTATGGAACCGAGTAGTTTTTGGACAATTTCTTTGTGTTTGGACTCAACCATTTTCTGAGTTTTCTTCTTCTCACTCTTAATAGATTGACTACCATTGGTTTCGTATTTGACTTTGATTTCAACTTTACTAGTATTGGATTTGATGGATATCTACCTTTAACTATGATTAATTTGATATCAGTTTTTAGTTTCAGAATAAATCAATTCACCTTAGTTTGATATCAACTTTAACAGTTTTAGATCTAACTAATCAAGTTTAGTTTGATATCAACATTAACAGTTTAGGATCAAACTAATAAACCTTTTGTTAATGTTGGAAACGATGCACAACCTTTCGAAACCAACTGTTTCAATACCGACAGTACACGTACTGGTGTTTATTGTTATTATTATTTTATCACAAGGTGAATCAAAACCAACTGTTTGAATCAAGAATAGTACAAATGTGTTTGGTTACAAGGCAAATCAAAACAAATTTTGGTCTCCACAAACAACAATACACACGTGTTTTTCGGTTGCCAAAACAAATTAAACCAACTGCTCTAAACACAATGGTACACATGTTTATCGATCACAGAGTGAATCAAAATAACTTTTTTAACCAATAATAATATGTGGGTTTCGGTTGCGCATGCCAAAACTGATTGTTCGTCTCCACCAAGAACAATACACTAGTTTTTGGTTGCCTAAACAAATCAAACCAACTATTCTTAATATTTCTCTTGTTTTTCTTTGCTAAAAACACCCAACACATCTTGAATCAAAAAACCAGAAACCCTCAATATTTCAATTTCAAACCGGGTTTGTGATATGAAAAAATAAAAAATCCTTCTTCATCGGGCTTCTAGCTTGATCACAACCTCTCGTGTAACTCATTTCTTTAACCAATCTCTATGAAATTACTCTTTATTTCCGTGTTACCATAATACACAACCCACAGTCACACAAACACCTTTGTTCTTCCATGTTCTAGGATTAGAGCAAAAAAAAACAAACAGAGCACTGAAAATCAATCTTTGATATCTTGATTGAAGATCAATGAACTTGATTTTGATTTGAAACTTGATTTTAAAATCAAAATGAAAAATCAAATTTGTGAATGTTGGGTTGATCATCATAACCCAAAAACAAAAAACAAAGTAGAGCCACAGCCCTTTTTCTTCTTCTTCTTCTTGATCAAGAAATTGGTAGCGTGGTGTATTACCCCTCCAAATGATCAGATTCTTGATCATTCTTTGAATTGCTTATGGTCTGGTCGATTGATTTCTTGGAGATATGCTCTTGATCAAACTCAACTCAAAATAAATGGATGCTCTCCCTTCAATCCTTTCTAATGAAAACTATTTTTAATTCAGTTGATTGATTTACACTACTATTAGTGGTTTATTCTATCGGTTTCTGGTGCCTCTACCTATGTTATTTATTGATTGATGATATTAACATGTTAATAAAGAAATTTTTAAACAACAAACGTTCTTGGTCGATTTCATAAATAACACCACTCGAATACCACAGTTTGCATACAAGTTTGACCCTAAACATACTTTATAATAAAGACATGCAAGCATGCAGATCCAGTAAATAGTAGCACCATATGAAGATCCATGGATTCTCCTTCATCACACCTTCGGGGTTAGAAGAAGACTCGACCACAAGACTTAGCCAACTCTTCAGGCACAATGCACTTTTTGTTTCTTTATCGTCCGTTAGGCACAATGCACCGTATGTTTCTTTATAGCCCGTTAGCTCTAACAAGGTTGCAAAAGTTGCTATGCGGACCTTAGGCGGCCAACTGAGGAGTAGGGTGTAATCGAGGAGTACTTAGACATGGTAAATATAAAGTAAATTAATTTTTGGATATTAATATATGTCAAGTATCTGAACTTTATTAGTATTTATAACAAAATAGGTGAATATCAATATAAATATGAGAAATACATTTTTAAATAATAAATTATTCTTAAAATTGCTAATCATTTATTTAAAAAGATATTTGTTCTTAAATATGATGGAATACTAATTATGGTTTATTTTTTAAGTTAAAATCGGCTCAAGTTCATCAACTAGATGTGATTCTGGCTAAGGTTGACCACCTTTGATAGATTCATAGTAACTAGGCAGAGTTAAAGAAACTCGCCTCAATGAGCTACCTTGTAGAAAGTACACGACCTTGTAAACCTACTTTTGCAACATTAACTCTAAGCCCAAATTTCATTAACCCAATTTATGACCCACGAATCAAACAAGAAATTAAGAATCCCAAGTGAAAAAGTTTTGCCTCAGGTGCTCCATCCACCTTCATCATGCCAAGCTTGTCATAAGTCTTCAGAAGAAGGGCTAGGGCTTATTTACTGATCATTCACTTACATGGGTGCAATGCAACGAGTTACAACTCCAAAGCCTGTGTGACATTTCTTCTTCCTTGTATAGATTAGACGAGCAAAAGTTAGATATGATAGATGCCCCTCTGGGAAATGATGTGTGAACATGTATACTGTAACCCGTCTCGTGACCCGACGAAATTACTAACACCAGATGGAATGATACCCTCTATCAATGAACGCCAGATGGATATCGAGTTGAATAACACATGTCTTGTTGTTGAGGTTCCACCGATCATTGTGCGCTTTAAGTTGAATAATTCGCATATACCCGATAACTGCTAGCTTACCACTTAATCAACACATGGACAAGACGAAGCCCATCTTGTTCACTATTGAATCAAAAATCAGATCTGAACCACATCATTTCGTACACCACATTTCAACACCTAGGATCCCACGAATTACATCCACTACGCCACCGCCAGTTCCTCGTCAAAGCCCAAAGAGGGACAACCCAAAGCTGGAAACTTGGAACTAGGTTACAATCACGTCATTACCATTACCATTAAACCTTCCCTCATTAGCTACATATGTAAGGCCCCGCTACCGGTGCCCTACATTTGGTGTTGAATTTACTCATAAACACGGTTCTAAATATCATAGTTAATTAAAACTTTCGCGGAATAATATAAAACATCAACTGTCATTACAAACATTCATCATATTGTTTTTAAAACATAACTTAAACATGTCCTTTAGTTCAAAACATAACAAATGGATCTTCAGATGCCAGCTTCTTTATTCTACCGCCATGTGTCCCCACTCAAGCCAGCTGCCTCATTCTACTCACCTGCGTGCATACTAAAAGTCAGCTACGCTGAGTGAGTTCTAGTTAATCACATAACATACAATACGCACACTTACCTTCCATTATGCATCCGGAGACACATAATAATTATGTTACTATTTTACTTTCATTACATGACTTCATACATACATACATACATACTTTATTACTTTCATACTATATATTTACTGTCCTTTCTATCTTAGATATTATTAGGGTCTGATCCCTTCCTTTTCTATCTCAGATATCTCAGATATTATTAGGGTCTGATCCCTTTCTTGTCTATCTCAGATATTATTAGGGTCTGATCCCTCTTTACTTCTCTATCTCAGATATTATTAGGGTATGATCCCTTTCTTCTCTATCTCAGATATTTTTATGGTCTGATCCCTTACTTCTTCATCTTCGTACATTCTGTCTTTACGTACTCGTAACATACATAATATTCTTTACTCTTTCATACACATTCATACATACATCTATCATTCACACCCATCTATCATATACATATCTCCCTTGTCAATACGTGCAATATCCGAAGATCGTTCACGTACCGACAAGCTTTCGATCACATTCAAGATATACATAATTAACATATAAATCATGCATGGCATACACTTACCATTTAAGGTAAGTGTATTAACTATTACATCGAGTATGCACACAGCCCCGAAAACATAACAAGGAAATGGGGCTAGAAACTCACCTGAATGCGGTTACGTTCACCGTTTATGGTAATCCCCTTCTTGAGCTGTGCACGACTAACTGTATAACAATTACACGTATCAATTATCCATCACTACCCATATCGCGTCTCTAGTCTAATTATAACCCTCAACGGACGGGGGTCTGGGGGCAGCGCCCCTGGCAGCGAGGTCTAGGGGCGGCAGCCCCTAGTAGGGTCCAAGGGGCAGAGCCCCTGGCTGGGGTCGAACACATTTCCATTAACTGTCGTAACACATTTTCCATTAGGATTTTAAATCATTATTTAATTCTCTATCTCTTCGCCATAACGAATTAAGCCTAATTCGTTAGCCAATTCGTTACATCACAATCTAGTTCGTTAACTGATTCGTCGTCTGATCAACATCTGATTCGTCACTCCAATTCGTTATCTGAACAAGACCTGATTCGTTACCTTATTCTTAACGAATTAGCGAGTAACGAATCACCTGGTTCGCTGTCTGGTTCGTCATTTAGGCATAACGAATTGGTGAACTGATTCGTTGTTTGGTCATAGCGAATTGGTGAACTAATTCGTTATCTGATCGTAACGAACTGGGATAATCAATTCGCTACCATATCTTAACGAATTGCACAATCTTATCCAGACTTTGACTCATGGGGTCAAAGTAAAAATCGTCAAGAACACCCACAGTCAACCTAAACCAGATCTGCAATTAAACCCTCAAATCTTAACGAAACATCTCGATTTGGGCATCAATGAACTCGGAATTCCAGCGCCAACAAACCCTAACCATCAAATCGGCCAAACATCAATGTTTAAGGGGTGCGATTTATGTGTATATATTACGGGTATTTCAAACTAACAATTAGCCTATCAAACTGTAACGGATTTTACTACGGATTAGTTCGTTGGACTCGTTTTCATCACATTCACACCGATCTAGGACCTCCTAAATGAATCCGAACATAGATGAATGATTTATAGATATAAACGTACCTTAAACTAGCCGAACTATGAACACGAGCTGGTCCTTGTTGTTGTTTTGGTTCTTCACGACGATATAGCATCAACAAGCTCGGCTCCTCGTCTTTGGATCTTGGTTCGGGTTTGTGTGTGTTTTCCCAAAGTGTAGGCTATGGTGTAGAGATGGATAGAAAATGGAGAGGATTAGGGTTTAAGGGGTATTTATACTCCCTTAAGCCCATGGACCTAAGGCCCATTCCATTTCTTATTTCATCTACTAAAGTCCAAGCCCAACCGTGTACAGTTTATTATCTAAACCGATAAATGACACAATGCAAAATAACGAAATTTATTTTATTATTATATCCAAAAGTAGGATGTTACAATATATTACCTTGTAGAGTGCAACCCAAAACCCCAAAGGTCATCTCGATGGTCCTCTAGTATCGTATGAATGAAGATTACATAATCTCTCTTTTCAATTCGCCCCTCTTATGATTAGCCCACACAAGAGATGCTCAATCTTATCTCTATTTCCAATCCGATGGCCCCACTTATCTAATTTATATTGAGATGATCCCATTATTGACCACCTTTAGTCTCTTTACAGAACCAACTACACCCTCATCATGTTTTATACTCCATTTGATAACTTTTGAATCTGACTGGCTTTGATCTCCGGTTGGAGGGATAGTAGATGTTATTAAAGATGATGATGAAGGCATACACTGAATGTCATAATCAAAACCCATCTTGGCATACATATGAATAACCTTCATGGATTGAAGTTCTTCTTCTTCAACCAGCCTCCTTATCTTGGCTTGCAAGGCTAACTTCTTTGCCTTAATCCCATCTTGTGATGATAAAAGGATTAGAGCAGTACTTTGGATTTTATTTTGCCTTTTGGGGAGTTTGATTCAAGATAAGGATTTTGGCTCAGGGTATTTTCTTGGATTCTTCTTTCTTTCTTGTATAAGATCCCTCCCTATAAGCTACCCTAAGCTTATCAATCCCCCACTTTGAAGTTTCTCTCCTTGAATGGAAATTAGCCTCAGCTAATTCCATTATCATTATAAGGATTTCTCTCTCATTCTCCTCACTGATTCTTTCTTTTATAACATCCCAATCAGGTTCAGGATGATCCTGATTAGGGTCTTATTCAAAAAGTCTCTTTATTCAGCCTGAAGTTCGTAATAAGTCCTACCTCTAAAATTGTAGATAGAGACCTTATACTTAGCATGCTCTTGAAGACATAAAAGATCAACTTTCTTTGCTTCTATCAATAGTTTTTTGTCTGCTACAAATATTTTAGTGACAGTCAAGCTTCATTCACAAGCTTGTTGTTCTAGATCTCTTGTTTTCAGAAGCTCTTGTTGATATACCCTTCCAGCTTCTTCATTAGACATGATCCTTGCAGCCTCTGTTAAAGTTCTTGCAGCATCTGTTAAAGTTCTTGCCGCATCTTGCTCTTGATGAGTTATCAGGTCTTCAACATTTCTAGGCTTGAACTTTTTGGCATGAGGAGATGGTGGTGAATCATTTTAGGCAATATTAGCTTATTTATTTCAAACTACTGTTAGAAGCCTTTTGATGAGCAGACTTTGACTTCAAGGTGTCATCAACCTTTGAAATAGTTGCTAGTTATTGTGGAACCTTTGGTGCAACAACAGTCTCTGAAACTACTGTTGGTTTTTGTGGAGCACCAGTAGTTTGTTGAATGTCAGCAGCATCAACAGTTTGAAAAATTGTTGGTCTTGTATCATCTGTTGGTGAAACAACTGTTTGGGCATCAGTACTTTGGGAAACTACTGGTATATCTTCTGATTCATCATCTATTTGAGTAACAGATGGTCTTTGTTTACTCTTTCCTCCCTTTCTACCACTTTGAGACATGGACTTTAGTCTCTTAGTCTTTGATGAGCTTGTTTCATCAGGCTTTTCCCTAAGTTGCTTGACTAAAGCCCTTGTCCTTTGCCTCATTTTCTTTTCTCAACATCTCTTTCAACCGTGCAACATCTTCAGCATGTTTATTAGCTGATTTATCCGGTTTCTTATCAGTTTCTTTTTGAGAGGCTTCAAGATTATTCTCCCCCTTTTTAGCTTCAGCAACAGCTTTAGCTTGCTCTTTAAACCAAGAGGCAGGATGAACTATTCCAATAAGCTCTGCCAGTTGATTTATTTATTCAACCATTTGTTTCCTTAACTCACTTGCAAGAGTATTTAAGGACTTTCTGAGCATTGTGGTGTCTGTGTTGACTTTAGTTTGTAACATTTTGAATTGAGTAGTGAGAAAGGATTGTAGCTTAGTATACTTTGTGGAAGAGGTGGTTATACCCTCTGGTATGCTAAAGCTTTGAGTGGCTGGTGGCTATTTAGTGACTATCTGGTGGATGCAGGATTGAAATCCACTCTGTATGGACGCCAACAATTGGGCGTGATCTGGGGTTGTTGTACTTGAGATTGATTCATGTTTGTGATGAGCTTTTTGAGCTGCAAGACATCATGTCCCAAACTTTTGATTTGATTCGTCAATTCCTCAATGATTTTTGTATCAACTAACTTAATAGTCTCATACACAGACATGTTATCATTAGTTTTACCTACCCAAACAGTTTTATTTGAAACAAGATTAGGATTTTCATCTAGAACTTGTTTAGATGCCCCCTTTGTCTTGGTACTAAGGACTTCCAACTGGTGTTGCTGTAAGAATATCATCAGTTGTTGCCAGGATAGGAGTCTTAGTACCTAAACTATTTTCCAACTGAGAAATACTTATTTCAACAGTTGTAGTAGTTGCCCCTAATCCCATATCCGAGTCACTTGTAGTGATAGGGATATTGTCCTCATCTATCTCTAGGTTCGTATCAACCTCCTGAACTACCTTTTTGGTTTTCTTTGGGGGTTTGGATTTTGTTGACTTCTTAGATGATGGTCTTTTGGTGGTAGGTGTGGATTTCAAAGTTCTAAGCTAAGAACTTGGATCACCTAGAGTAGTGGTCTCTTTTTCTGTGAATGCTGTTATAGAAGCATCATCAGTTTGGACAGGTTCCTCCTTATCAACCAAGCTTGGTGATTTGGAGTCCTTCAATCTCGCAAAATTCTCATTACTGAGACTTTGAATTGTGATGGATGTTCCATGAATTTAATCAGATTTTGGTAATATCTTCATGAGATATACCATAACGAACCCGGAAACATCAAAAACGGTTCTCCCTTGGGAGCAGTCATTGCTATTACATTATTATAAAATCAATAAAGAGTGATTTTGAAAAGCGGTAATCTTCACTGGTAAGAATGGAATATACACAATTTTAAACATTTAAAGGAAACTCATTCCGGCTTGTGGATTTACAAGACATACACTGAAGCAGAGTATGAAACAAGAATTTCATTGAAAGCGGGGGGGGGGGGGGGGGTTTGTAAAGTGTGACTTTTTCAGTTGAAGCCAAGTAACCCCTTTCAATAAAATCTGTCTTCGGAGTTTGTGTTGCAAATTTTTTAGAAAAATCATCATCATATAAGTCCAAGTGTTATGAAAGGAGTGGTGATAATAAAATTACCTCGGACTTACCTACCTTTGATTTGATAAACAAAGGCGTCTTGTTGTTAATGTCATACTTGATTGATGCGTTTTTCCAGAAGTAATTAAGTCTTTTGGGGTAAAGATTAGGATCAATCGTCAAGATATTGTGAAATTTACTACTAATGATTCTCCCGATGATAGTATCATACTCTGGATAGTTAGCGTTGGTGATAAGATATGGCAACCAATTGTGAGGTTTTTTGAATTGAAGGATTCTAGGGTTTTGTGCCATAGTTACAGAGTATGTGTAGATGATGATGGTAGAAAGCAAGTTGTGTGATTGAACTGTGACAAGATGAGGTTTACTATAGGCAAAAGCTTTTTTTGGAATTAAGAAAGATGATTATGGAAGGTAATATATGGTTTGCGAAGGATTGGGTGGTTTTAGAAAGTGGGTGGTTAAAATTCATGGATAATACCACTATTCTATTGAAACAACGACTAGTAAATCCAAACACCTGTTGAAAAAATGAAACTGTTGCTTGTCTTTGATCAGTAGTTTTGAATAAAACTGATCAGTTTTTTTTTTATAAATATTGTTTAACATCTGTAGTTTTAAAAACAAATATTGTAAGAAGTTGTTTCAAATATTTTGTTTAATAAAAGTTTAGAAAAACAATATATTTGAAGACATTGATCAATAGTTTAAAGAAAAATTGATCAGTATTTTGAAAACCAAAGTTTTCCATGGTATTATACATCAGATTTGTATAAACAGTAGTTTTGATATTTTTGAAAACATTTTCATTAACAAAAGTCAGTTGCAAACAACTGTTTTGATTTTTTCAAAAATGATTAATCAAAAATTACATTCGCGATATGGAAATCAGTCTTTGGAAATTTATTGAGTCAAGTGCTTTTGTGAACAAATCAGCTAACTAATTTTCAAATTAGAAATGTTCAGTTGAAATCAAACCATTTTCATAGCAATCTCCTATGAAGTGGTGCCTAATCTCAAGATATTTGGTATTTCAATGTGGAACTGGATTTTTGATGATGTTCAAAGCAGTTTCACTGTCCAGTTCAATGGTGTTTTTAAAGTTGTTATCCCATAATCCAGCAATTGGTTTTATGGACAAAGTAAGTGAGCTGTGCAACTCAGCAACAATATACTCAGCTTCAGCAGTTCAATATGATAAAGCAGTTTGCTTCTTGCTCTGCCAAGAAACCAATGCATCTCCAGATGTTGACTTTCTTGTCATTTGACAACCTGCATAATCACAATCTGCAAATCAACAAGCTGGGTATTTATGTTAGATGGATACCAGATACCTAAGGTAGGTGCACCTATGAGATATTTAAATATCAGTTTAACAACACTTAAGTGGGATTCCCTTGGTGAAGCTTGATATCTTGCACACACACATGTTGCATGCATTATATCAGGCCTAGATGTAGTTAGATACTGTAAGGCCCCGTTACCAGTTCCCTACATTTGGTGTTGGATTCACTCATAAACACAGTTCTACAAATCAGAGTTAATTAAAACTTTACGCGGAATATAAAACTTCAACCATAATATCTTACATAACCTCCAAATCTTGTCTTATAAAACATTCATAATCATTTAAAACAAAACATAGTCTTTAAAACATCACAACATTTCTTCGAGATGCCAGTATCTTCGATTCCATG
This sequence comes from Bidens hawaiensis, assembly GCF_021521415.1. Lineage (NCBI taxonomy): Eukaryota > Viridiplantae > Streptophyta > Magnoliopsida > Asterales > Asteraceae > Bidens > Bidens hawaiensis. The sequence continues at coordinate 2,763,071 of NW_027491042.1, forward strand.
CCATGTGTCTTCAATCACGCGAGCTGCCTCAACCTATTTGCCTGCATGCATACTAAAAGTCAGCTACGCTGAGTGAGTTCTAGTTAATCACATAACTTACTTTACATACACATATACATGCCCGTAGCTACGCATTACATACTTAACCTGTCCATCGTTCTTTCATATACATTCATAACTAGCCTTACGTTATAAAGAGCATTCTCCCTACATACCTCGGATATTATTAGGGTCCGGTACCCTCCATCCTCGGATATTATTAGGGTCCGGTCACCCTTCATCCTCGGATATTATTAGGGTCCGGTACCCTCCATCCTCGGATATTATTAGGGTCCGGTACCCTCTATCCTCGAATATTATTAGGGTCCGGTCACCCTCCATCCTCGGATATTATTAGGGTCCGGTACCCTTTCTTCCATACCACCTTAACATACTTTCTATATACATAATCGTAAGTTTCGCACATACATACATCATTCATTCTTCATCTTACAACAAACATATAACATCAACCATTTCCTGGCAGTACATGCAATTCCGAAGATCGTTCATGTACTTGCAAGAAACCATTCATACATTTCACATAACACATATATGGCATACACTTATCACTTAGGATAAGTGTATTAACTAATCACATCGAGTATGCACACAGCCCCCGAAAACATAACAAGGAATGGGGCTAGAAACTCACTTGAATGCGGTTACGTTCACCATTTATGGTAATTCCTTTCTAGAGCTGTGCACGACTAACCGTATAACAATTACACGTATCAATTAACTATCACTACTTATATCGTCTTTCTAGTCTTAATTATTACCCTCAACGAACGGGGGTCCGGGGGCAGCGCCCCTGGCAGCGGGGTCTAGGGGCAGAAACCCCTAGCAGGGTCCAAGGGGCAGATCCCCTGGCTAGGATTTTAAATCATTATTTAATTCGCTAACTCAAAAGTTCAAGGGCTTAATTGTAATTAATTCATTCATTTTTCTAAGTCCAGGGACTGTTCTGTCATTTTGTTAAACTTGCAGTTCGTTACTCAGTTCTTAACGAATTAACTATCATAACGAACTGGTCCTTGTAACGAATTGGACCTCATTCGTTGATCTGGCTAGCGAATTGAAATTCATAGCGAACTGAACCCTTATAACGAACTGAACCTTAAACGAACTGGGGTTCATCTGCTAGTTCCCCCTTATCGAACTACTTAACGAATTGGCATACGAATTGCTTAACGAATTAGTTAGCGAATGAAGCTAGTTCGTTAGTCTTCCATAGCGAATTGGCTTAACGAATCATGGGTTAGTTCGTTAAGCTTCCGTAACGAATTAGGGTTAGGGTTTGTCAGAGAATGTCAGGAACATTCCCTGACATCCTTAAATACACGCGTCGCCTTTCCGGCTCCGCCGTGCCGGAAAACCGGGCGGTGGCCGGAAAAACGCGGTTTACCCCCATTTTACACCGTTTTTCATCGTTTTTCGTCCCGTTCGATCCGGATCTGAGCTAGGATGGTCCCTAAGCTCATATTAGGTTCGGTTTATACCCAATAATACCCGGATCTCATAACTTAACGGTTTAACGGTGTCGGCTCGTCGTTTCGTGACTAAATCTAACGGGTTTAAGTTTATAAACATCTAACTATTATTACCTCGGGTCGGTGCTCGGTTTCCTTCTTGGTTTCGGCTTAGAGAAAGGAAGAACTAGAGAGAAAGCTTAAGTGTGTGTTTTGGTTGGTGTATGGAATATGTGTGAAATGAGGGATTTAATGGTGATTATGGTTTATATATTTAGGGATCATGGGCTTAAGCCCATGGTCTTTCCTTCTTTCTTTATAACCCAAGTCCATAACCCATATCCATTTAACCCAACACTAGCCCAACTCATATTCTATTTATCTAAACTGATAACAACCCACTATAAAATAGACGAAGTTTATTTTATTATTATAACCGAAAGTAGGATGTTGCAGATACATTAAAAATTGTAACATCCTAAAATTTATAATAATAAATAAAATAAAATTAAGTTTAGTTATTGTGTGTTAATATTTAATTAGATTAAACATAATAAAGAGTATGAACTTGGGTGGGAAAAGATGGAATAAGGGATGAAATAGGCCTTAGTTTCATGGGTTTAAGAGAGTATAAATACTCCCTTAAACCTCCCTAAAACCCTAAAACTCTCATTTCTCTCCATCTTATTCTCTACACACTCAAAACACACACACATACTCACCCTCTTACGGTCGCGACCAAGAGAAGGAAATCTGAGACCAAACAAGCTTTGATTCTTGATAGATCTTGGATATTTAAGCAAGAAATAAGATTAAAGTTCATAACCAAGCAAAACCGTAGCCTTAAAACAAGTAAAGGTATGTTCTTGATCTTTAAAGTTTATGTTTTTTGCCATGAGACCAAACCCTAGAGTATATCGGGTATAAACGAACCACAAAGTAGCAAACTTGATATTAAAAAAGGACTTACGAACCTACGGTTACGAACGGCTCGTTTAAGAAACCCTGAATCTAGTCTAGAACGTTTTAAGCCTAAAGGTTCAAACTTTATGGTCACTCGGGTCTAGTCTTGGCCGGAAATGTTCATGGGAACGTGCACGGGGTAAGGTCATACCATAATAAAGTGTTAGGGTTAAAACAAATTAATACAATGAAGATAACGAACCTAACAGTGGCCAAATACTTAAAAAGTTCAGCTCGTTCGCTTACATGATAAATTCGCTTACATGGGAGCTAGTCGCTTACATAATAAATTCACTTACATGAAGGCTAATCGATTACATGTTAAGTTCTCTTACATGGAGGCTACTCGAATACAATTAAGACTCGCTTACATTTGCCGTAGTCGATTACACGGCATGTTCGATTAAAATGTTCACTTACAACTAAGATTCGATTACATGACAAGTCGCTTACAATGTTATGATCGATCACAAGGGACTTGTTTGCATACAAAGTCTAATCAATTACAATTAAACTTGAGCACACTGCTGAGTCGATTACATGCGGGTTCGATTACATGAACTCGCTTACATGTACTCGTTTAGAAGAAATCGCATACAATAAGGACACTGATACATTGAGACCCGATTGCATTGTGACCAGCATATGTGTGTGTGTGTGTGTGTATACTCATGATGGTATGCATTATAAGAACATAAAGAGTTAAAAGAAAAGAATGTAAAAAGAAAATGGATACCTTGTATTCGTATATCTTAGGGCTTAAGGATAAATAATCTAAGTAAAATGTAATCTAAAACCAGACCATTAGATTAGACCAGACTTAGCCATTTTGGCTTAAATACGAGAAATACAATTAAGACAAGTGTTGATACGTGTAACTTATATACAGTTGCAGAGCTCAATTAAAGAAAGTGATAACGGTTAACGGAGAGCGAAACAAGATCCAGGTGAGTTTCTAGCCCCATTCCTTGTTATGTTTTTGGGGCTGTGTGCATACTCTATGTGATTAATTAATACACTTACCTTAAGTGGTAAGTGTAAGCCTTGTATGATTTATGTATGAATGAATGCTTGACGGTGCGTTAAGGATCTTTAGATATTGCATGTACTCCAGGTGGTAGTTTAAAGATATGATTGTTATATATGATGTATGAATGATGTATGTATGTATGAAAGTTATGATTATGAATATATAGACAGGTATGGTATGGTTGTACGGAAGAAAGGGAACCTGGCCCTAATAATACTCGAGGCAGAAAGGGAATCAAGCCTTAATAATTCTCGAGGCAGAAAGGGAACCGAGCCCTAATAATTCTCAAGGCATAAAGGGAACCGAGCCCTAATAATACTCGAGGCAGAAAGGGAACCGAGCCCTAATAATACTCGAGGCAGAAAGGGAACCGGGCCCTAATAATACTCGAGGCAGTAGGGCGTAATGCTCTTTAAAATGTAGAATTATGTAAAGTAAGGTTTAATATAAAAGTATGAAAGAAAAGAAAAGAATGAAAGAAAGAAAGAAAGAAAGTATATGATAGTATATGTATGAAAGAAAGGTAAGCAGGTTATATAATATGTATCTTCGGATGCGTATGTATAAACATGTGAATGTATTGTATGTTACCTGATTACCTAGAACACACTCAGCGTAGCTGACTTTTAGCATGCACGCAGGTGAGTAGGATGTGACAGCTGGCTTGAGCGGGGACACATGGCAGAAGAATAAGAGACTGGCATATGAAGACTCAAGATGTTTTATGTTTAATGTTTTTTATTTTGAAAGACAATATGTTTATTTAAGACAAGTTATGAACTAATATGTAATGTTTTGTGAAAGTTTTAATATTCCGCGAATATTTTAATTAACTCTGATTAGTAGAACTGTGTTTATGAGTAAATCCAACGTCCAATGTAGGGAACTGGTAACGGGGCCTTAAAAAGATCCAATCAACATAATCACCAGTTTCATCATTAGGTGAATGGATCAATTTTTCACAGGTGTGGAGCTTGCTTTGCAATCAGTCATTTTGAATTTTTAAAGGATATTTTTAACATATTTTAATTGATGTAAAAAAATTATTGTTTTAGTTTGTTTGACTTGCAAGCCCAAAAATAACTGTAACTCACCCATGCTACTCATTACAGATTCAGATTTGATGAGCTTTGTAAAGTCATCATATAATTCTGGATTTGTGGATCCAAATATGATGTCATCTATATAAATCTGAACTAGAAGTAAGTCTTTTCCCTCTCTTTTGAGAAACAAAATTTTTCAATTTGTCTCCTTAAAAGTGATTTAAAATAAAAAAAAAATGGGGAAAGTTTGAGATACCAGGCCCTTAGAGTTTGTATGAGTCCATAAAGTGCTTTCTTTAATCTGTAGACATAGTTTGGATTGAAAACATCTTCAAACCCTAGTGGTTGTGCAACATATACCTTTTCTTTAATGTCACCATAAAGGAAAGCTCCTTTGACATTCATTTGGTATACCTTGATGTTATGAGTGGTTGCATATGCAAGAAACAACCTGATGACTTCAAGTTTTGCAAAAGGTGCAAAGGTTTCTTCATAGTCAATGTCTTCTTCTTGTAGATAGCCTTGAACCACTAGCATTGCCTTGTTTTGATGACAACCCCTCTCTCATTAGTCTTGTTCCTAAATACCCATTTTGTACTAATAGGAGTTGCATCTTCTGGTCTTGGTCATATTTTCCATGCATGCATCTTGGTGAACTGTATGAGTTCCTCTTGCATAGCATATACCCAACTATTTTCTCTTAAAGTAATTTGATACTTAGTTGGTTCAAGTTGAGATATAAAACCAGAAAAGAAATATACGTTTTCTTGTTGACTTCTTGTGTGAACACCATGTTGTATGTCACCAATTATCTGTTCTTGATGATGGCCTCGATGAAACACATAAGGAACACTGTCCCTTATAGTGTTTAAAGGAAGTTGTTGGTGAAACTACTGACGAAGAACAAGTTGTTAAAGGCGGAGACATTAGGGGGTAAGACACTGCTATGAGAAACAACTTATGAACTTTCAAAAGCAGATAGAGGAAGTTCCTTTTGGATATAAGTGGAATAAGCATCAGTAGTTACACTTCGTGAAATTCCTTGATCGGCAGATTGAGCATGTTAAGTAGTTTGAATGAAAACGTTGTTATTCTCTATATCTGATTCTTCAAAAATGTATAGCCAAGCAAAATGAATACCTATATCACTAGAATCATTAGTTTTAGGCTCATACTTTAGAATATCAAGATCAAATAAATCAGCAAGGTTAATAGGAATTTTTAAATCAGACAATTTATTAAATTTTACATTTAATGTTTCTTCTATAGCCTTTGTTCTAGAGTTATTCAAACAATTTATTAAATTTTACATTTAATGTTTCTTCTATACAGATTTAGAAGTAGAGGAATAGCGTAGAAAATAACCACAATCTACCTTGGCTACAAATTTTGAAATTGAATATTTCAAGTTTAAGATGAAACATAGGTAATCAAACGCTTTGAAAAATAAGATTAATTGTTTGATTCTGTAAAGAATTTCACAGGCTGCTTCCTCATGTCTTTTATTTATTTATCTACCTTGGCTACAAATTTTGAAATTGAATATTTCAAGTTTAAGATGAAACATAGGCAACCAAAGGCTTTGAAAAATAAAATTAATGGTTTGATTTTGTAAAGAATTTCACATGTTGTTTTCTCATGTATTTGGTTTATTAAAAATCTATTCTGAACATAAACAACAGTGTTAACTGCCTCTGCTAAAAAAAATCAAGGTAAGCTTGAATCAGCAAGCATGGACCTAGCTGCTTCAATGACTGTTCTGTTTTTCCTTTCTACTACTTTATTTTTCTGAGGCTGCCTTGGAATGCTAAATTGTCTGATAATGCCTTTTGAGATACAGAAAATGTCTAGCACTTCATTTTTTAATTCAGTTCCATTGTCACTTCTTAGGATTTTTACAGGCAGGTTAAATTATTTCTCTACTTGTACAATAAAGTTCTTGATCTTTTCAACTGCTTCATCCTTTGAGTGCAAGAAGAATGTCCAAGTGAATGCTTAGTAATCATCTACAATCATAAGATAATACACTTTCTTTCCAAGACTCAATATTCTAACTGGTTCAAAAAGGTCCATGCGTAAGAAATTAAAACAAAAAAGTAGATTTGGACTCTTCTATTGATTTATATGATACAGTATGTTGTTTGCCTTTCAAACAACCAACACAAGTTCATCACAAAATAATTTTTTGACAGGTAGACCTCTAACCAGATGTTTCTTGGTTAGATAGTTAATTGTTTGCAAACTAACATTGCCTAATCTCCTTTGCCATAGATCTATCTCTTTGATTGATGCTCTACTAAGAAAACATGTTGCAATAGGGATTTTGATGTCCTTATATATGTCTACAGCATAGACATTGTCACTGTTGTTTGTAGTTAATAAAGTGTTTTCTGCAACTAGTTTTTCAAACTATTTAACATAGTCAGAGTTGACATTTTTTCATGTTTTCTTAGTAAAGAAAGCACTATAACATTTATCACACATTTGTGATACACTTAACAAATTGAATTTAAAATTGTCAATCAAGTTAACATTATCAAATATTAACTTACCTGCTTCCACTTTACCTGAGCCTAACACACTCCCTTTTTCATCATTTCCAAAGAACACAACTTCTCCTCCATGGCTGTTGAATTCAAAGATAAGAGATCTGTTCCCTTTTATGTGCCTAGAGCCTCCACTATCAACATACCAAAAACTTTCAAGGCATGTGAAATCTCTCTCATCAACAGCAGTTTCAAGTGCTTTGCCATCAACAGTTTGTGTATCTGTTTTGTCATCAGCACTTGTGTGATTTCATCTTTGAAATCAGTCTTCAACTCCTTTTCATCAACAAATTCAACATCTATCACCACAAGAGCCAGATCCTTTATGCTCATCTTTTTAGGTATACTGCTCCAGTTCATAAATTCTTGTGTGAAGAAGCTTGTATTGGTGTTGTCTTGGGTTGAAGAGGGACCATGTAAATTGGTGTTTACATGTTGAACTTCTGTGTTGATAAATGGAATGAAAAGAATTTTAACATGTTGTATATGCTGCATAGATGAGTAGAGTAGGAAGTGACATTTAATTATTAAGATTAAGGCATTATTTAGGGCTCAGAAAATGCAAGAGACCGAACCGCCATGGGTGTAACCCAACCCGGCTCGAGAAATGAAACCATATGAAACTAGAACCGGAGAACAGGCCTACATATTCATTACGGGTATCGGTTGGTCTCGTTTTTGGTTAAGTCTTTAATGGGTAAAGGACCGATACCGAGGAAATGATGAAGGAGTTACATTTCCAAACTACCAGTACAATAGAATGGCCAAGATAAAATGGTTCAATAAAGTCTTTGAAAATGTTTGAAATCCAACGACTTCACGGTGGTGAACTTCATGGTGGTGGTGGTGGTTTCAAAAAAGACACCTTGTTCTTTTTTCTTTTCTTCTAAAAGAGCACTTTGCTTATCACGCATGATTCCACGACGGTCCAACTTGTGTGCTTGCCGTTAATCGCTCTGTCTTTTTATCCGATTTGTTCTTTTTTCTTTATTTTTCGGGTTTATTGGGAGTGAGGATAAAAGTAGGTTTGATTTTTCTGAAAGCATGTTTGATGGTTAGCTCCTAGCGTATAAAAAAGTTATTAAAATAAAGAATGTGTATCAAGTTTATTGGGAGTTGGGAGATTATCATGTAATCAAAGATTCTACAGTCCACTTTAAAAAATATAGTAAATCACGTGTTTTTCTATTTTCAAGTCACCTTCAAAGAGTTACGTTACTCATCTCAGGTGACTAGGGTTTTGAGTTCTTTAGACCGAAGACTGGACCCAAAACAAAAAAATTATGAGTTTTTGACCAAAGACTTAACCAAAAATTCACAGATTTTCTAACGTTCACTTTAACGTGAGATTTGTGGTGAGACGCAGAGTGAAGGTAAAGTAAAGAACATCGGCTGAAGTGGACAAATTTAAAAAATAGGGTCGGAAGTTGTTACCACCCTTTTTGACGCAAATTACAGTTTACTCTATTAATAATAATAATAATAATCATAATAATCATAATCATAATAACAATAATAATAAGGCAAATTGGAAATAAATAATCCCAACTTTTTTGTATTGTCCGATAATAGTCCCAACTTTAAAAATCATTGTCAGCGGTTCCAACTTTCAACTATTTTTTTTATCAATGGAACTCTGTTAAAAAACACTTAACGCCATTAAGTTTTTCCCGAGTTTCAAACCGATGTTTTAGGGCTTTTGATCATTTCTATTTCTTTCATACGTTTTTTTTATTAATTTTGCTACCAAACAACATAAAATAATAATTATTTCATTCTTATAGGTTAACCAAACTTGGCAAATGAACCATAATAAGTCATTTCATTCATTTGTCCATTTCATTCCTTACTTCATTTCATTCCTCCTCAATTTCTTTACGTTTTTTTTAAGATAAACTTCATTCACCAAAACAAACCAAATGCAAGTTCTCAAATCAAGGACCACATGCAAAACCAAAAATTACATCAAAATATATGGGGAATCGTGCCAATCCTTCCAATCTATACATTTAAATTTAGATCTATTTCTAATCCAAAAAAACGAACTAGCTTTAATCTTCGCGATAACATCCACCACTTTAGTGTTCTTCCTTTGAAAAATCATCTCATTTCTAGCAATCCAAATACACCATAAAGTCGTTAACACAATCCCTATGAACCGCCCTCGTCTCATGTTTTCGCAGCTTCAAACATTTTGCTAAAGAGAGTAAATCCCTAACCTCAAACGCATATAGAGGAGGTAACCAACACCATCTCGCAACCCAATCCCACACCTCCAGTGTAAAAATGCAAGCTGTAAATAAATGGCCCGATGATTCCGTAGAGTCGTCACACAACGAACAATTTATATCTTGTAAATAACACCTCTCTTCGTCAATTCCACCCTAGTTGGGAGTCTATCTAGTTCCGCTCGCCAAGCCAAAACATTGCACTTCAAAAGGATCCATCTGTTCCATCTCATTTTATAAAAATCGTTATAATTCCGAGCCGTAATAAATAGTTGTTTAACCGCATATACCGTAAATTTAGCTGGGCTACCATCTACCCATTTCCACGAATCCACTCCCTGAGCCCAAACGTAATCATGGATCTGCTCCAAAAGCCCAAAGAGTTCTCCAACCTCATCATTTGCCGTCGGCTCTTTTTTCCAGTTCCATTTCAAATTTTTAAAGGTGCTTCCAAGGGTGATCCTGCTTTCAACAAAACAATCTTTACATTTTTTTAATCTAAATGGATTAGGACATGATTCTCGAAGAGGCGTTTCCCCAATCCACAAATCGCACCAGAACCTTATAGGCTTGCCATATCCAACCGAACCATAGGAAAAAGAATTCAGTTTCTTACCATCCAAAATGCATATTTCACCCACCTTCACGATCTCGTTCCAACATCCAGAAGAATTGGAGGCGAGAGGAAGCGACAACCAGTTATTTTTATTCCTGTGACATTCTACAATGACCCGCTTCCACAAACTGTTTGCTTCCTTCTTGAATCTCCAATGTCATTTAAGAAACAAAGCTTCGTTAATTTCTTTCTGACGATTAATTCCCAAACGACCCCCCTTTTAAGTCTCGCAACTCTATCCCACGCAACCCAATTAGTTTTTTTATCTTCACTCGTACCACCCCAATGAAACCTTCTCATAATACATTCCAATTTATCAATCACAGTCACGGGGGCTTTAAAAAGCGAGAAATAATATTTGGGGAGATTTTCCAACACTAGTCTAATGAGTGTAACCCTCCCCCCTATAGACAATAGTTTGGCTTTCCAAGTCGCTAGGCGCGTCTCCATCACATGGATCACTGGAAACCAATTGGTGATGTGATTCATGTTCGCACCCACTTTCATACCGAGATAATTAAAAGGAACATTACCTCTTCTACATAATTGAAATTAAGCAAAAATACCCTTAGTAAAAAACACTTAGTAAATAAAAGATATAATTGAAATTAAGCATTATATGGTGTATTTGAGTGCTTAGTTTGTCCTCATGGCCTTGTGGATTTTGCTATTAAATTTAGTAGATGGGTTGTTGGCTAAGAGCATTCCCAAAATTTTCTTCATGTTATGTGTGGGTGGCCTTTAAATTTTACAGCGTGGCTGTAAATGATTGTGAGTGAAGGAGAAGTTCGTAAGTAAATATAAAGAAACACTGTTCTTACTTTATAATTTTTTTATATTTGTTAAAACTGGAGGAGAAAAAAGATAATGAGGAAATATAAAAAGAAAATATTATTAAATTGAAGAAGAAAGAAAAAGTAAGTATTTTTTAATGTAATGTTAGAGATGGAGATAGATTGAGATAAAGGAGCGGCTAAGAATGGTCTTAACAAAAGTACATAGGCATTGGAAACGATTTGGATAGCTGGCAGTAGAGAACCGAGTAATGTTCAAATGTTCGATTTATTTTAGTCGTATCGTAGCATTATAAGGAAAAAGAAAAAAAAATGGATATATTGGGCCTATTAGAAATACATCAGGGGCTTGGTTAAATCTGGAATATTAGTGGGCTACAACGAGAGTTCCAAGCCCACGTGATAATCTATTCGAATTAAAAACAAAACGGCAGATCGCTAGGGCAGCGGACGGGGACATACGGAACTGAAGAGATAAAAAGACTAATCGGGATTCGGGTTGGTTCAAGGCAACGCTATAGGTGCACGACATAGCTTGTTTACTCGTTTGCTTATTTACTTGTTAAAAATTAGTCAACTAATTTTTATAAGAATTTAACAATAACAATATTTATTTTATTCGTTATTATGATTGGCTAATTGTTCTTGTGATCCTCTCTGGATAAAGCCTTCCTGTAAGACACTAGTTCTATATTTTATTCAGATTTTGTGATTGGATTCGTTAACAAGTTATTTTGAATCCAACTTGTGGTTGTATGCATCTAAACGATTTGATTGTGCTACAACATTGAATCAATATTTATTCAATTTTGGTTTCCTTACATCATTAACAATTTGTTATTGATTTATGCTCCACATTAAATTGATAAATGGGGTTGGTGGTTCATTAACAAAAATAAAGCCTTTAACACAACAATAGGTTGGGAGGTCTTGGGTATCTACAGAAGTCGCCTTAAAAAAAGTTACATTGATGGTTGTGCAAATAGAATCCGTAATATTGGGTTTCATAACTGTCACTTGTGTAAGTCACGCATAAAGTCATCCTAGGGGGTGTTTGGAAATTGGAATTGCTTTTGGTGTTAGATGGAAAAATTAGTAAGTTACACTTTTATAACTAATTAGCTTATTGAAAAGTTATAAAAAAGCCAACTCAGAAGAACTATAGGCTCGGGTAGGTTAAGCGAACTGATTCATTTCATTCTTCGCCTATAAAATAAGAAAAATCTCAAACACCAGATGAAACTAATTAACTTAATGACTTCCCATAAGATGAAACTAGGTTGATGGTTAGTTTATGAACCTTGAAGTTGGCCACTCTTTTATCATATATATATATTTTTTTTTTCAATCAGCTAAAGTTTGTTTGCCATTCGCCAAACATTTTCACTCATCAACATAAAATAGAGAGATTTTATTTCTTAGTTTTAAATTAAATATTAGAATAAATTGATAAATTTTATTTCTTTAAGTTTTTCTTTTCTATAAATATAAATAAATATCTGATTGTAATATATACATGATTAATGGAGTCTCTTAACTTTCTTTCTAAATTCATTTCCCGTATTATTTTAGCTATTAGGCTTGTTTCAAACACGTTATCAGCACAGACAAAACACATTATCAGCACGAAACTTTGAACGTTTATCTGTCATGGTTTCATCAAGGTAAGTTTGATAATTATGCATGATACTTTTATTAATATAACTGATTATGATTTATGTATTATATTTATGTTAAAATCATTGATTATTATGCTTATACAAATTCACAACAACAATTTGCGATGGATTATCAATCTTGTTGCGAGTTGGTGTACAAACGGGGCCGCATCTCGTTTCATTGTTCATTACGTGTGTTGATTTCTACTTAGCAATCTGTAGTCACTGAGATATCATCAACAGTCACTATTCGTATTTGCAAACAAGGTAACGCTTTGATATATTTTATCAAAGTATATTTTCATGAAATTTGATTTTTGATTTTTCGGTTTGCCCACTACTTATTTCTAGACTAGAAAAAGATGGTGGTGATTAGGATATTTGTCATCTTAATCCATTCTTCAACAAAACTCATATAAAACATAAAGTGGAATGAATAAATCGCAAGTTTAATATTTTACTTAAAAATATTAGAAAATATAACTTATTGTTTATTTATTAAAAAAATATTATATAATCATTGTTATGAGTGATTTTGTATAAATTAATTATGTAAAACTGCATGCTAATTATCAACAATTGTATCGATAAACTCTGTTAGAAATAATGATAAAATTGATGGTGTCACTTTTAATCGGTCTGTTATAGAATTGATAATATTATTGAATTGATAATACGAGAGATCATCTCTATAAATACATGATATCTATTGGAATTATATATATGATTATATGAAGTGGAGATAAAGACATGTCTAAAGACGTAATTGTATTTGAACTAGTTAATGTACCTCGTGCGTTGTGGCGGTTAATAAACACACCAAGTTCTGAGTTGAAATCGTCGTCTGTACTAATTAAGATTTTAATAAGTGGTTCTTTTATCTATTTGTTTTAAATTTCTCCTCATATGTTGATGCAGTTTCCGCTAAACAACCTGCAGTGTAAATTGGCAAAACAAAGAGAAGAAAGTCTTTTAACTCTTTATATAACACTGCTAAATAATATTATAAAAACTAAACGGGTCAACATACAAATCTGCCAACTTGATCTGAACTCGAACCCATAAAAGACCTTGTGAGTATAAAGTCATCGCATAGCTATAAGATATATTTTTTATATTTTGACATCAAAAGATGCGTCCATGCTGGTTAAAACATGTAGACCATTAGGCTGAGGGGTGTGGGGAGCTCTAATGGGGGGCTTCATTGGGCTCCAACCAATAATATTATGACGTGTGGCAGAGAGAGAAACTGGATAAGGGGGGTGTTGGAGCCCCTGGCCCTGGTATGGGGGGCTTTAACGGGGGCTTTAATGGGGTATAATTATATAGGAAAAATATTTTTTTTTTGGGTTTGGTCGGCTCCCAACGGTCAAAAAACCATCAAATCCCGTGCTTTTCTCTCTCTTCTCCCGCTAACCAGCTTGCGCCTGCATGTTTTTCCGCGCTAGCGCCCCGTTAGCGCCCCGGTGGTGTGGTGTTAGCGCCTGGGGGCGCGAGCGGAGGGGCTCTAGCGCCCCCGTTGAAGCCCTACACCCCTCAGCCTTAGAGTAAAATATCACTTAATGCCCAGGTGAAGAAACATTGGAGTATAATGGTCTTAAAAAAATAACAAACAACAATCACATAAACATGAAAAATAACCTTAGCACCTTTGACCAAAAGTTGTACTAAAGTTGAAGAATGTTTAACTAAATTCTTCTTCCTCCCTTCTAGTAATCCTGTAAACAGATATATGATGACATAATTAAATCAATGAGTTCTCAAACTATATGATGAATGATATAAAATACATGGACAAAATAAAATGGTAAAACCAACCCCTAATTATGCCAAAAAATAAGTCTAAGCCTTCAATTCAAAAACAAGAAGTTACATAACTGAACAAATTCAATAGTCTCAACATAGGGTTTACAACACACAAAAATTACACCTAGGGCTGACTGCAACTAATGGGCCACCCCAAAAATTACACTCTCAAGTCTCAACCGAGAACACACAAAGAAAAGGCAAACCAAATCAAACATACACTTGAAAATTGAAAAATCGCTTTACAGAACATCACAGCCCAAATTCATTAATTTGACACGGGGATGTTAACCATGGCTCAAGTACGCTACACGGCTGCAACATAGGATGCCACGCCAGAAACCGAAACATCATCACAACCATTAACCATAGAAAACCATGACGGATTCATCGCCGTCGTCACTGGACACCTAACACAGACCCCTCCACCTCCACCAAAAGTCATAGGGAAATCAAGTTCCCCTTAAGAGTGACACACAGAAAGGATTCAAGGAAATCATACTTCAACAGCAAGCAAACCCCACCGTCGCCTAGGGTTCCTAAATGGAACCCGGCAACAGTCGGGACATGGCCGTTAGCCACCATGGACGGCATAGCCGCTGGCAACGGCGACCATGAGGGTTCAACAAACAGCAAGATAAACCCACCACTGCTGTCATGAGACAACTGTCATATCCCACAGATCCCGACACAATCACAAACGATTTGGGGTTTTACATCAGAAACCCTAAGCACGCCACCACACGACCGTCACCTGAGGTTCCAAAGTGGGCAATGACTATGATAATCAGTGGAGAACTAATAGGGAGGACACGGAAGGAGAAAAAGAAGCAGGTCTGACTGATGAAAGAGAAGAGAGAGAGAGAGAGAGAGAGAGAACAGGTCTGATCAAATTTAGGGTTTGTGTGGAAAGGCAGTGACACCTATGGAAGGAAAACAGATTAACATTGTATGAAATACATACACGTAGCACAGGCAAAGACACCTGGCAAACAAAGATGAAGAAATCATGATACAAATATTAAAGCCTAGAGTACAACAGTTGATTGAACCGTTCACCCAAAATTGTAGTATTATAAATATAAACTAGTATCTCGACCCCCGCGTTGCGGGGGGTTGTGGAACCATAGCCGTATACGAAAACAAAACCAAAACCAAATGACATTTCATCAAACACATGGTGTACACAGAGAAAAGATATCTAAAACATTTATTCCATCACTATCAAGTTCACCAATATACAACCTAAAAGTCTAATTTTGAAACCCACAAACTACAAAATGACTTCAACATTATTAAAAAGTCCAAAAGGAGAGAATGTTGATAACATCATACTTTCAACAGCTTTTTGAATTCATGCGAAGTATTAGGTAGATACTATACAACGATCCTCGCACTGTGATCTACAGTATGACCCATGAATAAACCATCTCCACCAACTGTTTTGCTTGCTCTCTTTATGACCAGAATTACAGAACTTGATGTATTGAAATAAAAATAAAACTGAGAGAAAAACACCAACACAAAACTTTTTAAGGTAAGAAAATTAGCAATATCAAATAAATATATGACATAATTAAAGCTAAAAAATAGTGTAAAAGCCTTTCACACCTTGCACTGCATTCATGATTCACCCATAATTTTTCTTCCAGAAGGTTGCTTGGTATATTTGATCATTTGATGTTGGGGATAATCATCACTAACAAAACTCGTAGTTGGACCAACTATGTTTCTACAATTCTACATATTGGTGAATAGTGAAGACGTAAAGCTGCAAACAAAAAGCAAAGTAATAATTCAAAAATACCTTAATAGGCTTAATATATTCACCACTGCATTCAGTTAGATGCATCAAGCTAGCTAGAAACCTAAATTTGCAATAACCCATGGTGGTACATCTAAAGATCCTTCTAATGTAATTTTCCTAAACAAAAGTCAAATCATCTGCATAGAACTGTCAAGCGTCCCCTATTTACATGAATGCTTTATAACTTTATTTTGTGTTGAAGTGCTTTCACTCGTGTTTATGGAATAAATTACATATACACAGTACAAAAGAAACAACTGATGTCAAATCTAGCAATGAAAAAAACTCAGTTGTGCCCATCAAATCTATTAAATGTAGTTATTAATAATACTTGAAAATAAAGAAAATATCAACAATTATAAAGAACCTATAGATTTGAGCGATCTTTAAACCTAAAGTCACTTTGCAAATAGTAGAATTTAAATAATGATGTAAACATGTTATCAAATTGATGATGCTTTAAAGGGGAATAATCAGTAATTAGTAAAATAAAAATAAATGACTCAACTTATGACGGGATCAATCCATTAAAAAGCTCTAAATTTCTTAACACGTGACCACGATTTGAGGAGGAGGAACGGCGCCGACCAGGGTGCTTGTCAAACTCTTTGATGAGTCTGCATGAATAAATAAATATATATATATATATATATATATATATATATATATATATATTAGGCTTATTAGCTTATGGATAATAAACAACAATAACTGATATTATTAAAACTTGAAACTAAATACACATTAAGACAAATCTTCATGCCTTTTGTAAGCAACTGAAACTCAGCTCATTATTATAAAAGTAGAACAACAATATGAAAATTGGGTCAATTTGCTACCTCAGTTTTTTAGGGTCTCCAATTTGAACCAATGAAGATCCTCACCATATGCAAGAGTTGCACTTGTGTTTCTTAGCAACATTCTTGATTTTTTTAGTCCTCAAAAAGCTTCTTAGTTTGGATAAATCTGCTAACTTGCATAGCTCCTCAAAATTATCACTTATCAGTCTCCCCTAAATTAAAACAAAGCGAAAATCAGACTTTTAACAGACCTTTTCATATGAACAACAAAGAAACCAATTGAACGACAATGTAGATGGAAACAAATTACCCACCACCAACATAGAAACACAAAATTATTACCCGTAAACCCCAAATTGGAAGCAACACAAAAACCCTGTATTGAAAGCACAAAATTAATTACCGAAAGAGAAACGGCAGCAACAATCGATCAACCCATAGCCGCACTGACAATCTGCGAGAAGACAAACAACAATCTTAATTTAAGGATAATAGAGGTAACATACATCAAATTTATTGAATAGAAAAACCAACCATCGCCTACGTTCGTAACCTGTAACACCGCCGGTAGCAAACAACGAAGGACAATAAGGTTGTGCAACTGATAAAACATTCATCTTCTTTATTTAATATTCTGGTTATACCTAGTTTTGTGAAAAAGAAAATAAAAATTGACCTTAATCGTCATCGTTGCTGCTGACTTCGAACGATTTGACAACGACAGATGACCTTTTTGGTGATATTTGATTTCCGGCTGATGCTCCGATCCGATCTAAATAGGGGTCGGATGTGGCTTTGTCCACCGCCGCCGACCCAACACCATCTGAATCGTCACGGGACAACCACCGTCGCAACACCGATCCATCGTGGACGGCGCCAGCTCCATTAAGAGCCACCGATCTGTGAGTATAATGTGAAGGTTTGATGATACGGTGGATAGATCTTCATGTAAAGATAAATCAGGAACAAAAAGGTGAAAGTGGAAAGGTGACTCAAAGGGACATGTGGAAAACGTGTAACAAACAAACGTGAAAGGCTCCAGCCAAAGCAAAATGTACAACATAATAAACCCTAAGTACAACTTTAGGTACATAATTCACTACATTAACTGCAAGAAGTATAACACTTTATGAACAGAACAGTGAAAAGATGTTGCAAATTAATATATATATATATATATATATATATATATATATATATATATATATAAATTCCAATAGATATACATATTATTTTGAAATTTCTTTTGAATTAACAATTATTGTTTTTTTCTTTTTCTTAACAAAATTTTAGTTCAACTTATTCTAACGTTTTATGTATAATTGATGATTATGCATATCGATTAAAATTGTATTATTCATTGTTAATGTGATATGATATATTATGATTTCTGCTATAATTATATTTAAGTCACGAATAATCAGATCATATACTTAATAAAAAAAATAATCGTTGTTTTAGGATGTTGCCATAAGTTGCCATTTTTATTTGAAATATTTAGTGGATTTTATTTGATTAAGAATTCTCATAAATAGAATAACAAAATAAATCGGTTCCTTTTTTTGAACAAATCTTATTTGAGGTTGCATAAATCGGTTTTGTGTTTACAAATCAGGTTTATTATTTTTGTAATAAAAATAAATTAAAAAAATAATAAAAAAATTATAACTTAAAATATAAATAAAAAACGAAAAAAAATAAAAAAACTAAAATGTTTCCACCATTATTCGCGCTCAAAAAAATTTTTAAAAACAAAAAAAAACAAATAATGACAAAAAGACATAATGCCGAGATCAAAGACACAATGACGAAAATGAACAAAAGACACAATTATAACTAAAAAAGACACCATAGATTGCAAAATATAACAAAATGCCGGACAAAATATAACATTTTTTTAAATAATATAACACAATATAAAAAACACACTATGTCAAAGAAAAATACACAATCAATGACGAAAATAAACACAAAACACAATGATAAACAAAAAGACACTGTGTGTGTGTTTTTATGAGAACGAGAAAGACAGTGGAAACATTTTCGTGTTTTTACTTTTTTTTGTTTTTTATTAAATTTTGAGTTATGATTTTTTTATTTTTATTTTTTCTAAGAGGTTTTTAGTGTGCCTACAAATCTTTCTCATCATTCTCATTTTCGTTCTCTTTTATAGAATAACTTGACCCCTACTTTAATTACCTTATTTCAATTAATTGATTTTGTAATTTTCTTTAGTTACCATATTGTATGTACGTAAGATATATACGGTTTTAATCATATGATGAATTATACATCGATTATATGCTTGCTTATAAGCGATGAATAAACAGCTTGTATTTATAAGTTATTATAACTTGTTTTATGGCGACATGTTATAATTCGCATCATGTATGATAATATTTATTTATATAGGAGAAAATTATTGTTTGAGTCCCTGTGATTTCAGCAACGAACAATTTGAGTCTCTAAAAATGTGGAATTACTAGTTAACCTTTTTTTATGATTCATATGAGTCCTTGTGGTTAAGTGATCGTTCAATTTAGTTTCTTTTTGAAAATTTCCTTCAAATTAAAAAATTAACCACCAAACTATAACCAATCAAGCCGAAATCAACTAACAAAACTATAATCAATCAAGAATAAATGAACAGAACTTTTTAAAAAAAAAAATAAAACGAACGAAATTATTTTTTTATAACAAAAATAAACAAACCAAGCTTTTTTTTAACAAAAATACGAATCAAACTAGTTTTTTAACAAAAATAAACGAACCGAACTACTTTTTAAGAAAAATAAACGAACCAGACTACATTTTTAACAAAAATAAACAACCGAACTATCTTTTAAACAAAAATAAAAGAACCAAACTACTTTTTTACTAAACTAAACGAACGTAACTACTTTCTAAAATAAGTAATGAACTTCACATTAGCTACGACGATATTTGTTCAAAATAAGTTCGGTAACTTATATATGTTTAAAAAAATTTGGTTCATTTATTTTTGGTAAATAAAGTTCGATTCGTTTTTTTTAAATACGTTTGGTTCGTATATATTTTTTTTAAAAAAAGTAGTTCGATATGTTTGTTTTTGTTAAAGCGAATTGTTCAGTTCGTTTAATTTAGTAAAAAAACTAGTTCGTTTGTTTTATTTGTATTAAAAAAAGTATTTCGGTATTTTATTATTGTTAAAAAAGTAGTTCGTTAGTTTATTTTTGTTAAAAAAGTAGTTCGTTTAATTAGTTTTTGTTTAAAAAATTGCTCGATTTCTTTACTCTTGTTAAAAAATAAGTTTGTTACATTTTTTCTAAAGTAGTCTGATTCGTTAAATTTTGTTGAAAAGGTAGTTCGGTTTGTTTATTATTCTTTAAAAAAATCAGTATACTTCATTTATTTTTGTTAAAAGGGGAAGGGGGCTCAAGGTTACCAATTATGAAAAGTTCAAGGACTCAGAGTGACAATGTATAGATATAGACGTGAAATATCGAATCTACCCCTAAAGCTAACAATGTTAATTAACAGTAGGGACTCAAATGGTTCGTTTATGAAACCACAGGGACTCAACCAATTCAAATAAATCTTCAGAGACTTATTGTGCCTCCGCCATAAAACCAAAAAGATGCAAACCGCAATTTTCTCTTTATATAGAAAGTATTGAATAGAAAATTTAAACCAATGATTGGTTATTTATATTACATTATAATACATAGAATTACATATATTTTTCTTTATATGTTTGTACCAAATTTCATTGGTTTTCATTTATCTTTAAAATTGATATATTTTGTTCTTTACGTTTTAAAATCTAACAGCACTTGTCTTTTAACCTCAACCCAGCTAGTTTTCTCGTTAATCAGCTCATGTGCCTTGCACATGAGGGTAAATTTGTCATTTAAGCCATTAAATATATAAATATATGTATATACGTATTTCTTCTACCACTATCACTACCCGCCCCCCACACCACCAGTTGCCACCATCCAACCTCCGGCAGCAACCACCATCTTCTGCCATCCTCGATTTCTCTCTTTAAACTCAACAGAAAAACACCAACTATTAACCAATTATGCCCTAATTTCATACCTCTTTTTACACTGTTACATAAAATTCCACACCGCATTGTCATCTTCTGCGACCACCACATCCACTCTACTAATCCCCTCTCCAGCAAACACCTCTATTCCTATCAACCCCAACGGCTGCCAAAACAACATGCTCTCTGTCCACTGCTTCACTGGCAACCTCATCATTTGCCGAAACTCTGATTTTGATATTCACAGCGTCTGCTATGTCACTGTCGAACACGATCAGACTCCAATTGAGGGTTTTATTGCATTTTCCCAAATAATTATTTTGGTAACAAAACCCTATGAACACAAAAAAAATTGCAACCGGATTCTAATCAAATACGAGGGTGTTGGTGGTGACGGTGGTAGTGAGATTGATTATGACGGTGGTGGTTGAGTGTTGATGGAGATGGGGGTGGGGGTGTGGTGGTGGTTGGTTGGTGGTGTTGAAGATGATGATCGGCAAGCGGTAGTGGTGGTGCCGTCGTGCTCAAACCTCCGATTGAAGATGGTGGTGAAGATGTTTGATGGCGAAGAGTGATGGTTGATGGTTGCGGTGCTGGTTCAGTGAGCGGTTGAACTCGACGGTGATGATGGATGTCTAAGAATAGACAAAATATTATAAAATATTATATATATATATATATATATATATATATATATATATATATATTAAATGATTCTGGATCTAATGATATATATATTAAAGACAATATATTATATATTTATATATATTCATTCAGTTTAGTTCATTTATTAAAATGTTTTTCTAAACAAATGAGTTAAATGACGAATTTGCCCTCATATGCAAGGCACATGAGCTGATTTAACGAGAAAAACTAACTGGGTTTGGGCCAAAGGACAAACGTTGCTAGATTTTAAAATGTAAAGGACAAAACATATCAATTTAAAGATAAATGACAACCAATAAAATTTGGTACAAACGTAAAGGAAAATTTTTGTAATTCTGTCTAATACATATAGGCAAAATTTCACCTCCCTACGTTCACTCTCCCTAAGACACCTTAACATTTATGACTCATTCACCGGTCCAGCGAATCACAGCTTTACATATGGCATTACGAATTTTCTTCCAATGAGGTTTGATTGCTCCTTTAATTGTCACTATTAATTCAAACTCTCACCTCTCAGTGCCACCCGTCATTGATAGCTTTGAAATTGACGGTTAGGGTTTTGAACATCAAGTTATTTAGTCAACAAACAGTTTCAGAACTCCCCAATCATTGTTTTAATCATCTCTAATTATCTATATTATCACAATTCAAACATCCCTTCTCTCTCGCTCCCAAATTCATCTTTGTGTCGGTGACCACCCATCGGATTATTCGCCTGCAATCTCCATCGACTAAGACTTCAATACTTCCGTTTTAGAGTCTGTTTGGTAGAGTCTGAATCTGAACCATTAAGAGGCAAACGTCTGAATTGGTCAGATTCAGAGCGTTTGGTTCAACCCTTGGGTCTGATTCGGTCAGATACTTTACCTCTGAATGGTTCAGTGTGAAATTGATGCTGAATGAATCAGATGGTTGCTAAAAGGAATTAAGACCAAATTACCCTCCATTATCGTCCAGCCACCATGCGTGATGGGTCTTCGCCGGAGAACCAACAAGAGCTCGCCGGAGATGCGGCTCTTGGTGGGAACCCTAGCCGCCGTCACCCATTCTCGCCGTAAAACCGACCCCAACCACAACCGAACACAGCCACCACAACCTTTCACCATTTATTGTTGCATCCACCCTTCCAATTCCGTCATTAACAAGGTCACCAGAAAATCAATAGGGCTTTATTTGACCAGAGAAAAAGGGTAAGAGACGAAGGGGAAAGGTTATTTTGTTCAACAAGAGTCTGCCAACACACCACCATCACTAGCCGCCGTGCACCGCCTCTCTTGAGGTTCTCCGGTGGAGATCCGTTACCGGTTTCTGGTTTTGGAGTTGTAAACTGAACAAATTGGGGACAGTATATATTTGTTACTATCTTCATCTGTTTAGTAATGTATTATTAATATAATAATTTTGTTACAATTTTGTTTATATTATATTATTTGTATATTGTATAAATAGTTTAAAAATTCATAACTTTATAATACTTATAGATTCTAATTTTCCGCTTTTTGTTTAAAGAACTAAGAAATACACTGATATTTTTTTTTTCATTAATGAAATAAATCTAGTTTGTTTAAAATCATTTAGATCTTTTGAATGAGATTAATACCAAATCTACGCAAAGGGGTAAAATAGTAATTTTGCACAGTTATTCAGATGTCTAACCAAACAGATACATTTCATTCAGCTCTTACTGGTTCAGATCATCTTACTTATTCAGACCTCTAACCCATTCAGCACTTAATACTTCAGAGGTTTGCCAAACAGCCCCATAGGCAAAATTTCACCTCCCTACATTCACTCTCCTTAAGACACCTTAACATTTATGACTCATTCACCGATCCAGCGAATCATAGCTTTACATATGGCATTACGAATTTTCTTTCGATGAGATTTGATTGCTCCTTTAATTGTCACTATTAATTCAAACTCTCACCTCTCAGGGCCACCCGTCATTTATAGCTTTGAAATTGACGGTTAGGCTGAGGGGTGTGGGGCTTCAACGGGGGCGCGAGAGGGGCGCGAACACGAAAAACAAAGCAGGCGCAAGCCTGTTAGCGGGACCAAGTTGGCGTAAAGGGACATTGGGAAGGGAGAAAGAGCCGTTGGACATGATAAATGAGCCGTTGGGCTCTTATTTAATAAAAAAAAAAAGTTTTTTCTTCCTATATATAACCCATTTCACATAAAACAATTACCACAACTTCAAAAAAAAACCCAAAATCAACCCATCTTTCAAACTTTTTTTTAAAAACATGGCTGGAAATTGGTACCCAAACCTAGATTCAGATTATATTGACGACGATTTATGGTCGTCACCGCACCAACCGATGTTTTATTCGGAGCCGCAACAATCATCCGGCTTTCAACCATCCAACATACAACCGTCTCCTAACTTTGTTGGACTTCCTTACTAGAGACTTCAGTAACCTAAATCCGGTCGATCAAATGCTAATGGAAAAGCAAAAGGAACATATCCGAAAGAGGTTGATCGAAGAAGACCAAGGCGAAGAATAAGAATAATGTTTTTTTTAGTACTTTTATTTTTATTTTATTTTTAGATATTAATGTGTTTTTTCATTAATGTGTGTTTTTTTTAATAATTTATGAGTTTTTTTAATAATACGTTTTTTGAATATATTTATAAAAAAATAAAAAAAAAATCCGCTGGAGCCCCTGCTGGAGCCCCTCCACACCAGGGCCAGGGGCTCCAACGGGAGCTCCAACACCCCCTTATCCAGTTTCTCTCTCTGCCACACGTCATAATATTATTGGCTGGAGCCCCCACTGGAGCCCCCACACCCCTTAGCCTTAGGGTTTTGAACATCAAGTTATTTAGTCAACGAACAGTTTCAGAACTCCCCAATCATTGTTTTAATCATCTCTAATTATCTGTATTATCACAATTCAAACATCCCTTCTCTCTCGCTCCCAGATTCATCTTTGTGTCGGTGACCACCCATCGGATTATTCGCCTGCAATATCCATCGACTAAGACTTCAATACTTCCGTTTCAGGCGACTATCAACTTCACTATAGCCTCCGTTCATTGCAACTGTTACAACCACCATTGTTTATTATTGGCTGATTTGATCTAATTGAATGCTTTCGATCAATAAACAGTTTCAACTAAGGTCCCCCAAAATTATCTTTTCAACCATCTGTTCGCCATTGTTGAAATCATCTGTGCCCCCGACGGCTCCGTATTCCCATAAAATAAAGAGAAATTAATCGGTGAGAGATAATTATACGTCGGCAGCGCAATGCTCGTGACTTCGTAAGATTTCACCAAATTCAGTTTCAATGTTTCCCTAATTTAGTGTTATTGTAACTTCCTAATTTACGTGATGTTGCATTTAAGATATTTGGATGTGATTGCAGTTTTTACTTGTAGAGTTGTTAACTCGTTTGCAGGTTAAAATTTTGATTGTGATTTGTGTTTTATTGGGTCATTTGGTGGGTTTTTGGAAGCAGTTGATCGGTACTGAATAAATTAACTTGTGAGGCATGGGGACGATTTGTGTCTTGGGGTAGAGATGGATTTGGTAACGAGTTGCAAGGTAGTGTTTTGATTTTGTGCAGCTATGATGTTTGATAAAATTTGATGTTTTTAATGTGTATTTGTTCTGGTATTATAGCAATAGGATGTGTGCTCAGTTACTTAATCTTTGTGTTTATCAATGGCACTCAGATTACTTGTGACATGTTTAGTGTTTATTTTAACTTAATACAATAGTTGTAAAATTTTAGTTCATTGAGGCAGTTAAATTCATTATATAACAATGCTATGGATGTGTTGTAAGTGGAGGTAATTGTATCAAAACAACCAAACCGTGTGCTTATTAACAGTTTGGGAGGTGGATAGATAAGTTCTTTGATGTTGATGGTATATGAGTAACGCAGTTTATGCAATGTGTAAATTTCCTCATCTTCTGCCTGCTTTCATTCTATATTATGTGATAGGTAACAAGATGGTCTCCGTGAGTTTTTAGTTGGTTAATCATGGCCTATTGTGGTTCCTGGTAATCCTGCTCAAGTTGTTGTAAGTCTTTATACTGACTTTGTTCCATACCTTTTTTTACATATAATCATATGCTAAATGTCAGCCATATTATTGTTGTCAGAAAGCTTGCGGCTCATGGCTCTCTCGAATTTGCCTTGCATGTAAATGAGTCGAGTTCGTTCCAAGCTTGTTAAGCTCGTTTTAATTTGAAGCACGAAGTTTAGTATCTATACATTATAGCCCAAAAGTATAACTAGGGGTGAAAATGAACCAGCTGTTCGTGAAATACTCGAGATCGCCTCGCTAAAAGCTCGAATAGAGTCAAGCTTAAACAAGTTCGAACTGAGCTCGAACCTAAAATTAATCTTATTTAATAGACGAGCACGAGATCCTAAATGAGCCTAACTATAATATAATTTTATTTAATATGTATTTATATTATTATTGTAATTAATGTTATGATAATATTTTTTAATTATAAGCTCTCGGCTTGTCTTAGGCTGAGGGGTGTGGGGCGCTAACCGGGGCGCTAGAGCCCCTCCGCTCGCGCCCCGGGGCGCTAACCCCACACCACCGGGGCGCGAGCAGGGGCGCGAGCGGGGCGCGAGCGCGGAAATCCAGGCAGGCGTGAGGCTGGTCGCGGGAGAAGAGAGATAAAAGGTGTTTTGGAGTTCGAAAAAGAGCCGTTGAGGGGTGTGGAATTAATTAAAAAATATATATTAGCTGGAGCCCCTCCACACCAGGGCCAGGGGCTCCAACGGGGGCTCCAACACCCCCCTTATCCAGTTTCTCTCTCTGCCACACGTCATAATATTATTGGCTGGAGCCCCCACTAGAGCCCCCATTAGAGCCCCCCACACCCCCTTAGCCTTATAAATTATTATTATTATTATTATTATTATTATTATTTATGATATGTTGGGTCTACCTACATGAGTAAATCCGAGGCTCTAAAAGGTGGTTTTTGTGGGGAGGCTTCAAAGATAAGCCATCACTACAAGGATGCAATTTGGTAAATACAATATTGAACAAGTGTGGTAATATTGAAGTGTTTGGTGAGTTAGCTAATTATCAAAACGGGTAATTTTTAACGTGGGTCAAGTGGGTAGGTTGAATAATACATATTTGTAGAACTTATAAAGATTATAGTCTATTAAGGGGGGCGTTTGGACGTGTGTCTTGGAAGATATTGTTTATAATAATACAC
This sequence comes from Bidens hawaiensis, assembly GCF_021521415.1. NCBI lineage: Eukaryota > Viridiplantae > Streptophyta > Magnoliopsida > Asterales > Asteraceae > Bidens > Bidens hawaiensis. Next base: position 2,789,773 of record NW_027491042.1, read on the forward strand.
ACTTTTATGAAAAATGATTTCTATTTATTCTAACATTAAAAACTCAGATAATCTCAAAATGAAACGTCACAAACCCCTTAACATGGTAAAAAAAACTACATTCTTTAAAACAAAAATTAAAATCTTCTTATGTTTTTATATTCTTAACAATATCCTGTTGACTACCTTCGCGACTCCTAAATCGGTTGCTTACAAATTTTCTTACTTTTAGTTTGATTAGTAAGTTCGCAATTATGGCGAATTATCACATATATTGAAATTTGTGATGAATTTTTAAGAAATTATTATGTATTAGAGTTTATAACTGAAGTGTTAGCTTTAAGAAAGTTACAACTGTTTGATTACATACCTGAATTATACATTTGTATGTATGTAGGCAATTGCATGTTTAATACAATTGGGAGGTGATGCATTTGAAAGAATTTTACAACATTTAAATATCACCCTTATGTAAATGTTGTTACTTTGAATTATGATTTATATCGCTTCTACCTTATTAAGCATGTCTATGGGCAAAAAGGTAATTTCCCTATCTTTGTGACGCTATAGATGGTTTGTTGACGATTGAAACAATGTTACCAGCGAATTGAATTGATCGATTGTATGCGAAACCGATTTAGCGGCTATGCTCCTGTACCCATCAATATTTGCCCCTAAGTCAGTGAGATCTTTGTTTTAAAGGTGCTTAATTCACACATGCAATTGTCAGTTAGGGCCACATTGTTGTTTTATCATGTGCCAGTTCTTTTCCTTTACTTTTTTTTTTAAAAAAAATTTATGCTTCAATTCATTGATGTGATTATCTTTGACGGATGGTGTTATATGATAAATATGTATTTCTGGTTATAATTGATGAATTGCTGTGATTATGTTTGTTTGACGTTGTTCATGTAATGAATAAATATTGATTTGACAATTTTTTTTATTCTGATTTGAAGCATTTTAGCTTTATATACATTTGATCAATATGTTGTTGGATATCAAAAATAAAATTTATCTTAAAAACCTATATACAAATACATTGACAAGAGGTATATTGATCAGTTTCTTAAACTTAAGGTGAGCTCTCTTAATTGTAGTCCTCAGCCTAATTTTTATGTAGGCTGGCACCTTAGTAATTAATGTTGAAACAAGTTATGTTAATAGTTAATTAAAGCTATGTGTTTCTAGATGTTTTAGCATGTTAGGCGGCTAGCTATATTATAGTGGGTAGGTTAGTACTTGCAAATAGGAAAAGCTATGGGTCATAATGTCATTTATTGTCTAGCATACTTGCAGATTCCTCCTTTAGAACGTATACCTTTAAGAAGTTTAATAGAAAAAAATGCACCTATATTGGTTACAAATTGTAGGATCTTCAGTTCACGTGTATTTGCACATCAAGAGAAGTTTTAAGTCATAAGCTATCAAAACACAGTTTCTGTTCAGTTGCTTATGACACACAAAACTTTTCAAAAGTTAATTGAAGTTACATGAGATGAGTCATTTGTACCCGTGAAAGTTCATTCGAGTTGTTCACTCTTTGTAAAAAAGATTTTTAATTACCGTAAGGTGTCATTTGAATCACATGGCAAGATTTTTTTTTATATTCTAATCATTTGTATTTTTTACTTTGGAAAAAAAACTTGATAGTTCGTATTTAGTTTAAGTGTTGTCATTGTGAAATGGTATATTAATTTATTAGTAGATGCCAAAATTTTAAACAAGACATTTAGGCTTGGTCATTTAGCTAATTTATGTCTTATTGTTTTATCATTATTACACCCGCTGCGAATTTGAAGATGCAAACTGAAAATAATCCATCTCTCAGTAGTTTGATATTGTAGAGAACTTGAAGCATATGCGATAGATGTTGTCTTGGTTTTGTGTATGTATAACTATCGTGTTTATAAAGTGGGGTCCTAAATTAGTTGACTTAAAGGAGGTTGGTCATCGGGAATAGAATCACTTATGTATCTTTGTATAGGTTTAAAATGATGCATGTAATGACAAAAATGACGGTATTTTAGACTTTAATTTGGATATTTACCTCTACTTTTAGTTATATGTTCAATAGTGTTTTTTTATTTCTTTGAACTGTTTGTAGAAACGACAAACATGACTAAGAACAACACTTTAGACATTTGCGTAAGTTCCCACAGCAACGCACAATAACTGTTGGCACCATAACGAACCAAAACGCTACCAACCAAATTCACGTTGTCTACCCGCCGCAACACGCGGGCTCTTCCACTAGTTTATATGTATTGATATAAACCCAAGGGTGTAATAACTCATTCCATTGACAGTCGTAAAATTTAAGACCAATAATTGGTTATGTTACTTCTTCTTAATTATTAAGTGAAGTGGAGATTAATTATAAGTAAAAAACCTAATAAGACAATTTTTCATTTGTCAAACCACATATATGATATCATTAAAATATAGGGGTGAGAAAATTAACCGACATAACCGAGCCGATTTTAACCGATATAACTGGTGGGCTGATTTACATATTTTTTAAAAGCCGCCAAATGTGAGTCGGTTTAGGTTAATGTTAATTCCAAACCCAGCATAACCGAACCACCCCATTTATATAACTATTATCTAAGAAATACGGGTTTGGAAATTATAATTAGCGCACGAGCATGATAATTTTACACCTATTGTCGCTAAAAAAATAAAAAATCTCTACACATACTAGGATTTAGCCATTAGGCCAATAATAGAGGTGATATCGGGAAGTATAATAATTTCAATGTTCCAATTATGTTGTTCCGATTTTCATTCCAAATTGACATTTAAATTGTTCAATACGTCAATTAGATATATATTCTATAAGTTATAGTAAAAAAAAGATATATTCGAATTCCACACAATATAGTTAAGAGACTATTCAGTATTCACAGTCATACAGAAGGATTATTTATTTTTGTCACGGTAACCTACCCATAATCGACCCGTAACCGACTCGCTATAACATTTAAAACTGATTAACCGAAACCGCCATAAAGGATCAGTTATGGTTATAGTTATCTATTAACTGCCATATCAGTTATGGTTATGGGTTTGGCCAAAGACCACGCTAAACCGACCTATGCACACCCCTATTAAAATGTATGCAACTTTTGAAGTAGTTTTCTATCCGTGTCCGAGAAAATTATGAATAACCATGAAAATGGTTTGGTTTTACTCCATTTCTTAAAGTGCATGTGACTATATATTGATCGTTTTGATCATGAACATAATTGAAAGGATTTCTAATAATGGTTATATTAATAATGAGATCGAACATCAGAAATTGTAACTATTGCCATGGTAAATTAATAAAGTGATCATATAAGAATATAATGTGGAAAATATATTAGTGATGTAACCTAATCATTTGAAACGATAATGCGCTTTTCTCTTGTATTTTTTGTATTGTTGATATGGTCTAAAAAATCTATATTATTATATAAATATTTTCTACACTTTTAATACTTTGAGTTATAATTCTATTGAATATTATTATTTATTGGTTCATATGAGGTTTTTAGTGGTTCAAGAGACAACGAGCCAATAACGTTGAGTAAAACTTTGAACAAGCTTTATTAATTACGGTTATCAAAATTGTTTTTATAATACATATAACATAAAAGAAAAGAGAGAAGAAAGTCATATGCACTACACAATATTTTACATATTAACATTCCAACTCATTATTTTAATATATTGTTTTGCTTCTTTGAATGCATAACATATAATTTAGATATGAAGATGGGCCGGCCACTGTTATGAGCTTGGAGCAAAAGAGAACAAATTCAATATAATTGATGGGCTCACACGAAACAAAACTGGTGTCGGTGGTTTGGAATTAAAAAAGGAATGTTTTTCGATTACGTGGAGGACAATTTTTCTAGAAGGGAATTGTAAATGTCGGCTACATAAGCAGTAAATGAGTTTTCTGAGGGTTGCGAAGAATTAATTTAAGAGGCGCAAGGAGAAAAAGTCAGAAGTTGAACAGGAGAGATCACAAAGGAGCAAGCCGTTAGGTCGAGCCGAGATTGTTTGGGTTCAACATCTATTCAACCAAGCATCATCGCTATTCGGTTTGAATTTATTATTTTTAATCATGAGCTTGGTTGTTGAACTTAATTATTTTTTGTTTCTTTGATTTGAAAATGTTAGGCTAAACTTTTTATACTGCATAGGCTTGTGATGAACCATTGCTGAAGTTTTATTTTATTTAGAATTTGCTTTTCGTTATGAGTTTATGAATCAGTAAAAAGTTTAATATTATTTATTAGATGCATATGTGTGCTTGGTTTTATTTGATCAGTTTTATTGTTTCATGGTTTCTTTGGTGATTATCTGTCATATAAAGGATTATGTTAGGTCAATTAATGTGTGTTCTTTACTAGTTGGTGATTGATTTATAATAAAATCATAGAAACTATATTATTAATCAAATAAATAAAAGTGTGCTGCTAATATAAAAAGTTATAAAGTGATAGGTTATTTGATATGTCTTGGTTAATTAAGATTTCTAGATTTAGTTCTTCGTAAGGAGTCCGTCTAGGTTTGATTTTTCAACTTTGTCTATTGAGTCGAATGAATTTATTAAATTACCTTTGATTTCCGCGCTGTAAGGTAGGTTGTCGTTTAAAGGTAGTCGTTCATAATTAATTAGATAACCGTAAGGAAGTCTAATATCAAAACTGGTGTTTTTAAGAACATAATAGAAATCCATATGTGTCTTCATTAGAAGGGTTAGGGGTCCTGTTCGGGTTTTCTTTTAAGTGACTATTTTATGATCCCGGTTCCATTATAGCATTTTCTGATTAATTGATAATTGAAACTTTGGGGTTTCTAGCTTAGGTGGGTTTTTCATCTTCATCTGATTTAAATCAATTAAAATTGTCTTTTGTTTATTTTACTTGTTTTTTCTTAATTAGTTTAAATTTAGTTTTTAAGTAAAACCCCCTTTACAATAATAATAATAATTAAATAGTTATGTTGGTTTTTCGAGTCTAATTAGTTAATTTACGTTATTTAAAGAGTCTCATGGGTTTGATATCCGGACTTACTTAGCTTTACTCGAGTCGATCGGTTCACTTTTCGATTAGTAGTTTAGTCGAGTTTTAGAGAGTCTAGAGTATTACTTAGTGTCTATTTTAAGTTAATTTAGTTAATAATTATTAAACTACTTTTAGCACATCAATTGTATTAAAAAATGCATAATACGTATACGATCATAAACAAGAAGTTTATAGAATATGATTATCTAATGGTATGGCCGATTAAACGATACCGAGAAAATGATGTGAATGATTTATGAATTGGGCGATTCTTCGTAATAACTGAACTTGCAAAGTTTGCTCTCTAGTGAAACTTACTTATTACCAACTATAGAAGGTACGAATCCTTATATATCTTGAAATTATAAAGGATATGAATACCCTAGCGTGATACCATTTAGTGTTTTAAATCGATGCATCATCTAAATGGTTATTAACTGCACAACCTGAAGTTTATGTGATTTGTGGCTTAGTTAATGAGATAATAAGCAAAATATTCCACTGTAACATCCTTAATTTTATAATATTAAATAAAGAAAAGTAATGTTGCGAAACGTGCATTAATATTTAATTAAGATTAAATCTTATAAAGAATATGGACTTGGATAGTTAAAGATAGAATAAAGGGTGGGATGGGCTTTAGGTCCATGGGCCTTGGAGAGTATAAATACTCCCTTAAACCCTTCTAAAACCCTAAATCCTCATTTCCATATTTCCGTAATTGCCTACACACTCAAAACGCACACACACACACACACACACACACACACACACACACCTTGCCATTTACGGCCGTGAGAAGGAAAGGAGAAACGAGATCAAACGAACGTTGATTCTTGATAGATCTTTAATATACAATATAGAAACAAGATAAAAGTTCATAACCAAGCAAAAACTGTAGCTTTAAAACACGTAAAGGTACGTTCTTGATCTTTAAAGTTTATCTTTTGATGAACGGTTTGCCTTGAAACTTAAACATAGAGTAGATCGGGTATAAACGAACCTTAAAGTAGCAAACTTGATGTTAACATGAACTTAACGAACCTACGGCTAGGTACATCTTATTTAAAGAAACCCTAGATCTAGTTTGAACGCTTTTATGCTAAAAGGTTCAAACTTTACGTATACCCGGGTCAAGTTTTGGCCAAAAAGTGTGAACGGGAATGTTTATGAGTTAATACCGAGCCGTAGTAGGGTGTTAGGGTCACGAGTTTTGATGATAACGGGGTTAAAGGACCAAACCGTGGCCTCAATCCAACAGCCCGTTCGATCACTTTTGACTCGCTAACAATGGGCCGATCACAATCATATTCACTTACATTAGACTCGATTACTTTTAACTCGCTTACATACCCTACTCGATTACATTGCTATACTCGATCACTCTAGTGTGTTCGCTTACAATGATGGATCGCTTACAATCTGGGATTCGATTACTTTTGGCCTATCGATCACAAAGGAAAACTCGATTACAATTATTGTAATCGATTACAAGTTCAACCCAATTACATTTGAGCTGCTCGCTTACAATATATTCGATTACAATGAACTCGATTACATTGATTGTATAACTCGATTACTCTTAAGACTCGATCACTGTTGTAAACTCGATTAAAAAGCTTGACTCGATCACAAATCTAACTCGATTACAATGAGATCGATTATAAAGGACTTGTGCGCATACAATGTCAGATCGATTATGTAACATCCCGAAATTTCCGGAATAATATTTAATGTATTATTTACGTCGGGTGAATTAATAGAGTTAGTGGAATAATGATAATATAATAATGAAAGTGGGCTTGGACTTGGGTTAGTACGAAAGACCATGGACTTAAGCCCATGACCCAAGATATATAAACCTTAGTTAATCCATAATCCTTTTATTTTCACTCATTCCATACACCACCCAAAACGCACACTTAAGCTCTCTCTCTCTCTCTAGTTTCTTCCTTTCTCTAAACCGAAACCAAGAAGGAGAAGCAATCCCGAACCGAGGTAATGATAGTATGATGGTGTACGGACCCAAAACCCGCTAGATCTAGTCGCGAAACGATGAGCCGACACCTTAAACCGTTAAAGTCACGAGACCCGGAAGGAATCGGGTATAAACCTGTCAAAATATGAGCTTAGGGATCACCCTAGCTCAGATCTGGATCTAACGGGACGAAAAACGGTGAAAACGGTGGTGAAACAAGCGAGATCTCGCTTTTTCCGACGAGATCCCGTTTTTCTGTCGATGACGGCGCCAGAAAGGCAGCGCCGGAGGTTGAGTCACATAAGGGAATATTCTGATGTGACGTTTGACAAAATGTCAGAACCTTAATTCTAATTCGTCACGGAGAGTTAACGAACTAGCTCTTTCGTCAAACAATTCGTATGTTACTTCGTTAAGGGAAGAATAATGAACCAGTTCATTCGTTAAGCAGTTCGTTATCATGTTAGTTTGTTATAATGTCAGTTCATTATAAAGGTTCCGTTTTCTAGGAAGTTCAATTCGTTATGAAGGTCCATAAAGTGGTCATTCGTTATGATATAACGAATCAATATTGCATTCGTTATGGAACCCTAATTCGTCAAGGAACTGGATAACGAATCAGAAATTAGGAACTGGATAACGAACTAAGTTTGAAAGAATGACAGAAAGGTCCCTGGACTTATACTAAAATGTATTAATTACAAAGAAGTCCTCGAACTTTATAAATTAGAATTCTAATGAAAAATGCGTTAAGACAGCTTAGCCCCAGCCAGGGGCTCTGCCCCTTGGACCATGCTAGGGGCTGCCACCCCTAGAACCCTGCTGCTAGGGGCGCTGCCCCCGGACCCCCGTTTGTTGTGGGTTATAATTAAGCTAGATATAGAATATGAATGGTAATAGTTAATTAATACGTGTAATTGTTATACAATTAGTCGTGCACAGCTAAAGAAAAGAATAACTATTAACGGTGAACGTAATAGGACTCAGGTGAGTTTCTAGCCCCATTTCCTTGTTATGTTTTCGGCGCTGTGTGCCTACTCGATGTGAAGTGTGAATACACTTACCTTAAGTGGTAAGTATATGCTATAAATGATGTATGAGTTAGTCCTCATGTAGAGATTATGAATAAATGTTTGACGATGCGTGAACGATCTTCGGATATAGCACGTGTCGGCAAAGAAAATGATCTCCAAGTGATTATAAGTGTGTGAATGTTATTATGTGAGTTGTTTATTATGTAAATGATAAACTGATAGGAAGTGTGTTGTAGACAAGTAGATTAAAGTGTGATAGAAGTGGTAAGGGGTATACTAAGGGTGTTAGTGGCATGACGATAGTGCGTGGTAGGGTAAGCCTATACGTGCCTTCGTTATTAAAGTGACTTAACGAGAGAACGTGAGAGGACAAGCCTCTGCGTGCCTCAACGTGTTAAAGTGGCATAACGAGAGAACGTGGGAGGGTAAGCATCTACGTACTCCCGTAAACAAGTGGCTAAGACGTAGGTGACTGTTAAGTGGTCAAGCGGTAAGTTGCGTAGGACAGATAGCGAGCTATATGTCTTCGGATGTGACATTCGTCAATTTCGGGTCTCGTTTGTATTTGTTTTTGTATTCGTTTATCATGTAAACCGAACCATTTTGTAAACCAAAGCTTATGATATAAACAAAATGATGGATTTTATGTTACAATATTATTGTCCTTAAAACCAAACTTGTTGGGTCTTGAAAACATCCTTTTTGGTCCTTAAAACTCCTTAAAAATGACTTAAACCAAACTTTGGGGACTATTATTGTCATTTACCAAAAACTTGTTTGACCATATCAACCATCACATGCATCTTTACCCTATTTGTAAAAACCATACTCTTACCATTATAAAAGCAAGGCTCCATACACCACTTTGGTTGTTCATCTTCTCCAAAATCTCTCTCAAATCCAAGTATTCATCTTCAACATTTTGCTATTTTGACTACTTAAGGTCAAACTAAAAGCTAACCTTGTTCTAACTAATTCTTATTACTTGAATATGGTGGCACAACATATATATATATAATACTCACCCCTTGTTACCTTTGGTAGTTACTTCTCCGACTCCGGTTGGTTAAGTTTCGGACCTCGTAAGGCAATGCTTCATGAAGGACTTCGTGTTCTTGATATATATACACACACATAACTTCTTTGCACATTCTAACCATGACTAAATTATACTCTTTTTAGTTTTTTTTGGTCATATTTATGAAGTTCCATGGTGGGGGTTTGTAGAGACTAACCTCGGCTTAACCGTAAATAATCCAAACCGTGAACCGAACTTTTGCTTACTAGTTTTGTTAAAATAGTTGTTTAAACATGTTTAATGTTAGATTCGAGTTTCAAAATAATTTTTACAAATTCTTTGATATTAAGCATGTGGAATCCATCTATGAACTCGTTGGGAGATGGAAACCGAACCAAACCGAAACTTTTGCTTAAAAGACTTGTTGTAAACTTTTTAGTTGTAAAATTTAAATATTTTTCATTTATAAATTATTATACAAGATCTATGATATTTGGGCATGTGGAAACCATCAAGGAACATATTGTGAGATGGAAAACAAACCAAATCCGATTTTTACTCGCTTAAGACACACAAGTGTGTTTTTAGCTATCAAGACTTGTATATTTCTTTAAAAATAGTTTACAAACTGATTTTAATTATTTTCTTAAGTACCTGGAATTTTTGGATCCAACTTGATCTCATAACATAGTTTGGACTGACAAAACCGAACACTCGCTTAACGTACGTTGTTAATTCTAAAACAATAGATCTATATACTTGGTTAAGTCTTATAAAGTTTTATTGAGTTATCTCATAACATTCATTATTTTGGAAAGTTGACTTCGGTTTTGACCAATTATCAAGACCCGAACCAACAACCCGAACACTGTCCCAAAGGAACTTTCATTTAGCATTTTTCTCACCTTATTACTTAACATAGGTTAAGTAAATATTAAGGTTAGATACTTTAGCCCGGTTTCGAGCAAACTTACAATTTTAAAGGGTTATTATTATAAATTTTTAAATAGTTACAGTTTAAACCATGGACTTTAATTGTTTACTTTTTGCAACAATTATTTTATTTAAAGATCTTTAAGACAACCTTTCTAAATCCAAGACTTTATTATGTTTAGGCTTCATACGTTAAACCGTGAGTAAATTCATACCCCGTTTTCTATCTTTAGTTTTGGGGTGACATTTCATACTTACTCAAATCAAATGATTTATACTTGAGTCTTAAACCACAAACGTTATTGTATACTTTACTTAAAAAAATGCTCGATTTGGTGTTCTATGCTTACATGATTATATGCTTATGTGTTTACCGCTTTTGGAAGGTTGATTCTTAAATCCGTGAACTATCTGGTATTCTCTTATAGCACGGTGCTGTTAATGTATTATTATTAACGACCTCATGAAATCCGAATCTATTTGGTATTCTCTTATAGACGGTGCCGCTAATGTATTCTTATTAGCGACCTCATATTATCCAAATTATTGCTATTTATTTGTTGTTTCGTATACAAGATTGTGGCTTTTCTGTTATATACATATATGCTCAAAAACTATGAATTGCTCACCAACCTTTGTGTTGACAAACTTTATTTTATGAAATGTTACTGGTTTGCATCTAGGTTGATTTTGGAGTTCGGTGAAGAAAACGTCACAAATACCGTTAGGATATTAGCAAAAATAAACAATATTTTATTTGCTATATTTTGTTATATTTTGTTGTATTTGACTTATGATTATTGTTATGTGACATTTTCGATGTTGTGAAATGAAATGAGTTGTTAAATATTATCTCTTAAAATAGTGTCATGCGCTTATGGGCAATGGTTACACCTCGGCATGCTCCGCCGTCTTTGGTCAGGATGTGACATCGGATACGTATGTAATGCATGTAATGGTTGTATGATAAGTTGCTTGATTAACTAGAACTCACTCAGCGTAGCTGACTTTTAGTATGCACGCAGGTGAACATGTTGAAAGAGCTAGTATGAGGACGACACATGGCATGGATTTAACGGCTGGCATCTGAAGATGGAAGAAATGATGTTTTAAATATGATGTTTTATGTTATGGTTTTAAAGAAAAGATTGAATGTTTTGTACAGAATAGTTGAAGTCAACGTTTCCACGAAAAGTTTAAATTAACTCTAATTTGTAAGAACTGTGTTTATGAGTAAATCCGACGCTAAAGTAGGGCACCGGGATCAGGGCCTTACAGATTACATAAGGATGATTGATTACAATTATGGCCAATTACATAGTGGAATTCGATTACATACTACATGGTTCGATTACAAAGATTGGACTCGATTACATGGTACATTAGATTACAACATGAGACTCGCTTACAATGTACTTTCGATTACTATAAACATACTCAATTACATTGCAGATTTGATTACAAACTAAATCCTAAGTAAAATGTAATCTAACAAAAAGAAAGAAAGAATATTAAAGTAAATGAAAACCACAAATTCAAATATGCTAGGGATTAAGAATAAAATCTAAGTAAAAGTAATCTAATACAAGGCCATTAGATTAGACCTGAGTTTGCCATATTTTTGGCTGAAATACATATAGGACAAGTATTGATACGTGTAACCCCAATACAGTTAGCAGGGCTCAATTAAAGAAGGGATTATACGGAGAAAGAAACATGATCCAGGTGAGTTTCTAGCCCTGTTTCCTTGTTATGTTTTCAAGGTTGTGTGCATACTCGGTGTGATAGTTAATACACTTACCGTAAATGGTAAGTGTATACCATGTATGATTTATATGTTAATTATGTATATCTTGAATGTGAACGAAAGCTTGCTGGTACGTGAACGATCTTCGGATATTGCACGTATTGACAAGGGTGGTATGTATATTATAGATGAATTTGTACGATAGATATATGTACAACATATGAATATGTATAAATGAGTAAAGAATGTATATGTATGTTACGGGTATGTAAAGACAGAATGTACGAAGATAAAGAAGTAAGGGATCTGACCCTTATAATATCTGAGATAGAGAAGAAAGGGATCAGACCCAAATAATATCTGAGATAGAGAAGGAAAGAGGGATCAGACCCTACTAATATCTGAGATAGACAAGAAAGGGATCAGACCCCAATAATATCTGAGATAGATAAAGGAAAGAGAGATCAGACGCTAATAATATCTGAGATAGAAAGGACAGTAATTATATAGTATGAAAGTTATAAAGTATGAACGTATGTATTAAGTTATGTAATGAAAGTAAACTAGTAAAGTAATTATTATGCATATTCGGATGCATAATTGAAGGTAAGTGTACGTATTGTATGATGTGTGATTTACTAGAACTCCTCAGTGTAGCTGACTTTTAGTATGCACGCAGGTGAGTAGGATGAGACAGCTGGCTTGAGCAGGGACACATGGCGGAAGAATAAGAGTCTGGCATCTGAAGACGCAAGTTGTTTTATATTTAATGTTTTAATGTTGAAAGACAAGAATGTTTTAAGACAAGTTATGAATTATTATTGTAATGTTATGAAAGTTTTATATTCCGCATGAAGTTTTAATTAACTCTGATATTTAGAACTGTGTTTATGAGTAAATCCAACGTCCAAAGTAGGGCACCGTTAACGGGGCCTTACATCCACATTTTCATGTCTTTTGGTTAATCATGATGAATTGTATTCCCAAGTTACTAATGTTTATTTGAATAAGTCTTGAACTTTCTATAGTTTATGTTAATGGATGAATTGATTTTGTTGAGATGATCATCAAACGTCTACAAATGATTACAACGTCAATGATCATTAGAGCAAAAAATCATGTTTTATTTGGGTATTTATCATTTTACATGGATTCACATCAAGCTAATAAGTTATGACACGTCATCCCCATTGCAATTGGTTTTTGGTCAAGAACCAAGTATATTTCATCTAATATTCTGTGTGTATAATATATTAAAATTAATCCACCACAAGGCACAAAGATGAGACCGCAACGAAAGTTCGGAATTGATGTTGGTATTAAATATTCCATTGGTTTAAAGGACACATTAAAGATACTTGTTTTTGGCTCATTGTTTTTCACTTTAGTGAATCAACATTCCCAACATTAGGGGAGATATAAAGCAATTGAAATGAATTATCATTGATTCTCAAATTTAATTATATAAACCAAATGTTCAAAGGATAACTCATGTGTAAATATTAATGAATCAATTACTAGTCGATTCACGATCCAAAATAGAGTGTCTAGCTAAGACACATATACCAACTGCTAATGCTCCAGTTAATATATTGTCCAAGAAGGACAACCACATATTGATAATGAGTCTAACATATACATTAAACGTGGTAGATTAATCGGTTCCAATGAAAAAATTTCCCTAAAAATTGGAGCAAGTAATGAAGACGCTCAATTCGATGTACATTAAAAGGGTCTCTTGAAAGACATTAGACATGACAGATCCGAAAGAATCTAAGGTGCCTAAAAATAAAGAGTTCTTTGTAAATAGTATCATGTCTACAAGATATATATAGTTGAAATAAAATCGACATCGTTGTACTTTTGTATATAATATAGCTCTTGAAATTATGAGATGATGTGGATCAAGATTAAAGATCTGTCTATGAAAAATGATTGACCATAGTGGAAAGACGCAAATAGGGCAGAGTTGTATTCTCTAAATAACGGAAAGTTTTTCGGACTAGTAGTTCGTACAACTGAATGTGTAAAATGTGTTAGATACAAACAGGTCTTTTGTGGTTTTGTTTTTCACCATGGATACTATAAGCAGCGAAAATTGTGGTATCAAAGGATCTATAAATTAAATAAAAAAAAAACTTCCAAAATCATAGGTTACATACTCATACAAGATCATGGGGATAATGAAATCATAAGGTTCTTTTTTCCCCTGAAAACCTTCTCATTTCCGTCACCAAACAAGCCAAACCTCTATAAGACATTTCGTCGAGCACATGATTTGCAACTTCTTTTGTCCTATGAATACCAATCGTTACACGGTATAATGGACCCCGCCAGGTCTTATATGCTTCCATATTCGATTAACATCACCACCGGTCAGCATCATACGCTGTCAAACACAATGGCGGTTCATCTGGCTCTTCGTTTTACAACAAATTCAACTCCCACCGGCCATCAATATGTATAATAATAATGACACTAAAACGATCAATTTAACCGCTAAATAACATGTTCAGAGCGACACCGTTTTGTTCCCTTCTGGTAACAGGGTTCAAATTGATCTATGGAGTTCGATATTTGAGAAAATGTACACCACCACCATTTATAGTGGAGAAGGTCGGTAAGCTGGTAACAACATAATGATGCTTTCCTCCTCGATGGCGGCAAAAACGAAGATGTCATCACCGGACTTGTTGTTGGAGACTTTGATAGTATTGCATTTTAGGGGTTTTGTGTGGCGGTGACAGTTGTAGTTGTAAAAGGAAGGTACAAATGATAAGAGAGTGAATGATTTAAAAGTAAATTATAGTTGTAAAAATACCCATGGCTCCCTAGAGTTATCCAATAAAGTCACTCATATATATATATATAGATATAGATATAGTACACCATCAATCACTTACATCACATCATTTTTGTAAAGGAATAAAAACCATCCAAAAAATATTTAAAACAACTATAAAACAACAAAACGAAAAATAAAAAAATAAAAAACTGAAATGTTTATCTAGCATCTCCCGTTCTAAAAAAAAATTCTCGGTTTAGCCTGCAAAAATTAATAAAAAAATTATAAAACAAAAAATACGAAAAATAAAAAAAGTAAAAAAAAACCAAAATGTTTATCTAGCATCTCCATTCTAAAAAAAATTCTCGGTTTAGTCTTCGAGAAATAATTTAAAAAATTATTAATGTGACATCCGTAAATTTCAAACTCTCGTATTGTATTCATTTGTAATCATTCTGTAACATATTAAATTTTTTCGCGTTTTATTTTAATAAATTATATTTCGTAGTTGTGGTTAAGCTTGTAAACCCGAACCGGCAACTTATCAAATTATTGATGCTATAACTTTAGCGTGTGTGGAGTTTGTCAAAATTCCGTTAGTTTTTAGTTTGTGGGTTTGGTTAAATAAACTTTAGGGGACTAAAGTGGATTTTTTTAAAGTTATACAAGTTTTAAATCATTATAAACAAAATACCAAACTTGAGGGGCCATTCTGTAAATATGTATTATACATATAAAAATAAAATACCCTAACCCTAATATCATTACACACAGCTGCCACCTTTCCTTCTTTGCCGTTTTCCGGCGATCGGAATTGGTATCCGGCGACCTCCGGCCACCTTACTCCCACCCTTCTTCCTCCGGCCACGACTTCCGACGAACACCCCCACTCTCCCTCATCTCCCTCGTTTTTCCGGCGAGCCCTGACGCAGCCACCACCACCCCTTTTTCCACTCCGTATAGTTTTTCTGGAGACCGGAAATCCGGCCGCCGTGGCCTCACTGTTCCTCCTCCCTCTCTCCGTAGCTTTCTCTCTCTGCCACTCTCTCTATCTCCGTCACTCTACCTCTCTCGGCTCTCTCTCTCTCTTCGTTTCTCACTCTTTGTTTCGTTTTTCCGGCGACGCGGTATGAAACACGGTGGTGGTGACCCACCACGTCCCCGGCAACCTTTTTCCGACGACTCGTGGACATATTAGGTAAACCAGTTTTGGATTTTGGTTCGTTTTGTTGTCATAATCGAGTTCGCGGTTTTAAATTGTTATCCGAACCTGATTTAGTTTGATCGATTTGAGTTTTAGTTTTGGTAGAAATGATTTTGGGGAAAAATGGTTTTGTTGGCAAACTTAAACAAATCGGGTGTGGTTAGTTAAGACGAAATACACCCGGGTTACTAACCACTTAAAACCGGTCTTGGATTTATATATAAAAATAAATATATATAATTGTTATATTATTTTAGATTTAATTCATATTAATACTATTATATATTACTATCAGTATTATTATTATTATTATTATCATTATATATATATATATATATACACACACACAATATAAAAGACTTATTTTTAAAGTTATTAATACTATTTTATTATTATTATTACTATTATTATTATTATTAGTATTATTGTTAATGTTATTGTTATTTATCATTATTATTATAAATATTAAAGTTGTTATTAATATTATTAAAGGTCATATTATTATCTATTAAAATCATATTTTATCATTAACTGCTAGCAATAATATTAATATAGTTATTTTGTGAACTCGTTTAGAAATCGAACCAACATCGAGTATGGTATCATTATTTACTATAAATATTACTTATTATTATTACTATTTTTATCAACAACACTTTAAAATAATACCAAGATTTTATTCTTTAACTATTATTATTAGTATTATTAATAATAATTATTGTTATAATTATTATACTATATTAATATTATTAGAAATAGTTATTGTTATTATTAGTATCTTATATATCCATATATGTGTATATACACACACACACATATATATATATAACATATTTTTAAAGTCATTATTATCCTTACTATATTTATCTTTAATAATATTATGATAAGCTTTATTACCAATTCATTTTTTTTATAAAAACCGAACCCTTGATTTAAAACCCGTCTTGTTTCTATTTAATATTGGTTTAGTTATTTAAAAGCCCAATAAAATAATATTATTTTTATTTTAATTATCAATTAAGTACGAGTCCCTAATCGTTAACCAATTAACCGGTAACCCGATTAAAAACCAAACCTCATCGTTCAATGTTTTCCAATATAGTTTCATTATGGTTTCAATGTAATTAATATATATTACATTATTTATTTTAGCTAAGGTGTTTATCGTTTCAAGTCGGATCTGTTCGTTCACCGTTCGAGCTTCATTTATTTATCTATTTATTTATCGGTCCATCAATCGAGGTGAGTACTTTCATACCCCTTTTTTTCCATCTTTCGTTTTGGGGTGACATTTCATACTTATCAAACTAAATGCTTTATTTTACTTGAATCTTAAACCCACAAACGTGATTGTACGTATACCTTACTTGAATAGTTGCTCAATTTGGTGTTCTATGCTTACATGCTTATGTGTTTATCGCTTTTGGATGGTGAAACTATAAATCCTAGACCATTTGGCAACCACTCATGGCAAGGTGTCGTTAACGTAATGCAATTAACGATAACTATTAAATCCTAGACTACTTGGCAACCCCTTGTAGCTAGGTGGTGCTAATGTGTTTAGCAATTGTCACTAAAATCCTAGACTATTTGGCATCCCCTTATAGCTAGGTGTCGCTAACGTAAAACTATTAGCGATATCTATTTTATCCAAGTTGTTGCTTTTATTTATTGTTTTGTATACAAGTTTTGTGGCTTTTTATTACTATATACTTATATGCTAAAACTTATGAATTGCTCACCAACCTTTGTGTTAATAAACTTTATTTTATGAAATGTTACAGGTTTGACTTTTGTTGACTCGAGGACTTGGCGTAACACGTTACAAAGACCATTAGGATATTAGTTAAACGAACAATATAAATGTTACTTGTATTCTATTTGTTTGTGTGAAAGAGATGTGTTGAATATTCATTTATGAAATAAATGAGTTGATTAAATATTGTCACTTTAAATAGTGTCTTGTGTTTTTGGGCAATCCGTTGTACCCCGGCATGTTCCGCCGCCTTTGGTCGGGGTGTGACAATTAAACCAAAAAATACGGAAAAAAACCAAAATGTTTATCTAGCATACCTCGTTAAAAAAATCGCTTTAGCCTTCGGGTTTAGTTTACGTTTTTTAGCTTTGGGGGGGGGGGGGGCAAAATAGCAATTTTCATTAACATTTTACACGTAAACAACCAATCTCATTAACTTTTTATATGGAAAACAAGAGTTATTTAAGATTTTACATGTAAAATAACAAATTTTTATTGACATTTTACACGTAAAACAACAAATCTTATTAACATAGTACATGTAAAACAACTGTTCTTTAAGATTTTACATTTAAAATAACAATTTTCGTTAACACTCTATAAAGTAACACTTTTCATTAACATTTTACACGTAAAGTAATAAATCTTATTAACATTTACATGTAAAAAACAGTTATTTAAGATTTTACATGCAAAATTTAATATTTTACATGCAAAATAACATTTTTCATTTACATTTTACACGTAAAACAACAACTCTCATTAACATTTTACATGTAAAACAACGCGTTTCGTTCTAATTTTAATGTAAATTCAATTAAATTCAATAATTATATATATATGTGTGTGTGTGTGTGTATTAGACGGGTGCTCGCGCGATGCAGCAGGTGTTTGAACGCAGACCCTTTAATCAAGTAACAATTATAAGTGTTCGTAGTCTGGTTTAAAACCTTGAAATCGTTTCAATCGGTCATCGGTTTGGTTTCACCACTGGGTTTTTTATTTTCAGTTAATTTTTTTTACTTCCTTTATCCTTTCAAGTATCATATGTCGACTTAGTTGGAATTGATGATATTGTTAAATTAATAATCATTTTAAACAAATTTTTTTATCAAAACTTAAACCGTGAACCAGAAGCAGATGGGTACTAACGGTTGGGCTCACAAGTTTAACTTAAAAACAATCAAAACTGGTAGTGAACACCCCAACGCAACATATTAATTTTTTTAATTGAAAATTTTATAACAATTATTATACTCAAATTAAAGAAAATAAAATACTCGTTTTTATGATGCAATATTTTTAAAAAAATATTAATGTATGAAAAAATTATTTACGTTTAAAAATTGTGGGTGAGAAGTTAGTTTAACATGTGTAACTAAAAACATAATATTGTTAAAGATGAGGGGCAAACTTGTAAGTTGGGTGAATTGTGTTTAAAAGACAAGTTTATCCCTAATTACACATGTACTTTATGCATTAGTATTTGTAAAACTCTTAGAAGCAAGTGTCTTAATTTACCCCTGTCTCATGTATTATATATTAGTTTTTATGCCCCGACCCCCGTATTACGGGGGTTGTTTTATATTATTTGTTTTTAAAATTTATTTATTTTTTGAATTTTATATTTTTATTGTATGAAAGTTAATAATATACTTATGATTTGATGATAAATTGTTTCACAATTCAATGAGATGTGATAACCTAGTTTAAAAACTATATGGGTTTGATGAGACCCTAGACCCGTTTATTTTTTTACTATAAAATTGGTTTTTAATTATAAATTATATATATCTTTTTTTAAATAAACCAGATATTAATTTTTAGTATATCCCTACTTTATATGATTTTTATTCAAATATTTGGTGAGATTAGTTTTTAATTTAATGAGATGTTTTAACCCGTTTAGAAAATATCTGGGTTTGATGAGACTCATACCCATGAATTTGGGACAAATGCAAGAGAAGCCTCTATTTAAAAATCAAGCAAATCTGGTTACTTCAAAAAAAGAGGGAGCGACCACATCGCGACACGTAGGATTTTTATGGTTTCATTATATATTATAGACAGTATAGATTAAAAACCAACCTACGGTTATCTCACGGAATTAGTGTTTGTGAGATTCATGGTAATTCGGATTAATATTTAGGTATAGATATTACCTCTTTTTTCTCCCCTCAAACAAATTGAAATGATTGAAGTTTTTATTTTTGGAATTGTGTTAGGTCTAATTCCTATTACTTTGGCTGGATTATTTGTAACTGTATATTTACAACACAGGCGTGACGATCAGTTGGACCTTTGATTAATTAACACCCCCTTTTTTGACATCCTCCTTTCTTTAATATCCAGGAGGTTAAATTAAGATTGTTGTTACAGTTGCAGTTAATGTTTCCTCACTCTTAATCTTAGTTTTATTTGATTATTGCATTTAATTATATATCACTATATAATTACTTTAACCTCTCATTGGCTTATTTGATTTGTTCAAGTAATAAAGAAATGTTTTTAAAAAAAATGACAATGTTTTCTTTTATGAAGACTGAAGAGACTTTGTACAAAATAAAAACACTTGTAAATTTGAATTTACAATAAACTCAAACTTTGGTAATCATGAATTAAATAAACCAAATAATTATTATTTGACTAATTATTATTTGACTAACATACGAGAGAAACTAAGAGAGACTATATATACTTCATCTTATGTCTTTGATAATTATGTTACTTGATTAGGGGTATTATATTGTTTGAATAAGGATTTATGGTTATTATTTCTGAGTACAAACTGTAGAATGGGCCCGAACCATTTTAATCTCAATCGATTTTTTTTCCTGAATCCGTTATTAGCGTGTATGCTTGTATGTGATAAAAAAGCGAGATTAGATTCAAGTGGTTAACTCAAGATGGACCATGTGGTATGCGATTGCCAGTGGATCTAAGTTGCAATCAATAAAAGAGAGAAAAATATTAAACTAATTAATCACGTCATTGCAAACGTTCCGTAACTCGTCGTTTTGAGAGGATACAAAGCAACAAAATAATGTAATGCTGAGCTTTTCTTCTGACACGCTACTTATGAATAAATCCAAGCCACTGCATGGCATGTTTTTTTATTTTCTCTGGAGTAACATCGAAGAGTGTATATACATATACCGCCGACTTTCTAGCATTTTTTTTAGTAAAATATAAACTAGAATAATGCATATTACTCCATTTGTTTTGATCAGATGTATTAGGTTGTCATTTTATATTGGTTTATAACTTTCTCATCTATTCTTAACTATCATTAGTTACAAAATCTTATAACACTGTGCAATCTATAGGAATAAAACTGATTTATAATTATTGAATTCTGAACTTCAAAAGACAGATAAAAAACGCGTCACAGTTATATATTTATAAATTACGTAAAAAATGACTGTGATATAATCGAAAACGAACCTGAAAAACTGCTTGCCAAAAAAAAGGGACCGTGTAATACGAAAAAAGAAATTCATAATAATCAAATAATGCTATTGAACATAAACAAAATCAGTTAAATAAATTAAAAAAAAAAGAAACATTAAAGAAAATAAAAGAAGTCAACGTAAACAGATAAACAAATCAATCAAACATGATTCGTTCATTTCTTTTTAACGGCAAGTTAGGATCACTCACGGACCACTGGAGTATCATCATGTCACCAGCAGAACCACGCGATCATATCCATCTCCACTAGGCAATAATACCTAATCACAAATTTAGGAGGAAACCCAATAAATCTTGGGAAAACTCCCTTGTGGGATTCAAACCCAGGACCTTATGGTCCCTAAGCCTTATCCCACCACCAAGATGCCACTAGGCTATGATGGCGTTATTATTATTACTATTATTGTTATTATTATTATTATTTCTTCTAATCTTTACTTTTTTTACAATGAAAACTTTTTTTTTTGTTTTAGACCATCGTATTTTTTAATTGGAGAATTTCATTCCTTCACTCTAGCCAGACTTTGTTGTCATAACCATGTTTACACTGGTTTCAGAGTTTGGCTTGGGCATTCCTCTCGGAAACCATACCGTAGGCTGTCACTTGACAGTTGTTGTGCCGCTACAAGAGCATAACTCTCTAGCGTAACATACAATGGGATAAAAACTTGGGTGGGCTCGTGATTTGAACTAACTCAAATATTTCATTGTTATAATTCACCAAAAATAATACAAGTAAGGATCGAACTTATGTCTCTACCGAATAATCCAAACTTTGTTACCACGAGACCACAAGCAGTGGATTTCCTAATCGTCATTAGTAATGTTATTATTATTATTAGTATAATAATTAGGGTCATTATATTCAAACACCACCCCCATGGTGTGTTAACAACTCTATACGGTTGTATAGCCCTCACATGACTAACTAATGTACGAATGAAAGCTTTTCCAGTCTATACGGGTCGTATCACCCCTATACGAGCCGTATAGGCTTCAAACACCTGACACTCTCCAACAGAAAAGGACAAAATTTTACACCTATACGGCTCGTATAACCTTTATACGAGCCATATATACGCATATGATATCCAAATATCCTATATGGTGTGGAAATAACCTATGCTTAATTATTATTGTTGATTATAAATCAAAACATAGATGAATAAGTGTTGTAGGGATCTAATTGTCTTTTTAATCCTTACTTTTTGGATTGTTTTAACTTTATGCTAGATTTCAATAATGTAGAGTGAGTATTTGGTTTGAGGATTGAACATTTTCTTTAAGGTTCTACCATACTTTCAAAGTAGGGCTGTTCACGAATCGAGCTGAACCGAGCGAGCGTCTGCTCGTATTGAAACCGAGCGACTCGGTTCGGTTCGAATATAGAAAAACGAGCAGAAAAGTCTTGCTCGAACTCGCTTGGTTTACAACCGAGCGGCTCGGTTCGACTTGGTATTGCTCGTTCACGATTTCAGAAAAATGGTGACTCCCGTCCACCACTGATTCCATACCCAGTCCAAAGACATGGCATGACCAGAATTAGCGCTATCGTTGCTGCAACAAGAACTCAGTGACGATTTGAAGGATATGTGGCCAATAGGCGTTCATAAGTGCCGTGTCTTCCTCGTTCTAGTACTTGTTTAGCCCTAAATTGAAACAATTAGTCTCCAATTGAGCATGAGAATTTCTAGGGTTTGTGTACAGTGAGAACCGTAAATGAAAATGATGGTGGGTGGGTGGAAAACCTAGATAACATATTCAGGGATCATATGCAAAGTAAAACTCATTCAGGGACTAATACAAAACTTTTAAAAAACAAAGGATTAAATATGTAAAGTGTGTTTCATTCATTTGAATTTAAATAGATGATAACTATAAATTAATTATATATTTTTATATATAATTATTTATCAAATAAATAAAAAAATATGGGAGCCGAACCGAACCGAGCAAAGCTTTGCTCGTTGCTTGGCTCGTTTGGAAACCGAATCGAGCAGAGCGGCTCGTTTTACAATCGAGCAAAAAAATAAGCGAGCAATTTCTGAGCACTTTCCGAGCGAGTGGCGAGCAAGTTCGAGCGACGAGCGGTTTGGACGGCCCTATTCCAAAGGCATGTTTCTTTAAAGAATAAATTTCAATATAATTTATATGACGACTGTTTCGGTCAAAAATTGACAAAGCAACTTTTGATCAAATTAGTGCGTGAGGTGAAGTGCTTAATGATGGTAATATCGAACACAAAGATATGATTACAAGGGAAAAAACCCTTGATTATGATAATCTTCGTTTCAGTCAAGAGTTTACAACTTAATCCTTGGTCGAATTGCTTCGGTTAAGGATTATAAGCTTAACTTTTGGTCGAATTAACGCTTGATTATTATGATATCCGGCACAAAAAACCCCCGGACGGTGAAAAATATCACCGTCAATATTATTAATAACAAAATCGGTGAATACAAAGTGTTGGAGCTGATAGAATATCGAAAGCTAAGTGTTACAGTGATTGCTAGTAAGCTAGATCGTGAGAGTGTGTGTGACCTATCGATATTATCAGCTCAATATATAATAAGAGATTACAACTGTTATCCCGAAATATCCGGAAACCCTAGACTACTTCTTCAACAAGCCGTTACTACCCACATTGTTAGTTAACGAAGTTCAAATAGCATTCCGTTGCAATTCACGTTCTCATAAACATATTTAACACGTGATCTTATCTGCAAAACAGTTAGATAATATATGACAATTGAATTAGTCAACGTACCTTCCTCAGAATAACCGTTTGAGTCAACATCCCTAAGTTAAGTTCAATTCCGAGGATAAAAATCTGCACCCAACAATTGCTCCCAATTTTTATTGCGTGACAGCTATAAAAATTTCAAATTTCAAAAGCAATAATATCTCTGAAATGTGAAGTGACGTGCGCGGGGATCGAGGAGACTCCACAACCGCCCTTCTAGGTTATAATTAAAGCCGTTTCCTTCTTCTACACCACAATCCTCTTCCACCGATCCATAACTAGGTTAGTTTCCATCTCCCGTCTATTTTATTTTCTTGAAATTTTACTTTCGATCCATACTGAAGATGAGGAAAAGAACCCCTCGTGCCTCCAGTCCTTTCTCTTTCGCGACCTCAGACGATTTCGTTGACCAAGGTCTCACGGCGACCGATGAAGATCAATGCCTGTTCTAAGATTTAGATATTAGGTTTATGAAAGAATCGGGTTTATTACCTGCCGAAGCCGTCATTAGGCCGTATGACCCCAAAACCAAAGCCGATTTTTCTTTGAAAACTTGGGTGTGCTTCTTCTATTATCCCTTTTCGATTGGCCTTTCATACTCATTTTCCCCTCTCATCCAAGAGTTCTTTGACGTAACCGGATTCTCGTATTCGCAAGTTATGCCAAAGGTGTGGAGGGTTTTGGCTACAGTAGATCGTTTGAACAAAACCCATGGGTTGTCCATTGGTGTGCCCGAGATAGCCGCAACTTACAACCTTTGAACCCATGGATCCTTCCGCTATTGCCTCCAATCTAAGTCTAGACGTCTTTACATGATTCCCAAGGTGTCTGGTAGCGATCCCTATTGGAAAAAAACACTTCTTTTTCGTTCGTCGGGATTCTATTCCTGATGGGTTTAGCTTGCCTACTAAATGGGTTCATAAGGGTAGGAGATTTGTAGGATAAAGCTTCTTTTTGTAAATGATTTATTCTGATATGGTTTTGTTTTTTGGCAGTTGTATTTGAAGATTTGATAAAGCTTAGGAAGGACACGAAGAAAAGACTCAAAGAGTTGTTCAAGATTCCAGCAGAGGAAAGGGAGTTTTGGTTAGAGGAAGAAACAGGAGAAACGAGTGTGATTGCTGAGAAACCTGCTGAGAGTATGACCTCTGGTAAGTGTTTTGGGGATTTTAGGTTTTCTAGGGATTTCGTTATTTTGAAAATAACTTGATAAATTATTGTGTAGGAATGCCGAAGCCAAAGTCTTTTAGCTTGGTGGATTTGGATGATTTTACTGAGGATAGGCCTGTGGTGAAGCAAGAACATTCCAAGACACTTTCCCCTTCGGTGAGAATTCCAACTACTCACCAAAAAAGTGCTGCACAAAAGAAGAGGAAAGCCACCACTTCGGCTGACCACCTCCGATGCTGTAGAGAAGCTTCAAGCTCTTGCTAACTTTCTTAGAACAGTAAGTAATTTTTGCTTATCTTGAAAATAGTAATCTACAGAAAAACTAATATTAATTTGGGAATAACAGAAAACTAAAAGTTACCGTCAGATATCCCAAGATGCTGAATTGTCCAAGAAAGAGGCCGAAGCCAAGCTCGCTGATCTCCTGAAAGCTGTTAGCATCAAGGACTTACTGCTCAAAAAGAAGGACAAAGAGATTTCGGATCTCAAAGCCTCATTTGAGTCAGAGAAAAATGAGTTTCTTGAAGATGCTAAGAAGTGTGCAGCTGCTAGCATTCTGGGGTCGATGATCAAGATGTCCGAGGAAGTACAAGCGAAGGGTCATGTGATGGAGTCTTGGAATTCTGGAGCTTGGAAGAAAAAGATCAAGGTGTTATGAGGGGAGAATATTGAAGAGGGTGAGACGGCTGGGACTTCTGAGGTGATCAAGGATGCTGGAGCTGGTGAAGATGTGAAGGAGACTGAGGTTGGGGAGGCGACGGAATTGGAGAAGAAGAAAGGTGAGGATGCTGAGGTGGAAAAGCTTGAACCTGGTTTCCAGGTTGTTTTTTTGTGTTTTGAATGGTTGTTCTGAATAATTTCTATTTTGGTTGTGTATGGATAATGTAGTATGCTAAGGATAATGGTTTGGGTGGAGGGATCCTGGTTCAGGACGAAGCCCAAACTGCTTTTTACTTTCTACACTAAAAACAATTATGATAGTTCGGGTGGATGGGCTCTGTTTTGAGTGAAACCCGGACTATCTTATATTGGCATGCTTTCATTTTTTCCGTTTTTAGAAAAATCTAAGTTTCATAAAAAATCCCTTAGTAATAGTTTAAATTTTATCAATAAACCAATATTAAGTCATAAGCTTTAAATAAAATGATAAACGAAATATTTGCAAATAGTAAATCATACCAGAATCGTGTATCACTAACCCTGAAAATTGTTCAGACCGTCTTATCTTTGAAATAAAATCATCATTTGGGATATTCTTCTAATCTTGGGAATATAATAATATGATTGTAATATTAGCATTATTTTGAAAATATTCTTAAAAATTCTGGCGACAAGGCCCTTTAGAAGAGATGTAAATCTCTTAAACCTTAAGAATGAACTGGCGTCAAGGCCCTTAAGAAGATATGTAAATCTCTTTAACCTTAGATTATGGTACGTCTACCATAAACTTATGATTCAAACCATTAGCCGAGGATAACGAGGTAACAAGTCACTATATTTCATGTGCTGGCCCCGCCTCTCAAACTAAGGCCGAATAAATCATGCGCTACAGGCATCTTGAGAAGAGATGAAAGATCCCTTGAACCTCCAGATCCAAACCATTAGCCGAGGATAACAAGGTAACAAGTCACTATATTTCATGTGCTGGCCCCGCCTCTCAGACTAAGGCTGAATATACGTGCTCTACAGGCGACTTAAGAAGATATGAAGATCCCTTAAACCTTAGAAGAGGTGAAAACCTCTTATACCTTAAGGATAAGCTGGCGACGAAGGCCCAAGTTAATCTACAAAACAGTCAACTCTAAGTGAGGGGTGGGTGTTAGCCTTGCTAACACCCCTTCGATGCTTAAGTCAGTATCTTGTTTGAAGAATAATAATAATAAAAAAAAAATGAATAAAAGTTTAAGTTTGAATACATACCTTAACTGTTTAGTATAACAGTTATCCTCGGGATAGAAATCTTATATGAAATGTTTTTTGAGATGAATAGCATTCCAAGCTCTTGGTAGTAGGTCACCATCCAAAGTAGATAATTTGTATGCCCCCTTTCCTGCTTATGAATCGATTAGGTAGGGACCTTCCCACCTTGGTGCGAGCTTGCCATCCGTAGGATTGGTAGTATTCTGAAAAGCTTTTCGGAGAACTAAATCGCCTTCTTGAAACCTTCGAACTCTGATATTCTTGTTGTAGGACTTTTCTATCTTCTGTTGATAAGAAGCCATTCTGATTTTTGCCAAATCCCGGAGTTCTTCTACTGCATCTAGATCTTCAAGTAGGCTTCGAGTGTTATCTTCGCGATTTTGATGAATGATTCTGGCCGTTGGGATAACCATCTCTTTGGGGATAACTGCTTCAGCTCCAAACACTAATGAGAAAGGAGTCTGACCAGTAGCATTCTTCGAAGTGGTTCTATCTGCCCAAAGAACGAAAGGAAGTTCTTCGGCCCATTTTCCTTTCTTAGACCCCAACTTTTTCTTCAGGTTATTGATGATGATTTTGTTGCTTGATTCGGCCTGTCCATTAGCCTGAGGGTGGACAGGTGTTGATGTGATCATCTTGATTCCCCAACTAGCACAGAAGTTGGTTGTTCTCATGCCGATGAATTGCGAGCCATTGTCACATACTATCTCTGCCGGGATCCCAAATCTTGTCAGGATATTGCGCTTGATAAATGAGATAACTTCTTTTTCTCTGACTTGAACAAAGGCTTCCGCTTCAATCCACTTCGAGAAATAATATGTCATAGCCAACATAAAGACTTTTCCTCCTAGAGCTCTTGGCAGTTTCCCCACGATATCCATCCCCCACTTCATGAAAGGCCAAGGGGATATAATAGGATATAATGGTTCTGCTGGCTGGTGCAAAATGTTGCTATGTCTCTGGCATGCATCACATTTCTGAGAATAATTCATAGCATCCCTCTTCATCGTTGGCCAGAAGTACCCTGTCCTCAGGATTTTGGAGAATAGAGCTCTGCCCCAGTGTGGTTCCCACAATCTCCATCATGGATATCTTGAAGAACTTCTTGAGCTTCTGCTTTCTCCAAGCACATAAGATATGGTCCTGCAAGAGATTTTATGTATAATATATCATTCATTATAGTATATGGGATTACCTTTGTGCGAAAAGCTCTTGGGTTTTCATCCTTGGGGATAACCCCATCCTTAATATATTCTTTGATTGGGATAATCCAGGAATTTTCACTATTCTCGGGATTCTTGGCTCCCAAATCTTCGCCATCTTTTGATATTTCATTGACACATTGCTCTTCTATTGCTGGGCTCAGGATATGTACGATAGGGATCTTGGCACCTTCTGGTATCCTGAAGGATGAAGCCAAATATGCTAGGGCGTCTCCTTCAACATTCTCTTCCCTAGGTACCTGCGAAATATCAAACATTTTGAAACACTTTGCTAGTTTTTTGACTAGCTCTAGATATTTCATTAGTCTTTCTCCTATAACAGTATATGAACCATTAAAATGATTAGTTAATAACAATGAATCAACATGTACTTGAATAAACCTGATTTTCATGTCGATTGCTAGTTGTAATCCTGCTATCAAAGCTTCATATTCTGCCTCATTATTTGTGGCTTGAAATCCGTAGGATATGGATTGAGGTATAATGTCCCCCTGTGGCGATTTCAGCAGAATCCCGAGACCTGTTCCTCTAACATTTGAAGCATCATCAGTGTATAGAGTCCACTTATCTTTGATTTCTTCAAGTTGTTGGACTTCCAAATTTGCCTTTTCTTTAAGTTCACTGGTGAAATCAGCCACAAAGTCTGCTAATGCCTGGGATTTGATAGCAGTCCTAGGTTCATATGTTATATCATATGCACTTAGCTTTACTGCCCATTTTTCCATTCTACCTGACATTTCTGGTTTTCTCAAAACAGACTTAATAGGATAGTTAGTTTTAACACATATAGGGTGAGTTTCAAAATAATGTTTAAGTTTGGTAGATGCCATAATAAGAGCTAAAATTAATTTCTCAAGATAAGAATACCTGGTTTCAGCATCCAAAAGACTTTTACTTACATAATATATGGGGTGCTGTTGACCTTCGAGATCCTTAGCCAAAACTGCACTTATAACATTATTTGATACAACAATATATAGAGATAGAGATTCACCTTCCTCGGGTTTTACCAGTAGAGGAGCAGAAGAAAGATAAGCTTTTAAGGATGATAAAGCTTCCTCATGCTTACTGGTCCACTCGAACCTCTTGTTTTTCTTCAGGATATCGTAAAATTCTTTGCACTTTTATGAGGATTTAGATATGAATCTGTTGAGTGCTGCTATCCTGCCGGTCAGCCTTTGAACATCCTTAACTGATTCTAGGGATTTCAGATTCAGGATAGCTTGTATCTGTTCCGGACTCGCCTCTATCCCCCTTTTGGTGACCATGTATCCCAAGAATTTGCCAGCCTTCACTCCGAAATGACATTTCGAAGGATTCAGCTTCATGTTGTATTTGTCGAGGATATCAAATGTTGTCTTGAGATCTTGAAGGTGATTTTCAGCTTTCTTGGACTTCACCACCATATCATCAACATAGACCTCCATTGTGTCCCCCAGTTACTCTTTGAACATCATGTTAACTAACCTCTGATAGGTTGCACCTGCATTTCTAAGTCCAAAGGGCATAGCAATATAACAATAAATACCTGTGGGAGTCATGAAGGCCGTATCTTCTTGATCTGAGGGCTCCATTTGGATTTGCTGAAATCCTAAGGATGCGTCCATAAATGTTAGCATCTCGTGGCCAGTTGTAGCATCCACCATTGAATCGATGTGTGGTAGAGGGAATGGATCTTTAGGAAAAGCCTTATTCAAGTCCGTGAAGTCTACATAAACTCTCCATTTGCCATTCTTTTTCTATACAACCACCACATTTGCTAACCATCGGGGATATTGAACTTCCCTAATCATTTTTGCCTTCAATAGTCTTCTACTTCTTCTTGAATAATTATTGTCTTTCAGGTGCAAACTTTCTTCTTTTTTGATGGATTGGCCTGAAAGAATTATCAATTCCATGTTTATGTGTTATAAT
The DNA here is from genome assembly GCF_021521415.1 of Bidens hawaiensis. NCBI lineage: Eukaryota > Viridiplantae > Streptophyta > Magnoliopsida > Asterales > Asteraceae > Bidens > Bidens hawaiensis. The sequence continues at coordinate 2,819,708 of NW_027491042.1, forward strand.
ATCTTTGGAAATACCTGTCATATCTTCATGTTTCCATGCAAATGTTGACAGTCTTGACTTGAGGAAATCGAGCAATTTTGACTCAATATCCTCAGGAATGCTAGTTCCTATCAGCATTTTGACTTCAGGATCCTTGGGATAAAGAGGTACTTCTTTAATTTCTTTTTCCCTGGCCTCCATTATGCCTCATGCCGGCTTCTGTAATTGCTACGCCTGCTGGGGTTTGGCAGTACACTTCATGGAAGAGGTGTAGCAATTCATTGCGTCTTATTGGTCACTGATGATTTTGATAACTCCCCACGGACTTGGGAGTTTCACACATTGGTGATAAGTGGAGGGAACTGCTTTCATCTCGTGTATCCAGGGCCTGCCTAATATAATATTGCAACAAGATAAACAGTCAATAACACAAAATTTTTGCATTTTATTTACCCCTTCGACATATATTGGGAGCTTAATTTCCCCAATAGTGTTCTTAGTTTCTCCACTGAATCCAACCAATACTGAGGAACTGGGGATGATCTCATCCTCAGGAATATTCATCTTTTTCAGCACGTCTAATTGAATAATGTTGACCGAGCTTCCGCCATCTATGAAGATCCTGCGAACATAATGGTTAGCCACATATAAAGTTATTACCAAACTATCATGATGAGGATCCTGAACATCTACTTTATCACTTTCATCGAAGGATATAATCCTCTCTTTAGTGAGAATAGATGTGTTTGTTGGCCTGTCATCCACTTCTAACTTTCTTTGGTCAACATTTTTCTTTGCAGCAGAATAAGAGGTTCCACAGATGTCGGATCCTCCGGATATGAACATGATTGTTCTTGCATCTGTTGGTAGAGGAGTCGGTTTTTCAGGAATTTTCTTGGGAATCCTGCTCTCTTCCCTTCTTTTTTCCAAGTAGCTCTTTCAGGTGGCCCTTGCTGAGAAGATAGCTGATCTCCCTTCTAAGCGCAATTCAATCATCAGTTAAGTGCCCAAAGTCTTCGTGGAAGGCACACCATTTTGATTTGTCCTTCCAGGCTCCCGGTTTCTCCGTTTTCCTTAGCCACCTGGCTTTCTCACCTAAATCCTGGATAGCACACATTAATCCACCAATATCAACAGAAAAAAAATATTTGGAGATCTTAGGATATTCTTCATCATTTTCCTCATCTACTGCATTAATCCTGGGGTTATCAGGCTTGTAGTAAGGCTTTGCTCGATATGATTTTCCCGTGGATTCAGATTCATGTTCGTCAGGTCATACTTCTGGATATCGACCTTGGAGTTTTTCTTGTCATCTTCTAGCCTGATAAACCTCAGAGCACTGCTTCTTGCTTCGTCTAATGACCTGCATGGAGTCATAACGAGATCATCATAGAAAGAGGAGCCTTTTTCTAATCCTAACTTGAGAGCTTCCACTGCTAAAGCTGGGTTTAGATTCGGAATTTCCAGCGACTCCTTACTAAACCTGGTAATAAAATCTCTCAAGGATTCCCCAGGATTCTGGGTAACCCTATAAAGATCACCTGTCATTTTCTCAAAATTTCTACTGCAAGAAAACTGGTTATTAAACATGTTAACTAAATGAGAAAAAGAAATGATATTGTTAGGAGGAATACTCAGTAGCCATTTCATGGCTGCTCCGGTCAAGGTAGACCCAAACCCTTTGCAAAGACATGCCGCTTTGATTTCCATAGGGATCGGATTGATCTCCATACGTTCTCTATATTGTGCGACGTGTTCCTCAGGATCCGTTGAGCCATCATATAGTTTCATATTTGGGGTTTGAAACCGTTTTGGTATCTGTACGTGACTAATTGATGGCACAAACCGGGGTATCCTGTGACTATCAGTGGGAACTTCAGCTATGGGACGGATTACGCCGGGGACATTCGATATCATGTCCTTAAGTTTTTGTAATTCTCGGGCTAAACTCGAACTTATGCCTGCATCCTGCAAAAATCCTTGATTAGTGTTAAATGGAATCGTATTGAAAGAGTTACCCTGATTAACATTCTGAGGAGCGGTCTGGGCGTTGTAGCTCGTATTCCCAAACATAGTATTTCCAGGGTAGGTAAGCGGAGCAGTTGGAGTGTTAGCCTGTATCGGGATAAAGTCTCCTTGGTGCACATCAGAGGATCCTGAGGGCTGCTGAGCTAGAGCTAATCCTGAAGATACCGCCTGCTGATAAGGACCAGCCTGATGAAACAATCCTGAGGATCCAGACTGTTGGAACAATCCTGAGGATCCAGACTGTTGGAACAATCCTGAGGATCCAGACTGTTGGAACAGTCCAGAGGGTCCATACTGTTGGAACAATCCGGAGGGTCCTCCCGGCCGTGACAATCCTGAGGATCCTGCATGTTGGAAAGGCCCAGCAGATGACGCATATGGGTATCCTTGAGATCCAGATAAGTGCAATCTCGTAGACCCAATATGTTGGAAAGATGGGGGTCCAGAGTTGTACGCCGTGGTCAGCTCTGGATGCACCAATTCTGAAGATCCTGGAGGAGTGAAATCAAGAGATCTCGGGATTAGTGGTGTGAATTCTTCCGCCGGCTTCTTGGCTTTCTTGAAATCTTCCAGTTCCCTCACGAGCATTTGGTTGGTCATGTTCTGGCAATCCATATGTTCCTGCAGCCGTCTGTACAGAGACAGAAGGTCGTTGTTGGACACCATGACGGGATCCTGGGAAGATGGTTTCGATCCCGAGAACACAGGAGTAGCAGTCTTCTTTTGGACGTTATCAAGCTTCTTCGGGATACCACCAGCAGGAGGAGGCATGGGCGGCCTCGCTGAGGATTCTGAGGCTGCGGTAGAAGATGAAACAATCTTGGGTTGTGAAGACATGTTGTGGATATTGAGAGTAGGGTTTAGTTTGAGAGTGAATAATGATCAAAGCACCGTTTGCCCCACGGTGGGCGCCAAATTGTTTCGGTCAAAAATTGACAAAGCAACTTTTGATCAAATTAGTGCGTGAGGTGAAGTGCTTAATGATGGTAATATCGAACATAAAGATATGATTATGATAATCTTCGTTTCGGTCAAGAGTTTACAACTTAATCCTTAGTCGAATTGCTTCGGTTAAGGATTATGAGCTTAACTTTTGGTCGAATTAACACTTGATTATTATGATCTCCGGCACAAAAACCCCCGGACGCTGAAAACTATCACCGTCAATATTATTAATAACAAAATCGGTGAATACAAAGTGATGGAGCTGATAGAATATCGAAAGCTAAGTGTTACAGTGATTGCTAGTAAGCTAGATCGTGAGAGTGTGTGTGACCTATCGATATTATCAGCTCAATATATAATAAGAGATTACAACTGTTATCCCGAAATATCCGGAAACCCTAGACTACTTCTTCAACAAGCCGTTACTGCCCACGTTGTTAGTTGACGAAGTTCAAATAGCATTCCATTGCAATCCACGTTCTTATAAACATTTTTAACACGTGATCTTATCTGCAAAATAGTTAGATAATATAGGACAATTGAATTAGTCAACGTACCTTCCTCAGAATAACCGTTTGAGTCAACATCCCTAAGTTAAGCTCAATTCTTAGGATAAAAATATGCACCCAACAACGACTATATCTTACTAGTTTCAAGTATTACAAATTAAGGGTAGTGTTTGGTTAGAGGTAATCAGGGGCGGATCCAGCGCATGATTACGGTGGGCCGGTGCCCACCGTCCGGCTACCAGAATGCCGCGTTTACATGTACGCTTAAGTATATTATGACTCAACCATAAGTCCGTGCCACCATGTCGTGTCCACCGTTGTTAACATCATCAGCGGATTTACATTGATGTATTGAGTATTGACCTGCGTCGGCGGCTTGAAAACCAGAGAGATAGAATGGGGAAGATGAACATGTTTAATATTTTTATTTTATATTAATTACAGTAAGGTACCTTCGTGTTACCTAACTTGAATTATTTAATTATAAAGTCCACTGTTACTTTATTATATTCTTTTCTAAAGCTTATTCAACTAATTTAAATAATTTATATTACACTTACCTATCTATTATTCAAGATTGAGTAGCTAACCATAGTGTTACTTTTATGGATAGTTTGTTTAATATATTAACAATATTGGGTATGGATAACTCTAAAGCCAATATGAGTCCGTTTAACACAACATAGTCTGGTTAGAGCGGGACATTGAGACTCTCTAAATTTAAAGAACGTGATAGTCTAAATATAAGAAAGTCGTTGTTTTAGAAAAATAGCATTTGGGTATGAACTCTCTTTTTTATGTTTTACGTTTTAATTTATTACAATTATATCATTTGGTCAGATATGCAATATTAATTTCTCAAAAATATTATTATCATTATATAAAAAAAGTCTTTTTGAAAAGATAATCACTGACCCTCCAATTATTATCAAATAACTTCAATAATTTGTAAATCATATTAAACAAAAGTATACTGTGGTCTATCAATTAAAAGTTTTCGATTCTGTCACTGAAGGCGGAAATAACGACATTGGTGCTTGGTGATGTTGTATATAGTTAAAGGCGGGTCCAAAATGCAACTTAATATTTTAACTTTTAAGTGGTGGTGTGTAAAAAGACTAGTTTACCCTCTCATATGTTCGAAAGTTCATTCTGCTTTGGGCCTTCAAAATGATTGGGCGGCCCTGTTTAGTTGTTCTCTTAACCCGACCCGTTTTTTACTCGATCCATTTTGTGCTCACCATAGTAAAAATTTCTAGATCCACCTCTGGAGGTAATGAAATGAAAGAGGGAATAAAATAGAAGAAGAAATTGAATGGACAACTGAATGAAACAGACCATTACCACTTCTTTGTCTTATTCGGTTGACCTATGAGAGTGAAATGAATTATTATTTCATGTTTTTTGGTATCCAAAAAAACGTATGAATGAAATAGAAATAATAAAAATACTTCTATCTCAAAGTAATTTTTTTTACCAAAATAAAAAATTTACAATGGTTACGGTGGTGTTAGCTCAAGCAACGAAAATGATGATGGTGGTGGCGATAAGTCGACATGGGTAGTGATTGTAATGACAACGGTGGGGGAGGCGATGATCAATCAGTGGTAGCACTGGTAGTGATGGCGATGGAGGCGGAGGCGGTAGTGGAAGCGAAGGCGGCGAGAGGTTGTGGTGGCAAGGATGATAGTGGCGGTCAGGTGGTGGTGGTGTTGATGGTAGTGGAGGTGGTGGTTGTTGTTGTTAGGTGGTGGTGTTGAAAAAGTATGATGAAAGAGAATTGTAATTGAAAAAAAGAGAAGGGGATATGAAAGAATGATTTTGATAAAATGTGATTTCATGTGTAATGGGTAATTTCATTTCATTGAGCAATCAAACAATATTTTTTTTTTCATTCTCACCACCTAATGAATCATTCAATTCCCATGTAATTCCTAAATACCAAATTCTACCTAAAGATTGACATCTCAATTGCCGTAAACAATAAATTTAACATATTTTTAGGATACTTGAATTGTTTGTCGGAAAATGTTTTACATGACGAAATTTCCTATGAAATCAGTTTTATAGCGGTTCCTAAGTTTTCTAGTAACGTAAGAGTTTTATAAAAGTTTTAATTCTTATTAAATTTTTATTTTTGCGTCTTAAAAAAAAATTATTAAAAGCTATTTAGTTCTCTTTATGGACATTTCGGAATTTTACAAGTTAACTATTAATAGTTACGTTTGTTAAAAGTGAAGTTATTTTGTTAATGCAGTTGTAACACCCCGATCTTAGACATATAATACGCTGGGATGATACGTAGATTGTTCATTGCTCGTAAACACTATTAAAGTCCGTAGATTATTCATTACTCGTGAACACTATTAAAGTGATAATTATATTTATTTCATTTCAAATAATCACAAGTACACAATGGTTTAAATCAAATAATATTACATCGATAAAAAAAATAAATAAAGTTCAATTAAATAAATCATAAGGTCGACTAGTTGTCTTCATCCTTAACACTTTAGCGAATTAATCTATAGCACGTCAAATAATATATTTTTACTAACATGTATGTTGGTGAGATTTTATAAGTTTATTATGTATAATATGAAAATGTTAAACGATTCACATGTCATCGAGTAATAACCCCAAACATAAAGTAAATGGAAAACAAATAAATCATCTCGTTTCCTCGACCGAATGTGAATTACTATGGGAATGAGAACCACCATCCATTCCAACTAAAGTTGAAGAATAGGTGGCGCATGTACGCCCCATCGGTCACTCTCATTTCGAGTTTGCGTTTGTGTACCAAATTGGATATCGGTCAAGAACTGATATTTGAGATATCGGTTAACATGGGATATCAGTGGGATATCGATAATTTAAATATCATGTAAAATTTATATATATAACAATTTAACACTAATAATTCCATATGTTCTCCTACCATTAACAAATTTGTAAGTCCCCCCGGGGCGTCGCCGATCGATACGAGATCTGCACGAGGTCTAGGAGTGCGGAATCCTCCTAGACTCGTTTAATGGTGTAGAAGACGAAGAACACAATTACACACAAACACATACACGAACAAACACACGAATGGGATAAACACATCTGCAGATCTTTTATATCATAACCAAACCATGTTACAAAACGAACAAAAACAAAGACACGGCCGACCCGAGGTGAGCTCTACCTCGGGCCGTCCCACACGACTCTGCCTCTCTGTTTCTCTCTAGCTACTTGAACTGAACACACAATACTCTAATTTTCTGGATACTCAAACCTAAACAAGACACATATATATATAGACAAAACAACTTCGCGGGCTTGGGCTTGGGCCAGTAGGCGAAGTTGTTATAACTTCGCCTATGGCGAAGTTGTTACAACTTCTCGCCTATGGCAGAAGTTGTTATAACTTCGCCTACGGTGAAGTTGTTCTAACTTCGTACTTCGTTTCCGCTGATCAGAATTGCATAGCGACGGTCACAAAATGCACCAACAGACTCCCCTTTGACCGTTGCTCTCAATTCTAACAAACGCAAAAGATCATCTGTTACAAAACATGCACCAACAGACTCCCTCTTAACTGATGATCTTCTGTTTGCTCTACAACCAGCCGTGCCTGAAACTGTCTTGTAGCTTCACAAATCTACCAATCACCCAGCGAAATCACCAAGCGTCTTCCATATCAGATCTCCCCTTCAGTGTAAGCTTCTCCGACTATATAGATTGAGGTCTTTGAAATGCATGCATCCTCGTGCCTAACTGATCATCTCAACCAATCACGTGAGTCCTTCTGACTTCACAACACGTGAAGTTCTTCTAACTTCACCAACACGTGAAGTTGGGCTCCCTCCACAACTTCACCAACACGTCGGCATACGATAAGGTTTAATCTTCAACTACTCAACATCAAGTGATCAATTTCATCACAAAACCACCTTGACAGAATCTAACACGCATGACCATTAATTAATCCGAAGCATCTTCAATCACCAGGGATAACGATCAAGAACATAAACACTTTAATTCCCGATTAAATCCAACTTGTTCCAGGATTTTCACTTTAATAAATAAGCATCACGTTTCAGGATCCAATTCTCGAACGCCTTGAAAATAACATAAATAATATGCTCTGACCGCAATCCAGTAATGACAAAAACCTTCAGTTCAATTTGACTTTCTTCAGTTGGTCAACCTCGAACAACAACTATTTCATTTGCCCACAAACACCCAAATATGTGTCAATATCCAGTTTCAATCAATATCCCATTCACAACCTCAACTCCATATCCAGAGTTGACACGTATTTGTTCACACGTAAGACCAAGAGATAACAAGTTTCACTCGTTGACGGAACAACGTCTTCGGTCTCACAATAATCGTGTACACCTGGCCATACAGACGAAAACTCCAAACAATTTTTTTTTAATTTTTTTTAACTTCGCCTAAAAGTCAACTTCGCCCCTCCTTAACTTCGCCTGTCCATAACTTCGCCTAAACCCTAAAATTTAAGCGACAACTTCGCCTGAACCCCATAACTTCGCCTGGGGCGGCTGTTCGGCCAAAAACGCATCAGAAACGTGCCAGAAACACCAAAACGCAGATCTCGAACCATAGCATAAGAGCCTAAGGCTCTGATACCACTTGTAAGTCCCCCCGGGGCGTCGCCGATCGATACGAGATCCGCACGAGGTCTAGGAGTGCGGAATCCTCCTAGACTCGTTTAATGGTGTAGAAGACGAAGAACACAATTACACACAAACACATACACGAACAAACACACGAATGGGATAAACACATCTGCAGATCTTTTATATCATAACCAAACCATGTTACAAAACGAACAAAAACAAAGACACGGCCGACCCGAGGTGAGCTCTACCTCGGGCCGTCCCACACGACTCTGCCTCTCTGTTTCTCTCTAGCTACTTGAACTGAACACACAATACTCTAATTTTCTGGATACTCAAACCTAAACAAGACACATATATATATATAGACAAAACAACTTCGCGGGCTTGGGCTTGGGCCAGTAGGCGAAGTTGTTATAACTTCGCCTATGGCGAAGTTGTTCTAACTTCGCTTATGGCAGAAGTTGTTACAACTTCGCCTATGGCGATATTGTTATAACTTCGCCTAGGGTGAAGTTGTTCTAACTTCGTACTTCGTTTCCGCTGATCAGAATTGCATAGCGATGGTCACAAAATGCACCAACAGACTTAACCTTTTACAAATTGCAAAATACTAACAATCAACTTTAAACACTAACATTGAATATTAAAAATTGATAATTAAGAATTAAAACAATGATATCGGAAATATCGATGATATGACGGCCTAATATCGATCAATATAGTTGATATTACTGGTATTGATATTCAGACCATATTTTACCTAATATTTATTAATCGACCAATAACTGATATATCACCGATATATTAGTGATATACGGCAATATCGACATCATACTGCCATTCACAAAAAAAAACAATAAACACAGTGCACATAATTCACGTATAATCATTGTTTTGGTCAAAAGTTACACAAGGATAATCCGGTAACCAAACTTTGAATGTGACGTAGGATGCTTGAATGTGTAATCGAAGTAAGAAGTAAATTGTACGAGTGACACAACGATGTAGCAAGGAAAAACCCATGATCCTTGAAGGATCTCCGGCAAAAAACCTCGGGAGAGGAAAACTATCCGACTGCCTCAATTATATTAGTAAAATCGGTGATTACTAGTGGTGGGAGTTGTTATGATCGCCGCTCTAGTTACACGTGAGTGTGTCCGGGTGTGTGTTCGTGTCATATGCGATCTAGACAACTCCTATTTATAGTTACATGAGCCAAAACTATAATTACAAGCAATAATTAGCATTAAGGATCCTTAAGCTGATTCTGAATTCCAGATCCTTGAAATTTTACCCACAACAACTGCCCCCAAATATTTACAGCTGTATTCCACTTTATATGGCTGTAGATATTTTGAAGTCTTTCTCATCTTGTGTCTTAGTTTGTTTCTTTAGGATTCTTACTGCCCACTGCATGTTTGCTAGTACTTTAGGAAAGTTTTAAGGATCCATGAAAATACTTTTGAAAGATTTTAGATCTAAGGATCCTTGGTAATATAACAATTTTTGAAATATTTTGGATATAAGGATCCCTCAGGACAAGTTCAATTTTATGTGACATGTAGATGTCAAAACCTTATATTAACATGTCTATGTTATTTTCTTAGTCGGGGACAAACGATTTTCTTGGGACTCCTACCAATCTATTGTGACATGTAAACGTCATAACCTTAGATTAACATGTCAATGTTAATTCCTTAAATTTTGTGTGACACGTCTGCTGCAACTTTCTTTAGGCCATGGGGTGTACTTTAACCCATCTTAACTCCAAATAAGCACAATATCACTCATTTTTCTCTCTTTCACTCCATCTCACCCAAGGAAATGGTTTAATTCTTTTAACTTCATCTCACCCCTATTAATTATTAATTTAATATATTGATCTTTGCATTTTAACTCGTTAACAGCATAATCCAATGTCCCTTTTTAACAAATTTAACACAAGAGGGGAGTGCTTTAATTCATATCTAAAGTGTCATGTCATTTTAACTTATGTTGGGTTAGAGTATACCCCATGGCCTTATGAATCCAATTTATAACCAACAAAAACGAAGTTTCCTGCAACTGTTACATCCACAGATTCCGCCATCTTGAATTATATTTGAATAACGTGTGCTCCAGGTAGGGTGCAGAAACCAATATGCTTGAAACGTGCTAATCTTTTAACCTTTGAAGGGATTTTGAACACCTTCAACTTTAGTCTCTATCTTTTTCAGGTTCCTAGGGAATATCTATAAAATCCTTAAACCTTATTGAAGGTGGGTCTTAGCCCTCCGATACTTGAGTCAGTAAATTGATTAAAATCATAATTAGAATAATAGATGAAATATGGTTTAAAATACGTACCTGACTAAGTTGGAAATTAATTTCTAACTTACATGAAGTATTCTTTGAGATGAATATTGTTCTTAGGATCTTGGTAGGAGTCGTAACGCATAATACTCTTTCTTTTTATTAGCCAATAGTATCATATTCTCGGGATTTATAAAGGAGGGTCATCTGCCCCCAAATTGTCTGTCATGTCTCTATGAAGTGTAACAACTCGGACTTTTCAAGTTAATATTTTTATTAAATACCCAACCCGATTTGATGTTCGAGAAATTTTATCACGTTTATCGAGTAATTAAAATTTTATTTAATTGTTTATTATATACAAATAACTTTGAAAGTTAACCCAAAACTAAACTATAACCATATTATGTTTCCACCTCCATAGTCTAGGGACTAATCTGATACTTCAGTAATATTAATATCCTTTAACCCAATTACTCAATGACCCAAACCCATATCCAAACCCTAACCCGTGACCCGTTTGATTTCTTGAACCTAAATTCTCTTAATAACTTGGAAATTGAAATATGAGTAATATTCAACTTACCATATCGATCTCACCGACTCGTTTGATTAGGAAACTAGATCACCTTGATACGTATTAACTATTATACTATCCCCCTTAACTCGTTTATTGATATACAAGAAATTGTCTAATATAATTCAATTAAACTTAGCTGAATGATACTTATACCAGCGTTTATAGAACCCCTCAAGTTAATTGCCTCGTCGTTGCACATATACTGTGTTATTGATCTTCGTTTTGCCGACCGTTGTTACATCTATAAATCATTGTTTAAACGTCGTTGAATGTAATTAGTTATATCATTGTATTAGTCTCTCAGTGCTCATCATTAACCCCAAGGTTAATCAGCCAATCGATTAACGAATTGCCCGATTGATCTTGTTAGGGCTCATATGGTCTACTGGTCATTTAACTTTCTGGTTATGTTCTATTGTTTACAAAATATGCACAGCGAACCTGTTAGCGCAACTGGTTAGTTGGTGTTGGTTAAGACTGTTGTGGCTGGGGGCGCGAGTTCGAGCCACCCCCGGCCCGTGTATTTGTTTTTTTAATATAACCATTTAATTAATCTTGTTAACCTATTTAATGATTTTAATTAATATTATAAATATTATAAAACTCATAATTAATTATATTTTTATAAAACCGACACGTTAATCAAACGTCTTTTCCGAATCCTTGTTAAAAACTATATATATATATGTATGTATTTGTGTATATATATATGAATATATGTATGAATATTATGTATAAAATTGATATTAATAAGGTCTTAATCTAAATATATATATATATATATATATATATTAATATACTCTTGTTAATTAATGTATTAAAAACTAGTTTTGGTTATAAAAGATCATATTTTATATAAATATTATTATTTATTATTTATCCTTTATTATTTATGATAATTACTTATACAGAATTCTTTACTAAATAGTGAAAATATATATAAACACATTAAAGGTATATTAGCTTAAAATAAATATTTTATGGCGATCTCTCTATATAATCTATCCAAAATGTTATAAATATTTATCTAAGTATTTTATTGATTAAAATATACATAAACTTAATAAAATAATATTAATCATCTAACTCTCGAACCTTATCTTATCCATCGACTTCATTTATTTATTTCCACATTCAATATCTTAATAGGCTTTACCATCAACACTTGATCTTCATCCTCGTTCTTATAGTTATCTTATTCGCGTTTGGTCGTCTGATAAGTTGAGTACCACATTCCCGTATTTTACTTCTTTTCCACGTTTTGGGGACATATGCGTAAATTATATTTCTTATATATACTTATACTCAAAACTGCGACTATTGTCTTATGAGTTAACAACTTATACTTTACTTGTTTATGTGCTTACTTGCTTTATATGCTTCCGCATTCGGAGAGGTCCAACATAATCTCAGTCTAGTATGATCATATGCCAGTCGTTAGCCTTTGTGCTTCTCGACATCTCAGTTGTACTTACTAATTTGGTTAATTTGTTATTCTCATATGACTTGTTGCAACTACTTATTTTTATTTATACTTTTAAGTTGGTGTGTTGCTCACTCAACATGTGTTGTTGATAAAATTTTATTTTATACGCATATGCAGGTTATTATAGAAATTTATGCAGGTTGGTCAAGACTTAGTGAAGAATTTAAGCTAGAAAATAATTAATCAAGATCATTTGTGATATAAGTTGTATGATTATGGATTATGTAATTGTTTGTATTTGATTTATTTGAAAACTTAATTTAATTAATAGATATTGTCGTTTAAATAATGTTGCATGATAGTAACCTTGAGAGTTGTGACAATCAGTTCGCACCCTGGCATTTCCGCCGTAGGTTGGGGTGTGATATGAAGAACTTCGATGCCAGTATTGAATATTATTTCTTTCTAGTTTAATTCCCTTTCCTTCCCAAGATATCCTTCAAGTATCATTTACTCTAAAGGTGACTTATTTCTTTCCTCAAAGCAATGTAGTCTTCAGTTATGTGGCCAAAGTCTTCATGGTAAGCACACCATTTGGACTTATCCTTCCGATATGAGGTTTTATCGTTCTTTCTAGGCCATCGAGCTTTATTTCCATGATCCTGTATAGAAAACGTTAATCCAGGTATATCAACATAAAACAATAATCTTTGATCCTTGGATATTCTTCCTCATCATCGTCCTTTTCCTTCTAAGGGTTAACTCTATGGTTATCGTGCTTAGAATAAGGTTTGGGCATGTTTGATTGATGAGATGAAGATTCTGATTTTCTGTTACAACGATCACAGCTGGATGTTGGTGCATTGATTCTCTCCAGGATCCTTTTATTTTATTCAAGTCTAATGAACCATAGAGCCCGATTTCTAACTTCATCTAGGTTCCTGCATAGATTCATAACAAGGTGTTGGTTTCATAACAAGGTCTTCATAAAATGATGAATCCTTCTTTAACCCATTTTGAAGGCTTAAACTGTCGTAGCCATATCAATGTTTGGGATGTCCAATGCTTCTCTACTAAACTTGCCAACATAATCCGTAAGGATTTCATCATGGTTTTGGGTAACCCTGTATAAATCGTTAGTTAAATTTTCAAATGACCTGCTACAAGAAAATTGATTATTGAATAAATTAACCAAATGTGCGAAAGAAGTAATAGAGTTAGGGGAAACATTTAAAAGTCATTTAAGGTTGATCTTGTGAGTGTTGATCCAAAGCTTTTGCATAAGCATGCTTCCTTCAAATTTGTAGGGGTTGGTATGATTTTCATCCTTTCTTTATATTGAGCAATGTGTGCTTCAGGATCCGTCGTTCCATCATAGAGCTTCATGGTGGGAGTTCGAAAACGCTTCGGTATTTCAGCATCACATATTGGTGAGGAAAATCTCGAAACCTTAGTGCTTACAGTTGTCACCTCTGGTATAGGTTGAACTATGTCAAGTATGTTCGAAATCATATTCTTCAACTTGTGTAGTTCCTTAGCCATCGCAGAATTTATACCTGTATCCTGCACAAATCTATCTTTGTTAGATAATAAAAATGGATCCTGATGGATGTTACCTGTGTTAGGATCCTAAGGCTACAATCCTAGGATCCTTGTTGTGATCCTGACCGGTGATTCCAGATCTGAACTTCATCCAGAGGATTCATAGGAATGATCTCCTCGACGCTTTTCCCTCGAGATCCTAATATGCTAAAGTTATTGTCTTTGGATCCCGAAGCTTCAAAGTTTATCACTATAGACTACGAAGTATCTGTTGGCTCTGCTGCTTTAGCCTTCTCTGATTTCAGTTTTTGTATCTCTTCCAAGAATACTTTGTTGGTTTGTTGTTGCTCCGCCATTTTCTTCCACACTTGATTGAACAAAGAAAGGATATCTATATTTGAAACCATGATAGGATCCTCAGCTCGAGCAAACAGTAGGCTAGTAGATGTATTCTTTGCGCTGTTATTCGGCCTTCTTGGAGGTGGTGCCATCAATGGTAGTGACTGGCTCAACTCTCACTTCAAAATTGAGTTAACGGGTGAGTTGTGTTGTTTTGAGATGATGATTCTTTGATTAAGATGCCATTTGTGATGATAAAATGGTAGCGACTGATCACAAAATTGAGGAATCGAACGTGTAAAGAACCACTTGACCACGGAGGGGACCAAACCATTTTGGTAAAAAATTACACAAGGATAATCTAGTAACCAAACTTTGAATGTGAGGTAGGAAGCTTGAATGTGTAATAGAAATAAGAAGTAAATACAACGATGTAGCGAGGAAAAACCCTTGATCCTTAAAGGATCTCCAGCAAAAAACCTTAGGAGTAGAAAATGGTACGAGTGATACAACTCCTATCTATAGTTACATGAGCCAAAACTATTAATTATAAGCAATAATTAGCATTAATTTTCCTTACGAGGCTCCTGGGAGTGTTACTGCCACACTCCAACTTAGGGCCTAGGCGTGTGACCAATAGTTGGTACTTGTTTTGTAAGTGTATCAGAGTTTAAGGTTGTAAAGCGAAAGTCTTGATTAAAATATTAATATATTCCAAAAGATGGGGATTAAACACCCATTAGTTGTTACCAAAGTTTTTGAAGAAGGAAAACCATAATTTACATTATTTCAATAATAAAACTGCTACTAAGCCATCAGATCGTCTAACGGCTATCCATCTTCTCCAAACATCTAATCTTGATTACCTGTAAAACAGTTTATAAAATATGTCAGCAACGCATGATGGTGAATACGTGGACACAAAATATTTTAATACTTAATTATCACCTCGAGACATCGTAGGCCTCGGCCCAACGTGGCTTAGGAAACAATCAAGTTCTAAAAGTTTGAATAACTATTACATACTCTAGTCAACTCAAAACCGCTCAGTAAACACCACAACGTTCGAGATCGTAACAACTACTGTTAGTTCACATAATTTTGACACTATGGATATGTTATCTTGGCATATGTTTTGGATTGGTTATCCTTAGAGTGTGTTCTAGATCTCGTCAGGATCAAGGATTCTCAGTACTTAATGATTGTTCTCTTTGTTATATTGATAAAAATGCAGGTACAACGGCTAGTGACCAAGTCCAAACGTATAATATCACAATTAAAGTCATTAAAGAACGTGGTCAATGCATGAAACGGTTACAATGAAGGAATGACTTGAATAAAGGCTAAAAAATAGGAGATGTAATTATGATATTTTATGTATATAGTGAGACTATGATCAGCTAGGAAAGACACACACAATTCACTACGAATTTAGCAGCATACACACACAAATAGCTTTCATTGTAATACTGATCATATTCTCCAAACCTTGTATCCTCATTTTTGAGATTAATAAAGTGGTGATAGACAATTATCATCACCCGGGTTTTTTGTGCCGGCGATCCGACCAAGATCAAGGGCTTTTTCTCGTAAGAAATCCTTGTGTTTGTGTTTGCAACTATTTCATAATCGTTATTATCAATCTAGCACTAAACCTCACATAACAAATTTGGTTACATTATCCTTAGTTGATTTTTAAACAAAATAATTTGGCGCCCACCGTGGGGCAATTGGTGCTATAATCCAGAAAATACCCTATCAATATTCAACCTTTCTTACCCATATCATCATCAATGGCCTCTCAACAATCTTCTGCTTCATCAACCATGCCTTCATCAGTTTCACTCCCACCGAGATCTTCACTACCAATCCCTCCTCCACTTGCGAGAGCACCAAGGGCTACTGCTGCTGAAAACTAGACGCAACTACCAGTCTTCCAGAGCTCGAAAACCACTGCTGCCACTTCGGTGGTTAATTCTAACAATGATGTTTCTAATATGTTTTCGCAGGTTAAAGCATATATGGAGCAGCAAAGCAAGACTAACCAGAGGATCCTTCATGAGATAGAGGATCTCAAGCAGGCTAAGAGGCCAGTGGAGGATCAGACTTCTCTGATGCCTAGGATGCTGGATTTTACCACTCCAAAATCATTGGCTCAGATTGCTCAAGGATCATCTATCCTCCAACCAGGGTCCACGGGTCAGCAAGCTTAAGGATCCTCGATTTTCCAGCAAGGATCATCTATCCTTCAACCAGGGTCCATGGGTCAGCTAGCTCAGGGATTCTCGTTCCTTCTGCTAGGATAAAATATCCTCCAACAAGGGTCCAAGGGTCAGCAAGCTCAGGGATCCTCGTTCCTTCAATAAGGATTGTCCATCCTTCATTAAGGGTCCATGGGTCAGCAAGCTCAGGGATCCTCGTTCCTCCAACCATTATCATCTATCCTCCAACAAGGGTCCATGGGTCAGCAAGCTCAAGGATCCTCGTTCCTTCAACAAGGATCGTCCATCCTTCAACCAGGATCCTCTGGATTGTATCATCCAGGATCCTTCAACTCCCAACCACACGGATCCTTCTTCTAGAATCAAGGATCCTTCAGAACTCAACATCAGAGGTCTTCAGAGGTCCATGAAGGAGATATTATCCCCATGCAAACCATTGCCTCTGGTGGACCAACTCCTGTAGCAGACGTTTCTTACCTTAGCTATTCTTCTGGGATACCAACATTCAGACAACAAAGAGGTAACACTTATAATCCTATATCCTTAGATGCTAATCTTGGTTCTATGCACGTTGCAGGTATCAACCAAGCTATGGTTAAGGAACTTCGGAAGCTTAAGGATATGATATCCAGCGTACCAGGGGTGGTCCGACCGATCCCTGAAATACCAGAAGGAAGCCACAAGTTGTCCAGATTTGCTCCACCTATTTGTGATGCTGAAGTCCCAAAACGATTTCAGACCCCCAACATGAAGGTGTATGATGGGACAACTGAGCCCGAAGAGCATGTGGCTCAATACAGGGAGAGGATGGAAATCAATCCAATTCCTGAAAGACTCAAGTAGGCTTGTCTATGCAAGGGTTTCAGATCCACGCTAACAAGATCTGCATTAAAATGGCTGCTAAGTCTTCCTCCCTTTTCTGTTACTTCTTTTTCATATTTAGTTAACTTGTTCAACAACCTATTTTCTTGTAGCAGGAAATTTGAAAAGTTAACTAGTGACTTATACAAAGTTGTATAACCTTATGATGAATCCCTTAGGGATTTTGTTATGAGGTTTGACAGGGAGGCCCTAGAAATCCCTAATCTTGATATGGCTATGGTTGTGGAAGCTTTCAAGATGGGACTAAATGGGGGCTCCCCATTTTATGACGATCTTGTGATGACTCCTTGCAGGACTTTAGATGAATTCAGGAACAGGGCACTTAGATTTATTCGGCTAGAGGATGACAAGAGGATCCAAGAACGGTTAGGGGCTCAAACGAAGCAAGAATATCCTGATAAGAAACAAGGATCCTCATTCAGGAACAACAACTCGAAGCCTTACTCCAAATTCAACAATCAGAATGCCCGAGTAGTCAAAGAAGGAGATGATGATGATGAAGATTACCCA
This sequence comes from Bidens hawaiensis, assembly GCF_021521415.1. NCBI lineage: Eukaryota > Viridiplantae > Streptophyta > Magnoliopsida > Asterales > Asteraceae > Bidens > Bidens hawaiensis. The sequence continues at coordinate 2,837,596 of NW_027491042.1, forward strand.
GTCATTTCCAGATATTGCTTCTCTATGGATACTCATAGTTTAATTTTTGCCATGAAGGATCTTTGAGAGAAAGAAAGATGGCCTCGAAAAAACGAGAAAACGATATTCTTCAAAGACCAGTCCAAATGGTGTGCATTCCATGAGGATTTCGGCCATCAGACTGATGATTGTATTGGTTTAAGGAGGGATATTGGATACCTCCTAACCAAGGGCCATTTCAAGGAGCTCTTGGGAAGAAAGATTGTTGGGCCTAATTTGTATGGTTTGTACTTAGTCTACACTTAGTGGGCTGGGTTATGGGTTTATTATGTAAGCCAAGATCTCGGTGGGCTTTTGGTTCATATGGGCTTGGATGTTTGGCTCCCTATATATAGTGCATGTATTGTATAGGGTTTTGGTTGTTCATTCACTGATTTTGTATTGTGTTTTGGCCGTCTACGAGTTACTAGACGTGCGAGTATTGTAAGTTCTTAAGCACCCGACGTATCTTAACAGTATGTGTGTTTTGAAGCAATTCCGTGTTACGTTCTTGTGTTTACTCGTGCTCTTGAATCACCAAGTGTTGGTATTCCGCACCAATATTTTTTTGTGTTGATATCATAATTGTAGTGATCCAGATTTGGGACTTACAACTGGTATCAAAGCCTTAGACCTTATTCAGGCTCGCTATTGTGATATCAAAGATTCAAGAAGAGTGCTCGTGGTGGTTTGATTATCTTTTCGGTGAAACTATAACCGGAAAAGAAGAAGAAGATAATTTTTGGGAAATATTTGGTATTGGTTTGGAAACAAATCAAAATCCTTTTTCTCGGGAGTTTGTTACGAGTTTGTTGACAATTAGTGTTCTCGGCCAAAACAACAAATAGTAGTTATCGGCCAAGACAATTCTCGGCTACTGGCTATTCTCGGCCAAGACAGTTCTCGGCCACTAGTAGTTCTCGGTCAAAGGTTGGTCAACATTTGGGTTCTCGGTCAAATCTTGGTCAAACTTTGAGTTCTCGATCAAAGTTTAGTCAAACCTTGAGTTCTCGGTCAAAGTTTGGTAAATTTGGTGGTTTTCGGTCAACCAGTGTGGACCTGTTCACAGCCCAGTTAATTGTTTGGGCCTGTTTGATCTGGACTTGGACTTTAAGTTTGGACTTAAGTAATAATTAGACCTAAAACCAATCTTTAACCAATTTAAATAGCCCAGTTAACAAATTGCAGTAATTCAACCAATTCATCACTTCATCATGAAATTGACTCCATCATGGGGACTGCCACTCGTATACCCCGTCTCTTATCTCATGAGGGATTCAGTGAACGGAAATTTCGTTTTGAACATTACATCAAGATGAAGGATTCAAATATTTGGAAAAGTATTGTTAGGGTACCTCAAAGAATCACCTTTCAAAGGCCTAACTCTGATGAAGTCATTGTGAAACTAGTTGCACAGTATGACGATGATGATTTTGCTAAAGTCAAGGAAGATGAGAAAGCTCACTCCACTCTAACCATGACACTCTCACCTGAGATTGCTCTTCAATTTAAAGAACTTCAGTCTGCTAAAGAATTGTGGGAGGCACTGATGGAAGTATATGAAGGGAATGAAGATATGAAGAGAAGTCGCCAAGATCTGTTGCGACAAAAGTTCAATATGTTTAATCATGTTTTGGGAGAAATGTTGGAATCCCAACTTAAAAAATTCATATCTCTTGTGACTGAAATGATATCAGCAGAGATTTACCTACAAACCTCAGAGATAAACAACAAGCTGGCTAACTCATTGCCAAAAAGTTTGGACATGAATGTTGTGGTTATCAAAAAGACTAAGGACCTCAACAGAATGGGTATGAGTGAAATGATAGCCACTATTAAAGCATGTGATATGGATGATAAGCAACGTGTAATAAATCATGCAAACTCTTACAGTGCGGCTGGATACAATGTTGCCTCCAACAGTGCTCTTATTTCTCAAGACAGTTTTTCACTGTTCAAGGCTACTCAACAACCACCTCAGGGTAACTTCCAGATTTTTTCATCCACTCGAGGTCAATCATCTTCATCATCCACCCCACCCCAACCAGCTCCAGTTTTCTTCACCAAGTCTGGACAATCTCTGGAAAAACTGCTCACACTTCCAGTCAGAACTTCAACCAGATTCCTACCATATCAAAAGAGACTCAAGAGAATATCGCTCTAATGGCAGGAGTCATGAATTTATATAATGCATTTTTGGCTGGAGACTTGGTTCAACCTGTGGTTGCTGCTGAATTAGATCAGATCCATCCTGATGATGTTGAAGAAATGGACATCTCGTGGCAAATCGCCATGGCTGTTTTTCGTGCGAAGAAGTTCACTACAAGGACGGGTAGAAATAATTGGAACATGCCGAATAATCAAAAGGTGGGTTTTAACAAGGATACTCTTAGGTGCTACAACTGTCACGAGCCGGGTCATTTTGGTCGAGAATGTACTAATCCAACGAAGGATGGAAATACAGAAAGGGCCTTGGTTCGAGTTGGGAATTGCCAGAGGTGAGGTTGGAGGCAATTCTGAAAGAGTTATGGTTGCTCAACAGTTCTCTTGGGAAGGTCAGATGGTTGCACTCAACATTGGAAATCAGACTGCCAACTTTGCCAATGTGGAAGACACTGGAGAAGAAAACGCTACCGAGGAGAAGGTCAAGGAGCTTCAGTTTGCGTATATGGCGCACTTCTCCAAACTCATCTGAGGTAAGTTTCAAACCATGTTCTTTAAATTGTGTTAAAAAATAGAATTGTATAAGCTTCATAACGATAACCTGACTAGAGATATGGAGAGAATAAAATCAGAAAATTTTAAACTTAAGAAAATGAAAATGGCTTTCTAGACAAAATAGAAGCACAAAAGAAAGACATTTCGAAGCTCAAATCTGATTTTAGTATAAAGAGTTGTCATTACCTAGATGCGAATCAATAAATTGCTGAGTTAATTGCTAAACTGGAAACCTCCAAGTTAGAGATCTTGAATCTAACTATTAAGTTTGAAAAGGCTGAACTTGATTTTAAAAAATTCGATGGTTCCAGTAAAGTAGTTAACTCAATGATTGAAAACCAATTGTGGTGGAAGGAAAATGAAGGTGAGGGAATAGGATACAGTCAAGTTCCCCCACCTTACAACCAGAATTATGTTCCTACCCCTGTCACCAAAGAACATGAAGAAAAGATAAAGGACATGAAGTATGGTAAACAAGATAAAGGTGACGAAACCAGTTCTGTGAACACTGGTCCGTCCACTTCAAATATGAACGATTCTAATGTATCTACTTCATGTACAGAAAAAGTAATTGTGAAGGAGTGGACTGATGAGGATGACGACCCTTGTTTTGAATTTAATAATGATATTGTTTCTAATGTTTCTTTAAAACTTTCTGTTTTGAATTTTGTTATTCCGACTGTTTGTGTGGGCTCTGCTTTAAAGAACAAGGATTTTTGTGTGGTTGATTCGGTTGAAACTTTGAATTCTAACAATGTGGTTTCTAATAAAATTAAAAAACAAAAAAAATCCAACAAATACGTTGCACCTAAGTTTGTCAAAGAGGGATGCTCTAATGACAAACAAGGTGATAAATTCAAAGATGAGAACAGGAATTCTCGCAGATTCAAGCAGACTGGTCCACACAACCAGTCAAGACAAGGAGTTGTCCAAAATGATTTTTTCATAAAACGTCAAACTTGCTTTAATTATGGCACTCCTGGTCACATTGCAAGAAATTTTCCACATCGTCCATATGTTCCTTATTATGGATTTTATCAAAGGAATATGCCCTACATGCCTCATAACGCGTTCAGGCAAGGGTTCAGGCATTATCAAGCTAGTTCTTTTGACGATGATTGGAATCAAAACAAATCTGGCAGGTTTAGTCCTTATCAGACCAAACCTAACATGTCTAAAAGAAAGGTCAGAAAAGGTGTTTCGAGTTCAAATTCAAACATGAGCACTAAGTCTAGACCAAAACAGAAAAAAGGGGCTGATTCGTCTCCTTCTACATCTAAAGCTCCGAGGGTTACGTCAACCATTCGTATCTATAATTCCAAGTCATACAGACATAAATGGTTGCCTAAATCTCCGACGAAAGTTTCTACAGAATCTATGTTTGATGATCAAAAGGATTTGTCATGCCAATCCTGACAACTGTAGATGAATCAGGGTCACCCAGTGTAAGTATGGACTGTGTACAGAAAACTAACTAATCCCGCGTTTCGTACAGGGACAACTATGAAGGAATATCATCAGACCTTGGTATGTTGATAGTGGTTGTTCCAGGCACATGACAGGGGATATTACCCAACTACACGACATTCAAACTTTTAACGGAGGGTATGTGTCTTTTGCGGGAGGAGAAAAGGGAAAGATCACTCAGAAGGGTACTATAAGTAACCGTGTTCTAAAATTTGAAAATGTCAACTTTGTTCTAGAATTGAAGCATAGTTTATTGAGCGTGTCACAAATCTGTAACAAAGATTTTTCAACTCATTTTACTAAGAAAGAGCGTCTGATTTTGAAACCTGGTATAATTATACCAGAAGACTGGATTATTGTTTGATCATAATGAAAAGATAATGCTTATGTGATCGACATGAACAAAAATGTTCCTGACGAAATAACCTGCTTGTTCTCAAAAGTGTCAGAACATAATGCAATGCTTTGACATCGTTGGCTTGGTCATGCTAATACTAAAAATCTCAATCGTCTTGCTAAAAATAATTTGGTGCGTGGTTTACCAATCAAGGATTTCATGACTGTTGAAAAATGTGTGGCTTGTGCTTTGGGTCAACATCATCGAAAATATCACAAGCCAAAGTTTATCAATACCATATCGTCAGTTTTTCAATTACTCCATATGGACCTTTTTGGACCAGTTCATGTTTTGAGACTTTCTCGTAACTCTTATTGTCTTATTATTACTGATGATTACTCATGTTTTACATGGGTATTTTTCTTGTCAAGTAAGAGTGAAACTCCAGATTTAATCAAGAAGTTCGTGATACTCATGGAGAACCAACAGAACTTGAAGCTGATGGGAATTCGTTGTGACAATGGAACGGAATTCAAGAATGCATCATTGAATCATTTCTGTTCAAAGAAAGGGGTACTTCGTCATTATAGCGCCATTCGGACACCACCACAAAACGGTGTGGCTGAAAGAACAAACAGAATTCTTATCGAGGCAGCAAGGACTATGTTGTGTGAATCTAAACTGCCTTTGTTCTTCTGGGCAGAGGCTATCAATACAACATGTTATGTTCAGAATCGGGTTATTATCAACAAGTGCAAAATGAAGACTCCATATGAGATTGTTTATGGTCACAAACCCACTGTCGCACACTTTAGAGCGTTTGGTTGTCCATGCTCACTGCTGAATCTTGAGTCTACTCCAAAGTTAGGGGCCGCAGCTGATGAGTGCTATTTTGTTGGTTACGCGGGTAATACAGCCTACAGGGTATACAACAAATCAACTAATCAGATTCTAGAGTCCTATGAAGTTCATTGGTTAGAAGAAAATGAGACAGACGCTCGTGTTGGTCTCGATTGGTTATTTGACTACAACGAACTCTTCAAACCATTCAACGTGTTTCCAGTCATCAACACAGAATCTCTAGGTGGTCCCACAGTGGAAGCTGCAAAAGATAATTCACATGCAGTGTCTCACATTTCTCCGGTACTGGATGATGATGTCGCTGAGTAAATTAATGATTTACCTGCAACTGACACTCAGCCCAAGGAATCTTCAGAAACCAATTGTTCACCGAACACGTCTGAAGATGTTTCTACTGTTGAGGGGGAGAGTTCCATCCGTCAGATATTCGGGAGCACACTGTTTCCCGATGCCATTCCAGATGAATATGTTGCTGGTACTTCGTATTCCCACAGTACGACAACATCTGGCTGGAAGAATCCCCTTGCTGATTTTAGTGAGAATGTGTAAAATCTTAAACCTAACAATGATGTTTCCGATCATTTAATTTCGTCGAGAATCCAGAAGAATCATCCGATTGAAAATGTCATAAGTCCCATTGAAGCAGGTGTGTCCACCAGAAGTCAGACAGGACACATAAACAGTTGTATGTTTTCCTGCTTCATCTCTTCAATTGAGCCAAAAACTGTTGAAATGGCTCTTCAGGACCTAGTTGGGTTGACGCTATGCACGAAGAATTGAATCAATTTGATAAGTTGAAGGTTTGGAGATTGGTTAAGTTGCCGGAAGGAAAGAAGTCTCTCGATACAAGATGGGTCTTCAGAAACAAGCAAGATGACACCGGGGTTATTGTTCGTAACAAGGCACGATTGGTAGTTCGTGGTTTTCGTCAGGTTGAGGGGTTAGATTACACTAAAGTTTATGACCCAGTGGCTAGACTTGAGGCCATTAGAATCTTTCTGGCCTATGCATCATACATGGGGTTTACAGTGTATCAGATGGATGTTAAGACCGCGTTTTTGTATGGTGAAGTCAAGGAGGAGATTTATGTTGATCAGCCTCCGGGTTTTGTTGATTCTAAGAAACCAAATCACGTCTACAAGCTAGACAAGGCTTTGTACGGGTTACATCAGGCTCCTCGGGCGTGGTATGCTACACTGACCGTGCATCTTCATGATCATAGCTATAAGCGTGGAACCATCGATCAAACCTTGTTCCGGAAAACTGTCGGAATAGATTTGATTCTTGTCCAGATCTATGTCGATGATATCATTTTTGAAGGTGTAATGAAGAAGAGATTTGAAATGAGTTCATTGGGTGAAATGACAACGTTCCTAGGGCTACATGTTCACCAAAGCTCGACATGAATCTTACTGCATCAAGGGAAGTACGTTGAAGATATGCTGGCAAAGTTTGAACTTCAAGATTCCAAAAGTGGCAACACTCCCATGGCAGAATGGCCACTATTGTCATCTGATCCTGAAGAGAGTACCGTAGATCAAACGTACTATCGATCAATGATCGGGTCTCTGATGTATCTCACAGCCAGTCGTCCTTACATCATGTTCGCAGTTTGCCAATGTGCTCGTTTCCAGGCTAATCCTAAAATCTCTCATTTAATTGCTGTTAAACGTATTTTTAGATATCTGAAGGGACAACCAAAGTTAGGTCTTTGGTATCCCAAACAATCAGAATTTGATCTTTATGCTTTTGCTGATAGCAATTATTTTCACACCCCGACCAAAGGCGGCGGAACATGCCGGGGTGCAACGTGATTGGACAAATACACAAGACACTATTAAAAGCGACAATATTTATTTAACTCACTTTATTTCAACAAATTAATTAAAAACACATCTCGTCCACACAAACAAGTTGAATACAAGTAGCAATTATATTGTTCGTTTTACTAATATCCAAATAGTCTTGGTAACGTTTTCCTCAAGTCCTCGAGTTAACAAAAGTCAAACCTGTAACATTTCATAAAATAAAGTTTGTTAACACAAAGGTTGGTGAGCAATTCATAAGTTTGAGCATATAAGTATATGGTAATAAAAAGCCACAAAACTTGTATACGAAACGATAAATAAAAGCAACAACTTGGATAAATTGACAATCGCTAATAGAATTACGTTAGCGCCACCTAGCTACAAGGGGTTGCCAAGTAGTCTAGGATTTTATTGACCATTGCTAAACACATTAGCACCACCTAGCTACAAGGGGTTGCCAAGTAGTCTAGGATTTTATAGTTATCGTTAATTGTATTACGTTAACGACACCGTGTATAAGAGAATACCAGATAGTTCATGGATTTGTAGATTCCACCAACCGAAAGCGATAAACACATAAGCATATAAGCATGTAAGCATAGAACACCAAATCGAGCAATTATTTAAGTAAAGTATACAATCACGTTTGTGGGTTTAAGATTCAAGTAAATAAAGCATTTAGTTTGATAGGTATGAAATGTCACCCCAAAACGAAAGATGGAAAAAGGGGTATGAAAGTACTCACCTCGATTGACGAATCGGAAAATAATAAATGATCGACATATGTGAACGAAAAGAATCCATTGGATGGATTCCCGGGCTTGTGAACGAAACGAACGAATCCGACTTGAAAGCTAATTGAAAACGAATAAATAAAATATATTAATGAAGGCTAGCACAGCTCGCTTTGCTCTTCAAGCTCCGCCCCCCTTACTCAACGTCTTCATCTATAAAGAAAGCCCTTTCTCCAGAAGAGAACAAGGTAAGCTTTCAAGCCGTAGCTTGCTAGTTTTTCCATCATCCAATCAAAAAAGAAAGAGAATGAAACCTGGCGAAAAAGAAATGAACGCTTTGCTGAGGAATGAAGCTTCGTCTTTGTTTTCTTCAAAGTCCTAATCCGCTCTCGCTCGCCGCTACTAACGGGGTCTCGGTTGATTTCCCTTCCTTTAGCTACTCAGATGTTTCAGTTCGCTAAGTTTGAAAAGTCCAAAGAGCGCAGACTAGCCACGGAGCTTGGATACGGTTTCCCGATCGGAGATCCATGGATCACAGACGGTATCTCCCCATGCCTTTTGCCTCTGAAAGCGTCCTTCCTTCTCAATGCCCGGGAATCCATCCAATGGATTCTTTTTGATCTTGTACCCACGGAGCGGTACACTGAACACCAAACGCTTTCCAATCGAGACGAAAAAAAGAAAGAATAGCAACTACATCAACAACCTTGATTCCTGACGTGAACGGCTGCTTTCTTGGAACTGAACTTTAGTTGAAATTATATTTGAAACAACAAACGAGAATGTTCGACTGTTACTCTGGTTACCGGTTAATTTGTTATTGATTAGAGACTCGTACTTAATTGGTAATTTAAAATAAAATAATATTATTTTATTTGGCTTTTAAATAACTACACCAATATTAAATAGAAACGAGACGGGTTTTAAATCAAGAGCTCGGTTGTATAAAGATGAACCGATAATAAAGCTTATAATAATATTATTAATAATAAGGATAGTAATGATATAAATAACTTTAGAACATGTTATATATATATATATATGTATATATATATATATCTAGATATACAAGATAATGGTGAATATAATATATAATATACTACTCATCGAGAATTTATTGTTAAAATTAATAATAGTAGTAGTAATAATAAATATAATAATTATTACTTTATTGTTGAAAACGTTATAATAAGTTTATAAGTTTTGATAATAATAATAATAATTATTATTATAATTATAATTATATGTGTCATATTAATAATAACTAATACTTATAACATTTTAATAATAGTAGTATTAGTTATAAAAAGATATAACTCGAGTGACGATGACGTTAAACGGTAACTAGGCCCGACATGGGTTTCGGTTTAATAAGAACAAGTAGATAATATTAACAATATTAGATTTTAATAATATTCCTTAATAATCATAATAATAATGATAATAATAATCATAATAATAATCTATTTTTATGAAAATAATGATAATAATAATTGTTTTGTTAAACAATAATAATAACAATAATAATAATGATAACAATAATAATACTAATAATAATAATAATAATAAATATTATCTTAATAATAATAATAATAATAATCCTTATTATAAGTTATGAGGTTAATAAAATAAAAAAAAAATATAATTCCAAACACTCTCCAAAGTCGGTTTAGGGGAACCGAACTCGTGACTCGATTACCGATTACGGGTTAGATACCCAAAAAAATAAAACTCAAATTCTCATTACCTATAAAAGATGTTCACGAGTCTTCTGAGATGAAGGCTGCCGGAGACGTGCCAGAAAAACAAAACATAGAGTGAGAGAGAGATAGCCGAGAGAGGTGAGTGAGCCGAGAGAGGTGAGAGAGCCGAGAGAGATGAGAGAGGTGAGAGAGATAGAGAGAAAGAGTTTAGCGAGAGAGAGAGAGAGAGAGAGAGAGAGAGAGAGAGAGAGAGAGATAAGAGAGGGAGAGAGTATGGTGCACGGCGGCCGGCTCTCCGGTCGCCGGAAAAATGATCCGAGAGGGAGGGAGTTGCCGGAGGTAGGAGCTCGCCGGAAAATGAAAACGGAGGGAGAGGAGGAGAGGTGGTTACCGTAGAACGTGAAGGGAAGAGGGGGTGGCCGGAGGCTTCTCGCCGGAAAATCAAGGTTCGCCGGCCGCCGAAAATCAGCGCCGGAAAACGGCCAAGGGGGGGGGGGCTGAAAGTGGTGGGTGGTTATAATATGTTAGGGTTAGGCTTCTCGCCGGAAAATCAAGGTCCCTCAAGTTTGGTATTTAGTTTATAATGATTTAAAACTTGTATAACTTTAAAGAAATCCACTTTATTCCCTAACGTTTACTTAACCGAGCTTATAAAATATAAATAACTGTATTTAACAAACCCCACACACGCTAGAGTTATAACATCAATAATTTGTTAAAATGCAGGTTCGGGTTTACAAGCTTAACCACAACTACGATGTATAATTTATTAAAATAAACACGAAAAATCGACATGTTACAAAATGATTACAAAAACGAATATAAAACGAGACCCGAAATTGACGAATGTCACAATTATGGTGGAGATGACATAGACAGGAAATCCACATCAGCTGGTTGCCAGTTCTTTGGAGACCATCTCATTTCATGGCAGTGTAAGAAACAACAGACGGTGTCTACCTCGACCGCCGAAGCAGAGTATGTTGCCGCATCTGCTTGCTGCTCTCAGGTCATCTGGATGCAAAACCAATTGCTGGATTACGGTTTGGAATTTCTTGACACTCCTATTTTCTGTGATAATCATGCGGCCATTGCAATTGTGAAAAACCTAGTTCAACACTCTATAACCAAGCACATCGATATTAAAATTCATTTTATTTGTGACTGTTTCGATCGAAAAATGATTCATCTTGAACAAGTCCACACTGACAACAATGTGGCGGACTTATTTATAAAACCGGCCGGAACAGCAAAATTTAATGTGCTTGTGGGTTTTCTTAAAATGCTTTGTTTCGAGGATTGAGTCTTTTTGGGTATAAATTTGTACATATTTAGGGGGAGAAAAAATCAAAAAGACAAAAATAGTGTGCGTGCATTGTCTTTTATAAAAAAATGTTTTTCAAGATTCATTCTCGCTTAAAATTATGTCGGTTGTTCAAGTTTGAAGGACATATACTTGTATATGGTTGGTTCGGTGTTCTACTCGTAGATTCACAGGATATCCATTTACCCAAAGACTGAAAGCACCCGGGGCGATTATGATGTGTTTTGTGTTTTGTATTCTTTCACTTAAATTATGTCCGTAACTCTGAGCTGGAAGGACATGTGTTTTCATGCATGTTTGGTCCGGTTAACCACTTATGGTCATATTGGATAGCTTTTACTTGAAAGCTTAAAGTGACCGGGGTGACTGAATTCTTAACACGTGTGTTTATTTAACTCACTAGGAAGTGATATTACTATTCTGTTAACAGCTTTTTAGAAACTTCAAAACATTTTCAAATGAAAATTGATCCAACATTTGAAAAGTGATAGATTAATTGTTTTTGTATGCCTAACGGATGAAGTTATTAAGCTTAAAAGGCTCTAGAATAGTCATTTATTTATATTGTAGCTTTCCATGATGCGTAAAAGTTGAGGTGATATAAACTAAATATGCTAAACTTAATGTGGAGAGTCATTTTGAAGAAATGTGCATGTCTCCAGATACATCTCTCCGAATGATAGGCAGTAAACAATTAACCAGTCATACACGAGCCCGTTAGTGTCTTGATCACCAAAAATATTGTATTATATTATTCGATAAATTTTTTTTTCTTGTTATCCTATCAATTTATTCTATCAAAAATGCATGTTTTTGAAAGCTTAGAGGGTCAAACTAGAATTACAGAGATGGGGGAATAAAAGTAAGTCATGTCATGTCTCGAATGAAAGGCATGTAAGTCCGGATGTCTTTTAAGTCCAACGTTCATCCTTAAAGCTTAAAACTATGTTTACTATCTATAAAATCTTTTGATCAAGCACTAGGGGGTTGGGGTCAAATTGGGGTGATATGGGGAAAGCCAAATACGCTTTGAGAAGATATAGGAGGCATCACAGATCCATGAGTGATGTCCATCTAAGCTTTATGCCGAACTGAACCCTAATCATATCACTGACACAATGAAAATCATGCTAAGTATGTTATACCTGCTATCAACTTGTCTCTTTATGTCATAATAACGCTGAACATGAATCCTAGTGACAGCCTCTTAAACGATATGATTCCATGTTCGGATCTTTTCACAAAAAGGTGGCATGGTTATTAAAACTGAAATTTGATCCTGCCTTTATAAAATTCAAGGGAGTTCCTGTGTATGTTAATGTTGATGTTTTTTTTTGTTTGTTTTGTTGTTTGTCTAATTTTTATTTTTATTTATTCCATTTTATCTTTATCTCGAATCTACTCTCCTCGGAACGTTTGAATTGACTAAGTTTGCTTTTAGTATGGTTTTTAAGAAGGGTGTTGGGTTGCCCAAATTTTGGTATTCTTAAATATGGGCTGACAAAATGTTTTTTGAGCCCTTTTGGGATCTCAGACCATGTTGGGTGATGTATAAATAAAACCCCAAGACCTTCTATCTTCTACTTCTTTACTTTCACTCTCCTTCATCTTTCTTAACTCTCTCCGGCAACCGAAAAGCTCCTTTCTTAAAAACTAATACCTCTAAGTTGTGATCTCTATCGTGTTTACTTCACAGGTAATTGAGCAAATGAATCCATCTAATCCTTTTCTGTTTGAATATTGGGTTCTCGAAGGAAGTAACACAGGAATGACCAGATTTTATGGACTAATGGAGTTGTGGATCATTAGTATGAATGATTAAGGACCTTGATTGAGTGTTTAGAGTTCCCATTGCTAGAAATTATTGATTTTGTTGCAGGTTTACGGAGTTTTAATGGAGATCTCGGTGGGTAGACGATGAATGCACAAATTCCAAGGAGGAACCCAAGGGGTTCTCTGTCCACAACTGTCAAGGGGTTCTCGTTTGACTTTCGTTGACCGAGAACACCTTGCCTTGAAAGAGAACTCACGTTCTTGGTTAAATGTTGACCGAGAACTCCCGTTCTCGGTTAAATGTTGACCGAGAACTCAAATCTCGATTAACTTTCTTTGAATTTTGTTGACCGAAAACTCGGATGTTGACTGATAACACACCTCGTTGACTGAGATCTCTCCAGCTGGGCCTATAGCTCTCTGTTGGGCCTAACCGATACTATCACTTTGTTTTTAGGCTATATTTTATTCTTGTGGACCAATTTTTAAATTCTAAAGCCCAAATCAACAAAGTAATTTTACTTTTACTAACTTGATTTGTTTGGTATAGTAATGGCTGATCAGACTCCATTAAAGATTGTTGATACGCACAATATTGTTGGACACCTATATGATCCACCACTGGCTCACAAAGAATTCAAGTCTATGATTGTCGCCCTCAATACCTGCAAGATTTCTCACGCACTACGAGAAAATCCTGTTATATGCAAGACGATGATCACTGATTTCTGGACGAATGCAAAAATCAATTCACAAGGAGCGGGTGGAGACGTGTCAATAGATTCCAAAGTACGAGAGAAGCCAGTGACAGTCATGGAAGCTATCATCAGAGAGGTGCTGATGTTTGGTGATCAACCTGATTACCCAACTGATTACTCTTATACAACTGTCTCTGAGATCCTCACCAGGATGGGTTACGACTTACAAGGGTACCTATCCTCCAGCCATCAAGAAACTGTTTCACCCATACTGGAGATTCTTAATACACACGTTCTTTACTTGTGTGTCCGGAAGAAAGGGAGGATCAGACGAAATTAGCCATACTCAAATGTCTGCCGTGGTTGCTTTGATCATGGATTGGAATTACAACTATTCCAAGTTCGTCTTCAATGAAATGATAAGAAATCTGAAAGGGAAGAAGAAAGAGATGTTCCTCATGTATCCAAGATTCTTGCAGATGATTCTTGGTTTTCACCACACCGATCTCGTCAAAACCGTTGACACCTTGGATATGAAGTCAATGGGACCCAACACCTTTGGGTTAATGAAACAGTCCAGAAAAGGGTCTAAGGTTGTATACCGGGGCCTAAATGCTCTGGTGAAATTTGGATGATTTGTTGAGACAGAAGCTAAGCCAGTCATAGCTCAGGTTGCTGATGAGCATGCAGCACTAGTTCAACCACGTGCTGCAACTTTTGAAATTTCTGATGATGAAGAAGATGAGACAGAACATCGTCAGACAGATACCTCTCCAAGTGCTGAGAAATTAAGTGCTTTTGAAGCTTCCAAAGCTTTATTACAGTCAACTGCGCTGAAACCTCCTCAGACAGTTACTGAAAACATTGAAGAAGACTTGAGTGAAGAACCAACCGCGGATCTCATCCCTTGTAAATGTAAAAGTATTGATCCGAGATCCAGCGATTTGGACAGTGAAGCTAAAGAAACAACCACAACACCAACACAAACAACAACCACCAGCCTACAACCACAAGCTCCTCCACTTGAGTCACATGTTCCAGAAACACAAGCTGAACAAGATACATCTACTGCAGAGCCGTCATTTCAAGATCTGTTGTCTAGTGATTTTGCTAGTGATTTTGTTTTTGAGATAGATATTCCACACACCGATACTACAGATATTCCCTCAGGTTCATCTGGCCCAGCTGTTCAGGGTCAGTCAAGTTCAGGTGCATCAGATAAGATTGCCCAAATTCTTGCCATGCAAGAAACTTACTTTCAGAACAAGGGCAAGGGAGTTGTTCTTGAAGATGCTCCTGTTGACATCCATGCGTTACAACGTCGAGTCTTTGAACTCGAACAATATTCGGTAGTCAAGGATGTCCGCATTCAAGAACTGGAAGCGAGCAACCCTGAAAAGGATTCCAAGATAAAAGAGTTGCAGTCTGGTATGAGAGGTTTAACAGCAATGTATCTTGACCTCCAACAAAAGCTATTTCAAAAGTTTGGAGATGAGTTTAAAAGCAACAATGATGTGGCATCTCAAACACCCACAGTTGATCAAGGTAAAGGCTCTCCTATTCGCCCAGCCGACAACATTTATGAGTCTGAGACCTTGAAACAGTATATGGATGCTCCACCAATCACCAAGGAGAAGTCAGATCGAGTTCAGAAAAAGCTGATGGTGATGAAAAACTCATACCAGAATGTTGAATCATCAGATCATCCAGCCAGGTTCATCATGACATTTCAGAAAAACTTCTCAAATAAATATGGCGATCGTTCGGGAATAATGTCTTGGGGATTTGATGCTGATAAAAGTATGTGGTGGGTTAAGAGAAAGTCTGGGAACACCGAGTATTACAATAAGATGAAGGATTTTGGTTCCCGGACTAAGGTGGATCTGAGTGATAAATTCTCATTTCACCAATCCGTCAAATGATAAATGTGGTAGAGACTTTTGAATCTTTTTGAGAAGTCAGGTTGATAGAGGCTTCTCAAATATGACAACAGCTGAGTCATTTTTAAAGAAGGCCAAGGGGGTGATAGATCCAAAGACAGGGAAAACAATGGTCAATGTCATGTGGCCTGCTACAACAAAAGCCACCCACATTCCTTTACTTGATGCAATTCCAGACAGTACTCTAGACAACATGAGATTCTGGATCTATGACAGTGCAACTGCCACTGCTGTTGCCAAACATGAGAAGGGCAAAGAGCAATATCGATTTGTTGATCCAAGGGATTTAGTCAAATTTGGAGAGAAGGATATTCACACTCTTAGCACATTCCAGATTATTGCTGAACCGATTTTTGAAACGGCCGCCAAAGAATACACGAGCATGGTTGCATCTATTATCAGGTGCAAGTTTTGGGCAGGTGCGTTAAAAGATGCAGACATTGACTACATGGAGCATGACCAAAGACAAAGCTACAAACCAAGAGGGAGATTGTTGGGCCTAATTTGTTTGGTTTGTACTTAGTCTACACTTAGTGGCTGGGTTACGGGTTTATTATGTAAGCCGAGATCTCTTTAGAGATCTTGGTGGGCTTTTGGTTCATATGGGCTTGGATGTTTGGCTCCCTATATATAGTGCATGTATTGTAAAGGGTTTTGGTTGTTCATTCACTGATTTTGTATTGTGTTTTGGCCGTCTACAAGTTACTAGACGTACGATTATTGTAAGTGCTTAAGCACCCGACGTATCTTAATAATACGTGTGTTTTGAAGTAATTATGTGTTACGTTCTTGTGTTTACTCGTGCTCTTGAATCACCAAGTGTTGGTATTCGGCACCAATACTTGTTGTGTTGACATCATAATTGTAGTGATCCAGATTCGGGACTTACAAAGATATCCAGGATCCAGGATCCTGAAGAGGTCCCACAAAAAGCAACTCCACCCCCACCAGACGCACAAGTAATCAATTTCATCTTCGGTGGCTAAGATATATGCGGTACTTATTTCTCCTCGGCAAAAAGACACGCCAAAGAAACCAAGATGGAGAACGGGGAACGACCAGTCATATCCACTACTTTGACGACTGACAAAAGAATCTTCTTTGATAAAGAAGATAAGACAAGCATCCAGGATCCTCACCACGATGGTTTGATTGTAACTTTATTTATTCCTAACCATTATGTGCGCAGGATCCTAGTCGATGGTGGAAGCTCGGTCAACATCATCCAACATGATGTACTGTAGAAAATGAATATCCCAGACTCGGAAATCATCCTGAGAACGTCGGTGCTAGTTGGTTTCAGTGGCGAAACCAAGAAAACAATGGGGAACATCAAACTGCCAATATACATCGAATGGTTAAACTCTTAACCAAAAATTTTGTGTTATTGACAATCTGTCTTGTTGCAATGTTACTCTTGGCAGGCCTTGGCTACATGGGATGAAGGTTGTAGGCTCTACTTACCATCAGTGCATCAAACTACCAACTCCTTTGGGAGTAGTAAGGATAGATGGTGACCAAGTCGAAACCAAGAATTATTATTCTTCATCCATGAAGCCGACAGCTAAACAGACGATAGCATAGAAATTATAGCAAAATCCTAGGAATGTGCTGGAGGCTCGAGAACAGGACTTAAAAGAAGTATCCTTGGATCCCGAGGTTCCAGGCGTGAAAGTTTTCCTGGGATCCAGTATCCCTAATGAGATTGAAGAGGATATAGTATCCTTCTTCAAGCGACGTAAATCCACTTTTGCCTTCAAACACTCAGACATGACATGTATTTCAAAGGAGATAATTACTCATAAGTTGGGCCTTGATTATTCTATTAAACCCGTCCATCAGAAGCGAAGGAAATTCGCTCCTGAGAGGAACGCGATCATACAAGAAGTTGTAAAACTTCTTATGGCCGGTATGATCAGAGAGGTTAAATATCGTCGATGGTTGGCTAATGTGGTTGTTGTTTCCAAAAAGAATGGAAAGTGGAGGGTGTGTGTCAATTTCACCAATTTAAATAAGGCATGCCCCAAGGATCCTTTCCCGTTACCATAAATAGACTCCATGATGGATGCAACGGCAGGATATGAGATGCTTACCTTCATGGATGCTTCCTCGGGATTTCAACAAATTCAGATGGAACCATCTGATCAAGAGGATACAACATTCATGACTCCTATCAGCATATATTGGTATATTGCTATGCCATTTGGACTAAGAAATGCAGGGGCAACATATAAAAGATTGGTCAACATGATGTTCAAGGATCAGTTAGGAAAAACTATGGAAGTCTACATAGATGACATGGTAGTGAAGTCAAAGAGGGCTGAGGATCACCTCAAAGATCTTGAAGAAGCATTCAACATTCTGAATCAGCACAACATGAAGCGGAACCCGTCGAAATGCCATTTTGGTGTTAAGGCTGGAAAGTTCCTAGGATACATGGTGACCAAAAGGGGATGAGAAGCAAGCCCTGAACAGATTGAAGCCATCATCAATTTTAAGTCTCCCGTTAATGCTAAAGATGTCCAGAGGTTGACGGGAAGGATAGCTGCCCTCAACAGATTCATTTCTAGATCCTCAGAGAGGTGCAAAGACTTCTATGATATCTTAAGGAAGAATAAGAAATTTGAGTGGACTCAAAGGCATGAGGAAGCACTGAAGGCTCTTAAGGATTACTTATCCTCAGCACCATCCTTGATGAAGCCAATAGTTGGTGAGTCAATGTCTCTATACTTAGTTGTTTCAGGTAATGCAGTCAGTGCTGTTCTGGCCAAGGATCATGAAGGTCAAGAACATCCGGTATATTATGTAAGTAAAATCCTCTTAGACGCAGAGGTCAGGTATTCTCACCTTGAAAAATTAATTCTTTCTTTAATTATGGCCCTCAACCAAGTTGAGACACTATTTTGAACCACATACTATTATTTTGAGAACTAACTATCCTGTTAAGAATGTGCTTAGAAAACCAGAATTGTCAGGAAGGATGGTCAAGTGGACTGTGAAGTTGAGTGAATATGATATTCAGTATGAGCCTAGAACAACCATTAAATCTCAAGTGCTAGCAGACTTTGTGGCAGATTTCAGTAGTGACACACAAGAGGAAGCGGATTTGGAAGTTCAGCATCTAGAAGAAACCAAGGATCCATGGATCCTCTTTACTGATAGAGCATCCAATGTAAGAGGAAAATAATTGGGTATCCTACTGAAATCGCCACAGGGGGACATAATACCCCAGTACATTGCATGTGCATTCCAAGCCACCAACAATGAGGCAGAATATGAAGCACTTATCGCAGGTTTACTTTTAGCCAAACAGATGAGGATCAGGTATCTTCAAGTTTATATAGATTCTTTACTTATAACTAACCACTTTAACGGTTCTTACACCGTAAAAGGTGAGAATATGGTCAAATATTTAGAAATTGTGAAGGAATTATCAAAATCCTTCGAGTTTTTTAGTATCATACAGGATGGAAGAAAATGTCGGGGCAAAATTCCTTAGCAAACTTAGCATCATCATTAAAGATACCGGACGAAGTAAATATACCTATCATTCATATATTGTCTCCGGCAATTGGAGAGCAGAAAGTTGTGGAGATAATAGTGGATTGCACAGAAGAACTTAAGGATCCTGCATCCTCTCCAAAAGTAGGATCTTGGATCCTTCCGATCAAGAAATTCCTCCAAGATGGAGAAATCCCTACGGGGGAAAACCCTAAAGCTTTCAGGTTGAAGGTATCACAATTCATTATTTTATAAGATATAGTATATAGAAAATCTCTTGCAGGTCCCTATTTGAGATGCATCAAGGATCCTGAAATACAAGAGGTACTCCAAGACTTCCACGAAGGCGATTGCGGCAACCACACAGGTGGAAGAGCATTATTCTCCAGGATACTTAGGACTGGATACTTCTGGCCAAAAGTGAAGAAGGATGCAATGGAATACTCAAAGAAGTGTGATGCTTGCCAAAGGCATGGAAACATCCTTTACTAGCCAGTAGAACCTATGTATCCTATACCCTCTTCACTCTTCATGCCCTTTCATGAAATGAGGAATGGATATTGTAGGCAAGCTACCAAAGGCACCAGGCGGAAAGGTCTTTATGCTTGCTATGATAGACTACTTCTCTAAATGGATTGAAGCAGAAGCATTCATGCAAGTTCGAGAAAGGGAAGTTATGTCCTTCATTAAAAGAAATATTATAACTAGATTTGGTATCCCTTCTGAAATTGTTTGTGACAATGGTTCTGATGTGCTAAAATATATATATAAATAAAACACAAGTCGCAACTAAGCTTTAAAAACCAAACAATCTATCCTAGTTCACACAAACGGCAAGTGTATCGGTCGCGTAGAGCACAGATGAGGAAAGTCCGGATATCGAACTCGAAGACACGTGAAAACGTTTATAATTACTAAACTCTAACCAAGACTCACCAAAACATTTAATTTGTCGGACCAATCCCGACGATTTGAACCAACCGTTTTCTCAAGAATACGTTTGATTCCCCGATTACTCACCTCCACTTGCCCACTAGTCTGTGGGTGGTAGGCGGTCGCAAGCCGATGGGTGACCCCATAACGCTACAACGCCTTATCCATCTGCGAGTTGCAAAAGTTAGTACCTCGATCACTGATCAAGGCTTTCGGGACTCCAAAAAGAGCAAATAGACTTTTCAGAAAACGGACTACCATTCGGGCATCATTGGTGGGTAGAGCTTTGGCCTCAACCCACTTAGACACGTAATCGACGGCCACGAGTATGTATTTGTTTCCACGCGAAGATGGAAACGGTCCCATGAAATCAATACCCCAAATATCAAAAACCTCACAAACTTGAATGGCATTCTGGGGCATTTCGTTTCGCGAATAAATGTTGCCGACACGCTGGCAACGATCACAACTCTTAACGAACAGGTGAGCATCCTTAAAGATAGACGGCCAGTAAAAACCAGAATCAAATACTTTCTTTGCCATAGAATTCACACCGTGGTAACCTCCAGTCGGTTCCACATGACAATGGCTCAAAATTTGCCATCCTTCCTTGACATCCACACATCTTCTAATAAGCTGATCAGCACCAATGCGGAAAAGATATGTATCGTCCCAAAGGTAAAATTTGATGTCAGCAAAGAATTTCTTCTTTTGCTGGTAAAGCATCTTTGGGAGGTATCCGTCAGCGAGATAGTTCGCGAAATCAGCAAACCATGGAAAACCTTCTTCTTGTGTAGTAACGAACATCAGACTCTCCGTCGGAATACGATCGTCGATCCTAACTCCTGAATCTCTTGAATCAACTCCCTCTAGACGTGAAAGATGATCAGCCGCCACATTCTCGGCCCCCTTTTTATCACGGATCTCTATATCGAACTCTTGAAGCAACAGGATCCATGAGGCTTAGCATCCTGCTTGCTGAAAAGATATCTAATAGCGGCATGATCTGTATAAACAATCGTTTTGGACAAAACCAGATAGGACCTAAATTTGTCGAAAGCGAACACCATAGCTAAAAGCTCTTTTTCTGTGGTGGTATAGCTTTCCTGTGCGCCATTTAAGGTCCGGCTCGCATAATAGATCGGATGGAAATGTTTATCCTTCTGTTGTCCAAGAACCGCTCCGACTGCGAAGTCGCTTGCGTCACACATCAACTCGAATGGTAACGACCAGTCGGGAGTAACCATGATCGGGGCGTTAACTAGTTTGTCTTTTAGAAGATCAAACGCCTCGATACACTACTCAAAGAAAACAAATGGAGCATCCTTCTCTAAAAGTTTGGTCATGGGTCTCGCGTTTTTAGAAAAATCTTTGATGAACCGGCGGTAGAACCCAGCATGACCTAGAAAGCTACGAATTGATCTCACAGAAGTAGGCGGGGGAAGATTAGAAATGGTCTCGACCTTTGCCCGGTCAACCTCTATCCCCGCACTTGAGATTCGATGACCTAGAACAATGCCCTTTTGAACCATGAAATGACATTTTTCCCAGTTAAGGACCAGGTTGGTGTCAACGCAGCGGGACATAATCCTCTCGAGATTTGATAAACAATGATCGAAGGAACTCCCAAATACGGAAAAATCGTCCATGAACACCTCCATGGAGTCCTCGATCATATCATGGAAAATGGCCACCATACACCTCTGGAATGTGGCCGGAGCGTTACAAAGTCCGGACGGCATATGTTTGTAAGCAAACGTTCCGTAAGGGCAGGTGAAAGTGGTTTTCTCCTGATCGTCGGGAGCTATCGGAACCTGGAAGTACCCGGAGAAACCATCTAGGAAGCAGTAGTACTGCTGACCTGCTAAACACTCTAACATCTGATCAATGAATGGGAGAGGAAAGTGGTCTTTCTTGGTGGCATCATTCAATCGGCGATAGTCGATGCAGACTCGCCATCCTGTCACAGTCCTCGTGGGAATAAGCTCGTTCCTCTCGTTGGTGACGACAGTCATGCCACCCTTTTTAGGAACCACTTGGACTGGACTCACCCAAGCACTATCAGAAATGGGGAAAATGATCCCCGCATCAAGGAGTTTAATGATCTCCTTCTTTATGACCTCTTGCATTTTCGGATTAAGCCGCCGTTGCGGCTGGACGACAGTTTTGAAATTTTCCTCCATGAGGATTTTATGAGTGCAGAACGAAGGGTTGATACCCTTGATGTCGATAATCTTCCAAGCAATAGCCTCCTTGTGCTCTCGTAGCACCCTCAACAACTTCTCCTTCTCGACCTCGGTCAACGCAGATGCAATGATAATCGGAAGCTTCCTCTCTTCATCTAAAAAAGCATACTCAAGGTGGGAAGGTAAATCCTTAAGCTCTAGGGAAAGGGGAGGACTCTCGACCGAAGGTCGGTCCATCGGATCGTCTCGTACGATCTCAGCAGACACGCCAGATTCAGGGGTATGCGACTCGGTGTCGTCATCTAAGGACTGATTGGTTACGGCAACCATTTCAATCTCTGGAATCTCCCTATCGAGAATCTGGGTGTCGGAGGCAGATCCTCCACAAATTTCGCTGAAAAACTCCCCGACATGCTCCATGATGGTATCAATGAATTATAAGGAGTCATCAGCAGACTTGGGGTGTTTCAGTGACTGTCGAACGTCGAAGGTGACGTTCTCATCCCCAACTCTTAAGATTAATTTACCCTCGCAGACATCGATCAATGCCTGTGCAGTGGCAAGGAATGGTCGGCCCAAGATGAGTGGGACACTATCGTCATCGTTCATGTCCAGGATGACAAAGTCCACCGGGAAGATGAACTTGTCGACACGAACAAGCATGTTCTCGACCACCCCTCGGGGGTATTTTACAGAACGATCAGCAAGCTGGATACTCATACGGGTAGGCCTCGGTTCGCCTAGACCCAACTTGCGATACACGGAATACGGCATGAGATTAATACTGGCACCAAGATCTGCCAGCGCATGGACGACCGTATTATCACTCAAGATGCAAGGAATTGTGAAACTCCCAGGATCGGACATCTTTTCTGGTAACTTTCTCTGCAAGACTGCAGAGCAACCAGCACTCAGAGGAATGGAAGAGACTTCGGCTAACTTCTCTTTGCTCGAAAGAATATCCTTAAGAAACTTTGCGTATTTGGGCATTTGCGTATGTGCCTCAAGGAAAGGAATATTAAGATGAAGTTGCTTCAGAAGATCAAGAAATTTGGAGTTCTGCTCCTCGTCTCTATCCCTACGGACTCTCCCGGGAAATGGGAGTCTGGGTTTGTAGACTCTCGGTGGTGTGCTGGGTGATGGCTGGTTCTCGGCCTGTGCTGTACTTCCTGGGCTCTGCCTTTGATGCACCCTGGCCGGTGGAGACTCCAACTGAATCTCCTCGTCTACCTGCTCCTCTACATCTACCACAGGCTCGTTAATGACTCCTCTCGTCGCCTCTTGAATCACGGGCTCGCTACGTGCCCCCGCACCGCTCCTTGTCGTCACAGCCTTCGCGAAAGCCTTCGGATTTTGTTCAGTGTTACTTGGAAGTGTACCTGGCGACCTTTCATTTAGAAGACTCGCTATCTCTCCCATCTGACGCTCAAGATTTTGAATTGATGCTCCTTGATTTCTTATGAATGACTCGTGCTCCCTGAATTTCTCTTGAGTTTCTTTGTGACGAGAGTCCTCTCGAGTCATCAGTTGCGACAGCATCTATGTCTGATGTGCCATCATCTCCTCTAACGTGGGCTTCTTCTCCCCATTACTCGGTCCCTCACCGGAATCCTGGAATAGGCTCTGACGTTGCTGGAAGCCGGACTGATTTCCGTTCCTCCAGTTGGAATTTTGGTTACCTCTCCACCCCAAATTATAAGAATTGAAAGAATGTTGATTTCGGTTTGGATTATTAACGAAGTCGACTGCCTCCTCCTGGAAACCTACGGGGCACTGAACAGTATCATGTCCCCCTCTACAGATCTCGCATAACTTACTTTTCACCTGCAAGTCCTTCACGATCTTTGCTAACGCTTCAACTTGTGCCGCCAGTGCGGTGCTGTTGTCGACCGAATGCATGCCGCGTGATAGGGAATCGACGGTTTTGGTACTCTTAGCTGGTGGTCGCTGGCATCCACTCATTGCTAAACCGTTAAACAAGGCAATGCACTCATCCGTATCCTTCGTTGTTAGTAGGTTACCTCCTGCAGCTGTGTCGAGCATACTCTGAGTTGCGTACGTCACTCCGTTGTAGAACTTCTCAACAACCGCCCAGTCTTGTAGGCCGTGGTTTGTACATAACACAAGTAGATTTTTGAACCTTTCCCACGCCTCGTAGAAGCTCTCGGTGTCCTCAATCTGGAAAGAATGAATCTGGTTACGCAAACGAGCGGCCTTAGCTGGAGGATCGTATTTTTCAAGAAATTGGGTCTGCATGGCAGCCCAAGTAGCAATGGACCCCTGTGGGAGGGACTCAAGCCACAAACTCGCATGATCAACGAGTGATAACGGAAAGATTCGGAGTTTTATGGCGTCTTCGGATACGCCGGCAAGATGAAACGTGTCGCAGATACGTGTAATACGAGTGAGATGAGAGTGCGGGTTCTCGTGGAGCAACCCGTGAAACTGAGCAGAATGAGCAATAGTGTTCAGAACGTTAGATGGAATCTGCCAAGTCGTTTGAACTCCTATAGCTGGTGGAGCAATGCTGGATCTCGCGCCAGCATCGACCGGACGGGCCCGGTCTACAACTGTCCTCCTCGGTAGTGGATTCGCGTCGCCCATAATCCTATCTCTATTGACGGGTTCAGAAAAAGTAGGAGAAGAAAACGTATTACCGACGGATGTAGATGAACTGGAAGACGGTTTTGTACGACGTCTCTCAAGAAGCTCTCTCTCTGGTTCGGGAAATCCTTCAACTTCTGGTGGTCCTAGAGATCGAGTACGTCGCATACAACTATTAAAATAAATAAAAGTAATATTAATTAGCTAAACTATTTTAAACTAACAAGCAAAACAAATAAGAAAGACAAGTAGTAAACAAGGCAAGTCTTAACTCGAGTCATTCTTAATACGCCTCAAACCGAGTCCCCGGCAACGGCGCCAAAAACTTGATGTGCGAAAATATATATATAAATAAAACACAAGTCGCAACTAAGCTTTAAAAACCAAACAATCTATCCTAGTTCACACAAACGGCAAGTGTACCGGTCGTGTAGAGCACAGATGAGGAAAGTCCGGATATCGAACTCGAAGACACGTGAAAACGTTTATAATTACTAAACTCTAACCAAGACTCACCAAAACATTTAATTGATTTATTTAAGAATTTAATTTAACTACTTAACTTAACTGAATGAAAACTTTTGACAAAACTTTGAACACTTTGGTTTAAATTCAATGAATAAAAACGTCTACCTAGGAATGAATCATGTTGACAGAAATAACAAGACAATGGATTGAAAATATTCACGACACCGGTTATAAAAGATGACACAACTAAAACTTGTTTAAGAAACTCAAATTACCTCTCAGTCTCTCTAACAAACTCTAACTTATTTTAGTTGATTTTAAAGAATAAACCGGAAAAACAATTATTAACGTGTTCAAATGACGACTCACCTCTCGGTCTCACCGACACACTATCCTAATGGAAACGAATACTACGCAACCAAGGATAGAGGAACAATTTAACTTAACCCAAATTAAACCAAGTAATTGCACATAAACACTCAAACTCGACAAGACAAAAACCCGCTCTCGCGCGGTCTTAATTCTAACAAGTAAAAGGAACGAGACAATATTACTTCTTATCACCTCTCGGTCTCAAAGAATGTGTATTTTAACTGATTTTAGATGATTATATTACCCACTTATCCCTACGGTTGTACACCCCGCAAATAAACCCGAAACACCAAGTCAAGAGTCTAACAAGCAATCAATTAATCAAAACTAATTCAATTAACTAATGCAAGAGGATTATAAGTAATAACAAATAAAACACAGCCATCACACACAATCTAATTTATGGTTTAGTTAAACTTTACATCAATAATTCAAGTCTTGAACATTAACAATCCATTAAACAAGTCTAAACTACTCAACAATCATCTATCCTAGGTAGAACAAGCAAGTTTAGCCTAACATTGATTTTGGACAGCCATGCATACTTAAGAAAAACATCATAAACATCATCATTAACATAATTAAATTCATTCAAGATCCAAACAATATCAATCACAAGACAAACTATCAATCAATTGCAAAACAATTCAAAACAAAAGACCAAATCAATAAAGTTAGGGTTCTTGAAAAATAAATAAAGTTTATGAGTGAATTACTTAAGTTATATGGCTGAAACAAACGATGTAAAAGATCCCTAGCAGCTGCCCAAGATCACCCCAAGCCTCCTTCTTCTTCTCCAGCCGCCAAAGCCCCTAAGCCGCCGGTTTTTTCTTTTTTTCTGCCGCTGCACTGTAGCTCCGATCGGACAGCTTAGGGTTTCTAGGGTTTAGGTTTTTTTTCTTTGTATTTCAGGATTCTTGAATGATTAATTGCTGGAAACTTTATTAATTAACTTAATATAATATTATATAAGGCTTTTAAGATGTGGGCTTGGGTCGGGCCTTGACTTGTAAGTTTGAAAGTTGAACAATTAAGCCCCTAAACTCTTCCAATTTAACTCTTTTTTTCACCAAACTTCATCACCTACAAGAAAACAATCATCTTTGTAATATCAAGCATAAACAAACCATAAAACTTAATAATTAAACTAAAAAGTAATTAAAACATGATAAAAATGATACGGAAAGTAAGTGTGTTTCACTACACATCAGTTCCCAGTTTATCGGGAAAAGAACCACTAACTTTTGTGACAGTTGGGGCATCAAGATGATTACCTCCACTCCAGTTCATTCTCAAGCTAATGGCCAGGCAGAGTCAAGTAACAAGATCATCATCAAAAATTTGAAGAAAAAGTTGGGATCTAAGAAGGGTAAATGGGCAGAAGAACTACCTTACGTTCTTTGGGCTGACAAAACAACACTAAAAAATGCAATAGGTCAAACACCTTTCTCCTTGGTGTTTGGATCAGAGGCTGTAATCCCTACAGAGATGGTGGTTCCTACAGCCAGAACAAGCATCTGTGATCCTGAAGCCAATAATGAAACTCTTCTCCAAGACCTAGATACTATTGAAGAGCTCAGAGACCTAGCCAAAATTAGAATGGCAGTGTATCAACAAAGCGTAGCTGGGATATACAATAAAAATATAAGGATCAGAAGATTCTAAGAAGGAGATCTAGTCTTGAGGAAGGCCTTCCAAAATACAACTAATACCGTAGACGGAAAGCTAGCACCTAAATGGGAAGGCCCCTACCTGATCGAGTCAGAAGCCAGAAAGGGGGCATATCATTTGCTCACTATGGAAGGCAATAGGTTACAAAGAGCATGGAATGCTATCCATCTTAGAAAGTACTTTTTCTGATAAGGATCAAGTATCCCCAGAGGATCGAGTTTCCTTAAAGGATCAAGGATTCTAAAATTAGTAATATCTATCTGATCACTTATTCATTTCATATTCTTTTTATTATCTTAAGGACAATGTATTCTTAACGTTTATTCTTTCCAAGTTTTAAATAACGATGCAGGATTCTAGTGAGAAGTTCAATGACTAAGAGGTTGACCACCTCTCCTTCGCGTTTGAGGTACTTTACTATTTCCCTTGGCCTTGCCCACGATTAAGGTATGACCCCCAATGGTCATATCTTCTAAGGTTTAAAGGTTTTCACATTTCTTATGAATTAGAGTTTCTACACTCTCGCCTGGAGCGCATGCTATCCAACGTATGGTTCATTGATTTCGGCCATATGGAGGATCCTAAGATTTATGGTAGACGTACCATACCACCGGTTTATAACATTTTCATGTTATCTCAAGAGAAAGGTTTCTAACATTTTCATGTTAGCTAAGGTTTTGACGTTTTCACATCACTCACGTTTGGGCTAATCCTGGTTTGGGTGAGTCCCCAGTTGACATCCATATCCTTGGGCCAGTCCCCAGTTTGGTCTTGTCCCCAGTTTTTGGGCTTGTCCCCAGTTCACAGACTTGTCCCCAGTTACACGAGCTTGTCTCCAGTTACACGGGCTTGTCCCCAGTTTGTTGGGTTTAATCCCAGTTAATATCATAATTTATTTGCATCAGGTATCCTAAGTTCAATTACAAGGATCATAGAAGGATCAACACTTATGGTAACAAAGGTCTAATCAGACCTTATGTTATGATTTCAGTTTATCAATTTATACTTGTTTGATTTTAATTTAAATCTTTATGGATATAAGGATACAATATCCTCAGTCTACTTTTATAAGGATAATGTATCCTTGAAACTTTATTTCAAAACTTTTAATAAAACTAAGTCTATAACAGATATGCTTTCAGAATAATAAACAACAGTCAAATAGCCAAAAGTTTAAACTTATTATTATTTATAAGTAACCTGGACTTACCAAAAATCTTAACCCATATTTCACCATTTAAAGATGGACCATCCACTCGGGTTAAACAGGTGTTACTAGTTGTTCATGATTTGCTGGGAGAAGGATATACAGCCGGAAGGGAAGTTCCCAAGGAAACTCTATTGATATATGAAAATTATATCCAGCTTGTCAAATCTCATATGTTTTTGCAGGAAGTTTGAATTCAAAGGCAAAATGACAACTGTGATCTTATCACAATCGCCATTTTGGGGGCAATTGTTAGTGCACAGAAATTTGACACTATGGATATGTTATCCTGGCATATGTTTTGGATCGGTTATCCTTAGCATGTGTTCCAGATCTCGTTAGGATCAAGGATCCTCAGTACTTAATGATTGTTCTCTTTGTTATATTGATATAAATGCAGGTACAACGGCTAGTGACCACGTCCAAACGTATAATATCACAATTAAAGTCATTACAGAACGTGGCCAATGCATGAAACGGCTACAATGAAGAACGTGGTCTAGTGAGAAGTTCAATGACTAAGAGGTTGGCCACCTCTCCTTCACGTTTGAGGTACTTTACTATTTCCCTTGGCCTTGCCCACGATAAAGGTATGACCCCCAATGGTCATATCTTCCATGGTTTAAAGGTTTTCACCTTTCTTATAAATTAGAGTTTCTATACTCTCGCCTGGAGCGCACGCGATCTAACGTATGGTTCATTGATTTCGGCCATATGGAGGATCCTACGATTTATGGTAGACGTACCATACCACCGGATTATAACATTTTCATGTTATCTCAAGAGAAAGGTTTCTAACATTTTCATGTTAGCTAAGGTTTTGACGTTTTCAGGTCACTCACGTTTGGGCTAATCCCGGTTTGGGCGAGTCCCCAGTTGACATCCATATCCTTGGGCCAGTCCCCAGTTTGGTCTTGTCCCCAGTTTTTGGGCTTGTCCCCAGTTACACGAGCTTGTCTCCAGTTACATGGGCTTGTCCCCAGTTTGTTGGGTTTAATCCCAGTTAATATCATAATTTATTTGCATCAGGTATCCTAAGTTCAATTACAAGGATCATAGAAGGATCAACACTTATGGTAACAAAGGTCTAATCAGACCTTATGGTATGATTTCAGTTTATCAATTTATACTTGTTTGATTTTAATTTAAATCTTTATGGATATAAGGATCCAATATCCTCAGTCTACTTTTATAAGGATAATGTATCCTTGAAACTTTATTTCAAAACTTTTAATAAAACTAAGTCTATAACAGATATGCTTTCGGAATAATAAACAACAGTCAAATAGCCAAAAGTTTAAACTTTTTATTATTTATAAGTCACTTGGACTTACCAAAAATCTTAACCCATATTTCACCATTTAACGATGGACCATCCACTTAGGTTAAACAGGTGTTACTAGTTGTTCATGATTTGCAGGGAGAAGGATATACAGCCGGAAGGGAAGTTCCCAAGGAAACTCTATTGATATATGAAAATTATATCCAGCTTGTCAAATCTCATATGTTTTTGCAGGAAGTTTGAATTCAAAGGCAAAATGACAACTGTGATCGTATCACAATCACCATTTTGGGGGCAATTGTTAGTGCACAGAAATTTGACACTATGGATATGTTATCCTGGCATATGTTTTGGATCGGTTATCCTTAGCGTGTGTTCCAGATCTCGTTAGGATCAAGGATCCTCAGTACTTAATGATTGTTCTCTTTGTTATATTGATATAAATGCAGGTACAACGGCTAGTGACCACGTCCAAACGTATAATATCACAATTAAAGTCATTACAGAACGTGGTCAATGCATGAAACAGCTACAATGAAGGAATATAGGAGATGTATTTATGATATTTTATGTATATATTGAGGCTATGATTAGCTAGGAAAGACATACACAATTCAATACGAATTCAGCAACGTACACACACACATAGCTTTCGTTGTAATACTGATTGTTAGGCCACGATTTTTATACTGAGGATCCTTTATCCTTAACTATCTTATGGATAGTTTATCCTTGAAATTTATGTCAGGATATAAAGGATCGACGATCCTCGGTATTGTTTGTTAACTAATGATTGCATTTAGTATGGTGATGTGTTAGAGAGGTGTATCAACTACAAGATGAATTTGCATCAATTATCCTCATGGAACATCCTATAGCTGGAACATGGATATAGGATCCTAATTCAACATAGCTGATTATGGACGAACTCTGTAGAAGATTGAAGTTTAAATATCATCAATGGCTGTGTGACTCATTCTTTCTCTTATTTCGCTACTGGGTCACTATTGGCACGTGGTCAAAGGTCGTGGAGCGGCTAGGTGAAGACTTCCGGATAGATAGGAAATGTTGTTATTGATATTTTCTTATTTAATCGAGTAATGTTCGAATAGAAAACACACATGTACTTACACACACACTTGAGCATAACTAAACACTCTCTCAACACTAGCTTTCATTGTAATCTCGATCATATTCTCCAACACACTTGTAATCTCGTTTTGTTCATTAATAAACTTACGGTGATAGTTTTCACCGTCCGGGGGTTTTTTGTGCCGGAGACCGAGATAACCAGATACTCATCGACCAAAGGTTACCTTGTTGATCATTGACTAAAGTGCTTCGACCAAAGATTATCTTATTAATCATTGACCGGAGCTATTTTACCAACGATTGCCTTGATAAGTTTTGACCGAAGTAAGACTACCTTTGTTAAGGGCTTTTTCCCTCGTGATCAAACCATTGTGTTCACCGATATCATGCTTATACACTTGTTATTATCGAATTGGCAACTTACCTCACATAACAGATTTGGATACTTGATCCTTAGCTGATTTTTGTCCAAAACAATTTGGCACCCACCGTGGGGCAATTGTTGCTATAATCCATATTATTCTCATCAAGCTTCATTTTTCCATACCCTGAACACTCACAATGGCCTCTCAATCCACCTCTGCTTCGTCAACCATACCCTAATCAATTCCTCTCTCATCGAGGACCTTGCCACCAATGCCTCCGCCAATCACGGCAGCACAACGAACTACTACTGGAAGCAGAACGCAACTACCAATCTTCCAGAGCTCGAAAACCACTGCTGCTGCCCCGGCGGTTAACACTAACAGTGATGTTTCATCTATGTTTTCGCAGGTTAAAGTGTATATGGAGCAACAGAACAAGACTAACCAGAGGATCCTTCGTGAGATAGAAGATCTCAGGAAGAATAAGAGGCCAGCAGAAGATCTCACTCCCCTGGTGCCCAGGATGCTGGATTTCACCAGTCCAGGATCCATGGCTCAGCTTTCGCAAGGATCTTCACTGTTTCAGCCATGATCCTCTATCCTGCAATTAGGATCCGTGGGTCGACCGGCTCAAGGATCCTCAATGTTTCAGCCAGGATCCTCTATCCTGCAACCAGGGTCCATGGGTCAGCAAGCTCAAGGGTCCTCGCTCTTTCAGTCAGGATCACATATCCTTCAACAAGGGTCCGTGGGTCTACAGGCTCAAGGATCCTCGCAATTTCAGCAAGGCTCGTCAATCATCCCGCCGGGATCATCTGGGTTATATGCTTAAGGCTCCTATGGTTACCAACCTCAAGGATCCTTTGTTCAGGATCAAGGATCTTCAAGAATACAGCAAATACAGTCTTCCGAAGTCCATGATGGAGACATAATCCCCATGCAGACCATAGCTTCCGGAGGACCAACTCCTATTGCTGACTCCTCTTATCCAAGATACTCGTTTGATATACCAAACTCCACCCAACAGAGAGGTAACTGGTACAATCCTATATCTTTAGATACTAACCATGTTCCCATGCAGGATTCAGGTATCAACTAGGCCATGGACAAGGAGTTGCAGAAGCTAAAGGATATGATATCCAGTGTCCCGGGAGTGATACGTCCAATTCCTGAGATATCGGAGGGAAGTCACAAATTATCCAGATTCGCTCCGCCCATATATGATGTTGAAATTTCGAAGCGGTTCCAAACTCCCAACATGAAGACGTATGATGGGAGCACCGATCCTGAGGAACATGTTGCCCAATATAGGAAAAGGATGGAAATTAATCCTGTTCCTGAAAGACTCAAGGAGGCTTGCCTTTGTAAAGGATTTGGAGCCACATTAACGGGAGCTGCACTAAAATGGCTGCTAAGTCTCCCCCCTTTCTCGGTTGCATCTTTCTCTCATTTAGTTAATTTGTTTAACACTCAATTTTCCTGTAGTCGGAAATTTGAGAGGTTAACCAGTGATTTATGTCGTGTTATCCAACCTAGTGATGAATCCCTTAGGGATTTCGTTACCAGGTTCGGAAAGGAAGTTCTAGAAATCCCAAACCTCGATATGACTACTGCTGTTGAAGCATTCAAGATGGGAATTCAAAAGAGCTCCCCTTTTTATGATGATTTAGTGATGACTCCGTGCAGGACATTAGATGAAGTCAGAAGCAGAGCATTAAGGTACATCCGCTTGGAAGAAGATAAAAAGATCTAGGATCGTCTCGGGGGACAGACAAAACAAGAAACTCCTGAGAAGAATAAAGGATCTTGGAATAGGAACAACAATTCGAAGCCATACGCCAAGTTCAACAATCAGAACGTACGGGCAGTTAAAGAAGGAGATGACGATGAAGACTACCCTTGCATCTCCGACTATTGTTTCTCTGTAGATACTCATGGCTTGATTTGTGCCATGAAGGATTGGGAGAAAAAGCAAGGTGGCCCCGAAAGAATGAGAAGGTCGTCGGCTTCAAGGAAAAGTCTTAGTGGTGCGACTTCCACGAAGACTTTGGCCACGCGACAGACGAGTGCATCGGCTTAAGGAAAGAAATTGGGTACCTCCTGAGCAAGGGTCACTTTAAAGAACTCTTAGGAAGGAAGAAATCCAAAACCCAAGATCCTGAAGACCTTCCACAGAAAGCAACACCACCACCGCCAGATGCTGATGTGATCAACTTTGTCTCCAGACTTCGAATTATTCAGAGACTCTTGTGCCATAGAAGAAAGCCCCATAGAGGAATTCGAGTTGGACAATGAGAGAAGACCACTCATCCCTACTACTCGGGTGACTGATCAGAGAGTATTTTTCAACTCAAGGATCTAGGATTCTCAACAAAACAAGCCAGATGTGCCAACAGTTAATTTCATCTCGGGGGGTTCAGACATATGCGGAACTTCTTTCTCCGCAGCAAAAAGATTCGCCAAGGAGATCAAGATGGATAACGGAGATCATCCAATAGTCTCAACTACATTAACAACAGACAAGAGAATCTTTTTAGATGAAGAAGACAAGCTGAACATCCAGGATCCTCATCATGACGGTTTGATTATTACTTTATTTATCTCTAACCATTATGTATGCAGGATCCTGGTGGACGGGGGCAGCTCGGTCAACATTATCTAGCATGACGTCCTCAAAAAGATGAACATCCCGGATTCAGAAATCATTCCTAGAACATCGGTGCTAGTCGGTTTCAGTGGTGAAACCAAGAAGACATTAGGGGACATCAACCTCCCAATTTATATCGAATGGTTAAATTCATACCAAAAATTTTGTGTTATAGATAACCTTTCTTGTTGCAATGTTATTTTAGGTAGGCCTTGGCTCCATGGAATGAAGGCCGTAGCTTCAACTTATCACCAATGCATCAAGCTACCAACTCCTTGGGGAGTTGTAAAGATAGTAGGTGACCAAGCGGAAGCTAAGAACTACTATTCATCATCAATGAAACCAGCAGCCAAGCAAACTATAGCATAGCAACTACAGCAACACCATAGGAACGTGCTGGAAGATCGGGAGAAAGACCTCAAAGAAGTATCATTGGACCCCGAAGATCCAGAGATAAAAGTGTTCCTAGGATCCAGTATCCCCAGCAAAATCGAGGAGGATATAATATCCTTCCTAGGGCGAAGGAGATCAACTTTTGCCCTCAAGCACTCAGACATGACAGGTATTTCGAAAGAGGTAATTACTCATAAACTCGGCCTTGATTTATCTGTTAAGCCCGTTCATCAGAAGCGAAGAAAATTCGCTCCTGAGAGGAACAAGATCATACAAGAAGAAGTTGAAAAACTTCTTAAGGCCGGTATGATCAGAGAGGTTCATTATCCTCGATGGCTAGCTAATGTGGTCGTTGTTTGAAAAAAGAATGGAAAGTGGAGGGTGTGTGTCGATTTAACGGATTTAAACAAGGCATGCCCCAAGGATCCTTTCCCATTACCACATATAGATGCCATGGTGGATTCAACGGCTGGACATGAAATGCTCACCTTTATGGATGCTTCCTCTGGATTCCAACAAATTCAGATAGAACCATCTGATCAAGAGGATACAACATTCATGACTCCAACCGGCATATATTGTTATACTGCTATGCCATTCGGACTAAGAAATGCAGGAGCAACTTACCAAAGACTAGTCAACATGATGTTCAAGGACCAATTGGGCAAGACTATGGAGGTATACATAGATGATATGGTGGTAAAATCAAAGAAGACAGAGGATCACCTCAGAGACCTAGAGGAAGCATTCAATATCCTTGACCAGTATAATATGAAACTAAATCCGTCCAAATGCCACTTCGGTGTTAAGGCTGGAAAGTTTCTAGGATATATGGTCACAAAAAGAGGAATTGAAGCAAGCCCGGAGTAGATCGAAGCTATTGTCAATCTCAAATCTCCTGCAAATGCCAAAGATGTCCAGAGACTCACCGGAAGAATAGCAGCCCTGAATAGGTGCATCTCAAGATCATCCGAGAAGTGCAAAGACTTCTACGATATCCTTAGAAAGAACAAGAAGTTTGAGTGGACTAAAAAACATGAAGCTGCTCTTACAGCCCTGAAGGATTACTTATCCTCGGCTCCAGCTCTGATGAAGCCTGTGGATGGAGAATCTTTGTATCTATATCTTGTTGTTTCAGGAAATGCAGTGAGTGCAGTCTTGGTAAAAGATCATGAAGGTGAACAACATCCCGTATACTATGTAAGTAAAAGTCTTTTAGATGCGGAGTCAAGGTATTCTCATTTAGAAAAGCTAATTCTTGCACTTATTATGGCTTCTACTAAACTGAGACATTATTTTGAAACTCACCCTATTATTTTGAGAACTAACTATCCTGTAAAGAATGTTCTTAGAAAACCAAAGTTATCAGGTAGAATGGCTAAGTGGGCTGTAAAGTTAACTGCATATGATATACAATACGAGCCAAGAACATCAATAAAGTCTCAAGCATTAGCGGACTTTGTGGCTGATTTCACTAGTGATCTACAAAAAGAAGCTGACTTGGAAGTCCAACAACTGGAAAAGACCAAGGACCCATGGATACTCTTCACGGATGGAGCATCCAACGTGAGAGGAACAGGATTGGGGATCCTACTAAAATCGCCACTGGGGGACATATTACCCCAGTCCATATCTTGTGAGTTTCAGGCAACAAACAGTGAAGCAGAGTATGAGGCTTTAATAGCAGGTTTGCAATTAGCTAAAAACATGAGGATCAGGTATCTTCAAGTTTATGTAGATTATTTATTGATAACTAACCACTTTAATGGCTCGTATGCTGTTAAAGGTGAGAAACTAATGAAATATTTAGATGTTGTGAAGGAGTTATCGAAATCCTTCAAAATATTTAGTATTACACAGGTACCGAGGGATGAAAACGCTGGGGCAGATGCCTTAGCAAACTTAGCCTCATCTCTGAAGATTCCTGAGGATTTGAAAATCCCAATAATCCACATTCTCTCGCCAGTAATAGGAGAACAGGAAGTTGGAGAGATAACGAATGATAAAGAAATCGTGCTCTGGGATCCTTTATCCTCAAATAACAGAGGATCATAGATCCATCCTATCAAGAACTACATTCAGACTGGAGAAATTCCAGCCACAGAAAATCCCAAGTCATTCAAACTCAAGGTATCCCAATATATTTTATTAGATGATATGGTATATAGAAAATCTCTTGCAGGTCCATATCTAAGGTGCATCGAGGATCCTGAGATCCAAGAAGTACTCAAGGATTTTCACGAAGGAGATTGCGGAAATCACATAGGTGGAAGAGCGTTATTTTCCACGATACTCAGAACTGGATACTTCTGGCCAACAATGAAGAAGGATGCAGTGGAGTATTCAAGGAAATGTGATGCTTGCCAAAGACACGCGAACATCCTTCATCAACCGGCGGAGCCTCTGTATCCTATATCCTCATCATGGTCCTTCATGAAATGGGGTATGGATATTGTGGGCAAGCTACCAAAAGCACCCGGTGGAAATGTATTTATACTTGCTATGACTGACTACTTCTCCAAATGGATTGAGGCAGAAGCATTTGTACAAGTCCGAGAAAGGGAAGTAATATCTTTAATTAAACGAAATATTATAACTAGATTTGGTGTTCCTGCTGAAATTGTTTGTGATAATGGTTCCCAATTTATCGAAAATAGAACCACTAACTTTTGTGTCAGTTGGGGCATCAAAATGATTACTTCCACTCCAGTTCATCCTCAGGCCAATGGCCAAGCAGAGTCTAGCAACAAGATTATCATCAACAATCTAAAGAAAAAGCTAGGATCTAAGAGGGAAAATGGGCTGAAGAACTTCCTTATGTTCTTTGGGCAGACAGAACTACACCCAAAAATGCAACAGGCCAGACACCCTTCTCTTTGGTGTTTGGATCAGAAGCAGTAAATCCAACAGAAATGGTGGTTCCCACTGCGAGAACCAGCATCTGTGATCCTAAAGCCAATGAAGAAACCCTTCTTGAAGACTTGGATAATATAGAAGAACTCAGAGACCTAGCAAAAATCAGAACGGCAGCTTATCAACAAAGGGTAGCTGGGGCATACAACAAAAATATCAGAATCAGAAGATTTCAAGGAGATCTAGTGTTAAGGAAAGCCTTTCAAAACACAACAAATCCGGCTGATGGGAAGCTAGCGCCCAAATGGGAAGGACCTTATCAAATTGAATCGGAAGCAGGAAAGGGGGCATACCATTTGCTCACAATGGAAGGAAATAGGTTACCAAGAGTATGGAATGCCATCCACCTCAAGAAATATTTTTTCTGATCAGGATCCACTATCCTGAGGGGATATATTATCCAAAAAAGAATCTAGGATCCCGAAATAGGTAATATCTATCTGATCTCTTATTCTTTACAATTTCCTATTATTAATTCAAGGATAACATATTCTTAACAATTTATCCTTTCCAAGTTTTTAAGTAACAACGCAGATTGCAATAAGAGGTTCAATGTCTAAGCGGTTGGCCACCTCTCCTTTACATTTAAGGTACTTTACTATTTCCCTTGGCCTTGCCCACGTTTGGATATGACCCTCGATGGTCATATCCCCTAAGGTTTAAAGGTTTTCACCTTTCTCACGATTGCCATTTGCGCACGCTTTCCAACGTATAGTTCGGGGCAGCGGGACCAGTACATGCTTAGTGGCTGACAATTTCGTTGTCTCCGGCTATATGGAGGATCCTACTAATTATGGTAGACGTACCATACCTCCGGTTTATAACGTTTTCACGTTATCTCACGTTTGGGCTAAATCCCGGTTCTGGCAAGACCCCAGTTAACATCCGTATCTTTGGGCCAGTCCCCAGTTTGGGCTTGTCCCCAGTTTATTGGGCATGTCCCCAGTTTGTTGGGCTTATCCCCAGTTACACGGGCTTGTCCCCAGATTACACGGGCTTGTCCCCAGTTGCACGGGCTTCTCCCCAGAATATTTGTTGGGCTTGTCCCCAGTCTAATGGGTTTGATCCCAGTTAATAATATGAATTATTTGCAGTGAATTTTCTAAGTTATCATTGAAGATCAAGAAACTAAGGATCCCGGATCCTAAAGCTATTCTAGTAAGGAACAATAAGAGTTCAATACTTCGGGTAACCTAGGCCTATCCAGACCTTCTGGTATGTTCTTTATTGATTAACTTAAGTTTGATATTTATTGCAATAACTTTGGATAATCCAGTTAGAAAGGCTAATCTTTTAAAAGGTAATTTGATTAATAACGTATTTAGCTGATTTCGGGATACTTTATCCTAAAATTTTCTTTGTATAAATTTTATTAATTAATAAAGATGTCTTATCCAAAAATTTATGATTTAAGGATGTTCTATTCTAAACGATTTTTAAAGACCTTTTATCCTAAAAATCTTTTACTCAAGATTATTTACCCAACTATTAACAATGCTAAACTTATATGCAACAAGTTTTTGAAAATAAATAACAGGTAGATAGTCAAAAGATTTATATATTAATTAAAATAAGCCACAAGGACTTATCCAAAATCCTTAACCCGGATTTCACCATACGAAAAGATGGATCATCCATTCGGGTTAAGTAAGAGTTACTAACAGTTTAAAAGTACAGGAAAATTAAAAACAGGGGCAACAAAGGCTTTATCCCCACAAACAGAGGATCCCTCCACCTTTGTCACCCCCGCATATTGTCTTAAGAATCATAGATCCTTTATCCTAAATACTATTTTTCATTACAGACCATAGAAATTGTTCATAAAAATATCAACACCAAATAAAAAAGTGGGCTCAGGCCTTGTCTTTAATATCCTTCATCGCCCACTTAAGCTGCATCTTCAATCGCAACATCACCTTCCCCCTTGCCGGCTTCAACCGTCTCCTTAACGCCACTAGTCCCAGCCTCGGTGTTCTCAACCATCTCTTCATCATCCTCACCACCAAGGTCGTTAAGAGCAGTTTTCCATTTCTCCACTTCCCAGGCTGACTTATCGAAAACAAGATCACCGGCCTCCATCGCCATCTTGATCCGCGCCTGGAATACCGACCTGGCAGCCCACACCTTGGCTTCGTTATTCGCCTGCTCCACTGCCTCTTAACGTTGGGCCTCGGCTGAGGATATCTGATTCTCCAATTGTTTCTTGAGTTGGATCATAGCCTTATCCTTAGCAACCGCAGCTTTCCCTAACCCGGACATCTTCTCGCTTGACATGTCCGAGCCCCGGTGCAGAAGCGTGAAAATAGTCGGTATTAAACAACGGTGTGGAGCTCGGAACTAGGGTTAGTATCGAATCTAACTCGTATTCACTCTTGAAAGATGTCTGGACGGATGAGGTGTATTAGAGAGAGCCTGATTTGATTAACAATCAACAATAAAGTAGGATGAACAATTGTAATCAAAACACAAAAGATAGAAATGGTAGTATGATTAATATTAGCCTAATGATTCACACAAAGATGAAACACTCATACATACAATCGATTAAGAAATATCAGCCGCCACCAGGAGAGCTCATCCTGGAGGCGGAGACTCTCTCAAAGGGATAAAACCCTAAATCTCACACATACACAATACAGTCACTCATACTAGACAAATGAATAAAAACATCTATTTATACTAGTCTAGCATGACTTGGTCTTCAAGCCATCCACCCTTGGTTGAGACCAAATAATATATTTTTCACCCACAAATTAATTCGATGCATCGGTCTAAAATATAAGTCCCAACAATCTCCCCCTTAGACCGATGCCATCGAATTTCTTCCATGATCACCTCATAACTCGTTGTCTTTCATTGAAATTCTCCCCCTCACGTTAAGCTTCTCCCATTGTTCATTTCGAATCATCACTCTTATACCACTTTTGGTTATAGTTGTATGGGCATATGAACGAGGCTTTGAACTTCAAAGATCAACTTCAAGTAACAAGGTTATCACAAAAAGAAATAAACTCATTGTGATCATCAAATAATCTTCCATTCTTCAAATATGTTTCTTCCCCTGTAAATTATCTTCAAACCATTCCCTGAATTAAGATAGCATTCAAGTCAACCATAACCCATTCTTGACAGTTCAAGTGACTATTTCATAGGAGGTTGAACTCTACTGATCATCCTTTCAACATTGTTACTCGTGATGACTCTATCTTCTCATCCGTACTAGGAAATCTGAAAACTTACAAATGATGAAACATCTTTGAAAAACCTTGGATTATTGATCTTGATCAAATTTTCGTTAACTTGAGTCTTTTACTTGATTTGAAGCATGTCATTTGCAATGAAATTCAAAGATTTTTACTCCCCCAATTTCGTTGCAATTGTCTTTAATAACCGTGTCTTCAAATCAAGTGTGGGTGAAACAATCTTGATCATCCTCATCAAGATTGTGAAAATCTCAGATAAACATATTCAAAAGTTGGTTGACACTAAAGTGATTAAATCCTTAAGCTTGGTCAACACTTGTTCCTGTAAATTTTGATGAAGTCATGAAATTGGATGAGGTTTGAATTCCATAAGCTTGTTGATGATTGGAGAAAAATTACCAAAATACCCATGTTATATATTTTCCGTAGAGAACAGCTTGGTCAAACGGTCAACGGTACCAAAAATCTCAAAAGTTTCTTCAAAACTTTGAAATATTTCACAAACTCTGTTTCCCAGCACAAAGTGTGCTTGGGATCACTTTCCTAGCACAAAGTGTACTTGGGAACACTTTCCTAGCACAAAGTGTACTCGGAATAACTTTCCTAGCACAAAGTGTACTCGGAGTAACTTTCCTAGCACAAAGTGTACCCGGAGAGCAAAACACTTGTGATTTTTCAATTTTAGCACTATCACAAAGTTTACCCGAAAGCACTTTCCTAGCACAAAGTGTACCCGAAAATCAAAACACTTGTGAATTTTCAATTTTTAACTAGCACAAAGTGTGCTCGAAAGTACAAGTGTGCTCGGATTACTTAGTGCTCGGAAACAAAAGTGTGCTCGGATTACTTAGTGCTTTTTCATTTTCCACCAAACATGCTCGGGAGCAAAAGTGTGCTCGGGAGCAAAAGGGTGTGCTCGACACAAACTTGAGTTTTCTGTTCACAAGCATAATTGTTCAAGACAAAACAAGGTATGCTCGAAAAAGAGTCTGCTCGAATAAATAACAAAGTGTGCTCGGGACTTAAAGAAGATAGTTTTCTTGAGAAGACAAAGGA
Source organism: Bidens hawaiensis (assembly GCF_021521415.1). Taxonomy (NCBI): domain Eukaryota; kingdom Viridiplantae; phylum Streptophyta; class Magnoliopsida; order Asterales; family Asteraceae; genus Bidens; species Bidens hawaiensis. Next base: position 2,878,870 of record NW_027491042.1, read on the forward strand.
TATGCTCTGGGTTTCACAAAGTGTGCTCGAATTTGATGTGCTCGATATAAGATGTGCTCGAAATAATCTGTGCTTGAGCCAAACAAAGATGTGCTTGGGCAAAACACCTCTTGTGCTAGAAGCTACACTTAGTCATTTTTCATACTCGGGTCCAATCTTATTTGCTCATGGTGTGCTCGAGACATCAAAACTTCATTTCTGCGTCATCAGTCACTGATTTTCCCTTGCAGAACCTGCTCGAATATTCACTTTGCATCTGCTGCAACAAACAATGATGAAATTGCCTTTAGTACCTGTTCATTCTTGACTTGTATATTATCCTTATTAGTTTGTACCATCGGCAATATTTTTCAACAAACATCTACTGTTTGTGCAGCACGAGCACACAAACCCTAATTTTTCAAATCCAAAATCAAGTTTCGGCATCTGAAATAAATCATTGTAGCACCATCCAAGTCATCTCGAAATCAAAGAAACCTATATTCATATCATAATCAACCTTTTCAGATCTAGAAATAATCAGATGAACAGTGTTGCCCCAAAACGAGCCAAATAACACTGTTACATCAGATCTGGACCGTTCTGACCAAATAAGCATGAAATTGATGTTGGATCTCCAAACGAGTCATCAACCCAAACATCAATCCATATACTTTTCTCCGAATCATCAAATAATTTCAAAACCCCCAAAAATAATTTCAACGAACTTCATCGTTTAACGTCCATGGTGGATTCAAGAGCGAAATGAATCAGTTCCGCAGTTAGTCTGAACGATTCGGTAACCCAGGCTCTGATACCAATTGACATGTCCGAGCCCCGGTGCGGAAGCGTGAAAATAGTCGGTATTAAACAACGGTGTGGAGCTCGAAACTAGGGTTAGGATCGAATCTAACTCGTATTCATTCTTGAAAGATGTCTGGACGGATGAGGTGTATAAGAGAGAGCCTGATTTGATTAACAATCAACAATAAAGTAGGATGAACAATTGTAATCAAAACACAAAATATAGAAATGGCAGTATGATTAATATTAGCCGAATGATTCACACAAAGATGAAACACTCATACATACAATCGATTAAGAAATATCAGCCGCCACCAGGAGAGCTCATCCTGGAGGCGGAGACTCTCTCAAAGGGATAAAACCATAAATCTCACACATACACAATACAGTCACTCATACTAGACAAATGAATAAAAACATCTATTTATACTAGTCTAGCATGACTTGGTCTTCAAGCCATCCACCCTTGGTTGAGACCAAATAATATATTTTTCACCCACAAATTAATTCGATGCATTGGTCTAAAATATAAGTCCCAACATCGCTCATCTGGAGGATAGTCTTTTCATAGTGGTCCCTCATAGCAATCACAGCCTACCAACAAATTTCGTGTCAAAATTAAGACGATACTAGACCCTAAATCAATAAAGAGGAAAGCACGGTACACTTACAGAGCAGACAATTCCATAATGAGTCTCGGGATAAGAGGATTTCTTCATCTTGGAAGCTGCAGATTTGGCCCTGGTAGTGGCGGTCTTGGGCTCGGAGCTTGTGCCAGCCTTTGAAGCCTCCTTCTTGACAGTGGGAGAAGTAACCACACTGTCGATGTCGTCAAGGGAGAACTTGAGAGCGGACTTTTCAGATTTCTTGGTGTCTGTAGAGGAGAAATCAACAGATAAGTATTCTATTTTATTTTATTTACTTTAAATTTATTAACTTACTTGACATGTTTGAACTTGAGGAGATGTCACAAAAACCTTCAACAAACCGAGCATGAAAGGTCCTAACTTCGGTATCCAGAGCTAGGAACCGTTTTGTTTTTTCTTCTGTTCCTGGTTGCTTGCTCAATGAAGCGAAGTTCTCAACTGCAGATAACAGAAAAGAATAAGTTTTAAAACTGAAGAATAAAGGATCTTGCTATTCCTTAAGGATCCAGGATCCTACCCTTCATGACCCACGTGGAAGGAAGATTGGTCCCCCCTGAAATCGAGTCGCGTTTAACGAAGAAAAATTGATTCATCCACACAGAATCGTTTAGCGTGGCTTTTAAGATTGGATGGGGTTGTCGGGGCTTGGACTTGAAGATAAAACGGGCAGAACCGAAGGTAGTGAGGGTATACAGATAAGACAACTCCGAAAGGCCAAAATTAATTTTTTTTCCTCCTTAATGATTCTTCCAATGGTGCTGAGAACTCTCCAAATCATCGGCATGGCTTGTATGTAAGATATGCCAGTTGAATCGAAAAAACTTTGGGTAAAAGGCGGAAAGGGGTATTTATAGCCGATAAGAAAGGGAGTTGCCGGAAAGCAGACCCAGACCTTGGAGTAAATGTCGCATCTAATGCTGGATTCATAGGGTCGGAACAGGGTTTCTGGAGGAAATAATGTACGAAAATTGTCGATCTCGGGATCCGTGAGCTTACGAATTTCAGAAGATGGTTTGGAAAGCAGACCTTGGGGTTCCATTTCGACCAGTTCGGAACCACCGGATGACTGTTCGGAAGGTTTAGAAGGGGCCGGAGAAGAAGAAGAAGCGGCGGACATGATAAAAGAAAATAAGAAACGAGGGTTAGAAGAATACCTGATGCGTCGGATGAAGGTGTATATTATCAAAGATGTAGGGCGGCATATATAGACGGTTATAATTAACTTTGAGGGCTAAATGGTAAATTTTCTGGCAAAACCGTCCCATCATGCAGTTTTCACAGTGATTTTGAATTTCAAAATGAAGCTGTGCTCCACTGTCACCCGCCATTTTGGGGGCAATTGTTAGGCCACGATTTTTATACTGAGTATCCTTTATCCTTAACTATCTTATGGATAGTTTATCCTCGAAATTTATGCCAGGATATAAAGGATCGACGATCCTCGGTATTGTTTGTTAACTAATGATTGCATTTAGTATGGTGATGTGTTAGACAGGTGTATCAACTCCAATATGAATTTGCATCAATTATCCTCATGGAACATCCTATAGCTGGAACATGGATATATGATCCTAATACAACATAGCTGATTATGGACGAACTCTCTAGAAGATTGAAGTTTAAATATCATCAACGGCTGTGTGACTCATTCTTCCGCTTATTTCGCTACTGGGTGACTATTGGCACGTGGTCAAAGGTCGTGGAGCGGCTAGGTGGAAGACTTCCGGATAGATAGGAAATGTTGTTATTGATATTTTCTTATTTAATCGAGTAATGATCGAATAGAAAACACACATGTACTTACACAAACACTTGAGCAGAACTAAACACTCTCTCAACACTAGCTTTCATTGAAATCTCGATCATATTCTCCAACACACTTGTAATCGCGTTTTGTTCATTAATAAACTTGACGGTGATAGTTTTCACCGTCCGAGGGTTTTTTGTGCTGGAGACCGAGATAACCATATACTCATCGACCAAAGGTTACCTTGTTGATCATTGACTAAAGTGCTTCGACCAAATATTATCTTATTAATCATTGACTGGAGCTATTTTACCAACGATTGCCTTGATAAGTTTTGACCGACGTAAGACTATCTTGGTTAAGGGCTTTTTCCCTCGTGATCAAACCATTGTGTTCACCGATATCACGCTTATACACTTGTTATTATCGAATTGGCACCTTACCTCACATAACAGATTTGGATACTTGATCCTTAGCTGCTTTTTGTCCAAAACACTGATTATATTCTCCAAACCTTGTATCATCATTTTTGAGATTAATAAAGTGGTGATAGACAATTTTTATCACCCGGGGTTTTTGTGACGGCAATCTGACCAAGATCGAGGGCTTTTCCTCGTAACAAATCCTTATATCTGTGTTTGCAACTATTTCGTAATCGTTATTATCAATCTAGCACTAAACCTCACATAAAATATTTGGTTACATTATCCTTAGTTGATTTTTGACCAAAACAACTACCTATATGCACAAGATTATCCCTATTCGAACATCGTAGGTCCGGCCCAACGTGGCAGAGGCATAATAAAGTGTGGTGCAGTGTGCCCACCGTCTACCCACATATGAAAGGATCCAGACAAACGTATACGATAGCTTGAGGGCCATCGATTACCTTTATTTATAATGTTTTTGGGATACCCAATCCCATGAAAACAACTAAAGACACGTATTTAATAAGTTGTAAAGAGTTTGGACGTATTCACCTTTATTATATTCGGTGTGTCTCACTGATGTATTCTTCTTGTTACATCGGACCTATAGTACGAGAATAACCTTTTATAAATACCATATCAATTATCTAGCTTTAAACCTTTACTTTATTTGCATATTCTTTACCTTGATAATCATTTCTTTATACTTGGACCTTTAGTCCGAAACATTTATTAATTAAACACTACGTTTCTTCTACATGAAGAAACGTATATACTAAGTTTCTTATTTCTTAAGAAACATTATAAAATATTTATAATTGCAAAGAAATAATATTTTATCTATACCCTCATATTAAGAAAACTATATTTCACTTATTAATCGATCAAGGTATATACTATACCCTCGACCAGGGTCTAAAGCATAAATAATAAACTAATCGGGCAGAACCCCTACCTTGTATGGCTAACTTATATGAAATGCCTAAGCTTGACGCGGGTAGCACTTCTACTTACCGGTGGGTAATCAAAAGAATAAACAAACAAAGCTTTTAACACTTGCACGTACTTCGAGAAACGAACTTGTCGGAACATCGGGATCGTTGCACGTATTTCGAGGTAAAGTGTGTGTGAGGAATGAGTGGGACTTCATCCCACAGCCACCTATTTATAGGCAGAAACCGTGCTCCTTCGTGACGCGCGATGTTCTTACATCCTGTCCGTTCGCGTCGCGCGAAGGATCACTAAACCGCCATTGATATATTTTGTCCTTCGCGTCGCGCAAAGTACTTGTTCGCGTCGCGCGAAGTAGACCTATAGGGTCGCTGAGTTAACATGTAGGTATGCCACGTGTCACCACGTACACGTGTTAAAAATTGTTAGGATAAGACTTGGGTACATTTGCATAGTGCGAAGGAATCACTTGTTGCTCCTTCGCGTAGCGCAAAGGGTCCAAATCTAAAAAAATTCATTTTAGTCCCTTGACTTTGATAACTTGTCACTTCTTGGTCTTGCTTCCATTTTCCAAAAACAATAAGGCGGCTCTCAAGTGGCTCACGGCTCTCAAGTGCAAAGTGCCCCATCAAAGCGCCAAATTGCGCCCATCGCACGAGCTCGTGCGCGTCGGGTGCTTTGCGCCCTCCGCTAGAACCATTGGTGCATGCATGACATATATGAATATTACTAAAGAAACACAACTCCTTATAAAGAGATTCCATAATTTTCTTACTTTCTATGTGGGATAGATTTATCTTTCCTATTTATAGTGGGATTAATTTATCATTCGTATTTTTACTCATGTGAAAATATTCATTTTCTTCATTCTTTCCATGTGGAATGGATTCTCATTTCCTTAACATGGAATGCTTCCAATTTTATAATATATACATATATATATATATATCATTATTTTTTATCATATTTGTTATTAAAGTATTTTTAGGTCCTTCTACCTTAAAAGTTGACATTTTTAACCCGAAATAAAAATGGATATTTCGAGATGTTACATCCTCCCCACCTCGTAATGAATTTCGTCCTCGAGATTCTTTAAAATAGGTGCGGGTATGTCTTTATCATCTCAGATTCCAATTCCCAAGTAAATTCCGGTCCTTTTCAGGAATTCCATCTTACTTTAACTAACTTTAATTTTTGCCCTTTAAGGTTCTTAACTTTAAAATCTTCAACTTGTAGAGGTTGTTCTACAAATTTCATATTCTTGTTGAATTCGACATCTCTTAAAGGCATAGCTAAAGTCATGTCAGTCATACACTTATGTAGGTTGGAAACATGGAACACGTCATTTATTCCTTTCACCTCTCCGGGAAAACATAAGTGATAAGCTACAGTGCTGACTAGTTCAAGCACTTCGAATGGTTCGACAAATCGTGGTCTTAACTTTCCTTTTTTTCCAAATCGGACAACACCTTTTCAATGAGATACTTTTAATAACATCTTATCGCCTACTTGAAATTCCAGCGGCTTACGACGAACATCAACATAACTCTTTTGCCGATCTCTAGTTGTCTTAAGTCGCTCACGGATTTGTAACACTTTATCCGTGGTTTCTTGGACTATTTCGGGTCCAGACATTTGTTTATCTCCTGTTTCGGACCAACATACCGGCGTTCTACATTTTCGTCCATATAAAGCTTCTAACGGCGCGGCTTGAATACTTGTGTGATAACTATTGTTATACAAGAATTCCATTAGAGGAAGATGATCGTCCCAACTTCCTCCTAAGACGATCACACAGGCTCAGAGCATATCTTCAAGCGTTTGAATTGTTCTTTCGCTCTGCCCATCAGAATGATAAGTAGTGCTAAGATTCAATTGAGTTCCTAACGCTTTTTGGAAACTATACCAAAAAGTAGATGTGAATCTATTATCTCGATCGGATATGATAGATAATGGCACACCATGTCATGATACGATGTTGTTTACGTATATCCGTGCCAATCTATCCATCAAGTAAGACTCGTTGATAGGTAAGAAATGAGCGGATTTGGTTAACCTATCGATGATAACTGATGTGCTGGAAGTAGTCAAATAATTATTAACTAAAATTACGCTAAAGTAGACACTAAGTAATACTCTAGACTCCTTAAAACTCGACTAAACTGCTGACCGACAAGGGAACCTATTGACTATAGTATAGCTAAGTAAGTCTGGATATCGAACCCACGAGACTTTTTAAATTACGTATATTAACTAATTAGACTCAACTGACTGACACGACTATTTAATTAATATTGTAAAAAAGGGGGATTTTAATTTAATTCATATTAAACTAAATAAATCAACTAATTAAGAAAAGAAAATTAATAAAACACAAGAGAAATAAGTTTAACTGATTAAGATGGTAATGAAAAACCACCTAGGCTAAAATCCTCAAAGTTTCATTTATCAAATAGTTGGAAAATAATAGTTATGGAACTGGGATCGTAAAATAGACACTTAAAAGAAAAACCGAACATGACCCCTGACCATTCTCAAGAAGACACATATGGGTTTCTAATAGGTTTTAAGACACACCAGTTTTATAAATTAAACTCCCTTATAGTTATTTAGTTAATTATGAACGAGTACCTTTATCACGAAATCCTACCTTACAACGCGGAAATCAATGGTAATTAAGTAACTCAATTGACTCACTAGACAGCATTAATTAATCAAACCTAGACGGATCCTTACGAAGAACTAAATCTAGCAATCTTAATCAACAAAGATCTAACAATAACCTATCACCTCACAGATTTTTAGGTTAGCAGCACACTTTCATTTGTTTGACTAGTAATATTATTCCTATGGTTTTATTGCAAATCAACCACAAACTAGTCAATAGCGCACAATAATTGACCTAACAAAATCCTATTATATGACAAACAATCACCAAGGATAATATAGAATAATAAAACTCATCACTCAAAACCAAACACACATATGCATAATTTAATAAAATCAAACAGTTACTGATTCATAAAACCATAACGGAAAGCAAAATCCAAATAAATTTAACATTAAAAAAGGTTCATTATAAGCCTAGACAGTCTACAATGTTTAGCCTAGCATCTTAAAATAAAACAAAATAGTAATAAAAGAAAACATGATGAAAATAATATAAACAAAAGATTAAAGGTGATAAAACCTGTAATCTTCGATCTTGAATGTAAAGCTCTTCACCGGGTGATTCCTTGCCTTCAAAACCACCAAATAACTCAAATATAAGCTCCAAGAAACTCCAAATTCGTCTAGTGGCTGAAGGGTTTTTTTTTTCAGGTTAAGGTTATGGGTGTTTATATAGTGAAACTGGGCCTTAAACCTGACAAAAACAAAACTTTCTGGAATTTTGGCCTCTAGGTGCCGCGCGACCAACTAATGAATTTTTGGCCAAACGGCGCGGCTTGCTCAAATGGGGGAGCCGGTCCGACCGGCTGGTTCTTCCGTTCAATCCGGATGCATTATGGCTTCTCTTTTAGGCTTATTTTGACTCATTTTTCGCCCTTTCAACTACGTTTAACTTTCAGAACCTGCAAGTCACAAATATGTTATAAATTTTAACTAAAAACGAACAAAAACAAATAAAATATTATATAAAATATACAAGAGAAATATATATATGTATATATATAAATATATATATATATTTAAACATCCATGTCGTCTATGATCGTAGAAAAAAAATGAAAAGCGCTATGTTCACGTGTATCATATTACATAACACGATCTTCGAAGACGACAGTCGAGCAATATGTCCAACTTATATACCGGACGATGATCCACACCACCTCCAACAACTTTGGAACATAGACAAGAAACCACGTATTTTATACGTTCAAAATAAATACATAAACCTCTTGTGGGCGATTTGGTCTAATATGCTTGGATGTTTTCGGTGACTTCTGGGTGAAAATGATGTCGAGGACGAGGGAAAAGATGAAAACGAAGACGAGTTCGATGATTAAGACGAAGACGCCGGAGACAGTTCTAATGAAGAAGAAGATGAGGACGACGGTGACGGTGATGTTAATGGACACGAAGACGAGGACGAGGGAGCCGAGTAGTTTATTTAATTTTAATGTAATACTTATTTTTAATGAATATTATTTGTTTAGTTTATTTAAAAAAATGAAATGCAAAAAAGGGGAAAAAATAATATATACAACTGCTGCAAAGTTATGAGGAGAGTTATGATTGCACTCTTTTTTGGCAAAATGTTACAATACTGATTGGGCATCACATTACTTGAAATGCTTGAAGGTAAGCCATTATTACTACACGTATTTTGTACGCTCAAAATAAATACATAACACTCTCATGGCGGAATTGGTCCAACATGCTTGGATGTTGTTGGTGCCTTCCGGGTGTAAATGAAGTCGAGGATGAGAGCAACGATGAAGACGAAGACGAGTTTGATGATGAATACGAAGACAATGGAGATAATGTTAATGAAGAAGAAGATGAGGACTACGGCGACGGTGCTGTTAATGGAGATGAAGATTAGGACGAGGTGCCAAGTAGTTTTTTTTAATTATAATGTAATACATATTTTTAATGAATATTATTCGTGTAGTTTTAATTAAAAAAATGAAATGCAAAAAAGGAAAAAAAAATGATTGATATGATTGCTGCAGAGTTATAAGAAGAGTTATGATTACACTCATTTTTTTGCAAAATGTTAAAATACAGACCGGACATCACATGACTTGAAATGCTTAAAGGTAAGACATTATTACTATACGTATTTTGAACGTTCAAAAGAAATACGTAACGCTCTCATGGCGGAATTGGCCCAACATGCTTGGATGTTTTCGGTACCTTCCAGGTGAAAATGAAGTCGAGGATGAGGGAAACGATGAAGACGAAGACGAGTTCGATAATGAAGATGAAAACGACGAAGACAATGTTAATGAAGAAGAAGATGAGGTCTACGACGATGGTGGTGTTAATGGAGACGAAGATGAGGACGAGGGTGTCGAGTAGTTTTTTTTAATTTTAATGTTATACTTATTTTTAATGAATATTATATGTGTAGTTTTAATTTAAAAATTGAATGCAATAAAGGAAAGAAAATGATTGATATGATTGCTGTAGAGTTATGATTACACTCTTTTTTTGCAAAATGTTAAAATACTGACCGAACATCACATGACTTGTAATGCTTGAAGGTAAGACATTATTGCTACACGTATTTTGTACGTTCAAAAGAAATACGTAGCGCTCTCATGGTGGATTTGTCCAGCATGATTGGATGTTTTCAGTGCCTTCGAGATGAAAATGAGGTGGAGGACGAGGGAAACAATGAACTTGAAGACGAGTTCAATGATGAAAACGAAGACGAAGACAACGGTACTAAAGAAGACGGATATGAGGATGACGGCGACGGTGGTGTTATTGGAGACGAATGCGAGGACGAGGGAGCCGAGTAGCTTTTTTTTTATTTTAATTTAATGCTTACTTTTAGTGAAATATTATTTGTTTAGTTATAATTGAAAAAAAAATGATTTATATGATTTTGCAGTTATTAAAAGAGTTTTGATTACACCCTTTTTGTAAAATTTTAAAATGATGACCGGACATCATAACTTGAAATGCTTGAAAATAAGGAATTATAACTACACATGATAAGTGCATTCGTTTAAAAGAGAAGTTCAGGGAAAAAGCCAATGAGAATTGTCTTGCTCAAACATAAATCTAATACAATACCAAAATGCCACTTCACTAAATTTTTTTTAAACGACCAACTAAGTAATGCCGGATACTTCGTACGTGGCTCTTATTGGCTAAAGGTAGCCCGAGCCGGCCTCAAGTCCGGACGGACGGAGCCCCTAGCGGTCCACCTATTGAGGGATTCTCCAGATAAAACCCGACCCCCACGCCCGCCAAACGGCACGGCAGCAAGAAGCCGGTAAAACCGGGTGAGATCAGAACTCGAACACTGAAAAACCATAATTCTCTCTCATATCTAATATTTAAATTAATGATAGTGAAATTTAAACATCTTACCTCTTACCTCTTACTAACAAAGTGAATACACTTGGCACATCCCATTTATATGCCACTTCATTAACAGAAGGATAAGATAATAAAACAAAACTGCACATAAAAATGTGTGGCAATAAATTAAATCTAAATATCTAGAAATCGTCTTCAACTTGGTTTGATCTTGAAACATAACCACTCCTGTGCTTTCCACTACGTCACCTCAAACGTCATTGTTTTACACCATATAAAACCCATCTCAGTTCTCGTCATTTAAACATACTCAAACTCACAAACCCATAATTAGTAGTTTATTATTAGCTTCATCAAATCCTATACGACAATGACAAAAATTGTTACTAATACTCAACCTCACTTCCTGGTTATCACCTTTCCAGCCCAAGGTCACATTAACCCTGCTTTCCAGATCGCTAAACAACTCGTCCGGTTAGGTGTTAAAGTCACCTTCGCCACCACCATCTCAGCCTGCAACAAAATCAGCAAAGCTGGCAGACTTCCCGAGTGTTTTAACTTTGCTTTCTTTTCAGATGGCTTTGATGATGGTTACAAGCCCATGGTGGATGACACCACTGTATACATGACCGAGTTAAGGAACCGGGGAGCACAAAGCTTGAAAGAAACCATTCTTTCCAATGCGGAAAACGGAACCCCGGTTACTTGTTTGGTTTACACACTCCTCCTTCCATGGGCTGCCAAGGTGGCAAGTGAACTTAATGTGCCATCAGCAATGCTTTGGATCCAACCCGCATCGGTGTTGCGTGTCTACTATTATTACTTCCATGGGTACAAAGAACTCATTGGGGACGATTGTACCGAACCCTCATGGTCCATTCAGTTACCAGGGCTGCCATTGCTCAAGATTCGTGATCTTCCCTCGTTTTGTAACCCTGCGAACACGTACAATTTTGCTTTGCCTTTGTTCAAAGAACAGCTGGATGCGCTGGATTTGGAAGAGAAGCCGACGATACTCGTGAATAGCTTTGATGCGTTGGAAGACGAGGCGTTGAAAGAGATTGATGGAAAGCTGAAGATGGTTGCGGTTGGACCGTTGATTCCTTCGGCTTTCTTGGATGGTAAGGATCCGTCTGATAAGTCTTTTGGGGGAGACTTGTTTGAGAAGACGAAAGATTATGTGGAATGGATGAACACAAAGCCTCAAGGGTCCATTGTTTATATATCCTTTGGTAGCATCATAATGTTGACAAAGAAACAAAAGGAGGCAATGGCACACGGATTGTTGGCGAGTAGGAGACCGTTTCTATGGGTGATCAGAGATAAAGATGGAGATAAGAAAGGCGAGAAGACCAAAGAAGAAGAAGATGAGGAATTAAGTTGTATGGAGGAAGTTGAACAATTAGGTTTGATAGTTCCATGGTGTAGTCAACTAGAGGTGCTATCACACCCTTCTCTAGGTTGTTTTGTGACACATTGTGGTTGGAATTCGACGCTTGAAAGTATTGCTTGTGGGGTTCCAGTGGTGGCCTTTCCTCATTGGACGGATCAGTCGACAAACGCTAAGCTCTTAGAAGATGTGTGGGGAACCGGGGTGAGGGTGACTGCGAATGAGGAAGGAGTTGTCGAAGGTGAGGAGATACGAAGGTGCGTAGAAATGGTGATGGGAGGACACGAAAGAGGTGTATCAATGAGAAAGAATGCGGAGAAGTGGAAGGATTTGGCAAGAGAGGCTATGAAAGAAGGTGGTTCTTATATGAATCTTAAGGCTTTTGTTGAAGAAGTTGATGGGGGTTCGAGTCAAGAAAAACTGGTCACGATATCGAGCAAAGAAATGAATAATCTCGAATCCAAGTTGGAATCAGTTATACGAGTCTAATAGTCAAGTGTGACTGAATTTTATGTGGTTGATGAAATCGTTAAATTTAAAATACTAGGGATATGAAAGGTATTAAAATTATGTGACTACTGTTATTGTAAATTTAAGTGGTTGTGACTTGTGACTTCATGTGGTCCTAGAATAAATCATATCCCGTCTTGAGCAATAGGCCTCTATATGTTTCTTTGCCTTTATGTTGTCTTTCATTTTGTATTTGTCTATTACGTTATTTTCAATACGCATATGGATTAACGATTATCGTCTTACAAGTGAAAAAACCGGGACGATTAATTATTTAATCTTAACAAGTTGTATAATAACAATATATAGTCATGGAAATGAATTCAGTAGAATGGAAAATTTAAGATAACGTAATAATTTTTTTATGGATATATATTGAATTGGAAACTGTAAACATATTAATGGTAAGTTTTGAAATAATAATTATCACAACCCAAGTACACATGGAAACCAGATAAAAGCGACTTTTCCGGCCCAATCATAACCATTGACCCTTTCATTTGTAACCCCTGTTTGGTATGAATCAACGAAAGTTCGCAATAGAATAGACTATTGCACACACCAAAATGAAAGGGTAAAAAGAATACAAGATTTACGTGGTTTGGTCAAGCTGACCTACATCCGCTAGTTACAACTAGAGTTTCTTTATTACTCAATGGTACATAGATTACAATTACAATAGATGAAATTTTATAAATATCATTAGGGTTTACGGCTTAAGGAACAAGAAAGTCAAACGAGCTTTCCATCCTGAACTAGTTAGGCTCGAAAGGACATCACCAAACCCTAATAATCTCCCACTTAAAAGGCTTGCGAATACTCCAGCTCACCATCAAAGTAAAAAACAACCCTAATTCTAGTATTCTTCAATAAACAAGTTTTCCAATCCTCCAGTTTATGTAAACAAGCTAAGACTTCCAGTGACAGAAATCAACCAAGCCACTAGTTCCAAGAACAAGCTAAAACTTTAACAATAGAAGTTCTCCAAACCGTTTGTTTTCCATGAACAAGCTAAGATTTCAAGAATTCACCTAGTTGCAATAACCCTCTTCATAAGTTACTTGAAAGGCCAGTTGAAGCTCCCCAGAGCTCTAACTCAGTTGTGACAAAACCTATCAATGACCCATTCTCTATCTCAACTAGCTTGCACAATCCACCGGATTCAGAGATACATCAAGAACTATCACCACTCTCCAAATTCTACAAACAATTTCTACGAGACAATTTCACCATCGCAATCTTGGTTTTCAAAATGGAACCACCTTTTGAAACCGTGTATGGAACACGCCTCGTGCTTCCATTGTTACCAAATTTCTGTACTAGTTTATACCCCCGAAAACATTCAGCTAACATTTAGCTCCAACTCAGTCATGACAAAACCTGCCACCATATTTCCATTGATCACCTCCATTACAACCACCAAACCTTACTTCTAGTCCTTTCTTATCAAGCTTAGACATATAAGTTAACTTTTTTTTAACCCTAACATTCTTCCTCCACGTAGTTCCCAACGGAGTAACAAGATCAACATCTCTAATGTTCGTTACTTGAAGAATCTCATCATTAGCAAGTCCTACCTTACCAAAGTCACAACTTTCAAATTCACCCTCGTCTCCCCGTTGCGCATGGCATGAAACGAAACACTAGAATCCATGAACTAAGAGTCAACACTACCTTCCACACTACAAGTTAGGATATCACCCCTAGTGGCTACCTCAGCACTGTTCAAATCCTTTTTACCATCCTCTTTCTTAGAACCTGGGCACTGACTCTTAACATGTGACACTCGACATTTAAGGTTAACTTCGTTAACTAAACTCGATTATCTCCGTTAACTCCGTTAGGAAACACACATGCATTTACCGTGTCACGTGAGCACACACATGAGTATGTCCACGAATGTTGATGGTTTAATAAGAATAACAAGTAAAAGTAATAATAACATAACAAGTACAAATTATAACAACAGAATGCATTTAACTTTATAATGTGTTATACGTTCATAGGTGAACCTTTCTTGCTATTTGTACAATGCTACATGTCACACTTATATTAATATAAAGTTAATATAAGTTAAATTAGGGTTAAATAAAGGAATTCATTTAATACCACATCCATGTAATTGTTTATCATCAAAATAATGACAAATTAAGTGTTAAACACTTGGTTTGCATTTCTTTTCTCTTGTCTTTCTCTTGGCAGAAATTCTTCACACACATACACACACTTACTCATTTTCTCTCATGGATACACACACATATACTTTGTTTTGGTGTTGGATCAAGAACAATACCTAGGAGGCTTAATTGGTTGATTTCTTTGCATACATCAAGTAAGTGATTATGTTATGATCTATTCTTTATGTGAGTGAAATTGGGGATATGGAAATCTAGTATCTAAATCTTGATAAACAGGTGTAATCTTATTGGAATTTAAAGGCAATCATGTTGGATTTTTGAGTTTTGAGGTTTGTGGAGTCTTGACGGATTCGTAATACTTAATCAAATTGATTGGTTCTTGAGTCGAAAACGTAATTTGTTGAATCTAGTTTACAGAAGCTAAGGCTCATATTTTTTTTGGATGTGTTTAAGTCCTGTTTTTCCATTTTATAAGTTAAGGTGTCAAATCTGAATTTTAAAGAGTAAAGTTGGAATCTTTTACAAGAGTCATAACACATTCCTTGTGTAATAATATGTAATTAAATTGTAATAAGACCTATTTCTTTGAGTTTGTGATATTTTCCAAGTGATATCATCTAAAATCTTAAATGTACAATTTATAATGATTTTTCGTAAACTAACGCCGGAAGATCACTGAAAGTACCCCTTGGCGATCTAAAATTTTTCATAGTTGTTACATAAAATTTTGTGACAAAGTCAAAATATTCTTAAGTTACAGAAATATATAGTATCATTGTATATTATTTGCTTAATTTTATTTGAATGTTTACTATTTTACTAAAATTAATCATGTCACACCCCGACTTAGGGCCTAGGCGTGTGATCACCAGTTGGTACTTGTTTTGTAAATATATCAAAGTTTACGGGTTAATTTTAGCGGAAGACTTTAGGTTGAATATAATATTAATTTACATTGAAAATTTACTTGGGAATTAAATACCCAAGTATAGTTTACAAAATATAGATTTCATAATACAAGGATTTGTCTGTAAAAAACGGAGCCATCTTGTACGCGCTTCTATCTTCATAAGACTCCAATCCTTGCTAATGCTACTAATGCTTAATTACCTGCAATGGGTTGGAAAAATACGTCAGCTATATGCTGCTGAACACGTATGACTCGATAAAACATTTTGAATGACGATTACAATACAAACATAGTTTTCTTGACAAACTAAGCGAAAGCATTTCTACTTCCGGTATGTGTACCACTGCCCTACACACACAACGGTATTCTCCAAGCCAAACGGCCCTGAACTGAGAACTGGTCATGACCGTTTAAGCTCGCGGCTTCATTGCCTTTGATTGATTGATTGAGCTTTAACAGTTATGTCTGGATCCATACACATGCGTATTCGGTCTGAGTTAATTTTATTCTCTTCTTTGTATTATAACGTTTTAGAGATTACACGATCTCATGTGGACATTGATTGACTCGTTAAGACAAACACCCGTTCGTCTCATTGAGTATAAATATGTTTTGACTGATTGAAAAGGTTAACGTATTCACCTGTACCGTCGGTGTTGAAAACCTTGACTGATTGATTGATTGATTGTGAATGATATTAACCTATATACAAATAGGTTTGTATGAATGTTTTGATGATGTTAAGCTATGATTGTAAGCTTAACCTTGAAATCATTTATCTTTGATTGTGAATGAAAACACTTGGTTTTATGTGACGTTTGGTATAGCATGCTTTGGCCTAATAGGTTCTATCACATTGGTAAGTTTCTCCAGGTAAGTAAATGGGTCCCTCGGTTGATTGGGATTTGTACGAATTACTTTTCCTCAGGAAAGAAACTTACTACTAGTGGTATCCCCCTTCCAGTTACTACATGCCCGTCAAAATATATATTTTGTTTGACATTACTTCATCATGAAGTAACGTTTATGAAAACTTGATTGTGAATGAGATTGTTTATAAAATACGATCAAGGTTAAAGGCCATAGCCTCGATTGATAGTCTAAGCTATAATGTAAATAACTTAAACATAACTCCTACCTTAAACGAGAACTTAGATTGATAATAAGAGAAAGGCAGGATCTTGATCTACTCGCTTATATGATTGCTACTTGATTATAACTTCGTTCCTTGCATGAATTTCGAGAAAATGGCATGTCGGTTTGTTACGGCAATGGGGCACACCTTTCGAGGCTAAATGTGTGAATGTGAAGGTGTGTTTTGGGATGAAATGGTTCAAACCCGTAGCCCTCTATTTATAGGCAGAAATTGGACCCTAACGCAATACGCGATGGGTTCCTTGTGACCCGTCGCGTATCGCGACGCCGCCTTATCTGCGTGTGACACGTGGCCTATCATATCATGCCACGTGTTGACACGTGGTTGGACACGTGTCCGGGTTGCTTAACCTGGTCATCGCGCTACGCTATGATCTCTTGTACTGAGCCATCGCGTATCGCCAAGCCGCCCATTTCTGGGTTTATGTGCAAGGCCATCGCGCTACGCGATGGGCTTATATTTACCCCGTCGCGTATCGCGATGGGTGAAGTTTTCAGATTGTTCAATATTGGTCCCTCTACTTATATAAGTTAGTATTTTAGGGCTAAAACTTAAAGGGTAAAAGACGCGGTGTTACAAATCAAGATACCGCTGAAGTGCCATCAAAACGCAGATTCTGGAAATTATATGCGATTGATTAAACCTCAACTATATTGACTTAAATTGTGATATTAGTGGTTAGACAACGTCCAAACATTAGTTAGTTGTTGTAAACGTTAACCTTCCATGTTGTAGGAATTTTTAATAGTTTGCGAACAAGTTGTTGCAATGATAATGTTATTAGTTTACGTGTATGCGTTTGGAATATTGTTTATTAGAAATGATACATAACACTTATAAACAAGCATGCTTGCATTAATAAGTCACCAAGGTGTAGTCGGGTTAACTCGATCAAACTTGGTCAACGATCAACCCGGTCAATCTTTTTGGTAAAAATGTCAACAAAATTGGACCTTTTGGTTAGAGGTCAGCAAAATTTGGACCTTTTGGTCAAAGATCAACGAAAGTCAAACTTGGTCAAAGTCAACAAAGTCAAACTTAGGTCACACATGAAGAAACAATGGGATTGTTTGGATACTAGAGGTTCTAGGAACCACTACACCTTTATTTTTGTACTTGTACACTTAGGATTCAAGTAATTGACTCTTCGCTTTAGCAGTTGACTTTACATAATTAGCACACGTTCGAGGTGAGTTTCACGGCCCAAATATTTTACATACTTTTCCTTTCGGGGGACAAAGCATGCACAAACATTATGGATATTGTAAGACTGTTTTATCTCATGGATACATAGTGTAATTACCTACTGAAAGTCCTCACACACATCGGACCATTAAGGTTAACTGGCGAGACAATATTAAGTAGTACTATTAGGTTTGATAAAACCCACATACGCTAAAACACTACTGGAGGTCGGATGGATGTAACATTAGCCTAATCACATTACCAAGTTGCCAAGTTCTAGTAAGGCTTGGAGGGAGGTACACAAATGAACACCTGTTAGCTTCGGTCGCAATGGACCCCGCACTATTGTATCATGATATATAGAGTAATTAACCAGTGATAAAACTTTGTTTAATTTATCTGCACGTTTTGATAACTTGTTTTTAGATACAAACTGGTGAACTCACGACCATTGTGTTGACACTTTTTAACATGTCTTTCTCAGGTCGCTATGGTGCACATATGTAGTTAGGATTGCATCTTTGTTGCATGAATTTTATCAAACAACCAAGCTTGTTTTGGTTACTTGAATTGTAGTGCATGGGTATTCAAATTGTACTCCAGTATTTTGGAACAATTACTTGTTTTTACGCTTCTGCAAACACAACAGCATTGTAATAATACTTTTTCGAATTAATGAGTAACAATAAATATATTTTTTACAGTAATAAATGGTTGTTTAAGTACGACACGTGGCTAGATCTTGGTATTAGTTGAAAATTGAGGGTGTGGAATAACATGCCTCACCTTGTTGCAATTCCAACACCTCACATTCTTCTGAGCTCTAGACGAACTCTTTCTCTCACTCCCACTATCCTATTGCTTGCCCTTCCCTTTACACCATAAAACATCCTAGAAGATGATCCTTCACCGGGCTTTTCTGGCGAGTGGCGTCACGAAGCACAATATCTCAGATCCCTTCAAATGTCGTACCTGCAGACCCCACAGAATGGTAACCGTAGATATAATTCCTGACCAGCTATTAGGAAACAAAGATAACATCACCAAAGCTTAATGAGACACCAAAGCTTGATTCTCATCATCGAACTTAATTTCCACAAATGATAATATGGACAAAAATGAGTTCAGATTGTTAATGTGAGTAGTTAATGAGCCACCCTCGTTCTTTCTTGTCATGAATAGTTCCCTCATCAAGAACACCTTCTTACTTGCTGATGCTTCTCATATATATTTGACAAAGCCAACATCATACCATGAGCAGTGGTTTCATGTCTGATGATAAAGCAACATCCCTCATCAAATCCAATGTAATAGCTCCTCTACCTTTCTTGTCCTTTGAGTTCTGATCAACTTCATCATCTTTACTCATATCTTTTACATTCTCTTCCAAAACTACATCCAAATCCCTTTGAGAAAGTAAGGCATCCATTTGCATCTTCCACCAACCGAAATTAGTACCATTAAACTTTTCAATCACAGCCTTCCCATATCCAACCATCTTATATAGTAGACAACAATACGATTCACACAATAACTGTATCCTAAAACATATATTGTAATTTGGCCAGTCAAAACCGGATTTTTTTTAACAAAGGAAACTACACCCGAATCAAACCAAAAATCCAAGCAACTCGAATAACGTCAGAAACTTGAATACCCAAAATAGTAAAGAAACAATCCAAACAAACCCTAATCAGAAAACAAAAAAAGAAAGGAAGCAACTTGTTTATTCCCTTATAATCGGCAACTGAAAAATTGCTGTAAAAAGGGTGGTTCACAGTCGCAATCCAAAAAAGGCAACTGGAGAATACTGATCTGGTCAACTGGAGGGTCTGTGCACACAAGAACGTAAACGGGTCGTGCCGATTTCAGCAACAATATTTTTTTTTGTTTTCTCTAAAACCCTCCCATATGTATGTGGATAATCCTTATGTAACAACCCTGATTTTAGGACTTAATTTTTTTTCTAACACATCAAATTGTACAGCTTTCGAGGTGAGCAAAGTTTTCTAACATAAAATAATCACAAGGATTATTTTAATATATAAGTCAAAGTAATTGTACTAATCACTTACTAAACCATAAACGAACACATACGACACATGAGACGTCAATAAACCATTCTAGTTAACAAGCGAAGTAATAACTGTAGGTTCCCAGTCGGATCTACACAGGGTTATCTCGTAACACGAGGGTGCGGAATTCCCACGTAATACGATACGAGTGTAAGACAAGTAATACGTTGAATCGGAAAAACGAACACACTGGATAATATTTTAAACTTGATATATTGCTAATCGCCAACACGTGATACACAAGATCACAAAACAACTCTTTCACCAAAAACTAAAAAACCCCCTATCAAAATGGCCGAAGTTGAGGTATATATATACCTCGACAACTTCGCCTGACATACTAACTTCGCTACTCCCTAAGTTCACTCAAACAAATCAGCGAACATAAAAAACTCAACAGTATTCGACACGAAACAAACAAGACTAAACGATTACATACACAGACAAAACACAAGATACTGAACTACTGACATCATGCACCAACAGACTCCCCCTTGGCAGTAGCTTCATATCTCTATCTTCATTCTCATGTCTTGTAGTCTCAAAAATCACGTGCCATCCGTCTTCAAGCATGAATGCCATGCCTTACACAGACAGAGACAACCCTCTGGTACTTCTTGGCTTCATCCTTCCAGGCAGGAATGTAAAATATCTTCTTACCATTCAGTACCTGCAAATCAGCCTGAGACAAATTAACCAAGTGCATGGGATCATACACTCTCAGAATCTCCTGTTCGTCCTCATCTTCCATAATAGCTTCAGCTGTCTGACAATCAACGTACCACCACTTGAGATCTTTTAACACATCCTTGGGCATCATCTTCATCGGCACCTCTTTCAAGCAACGAATTGGATTATACTTCATTACCATCCAGGGCTTGCCATCAGCCCGCATTCCTCGATCCTTATCTTCAACCAACCTTCCTTTCTGAGGCTTTAGAAGTTCAAACTTTTTCTCCTTAATAGCTTCCTTCCATACTATCTTTCCAATTATTCTTGCAATATCATCATCACTCCTATTAATCAATCTCAAACGAGCCAAATCTTTCACCTCACACTCAGGCAAGGTGTTGAGCGATCTTAATGCCTTCTTAAAATACTGAATTCCATTATAACGCTTAATCACAAACAACTTCAACTGGTCGTCATACAACCAGCAGATGATACCTCTCTTGGACTCAGCGTACCCCTTGATGTTGTAACTCTTCTTAAACATTGTTGGAACTGCAGGCTTCTTTTTCTTGAAGAACCACTGAGCACAGCCTTCTTTCCATCTCGGCTGTTCTTCCCACTCGGACTCATCTGACATATTTGCATCCTGACTCAAGTTCTCTTTATCAACATTCGGAATATCGTGCTCTACACCATCATCAACGATGTCCCCTTCTTCTAAATCACTATCAATCTCTATCTGTTCCCCAATCTTTCCAATCTCATCAGCCGTTAACACATCATCAGCTGACTCATCATCATCATTTCCCAACACTTCCTCATCATCTACAACTACCACATTCTCACAACCCGTACCGCCTGACAGACCAGCAGACTCCCCCTGAGATGTGGAAGTCCCAAGAGTTTGTTCAGTTCTTGGCAACTCACCACCTGCACCTTCCGATGCATTGGGATCATCGTCTCTGTCTTGCCTCTTTTTGGTTCTCAACTCATCACCCTTGCAGCTCATCTCCCCCTGAGATGCTAAGAACTGTTTTAGAGCATCAAATAGTTTACAGTGTTCAACCAGGAGGGACGATTGGATCTGATTTTCTGCCACAAGTCGCTGGATAGCTTGAGTCTGGATTAGATTGATTCTTGACTGTTCAGCAACTACTCGTTCAAGAGCCGCTATCCTTTCAGAATCAGACAAAGTAGCATCAAAATTAAAACGCATATGAGAATTATCTTGAGCATACGGTGGAGGAATTCCCAAACTAGCTGGTATATCCGATGTAGACTGAATAGTGACCGCGGGTGGTATCGAAACAGACAACCCCGTAGTAGCAACCAACGTTGACTCAAAAACCGTGCAATAACCTCCGATGGAGTAAGAGTAGGAGGTGGCAAGGAAACTATTTCAGGAGCAGTAAACTGAAACGAGGTTGGTGGAGTACCAAAAGATGATGACGTTGTCACGAAAGAAACACCAGTGGTAATCGGTACTGTTACAGTCACAGATGCAGGAACCATAGTCATACCAGATAATGAGGGTGGAGAAAAACGAACAACCCTCGAACTTTCACCAACTCTTGAGCTTTCACCAACTCTTGCTTTCATTGATCTTCATACCATCCGATATAAGTCCTCCTCATAATCAGATTCACTATCGTCTGAGTTTTTCTATCGCTTGCCATGGATTCGTTCTTGTCTGGCAAGGATTTGTTGCGCCTCAACGATATCGTCAGTAGAGGAGTCAGAGTCGGCTCTGTCAGAATGAGCCACCGAAGTAGCGACCATGGACACATTTACCCCAGACGCCTCAGCTACGAAGGCTTGAATTTCAGCAGCTGGATAAACCCGGTCCATGTCAAAGAAACCTTGCCCTCCAAAGGCAACTTCAAGATCAACATGTTGCTCCGGAGCAACAACAGGATCAGCAGGCGGTGCTTGCTGTACCACGGGTGGTGGTTGAACCACAGGAGGTGGTTGCGGAACATTTCCCTGTTGCGGTGTCGGATCAAGAAATTCATCACCCGGTGGAGCAACATACGTAGGATTCACCAGATAACCAAACAAGGCAGTGTGCCTCGGACGGAGTTCAGGATTACTTCGAGCACTTGAGGACTTACATTGCGCAAAGATCCTCTTGGACACACTTTCCACATATTAAATAGGGCGTCTTTGTGGCAAATTAGGAGATACATGATTCAGAATCATCTGTAGAAATCTCGGATACATCAAAAATCTTTCTCGAGCAACCGCACGCCTCTGATGATCAATCTCATAAAAAATCATCTGACCAAAGCTGTAAGGCTTGTTGTAGGTCAGAGCAGTCATTGCCAATTGCATTGTTGCACCCATACCATCTGTACCAGCTTTCCGACCAGACATGCACACTATCATCACGTGCATAAGAAACCGCCACTGATCAAACAAAAATCCTTTCCTCCTCTGAGAGTCTCCCAACGGACCCGAATACCCCATACGCAGAAACGCACCATCTCTGAAGGAGGCCGAAAATTCAGTAGGATCATCAGTAGTTTCAACCCCAAGCTGTAAAGCTACTCTTATCTGTTCGGCCGAGAACTGTACCACTTGATTGTTAACTGTAGCGCGCATAACTGGAGGATCAACCCTACAGTCATATTCAACTGTTCGCCAAAAGTCTTCAATATTTGGTAGTGAAATGGGAAGAGTAGTCGTGATGGCGTGAAAAATACGTGAGCGAACGAGAAATGAAATGATCTCAAGATAGTCGTCTATACCACGAGCATCCGGATCCAAAGTGATATACATGTTGTGACCCGGAAAGAACTGTCGGTTATAATCTCCACCTTCATCACCACCAGCACCACCAGCACCTGCCACAGCAGCCATATCTGCAAAATAAACGAGCCAAGTCAGATCATAATACCAACATTTGACAACTTCGCCCAGCATGAATTAGGCGAAGTTGGAATGTCAGCGAAGTTATGGGACAGGCGAAATTGACAAGTTCGCTCAACCCCTAACTTCTCCCTATGAACGGCGCACACATAATACCCAGGTAAGGTTTTTAATGTCCGATCAAAGAATGTCAATACAAACAGTGGAATACGATTAGAGAGATGAATCACTAATAATCACGAATATCCTTCAGCTCGGACCGACAAAGAGCGACGAGGGTTTGGTTCAATAATGAACCTAAAACATGTCATTGTGGATCAGATTACTTATTGATACAAAATAATTATGTAACACAAAATCATGACGAACCTTACCACATGAACGAAAAAAAGTTTTAATAAGTCTTGATTCAGGGGATAAGTTCGCCGAGGGTTTGTGTAGTTTAGAGGTTTTGACCCAATTTGACCACCGTTTTCCCTTTTATACCACAAAAACCCAGCAACGAAGTTAAGGATAACTTCGCCCTGTTGTTTATAACTTCCCCTTAGGTCAACCCCTTGGTCAACTTTGCTTATTTTGTCACCAATTAACTTCGCCATTTAGTTAACTTCGCCCGAATAGACTTACAAACAGTAACATATAAAGTGGATCAAAGGGCAACATGCTTTTAAAAGTCTCCAAAAAAGATTTAAACTTAATGATCAAAGAACAAAGTAACCAAGTTTTATAAAAGTAAACCATAAAACGAAATGCATAACGAAAATTTGAGTAATAAAATAAACGGGATCAAATTTCAGTCTTGACAAGAACCTGCATGTTTTAGAAAAGATCCGAACAGGAATCATACTAATTAAGTGGCTGTCACATAGATCCATGTTCAGCGGTATTATGACATAAAGAAACAGGTTGTAAGCAGGTATACAACTTAGTATGGTTTTCATCGCTTCTGTGATACGGATTAGGTTCAATTAAGATCAAAATTTAGGTGTACATCACATGAAAGATTGTGGTGCCTCCTATCTATTCTCAAGGCTTATTTGGCTTTCCCCAAGTCACCTCGAGTTGACTTCGACCCGTAGTGTCTGATTAATCTGTAAGCACACATTGATCTTCAGATTCTTCTTCCCGTTATATCTCATACTTTGACAGATTCATCTTGCCTCTTTGTAGATATGTGTAATAAAATAAGCTTCAGAAGGCTTAACAATAATAGCCATAGTTTTTTTTTTAATAAACACCTTTATACAACTTCATAATTGAATTCAACTGCAAGTCCCGAATCTGGATCACTGCAGGAACTTAATATTATCTTCGCGGGAATCAGAACACTCACGGGCTCGTGTATGACTGGGTAATCACTTTTCTGCCTATCATTCGGAAAGATGTATATGGAGACATGCACAACTCAGAATGATTCTCCACATTAAATCGAGAAGATTTAGTTTGTATCACTTCTACTTTTACGTACCATAGAAAGCTACCATAACATACAATGACTGTTCTAGAGTCTTTTAGGCCTAATAACTTCACCAGTTAAGCACACAAGATCAGTTTTTCTATCACTTTCCAAGGTTGGATCAATTTTCTTTTAAACATCGTATTGAAACTTCTTACGAAGTTATAGACTTGAAAAATTATATCATCTCACATAAAAAATTTAAATTCTATCGCCCCGATCAAGTCAAAGTCTTCAGGTAAACGACTATCCTGAAGATCCAATGGATCAGCTGGACCGACCACATACGAGTATGTGTCCTTCTAACTAAGTATGAACGACTATTTTTCAGCGAAAGAATAAAAACCCATCATAAACCGCCCCGGTCACTTTCAGTCATCTTGTTAATGGCTATCCTCATAATCTACAAGTAGAAGTAAGGACCAAACATATCCGAAGATATGTCCTTCAAACTTAAGCAATCGACATAATTTTAAGCGATATTTTTTTTCTTTTTTTTTTTTACTGAAAACAAGGTTACTCGGAATTGATCATCATATTAAGCTCAACAAGATTTTGAAAACGGGATCAGTCAAACGCTTTAGTAAAAAGATCGGCAAAATTATCCAAAGAATCAACCTTTTCAAGCACAATTAATTTATTCTCAGCACAATCCCGTATAAAATGATGACGAATGTCAATATGTTTAGTTTTACTGTGTTTAACGGGAATTTTTTGTTACTGAGATTGCAGCAGTGTTATCAATGCAAATAAAAGTTTGAGTGAAATTCAGACCATAATCGCGCAATTGATGTTGTATCCATAAAACCTGGGAGCAGCAGTTTGATGCTGCCATGTACTCTGCTTCGCAGGTGGAAATGGCTACTGAGGTCTGCTTCTTGCACTGCCACGATACCAATCTTCCTCCGAGAAACTGACATCCACCGGTTGTTGACTTCCTGTTCTGATTGCAACCTCCATTGTCAAAATCTGTCTAAGCTACCAAATCCAGTTCTCCCCATTTCGTGTACCATCATCCCAACTTAGGCTTGCCTTTGAGATACCGCAAGATTCTCTTCACTCAATTCATGTGAGATTCCTTCGGGTTTGCCTGAAAACGAGCACAAAGACAAACTGCAAACATAATGTCAGGTCTATATGCGGTTAGATACATTAAGGAACCTATGATTGCTCGATATTGAGTGGGATCCACATCTTCATCACTGTCGGAATCAGCACCCAGTTTGTGGTTGACGCAGATTGGAGTGTCAAATGGGGTACTATCATCCATCTTGAAGCGTTTGAGCACATCATGGACATATTTCGTTTGATGAATAAACATGCCATCTTTCTTCTGATCTACCTGCAATCCCAAAAAGAAAGTTAATTCGCCCATGGCGCTCATCTCAAACCTCTTCTTCATGACCACTTCAAATTTATGACACATAGTGACTTTTGATGCAGCAAAAATGATGTCGTCCATATAAACCTGAACGAGAAGAAACTCTCCCCCTTTTCTCCTGACAAACAGCGTACTATCAATCTTTCCTCTTTCAAACCCATTTTCTAGCAAGTAGTCTGAAAATGTTGCGTACCAGGCACGAGGAGCCTGATGTAACCCATATAATGCTTTACTCAGTTTGTACACATGATCAGGAAAATCTGGGTCAGGGAAACCCGGGGGTTGTTCAACATATACCACCTCATCGACTTTACCATAAAGAAATGCGCTTTTCACATCTAATTGGAACACGTTTCATCTCTTTGTGTGCAGCATACGCCAAAAACAGTCGGATTGCCTCCAATCTCGCTACAGGAGCAAACACTTCATTGTAATCGACCCCTTCCTGCTGATTAAACCCTTTCACTACCAATCTTGCCTTGTTCCGTATGATTATCCCCTTCTCATCTCTCTTACATTTAAATACCCACTTTGTACTGATAGCAGTTACTTCTTGTGGTTTCTCAACTAATTTCCACACTTCCATCTTCTCAAACTGTTCCAGTTCTTCCTGCATGGCTTCAACCCACGAGCTATCCTTCAGTGCCATTTGATAATTCTTTGGTTCAATCTGGCTGATGAAGCAGGTGTACAAGCATTCATTTATTATACCCGTCTCTTTAATGCTTGTGTAAACGCATGTGTGTTCATCCAAACTTCTTCTTGTACGAACACCGTCAGAAGGATTACCGATCACATTCTCCAAAGGATGATTCTTGTGAACTCTAGTAGTCTGAATCAGACCAACTTCCATATCATTTTCAAGATTTGAAGAAAGTTCATCAGTGTGAGTATGAGGTTGAGTGTGAAATGGATTATAGAACTCATCATCATTCGAGACAGCAGGAGATTCAACCGCATTGGACGAGGTTGGTTGATTTTCATCATATTGTGGACGTTGCACAATGGTCTCCTCGTCGTCATACAGTATCTGCGAGGCTATTTTCTCATCAATGTTTGCAAAATCCAAGTAGGGCACATTAAAAGATTTGAAAAGCTTATCATAGTCGAAAGCCTCTACTGGTCCCATGCTAGGCTTTGGTGATTTGTAACTAGTAATGTCAGTGTTACAGACCACCTCAACCTTACTGTTCGATAGATTAAAGACTCTTCTGTTGTGTGTCCCAACAACATAGCCAACTAAGATACATTCGTTGGCCTTCTCACCAAATTTAGAGTTAGTCTTTAATATCGAACATGGGGACCCGAATGGTTCGAGACCCTTCAAGTTTGGCTTTCTACCATGCATAAGTTCATAACATGTTTTATTTAATCTTTTAACAGTTAAAACACGATTAAGGATATAACAGGCTGTAGCAACAGCCTCAGCCAAGAACACCACAGGAAGTTTAGCATATGCCAGCATGGTCCTGGC
The DNA here is from genome assembly GCF_021521415.1 of Bidens hawaiensis. Classification (NCBI taxonomy): domain Eukaryota; kingdom Viridiplantae; phylum Streptophyta; class Magnoliopsida; order Asterales; family Asteraceae; genus Bidens; species Bidens hawaiensis. Next base: position 2,906,638 of record NW_027491042.1, read on the forward strand.
GCCTTCGATTAGCGTTCTATTCTTCCTCTCAGCTACTCCATTTTGTTGCGGAGTATATGGGGCGCTGTACTGATGCTCTATCCCTTTCTGTAAGCAGAACATCTCCATCTGATAGTTCTTGAACTCTGTACCATTATCACTCCTGATATACTTAACCTTCCTCCCAATAATATTTTCCACCTTGGTAATCAAGTTAACTACCAACTGAACTGTCTCATCCTTTGTATTCAGAAAATATACCCAAGAGTATCGAGAGTAATCATCGGTTACAACCAAGCAGTATGAAGTTCCTCCTAGACTCTTTACATTCACAGGACCAAAGAGATCCATGTAAAGTAGGTCTAGGGTGCTGACAATTGAGTTAACCTTCTTGGAGTGATGAGTCTTTTTGTGTTGCTTTCCTTTCTTGCACAACAAGCATTTATCTTCAAAGTTAAAATTCTTCAAGGGAACCCCAAGTACCAGCCCATTCTTGACAATGTAATTCATCTTGCGAAGATGTATATGACCCATTCTTCGATGCCACAACTCTGACTCAGACTTAGTTGCCTTTGACAGAAGACATGACTCTTCTGTTGTCATCTCAGTTGACCTCATATCCATTACATACGTGTTCTTTTCTCTTGGAGCTTTCATCAAAACCCAGGCATCTGGTATCTTGAAACCAGGATAAAGAACGAGTGCTTCATCTTTAGTGAAATGCACCGTGTATTCTTTGTCACAAATCTGAGATACACTCAACAAGTTATGCTTCAACTCTTCCACAAAATTCACCTTCTCTAACTTTATTCTTCCATTCGTCACAGTTCCAATACCACTAATTCTTTCTCCACTCTCTCCAGCGAAACTAACCCTTCCTCCTTGAACAGATTTCCAGTCACGTAACAATTTCTTGTTACCAGTCATGTGCCGGGAACAGCCACTGTCTACAACCCACATATTGTTTACAGCCCTGTTTGACTGTTCTTGCACAATAAAAGAGATAGATTAAAATCTGGGGACCCAAGACCTTCTGGTCTTGGGTTGAGTAAATCTGTTATCCGGCATCCAGTACCTTGATTGCCCAAAGTCAGTTTGAGGATAGTTTCTGTAAGTTCTGAACGGAAAACTTCTAGAAGACTGGCTCTAAGGCCATCCAAACTTTCGTGAATTAACTGAATTATAATTGTTGGTTTGGTAGTTTACTGGGAAAATACGAGACTAATTTCTTTGAAATCTTGGATTAGTCCAATGACTGAAATTTGGTGTGTTCACATTTTTACTAGCATCATAATTAGTATTCGTTTTATTCTTAGTTTTCGGAGGCCTCATAGTTCTAAATTTTCTCTGTTTCAGAGGACAATCAGCAACAAGATGTCCTATCCTGTTGCATCTAAAACAACTTATGTTCTTCTGCTTTTGTTGAACTTTCATCTCAGAAGTTGTGGTAGATGTTGAGGTAGCGTTACTATCCGTTTGTCTCGCATATGGTGAGACGAACGGATTTAGAGAAGATTTCTTTTCATCAAACTTATAGTCCTCCCCTCGTTTTAGTAAGACAACCTCTTCTTTTATCTCACCCAATTCGGACGACTTGTCTGAATTTGATGAGACAGAGCTAGGGACAGAACTCGTAACATTAGAACTTGACTTACTCGTTTCGCTCTTATTAACTTTAGTTTCTTTAGTAGATACTTTGATTGGAACTGTCTGGCTAATCTCAAAATTCGCAGATTGTTGATCACTAGGATCATAAGTATAGTTATTGTTGTACGGTGGTGGAACTTTAGAAAATCCAATTCCCCCTTTGTTAACCGGGGAACGTTGAACACTTATGATGTAATCTAGCATTGCCGAAGAATTTCTAAATTGTTCAATTTTTCTGTTTAGTTCCACCACTTTTACCTGGTAATCAGCTACCTGTTTATCTTTTTCAGCAATTAGTTTGGTCTTTTCTTCTAACACTTCATAACTAAGATCAATTACTTGTATTTTTTCAGCTAGACTGGCTTTAAGACTTCTGATATCCTTTTCACTAGCTTTTATTTTTACCGAGTAACTATTTTCTTTAATTTTAAAATAGTGATGTTCTTCTTTCAGGTTTTTAAATTGAGTATCCAAACTAACAAACTGATCAGTTAATGTTTTTAATTGTTCAGACATATTTTCATATTGTTCACAATGAAGTTCAGAACTTACCTCAGAGAGCTGATCGTTCACTTCTGCCATGTATGCCTAATATTCTCCCGTCTCTCTCTCACTTCCTCCAGTTTCGATGTTTATCAAATTAGCCTGTTCGAACACTTCCTCAACTTGTATATTCCAGTTGTATCCACCGTTATGCTGAGATACCATAGCCTTATTTTCACTACCGCCCCCATTCTGTTAAGCAGGCCTGTTCTGACTTCATTTGACTCTTTCATTTGTACATTCCTTAGCAAAGTGACCATTTTGTTGACAGTTATAACAGCGAACCTTTGATTTATCAAACCCTGGTCTTTTTCCAACAAACTTTCTACCTATTTTCTTCATAAATCTGTTTACCCTTCTGACTATCATAGCCATCTGCCACTGCAGATCCATCTCTTCCAGATCATCAGCATCGATCTGGTCATAGTGTTCATCCAAAGTTGCAGGGTCGACCATTTTACCTTTGATATAGTTCTCATAAGATGCAATGAAGGATGCATAGAGGGCAAACTGTTGTTCAGCAGATTTCACACTCATAGGCATCTGTGAGTAGTTATTGCTTGGAGCATTGGATGAGAAATTTCCAGTTGTAGTTTGAGGTTTTGAGGAATTACTACCTCCTGCTACGAAACATACGTCACCATCCATATTGAGAATCACATGACCATCTGAAGTGGAGTTTGATTCCCCCTTAGAGTAGTAGGCAGTGGATTCTAATTTTGAACTTGAGCTCGGAGTGACTTTAGCACCATACATTCCCGGATCCTGAACCTGATCAGTGTGTGTCTCCTTTCGAGCCATGTTTAGTTCAAAATTTCATAACTTATTTACCACCGTCTCCAAATTAATCTTATCAAAGTCCTTGTCTTCTCTCATCAGAACAGTGTACATCTCCCATTTTGGTGGAAGAGCATCAAGAAGTTTCTCCACTATCTCTTCTTCTTTATATTCAATGGAGTAGTTATTTAGCTCTGTCATCAGATGATAATAACCTGTGATAATGTCATCAAGTGATTCATTTTTCAGGTACTTGAATACGGAGAATTGAGTTTTCAGCAGCTTTTTCTTGGAGGTACGTATTCCAACATTTCCTTCATATCTATTCTCCAGTGCTTCCCATAGCTCTCTAGCAGTTTTGTATTTCTTAAAAGTATGAAGAATCTCTTGTGGGAGAGCCATGGTTATAGCTGCATGAGCTTTACTTTCTGCCTCATACATATTCTTTTCATCATCTTCCATCTTACTGTATTTTTTAATCTGTTCACGACCCTCAAACAAGGACGTTGGTGGAATGTAACCGTCTTGAATGCAAACCCACATCTTAGCATCTTGATACTTCACATACTGTTCAAACCGATCTTTCCATGCAACGAAATCAGTACCCTTCAGCAGTTTTGGAGCTTTAGTTGCAGACCCAGCTTCAACCTCCATCTTTACGAGTTCTGTGATGTTAATTGAAGTCATTTTTGAAAGAATTGTAATTTAAAGATCAGAAATTAGATTCTGGTTTAAAATCAGTAATAGCGAAGTTAAGTTAACTTCGCTAGATGGTAACTTCGCCTGACTATTAACTTCGCCTATCCCTTAACTTCACACCTTCACAACTTCGCAGGAACCCTATAAGTTCGCCAAAAACCCTAGAGTAGGAGACAACAACTTTGCCTCAAGAACAAGATTATGAGCAGGTTGTTTTTAGGTTAATTGCGATGGACGCGAGGGTGTTTCGAGGGTATATTTGATGGGGGGAGATGGGCAAAAGACAAAAACGAGGTATTTCAACGTAAACTCATTCCGGAATGGTCAAACGGAACGATCTTAACACCCGTGTGATAATCCCGAACCACACAATCATGAGCAAAAGCTCTGTTACCAATTGTAGGTTCCCAGCCGGATCTACACATGGTTATCTCGTAACACGAGGGTGCGGAATTCCCACGTAATACGATACGAGTATAAGACAAGTAATACGTTGAATTGGTAAAACAAACACACTGGATAATACTTTAAACTTGATATATTGCTAATAGCCAACACATGATACACAAGATCACAAAGCAACTCGTTCACCAAAAACTAAAAAACCCCCTATCAAAATGGCCGAAGTTGTCTAACTTCGCTACTCCCTAAGTTCGCTCAAAAAAATCAGCGAACATACAAACTCAACAGTATTCGACACGAAACAAACAAGACTAAACGATTACAGACACAGACAAAACACAAGATACTGAACTACTGACATCATGCACCAACAATAACGCAACACCATAAGGTGAATATATATTGAATGAAATATAATGTTAAGATAGAGTACATGGTTGTGGCATCTTAATACAACATTAAAGATTAAAGACTCATTAGTTATATGCGATCGATGACCACTTATGAGGAAAAATATTATAATAAGTGTTATTATTAGTGTTTTCATTTGTTACGTGATAGTATAAATGGTAGTGACATGCGATGTGAATCCGGATTAAGAACGCAGTACAAGCCGCACCAGCTCGTAAAGCCGATTATGTGAATATACATATATAAACGTGATATATGTGCTTATTAATAAATGCATGAAATATATTATGTGTAATTAGGTGAATAAAATTTTGAAGCCCGCAAACTAGTTTGGTTGCGTGGTATACCTATACCCGCATGTGACAACAACTAAATAATAAATATATGAGCATGTATTTATTTATTATCGAAATAATAGTTATTACTGAATGGTTACTTTAGTTAAACAATAGTAGTAAATTACAAAACTCGAAGACGAAACATTTAGACTTAACGAGCCAGCCCTTGCGATATTATTATTAGGATGACTAAAATATTACATGAACACTTAACTTTGGTTCAGATTATAAGTATGAATATATATATCATTAATAATCATAACGAAGAAGATTATATAAACCACTAACTTGAGAGCGGAGCATTAGACGACTGAACATGTTTGTACAAAGTATCTACACCGACTAATCTTCTAGAAACTTGTATGATATAATCTGATTTTAATTAAAATTTATATATATGTTTAATCAAAAGACAAAACTAATTAAACTAAAATATTATGATAATTATTTTGATTGGTGTTTGGAGTACCGAGAACAGAGCATGCATCCAATTAAAGGTCCTGTTCACCTTGAAAACCAACAACATGCAGATGACCTTAAATCCATCCAAATTTCAAACCTATTTGATTATAACAAAACATTTTCTTCAATCTTCCTTTGTCTCCATACCCGATTCTAGTCTCTTCTGTTGAGTCAAACAATTGACCTAAGGGGGAGATTGTTGAGTCAAAGATTTGACCAGAATGAAGTATATGGAAGATTGGAATCTTCTCAACCTCCTCAGAATTCGCTAAGTATGGATCCGGGCACACCTTAGACATCCGAGCAAGGTTTTACTTAGCCGGGTATGATATTTTGTCTATCGGGCAAGGTTTACTTCAACAAGTCTTCTTTAGTGGATATCCGAGCAGGGTTTGCAAATTAGTGCATTGCCGGGCAAGGTTCACTAGTTTATGTAAATCCGGGCAAGGTTCACTTTGTCAAGCAAGTCTGTTCTTCAAAGCCAAGTAAAGTTCACTCCCGAGTAAGCTTCTGGCTAACCAAGCTCATGAAGCCAATTGATTGGAAGACCGAGCAAGGTATTCATCAATAATAGTGGTCCGAACATGCTTGATGATTGAAATGAATATCTTTAAGTAATATCGAGCAAGGTTCAACTCAAGCAAAGGAACAGTACTCTCGAGTACACTTTGCTAACAAGTTATTTTATAGCAAAGAGTTGAAATGGATCATTGAAGAACAAGGTTGCTCGTAAGAGTTTGTCGGGCAAAGTCAGGCAAAGTCAAGAAGATTGAAGTCTACCCGGTGAGTATTTTACTTGGTAAAATACTCTTCAAGCAAAGTCTACCCGGAAACTGATCCCAGGCATACTTCTATGTTACCAAGGCCTGAAGGATGGCAGAGTACACAGCGTACTAGGAAAATGAAGATTTATGAAAAGCCTACCCGGAAGACTAGTTTTACACTTAGTTTATTTTGAATATGTAATTTGAATATGTACGTTGTATTTAGGATTTCTAGAAGGAATGACAGCTGTCCTAGGTTGGCAGGCCTATAAATAGAATGTTTAGGGCAAGCCGCCAGAGAGACAGATACACACGAGACACGATATTCACGGATAAGAATAGACAGACAAATTTATTGAGAGAGAATATCGTGTGACGGCTATCCTAGGATTCCTAAAACCCTAAATCGATTATCCACTTTGTATGATGAAAATTATATAGATGGAAATCTTTTGAGTGAATCTTGTTTGTGTTATCTATCATTGAATACTTATTAAGAAACCGTATGTTTGTTATTGATTCCGCCTTTAACAAACGGATATCTTTCTAAATATAGCAACCCGTCATTAACTCTCTTGTCGGCACATTAATCTGTGTGAGTTATGACATGATTAAGTAAGATCCAGCTGAAATCAAGGGGCCTGACAAGTGGTATCAGAACTGGTTACTGCTATTTTGGAAAGATTGTTGCTGATTGAAGATTTGAAGAAGAATGACGTAAGCAGACCACTGTTCCATTGATTTGTGACGTCAGCAGCCCTGTTTTCATTTTTCTTCCAGATCTACAATCTACCGGTGTTTCTTCCTTATTTCAATTAAATTTCTAATCTTTATATTTAAATCATGTTCTAATCACATCAAACACATTAGATCTGAGCATTCTGTTTTCAGATCTGATTATTTTGAAACCCTGTTTTTACAAAGAAACTGATTTTTGATTTCTCTAAATGTCTGGATATGAGGAACAAGAGGTGTCTACTAACAAGATACCAAGGTTGTATGGACAGGAAAACTTTACCAAATGGAAAGTACTCTTTGAAGCAGCCGTTTGCTACAATGATGTTGATATGTGGAATTCCATCAAGAATGGTCCACAAGCTACTGTTGAAGAAGGTGCAAATCCACAAGCAGCTGCTGCTGTGAGAGAAAGGATGAGAAAGGTTGATGACAAGGCTTTAGCTATGTTGAAGCTAGGTCTGTCTTGGGAAATACTTACCAAAGTTGCACATCATTCCAATGCCAAGGCAATGTATGATGCAATTCTTGAGATGTTTGAAGGAAATGTTGAACTCAATAACATCAAGAAGCAGATATTGAAGCAGCAACTAGAAAGATTCAAGTATAAAGAATGAGAAAGGTTGAAATCAATTCTAGAAAGGTTTCTGGGAATTGTGAATGAGCTCAGAACCACAGATTATGTCATGACTGATTTTGATCTCAACACCAAGTTGCTAAACTCTATGCCAAAGGAATGGTATACTGCCTGCAAGTTCATCCTCACAAAGCACAACTTCAATGAGCTAAAATTAGATGATGTGGTGTGTTTTCTTCAAGCTGCAGAGATAGAAATGATAGAAAATGAAATGATAAGGGAGGAAAGACCTTGCTTCAATGTTTCAAATGCATTGATTGCACCTATGGGTAATCTGACTACCAAGAATCAGCAACAGATTCCTATCATTGAAGAACCTGTTGAGCATAATGCTGACAATACAAAGGCTTTCATTGGTGGTAGCACAAGTAATCAAGGAAACCAGCAAAGATTCAATGTGCAACTGACTGATGACACTGATTCTGCCTCTATGCCAAGTGGAAATGTTCCTCATACTGGTACAGGACATGGTCAAAGTAATGATACACAGGCTTTGCTGTCTATGTTTACTGAGTCATATAATGCATTTGTTACAAAGAATTTGATTCACACAAGTGTAGTGCAAGATGATCTAGAGCAGATAGATGCTGATGATTTGGAGGACATAGATTTGAAGTGGCAAGCTGCAATATTAGCTTTGAGAAGTAAGAGGTTGTATAATAAAACTGGTAGATCTCTAGTTTCTGGTCCAAATGAAAGAATTGGATTCGACAAGTCAAAGGCAATCTGCTATAATTGCCAACAGCCAGGACATTTTGCAAGAGAATGCAACTTGACAAGGAACTATCAGATGAATCAATTCCCGAATCAACAGCCAAGAGGTCAACAACAATACCAGCAAAATCAGCAAAGAAACAACAACCAAAACTTCAATAACAACTTCAATCCCAACAACAACTATAATCCCAACTTCAACAACTTTCAGCCTCAAATGAATAATCTGAATCAAAGTATGCATCAGAATCAAGGTTTTCAAATGAACAACAATCAAAACCTTCAAGCTACTCAAAATGTTCCAAACAACACTGTTCCAGCCAACCAATATCAACCAAGAAATCAAGGAAATGTGGCAGTGACTACACAACATGAAGGAAATTTTGATTGGAGTAATCATGAAGAAGACATTGCAGATGATATCAAGAGGGCAAATGTGGCATTCATGGCTATAATTGAGAAAGAAACTGGATCATCATCTCAGGTACTCTCTGCTCCTACTGTTGATTTAAATGAACTTATCAATGAATTGAAAACAAAAGAAGGTAAACTGGAAAGTGAGTGTTTTAAGAAACAAAGTATCATCAATACATATGAGGCAAGTGAACTAGTGAGTGAAGAAAGAATGATAAGTTTAGAGGAAGACTGTGTAAACAGTTACAGAGCTCAGAAAAGATTCACCACTGAAATTGATGGGTTGAAGAAAATGATTATAGAAGAGAAGTTGTTAAACACAAAAATGCAAGTTGACAATGAATTCTTGAAGAACTTGGTCTCCGCTGGAAACATCTGTGGAATTCTGAACCAAGTTAAGGAAGAAGACAAATACAAAGCAGTACCTCCACCATTCAACAACAACTTTATGCCAAAAGTTGATAAAGAGAAAAGAAATGCATATCTACAACAATTCAAAGATGTCTTTCAAGACAAAAAAGAACTTGTAGATTTGTACAAGAATGTTGAAGTCAGTGAAGAAGGAGAGTTTGTTGTGAAGAAAGAACTGAAAGAAGAAAAGTCAATTGGTGTTCAAGTCTCTGAAGATGATCTTGAATCAATTGATTTGAATCAAGATGACTTGAGTGATTTGAGTGATTAAACTACTGAAGAGGAAGAAGATACAAGAAGCCAGAATCAATTGATAAACTTCCAAAGTACCCACCAGTCACACCAAAAATGAAGAAAGAGAATGAAAGAATGAAAAGAGAACATGTGTCTTTTGACTTATGTGAAAGAAAGAAGGTGAATTACAATGCTGTAAGGCCTCCTAGCAAGGATGTATTGGATAAGATAAAGCAAAACAGCAAGAAAAAGATAAAAGAAGATGTGAATGTTAAAAACTTTATTCCAGTTTACCCTATTTTCTAAAGCATTGAAGATTTTGAAATTGGTGAAGTAGAAACAATGGAAGAATATGAAAAGAGGAAATTGAGACAAAGGGAAAACATTAAGGAAGAATCCTTGAGTACAAGAGAGATTGTTTTTGTGAAAGGAAAAGTGGAAAGAAGTGACATAAGAATAGCTGAGTTTGTTCCCTTATCAATTGAGTTTGACAGTTTAAAGTCTAAAAGGACAATGGAGTTGATCCACCAAGACCAAGTGAAAGGTTCAAGAAGCCAAAAGAACATGAAATATTCAAAGGAAAGGTTTGGTGCAAGAAATGTGATGAATATGGTCATCACACAGACTCATGTAATGAAAGATTGAAATTCCAACCTTTCCATGTACCAGATGGAACAAAGTATGGCCAAGACTTTGTTCTATACAAACAGAAGTATGATATATATCTGGGGAAAGGAAAGGTGTGTGGAAATGAAACTTTGAACAGAGAAGAAAATAAATTTTCAAAGGAGACAAGGAGTGAAAAGAAAACTGATGTTAAAACAAAGAAACAAATGACTAAATCAGTAAGAAGAAGTGTGTCTTCTAAGAAAAATGAGAAATTGATAAAGAAGAATTATCAGCCTGTGGAAATCAGACAAGACAGTCAATCAGTCAAATCTGATGGCTCTTAAAGATCATCAAACAGTGAGATAACAAGAAGAAAAGATGCACATCCTAGAAAGAAACCAACAGAACTCACTGGTGATGAGAAGTTTCTACTAAAGCATGGATATGAACCACATGGTTTCCTTTGGAAACCTAAGACTGAGAGTAAGATTGAGCAAGTTGTTGATGTGAGAGACTACTCTGAGAAGAAGGACTATGTGATAAAGGAGTATGCCACTAACTCAGCAGAATACCAGTGTCCAACCTCATTTGTTAAAACTCCAAGAGAGTGTGGTTATGAAACTGATAATTCAGACAACTTAGAATTGAATCATGAAGATCCTAAACCAACAACACTCACTTCCCAAGCTGTGTTTGAAACTGAATCTGATGAGCTGCAAGTTGATAAGGCTTGCACTTCATCACTCAACTAATCAAACTTTCTTTGTATGTGCAGAAACAGTCTACTCCTCTAAATGACATATGGTATATGGATAGTGGTTGTTCTAGGCACATGACTTGTGACAAGAGATCTCTTGTCAATTATGAAGAAAAGTATGAAAGTCCAGTAGCTTTTGAGAGTGATGAGAATGGTGGAACGATTGTTGGAAAAGGAATCTTAAGAAATGGGAAAGTCTCATTTGATAATGTATTTCATGTTGAAGGTCTTCAGTACAATCTGCTGAGTATATCACAAATGTGTGATAAGGGTTACAGAGTCAGTTTTGATGATTCACACTGTTTCATTTTAAAACCTGAGTTTGTAATTCCACCTGAAATGATTATGATGATGGCACCAAGAAATGGTAACTTGTATGAATTGTATATAAAGAAGCTATTTCAAGAGGAGGTGCATGTTTTGTTTCCAAAGCCACTAAAAATGAGTTAAAATTGTGGCATAGGAAACTGTGTCATGTGAACTTGAAGAACATGAATAGACTTGTCAAAGGTGAGCATGTCATAGGCTTACCTACAAGAGAATTCAAGTTGGAAGATCATTGTGATTCATGTCAAAAGGGAAAACAACACAAATCTACTCATAAGTCAAAACTCATCAATTCAATTGATCAAGTACTTGAATTACTTCACATGGATCTCTTTGGTCTTGTGAGTGTACCAAGTATTGGGAAGAAAAGATATTGTCTGGTGATCATTGATGACTATTCAAGATACACTTGGGTTTATTTCCTAAGTACCAAGGATGAGACTGCAGAGTTTATTAAAGATTGTGTAACAATGATTGAGAACAAGTTGAATAAGACAGTCAAGATGATGAGAAGTGACAATGGCACTGAGTTCAAGAATGGAGTTATGCAAGAATTCTGTGAAGCAAAAGGAATACAACAACAATTTTCAGCTCCTAGAACTCCTGAGCAAAATGGTGTAGCAGAAAGAAGAAACAGAACTTTAATTGAAGCTGCAAGAACCATGTTAGCAGATGCTAATCTGTCTGTCACTTTTTGGGCTGAAGCCATAAATACAACCTGCTATGTTCAGAACAGGGTACTTGTGAACAAAAGGCATAACAAAACTCCTTATGAAATATTTCACAATAGAAAGCCTTACATCAAGTTTTTCAAGCCCTTTGGATGCAAATGTTTTCTTTTGAATACAAGGGACTATTTGAACAAGTTTCAAACAAAATCCCTGGATTGCTTCTTTGTTGGATATTCTACACACTCAAAAGCCTACAGAGTTTATGTGAAAGATCACTTGAGTGTTATAGAATCATCTGACATTATCTTTAATGAGAATCAATTCAATACAATTGATGGTGCAGCATGGCTGTTTGATCATGTGAAGTTAATAAGGTCTTTCAAGATTTATCCTGAAGACTTTGATGACTCATTCTACAAGACCAGTGTAATTGAAGAAAAGAAGAAGAAAACACTGGACTTGGAAGAATTATGGAAGAAGGTTGCTAGAAAAGAGAAAGAATATTCTTTTGTGAAGAATTCCTCATGGAACACTGATGAACTTGATCATGCTGAGCACAATCAAGACAATCCAGATGTACAGAATGATAAAATTCAGCCTGAGGATGACACAAGCAACCATGCAAGTGAAAATGAAACTGCATCCAATGCAAGATTTCAAGATCTATTTCTAAGACTGAACTTAGAAAACAATGGTTCATCTACTTCAGGACAAAATAATGATGAAGCACCAGAATTTCATGATGCAGAAGCTGATTTGATCATTGAAGATCCAGAACTCAATGAAACAAATCTTGACACAAACATGTCTACAGATATGATTGTACAAACTCCTTATGTGGAAAAGAATCATCCTTCTGAAAACATCATTGGTGATTTGCATGAAAGAGTTACAAGAAGTCATTTCGAAATTGCAAACATCTGTCTTTACTCTTGTTTTCTGTCCCAAATATAACCAAAGAACATAGCACAAGCATTAAAAGACAATAGTTGGGTGGAAGCAATGCAAGAGGAATTGGCACAATTTAGAGACCTGCATGTGTGGGATCTTGTTGATAAGCCATTTGACAGTTATGTAATTGGAACCAAATGGGTTTTTAGAAACAAAAGGGATGAAAGGGGTTTGGTGATTAAGAATAAAGCTAGACTTGTAGCACTGGGATGTCTTCAAGAAGAAGGAATAGACTTTGAGGAAGTCTTTGCACCTGTTGCAAGACTTGAAGCTATCAGGATTTTTCTTGCATATACTGCCTCAAAGAACATTAGAGTGTTCCAGCTTGATGTTAAGTCTGCATTTCTAAATGGAAAGATTGATGAAGAGGTGTATGTTGCTCAACCTCCAGGTTTTGAGGATCCAATGTATCCAAACAGGGTGTATAAGTTAAACAAAGCCCTTTATGGATTGCATTAGGCTCCTAGAGCATGGTATGAGGAGCTGTCAAATCATCTTCTTGAAAATGGTTTCAAAGGAGGAACCATTGACAAGACACTCTTCTACAAAAGAAAGGGATCAGACTTGCTTCTGTTACAAGTGTATGTGGATGACATCATCTTTGGTTCTACAAATGAACAAATGTGTATGGAGTTTGAAGGGGTAATGAAGTCCAAATACAGCATGAGTTCTATGGGAGAAATGAACTTCTTTCTAGGACTGCAAGTTCAACAGAAGGCTGAGGGGATTTTCATTCATCAAAACAAATATGTGCAGGACATCTTGAACAAGTTCAACTGTCAAGAGTACAAGACTGCTTCAACTCAATGGACACCAAAGAAAAGATGATTGCAGATGAAAAGGGGGAGCCTATAGATGAACATGAATATAGAGCGAAAATTGGATCTCTGATGTATCTGACTGCAACAAGACCAGATATCATGTTTGCTGTATGTGTGTGTGCAAGATTCCAATCAAGTCCAAAAGTCTCCCACATGAATGCTGTTAAAAGAATATTTAAATATTTGAAGGGAAGACCAGACCTAGGGATTTGGTATCCAAAGAACCAATCTTTTGATCTGATTGCATATACAGACAGTGATTATGATGGCTGTAACATGAGCAGAAAGTCAACCTCAGGAGGATGTCAATTTTTGGGTGGAATGCTAGTGTCATGGCAATGCAAAAAGCAGACTACAGTCTCAATCTCTACTGCAGAAGCTGAATATGTTGCTGCATCTACCTGCTGTGCACAAGTTCTATGGATTCAGAATCAGAAGCTGGACTATGGTTTGAATTTCTTGAACACCCCTATTCTTATTGACAATACTGCTACATATTTTACTGTTAAGAATCCAGTTCAACATTCCAAAACTAAGCACATTGAAATCAGACATCATTTCATCAGAGACTGCAATGAAAAAGGTTTAATTGAAATGCAAAGAGTTGATACAAGTGACAATTTGGCTGACCTTTTCACCAAAACACTTGAAAGAAACAGGTTCAACTTTCTTCTGAAAGCCCTGGGAATGATCAACTCTGATGAAATCTGATTAAGGATGTGTGCCTGATTGTGTGTCTCTCTGTGATAACTGATTATTTTGTTAGAGATTACACATATTGAACGTTTAGTGAATATGCTTGATTATGTTACTTAAGTATGATATTTGAATATGCTACTGAATATGTTAACTGTTATGTTCTTTAACTTTGTATGTATGCAAAATTTGACATGTTTGATCTGATTGATAGGTTTGCATGATTATCAGTTGATGTGCATTTGTGATGTTAGAATAAGTGTCTGTGTTATGATTTACTTGTGAGAGTAAGCTTATTTGACATCACTGCTTTAATGCTTGACTATGTGTTTTATCTAATAATTTGATGTTGTTAAGATAGGCTTACACATGAATGTTGTTTTGCTTGTCCTGATAATATTGAGTGTCATTCAGATTTAATTATGTACTGCAACTGTTTATGTCAAAATGTATTTTATGTCAAAATTAAGTGATTTAATGAAATTTATAATAAATTTTGCATAAATACTTTATTTTGATCAAAACATGAGCATGTTGTTAATGGTGCTGAGATATGATAAGATTATTCAGTTCAAGCTTTAAAAGAAGCTTAAAAGAAGGATTTTTTTTTTAAGAAAAGTCTCAAGTAGTTGTTTTTTCTGAAAACTATGTCATTTGCCCAGTTGGAAGGACATGCACCCGTGCATGTTTGGTCCTTAAATCTCTACAGATACAAAGGATAGCCATTGACCTGAAAATTGAATGCACTTGGGTCAATAATAACTTGTTTCTTATTCCTTCACTTAAAACTATGCCAATAGCTCTAACTTTGAAAGGACATATATTCACATGTCTGTTTGGTCCTGTTGACCACTTTTGGTCAAACAGGATAGCCATTAACCTGACAATGAAAAGATATTGGGGTGATTGAATATTAAACTGTGTTTAATGGGAAATGATAGTACATTGACTACTTAGCTGATCATATGGAATTAATAGGCTAAAAAGACCTTAGTATAGTCATTAACGTGTATGGTTGCTTTCCCATGATGATGTAAAATCTTAGGTGATATAAACATAATGAATATGGTGATCTTTATGTGGAGATACATAGTTGTCATTGCATGTCTCAAGATAAATCTCTCCAAATGATAGGCAGAAAAGTGATTACCCAGTCATACATGAGCCTATTGTTATTTGGTCAACCAAAAATGAAACATTTTTAAATATGACAAAGAACATGCTTTAAGAAAATTTGAGAAAATATCAAAAACAAGGGGAAGAATGAATAAATCAACCAAAAGTTGATAAGTGTTTTAAATATTTTATCAAACAAAAGGGTTACAACAAGAACTACAAAAATGTTGACAAAATCTGTCTCATCTTGAATGAAAGGCATGTTATTAACAATAAGTCCAACTTTCAACCTCTATATATGTTTGAATCTCAAAAATACAAAAATACAATAAGTTCTGTCATACAAAAACAAGTTTTTGACCAAATACAGGAGGTTGGAGTCAAATTGGGGTGATCTGGGGAAAGCCAAATACGCTTTGAGAAGAGATATGAGGCATCATAGCACAGTGTAAACCATTAATGCATTATGCTATAAATGAACCTAAATCATATCACCAAAGAGATGAAATTCATGCTAAGTTTATACCTGCTGTTAACCTATCTATGTTGTCATAATAATGCTGAGAGTTAAGTATTGAGATAGCTACTTAGTCAATATGATCCCATTCTTGAGATCTTTTCAGAAAATGGAAGAAACTGTTTTGAAGAGAAATATAACTGAAATTTGATCTCTAAATGCACCATTTGCTCTTAAACTATGATCTTTAATGAAAAATATATTCTGACAAGTGGTTTAAGTCAAAAAAGTGTTGCATTTTGCCTTTAATAGGTTGAATATGTAAGTTCGGGTAAGGTTTAATGTTTTATAACCTTTCCGGGCACAAAACAGTTGAATATGTTTGAATATGATATTTCGGGTAAGGTTTGATGATTTATGACCTTTCCGAGTAAGCTTAGTCATTTTTGACTAACTTTATGATTTTCGGGCATGCTTTGAAGTGTTTACACTTTCCGGGTAGAGTACACTGTTGTACTCATTTCCCGAGCAAGCTTGAAGTCTTGAGATAATTATGTGTTGTTACAGCTAGCTTTTAACAAGAAATTCTTGTTTCGGGCAAGCTATACATGTTATATGCTGATTGTGATTCCAAGCAAACTTTATGAACTTAGTCAAGTACATCAAGTAAGCTTTATGATTTGTGTGAATATGTTAGGAAAGGTTTGTTAATCTTTCCGGGCATGCTTAGATATTACTATTTAAGTTTGTCATTTTTCGGGTATGATTTGGCATGTTGAAATCCCTCGGGTAAGGGCATACCTGATGATTGAATGTGTTTATCCTAGCAAGCTTAGTGCTAACATAGGATTTTCGGGCAAGCTCTTTGAAATTTTAGACTATAGCACACTTAAATTTATTTTTGTGTTTTAATTTCATTCCGAGCATGCTTTGTGATATGTGTGTTTATGATTTCTTTGAAATTACAAGTGTTTTCCGGCAAACTTTGTTTTCCGGGCACACTTTATATTTCGGGTACACTTTTGTTCCCTCAATATACTTGGTAATTTCAAAACTTAACTTTCCGAGTACATTGTCTGCTAGAAATCTATATGGGTGTCTTGATTGATTCCTAGTAAGGATGTTTATTTGATGTTTATACTTGATTATTTTCCTTGTGATTAATTTCTCAAGAAATCTAGTATTTCAGGTAAGCTTTCTTCATTATGTCATAACTTTAAATTAATTAGCTTGATCGAGCAAGGTTTATAAATAGAAGGATTCGAGCAAACTTTGTATATTCAAAAATGAAAATTTTCCAAGCAAAGTTTGACCGGGTAAGCTTTGTAAGTGGATGTATACCGAGTAGACTTTGAAAAGAATAATTCCGAGTAAGGTTTTACTACCTCAAAAGATAAATATTGTTTTTAATATATCAAGTGGATAATGTTACTGTATGACAGCTAATAATTCACAAAAAGACAAAGGGCATTTAAAACCCACTTTCAAGAGGTATAAAAGAGGGAGTTAGGCAAAATTTTTAACATTATTTTTCCCTCTCTCTCCTTCCACTGCAAACTGCTTACTCTAAAATAAACCTAACCGACTAATCGCATTTTACTTCAATCCAAACCCTAACTTGAATTAGCCCTCTAATTCTGACTCGGTAAGCAACATTAATGTGTTTTCCGACGACAATTAGACTATAATGGGCTTTGATTATGTATCTGATTACTAATACTCTGTTTATGTGTTCAGGTTATAAATTTGTCGAAGAACAGGTTCTTGATGATTTTCTCTCTTTTCTTTCTTCTTCATTTTTATACCTTGAAATTATCTAAAGTACTGAACTTTATGACTAATTTCACTTTGAATATGTTTGTTTATGTGATTCAGATATGGCAGACGATGAACCCAAATATGTCTTCGAACCAAAACATAATATGTGTACACTTCTGCAACTGACACCTGACAATGAGCCGATGGCGAGGATGATAACATGGATGGCACGGTCAAATGTCAGTTTTGCGTTCACCGAAAGCCCTATCATATACAGAAATCATTCTTTAGATTTCTGGAGATCTGCTGAACTGGTTGAGGACATAAATGGTAAACAAATTGAAGTAACTGTTGGCAGACAAGAAATCCAACGATTGAATGATGGTGATCATAATCTATAAACTTCAGCACACCTCACTTGATGAAAATATTTGAAGAGACTATGGGTTATCAAGGAACTATACCTGATGGACAGTTTCAGAAGGGTATGTTCCCTATGTTGTATAGGTTTCTTATTCACCATGTGATCCATGGATTTGCTCCAAGAAAGGGATCATGGACATTGATGAGTCATAACTTGGCAAATGCCACTGTTGGGATTATGTATGATCTACCCTTCAATTTTTCAAAGATGATATTTGAAGGATTAGTAGGAAACTTGAAGAAGGATGAAAAGAAAAGATTTTTACAATATCCAAGATTCCTACAGATAATCTTCAATAGTGAACTTCAAGATCTACCCACTGTTGGAACTACACACAGACTGCAAAACCCTGATATATACAAAAGAATCAAGAATCCAGGTGTTTCAAATATGTACAACTCAAATGTCCCATTTGAGATATTACCATGGTTGTTGGACCATGATCTGAATGTGATGCATGTGCCTGAGTTAAGCTCAGAGGAGGAAGGTGAAGATGGCACTGAGAGTGATGATGATGGAGACTCTGATGATGGAGATGATGATGTTGATGGAGTTGAAGGAGGAGATGGAGTAGCTGTAGAAGTTGTTGCACCTGAACAGGGGGAGCAATTTGAGCAAATTGAACAACCTATTCCAACACCACCACAAACACCACCAACAACAAGCCCAACTCATACTGATCCAATCATTTCAAGCCCACCTAACACACAATCCCCACCACAATCAACTGTCCAACCTCAAACCATAACTCAAGAACCACCTTAATACGAACCACTCTTTACATTTCCACATACAACCTCACCCATTGACACAGACTTGTTCCAAAGAAACCTGGAGCTGTTGGAAGAAGTTGCTGAATTGAGAAGAAGAAATGAGGAGGTGACAAATGAAAATGTGATGCTATTTGAGAAGTTGATACAAGCTAAATTGAGAATTCAAATCCTGGAGCAAGAGGTTGAGAAGACCTCAGCTGCCCCAAAAAAGGGGGAGAATGATAATATACCAACTGTCTCTGATATGAATGTTGCTGAGACTGTAACAGTTGTGGATACTACAGACAGTCTAAAGTTGATCTTGAATATGTATGATGATGATGAAGAGGAAAGTAGTGAGGAGAAGAGAATATTAGATGATGAAGAATATGAAGGTGATAAGTCAGATATTGGTGAACAAGATTATGATTACATTAATGAAAGAAGGGTTGAAGAAAATGTTGAGGTGGTGAATGAAATTGAAAAGATAAATATTGAAGAAAATGTAGCTATCAATGATGTGGATCCTGATATATTAACTGACATAGCCACTGACGTCTTAACTGATGTATAGACAGAAGAAGAGACTGAAGTAGTGAATGAAGGAGATACTGCTACTGAGGAGCTAATACTCACTGAACATGAAGCTGAACAACCCGAATGCTCCAAGAATATAGAGTATGATGAAGAAATGGATGAACTTGAAAGAGACATTGATAATTTCCCTCAAGAGGATGAAGAAGATGTAAGGAGGAGGATTGAGAAAGGCAAGGAAAAAGTTAATGTAGAAGAGCCTGCTAAGGCATATCCTGAAAAAGATGTAGCTTTTAGAGATGATGATATTGCCAATGCTGAAGCCCTAAGAGAACAGAAAAATGTCTTGAGAGAAACAAGAGATAGGGAGATATTGGCCCAATCCATGACTCCTGAAGAGATTGCAGAACAGGAGGTCTTGATCAACCAAGCTAAGCTTGCAAAAGAAATAAGTGATGATGTGGCTGATCAAGAAGCAATTGAGACCTTGATTATGATGAATAGAGCTGAGGAAGTTGACAATTCCCTAGCTATGGTGGTCAGTAAGTTTCAATCTCAAAGTCAACAACCAGAAACTGCTGAACCTGCCAACTTGAATACAAGTCTGATCATTGAAGAAGAAATTGGTAAGTCCATTGCTTCAATGGCTGCCAAGAAATGGACTGAACAGGTAAAAGAAGATCTGAAGAAGAATTTCACTTACAGTTGGTCAGAAAGGGTAAATGTGCCTGAGCCTTATGAAACACTCAATCAAAAAAGAGAAAGGCTTTCTAAACTAAAAGAAGAATTTGCTGAGAAAGTCAACAGATTTGCCAAAATTTATATGAGAAGAAAGAGGGCAGCTGAGCAAACTGAACAAGAAAGATCTGCTAAAAGAGGAAAGTGGGATGATAAAAACCAGTATTTTGTTGAAACACCAGATGATGAAGCAAGTCCCATAAGGGCAATTCCTTTACAGACTTTAAGGCCAGATGAACATGTGCAAGGAGTGCCAAATGTACCAATTCCTGAGAATTCACCCTCTGATGAACCACAGATTGATGCAATGAATGATCTAACTGAAGATAAGGATGATACTGAGGATTCTGATGATGATGACGATGACCCTGAGAATGATCAGGCAATGAATGTGAAAGCTGCTAATGTTGTGTCCCCTCAAGTCACAATGACTGAGGAACATAGGGCAAACATTGAGCCGAGTGTTCTGGAAGCTAAAAGGAAAAATCCATTGGTTGTAAGCTGAGAAAGCATGGGATAAGTTTTGAATCTTTGACTGATCTAGATGATGATCAGTTGCAAAGAAGACTTGATAAAGAGAGAAATGCCTTGAAGAGAAAGATGGAGGAAAAGAATAGAGATGCCCAGAAATACAGAGATTATCTCAGAAGGCATGAATATTCAGAAAAAGATCTATCTCACTTCACCTTTGACAAACTCCAAGATCTTTACAACAGTGAAAGGGAGAAGGTGATTGAAAAATGTGTAAAAGAGAATGAAAAGCTTGAGATGATTGAGGAGTTGAAGAAAAATTTTGGAGGCATGTGTGGTTATTTATTGCAGAGAGGTATGAAGCCTGAGATTGTTGAACATTTATCCAGAGAATCAGTATTGGACCAATACAACAAACTGAAAAGGAAAGAAAAATTGAAAAGGGTCCAAGCTGAGAGCTCTACCAAACAGGCTGAAGCAACTTATGAACCACAAGCTAAAAGAAGAAGAATTCAAACTCTGAGCGAGAAGGAAAAAGAACAAGACAGATCAGCTGAAACCGCTGCTCCTCCAGATGCGAAACCTGAACCTAAGGATGAACCATTTGTTCCATGGGAAAATGAAGAAATGATAAATATACTGAGGAACATAATGATCAACCAAAGGGGAATGAGTGAAGCAGACTTCAATGTCTTGGAAAAGGAGGATTTGAAATACCTCTTTTATATTAAAAATGATGAATGGGAAAAAGCTCTAAGGGAAGGAGAGAACCCAAGATACTATGCTGATGGTAGGTTTGTACCTGCTGGATTGGAAAGAACTCCTGGCATGGATAAAATGTTAAAAGAACTTAAAGCAGCAGGACACAATGTTGTTGAACTTGCCAATCTACCAACAGTGATGGTTGAGGCTATATACATTAATGTCTTTAACTTGAGGCCTAGCAAACCAAAGAATTCCATTCCCTTCAGGCCTCCTATTTCAAGAAGATTTCCAAGAGGAGGAAGAGGTGAATCAAGCAGTTCAGCACAACAAAGAACAAGACCACAATCTAATGTGGATCTACCAAGAGAACTGTATTTTGATTTTGTTACTAGTGCATTAAAGGTGATTATGGAGAGTAGACAATTGAGAGAAATTGTTGTGAGAAGTGACTTCCATGAATTCAATGAAGAACAATTGAGAAGGATGGCCACTCTCAGATTGTATGATTACAGAAACAGAAGCAGATTGGAAGGTAGACAGATGAATGACCTGTCAAAATTTTGTGGGAAGAAGCTAACAAAGGGTTCAAGTTCCTAAAAGAAAAGAGAAATTGGATAACAACCCAAACTCACAAGTCAAGAAGGACTGCAAAGCTAAAAAGAATGGACATATCTGAGAGAGACTTTCAAATGACTTTTAGAGATGAGAATCCATTGTCCAACATGAATACTTGTATAAGTATGGGAAGAAGAATGAGACGCCCCAACTACACTGTATAGAAGAATGGCATTATAACTGAAATTGAATACAAGGAAGACGATGATCATTTTGTACTGAGAAACTCTGATGGAAAAATACCGGGGATCATTAAGAAAGATGAAGACTCGACATGCCTGCACAATGAAGACTTGATGGATATAAGGGATTTGGGTATACCAGAAAGTCACACTCACTACCAAGCCCTTAGTATCTTCAAAATGAAAGCTGCTTCAGAGATAATCAATCGAAGACAAGCCATTCATAATGCAAGAAAGAGACAAGATCAATAGAATAGGCTTTGTTTTGTAATGTCTTCGGACAACTTTCTGACTATGTAATTTGCTTATGTTATTTGAATATGTAATTTTGATTTTTGATTTGATGTGTATTTTTGCTAAGTGTAAGTAACTATAGAAATGTTTTGGGTCAGCTGAGGTGTTCCAATCTAGGGGGAGATTGTTGAGTCAAACAATTGACCTAAGGGGGAGATTGTTGAGTCAAAGATTTGACTAGAATGAAGTATATGGAAGATTGGAATCTTCTCAACCTCCTCAGAATTCGCTAAGTATGGATCTGAGCACACCTTAGACATCCGAGCAAGGTTTTACTTAGCCGGGTATGATATTTTGACTATCGTGCAAGGTTTACTTCAAGAAGTCTTCTTTAGTGGATATCCGAGCAGGGTTTGCAAATTAGTGCATTGCCGGGCAAGTTTCACTAGTTTATGTAAATCCGGCCAAGGTTCACCTTGTCAAGCAAGTCTGTTCTTCAAAGCCAAGTAAAGTTCACTCCCGAGTAAGCTTCTGGCTAACCAAGCTCATGAAACCAAGTGATTGGAAGACCGAGCAAGGTATTCATCAATAATAGTGGTCCGAACGTGCTTGATGATTGAAATGAATATCTTTAAGTAATATCGAGCAAGGTTCAACTCAAGCAAAGGAACAGTACTCTCGAGTACACTTTGCTAATAAGTTATTTTATAGCAAAGAGTTGAAATGGATCATTGAAGAACAAGGTTGCTCGTAAGAGTTTGTCGGGCAAAGTGTGGCAAAGTCAAGAAGATTGAAATCTACCCGGTGAGTATTTTACTTGGTAAAATACTCTTCAAGCAAAGTCTACCCGGAAACTGATCCCAGGCATACTTCTACGTTACCAAGTCCTGAAGGATGGCAGAGTACACAGCGTACTCAGAAAATGAAGATTTATGAAAAGCCTACCCGGAAGACTTGTTTTACACTTAGTTTATTTTGAATATGTAATTTGAATATGTACGTTGTATTTAGAATTTCTAGAAAGAATGACAGGTGTCATAGGTTGGCAGGCTATAAATAGAATTTTTAGGGCAAGCCGCCAGAGAGACAGATACACACGAGACACGATATTCACGGATAAGAATAGACAGACACATTTATTGAGAGAGAATATCGTGTGACGGCTGTCCTAGGATTCCTAAAACCCTAAATCAATTATCCACTTTGTATGATGAAAATTATATAGATGGAAATCTTTTGAGTGAATCTTGTTTGTGTTATCTATCATTGAATACTTATTAAGCAACCGTATGTTTGTTATTGATTCCGCCTTTAACAAACGGATATTTTTCTAAATATAGCAACCCGTCATTAACTCTCTTGTCGGCACATTAATCTGTGTGAGTTATGACATGATTAAGTAAGATCCAGCTGAAATCGAGGGGCCTGACATCCTCCATCTTCACAATTACAACAACTTAACAAACACTCCAGTCAAAACCTGAGCAGAAACCGTTGTGGTGACCGCGGATGAACAGCGACAGCTAGCTAGGGTTCCGCCACCGAGCATTGTATTAACGGAGACGAGCAGTGGTTGTGGCTTTATTAGGTAGGCCGGACGATGGCGCGGCTATACACTAGGATCAGGCAGCTGTGAGACTCACCTAAGCTTCTTCGATGACCTGGTGCACAACTCTCGCGACACGCCCTTTTCCGGCTAGGCGTACAACCCACGACAGCACGCACCGGCTAGCTAAAACTATTTCTAGCAGAGGTTGTCTTATGGCGATTCTCGCTTTTCCAGTAAATTGACGATGAGGAACCAGAATATTGTCTTGTGGCGACCCCAGCGGCTACGGGTTACCAGACCAAAAAGCCTAGGATGATTTCAATCGTGGCCAACAAAAGTCAACAGGAGCTACCAAGCCTAACGGAGACCTAACTAACACGAGTGAGGTACAGAAAGGAACATTCATATTTCGATTAATTTGGAACTTGACTAACCTGTTGATAACGTTGCGTGTCCGGTTGAGCTCTCGTTAAAATAAACAAATTATAATACAAACCCGACAAACTATAAAAAAATATTATATTCGTAGACTAACAAGCCGGGCCGTTTTCTTAGCTTGAATAAAACCAGATATTTGATTAGCTTAATTAATTTGAACGTCTGATTAGTTTGGCTAAATAGAAGGCATGATTAGTTTGATTAACTTGAATATTTGATAATTTGCTAAAATCGGATACTTAGTGACTTTAATAGTACCATAACCTACATTTATTTATTTGATCACTAAGTTAAAGATTAATTATTAAAAGTTAAACTGCGCATGACTATCTTATTTATATAAGTTTTTACAAGTATGTTATGCATGAGATTATATGCTAGTGTTGAATAATAATAACTTGTGATGCTCGGGTGTCCAGTGAATATCAAATGGGCCAACGGTTAGAAGCATATAGTTAGCATTTAACTACAAACCGATGAGTTGTGAACTCGAGTGTGGCCCCTTTTGTTGACATAACGAACCGATAACGTTAAACATACACATACACGATTTGGGACTTTTTAAATTATTATAATATTAACGGACCATTACATTTATTAATACAACTATTTGTGTGTTGTAAATTTGCGTACATGTTAAACGCGTTATTATTAATGATAGATGAAATATGACTTGTTATCACCGTCACAACCCAACTATTTTATTTATGTTACCTGATTTATTATTACTCGTTATTATTGTTAACACTAATGACGTTAATGTTAAATATAAAACCTAAGTAGCTTATAAGAGTAGGATATAAGTGTTGTAAACTTGTTGTATAAAAGCAATAAAGGTAATATGGTTTTACAAAGCCATTTCGGTTAAACCCACAAACTTATATATTACCAATCGAATTTGTTACAATATTATTTTAAATAATATTAATACACAAAAATATTATTACAAATAATTATAATTAGAAAATATTTTATAAATTAAACAAGGCATAATTATTTAAACGTTAACCGATCTTAGAACTGAACATTTTTTCTAAACTATGGATTTTTAACTAAAGCTTAGGATAATTTATTATAACTTTAAGGATAATTTATCATCACCAAAATATTAACAACTATTGTGAAAACTAAATGATACGTGTTTATGCGGTATTTGTGTTTTGAATCACAAAATAGATATTGGAAGGTCCAAATAAATAAACTTACGTCTCTTACAAAAATTTACATAAAATATTTTATATTGATTTATATAAAATATTTTATTAACATAGATTGCCTTTCGCAAGGAATGGCAAATAAACGCGGTTTACGGACAAACCGACACGGACCGAACAAAGGGTTTTATAAAATATAAAAACAAAAACCGTTCATAATGATTCAGTAAGATGGTTACTAAATAACTTATATTTTAATTACTTTGGTAACAATTGATTAGGTTTCTATACTTAATTAAACTCTTGTGTTTTGCCACTTAAATGAAGTATGTGGACCAAAACCGTGCATTTGAAACTTGCTGGAACTTCCGGAACTGAAACAATCTATTTTTACGTAATATATGTTTATTGGAAATGTGAAGTCATAATACAAAGTATTTTGGTCTATGTAAACATAGTTAGGGGTCGTTACGTCTAAAACTGACAATACCAGTGATAACTGACATTGTCAAGCAATTATAAAACTAGGTTAAGTTTTTCATTATATATATAATCATTAGGATCACTAACGTTAATGAAGTAGAGTAACTTATGCTAGTTCGATATCTGAAACTTGACGGATACCCGAACTTACTAAAATAGTAACTTTCCGAAACACGACAAAGTTACATATTATGATGATACTAATTCTATAATCATACATATGTAAGAACTTTCTTGAAAAGGAAACTTTATTTGTTTAGAACATAATATGTTGGTGGACACTTTGGTTGACTGATACATAATACTAGGAGAGGGTAATAGAACCTATATAAGTTAAAATGAAGTGTATATCTAATAATAAATTAACATGGGAAAATCCAACTTAAAAGCTAAACAACAGACAATAGGTTGTAACATTTAACATACCGGAAGAGCTCAATCAGACGACAACATCAATAACAAATATTACATTGTTGTCAAATCACTTACGGGTATATACATTCTAGGCATTTTTGGTGGTATCTAGCATAGTTGCAAGCTCATAGGTTGTCACTCACTTACATATATTGCATACGGACTGAGGTGAGTTTCGTGCTGCCCTTTTTACTTAAACTTTTGGGGCTGGATACATGTTGGTTTTACTTATGGTGTGATATTTACCAAGAAGTGTTTTGCTGCTAAATTTTTTCCAAACTTTTACACAATCATTAGCCCGAGGGAATGGGCCAGAGGCTTGTATGGGTAGTACTATTTGGGAGACCCCCACACACAGTGACCCTATGTTGGGTAAACCGCACTGAGATCTGTGGATCGTTGCGGCATATAACCTATGTGTTTGATTATCGCTTTTAGCAGGGTGATAGTTCGGGACGGTTTAACTTCTAGTATGAGTTGGGGATACTTATGCTAGTTGCAGGTTTGATTGTGGACTTGATTGATGTGCACCATGTTTTGTACTTACATACACGCAAACTTGCGCGCTTTATAAATTAACTCTTTTATGTGTATGTGAGCTAAACTCACGAACTCGCCAACTTTTTAGTTGACACTTTTTAGCATGTATTCAGGTACTATGAGGATAGAAATTTGGATGATCCTTATAATGAGAATGCTTAAAGATAGAGGCATATGCCAAACACAAACAATGAAGATTAGATGCCAAGAATATTAGTAGAGCCAACCACGGGATTGTAGCAGTGTCAGAGAAGAGATAGTTGGGTAGTTACACCTTGTTATAAATACTTAGTGCAAACGTTGTAACTTATTTTTAACAATAATGTTCCGTTGCTTACACTTGGTACCAATTTGTCTTTGAAACTCCCAGGCCCCTCCATGGCAGGGTGTGACAGATTGGTATCAGAGCCAAAGGTTTCAGCTAATTAGAATTCATTAGAGATTTCTAAGCTTTAACCGAAGTGCTTTAAGGATCCCTACTCGCTAAAAGTATGAAACTGCAAATACCTTGACCAATTAGGTATATGAAAACACTTAAGTTTGATCAATTGAACTCTAAGGGTTGGGTATTGAAATTGACAAGTTATATGATTTGGCTTATAGAACTCTAAGACATCATTTAGAGGATTAACAACTAAGTGATGAACTGATTGATTTGAAAGTGTGCATACATGATAAGCTATTGATTTTCTCATGGATACTTATAAGACCTTTTTGCACACGTGATTAATATTGTTGATTATTGGGTACACTAATTTGATAGGAGCAAGTTATGCTCGAGAGTATCTGCCATTGCTAGATGGCGTTTTATGTTAACTGGAGTGTGTTATGCTCGGGACTATTTGGGGACTTCGCCCCGTTTTTGTGTTAAGCATTTATTTCTTGTACTTAGCAAAGAAGGTTACATGATTTACCTTCATCAAAATGGCACCGTTGTCGTGGAGTTAGTGCGCTTAGTGTTTTTCGTGTTATTTGATTTTTTTGTTAATTTTAGTTTAGTAATTTTTAATTTTATTTTTCCATTTTACGTGGGGTGTGTTGTTTTTGCAGGTAATAGGTTTTTACACACCCGCCACTCGGACAGACAGTCACCGCTTATGGGTCACAACCAAAACCCATCCCGAAACCCGAGCACACAACTGTCACTATGAGCAATTATGGTGATTTTTGTTATTGTGAAGGCCCGCATCATTATCAGGATTGTCCCGTAGTTGCACAAAATCGGCAAGAGTGTTGCCATTGGCGAAGATATATGCCGACATGCTATGAAGATAAAGAGATTTTATCATATTATTCACACTCTGAACAACACACATCACCAAATTATGATGAAGATTATCAATCAGACATCATTTTTGATGACCGTCGTTTGAGTCAATCAAAAACCTAATTAAACTAAATAGTTAGAGAAAGTAGGGTATCGTATCACAAGGAGTATGTGGTCAATGCAATTCGTGTACAGATTTAATATTATGAAGTACCTGGTGTTTAGTGCTGATCATACAAGCAATTTAAGTGAATTTTGAGAAATAAGAAATGAACAAGTAAAAGAGTTTTAAGCAGTTAACAAAGCAAATCACACCCGGGAATTCAAGTAAGCAACTCACAGTTATCTCATGCAACCTAACAGATTAACTACAAACTGATCAATCAGACAAAACCTTAGACATCAACAATCACTTTACACACGGCACTGGTTATCAAACAGTCCTTGCCAGTGTGACTCAGTTAAGGGCAATTGTATGTTTTATCGTATTAAGCCAAATCAAACAGTCATATGATCAATTATCTGGCAACTGGTAATTAATCGTTCGGACTAACGTAAACATAAACCGATTGAACACACATAAATACCAAACATCAATAATCATATATCAATCATCAATAATCATACACTAGTATTCATAGTCACATGAGAAAACAGTAAAGATTACAAACTATACATTCCGGGTGCGATTCTAGGAGATTAGCCGAGCCTTGACATCATTAGATCTTCAATTATGATGAGGAAGGCCATTAGGATTGATCAAGAGATGATTGGTAGCCCTGGAATTCACCAAAATCGCCTAATAGTTGTTGTTGGTCGTCCCTCTTGATTAGGGTTCGGAAAATAGAAGATATAGGTCAAAATCCATTTTTTCACGTTTTTTAAGACCATCGCGTATCGCGATGGCCATATACCCTACCCTTCTTGTGCCGAGACCTAAGAAAATCTCATATTTGGATTCCTCTCGTCGAGATACCCAAAATTCATATATTATAGGTCCCGTAACTCATTTTCTAGCTCAGGCTATGCTCATTTTACTTCATGGTCGTATTTTGTCAACCAATCTTGTTCAGTTTTAGCATCGGCTTATGATTTCTCATCCATGCTCTTCCTGCATCCTTGTAACACTTTCCAAGACATCAAATCATGCGTCGGTCTTCCCGAGATATCATTCCATGCTCGTACAGGTCTCCCGTTTTGCATCTTTAACGATCAATTACCTGAAATACAAAAGCACGTATGAAGTACCAAAGTTCTAACAATATACTCAATAAAACTACATAATTAATCACTAATATATATACAAAATACCCGACCATCACATCCTCACACTTATTTTTTGCTCGCCCTCAAGCAAAACTCTAAAATAAACATTAACCTCCATCATAGGTATGTGAATTATCACCATTAATACTAGTAAGGTTTAAGGTCATACCCAGTTTACCAGACTGACACTTTCTAGATTGATATCTTACAAATACGGTTAAGTGCTATAATAAAAACAATAGTGCCGCTCAGACAAGTGTACTTTGTTTCCGGTTAAGGCACACATGTGCATACCCCTCATAATATAATAACTCTCCTCTCGGTTTAATATATGGACTAGCAAAAGATGTGCTAGTATCACTCTTCTCTCAGTATCACTCATAAACTGGTATCCATCCATAAAACTGCTTTGACACAAATACAAATCAAGAGGTCTTAAAAATGGTTGTAACGGGGTCAGGTGTAAGGGTATGAAAGGGAAATATTTAAGTAGCTCAAACGATCCGACCCGGCTTATTACATAACATATAAATAAAGGAAACTTCTATACAAACTGACTGACTTATTATAAAACCTCTAAATAAGCAAACTAACATACATACTGATTTCATTTTTTTTCTTTGCTTTTATTTTTTTTTATATAAACGAACTACTGAATACATAACTAAATATAAACATACATCTTTTTGGCCTTTTCCTCAAGTTTTTTTTTAAAACATAATAACGTGATGCTTAATAATGGAACAAATATAAATACAAAAACAAAAACAAATACAATTACAAATAAACCTAGTAAGCCGGATCGTCTCGTAACATTGTCGGGGTTAAACAAATGAAAAATAAGTCCAAGAAAGGTTTTCTAAGGGACCCAACCCCCCGCCCCTCACATTAACCATCCTCATATGTATAATGTATGAGGCCCCAACCCCCCAGTACCCACACTCGTGCTCATCCAGATGAGGCTTAACCTAATTGCCTCTATCACTTTTGCATTTTGCCAACTACGATCCCGTAATCCATGAACATTAATGAAAGCACTCAAATGACACGTGTGTACTATATATTATATGTGTATTATATATATTTGGGTCAACTCACATACGTACCGGAGGAATAGGGTTGACGATATAAACATGTGTACCTGTCCCCATGACTCGTTATCCCCGCCTAAACGACCCAGTTTTAACATCTTGTTATGAAAACATTTGTGAGTAAGACTATTGAGAAGCTGAAAAACCAACCATGACCAGAAACCTATGACTTGGCATTAATGGTAATAATTAACAGTTAACAACTTTGGTTTCTGAACACTCTTCGAGGTACCATTGGGCTAAAAATTTTCAAGTTTCCCTCATCCCCACATTTGAGGTTTACATTGCCCTCAATGTAAGAATATTTAAACATTGTCCTCAAAGTTAAAATAGATAAAACGATTGATGAACATTTGAGGGACGGGGTTGAAATTGACTTTTTGACTATTAAGCAATTTTAAAATTCGGGGATCAAATGTGGTGGTTCAAACATTGAAAGTAATAAAAACAAAATAAATTATGAAACTGAAATCACCTGATATCAACGGGACTGGAAGAGGACCAGTCGGCTGGTGAACTCTCGTAAACACTTGTATATCCTCGCCTCAACCAATTACTAAATTGACAATCGAACCTGCAAAATCTAGAGACGTGTAGAATCAAGCTTCTCACAAGTGTAAGACATAGGTCTTTTAAGAGTTATGAAAATGATTTTTCTGTTATTTTTATTAAAACAATTATCGAGCCAAATTAAGTCGTTTCATAATAAATTCTGTTAAATTAGTTAAAAACGTTAAAAGACCTAACTCACTTTCGTAGGAATCACGATTGCATTTAGCGTATGCAACAAGCCCTTTAAACCTCCCGGTAGCCCGGGAGGACGAGTGGGGTCTTTGAGGGTTTATAGTGAACTACACCCACAAAGTTCCAAATACAACAAAATATACACGTACCTGGATTAACCACAACAAAATGAACATGAAAGCACTCTGGGTAGTTTAACTGTAACCTCGTTGTCGGAAAAAAAAACTTTACCGAACGCATCAAAATCCCAACTTTTCTCGTGCGGTATCCCCACACTTAGCTTTTGCTATGATGGTACGCTTAAAATACAACTAGTAATATAAAAACTAAAACAGAATAGAAACTAAAAATATACAAAATGTACAATTACCACCCTTTTGAAATTTATATGCCATTTAAGGTGGGCGTCGCCCGCTCCCGTGCAACCTTCTCATTATAAGCACGCTTTTCTTCAATCATTTGTTGCCGGTCTTCCGATAAGCCAGGATCTGGCCCGAACATCCTCAATCTCGACTCTCGATCATTTTTGTTGGGTGGATGTTTCACTTTCTTCTTCCTTGGTTGGCTACCTTTCTCTTCCACCTTCTCACCATGTTGTTTCTCAAATCTCCTCTTATCTATCCTGTCAATCACAAAACATTCCTCTTTTGTGTGATCCTTGTCCAAGGATACACACTTGTCAACAACATGGTTAGTAGCATTTTCAAACAATGGTATCCGTTTATCACGATCTCCACACTTAATTTCCAATATCCCATTAGCACAATTAATCACCGCATGTGATGTGGCAAGGAATGGCCTACCCAATATGACTTGTGGTTGTGTATTATTCACACGTTTAGCATAGTCAAGTACAAGAAAGTCAACTGGGTAGAAAAATTCCTCCACCTGAACCATTACATTAGTCACCATGCCCCGAGA
This sequence comes from Bidens hawaiensis, assembly GCF_021521415.1. Lineage (NCBI taxonomy): Eukaryota > Viridiplantae > Streptophyta > Magnoliopsida > Asterales > Asteraceae > Bidens > Bidens hawaiensis. The sequence continues at coordinate 2,938,490 of NW_027491042.1, forward strand.
GAGTATATGAGTTTGGTCCGCCAACACCACGGTGGTGTTTACCCTTTCTAACGGGCCAAATTCAAACTGATCATATAAATAACCGGCATGATACTAATACATGCTCCAAGATCTAAAAGTGCCCGATCAGTTTTAAATTTCCCAATTTGAATTGATAAAAGTGGCACTCCTGGGTCTTGGAGTTTACTTGAGGTTGTATTATTCTCCACCTCATCTCTCATGTTGGTCAATTTACCATTTAAACATTTTTCACATGTGCAATTTTCACAAAAAGACATTTCATATGTTTTTGGTTCTAATTCATTTTGGAAAATTGATTCATTTTGACCGACACAATCACTCTCACTACTAACATCTTCCACCACCCCCTCAACAAACTGTGGTGGTGAATCAACTTTAACAACAGAAATTTCAAAATGAGATAAAAGACTTACAGCGTTGATGTGCACATTGTTCCCCTTCTTGGAGCTTGAGCAGTAATGGTTTGGGTTGACTGCAGTATCACTCGGGAGTTTACCTGCACTTTTTTGCAACTTTGTCATATCTGCTGCGAGCTGACCAATTTGTTTTTGACATTGCATCTACCGATTTATCATGTAACTCAAACTGTTTCTTCGTTTCGCCTTATGATCTGTCATCTTCATCAATGCATCCAACTTTGAGTGCATCGACTCATCCGCATTTCCCGAGGACCCCATCTGCTAGTCCTGATTACCCAATGAATTTCCATCCCAGTTACCATCTCTATTATACCCCCGATTCTGATCATACGAACCCTGCTGACCACCTTGGCGGTAATTTCCCTGTGATCTGTTCTAGTTCAATCCCTGAAAATTCAGGTTTAACTGTGTAGATGCGTTCCCGCATCGAAAGTTTGGGTGATTCTTCAGGCCCTTGTGATAAGTGTTTGAGTCAAACCTTTGGCCCTTAGAATCCCCGTAAGCATAATTAATCTCCTCGGGCTCATCCTCCTCATCATCATAAAACTCGGGGCAATTTTCTGACTTATGCCCGAGCTCACCACATTCCTCACATACTAGGAATTTCACTACAACTTTACCAACCTCTTTCTTTTTACTGTTTCGGTACCCGGCCAATTCACGTTCCAACTCAGCAATTCTTTTGGATTCACTCGTAATTGACTTAACTGACATGGAGGAAGTACCATGTCTCCGTCTCTCAGCTGCTGCTTCTGCCTTTGAATCTTCACACATAAACTCCAAGAAATCCCAATCATCCTCTTCAGGTTGATTCAACAGCTGACCGTTACACGAGGCTTTCAGATGCTTTCGGTCCTCGCATGTCAACCCGTCAACAAAGCATTTCACCAGTTCCCACAATTCAATATGGTGGTGTGGGCATTTTCTGATCATCTCCTTAAATCTGGTAAACGCTTCATGAAATTATTCGCCCGATAACTGTGAAAAGTGGCGAATGTCCATTCGGGCCTCACTCATCTTCGACTGCGAATAATACTCGTTTAGAAACACCTGCTGCATCTTGGCCTAATTTTTGATATTGTGCATCGGTAGCGAGTTAAACCAGTGTTTTGCTTTGTCTTTTAGCGAAAACTAGAATAACCGCAATCGAACCTCGCCCTGATCATAAGTACCATCACCAATCAACCCGCAAATAGCCAAAAAATCAGACAAGTGTGAATACGAGTCCTCAGAATCCATCCCGTGAAAATGTGGAACGCTATTAATGTATGAGGGTCGGGACTTAAAAGGTTGTTGTCCCGGTACTCGTTCTTGTGGGATCAACGGGGATGCTCCATCTGAGATAGCCGGCCTGAACGGACTGTTAACACCTTGAACCGGGGCCACAAAGTTCCTTCTTAGCCCCCCCCCCCCCCCCCCCGGGGTTCACCAAACCGCCCTGGTTAACCTGAATACGGCGAACTCTTTCGGGCCTTTCCACCCGATTCACTCTGTTTTGACCCAAACCATTTCTGTTAACCGTTCAACCCGTCTTCGATTCACTGGCTCTTCCACCTCTTCATCCCAATTCTGATTTCCCTCATTTTCCATCTCAAAACCCTCATTCTCGGGCTCAACTGCGCGATTCCTTCTAACCCACCGGTTTACCTCGTTTTCAACCTCAAAACCCTCGTTCCCATTATTATCTTCCCCCTCTTCTTTATCATCTGTCGGGATACTAGAAATAGCATCACCCACGTTAAGCCGAACTCTGCGGTTAGGGGTGTTGTGTGGAACTGCTGGTTCAGTCCGATCAAGGTTTCAGTTTCGGTTTTGGTTTCCATTTTGGTTTCGGGTTCTGGAAGCTTGAGCTGAGTTGTTTTGGTTGTTCTGGTAATTGAAGTTCGGTGGTGGAGGTATGTTATCTGGGTGAAACTCCTACATCATTAAATTCTTTTCAATAGCTCTCAACCAATAACTCCAAATGTGTAGCTACGTTTCCCAACGTGCACACGCCTTGATAGTGATATGCCACTTATATAACTGAACAAGCCCCGAAGGCTTGAGAACATTCCGACCTTGACTTTCGTACACATTAGATTCATATAATATGTCTAGAGTTTGTCGCATCCATATATAATCTTGCTACTCACAAAATTTCCCAAATGGGTATATGGTGAATTGTCTTCGACAAGCCACTTATAAGGATATTTAAAACCACTAAACAATCCTACAACACCAACTGTTGACTTCATCTGTATCAACCCGTGCCAACACCATCTCAACCATTCTGTGTTAACATTTAGTATCCAATGATCATTTTCATCAAAGATCGTGTCGCGCCACCAAACTCTGAAAATTTTGTTTTTGGAATTTTCTCCTATGGAGAACTAATCTTGTAACCTTCACAATAGTAATGCATACCTTTGTTGGTATTATCTTCATATTTTCCTTTAGAACTTTGCATAAGAAATGTTCCGTTATCATGATATATCTATGGTATTTCCAAAAAAAAAAATCTTTTGATATTTTAATCATTGTATAGTAGTGATTAGGATCCTTTCTGCTATACCATATCATTTCCTAATTCTTTGGTTCTAACTACTATGCAAACAAACCATACGAACACCTTATAAACCTCATGAAGCGCTACTACCTCGTAGGATTGAATGCTGAAATCACAAATTCTCAATTCGTGATAACTAGATTTAATGGTGAATGTTGGTGAGGTAACTATTTGAATATGGAACTTGCTAGCTAGTACCCAAAACCTAGACTAAGGATCATTCCAACTCCCATATTTGCTTCCACAACCGATAAACCTTAATTCATCTTAGTTACGCCCTCCTTTATTTCTAAGAGTTAACTTCTTATCCCTCTAGGACCACTTAAATAATTTTGATCCATAGTGGTATTTACAACAATTTGAATAGTTAAACTATACTAGTTCTTCGAATCTTGTTGTGGATATCTAAGAGTTTCTTAAAAATCTACAAACCATATACAGATTCATTAAAGTTGACCAAAACTTTTATGAGAGGATTATAAAGTTTTTTATAAATTTTGTTAAAATTTACTGAATTTTTCTAAGGATCTACAAATTTAGTGCTGAAATTTATATTAACAAGAAGCCAAGGTTCTTTTTAAAATTTTTTTATATCATCCAACTTTATCATTATCCTTTCAATTAAACTTTCGAACAAAAATGACTTAACATCTTATTTGAAATTTTGTAATTACAAGATGTCGGTTGGCTGAAATTTTGGATAGTTGGTTCTTTGCGCGTCATGAAGACCTGAAGCAAAGTCCTTACGAGGATCCTGGCGACATGCGGAGAAGGACTGAAAATCCCTCACGACTCGCAAGGAACCATGAGATGTTCATGATCTGATACATTTGCAGGATCTATTTTGTGATATAGTCAATCAATGAGTAATTATGGCTCCATGTGTTTTTGTGTGTTTTGAGCATGTAATTGGACATAGTAACGACTAAGAAGTTATTAAAAAAAATAATCATCAATTTAGAATAGTTTACAAAGTTTATATAGGCACTGGCTCATTCGCTAAGCTGGCCATAGAGAATGAATCCCTTATTCGCTAGACATTATATAGCGAATGGCCATATACATTAGTCATCTCATACGCTAACATCCACTAGTGTATGAGGAAACAAAACATGTTATTTCGCTAACATAACCTAGCGAATGACATTTACATTAATGACAAAACAAGTCCCTAAATTGTTAATAAATACCAAAATTAACAAAGAACGAGACGACAATTGACGTATCAACAAACTTCCCCTGGTCTCGAGCTTTGCGAGTCTTCATTTCTTGAATCTTGTGGTCTTCCAGTCAGCACCGTCATGAATCCCAAATGCAAAACATGTTGGTACAATCCATTGGAATTACGTAGCGAGCTTGTTGTCTTTGTTGTACGCCCGTCTGACATGATTTTTGAATAAAACGTCGATATTAGACCCAGATCGGTTGACTAGCCACATCGAATCTAAAACCCGAATAAACTTTATCTTAACACCAGACCCAACACGATCACAGCCTCACCAATCTTTTTATCATAATACCACCGATTGAATTCCCTATAGAAGTTAGGTGGCGTAACTTTTAAAGGAACTTTCTAAAAAATTGCATGGCGGTTTAACCTTTAAGATTAACCTTCTCCATCCCGTACGAGGATCAATCTTGTCTATATATTGTCTTTTAGGAACCTTGGGCTTGAAGAATTTAAAACCACGGTGAGCTTCATGAACCAAGTGTCAATAAACCCAATCGATAAGCTTGTTTTTCCCACGGTTCATGAACTGTCGGTAGGCAAATGTACGCATGTCCCAACGAGTCATGGAGAGAATACCACTGAAATCATCAAAATTCTGAATTCAATCTCTCACTTCACAATACAGGCTTTTAAATCAAACTCGTACATCCAAGAAATGATATCTCCTTTTACCTTCTTAACACTTAAAAACTTCTTCATATGGTTTTTAGATAATATTGCTTTCAAGCGTGTCTCACAGTCTCTAACCACTTGTTCAGCTTTTTTGCATTGTACTGGAACATGGCATCCAAAGTCCGACTTGATTATGCTGGTTATGGTTCTTTTTCTTCCTCTTTCTCCTTCACTATCTGTTCCTCGACCATGTTATAGTGTTCTGTAGTAAATAAAGGAATCCCCTCATCAGCATTATTCTTTGTGTACATGTCGCGATATTCCTCGGCCGTGATGTCCTCCATTTCCACATCATCATAGTAAGTATCCCTAGATGGATTACTGTTAGAAGTTTTAAGTGAAAGTGTGTGAATGAAGTCTTAATAATAAAGTGGTGAAAGTTGTCCCACATCAGATTGAGAACAAAATAAAGAGTGGTTTATAAGGTATAGCCTGTACCACTCATTTGAATCTTTATGTTATGTTTTACAATAAGTCCTACCGCGCGAAGGGCGAGGGTACAAATTTGGGTTTCTGGACTAGAAATTCTTCGAACTCGTGCATGCCCGCACGTCCTGCGGACACATTTGCATCTCCAAAAACTCAGGCCCGCATGAGGCAATTTTTTGCATTCATTTTTTAGATTCATTTTAATACTGAAACTGTTGGTCAATAACTATTATTGATCATTATGATGATGTTTATTATTTTGGTTTCAACTACTGCATAATGACCATTATCTGAATAGTATTATACTTTAATGGTCATTATTCAGTATTGATTTTCTGTTATTGTTCTGTGGTTATAAAACAAGGACTAATACTTTAGTTTTCGACACACCAAAATACACACAGCCCTTTCTTCTTCTCTACTGCGACATTATTATGGTTTCGTTTAAGGCAAATGATCAAGTCCGGCAATACGCTGCTACTGCTTCGAACAGGAATACACTAGGAACAGACCGCGAATCTGTTTAAGGGAATTGTGTCAAACACAAGCCCAGTTCACTGTTTCTTGTTTTATTTATTTTGTTTCAGATCTTATCATACAGGAGTACTAACAAACTTAAACAGATTACTGATTTTTCCTGTCTTTTTCTTTCCAGATAGGAATCCCAACCCATGATCACTGCCGTCTCTACAATCATGACTTCTCCTGTTGCTGTTACAACCAGTTTGGTTGTACCACTTCCTAATGCACTCAAGTCTCATGCTGAGAAACCAGATGAATTCACCGATGTGAATTTCAAATAGTGGCAGCAAAACATGATCTATTATCTGACCACTTTGAACCTCGCGAGGTTCTTGACTGAAACCGTTCCTCAAGTTAATGAAGGGGAAATCGGTGCTCAATAAGTGAGCGTGGTTCAGGATTGGAATCATTTGGATTTCTTATGTCGGAATTATGTTTTGAATGGCATGGTGGATGCACTGTATAATGTGTATTGCAAGGCCAAGATTGCAAAAGAGTTATGGGAGTTTTTTGACCGCAAATACAAAACAGAAGATTTCGGTACTAAGAAATTCGTGGGGACTAAGTTCTTGGACTTTAACATGATAGACTCAAAAACTGTCATGAGCCAAGTCCAAGAGTTGCAAGTTATTCTTCATGATATTCATGTGGAAGGAATCTCGCTTAGCGAGACATTCCAAGTTGCTGCTGCTAAAGATCTTGTTGTTGATTTCAAGAATTATTTCAATCAGTGAGCCTAGTCAAAAAGCTACCACCAAGTTAGGTTGATTTCAAGAATTATCTCAAGCATAAGAGAAAGGAGATGACCATTAAAGATCTTGTTATTCGTCTTCGTATTGAGGAAGATAACAAAATTGCACTAAAAATGAATGATGGTCGTGGAACAGCAAAGGCCAATGTTGTTGAACATGGCCAATGTTCAAAGGGTAATAAAAACAGTGGAAAGAAGAATCATGGGAAAGGCTTCAACCTTGGTCATAATGGAGGAGTTGGGAAGAATTAGAAGTTCCAAGGAACTTGTTATAATTTTGGAAATCAAGGCCATAGGGCCAATGAATGCAAGCTTCCAAAGAAAGAAAATGCTCGACAAGTGAACATGGTTCGTGATGCCATGTTAATTTTAATTCTATTCAACGTTTGATTAAACTTAATTGTATACCAACATTCGATATCAACTTAAATAATAATGTGAAACTTGCGTCGAATCAAAACAAGTGAGATCGTCATTCAAAAAGATTGAACGATTCACCCAACCCCTCGAGATGATTCACACTGATGTTTGTAATCTAAAAGCAATTCCTACTCATGGTGGGAACAAGTACTTCATCACGTACATTGATGATATTACAAGGAATTGCTATGTGTACTTACTTAATGGTAATGACCATGCTATTGATAAGTTTATATTATTCAAAGCCGAAGTTGAGAATCAACTAAATCAGAAAATCAAAAGAGTAAGGAGTGACCGAGGAAGTGAATATATTTCACCTTTTGTTGATTTGTGTGAAATATATGGAATCATACATGAACTCACGCCTCCTTACTCCCCTTAATCAAATGGAATAGAGGAACATAAAAACCAAACTTTGAAAGAAATGATGAATGCCATGATGATAAGTTCTAGGTTAAGCACAAACATGTGGGGGGAAGCAGTCTTATCGGTGAGTTATGTCTTGAACATGATACATAATAAAAAGAAAGATATAACGCCATATGAATTATGGACGGGAAATAAACCATCATTTAAATACTTGCGAGTGTAGGGGTGCCTAGCTAAGGTATTGGTGACTCCACCAAAACGCCTACTAATAGGACCCAAAACAGTGGATTGTGTATTTATAGGATATACCCATCCTGGTGGTGCATTTCGTTTTCTTGTGCATGATTCCAAGAACCTTGGTATAAATAATGGCATCATAATAGAATCAAAGGATGCATCATGGTTTAAACATGTGTTCCAATGTTTGGGTAAAGAAAAACTGAGTTATTCTAGACCGGTTGAGGAAACTACTCTAGAGAACGAGGGTGCAAGAGATGAACCTCGTGAACAATCTGAGACAGAGGCGGTTGAAATCAGAAAGAGTAAATGGCAAAGGACTGAAAAATCCTTCGACCCTGGTTTCCTTACGTACATGGCAGAAGAGGAACCTCAAACATACCAACAAGAATTCCGTAGAAGGACCTCAGTGGAGGGAGGCCATCAAATGTGAGATGGATTCTATCTTACAAAATCATACTTGGGAACTAGTGGATCTTCCTCAAGGGTGTAACCACTACGATATTGATGGATATTCAAGAAGAAGATGAATCCTGATGGCACCATCGATAAATATAAGGCAAGGTTGGTGATCAAAGGATATAAGCAATGAGAAGGTTTAGATTACTTTGATACATATTCTCCAGTAACACAAATAACCTCTATCAGTTGGGTGCTTGCCATTGCCGTCATTAGAGATTTGGAAGTTCACCAAATGGATGTAAAAGCAACTTTCTTGAATGGAAATCTGGAGGAAAAGATTTACATGGAACAACTGAAGGCTTCTTAGTTATGGGGCAAAAAATGAAAATGTGTAAACTTGTGAAATCCTTGTATGGATTGAAACAAACTCCTAAACAATGTCACCAAAAGTTTGATCATGTCCTAATTGATAGTGGGTTCAAAATCAATGAATGTGACAAATGTGTATATGTGAAGGACACATCCGATGGATATGTCATTTTGTGTCTATACGTAGATGATATGCTCATTGCTGGAATTGATGACAAAATCATAACGTCCACAAAGAACATGTTAAAAAGCAAGATTTGACATGAAAGACATGGGTTTTGTGGATGTGATTCTGAGAGTTAAAGTCACACGATCCCAAAGTGGACTTGTTTTAAGTCAATCCCACTACATGAACAAAATTCTTGAAAAGTTTAATGTGAATGACTCTAATGTAGCTAGAAGTCCCATTGACCCAAGTCAACATCTAGCCAAGAATAAAGGGGAACCCGTTAACCAGTTGGAATACTCAATAATTATCGACAGCTTGATGTATATCATGATTTGCACAAGACCAGACTTGCATATGATGTGAGCAAGCTAGGTTGATACACGAGCAACCCAAGTTCAATTCATTGAAACTGTGTGATTCGGTTGCTTCAGTACCTAAGATACACTCGGGTACGGGTTACACTATAACAGATATCCAGCAGTTATCTAAGGACACTATGATGCAAATTGGATATCTTACGCGAATTATTCCATAACAACAAGTAGGTATGTATTCACACTTGGAGGTGTTGCTATATCGTGGAAATCTTTGAAGCAAACAGTTATAGCTAGATCCACAAAGAGGCAAAATTGTTACGCCAATTTGTTGAGGATATACCAAGATGTCCTAAGCCGGCATCGTCCATTTGTATACATTGTGATAGCCAATCGACAATTTGAGCTCATAGCAAAATGTATACTGGTAAGAACAGACATATTAGACGAAGACATAATACTGTACGACAACTAATATCTGCTGGAATTATCACTGTTGACTACATGAAGTCAAAGGATAATATTGTTGATCCGCTAAAATGGCCAAAGTAGAGAGTTAGTTCAGAAGTTGTCCATGAAAACGAGACTGAAGCCCTTGAAAAATTAAAATTCATACGAAGGAAACCTAACTCAATAGAATGGAGATTCCAAGAATTGAGTTCAATAGGAAAACTTAATTGTATGAATTGGTGCGGTTACTGTGTGTGTGTGGGGGGGGGGGGGAACCCTACATATTTAAGAGGGAATTTACTACACAACTAGGTAAACTTCCTAGTCCATTCCAAAAGTGGCAAGTGTGAGGCTAAGCATATGACTTTTAATGATTCGACCAAGGTAATCGTACATGGTGAATCACCTATGTGAGAGAGAAGTGGGGTCACTTCGAAGGGTGTTGTTGGGCACAATACTTAATGGCTCTAGCATGACCAAGCTCATTTTCATGACCATAACGAACATAACTATAAGGACTTGACTTTGTCAGGGAGATTCTTGTGTGAAGTGTATTTTCGTCTACACAACGGCAAGCGAGTTCAAAGACATCGCTGTCTACTCAGAGCCAGTGGGCTAAGTACGCTTCATGAGCAAAAGTTCAAAGGATAACACCTACCTATTGTATGCAAGATTCAACTGCTAAAATCTAATCGAAATAATGTTGTTTCGACCTCTATTCATGTGGGGGATTGTCGGAAGTTTTAAGTGAAAGTGTGTGAATGAAGTCTTAATAAAAAAGTGGCGAAAGTTGTCCCACATCGGATTGGGAACAAAATAAAGAGTGGTTTATCAGGTATAGCCATTACCACTCATTTGAATCTTTATGATATGTTTTACCACAAGTCCTACCCGCGCGCAGGGGAGGTCAAATTTGGGTTTCTGGACTAGAAATTCTTTGAACTCGTGCGTGCCCCCATTCTGGCGGACACGAATGCAGCTCCAAAAAACTGGGCCCGCTTGAGGCAATTTTTTGCATTCGTTTTTTAGATTCATTTCAAAACTGAAACTGCTGGTCAATAATTATTATTGATCATTATGATGATGATGATTATTTCGGTTTCAGGTTTCAACTACTACGCTAATGACAATTATCTGAATATTATTATACTTAAATGGTCATTATTCATTATTAATTTTCTGTTATTGTTTTGTGGTTATAAAACAAGGACCAATACTTCAGTTTTCAACACACCAAAATACAAACAACTCTTTCTTCCTCTCTGCTGCAACATCATTACGGTTTCGTTTCTAGAAAGTGATCAATCCGGCACTACGCTACTGCTGCTTCGAACCGAAGTACATTGGGAACGTACAGCAAATCTGTTTAAGGGAATTTTGTCAAACATAAGCTCGGTTCACTATTTCTTGTTTTATTTATTTTGTTTTGGATTTTATCATACATGAATATTAACAAATACTCTGATCAACTCCCACATCTCCAACATCCTTACCCTCTCTATCAACCTGTTTCTCCAAAACCTCCACATCCTCGTTATTCAAATTCAATAATACAACATTTGCTCTTTAGTCAGACAGTGATCAACAAACTAGCCTTCCTCGATCTCATCCGCATTCACCATACTTTGTACAACCTTGTTCATGTCAACAAACAAAATCGTATTCACTTTCAACATATTAACGGGCTACACCTCGGTAGAATCTTTGTAAATATTCATCTGTTTCCCACTCAACTCCCCTGAGCAGGCGTTAAATAAGACATTGAGGCACCTAGTTGCAGATCGAACTAGCCAACTTCGGGATCATCGTCGTGATCTTGATATTTCAATCTATTTAACATGTCTTCTTTGAATTGAAGTTTAGGGATTAGATCATCCTGCTTCTTTATTCTCTCCTCTTGATTAGTAACTAGGGCTCTCAACTGGTCATTTTCCCTGTTTTAGTATTAGAGCCCTCTCATCGCCTTCTTCTGATCTACTCGCATCTCTTCCTGGAACGACAGATCAACGTTCATCTTTGTATCTTGTAAGTGTACCAAGTTCATAGAATAAAACATTTGATGTTGAGCCCGTAAGTTGTAAAATTCATGAGATAGAGGCATCAATGGACCCTATGGTCTAATAAACAGCAAAACAAGAGCAGTTATTATCTGTGTAGGCCTCACCACAATTCCAACTGACAATGTGGGACTTGTTACAGGAGTCTTTATTGACGGAGGAGTAGGAGTATGCAACTGTTGTAGACTCGGTTGTGGGATAGAAAAGAATCGTGGATCTACATATGCATTATTCACCACAGTAACCACCAAAGTATTTTGAGCTGTAGCAGCAGGTGTAGCATGAGAAGTAGTAGGAATAACTTCAGAAAAAGTCTGTTTTAGGTATTGTATAAGAACCCTGGTACCCCTACTTCTTTGTCACTTCTTAGGCTCACTTGTAGCAACAACTTTGCATTTAGCTATATGTTTCGGAGCCTCAACACCACCATTACCTCCATCACTCCATCATAGACCACCATCATTACCACCAGCACCATCACTTTGATTATCTTCATGTTCAAAGTCAGAATAATCAGGAATCCAATGATCGTTCAGCGGTAGGTGGTGGCTGGTATAACCATTAATTAAATGCCCAATCAAACGCTTCTTGGGCGACTTTTCATCTTCAGTGTTTCCCCTAGGAACCATAAGCCTCGTTCATGTGTTCTAGCTCGATAACATCAGAAGTATTTGAGGATCTTTAGGAAAGTTTGGAAATAAGTTATTGATGATCATTTGAAGGAAACAGGAATACATAAGGAACTTGTCTATCTTTGTCGTGCATATCTCCTTCAAATGATAGAACACTATCTTAGAAAAATTGAACGGTTTGTTAACTATAAGAGCCACCATAGCCGATTGAATCATGATACCACATTGATCAAATTCACCTCTTCTACCACCCAGACAATGAATTAGTACATGCAGAAGATACTTGTACTGCTCACACAAATTCGCCTTGTTATACTGAGAAGCACCAAAATTTCCATCATACTTTAACCTCCTAAATAAGCCCTTTATCAACCCCTTCTCAAAAGTATACACATCATTTTTGTTATCTCCAAACAATAATGTGTCTCATATGACTTGAGGAGTAATAATGATATGGTGCCCTCGAACGGTAGCAGTGGTGTGATTCTACGCAACAACATGACGAGCTGTCTCCCAAAGTCTTAAAATAAAACTTTAGTATATATGGAGATTCGTTGGTCATTAGCACCTGTATCCAATATCCATGTAACATCCTACTTTTGGTTTCAATAATAAAATAAATTTCGTCTATTTTATGGTGGGTCGTTACCGGTTTAGATAAATAGATTACGAGTTGAGCTAGTGTTGGGTAAATGGATATGGGTTATGGACTTGGGTTAGGAAAGAAAGTGGGAAAGACCATGGGCTTAAGCCCTTGATCCATAAATATATAAACCCTTAATCACCATTTAATTCCATTTCACACATATTCCATACACCACCCAAAACACACACTTAAGATCACTCTCTAGTTCTGTCCTTGTCTAGCTGAACCAAGAAAGAGGAATCGATCCCGACCCGAGGTAATAATAGTATGATGTTGTATGAGCTTAAACCCGTTAGATATAATCGCGAAACGACGACCCGACACCGTTAAACCGTTTAAGTCAAGAGATTCATGTGGATTCGGATATAAACCAAACCTAAGATGAGCTTAGGGGTCACCCTAACTCAGATCTGGATCGAACGGGACGAAAAACGTTGAAAAATGGTGGAGAAACGAAGAAATCTCGTTTTTCCGGCGAAAACGGCGCCGGAAAAGTGGTACGAGGTTAAGAAATGTCAGAGAATGTTTTGACATTCCCTGACCTAACCCTAGTTTGCTAAGGAGTAACTAACGAATTGGAAGTAATTCGCTAGCTGATTCGTCCATGGGAAAATAACGAACTAGCTTTAGTTCGTTAAGGAGAAAAGATAGCAAATTACCCTTGATTCGCTATAGTTAAAAGATAACGAATTGGAAGGTCCAATTCATTGCATAGACTGGTTCGCTATGGACTAATTCGTTATGAGTCCAGTTCGCTAAAAGATCTAATTCGCTAAGAGGACTGGTTCGTTATAAGAGTTCAATTCGTCATAAGGTTCAACTCGTTAACCAGACCAAACGAATAAGGTCTAATTCGTTATAAAGTAATGAATGGGTTCATTCGCTATGAACCCCATTCGTTAAAGGACTGGGACGAAATAGAAGTTTAACATAATGACAGAATGGTCCCTGAACTTAGAAAAAGAATGAATTAATTACAATTAAGCCCTTGAACTTTTGAGTTAGCGAATTAAATAATGATTTAAAATCCTAATGGAAAATGTGTTACGACAGTTAATAGAAATAAAAGTTTTCCAAGCTGACCTGGCAGCTCGACCCCAGCCAGGGACTCTGCCCCTTGGACCCTGCTAGGGGCTACCGCCCCTAGACCCCGCTGCCAGGGGAGCTGACCCCGGACCCCCGTTCGTTGTGGGTCATAAGTAGACTAGAAAGACGTTATAGATAGTGATAGATAATTGATACTTGTAATTATTATACAGTTAGCCGCGCCCAACTGAAGAAAGGAATAACAATTAACGGTGAACGTAACCGACTTCAGGTGAGTTTCTAGCCCCATTCCTTGTTATGTTTTCGGGGCTGTGTGCATACTCGATGTGATTAGTTAATACACTTATCCCAAGTGATAAGTGTATGCCATATATGTATTATATGAAATGTATGAATGGTTTCTTGCTGGTACATGAACGATCTTCGGAATTGCATGTACTGCCAGGAAATGGTTGATGTTATATGTATGTTGTAATATGAAGAATGAATGATGTATGTATATGCCAAACTTACGATTATGTATACAGAAAGTGTGTTAAGGAGGTATGGAAGAAAGGGTACCGGACCCTAATAATATCCGAGGATGGAGGGTACCGGACCCTAATAATATCCGAGGATGGAGGGTACCGGACCCTAATAATATCCAAGGATGGAGGGTACCGCACCCTAATAATATCCGAGGATGGAGGGTACCGCACCCTAATAATATCCGAGGATGAAGGGTACCGGACCCTAATAATATCCGAGGATGGAGGGTACCGGAACCTAATAATATCCGAGGTATGTAGGGAGAATGCTCTTTATAACGTAAGATTAGTTATGATTGTGTATAATGATTGATGGACAGGTTAAGTATGTAATGCGTACCCTCGGGCACGTATATTTGTATGTAAAGTAAGTTATGTGATTAACTAGAACTCACTCAGCGTAGCTGACTTTTAGTATGCACGCAGGTTAACAGATTGAGACATCTAGTTTGAGATGGACACATGGCAGGATTGAAGAGGCTGGCATCTGAAGATGGTCATGATGTTTCGAATGTTATAATTTATGTTATGTTTTAAAATACAAATTATGGATAATTGTAACGAATGGTTGATGTTTTATATTATTCCACGAAAGTTTTAATTAACTATGATATTTAGAACTGTGTTTATGAGTAAATCTAACACCAAATGTAGGGAACCGGTAACGGGGCCTTACAATCCAGGATGATTGGATTGTACTTTGAAAGTATTACAAGCCAAAGTACATGCAAAATTTGCATAGTTGACAGATTTTTTGGTGAAAGCAGGATGACTTTTTTGATGATGTGGATCCCAATTGTGCTTTCTGCAACAACTGAATAAGTTCTATATACTGTTCAGTAGAAATACAATTTTCTGAATTAACCAGCTTGGGAACAGAATCTTCAAATATCTCTTGTTCTTCCATGAACACATTTGCAGCAAATCTTCTTGGCTTAGTGAACTTAAAGTCTTTTGGAAAGCCTATGATTCTGTAACACTTATTTGGTGTATGACCCATGAGAACACACAACCCCTTTCTTGTTCTCAAATTTGCTCTGTTGTGATACGTGAGATTGAACATTAACATTCATTGAAGTTGAATCAGTCAATAACTGATTAGGAGAATGTATCTCTCTTTGTTGTTCATCTTGGATCAATAGTGCATAAGCTTGACTTATGGATGGCATAGGCTGCATCATTAGTATATTGCCTTTAACATAATCATAACAAGAGTTAAGTCCCATTAAAGATTGTACTAAACTTTGATCCTCCTCCCGTTTTGCCAAAAGATTGGCAGATCCACAATTACTAGAAGGAATTAGGTTTAATGAATTCAAGTCATCCCAAATGCTTTTCATCTTTGTGAAATAAGTAGATATATCATTGTTACCTTGAGAACTTCCACCTAGATATTTCTGAAGTTGATAGAGGTTTGGCTCCATTAGCTTGACCATAGCGATCATTAAGTTCGTCCCAAAGTTGAGATGCAGTGTTCTTGTACCGAACACTCTCGCTAATTTCTTGAGACAATGTATTTAAAATCCAAGAGATCACCATATCATTACAACGTTGCCAAAGATCAAAATTACCATAATTATTAGCAGGGCGAACAGATGTTCCATTAACAAAAGACAATTTCTTCTGTGTTGAAAGTGGGATTGTCATGCTCGCTTCCAGGTAGCAAATCCAGAACCGTCAAAGGATTTTGAAATCAATACCATTCCAGGATGAGGATGATCTGAAGGGTGAAGGTAAAAAAGGATTGGATGAATCGATTGAATTAGCAGTATCTGACACCATTGAATTGAAGAAATGACGAAATACTAGAAAATTAGGGCAAATTTTGAAAATTAGGGGGAGGAATTAGGACAGATGATCAAATATGGATGAATTTGAGATTAAAATTGATTGTATTAGCGGAAACGAAAAGATTGAAAGGATCGATTTAAGGAATTTGAAACAAAATTGAATGATCGTTTAAAAAAAATCAAGATCAAAAAAAAGAAAATCAGAAGCTCTTGGAGCTCTGATACCATGTTGATTTGAACAGAAATGGAGGAATACTAAGAGATTGAATAAGAAATTAACTGAAAGAATTCTTTATATTATCTATATGGATTACAAAGTTTAAACATATATAATAACGCTAACCAACAGAAAATAGATTAACTAACTATCAACAAACTAATTCTGTACACGTGGCCGGCAATCAAGAAAGTCAACACATATGAAATCATTATCAATTATTGTATGTCGGTTTTATTATCATTGTCACCTGTCTCCATTAAAAGACTACAATTTTCTTCTTGCTCATCATCTTCACCATTTCCTCAGGTAGACGTGACACTTCCTGGACCATTCGATGTGGCATCATTCTGCCTAGATCTTCTCTAACTATAGTAGAGACTTTTTCTTCTCTACCTTATAAATCAACCTACAAAAATATTTATTTCTCCTTCAGTAATTATTACCCGCCCTTTATTTAATCTATATTAATGTGAGTGGAGCATACTCTCAGCTATTTGTTTATGTTCTTGCTCACAAACTAATGATGTTAAAATGGTACCATTCCAATGAGAGAAGTGGGTTGTAACTTTAGTTATAAATCCAAGCGGCGTATGTGGGCAGATACTCTAATATCATTATTTCAATTCAATCCTGCTCAAGGTGACTGCAAAAATCCCATTAGTTAATCAAATGGCATCTTAGCGTGGTATTTGGATTTTCCGATAACTGTTGCCACTTGCATGGGCGGATGCAATATATTGTGAGAGGTGGTAAGGTCTCCACTCAAATTGTTTTGAGATACATGTATATTAATATATTTTGTGTAAGTTTTGGTTAAAACAACTTTTCCCCTTTTACGTTATCTTTTTTCACATGTACATTCTCCTAATTTCTAACCTAACAAATAGCTCAACCCAAATATAGTATAACAAACCCCGTTCTCTTCTCGTTGTTAATGAAGTATTGAAAGTAAAACACTAAAACCCCTAAAAATATTAATATAAACACTTACATTAGTTTTACCTGTTGCAACCGTAACGTTTGAAAGATGTTTTTCGGTGGTGAAGAATGTAAAGACAAAGTTGTGTAATCGAATTGGTCCGGATTTTTTGAATGCTTGTGTGGTTTGTAGCATCGAAAAAGAAGCGTTTGAAAGTGTTACGAATGAAGCTGTAATTAATCGTTTCCAAAAGATGAAATCTCGTAGATGACAATTGTAATATGTGTTTTGTTTTGTTATATTTAATGAAGTCCGTTTTTACATTTTCGTGTCATGTATTTTTATTGGTTATATTTTACCCCCACTGAGTTAAATGTCTGGATCCACCACTGGCCACTTGAACCCCTCTTTAAAGTAAATTTCTTAACACCTTCTCAAAAAATAGTCTTATCTGGAACTTCTTCATGATATGCACACTTTTTATTCAAAATCGCCATGTCTTTGGACATGAACTCTCATATTAATGTTTGGGAGAGTCTCAAGATCTCATCTTAAACATTATAGTTTCACGTACTATAATTACCTTGGATGTCCTTAATATTATGTATGGAGTAACGTGCATTCATGGCATGCTCTCGCGGTATGTGATGAAAACCAATATCATAATTACATGTTGGATGATTGGCATGGATTTTGCATATTTTTTTTATTTAATCGTTACGCGTCCTCATTATTTTATGTTGAACCAATTTCCACAAACTCCAAATGATCTTTGGACGATAACAAAGTTTTTACCTTGATGCCCCAAAATTCATACCCTTTTTTGTTTAGAATCGATACCAAACAGTCGAAGTCTCCAAGATCGAACGCAAAGAATCCAATGATTCTGTATATTGAATTGAATTATGTGAGTTTGTAACCCTTGTACAATATATCGACTTCAATTTTATGCCGATACATATAACAGACGTGGAGTTTTCATTGAAACGACACATACACTATACAATATTGACATACTTGACCCTTGTAATCTTGTTTACATGATGATGATGATACTACTGAATAAAAAATAGAAATACATATTTACATAAATGACTAATAAGCGTGAGAGTAGTTGAGTATTTCCAACGCCTTTCACCCTGAAACATTACCCAAGTAAATCAAAATGGCTTTGACCTTGTTGTTTGAGTATTATAGTTGATAAAAGTGCTAGAAAGGTACAATTTTATTGAGGACAACTAAGCCTTTAAATTGGCAAATTAAATAACAGAAAGAAATACTAAAAAAACATTATTTCTAGTAACAACCTACAAATAACAGCCAGCCAAAGACTAGCTACACCCAGCTAATGACCGGCTAGACTTTATTGACTTACTCATGAATGACTAACACTTACTCATCAAACTATCATGATTAATATTCAACGTATTTTAGTATTAGAATCATGACCACCTTTCATATTCAGAATCTTTCACCTTTTCACTCGAGATCATGGGCCACGTTTTTCTTGAGTTGAACTTTTATTAACTTCTTTAACAAAATCCTTGAGATTCATATAAGAAGATCCACCTTCTTTCATAGCCTTTCTTACTAAATCCTTCCACTTCTTAGCATTCTTTCTTATTGACACGCCTCTTTCATGTCCTCCCATCACCATTTTTACGCACCTCCGTATCTCCTCACCTTCAACAACTCCATCCTCATTTGCGGTCACCCTCACCCCGGTTCCCCAAACATCTTCTAGGAGCTTAGCGTTTGTCGACTGATCCGTCCAATGAGGAAAGGCCACCACTGGAACCCCACAAGCTATACTTTCGAGTGTCGAATTCCAACCACAATGTGTCACAAAACAACCTAGAGAAGGGTGTGATAGCACCTCTAGTTGACTACACCATGGAACTATCAAACCTAATTGTTCAAGTTCCTCCATACAACTTAATTCCTCATCTTCTTCTTCTTCTTCGGTCTTCTCGACTTTCTTATCTCCATCTTTATCTCTAATCACCCATAGAAAGGGTCTACCGCAAGCTAACAAACCATGTGCCATTGCCTCCTTTTGTTTGTTTGACAACATTATGATGCTACCAAAGGATATATAAACAATGGACCCTTGAGGCTTAGTGTTCATCCATTCCACATAATCTTTCGTTTTCTCAAACAAGTCTCCCCCAAAAGACTTATCGGACGGATCCTTACCATCCAAGAAAGCCGAAGGAATCAACGGTCCAACCGCAATCATCTTCAGCTTTCCATCAATCTCTTTCAACGCTCCATCTTCTAATGCATCAAAGCTATTCACGAGTATTTTCGCCTTCCCTTCCGAACCCAACACATCAAGCTGTTCTTTGAATAAAGTCAATGCAAAACTGTAGGTATTTGAAGGGCTACAAAACGTGGGGAGATCACGAATTTTGAGCAGTGGCAACCCTGGTAACTGGATGGACCATGAGGGTTCGTTACAGTCGTCACCAATCAGTTCGTTGTACCCATTGAAATAATAGTAGTAGACACGTAACACAGATGCCGGCTGGATCCAAAGCACTGCCGATGGCACATTAAGGTCACGTGCCACAATCGCGGCCCACTGAAGAATGAGAGTGTAAGCCAAACAAGTCACTGGAGTTCCACTGTCAGCATTAGAAAGAATGGTTTCTTTCAAGCACTCTGTTCCTTGGTTCTTCATCTGAGTGAGGTGTGCTACCGGGTCATCGACCATTGGCGTGTAACCATCATCAAAGCCGTCTGAAAAGACAGCAAAGTTGAAACACTCCGGGAGTCGGCCAACTTTGCTGATTTTGTTGTAGATTGAGACGGTGGTGGCAAAGGTGACTTTGACACCTAATCGGACGAGTTGTTTAGCGAACTCGAAAGCTGGGTTAATATGACCTTGGGATGGATAGGCCACGAGAAGGAAGTGAGGTTGAGTTTCAGCAATGCTCTTGGTCATTGTCGTAAAGGATTTTGAGGAATCACCAGTGAGTTTTATATGCCTTAGTTAACTAAACTTTAATGTAAATTTGCTTGTTCTTGTATTTATACAGAAAAGAAAGTTATATAGGTTGTCGTCTTTAATTTGTGATTTTATAGGAGATTTTCTAATAGTCAAGCATTTAATATATTAAATATTCTTATTAACAAATTTATTATATTCAATATTCTGTTAGAAACTATCATTTCACATTAACTATATTAATCTTTTAATAATGATCATATTTATCCTATCATTAATTAATATTTTTTTTTAAACGGCCAACTAAGTAACGCCGGGTACCCCGTACACGGCCCTCATTAGCTAAAGGTAGTCCGAGCCGGCCATTAGTCCGGACGGACGGAGCCCCTAGCGGTCCACCTGTTGAGGGATTCACCGGATAAAACCCAACCCCCACGCCCGCCAAACGGCACGACAGCGAGGAGCCGGTAAAACCGGGTGAGATCAGGACTCGAACCCTGGCAAGCCAGGGTCATCCCTCATATCTCCCATATCATTAATTAATACTAATTATTATTTTTTAATTTTCTATAAATGACCTATCAATTCTAATTTCCCGTAATTTTTCTAATAAGTAAAAATAATTAAGTTTTTTTTTCTATATATAAATGGTGTTGTTCACATTTCATATTCTACACCCAAACTACCGTAGTGATTTAAATTTGTAGATAAATTTAATTTTCTTTTTTATATATAGATAGCTAGAAAAATTACGGAAATTGAAAGTGATAAAAATATAATTAGTAGTCGTAAATGGAGAAAATGGAAAGAAAAAATATGGCACTTCCTTCGTCCCTTTGAAAGTATTCATATTTCCTTTTTAATTTGTTCGATTACAAATGTTCAATTTTAAACTTTATTAATAAATTTTCAAATTTACCCTTAAAAATACAATCTTCAACTTTCTTAGATTTTGTCTTTTTATATATTTCAAGGGCATTAAAGTCATTTGTTAAGAAAAAAAGTGCAATCATTCAAACTTTCTTAAAATTTATGTTTTTCAAACCATGACACTTGTAGAGAGACGGAGGGAGTAATTGTTAAAATACTGAAGTAGTTAATGTGAAATGATAGTTTAAAAAAACAATATTCAATATAATAAATGTTTGCTACATGTGTTTTAAAGCACATATCATTAACTAACTTTTGAACCTGTATTTACGGGATTTGTTATTTATTAAAAATAAATAAGGTTCGGTATTTAAATTGTGATTTTTAAAATACCATTGACTCTTTTAAAATGGTGGTGGTTGGTTCAAATCTTTGCAAATGCTAGGTTAGGAGGATTTTGATGGAAATAAATTTGCTATTCCAAAAAAAATACTTATGAATTAATTTAATGTAGACTTAACGGAAAAAACAAACTGGGTTAACAAAAAGTACTAAAATAACATGATTTTGGAAATGTCATATGTTGATTTGCAAGAAATTAAAAAAAAACAGTAAAGTTACGTAGTTGGTCAAATCTCAAGTATGAAAATGACACTTAATTCGATAATCAATAAAATCCCCACTATGTTATAACCCAATTGACAAAATAGTTTTGAACCATTATCTATGGATAGCTACAATGAATGAGATGGGAGATTAGAAGTTAGGAGAAATGTATGGTTGAAATCTAAGCTTTAACATTTTCTTTTATTAGTATAGTGAGATAAAACAGTGAGATAAGATAACTACTTGTTTACTAAAAACGTTATATAGATTATTGTTTCACGAAACTTCTATGGTTTATTTTTGAAGTCAATTTTTAGTTTATCTTTACAATTGTCAAATAAATATTCATTAACTTTTTTAATAACCTTAATTATATTTTTAGAACACTTATCTATTATTTTTAAACCGGATCCAAGTTATACAAAATACTTCACAGCTAAAGTTTTTAGTGATAAATAAAATGAACAATATAATTAAATATTAAATAAGTGTTAAGAAATTATTATTTAATATTTCATAAAACATGAATTACCAACATATTTTTAATTAATTACTTGGAATATTAAAGAAATATAATAAAATGTTAATTCCTTTGAACTCATTTAATCTATTATTTCTTTGAACTCATTTTTTTTTTCTAAGTCTTTAGAACTACCCCAAATACCTTTGTAAGTATTTTTTATATAAGACCTCATTTACCTAAGAATACCATCAAAAAGAAAATACACCATTATGAGAAAAGCATTAAGTTAGGTTTTGAATTAGAGATCTCAAGGATCACGAACCTTAATTGTTACTTCAATGTCATTATACTATAATGTCAACAATATAAAAAGAAACGTACAACTATATCAATATGAATCACATGAAAATCCTTGCCAAAGAAAAAAGAAAAGAAGAAGAATGAAAGAAAGTTCACACATACATTAAAGATGCCCACCTCACATACGACATGGGTTTTTTTTTTGAACGGCCAACTAAGTAACGTCATGGACTCTGTACGCGGCCCCCATTGGCTAAAGGTAGCCTGAGTCGGCCACTAGTCCGGACGGACGGAGCCCCTAGCGGTCCACCTATTGAGGGATTCACCGGATAAAACCCGACACTCACGCCCGCCAAACGGCACGACAGCGAGGAGTCAGTAAAACCGGGTGAGATCAGGACTCGAACCCTGACAAGCCGCCAGTGTCATCCCTCATATCTCTCATATAAATTGGTGGTAGTGAGGTTTGAACTCCCTATCTCTCATTAATAAAGTGAGTGCTCTACCATTGAGCCACAACCAATTTATACATACGACATGCGTTAACTTGAACCATTAACTTTTATAAAGTTAATATATTAAAATTTACATATAAATAAAAAAATATTTTTTTAAAAGACCAAGTATTATAAGCGGAAGAAAAAGAAACAACTTACGAAAACAAGAGACCCAAAAGTATAAAGAAACATATAATCAAACAACTAAAAATGTAGCTCTTTACTTAAATGCAACGCACTTCATCATAGTTGTATTTATCAAGAACTACCAAAACATTTGTTACCGTACGTATACGTAGTGGGACACTTCCTCACATAAAACGCATCCAAAGCGGCGGGAACACCACCCCCGTGACGCCTTGGGGTGTTTGAACAGGTGGGTGGGTGGAGAGTGTTGGAGGGGGGGGGGGGGTTCACAAAGCGTTGGAAGGGGGAGAAGAGGTAGAAGGTAATTGGTCTATTCTATTGTTTTTTTAAATATAAAAATATAATACAATAATAAGGTAATGATTTAAATATTCTATCCAATACACCACTTTGTTGTAAAATGCTTATTTTGTGACATGATTCACATGACAAAAAAATGACCCATAAATGATAAACCTCCATTTACTATACATGATCTATGTAGACTTGTTTTCTTTAAAGAGTGTGATCACAAGAAATATTTAACAAAATAAGTTCGTGATTTGAAATATATTTACTAAATAATTTTTTTAGCATTTATATTCTAGCTAGTTTGTTTCTATCTTCTATTCTTATGGGATGGGAATGTTTTTTTTACTATTTATTTTAGAATTGTTTTCTTTTAACTTATTTTAAAATGTTTTTAATAGATAGGTTTTTAGTTTTCAATAAATATTTTTTCTTAATTTATTTTAAATTTGTTTTTTGTTACATATATTTTTTAAAAACAACTTTCAATAATTTAGAAAATATAATAAGAAAAAGAATTATAATAAAAAATTCAAATGTGACTTTTAAAATGATTAATAGATTAAGGAAGACTATGATTTTTGTAATCTCCAGTATATCAAACCATAATATAGGCAAAAAGGAAAAATAAAGAAAATAAAGGAAGTGAGTTTCATTTCACATCGGTGGAGGAAAGAAAATATAATGTTTCCACCTTGGTATAAGTAAGAAAGTGAGTTTTTATCCCATATCGTTAAATTATAAAACTAGTAAGCTATTTATAAAAAAAGATAATATGATAATATTTTTATAAGACAAATCACACCCAGTGGTCCTAGCGAGGAAGCACCCGACACGCATGGGCACGGTCGATGTGCTCAATGTGGCGAACTTTGCACGTCCCATGCTTGCGCTGCGAGTCGCCTTAGTGTTTTTGAAAATTTGTTCATTCGTGATACGCGAAGCCTTATCAGTTATCCGGAAATCTTTTGTCCTTCGCGCTACGCAAAGTAACCCTTCGCGCTAAGCGATGTGATAGTCACGCAAAGGTGAGAGGTTTCCTGCCACGTGGCCTAGTTAGGGCTGAATCGACAACCCTATGTTAACTTCTCATTACGCGAAGTGTTTGTTTGTGTTGGTTAGCGCTACGCGAACTGACCCAGTTTCAAATATAAATAGGGTGGGAATCAGACATTCATTCTGCATCCAAATTTCACGTTTCTTTCTCACACTTTCTGTTATTTTAAGAGTGTTGGTGTAATACCCTTGTGTAGTTGTAACGATACCAATTCCGATTGAAATAAACTTTTATACGCGAATCCGAAATCTCTGCCTGAACAAGGTAAGACATTGTGTCATCGTGTAAAGTTTCTAATCTCGTGATTATCGTTAAGATTATTGGGTTTAAACTAATCTAGATATACTACATTATGTTGAACCTAGGTTTTTAATACCAGGAAGCGCTCGTAAAGTAAACCTGCAAGGTGAGACATTCGAGTTTTTATACAACTCACATCTGCATGAGACTACTGGTTTTCTAATGTTGTCATGATAACTTTTTAAACATATTAAACTCATGACAGATAATCTGTCACACCCCAACCTATGGTGGAAATTTCGGGGCGTGAGCTTATTGCCACAGCTCACAAAGTACTATCATGCAATTGTAAAGCGACAATATCTAATTAATTTATTAATTGTCAACGAACATTTAAGTACAACAAACATAGAGAAAATTACAATACAAAACCAACTATTCTTGTTTATGTTTAACATCCTAAGGTCATCTCTACGTGAGCTTTAGTTCGATAAGCAATCCAATCTATAACCTGCAAATGCGTACAAAATATATATATTTGTCAACAACACATGTTGAGTGAGTAGAATCACCAGTTTTGACACAAACAAAATGGTAAAATATAATGATATAAATAATAGAGTAAAAATATGCAAAATTGTTATCTGTGAGTAAAAACAATGAAAGTGTTAAGCAAGTAATGAGTGTCGGTGAAACCATTGCCAATGCGAACGGGCTCCGGCCACTACGACGATCGTATGAACATACTATAATGAGATTATGTTGGACCTCTCCGAATGCGATTCAAGTAAGCAAGTAAGCAAATAGCAAGTAACAAACAGTCATTCAATTGATACACAACACAAAGATCACAGTTTGCGATTGAGAAATAATAAGATAAATAATTTGATAAATGGTACGCAAGTGTCCCCAAAACATTTGAAAACAAGTAAAATAGGGGAGTGCTTACTCACCTGATCAGATGACAAAATATAAGTGGTGATGTGAGAATGATGAACCCTTCGGGATTCACTGACAAGTATTCCTAGTTAAATAATAGTAATAAAATTAATTATAGAGATATAACATAATTTAATAAATTAAGATTTCGATGTGGTTTGAGTTAGGTTAGGGATTAAGATGGTTATTGATTGATCAATGGATTTGTATAATAGTTATTATTGCAAAGATTAATATTAGTGATTGTTATTTATAAGAAACATTACTTTTTATTATTTATAACATTGCATTTGCTGACAGTTGACGCGATAAATATATAATCAAGTTTAATAATTAATATTTATATAACAAAGTCTAATATAAAATATACTTAAAATTACTAGAATAAATAAAGTACAATTATATAAACGTTTAAATAGATAAATGTTTAAGTAATTAATTATAATACGTAATATCAACGTTTAAATAAATATATAAATATAGTATGTAATATTTTTAATGAATAAGTATTTCGAACCCTTGACAAAACTCGGTTTATGGAAAAATTATAGTTAACGTATTCTTTTATATATCTACTATACCATTATTTAATAACAAAAGCGTGTATGTATATATATACATATATTATAAAGATATATATACTTATACATATATATAAAGGTTAAAAATACAAAGACGAGTAACATCCAGAAAATGCCAATACGAGGTGTCGGTTACACAAAAATAATATTAATGTATGTTTATTATTAATTATAGTTTAATTAATAAATCATTAATAAAAGAAATATAATAAAAATGCAAAAGTGGGCTGGCCAAAGCTCGAACCCGCGCCCCTGGCAGGCTCACTGTGTTAACACGCAGACAAAGCACGCATTGAGCTACAAAGAGAGTTGTTATAAAGATGAGAATGATAATTTATAACCAACTAGCAGTTCATCCCAAAACCCTTATAGCCCTAACAATTACAATCGTTTAATCTGTGTATTGATCAACCAATTAAGTTTAGGGTTATTGTTAATGAGATCAAAACGAGTCCGAAGCATATAATTTATACCTGTAACAGTTCTGAATTAACGATGTAATTGGATGATGAACAAGCGGCCTGAACATATCCTAAAAACACGATCTACGGCTGTTGTAGTTGAAATTAAACAAAGGGTTAATGATTTGTGATGAAAAACGAACATGCTAGCTGTAACAATTCCCAGTTAAGACGATCCATTGATGACGAACGAGGAAACAACCCAGCCGCGGCCAAATGCGACGGAGAAAAACAGATGCAGACCTTGATAACGTAATTCGTCATATGGGTTTGATTTGCGTTGTCATAAGGAACGTATCGACGAGTTTAATTGAATTATTAACAACCCTATATAGAAAGAGGCCTAAATGGTGATGACGGTGACGTTAAAAGAGGTAAACTGAATCGTTTTGATTATTTTCTTTAATTAGACGTCGGTGCAAGTTCATATTAAACAAATAATTGATCTTACAAGATCAAATTTTGATTTACAACAAAGATTGTGGGATAGGAAATTGTTCGGGTATAAAAATTGGTTTATAAACGGGTCAAAGATATGGATACGGGTTTAGGTTGGGTGGAAGGATCTTGATTAAATATAATAGTTATTCAAAATTAAATTAATCCCTTAACTTGTTAGATGGGGACATGAAGAGATAAAACTATAGTTTAGGATAAATTGTGTATATGAATGAAAGTTATAATTATATTTTAAATAAATAATTAAAGATAGTATTATAACAATTAATTTAACTCGACAGATATGATAATTTATTTGATAACCGAACATGAAAGCGGGTCGAGTATAATATATGGAGAAATCGAGTTGTAACATAATCTAAATGCTTTCAAAACATTTTTAAAGTTTTTTAAGTACATTATAGTGATTAAGTCTCTGTAGACATACGGGATGGTTACTATTGGTATTATCGGGTTTTGTATACAAGACTTGCCGACTGGGATATTGCACGTTACTTATTGGACAAGTGTTAGCCAATAAGTAATATGACCACAGTCATAGATACGGTCGAGTGACAAGTACCTTTCGGTAATTTATAAGCAGACATATGTAAAAACATCTTAATATTGTAATTGTGTCATTTTTAAATGAATGTACTCACCAGTATTTTCTGCTGATCAAATATTTTTAAACATGTTTCAGGTGACTTGTTAGAGACAAAGGAATGATGCATGCGTCCGTCCAGCTTAAATAAGTGGCTTGTCACAATAATAAAGAAATGTGTCTTGTAAATTTGGGTTTATCCATATAAAACTTATGTATGTATAAAAATGGGTTTTATTTCCAGTTTATGAAATAAGAATCATGGGTTTTATAACTTTAATCAATTTTCTTAACTACAATCCTTATGAAATATTCTTCTACAAATTTATTTAATAAACACCGATATCACCACTCCATGTTCACGGCTACCCCCGGGGTATAGGGATTGGGGGCTGTGACATCTAGTTCAATCCTTAGGGCGTCTGGGCTTTACCACCCGTGGGACTTTGGGGGGGGGGGATGTTATCACACCCCCATCTTAGGCCTAGGAGCGTGACCCAATAGTTGGTACCAATATTGTAAATAAATTAGAGTTGCGTTAATTTGCGGAAGACTTATAAAACTTTAAGGATCAAAATATAACTTTTATATATACAAAAGATGGGATTAATAAACACCCGTTTAAGTTGTTACAAAACATTTGTTTTAATATTTACAAACCACCATATTAAGTTGACAAAATGAATCCGAGCCATCGGATATATTAATAGCACTTCGACACTCCAAGCGCTAAACTTGTTCACCTGCAAAATGTAAGAAAATACATCAGCAACGAATGCTGGTGAACACGCTGACGCAAAACAACTTCTTTTACTTTATTACCACTCGAGGCAACGCCTGACTCGGCCCAACGTGGCTTAGGAATAACAAAGTCAAATAACACATTATAAACTAGAGCCTCTACTCTAGGTCACCTCAGCAAACACTGCAGCGTTCGACTTAGTTAAGTACCCGTAAATATACACATAAGGTCGTACTCCCTGCAGGAGAGTGTCCTACGACCAAGGGTGGTGCGATCATGCCCATACATCGCCTAGTACCACCTATGTAAGGATCCATACATACGTATACCACAGCCTGAGGGCTAGGTTTATACCCATAAACGGTTTTAGGAACACATAGTTCCTTGTAAACAATTTCATATAACAAGTTTGACTCATTTGAAAACAACTTTAAAAGTTTGGGGCGTATTCACCTTGTCTCTTTAGGATCGGCTTCACTCACCGTCCAAGGGTCTTTCCCTTTCTTTATCTCGCACCTATAGTATGAGTATAAATATTTGTTAGTCGGATACACGATCCGGCTTAAGACCTTTAGTCGTATCTCAATCATCGATGAATCTTTAGATTTTCTTTTACTTAAAAACCTTTAGTTTAAAAGTAAATTATAAACCTTTAGTTTATAATAAAAACCTGACGTTTCTTCTTCTCTAAGAAACGTAATCCTTTTCTTTTATTATTAAAGAATACTCTTTATTCATTAAATAATATTTTCATAACAAAGAATATATACATATATATTTACACACATATATATGCAACCATAATATTCAATACTCGTTCTTTCATTCATTTCTTTGTTATGTTTTCTTTTCTTTTATCGAGGTATCGAGTATAACCTCGACTTAAGGCTTAAGTCTTGAATATAATATTGAATTATATTGTATTCATTATTACGCCTAACCTTAGAGGCATATAGAAATCCTAGGGACTTGAGCAGCACTCCAACGCCGCTTGATTTCTTTGGTCGTCAAACGATAACGCCAAACTTCAACACTCGACGACACGCTTATCGAGATTCATTGCCATTTCAACAAAAACTGTCTTGGTATGTGGGTGGAGGGTGGCACGCACTTCGAGAAAACGTTATATACAAACGAAAGCTTGGGACACGTTTCTCAAGGAATCATGACACGTTTATCGAGGCAAATCGCTTATACGAACTTGGAATTCTAGTGAGAGGTTAGAGAGAGAAAGGAGTACTGGATTTGGGATGCATCAAATGAGATCCCGGACCTTGCTATTTATAGACATTATTTTGGTCCCAATCGCGGTACGCGATGGGTCCCTCGGCTGACCTATCGCGTACCACGATATCGGTCAGCTGAGTCAGAGCATAAGTCTGCCACGTGGCAGGCACCGCTCCACGTGGCGACACGTGGCAGCAGTGTTGCCACGTGGTGACACGTGGCAGTACACAGTGCCACCGTGTGCCACATGGCACACGTGTCACACATTGTCAGAAGCCTCAGATGATCCATCGCGTACCGCGATGGGTTGAAAAATCAGAATTTTCATTTTAACCCTCAAGTTTGGAATTTGGCAATTTTAGTCCCTAAACTTTGGAAAGTTGATACTTTGAACTCAAAATTTTCACGTTGTTACATCCTCCCCACCTTGAAACAAATCTCATCCTCGAGATTGCTTTACTCGAACAAGTGTGGGTACTTTCTTTTCATTTCCGATTCGAGTTCCCAAGTATATTCGGGCCCTCTACGCGAGTCCCATTTAACTTTCACAATTTTCAAAGTTCGTCTCTTCAATTTCTTTGTTTTCGAATCTTCAATTTTAATTGGACGTTCTACGAATTTTAAATTCTCATTTATTTCTACGTCTTTTAATGGCAGAGCCAAAGATTCGTCGGTCAAACATTTACGCAGATTCGAAACATGGAATACATCATGTATTCCTTGCATTTCCTCGGGCAGTTGCAAACGGTATGCAACTTTGCCGATTCGTTCGAGTAACTCAAAAGGTCCAACGAATCGAGGACTTAACTTTCCTTTCTTACCGAAGCGAACAACGCCTTTCCAAGGCGAAACTTTCAATAACACTTTGTCACCGATATTAAATTCTAACGGCTTACGGCGGACATCAGCGTAATTCTTTTGATGATCACGCGCCGTTTTAAGTCGTTCTCGGATTTGTAGTATCTTGTCAGTGGTTTTTTGGACTATCTCGATAATTGATTGTCTCCGGTTTCAGACCAGCACACGGGCATTCTACACTTTCGACCATATAACGCCTCGAATGGTGCGGCTTGTATACTTGTGTGATAGCTATTATTGTACGAGAATTCCATTAGGGGTAAGTGGTCGTCCCAATTTCCACCTAAGTCGATCACACAAGCGCGGAGCATATCTTCCAACGTTTTAATCGTTCTTTCACTTTGCCCATCGGTTTGCGAATGATAGGCAGTGCTCAGGTTTAACTTCGTACCAAGAGCTTGTTGGAAGCTTTTCCAAAAATGAGACGTAAAACGACTGTCTCGATCAGATATTATAGACAGCGGTACTCCATGTAAGGCAACAATGTTGTTCACATAAATACGCGCTAGTCTATCCATTGAGTATGACTCATTGATGGGTATAAAGTGTGCGGACTTCGTCAATCAATCCACAATAATCCAAATAGCATTGTGTTATCGAGTCATCTTTGGGAGTTTGGTTATGAAATCCATAGTGATTAACTCCCACTTCCATATAGGAAGTTCGGGTTGCTGAAGCAATCCCGAAGGCTTTTGATGTTCAGCCTTGACTTTCAAACAAGTAAGACATTTCGCAACGTGCGAAGCGACATCCCTTTTCATTCCATTCCACCAATAGTTTGCCTTTATATTGTGGTACATCTTATCACTTCTGGGATGCATCATGTATTTCGACTTGTGAGCTTCGTTCAAAATTTTCTCATGCAGACCTCCGATAATTGGTACCCAAATCCTATTACCGAGTCTAAGGATACCATCGTCACCCTTGACTAATGAGTCAATTGTGCCATTACGTTTTTCGTCGGAGATTTGGTTTTCATTGATCGCTTGAGTTTGAGCGGATTTGATTTGTTCAAAGAGATCAATTTGGAGTTCTAGTCGCAATGCTCGAACTCTTTTGGGTTTCTCATGTTCCTTGCGGCTCAAGGCATCGGCCACGATGTTGGCTTTGCCTTCATGGTAAACAATCTCACAATCGTATTCGTTGAGCGTTTCCGTCCATCGCCGTTGGCGCATGTTGATCTCTATTTGATCAAATATGTGCTTCAAGCTCTTATGATCAGTGAACACGGTAAATATTACTCCATATAGATAGTGTCTCCATATCTTAAGTGCAAAGATTATGGCGCCTAACTCTAGATCGTGAGTCGTGTAGTTCTTTTCGTGTACTTTGAGTTGACGAGAGGCGTAAGCGATTACTTTCTTGCGTTGCATTAGTACGCATCCCAAACCCGAGTGAGACGCGTCACTAAATACCACAAAATCCTTAGTACCTTCTGGCAAAGCCAAGATAGGTGCTTGGGTAAGTTTTTGTATGAGCATATCGAACGCCTCTTGTTGCTTCGTTCCCCATTCATATTTGATGTTCTTACGAGTTAAGGAAGTTAGAGGAACGGCGATTCGAGAATAATTTTCAATAAACCTACGGTAGTAGCCGGCCAATCCTAAGAAACTTCGAATCTCGGTTGTAGACTTTGGGACCTCCCACTTAGAGATAGCTTCAATCTTAGCGGGGTCCACTTGAATACCGTTAACGTTAATGATGTGACCAAGAAATTGCACCTCGTGCAACCAGAACTCGCACTTCGAGAACTTAGCGTACAATTTCTCGGTTCTAAGAATTTCAAGCAACATTTGAAGATGAATTTCATGATCAGCCTTTGACTTAGAGTAAATAAGTATATCGGCGATGAATACGATAACAAATTTATCAAAGTACGGCTTACAGATTCGGTTCATCATGTCCATGAACGCAGCTGGGGCATTAGTGAGTCCAAACGGCATGACCGTGAACTCATAATGTCCATACCTTGTTCGAAACGCGGTTTTTGGAATATCTTCGGTTTGAACTTTGAGTTGGTGATAGCCGGAACGAAGATCAATTTTAGAAAAGAAGCTAGCACCTTGAAGTTGGTCAAAAAGGTCATCAATACGAGGGAGTGGATATCGGTTTTTGATTGTGACTTTGTTTAACGCACGATAATCGATACACATTCGCATGGAACCATCTTTCTTCTTGACGGATAGAATTGGCGCTCCCCAAGACGACAAACTCGGTCGAATGAAACCTTTCTCCAAAAGTTCATCGAGCTGTTTCTTCAACACCTTCATTTCGGTCGGCGCTAAATGATACGGAGCTTTGACGATCGGAGCAGTACCAGGAATAAGATCAATCCTAAACTCTACTTCACAATCGGGAGGAATTCCAGGATGTTCATCAGGAAAGACGTTAGAAAAGTTAGAAACGATAGGAACGTCTTTGATTTCTTTTGGCTTTGATTCTTCAGTGACGTAGGCCATGAATGCGAGGCATCCTTGATTCAAACATTTGTTAGCCCTAATCATAGAAATTATGCTAACTTGGCCAGTGTCTTTATCCCCTTCAATTCGAATTGTTCGTTTATCGGGGGCTTGAAGTTCAACAGTTTTGCTATTGCAGATGATACGGGCATGGTTATTGGATAACCAATCCATACCAAGTACAATATCAAAACCAGCCAGACTGATGGGTAACAAACGAATAGGCATAATATAACCAGCTAGAAGTATTTTTCCGTTTTCAAGGGCTTCAGAGATCTTAACGATTTCGCCACTAGCAGTCTCGACGCTTAGAGTTTTATCTAATTTTATTAATGGTTCGTTTAATAGACTACAGAAACTATAATCTATAAAACTTAGATTGGCACCCGAATCAAACAAAACTCTAGCATAGGTGTCGTTGACTAGAATCGTAGCGGTAATGGTTTCCGGCATGTCAGCGGCCCTTTTTGTGTCGAGCACGAAGACTCGAGCGTTTCCTTTATTATTCTGGCCACTTCCACCCGCACCACCAGCAGCAGGTTTGTTCTTTGGCACTCGAAACTTAAATGGCTCATTTCTTTGCAATTAAATCAAGTCATCTTCTTCTTCCAACAATTGGCAGCATCATGTCCCGTACGATTACAAGATTCACAGACTTTAGGAGACGGGGCGAAATTACATCGACCCTTATGGTACCTCCTACATGTCTTGCATGGCGTAGAGTTGTTTCGGTTTACGCCCTTGCTTCTGAAGTTGGAACTTCCTCCAGTCTTTCCTTGAGCAGCTGTTGGTGTCACCTTCTTGTCCTCTTCTTTGTTGCGGATCATGCCGCCCATCAAGTAAACCATCCAACTCCATTGCAGAGTCAGCGGTTTGAGGCAAGTGCGACGTCACCATGTCGCGGATTTCCCGCGACAATCCCCATATGTATCTTGTGACTTTGCTGGAATCAGGGTTAACCAGCTGGGGAACAAGGCGACAGTACTCGAGGAATTTAGTGTTGTATTCACGAAGATTTGTCCCCATGACCTTATGATTGAGGAATTTCGTTTGGATCTAATCGGTCTCGTGCATAGGACAAAACTTTCCCGTCACCATGGCCTTAAACTCATCCCATGATAGGCCATACATCACGTCTCTTCCCTTACTCATCAACAACACATTCCACCACTCATGCGCTTCCCCCTTGAACATTAGAGCAGAATATTGAATCTTCTCCTCCTCAGAGCACTTTCTTGTTATAACGATGGTTTCCATCCTCGATCCATCTCTCGGTTGTAATGGCCCCTTTGTCACCATGGAACTCTTTCGGTCTATAGTATTTGAAATCCTTGAACGTACACCCACTAACTTTCAATTTCTTAAATTCTCGTCTAATTCCACCTTCGGCGTTAGACTCGTGAACACTACCCTCCTCATGAGAGGGTTTCAGACGGGATTTCACGTATTTCGAAGGATGAACGGAAGGATTAACAGTTCGGGAATGCTTGGTTTGTCTAGATTGAGATCTAAACTCAGATTCTTCCCTAATGGCTTGCTTAATCATCTTTTGGATTTTATTCATGTATTTTTCAGGAATTTCTTCCTCTCGCTCGTTCTCATTTCCGGGGCCTTTCCCCTTATCTTTTATCTCTTTCTCTCTACAAGCATTATTGTTGTTACTTTGTTTAGACATATTTCTCTTTTTCTTTTTCAATTAAGTCTGAATTTTTAACAACATTTCTTTTATCAAACACACATTTTTATTTATTATACATCTATATATATCCCAAGGATATATATATTTCATATTACACCAACATATATATATCGTTCCAACGATATATATATAACTTGTCCTATCATTACAAGAGAACGTTTCAAACGTTCTTTATTTATACACATAACATACAGGACACATAACCTCACATCATATTCCACCATCTTCAGTTCTTCAAGAACTTTTTCACAACCTTCGTTAGTTTGCTGCACTTACGAAGGAGTGTTTCTCCAACTTTCTTCTTTTTCCTCTCTTCCTCATCTACCTTCTTCCTCCAATCGTCGGTTTCGTGCAGTGCACGATCCAGATGTTCTTCATACGATTGTGGGACTACATTGGGGTATCCATACTGCGGAGGTGGGTCGCGGTAACCCAGGGTCACCATCTCGTAGTGATTCCTCGGCTCTGGATACAGAACATAGTCCATGTCAGATGAAAGGCAGAGGTAGGTCTTGGCAGCTTGGTTCTGCTCTCGGATCTCGTCGGCTTGCTCTTGAATTGATGGAGCTTTCGGTATGCCATTCTTGTTGTTCAGAGAGATATTTCATCCACTCGGAGGATGGTTGAGAGTTTGGTAGATATTCGGTTGGATAATATTGTGGTATCTCCGAGGGTTGGTAAGTGGGGATCTATGTTGGATGGTATGTCGGTACTTTGGAGGGATTATACATCGGTATTGTCGGTGGATGGTAGCTTGAGTGTCTTGGTGGCTCAATTCCTTGTTTCGGTGGACTATCGGGAACATCTATTGGGTAGTGCCTGCTTCCGGGGTAGTACACAGGTTTGGTCAAGTCGTGTTCCACATCTTGATTGAAGTAGGCTTCATAATACCCATCACTCATGTTGTCTTCGGGGTAAGGTTCGACAATTCCAGCCTCTTTTGCCTTGCGCACAAAGTCTTTGATGTGAGCTTTGAATGACATCTAATATTATGGGTGGTTTAGAATGTAGAGTGGCAAAGAAAGGTTACTAGCCTATCTTATCCTTATAACAAATAAACAATTATTTCCTATACTTGGATCGAAGCATGGGTATTGTTTTATGATACCCAATTCGCTAAGATCGATGGCTCTGATACCAACCTATCACACCCCCATCTTAGGCCTAGGAGTGTGACCCAATAGTTGGTACCAATATTGTAAATAAATCAGAGTTGCGTTAATTTGCGGAAGACTTATAAAACTTTAAGGATCAAAATATAACTTTTATATATACAAAAGACGGGATTAATAAACACCCGTTTAAGTTGTTACAAAAAATTTGTTTTAATATTTACAACCCACCATATTAAGTTTACAAAATGAATCCGAGCCATCGGATATATCAATAGCTCTTCGACACTCCAAGCGCTAAACTTGTTCACCTGCAAAATGTAAGAAAATACGCCAGCAACGAATGCTGGTGAACACGCTGACGCAAAACAACTTCTTTTACTTTATTACCCGTAGAGGCTAAGCCTGCCTCGGACCAACGTGTCTTAGGAATAACAAAGTAAATAACACATTATAAACTAGAGCCTCTACTCTAGGTCACCTCAGCAAACACCGCAGCGTTCGACTTAGTTAAGTACCCGTAATATACACATAAGGTCCTACTCCCTGCAAGAGAGCGTCCTACGACCAAGGGTGGTGCGATCATGCCCATACATCGCATAGTACCACCTATGTAAGGATCCAGACATACGTATACCACAGCCTGAGGGCTAGGTTTATACCCATAAATGGTTTTAGGAACACATAGTTCCTTGTAAACAATTTCATATAACAAGTTTGACTCATTTGAAAACAACTTTAAAAGTTTGGGGCGTATTCACCTTGTCTCTTTAGGATCGGCTTCACTCACCGTCCAAGGGTCTTTCCCTTTCTTTATCTCGCACCTATAGTATGAGTATAAATATTTGTTAGTCGGATACACGATCCGGCTTAAGACCTTTAGTCTTATCTCAATCATCGATGAATCTTTAGATTTTCTTTTACTTAAAAACCTTTAGTTTAAAAGTAAATTATAAACCTTTAGTTTATAATAAAAACCCGACGTTTCTTCTTCTCTAAGAAAGGTAATCCTTTTCTTTTATTATTAAAGAATACTCTTTATTCATTAAATAATATTTTCATAACAAAGAATATACACATATATATTTACACACATATATATGCAACCATAATATTCAATACTCGTTCTTTCATTCATTTCTTTGTTATGTTTTCTTTTCTTTTATCGAGGTATCGAGTATAACCTCGACTTAAGGCTTAAGTCTTGAATATAATATTGAATTATATTGTATTCATTATTACGCCTAACCTTAGTGGGGTATAGAAATCCTAGGGACTTGAGCCGCACTCCAACGCCGCTTTATTTCTTTGGTCGTCAAACGATAACGCCAAACTTCAACACTCGACGACACGCTTATCGAGATACATTGCCATTTCAACAAACACCGTCTTGGTATGTGGGTGGAGGGTGGCACGCACTTTGAGGAAACATTATACACAAACAAAGGCTAGGGACACGTTTCTCATGGAATTATGACACATTTATCAAGGCAAATCGCTTATACGAACTTGGAATTCTAGTGAGAGGTTAGAGAGAGAAAGGAGTACTGGATTTGGGATTCATCAAATGAGATCCCGGACCTTGCTATTTATATAGACATTATTTTGGTCCCCCTCGCGATACGCGATGGTTCCCTGGGCTGACCTATCGCCTACCGCGATATAGGTCAGCTGAGTCAGAGCATATGTCTGCCACATGGCGACACGTGGCAGGAACCACTCCACGTGGCGACACGTGGCAGCAGTGTTGCCACGTGGTGACACGTGGCAGTACACAGTGCCACCGTGTGCCACGTGGCACACGTTTCACACATTGTAAGAAGCCCCATCGCGTATCGCATGGGTCCCTCAGATGATCCGTCGCGTACCGCGATGGGTTGAAAAATCAGAATTTTCATTTTAACCTCACGTTTGGAATTTGGCAATTTTAGTCCCTAGACTTTGAAAGTTGATACTTTGAACTCGAAATTTTCACGTTGTTACAGGTGTTCTCCGAACTGGAGATAACTTGGAGACATTTAAGGGGCTTCGTACTATAACACCCCATCTTTAAGCGGAATACGTTCGAGTGCAACGTACAAATCACTCATAAGGTTGTAACACTATTAATAGTGACAATATAATTATTTTATTCCATAATTTCGTAAGTACACAAATAGCTCGATAATGAGACAAATAACATTACATCGAAAAGAAACAATTATTATTCTCTTACAAATAAAACCTAAGGTTGATGTAGTTTTCTTGTCCTTGAACCTCATCGTATCAACCTATAGCACGTTTAAAATAATAACATTTATTAAAATCACATGTTGGTGAGCTTTCATAAATTTCGCGCATGTGTGTGTGTGATTGTATATATACATACATACATACATACATACATACATAAATACATACATATATATATATATATATATATATATATATATATATATAAAAGTGTGATTCAACAATCATCATGTGTAATAAATTCAAAAAAAAAAGTAAATGAAAACAAATAATATCCGTTCTCCCGTTCCTTTGGCCGAGGTCGTAGTAATAGGGGAAATGAGAACCACCAAGCATAACAACCAAATTGAGGCATTAGGCGATGCATGTACCCCCATCCCCCCCCCCCCGGTCGGACCCTCCCACTTTGTGTTTGGGGTTGCGATTGCGTCTTAACATAAAAACAATATACACATTGCACATAATACACGTTTACATCATAAACAGTGTGAATGAATAATAAAAACACGAACGATATAATGTGAATCAATTTGTAAACAAATGCGTAATCAACGAAATAAAATTTGAGATGTACTACACCGCATAAATATTGTAAAGCATTAAAAAAAGGTTATGAAAAACTCGCATGGTAAAGTTACGTGAGTAAAAGACGAGTTAAGAGTTTAAGCGAGCTAAACCGGACAAGTACGGTCGACGATCGTTCCTAGAAAATCTTCCTAGGTTCAATGATATGTGAAAGTCAAAAAAAGAACGAGAAAATAGATGGTTCAGTTTGTAGTTTGGAGTTTTAAAGTCCTTGAATCAAAAATATATATTTCACTAAAAATAAATTTTAATCTTTTCGTCGTAAAACTTAAAAGTAGATTAATTTTAATTATTATGAAGAGTCGGGTTATAATATTTTTTGTCACATTAATAAGTCGGACTCGTTTCAAGAAAAATCCAAAACGGGTCTAAAAGTATAAAACGAGTTTAAGCGAGTAGTTCGTTTCCGGTCAGACCCGAACTCAACTTTTATGTCGGGTTTGTTTCAGATTTGATAAATATATTACATTGGAGAAAGTGGGATGGAAATAATTTGTTTTTAGATGTTGGATATATAAAATAACTAAACAGAATGTAAGCGAGTCAAGTTCGTTGTTTTTAAAACTAATACTAATGTTAAGTTTAACATAGAATTAAGTTTTTAAATGATGGAAACATGCAGAAAAATAACACAAACATACCCGAGGATTGAACACAAGAATAAATGAGAAACTTGAAACTTTGACGGGTTAACTTTTAGAACTCAAACTTGAGAAAGATCACCAAGTTAAGAGAATAACAAATAATTCTTAGTAAATGAGTTGTGGCAAGTTGGATGAGGAAAAAAATAGAGCTAAATTTATAGGAAATTTTTTAAATTGGTCAAAAGAATTAACTCTAATTCATGAAGTTAACTCTAATTCATAAAGTTTAACATAGAAGATGTGATCAATATTGTTTACGATCAACATATAATGCTCACATGAAACATAAATATATTATAATGACTTTAAATTGGGAGTTATTGCATGATTTGAATAAATAAATAAATAAACACAAGTAAAGTTTGTAATATGAAACTTATGATAGATTAAGAGAAATAAAGGTATAAAATCCATAAGAGAAATAAAGGTATAAATCTATGAAATGAAACTTGCAATTAATTGTATTATAATAATGAAATTTAACATCATAAATAAATAAAATAAACAAATCCAACTTTTTTAATAAAAACGGATCCGAATTTTATTGAAGTTTTCAAATGGGACGAGTTTCGGGTTTGAAAATTGACGAATGTCACATGTACAGCTGGATTGGGCCAGTTGGAGGTGGCCTTTTTCCAGTGAGTCACCCCGTATGAAGTATCTATGCATTCTATGTTTGTTGGTTGTTATAAAAAAAGGTTTTTTAAAATAGTTTATTTCATTCTTATGGAAATATTTTCTTTTTAATGTTTCCAATAATTTGTGACTACAAATATACATTATTTTATATATATGGCAAAAATCATTGACTGGTTGAGTTCTGATTCCGTTATGAGGGTAAATGATACTAACCGAATTCACATCAACTCAACGATTGGGTTTTATCGACTGTTTAGTTCTGGTATCATAACGAACCTAATTGATAACGACCGTTTAGTTCTGGTACCATAACAGGATTTCAGTGCCAAACAATAACTTGAAACTATGGAAAGATTGTGCTAATTATGATATAAGTATAAATCAAGGGTACCATTCGGATATTGGCTAAATGTCCAGGAATGCAAATTTATGTGAACGTTTTCATAACAGAATACATCCTGTTTAAATGTTTTCAAAGATTTCTTGAAATTTGTATTGCATTCTTATTGATCATTAGAATGTGTGTATATATGCATGAATTTATTGATTATTTTCATTGAGAGGACCAAGAGGTTATAGCTATACTTAACCTCGAAGTATACATAATATGATATAAATCTTAATCTATAAACGTATGGTTGGGCATAATGTGATATTTGATTTTCATTCATAAAGTTTATACGCACGCTAAAGTCTAAAGGTATGTTATAATGTTTCGATAAGTTTGTTTGATTCATGATCTTAGGTATTTTTATGATCTCTAGTTGTAAGGAAAAGCACTAATATGTCAACCACTTGAATAAGACAATGATCGGAATAATTAACCTGTGATTATGCTAGCCTTAAACGTAATATGATGTATTTCTTATAAACCAGAGAGATTAATGGATAGAAAGTTGTTTATACATTAAAGATCATCTAAATGTGTCTTACACATCATATATATACAATACTAAGGCTCATAAAACATTGGGTTGGGTCATAAATGTATGTGTTTATAACACTCCCCTTCAGACATATATATTATGTACTATCAACATTATACTACTGGATAATATTGACTTGGTTCTTCTAGACCGATATTAACTAATACCATCGGATTATTTTTGATGCCTTGTTAAAACCTTACTAAGACAACGTAGTGGGGCAAAACTTAGTTACGGAAAAAAGTACAACACATGCATTTCTCCCCCTTGACTGAACATAATCTTAAAAACCAATCTCCTATCGTTGCTACTTGACTTGATTTTGATGTAGTCGTCTGCAATCGGAACTATTCAACTTATATTGTCTTCATATATGGCGTTGGGTTCTTAATAGTTTGGTCTAAACCGCATGCCTCTTGTAAGTGTTGGATCATAGACCTTCGTGAGTGAAAGCGTATTTGAATTATAGTCAAGCTCAACGCAAGTTTGATGAATATCCTGCACAAACATAACATGGAACTCTGTATTTACTTTATAGAAGAAATCCTTGTCTCAATTCCTTTAAGGATATTAACTTCTCATTTAATACGCTTAATAATGTTGCCTCGTTAAAAACCTTTCTTGGAAAACCCGGTGGGATAAAAACATAGCTAAGGAAAAAAACGTGCATAATGTATTTTACTAATAAACAACATGCTCCAGGATGATGTTTGATCGGTACTTCAGGACCTATAAGATAAACTGATGCTACTGGATCAATTATGTTTCCTCATTAAAAACCTTATTAATAAAACCACATCGGACAAAACTTAGTGAAGAGAAAAAATAGTGCAACGTGTTAGAATTTAAACTATATTTCACTAGCACGTATATTGATAATGAAATGTTAAATTGTGATATTCATAAGATACATTAGCACATTGAACGCGTTTAAACATGTTACTTATGGACCAAGTACATATTTTCCCTCTTCATGGGGACGATAAGGATCCATATGCATATCAATCAATCACGAGTGCGCTTAGTGAATCAACTTTGCTCGTATAAAATATGTTAACATCTCCGGATGTAATTTGATTGATGGAAAATACAATTAAACATATACTCGAGCTGCAAGTCGAGGAATAATTTAGTCATTTCAAGTTATTTGGTCTCAAAATTTTCTCTTAATTAGTTCGAAAAAGTCTCTCGATGATGTAGGGCATCATCACTTTAAACTGCGACTATATGAACCGTTAAGAGTGAAATTATGATAAATACATGACTTATTTACCAAACTTATACCCTTCTTTATTAAAATATCTACATAGTCGTTTGTACCACATACAACTAGTTTTACGGTGACCATATAAGAACCTTGAGATTTATAAAACATATCTCGGGGTATTGTTCTTAATGCTTAAGACATTTTTATCCATACAGGGGTATTCATTTTTATCCATACGGTGATAACATGCATTACTTTTATCTGAAGTCATTCTGATATTGCGAGGCAGATTAAAACATTTGATGGTTATCGCATCTACTACAAAGGAATACGTTTCCTCCTAATCAACTTCTGGGATTTTAGAAAAACAAACCTTGTGTTACAATCATATACATCGCAAAATCTCATTATTTATGTTTCCTTTTATTTTAAGGACACCCATTTATGACCTACTAGTTTGGTGTTTATGGGTGTACGGACTACGGGTCTAAAAATGTTTTGCTTGTCATATTCAATTAAGCCTTTTAGGCATCCGGCCATTTTAGGAAATCATCTAAGTGTGTGTACTCTTACAGAGTTTTAGATTCGTAATCATTCTCATAGATCTCATCTATTTCTATTGCATATGCAAGTATTTCATTAGCCCGTATTTCATGTCGGTTCCATATATTACTTTTGTACTTAAATTTATTGAGGTCTCAATGTCTCATATTCATTCAATACCGGTGTTTCTTCTGGAGCCTTATAAATCATATCAGTATCCTCTGGGAGTTTATCTATTCGGAGCATTATATTAATAACCTTATATGTGGGTTTGAATGTAAGTTATATTGACTGCATTATTCTGCTCATTTAATTATCGTGGGATTTTATGTTTGGAACCAATTTGTCTTCCACGTTTTCTTTGTATGGTAATCTTATATGTACTACAAATCTTGCAAATGAATTTGATATTGGTATATGTGACTTTGTCACTCTGTTTGTGTTTATGAATGCATCAATCGACTCATTTGCTATTCGTTGCAAATGTATGCTCTTTTGGACTTCAGTTCACACTAATCACTTTAGGGGTTGAAAATTTGATAATGCATTTCATGTTATTTATTGTGTGACCAGTCTTTCGCTATCCGTATGTCCCCCCCCCCCTAAAGACTTGGAATGTAGTCATATAATTGACAATTAGCATACTGAGGTGCTTTAAATATTGTCAGTCTTATAATTGTACATAATATCTATACTATATATAAAAAAGGAGTTAGGGACCTCTTAAAGTTTAAGAGGTACCAAACTAATTGCTTTATGTATAACACATAATGCATCTAAAATATGAAACTTAGAGGTAATTAAGTCTTTACTCACAATAATTACGTAAATTTTCATTGTTTCAAAATATACTTACAACTTTCATCCCTCAACGTTACTCTTTTTGTTAATATAAAAAATAATTACACATAGACCCCTAATTCAAAACCAACTACCCCACAACTTTTAATGTCCATAACGTTTCACACGTTAATATATTTCCAAAACTATTACACCATGAAAACGAGCATTTGATTCTCTTTAATTTGAGTATGACATTACTATAGTTTTTTAGTTTTAAAAAGTTAACAAGTAGAGTCGGCCGAATTCGGGTCACTTGTAAAGCTGGATTAAGGTCCATGCGAGTCGATGCAAAAATTAAATAATTTGGTTCGGGATGGTACGGGTTCGAGTAGAAAGGGGCCAAGATAAACGTTGTCGATTCGGAACGGGTTTGGGGCCAAAACGGGTTGGTTTACAAAATGATTTATTTGAAATTAATGTAAGTCAGCGTTGCTTCTTGTTTTTGTAATCGGTTAAGCAAATGTCGTTGATTACATGTACCGGGCTGATAAATGCGTGTCCAACTACATGTAACGCACATAACCCAAACTTGGTAAGCGCTCAACCCAGTGCGTCGCACCGGTAAGCCGTATGAATTACACGTGTGGTGTTGGTTAAGCATGTTTTAATGTCGGCAACATGCATTCCGA
Source organism: Bidens hawaiensis (assembly GCF_021521415.1). Lineage (NCBI taxonomy): Eukaryota > Viridiplantae > Streptophyta > Magnoliopsida > Asterales > Asteraceae > Bidens > Bidens hawaiensis. The sequence continues at coordinate 2,982,434 of NW_027491042.1, forward strand.
TCCAGTTAGACATGTTCAATCTTCGGTTACACGCTATGCTTTGCACGAGTTACGCGTCCAATTTTGGGCTATGTGCTGATACGATCCTAATTATTATTCAAGTTTAATATATTAATTAAGTTTATCTATTATTTAATTTCTTTATTATATTATAACTAGGTTTCTTTATTTCTTATATTTTCTTATTATTATGTTTGGTGTTCCTATAAATTGTAATCTTCAATTTAGAAAAGTAATAAGAAAAATAATCAGAAAATTATCTCAAGTTTGATTTCTCTTTCTTATTCGTGGAGCCTAACCCACTCTAAGGGTCTATTGGGAGATTGACTATATCTCTAATCGGTCTTTATCTATTTTATACGATCCTAATTATTATTCAAGTTTAATATATTAATTAAGTTTATCTATTATTTAGTTTCCTTATTATATTATATCTAGTTTTCTTTATCGTTTATCTTTTCCTATTAGTATGTTTAGTTTTCCTATAATTTGTAATTTTCGTTGAGAAAACAATAAAAAATAAGAAAATTTTCCAAGTTCGGTTTCTCTTCTTCTCTCTTGTTCTTGGAGCATACCCACTCTACCGGTGTATCGAGAGATTGACCATCTCGAATTGGTCTCTAGCAGTTAGATGCTTTCATCAATCATTTGAATGCATCCTTCGTCATTTAAAAACCGGATCATGACCATGGTCGATAAAATCGATCGACTATAGGTCCAACAAGAATCATTCACTGCCTAGCAAGCCACCCTAGCCAAGTTCAACTTCGACTCCCTCGTTACCACCACGAATCAAGTCACTACTAATAATACTGTCGCCCTCACCAAAATTTCTGGCACCTCTTCGATGGTAAGCGACCCAAAACTAGCACTTACACCCCTAATCTTGGCACTGCCACCACTGCCCGTAACCGCTTCTATTTCCGCACCAACCCCGAAGCTTAATTAGTATCCTATGGTCGTATTTTATAACTACTCTCTGAAATCCAACCCCAATACAGATGTTCCAAACTCACCAACAAAATCATCCTTAACCACTCTGTTCACATCGTCACCTAATTCAAAAGGCTCTCGACAACCCACACAATCAACCCCTGCGACCATATTTAAACTGGGCCCAAAACATATAGCAAATCACACACAAACCGGTGCAAAAAACAACAACAGATTTGGTTCCATCCTGGTTGAATCAAGCCATGAAATCGATATCTACAGAAAAACTAATTAACACTTTAACAGATGCAACTGGAAGGCGTGAGTGGTTTCGGCTAGGGCAACCGGTTGAGACTGCACCGAATATGGTAGTTCGACTCTAATGGCTACTGTCACACCCCGACCAAAGGCGGCGGTACATGCCGAGGTGTAACGATTGCCCATAAGCGCATGACACTAATTAAAGCGACAATATTTAACAAACTCATTTCATTTCACAACATCGAAAATGTCACATAACAATATTCAAGAGCTAGTCAATACAAAATATAACAAAATATAGCAAATCAAATATTGTTCATTTTTGCTAATAACTTAAAGGTCTTGACATTCGTTTTCTCCACAAGCATCGAATCAACCGAGGTGTAAACCTGTAACATTTCATAAAATAAAGTTTGTCAACACAAAGGTTGGTGAGCAATTCATAAGTTTGAGCAACAATAGTATATAGTAAGAAAAGACACAAAACTAGTATACGAAACAATAAATAAGAGCTATAAACTTGGATAAAATAGTTATTGCTAACAAGTTAGTGAAACCCAACTATAAAGGGATGCCAAATAGTTTAGGATTTTATAGTTATCGTTAAGTGCATTACATTAACGACACCTTGCCATGAGGGGTTGCCAAATTGTCTAGGATTTATAGTTCCACCATCCAAAAGCGATAAACACATAGGCAAATAAGCATAGAACACCAAATAAAGCAATTGTTCAAGTAAAGTATACAACAACTTTTGTAGTTTAAGACCAAAGTATAAAACATTTAGTTTAGATAAGATGAAATGTCACCCCCAAAACAAAAGATAGAAAACGGGGTATGAAGTTACTCACGTTTAAGTAATAAACTTTAAAGATTGATTATTTGAAGATTTGCCGGAACGACGAGTTTAACGTATGAAGCCTAAATAAAAGAAAGTCTTAGATTTAGAAAGGTTGTCTTGAAGATTTTTAAATAAAATAATTGTTGCAAAAAGTAAAATTAAAGTTCAAGGTTTATAATGTAACTATTTAAGAATTTATAATAATAACCCTTTAAAAATGTAAGTTTGCTCGAAACAGGGTTAAAGTATATAACCTTAATATTTACTTAACCTAGGTTAAGTAATAAGGTAAGAAAATGCTAAATGCAAGTTCCTTACTAAAACGGGTCTTTAACGAGTGTTCGGGTTGTTGGTTCGTGTCTTGATAATTGGTCAAACCTAATGTCAACTTTCCAAAATAATGAATGTTATGATATAACTCAATAAAACTTTATAAGACTTAACCAAGTATGTAGATCTATTGTTTTAGAACTAACAACGTACGTTAAGCGTGTATTTGGTTTTATCGGTCCAAACTATGTTATGAGATCAAGTTGGATCCAACATTTTCAAGTACATAAGAAAATAATTAAAATCATTTTGTAAACTATTTTTAGAGAAATATAGAAGTCTTGATAGCTAAAAACACACTTATGTGTCTTAAGCGAGTAAAAATCGGATTGGTTCGTTTTCTATCTCACAATATGTTCCTTGATGGTTTCCACATGCCCAAATATCATAGATCTTGTATAATAATTTACAAATGAAAAATGTTTAAGTTTTACAACTAAAAAGTTAACAACACGTCTTTTATGCAAAATTTTCGGTTTGGTTCGGTTTCCATCTCCCAACGAGTTCATAGATGGATTCCACATGCTTAATATCAAAGAACTTGTAAAAATGATTTTTGAAACTCGAATCTAACATTAAACATGTTTAAACAACTTAACAAAACTAGTAAGCAAAAGTTCGGTTCACGCTTTGGACTATTTACGGTTAAACCGAGATTAGTCTCTACAAACCCCCACCATGGAACTTCATAAATATGACAAAAAAAAGAGTAGAAGTTAGTCATGGTTATTATGTGCAAACAAGTTATGTGTGTGTGTATATATCAAGAACACGAAGTCCTTCATGAAGCCTTGTCTTACGAGGTCCGAAACTTAACCAACCGGAGTTGAAGAAGTAACTACCAAAGGAAACAAGGGGTTTGTATTATATATATATATATATATATGTTATACCACCATATTCAAGTAATAAGAATTAGTTAGAACAAGGTTAGCTTTTAGTTTAACCTTAAGTAGTCAAAATAGCAAAATGTTGAAGATGAATACTTGGATTTGAGAGAGATTTTGGAGAAGATGAACAACCAAAGTGGTGTATGGAGCCTTGCTTTTATTGGTAAGAGTATGGTTCATACAAATAGGGTAAAGATGCATGTCATGGTTGAAATGGTCAAACAAGTTTTTGGTAAATGACAATAATAGTCCCCAAAGTTTGGTTTAAGTCACTTTTAAGGAGTTTTAAGGAACAAAAAGGATGTTTTCAAGACCCAACAAATGTAAAACAATATTGTAACATAAAATCCATCATTTAGATTATCATAAGGTTTGGTTTACAAAACGGGTCGGTTTACGTGATAAACGAAAACAAAAAACAACGAATACAAACGAGACTCGAAATTGACGAATGTCACTGTATCCCCTACTTTTGGAAATTTCGTCCTGAAATTAAGATGACGGTGATGATGCAAACAAGTGTGGATACTTCTCCTTCATTGTGTCTTCTCTTTCCCAAGTGAACTCCGCGCCACACCATGATTCCCATCGAACTTTGACTAACCGAATATGACTACGTTTAGTTTTCGTCTCGCTGCGATCCATGATCTCAATGGGTCGTTCAACCATGATCATCGACTCATCGACATGTACTTCGTCAAGAGGTACATGGAGATTACCCTCGGCTAGGCACTTTTTGAGATTCGAAACATGAAATGTCGGGTGAACACCGGCAAGTTCTTCCGGTACTTCGAGTCGATACGCTACTTTCCCAACACGCTCAAGGATTTTGAAAGGACCAATGAAACGAGGAGCTAGCTTACCCTTCTTTCAAAAACGAACTACCCCCTTCCAAGGAGATACTTTTAGAAGGACAAGATCGTCAACATTAAATTCGATTGGTTTTCGCCGTTTGTCGGCGTAACACTTTTGACTACTTCTAGCGGCTAAGAGATTTTTACGGATTTGATCAATGACATCGGTGGCTTCTTGGACCATTTCGGTTTCCGTGATTTGAGCTTCACCAATTTCGTTTCAACTAATCGGGGAACGACATTTACGACCGTAAAGAGCTTGAAACGGAGCCATTTCGATGCTAGAATGATAACTATTGTTATAGGAGAACTCGATAAACGGAAGATGAGAATCCCAATTCCCACCAAAATCAAGAACATATGCTCGTAGCATAACCTCGAGTGTTTGAATCGTACATTCGGATTGACCATCCGTTTGAGGATGATAAGCGGTGCTAAGATCGAGACGTGTTCCCAAAGCTTCTTGAGGTGATCGCCAAAAATGAGAGGTAAAACGGGCATCGCGATAGGAGATGATAGTCAATGGAAAACCATATCGACACATGATTTCCCGAACATAGATTTGAGCAAGCTGCTCGACAGAATACTTTTCACGGATCCGAATGAAATGAGCAGATTTGGTCGATCGATCGATGATCACCCAAATACTATCGTTTCCTTTTTGGGTGTTGGGTAATTTGGTGATAAAGTCCATTGCAATGTCTTCCCATTTCCATACGGGAATCGGTGGTTGCTTGAGTAGACCAAAAGGTCTTTGATGTTTGGCTTTGACTTTTGAGCAAGTAAGACATTTAGATACAAAAAACGCTACGTCCTTTTTCATACCCGGCCACCAAAAGGTAGCACGAAGATCGAAATACATCTTATCCTCACCGGGATGAACGGAATAATGCGAATTGTGAGCTTCGTCGAGTATACGAATACGAAGGTCATCGCGATCGAGAACCCACAAACGATTGAGAAAGTACAAAACACCATCGGGTTTGGTTTCGAGTTAAAGTTCGGCTCCACATGAAATTTCATCGTACATTTTACCCTCTTCAACGGAGGTACGTTGAGCTTGGAAGATACGAATTTGAAGATCGGTTTGAACAACAACGCTTAAAAGCAGAGCGGGTTTAACATTAACCTTTCGACTTAGGGCGTCGGCGACAACATTCGCTTTACCGGGATGGTAGCGAATCTCGCAATCGTAATCACTAAGTAATTCGGGCCATCGTCATTGTCTCATGTTGAGATCTTTTTGGTCAACAATATGTTGAAGGCTTTTATGATCGGTAAAAACCATGCATTTTGTACCATAAAGGTAACGTCTGCAGATTTTGAGAGCGAAAACGACGGGACCAAGTTCGAGATCGTGAGTCTTATAGTTCTTCTCGTTGACCTTTAGTTGTCTTGATGCGTTTGCGATGACTTGACCTCGTTGCATGAGAACACAACCAAGGCCTTGATGGGATGCATCGCAAAATACAACAAAATCGTCGTTTCCATCAGGAAGAGTTAGAAAAGGAGCATTGCAAATCATGTCCTTGAGAGTACAAAAGGCTTCCTCTTGCTTCGAACCCATTCGAATGGTTTCCCTTTATGTTGAGAGAGGTAAGAGGCAAAGAGATCTTGGAAAAATTCCGAATGAAACGCCGATAATATCCGGCCAAACCGAGGAAGGATCGAATTTCCGTGGGAGTCGTTGGAGTTTTCCAATCCTTAACGGCCTCAATTTAGCAGGATCAACATGAATACCTTTGTCGTTTATGATGTGTCCTAAAAATTAAACTTCCTCGAGCCAAAATTCACATTTGGAGAATTTGGCATAGATTCGTTCGTTTCTAAGGAGCTCAAGAATGGAACGCAAATGATTTTCATGTTCGGATTTAGATTTGGAAAAGATGAGAATGTCATCAATAAAGACAATAACGAATTTATCAAGGAATGGTTTGCAAACGCGGTTCATGAGGTCCATAAATACCGCGGGTGCTTTTGTTAACCCTAAGGGCATAACCAAAAATTCAAAATGTCCATATCGAGTACGGAAAGCGGTTTTTGGAATGTCTTCTTTGCGAACACGTAATTGATGGTAACCCGATCAAAGATCAATTTTGGAGAACAAGTTGCGCCTTGAAGTTGGTCGAATAGGTCGTCGATACGCGGCAATGGATAACGATTTTTAATAGTAAGCTTGTTAAGTTCTCGGTAATCGATGCGCATACGAAACAAACCATCCTTCTTTTTCAAGAAGAGAACGGGAGCGCCCCAAGGAGAAGAGCTTGGACGAATGAAGCCTTTATCTGAAAGTTCTTCGAGTTGGTTTGATAGTTCTTGCATTTCCGACGGGGCTAAACGGTAAGGAGCCTTGGCCACGGGCATCACGCCGGGCACAAGGTCGATTCAGAATTCAATCGGACGACGGGTGGAAAACCGGTGACATCATCGGGAAAGACATCGAGGAAATCACGAAAAATAGGAATATCATGGATTTTCGTTTCCTTTTTGTCTTTTGTCACCGCGAGAGCCAAAAACGAGACGTACTTTTGGCGTAAGTACTTTTGCGATTGGGCGCACGACATGAGATTAAGCCTTCTAGAAGTATGGTCGCCGAAGACTTTAAGAATTTTACCGCTGACGAGCGGAATGTGAATGAATTTATCAAAACAAACGACTTCGGCACGGTGAAAAGATAACCAATCCATGCCTACTATGATATCGAAACTTCCCATTTGCATCGGGATGAGATCGATGGAGAATTTATGCTTGGAAAGAATGAGAGAACAATCGCGGACGACGGAATTTATGGTAATGGAATTGCCATTGGCGACTTCAACATACGGTCGGGAAAGCTTAGTTCGAGGCATAGCAAGTTTCGACTCAAATTTCAAATAAATAAAACTTCTATCGTCACCAGTATCAAATAAAATAGAAGCCAAATGATAGTTCACCAAAAACATACCGTTCACGACATCGTTCGCCACTTGAGCTTGATTTGCATTCATCATAGAATCTCGCCCTTGATTGCCATGGTTGACTTGAGGTGCTTGTTGTGGAGGTGGTTCTTGGATTGCTTGGATGGGTTGGATGAATGGTGCATTAAGTTGGGGGAGTTGGGGTTGATAGGTTTGGAATTGGTAGGCTTGGGTTTGGTAGTAAGTATGGTCACGGTTTGGGCTTGGTTGGCAAAGGTTAGGCATGGGCAATTGTTGCGGAAATGGTTTGGATCGCCACAATTAAAGCAAGCTCGGGGTTGGTTTGGTGGATATGGTGCATATCGATTTTGGGAATTTTGGGGAAAAGTTCTTGGTTGGTTAGTTTGGTTAGGTTGAGTTCGTTGGGTGGATCGGCATGTGGTGTGGAGATGGCCAAGTCGGTTACAAATGGTACAATGGCGACAAGGCATGTTTGGTGGGTGGTGAAGTTGGCAAGTGTTGCATAGCGGGGCGTTTCCAACATAGGGTTTTCGGTTTTGTGGTGGAGCTTGGGTTTGTTGTTGTGGTTGAGGTTGGGTGACGGAATAGTTTCGGTAGTTGGTTTTGGGTTTCTTTTTGTTGTTGTTGCTGTTGTTGTGTCGGGATGAGTTGAAGTAGTTGATGGCTTGTGGTGCAGGTTCAACCTTGGCTTGGGGAGCGGGCTCCACTTTGGCTTTCTCGGTCGTTTTCTTAATGGTGAGGGTACCCGCTTTCACGTGATTTTCTAACAGTGCGCCGGCCAAAGTGATGGCATCCTTGAGGGTCACGGATTTGCTACTCATAACAGAGTCCCGGATTTGCATGGGTAGACCCCCAATATATTTGTCAAGCTCACGCTCGGTCGGGGTAACCAAGTGCGGGACAAGGATGCTCAACTCGTGAAATCGGAGCGAGTAGGCGCCATTATCACCACTATCTTGTTTTAGGTTCCAAAATTCTTCCTCAAGCTTTTGGAGCTCGTGTTTGGGACAGAATTTCTTCATCATAAGCGCCTTGAGATCGGCCCATGGAAGAGCCATAGCCGTATCCGAACCTTGGAGGTGCATAACACTACCCCACCATGTTAGAGTGGTTTTCTTAAACATGCTTGAAGCGAAATTTGTCTTTTTCGCTTCGGGGCATTCGTTATGTCGTAACACACTCTCAATCGATTCGAACCATTTCAACAAAGTAGTCGCGCAATTGGTTTCAAAGAACTCGGACGGGTTGGCACTAGTAAATTGCTTAAGCAGGTAAGATGCGGGTTTGGGTTCAACGGGTGCAACAACGGGTGCGGGTTGGGCAGCTTGGATTTGGGTTATAAGTTCGGGAATCACAGCGGCCATTTGTTTGGCGACGAGAGCGGCCATACGTCGGGTGGATTTCTTGCGTGGTTGGCGTCTTAACGGAGGCATGCTAAAATTTATAAAGAAAATGGATAAGTTTTGGGTAAAAATAAATGAATATAAGGGTGTGTAAAATAAAATAAGATATCATTTTTTTTCGATTGTGAATCCTACAGTTAGTGTGGAGAAGATGTTAGTGTTAGATAACATATAAAACTTTGTTTATAAATAACAAAACCATAAACAAAACGTAAATGATTTTGAGATGGTTAAATCTTGAAAAATTTGAGATTTTTGAGATTTATAGAGTCGGAAATTTGTGCATGAACCACCATGACTTAATATTCCAACACTAAAAAGTTTATAAAACATCATGTTGGAGTCTAAACATGTGCACTAACCACCGCGACTTTTTCATGTTTTAGACTCAAATAACAATAATAACACAATAAATCGAGATACAACGTCATGTCAAAACACTAGTCCACGAACCACCGTAGTTCTATTGTTTTAACACCGAAAATTTGGATGGCGACCGGAACGCTCGCATTCGACTACTTAAAGAATTGACATATATAACATGATTTGTGGCCTAGAAAACGAGCACTATAACTCAACCATCCAAGGTAAGTAAATCACCTTCGATCCTTGGAATCTTTTTGTCAAATGGTCATTTTATAATGTCTCGTTTTTATGATGGCGACAAACCCGATATAAACGCAACCTTTAAGGGATTTGAAACAACGGGATCCAAGTTAATCTTGTAATCCATAAAACACAATAAAAATCTACTTTTGCGTTTTAAGGTAAGGATACCTTGGAAATACTATGAAAATGTGTGTATGTGAACATTTAGGATATTGGTGAATTTTAAACAAGTTTATAAATAAACATGCGATAATAGAATAGAGTAAACACATATGAACACACGTATAGGACCCTAAGCATAACAATTCTAGATCATTACGTCTAACCACCTATCCTAATTTACCTGGCTCTGATACCAATCTGTCACACCCCGACCAAAGGCGGCGGAATATGCCGAGGTGTAACGATTGCCCATAAGCGCATGACACTAATTAAAGCAACAATACTTAATAAACTCATTTCATTTCACAACATCGAAAATGTCACATAACAATATTCAAGAGATAGTCAATACAAAATATAACAAAATGTAGCAAATCAAATATTGTTCATTTTTGCTAATAACTTAAAGGTCTTGACATTCGTTTTCTCCACAAGCATCGATTCAACCGAGGTGTAAACCTATAACATTTCATAAAATAAAGTTTGTCAACACAAAGGTTGGTGAGCAATTCATAAGTTTGAGCAACAATAGTATATAGTAAGAAAAGCCACAAAATTAGTATACGAAACAATAAATAAGAGCTATAAACTTGGATAAAATAGTTATCGCTAACAAGTTAGCGACACCCAACTTTAAGGGGATGCAAATAGTTTAGGATTTTATAGTTATTGTTAATTGCATTACGTTAACGACACCTTGCCATGAGGGGTTGCCAAATGGTCTAGGATTTATAGTTCCACCATCCAAAAGCGATAAACACATAGGCAAATAAGCATAGAATACCAAATCAAGCAATTATTCAAGTAAAGTATACAACAACGTTTGCGGTTTAAGACCCAAGTATAAAAAATTTAGTTTAGATAAGATGAAATGTCACCCCCAAAACAAAAGATAGAAAACGGGGTATGAAGATACTCACGTTCAAGTAATAAACTTGAAAGATTGATTATTTGGAGATTTGCCAGAACGACGAGTTTAACGTATGAAGCCTAAATAAAAGAAAGTCTTGGATTTGGAAAGGTTGTCTTGAAGATCTTTAAATAAAATAATTGTTGCAAAAAGTAAACAATTAAAGTTCAAGGATTATAATGTAACTATTTAAGAATTTATAATAATAACCCATTAAAAATGTAAGTTTGCTCTAAACCGGGTTAAAGTATCTAACCTTAATATTTACTTAACCTAGGTTAAGTAATAAGGTGAGAAAATGCTAAATGCAAGTTCCTTTGGGACAAAGATACTAAAACGGGTCTTTAACGAGTGTTCGGGTTGTTGGTTCGGGTCTTGATAATTGGTCAAACCCAAAGTCAACTTTCCAAAATAATGAATGTTATGAGATAACTCAATAAAAACTTTATAAGACTTAACCAAGTATGTAGATCTATTGTTTTAGAACTAACAACGTACGTTAAGCGAGTATTTGGTTTTGTCGGTCCAAACTATGTTATGAGATCAAGTTGGATCCAACATTTCCAAGTACTTAAGAAAATAATTAAAATCATTTTGTAAACTATTTTTAGAGAAATATACAAGTCTTGATAGCTAAAAACACTTATGTGTCTTAAGCGAGTAAAAATCAGATTGGTTCGTTTTCCATCTCACAATATGTTCCTTGATGGTTTCCATATGCCCAAATATCATAGATCTTGTATAATAATTTATAAATGAAAAATGTTTAAGTTTTACAACTAAAAAGTTAACAACAAGTCTTTTAAGCAAAAGTTTCGGTTTGGTTTGGTTCGGTTTCCATCTCCCAACGAGTTCATAGATGGATTCCACATGCTTAAAGAACTTGTAAAAATGATTTTTGAAACTCGAATCTAACAATAAACATGTTTAAACAACTTACAAAACTAGTAAGAAAAAGTTCGGTTCACGCTTTGGACTATTTACGGTTAAACCGAGATTAGTCTCTACAAACCCCCACTATGGAACTTCATAAATATGACAAAAAAAAGAGTAGAAGTTAGTCATGGTTACTATGTGCAAACAAGTTATGTGTGTGTGTATATATCAAAAACACGAAGTCCTCCATGAAGCCTTGCCTTACGAGGTCCGAAACTTAACCAAACGGAGTCGGAGAAGTAACTACCAAAGGAAACAAGGGGTGTGTATTATATATATGTTGTACAAGTCTTGATAGCTATTTTTAGAGAAATATACAAGTCTTGATAGCTAAAAACACTTATGTGTCTTAAGCGAGTAAAAATCAGATTGGTTCGTTTTCCATCTCACAATATGTTCCTTGATGGTTTCCATATGCCCAAATATCATAGATCTTGTATAATAATTTATAAATGAAAAATGTTTAAGTTTTACAACTAAAAAGTTAACAACAAGTCTTTTAAGCAAAAGTTTCGGTTTGGTTTGGTTCGGTTTCCATCTCCCAACGAGTTCATAGATGGATTCCACATGCTTAAAGAACTTGTAAAAATGATTTTTGAAACTCGAATCTAACAATAAACATGTTTAAACAACTTACAAAACTAGTAAGAAAAAGTTCGGTTCACGCTTTGGACTATTTACGGTTAAACCGAGATTAGTCTCTACAAACCCCCACTATGGAACTTCATAAATATGACAAAAAAAAGAGTAGAAGTTAGTCATGGTTACTATGTGCAAACAAGTTATGTGTGTGTGTATATATCAAAAACACGAAGTCCTCCATGAAGCCTTGCCTTACGAGGTCCGAAACTTAACCAAACGGAGTCGGAGAAGTAACTACCAAAGGAAACAAGGGGTGTGTATTATATATATGTTGTACCACCATATTCAAGTAATAAGAATTAGTTAGAACAAGGTTAGCTTTTAGTTTGACCTTAAGTAGTCAAAATAGCAAAATGTTGAAGATGAATACTTGGATTTGAGAGAGATTTTGGAGAAGATTAACAACCAAAGTGGTGTATGAAGCCTTGCTTTTATATTGGTAAGAGTATGGTTCATACAAATAGGGTAAAGATGCATGTGATGGTTGAAATAGTCAAACAAGTTTTTGGTAAATGACAATAATAGTCCCCAAAGTTTGGTTTAAGTCACTTTTAAGGAGTTTTAAGGACCAAAAAGGATGTTTTCAAGACCCAACAAGTGTAAAACAATATTGTAACATAAAATCCATCATTTTGATTATATCATAAGCTTTGGTTTACAAAATGGGTCGGTTTATATGATAAACGAATACAAACGAGACCCGAAATTAACGAATGTCACAGCTACCACCATGAAAAATGCGTTCTGTTCTTGAGGACAAGATCATTTTGAAGGGGAGGGGAACTGATACGATCCTAATTATTATTCAAGTTTAATATATTAATTAAGTTTCTCTATTATTTAGTTTCCTTATTATATTATAACTAAGTTTCTTTATTGTTTATCTTTTCTTATTACTATTTTTAGTTTTCCTATAAATTGTAATCTTTGTTTGAGTAACGTAATAAGAAAAATGGGCATTTACATTTATCTCATTTATAAGTTCCCTTATTACATATTTATCCATCCCTTAAAAGACAATTACATATTCCCCCATCATAAACCACATATATTACATATCTCCTCATTTCATTAAAATTAACTTATTAAATGACAATTTTAACCTTAATGAATTAATTAAAAAACCATTACATATATCGAAACTAGTCTCCCCAATTTGAACCGACTAGCGGCCGAAATTGCTACCAACCTAATTACAGCCGAATTTGCAACTGAACCTTACCACTGTTGCAACCGAACATGTGACTGATATTGCATCCAAACTTTTAGCAACCAAAACTGCAACAAAACTACTTACAAGTGATTTTGCAATCGAAAAACTCATTTAGCTACCAACTTATGGACATGCAATATTTTTCCAGTAATTTAATTCTACATATTTCAATAATAAGATACTGATAATATTATATAAATGCATAAAGATATCCAAAAATACAAAACTAAATGACCCAAGTATATATCCAAAGTGCCAAACTAAATTTTTGATGTTAGCATATGTCCAATATGATCACAATATAAACCAAAAAACAAAACTGTATGATTAACTAGTTAGAAAACTTTTGATGTTATTTAAGGAGCATAATTTGATCTTTCATTTTGAGTTTGTCTATCTTTTTATTTCCGTTCCCTAGTAATGCTATTCCTTTTTGTAATTGCAGCTTCATTATTTGACCATTGTTATACCTACGATAAATATAACGCATAAAAAACAAGGTTTATTGGACTTTAATAATCCAAACTTTGGTCTATTGGCCGATATTAATCCCAGCTTAAGAAATTTCCTAGAATAATCTCAACTTTCACTCTATTGGCCTCCACTGAGCCTTTTCTTAACAGGAACTAACCCAGTTAGTTTTAGGGCAAAATATGTCATTTCTACAAATTGAGGGGGACAAACGAAAAATGTAAATTAACTTAATAACTCAATGACACAGGCGCCACCACCACCGCGGTCGCCGCCACCACCACCACGACCCTCGAAACCGCCACTGCCACCACCACCACCACCACGACCGCCGTCGTCGACACCGCCATTACCACCGCGACCTCCGCCATTGCCTCCACCGCCACCACCGGTGGCGGAGGCCGCAATGGTGGTGGTGACGATGTCGACAACGGCGGTCGTGGTGGTGGTGGTGGCAGTGTCGAGGGTCGCGGTGTCGGTGGCGGCGACCGCAGTGGTGGTTGCGCCCATTTCGTTGAGTTTTTAAGTTAATTTATATTTTTCGTTTATCCCCCTAAATTTGCAGAAATGACATATTTTGCCTTAAAACTAACTGGGTTAGTTCCTGTTAAGAAAATGCTCGGTGGAGGCCAACAGAGTGAAGGCTGGGATTATTCTAGGGAATTTCTTAAATTGAGATTAATATCGGCGAATAGGCCAAAGTTTGGATTATTAAAATCCAATAAACAATATTCGTTATGAGTTATGACACCTTGAACCAGATATAACTCAATATATTCCATCACAAACAGAAGTTATACTATTAACAAACAAACATAAACCAGCTTGTTTAATTTCTTAACGAACGAACTTGAACAAGAAAACTTCATTCTTTTAGTTATTCATATTCGATTGTTTGCTGGGTTTAAGTTAAGAAACCCATGCTCTGTTCTTAAGTTAAATTAACGAACACAAACAAGCTCTGTTCGTGTTCGCTTGTGTGCTTTTGTGAAACGCTTGTTTATACTATTAACGAACAAACATAAATGAACTCGTTTTTTTACTAAACGAACAGAACAAGAAAACCATGTTTGTTTAAATGTTCATATTTGATCCTTTGTTCAATTAAAGTTAAACGAATGAATGCGAACATGCTCCGTTCGTGCTGGTTCGATTCGTTTACAAGCCTAGCCTTTATAATTCAATTTGGCTATTCAAAAGCTAACCAAATCTGGCTACTTGATTTTAAAAAACAACCTTTTTAACATATAAAAATGTTAAAACGTGGATACGAAATTGGAGCAACATATATGAACTTAAGTACCTCAACATATATAGCTATCCAAAGGTTGGTCCGCGGGGAAATCCTTCAACAAAACTTTCTCCATCTTTAACAGTAGCATAACCAACCATAAGATTAGTGCTATGAAGTCCCAGATCGATAATCACACACGATATAAAAAAATAACTCTTGTTTATTAATCAGAAAATCTAACTTAAAAACTGATTACAAACTATCAAACCCTAACTCGGTTACATCTAGATGAACCCTAACTCGGTTACATCTCGTGTGTGCCTCTTGGATGAACCCTAACTGGGTTGCATCTCGTGTGTGTCTCTTGGATGAACCCTAACTCGGTTGCATCTCACACCACAATCTATAATGTCTAACCATACATCGGTTTATATAAACTAACCTAACTTTCTAGCCAAAATATACCAAATATAATAAACCCTAATTGTAGTCTCAGAAACTCATCACATAATAATGAATCCCTTAAATCCAATAGGTCTAACCCAGCCCCATACAGCTAACGGCCTATTAAGTTGGAAATTACTTCCAACATGCTAGTATGCCCAATAGCTTTTTTTCAAGCTCCACACACAGCTTCTGACATAAAACTCATCTTTATTATCTTTCTCAAAATCTTTAATCTACAATCCTTCTGTTTGAATCCCAGTGTGTTCCCTCGAATTTTTTGATGAATCAGATATAGTTCTAGGTGAACTGCAAAACTCATATGTAAATTTGAAAACAAAAATGAAACTTAATGAAATTGGTCGACGGTGGATTAAGGGTTTTGTAGGATTGGAAGTGTTTTTTCGTACATTGTTTATGGATACAAATGAAACCCCACCGGGCATGTAGAAACTTTCAAATTTTCCGATTGGAATCCTGAATTGTATTAACAATTTATGAATTTGAAGGTCGACCATCGATCGTTTTCGTCTGTTTGGTTGTCACGCTCGCACAAAGAACAAGGTGTTGTAAATTCAAGGATAAATTAATAATCTTATATTAAAAGAGAAAATATGTAATTAATGAGTTTAGTAAGGGGATACATGTAAAAAATTGTTAAGAAAATTGTTATACGTTCGGTTTCTCTTATTCTCTTTTACTCTTGGAGCCTAACCCGCTCTATAATTTTGATTCTTTTTTTTTCTTACGCAACCATGGGCTTGATTTTCTTAACGGATTTTTGCTTATTCATACAAATTCATGTTGCGTGGATACCTATGCTGTTGTAAGAACTAATAATAGGGAAATATATGCAACAAACTATGAGGATGATTACGTGTACCCGGGTATGATGAATAGACGGATGAATTCGTTTAGAGAATAATCCGTGCAGATAACGTCTAATAAACCAGAGATAATAATAGAGAGAAATGTTGCTTATGCATTAGAGATCATCTAAAAGTGTCATACATATCTCACACACACATATATATGTATAATCCAAATCCCATAAAACATTAGTTGGGTCATAGATGTATGTGTGGATAACAGTATTTATATTTGACAAAATGGCAAAACAAGTCCTTTATGTTTTCATGGTTTTTCAATAGTCGTCATTTGAAAAACTTAATGACTGAAATCATATTCTGTGTTTTCAAAATGTTTCACGTTACGTCCTTTTCCACTGACCCAGTTAATTTTTTTCGTTAACTTTGATCACATGACCTGCACGTGAGGGTAAATGCGTAATTTCATGGTCCAGCTCATAAGGGTAATTTTGTAAATTAATGTGTTTATTTAATAACTTAAAATCCTACACTCTCTCTCTCTCCCCATCTCTTCTCTGCCTCTCAACAGTCTTTCCTAGCCAAAATCACCTCCACCTACCACCACCACTTGCCACCGACACCACCACCACCAGGGTAGCAGGCACGAAAGAAGCCTCCTTAGGTGGATTTTCGATGACAGCGGAGGGAACCCCTCCCGTTTTCCGATGACAGCGGAGGGAACCCCTCTCGTTTGGCGGCGATTGATGGTGATTTTAGTAGCAGGCGATGGCTGAAGTCCAATAAGAGCAGCGGCACTGATTCACTCGCAATCACATCTCGGAAACCCTAGATCTACCACAATCTCATTTGCGCACTCGACACTGATTCACTCGCAATCGCCAACCATCACTTCCTCCTTGTTCTCGAGTGGTCTCACGCTTCTGCTCCTGCTAATTTCCGGGTCAAGATCTGACCAATTTGTCCCCAATTGAAGCGGAGTATGTGTCTGCACTTGAGTGTTTGGTGTTTGATGATATACGGGTTATTGCTGTTGGAACGTCTTGTGGGTATTTGTTGATTTTCTTGTTTTGTGGTTATCTTATTCATAAACAAGTAATGGGGTTTAGTTATTATTATTATTATTATTTTGTGATGATGATGATGATGATGATGATGGCTGGTGTTTGATTGTGGTGTTGATGGTGGGTTTTGATTATTTGGGGAAGAAGATGATGTTTAAAGAAAGAAAAACTTTTATTTATTTAAAGACCAAAATTCTAAGTTAATTACACAACTAACCCCTGAGGGGGTAAAAAGACTAAATTGCCCTAACATGAGGTGCACATGACTGGAATTAACGAGAAAAACTAACATTCGTTAGTGAAAAGGACGAGCCGTGCAAGGTTTTTTGAACATAAAGAATGTTTTATATCATTAAATTTGCTAAAGGATGTCCGTTGAAAAAACGTTCAAACATAAAGGACGACTTTTGCCATTTTGTCTTTATATTTTTTTGGTGTAAGATATTGTAACGACAAGTCTTTTAAGGGATGTGTAAATTCAATCATTGTTGTGCCCGGGATATTTGCGGTGCCACGTTGAACATTTGGTGACCTTCTACTTCAATCTTCATTCTTCATAAAATTCATTCACTTGTATCTCGTATTTGTCCTTGCGTTGTAGGTTTGTACTATATGCACTCTACACGGGTAACCGTTCAAGCTTCCAGCGCCAATTTCGTGTCTGACCCCATTTGCGCGTCTCACATATGTTAATGTATCCAACGCAGTTAATGCCTGGCACCGCTAACACGTTTGACGCTAGTTAACGCTTCAGACTTCGATTACACGTTCGACGCAGGGTAACACATCACGTGTTCGTTAACGTGTTTAACACTGATTAATAGTTACGTGTCCGGCTCCGGTGACACGTCACATACTAACAATGAACGTGTCAGGCTGCTTAACGCGTGGATTAACCCACCGCACATCAGTTACGCGTCTGTGCCTGTTAATGTATTAATTAAGCGTAAATCGTTCATTAGGCGCTCGGTGCCAGTTAATGCGTCAAAGTCATTTTTGCGCTCGAAAGGTTGTGATCGTAGAGATATATTCCAATTTTTTGTTAAATTCCAATTCATTCTAAAAAAAATTCCACAAACCAAAAGCACAATCAAGTTCATAACTCTTTTATTATATTCCAATTTCTATAAAATTAATTTCTTTTGGAAATTGTGGTGTTTCTGAGTGTTATGGATAATTTTTGTTGGCTAGCTATCATTAATTGCTGATCAAGCTCAAGTTCGCTTACATTGAATGAATCAAACAGCATAACCAAATTCAGAATCAGATTCTTTACTAGGAATTAGTCACCACTTTGTCTGGAGTAGAACTTCCAACTTGTTCAACAAAAGCCTTGAGATTCATATACGAAGATCCACTTTCTTTCATAGCCTCTCTTCCCAAATCCTTCCACTTCTTAGCATTCATTTTCACTCTTTGATCATGTCCTCCCATGACCATTTCAATGCACCTTCTTATCTCTTCACCTTCAACAATTCCATCTTCATTACTCGCCGCCCTAACTCCTGCTCCCCAAACATCTTCCAGAAGCTTCGCATTCGTGAACTGGTCGGACCATTTAGGAACCGCCACCATTGGAACCCCACAAGCCAAACTCTCCAGTGTCGAATTCCAACCACAGTGTGTCACAAAACAACCTAAAGAAGGGTGTGATAGCACCTCTAGTTGACTACACCATGGAACTATTAACCCTAATTGTTTCAATTCCTCCATGCAACTTATTTCCTCTTCTTCTTTTGTTTTTCCATCTTTATCCCTCATCACCCACAGAAATGGCTTCTTGCACTCTAACAAACCGTGAGCTATTGCCTCCTTTTCGTCTTTTGAAAACCCAATCAAGGTACCAAAAGATATGTAAACAATGGACCCTTCATGTTTCGTGTTCATCCATTCCAAATATTCGTGTGATGTTTCATACAAATCTCCTCCAAAAGATCTATCCAGCGGATCGTTTCCATCCAAGAAAGCCGATGGAATCAACGGTCCGATACCAACCATGTTTATCTTCCCATCAATCTCTTCCAAGGCCTGTTCTTCCAACGTATCAAACGTATTCACAAGTATTTTAGGGTTTTCTATCTTATCCAGCATATGCATCAGCTCCTTAAACAAAGATAGCGTCTTATCGTAAGGGTTTGACGGGAGACAAAAGGAGGGGAGGTCGCGACTTTTGAGCGATGGTAACCCGGGTAATTCAATGGACCATGAAGGCTCGTTGGAGTTTTCTCCAATGAGTTTATCATACCCTTTGAAATAATAATAATACACTCGAAACACCGACGCTGGTTGAATCCAAAGAAGGGCTTGAGGCACGTTATGGCCAAGTGCCACCTCTCCAGCCCAAGGGAGGAGGAGGGTGTACGCCAAACAAGTGATCGGGGTGCCGTTTTCGGCACTAGTAAGTATGGTTTCTTTCAAGCACCGGATTCCCTCGTTCCTTAACTGAGTCATGAGGAGAGTGGCATCATCAGAACCCGGAACGAAACCATCATCGTAGCCGTCTGAGAAAACAACAAAGTTGAAACTCTCGGGAATCTGGCTGGCTTTGCACATGCGGCGGTGTGAATGGACCGTGGTTGCGAAGGTAAGTTTGACACCTAACCGAACGAGCTGTTTAGCAAACTGGAGAGCCGGATTAATGTGACCTTGGGCTGGAAAAGTTATTAAGAGGAAGTGAGGCTGAGTTTGAGCCATAATCTTTAACAAAGCTCAACAAACTACGGGTTTGTAAGCCCTGAAGTTTGTTTAAATCGTAAGATCACTGATGCGATAGGATTTCTAAGGTGTGGAGTTTTGGAAATAAAAAATAATGTTTGTAGAAAGATAGAATTTAATGGGTGGTGGTGGCATTACATGTACTCTTCAAAGAATGAACATACGAACCTATAAAACGTAGACAACGTTCCAAACACAGGAATATCGCTTTACGAGCGTGACATGTAACGAGACTACTTATAAGTACTAAATCATAATAGCACATGGGTGCAAGTAATTTAGACCCAAATACAAAGGGTAAAATTAGTAAAAGATGAAAGCAACTAATAAGAAATAAAGAACGAAATATTTGGGTGAGGGAGTGCTGTAGGGGTGTGTCTTGGGACCGCCGTGTTCGAACCTCGCAGGGATCGATGCTGACTATTTTCAACCCGTAGGCCGGTAGCCACGCCGATTCTTCCAAACCGTACAACGATCATTTGCTCGTTCTAAACGGTCAATTTTTTTAAAGAAAATTATTTATAATTCAAAATCCAACATTCCAACATATAAATTAACCCACCAGTTTGCACTTTTCCATATAAATTTATCCTTTTTTTTCATATATTATTTAAATTTCAATAAAAAAAACAAGGATCATTCTTGCAAAGTTATTAGAGGTGCGAATAAACCGAGAGCCGGTTGTAATTGTAATCCCGAATCCAATATTTTTGAACCCGGACCGGACAGCGACCCATATGATTGACGAGGTCACATGACGGCCCTCCAAATTTAAGAAACGAATGCTATTATAATTATGTTCTATAAAATAAATAAACAAGTAATACATAAAAGTTAATTTATTATAGAAATATATTATGCGAATAAAAAAAGAACAGAATTGCAAATTTATCGTTTAAATATA
The DNA here is from genome assembly GCF_021521415.1 of Bidens hawaiensis. NCBI lineage: Eukaryota > Viridiplantae > Streptophyta > Magnoliopsida > Asterales > Asteraceae > Bidens > Bidens hawaiensis. The sequence goes on from NW_027491042.1 coordinate 3,002,995, forward strand.
TACGATTTATAAATCAGGTATTTTAAAAAAGTTTATTTACGACGGTGTCCTTTATATGACAAAGTACATTCGATTTTTGTCCTTAACACTAACTGTCATACGAAAACTCAGTTTAATGCAAACATGCCAGGACTTAACGGAGCTTTTGTTTAACATATTTTATTTAGTTTCTTTTTCTTATAAGATATTAATTTGTTTTTAAATTATAAATACTTAAATAGTATGCGTAAAAAGACTTAAATGCCCTCACATGTCAAGACTTAACGGGGTTTTTGAATGTCAGTTAGTCAAAATGACGAAAATCAAACAAACATGTTATGTAAAGGATGTTGTCTGCAAATAAACTTTTCAATGGATCTGATCCATAAATTACATATGAAACAACAAAGCTGGAACTCTCAGGAATCTGGTTAGCTTTGAACATGCGGCGGTATGCATGGACCGTGGTTGCGAAGGTGAGTTTGACACCTAAGTGGACGCATTGTTTAGCGAATTGGAGAGCTAGGTTAATGTGACCTTGGGCTGGAAAGGTTACTAAGAGGAAGTGAGGCTGAGTTTGAGCCATAATCTTTAACAAAGCTCAACAAACTACGGGTTTGAGGCTGAGTTTGAGCCATAATCTTTAACAAAGCTCAACAAACTACGGGTTTGTAAGCCTTAAAGTTTGTTTAAATCCTAAGATCACTGGTGCGATAGGATTTCTAGGGTGTGGAGTTTTGGAAATATAAAATAATGTTTGTAGAAAGATAGAATTTATGTTGGGTTTATGGAGGCTTAATTGGGTCTGGTAGAAGACATCTTTGTGACAGATTAATTAAATGAAGACAAGTGGCAGACCTGAGCCATATTATTTAATGATGACCCATTATTAGTTTCTTGGAGATTAAGTTGTAAACCCTAATCATGTATCTATTTATACTTAGCCTTGTACTTGTAATTCCTCATCACGAGTGAGGCAGAAAACAATAATAAAAGTATCCTGGTTGCAGCCCGTGGACGTAGGTCAGCCGACTGAACCAAGTAAATCTCGCGTATTCGTCTTCGTTTATTAATCTCTTGCAGTATTGTTTGTGTTTGTGTGTGCGCTAGATTCTAACAAGTAGTATCAGAGCTCATGTTCATTACACACAGGGGAACACGATCGTGTGAGGAGAGTTGGATCGAGCTAAGGTTTTGTTTTGGCAGCCAGCCATTACTCTCGTTGTTCGATTGAAAGAATATGTGGTACCGTTTACATAATAAAAAGAAAAGGTATATTGATTTGTTTGTGGCTCTCGTTAATTAACAATATCAAGAATCAACAGAAGTAGTTGTTGTGTTGCTTGGACTTTGTGCCATACAAAACAAAGGAGAGGTAGGTTTTGTTTTATTTGTGCTAGTTGTTGTGTTGCTTGGACTTTGTGCCATACAAACCAAAGGAGAAGTAGGTTTTGTTTTATTTGTGCTTGGTTGCTTCGAGAAGGTTTAAAAGAAGAGTAGCCTTTTATTATTTTCTTTTTTGTTTGAGGAATAATAAAAAGACAGTATTGTTTTTTTATTGCTATATTTCGATTGATTGATAAACACAAATGCCCAGTTCTTGTTTTGTGTTGATCAAGATAAGGCTAGTTGACGACCCTACAAGATCAAGATCCTATTTTTCAGAACAGTTGTCGAATCAGAAGAAACCGTTTAACGAAATCTAGAACCAGTGTCAACCGTGTTTGCCAGGTTTTATTGTTTCAGTGTTAAGTTTCAGTTTCTGATTTACAGTTCGTTTTTCCGCTGCGTTTAAATAGGTTGATCGTTTAGCAGAGTTCAGTAGAACAGTCGTTAACTTCAGGCCCGTTCATTGCCTTGTCTATATCTGTTTTTATACATATTTTCGTTTAGTCATTGTTATGGCAGAAGACGGAAAGGTTTCGATACAGAAGTTTGACGGACATAAGTTTGGTTGGTGGAAGATGCAGATTGAAGTGCTACCTTGTCAGAAAGACTTGGATGTAGTGCTTGAGGATGAAAAACCAGAAAAGTTGTCAGAAGCAGAGTGGAAGAAGTTAGACAAGAAAGCCAGGGCTTGTATTACACTGTCATTGTTGGAAGATGTGGCGTTTAACGTCATGAAAGAAACCACAACCCGTGGTATGATGGATGCACTATCCAGCATGTATGAGAAGCCTTCAGCAGCAAATAAGGTCTATCTTATTAGAGAGCTATGAACAACTCGAATGAAAGAGGGTGGGTCAGTTACAACGCATATTAATAATCTTAACTCGAATCTCTCCCGCTTAGTGTCAGTCGGCATTAAGTTTTATGATGAAATTCAAGGTCTTTTGTTGTTATCCTCTTTGCCCGATAGTTGGTCGCAAACAGTGATAGCGGTTTGTAGTTTGTCTACAAAAATTACTTTTGATGGGATTCGGGATTTGTTTCTTGGAGAAGATTCAAGATGCAGAAGTTCAGGTGAATCATCAAGAAATATATTAATCACAGAAGGTAGAGGTAGGGGAAAACAACGAGGCAGTGGGAGCAGGAAGAGGAGTTAGTCTAGGACTTGTAAAGATATTTAATGTTGGGGTTGTAAAGAGAAGTGACACTTTAGGAATTAGTGTCCGAATGATAAGAATGAAAAGAAAGAAGTCAACACTGCAGAAGAATACCCAGAGGATGAGTTTTTAGTTCTTAGTGTTGAGGATAATGTTTATTCCTGGGGCATGGATTCTGGTGCTTCATTTCATGCTACCCACAGCAGTGAAGTATTGCAGAATTTGAAGGAATGTGATTTTGGTAAGGTTAAATTGGCGAACAATGATGTTCTTGATGCTACGGGAATTGGTGACATGAATTTAGTTACTTCAGCCGGTTCATGGACCTTGAAGGATGTCAGAGTGATTCCAAGATTAAAGAAAAAGTTGATTTCTGTCGAGCAGTTGGATGAATAGGGACATGAGGTTAAATTTGGGAACGGGCAGTGGAAAGTTGTAAACGAAAATCTTGTCATTGCTCGAGGAAGAAAGATGGGGTTCATTGTATATTGTTAGTTTATCGTCTGAGGGAGTGACCGACCTAGTTCAGAAGAAGACCAAAGTCTGGTTCACAGAGTCTAGTGGGCAGAAGAAGGTTTATTTTGCAGGAGATAAATCCAGAGCCACATGTTAGATTCAAGTTGAACGTGCTAGAAGAGGTTCAGAAAAACCAGTTAGAGGTTTTCGTGGAAATAGGAGCACTGGTAGTCAGTCAGTCAAATCTTTTGCCAGAATTACCAAACAGTGGGTTAAGAGAACTAGTATTTCAGCAGTTAAAGTCTCTCTAGAATATTACCTGCTTAATATGGAGAGTGTTGTTTGTTCTCAAGGTATTCCAGGATTCGGCAGTTCTTGTAAGTGGGAGCCGGTAGTAGGGCTGTTCACGAACCGAGCCAAACCGAGCGAGCTTATGCTCGAACTCGGCTCGAATTGAAACCGAGCGGCTCGGATCGGTTCGAATTTAAGTAAACGAGCAGGAAAACGTTGCTCGAACTCGGATCGAATTGAAACCGAGCGGCTCGGCTCGGTTCGTTTTCGCTCAGATTGGAATGAAGAATATGAGACAACTAAACCTTAGGATGGAGAGAAGCTTGTGGTTAGCCATTAACGAGCGATTCCGGCGAGCAACTATGGTTCTCCGATCCAGTGACGTGCGACGTGAATAGAGAGGAGTGGAGCCGACGGCGTGGATAGACGGTGACAGCCTGATGTTGTGATGGTGTTGGTTTGAATTTAGAGATTTGGTTAATTAGAAGCATGAAATTGTTGAAGTGGAATGTGCTGGTTTGAATGTGACGGCGTGGTCATAGTGAAATTTGGTACTTTAGGGTTTGATATTTCAAGTATATACAACTGCTGTGTTGTACTATTATTTTTTATTAGATTAAATATAATTTAATATTTTAAAATTACTTATAAAATTAAATATATGTTTGTACATATATAATTCTAAGTATATATATATATAACAAACAGTCAAGCCGAACCAAACCGAGCGAACCATTGCCCGTTGCTTGGCTCGTTTAGGAACCGAACCGAGCAGAGCGGCTCGTTTACAACCGAGCGAAGAAACGAGCGAGCAGTTTCCGAGAAATTTCCGAGCGAGCGGCGAGCGAGTTCGATCTACAAGCGGTTTGGACGGCCCTAGCCGGTAGGGACAGAAAAAACGAGTCAGTGGCAGTTGTAGCCATGACTGATGTGTTGGAGCTCGGGAGAGCTTCAACGGGCGTTCAGGTTAACTGATAAGAAGGCATGCAACCAGGAAGACAGGGAAGATTACAAGAGGTGCAAGTGATCATCGGTAGGCAGTTTGAAGATTATCAAGTCTTCAAGTGGGAGAGTGTTGGGTTTATAGAGGCTTAATTGGGTCCGGTAGAAGACATCTTTGTGGCAAATTAATTAAATGAAGACCAGTAGCAGGCCTGAGCCATATTATTTAATTATGGCCCATTATTAGTTTCTTGGAGATTAAGTTGTAAACCCTAATCATGTATCTATTTATACTTAGCCTTGTACTTGTAATTCCACATCACGAGTGAGGCAGAAATCAATAATAAAAGTATCCTGGTTGCAGCCTGAAGAAACACTAATCCACTCCTCAAGGTCTAACACGTTAGTCCGAGGGATATGGGTGAGTATTCCCCACGATGGGTTATAAAACCTTCTTGGCGCATACGAGTATATCCTGCAAAACAGAACACCATGAGCTCGTTACGAGGAATGAGGGGGGGGGGGTTCTCTCGTAACCACCCTCCGGCGTGAGAATCAGTACTTGATAGTACGAAATAGAATGTATTGATAGTGATAGTATGAGAGTGTATATCCTTTACCATTTGGAGATCCATTGGTATTTATAGCCATAGGAGAGAGAGTATGGTCAACTACCTTGTCAGGTTTTCCACCAATAATATTCTCCACCCGTGCGGTCGTGGAGGTTGGTAGAAGTTGGTAGGCATTATGGCCTTTTGACAAGGACGTGCTGTACTATTTTGTACCATCCATTATGTGTTGTCCAATCCCCATTGGTTGGGTGTTTGTTCCCATGTAAATGGTATCTTTTTGTCTCATGCTGATGAGACTTTTGCGCTACCATTCCCTAGGTGTCACGGAATTTGTATTATATTGGGCTATAACTTTGGCGTCATGCACTACGCCTAGCGTATGATATGTCTGGCCGCCACTTGTTCTGCCCAGCGCCCTGGTTAGGTTTAATTCGGGTGTTGTACTTGGTTGAATGGTGGGTTTAATACCCTACCTCTACAAGTCCCCCTAGTCTATAGTTGCCCATTTTGAAGAAGGAGGGCTATGGACTTATCATGGGCTTTTGGCTTTTATTGTATCTTTCAGCCACTTGTGTTCCGCTCTTGTTTTACCAATATTGCCTATTTGGGTGTCTGGTTAATGAAAACCATTCTTCCTATCAATTGTTATTTAACAAGTATCACACGATAATATGGTATAGCCTTACTTTGGTGGATGATTTCTTTAATCATCCCATGGCGGAGCCTATTTTTGGCGGGTGATTTATGATAACCATCCCATGGCGGAGCCTATTTTTGGCGGGTGATTTATGATAATCATCCTATGGCGGAGCCTATTATTGGCGGGTGATTTTTATGATAATCATCCCATGGCGGAGCCTATTTTTGGCGGGTGATTTATGATAATCATCCCGTGGCGGAGCCTATTATTGGCGGGTGATTTATGATAATCATCCCGTGGCGGAGCCAATTATTGGCAGGTGATTTATGATAATCATCCCGTGGCGGAGCCTATTATTGGCGGGTGATTTATGATAATCATCCCGTGGCGGAGCCAATTATTGGCGGGTGATTTATGATAATCATCCCGTGGCAGAGCCTATTATTGGTGGGTGATTTATGATAATCATCCCATGGCGGAGCCTATTATTGGCGGGTGATTTATAATAATCATCCCATGGCGGAGCCTATTATTGGCTAGTGATTTATGATAATCATCCCATGGCGGAGCCTATTTTTGACGGGTGATTTTTATGATAATCATCCCATGGCGGAGCCTATTTTTGGCGGGTGATTTATGATAATCATCCCATGGCGGAGCCTATTTTTGGCGGGTGATTTATGATAATCATCCCTTGGCGGAGCCTATTTTTGGCGGGTGATTTATGATAATCATCCCATGGCAGAGCCTATTTGTGGCGGGTGATTTATGATAATCATCCCTTGGCGGAGCCTATTATTGGCGGGTGATTTATAATAATCATCCCATGGCGGAGCCTATTATTGGCTAGTGATTTATGATAATCATCCCATGGCGGAGCCTATTTTTGACGGGTGATTTTTATGATAATCATCCCATGGCGGAGCCTATTTTTGGCGGGTGATTTATGATAATCATCCCATGGCGGAGCCTATTTTTGGCGGGTGATTTATGATAATCATCCCTTGGCGGAGCCTATTTTTGGCGGGTGATTTATGATAATCATCCCATGGTGGAGCTTATTTTTGGCGGGTGATTTATGATAATCATCCCATGGCAGAGCCTATTTGTGGCGGGTGATTTATGATAATCATCCCATGGCAGAGCCTATTTGTGGCGGGTGATTTATGATAATCATCCCTTGGCGGAGCCTATTTTTGGCGGGTGATTTATGATAATCATCCCATGGTGGAGCCTATTTTTGCCAATACTTGTCATCTTTTCCTTGTATGTTGATTACGTGTTATTTGGCGTAAAGGGGTGAATTAAATGCAAGTCAGTGAAACGATGGTTAGACGTGACAGTTTGACGACGGTTTCTCTGCAGTGCAGCTTTTTCGCCTGTGTCAGGCGAGTGGGCGAGAATCCCGGTGACGCGCCCAGCTGTAACACATTTCCACTGTCAGTTTATTATCGTGGCGCTTGCCGATTGGACCGCGTGTCTTCCATGCTTTTTGTACCCCTATCTTTCATTAATTGCGATTGGTATAAAAGGAGGGGTTGCTCCATTTGGATTTCATTTCTCACATTCGTCTACATATTTTTCTACCCTTTCTTCTTTGAATCCTTTCTTTATTTTATGGCCGAATCTTCTCAACCTTCAAATACAATGAAGAATACTAGTATGGAGTTCGTCGGTTGTCGTATGGCTGCCGAGGACTTCAATAACATGGTCAAGGTTTATAACCTTGGCCCTGAGTATGAGCCTGAGTTGCCTGCTTTGGGCAAGACGGCTCGAGAGGCTCCTACCGGCAAGATTGTCGTTTATAAGGAGTATTTCCTCCTGGGCAATTTTCGATTGCCCATCACTCGCTTTTTGCTAGAGGTTTTGGATGTTTTTGGGCTGCACCTCAGCCAGATTCATCCACTCGGGATGGCTCGCCTTCGCCATTTCGAGTATACTAGTCATTGCCTTGGCATTACGCCTACGGCTGACAAGTTATCGGCCTTTTACCAGTGGCGTTTCTCCCAGGGGTGGTATAATTTGTTTACCCACCCTGGCACCAAGACCATTGCTTTGGAGGTACCGTAGAGTTTGCACGAGTGGAAGAGCTTGTTCTTCTAGGTTTCTGCACGCGTGGTTCCGCATTCTATGCATTTTACGGATGTGAAGGAGCTTGCTGAGCCGAAAGTGGTTCCTTATTCCCGTACGGAATGGTTCACCACTTTACAGGTCAGCCTTTCCCCACTCCGTCATTACTCGGAGCGCGCATTGGTGCTATTTGGCATGAGTCGTATTTGGGAGGATGCGACGATGGTGTCGGTTATCCATAATGGCGGTCAAGGTTAGTATAATCCTTTCGTTTTATTTTCTTCTATGTTTATACATAGTAATAACCTGACTTTGTATTTTTCAGAGGTAGAGGATCCCATGCTCCTCCTGCAACCCGCCACTGATGGCGTCAGATTGTTGCGGCGGAGGGAGTTAGGTCCTCGTGAGGAGCCTATCCTCATGAGGACTGCGCGTAAGTTTGTGTTTCCTCTTCCTATGGGGCAATCATTTGCAAGAAACGCCGTGGATGATGATGACGATGTCATCATCATGTTCGCCGTTCCATTTGGGGCTCCGGTATCCTCTTCAGCCGCATTACTAGGCCCATTTGGGTCCGGCGTTGGCGCGGCGTCTTCCCAGCCACCTCCGCACAGGTTTCTGTTGGCTCCTCCTTGCCTTCAGTCTCGCAGCCTGTGAATGTTGTGTCTGTCTTGGACACAAGTCTGGTTGCCACTACTCCAATTTTGGTGGCGACAGATCTTGTGTCTTCTGCAGCCACAGCTTCTAGAACTGTTGTGGATACGAGTTTTGTTTCTACCAGTCCACCTTCTTCTTCTTCCGCAGTCGGTGGGACGTTCACTGTTCCACACCATTCGGGTTCCGCCCCTGTGGTTAATGAAGAAGATGAAGAGGTACCCCGCATCTTCAAGAAACCTCGGACTGGCGGGTTCGTTAAGATTAGCAGTCTTGTTAATTCGCCAGGTATAATGTTTATAACTAGTTAAGCATCCTTTCATGTAGTCCATCTTTTTGACTTTTTTTTTGTTTTTGTTCCAGGGGACTTTGGAGATTTCTTCATCGATTGTTGCTTCCACATTTTCTGCTATTGCTTCCTCACTGGCGACTGTTTTTGCCAGTTTGCCGATGATGACAAGTGTTGGCGACTTGTCGGAGGCGATGCCTTCTGAACAGGTGTTGAGTTTGCCAATGATGACGGTTGTGGTTAGCCCGTCTGAGGCCGAAACCATTGTGTCGACGGTGCCTGTGTCGGCGGATACTAATGTTCCGTCTTCTTCTCAGTAAACGGCGTCGACCGATCCGATGAAGGCAATTATGGACGAGTTACCTAAGGTTTTTTCTAGCGAGTCGACGGGTATATCATTTGCCGACGTCATGAAGTCCAAACAATCCTCGCCAGACAAGGCTTATATCCTTGACGGCCACGAGGCTGTGCCGTCGCCTCCTTTTACTATTGGCGCAACGGTACATGACAAATTTTTTGATTTTCGCAGTGGCAATAGTGGCAGGTTGAGTAGCGGGGTTTTGAATGTAGATATGGATCCCCGTGATTCCGTGGAGGCGAACCAAATTTTTCGTCCTCGGTGGAAGGTTACTTGCGGCGCCAAATTTGAAGACCCTGCCACTTGTACAGAATTTTTGGAACATGTTGTTCCTCCTGGCGAGCGCATTGTTCGCAAAATCCAGCCTCGGAATAGTTTGTATTCCGACGCTGCCTTCCACCACGTCCAGGCTCTCTCTAATTTGGCAGAATTGATGCGCGAAAATCGCGCTCTTCATGAGGAAAAGATTGAGGCAAGTGCCAAGATGAGAGAAATGGAGCAGTCGGTGAAAGGTACTGAGGCTGACGCCTGGAAGGCGGGTAAAGAATCAGCAAAGCACTGCCAGGCTCTGACTGCTGTTGAAGAGAAATTGGCGAAAGTTGAGGCAGATTTGGCAGAATCTGTCCGCGAGCGTGCCGCTCGCTATAAAGAGTTTGAGGTTGCTTGCAAGATGTCTAACGCCGATATTGCGGATGCGCGTAGCCGTGCTCTTTCTGCTAAGGGGGCTTCCGCCAAACTCGAGAGTGAAAACGATGCTTTTCGCAAGCGTATTGAGAGTTGGAGGCGGAAGCTGAGTTGAGGAAGGCGGATGCGGGCAAGCTGGCTAACACGTTAGTCTCCAATGAGGAGACTATTAAAACTTTGATGGCTGAATGTGCCGTTGCCGCTGCTGACCGCGATTGGCTGTTGAAACACGCCATATGCAAGGTAATTCCTTCACAAATATATATATATATATATATATATATATATATATATATATATATATATATATATATATATATATATACCTTCACTTGTGTCTTACTAACGTCTTTGTCATGCAGGTCTCCCAACGCATTAACACGTTAGTCTCCAATGAGGAGACTATTAAAACTTTGATGGCTGAATGTGCCGTTGCCGCTGCTGACCGCGATTGGCTGTTGAAACACGCCATATGCAAGGTAATTCCTTCACAAATATATATATATATATATATATATATATATATATATATATATATATATATATACCTTCACTTGTGTCTTACTAACGTCTTTGTCATGCAGGTCTCCCAACGCATCATCACTGATGACGACTTGACACGATGTGTTGGGACCCTTGTTACTGCTTCCCAGCAACTTGGTCACAAGACCGACTTTCAGGAAGCTATGACGCGTCTGCGTGATAACCTTCCTCCTGAAGCCTATGTGTTTCATGCTATTGGCGTGGAAGCGGAGTATGCCGCCGCTGAGGCAGAATATGATGCTCTTTCGTTTCCCATTCTTTCTAAAGTTGCTCATTATGCCAAGGAAGAAAACGGCGTGCAGCTGTTGAGGAGGCTGCTTGAGCCTAAGCAGGCTGGTCCGTCTACCGCTTCTGGTGGCGGTGAAGGAGATAGCGTAGTCGCCGTTGATCAATCGGGGAAGAGTATAAACGATGTTGACTAGGCTATCCCTTTGATTTTTATAGTTAGTTGTAGTTTCTTTTGCGGGTGTTGGAACCCGTTCGTAAATATTTTGTAACTATATGAAATGAAGTTCTTGTTTTATCTTGTGAAATGTGGGGTATCGTTTCCATTCATGTTGACCCTTGGCCTATTTTTACAATATTTTGGAATCGATTTACATATAACACCTTCGCAACTGCGCTGCATTCCAGGTCCTTGGAATCGGTGAGCCATCGAGTTGCATTAGCGCGTAGGCGCCCTTTCCTAATACTTCTTTAATTTGATAAGGGCCTTCCCAAGATAGCGCTAGTTTGCCTTGCGCGTGCGCTCTTGATGCCTCGTTGTTGAGAAGGACGTAATCTCCGGCATTGAACTCACAGACTTTTACTTTTGCATTGTAGTACTTTTGTAGTTGGCTCTTGTAATTTTGTTCCCTTATTGCGGCTAATTCTCTACGTTTTTCAAGGAGCATTAAATCTAGTCGCCTTTCTGCCTCATTGTCTTTTGGCAATGTTATTCTTGGTGATGGGACGCCGACTTCGGCGGGGATCATTGCTTTTGTACCGTAGGTTAGACTGAACGGTGTTTCTGCGTTACTTGTACTTCTTTGGGTTCGTATAGCCCAAAGAACATGTGGCACTTGATCAACCCATCCTGATTTGTAATTTGCCAGCCTTTTCTTGATACCGCCGACAATGGCTCGATTGGCGCATTCCACATCTCCGTTCCCTTGTGGATGGACAACGGAAGTAAATGTTTGGGTGATGTTCAACTCCTTCAGCCATCGTTGGATGTTGATCCGCAAATTGCGTTTCGTTGTCGCTGACCAGATTATTGGGTAATCCGAAGCGACATATGATGAATTCCCATATGAATTTTTTGACGTTGGCCGTGTTTATCGTTGCCACTGGCTTCGCTTCAACCCACTTTGTGAAGTAATCAATTGAGACAATAAGAAATTTCACTCGCCCTGGCGCCTCGGGAACGGTCCCGTTATATCAATTGCCCATTTCTGGAATGGCCAAGAGGCTGTTACCGGGATCATGACATTTTTTGGGAGTAGGGTGTTCGGCCCATGGCGCTAACATGCACTGCATCGTCTCAACTCTTTTTCAGCGTCCACATGCATGCCCGGCCAATAGTATCCGGTATTCATGATTTTGGCGACCACCATTCTTGGGCCCGCATGCACGCGGCATATCCCTTCGTGAATTTCTCTCAGCGGGTAATTTGCGTCTTGTGGATCTACGCATCTGAGAAGTGGCCCTAAGTATGATCGTCTATACAAGATGCCATCCTGAATTGTATAATTCAGCGCCTTGTGGTGAATTTTCCTGGCTTCTGCTTTCTTTTCTGACAGAAACCTCTCGCTAGGTAGGTGACAATTGGTGTCATCCAATTTGTTTCTGCCATTGAACACACGTAGACTTCTTCATTCATTGTTGAAGGCGTTGCGAGAACTTCGATGCGGACATCTTTTGCGAGGTGCTCGAAACCAACCGATGCTAATTTGCTCAGGGCATCTGCTTGTTTGTTTTCACTCCACTTGATGTGCTTTACTTTGCATGTGGTGAAGGCTGCCATTAGCGCTTTGGCCTGCGCTAAATATGATGCCATTTTATCATCCTTTGCGTCATATGAGCCTTCAATCTGATTTGCCACTAGCATTGAATCAACGTGCGCTTCTAAGTGTTGTGCCCCTAACTTTTTGGCGATTCTTAACCCTGCTAGCAACGCTTCATATTCCGCCTCATTGTTGAATTCAAGGCGTATTGCATATGTGAAATGTTGCCCTTGTGGGTTGGTTATTCTTAGCCCTGCGCCTGCGCCTACATCATTAGATGCTCCATCTGTGAATACTTCCAAACCTCATCTTTTTTTGATCGACAGGAGGTTCTATCTCTTTTTGGCATTCTTCCTCTTTTTCTTGAGGAACTTCCGCTATGAATTCGGCCAAAACCTGGCCCTTGATTTCTGGCCTGGGTTTATATTCGATTGCGTATTCTCCCAACTCTATCGCCCATTTTCTAGTCTTCCGGACAGTTCCGGCTTGCTCAATATATTTTGTAAGCGATAGTTGGTGAGAACATGTATTGGGTGACCTTGAAAGTATCTTCTCAGGCGCCGCGCTGTCTGTACCAGAAATAGAACCAGCTTTTCCAAGGTGGAGTATCTTGTTTCTTCATCCGCTAAGGTGCGGCTTACATAGTAAATGGGTGTTTGAACACCATTTCTTTCCACCATTAGGACCGCACTGACTGTTCTTTCGGAAGCTGCTAGGTATACTACTAATGGCTCTCCCGCCTTTGGGGCTGTTAGCGTTGGTAATTCTGCTAAGCGCGACTTGATTTCCTGGAATGCCGTTTCTGCCTCTTCTGTCCATAGAAACTGAGATTTCTTGAGGCAGTTTCTCAAGGTTGAAACGAACGGGAAAAATCTTTCTGCATGACTTGACAAGAATCTATTCAGCGCGACTAGTCGGCTATTAAGTGTTTTCACTTGCTTGACAGGTTTTTGTGAAGGCATCTTTAGCACTGCTTCAAGTTTTTCTGGGTAGGCCTTGAAGCCGCCATTGGTCACAATCACCCCTAGGAATTTCCCTTCTTCCATTCCGAATGAGCACTTTCCCGGGTTAAGCTTCATGCTAATTGACCTTAATATTTTGAAGGTCTTTTCAACGTCCTTCAACATTGCTATCTCCGTCTTGCTTTTTATGACCAAGTCATCCATGTAAACTTCTAAATTCCTCCCTATTTGAGACTTGAACTCTTTGTCCATCAATCGCTGGTATGTAGACCCGGCGTTCTTAAGGCCAAATGACATCATCTTGTAACAGTATGTTCCATTGTTTGTTCGGAACGCCGTTTTGTCTTGGTCTTTCACCGCCATGTGGATTTGATGGTATCCTTTGAATGCGTCCAAAAAACATTTGAACAAAGGGTACTAGCGCGTCCACTTTGAGGTCAATTTCTGGCAACGGGTAACAATATTTTAGGCATGCTTTGTTGAGATCTTTGAAGTCAATGCACATATGCCATTACCCGTTTGCTTTGGGTACCATCATTGGATTGGCTATCCATGTTTGGTATTGGATTTCGCGGATTATTCCGGCGTCTACTAGTTGCTGGACTTGTTCATCACAAGATTTTGCTTGGTCTGGTCCCATCTTTCTTCGTTTCTGTACCACTGGAACGAAGGCCGAATTGACTTTTAATTCGTGCTCCGCTTTGCTTCTTGGGACCCCTTTCATGTCCGCCGGGGTCCAAGAGAAGACATCTATACTTTTGATTAACAGTATTTTTAGCGCCGCGCGCGCCTCTTCAGAGATAGTTGGTCCAATGGTTATGCTTTGTTCTGGGAACTTTCTGTTGAGCACCCATTTTTCCTTTCTCCTTCTTTGCTGATTTTTGATACCTTCTGTGGCGGTGTATTTCTTTCTGCCATGTTACACTCCTTCTTGGCGTGGATCATTGCTATCCTCGTTGGAGTTGGTACTCCCAATATGCCATGAGCTGTTGAGGGGTTAACGTTGAAGTCCCTGATTGCTTCTCTTCCCAGGATTACATCATAATGTGGATGGGGAGTCTCCATTACCAGGAAGTCCACGTCTTCTGTTCTTGCATGTATCCTGTCACTTAGTTTGACTGGGAATGTCAATTGTCCTAGCGGGTATTCGATACTTTGATTAAAACCCGCTATTGGAACATTGACGGGTATCAATCGCTGTTTGTTTTTTTCTTCCAGCAAGTCGAAGCATTGGCGATACATGATGTCGGATGTTGCCCCCACGTCAATGAAAAAACGCGGTGTCCAGTAGTGACCGAATAATGCTGTGATTACTAATGGCGCTTTCTTGCTCGCCCCTCCCTTTACTTTTGGGAAGATGACTTGCTCCTCTTTCCAGGCTGCATGTTCCGCTTGCCTGCGCTTCTTGGATTATACGTTGCCCGAGATCATGTTGGCGTGAAGGTGCTTGATTTTCTTTTCTGGCCTTCCGCCATCCCTTGGAGGTGGGCGTATATATCTCCCTTTCATACTCTTGACAAGGTGGTCAAGCTTTTCGTTCTTAACGTACTCCTCGATGGCATCCTTCAGGTTCGAATACTGATTTGTTGTGTGGCCATGTTGTTCATGTTAGTCACAATAACTTTTCATGTCAGTGTTTGGCCCCTGTTTGATTGGTTTCGGTTTCTTGAGTTGGATTCCTTCCATATACATGATTTGGGCTGAGCTTTTGGTCAGCGGAGTCCATCTGGACGCATTCGTTTGTCCTTTCTGTCTGGCTTTGAAGGGTTCATACGTCGCAGACTCTTTTTGCTGATTTTCATTGTTTAATCTTGACCATACGGAGGATATCCTTTTGCCTTGGCGGGCTCTGTTGACATCATTTCTGGCATCGTTTTTGCCAGCTCTTTCCCCAGACTTTTCTCCATTCGCGCGTACCTCTTGGTCGCGGTCATGACGTCGTCCCACCGGTGCGGCATGCTATCTCTACCCGTAAGATTTCGAATAAGATCATCACACTTTACGTTTTGGCGGAAAGCTGCGCGCAATAACTTTTCGCTTACGCCACCAATTTTCAAGCCTTCTTGGTTGAATCTAGTAATGAAATCCTCTAACGTTTCATTGTCTCTTCTGACCACATTCAAAATGTCTGCTGGGTCACTAATGCGACGCCGTTGTTGGCTAAACTGTTGGGTGAACTTTTTTGCTAAGTCCTCCCAACTTGTAGTCTGCCCTTCTGGCCGCCTTTCAAACCATGATCTGGCGGCTCCGACCAGTGTCAACGTGAAAATGTGGCACCAAAATGGCATGGTCCACCCTAACACTAACCCAACAGCTGTGAAAGTCTGCAAATGATCGTCTGGATCTGAGATGCCATCGTATTGGCCAACTGTTGGCGGTATTTTTGGATTTTCTGGTAACTCCGCCTCAGCGATTTTCGCTACAAACTTTGATTTTCCCGCCGATGTTGTTGGTCGGTACGGCTTGGAAAAATCCTCCGTTGCGTCCGGATGATATTTTACCAGTTTCCTGGCGTTGTCTAGACCTTTCCAACTAGCTTCGTAGTCTGGATCGTCTAGCCGGGAGTCGGCTTCCGGACGTGACCAATGTGACTTTTCTCCTGCTTTTCTATTTGCCGCACAGGTGGTGATTTGGCGGTTGGTGCTTTTGTACAAATCGGCGTTGAGTGTTCTTCGTACTCTTCCTCCTCGTCGTTGCTGCTAGATACTGTGTCAAACATCATTCTAGGTTTAACGACAGCCGCCATTTTTTCTTAGACCTTGTCCTTCAGTTTTTGTTGTTCAGCTTCCAACCAGGCCATTATGTCTGGTGGCATGGTTACTTTGGGACTCGATTTCGTTTTTTCTTTCTCCGTGATGGTAGGGTGAAGGGTGGACGCGTTAGCGATGCCTTCACCACTACCTATGACATCCAAGATTTCCATATTTCCTTCTTGGTTGGCCTTTGGGTATTAGCCAACCTCTTTCGGTGTAGTTTTTCCACTCATCTGAATCAAGAATGGAGTGATTTTCGAGTAACTGTTCTAGCTATATGCATGGATGGCACCAATGAAGAAATACTAATCCACCCCTCAAGGTCTAACACATTCGTCCGAGGGATATGGGTGAGTATTCCCCACGATGGGTTATAAAACCTTCTTGGCGCAGACGAGTATATCCTGCAAAACAGAACACCGTGAGCTCGTTACAAGGAATGGGGGGGTTCTCTCGTTACCACCCTCCGGTGTGAGAATCAGTACTTGATCGTACGAAATAGAATGTATTGATAGTGATAGTATGAGAGTGTATATCCTTTACCATTTGGAGATCCATTGGTATTTTATAGCTAGAGGAGAGAGAGTATGATCAACTACCTTATCAGGTTTTCCACCAATAATATTCTCCACCGGTGCGGTCGTGGAGGTTGGTGGAAGTTGGTGGGCATCATGGCCTTTTGACAATGACGTGTTGTACTATTTTGTAGCGTCCTTTATGTGTTGTCCAATCCCCATTGGTTGGGTGTTTGTTCCCATGTAAATTGTATCTTTTTTGTCTCATGCTGATGAGACTTTTGCGCTACCATTCCCTAGGTGTCAGGGAATTTGTATTATATTGGGCTATAACTTTGGCGTCATGCGCTACGCCTGGCGTATGATATGTCTGGCCGCCACTTGTTCCGCCCAGCGCCCTGGTTAGGTTTAATTCGTGTGTTGTACATGGTTGAATGGTGGGTTTAATACCCTACCTCTATACAGCCCGTGGACGTAGGTCAGCCGACCGATTACCGAACCACGTAAATCTCACGTGTTCATCTTCGTTTATTTTTCTCTTGCAATATTGTTCGTGTTTGTGTGTGCGCCATATCCTAACAATTTAAAGGGTGCTGAGGCATCACATGTACTCTTCAAAGAAAAGAACATACCAACCTATAAAACGTAGACCACGTTCTGGAACAATCCAATCACAGGAATAGGTCAAACCTTTTGGATCATTGATAGCGAACCTTGGAGCCAATGTATCCATGCAACAAACATAAAATAGCAAATATCCTTTAAGAGTGTGACATGTAACGACACTACTTAAGTACCAAATCAGAATAGCAAATATCCTTTAAGAGTGTGTACAAGTAATTTAGACCCATATCAGGGTAAAATTAGTAAAATATGAAAGAAACTAATACGAAATAAAGAATGAAATATTAGGGTGAGGGAATGGTGTAGGGTTGTGTATTGGGACCGCCGTGTTCAACCTCGCAGGATCGACGCCATTTTCAATCCGTAGCGGGTAGCCACGCCGATTCTTCCAAAGCATACAACAGGCATACTTTCGTTTTAAACAGGTATTTTTTAAAAAAAAAAAAGAAAGAAAATATTCAAAATCCACCTATAAATTAACCCACCAATTAACAATTTTTCCGCATAAATTTATCCCCTTTTCTCTATATTATTGATGCGGTCAAGTTATAATAAGAAGTATGATTTTTATAGGAAGGATAAGAAGTAATCTATACCATTAATTTTGAATTTGAATGATTGAGATTGAATTGGAGAAATATTAAGTATAAAATAAGGGAAATGACAAAAAATGAATAACACATAATTGTTGATTTTATCTCTTCACATGCAATGCACATGTCAATTCACTTATCGTTTTAAAACGTCCATAACTTTTATATACGACATTTTTTATTAAAAAAATCACCTTGTTTTGTTATCTTTAATATGAGTACCATATTGTTATAAAAAAATAGTGGGTTTTTTTATACATTGAGTAATAGGTTATACATTGTGTTTTTTCTTCATTGTGTTTTATCCAATTATGTTTTTTGTATTGTGTTATACAATTGTGTTTTTTGTTGTGTTTTTTTTTCATAGTGTTTTTTCATTGCGTTTTTTTCATAGTGTTTTCCATAGTGCTTTCTATTGTGTTTTTATAGTGGCTGTTTCCGATGATTTTTTTCCGGTAATTGTTTTTCGATGATTTTTTCGGTGATTTTTCTGAAAAAATCTCGGGGATTGTTTAACGGTGACTTTCCGATGACTTTTCGGTGAATTTTTTGGGCGAAATTTTCGGAGACTTTTCCAGCAAGGTGGTGCAGTGGGTGACGGTGGTGGCGGTGGTGGGCGATGGAGTGGTGGTGGTTGAAGGAGATGACTGAAGATGTAAATGGGTTTTTGAAAGTAATGTAAGTGAGTTTTTTAGATTAAAGGAAGTATGTTTTCTATACCATAGTAGTAGACTAAAATACCCTCTTTTCTAGCATTCTTAGAAAAATCAAACTTCTTATTTGAACCTCTCTATATATTTTTACTAGAGGTGGCAATCTTGATCCATAGCATTTCAAATGGGTTAGTTTGGGTTTATTTGAAAATTATATGAGTTGTTTTGGGTCAAATATTTTAACTAAAATGGTCAAAATGAGTCACCTGAAATTTCACATTTCTATTTTTAGGTCAAAATGGGTTGGCAAGTAAGGAAATTAATGGGTCGATGTGGGTTATTCCTAAGGAAATGTGGCAAGTTCGGGTTGAAACGGGTTTTGGAGTGCCACATATTTCCACACGGGATAGGTTTCGGCACAAAACTGGTTTTGGATTGGAACGAGATCAGTTCAGGTTTTGGCTTGGATGAGGTTTCGAGCCGACATCAACTTTCGCACGAGATTGGATGGATTTCGGTTTATTTTTCTTTTTTGTCAATTTCAAATCCATTTTTGATTTTTTGTTTCGTTTTGATCGGTTTTTTCTTTCATTTTCATTCTGGTTGTTTTCAGTTTCTTAGTTTCGTTTTGATCAATTTTTTCGGTTTCGATAAGTTCGCTTCGGTTTGCCTTTTTTTTTCGTTTCGCCGATTTCGGTATCGGTTCATTTCGCGGGTTTTCTATTATTGGTTTTTATTTTTTTTGTTGAACGAGGACAATGAAGAAACATTTTAGTTTATTACTTGTTTTTTTGTTTTTGATTTATATTTTGAATGATGATATTTTTATTATTTTTTAAGGAGTTTTTGATCTTATCAAAACCCCCTTCACAAAAATTTCAAAAAATATAGCAAAAAAAAATCAAATATAAATAAAAAATAAAAGAAAGTAAAAAATCTTAAATGTTTCTCACACTGTGCCCGTTTAAAAAAAACCCGACTCAAACCGGTT
This sequence comes from Bidens hawaiensis, assembly GCF_021521415.1. NCBI lineage: Eukaryota > Viridiplantae > Streptophyta > Magnoliopsida > Asterales > Asteraceae > Bidens > Bidens hawaiensis. The sequence goes on from NW_027491042.1 coordinate 3,022,095, forward strand.
CCGACTTGAACCTGTTTCGACCCGAACCTGTTTCGACCCGAACCTGTTGACCTTGAGCCGTTCTGACCCGAACCAAGCAACCCCTTATTAGTTGACCAGTTCTGATCCTAACTCATTCTGACCCATAACTAGTTTCGACCCAGCCCAACCCATTTGTCACCCCTATATAATTACACTTTAATAAAAAAACATGGATCATTCTCGCAAAATTAGAGGTACGAAGAAACATAGAGTTGGTTGTTCTTGTAATCCTAAATCCAATATTTTCGAACCGGGACCAGACATCGATCCTGACGACTGGCGAGGTCATAGGTCGGACCCCCGGATTGAAGAACCGGATGTTATTATAATTGTATTATGTTAATAAAATATACAATTAAGTAATACATAAAAGTTTATTATTATTATACAATCTACGATATAATAAAAGAATACTTAAATCTGTCACTTGTCACTCTTTCAGCATTCCTCATTTTTTTACCTGTTTTCAATTTATTGGATCCTGACTAGGTCATTACACGACCCAAATTTTGTTTTTGCTAAAATTCTATGTTTTGTTTTGCCGTTCAACCTAATGTAACCCTAACCACAACTCTGCCGCTATAGAAGAAGACCCAGTGAAGACTATTCATCCTCATAATATTCATCCAACATTCGATTCATCTTGCTTAGATCCGTTTTTTCAACTTGAAAAGAACAACCTACCGCTCCCTTTTTTCAACTCAACTCAAATTTAAGGTTTTTCGCCTACTTGGTAGGGAAACTCCGGTTCACAATGTTTTCGGCGTTGGAAAACGTATGCTTCTACTTCTTTTATCTCGATTTCGTGTCTGTTGCTTTTAATTAGTGCAACTAGAACTCTAATTTCACTTATTCAATATTCATATGCCGCTTACATCAATTACAAATAAGCAATTTCATCATAGTTTTTTTTTTATTTACTCATGTTGGGTTTGAACAAATCTTATTGTGTAAATGTGTAATGATGTTTTTTTTTTTTTTTTGCATATTATGATATTAAGGCAATCCTATATGTGTATCCAATATACTATTAACCCAAACCTATTCAACGGATGTACACTGTAAAACGCATTCTTTTTGTTATTAATAATTTTGATTTACATTCTCATATATATAATTGTTATATGCTATATATTGTGTTTAACTTTGAGGACACATACTTTGCTGCAAAAAGTAAGATCAATATTCTTACTATGACTTTTCTAATGTTCGTGTACCTTTTGTATTAATGTTGAGTAGTGTCAAACTTTAGTTTAGACTTTTTTTTTAATATTCATTAACTTCTTATTTGGGGTTCTTACAATCCAGCTTTGGGTTTTTAAGATAAATCATCAGCTAAACTTTTAATATCATAAACTGAATCGAAATAAATTGTTTTTAAAACCGTGAGCTAATTAATTGTTCCTTGAGTTAAGTCGGGGTCTTTTCCTGTTAAGACGTCCCCTTTTCTACTTTCTAAAGGTTGATAATATGATTAATATCCCACATTCCCACTCATTGAAGCTTAATGGTTTATAATTATAAATTATAAAGCAAAACTTGGTTTCCTCTTCTCATTACAAGATAGTACAATTTGTAAACATGATTTTATAATTATTGATCTCAACCTTGTTAGATCGATATCTTACTGTACAGATTGGGAGATAATTTATGGATCTAATTACTACTTGTGAATAGGTAGGTATATGTGGATTAGGAGGTTATAAAGCAAAAGTTGGTTTCCTCACATGAGTGTTTATTTAAGTTGCTTTTTTTTCAAATAATACAAAGTTATCAATGCTAAACTTGCTAAATGATTTTTGTTTTTTTTTATTATCTAACTTTTTGATTTGTGTGTTAAGTGGCCAATCTACTTCCGTGGAAGGACAAGAAGGTACCGAGGTGGGATCCTAGGTGATGTGACGATTACCTGATTTCTATAATATTGGTTATTATTATAGATAATAACCCGTTTCCAATATATGTTGTTCTTCCCTACCATATTCATCCAACAAACGATTCAGTCCACAAAGAAAACAAAACTGAACTACTTATTAGTTTCAAAGTTAGCAATTTGAAACCTTCGTATTGGAGTTGCTGTTGGTGGTCATCGTGTTGCTCTTCGTGCTGTTGAAGAAGTAATTGCGAATAGTTTCTTTTTATGTAGTTGCGTTAACAGATCGAAAGTATAGGATCCTTTAAACATTTTAGTTTGGAAACTGAAGAATTCAGTTTCAACATCTGATTACATGAATTATATATATATATATATATATATATATATATATATATTATGTGCATTAGATATGTATAACCTATTTTTTTTATCTTTCTTTCAATTAAAATAAATAAATCATAATTACATGGCTTTCCCACGTTTAGGTACTCAAAAAACAGTTGATGGCCCTTCAATGAATGATTGGTGTGGAGGTTATGGTGTAAACAAAGCACCATTCTTATTACAACAGCTGATTCTGAAATCCTTTTTACTATTATCTCAACCATGAAGTGTCATTCTAAGAGGTAAACCTCATAGCACTCACCTTTTATTAGACCCGTTTCAATTTTGATTTGTGTCTATAATACTGATTGTATTGTATTTCTATTGATTGAATGTGAAGATGATGATTTTAGTGATGAAGATGATTTTAATGTTCAAGAAGTAAATCATATTCTGGTTACAAATGTTGTCTCGAGAACGAACAGCTTATTGGCATATATTCTCTATCAGTTGCATATTTGTGATAATTACCTATTGATTAATACATAATTAAGGTATTTAGTATGTTTTACAATTATAATATGAAAGCTATACACATTTTTTAAATCAGTTATAACATTTATTAAGATTGACACCTTATTTATAATGTAATTTGTAATTGCATTAACAGCATATGGCAATTGTAGCATATGGCAATTGTGTTGTTAATTGTATTTTGGTGAATGTTTGAAGTTTACAATTCTCATTAATTTCGAGTTTAGGAAAAAAATATCCGAAAAAGGTTTTCCTCTATAAAGACGTAAGAGATTGCTACGACTGAATTTGGTAGATGTCCCTTTCAGTGGCGATCTGAATTTGATCGATGTCATACCGACTTCACAAGAAAAAGGGGGCCAAGCTTGATCTCCAACCAGCCGAAATTAAAGAAAGTAAACATCAAGTGAGACAAAGGAAAACCAGGAATAACAAATGAAATGCAAGCGGATATGCATTTCATTTGTAAATGATCAGGGCAACTTAAAAGGCGGTTTTAGCTCAAAATTAAGAAATCGCTGAATGTTGGGGACAACAGTAATGTCATCCATCTTTTTTTTTTATCTATGTGTTTTTAGCAAGTCTTGTATTTTTTTTGTTAATAGAATGCTGATTTAATTTTATAATATGTTATTTTAATTCGAAAACTATTTAGTTACATTATTTATCTAAAATAAAAGGTTAAAAATGAGTATCTATAATAATTTTTTCAATCCGGTTCGGTTTCTGTATTCTTGATTTATCCACTAGGTCAGTTTGATTGGTTCTTTGCGCCTAGTTTTGGTGTAGCAGCTATATTTTGATTTATCCTCTTTTTTCAAGGATTTCATAACTAGACATTAAACCCATTTCATATGATGGGAGTTTCCGGTGTATTGGTCGTAGGGTTAATAATAATAATAATAATAATAATAATAATAACAACACGTAAAACGTCATTGCACATGTAAAACGAAAATACGATTTAATTTTTTTTTCTTTACGGGTTTGCATTTTTTTTGAAATCTAGCCATAACTTTATGTATTTAGACATTCATAAGCAAGTCATATTCAACATAAGTACAAAAATCATTTAAATTTGCATCACAAATCGGATTATGTAAATTGAACTTCACGTACTTAATTGGTTAAAGCATTTTTCGTCGGCAACGCCAATTGCAATTCCCTTTACGCTTCTTTATTTTTTTTCTTATTAAGGTTAAAAATAAAAAATGGGCTTAAGTAAAATTTTTGGACACTTAAAAATCAGGCTTAATTAGAAAAGCATAGGTCTAAACCTACTCTAAAACAGTGAGATTAATTATTGTTTTGTGATGAGTTGTATTGTTGTTGAATTGACATTAATTAGTTCATGTCATACTCTTCTAATAAAAGAAAATAAACTGAACACATGACAACATGTAGTTGTCTCTCACTATCAAAATTCCGCCCAAAAATTTCCCTCCACTATCTCATTTAAAAAGTCGTCGCGCAAAGCCAGGATGAGGATCCATAGCGGCATGTGTTGTAAAACTTGGAACAACACCAACTTGAAGGACCCGAATGGTTAATCCGAAAAGTATAAGGGTGGTACGGAAGATCTCAAGGGGCGGTTTGATGGAGATCCAAAGTTCATGGACCAAGTTGAATAACTTGGTGTCATAATTATCTTTTACTTATTATTAAATAAATTAGAGGTATAGTTTAATTATGTTTTATAGTTTGAGTAGGATTACAATTGTGGGTGTTATATAAACTCATCAAAGGTTTTATTTTGTGTAGAGTATAGAGACTAGAAAGTATTTTGTTCATGTTTCTTATTAATGAAAAGAGTCGCATAAACGTTTTATGCAATATCGTCTTTGATAGTCTTGATTCACTTGTCTAAGGTTTAACATGTGTTCCTAGTCCTTCAGTGAAACCATATTCGCCCAACCTTACATATCTGATTCAAATCGGGCTTAACCTGGTATGTTTTGATTTTGTAATCAATTTTTTCTGCCTATTACTCATCAATTTGATGTCTATTCTAACTAATTTTTCTGTCTATTGTCTTTAAAGTCATCTCCCATCTCTCTCAGAAATACAGTCCATTTGTAATTTCACTTCGACCAGGTACGTTAAGTTTATCTTGGGTATCGCTTTTAAGGATGGTTAATTTCAATGATAACCTGCTCAAAGATGGTTACACATATGTTATTTTCGTTTTTGGTTGATCGTGATAAATAAACATATCTTTACACTGCTTTAATTTGGTCTAAGTATAACACAGTTACTTATTTGAAGTATTTGGTTCCATTAAGAGCATTAGAAAGTCAAGATTCTTTATGGATATCTATAGACTCGAGTTATATGATCTTAGAGTATGCAATGAAACAAGTTTGTCACAATTAGACAATGGTAAATTCTGGGTTAATTGCCTCTTTCATAATAATAATGTATTACAATTTATAGAGAATGATATGCAAACCCAAATCACCTAAGGTGGGCTCGGGGTTCACACTAACAATACATAACAATAATATAGTCTAATACACACCCACAATCAGAGCGAAAGGAAACCATAAGCTAAAGATTGGGATACCATAAAACAATAATAATAATAAGATAAACGCCCTTTGATCAACTCAAAAATCCAAACTTTTGCCAGCAAATCCATATTTTGCTTGATTTTCATCCATAGGCTTCAAAGACAAATCCCATATCATGCAAGAAACGTGCAATGCGGCGGCAGGATATAAATCTAACTAACTTGCAGCGCGGCGGCGAACCATAGTCTGGCAAGTGACGCGATGGAGGACCGAAATCCAGTACGCGGTGGACCGAAGTCAGCGGCAATAGAGAGGAACCGTGGTTTAATGAGCGACGGACCGAAGTCGGCGACTATACTGGGAACTGTTGTCCAATCGGGGGCGAACCAAAGTCAAAGACACTAAATAAATAAAAAAACATAAAAAAATAAAAATAAAACACAGCGGTGGTGTTACAGCGGCATGGAGCGACTTTACGGAAAAAATAGGATCAAAGAAATTAACCTGCAAGATGATATATGGGTAAAATTTAGGGGCCTGATGTACATCGTCCCTCAACTTTTCGTCGGTAGAGATATTTTTTTTTTCTTTTTGGGTCGGTTTTCGTATTTTGCTACCGTTGAAAAAAATATTACGTTACCCATATTTATTAAAAGCTCTACCAATTTGAAAGTTCAAACCAAATAAAACACAAACATAGTTTATAGCTCAAATCAAATATAAACCATTAACCTTTTTTTTTTGTTGTTTGAACAAGATCAAACATAAACAGGCTCAATAGAATCATCATTTTTTAAAAGTTTAAATCAAATAAGACCAAACAAAGTTTATAGCCCAAAGCAAATAAAAACGATTAACCTTTTATTCTTTTGTTTGAGCTAGAAATATCATACAAAAATAGGCTCAACAAAATCATCATTTTGAGATTGAAGTTTTTAATACAATTTTGGATATGCAAAATCAAGAAGTTCTAGTTTGTCAGAAAATACGTTTGGTTTAAAGCTATGAGATTTGTACTGTAAATTTGACATATTTAAGATAGTTGCATTTTCGGAGATGTATCCGAATGATTTTAGTAAGGAAGAAAGAGGGTGTATTTCGGCTGATCGTACAACCTTTTATCACACTTTAAAGGAAGATGATAAAATTCAAAATTGGGTGGAATGTGTGACCTTGCTGGTGTAATGATGGAAACCGGAAAGCACACCATTTTTCCTTAGTTTACCGAATATTGAAACTAGCGTTGGTTTTACCGATTGCAACCCCAACCGTTGAAATATGCTTTTGTAAAACTTGGTGCAATACCAACTTGAAGGACCCGAATGGTTAATACGAAAAGTACAAGGGTGGTACGGAAGATCTCAAGGGGCGGTTTGGTGGAGATCCAAAGTTTAGGGACCAAATTGAATAACTTGGTGTCATAATTATCTTTTATTTATTATTAAATAAAGTAGAAGTTTAGTTTGATTGTGTTTCCTAGTTTAAGTAGGATTACAATTGTGGGTGTTATATAAACCGATCAAGAGTTTTATTTCGTAGAGTAGAGAGAGTCGAAAGTATTTTGTTCTTGTTTTCTATTAATGAATAGAGTCGCATAAACGTTTTATGCAATATCGTGTTTGGTGTTCTTGATTCATTTGTGTAAGGTTTAACAAGTGGTATCAGAGCCTAGGGCTCGTACCGGGAAGCGGTTTGAAGATCGAGGCAGCCTCCGCCGGCGAGTGTGTCCGTCGGTGGAGGGCACGCGTGAAGAAAGGCTTGGGTCGCAACTAGATAGCAAAGCAACGGTAGACAAAGACTCTGAGTTGTTTCGGGTCGACCGTTGTCGAGCGGGGTTGTCGTTTGGGACGACATGGGTGACCAGCATATATATATTGGTTGGCTAATGGCTCATGTCTAGAAGTTTATCATGAAGCAATAGCATGTGTGTCCAATCTAAAAGATTTTTCCATTCGTTGGTTTTTTGTTTGCTAAAAAAAATAATAAAGTTGAAGTTGTTTATCAAAACAAGATTATTGTGTGGATAATTCATAAATTGAGAAGCCATCTTTCTTGTATCTTCTTGTTCGTACAGAAGAAGAATAGTAAAATACCATGGGTTGGTTTATTTACCTTGGTTAATTAAAACAGTAGCTTGCAGCCAAATATTTATATATTTCGATTGAAAGAGTTGAACTATTGCAAGTGTGTGTTCTAGTTTAATTTTCTTTTTCGTTCGGAACCGATCGCGGTAAGTTTCCAGTCAAAGGTGTGTCCAGGTTCCGATTGAGGTAGGTTTTCAATTGAGGTATGTTTCCGATCGAAGATGTGTTTGATGATCAAAGTACAAAAAAGGCTATAAGGTGCGGTCATTTTTGCTAAAAAGTGCGGGTCTATGACCGCACCAAATAGCAGCGAACCTTTTGATATTTACAACAGCACCTTTTGCTTATTTGTTAACATATCTAAAGAGGTGGGTTTGGGTGGGTTTGAAGACCGCACCTTTTGCCTCCATCATACAACTATACATGAGCATATTTTGCCTACATATATATTTATTTATTTTTAATTTTTAGAAAACAAAATATATCAGACCAAAAAAATTTCCAGGAAAACACAATGAAAATATACAAAAGCCTTCAAATATACAAAAAGGCTTCATTGTTTACATATATATGCGTTTAAAAATAAAAACAATATACGATAGCTTCCAGAACCAACATCTTCATTCTTGCAACCCGAACCGACATCTTCATTCTTGCAACCCGAACCGACATCTTCATTCTTGCAACCCGAACCAACGTCCTCATTCTCGCAAATCGAACCAACCGCTTAATTCTTACAACCTGATCCGTAAAAAACAACCACCTAACAAAACATAATGTTGAATTACTAAAATGAAGCTAAAAAATATATGCAAGTATGTCCAACAAAAAAAAAAGTAGCGTTCGTGTTTGTTATCAACATAAGCGAACGACCCCCAAGCGTAAATGAACGAACATAAATGAATTATAACGGTTTTTGTTCATTTATAGTTGTATAAAGTTAAGGCACTATATTACCTATTTAACATGTTAATGCACAGTTACCAACACCATTAAGCAAATCAAACATAACCGGTAGATGCGCGAGACATTTTTAAAGAAAGAATGAAATATTACCAAACTCATAAGAGAAAATGTTATATTAATGTGTTTAAATATGGACTATGGTATGCACTTGCTAAGTTGCAAGTCAAATCTAATTAGGGATGATATTTTAAACTCACCAATCTATATGCAGAACCCTGCCAAGCTATGAATTGTGCGAGTGTAATCCTTTCTGTTGTTGTCTTGTTTTTGACCCAACTGCAGTCACCGTTGATGTAGTAAACCTAATTGTAGAAAAAGATAAACAAAAACCAACGATGTTATTAAGGTTATTATGAAAAGGATGCGAAGGATCTTAAAATCCTCCAAATTTGACCTAACGCACAAATAATAAATGCAGTGTCATGAGCGTCTTTTTAGAATGCCAGTAACTCGATTTGTGATCTAAGGTTAAGATTCAAACAGAAAACAAAATCAAACAAAGCTGATCGTACCTAGAAAACCACCATGAATTGTTGTCTTCAGAAACCCATGCTTGCTGGCAGCGGAACCCATGGCATTATCTAGATAACTCCAATGAAACTGTTTATATGAACTAACCTATGAATGTTAATTATCTCTACAACTGTAACAAAAACAAAGAAATCCATATAATCAAAATTTGATTAATAAAATCTATTGTTGAAGCAATTTACCTAAAACACTAAGTATACAAGTTCACTTTGGTTTCAACATTTTTGATAATACAGATTGTACTATGCAAAATGACAATGTAAATAGTTATAACCATAGCTTCTTTCAATACATGTTTCACCTTATCACTTAGCTTTCAGCAATTTTGATTACATAGTGCAAAATCCGAAACATAGTTTTAATTTTACCATTGTCCTGAATCTAAAACCACAGATAATACATCAAATGAAACTAGGATTCTACAACCAGATAAGAAATTAATATTAACACAAACATTTTATCAAACACCTAACATGCGACATGAAATAAAAAATAAACACAAGTCCACTTAAGATAACATCGAGTGAGAGCACAAAGAATACATCCGTAATTGTTCCAGAATGGTACCTTCCACCGTCGGACCCACGGCATCGGTTGTGCTTCCCTTCCTCCGTCATCTGTGGAACCAAATCATGTCACAATATCCAGATTTGAAACCCGCTGCAATAATTTGATAACAAAAACAAGATCTAAAGGAATAAGAGAGAGAGGGAACTAACTGTGATAGTCGGCGACGTGGAGAAATTGGGGGATTTTAGTGAATGAAGGGGAGAACTATGAAGGGAAAGAAAAACTAGGTGAAATATTTTGGGGGAACACAAAAGGTCAAAAGGTGCGTGGGTATTAGGGGACTTACAAAGCTGCGGTTGTGGGATTAGACCGCATCTTTTACATTTATGCATTCGCATCTTTTGCCCACTTATCTTGAACGAGTTGTGACTTGTTTGTCGAGTTAGTGATTGAATCACACGAAGTTACAGGAAGCAAGGGCCGACTTTTTTTTTTGTTCATTTAAAACAGAGCCCGATCAAAATTTGTAAGGGTCCATATTCGATCGCGGTAAGGGTCCAATAAAAGGTTTGGATGGCCTGATTCACAATGGTCATGGCTCAAAGGTGACGGTGAAGGGCAACTAGGTGAACATGGGCTGCATGATAATGTGGGTTTTAAAGTGGTGAAACCTTTTCAATGGCAAGTTGGTGTTGAAGAATTATTTTGTTTGTCAAATAATATTCTAGTTCATGTTCTTTGTTTTCATTAGTCGAATAAAGGTGAAAAGCTTTCAAACAACCGTTAGTCGCGTTTGTGTTTTGTTATTGATCGCCGCTTGAAAATCGTAACGTCCCCGATATAACAGAGTACAACGAGGTTGTGTGTCAACTTGGTTTTGGTGTTCATCGAGTTGAAGGTTTCAGTGATGATGTGCCATTACCGTATGTCGGAATAGTAAAATTTCTGTGTGTCGAGCAATGAAGTTGTGCCATGATCGTGCGTCGGCATGGTTAAATCTCCGTGTGTCGGGATGATAAAATCTCCCTGTGAGGGGTAGTTTTGTGGGTTGGATCAATGACCCAATAGTCCTGAGTGCTAGCGTTGTTGGGCTGTCTAAACGAGACAACAACATCGGATGTTCGGGTTTGCTTTCATGACGAAATCATGAGTACGGAGCTGCAACAATTCGAGGTGTTTGGATGTTGCTAGGAAACTATTACGATGCTGGAACCAGTGGTCAAACGGTACCAAATAGTAGTGGTTTTGGGTTGCCAATTATAACCATCAATGGGATATCACTTTCGGTAAGACCGAGTGTGATATCGGGGCTGAATTGGCATGTACGAGTTGTGTGTTCGAAGGTGAGCGTCAAAGATGATTTAGGCAGCATGCGATAAGTGCTGTTTGGATGTGAGATAAGTCCATCTCAGAGGTAGTGGTTCATAACCAAAGACCGAGGCGACCCAACCGAGTATAACCGAGTTCGAGAATATTCTTGCCGGACAAGAAGCCTTAGCAAAACAGTTAGCCGGTGTGTCGATTAAAACCAGAGCGAAGCCTTGTATGTCGGAAGAAAGGAGAAGCATCGGTTTAGTAAAAATCATAACCGTAATTGTGAGAAAGGCAAGGGTAAATATTGGAAGAATGAGAAACGTGACCAACCCAAGAAGAGTAACTAGAACCAGAAGGGTCGGGTTGACAACTTTGAAGAAGATTCATCGGACGAAGAGAACCGAGACAAGGAATCAAGGTGCCAACCAAAGCAGTTTCCGTTTAGGTGCCATAAGTGTGAACAAAAAGGGCAAATGGAAAAATACTGTCGAGAACCTAAGGAGGAAGGTAATGCAGCTGTTGTTAGAGAAGAACAACCGTGGGATGTGGAGGCTAATATGGCCGAGGTTCAAGGAAAATACACAGATGACACCGAATTCAAACAGAACTTGGTAGATGAATGGTTTGAAAAAGGCTCCTGTTGGTGGACAAGTCAGGAAGTAATGCCAGAGTCGAATCCGTTAAAGGTAACTGTGGAATCATCTATTGTTATTCTAGAATCTATATGATGAGGAAATTGTGGTGGAAGGAGAAATTACGGTTGATCAAAACGTAACCGTGACGGTAACCGAACAAGACGAGAGAGAAACCGTGTTGGAAGAAGTGCATGAAGAGGTAGCTCCGTCTCATGTTACGGGTTGTCATGATGGAATAGAAGAAGTTGAATATCAACAAACCAACAAAGTTGACGTTGGAGTTTGCATGAGGTTCATGCAAAGTTCGGGTGATCCGAATGAACGAATGAATGAAGAAGTTGAGTTCGAGAGGGAGCATGCATCAAGTGAAGATGGACGAATTGCTTTAAGTACCATGATAGTTGTCATGAAGTTGAGAAAGCAAAAGTTGTTTCCCATATGAAAACGGGTGATGCAGTTCTAAACAGTGGTAATCTCGAAACTAGCTCATTTGTGATCGGGAAAAAGAATCCTAAAGGTAGTGTTATGAAGTCGAATCCAAGGATCAAGCTCAAAGAGGTGCGAGCATTAAAAGGTGTGAATGATCTTGGAGGAACAATGAAAGTTGGTATTGAAAGGGAGTGTAAAACTTGGTGCAATACCAACTTGAAGGACCCGAATGGTTAATACGAAAAGTACTAAGGTGGTACGGAAAATCTCAAGGGACGGTTTGGTGGAGATCCAAAGTTTAGGGACCAAATTGAATAACTTGGTGTCATAATTATCTTTTATTTATTATTAAATAAAGTAGAAGTCTAGTTTGATTGTGTTTCCTATTTTGAGTAGGATTACAATTGTGGGTGTTATATAAACCCATCAAGAGTTTTATTTTGTAGAGTAGAGAGAGTCGAAAGTATTTTGTTCTTGTTTTCTATTAATGAATAGAGTCGCATAAACGTTTTATGCAATATCGTGTTTGGTGTTCTTGATTCACTTGTCTAAGGTTTAACAGTTTTTTCTAAAATGAAGCTTATCAATACGGGTTTGCGCAAGCGAATGAGTGATGAGTCTTCGAGCAATGCTTTAATTTTTGTGGTCGAAAGAGAACATTTAATAAAGTAAAAAAAGAGGGTGTAATGAATCGATTTCAAGCTTTCAAAAACCGAAGAAGAAAAATTGCACTTCATGTGTTTAAATATATTTATTATCGTTTTTATATTTTTGTTTCGTTTACATTGTATGAAATATGATAAAAATAAAATAAAATGAAAATTGAACGTTACGTGTGAAATTTATGTTTAGATCCACCACTCATAAAATTGATATTCTAAGTTATTAGACAATCGTATTAGCCGCTTGGAGATGGATTGCAAAGTGGTGCGCGCTATAACTTTTGCAAAGTGGAAGCATTATTTTCCTTTGTGGCAGCTTGATATATATTTAATTGAATCGATATTCAAAGTTCATATGGGCACACAATGATTTAATACGGTGGCAGTGGACGACGGAGTTTGAGTTGATACGAAGCTTTATTAGAAACGAAAAACATGAAAATAGAAAAGAAACCAATTAGAAAACAAAGGCAGGACGGGGCGGTGGCGGGACCGCCCTGTTTAGGGTTTAAACTTGATGGCAAAGGCTGGGGTTTTTATTTTTGCGATACGCTGCCGAGAATGTATTGAGCCTAGGCTGGCTGTGATACCAAGTTAGACAATGGTAAATACCGGGTTGTCTCTTTCATAACAATAATACATTACAATTTATAGAGAATAATATGCAAATTCTGAGACGTGACCCCCAGCCAGTAAATGGTATGAATTTGTTTTTGAGGTGTAATAGTTTTGTAGCCCTCCAGTGCCATGTCACCTTTTTTTATTATTTTATTTTTGTAATTAAAGTAAATAAACAAAAACCATTTAAGTTATTAAAATTTATTAAATTAACTAAATAAAAGAAAGATAAAATATAATCAAAATAAAAAAACACACCAAAAAATAAAATAAAAAATAAATATAAAAATACTAATCTTGGTCTTCGTCCTCGTCTTCATTCTCCTCCTCGTCTTCGTATTCGTCCTCTACTTCAACGGGACGATTATCGCACACGTGTTGAACCAAATCCGTCTTAAGTTAGTTATGTATCTCACTTGATGTGAGCTCGTGAAGGTTTTGCGTTCGTTGCTCTGCGGTTGGTGGAGGAAACTGTTCTGGAACGCTTCTTGGTATATAGTGTTGGCACATTGCTTTGCCAGTGTCTTCTAAAATCATACTATGCAATACGATACACGTATACATGGCATTGCTCATTTTTGCCATCGTCCATACACGACATGGGTTTTTCACATAATTCCAACGTTTTTTTAGAACCCTGAAACATCTCTCAATATCCTTTCGCGCTGACTCTTGCTTTTTCTTAAAGTATTCTCTTTTTTCTTCGATCAGGTCGTGAAACGTTTTGACGATGATCGAGTACTCTGGATATATCCCATCTCCCAAATAGTATCCGCGACGATATATGGTGTCGTTGGAATAAAACGGTAAGACCGGTATGCGTCGGCTGATGTAATACTCTAGCACAGCGGATGAGTTGAGAACGTTTATGTCGATGTTGAAACCGACAGAGCCAAAGTAGGCTGACCATATCCAGAGGTCGTGTGAAAAAATTGCTTGAAGATTAACCGTTGGCACTCCATGGTCACCACGAGTGTATTGACCGCATAGTGTATTGACCTCATCATGCGGTTGGAAAGTTGCCCCACTGCCAATGCATGCAATATATACTCCCGATCATGCCGGGAAAAGAATATTTGTTTTCGTGTACATCGTATACGCGAGTCAGGTCGTTTGAAGTTGGAATCCTCAGATAACGACCAGCGTATAATTGTATTCATCCTATACAAATAAATTATTAAAAAATATTTATATTATAAACAGTAATTAATGTAAAAAATTTAAATTTTACCGATGCAAAAATTCTCCAATGCGTCTCGCGTCGTTTTCTCAGCCATCTTTAAATACTCGTCGTTGATGTCGGTCGTATTGCCGTATGCGAGGATGCGTAGCGCCGAAGTACACTTTTGGAAGGCGGTGAATCCTAAATATCCTCTCGCGTCGGGTTTTGTTGAAAATACGTATACTCTCGCTCCAAATCTCCCACGATGCGTAAGAATAAACGGTTAGACATCCGAAAACGAAGTTGAAACATAGCGTCGTTATATGTAGGTGTGTCGTTGAAGTAGTCCTTCATCAAACGAGCTTTCGCTTCGGTACGATCCCGCACTATCGTAGAGCCAGACACTATCATATTGGCGACGACCCTCATTTTGTTTATGGCATCTTTTGTCTCCTCAAACACTCGCTGTTGTACTTGACAAATTCTCTGACTCTCCTTAATTACTTGATCCCAAATTTCGGAAGAGTTCGGGGTATCCGGGGAATTCATTTTGAGATAGAATGAAATGAAAATGTGAAGAAATATGAAATGGTGAAAATGGTTGAATTAGTTTGGTATTTGTGTTTGAGTTTGTGTATGATATGGTGAAAAATAGGTTGAATTGGTTTGGTATTTATATTAAGTTTTAATTTATTTATTTTTTAAATTATGACCGTTCAACGGTCAAAAACATTTAAATATTATTTTTTTTAAACAAACAGGCGACAAAAGGTTCTCGCCCACCCCACAATTATCACCCCACATTTCGCCGGGGGGTGGGGTGTTGTAGCCCCTATCGCCCACTTGTTACCAAGTACACTTAGTCTTATGGTCTTGTTTTTAATTTAAATCATTATCGACAGAAGTAGTTGGAGGGCGGCACAGACGGAGAGAGTTGGGGTATCCAAGTAGTTGAAACATCATGGACGTGGATGATGACAGCAACTTGATTCCATTTATATTATGTAGTCGGACCACGTATTCGTTGTTATCGCATTGATTTAGGTTTTTGTAATTTTTTTTTTCACTTTGAAATTCGTTTCTTGAGGTTCTTTGATAAAGCTTCATTAATTTCCGTTTAAATTGTCTGTTTGATGAAGGTAACATGATACGTTTTATCTTTATTATTGATTGCATTTTGACACAACTAGGATGGTTTTTTACGAAATGCAGAATTTTTCCGAGTTGATAATCCAGAAATGATGGTGTGATACCCAACACTTTTAGGTTAACTACGTTAATTGAACTTTGTTATCTCTGTTAACTCGATCCGTTGGGAAACACACATGCATCTCACGTGTCACGTGAGCATACACACATGAGTCTGTCCGCGTATATTGGTGGTCTAACAAGAATAACACAAATAATAAAAGTAATATATATATATATATACATATATATATATATATACATATATATACATATATATGTATATATATATACATATATATATACATATATATACATATGTATTTATATGTATATACATATATGTATATACATATATGTATATATATATATATATACATATATGTATATACATATATGTACATATATGTATATATGTATATATGTATATATACATATATATGTACATATATACATATATGTATATTATATATACATATATATGTATACATATATATGTATATGTACATATATACATATATATGTATATATGTACATATACATATATATGTATACATATAAATACATATATACATATATGTATATATATGTATATATGTATATATACATATATATGTACATATATATATATATGATATATATACATATATATATGTATATGTACATATATACATATATATGTATATATGTACATATACATATATATGTATACATATAAATACATATTATGTACATATATGTATATATGTATATATGTATATATACATATATATGTACATATATACATATATGTATATTATATATACATATATATGTATACATAT
Source organism: Bidens hawaiensis (assembly GCF_021521415.1). Classification (NCBI taxonomy): domain Eukaryota; kingdom Viridiplantae; phylum Streptophyta; class Magnoliopsida; order Asterales; family Asteraceae; genus Bidens; species Bidens hawaiensis. The sequence goes on from NW_027491042.1 coordinate 3,038,283, forward strand.
ATATGTATATGTACATATATACATATATATGTATATATGTACATATACATATATATGTATACATATAAATACATATATACATATATGTATATATATGTATATATGTATATATACATATATATGTACATATATATATATATGATATATATACATATATATATGTATATGTACATATATACATATATATGTATATATGTACATATACATATATATGTATACATATACATATATATGTATACATATATATGTATATGTACATATATACATATATATGTATATATGTACATATACATATATATGTATACATATAAATACATATATACATATATGTATATATATGTATATATGTATATATACATATATATGTACATATATATATATATGATATATATACATATATATATATATATATAAATACATGTATTTATATGTATATACATATATGTATATGTATATATGTATTTATATGTATATACATATATGTATATATATATACATATATATATATACATATATGTATATACATATAAATACATATATACATATATGTATATATATGTATATATGTATATATACATATATATGTACATATATATATATATGATATATATACATATATACATATATATATGTATATATATCATATATATATATATGTACATATATATGTATATATACATATATACATATATATACATATATGTATATATGTATTTATATGTATATACATATATGTATATATATATATGTATATATATATACATATAAATACATATATACATATACATATATGTATATACATATAAATACATATATACATATATGTATATATATGTATATATATATACATATATATGAATAATAAATTTATAATTTATTTTTATTATAAATTTATACTTAAAAATTTCACATAAAAATTTCTACTATTTTTAAAAATTCCATGTTTAAGAAGAATTTCTACTATTTACAGAGAATATGATTTAGGAGAAAAGAAAATAAAATCTATTTTCCCTCCTCAAACAGGTTTTAAAATTGAAAAAGAAAAGGTAACAATGTATTACCAAGCTTTTCAAAAATTACTGGAAGGTGATACTTTACCAGTAACAATTTTTCACCTAAATAAATTATTTAAACATATAAATTATACAAATTTATGTTTAATTATATTAGGAGAACAACTAGGTTCTATCCAAGAAAAAATTGAGGAAATAACCTCTTTAATAAAAAATAAAAAGGTTTTTGAAACAGGAGAAGCCATAGCCGTTCCAGCTATTCAACCCCCTCCTGAAATAAGAGATTTTAAATTAAAATCTAATTCTGAAATATCTAAATTATTAGAAACTAAATTAGAATTTATTTCAGAAAAAATGAAAGGTTTAAATATAAATACTCTTTCAAAAGAATTTTCTAAATCCACAAATAAAGAAAATTATAAAGAACAAATAAACTTAGAAATTGCTAAGTTACAGAATAAATATGCTAATAAACCTAGCATGAATAAATATTATTATGATAGACCAACTCCTCAAGATGTCTTAATAGAAGAACAGGAGTACATAATAAATAATTCTTATAATGGGAAGAACATCTATGAATGGAATATAGATGGTCAAACTGACACCCAAATAGCTAATACTATACATCGAATGATGATGTATTCTACGATATGTAAAGCAAATGGAAATACAGATGGATCTATTGCGAAAATGATAGTAGCAGGATTTACTGGTCAATTAAAAGGATGGTGGGATAATTATTTAACCCTCCAAGATAGAGAACAAATTTACTCTTCTGTAAAAGAAGAAAATGATATTAGTCAAGAAAATAGTGTGTATATTCTTGCTATCAATATAATGGAACATTTCACAGGCAGATGGTCTGATAATTCTGAAAATATTAGAACTCTTTTGCAAAATCTAAAATGTAAAACCCTTACATCATTTAGATGGTATAAGGATACATTTTTATGCAGAGTAATGGAATTACCAGAGAGTAATAGTACTCATTGGAAGTCTAAATTTATAGACGGTTTACCTCATTTCTTTTCAGAAAGAGTTAAACAGAAATTGAGAAAAGATAATATTCATATTAATTATGATGAATATACCTATGGTAGTTTAATAGGTATATGTAAAAATGAAGGATTAGCTTTATGTAATGAAATAAAGCTAAATCAGCAAATTAAAAGACAGTCTTTAATGGAAGAGAGACAGTTAGGCCAATTTTGTGATCAATTTGGCATGGAGAAAATTACTCCCCAAAATAATAAAAGAAAAGGTTTTTCTTCTCAAAAACCAAAAAAATATTTTAAAAGAAAAAGGAAAAGAGAAGAGAGAAAAATAGATAGAGATAAGAAAAGGGAAATTAAACCCTTTGAAAAATTTTATAAAAAATCTTTTATAATTTGCAGAAAATGTGGCCGTCCAGGTCATAAAGCAGCAACCTGCTGGGTGAAGAAAAAATTGAATGAAATAAAAGATGATAATCTTAGAGAAACTTTAGAAAAAATTATCATAGATCCTAATAATACTTCTGATGAATCAGAAGCAGAATCTTCATATGAAGATATAAATGGTTTAGAAGATAAAAGCTTTATCTCATCTTCTTCAGATGATAATAAAGAATGTAATGAAGAATGTTGTAACAATGAGATAAATGATGATTTAATTTATGATATTATATCTCAATTCCAAAATATGGAATTAAATGTTATAACAAATGAATTTTTAGATTTACTAAAAAATATTCAAGATGAAAAAATTAAGAAAGAAATGATTTTAGACTTAATAAGAAATGATAAAGGTGAATCATCTTCATCTAATGAAATTTTTCAACCTTATACTTTTGCAGAGGTTAAGAAACAATTAAATAAAAGAAATCAACCAAATAAACAGGTTGGTATTGAAGAATTAAAAATTGAGATTAATAATCTAAAAATAGAAATTAATAATCTTAAAAATAATAATAATAATTTAGAAGAAAGAATTATTAATTTAGAAAAAAGAAGATTGGAAATTAATGATGTAAATTTTCCAAAACTTCAATTAGAAAATTATTTAAAACAAATAGAAGAAATAACTTCTCAGAAATGGCATATTAGAATCAAATTGATGATTGATAAACAATTTTCCAAAGAATTTACTGCTCTTTTAGATAGTGGAGCAGATTTAAATTGCATTCAAGAAGGATTAATTCCTTCAAGATATTTTCATAAAATCACCCAGAAATTAGGGTCTGCTGGTGGAAAACCATTACAGATAAGTTATAAGCTTCCTAATGCTTATATCTGTAAAAATAATAAATGTATTCCTAATAGTTTTATTCTTGTTAAAGATCTAACAAGTCAAGTAATACTTGGATCACCATTTTTTAGAAAAATATTTCCTTTAACAAAAGTGGATGAAAAAATTTTAAAAGGAACATTTCAAGGTGAAGAAATATCCTTTGAATTTATTTCTGAACCAATCACTAGAATCATCAATAATATGATTGATGATTTAATTAAAGCAAAAATAAACCAAATAGAATTTTTAAAACAAGAAATAAATGAATTAACTATTTCAGAAAAATTAAAAAATCCTAAATTACAGGATAAAATAAAATTGATTCAAAATAAGTTTTCTTTACAAATATGTAATGATCACCCAAATGCTTTTTGGGATAGAAAGAAACATATTGTTTCACTTCCTTATGAGGAAGATTTTAAGGAAAGACAAATTCCTACCAAGGCTAGACCTTGTCAAATGAATTCTGAATATTTAGAATTATGTAAGAAAGAAATAGAATCCTTAATAAACAAAGGATTAATTAGAAAATCTAAGTCTCCCTGGTCATGTACAGCGTTTTATGTTAATAAACATGCTGAGCAGGAAAGAGGAGTTCCTAGATTGGTTATAAATTATAAACCACTTAATAAAGTGTTAAAATGGAATAGATATCCAATACCTAATAAAAAGGATTTATTGGATAGGCTGCATGATGCAGTTATATTTTCTAAATTTGATCTAAAATCTGGATATTGGCAGATTCAAATTGATGAATCTGACAAATATAAGACAGCATTTACAGTTCCATTTGGACATTATGAATGGAATGTAATGCCTTTTGGGTTAAAAAATGCACCCAGTGAATTTCAAAATATTATGAATGATATATTCATTCCTTATTCAAATTTTATCATTGTATATATCGATGATATTTTAATATTTTCAAAAAATATAGAAATGCATTTTCAGCATTTAGAAATCTTTAAAAATATTATTATAAAGAATGGTTTAGTAATTTCTAGACCTAAAATGATGCTTTTTCAAACCAATGTTAGATTCCTTGGTCATAACATTGACAAAGGAGTTATAATTCCAATACATAGAAGTATTGAATTTGCTTCTAAATTTCCTGATAGAATTTTAGATAAAACTCAATTACAAAGGTTTCTTGGGAGTTTAAATTATATTTCTCCTTATTATAAAAATCTTGCAAAAGATACAGCCATCTTATATGATAGGTTAAAGAAAAATCCTAAGTGTTGGTCAGATGATCACACTAAGGCAATTCAAAAAATTAAACAGAAGGTTCAAAATCTTCCATGTTTAAATCTTGCTAACCCAAATTGGAAAAAAATAGTTGAAACTGATGCCAGTGACATTGGTTATGGAGGAATTCTTAAACAAGTTTCTCCAGATAATAAACAAGAATATTTGGTTAGATTCCATTCTGGAAAATGGAATAATAGTCAAAAAAATTACGCAACTATTGCAAAAGAAGTTTTAGCAATAGTAAAATGTGTTTTAAAATTTCAAGATGATTTATATAATCAAAAATTTATAATAAAAACTGATTGTCAAGCAGCTAAATTTATGTTTGACAAAGATTTTAAACATAATGTTTCTAAACAAATGTTTGCAAGGTGGCAAGCTCATTTAGCCCCTTTTGATTTTGAAATAATTTATAAAAAAGGATCTGATAATAGTTTACCAGATTTCTTGACGAGAGAATTTCTCGATTCTATTTTGCAGAATTAATGGGAATTAAAGGACCATTAAAATTTGCAATTGGAAAAATTCAAAGACAAATTGATTTTGAATCCAGAATGAGGATGAGACATGCCTTAAGAATAGCTGAATATAATATGGATTATTCTTTATATCCTCAAGAAAAAAATTTTCTTATAACTAGTGAATGGCATCAATATTATATTTTTAAGAATCGAATGAAGATTCTTCAAGAAAAAGAGATAATAATCTCTTGTGCTTAATTTTTATTTGCAGGAATGGATCCTCCATGGCGAGGAAGAGGCCGATCCTCCAATAGAGGAAAAGGTAGAAATTCTCATAATAATTCTGAAACAATTATTGGACAATTTGGTCAAAAGAAGCTAATAGCTTCCAATATTGCTAATATAGCAAATTCATCCAGTAATACTGGAAAAAATCGATTTAATGATCCTGAATATCAGGAATTCCTAGCTTTCAAAGCAGCCAAGGAAAAAGGAAGCAATACTTCATATTCAATTGTTACTCAACCAGAAGAATCTGATGAAGGTTCTTATGATCAAAATCCTTATAAGGAAATAATTTTACTCCTTGATAATAAACATCTTAAATGGAAAGATAATCCATGGACCTTAATGGAAAGGTTTTTTGATACTGGATCATATCCAGCTGGAATTTATAAATCAAGATTCGTTTATGAATCAATTTTAAGAGCAACCGAATCTGCTCAAATTTTTCATCATAATTCTGGAAATGCTAAGGTTTTTACCTATAGCAAAATAATTATCAAAAGGATAATATCCTTAGAAGATTGGGGAAATTCTCCATTAAAAGAAAAAGAGATGAGTCATCCAGAATCTGGTGCTCTCATCAAATTTAATTATTGGGATTATATTGAAGCTTTCAATAAAGCTTTTCTATATCAAAATCCGATGAAGAAACATTCTTGGTTCTTCAAGATATGTCCTCAGGTTTATAACCAGGATATACCTAATTGGTTTTTAAAATGGTGGATTTCCTATGGAACATCTGTAAAAATTTTACCAGAATCCTTTAAAGGATACTATAATAAATGGGTTGAATTATCTCCCAGAATAATTGAAGCTACTCATAATAATGAGTTAATTGAAGGAATGCCTTCTCTATTTTTCTTTTCGGAATTTGGAATTCCATGGATATGGAGATGGTCTTCAGAAGTTGGTTATACCACTCAAAATATTCCATGTTTAAGAAGAATTTTCTATACAAAATTTTGGAAGAAATTGACTTCAAAAAATAAAGAAGGAGTCATAGAGGGTCAAGAGACCATTGATCAAATTGAATCAACTCTGGATCTGTATCAAAAACAGATTCAGGTTCAATCTCAAAGAGAATCTCCTAGCCCATTTCAACAAATTGCTAGGAAGATATCAATTAAAGAAGGAAAGGATCTTTCCAGAAAAGATTTACTGGAAAAATACTTTGCAGCCACGGAAGAAGATTTAATGAATAATTTTCAACCAGGACAATCTTCATACTCTTCAAATCCATCTTCTAATCAAGAAGAAGAAGAAGATACAATGTTAGCAGGTTATTCTCAGAATCCAGAAGACGATGTCATGGATGAGGTCACAATGAAGGCCAAGACAAAATTGGAAAAGTTAAAGAAGAAAATAATTGAATCAATTGATGATGAGGACGAAATCATGGGTCCCCGATCACATGCGTCTGAATAAAGGAGAATCAATAATTCAAAAAGTTGGGTAGAGATACAATAATTACAGCCAGCTGCCCAGACAAATAGAATCTCTTTTGGACACAATTGTCAAGATAATTGATGTATAATTATTACTTTTACTGTTGTTCTTTTGTTTGTATTTTTAAAACTCCCATTATAAAAGGAGTAGTAGGTTTTTGTATGAGGCAGAGATCAGAACTCTTTCACTTGTAAAATATTTTCTTCGATAATAAAAATCTTTGAAGTTTTAAAGTCCTTCATATTTCAGGTACAATTCTTTACTTCCTAGCTATTTTATTTTTATAGTTTTAGCCTAATGCAAGGCTAAACTCCTAAAGTGTTGATTCACACCATGACCTAGTTATAATCCATGTCTCAAAAAAAAAAAAAAAAAAAAAAAAAAAAATCTGAAATTTTCTAAATATTTATGAGATGTGTAGTGGTCGAATTATGGTAGCCCGTTTTAGCCGTTTTGATGAGGCGTTTTTAGGGCGTGGCCTGTACTGACCATATACTATTCATATATATTTTAGAAAATCAAGACAATTATAAATTTTTAAAATTTTATAAAATGGATTATTAATAAGAGATCGAAAGATACCCGGTCTCTGATGGATTATTAATAAGAGATCGAAAGAGACATCGTCTTCTTCTGATAACTGATCCTGTCCTTATGGTATCAGAGCCATCTTATATGATAGGTTAAAGAAAAATCCTAAGTGTTGGTCAGATGATCACACTAAGGCAATTCAAAAAATTAAACAGAAGGTTCAAAATCTTCCATGTTTAAATCTTGCTAACCCAAATTGGAAAAAAATAGTTGAAACTGATGCCAGTGACATTGGTTATGGAGGAATTCTTAAACAAGTTTCTCCAGATAATAAACAAGAATATTTGGTTAGATTCCATTCTGGAAAATGGAATAATAGTCAAAAAAATTACGCAACTATTGCAAAAGAAGTTTTAGCAATAGTAAAATGTGTTTTAAAATTTCAAGATGATTTATATAATCAAAAATTTATAATAAAAACTGATTGTCAAGCAGCTAAATTTATGTTTGACAAAGATTTTAAACATAATGTTTCTAAACAAATGTTTGCAAGGTGGCAAGCTCATTTAGCCCCTTTTGATTTTGAAATAATTTATAAAAAAGGATCTGATAATAGTTTACCAGATTTCTTGACGAGAGAATTTCTCGATTCTATTTTGCAGAATTAATGGGAATTAAAGGACCATTAAAATTTGCAATTGGAAAAATTCAAAGACAAATTGATTTTGAATCCAGAATGAGGATGAGACATGCCTTAAGAATAGCTGAATATAATATGGATTATTCTTTATATCCTCAAGAAAAAAATTTTCTTATAACTAGTGAATGGCATCAATATTATATTTTTAAGAATCGAATGAAGATTCTTCAAGAAAAAGAGATAATAATCTCTTGTGCTTAATTTTTATTTGCAGGAATGGATCCTCCATGGCGAGGAAGAGGCCGATCCTCCAATAGAGGAAAAGGCAGAAATTCTCATAATAATTCTGAAACAATTATTGGACAATTTGGTCAAAAGAAGCTAATAGCTTCCAATATTGCTAATATAGCAAATTCATCCAGTAATACTGGAAAAAATCGATTTAATGATCCTGAATATCAGGAATTCCTAGCTTTCAAAGCAGCCAAGGAAAAAGGAAGCAATACTTCATATTCAATTGTTACTCAACCTGAAGAATCTGATGAAGGTTCTTATGATCAAAATCCTTATAAGGAAATAATTTTACTCCTTGATAATAAACATCTTAAATGGAAAGATAATCCATGGACCTTAATGGAAAGGTTTTTGATACTGGATCATATCCAGCTGGAATTTATAAATCAAGATTCGTTTATGAATCAATTTTAAGAGCAACCGAATCTGCTCAAATTTTTCATCATAATTCTGGAAATGCTAAGGTTTTTACCTATAGCAAAATAATTATCAAAAGGATAATATCCTTAGAAGATTGGGGAAATTCTCCATTAAAAGAAAAAGAGATGAGTCATCCAGAATCTGGTGCTCTCATCAAATTTAATTATTGGGATTATATTGAAGCTTTCAATAAAGCTTTTCTATATCAAAATCCGATGAAGAAACATTCTTGGTTCTTCAAGATATGTCCTCAGGTTTATAAACAGGATATACCTAATTGGTTTTTAAAATGGTGGATTTCCTATGGAACATCTATAAAAATTTTACCAGAATCCTTTAAAGGATACTATAATAAATGGGTTGAATTATCTCCCAGAATAATTGAAGCTACTCATAATAATGAGTTAATTGAAGGAATGCCTTCTCTATTTTTCTCTCTTCTCTTTTCCTTTTTCTTTTAAAATATTTTTTTGGTTTTTGAGAAGAAAAACCTTTTCTTTTATTATTTTGGGGAGTAATTTTCTCCATGCCAAATTGATCACAAAATTGGCCTAACTGTCTCTCTTCCATTAAAGACTGTGTTTTAATTTGCTGATTTTGCTTTATTTCATTACATAAAGCTAATCCTTCATTTTTACATATACCTATTAAACTACCATAGGTATATTCATCATAATTAATATGAATATTATCTTTTCTCAATTTCTGTTTAACTCTTTCTGAAAAGAAATGAGGTAAACCGTCTATAAATTTAGACTTCCAATGAGTACTATTACTCTCTGGTAATTCCATTACTCTGCATAAAAATGTATCCTTATACCATCTAAATGATGTAAGGGTTTTACATTTTAGATTTTGCAAAAGAGTTCTAATATTTTCAGAATTATCAGACCATCTGCCTGTGAAATGTTCCATTATATTGATAGCAAGAGTATACACACTATTTTCTTGACTAATATCATTTTCTTCTTTTACAGAAGAGTAAATTTGTTCTCTATCTTGGAGGGTTAAATAATTATCCCACCATCCTTTTAATTGACCAGTAAATCCTGCTACTATCATTTTCGCAATAGATCCATCTGTATTTCCATTTGCTTTACATATCGTAGAATACATCATCATTCGATGTATAGTATTAGCTATTTGGGTGTCAGTTTGACCATCTATATTCCATTCATAGATGTTCTTCCCATTATAAGAATTATTTATTATGTACTCCTGTTCTTCTATTAAGACATCTTGAGGAGTTGGTCTATCATAATAATATTTATTCATGCTAGGTTTATTAGCATATTTATTCTGTAACTTAGCAATTTCTAAGTTTATTTGTTCTTTATAATTTTCTTTATTTGTGGATTTAGAAAATTCTTTTGAAAGAGTATTTATATTTAAACCTTTCATTTTTTCTGAAATAAATTCTAATTTAGTTTCTAATAATTTAGATATTTCAGAATTAGATTTTAATTTAAAATCTCTTATTTCAGGAGGGGGTTGAATAGCTGGAACGGCTATGGCTTCTCCTGTTTCAAAAACCTTTTTATTTTTTATTAAAGAGGTTATTTCCTCAATTTTTTCTTGGATAGAACCTAGTTGTTCTCCTAATATAATTAAACATAAATTTGTATAATTTATATGTTTAAATAATTTATTTAGGTGAAAAATTGTTACTGGTAAAGTATCACCTTCCAGTAATTTTTGAAAAGCTTGGTAATACATTGTTACCTTTTCTTTTTCAATTTTAAAACCTGTTTGAGGAGGGAAAATAGATTTTATTTTCTTTTCTCCTAAATCATATTCTCTGTAAATAGTAGAAATTATACTATTCACATACTTATTAAAGAACCATGGAACAAAATAAATAATATAATTTTGTTCTTCTAATTCTTTATAAAATTCATCTCGAAAATATAGTAATTGTTTTATTTCAAAATTTTCCAAATACCATTTTCTAAATTCCTCCCATTTAGGATCTTGGAATTCAGAATTTATTTTATCTCTTACCAGGGAACCTGGTCTAAAATCAATTTTTTCTATATTATTCATGATATAGAGAAATCCATTTCTGACTCGGTTAATTCCGGGTCTTGTTGGGGTCTATTAATTTCTCTAACTATATTATCAGAATTAATTCTTAATTCATTAACTCTATTATTATTTTCAGGATATTTTTCTCTTATTTGAGAAGTTGAAGCTCTAGAAGGACTTCTAACAGTATATGCTAAAGGAGATATATGAAAATTTGATGAAGATAAAGACCTAGTTATTCTAGGTGTAACTTTTTCAAATTGTATTTGAACATTTCCTTCAGTTGTTTGTAAAATTTCTAAAGGATTGTTATCAATATAAGATTGAGATGGGGTATTTTCTTTTAATACCCAATTATCAGGAAAATTTATTTCTTCCCATTTAATTTTTCTTCTTGTAGTAATATTTGACTTACCAAAATTAGTTTCTATAACTATTGTTTCATTTAATGGTTTATCAACCAATTTGCATCTAGGATTCAAAGTATATAATGGCTTGTAATAAATTCTATAACAAACACATATAACTTCTGAACCTGGAGTATAATTATAACCATTAGTTTTAACATTTAATGTTAAAGCATCTGTGATATTCACATCTGTTAAAGATAATTGTAAATTTGGGTAGACATTAGAATAGACTGGACCATGTGCCAGACTAGATTGAACAATACCTATTAGGGATTGTTTCCAATCTAAATTTCTTCCATCTCTTAGGACTGTTATAAAGCTTTCTGGAAGACCTTCTAATGTTAATGGTTTAAAGGCGATTTGCACTAAACCAATATGAATGAATTTATATTCATTATTCTTATATCTTATTATTTCTCTATTATTTAAGAGTTTCATTATCATCTCCTCTTTATTAAGAGAGATTGTTGATTCAGTAGTTCTAACTACTTGTTTGAAACTTAATTTTTCCATATAACCATATTTATAAATTTGGTTATAATTAATTTTTGGAATTGTCCATTGATTTAATAAATCAAGATTATGAGGAATATCATATTCTTCCTCAATACTATTTTTAATTGTATCTTTATTTTTAATAATATTCATTAACAAACTTAAAGTGTTGATTCCCCAACGACACTAATTATTCACCATGGCTCTGATACCATAAGGACAGGATCAGTTATCAGAAGAAGACGATGTCTCTTTCGATCTCTTATTAATAATCCATCAGAGACCGGGTATCTTTCGATCTCTTATTAATAATCCATTTTATAAAATTTTAAAAATTTATAATTGTCTTGATTTTCTAAAATATATATGAATAGTATATGGTCAGTACAGGCCACGCCCTAAAAACGCCTCATCAAAACGGCTAAAACGGGCTACCATAATTCGACCACTACACATCTCATAAATATTTAGAAAATTTCAGATTTTTTTTTTTTTTTTTTTTTTTGAGACATGGATTATAACTAGGTCATGGTGTGAATCAACACTTTAGGAGTTTAGCCTTGCATTAGGCTAAAACTATAAAAATAAAATAGCTAGGAAGTAAAGAATTGTACCTGAAATATGAAGGACTTTAAAACTTCAAAGATTTTTTTTATCGAAGAAAATATTTTTCAAGTGAAAGAGTTCTGATCTCTGCCTCATACAAAAACCTACTACTCCTTTTATAATGGGAGTTTTAAAAATACAAACAAAAGAACAACAGTAAAAGTAATAATTATACATCAATTATCTTGACAATTGTGTCCAAAAGAGATTCTATTTGTCTGGGCAGCTGGCTGTAATTATTGTACCTCTACCCAACTTTTTGAATTATTGATTCTCCTTTATTCAGACGCATGTGATCGGGGACCCATGATTTCGTCCTCATCATCAATTGATTCAATTATTTTCTTCTTTAACTTTTCCAATTTTGTCTTGGCCTTCATTGTGACCTCATCCATGACATCGTCTTCTGGATTCTGAGAATAACCTGCTAACATTGTATCTTCTTCTTCTTCTTGATTAGAAGATGGATTTGAAGAGTATGAAGATTGTCCTGGTTGAAAATTATTCATTAAATCTTCTTCCATGGCTGCAAAGTATTTTTCCAGTAAATCTTTTCTGGAAAGATCCTTTCCTTCTTTAATTGATATCTTCCTAGCAATTTGTTGAAATGGACTAGGAGATTCTCTTTGAGATTGAACCTGAATCTGTTTTTGATACAGATCCAGAGTTGATTCAATTTGATCAATGGTCTCTTGACCCTCTATGACTCCTTCTTTATTTTTTGAAGTCAATTTCTTCCAAAATTTTGTATAGAAAATTCTTCTTAAACATGGAATATTTTGAGTGGTATAACCAACTTCTGAAGACCATCTCCATATCCATGGAATTCCAAATTCCGAAAAGAAAAATAGAGAAGGCATTCCTTCAATTAACTCATTATTATGAGTAGCTTCAATTATTCTGGGAGATAATTCAACCCATTTATTATAGTATCCTTTAAAGGATTCTGGTAAAATTTTTATAGATGTTCCATAGGAAATCCACCATTTTAAAAACCAATTAGGTATATCCTGGTTATAAACCTGAGGACATATCTTGAAGAACCAAGAATGTTTCTTCATCGGATTTTGATATAGAAAAGCTTTATTGAAAGCTTCAATATAATCCCAATAATTAAATTTGATGAGAGCACCAGATTCTGGATGACTCATCTCTTTTTCTTTTAATGGAGAATTTCCCCAATCTTCTAAGGATATTATCCTTTTGATAATTATTTTGCTATAGGTAAAAACCTTAGCATTTCCAGAATTATGATGAAAAATTTGAGCAGATTCGGTTGCTCTTTTGGTTTTAAAATTGAAAAAGAAAAGGTAACAATGTATTACCAAGCTTTTCAAAAATTACTGGAAGGTGATACTTTACCAGTAACAATTTTTCACCTAAATAAATTATTTAAACATATAAATTATACAAATTTATGTTTAATTATATTAGGAGAACAACTAGGTTCTATCCAAGAAAAAATTGAGGAAATAACCTCTTTAATAAAAAATAAAAAGGTTTTTGAAACAGGAGAAGCCATAGCCGTTCCAGCTATTCAACCCCCTCCTGAAATAAGAGATTTTAAATTAAAATCTAATTCTGAAATATCTAAATTATTAGAAACTAAATTAGAATTTATTTTAGAAAAAATGAAAGGTTTAAATATAAATACTCTTTCAAAAGAATTTTCTAAATCCACAAATAAAGAAAATTATAAAGAACAAATAAACTTAGAAATTGCTAAGTTACAGAATAAATATGCTAATAAACCTAGCATGAATAAATATTATTATGATAGACCAACTCCTCAAGATGTCTTAATAGAAGAACAGGAGTACATAATAAATAATTCTTATAATGGGAAGAACATCTATGAATGGAATATAGATGGTCAAACTGACACCCAAATAGCTAATACTATACATCGAATGATGATGTATTCTACGATATGTAAAGCAAATGGAAATACAGATGGATCTATTGCGAAAATGATAGTAGTGTTATTTTAGGTGTAACTTTTTCAAATTGTATTTGAACATTTCCTTCAGTTGTTTGTAAAATTTCTAAAGGATTGTTATCAATATAAGATTGAGATGGGGTATTTTCTTTTAATACCCAATTATCAGGAAAATTTATTTCTTCCCATTTAATTTTTCTTCTTGTAGTAATATTTGACTTACCAAAATTAGTTTCTATAACTATTGTTTCATTTAATGGTTTATCAACCAATTTGCATCTAGGATTCAAAGTATATAATGGCTTGTAATAAATTCTATAACAAACACATATAACTTCTGAACCTGGAGTATAATTATAACCATTAGTTTTAACATTTAATGTTAAAGCATCTGTGATATTCACATCTGTTAAAGATAATTGTAAATTTGGGTAGACATTAAAATAGACTGGACCATGTGCCAGACTAGATTGAACAATACCTATTAGGGATTGTTTCCAATCTAAATTTCTTCCATCTCTTAGGACTGCTATAAAGCTTTCTGGAAGACCTTCTAATGTTAATGGTTTAAAGGCGATTTGCACTAAACCAATATGAATGAATTTATATTCATTATTCTTATATCTTATTATTTCTCTATTATTTAAGAGTTTCATTATCATCTCCTCTTTATTAAGAGAGATTGTTGATTCAGTAGTTCTAACTACTTGTTTGAAACTTAATTTTTCCATATAACCATATTTATAAATTTGGTTATAATTAATTTTTGGAATTGTCCATTGATTTAATAAATCAAGATTATGAGGAATATCATATTCTTCCTCAATACTATTTTTAATTGTATCTTTATTTTTAATAATATTCATTAACAAACTTAAAGTGTTGATTCCCCAACGACACTAATTATTCACCATGGCTCTGATACCAAAAGGACAGGATCAGTTATCAGAAGAAGACGATGTCTCTTTCGATCTCTTATTAATAATCCATCAGAGACCGGGTATCTTTCGATCTCTTATTAATAATCCATTTTATAAAATTTTAAAAATTTATAATTGTCTTGATTTTCTAAAATATATATGAATAGTATATGGTCAGTACAGGCCACGCCCTAAAAACGCCTCATCAAAACGGCTAAAACGGGCTACCATAATTCGACCACTACACATCTCATAAATATTTAGAAAATTTCAGATTTTTTTTTTTTTTTTTTTTTTTGAGACATGGATTATAACTAGGTCATGGTGTGAATCAACACTTTAGGAGTTTAGCCTTGCATTAGGCTAAAACTATAAAAATAAAATAGCTAGGAAGTAAAGAATTGTACCTGAAATATGAAGGACTTTAAAACTTCAAAGATTTTTTTTATCGAAGAAAATATTTTTCAAGTGAAAGAGTTCTGATCCCTCCCTCATACAAAAACCTACTACTCCTTTTATAATGGGAGTTTTAAAAATACAAACAAAAGAACAACAGTAAAAGTAATAATTATACATCAATTATCTTGACAATTGTGTCCAAAAGAGATTCTATTTGTCTGGGCAGCTGGCTGTAATTATTGTACCTCTACCCAACTTTTTGAATTATTGATTCTCCTTTATTCAGACGCATGTGATCGGGGACCCATGATTTCGTCCTCATCATCAATTGATTCAATTATTTTCTTCTTTAACTTTTCCAATTTTGTCTTGGCCTTCATTGTGACCTCATCCATGACATCGTCTTCTGGATTCTGAGAATAACCTGCTAACATTGTATCTTCTTCTTCTTCTTGATTAGAAGATGGATTTGAAGAGTATGAAGATTGTCCTGGTTGAAAATTATTCATTAAATCTTCTTCCATGGCTGCAAAGTATTTTTCCAGTAAATCTTTTCTGGAAAGATCCTTTCCTTCTTTAATTGATATCTTCCTAGCAATTTGTTGAAATGGGCTAGGAGATTCTCTTTGAGATTGAACCTGAATCTGTTTTTGATACAGATCCAGAGTTGATTCAATTTGATCAATGGTCTCTTGACCCTCTATGACTCCTTCTTTATTTTTTGAAGTCAATTTCTTCCAAAATTTTGTATAGAAAATTCTTCTTAAACATGGAATATTTTGAGTGGTATAACCAACTTCTGAAGACCATCTCCATATCCATGGAATTCCAAATTCCGAAAAGAAAAATAGAGAAGGCATTCCTTCAATTAACTCATTATTATGAGTAGCTTCAATTATTCTGGGAGATAATTCAACCCATTTATTATAGTATCCTTTAAAGGATTCTGGTAAAATTTTTATAGATGTTCCATAGGAAATCCACCATTTTAAAAACCAATTAGGTATATCCTGGTTATAAACCTGAGGACATATCTTGAAGAACCAAGAATGTTTCTTCATCGGATTTTGATATAGAAAAGCTTTATTGAAAGCTTCAATATAATCCCAATAATTAAATTTGATGAGAGCACCAGATTCTGGATGACTCATCTCTTTTTCTTTTAATGGAGAATTTCCCCAATCTTCTAAGGATATTATCCTTTTGATAATTATTTTGCTATAGGTAAAAACCTTAGCATTTCCAGAATTATGATGAAAAATTTGAGCAGATTCGGTTGCTCTTAAAATTGATTCAAAAACCTACTACTCCTTTTATAATGGGAGTTTTAAAAATACAAACAAAAGAACAACAGTAAAAGTAATAATTATACATCAATTATCTTGAAAGAGTTCTGATCCCTCCCTCATACAAAAACCTACTACTAAACAAAAGAACAACAGTAAAAGTAATAATTATACATCAATTATCTTGAAAGAGTTCTGATCCCTCCCTCATACAAAAACCTACTACTAAACAAAAGAACAAAAACCTCATACAAAAACCTACTACTGGATATGATCCAGTATCAAAAAACCTTTCCATTAAGGTCCATGGATTATCTTTCCATTTAAGATGTTTATTATCAAGGAGTAAAATTATTTCCTTATAAGGATTTTGATCATAAGAACCTTCATCAGATTCTTCTGGTTGAGTAACAATTGAATATGAAGTATTGCTTCCTTTTTCCTTGGCTGCTTTGAAAGCTAGGAATTCCTGATATTCAGGATCATTAAATCGATTTTTTCCAGTATTACTGGATGAATTTGCTATATTAGCAATATTGGAAGCTATTAGCTTCTTTTGACCAAATTGTCCAATAATTGTTTCAGAATTATTATGAGAATTTCTGCCTTTTCCTCTATTGGAGGATCGGCCTCTTCCTCGCCATGGAGGATCCATTCCTGCAAATAAAAATTAAGCACAAGAGATTATTATCTCTTTTTCTTGAAGAATCTTCATTCGATTCTTAAAAATATAATATTGACGCCATTCACTAGTTATAAGAAAATTTTTTTCTTGAGGATATAAAGAATAATCCATATTATATTCAGCTATTCTTAAGGCATGTCTCATCCTCATTCTGGATTCAAAATCAATTTGTCTTTGAATTTTTCCAATTGCAAATTTTAATGGTCCTTTAATTCCCATTAATTCTGCAAAATAGAATCGAGAAATTCTCTCGTCAAGAAATCTGGTAAACTATTATCAGATCCTTGTTTATAAATTATTTCAAAATCAAAAGGGGCTAAATGAGCTTGCCACCTTGCAAACATTTGTTTAGAAACATTATGTTTAAAATCTTTGTCAAACATAAATTTAGCTGCTTAACAATCAGTTTTTATTATAAATTTTTGATTATATAAATCATCTTGAAATTTTAAAACACATTTTACTATTGCTAAAACTTCTTTTGCAATAGTTGCGTAATTTTTTTTGACTATTATTCCATTTTCCAGAATGGAATCTAACCAAATATTCTTGTTTATTATCTGGAGAAACTTGTTTAAGAATTCCTCCATAACCAATGTCACTGGCATCAGTTTCAACTATTTTTTTCCAATTTGGGTTAGCAAGATTTAAACATGGAAGATTTTGAACCTTCTGTTTAATTTTTTGAATTGCCTTAGTGTGATCATCTGACCAACACTTAGGATTTTTCTTTAACCTATCATATAAGATGGCTGTATCTTTTGCAAGATTTTTATAATAAGGAGAAATATAATTTAAACTCCCAAGAAACCTTTGTAATTGAGTTTTATCTAAAATTCTATCAGGAAATTTAGAAGCAAATTCAATACTTCTATGTATTGGAATTATAACTCCTTTGTCAATGTTATGACCAAGGAATCTAACATTGGTTTGAAAAAGCATCATTTTAGGTCTAGAAATTACTAAACCATTCTTTATAATAATATTTTTAAAGATTTCTAAATGCTGAAAATGCATTTCTATATTTTTTGAAAATATTAAAATATCATCGATATATACAATGATAAAATTTGAATAAGGAATGAATATATCATTCATAATATTTTGAAATTCACTGGGTGCATTTTTTAACCCAAAAGGCATTACATTCCATTCATAATGTCCAAATGGAACTGTAAATGCTGTCTTATATTTGTCAGATTCATCAATTTGAATCTGCCAATATCCAGATTTTAGATCAAATTTAGAAAATATAACTGCATCATGCAGCCTATCCAATAAATCCTTTTTATTAGGTATTGGATATCTATTCCATTTTAACACTTTATTAAGTGGTTTATAATTTATAACCAATCTAGGAACTCCTCTTTCCTGCTCAGCATGTTTATTAACATAAAACGCTGTACATGACCAGGGAGACTTAGATTTTCTAATTAATCCTTTGTTTATTAAGGATTCTATTTCTTTCTTACATAATTCTAAATATTCAGAATTCATTTGACAAGGTCTAGCCTTGGTAGGAATTTGTCTTTCCTTAAAATCTTCCTCATAAGGAAGTGAAACAATATGTTTCTTTCTATCCCAAAAAGCATTTGGGTGATCATTACATATTTGTAAAGAGAACTTATTTTGAATCAATTTTATTTTATCCTGTAATTTAGGATTTTTTAATTTTTCTGAAATAGTTAATTCATTTATTTCTTGTTTTAAAAATTCTATTTGGTTTATTTTTGCTTTAAATAAATCATCAATCATATTATTGATGATTCTAGTGATTGGTTCAGAAATAAATTCAAAGGATATTTCTTCACCTTGAAATGTTCCTTTTAAAATTTTTTCATCCACTTTTGTTAAAGGAAATATTTTTCTAAAAAATGGTGATCCAAGTATTACTTGACTTGTTAGATCTTTAACAAGAATAAAACTATTAGGAATACATTTATTATTTTTACAGATATAAGCATTAGGAAGCTTATAACTTATCTGTAATGGTTTTCCACCAGCAGACCCTAATTTCTGGGTGGTTTTATGAAAATATCTTGAAGGAATTAATCCTTCTTGAATGCAATTTAAATCTGCTCCACTATCTAAAAGAGCAGTAAATTCTTTGGAAAATTGTTTATCAATCATCAATTTGATTCTAATATGCCATTTCTGAGAAGTTATTTCTTCTATTTGTTTTAAATAATTTTCTAATTGAAGTTTTGGAAAATTTACATCATTAATTTCCAATCTTCTTTTTTCTAAATTAATAATTCTTTCTTCTAAATTATTATTATTATTTTTAAGATTATTAATTTCTATTTTTAGATTATTAATCTCAATTTTTAATTCTTCAATACCAACCTGTTTATTTGGTTGATTTCTTTTATTTAATTGTTTCTTAACCTCTGCAAAAGTATAAGGTTGAAAAATTTCATTAGATGAAGATGATTCACCTTTATCATTTCTTATTAAGTCTAAAATCATTTCTTTCTTAATTTTTTCATCTTGAATATTTTTTAGTAAATCTAAAAATTCATTTGTTATAACATTTAATTCCATATTTTGGAATTGAGATATAATATCATAAATTAAATCATCATTTATCTCATTGTTACAACATTCTTCATTACATTCTTTATTATCATCTGAAGAAGATGAGATAAAGCTTTTATCTTCTAAACCATTTATATCTTCATATGAAGATTCTGCTTCTGATTCATCAGAAGTATTATTAGGATCTATGATAATTTTTTCTAAAGTTTCTCTAAGATTATCATCTTTTATTTCATTCAATTTTTTCTTCACCCAGCAGGTTGCTGCTTTATGACCTGGACGGCCACATTTTCTGCAAATTATAAAAGATTTTTTATAAAATTTTTCAAAGGGTTTAATTTCCCTTTTCTTATCTCTATCTATTTTTCTCTCTTCTCTTTTCCTTTTTCTTTTAAAATATTTTTTTGGTTTTTGAGAAGAAAAACCTTTTCTTTTATTATTTTGGGGAGTAATTTTCTCCATGCCAAATTGATCACAAAATTGGCCTAACTGTCTCTCTTCCATTAAAGACTGTCTTTTAATTTGCTGATTTAGCTTTATTTCATTACATAAAGCTAATCCTTCATTTTTACATATACCTATTAAACTACCATAGGTATATTCATCATAATTAATATGAATATTATCTTTTCTCAATTTCTGTTTAACTCTTTCTGAAAAGAAATGAGGTAAACCGTCTATAAATTTAGACTTCCAATGAGTACTATTACTCTCTGGTAATTCCATTACTCTGCATAAAAATGTATCCTTATACCATCTAAATGATGTAAGGGTTTTACATTTTAGATTTTGCAAAAGAGTTCTAATATTTTCAGAATTATCAGACCATCTGCCTGTGAAATGTTCCATTATATTGATAGCAAGAGTATACACACTATTTTCTTGACTAATATCATTTTCTTCTTTTACAGAAGAGTAAATTTGTTCTCTATCTTGGAGGGTTAAATAATTATCCCACCATCCTTTTAATTGACCAGTAAATCCTGCTACTATCATTTTCGCAATAGATCCATCTGTATTTCCATTTGCTTTACATATCGTAGAATACATCATCATTCGATGTATAGTATTAGCTATTTGGGTGTCAGTTTGACCATCTATATTCCATTCATAGATGTTCTTCCCATTATAAGAATTATTTATTATGTACTCCTGTTCTTCTATTAAGACATCTTGAGGAGTTGGTCTATCATAATAATATTTATTCATGCTAGGTTTATTAGCATATTTATTCTGTAACTTAGCAATTTCTAAGTTTATTTGTTCTTTATAATTTTCTTTATTTGTGGATTTAGAAAATTCTTTTGAAAGAGTATTTATATTTAAACCTTTCATTTTTTCTGAAATAAATTCTAATTTAGTTTCTAATAATTTAGATATTTCAGAATTAGATTTTAATTTAAAATCTCTTATTTCAGGAGGGGGTTGAATAGCTGGAACGGCTATGGCTTCTCCTGTTTCAAAAACCTTTTTATTTTTTATTAAAGAGGTTATTTCCTCAATTTTTTCTTGGATAGAACCTAGTTGTTCTCCTAATATAATTAAACATAAATTTGTATAATTTATATGTTTAAATAATTTATTTAGGTGAAAAATTGTTACTGGTAAAGTATCACCTTCCAGTAATTTTTGAAAAGCTTGGTAATACATTGTTACCTTTTCTTTTTCAATTTTAAAACCTGTTTGAGGAGGGAAAATAGATTTTATTTTCTTTTCTCCTAAATCATATTCTCTGTAAATAGTAGAAATTATACTATTCACATACTTATTAAAGAACCATGGAACAAAATAAATAATATTATTTATTTTATTTTGTATTTATAAAATAATATACATATATACATATATATGTATATATGTATATATATATAATATACATATACATATATATATATATATATATATATATATATATATATATATATATATATATATATATATATATATATATGTCTACCATAAAATCCTACGTGTCGCTCTCAGGTTGTTCCCCCCATTCTTTAAAGCCACCAGATTGTTTGATTTCAAAATGTAGGCTTCTCATGCATTTGACCCGAATTCGTGGATATGGGTCTTACAAAACTGGGATAGTCTTTAAATGGGTTATAACATCTAATTTATTTGTGAAACTTTTTCATAATCACACAATAATTTTCGCGGGTCATGGGTTTCACCAAACCCGGATGACCTTTAAACGAGTTATAACATCTCATTTATTTGTAAAATAACCCCTTAATCATCAATGGATAATTTTCACGGGTTATGGGTCTTACCAAACCTAAATAGCCCTCAAATGGGTTATAAGTTCTCATTTATTGGTAAACACTTTTATCATCTCCTTTACATGTTCTCCGTTGCTATCATCTCCATCGCCGGTTAACTTCCGATACTACCCACCATCATCAACTACATCAACGTACCCTTTTTCATTAGACAATTATTTGTGTTCATGTTTGTTTATTAAAAAAAATCAACATGCTCATGTTCGTTTATGTTTGTTCATTAAAAATCTAAAAAACTTACACATCTCAATTGAAAAAACTCAAACGCTAAAAAATATAATAACAAACTAATATATAGGTATTAAATTAAAAACAAAACCATGTTAAAAATAAAAATAAATCATCATAAAATAGCAAAACGATTAAAAACAAAAAACTTAAATAAACTCCCGTAACACGGGAGGATCAAAATAGTATATATATATATATATATATATATATATATATATATCTATAATAAAAGAGTGGAGTTTTCACAAAATCCTCAATTTAGCTTTCACCAAAATTCTTTAAATTGATACATGACATTTTCTAACTTTTTTTTTCATAATTATTTAAAAAATCATACTTTTAACAAAAACATTCATTCTCTTTAACAAACATTATTAGAAAACCTAAAAGGCATTTTGGGTAAGTTTTGTTTACAAAACAAAAGATTGTTTTGGGAACTTAAAGATGATTATTAATATTTTTTTATTATATCCCATGGTATTATAATTACTTAAGACTAAGCATAACATAACGTGCATAATTCCCCGATTTATGTAACATTTCGAGATTTATGGTGTCTTATATATTTAAACGTAACTAATGTCATGTGTATTGATTATACCCATATTACCGGTATTTCAAAATGAAGTCACTCTAATATACATTCACCATAACATAGTTACAACAATTAAGGATTTAAAATTCGGCCCTCATTTTTAAAATCCTTTCCATTATATTTGAATATGAATTTATAGCTATATAATTTAAAGATTTAAGCTTTCTTGCATACGTATTGTATTTTCCATTGTCATTATTTTTTGTTGTTTATTGTGTGCGGACATGCTTCTTGGATTGTTGCAAGGGCAACAGAGAATGTAAAAAACTTATACATCTTCTGTCATCTTTATGATAGGCGATGAGTTATAATTTGGCATGTGCATACTGTATCTTGGTTGTATCTTATTAATTTTGGTTGCATCATGAGTGGTGATATGGGTTATGGCATTTATTTTGCTTAATCATATTGAGGTGTAAAGTGGTAGTATGCTTGCTACTCTGTTCATTATTCTTTGTTCATGTTTTTTCTTTAGATGTTTGAATGTTGAATATGAGTTGATAATCATGTCTATCATTAACAAAGGGTACCATTTAGAAGTTTTATGCATGTTTGATCACTACAACAATTGTTTATAGTTGTTAAATAATTTTTTTCTAACTATTTCAATTGGCAATTGACATTTAGATGTCTTTTTAGAATGTGTACATTTTGCAATTAACTTAAAAATATGACATTTTTTATATGATCTTTTATTGATTTCGGTTTTTATTATATAATTTTGTTGAACTAGGTCTTTTTTACATGATTTTTGCTGGTGTTTTCAGATTAAAAAAAGTTTTGTAAAAACGTTTGTTAACTACTACAAAAAACTGATGCTTAATTTTATAAAATTAATACTAATGTTAAAGTTTATTAAGACACAAGGTTGATTGGTTAAAAGTTAAAATTTAGAAGTAGTCAAGTTGTTAACAAAAAACTTTTCAAATTTGGATGATAAAAGAGTCTTTGCCTCAATTTAGAATAGTTAAATCAATGGTTAAAATGCATTCAAAATTTCAATTGCAACAAAAAAAAAGAAAAACAAGAAGATTTCTTTCCAAATTTTGATGATAAAACTCTTTGCATCAATTTAATGGTTAAATTAAGAGTTAAAATGCATCCAAAATTTCAATTGCAACAAATAAGAAGAAAAAAAGAAGTTAAGTGACTTATGAATAGTATTTTTTTCATGTTTCACATTTTGTAATTATTCATACTATTCTTTTTACTATTTTATTTTATTTTATTACAAACCCGTGTATTACATGGGTTCTAACGTATTATATATATATAGGTTAAAGATCCTAAGAGAACCATTTGAAAATTGAGAACTATTTTGGACTATTAAAAAAACCTTTAAAAAATATTTTAAAAAATCATAGAACAAAAAAATAAACAAAAAATTTTAAAAAGTAAAAAACCCAGAATTGTTATATTTCATTCCGATTTAATAAAAATAAAATAAAATAAAAAATACTTCGTATTATACATATGTGTATAATTTTATTTAATCTCTAGTTACGTAATATACACATATGTACATTATTATTTACCTTAAATTGTACATATGTGTATAAAAACATGTATAAAATTAAAGAAAATAAGTATTATACATATGTGTTTAATTTTGTTTAACCGTTATTTTTTTCAATTTTTTTTAAATCGAGATGAAAAATAATTTTTTTTGGTTTTTTTACTTTTTATATTTTCGAGTTTTTTTTTGTTTTATAATTTTTTTTATTTTTTTTAAGAAGTGTGTTTTTTGTGGTAAAATAGTTTTCAAAGTTCTTAATTTCAAAATAATTCTCACATGATCCTAATCATATATATATATATGTTTGTGTGTGTGTGTGATTATATGTTTAAATACGAACTTTGTTAGACTTGCTACATGTTATAAAGTGTTAGGTGTTACATATGCTATATGATACATGTTGCGTGCATTATATACTTATATTATGTTTATGCTTACGAAATGAATTATAAATTATGTGCATCTCACATTATTATTATTATTATTATTATTATTATTATTATTATTATTATAAGTTGCTTAGGAAAATTGATAAGAATTCATTTATGATTAACATTCATGTCATGTTTATCATCCACATTATGAAGAATTAAGTTATAAAACCTTTTGGTTGCAATCTCTCTCTCTCTTGACTGAAACACACCTCACATACCCTTTCATTTTTTTCATCTTCTCTCAATAAAACACACACACACATGCATCTTGTTGATTGTGGATTAAGAACACTTGTTGGAAGATTGCTAATTGATTTACATTTTATATAACAAATAAGTGATTATAATTATTATTATTTGTTGTTAATGGTTTTTTTTAATTTGGTCTATGAAAACCTAGTATACAAATCATTGGTAAAATCAGTCACGCTAAAATAAGAAGAACTAGCCATGTTGATGACAAGTTTGTGGTTATATTGAAAGTTGTTTAAAAACCCTAAATGATTCAATATGTTTTCCGTAATGAAGTGAATATGTTATGATAATGACGATGTGTGGTTGTTATTTGGTGAATTAGAATCATAGGGATGTTGAAAACCTGGATTACATGAGTTTTAGATGAAATCAGTTCTGGTTATCCTAGGATTCTTGGAGCCTTGTTTGCGTACATTAGGTGTGGGAAGCCTGCTCAGTTGACGGAAAGTTCGGCAACTCAACATTATCGGGGTGATAATGATGGTCCAACACTAATACTTGAAGCAGCCTCATCATATGATATTTGGATATGACATGCGTATTTTGGTATGCCCGGTGGAAACAATGATACAACTGTCTTACAACCATCTCTTATTTTCGATAACATCATAGATGGAGTTGCACCCGACATGTCACTATATGCAAATGATGTCAACTAAAACTATGAATATTATCTAGTTGAAGGTATTTGTTCGAAGTTTCGTATGAAGTGGGACACTTAGGTGCTTAGTTTTTCATGACCGAGTAATGATAAACGTCAAATAGAGTTCAAGGGAGGCATAGGTATCCCCTCAAATCTATAGTTTCTTTATAAACTTCTAATAGAGTGAATTATGATTTGCGTCTCTTTGGTTATAGCACGGGTGCATGTTCCGATTCTAGAAGTCAAAATGACCTAGTTGCGCCCTTATAATTTTAAGTTAGACAAGTGGAGTCTCGCCATTAAATAGTGTTGTTAAAATGAGGGGTAGTTTAGTCTTTTCATTAATAAAATATAGGGTATTCCTTATCCCCTTGTACTAACCGGATTTAAACACCTGCAACCTGCCCGTTTCTTCTTTGGTAAGTTGCGCCACTATACTTAACCCCATTTCCCTTCTTCTCCTTCCTCACACATGCAACTCATCTTTCACACACCTCCTCTTATCTCATCTCCTTCCCTCCTGACGATAACACCGATAACTGCCACACCACCATAGTCATAACTCCTCCTGTTGATACATGATTTGTCATCTCGTCTTTGTTTAGTTGGTTTTGGCCTTTTGTTAAAGTCTAGGGACTTATTTGTAATTTATGTATAGTTCATTCACTAGGGATGTCTAGCGAACGAGTCTGTTTTGTTTTAGTCCATACGTTAGTTGTTAGCATATGGAGGTTACTTTCTAGAGGCCATTGTCTTGGGTTTGTCTAGCGAGGTGTAGCGAAAGGAGCCCATTCGCTAAGCCTGTTTAGCGAATGAGCTGAGTTATATATATAGATCTGTAACTTATTCATTAATTAACATTTTGATAATTTATGAACTTGCATCTCTGTAAGGCCCCGTTACCGGTGCCTCACCTTTGACGTTGGATTTACTCATAAACACAGTTCTAAATATCAGAGTTAATTAAAACTTTCGCGGAATAATA
Source organism: Bidens hawaiensis (assembly GCF_021521415.1). Classification (NCBI taxonomy): domain Eukaryota; kingdom Viridiplantae; phylum Streptophyta; class Magnoliopsida; order Asterales; family Asteraceae; genus Bidens; species Bidens hawaiensis. The sequence continues at coordinate 3,065,139 of NW_027491042.1, forward strand.
TAAACTGTCAACCATCCATTACAAACATCCATAACTTGTCTTTTAAAAACATAACATAAAACATAGCATCAAAACATCACGACAAATCTTCAGATGCCAGCTTCTTCAGTATTGCCATGTGTCTCCCTCAAGCCAGCTGTCTCAGTCGATTAGCCTGTGTGCATACTAAAAGTCAGCTACGCTGAGTGAGTTCTAGTTAATCAGGCAACATACAATACATTCACATATTTACATATGCACCCGAAGGTACATACCTTCCTATTATCTTACATACTTACATACTTCCGTACTTTCATTCTTTCTTTCATATTAACATACATACTTTCATTCATACACATACATTTTAAAGAGCCTTCCGTCCTATAACTTTCGCCGATATTATTAGGGTCGGTTCCCTACATTCGCCGATATTATTAGGGTCAGTTCCCTACATTCGTTGACATTATTAGGGTTGGTTCCCTACATTCTCCGACATTATTAGGGTCGGTTCCCTACATTCGCTGACATTATTAGGGTCGGTTCCCTATGTTTAGTACATTGTACCCTACCTGCCTTTATGTACCTTTCTTATTAGTACATGCACTATCCGAAGATCGTTCATGTGCTAACATCTTAACATACATACATCTTTCACATATCATATATATACATTAATCATCATACATAAATCGTACTAGGCATACACTTACCACTTAAGGCAAGTGTAATAACTATCACATCGAGTATGCACACAACCCTGAAAACATAACAAGAAAGTGGGGCTAGAAACTCACCTGAATGCGGTTGCGTTCACCGTTTACGGTTATTCCCCTCTTTAGCTGTGCACGACTAACTGTATAACAATTACGCATATTAATTACTATCACTATCCACATCGTATTTCTAGTCCAATTATAACCCTCAACAAACGGGGGTCCGGGGGCAGCGCCCCTGGCAGCGGGGTCTAGGGGTGGCAGCCCCTAGAAGGGTCCAAGGGGCAGAGTCCCTGGCTGGGGTCGAAATTGGTATTAACTGTCTTATCACATTTTCCATTAGCATTTTGAATCATTAATTAATTTGCTACTTAAAAGTTCAAGGGCTTCTTTGTAATTAAATCATTATTTTTCTAAGTTCAGGGACCATTCTGTCATTTTGTCAAAACTTCTAGTTCGTTACATTGCTCTTAACGAATTGGCTTATCTTAGCGAACCGGTCCATGTAGCGAATTGAACCCTTTAACAAACTAGTCCTTTGACGAATCAGTCCATATAACGAACCAGTCCATATAACGAATCAGTCCCTGTAACGAATTGGACCTTCTAATTCGTTATCTTTGTTAACGAAGGGTCATAGCGAATTCGTTATCTTTTCCTTAACGAATCAGGATACGAACTAAGGCTAGGTTGTTATTTTTTCCTTAGCGAATCAGCTGACGAATTGCCTCTAGTTCATCAATCCTCCGTTAACGAACTAGGGTTAGGTCAGAGAATGTCAGAACATTCTCTGATATCTCTTAACCTCGTACCACTTTTACGGCGCCGCCATTGCCGGAAAATCGGGATTTCGCCGGAAAAACGAGATCTTACTCGTTTTTCACCGTTTTACCTCCCGTTCGATCCAGATCTGAGCTAGGGTGACCCCTAAGCTCATTTTAGGTTCGGTTTATACCCGATTCCACCCGGATCTCGTGACCTTAATGGTTTAAAGGTGTCAGCTCGTCGTTTCATGACTAAATCTAACGGTTTGAGTTCCTACAATATCATACTATTATTACCTCGGGTCGGGATCGATTCCTCTTTCTTGGTTTGGCTAGATAAGGAGAGAACTAGAGAGAGATCTTAAGTGTGTGTTTTGGTGGTGTATGGAATTTGCGTAAATGAGTGATTAAATGGTGATTATGGTTTATATATTTTTGGATCATGGGCTTAAGCCCATGGTCTTTCCTTCTTTCATTCTAACCCAAGTCCATAACATATATCCATTTAACCAACACAAGCCCAACTCATATTCTATTTATCTAACCCGATAACGACCCACTATAAAATAGACGAAATTTATTTTATTATTATAACCAAAAGTAGGATGTTACAACCTCGTTACTCTGTCCAAATATTCTCTCAAAACACACAAACAAACAGTGATCCCTAATCTAATGTAATTGACAATAATCACTAGACTGGATCTGATTAAGCTCGTATGATGATGAAATCATTCGTTCTCGAGTGGTATCTGAGCCAAATGACTGTCTGACTGGTCAATTGGTTAACTGAATTAGGTTTATTAACGTGTTTTGAATCAATTTTTTCACACTAACGTGTTAATTGGATGAAGTATGTGTTGAGGATTAATTATTTTGATGTTAATTGGATAGTGGATTGATTTAATTGATTTGAATTGATCAATTTTGGTTGAATTGGTTTAGGCGGGAGTGTACAGTTTTTTGAAACAGTATATTTGACTTTGATTAAGTTAAATTAGGCCGAATTTTAATGATTTTGGTACAATTTGGTATAGGATTGTGTTCAGAATTGGTATTGGTTTGGTATGTGTGAATTGTGGATGGATTTGATATTGATGTGGTATTTTTGGTTTCTAGGTTTGTGTTTGAAGGTTTGAGTTCATTTACTCTTTTTTAGAGTCATTCGCTAATTTCTTGGTGATCATTCGCTAATTTTGTTACAGGTTGTTATAACCGTTTAACCAACCCATTCACTAAGATTCTCAGTCATTCTCTAAGGAACCATTCGCCTGATATCCCATACGCCTAAACAGTTTTATTCATTTATCTCCATTCATCAAAACAATGTCATTCGCTATCCTTGCTCATTCGCCAAACTTGTTCATTCGTGTATTTACCATTCATCAAAGGCCCACTCATTCTCTACAAATTTCACTCATTCGTTACCAATCCCATCCATTCGTTAAACCAAACTTTCAAGATTATCAATTTCAACCCATAATTTCTCAAAAATGACAACTTATTACACTTTTGCCTCCAAAATTCCCTGATGCAGACGATGCTCGATTATGATAATGAGATCGTGTCTCATGCCAAAACTCCTAAGCTGAATAGTCTTGATGATTTTCAAAGATGGAGTCAACGACATAGATCTCATATTGGTGTGATTGATCCAGATTGTCTAGCTGTGTTGGATAATAAGTATGTGAGGCCAAATTTAGATGTTGATGGTATTGGTCAGGTTGAAAAGAGTCATGATCTAATGGCTGCTACTGAAAATAAGAAATATGATTTTTAAGTCAAGACCTACTCCACATTGACTATGGCTTTACCCGAGAGCATCTTTCATCAATTCAGCTACATTACAATTTCGGCTTTTTTGTATGCTTCCTTGCAAGTAAGGAGTTTAGAAAACACTCAAGAAACAAGAAGTCTGTGCTGAAGTTTCAGTATAAGAACATCAATGTTTTGCCAAATGAAATTGTTTGAGAGATGCTGACAAGATATTGTCATTTGATAGCTGAGTTGAATCGTTTTGATTTGCAAAAAGATGAAGCAGATAAAAATGATACTATAAACGATGCTCTACGTAACTCTTACTCAACATTTGTGATGATATTAACTGAAAATGGATTTTTCAAGAAACCAACTCTTACTTTTATGGATTTTATTGAAAAATTGGAGAAAAGAGAGTATGAGTTGAAGTGTCAAAGTTCATCAAAGGGTAATCTAGATCCTTCTTTATATGGTGGGGCAAATCCAACTAGTATTAGCACATCTACACCAATCACTGCTTTTTACACTCAATAATTTTCAAGAGCTATGTTTGCTAGCTCAAGCTCAGTACCTTCTCCATCTCCACCAAATGTCAAAATGAAATGTAAGAACCTAAAACCCAGGAGTCCTACAGTTGGTAATCATTTCAAACAAATTCAAATATAAAAGATAAACCGGTTTCATATAATTTAAAAATTCAACATAGAGTATTCTTGCAGCGGAAAATTAACAAAACATCCAAATATTATTCTTAAGACGAAAAATGTAAATTATAATTGTCTTAATTATTAAAACGATAATGAGCATAGACTAGAACTGCCGCGGGTACTCTTGAGCACATCCAAGCAATAATCCCATCCACACTCAGCTTGAAATCAATCTAACATACACGCAAAGTCAGCGGTTAGCTTGAGTTGAGCGAGTTCATGTTTTTATAGATAAATATTTTAAAGACCGGCTAAGATATTTACCATACGACTTCCATAAAAATAAATAAATAATTTTCCTCCGTTAAGCACGTAACACGGGTCACATCCTCTCAAGTTCAAAACACAAAGTCAAGGACCCGAGTAAACATCCACCCCAAGGATAGATAAACTGTTAAGGGATTTGTAAACATCCTTTCGCCCCAAGGACAGTCAAACTATCCCGGAACACATCCACCTTAACCCCCAACTGGAAAATTTAGGAATTTTAAAACATCTATTCTACTCGGCCATGACTTAACAAAAACTTTCACGTTGTGGCCACACACACACATCCAAATAAATCAAATATAAATCATGTAAACTTCCAAGCATAGATAGAAAATATAATATAATCTATGCAATGTCATCCAAACGGCTCAAAAGTGTAAAGTCATCAAAAAGCGTGTATGCTAGCCCAAAACGTAAAACATTTAAAAAGGGGCATCATGAAATTCACATGATATGGATCACACAAATATCACTCTCTAGCTAATCACTCACAATTCTCAAGCCTGTCAAGTTAAAGCGCATAACAATCACTAACTAGACCGCAACGACTCGCTCACTCTACGAGACGTCCTAACATGATTGGATTGACCCATAGCCTCACCAAATATTCATATTCATTTACATCAGCCCCTGAAGTCCATAAATTACCCAAAACTCCCCTTCCAATATAATCACCACCAACGGTTCCCAAACTATGCCCGTCTTACGTTAATTGTGTCGAATTCACGCATTAACGAACAGATTAACCAACCACCAACCAAACCAGCCCCACTTTGATAAAAATTGGCGTTATTACAGCCTACCCATCAATATTTAACCACCCAAGTCGATGGGGTTTGCAATCTTATCATTTTCCACATTAATTACAATTAATCGATTTTACGCGCTCTTACAAACCGATTAAGGAATCACCAACCAAATCAGCCCATATAACCATAAAAATAATTTTTCTACTGCTCTTACACTAGCATAAGACTCCACAAACTGATCGGGTTGGCAATTCCTCCAAAAACTACATGAATGACAACAATTAATGATTTCTCACCGATAAACCCCTGTTTTCAAACTATCGACCAATGACCGACAAAATCAAATCCAATAGCCATGAAATTCGAATATGAAGTTAATGACATACCTTAGAAGTAAATAGATGCAAGATCCCTAATTTAAACCTTCACAAGGTTCTCACTTTGTACAACCGACGCGTCCGCTCACGAAGAGATAACTTGTAAAAATGTTTCCGAAAAACGTTCTCAAACACCATTATCGACAATTCGTTTTATATGCCGAGATCACACCAAACAACACACAAAGAATAACTCGTTCCGAACCCATACGCGCAGCATCCCAAAATATGGACGTGAACGAAAACTAAAATGGTCATAACCTGAACATACGAACTCCGATTCGAGCGAATCACATATCCACGAACTCGTCTCAACATGCCGTACCTTAGAAAATCATTCTCACGGTCTACCTCCACCTCCACAGCTTCCAGAACCCAAAACAGCCCACTGGTTCGTACGATTTTGCACGTTAACAGTCGTATAGCTTGAAAACATATCAAACGAACTCCGACTCGAGCGAATCACATATCCAAAAACTCGTCTCAACATGCCGGACCTTAGAAAATTAATATCATGGTCTACCTCCACCTCCATAGCTTCCAGAACCCAAAACAGCCCACTGGTTCATTCGGTTTTGCGCGTTAACAGTTGAATAACTCGAAACCATATCAAACGAACTCCGATTTAGGCAAATAACATATCCACGCGTTCGTATCATTGAACCCCACAAGAGCCACCAGTTCCCACCGCCGGAAAATGCCGCCACCATCACCGGAAAACCAAACAGTCCGTCGGAAAACTGAACCGTCAGCCGGGATGCGAACCCTTTCTTGTTTTCTTCATAATTTGGTCATACGATCTCGAAATCAAGCAAATAATATATCCACGTGACCGCGTCGCTGAGAACTACCACCTGTACCATCTCCGTCAACAGACGCTGTCGGAACCGTGGCAGGTGACGCAAACAGTTGCCGGATTTCTTGCCTCATTCGCCAGAATCTTGTTTTGATCGAACCCTTCCTCATCCAAGCATCCTCAATCCTCCATACCACCCATTAATACCGAAAAATTGACAAAATCATTGGCTCGCACCACCTCTGTCATGCATCATCTTTTCCCGCTCTCCTTCTTGGCCGTCAAGCATTCACCAAATGAATGATCTAGGGTTTCTTTTCCTAGGTGTTTACTTCACCAAGTTCTAACTTTGTTCCCTCTAGTTCTCATACCGACTCCTTTCTCCCAAAGTTTCACTAATCATCTTTCGTGTAATTACAACTGGGTCCCCTCAAGTCAATTAAAACATATGCATTGCATTTAAAATCACATTCCGTCATATTGGATAAAATCTCGTTTAACTCTTCAAAACACGTAGACAACAATGATCGAGGTTTTACAAGTGATTCCATATCCCACGAATTTACGGGCATTACAAGTCTACCCCCTTATATTATGATCCTTCCCCGAATCCTACTGCACTGAAAACGATAAAGGTTGCATCTTCCTCTGTTACTTAACATCAAATGTCTCAACCTTCTCCTATGTTGCCTTAATTTCAAGAATATTATCTCTAAACCGATTACCATCTCTGTCATGACCATAATTATCAATCTACTCATACAAGGTACCAACAAACATAACTACTCAACGTTAGGTACTCATCTTGGTGGTCCACGCCCTTGCGACATCCACTGATAAACCTTTAACATACCTTTTTATTCTCTTGCTCTTGAGGGTAATACATCTAATTAAACTTTATTAGGGTTATCCTTATGCGGCAAATCACACACCTCCAATATCAAGAACTTGTGCTCAATCTTGTCTAATTCATAAACGGAAAAAATTGCTTAACAACCAAATTTCTCTTTCCCTTGAAAGTCTTCCTTTTAATCACCCTATCTTTAATAGCCAAAGGTGGATATCCCACCAACTCAAGGCCTCCGACGAACTGACGAAGTTGCATAACTTACCATATCATCCTCCTAACAGTAACAAATCTTTAAAATCGGTTCCATTCCCTGCACCCACTGATGGGCCAACAAGGCATCCTTTGTGCCATCAAACAAGGGGATGTTACACTTCTTACAATCACCATAGGAGCATCCACGAACATCAAAACTGCCAACGTAAGCTTTATCTTCATCATGACTAGATAAAATCACCCAGCTTGATCCCGAGTCCTCTCACTCTCCTACCCTCTTCTGTATCCTTATTTTTGTTAGACACATCCAACGTTTTTCATATCCTCAACAATCATTTTAGGCATTATATCACGCACAACCGAAAAACCTCATGCGCAACGGCTTACACAAAAACGAACTCAAATCCTCATGATTATCATTATCTAACACTGGTGAATCCCCCTAACAAATCTAGTCCGTTATGGTTAACCACCACGGCTCCCGATATGACCTCCTCTAACTAAACTCCTATTTTTCATGACTTAATCCTACTAAGATAGAATCTTCACGTAATTAACACAAGTCGTGTTCAACACATGGAAACTAAGGGTAAACTACTATAATGTTGATCAAGTGTTACTAGTTGTTTACTTTACTTTCCCATTCTAAACACTTCTTGTTTATGATGACATTAATATTCTATCTAGGACATTTAGAAATTAACCATATTTATGACTACATTAGCATTCTATCAATACAGTTAAATAGAAAGACATCCTAACATATACTGAAGCATAATGATTACCTCTTGGCGTGCAGCTACCCGTTGTTGGCATTTCTAGTCTCCATCCCATTCACAGTTCGAGTCCAAGCACTAAGGAACGCCCGAGTCTCTCGAATAATGGCTCTGATACAAACTTGTAAGACCCCAAAACCGGGGAGCGCTACAGTTGGTAATCATTCCAAACAAATTCAAATATAAAAGATAAACCGGCTTCATATAATTTAAAAATTCAACATAGAGTATTCTTGTAGCTTAAAATTAACAAAACATCCAAATATTATTCTTAAGACGAAAAATGTAAATTATAATTGTCTTAATTATTAAAACGATAAGGAGCATCGACTAGAACTGCTTCGGGTAGTCTTGCGCACATCCAAGCAGTAATCCCATCCACACTTAACCTGAAATCAATCTAACATATACGCAAAGTCAGCTTAAGTTGAGTGAGTTCATGTTTTTATAAATAAAATCTATTAAAGACCGACTAAGATGTTTAACATAAGACTTCCACAAAGATAAATAAATAAATAATTTTCCTCCATTAAGAACGTAACACGATATAAGGCCCCGTTACCAGTGCCCTACTTTGGACGTTGGATTTACTCATAAACACAGTTTTTAAACATCAGAGTTAAATAAAACTTTCGCGGATCATTAAATCATTCATAAAACATTACATAATAATTCATAACTTGTCTAAAACAACATCTTGTCTTTCAAATTTAGAGACACTAAACATAAAACATAACAATCTTCCATGAGATGCCAGTCTCTTTCTTCCCATGCCATGTGCCCACGTCAAGCGAGCTGCCTCATCCTACTCACCTGCGTTCATACTAAAAGTCAGCTACGCTGAGTGAGTTTTAGTTAATCAGGTAACATACAATACATTCACATGTTTATACATACGCATCCGAAGATACATATTATATAACCTACTTACCTTCCTTTCATACATATATTATCATATACTTTCTTTCTTTCTTTCATTCTTTTCTTTTCTTTCATACTTTTATATTAAACTTTACTTTACATAATTCTACGTTTTAAAGAGCATTACGCGCTACTGCCTCGAGTACTGTTAGGGCCCAGTTTCCTTTCTGCCTCGAGTATTATTAGGGCTCAGTTCCCGTTCTGCCTCGAGTATTATTAGGGCTCGGTTCCCTTTCTGCCTCGAGTATTATTAGGGCCCAGTTCCCTTTCTTCGATACAACCATACCATACATGTCTACATATATTCGTAGTAATAACTTTCATACATACATACATACATCATTCATACATCATAAATAACAATCATATCTTTAAACTACCACCTGGCGGTACATGCAATATCCGAAGATCGTTCACGCACCGTCATGCATACATTCATACATAATCATACAAGGCATACACTTACCACTTAAGGTAAGTGTATTAACTAATCACATCGAGTATGCACACATCCCCAAAAACATAACAAGGAATGGGGCTAAAAACTCACCTGGATCCTGTTACGTTCTTCGTTTATTGTTATGCCCTTCCTTAACTGAGCTCGGCTAACTGTATATTAATTAAATGAATCAATACATGACCTATCATATTATTCATACTTCAGCCATGATAGCTAAGTCTGGTCTAATCTAATGGTTTTATGTTAGAATACATTTTACTTAGATTATTAAATCCTTAAACAATATGTTCAAGTATAGGGTTTTCAAATACTTTAATATTTCTTTCTCTCCTTTGCTATTCCTTCTTTCTTTCTTTTCTGTATATGATTTGGTATTCAAAACATAAGGGATTCTAAGGGCATGTATACACACCATCATACCATGCATTCGGATACATTGGTGTATTCAAATGTCTAGATGTGTTCGTATATTTATATAAGTAATCGAGTCCCCATGTATTCAAGTAAGTGTATCATCTGTTGTATGCATGAGGGTGTATACATGTATGCATATGCATGCATGTGTTTCATGTATGCAATGCATGAACGTATTGAAATACATATGATATATGTGAACCCATACATTGTATTCGAACTTCCCAAGAACTTATATTGTGTTAGAGCCTCAATGTATGCGAGTATCATGCATGTAATCGAACCTCTAAGTTGTATTCATATTATCTATTGCAAGCGAGTGTATATAAGTATTCAAAAGTTTACATTCATTCGAAGGTCTATAGGGTATTCGAGTCATAGTGTGAGCAAATCTCATTGTAATCGAATTACCTATTGTAAGCGAATATAGCTTTGTAATCGAATGAACATATGTATGCGAGTTTGCTTAATGTAATCTATTTTGGACATTGTATGCGAACGTAATCCCTGTAATCGATCATATGCTTGCAATCGATCATATGCTTGTAATCGAGTTAAACATTGTAATCGATCTGTCACAATGTATGCGAATATAAGGTTATTTTCAAGTCCTTTCATTGTAAGCGAACTTGTTATTGTAATCGAATATACCATTTGTATGCTATTACCTACATTGTAATCGAGTCTAAGAGTTGTATTCGACTATATTAATTGTAATCGAATGACCTGAACCATTAAGGTCCATTTATCACCATTATTATTATATTTCTCGACCTTAACACTTACTATTGTTCAGTATTAACCCATAAACATTTCCTTAACCGTTTTCAGCCAAAACTTGACCCGTGAACCCATAAAGTTTGAACCTTTAGGGCTAAAGATGTTCGAAATTAGATCTAGGATTTCTTTAAACGAGCCGTACATAGCCATGGGTTCGTTAAGTTCATTTCAATCGTCAAGTTTGCAACTTTATGATTTATCCAGACCCGATCTACTATATGTTTAAGTTTAATGGCAAACCGTTCATAAAAATGCAACCTTTAAGGATAAAGAACATACCTTTATGCGTTCGTTAGGTCACGGTTAGCTTGGGTTTGAACTTTAATCTCGTATCTTGCTTAAATATCCAAGATCTATCAAGAATATTTGTTCGTTTGGCCTCAGATTTTCTCCTTGAGCCACGACCGTGAGTATGTATGTGTATGTGTGTGTTTTGAGTGTGTAGAGAATAAGATGGAGAGACATGAGGGCTTTAGGGTTATAGGGAGGTTTAAAGGAGCATTTATACTCTTTTAAGCCCATGGACCTAAGGCCCATCCCATCCCTCACTCAATATTTTCCCACCCAAGTCCATAATCATTATATTTAATCTCAATTAAATATTAACACACGTTTAACAAACATAGATTTCTTGTATTTATTATTATAAAATTTAGGATGTTACACACGAGCCACATCCTCTCAAGTCCAAAACTCAAAGTCAAGGACCCGAGTAAACATCTGTCCAAAGGACAGATAAACTGTTAGGGGATTTGTAAACATCTTTTCTCCCCAAGGACAGTCAAACTATCCCGAGACACATCCACCTTAACCCCCAACAGGGAAATTAAGGAATTTTAAAATATCCATTCGACCCGGTCACGGCTTAACAAAAAAATTCACGTGGTGGCCACACACACACATCCAAATAAATCAAATATAAATCATGTATACTTCTAAGCATAGATAGTAATTATAATATAATCTATACAATATCATCCAAACGGCTAAAAAGGGTAAAGTCGTCAAAAAGCGTGTATGCTAGCCCAAAACGTAAAACATTTAAAAAGGGGGCATCATGAAACTCACATGATATGGATCACACAAATATCACCCTCTAGCTAATCACTCACAATTCTCAAGCCTGTCAAGTTAAAGCGCACAATAATCACTAACTAGATCGCAACGACTCGCTCACTCTACGAGACATCCTAACATAATTGGATTGACCCATGGCCTCACCCAATATTCATATTCATTTACATTAGCCCCTGAAGTCCTTAAATTACCTAAAACTCCCCTTCCAATATAATCACCACCAACGGTTCCCAAACTATGCCCGTCTTACGTTAATTGTGTCGAATTCGCGCGTTAACGAACCGATTAACCAACCACCAACCAAACCAGCCCCACTTTGATAAAAATTGGCGTTATTACAGCCTACCCATCAATATTTAACCACCCAAGTCGATGGGGTTTGCAATCTCATCATTTTCCACATTAATTACAATTAATCGATTTTACGCGCTCTTACAAATCCATTAAGGAATCACCAACCAAATCAGCCCCTATAACCAAAAAAATAATTTTTCTACTGCAATTACACTAACATAAGACTCCACAAACTAATCGGGTTGGCAATTCCTCTAAATAATACCCAAATGACAACAATTAAGAATTTATCACCTGATAAACCCCAGTTTTCAAACTATCGACAAATGACCTACAAAATCAAATCCAATAACCATGAAATTCGAATATGAAGCTAATGACATACCTTAGAAGTAAATAGAAGCAAGATCCATAATTTAAACTTTCACAAGGTTCCCAGTTTGTACAACCGACGTGTCCGCTCGCGTAGAGATAACCTATAAAAATGTTACAAAAAAACGTCCTCAAACATCATTATCGACAATTTGTTTCATATTCCGAGATCACACCAAACAATACACAAAAGACGTACGGATGAACCTTCGAGTATAACTCATTCCGAACCCGTACGCGCAACATCCAAAAATACTAACGCGAACGAAAACTAAAATGGTCCTAACTTGAACATACGGACTCCAGAATCACATATCCACGAACTTGTCACGGTATACTTCCACCTCCACAGCTTCCAGAACCCAAAACAGCCCACTGGTTCGTTCGATTTTGCACGTTAACAGTCGTATAGCTCGAAACCATATCAAACGAACTCCGACTCGAGCGAATCACATATCCACGAACTCGTCTCAACATGCCAGACCTTAGAAAATTACTATCATGGTCTACCTCCACCTCCATAGGTTCCAGAACCCAAAACAGCCCACTGGTTGGTTCGGTTTTGCGCGTTAACAGTCGTATAGGTCGAAACCATATCAAACGAAATCCGATTTAGGCAAATAAGATATCCACGCGTTCGTCTCATTGAACCCACCAAAGACACCAGTTCCCGCCGCCGGAAACTGCCGCCACAATCTCCAGAAAATCAAACAGTCTGCCAGAAAATTGAACCGTCAACCGGAATGCGAACCCTTTCTTGCTTTGCTCATAACTTGGTCATACGAACTCAAAATCAAGCAAATAATATATCCACGCGACCGCGTCGCCGAGCACTACCACCCTGAATCAACTCCGCCGACATGCGCAACCGGAAACGTGGCATGTGATGCAAACAGTTTCCGGATTTCTTGCCTTCTTCGCCGGAATCTTGTTTTGATCGAACCCTTCTTCATCCAAGCATCCCCAATCCTCCATACCACTCATTAAAACCGAAAAATTGACAAAATCATTGGCCCGCACCACCTCTATCATGCATCATCTTTTCCTGCTCTCTTTATTGGTCGTCAAGCATTCACAAATGAATGATTTAGGGTTTCTTTTCCTAGGTGTTTACTTCACCTATTTCTAACTTTGGTCCATCTAGTTCTCATACCGACTCCTTTCTTCAAAAGTTTCACTAATAATCTTCCGTTTAATTACAATTAGGCCCCCTCAAGTCAATCAAAACATATGCATTGCATTTAAAATCACATTCCGTCATATTTGATAAAATCTCGTTTAACTCTTCAAAACACGTAGACAACAATGATTGAGGCTTTACAAGCTATTCCATATCCCACGAATTTACGGGAGTTACATGAAAAAAGAGGCTGAACAACATATTGCCTTCATGGGAGATTTTATGTCTTTCTATGAACAATTGGTTGGAAGTAAGGTTGCCATATGTGACATGGTTGATGAAGATTATGACCAAATTAATCATGGTGATTTGGAATTAATGGACTTACAATAGAACACAGAAATGATTGTGAGAAAGATAAAGAAGTTTATAGAGAGGACTGGAAATGATCTACCGACAATGAGCAAAAGAATTGGATATGACAAGCTCAAGGTTAAAATCTATAATTGTGACGATTTTGGTCATTTTGTAAAGGAGTGTGATAAACCAAGGCGAGAATATTCACCAAATAACAAGACTCAAGATAGAAACTCAACTAAGAAGTATAATACTAATGAGTCAAAGGAGATGCCTAAGAAATCCTTGGAACAACCAAAGAAGAATGAAACAAAGGCTGTGGTAGTTCAAGAAGGTGCGGATTAGTCATTTAAGTTGTTGGAAGAACCATAAAGTGAGTCAAAAAAGCTAACATGGTTGTGATTACTAAGGCTGATGAAAGTTTGGTTGATGATGTGAAGAATAAGAGTGTGGAAAGAGGAATTTGACTCTAATTCAGAAGTTTCAAGTGATGATCAGAATGACATGTTTGCTTGTATGGCCGAGATTGAAGAGTTCTAAGCCTTCTATCTCTTCCTCTAATTCTATTAGCACAAGTTCATCTGAGAGTGATGTTTCTGATAATTCTCATACCACTGTGTGTTTTCATTGTGATGAATCTATAAACTTGAAAAAAATCGTCGTCACAATGAAACTTTAATTGTTGATCTTGTTATGATTAGAGATAATTATCGAGTGTTGCTTGAAAATGAAAAATGTTATAAAGATAAACTTGATGCTTTAACTGATAGTAACCATGAATTAAATTGATATCTCTAACAAGCAAGAGTCGACAAAAATTTAGTTTGAGAAAATACTCAAAAGCAAAGATTCATGATCTTGAGAATCAGGTGTCGGGGCTAAAACAAAAATTAAATAAATTCAAGAACTCTTCATTTTTGCTAAATTAAATAACTGAAGTTAATAGATTTTAGCGGTGACCGGTTCGTTTAAATGAGTAAAACCCTTTTAGTTTATTTATTTATTTATTTATTTTTTTATAAATTTTATATTACGTTAAAACAAGAAAAAGCATATAGATTTAAAAAATTATACGTGTATATATATATATATATATATATATATATATATATGTATATATATATAAGTTGCAGTTACTGTACGCTAATGCCTTAACGTACGATGGGTGCGCGAGACGCTCAAAGGTAAAAAACAAAGGAAAAAACCTAAAACGTTAGAAAACACGCACAAAAAGCTAAAACGCTTAGCCAAAAACCTAAAACGCTCAAAAAATGCTCAGAAACGGTTTTCATTAAAAAAAGTGAAAAATTGATCGATTAACCATCCAAAACTGTTTTTTGGTGAACCAATGATTAACTGGACATGTATTGACGATTCCGAGATGTTCGGATGTGATTTCATGGATCGATTTCGTGAAAGAATGGATTCGAGTACCTATTGTACGTTAAGGCATTAACGTGTTGCATCTTTTGTCTCTCTCTCTATATATACTATTATAATAAACAATAACCATTGTTGTGCCACATGACAGCTGACTGTCCTATTTTTTTTTTGCCAAGTGTCATCATTATTGTTCAATTTTGAAAGTAATAACTATCTAATTAAAAAAATTAATAAATATTTTAAACATTTCATATTAATGATTTATCTATATAGTTGTAAATAAAGTAAAAAAAATTAGAAATAAAAGAACGTATGTCGAACTTTTGAAACTCATTTTAGTGTGTGTAAATTTGTGTTGTATGTTTCTAGTTTATTAGTTGTAACAACTCGGATTTTTCTCGTTTAATATTTTATCCGTTACCCGACCTGATTTTAGGTTCGGGAAATTTTTTCAAGAAAATATTGCGTTATTCGAGTTAATATTATTTTAGTATTATTTGTTATTATATTTATTTAATATATATAAAATAACTTTGAAACATGTACAATTTATACCCTAAACTATGCTCTAACCTCTCTTTGGATCCAATTATGTAGTTCAGGGACTATATTGCAAAATATGAATAATATAATTCCGTTAACCCATTAACCCAACCCGTATCTATGACCCAAGAACCAAACTCGTGACCCTAATGGCTAACTTGTGCCTTACTCTTTGATGTTAACTTAAAATTAATCTGTGTGTTTGATTCCCCTTGCCTAAACGAGCTCACCGATAGAAGGCATTAGGAAATTAGATCAATATGATACGTATTTACATATTATAGTCAAACCGTCTTAAGCAATTTCTTATTTTACATCGTAGAGATCATTATTATCCAACTAAATGCAGCTGCACCATCCATATTGCATCGTCGACTAACCCCCCATAGTTAATTTAAGTATAATCACCTGCAAGTGCTCTTCATTAATCGTCTTTTGGCCGGCAACTGTTGATCTACTTGACCATTGATTATTCAATGTTTAAGGTAATTAATTATACATTTTTATTCGTGTTGATTCACACATCAATAAACCTATGTCTAATCGGTTAATTAACAATATATAAAACGGATTGTTGGTTCTACGGTTTGTTAAGAACCGGGCATTGTTTCTGTTTGTTTAAATATTTTTTTTTGTGCTATAACACGAGTTAGACACCAGCCCAGTTGGCTGGTGAATATGGTTTAAGTCACGAGGACGGCTGGGGGGCGCGGGTTCAACCCCCTGCCCGTTTTTGTTTCCCTTTTTCGTAATAATTCTTTTAAGCTATATATTAATATATTAACCATTTAAAATTTATTATTAATGTTATATATATAATAATTAATCAGTATTTTATTTATTAAAACCGACATTTTAACTAGCCAATTTAAAAGAGATCTTTAATAATAATTATAAAATGTAATAATTTATTATTTCACAAATACCGATCGACCAAAAATCATTATTTATAGATATTATATATTACAACTATAATACTTATTAAGTAAAAGTATTTATATATTAACACCAATATAATTTTAATAACCGTTATAAAAAAACTTTAAATAAATTATTTTAAATACCCGTTCAATCTCTAAAGCTCTATTAATCTATGAATCCCGTCATTAATCCATAGTTATTTCTCCGTTATCACTCTTGCTTAGGATTTGTTCTTGCTGATTCTCGGCGAGCGTGACTCATAGTATTTCTTTTCTATCATATTCAAATCTCCGCTTATCGATAAGGTGAGTATTCACTCTCATTTTTACTTATTTTAAACATTTTGGGGACATATGCATGTCGTATTATATTTATCTATTATTTAATATCCGCATTAGCAAACTGTTAACCTTGTGTGCATATCAATTATTTGCCTAACTTGCTATATGTTTATTTGCTTAATTGTCCGCATTCGGAGTGGTCCATCATAATCATAGTAATAATATGATCATACGACCGTCGTAGTAGCCAATTCCCACTTCGCAAGGCAACGGTTTTACCGACACTCATTATTTGCTCATTGGCTTAATTGTTTATCTCACATAAACAGTTTTGCGTTTTTGTATTATATTGTATCTTTACTTAACTGGTGTTTTACTCACTCAACCATGTGGTGACAAAACTATTTTATACGCATATGCAGATTATCGTTTAAATTGACTCAAGTTGGTGAAGACTTAGTGATGAAATTAAGTTAGAATAATTTATCAAGATTTGTATTGGGATTTTATTTTGTTTTTGTTTATATGAATTATGTACTTGGTTGTTTGGATTATGTGAATTATTTTAATTTAAATAAATAGATATTGTCACATTTATTATTGCATGATAGTACCTTGAGAGCTGTGAACAATCAGTTCACATCCCGACACTTCCGCCTTAGGTTGGAGTGTGACATTAGTGACCGATTCAAAAGGTGTCACGATTCGTCTTTAATTTGAGCAATACTAAAATGATTCATCTCATTTGATTATTTTTTACTATTAATTCTATATAATAAAGTTTTTTATATGTATTGAAAACTTTTGCTAAAGTGACATAATTCAGCACTTAAGGAGAACAGTAGATTGATGATGGTACATACTAGTACTCTTTCTTTTAGATCTAATAAATATGTGCATTTTTTGTCACATGTTAATTGATAGTGAAATTCATTGTCAGAAACTTGCATCAACTACAATTTCGGGCCAAGCTGATATAGAAAATGAGTTGTTTTGATCACTAAAATACAATGCTGTTATGGTGAGTTTTGTTTCCTTGATGATATCCATTTATATTCATGAAGCAAAATTCATATCTTCTTGGAAGAGTATCCTGGTGGTGACGACATTGTGTTGCCTGTTATAGGCACAACACTCAGTTTTTTATTTTTTAAATCCTACAAGTTAAGGCTATAAAGTATACTAGACTATTTTAAATGATACGAAAATGGTTGTAATTATGGGTACTACAAACCGATTTTATACAAAATTATAGTAAGGAGTAATATCATTAGTAGGGTGTCTGAAATATTAATATGTTCATTTTAAGTTGGTTGTTTATTATTACAATTTGTTTGTGTTCTATCTTCTGTACAAGAATATCAAAATTGTTTGATATATGGGGGGGGGGGGGGATGATGGTTTGGTTTTCAATAAGATACTTATTTGTTGTGAATAAAATATTTGCAATAGTTTTTTTTACTCTGATTTACGTAATGGATCATAAAATGTTTCACTTGAAACATGCCCACTTTTAGTATGACTTGGAACATTTCGGGCAAGTTTCACTTTTATTCGACCCTTTAAGTAAATAGGTCAAATTTGCTACTTGTGTTCTCTTATAGCTGGCAAAACGGACAGGTTGTGTGAGTCGGTGTAACGCATAAGAACCGGTTTGGTCGGTACAAGTTAGGGTCAAAACTGCTTATTTTAAGAAAAGTGTTACTTTTTGTTTCGAACATGTTTTCTTTACACGTTTTGTTTTTACATTTACACACAAATATAAAACTCACTATAACTGTTTAGTTTCTTGTATGTTGTTAGATTTGAGTAAAATGTGTCAAGATCATATAAAATTAAAAGTTTAATAAGATGACATATTTGAAACAGAAAAAATTGGTCATAAAATGGCTGTAAGTTTATTAGTATTACACTTTCTTTGCTGATATTAACAAATATACAGTTGCTCTTGCTTCTAATTTTATAACCTAAGGCATGCATTATGTAAGGCCCCTGTCCCATTGCCCTACATTCGCATTGGATTTACTCATAAACACAGTTCTAAATATTAGAGTTAATTAAAACTTTCACGAAATAAAATAAAACTTCAACATTCAATACAAAACATTATTAACTTGTCTAACACAACTTAAAACATGTCTTTTAGTTCAAAAATTAATAACTGAGTCTTCAGAAGCCATCTTCTTTATTCATCTGTCATGTTTCCCCTTCAAGCCAGCTGTCTCATCCTACTCACCTGCATGCATAATAAACGTCAACTACGCTGAGCGAGTTCTAGTTAATCAGGCAACAAACAATACATTCACACACACACACACACACACACACACACACACACATATATATATATATATATGTATCTGTAGATACATATTATATACTTAGCCTGTTATCACTCTTTCATTCGTACATACATACTTTCTTTCTGTCTTTCATACTTTCATACATTCATTTTCATATATAACTATCTTTACCATCTCAAAGATTTTTAGGGTCTGGTCCATTCCTTCTCTATCTCAGATATTATTAGGGTCTGGTCACTTTCTTTTGTATCTCATATATTATTAGGGTATCGTCCCTTCCTTCTCTATCTCAGATATTATTAGGGTCTGGTCCCTTCTATCTAATCAACCACTCCTACACTTCTTCATACATACATTCTATAATATACGTTCATATATATTCTTACTCATTCATACATCATTCATGCATCTTATGTAAGACACACCTTCCCTGGCCATACGTACAATATTCGAAGATCGTTCACGTCTGACAGGCATACGTTCATAACATCCATACATACTATCACATCAATCATCATAGCATACACTTACCATTTAAGGTAAGTGTATTAACATTAATATTGAGTATGCACACAGTCCCGAAAACATAAAAGGAAATGAGGCTAGAAACTCACATGCGTTCTGTTACGTTCACCATTAATGGTTATTTCTTTCTTTAGCTGCGCGCGGATAACTGTATAACAATTACACATATTAATTAACTATCACTACCCATATCACATTTATTGTTTAATGAAATCCGTCAATGAATGGGGGTCTGGGGGCAGCGGGGTTCTAGGGGCAGCAGCCCCTGGCTGGTTAATCTTTAATTGTCTTAACACAATTTCCATTAGAATTCTATGTTTTTGTTAACTGTCTTAACACAATTTCCATTAGAATTCTATACTAATATTTTATTGTTAACTCGTTAATCTTTTAAGGTATCTTTCATTAATTGATAAAGTCCAAGGGCAATTATGTAATTAAATCATTTATTGTAAGTCCAGGGACCTTTCTGTCATTCTTTAAAAGTCTAATTCGTTAACAAAGGAGGCTCCTTCGTCATTTCTCTATTGTAATGAATTGGCATAGCGAATGGCTGCTCATTTGCTATTCTTCCTTAACGAATGGACATAACGAATTAAGGTTCATTCGTTACTTTTCTTTAGCTAATTAACGAATTGGCATAACGAATTGCTGCTAATTAACGGTTTAGGGTGTCGGCTCGTTGTTTCGCGACTAGATCTGGCGGGTTTGGATCCATATAATGTCATAACGTTATTACCTCGGATCGATGCTCGGTTTCCCTTCTTGGTTTTGGTTAGAGAAAAGAGAGAAAAGAGAGAGAGAGAGAGTGCTTAAGTGTGTGTTTTGGGTGTGTATGTAATGAGTGAATGAATGAATTAAGGAAGGAAAATGGTTTATATATTATGGGTCATGGGCTTAAACTCATGATCTATCTTCCTTCCTTATTAACCCAAGTCCATTACCCATATTTATTAAAACCAACACAAGCCCAACTCTTAACCCATAACAATTAATATTATTATATTATTAACCGAAAGGAAAACGGGATGTTACAAGTCTTCCCTCCTTAAAGAGGTTTCGTCCCTGAAACCTAGCTATTACTTAAAACAAATCTGGATAAAACTTGCGCATCTCTTCTTCAACTTCCCAAGTGGAATCCGATCCTTTACGATGCTTCCATATCACTTTCACCAACGGGATAACTTTATGACGAAGCTGATTTTCCTTGCGGTCCACGACCTCTACAGGTTGTTCGATATAGTTTAACTGTTAATCAAACTCAATGTCTTCAAATGGCACATGCGACATGTCATCAGCCAGGCATTTTCTCAAGTGAGAAACATGAAAGGTAGGATGAATTCCTTCTAGCTCCTCGGGTAAATCTAGCTTGTAAGATACTTCACCCACACTCTCCACAAACTTAAATGGTCTGATGTACCTCAGGCTAAATTTCCCTCTCTTTATGAAGCGAATAATTCTTTTCCAAGGTGAGACCTTGAGCATCACATTGTCACCAACGTTAAACTCGATCGGTCGTCGCCGTTTATCAGCATACGAATTCTGTTGGTCTTGAGCAGGTTTTCATTCTTGCCTTGATCTGATCGAACCTTGACGAGGTTTCTTGCAAAACTTCTAAGCTTCCAATCTCTTTCTGTCAAATCTCTTCCTAGCATACCGGGTTTCTATAACGTCTACCATATAACATCGCAAATGGTGGCATACCAATACTTGAATGGTAGCTGTTGTTATAGGAGAACTCTGCCAGATGAAAATGATTATCCCAACTTCCTCCAAAGTCTAAAACACAAGCACGTAGCATATCTTTAAGGGTTTGGATAGTCCTTTCAGACTGCCCATTTGTTTGAGTATGATACGCCGTGATGATGTTCAATCTTGTTCCCATAGCTTCGTGGAACCTCTTCCAAAATATTGAAGTAAAGAGAATATCTCCATCAGACACAATCGACAGTGGTACTCCATGCTTAGCCACAACCTCTTTTATGAATACATTTGCTAACATTTCTGACGAGACAGCCTCTCGTATAGGCAGAAAGTGAGCACTCTTAGTCAAACGGTCCACAATCACCCAAATGGTATCATGATGCTTAGTTGTATAGGGTAGCTTAGTTATGAAATCCATGGTGATGTGTTCCCATTTCCATTCAGGTATCTCTAAAGGCTGCATCATCCCTGGTGTTCAGCTTTGACTTACAAGCAACTTAAGCACTTACTAACATAATCTACTACATCATCTTCATACCCGACCACTAGTAGACACTCTTCAGATCTTGATACATCTTGGTGGATCCTTGATGAATCGAGTATCTCGACTTGTGAGCTTCATCTAAGATTCGACTTCTAAGATTTCCATGGCGTGGAATCCACATACGGTCAAACCTAGTCTTTACACCATGAGTGTTATCTATCAGCTCGTCTTGCTGTCCGAAAATTCTTTCCTTCTTTACTAGCCCTTCATTCACCATTACCTCAGACTGTACTTTGATGATCTCTTCAAAAGATCTGAGTTAATGATTAACTTATACGACTTTACTGTTGCAATGACTTCTTCGTTCTTACGGCTTAGTGCGTCGGCAACCACATTAGCCTTACCAGGATAGTATTTGATATCACAGTCGTAGTACTTTATCAACTCTAACCATCTTCTCTGTCTCATGTTAAACTCTTTCTACTCAAAGAAATACTTTAAAATCTTATGATCTGTATAGATGATACACTTAGTACCATACTATTAATGCCTCCATATCTTAAGAGCATGCACTACTGCTGCTAGCTCTAAATCATGCGTCGGGTAGGTACTCTCATGAACCTTCAACTATCTAGAGGCATAAGCTATAACCTTTCCTCATTGCATTAGCACGCAACCCAACCCACGATGCGAGGCATCAGTACAAACAACCAAATCCTCGTCACCATCGGGTAGAGCAAGGATTGGAGATTGTGTGAGTCTCTTCTTCAATTCTTCAACAACTTAATCCTGAAACTTACCCCAATTGAATACTACAGACTTCCGTGTCATTCCGGTCAAGGGTGCGGCTATCTTGGAGAAGCCTTCAATGAATCTCTTGTAATAGCCAGCCAACCCTATGAAGCTGCGTATATCAGTCGGGTTCTGTGGAGTCTTCCAATTTACTATCACCTCGATCTTTGCTAGGTCCACAGTAATCCCATCAGGATTGATCACGTGACCTAGAAACTGTACTTCTCGCAACCAAAATTCACACTTTAAAAACTTAGCATACAGATTCTCTTCCTTCAGCTTCTGCAATACGTCTCTTAGATGATCAGCATGATCGGACTCGCTCTTAGAATAAATCAATATATCGTCAACGAAAACGATGACTGACTTATCTAACATCGGCCAACATACCCTATTCATCATATCCATAAATGCTGCAGGATCATTTGTTAGACCGAAGGACATCACGAGGAACTTGTAGTGTCCATACTGCGCCCGAAACGCTGTCTTAGGGATGTCTACCTCTTTCACCTTCAACTGATGATAGCCTGATCTAAGGTTTATTTGTGAGAACCAACTCGAACCTTGTAGTTGATCAAACAAATCATCAATTCGCGGCAACGGATATCTATTGTTCACCGTAAGCTTGTTCAACTCGCGATAGTCTATGCACATTCTCATACTTTCATCCTTCTTCTTAACAAACAACACTGGTGCGTCCCACGGGGAAACACTTGGTTTTATAAAATCTTTATCGAAGAGTTCTTGTAGTTGGGACATGAATTCTTTCATCTCAGATGGCGCCAGGCGGTAAGGTGCTCTCGTGAAGGGCTGCGCTCCTGGTATTAAGTCTATCTGGAATTTTATCTCTCGCTCTGGTGGCAACCCTGGAAGGTCCTCAAGGAACACTTCTGGATAGTCGAACACAATAGGAACATCTTCACTTCTTTCGTCTCGGCCGTAGCTTTGACAACATATGTCAGGTAGGCACCGCACCCTCACCTTAACAATCCTTCGGCTTTTATCATCGAAATGACATTAAGCCCTGAACTTTATTTATCACCATAAACCGTCACCGTACCACAATCCAAGGATTTTAACTTTATTAATATACTCTTACACACTATCTGATCCTCAAACTCAGATAGCCAATCCATTCCCAAAACCACATCGAACCCTCATAAGGTCATGACATACAAGGTAACAGGGAACTCACGTCCCTCTAACTCTATCTTACATTCCTTAACCATTCTCATTATTCAAACCGAGGTTTCACTCGCGGTTTCTACTTTAAAAGTATCAGGCACACGACAATATTTCATTTTTGCTAGCTTACTAAATGTCGTAGCTAAAAAACTTCTATTCGCACCTGAATCAAACAATACTGAAGCAGAAATACCGTTTACTAAAAACGTACCTGTCACAACGTCAGGAACCTGTTTGGCTTGTTCCTGAGTTAACATGAAGGTCCTAGTCCTTGGCCTTGCTTGATCAGCATCTTTCTTTCCGCTTCCTCCAGCTTCACCATCAGTGCACTCCCTTGCCATATGACCAGTCTTACTGCACTTGTAACACGTGGGCTTTGCAGTGCAATCTGGAGCATAATGCCCCATCTTCCCACACTTGTAACAGGCATTCGATCCAAGCCTGCACTCTCCGCCATGAGCTTTACCACACTTGTGACATACATCCGTACCCTTACCCCATTTGCACTCACCATCGTGCATCTTACCACACATCTTACATGAGTTTTCTCCCACACTCTCTAATCCTTATATCTAGGGTTCCACAAATGGGTCTCGGGTCGTTTAGCAGGTATAAACCATTTCTCTCCTTCTTCTCTTCTACCACCACTTCATCCACAGCCAGATCATCGTAAACCATCTCCGCGAGTTCTACAATGGAATTGAAAGTAGCAGGTTTACTTGCCCTGACTAAGATACAGACGTTCTGTGGAAGTCCTCTGATGTAGCAGTTGATTCTTTTGGCTTCGGTATTCACCATGTCAGGCACCAACCTAGACATGCGGTTAAATTCGGTAGTGTACTCGAGGTGTGTCATCTTTTACGCCTTCAAATTCAGAAACTTCATCTCAGTCCTCTCAACCTCTGCATCAGCACAAAACTGCTTCATAACCATATCCTTCAAATCATCCCATCTCATAGCCTTAATCTTTTCTTGAGTCTTCCTCTGCTCCATGGCCTCCCACCAGTACATAGCTTCATCTCCGAACGACTGAGTGGAATAACCCACTGCTTGGTCGGGACGGCATTCGCTAATTCGGATAACCTTGTCCATGGCGGTTATCCATTGGAGAGTAGCGATTGCATCCACCAGACCAGTCAGCTTTTGCGGGTCGCAGCCTTTGAACGACTTATAGTTTCAGCCACCTCGGTCTCTCTTCTGTCGTCAACTTTCACAGATCGAACTTCACTCGAGTCAACTTTCTCCCTCTTGCCATCCTTCTTTTCATTATTTCCTGACCTCTCAGCAGTTCTTACATGGATTCCAACAGATTTTTCAGGTTGTAGGTTTTTCACGACAACAGCTTCAACTTGAGCAATGGCTGCCTGAAAAGCAGGGACAAGTTGATACCCTTCATTGTTGCTCGGATTCTGTCCAGCTGCACTTCCTTCTTCTCTGGCGTTAGCCGCTGATTCCACAGAAGGTTCACTGACCATACGTGGCCTACCACGGCGTTCAGTACGACCTCCCTGACCGACGACCATTCTTGCTCCGGGAACGGTATAATATAAGGATATAAGGAAACACAAACGTCATCACTTAAGGAATTATATAGTATAAGGATATTAAGGCTAACAGGTAATAATAGTGGCTAGCTGATCACGTTACTCTTTGTGTCCTATACACTTCCCTTTGTGAGTCCACTTGTGCTAGTTCTACTTTTAACAGTTAGACAATCTGACAGTTCATATAATCATATACTTCTATCTCTGGCATTTAAGCTAACTTCCTTACACGTTCTTTCATTACATGGGAAATTAATCACATACTTTACCTTTACTTAGCTTGCTTGAGTGACACATGACTTTCTTGAAATGTCATCTTCTTTTCTTTCTTAAGTCCCCTTCTCTATTCGAGTCTAAGCATGTAGGATGCTTAGTTCTCTCGAACTCTGATACCAACTTGTAAGGCCCCAGTACCGGTGCCCCACATTCGCGTTGATTTACTCATAAACACAGTTCTAAATATCAAAGTTAATAAAAACTATCACGGAATAAATTAAAACTTCAACATTCAATACAAAACATTCATAACTTGTCTTTAAAATACAACTTAAAACATGTCTTTTAGTTCAAACTTTAATAACCGAGTCTTCAGATGCCATATTCTTATTCATCTGCCATGTGTCCCCCCTTCAAGCCAGCTGTTTCATCCTACTCACCTGCGTGCATACTGAAAGTCAGCTACGTTGAATGAGTCTAGTCAATCAAGCAACATACAATAAATTCACATATTTTTATATACGTATCCGTAGATACAAGATACATACTTAGCCTGTTATCTTTCTTACATTCGTACACACATACTTTCTTTCTGTCTTTCATACTTTCATACATTCATAATTCACACATAACTATCTTTACCATCTCAGGTATTTTTAGGGTTTGGTCCCTTCCTGCTCTATTTGAGATATTTTTAGGGTCTGGTTCCTTTCTTCTCTATCTCAGATATTATTAGTGTCTGGTCCCTTCCTTCTCTATCTCAGATATTATTAGGATTTGGTCCATTCCTTCTCTATCTCAGATATTATTAGGGTCTGGTCCCTTCTATATAATCAACCACTCCTACACTTCTTCATACATACATTCTATTATATACATTCATATATATTATCAATCATTCATTCATCATTCATGCATCTTATATAAGACACACTTTCCCTAGCGATACGTGCTATATCCGAAGATCGTTCACATACTGAGAGGCATACATTCATAACATACATACATACATATTATCACATCAATCATCATAGTGTACACTTACCATTTAAGGTAAGTGTATTAACATTCACATTGAGTATGCACACAGCCCCGAAAACATAACAAGTAAATGGGGCTAAAAACTCACCTGCGATTTGTTACGTTCACCGTTAATAGTGATTTCTTTCTTTAGCTGTGCGCGACTAACTGTATAACAATTACACGTATCAATTAACTATCACTACCCATATCGCGTTTCTAGTTTAATGAAATCCCTTAACCAACGAAGGGTTCGGGGGCAGCGGCGTTCTAGGGGCGGCAACCCCTAGCAGGGTCCAAAGGGCAGAGCCCCTGGCTGGGGTCGATAAAGTCCAAGGGCTATTATGCAATTAAATCATTTATTCTAAGTCTAGGAACCTTTCGGTCATTCTTTAAAAGTCTAATTCGTTATTCAGTTTGTTAACGAAGGAGGTTCCTTCGTCATTTATCTATTGTAACGAATTGGCATAGCGAATGGCTGCTCATTTGTTATTCTTCCTTAACGAATGGGCATTATGAATTATGGTTCATTCATTTCTTTTCCTTAGCGAATGGGCATTACAAATTGCTGCTAATTCGTTATATTTCCTTAACTAATGGGCATAACGAACTAACGAATGGACATAACGAATTGCTGTTAATTCGTTATTCTTCCGTTAACGAATTAGGGTTAGTTCAGAGAATGCCAGAATATTATCTGACATTCCCTTTAACCTCGTACACCGTTTTCCGGCGCCGTTATCGCCGAAAAACTGGCATCTCGCCGGAAAAGCGAGATCTCACTCGTTTTCAACCGTTTTTTTTCACCGTTTTTCGTCCCGTTCGATCCAGATCTGAGCTAGGGTGACCCCTAAGCCCATCTTTTGATCGATTTATACCCGATTCCATCCGGATCTCGTGACTTTAACGGTTTAGGGTGTCGGCTCGTCGTTTCGCGACTAGATTTGGATGGTTTGGATCCATATAATGTCATAACGTTATTACCTCGAATCGATGCTCGGTTTCTCTTCTTCGTTTCGGTTAGAGAAAAAAGAGAAAAAAAAGAGAGCTTAAGTGTGTGTTTCGGGTGGTGTATGGAATGAGTGAATGAATGAATTAAGGAAGGAAAATGGTTTATATATTATGGGTCATAAGCTTAAGCCCATGATCTATCTTCCTTCCTTATTAACCCAAGTCCATTACCCATATTTATTAAACCCAACACAAGCCCAAATCTTAACCCATAACAATTAATATTATTATTTTATTAACCGAATGGAAAACGGGATGTTACACATTAGAAAAAAAGACATTAAGTAAGCCAAACAAGTTTATAATTAAACCCTCAATTTGAATCTTTTGGTAATTTTTGTTACCTATAGAAACTCTTACAACTGTTATTTCAGTAGCAAGATATGTTGAAACTAACATAACAATATACTTAGAAACAATTTTTTTTTACATTTTTTCAGCTCTTATGACTTTCAAGAGTTTTGATATATTTTTTGTATGTGATTATTGCAACTTGAAGAGCCAGAATTATATAATAAGATAATGAGTAAGATTTACTTTTTCAAACCTGTGTAATACATGGGTTTATAACATAGTGTGTGTGTATATATATATATATATATATATATATATATATATATATATATATTTGGATGATTTCATTTGAGAGCCTCTAGAGTTTTAAGAACTTGACAACTAAATTAGTGATTCACACTCAACCACATCAACTAATCATTTAAAACAATCAAGGATATTTTGGTAATTTACAATATCTAGCTCTTCTGTCAATAAAATATATCATATGCATTCTCTCCCTTTATTATGATTATTTTTGTTATCTTCTTTATTACTAATTTTTATCGACTTATTTTTTTATAACTTAAGCAAATGAAAGTAATAATAAAAGTTAAATACATAAAATTAATTAGAAAAGTAGATAAAAAGATGGGGTCACGAACTATATTATTATCTTAAAGTAAAAAAAAAAAAATTAAATTAAATAAATATAGTAATTTTTTTAAAGTTAAATAAATGAATAACAGATTAAAAAAATTCATGTTAAATAAATGAAATTAAACACAAACTATATTATCGTTCAGAAAATAAATCCACAAACTATTATTATCATCTTAAAGCCAATAATAAATCACGTGTATGTTTTTCTCGTCATTGTGATATTTTTTATTTTTATTTCTTGTTAATCCTCGACACACCCTTGATTGAAAATTGATACATATGAGTAAATTGTGTATTTTTTTTATTGTAATACGTGTATTTTTAAACTGTGTAACATATGTATCATGTGTAGTATTTGCTTTTGATAATTTATGTAATATGTTTTGGATAATTTGTGTAATTAGCGTAGACGTAACTTGGATAATTTGTGTAATTAGCGTAGACGTAACTTGGATAATTTGTGTAATTGGTGTAGACGTAACTTGGGTAATTTCTGTAATTGATGTAAACATAATTTTGGGTAATTTGTGTAATTGTGTAAAGCCCCGTTACCGGTAGCCCTACTTTAGCGTCGGATTTACTCATAAACGCAGTTCTTATAAATCAGAGTTAATTAAAACTTTTCGCGGAATATAAAACATCATCCTTCTTTACAAAACATTAAATCTTTTCTTTGATATCATAACCCAAAACATTCTATTTAAAACATCTTCTCTTCTGTCTTCGGATGGCAGCCGTTCAATCAATGCCATGTGCCGTCCTCATGCTAACTCTATAATCAGCTCACCTGCGTGCATACTAAAAGTTAGCTACACTGAGTGAGTTCTAGTTAATCAAGCAACTTATCATACAACCACTACATGCAATTATATACGTATCCGAAGACACATAGCCCACTATCTAACCTGCTCACCTTACCACTTAGCCTCTTATTTACCCCTACAGCTTAGCCACTTTAATAACGAATAACATTATGCCACTTTGCCACTTTAATAACGTACAATGTTATGCCACTTTGCCACTTTAATAACGAGGTCACGTATAGGTTTACCCTACCACGTACCATCTTCATGCCACTAACACTCTTACTAGACCCTTGCCACTTCTAACACACTCTACCTCTACTTGTCTACATCACACTTCGTATCAGTTCATCATTTACATAATAAGCAAGTCACATCATAGCATTTATACACACTAACAACCACTTGGCAATCACTATCCTTGGCGATACGTGCAATATCCGAAGATCGTTCACGTACCGACAAGCATTATATAATAGCTACCTCGTATAACATCTATAGCATACACTTACCACTTAAGGTAAGTGTATTCACACTTCACATCGAGTATGCACACAGCCCCGAAAACATAACAAGGAAATATGGCTAGAAACTCACCTGATCTCAGCTACTTCTTCTACTAACGTCTAGCTGTATAACAATTATGCATATTGATTACTATCACTTTCCATATCGTGTTTCTAGTTTAATTATTACCCTCAACAAACGGGGTCCGGGGGCAACGCCCCTGGCAGCGGGGTCTAGGGGCGGCAGCCCCTAGCAGGGTCCAAGGGGCAGAGCCCCTGGCTGGGGTCGAGCTGCCAAGTCAGCTTGGAAAAATTTTATTTCTATTCACTGTCTTATCACATTTTCCCCTACGATTTTAAATTATTATTTTATTCACCATCACATATTCCATAACGAATTAAGTGTAATTCGTTATCAGATTACACTATAACTCGCTATCCAGATCACATTCTGATTCGTTATCCTTCCTAGCCGATTCGTTAATCTAGTTCGTCATCTTCCATATTGGACCTTGTTAACGAACTGGTCCAAAAATGAACTGAACCCTTAACGAACTGGGGGTTCATTCGTCATCCTTGACTTAACGAATTGACACAACGAATTTAGGCTAATTCGTTATCTTCCCCTAGCGAATTGGTAAAACGAACTAAGGCTAGTTCGTCTCCCTTCCGCTAACGAATTAGGTTTAGGTCAGAGAATGTCAGAACATTCTCTGACATTTACCTTATCCTCGTACCAGCCAACTCCGGCGCCGCCTTCGCCGGAAACCGTGCGGTGGCAGAAAAACGCATTCCAGCACCGTTTTCACCGTTTTTCGTCCCGTTCGATCCAGATTTGAGCAAGGGTGACCCCTAAGCTCATCTTAGGTTCGGTTTATACCCGAATCCACCCGGATCTCGTGGCTCTAACGGTTTAACGGTGTCGGCTCGTAGTTTTGTTACTAAACCTAACGGGTTTGGGTTCATACAACAACATACTAATCTTAACTCGGGTTGAAAACCGATTCTCCTTCTTCTTCCTCTTGGTTTCGGCTAGAGAGATAGAGAGTAGGATGAGAGAGAGCTAAGTGTGTGTTTTGGTGGTGTATGAAATATGTGTAAATGAATGGATTTGGGCATAATGGAGGTATTTATATGATGGGTCATGGGCTTGAGCCCATGGTCTATCTTCCTTTCATTTTAACCCAAGTCCATTACCCATATTACCTAACCCAACACAAGCCCGACTCGTATTAACTCCTACTTCATTTAATTATTTCTCCGCTAACCCGAGTAAACTTTCTCACCAAAAATAATTAATATAAATGATATTATTTAGAAATTTCGGGATGTTACAAATTGTTGTAGACGTAACTCATGTAATATATGTAATTGTTGTAGACATAATTTTAGGTAATTTTTTTATAGTATTGTTATAAAAAATATTATTTATAATTAAAATTTGTGTTTGTAATTATTATTGTTATAAAACAAATCAGATTTTATCAAAATATTATATTTTATGAATATAAGATATGATGACAACTAATATGATTTAATATCTTTTGTCTTTTTATGAGTATATTTTTACCTATATACTCTTTCTCTACTTTATTATATATTTTTTCTCTCCTCTTTAATTTTTTATTGCATTTTACTTACAACCATTAATCCATTAGGCATATAATTAAATATGTGGTTCACATTGGTTCTTAAAGTTCTAACAACTCATTCGGTTCTCAAGTTATCCCTCCCCCAGTTTGGTTCTTAAAGTTCTAAAACTGTCAAGTTAAGACATGATGTTGGATATATATATATAGGGGATGGATCTTGCGAGAAATGATTTTATAGCGAGAAGTGCGAGACGTAAATGATAACCCTTTATTTTGTTTGATCTATGACATACATACAATAAGACAATATTGTAATAGTGTGGTTCCTCACTTTAATGGATTATAGGATAAAAGGATATGTTAGTCTTTTGCATAGCAGATAGCATATTTGAAACGCCTCCGAACATAAATAACATTTAAACTTTTAGCTAGCTTCACCTCTCTTTATTAATTATTCCAAAATAATTAAAATCATCATTGCTCACCAAATATACACCATTGTCTTGGAATCCAATTGCTTAGTTAAAAGTTTTTGATAATTAATATGGATTGCTTACAGTAAGGCACAAACTCCTAAAATAGGGGTTATATGTTCAATTTTTTTGTAATAATCAACCATGACGATTAGTAATCTGATTTTTATTTTGACTTCTAGAAATATGTGTGGGCTGTTAAAAATATTAGGTAAGTTTATTTTAATATTTTTATGCTCTTACATATAACATACTTATTTAGTTATGTTAAAATTTGTTATTTGGTTATGCTCAGATATATAATCTTGGTTATAAACATACATTTAATTTGTGTAGGTTGTTCAAAAGTTGTGTAGGTAGATGTTAATTTGTTTATTCAAATATATAAACTATGAATGTTGTTAATAATTTGTGTAAGTATATGTTAATTTGGTTCTCCAAATATATATAAACTGCGTAGGTTGTTCACAATTTGTGTAGGTATATGTTAGTTGGTCTTCCAAATACATATACATTGTGTAGGTTGTTTAAAGTTTGTGTAGGTATATGATAATATGGTTGTGAAGGTAGTTAAAAGTTTGTGTAGGTATATGCTAACATGGTTGTGTAGGTTGTTCAAAATTTGTGTAGGTATATCTTAATTTGGTTCTCAAAATATATGCATATAATGTGTAGGCTTTAAAAAATTGTGTAGGTATATGTTGGTTGTGTATGGATATGTTATTTAATGTTTGTGTCTGAGTGTTCAATAGTTATGTAGGGACATGATTTTGAATATGAGTATGTGATGTATATTTTACGAGATTTTAGCTACATAAATATATGTTGATCTGATATAACTATGTATCTAATTGGAACTTGTATATCATAGAACACATTGTTGGTGCATAAATGTCAGTAGTTCATAGTCTAGTGTCTGTAATCGAGTCTGTAATGTTATTTATGTTTTTGTTTAAGCGAAGTTGTTAACAAGTTCGCCTAGGCGAACTTGTTGAACAAGCGAAGTTATGGACAACTTCGCCTGAACATATCAGGCGAAGTTGTCGTGTATTTATATACAAGCTTACGGCTTGGTTTAGGGTTGGTTAATCAGTTGGTTAAGAAGTTAGTCGTTTGAGTCGATCGAGTTGACGAGAGTCTGTATCAGTGATTCATATCACGTGAGTTCGGTTATTAATATATAACGTGTTTCGGTTTGTTCGTGTGTGATTGTTTGGTTTGCTTTCTACGCTCGTAACGATCTACGCAGGGATTCCGCACCTGAGTAGACCGGGATATCTCGTGTGATCCGTCAAGGGAACCTACAATTGGTATCAGACAGTGCCGATTAAAGTAACTGTTAAAGAACCAAATGTTAGTAGAGGCGAAACATGTTCGCCTGTTTCAAGTGTTGAATTTCTGATCAAAGTCCAGTCTCGTCAGATTCGGATAAGTCATCCGAGTCTGGTAAGGCAAAAGAGGAGGTTGTGTTACCCAAGAGTGGAGAAAAAGATAAAACAAATAAAAGGAGTACTCCACTGCGTAGGTTGTTCACAATTTGTGTAGGTATATGTTAGTTGGTCTTCCAAATACATATACATTGTGTAGGTTGTTTAAAGTTTGTGTAGGTATATGATAATATGGTTGTGAAGGTAGTTAAAAGTTTGTGTAGGTATATGCTAATATGGTTGTGTAGGTTGTTCAAAATTTGTGTAGGTATATCTTAATTTGGTTCTCAAAATATATGCATATAATGTGTAGGCTTTAAAAAATTGTGTAGGTATATGTTGGTTGTGTATGGATATGTTATTTAATGTTTGTGTCTGAGTGTTCAATAGTTATGTAGGGACATGATTTTGAATATGAGTATGTGATGTATATTTTACGAGATTTTAGCTACATAAATATATGTTGATCTGATATAACTATGTATCTAATTGGAACTTGTATATCATAGAACACATTGTTGGTGCATAAATGTCAGTAGTTCATAGTCTAGTGTCTGTAATCGAGTCTGTAATGTTATTTATGTTTTTGTTTAAGCGAAGTTGTTAACAAGTTCGCCTAGGCGAACTTGTTGAACAAGCGAAGTTATGGACAACTTCGCCTGAACATATCAGGCGAAGTTGTCGTGTATTTATATACAAGCTTACGGCTTGGTTTAGGGTTGGTTAATCAGTTGGTTAAGAAGTTAGTCGTTTGAGTCGATCGAGTTGACGAGAGTCTGTATCAGTGATTCATATCACGTGAGTTCGGTTATTAATATATAACGTGTTTCGGTTTGTTCGTGTGTGATTGTTTGGTTTGCTTTCTACGCTCGTAACGATCTACGCAGGGATTCCGCACCTGAGTAGACCGGGATATCTCGTGTGATCCGTCAAGGGAACCTACAATTGGTATCAGACAGTGCCGATTAAAGTAACTGTTAAAGAACCAAATGTTAGTAGAGGCGAAACAAGTTCGCCTGTTTCAAGTGTTGAATTTCTGATCAAAGTCCAGTCTCGTCAGATTCGGATAAGTCATCCGAGTCTGGTAAGGCAAAAGAGGAGGTTGTGTTACCCAAGAGTGGAGAAAAAGATAAAACAAATAAAAGGAGTACTC
Organism: Bidens hawaiensis; assembly: GCF_021521415.1. NCBI lineage: Eukaryota > Viridiplantae > Streptophyta > Magnoliopsida > Asterales > Asteraceae > Bidens > Bidens hawaiensis. The sequence goes on from NW_027491042.1 coordinate 3,099,688, forward strand.
CACTAAACCCGTACGTCCCACCATATGTGAGACGAACGGGCGGTAATATAGCCTCGACATCTAAAACACCGGTTGATAAAAAAGTTGAGCATAGGTGTTGTTTTAGATGTAATCAATTAGGACATCTTGTTGCAAATTGCCATCTGAAGCAACGATTCAGAGGTGTGAGGCCTACTAAAACTGAGTATAAGCCTAATAGTTATTATCATGCTGCTAAAAATGAAAACCACTTAAAATTCAAAAATGTGACTAATTCAGGTTTTCATAGAAACAAATCTAAGTTTTACACTGCTAATAACCAAACCACAAGCTATAATTCTTTCAATTCACAATGGTTTGGAAGGCCTCACAATCAATCTTCAATGAGGTTTCCTAATGGGACTTACAGGAATTACCGAGATACTAACTTTGGAAAGCCAAAGTTTGGGATGTATAGATCCAAGACCAATTGGTCTTGGGTCCCTAAATTCTAATCTTTTGCTTTATTATGCAGGAACAGTTGAACAGAGCTGCCAACAATCTTTGGGTTGTAGATAGCGGCTGTTCCCGGCACATGACGGGTAACAAATATTTGTTACACGATTTGAAACCTGTTCAAGGAGGGAGAGTGAGCTTTGCCGGTGAAAGTGGTGGCAAGATTACTGGAATGGGAACGGTGTCAAACGGAAAGATGAATTTGGAGAAGGTTAACTTTGTAGAAGAATTGAAGCACAATCTGCTGAGTGTGTCGCAGATCTGTGATAAGGAGTACACCGTTCACTTTACGAAGTCTGAGGCGATTGTGTTGAAACCTGGTTTTCAGATACCAGAAGAGTGGATTGTGATGAAGGCTCCACGTGATAGAAATACATATATTATGGATATGAGATCAACTGAAATGGCCACGGCAGAATCATGCCTTATGACAAAAGCGAGTGAAACAGAGTCCGAATTGTGGCATAGGAGAATGGGGCACATTCATCTTCGGAAGATGAACCACATTGTCAGGAATGGACTTGTGCTGGGCGTTCCCTTGAAGAATTTCAATTTTGAAGATAAATGTATAGCATGCAAGAAGGGAAAGCAGCACAAGAAATCCCATCTCACCAAGAAAGTCAATTCAATTGCCAGTACTCTGGAGTTGCTTCACATGGATCTCTTCGGTCCCGTGAATGCAAAAAGTCTAGGAGGAACTTCTTATTGCTTGGTGATCACTGATGACTACTCACGATATTCGTGGGTGTATTTCCTGAAATCAAAAGACGAAACGGCTCAGATGGTGAAGAATTTGATTACCAAAGTTGAGAACGTTATGGATAAAAGGGTTAAGTTCATCAGGAGTGACAATGGAACGGAGTTCAAGAATTTTGAGATGGAGATCTTCTGCCTTCAGAGAGGGATTGAACACCAATACAGTGCTCCGTATACACCGCAACAGAATGGAGTGGCTGAAAGGAAGAATAGAACATTAATTGAAGGAGCCAGAACTATGCTGGCTGATTCGAAGCTTCCTGTGGTGTTTTGGGCTGAAGCTGTTGCTACAGCCTGTTATGTTCTGAATAGAGTCTTAACTGTTAAAAGACTTGGTAAAACGTGTTATGAGCTTATGCATGGGAGAAAGCCCAACTTGAGTGGTCTTGAACCATTCGGGTCCCCTTGTTCGATTTTGAAGACAAATTCTAAATTTGGTGAAGTAGCTGATGAAGGAATCTTAGTCGGTTATGTTGTTGGGACTCCCAACAGACGTGTCTTCAATACATCGACCAGCAAGGTTGAGGTGGTGTGTAACACAGATATCACAAGTTACCAACCGCCAAAACCAAGCAACGGACCTGCTGAGTTTTTCGACTATGTTAAACTTTTTAAGTCTTTTAACATACCGTATTTGGATATTGCTGAAGAAGAAGAGAGAGTTGATACGAAGATGATCCTTGATGAGGAAGAAAACCTATTGCAAAGACAGCTGATCGATAAATGTCAACCTTCCTCATCAAATGCTGTCGATACCCCTGCTACCTCGACTGAAGAAGAATTTTTCAATCCATTTCACTCTCAGCATGAAACAACCATTGACGAGCTCTCTTCCAACTTGGAAGACAATTTGCATGTCGGTTCTGTTCCGACCACGAGAATTCATAAAGATCACCCTTTGGAGAATGTGATTGGTGATGTGTCCTCCGGTGTACAAACAAGACGTAGCTTGAATGAGCACACCTGTGTTTACACAAGCATCAAGGAGACAGGGATAATCAACGAATGCTTGTACACCTGCTTTATCAGCCAGATTGAACCGAAGAATTATCAAATGGATTTAAAGGACAGCTCGTGGGTCGAAGCCATGCAAGAAGAGTTGGCTCAGTTCAAGAAAATGGTAGTATGGGATTTGGTTGAAAAACCGAAGAATGTGCATGCGATAGGCACAAAATGGGTGTTTAAGTGCAAGAGAGATGAGAAAGGGATTATCATAAGAAACAAGGCGAGGCTAGTTGTGAAAGGTTTTAATCAACAAGAGGAGATTGATTATAATGAAGTGTTCGCTCCTGTCGCAAGGTTGGAAGCCATTAGATTGTTTTTGGCGTTCGCTGCTTATAAGAAGATGAAGGTATTTCAGTTGGATGTGAAGAGTGCGTTTCTGAATGGGAAAGTTGATGAGGTAGTGTATGTTGAGCAACCTCCGGGTTTTCCTGACCCAGACTTTCCTGATCACGTGTACAAGTTAAGCAAGGCATTGTATGGACTACATCAGGCACCTCGTGCCTGGTATTCAACTTTATCAGATTACTTGCTTGAAAATGGGTTTGAAAGAGGGAAGATTGATAGCACGTTGTTCGTTAAGAGAGAAGGAAGCGACTTCCTGCTGGTGCAAGTCTACGTGGATGACATTATCTTTGCTGCATCTAAAGTCTCCATGTGTCAGGAGTTTGAGGACGTCATGAAGAAAAGGTTTGAAATGAGTGCTATGGGTGAACTAACTTTCTTTTTAGGATTGCAGGTTGATCAGAAGAAGGATGGGATGTTCATTCATCAGACCAAGTATGTCCATGATGTGCTCAAACGCTTCAAGATGGAGGACAGCACTCCATTCGACACTCCAATCTGCGTCAATCACAAACTGGGTGCTGAGTCAGACGGTGATGCAGATGTGGACCCAACTCAGTATCGGGCTATTATAGGTTCTTTAATGTACTTAACTACTTCTAGGCCTGATATAATGTTTGCTGTTTGTCTTTGTGCTCGTTTTCAGGCAAACCCAAAGGAATCTCACATGAAGGGTGTGAAGAGGATCTTGCGGTATCTCAAGGGCAAACCGAAGCTGGGGTTGTGGTACCCGAGAGGAGGGGACTTGGAGCTAGTCGCTTACACAGATTCTGATTATGGAGGGTGCAATCAGAGTCGGAAGTCAACAACTGGAGGATGTCAGTTTCTTAGTGGCAGATTGGTGTCGTGGCAATGCAAGAAGCAGACTTCAGTCGCAATTTCAACCTGTGAAGCAGAATACATGGCAGCATCCAACTGCTGCTCCCAGGTTCTTTGGATTCAACAACAGTTGCGCGACTATGGTCTGAATTTCTTACTTACACCTATTTGCATTGATAACACAGCTGCTATCTCAGTAACTAACAATCCCGTGAAGCATAGTAAAACTAAACATATTGACACACGTCATCATTTTATACGGGATTGTGCTGAGAAGAAACTGATTGTGCTTGAAAAGGTGGATACGCTTGATAATTTCGCTGATTTATATACTAAAGCGTTTGACAAAACAAGATTTCAAAACCTTATTGAGTTGAATGGGATGATCAATCCCGAGTAACCATGCTTTTCAAGTTATATTAAAAAAAAAAAAATCACTATCGCTTAAAAGTATGTCGGTTACCACAGTTTGAAGGACATGTCTTAGGATATGTTTGGTCCTCAATTCTACTTGTAGAATATGAGGATAGCCATTAACCAGATGGCTGAAAGTGACCGGGGCAGTTTATGATGAGTTTTCATTTCTTCGCTTAAAATTAGTCGATCATAATTAGTTAGAAGGACACATACTAGTATGTGGTCGGTCCAGCTGATCCATTGGATCTTCGGGATAGCCGTTTACCTGAAGACTTTGTTTTGGTCGGGGCGATTAATGTTAAAATTTTTTTTAAGGGAAATGAAATTATTTTTCAAGTCTACTACTTCGTAAGAAGTTCGTTAGCTATGTTTAACAGAAAATTGATCCAACCTTGGAAAATGATAGATATACTGATTCTGTGTGCTTAACTAGTGAAGTTATTAGGCTTAAAAGGCTTTAGAACAGTCATTGTATGTCATGGTAACTTTTTATGGTGCGTAAAAGTAGATGTGATACAAACTAAAACTACTTGATTTTACGTGGAAACTCCTTACGAATTTTGCATGTCTTCATATATATCTTTCCGAATGATAGGCAGAAAAGCGATTACCCAGTCATACACGAGCCCGTAAGTGTTCTGATTCCCGTGAAGATAGCGTTTCAAGAAACTGCAGTGATCCAGATTCGGGACTTGCAGTTATTCACTACTCTGAAGTCTATGTAAATGTTTATCATAAAAAAAAAAAAAAAAAAAAAAAACTTATGAGTTATTGAAACATTCTGGAGTTCAACATATCAAGACTTCTTAATCATGGAGTAAGAAAGAGAACGGGAAGGAGATGAAGAGTAATTACAAACTTAATCAGACACTAAGGGTCGAAGTCAATTCGGGGTGACTTGGGGAAAGCCAAATACGCTTTGAGAATAGATAGGAGGCATCATAATCTCTGAGTTGTTGCCCACTTAAATTTTGAGGCTTAATTGAACCTAGCTCGTATCACAGAAACGATGAAAACCATCTTAAGTTATTTACTTGCTTACAACCTGTCTCTATATGTCATAATACATTTAAACACGGATCTATGTGACAGTCGCGTAGTTAGTATGATTCCTGTTCGGATCTTTTCTAAAACGTAGTGATCCCTATCGAGGCTGAAATTTGATCCCTTATACTTTAATTTTAAAAGTTTCTTGTACTTAGTTAGTTTTATGATTTTATAACTGGTTACTTGGACTTGATCGTGTTATTTGATTCTTAAAGGGAAGTTTTAAAAGTTAATTGCAAAATGTTCAAATTAAAAGGGTTGATTTTGTAAATATAGGCGATGTTGTTAAACAGGCGAACTTGTGAATAACATCGCCTAGGCGAAGTTAACCGTAACTTCGCCTGTATAACTTCGCCCCTATATAAGGATTTTCAAAGGTCATCAGTCATTATTTGAAAATCACAGCGAACTTATCCTCGAACTTCACAGCGAACTTATATCCGTTTTTTCATCCGATTATCTTTTTTCCGATTTCAATCAGTATTCAAGGTGTGTTTGGGTTCTATATCTTATACTCGATGTTCGATGTTGTTAATACTAGGTTGTTTCGACACCCGGTTAACGACCTCGGACGTTCGAAACCTATACCCGATTTCAAAACTTGTTTTACGTGTTCATGAGCAAACTGATCGTCCGGATTACTTTCCTATCATGTGTTTTAGTCTCCTTAATCGTCTAAATTGGCCGAAACACCAGATTTTCGATGTTTGAATCGATCTCACTGTCGCCGATTCAGATTCAGGCGAACTTAAGGTTTAGGCGAAGTTATCCGTAACTTCGCCTGAGTCTAAACTTCGCCTGAGGCGATGTTGTGGTGAGGCGAAGTTGTCATTAACTTCGCCTGGACCTTTTAAAATTTTAAATTATTAGACGAACTTAAAGATGAAGCGAAGTTGTTCCCAACTTCGCCTCAACTTTAACTTCGCCTATACAGAAGTTATCACAACTTCGCTCATGGTGATAAGCGAACTTGTGCTAAACATTAACGTGTATCTAACTTGGTTCGTTTGTTGCAGATATGGCTGCAGTAGGAGGTGCTGGAGGTGCTAGAGGCGATGACGGAGACAATCAGAGACAATTCTTCCCGGGTCACAACATGTTCATCACCTTAGACCCGGAAACGACCGGAGTTGAAGACTACCGTGAGATCATCACATTCCTCATTCGCTCGAGGATATTCCACGCTATCACGACGACTCTGCCGATATCCTTACCCAATATCGAGGATTTCTGGCAGACGGTGGAATACGATAGCCGTGTTGAGCCCCCGGTTATGCGAGCAACCGTCAACAACCAAGAAGTTCAGTTCTCGTCTGAACAAATACGGGTGGCGTTGCGATTCGGTGAGGAGACTAGGAATGACCCTACGGAGTTTGTTGCTCCGTTTCGCGATGGAGCATTTCTAAGAATGGGCTATTCTGGTCCATTAGGTGATACCCAGAGACGGAAGGGGTTTCTGCTCGATCAGTGGCGCTTCCTCATGCACGTTATGATTGTGTGTATGTCTGGGAGGAAGGCGGGCACTGACGGTATGGGTGCGACCATGCAGTCCGCAATGACTGCTCTGACTTATAACAAACGTTATAGCTTCAGTCAGATGGTCTTTTACGAGATCGACAGACAGAGGAGGGCGATGGCTCGTGAGCGGTTCATAATGTATCCAAGATTTATACAGATGATCTTGAACCATGTGGCTCCGAATTTGCCTCAACGACGCCCAATAAGATACGTGGAGAGTGTGAGCAAACGTATCTTTGCTCAATGCCGTACTTCGAGTGCGAGGAGCAAGCCTGAACGTCGTCCAAGGCATACTCCACTCGTTGGGTTCTTAATAAACCCGGGGTATGTGCCAGCTCAGGGGGATGAGTTCAGAGACCCTCAACCACAACAGGCAGGAGCAACTCGTGATGTACCTACTGTGCCTGTGGTGTCGGCTGAGGAGGATGTAGACCTTGATGCTGCATTTGGCGGCCAAGGATTCTTCGACATGGATCGTTTTGATCCACAAGAAGAGGTGCAGGTTTCTGCTGCACAGGTTCGGGAAGTGATTGTTACTAGAGCAGCTACGACGGTGGCTGACTCAGATCTTGACGAGGTTATGGATGAGGCGAAAAGGATGATGGTGAGACGAGAGAGAACGTTAGGGAAGAGAAAGAGGACGGTGGATGATAGTGAGTCAGAAGAAGAAGAAGAAGATATCCACAAGCTGATTAGACGATCAAGACGTGAAAGGACAGGTGCAGGTATGGGAGCTGGAGAGACTTCAAGGGTTGTACGTTTCGCTCCATCCGCACTGTCAGGTATGTCGATTGTTCCTACTTCTGTACAGGTTACAAGCGCCGCGGATGTTCCTGTGGTGGCTACATCAGCTGTCGGCATCCCATCCATCACACTTCAGACGACAACTCCGGAGATTGTGTCGTTACCACCTCCAACGCTTACTCCTTCAGAGGTGGTGGCACAATTTGTAGAGTCTACCGTCGTTGCAACTGCAGGGTTGTCGGTCACGATACCACCTGCGGTTACGTCCACAACTGCTTATGATGTTCCGGTTACATTCGAGATCCCTCCTCAGTATACTCAAGATACATCTAACATGAGGTTTGATTTCGATGCAACCCTCTCAGACTCGGAGAGAATAGCTGCACTTGAACGGGTCGTGGCAGAGCAATCAAGGATAAACTTTATCCAGACCCAGGCTATTTAGCGCCTTGTGGCAGAGAATCAATTACAATCGTCCCTCCTGGTTGAACATGGGCGAATTATAGATGCTATGAAGGAGTTCTTGGCATCTCAGGGGGAGACAGGCTGTAGAGGCGACGAGTTAAGGACGAAGAAGCGTTTTGATAGAGACGATGATCCCAATGCACCGAAAGGTGCAGGTGGTGAGTTGCCAAGAACTACTCAAGCTCTTGGGACTTCCACAGCTCAGGGGGAGTCTGCGGGTGCAGTTGGTGGTGATGAGGTGGTGATGGTTGATGATGAAGATGATGTGATCGATGCGTTGAAAGAATTGGATGATGATATGCTAGAGGATGATGTGATGTTTGATGATGATGTGCTGCCTATTGAGGAGATTGAGAAGATTGGAGCATAGATTGTGATTGAAGATGAGATTGAAGAAGGTGAAATAATTGAAGAAAATGTTGAACATGAGATCCCAGATGTTGAGAAAGCCGATATGGGTACTGAGACAGTAATAGATGAGACTGAGTGGGAGGAGCAGCCTAGGTGGAAGGAAGGCTGTGCTCATTGGTTTATTAAAACTAAGAAGCCTGCTGTTCCAACCATGTTCAAGAAGAGTTATAATATCAAAGGCTATGCTGAGTCGAAGAAAGGAATCATTTGTTGGATATATGATGAACAGATAAAGTTGTTTGTGGTGAAACGTTTTGATGGGATTCAGTATTTTAAAAGAACGTTGAGATCTCTCAATACATTGACGGAATGTGAGGTGAAGGATTTGGCTAGATTGGGGCTGATCAATAGAAGCGACGATAACATGGCAAGGGTTATTGGGAAGATCGTGTGGAAAGAAAGCATAAAAGAGAAGAAGTTTGAGTTATTAAAGCCACAGAAGGGAAAGCTAGTGGAAGATAAAGAAAGGGGAATGAGAGCAGATGGCAAGCCATGGATGGTAATGAAGTACAAACCGATTCGATGAATTAAGGAGGTTCCAATGAAGATTATGCCTCAAGATGTGTTGAAGAATCTTAAATGGTGGTATGTTGATTGCCAGACTGCTGAAGCCGTGATGGAAGACGAAGACGAACAAGAAGTGCTGAGGGTGTATGATCCGATGCATCTTGTTAACTTATCGAAAGCTGATCTGCAAGTGTTGAATGAAAAGAAGATATTCTATATTCCTGCTTGGAAAGACGAAGCGAGGAAGTATCAGCGAGTAGTCACGGTATGTGTTAGAGAAGGAGTGCATGCGTGAAGATTACAAGACAAGTGCTTAAAGATCAAGATATGAAGCTACTGCCAAGGGGGAGTCTGTTGGTGCATAAATGTCAGTAGTTCATAGTCTAGTGTCTGTAATCGAGTCTGTAATGTTATTTATGTTTTTGTTTAAGCGAAGTTGTTAACAAGTTCGCCTAGGCGAACTTGTTGAACAAGCGAAGTTATGGACAACTTTGCCTGAACATATCAGGCGAAGTTGTCGTGTATTATATACAAGCTTACGGCTTGATTTAGGGTTGGTTAATCAGTTGGTTAAGAAGTTAGTCGTTTGAGTCGATCGAGTTGACGAGAGTCTGTATCAGTGATTCATATCACGTGAGTTCGGTTATTAATATATAACGTGTTTCGGTTTTGTTCGTGTGTGATTGTTTGGTTTGCTTTCTACGCTCGTAACGATCTACGCAGGGATTCCGCACCTGAGTAGACCGGGATATCTCGTGTGATCCGTCAAGGGAACCTACACACATATTTATTATGTGGTATTTAATAATAAAATTAATAAAATACAAAAATAATAAGATTTATAAAAAAATATGCACAAAATGGGAGTCGAACCCACACCAATACCGGTCTAGAGACTTAAGGAATATGCACCTGCCACTGGGGCAGGTGTCTAACATGTTATTAAGATGAAACAAAATTTATTTAAACAATAACCCAAATAGTTCCTAGATCTCAAGAACCCTAGATTTCGATTGAGGTCCTTACATCCTCTGTCAATTAAAATTGACAACGGGGTTTTGGTGAGGATAATAAATCGATCATTAACCCTCTAACATTTACCTGAATTGGTTACAAGTTGATAGAGATCCGGTAGCTAGGGTTTCAGTTAATAACTCAAACACAAAATGATCTTCAACGACTTCAATTGCTTCAATTAGTTTAGGGGTTTGGTTCAGAATGATGTAAGGTGTGGGTTTAAGGATTTAATTGAATTATTAGCGCGCGCGCGCACACACACACACATATAGTGATACAAAATAATCTAGTCCGAGTGAGGAGTTAATGTAGATTGAACAAATTCGTCATAGTAAGCTGTCAACTGAGTCGAGTTTACCATATAGGTCAATAGCGTATTGGTCAAGAAACAAGCAACATATCAATCTTCATGTTTTACGGCCTAATTGGAGGGTATTTGTAGGTTCCCAGCTGGATCTACATAGGAGTATCTCGTAACACGAGGGTGCGGAATCCCCTACGTATACGATACGAGTGCTAAGACGATGAACACCTTAATGACAAGCAAACACACGAGTATATAAGAGAATACTTGTTATATTGCCAAGGTACTAAACAATAATCCAAACACGTAACACCAGAGTATCACAAAACCAGCCGTCCAAAGTTCTTTTGAAGTGAGCCGAAGTAACAATATTTATACCACGAAAACTTCGCCCAACAGGCTAGGCGAAGTTGTCATAACTTCGCTCAACACAAGTTCGCTAAAACACAAACACAAACTAACAAGTTCAATACAATCAGAACAGTATAACGATTACAGACACAAATAAACACAAGATAAATGAACTACTGGCATCATGCACCAACAGACTCCCCCTTGGCAGTAGCTTCATATCTCTATTATCTTTCACGTGTCTTGTAACCCAAAAAACATGCACGTTCAGTCTTCAAGCATGAACTCCCTGTTTTACACAAACAGAGACCACCCTCTGGTACTTCTTTGTTTCGTCTTTCCACGCAGGAATATAGAAAATCTTCTTATCATTTAGTACCTGCAAATCATCTTGAGACAAGTTAACTAAGTGCATTGGATCATACACTCTCAAGATCTCCTGTTCATCTTCATCTTCCATCACGACTTCCGCAGTCTGGCAGTCAACAAACCACCACTTAAGATCCTTCAACACATCCTTGGGCATTAGCTTCATCGGAACTTCTTTCAAACACCGGATTGGCTTATATTTCATCACCATCCAGGGCTTACCATCAGCCCGCCTACCACGTTCTTTATCTTCCACTAACTTCCCTTTCTGAGGCTTCAACAACTCAAACTTTTTATCCTTAATACTTTCTTTCCACACAATCTTTTCTACCCACCTTGCAAAATTATCATCACTTCTGTTTATCAATCTCAACCGGGCTAAATCTTTTACCTCACACTCAGGCAAGGTGTTGAGTGATCTCAATGCCTTTTTAAAATACTGAACCCCATCATAACGCTTTATCACAAACAACTTCAACTGTTCATCATATAACCAGCAAGTGATACCTTTCTTTGACTCAGCATAACCTTTGATATTGTAGCTTTTCTTGAACATTGTCGGTACCACAGGCTTCTTTGTCTTGAAGAACCATTGATCACAGCCTTCATTTCCATCTTGGCTGCTCTTCCCACTCAGAATCACCAGTCTCATTATCATCTTGACCCAACTTCACTTCATCAACACTTGGAATATCATGCTCAACATCATCATCAACTATCTCTCCTTCCTCTAACTCACTTTCAATTTCTATCTGTTTCACAATATTTTCAATCTCACAAGCCATCAACACATCATCAACTAACTCATCATCCTCATCATTACCTAACTCATCCTCATCGTCTACAACCACCACAGTCTCACCACCTATACTGCCTGATGGACCAGCGGACTCCCCCTGAGATGTGGAAGTCCCAAGATTTTGTTCAGTTCTTGGCAACTCACCACCTGCATCTTTCGATGCATTGGGATTATGGTCTCTGTTTTGTCTCTTCTTTGTCCTCAGAGAACTCCCTTGCAAGTCGTCTCCCCCTGAGATGCTAAGAACTGTTTAAGAGCATCAAAGAGTTTACCGTGTTCAATGAGAAGTGATGATTGAATCTGATTCTCAGCCACAAGCCGCTGAATAGCTTGTGTCTGAATGAGATTGATTTGCGACTGTTCAGCAACAACCCGTTCAAGAGCCGCAATCCGCTCAGAGTCAGACAGGGTAGCATCAAAGTCAAACCGTATATGAGATATATCTTGAGCATACTGCGGTGGAATTCCCAAACTTGCTGGAATATCATATGTAGGCTGAATAGTAACTGTGGGTGGTATAGAGACAGGTAACCCAGCAGTCGCTACCAGCGTGGACTCAAGAAATCTAGCAACTACCTCTGATGGAGTAAGGGTAGGAGGCGGTAAAGAAACAATATCTGGTGCTGTAAACTGTAGCGTAGTTGGAGGAATACCAAATGATGACGACACGGTCACCAACGGTACACTCGAGGTGACTGGTAATGGAACTGCCGAAGAAGAAGGTAACATAGACATACCCGATAATGATGGTGGAGTAAAATGAACAACACTTGACCTTTCTCCAGCCCTGGCCCTCTTTGATATACGAGCAACACGATACAACTCATCCTCATAATCTGACTCACTATCATCAGAGTCCTTTTTTTCGTTTTCCATGAATTCTCTCTTGTGCAACCAGAACGCGGTGTGCTTCCACAGCGTCATCGGTGGAAGAATCAGATAAGGTTTCCTCTGAATCATCCACGAAGGCAATAGACGGTCCCATGGATGGACCAACTGTGGAAGTAGGCATAATAGAAACTTCACCCACCGAGGCTTGAACTTCAGCCGCCGGATCAATTCTTTCCATATCAAAGAAACCTTGCCCTCTAAAGGCAATATCAAGATCAACTTGTTCTTCAGGAGCTGCAACAGGATCAGCAGGAGGTGCTAGTTGTACCACGGGTGGTGGTTGAACCACAGGTGGTGGTTGAGGGATATCAGCCTGTTGCGGTGCTGGATCACTAAATTCATCTTCTGGAAGAGCAACATAATCAGGATTCACTAAATACCCAAACAATGCCTTGTGCCTTGGATGTAGCTCTTCCCTGCTACGTGCACTCAATGATCGACATTGAGCAAAAATTCTCTTAGAAACACTCTTCACATAAGAAATAGGACGTCGTTGTGGCAGATTGGGAGCTACATGATTGAGAATCATCTGTAAGAATCTCGGGTACATCAAGAACCTTTCCCGTGCCACTGCGCGTCGCTGACGATCGATCTCACAGAATATCATTTGATTGAAAACTATAAGGCTTGTTGTAAGTCAACGCAGTCATCGCAGATTGCATCATCGCACCCATACCATCTGTACCAGCTTTGCGACCGGACATGCACACAATCATCACGTGCATAAAGAACCGCCACTGATCTAACAAAAACCCCTTTCTCCTTTGAAATGCACCATTTCTGAACGTAGCTGGAAACTCAGTACGATCCTCAGTCGTTTCAACCCCGAACTGTAACGCTTCGCTGATCTGATTCGCCGAGAACTGTACCACTTGGTTATTGACAGTGGCACACATAACTGGAGGTTCAACACTACAGTCATATTCAACGGTTCTCCAAAAGTCCTCAATATTTGGCAGTGAAATTGGAAGAGTGGTAGTAATGGCATGAAAAATACGTGAGCGAATGAGAAACGTAATGATCTCACGGAAGTCATTAGTTCCACGACCATCCGGATCCAAGGTGATATACATGTTGTGACCCGGAAAGAACTGTCTCTTATCACCTCCTCCCTCATCACCACCAGTGCCACCAGCACAAGCCACAGCAGCCATATCTTGATTGCGGTTTAAAACTGATTAAAATTAGGCTTGATTCAATTGGTAAGTTCGCCAAGGGTTTACGAGTGAAAAGTTTGACCTTGTTTGACCTCCGTTGCCAGTTATATACTTTTGGAAAACCCCAGTGGCGAAGTTATGTTAACTTCGCCGTTAGTCAACTTTCACCCGTAGTCAACTTCGCCAGATCATCAACTTCGCCATAGGGAAGTTAATAAAATAATAATAAAAAAGATAAGACGATCAAAACAAGTAACCAATTGTTTATGAAGTTAAACCAGAAGACAAAATACATAACGAAAATTAAATAAAAGGACGGGATCAAATTTCAGTCAGAAACCCAGCGTGCTTTTAGAAAAGATCCGAACAGGAATCATACTAATTAAGAGGCTGTCACACAGATCCATGTTCAACGGTATTATGACATAGAGAAACAGGTTGTAGGAAGGTATAAAACTTAGTATGGTTTTCATTGCTTCTGTGATACGGATTAGGTTCAATTAAGCTCAAAATTTAGATGGATATCACATGAGAGATTGTGATGCCTCCTATCTATTCTCAAGGCGTATTTGGCTTTCCCCAGGTCACCTCGACTTGACTCCGACCCGTAGTGTCTGATCAATCAATAATCACATGTTGACTTTCCGATTCGTCTTCCCGAACTTTCTTATACTTTGAAATATGCTTTATTGCCTCTTTCTTGATATTTGTAAGCAGATAACCTTCATAAGGCTTAACGATAATAATAAGTATTTTTTTAAGAATAATACAACTGCAAGTCCCGAATCTGGATCACTGCAGAAACAAAACACCATCTTCGCGGGAATCAGAACACTCACGGGCTCGTGTATGACTAGGTAATCACTTTTCTGCCTATCATTCGGAGAGATGAATGTGGATACATGCACAGCTCAAAATGACTCTCCATAGTAAATCGAGTAGATTTAGTTTGTATCACTTCTACTTTTACGCACCATAGAAAGCTACCATAACATACAATAACTGTTCTAGAGTCTTTTAGGCCTAATTACTTCACCGGTTAAGCACACAAAATCAGTTTATCTATCACTTTCCAAGGTTGGATCAATTTTCATTGTAACACCAATATTGAAACTTCTTGCGAAGTTATAGACTGAAAAATTATATCATTTCCCCAAAAACATTTTAAATTCAGACAACCGATCAAGTCAAAGTCTTTAGGTAAACGACTATCCTGAAGATCCAGTGGATCAGCCGGACTGACCACATACAAGTATGTGTCCCTCCAACTAAGTATGAACGACTAATTTTAAGCGAAAGAATAAAAACCCATCATAAACCGCCCCGGTCGCTTTCAGTCATCTGGTTAATGGCTATCCTCACAGTCTACATGTAGATCTAAGGACCAAACATATTCATGGAATATGTCCGTCTAACTTGAGCAACCGACATAATTTTAAGCGATAGTGATGTTTTTTTTAAAGAACAAGGTTACTCGGGATTGATCATCCCATTAAGCTCAACAAGGTTTTGAAAACGGGATCGGTCAAACGCTTTAGTAAAAAGATCGGCAAAATTATCCAGTGAATCAACCTTTTCAAGCATAATTAATTTCTTCTCAGCACAATCCCGTATGAAATGATGAATGATGTCAATATGTTTAGTTTTACTGTGTTTAACGGGATTGTTAGTTACTGAGATTGCAGCAGTGTTATCAATGCAAATAGGAGTTTGAGTGAAATTCAGACCATAATCGCGCATTTGTTGTTGTATCCATAAAAACTGGGAGCAGCACTTAGATGTTGCCATGTATTTTGCTTCGCAGGTGGATATGGCTACAAAGGTCTGCTTCTTGCACTGCCACGACACCAATCTTCCTTCGAGAAATTGACATCCACCGACTGTCGATTTCCTATTCTGATTGCATCCTCCATAGTAAGAGTCGGTGTATGCTACCAGATCTAGTTCTCCTCCTTTCGAGTACCAAAGTCCCAACTTGGGCTTTCCTTTAAGGTACCGCAAGATCCTCTTCACTCCCTTCATGTGTGATTCCTTCGGGTTTGCCTGAAAACGAGCACAAAGACAAACTGCAAATATAATGTCAGGTCTAGAAGCAGTTAGATACATTAATGAACCTATGATTGCCCGATACTGAGTGGGATCCACATCTTCATCACTGTCGGAATCAGCACCCAGTTTGTGGTTGACGCAGATTGGAGTGTCGAACGGGGTACTATCATCCATGTTAAAGCGCTTAAGTACATCGTGAACATACTTAGTTTGATGAATTAACATGCCATACTTCTTTTGATCTATCTGTAATCCCAAAAAGAAAGTTAGTTCGCCCATGACTCTCATCTCAAACCTTTTCTTCATGACTGCTTAAAACTCCTAACACATAGAAACTCGTGAGGCTGCAAAGATAATGTCGTCCACATAGACCTGGATGAGAAGAAAATCACCCCTTTTATTTTTACAAATAAAGTACTGTCGATCTTCCCTCTCTCAAACCCATTCTCTAGCAGGTAATCTGACAGAGTTGCATACCAGGCACGTGGTGCCTGATGTAGACCATATAACGCTTTGCTGAGTTTGTACACATGGTCAGGAAAGTCTGGATCAGGGAAAACCAGAGGTTGTTCGACATATACCACAGCATCGACTTTTCCATTTAGAAACACACTTTTCACATCCAACTGGAACACTTTCATCTCTTTGTGTGCAGCAAATGCCAGGAACAGTCGAGTGGCCTCCAATCTTGCCACAGGAGCAAATACTTCGGAGTAGTCGATTCCTTCCTTCTGATTAAACCCTTTGACTACCGATCTTGCCTTGTTGCGAATGATTACTCCCTTCTCATCTCTCTTACACTTGAATACCCACTTTGTACCGATAGCATTCACATCTTGTGGTTTTTTGATTAACTGCCATACTTCCATCTTTTCAAACTATGCCAGTTCTTCCTGCATGGCTTCAACCCACGAGCAATCCTTCAGTTCCATTTGATAATTCTTTGGTTCTATCTGACTGATGAAGCAGGTGTACAAGCATTCATTTATAATACCAGTGTCTTTAATGCTTGCATACACACATGTGTTTTCATCCAAAGTTCTTCTTGTACGTACACCATCAGAAGGATTACCGATCACATTTTCTAAAGGATGATTCTTGTGAATTTTGGTAGTTTGTACCGGACCAACTTCCAGATCATTCTCAAGATTTGAAGAAAGTTAATCAGAGTGATGCTGAGTGTGAAATGGATTGTAGAATTCATCTACATTCGAGACAGCTGGAGTTTCAACCGCACTTGATGAGGTCGGTTAATTTTCATTATATTGGGGACGTTGTACAATGGCCTCCTCTTTGTCAAACAACATCTGTGTGGCCATTTTCTCATCTATGTCTGCAAAATCCAAGTAAGGCACATTAAAAGATTTGAATAGCTTATCATAGTCGAAAGCCTCTGCTGGTCCCATGCTAGGCCTTGGTGACTTGTAACTAGTAATGTCAGTGTTACAGACCACCTCAACCTTGCTGTTTGATAAATTAAAGACTCTTCTGTTGGGTGTCCCAACAACATAGCCAACTAAGATACCTTCGTCAGCTTTCTCTCCAAATTTAGAGTTAGTCTTTAATATCGAACATGGGGACCCGAAAGGTTCAAGACCTTTCAAATTTGGCTTTCTACCATGCATAAGTTCATAACAGGTTTTATATAATCTTTTAACAGTTAAAACACGATTAAGGATATAGCAGGCTGTAGCAACAGCCTCAGCCCAGAACACCACGGGAAGTTTGGCGTCTGCCAGCATAGTCCTGGCGCCTTCGATTAGAGTTCTGTTCTTCCTTTCAGCTACTCCATTTTGTTGCGGAGTATATGGTGCACTAACTAATGTTCAATCCCTTTCTTCAAACAAAACATCTCCATCTGATAGTTCTTGAACTCCGTGCCATTATCACTTCTGATGTACTTAACCTTTCTCCCAACAATATTTTCCACCTTGGTAATCAAGTTAATTAACAATTGAACTGTTTCATCTTTTGACTTCAGAAAATAAACCCAAGAGTACCGCGAGTAATCATCAGTCACCACCAAACAGTATGACGTTCCCCCTAGAATTTTGACATTCACAGGACAAAGAGATCCATGTGAAGCAAATCCAAAGTGCTGACAATTGAGTTAACCTTCTTGGAGTGATATGGCTTCTTGTGCTGTTTTCCTTTCTTGCATGACACAAATTGGTCTTCAAAATTGAAGTTATTCAATGGAACCCCAAGTACCAGCCCATTCTTGACAATGTAGTTCATCTTACGAAGATGAATATGACCCATTCTTCGGTGCCACAACTCTGACTCAGACTCTGTTGCTTTTGATAGAAGACATGACTCTTCCGTCGACATCTCGGTTGACCACATGTCCATTACATATGTGTTCTTTTCTCTTGGAGCCTTCATCACGATCTAGGTATCAGGAATCTTGAAACCAGGATAAAGCACGAGTGCCTCATCTTTAGTAAAATAAACGGTGTGTTCTTTATCACAGATCTAAGATACACTCAAAAGGTTGTGCTTTAACTCTTCCACAAAATTAACTTTTTCCAACTTTATTCTCCCATTTGTCACAGTACCAATACCAGTGATTCTTCCTCCACTTTCTCCTGCAAAACTAACCCTTCCTCCTTGAACAGTCTTCTAATCACGTAACAATTTCTTGTTACCAGTCATGTTCCGGGAACAACCACTGTCAACAACCCACATATTGTTTACAGCCCTGCTCGACTGTTCCTGCACAATTAAAGAAATAGATTAAAATCTGGGGACCCAAGACCTTCTGGTCTTGGGTTGATTAAACCAGTTATCCGGCATCCAGTACCTTGGTTACCCAACACTCTTTTGAGGAGAGTTTCTATATGATCTGAAAGGAAAATTTCTAGAGAACTGGCTATGAGGCCATCCAAACCTTCGTGAATTTCTAACATTAATGGAATTATAACTATTGGTTCGGTGGTTCACTGGGAAAAAACGAGACTGGTTTCTTTGAATCTTGGATTAGTCCAATGATTGAAATTTAATGTGTTAGCACTCTTATCAGCATCATATTTAGTATTCATTTTATTCTCAGTTTCAGTTGGCCTCATATTTCTAGATTTTCTCTGTTTCAGAGGACAGTCATTGACAAAGTGTCCTATCCTGTTGCATCTAAAACAACTTTTGTTCGAACAATTTGTGTTCTTTTGAACATTCGTCTCAAAAGTTGTTGTAGATGATGAAGTTGTGTTACTATCAGTTTGCCTCACATATGGTGGAACAAACAGATTTAGGGAAGATTTCTTTTCATCAAACTTATAGTTCTCCCCTCGTTTTAGTAAGATGACCTCTTCTTTTATCTCACCCGATTCAGAGGATTTGTCCGAATTTGACGAGACAGAACTTGTGACATTGGAACTTGTCTGACTCGCTTTACTCTCATTAACTTCAGTATCTTTAGTAGAGACTTTGTTTGGAACTGTCTGACTAATTTCAACACTAACGGATTGCTGATTACTAGGATTATAAGTATAATTATTATTGTATGGTGGTGGAACTTCTGTGTAACCAACTCCCCCTTTGTTAGTTGGGGAACGTTGAACACTTAGAATATGGTCAAGCATCACCGAAGAGTTTCTAAACTGTTCAATTTTCCTGTTCAATTCCACCACCTTTACCTGGTAATCAGCTATTTGTTTGTCATTTTCAGCGATCAGTTTGGTTTTTTCTTCTAAAACCTCATAGCTAAGATCAATGACTTGTAAATTTTCAGCTAGGGTAGCCTTAAGGCTTCTGATGTCTTTTTCACTAGCTTTTATTTTTACCGAGTAGCTATTTTCTTTAGTTTTAGAATAGTGATGTTCTTGTTTTAATTTTTTTAATTCAGTGTCCAAACTAACAAACTGATCAGTTAATGCTTTCAATTGATCAGACAGTTTTTCACATTGTTCACAATGAGATTCAGAACATACCTCTGAGAGCTGATCGTTCACTTCTGTCATGTATGCTTGATCCTCCACCGTCTCTTTGTCGCATCTTCCAGTTTCGATATTTACCAGATTTGCTTGTTCGATCACCTCCTCAACTTGTATATTCCAGTTATACCCACCGTTCTGCTGAGATACCATAGCCATGACTTCATTTCCACTTCCATTCTGTTGAGTAGGTCTATTCTGACTTCGTTCGACTCTCTCGTTTGTACATTCTCTAGCAAAGTGACCATTTTGTTGACAGTTGTAGCAGCGAACCATTGACTTGTCAAACCACGGTCTTTCTCCAACGAACTTTCTACCAGTTTTCTTCATAAACCTCTTCACCCTTCTCACTATCATAGCCATCTGCCACTGCAGATCCATTTTTTCCATGTCATCAGCGTCTATCTGATCATAGTCCTCATCCAAGGTTGCAGGGTCAACTATCTTTCCTTTGATGTAGTTCTCATAAGAGGCAATGAATGAGGCATATAGAGCAAATTGTTGTTCAGCTGATTTCACACTCATAGGCATTTGAGAGTAATTCTTACTAGAAGAACTAGCTGAGAAATTACCAGCTGTGGGTTGAGACTTTGAGGAACTACTTCCACCTGCTACAAAACATACGTCACCATCCATATTAAGTACCACATGACCATCTTGAGAGGAGTTTGGTTCTCCCACCCGAATAGTAGGCAGTCGATTCTGTTTTTTAACTTGTGTTTGGAGAGCCTTTAGCACCATACATTCCCGGATCTTGAATCTGATCAGTAGGCGTCTCCTTTCGAACCATGTTTAGTTCAAAATTACGTAATTTATTAACCACCTTCTTTAAGTCAAATTTCTCAAAGTCTTTATCTTCTCTCATCAGAACTGTATACATCTCCCATTTTGGTGGGAGGGCATTAAGAAGCTTTTCCACTATCTCTTCCTCCTTGTACTCAATGGAGTAGTTATTCAACTCAGTCATCAGGTGATAATATCGTGTGATGATGTCATCAAGTGATTCATTTTTAAGATACTTGAATACTGAGAATTGAGTTTTCAGCAGCATTGTTTTGGAGGTACGAATCCCAACATTTCCTTCATAGTGATTCTCAAGTGCTTCCCACAATTCTCGAGCAGTTTTGAACTTCTTGAAAGTATGGAGAATCTCTTGAGGAAGTGCCATAGTTATGGCTGCATGTGCTTTACTTTCTGCTTCATACATTTTCTTTTCATCGTCCTCCATCTTACTGTACTTCTTAATTTGCTCTCGACCTTTGAACTCAGTAGTCGGTGGAATGTACCCATCTTGAATGCAGACCCACATCTTTGCATCATGATACTTCACATACTGTTCAAATCTATCTTTCCATGCAACGAAATCAGTACCTTTAAGCAGTTTTGGCGCTTTGGTTGCTGAACCAGCTTCAACCTCCATCTTTACCAGTTCTGTGATGATTATCGAAGTCATACTTGAATGGGATGAGACTTAAAACTCAACAACCAAATTCTGTGAACAGTGAGCAGCAGCGAAGTTAATGCAACTTCGCTTGCAACTTCGCCGGTTAACAACTTCGTTGGTTATCAACTGGTTATCAACTTCACTGGTTATCAACTTCGCTGGTTAACAACTTCGCTGGTTATGAACTTCGCCAAAACCCTAATGTTCGCTAAAACCCTAGTTTGGGTGTCGGCAACTTCGCTAGAAGAACAACGATGTTTTGTTTTACTTGATAATTAATCAAGACATGTGATGTAGTCTAGTTAAGTACATGGTTATATTACAATTATCTTTTGATGAGAAATGTTTCACCATCTTAAATCACTAATTCAAAGTTGGTGGTTGTCAATCTCTTTGGCAATCGTTCATGATCGATCCATGTTCTTGAAAGATAGAAATACTTTGATACATTATCGAAACATGGATCCTTATATTGTACTTAGAAATGATGAGATATAAGTTATGGTGTATTTTTCTAAACCTTGGTAATCCGAAAATGGCTTTGCTTAGGATATCAAATTAGCTAAAGAAACCATATGTTAATGGAATGTGTAATCATAACCTACTTAAATCAACCAAAGGGAGGTTGTGTGATGAACTACAATCACCCGAAGTTGTTAGAATTGGTATTCGAGAAATTGAAGTTAATCCTAATCTTTCTACTTAACGAAACTACTTGCAAACTTAAATTGACATCATTGAGATGGTATGACATTAGGAAAGGGTGGACTTTAAAATGCGCATATCATCTCTTTAGTGCCAAAGATGCTCACTTTGGGTTAAGGAGTTATCTATCATATATTGCTTCGGTAAGTTTATCACATGTCTACATATTAATTATCAATGCTAAAATAGAGTGGATTCTTGATCTTAGATGGTAACCTTAGTATAATTGAACAACTCGTTTAGAATTTCTTATCTTGGTCACCTATATTATATATATATATATATATATATATATATAAAATTATTTATATTTTATAAAAAGTTCAAAAATTAACCTCAAAATGATTAAAACCTCCGATTGAAGTAAAACAACGATTTATTATTAGAAACCTTTGTGTCCACGGATCGATACTTGGTTCTTACAAATACTATTCTACATATACGATAGGTACACTTGCCTATTTTGTGTGTGTCTAGTCTTTGTAGAAATCACTTTTATAAATTTAAAACACGATCTTGTGCAAAAGCTAAATATCCAATCTATCATATTATATACAAGCTACACAACACGCATCAAGTTTTTGGCGCCGTTGCCGGGGACACGGTACGTTTCTAAGAACGATCCAAGTTTTAATTTAATCATTGTTTATAGTTGTACAAATTTTTAACTTCTATTTCACTTTATTTTTAATTTTTACTAAATACTAAATTATAATTTTACGGCTAGCCTACTTGTTACCTTTATTTACCTTAACTTTACTCTAGTTTAATTAAGACCTTAGTATAGTTTAGTTAAAAATAGCGTAGCATAACTCGTAGTTTAATACTAGACTAACCTTTTAGACTAACTTTAGCTAACTTTTGCTTTAGTGTTTAATTTTGATTTAGTCCCATGTATGTCCTCTACTTTTGAGCCTGAGCTTGTTTCTCCAATTTCTGAACCGGAACGACTCTTTCGTCGACGAACTCGTAAACGGACTACAGAAATCGTAGAAGCAATCAAAGACGAATCAGTAGACGCCACCACATCAGGAGAAATCAAACCGAAGAAATGATGGCGGCCCAGAACAATGAGCCGAACATGAGCTAGTATGCCAAGCCAACTCTTGAAGGCTATGACAATGGAGTGGCTCCACCCGAAATCACCGAAAATTTTGAAATCAAATCAAGCACCATTCATATGGTGGAAAATTCAGGTCAATTTCATGGTCTCCTCGACGAAGACCCTCTTTCTCACATATCTCGATTCTTACGAATCTGCGGAACCTTTAAAATCCAAAACTGTTCAGAAGATCAAATCAAGCTTAAACTCTTTCCTTTCTCTCTATGGGGCCAAGCCCTAGAATGGATAGAATCTCTTTCCTCTGGTTCCATTACCACTTGGGACCAGATGATTGAACAGTTTCTCCTCAAATATTTCCGCCCGACAAAACTGCCAAATACCGAGCAACATTACCAGATTCCTGACCGATGATGATGAATCGTTACACGCAGCATGGGAAAGATACAAAAGTCTTTTAAGAAGATGCCCACATCATGGACTGAGCTTATGGTTACAAGTACAAACTTTCTTTGACGCACAATCCAGTCAAAACAAACAGGCCATCGACCAGATCGCTGGTGGAGACCTGGGATCCAAATCACCTGACTAAGCATTTGAAGTCTTGGAGAAGGCCACAAAGAAGAGTTTCGCTTACAACCCACCAAGATCTACACCTACCCATAAAGGAATACACCACGTTGATTCCAACACCCTTGTCACAGCACAACTTGAAGCTCTTTCTAATAAATTCGAACAACTTCAAGCCGAGCTATCAAAAAACAGACTCACCTGTGACACTTGTGGAGGAAATCATAAGATGAGTGACTGTAAACAAGTCATTATGGTTATGGAAGAAGTCGATTTCATCGCTCGACAAAACAACGCTTTCAGCAATAGCTACAACCTAGGTTGGAGAAACCATCCAAACTTCAGCTGGAAAGATGGAGGTAACACTCAACCCCTAACAGGAATCGAAAAGAGACCGATGAATCAATCCATCCAACCTAAAACTCAATACCAAGACCAAAGCTCGAGTAACCATCAAAACCTGAGCTACTCAAAGATCAAAGAAATGTTAATCCAATTAATGACCAAAACAAATGAAGCAGAAAAGAAAGCCGACTCAAGAGCTGTTGATATCAGCAGAGTATTATTAAAACATGAAGCCAATCTCAAAAGTCAACAAGCATCACTTCAGAACTTAGAAACCCAAATCGGACAAATTGCCTGACAATTATCCGAAAGACCACCTGGCACCCTTCCAAACAACACAATCACCAACCCGAATGCAACAGTTAATGCCGTTACATTAGGAAGCGGTACGACTACTGTTGTCTCACCAACCTCAGAACCAGTTATGGAGAAGAAGTCTTCTGTTGAAACGCAGGAAAGGCTGACCCCAACAAGCATAATCCAACCTAAGGAGCCAGTCCGAACTTATGTTCCACCTATTCCATACCCTGAAAGACTGAAGCAGGAGCGATTGGAAGCCCAGTATGGGAAGTTTTTTGAACTCTTAAAACAACTCCATATCAACATCCCTTTTGTCGAAGCTATTGCTCAGATGCCAAAATATGCCAAGTTTCTCAAAGAAGTGCTGACAAACAAAAGGAAGCTGGAGGAACTCTCGCATGTCACCCTAAGTGAAGAATGTTCAGCTGTCCTCCAAAGCAAGCTACCAACAAAGATGACCGATCCAGGGAGCTTTACTATCCCTTGTCTCATAGGAAATTTATCTGTTAGCAATGCCCTGGCTGACTTAGGAGCTAGTATTAATTTAATGCCTTATGCGGTTTTTGCAAAACTAGGGATAGGAGAACCAAATCCCACCCGCATGAGCATTCGGTTAGCTGACCGATCCGTTAAATATCCTAGGGGCATTGTTGAAAACATGCTTGTTAAAATTGACAAATTTGTTTTCCCAGTAGATTTTGTGATTCTAGACATGGAGGAAGACAAAAGTATACCTCTAATTTTAGGTAGACCCTTTTTAGCCACCGCAAAGGCTATCATTGATGTTTCACCGGTAAACTCACTCTCAGGGTCAATGACGAGGCAATCACTTTTGACATAGGAAAATCTATGCAATATCCGCAATAAAACTATGACACTTTATATTGTGTTGACATCATAGACTCCATCGTAAGTTGCTATATGCGAGATTCCTCCATTAATACCCCCATAGAAACACCAGTCTTAGACAAAACACTCAACAAACCCATTTTAGAAACGAAAATCTCAACAATAACTACCAAGAAGAATCAGAAACGATATGCGAAATCATTGAAAACAATGAAAAATCAAAACCATCAATTGAAGAACCACCAGCCTTAGAGTTAAAAGAAATACCAAACCATCTCGAATACGCCTTTCTAGAAAAAGACTCTCAACTCCCAGTAATTATTTCATCTAACCTTTCCAAAGAAGAGAAAGACGAGCTTCTTAAGGTTCTCAAAAACCATAAGAAGGCTATCACATGGAAGATCATGGATATCAAGGGCATCAGTCCCTCCTTTTGTACTCACAAAATCTCATGGAAGAAGAATACAAACCCGTGGTCTAACATCAAAGACGTCTCAATCCTAACATGCAAGATGTGGTGAAGAAGGAAGTAATCAAACTACTTGATGCCGGATTAATCTACCCAATCTAAGACTCACCTTGGGTAAGTCCCGTTCAGGTAGTACCCAAGAAGGGAGGAATGACGGTCATAATGAACGAGAAGGACGAACTAATACCCATGAGAACCATCCAGGCTGGCGAGTTTGCATTGATTACCGGAAGCTTAATGATGCCACAAGAAAAGATCATTTTCCACTTCCTTTCATAGACCAAATGCTCGAACGATTTTCTGGAAAAATATTCTACTGTTTTCTTGATGGATTTTCCGGATACTTTCAGATTCCCATTGCTCCTGAAGATCAGGAGAAAACTACTTTTACATGTCCATACGGAACCTTCGCCTACCAAAGAATGCCATTTGGACTATGCAATGCTCCAGCCACCTTCCAGCATTGCATGGTAGCCATCTTTCATGAAATGATAAAAAACTCTATGGAGGTTTTCATGGACGACTTCTCAGTTTTTGGAGACTCTTTCGATCATTGCCTGAAAAACCTAGACAAAATGTTAGCTAGGTGTGAAGAAGTAAATCTAGTGCTCAACTGGGAAAAATGCCACTTTATGGTAAAGGAAGGCATCGTTTTAGGACACAAGATTTCTCAAAACGGACTAGAAGTTGATGGGGCCAAAATAGAAACCATATCCAAACTTCCGCCGCCAACTTCAGTCAAAGCCATTAGAAGTTTTCTAGGTCACGCAGGTTTCTACCGCCGCTTCATAAAAGACTTCTCAAAAATCTCAAGACCTATGACCAAACTTCTAGAAAAAGACGCATTATTCGTCTTCTCTGAGAAATGTGTTGAGTCATTCAATACACTGAAGGACAAACTTGTCAACGCACAAATCATGACCACACCCGATTGGACCCTTCCATTCGAAATAATGTGTGATGCAAGCGACTTTGCAGTTGGAGCCGTACTCGGATAACGCAAGGAAAAACACTTTCACCCAATTTACTATGCCAGTAAAACTCTTAACGATGCACAAGAAAATTATACCACAACAGAAAAAGAGTTACTAACGGTAGTGTTTGCATTTGAAAAATTTAGGTCATACCTAGTTCTTTCCAAAACCATAGTTTACACCGATCATGCCGCAATACGATACCTATTCAACAAACAAGATGCCAAACCTAGACTCATCCGGTGGATCCTACTACTCCAAGAATTCGATATCGAAGTTAAAGACAAGAAAGGAGCAGAAAATGTAGCCGCAGACCATCTTTCACGTTTAAAATGTCCAACCCCCGAAGAACTTCACAAGGAAATTATCAATGATAATTTCCCACATGAAGTCCTCATGCACATTCAAGACGTAATAAAGGAAAAAGGCGAAAGTCCTTGGTATGCCGACTTCGCAAATTACTTAGCTTGTAGGATTCTCAGAAAAAGGACTTACCCATCAATAGCTAAAGAAATTCTTCTCCGATCTTAAGTTTAATTCTGGGAAGATCCATACGTATTTAGGATAGGTGCGGATCAAGTCATTCGTAGGTGCGTAGCAGGCAAGGAGGCCTTAGACATTCTCAAACACTGTCATGAAGGACCAACAAGCGGACACCACGGTACCGCCACCACGGTAAGAAAAGTGTTTGATGCAGGATTTTTCTGGCCCACTATATACAAAGATATACAAACTTTGATCCAAGCATGCGATGCTTGTCAAAGAGCCGGGAACATCTCATCGAAAAATGAGATGGCTCAAAAGGGCATTCAAATTTGTGAAATCTTTGATGTATGGGGAATAGGTTTCATGGGGCCGTTTCCTAACTTATTCGGAAACAAATACATTCTTGTAGTAGTCGATTACGTATCTAAATGGGTAGAAGCACAAGCTCTTCCCACTAACGATGCTCGAGTAGTTGTACGATTTCTGAAAACGTTGTTCTCAAGATTCGGAACACCAAAAGCCCTCATCAGCGACAGAGGTACTCACTTCTGTAACACCCTGATGGACAAGGTCTTAGCATAATATGGGGTTCACCACCACCTGGCAACACTATATCACCCGCAGACCAGTGGACAGGTGGAAGTCTCGAATCGAGGAATTAAGAGAATTATGGAGAGAAGTGTGGGGATGAATTGCAAAAATTGGGCAGGAAAATTAGATGACGCATTGTGGGCCCTTAGGACGGCCTACAAAACTCCCATTGGAACGACACCCTTCAAGCTCGTTTACGGGAAGGCATGTCATATACCAGTAGAATTGAAACACGAAGCCTACTGGGCCCTTAGAGCAGTGAACTTTGATCTAACGTCCGCCGGAGCAAACCGGGAAGATCAAATTCGTGAGCTCGAGGAACTAAGAACAATGGCCTTTGAAAATTTCTGGTCCTACAAAGAAAAGACTAAACGCATACACGACGCTCATTAAAAAGAAAATAAAAAATTTAAAATCTACGATCGTGTACTGCTATACAACGCTCGTTTACGTCTTTTCCCAGGAAAACTAAAATCCCGATGGTTAGGTCCATACATAGTGGAAACAATTTTGACTATGGAACCATCGAAATTTCAAATTCAAACGGCCAGAAGTTCAAAGTAAATGGACATCGATTAAAAACATATATCGACGGTCCACTCGAAGAAGTGTTGGAGGTATTAACCCTCCAAACTTCTTGATTAAGAACGTGAGGAAATAAGGTCTGGCCAAGACCTTCTCAAAACTAGAACTTGTAAATAACTAAAAAAATACATATTTAATTTTAGAAAACATAAAAACCACGGGGGCGTGCTCTCAAAAGCACGGTCCCGTGCCGGAAAATACGGGCCGGCATCTACGCTGCAAAAATCTCAGTCAGACTGGTTTGTAACTGAATTGTCAGACTAAAAACACGGGGGAGTGCTTCCATAAGCACGGTGCGGTGCTTGGTTTCCTGTTTGGTTATAAAAGGCACCTTGTGTCATTTCATTCTTTGCACAAACCAAAAACAAACCAAAAACCACTGAAAATTCAGCATACCAACTGAGATGAATGAAGCAATTCCCGTTTCCCGACATCCGAGAAATGATGTCCGCCATGTTTCCAAAACCGAGCTTATTTTGAAACCTCAAAAACTCGTGAAAGAACTCACCGAAATGAATCTCCTTGCGGCGATGCGTCTCGTACAACTCACCGAATATGTGGAAAACTTGAAAATGTAACTCCGAGACATCAACGAGCAACTCCAGTTTCAAGTTCTCGTTTTCACGTATTTTCCACCACCAGGACCATTCGGAGGAGGAGAGCCTTTCGGGGAACTCTAGGAAACTTAATTTTATGCTTTTATGTGTAATCAAGTGAATTAAGCACAATGTGTTAGGACTTCGGGCTTAACCCGACTATTTTCTTAGGAAACCCGGGCTTATCCCGAAATTGTTCTAGGATCTTTATTTAATGAAAAGTAATTTTTAGATGACCAAACTTCCAAATTATCACAATAAACGTCATTCTAAAAATTCCGGATAGTAAATCATGTTGAAAAATTAAAATGAAAAACACTGGGACAAAAAGCACGGGGCCGTGCTTTCCTAAACACGGCGCCGTGGTCACCCTAGAATCTTCAGCATGATACGCGCTGACTCCGTACAATTCTCTGACTCAGGAACATTTATTCTTTTAGCAGCACGGGGCCGTGTTTCCTAATGCACGGTGTCGTGTTCAACTTTCCAGTCTCTATATAATGCATGCATAATTTCAATATTCCATTCACACCAAATAAAAATTACCTAAATGGAAGGAAAACGGGTTGAATGGAAGCCAGTGAAAAAAGGGAAACAACATGAATCTTCCTTCCTCGAGGAACAAGTCATGCGACTCCAATGCATCGTAAGAGATCAAGTTGAAAGCAATATGCAAACCGAAGCTCGAGTTGTCGAGTTGATTAACAAAGTCGACCTGCTTAGGTTCGAAAACTTCCATGTTGTTGATGGCCACCACAAGGATGTGACTTCCAAACTTAACTTTCTCAACCGAGAAATCGTCACGCTCAACAAAAAGCTTGACGAACTTTTGGAAGCCAAACGAGTACCACCACACATCCAGGACTTGTTCGGAAGTGGTGGCCATTGAAGTTTCTGCCTTTGTTTCTCATTTAAGTTGTTTCCGCTAGAACTATGTGTTAGGACCCGAGAATTGTTGTTGTACTTTTCATTTCATCTATCTTTAATTATGTCTTTACTTTTATGTTCTTAATGAAATTTAGGATGTTTTTACCAAGTTTAAAATAACCAGAAAATAAAAACCCAGTTAAAAACAAACCAGCTCGACAAATAAACCAAACAATACTGTCTGCATTATACACCACGGTACCGTGCTTCCTGAAGCACGGGGCCGTGTTTTTTTGTGTCAGGGTAGTTAAGAGTTTTTTAACTTAATAAAATAACTTTCTATCACTTCAAACCCTATTTTTCACTACGGGAACCGCCGAAACCTCAACTATTTCACGAATTTCTTCATTAAATCTTCGATTCTAAACCTAAGGTATGTTAATTTAACAATTATATTGTCCAAATTCGTCATTCTAGGTTTAAATTACCCTAAAATTGTTCAAATCGACCAAATCGGGTCAAAACCCGAATAGGGTATGAGTTATTATGCTTGGTTATGATGAATAAATTGTTGAATGATAGATGGTTAGGGTTTAATTTATAGAAACAAATCGGGTTTTGGGTTTTTGCACAAATACCCGACCCACCATTAAGCCCAATTGATATAACCGGTTAGAAACGAGGGTTAGAGTCTGAGTAAGTTAGAAATCGATATTAGAAACACGATCCGTGCCCAAAACAACACGAGTCGTTGTCAACCAAAAGTCAAAGGAACTGAACCAGAAGCAGCAGCACGGTACCGTGCTTCTGAAAGCACGCCGCCGTGCTTTGCTTTCTGTTTTAGCAAAATGGAAATTTAAATGAGTTTCGACTAATTTAAGTGTAAATTGCAGATGGCTGAGTACGGGGAAGATTTTCATGTATTCTTGGTCTTCGGAAACCGAAAGAAAAAGGACCAAATGGCAAACGAAAGATTAGCATACCTCAACAATAGATATCCAGAAGCTCACTTCCGCGCATGTGAAAACACCCTAAGACATGTAAACCAATGGGACCGCTATCGAAACATTGTAGAGGAACCTTGAGGACGGGTTCTTAACCAGACTGGGGATTCAGTTACAGAACTCACAAAAGAATTCCTAGCCTCGTTCAACTTCAAGAAGAAAAAGTTTGACATGTGGGATACTAAGGCGATCGAGTTTCGTTGTGGGGGCATTTGGCATACAACTTCTGTCACTCAGCTAGGAATTGATTTGGGTATTTACACAGTCGAAGAAACTGACACCGATATCTGGTTCGAAGCAAAATCAACATTCACATATGAAGGTGACGATGATGAAGCCGAAGCGGGTCTCATAAGGGAAGAAGCTTGGGAACAATTAAGCTATGGAACAACAATGTACATACCAAGCGTTTCTAAAAGCACGGCACTGCGTGACCCGCTGATGAGGTACATCCACCGGTTGTTGAGTCATACCGTCACAGCTCAGGGTCAGAGCGAGGGGGTTGTCAACCTAAAGGACCTTTGGGCAATGTACTGCATGAAAAATAAAATACCTTGCAATATAACAATGCTTTTCTGCAAACTTTTCATGTCAAATTCTACTGCCCGAGGGAACTCCCTGATTTTCGGTGGTCCCTGGATCTACAACCTTTACAGGGCCTATGGTGCGGACACAGAGGGAACCCCAAGCCCAGACAAGATCGCTCTCAACCTTGACTACTGTGAATGCATGAATATGGTTCAGCAAATCAGCCCGGGTGTGTGGAGGTTTTGTGACAAGAACAACCAGGTGTGGGACCCAGACCCGTCAGAGATGATGATTCAGGACATGCACAAGAGACGACAGTCACCGCCCAGACAATACCGCCGTGAACTTACCATCAGCCAGGAGGCCCATCTTCATCAAGGGCCGGCCCCAGTTCATCACATGATAGCCGATACTCTTTCGAGGGTATATTTGGACTTATTGATCAATTCTCAGCTAACATTACTGCCGCGTTTAACAGGATGTCAGAACAGATGGCTGCATCGGATGCACAACGAGCAACCGAATATGCAGAGACAATGCGAGAGATTGATCGCTTGGGCTATCTCATGGACAGGCAGTGGGGACCGTTTGACCTGGATGCGGGTAACTGATGACTGGTGGCACTGGTAGGTCGGGCATGGGCACGGGTTGGTAGTATTTCATGAACTTTTTATGTGTTTTAAACAATTTACTTCTCCTCGTACTTGTTTGTTTATTTTTATGTTGATTTGGATATTTTATGGTGGTTGGTGCCAAAGATATTATGATAGGTTCTAATTTAGCCCAATAGGGCTAGGGATAGATAATTCCATACCCAATTTTCAGCAGTTTATGCTTGGTTGTTTGTGGTTGTTTGCAGTTTTATATTATACAGGTACAAAAACAGGAAAACGGACGAAAAACAGGGGACGCTCAGTCGAAATTTCGTTAACCCGTAGGGAAGTAACTCTCCATTTTAACCCATAATACTCAACTAGAATTTTTATATTTTCATGAATCTTATCACATTGAGGACAATGTGAGATTCAAGTGTGGGGAGGGGAATTACTTGACCAAATTGTCTGTCTAACTAATTATAAAAATCTCTAAAACAAATATATTTTGCAGAAAACAAAGATTATTCTAAACCTAAAAAGAAAACCAAGAAAATTTTTTGAAAATAACCAATCATTACATAAAAGTGAAAAAGTAAGAAGAAGTTTTGTAATATTGAGAATAAGTTTATGCAAAATATGGCGTTAATACCCAATTCCTCCGTTACTGTGAGATAAACCTCATGCCATATAAATATTTTTTCGGAAGCTTTGAGTGAATCATATGTTTTGTGTGATTTAGAACTTGTCGCAATTATTCATTTCAAGACCGCACGAAGCGTTGTATAAAGAAGAAGGTAATATTTACACAAACCCATTACCAAAATTACAAAACCCAAAAATCCGATCACCTTATTCATTTTGAACCGGTAAAATACAACACTGGTCTTTTACCGGCAGACTCTAAAGAACTGGAAATGCATTCTTTCGATTTCAATTTCCTTTGCTGCATACACTTCACAAAACCTAGGTTGCCTCCAGAACATAGGGAGAGAATCTTTCTCTTTAGCAATGAGGTGAGGAAAAAGTGGCGCCAAAACGAACAAAGGCCACCATTCAGTGGAATTTCCAAAAACGCAATGAAGAGAAGAGCAAAAAGATATGAACGATGCTTAGGTTGCGGAAACTGGTCCCACGAAGGAAGATGTAGAAAAAGTCAAACTCAGTCTCAACATGAATATACCGAACTAATGAGGATGGGGGCTATTAGGCTCAAAGCCGAACGATCCATTAGAGTTGGAAGTTATATTCATAACAGGATTGAGGAAGAATTAATCCACATCCTCGATAAAACTGGTCTTGACGATCTGACCTTAAAAGAGTCATTAGGTATATAGTATTTACAAAAAAAAAAAATCGAAGAAAAGGAGCTAACCATTGAAGACATCTCAAGACTCTCGACAAACAGCGGAAGTTGTATTTACCATTAAACCTTGAACCACCACAAAATACCAATCCCTACTCACACTAAACCGGAACCCCTTTTTTTACCTTCTGATCTATGCAACCCTTCAAAAGGTGGAGATTTGAACTTGTTACAAGCTTATTTATTACAGGTTGCATTTTGGCTAAGAGTGTTCACATACCTACATCCCAGGTATGATCAGATATAAAAACCGAGTGTGAGTGAACATTGCGAGAACGTGACGTTTTGCATAAACAGAAGCTCATAAAAACAAAAGTTCTCTCTTATTTATCACTAACATAAAGATTGGTTATTTTGTTTCATCTTCTTGGAGCTCGCTTAAGGAATAGCTATAATCTAAATTTGCTGTTTTTAGAGAACATTTATAAGACGATTGCTTGAGGACAAGCAATGTTCAAGTGTGGGGATGTTTGATGTACATAGAAATATACATCTTTTCAGCATCAAATAATCTCTAAAAACTGCAATTTCTATCTAATAACATAGCATAAAAGGCTACTTATCATAATAAAACGTAATATCAGGTGAAACCAAACCTCAAACGAAGAAACAAGCAAAAAGACGAAGAAAAACAGAAGAAAACACAAGAAAACAAAGAAACACGCCCCCATGTCTCAAGAAACACGCCCCCATGCTTATGAAACAAGAAAAGACAAAATCTGCGAATAAAAGCACGGGGCTGTGCTCAGCATGCATGGGGCCGTGGACGGGAATGCAGAAAAGACAAAGAAGAATTGAGCACATGTCACTAAAAAGCACGGGACCATGTCTGCTAACCACGGGGCCGTTGCCAGCTCACACAAAAGACAAAACAAATCTGGCACATGTCATAAAAATACACGGGGTCGTGCTCATCAAGCACGGGGCCGTGCCTCACCATCCAGATTGCCTATAAATAGTGGCACATGTTGCATTCATCAAGTGTGCCTTGAAAATATTTCTATCCGATTCTCTCTTATAAAAACTCACACTGACACTCACCTTGAAGATCTAGTAAAGAGTTTGAAGGTTTGGAGGTCATCACCACTAATCATCATCATCAACCATCATCCCAATCATTAAGAAGAAGGATTCATCTACATTTGGTTAGATTGTTCCAAGTTTAATCATGTATTTGTTATTATCAATCATCTTAATGTTCATCATAATGCTCATTATGAGCTAAACTCCTTTTACCACCTAAAATCTATGAAGAAGCTTTGTTTTACTTGATAATTAATCAAGACATGTGATGTAGTCTAGTTAAGCACATGGTTATATTACAATTATCTTTTGATGAGAAATGTTTCACCATCTTAAATCACTAATTCAAAGTTGGTGGTTGTCAATCTCTTTGGCAATCGTTCATGATCGATTCATGTTCTTGAAAGATAGAAATACTTTGATACATTATCGAAACATGGATCCTTATATTGTACTTAGAAATGATGAGATATAAGTTATGGTGTATTTTTCTAAACCTTAGTAATCTGAAAATGGCTTTGCTTAGGATATCAAATTAGCTAAAGAAACCATATGTTAATGGAATGTGTAATCATAACCTACTTAAATCAACCAAGGGGAGGTTGTGGATGAACTACAATCACCCGAAGTTGTTAGAATTGGTATTCGAGAAATTGAAGTCAATCCTAATCTTTCTACTTAACGAAACTACTTGCCAACTTAAATTGACATCATTGAGATGGTATGACATTAGGAAAGGGTGGACTTTAAAATGAGCATATCATCTCCTTAGTGCCAAAGATTCTCAGTTTGGGTTAAGGAGTTATCTATCATATATTTCTACGGTAAGTTTATCACATGTCTACATATTAATTATCAATGCTAAAATGGAGTGGATTCTTGATCTTAGATGGTAACCTTCGTATAATTGAACAACTCGTTTAGAATTTCTTATCTTGGTCACCTATATATTATTTATATATAATTATTTATATTTTATAAAAAGTTCAAAAATTAACCTCAAAATGATTAAAACCTCCGATTGAAGTAAAACAACGATTTATTATTAGAAACCTTTGTGTCCACAGATCGATACTTGGTTCTTACCAATACTATTCTACATATACGATAGGTACACTTGCCTATTTTGTGTGTGTTTAGTCTTGTAGAAATCACTTTTATAAATTTAAAACACGATCTTGTGCAAAAGCTAAATATCCAATCTATCATATTTTATACAAGCTACACAGCACGCATCACCAAACACGTAACACCAGAGTGTCACAAAACCAACCGTCCAAAGTTCTTTTGAAGTGAGCCAAAGTTACAATATTTATACCATGACAAATTCGCCCATAGGCTAGGCGAAGTTGTCATAACTTCGCTCAACACAAGTTCGCTAAAACACAAACACAAACTAACAAGTTCAATACAATCAGAACAGTATAACGAATATAGACACAAATAAACACGTGATAAATGAACTACTGGCATCATGCGCCAACAGTATTACTTGAATTTTAGAAGGGGGGGGGTCGTGAACGATGGGGAAAGAGGGAAGAGGGGGAAGTTTGAATTATTTCCAAGATCGAACCTGGTTTTTGAATGGTTAATCAAAGTAGGGTAAAAACATAGTTAGTGGTCAAAACTGCACATGATGGAAAGTCCTTATAACTCATTTAACAAATTAATGAATATCGAGTGACGCGTACACGAAATAAAGACATAACCAATAAAATAATGTGACATCCTACTTTTGAAAATAATAAATAAAAGAATTTTCGTTTACTTAATGAGGTGTTATTATTTAGTTAAGTTGGATAAAAATAATAGAGTGTGAGATTGGAAAATAAAAGAAGGAATAAGGGATGGTGATGAGCCTCAGGTACATGGTCTTAAGGGTATATAAACACCCTTAAACCACCATAAAAACCCTCATTTCCATATTCCAGCCTCCATAACACACTCAAAAACACACACAGACACTCTCATCATTTCAGACTTGGATCCGAGCTGAAAGAAAGGTTAAGGTTCGTGTTCAAGATTCCACATCGACATTAGATCCGTGTGTCGATCCTGATCCGAATCAAACCAAACTGGAAAAGGTATGCTTAAGTTTAAAGGTTGAGCTTTTAATAACGGTGTGCCCTAAGGCCTGATATTAGAGCAAATCGGGCTTCATTATGAAAGAAAAATATACATTTGGTTATGAAAAACCATGTGAGAGTCGAAACCGACCCAAACAGGTAACGTTTGGACCGGGTTAGTGTAAAGAAATGACGTGGTTATAGTCCAAGGCTCGTTTCTTACGTGAGACGGGCAAAACGAGTCGAAAGGAAAGGCTGGAAAGTGATGTAAAATGAAAATAGAATTGAATCGAGCCCTTAAGGAACTTGATTCAAACGGAAAGTGAACGAATTGAATCGACTAACGAATCTAATCGAATGAGAAGTTCCATTCAATTGAAAATTTCGTTCGATTCGATTAAGATACTCGGTTCGATTAGAATTTTGATTTGATTCACTTAGAATCCATGACTTGATTAGATTAGAATCCATGACTCGATTCGATTCGATTAGAATCCTTGATTCGATTTGATTATAATTACGATTCAATTCGATTAGAATTCATGATTCGATTCGATTAGAATAGCGATTCGATTCGATTAGAATCCTTGATTCGATTCAACTAGAATCGTGATTCGATTCGATTAGAATCCATGATTCGATTCAATTATAATTGCGATTCGATTCGATTAGAATCCTTGATTTGATTGGATTATAATTGTGATTTGATTTGATTATAATTGTGATTTGATCGATTAGAATCCATGATTCGATTCGATTAGAATTGCGATTCGATTCGATTAGAATCCTTGATTCGATTCAAATAGGATCGTGATTCGATTAGAATCCATGATTCGATTTGATTAGAATCCTTGATTCGATTCGATTATAATGGTGATTCGATTCGATAGAATCCATGATTCGATTCGATTAGAATTGCGATTCAATTTTGATTAGAAACCTTGATTCGATTCGATTAGAATCCACGATTCGATTCGATTAGAATCCTTGATTCGATTCAATTGGAATTATGATTCGATTAGATTT
This sequence comes from Bidens hawaiensis, assembly GCF_021521415.1. NCBI lineage: Eukaryota > Viridiplantae > Streptophyta > Magnoliopsida > Asterales > Asteraceae > Bidens > Bidens hawaiensis. The sequence continues at coordinate 3,136,509 of NW_027491042.1, forward strand.
GTTGAGACTTGACCCAGACTTGACCCCAGCCAGGGGCTCTACCCCTTGGACCCCGCTAGGGGCTGCTGCCCCTAGAACTGCGCTGCCAGGGGCGCTGCCCTTGGACCCTCGTGAGCTTGGGGTTTCACTAACCTATAAGTACGATATTGTTAGAGGTAGTTGATTGATAATTATAATTATTACATAGTTTGTCGTGCATATCTAAGGAGGGGTTTTACAGTTAACTCTTAGAGGCACCGAACACAAATGAGTTTCTAGCCCACTTCTCTTTGAATGCTTTCGGGGCTGTGTGCATACTTGTAAGAATAGTAATATATATATATATATACACACACACATGTGGCAGGTGTGAATGCTAAAGTAAAGAATGAAAGAATGTTTGTAAGAATTTGCCATACCTTGATTTCATATACGTAACTGTAAAAGTAAAATGCAAGAGTCAGGGTGGCAGGCCCTTCTAATACCTGGGCAAGAGTAGAGTAGCCGACTTTATGATAGCGGTGCAAGAGTTAGGGCGACATGCCCTAATAATATATGCTCAAGAGTTAATGTGGCAGACCCTTATATATGTGCAAGAATGTATGAATAGTTATATGGTATGTAAGGATGTGTAAGACTAAGTATATGTACATGTAAGAAGTAAGAAAATAAGTACAGGTCAAGGGTAAGAATAGTATCTCTGGATACGAACATGTATTGTAAATGTGTGAGCTTAATGTGTGACTTGTTAAACTAGAACTCGCTCAACGTGGCTGAATTTTAGTGTGCACGCAGGTGAGTAGGATGAGATATATGGCTTAAGGTGGGACACATGGCATTGAAGACTAAAGGCGGTCATTCATAGAGGAAAGAGTCATGATGTAGTAGGGAAATCATGAAGAATAAGCCATTACCCCAAAAGAAATATCAACTGACTTTACTTAAAGATATTCAGTTTGTTAAATCATCTAGGTCAGATATTCTCAAAAGTTTTTCTAAGTTTTCTTGCTTAGGTTTTTACAAAAAAAAAAAAAAAAAGATGATAAGTTGGATCAGTCTCAAGTAAAGGTTGTGACTTTGCAACCTGATGGTTTACATGGTAGACCTAGTTCACCATAAATGGTTGTGGAAAGGAGAACTTGTTTCTCTTGTGGTGAAAGGGGTCATGTTGCCAAGTTGTGTAAATCTAGGGTTAGAAAGATTAAAAAAACTTTAACCAAGGACAAAATTGATGTGGTTAAAAGTATTTTGAAAATGCAACCAACACAAGACAAGGTTGAGGAAAATAGAAAGTTGTTGAAGCAGTTAACCCTAAGAAGGTTGTTGGGATTAATAGTGAGTTGAAGAAAAATGATAACAAACGGGTTGAGCTTGTTAAACATGTTTGTAAAATTATCAACTTTGATGTAACTCTTGTTGAAACTCAATTGACTGAAATGTCAAAGGCGACTTTAACCTTTAGACAATTCCAGAAGTTGCATCAACATGCATTGAAGAAGAAAGTTAAAAATGAGAATGTTCATGTTGGGGACTTTTCAACATGAAAGCCAAATTGTTTACATCTCAAAAGGAAACCCAAGACTGAGGAACGGGTTACCTCTTTAATCTAATCATTTACATTTGTGTGCAAAGTTCATCAAAGACTATCTCAGGTGACAAGTGGATTGTAGATATTGGATGTTCTCGTCATATTACAGGAAATCTTAATCTCCTTACTCATGTTAAAGATATTCAAGAGGGTTATGTTACATTTGTAGGTAACAATGGTGGACTGATAACCAAAGAGGGTCAAATTTCCAATTGCAAGATCACATTTGAGGAAAGTTAATTTTTGTGATAAAGTTGAACATAATATGTTAAGCGTTTCACAGACTTGTGACAAAAGTATACAGCTTAATTCATAGATAAAGAACGTGTGATCTTGGAACTGGGTTTTGTTATTCCTGCAGATATGGTTGTTATGTGATCGCCTCGATGGAATGACGTCTATGTTCTTGACATGGCTTCAACAACAACATCTTCTTCAACAACTACTTGTTTTTTTATTTCAAAGGCAACATAAAAAGAAACGATCCTTTGGCACAGAAGGATGGGTTACATCCACATTAGAAAGATGAGCCACTTAATTACGAATGATCTTGTGGATGGCGTATCCTTAAAGCCTTTTAATATGATCGATCACTGTGTCTCGTGCAAGAAAGGTAAACAGAAAACGAAATTTCATCCATTGAAGCAGATCAAATCAATCGATACTTCACTGGGACCTCTTCACATAGATTTATTTGGTCCAGTTAATCGATGGAGTATTGGGGAGATTTGTATGGTTTGGTGGTCACTGAAGACTACTCGAGATATTCATGGGTGTTGTTTATGAGCATGAAGGATTAAACACATGTTCTCATGAAAAATCTAATCACTAAGATCGAATCACTTTACAAATTTAAAGTGATACGAATTTGAATTGATAATGGCATGTAATTCAAGAATAGCATCATGCAGTTCCTTTGAATTTAGTGAGTAATTTATCATGAATACAGTGCTCCCTATGTGCCACAATAGAATGGTGTTGCTGAAAAAAAGAATTGAACCATCATTGAAGCGCCTAGAACCATGCTAGCAGATTCTAAGTTTCTTGTGAAATTTTGAAATGAAGCTGTGACTACTGCTTGCTAAAAGCTTAATCGGGTTCTCACGGTTAAGAAGTTCAAGAAGACAAGTTACGAACTTCTCAACAACCATAAGCCGAATCTTCAATTTCTTGAGCCATTCGGTTGTCCTTGCACAATGTTAAAAAGGGATGCGGGAAAATTCGAAGAGAAAGCCATTAAAAGATACTTTCTTGGGTATGCTTCGCCTAATCTCTTCCCTGGGTGTGTTGAAGAGTGGTACCACATTGACTGTCAAAGGTACACCACACCTTCTACTGGTAAGGGCCCGAATTGGATGTTTATTTACGATGGTGTTTTTGATTCTTTCACTCCCTTGGTTTAAGTACCATATGATGACTTGGTTCGTTGTTGCCTTGAATATGAAATGTTATATTCTCCAAGTTCTTCTATTCTTAAATCTTCTTCAGTACATGTTCAACCTGATACGTCAAATGCGTTTTCTGATACATCTGATGATTTCGAATTTAAAGGTTCTGTAACATCTCGAATTTTTCGTATTTGAATTCGTATTTGTTTACCCGACTCGGGATTATATATCGAATATTTTTCATTAATAAAAACTGTTATTTATTAGTATTTAATAACTAGTTTTATATTCAATAACTTTTAAACTTGTCAAACAATGCTTAGAAACCTTTAAAATTGCTTAAAACGGCTAAAAATCGTGTTTATGGAAGTACATAGACTAATTTTGCCAAATATTTCTTATTTTAGACTAAATTAATGAAACTTAAGCTCCAAGATACGTCAATTAATGTTTTAAAACATACCAATTCGTTTACTTGTTGTCCAAGCAAAATTTTGTTAGTTATTATACCCGATTTTTTCATTAATAGCTTATTTCGTTTCCTAATCAAGTGGATTACTTCATAAATGCATTATAACTCTCAATATTTAATCAAAACACATCTCTAAACCCTAAAAACTACTGACTTCCAGCCATCCTCCCTATATTCCACGAATTTCCAATCCCCGTCATCAAATTCTTCAAGATTTAATCGATTTCATTCAAGACTAGTGGACTTTGGTGTTCAAGACCTCGTTGGCCACAAATTTCTCTTAGTTACAATCCTTGTTTAGGGGTAGCCTTCTTCAATATTGTAGGTTTTTATCTCTTTCACAAAAGCCCTCATCAATTTCTGAGATTGAGGGGATTTACCATGTTAATTAGACTCCGAACCATTTAAGGTCAAAATAGTCAACAAGATTGACTAATCGATTTCTAATACTTCTAGTCAAAACTAGCTTTTAGACCAAAATACTTTTATGTTTATTTTAAGATTTTGAGTGCACTAACCAAAACCAAGCTCTCGGCTCGCAGTTCAGAATTCGGTTAATACTAGCTCGCTTATTTATTAAAAATATCATAACCGGAGTTCTATACATTCGTTTGGATTGATTCAAGCGGTATGTTCTTGGTGTTCACTCTATTTTTATTTTTATAAGTTTCAGGTCTATTTGGATCATAATACTTGTTGCGGTAACCTTACTCGTTTATTCTATCTCTCGGTTTACTTGCTTAATCATCAAAGTGAGTAATCACTCCCCTATTTTACTATTTTCAAATGCTATGAGTAATCACTGATTCTAGCATGTCGTCATAGTAGCCATAGCCCGTTTATGAGGCATGCTCAACTGACACCAGTTATTTGTTTTCATTTAATTGTTGATACTCATGATACTGATTTGCATATTTTATATATAATATATTTATTATCAAAATTTGGTGATTAGTTACTCAACATATATATATATATATATATATATATATATATATGCAAATTATAGGTTATGCTTTGGTTTGAAGTGAAGATTGAAGATCACATAGATTGGCGTTAGGTTATATATATAAAGACAACTAATTTGATTTTTTTTTATTTATTTGTAACAAGTTGAGACGATGTGTATTTGATTGAATTTAAATAAATAAATAAATTAGATATTGCCATATTAAAATTGTATGATAGTACCTTGTGAGCTGTGAACAATCAGTTCGAGCCCCGGTATTTCCGCTTTAGGTTGGAGTGTGACATATTCAACCTCATAACCATTGGCTGAAACTCATGAAGACAATGAGGTATACACATGTGAATCTTCTGTACCTGTAACAGAAGAAGCGGCTAATGAAAATATCACTAATCTACAAGAAAATATGTTGAAGTTCCTGAGCATCCAACTCTTCGGATTCATTCTTATCATCCGCAGGACAATATTATTGGTGATTTTAATGAGGGAGTTCGTACACGAAATCAAGTGAAAAACGTTTTTGAAGATCTTTTGTTACGTGTGTATGCTACGGGAATACAGAACATTGCACAATACACTTGCTTTCTATCCCAAATTAAACCAGCAAGGGTATCTATGGCGTTATAAGAGCCATCTTGGGTAGAAGCAATGACAGATCAACTGCAACAATTTGTTCGTCTGTGTGTTTGATATTTAATTGAGAAGTGATGTGTTGAATAACACACTTATATTTCCTTACAATTTTATGATGTTTTAATGATTTAATATCAAATTTATGTAAGTTTAGGGGGTTAAGTGCAAAGTTTTACAAAGTTGAAATGTTTTGTGTAGATTATGGAAAGATGTGGAAAAAAAGGCAAGAAAAAGAGAACTTGGAAGGTTTAATTGTCAAAGTTTCCAAGTTTAATCAAGGCCCGGTCCAAGCCCACAAGTTAAAAGCCCTATATTATATTATATTATGATAATTAATAATGTTTCCAGCCATTAATCTCAGCCAATACCCGAAATCACAAAACCTTAACCATAAAACCCTAGTTCCGATCGGAACTAAGGCAGCCGGCGGCAGCAAAGGAAAAAAAGAGAAGAAGAGGCGGCCAGGGGCTGTTTTGGCGGTTGAGGAAGAAGAAGGTGATCTTGGGCAGCAGCTAGGGGTTTCAAAACATCACAAATCTCAGCCATATTACTTAGTATACATCCTTAAACTTTATTTATCTTTCAAGAACCCTAACTTTGATTGATTTGGTCTTTTGTTTTACATTGTTTTGCAATTGTTTGATAGATTGACTTGTTATTGATTGAGTTTGGATCTTGAATGAGTTTTATAATGTTTATGATGATGTTATTGATGTTTACTTTGATTGTTTGTGGCTGTCCAAAAGTGATGAGTAGCTAAACTTGTTTGTTCTACCTAGGATATATGATTGTTGAGTAGTTTTAACTTGTTTAATGGATTGTTAATGTTCAAGACTTATATTATTGATGTAAAGTTTAACTAAACCATGAATTAGATTGTGTGTGATGGCTGTGTTTTAATTGTATTTACTTATAATCCTCTTGCATTAGTTAATTGAATCGGTTTTGATTAATTGATTGCTTGTTAAGCTCTTTACTTGGTGTTTTGGGTTTATTTGCGGGATGCGCAACCGTAGGGATAAGTGGGTAATATATCATCTAAAATCAGTTAAAATACACCTTCTTTGAGACCGAGAGGTGATAAGAGGTAATATTGTCTCGTTGCTTTTACTTGTTAGAATTAAGACCGCGCGAGAGCGGGTTTTTGTCTTGTCAAGTTTGAGTGTTTATGTGCAATTAGTTGGTTTAATTTGGGTTAAGTTAAATTGTTCCTCTATCCTTGGTTGCGTAGTATTCGTCTCCATTAGGAAAGTGTGTCGGTGAGACCGAGAGGTGAGTCGGTATTTGAACACGTTAATAATTGTTTGTCCGGTTTGTTCTTTAAAAATCAACTAAAATAAGTTAAAGTTTGTTAGAGAGACTGAGAGGTAATTTGACTTTCTTAAACAAGTTTTGGTTGTGTCATCTTTTATAACCGGTGTCTTGAAAATTTTCAATCCGTTTTCTTGTTATTTCTGTCAACATGGTTCATTCTTAGGTAGACGTTTTTACATATTGAATTTAAACCGAAGTTTTCTTAAAGAGTTTTGTTAACAGTTTTCTTTTAATTAAGTTAAGTAGTTTAATAAATCTTAAATATTCTAAAATCATTTAAATAATATTTTGGTGAGTCGTGGTTAGAGTTTTCTTAATCATAAACGTTTTCACGTGTCTTTGAGTTCGACATCCGGACTTCCTTGATGCTATACTATTTATGATCGGTACACTTGCCGGTTTTGTGTGGTTTCTATAGGATTTTCGTTTTTATGAATTTAAAGCTTAATTGTGATTCGTTCTTTATTTATATTATACATTTTCACACATCAAGTTTTTGGCGCCGTTGCCGGGGACACGGTTTGAAGCGTTTTAAGAACGACTCGAGTCAAGATTTTCCTTGTTTACTACTTGTCTTTCTTATTTGTTTTGTTTATTAGTTTAAAATAGTTTAGATAATTATAATTTCTTTTATTTATTTTAAATAGTTGTATGCGACGTACTCGATCTCTAGGACCACCAGAAGTTGAAGGATTTCCCAAACCAGAGAGAGAGATTCTTGAGAGATGTCGTACAAAACCGTCTTCTAGTTCATCTACATCCGTCGGTAATACATTCTTTTCTCCTACTTTATCTGAACCCATCGTTAGGGATAGGATTATGGCCGACGCACCACCGAGGAGGACAGTCGCAGACCGGGCCCGTCCGGTCGATGCTGGCGCGAGATCCAGCATTGCTCCACCAGCTATAGGAGTTCAAACGAACTGGCAGATTCCATCGAACGTTCTGAACACCATTTTCCATTCTGCTCAATTTCACGGGTTGCTCCACGAAAACCCGCATTCACATCTCACTCGCATTGCACGTATTTGCGACACGTTTCATCTTGCCAACGTATCCGAAGACGCCATCAAACTCCGCATCTTTCCGTTCTCACTCGTTGATCAGGCGAGTCTGTGGCTTGAGTCCCTCCCACAGGGATCCATTTCTACTTGGGCCGCCATGCAGACCCAGTTTCTGGAAAAATACGATCCTTCGGCTAAGGCCGCTCGTTTGCGTAACCAGATTCATTCTTTCCAGATGGAGGACACTGAGAGTTTCTACGAGGCGTGGGAGAGATTCAAAAACCTACTTGCTTTATGTCCGAACCACGGCTTGCAGGACTGGGCGGTTGTTGAAAAGTTCTATAACGGAGTGACGTACGCGACTCAGAATATGCTTGACACTGCTGCAGGAGGCAACTTATTGATGAAAAAGGATACCGATGAGTGCATTGCCTTATTTAACGGTTTAGCCATGAGTGGATACCAGCGACCACCTTCTAAGAGCACCAAAACCGTCGACGCTTTATCACGTGGTATGCATTCAGTCGACACGAGCACCGCCCTCACGGCACAGGTTGAGGCGTTAGCGAAGATTGTGAAGGACCTACAGGTGAAGAGTAAGTTGTGCGAGATCTGTAGAGGAGGGCATGATACCGTTCAGTGCCCTGTAGGTTTCCAGGAGGAGGCAGTCGACTATGTTAACAATCCGAACCGAAACCCTAATTCTTTTAATTCTTATAATTCGGGTTGGAGAGGTAACCAAAATCCTAACTGGAGGAACGGAAATCATTCCGGCTTCCAGCCGCGTCAGAGTCTATTCCAGGATTCCGGTGAATGAGCAAGTGGTGGGGAGAAGAAGCCCACGCTGGAGGAGATGATGGCACAGCAGACTCAGATGCTGTCGCAGCTTATGACTCGAGAGGATTCCCGTCACAAAGAGACTCAAGAGAAATTTCGGGAACACGAGTCATTCATGAGAAATCAGGGGGCGTAAATTCAAAATCTTGAGAGGCAGATGGGAGAGATAGCGAATCGTCTGAATGAGAGGCCGCCAGGTACACTTCCGAGCAACACTGAGCAGAATCCGAAGGCCTTCGCGAAGGCGGTGTTGACAAGGAGCGGTGCAGGGGCACGTAGTAAGCCAGTGAATCAGGGGCCTGCGGTAGATGTAGAGGAGCAGGTAGACAAGGAGATTCAGATGGAGTCTCCACTGGTCAAGGTGCATCAGAGGCGAAGCCCAGGAAGTACAGCACAGACCGAGGACCAGCCATTACCCAGCACACCACCGAGAGTCTACAAACCTAGACTCCCATTTCCCGGGAGAGTCCGCAGGGATAGAGACGAGGAGCAGAACACTAAATTTCTTGATCTCCTGAAGCAACTTCACCTTAACATTCCATTCCTTGAGGCACTAACTCAAATGCCGAAATATGCAAAGTTCCTTAAGGATATTCTTTCTAATAAGGAGAAGTTAGCTGAGGTCTCTTCCATCCCGCTGAGTGCTGGTTGCTCTGCAGTTTTGCAGAGAAAGTTACCGGAAAAGATGTCCGATCCTGGGAGTTTCACGATTCCCTGCATCTTGAGTGATAATACGGTTGTTCATGCGCTGGCAGATCTTGGTGCCAGTATTAATCTCATGCCGTATTCCGTGTATCGCAAGTTGGGTTTAGGCGAACCGAGGCCTACCCGTATGAGTATCCAGCTTGCTGATCATTCTGTGAAATACCCCCGAGGGGTGGTCGAGAACATGTTAGTTCGTGTCGACAAGTTCATCTTCCCGGTGGACTTTGTCATCCTGGACATGAACGATGATGATAGTGTCCCACTTATCTTAGGCCGACCATTCCTTGCCACTGCACAGGCGTTGATCGACGTCTGCGAGGGTAAGTTGATTCTGAGAGTTGGGGACGAGAACGTCACCTTTGACGTTCGACAGTCACTGAAACACCCCAAGTCTGCTGATGACTCCTTATACTTCATCGATACCATCATGGAGCATGTTGGGGAGTTTCTCAGCGAAATCTGTGGAGGATCTGCCTCCGACACCCAGATTCTCGATAGGGAGATTCCAGAGATTGAGATGGTTGCCGTAACCAATCAATCCTTAGATGACGACACCGAGTCGCATACCCCTGAATCTGGCGTGTCTGCCGAGATCGTATGAGACGATCCGATGGACCGACCTTCGGTCGAGAGCCCTCCTTCCTCCTTAGAGCTTAGGGATTTGCCTGCCCATCTTGAGTACGCATTTTTAGATGAAGAGAGGAAGCTTCCAGTTATCATTGCATCTGCTTTGACCGAGGTCGAGAAGAAGAAATTGTTGAGGGTGCTACGAGAGCACAAGGAGGCTATTGCTTGGAAGATTATCGACATCAAGGGTATCAACCCTTCGTTCTGCACTCATAAAATCCTCATGGAGGAAAATTTCAAAACTGTCGTCCAGCTGCAACGGCGGCTCAATCCGAAAATGCAAGAGGTCGTAAAGAAGGATATCATTAAACTCCTTGATGCGGGGATCATTTTCCCCATTTCTGATAGTGCTTGGGTGAGTCCAGTCCAAGTGGTTCCTAAAAAGGGTGGCATGACTGTCGTCACCAATGAGAGGAACGAGCTTATCCCCACTAGGACTTTGACGGGATGGCAAGTCTGCATCGACTATCGCAGACTAAATGATGCCACCAGGAAAGACCACTTTCCTTTATCCTTCATTGATCAAATGTTGAAGCGCTTAGCGGGTCAGCAGTACTACTGCTTCTTGGATGGTTTCTCCGGGTATTTCCAGATTCCCATAGCTCCCGATGACCAGGAGAAAACCACTTTCACCTGCCCTTACGGCACGTTTGCCTACAAACGTATGCCGTTCGGACTGTGTAACGCTCCAGCCACATTCCATAGGTGTATGGTGGCCATTTTCCATGATATGATCGAGGACTCCATGGAGGTATTCATGGACGATTTTTCCGTATTTGGGAGTTCCTTCGATCATTCTTTATCTAATCGTGAGAGGATGATGTCCCGTTGCGTTGATACCAACCTAGTCCTTAACTGGGAGAAGTGTCATTTTATGGTTCATGAGGGCATTGTTCTGGGACATCGGATCTCGAGTGCGGGGATAGAGGTTGATAAAGCGAAGGTCGAGACCATTTCTAATCTTCCCCCACCCACCTCTGTGAGATCCATTCGTAGCTTTCTAGGTCATGCCGGGTTCTACCGCCGGTTCATTAAAGATTTCTCAAAAATCGCGAGACCCATGACCAAACTTTTGGAGAAGGATGCTCCATTTGTTTTTTCCGAACAGTGTATCGAGGCGTTTGATCTTCTAAAAGACAAACTAGTTAACGCCCCGATCATGGTTGCTCCCGACTGGTCGTCACCATTCGAGTTGATGTGTGACGCGAGCGACTTCGTAGTCGGAGCGGTTCTTGGACAACGGAAGGATAAACATTTCCATCCGATCTATTATGTGAGCCGGACCTTAAATGGCGCACAGGAAAGCTATACCACCACCGAAAAAGAGCTTTTAGCTGTGGTGTTCGCTTTCGACAAATTTAGGTCCTATCTGGTTTTGTCCAAAACGATTGTTTATACGGATCATGCTGCTATTCGTTATCTCTTCAGCAAGCAGGATGCCAAACCTCGTCTTATCCGTTGGATCCTGTTGCTTCAAGAGTTTGATATTGAGATCCGTGATAAAAAGGGGGCCGAGAATGTTGCGGCCGATCATCTTTCACGTCTAGAAGGTGCTGAGTCAGGAGTTAGGATCAACGACCGTTTTCCGACGGAAAGTCTCATGTTCGTTAAGGCACAGGAGGAGGGTTTTCCATGGTTCGCTGACTTCGCAAACTATCTTGCTGATGGATACCTCCCGAAGATGTCTTACCAGCAAAAGAAGAAATTCTTTGCTGATGTTAAGTTCTACCTATGGGACGACCCGTATCTTTTCCGTGTTGGTGCTGATCAGTTGATTAGGAGATGTGTAGATGCAAAGGAGGGATGGCAGATTTTGAGCCATTGTCATGTGGGAGCGACAGGAGGTCACCACGGTGCGAGTTCGACAGCGAAGAAGGTATTTGATTCTGGATTCTATTGGCCTTCTATTTTCAAAGACGCACATGAATTTGTTAAAAATTGTGACCGATGTCAACGTGTTGGTAATATCTCATCCCGGAATGAGATGCCCCAAAATGCGATTCAGGTACATTTGGGGTATCGATTTTATGGGCCCGTTCCCGTCGTCTAGAGGGAACAAGTACATTCTTGTGGCTGTTGATTACGTTTCCAAGTGGGTCGAGGCCAAAGCATTGCCCACTAACGACGCCCGAGTTGTAGTGAGATTTTTAAAAGGTTTGTTTTCCCGTTTTGGAGTCCCGAAGGCCTTGATCAGTGATCGAGGTACTCACTTCTGCAATGCGCAGATGAAGAAGGCGTTGCAGCGCTATGGGATCACCCACCGGCTTGCGACCGCCTACCACCCACAGACCAGTGGGCAAGTGGAAGTGAGTAATCGTGGAATAAAACGTATTCTTGAGAAAACAGTTGGTTCGAATCGTCGGGATTGGTCCGACAAATTAGATGACGCTCTGTGGGCCTTCCGTATAGCTTACAAAACTCTGACTGGTTCCACACCATTTCGGATGATCTATGGGAAGGCCTGTCATCTTCCAGTTGAGTTAAAGCATCGTGCTTCATGGGCCCTTCAGAGGGTTAATCTTGATTTATCCGTCGCTGAGGTACACGTTTCCATCAGTTGCACGAGTTGGAGGAGCTCCGGGATCACGCATATGCACAATCATTTCGGTATAAGGAGCGAACGAAGGAACTGCATGATAGAAATCTGAAGGGTAATAAGCAGTTCAAGTGTGGGGATAAGGTTTTATTGTATAACTCCCGGTTGAGGTTATTCCCGGGAAAGTTGAAATCCGGATGGTCGGGACCGTTCACGGTCACTGAGGTTTTCCCGTATGGCACCATTAAGATACAAGACCGAAGCGGGAAGTTTAAGGTGAACGGCCATAGACTGAAGCACTACATTGGAGAGCCGATAACTGATCAGACAGTCGAGGTGTTCTACCTTGACTCATTCACCGAGGATTAGTCGTGATGGGTGCATCACTCGGGAGACAGCCCGAATTGTAGAGTTTGTATTATGATTCTCTTTACTATCTGTTTTATTTGTTTTATTTTTATATATAAAAACATAAAAAAATACAAAAAAATAAATATTTCAAAAAAAATCAAAAAAGTCAAAAACACAAAAATATGTTTATTTCTTATGTTTTTGTTTTCTGTTTTGTACGCCGCTACATGCGAGCGAGTTTGAGTTGTTACAAGTATTATTATGCGCATGGTAGCTCTGATGGCGTTTTGGAACTGGTTCACCCGAGGTTGCGGCCGCGAATGAAATACTATACGGTCGTTCGTTTGAGGCATACACAGCTGATGAAGAATTTGCATCTAAACCAGGGGAGTAACCTGTTCTCTATTTTAATTTCTGTTCTTTAAAGTTTTTATTTTATGCTTTACGTTTTGTTTTTATTTTATTTCTTTTCCTTGTTCTCATCGAGGACGATTTCGTTCTAAGTGTGGGGATGGGAATTTATTTTACTTAGTTGTAGAAAAAAAATTAAAAAAATAAAAAATAAAAAATTTTAAAAATAAAAAAAATTTCACTCGTTTTTCGTTTTCGTACGTTGTTCAAGTTTGATAAAGTTAAAAAAAAATGTCCCTTGTTTTTAGTTTCTTCTGCATTAAAGTGGGAGATGATGATTTTATTCGGAAATCGGTTTTTCAAACTACTAATAATATGAGATAAATAAAAGAAAACGCACTTAATTTGGGATGTGTCGGTAGGCTCAGCCTTGAAAATGAAAGGGCAAATTTGATAAAACGGTTAAACGGAAATCTTTTGTGGGTAAAGCGTTTTGTCCGTGGAAAATAAGCAATGAAAGGTCGGGCCATACTCAAGCCTCAAATTTTGGTATGAAAAATTGGAAATATCATGAGTTTTTAAAAATCTGAATACGTTATCATATGATGCTTGGGTAGGTTTAACGTTAGAGTATGCCGTGTAGCCTGTGATATAAATCTTAAAATGATAGTTTAGTGTTTTACACCTCATCGGCGTATGGTTTTATAACCTTAAATCCTGTATTGATGGGATGCTTCGGGTCCGGAGACCATGGGTCTGTATGCAATCTATTTAGCTGGGTATTCACAATTCCTAAGTGGGGTTGTGGATATTTAAAATAAAGCCAAAGAGCAAAACCCTTAAAAGTCTATAAACATGATCACAAAAAGTACGAAAGTACAATTACACTACAGACTTGATCATCCACGCTGTTAGTCATGTGGGGTCCCCTTGCTCGCGTCTCATTACCATTAAGAAACGGACCACAAGGGACACGCTACATGTAAGCCCTACAGATAAAATTTTGCATACTCACCTATGGTTATGGATTTGGGGTATTGCTTGATAACGGGGGTATGTCATGTTGTGGGGAGCACTGGCTATAAATAATTGAACCTTAATCATATCTAATGGCTGCTTGGTAGACTTTGATGCTTAAGCTTAGGTGGATAAACAATACCCTTGATCGTCTTAACTATTCATAAATATTGAGCAACAAAGTTTTAATTCTGCTAATTTTGAGGTTTAAGTCAAGTTGGGGTGGTCTGGTCCGGTAAAAGCAGAAAATAAGCGGGTCTTAATTGTGTAAACCACTGAGTAATATTATTGTCGGATATTATTTGTCCCGGTAAAGATTAAGGCATGGGTTTAGGTGGAAAACAATATCGATGATCGCGGTTTTTGCGTTTTTCTGAGCTTTAAAATCTAACTTATATGTTTGATTTAACTTTGATTTTCCGATTCTGATCCAACTGCATTAGACTTTTTCAGGGACAAAAAGGTTTAAGTGTGGGGATGTTTGATGTGTTGAATAACACACTTATATTTCCTTACAATTTTATGATGTTTTAATGATTTAATATCAAATTTATGTAAGTTTAGGGGGTTAAGTGCAAAGTTTTACAAAGTTGAAATGTTTTGTGTAGATTATGGAAAGATGTGGAAAAAAAGGCAAGAAAAAGAGAACTTGGAGGGTTTAATTGTCAAAGTTTCAAAGTTTAATCAAGGCCCGGTCCAAGCCCACAAGTTAAAAGCCCTATATTATATTATATTATGATAATTAATAATGTTTCCAGCCATTAATCTCAGCCAATACCCGAAATCCCAAAACCTTAAACATAAAACCCTAGTTCCGATCGGAACTAAGGCAGCCGGCGGCAGCAAAGAAAAAAAAGAGAAGAAGAGGCGGCCAGGGGCTGTTTTGGCGGCTGAGGAAAAAGAAGGTGATCTTGGGCAGCAGCTAGGGGTTTCAAAACATCACAAATCTCAGCCATATTACTTAGTATACATCCTTAAACTTTATTTATCTTTCAAGAATCCTAACTTTGATTGATTTGGTCTTTTGTTTTACATTGTTTTGCAATTGTTTGATAGATTGACTTGTTATTGATTGAGTTTGGATCTTGAATGAGTTTTATAATGTTTATGATGATGTTATTGATGTTTACTTTGATTGTTTGTGGCTGTCCAAAAGTGATGAGTAGCTAAACTTGTTTGTTCTACCTAGGATATATGATTGTTGAGTAGTTTTAACTTGATTAATGGATTGTTAATGTTCAAGACTTATATTATTGATGTAAAGTTTAACTAAACCATGAATTAGATTGTGTGTGATGGCTGTGTTTTAATTGCATTTACTTATAATCCTCTTGCATTAGTTAATTGAATCGGTTTTGATTAATTGATTGCTTGTTAAGCTCTTTACTTGGTGTTTTGGGTTTATTTGCGGGATGCGCAACCGTATGGATAAGTGGGTAATATATCATCTAAAATCAGTTAAAATACACCTTCTTTGAGACCGAGAGGTTATAAGAAGTAATATTGTCTCGTTGCTTTTACTTGTTAGAATTAAGACCGCGCAAGAGCGGGTTTTTGTCTTGTCAAGTTTGAGTGTTTATGTGCAATTAGTTGGTTTAATTTGGGTTAAGTTAAATTGTTCCTCTATCCTTGGTTGCGTAGTATTCGTCTCCATTAGGAAAGTGTGTCGGTGAGACCGAGAGGTGAGTCGGTATTTGAACACGTTAATAATTGTTTGTTCGGTTTGTTCTTTAAAAATCAACTAAAATAAGTTAAAGTTTGTTAGAGAGACTGAGAGGTAATTTGACTTTCTTAAACAAGTTTTGGTTGTGTCGTCTTTTATAACCGGTGTCTTGAATATTTTCAATCCGTTTTCTTGTTATTTCTGTCAACATGATTCATTCTTAGGTAGACGTTTTTACATATTGAATTTAAACCGAAGTTTTCTTAAAGAGTTTTGTTAATAGTTTTCTTTTAATTAAGTTAAGTAGTTTAATAAATCTTAAATATTCTAAAATCATTTAAATAATATTTTGGTGAGTCGTGGTTAGAGTTTTCTTAATCATAAACGTTTTCACGTGTCTTTGAGTTCGACATCCGGACTTCCTTGATGCTATACTATTTATGATCGGTACACTTGCCGGTTTTGTGTGGTTTCTATAGGATTTTTGTTTTTATAAATTTAAAGCTTAATTGTGATTCGTTCTTTATTTATATTATACATTTTCACACATCAAGAAGCCCGATCGAGTTCGTAAGATGATTCCTATGAAGTGGATATTTAAGTTTAAAAAATATGATCGGGGGTAATCGTGCGAAACAAGGCGAGATTGGTGTTCCAAAGATTTAATCAACAAGAACGCATAGATTACAAATATGTGTATGCTCTATTTGCCTGACTGGAAGCTATACGTTTATTTCTTGCCTATGCTACTTTCAAGAAGTTCAAAGTGTACTAAATGAACATGTAAAGTGTGTTTGTGAATGGGGTGATTCATGAAGAGGTTTATGTGAAGCAGCCTTATGTTTTTGAAGATCTTGATTATCCCGAGCACTTTTATCGATTGAACAAGGCTCTATATGGTCTTCACCAAGCCCCTAGAGCTTGGTATAGTACGTTGGATGATCATTTGTTGGATAGTGGGTTTTCACGATGGACTGTGGATTGTACTCTTTTCTACAAGGTTGTGAATGATGATCTACTTTTGGTCTTGATTTACATTGACGGTATCATTTTTGGCTCGACAAATAACAAATTTTTAAAGAATTCCAGAAGATGATGAAAACGAAGTTTGAGATGAGCTTGATGGGAGAGATGAGTTTCTTCTTAGGGTTGCAGAATCACTAGTCTGATTCGGGAAGTTTCATTCATCAGACAAACTATGTGAATGATGTCTTGAGCCCATTCAAGATAGCTGCCGGAAAAGTGCCCTCGACTCCTCTTCCTGTGGGTCTTACTTTGTCACCGGACAAATTGGAAGATACCGTTGATTCGACCCTCTATCGTGCTATGGTTGGTTCGTTAATGTATCTAACTACTCCTCGTCTTGATATAATGTATGTTGCTTGTTTATGTGCCATGTATCAGTTGAGTCCCCGAGTGACTCATCTTGCATTTATTAAATGTATCTTTCACTATCTGAGGGGTAATCCTGACATCGGGTTATGGTACCCTAAGGATGACAGTTTCGAGCTTACGTCCAGGGCATATTCGGACTATGGAGGTTGCAGATCAATTTCAAGTCAACCACATAGATTGTCAATTGTTAGGAACCTGGTTTATTTCCTAGCAGTGTAAGAAGCAGAAGATAGTCTCCACTTCAACCGTTGAAGCTGAATATGTGGCAGCCTCGAGTTTTTTTTCACAAGTTTTATGGATCCAACAACACGTGCGGGATTACGGTTTGAAGTTTCTTACTACTCCCATTTGTATTGATAATTCTACTGCAATTCGTATCAAGAAAAACCCTGTCCATCATTCAAAAACAAAACATATTGAAATCTGGTATCACTTTATATGTGATAGTTTTGCAAAGAAGTTAATCTTGTTTGAGAAAATATACACGAATTTTCAGAAAGCTGGCCTTTTTACCAAAGCTTTTGATAAAACACATTATATATACTTTCATAATTTCAAATGGTAAAAAAATATTTCTTCGTTAATTTTTCAAAGAAGTTAATCTTGCTTGGTTTAAATGGTATAAAAACATTTTCAGAAATTCTGTAACATCTTACTTTCGATGATAATAATAAAAGAATTTTTGTTTATTTAATTATGTGTCGTTTTTCAGTTTAGATAAATAAACTATTAGAGGGTGGGCTTGAACATTAAAAGATGGAAAGGGATGGTGATGGGCCTTAGGCTCATGGGCGTAAGGGTATATAAACCTCTTAAACCACCCTAAAACTCTAAAATCTTCATTCTTATATCTAAGCCTCTATACACTCTCAAAAACACACACAAACACCCTCCTTTATCTCGGACCAAGATCCAAAGGAAAAGACCCGAGCTTATTGTGACATTCGTCAATTTCGGGTCTTGTTTGTATTCGTTTATGCATTGTTTTATGTTGTAAACCGACCCGTTTTGTAAACCGAAACTCATGATATATAAAATATTGGATTTTTATGTTACCAAATTGTTCCCAATTGTTTAATTTGAAAAACCTCTTATACAGATTCGAAAACGGACTTAAAACGAGCAAAATTACATCAAAAACGAACTTCTGAATGCGAAACGAACCACTATACGAGCCGGGCCAGCCCCCCCTAGGCACGCCGCGCCGCACGACCAGAGGGCCAAGGGAGGTCGCGCGACGCCTAGGGAAGCTTGCAACATTCTTTTTGTTTTGTTTGTTGTTTTGTGGTTTGCTTGTTTGTTTAACCAATCTTTTTTCATGTAAACATAAAAGAGAACCTTGTAAAGTAGCCTTTAACCTTTACCCTATATATACACACCCATCTCCTTCATTTTTACACTTGCTCTTACTCCAAATTCTTTCAAAACTCCATAGATTCAAGGTTGTTATTTATGTATTCTTGAAGGTTTGACTTCCAAATGTCAAACCAAGCTTCATCTTTCATTCTTTTTAGCTTATGTAGTCTTACTAATTGTTGAAATGGTGGTACACCATATATATATAATACAAACCCCTTGTTTTCTTTGGTAGTTACTTCTCCGGTTCCGATCGGTTAAGTTTTGACCTCGTAAGGCAAGGCTTTATGAAGGACTTCATGTTCTTGATATATACACACACACACATAAATTGGTTGCACATATTATTTATGACTAACTTCTGCTCATTTTAGTTTATTTAGAAGTTTCATGGTGTGGGTTCTAAGAGTCTATGCTTCGGTTTAACCGTATATAGCTCTAAACCGAAAACCGAACTTTTGCTTACTAGTTTTGTTAAAAATAGTTGTTTAAACATGTTTAATGTTAGATTTGAGTTTCTAAAATCATTTTTACAAGTTCTTTGATATTAAGCATGTTGAATCCATCTATAAACTCGTTGGGAGATGGAAACCGAACTAAACCGATACTTTTGCTTAAAAGACTTGTTGTTAACTTTTTAGTTGTAAAACTTAAATATATCTCATTTATAAATTATTATACAAGATCTATGATATTTGGGTATGTGGAGACCATCAAGGAACATATTGTGAGATGGAAACCGAACCAATCCGATTTTTACTCACTTAAGACACACAAGTGTGTTTTTAGCTATTAAGACTTGTATATTTCTCTAAAAATAGTTTACAAAATGATTTTATTTATTTTCTTAAGTACTTGGAAATGTTGGATTCAGCTTGATCTCATAACATATTTTGGACCGACAAAACCGAATACTCGCTTAACGTACGTTGTTAGTTCTAAAACAATAGATCTACATACTTGGTTAAGTCTTATAAAGTTTTATTAAGTTATATCATAACATTAATTATTTTGGAAAGTTGACTTCGGGTTTGACCAATTATCAAGACCCGAACCAACAACCCGAACACTCTCTAAAGACCCATTTTAGTATCT
The DNA here is from genome assembly GCF_021521415.1 of Bidens hawaiensis. Lineage (NCBI taxonomy): Eukaryota > Viridiplantae > Streptophyta > Magnoliopsida > Asterales > Asteraceae > Bidens > Bidens hawaiensis. The sequence continues at coordinate 3,155,787 of NW_027491042.1, forward strand.
TTGTCCCAAAGAAACTTGCACTTAGCATTTTCTCACCTTATTACTTAACATAGGTTAAGTAAATATTAAGGTTAGATACTTTAACCTGGTTTCGAGCAAACTTACATGTTTAAAAGGTTATTATTATAAATTCTTAAATAGTTACATTATAAACCTTGAACTTTAATTGTTTACTTTTTGCAACAATTATTTTATTTAAAGATCTTCAAGACAACCTTTCTAAATCCAAGACTTTCTTTTGTTTAGACTTCATACATTAAACTCGTCGTTCCGGAAAATCTCCAAATAATCAATCTTTCAAGTTTGTTACTTGAACGTGAGTAACTTCATACCCCGTTTTCTATCTTTTGTTTTGGGGGTAACATTTCATCTTATCTAAACTAAATGTTTTATACTTGGGTCTTAAAGCACAAACGTTGTTGTATACTTTACTTGAATAATTGCTCGATTTGGTGTTCTATGCTTATTTGCCTATGTGTTTATCGCTTTTGGATGGTGGAACTATAAATCTTAGACCATTTGACAACCCATCAAGGTAATGTGTCGTTAACGTAATGCAATTAACGATAACTATAAAATCCTAAACTATTTGGCATCCTCTTATAGTTGGGTGTCGCTAACTTGTTAGCGATAACTATTTTATCCAAGTTTATAGCTCTTATTTATTGTTTCGTATACCAGTTTTGTGGCTTTTCTTACTATATACTATTGTTGCTCAAACTAATGAATTACTCACCAACCTTTGTGTTGACAAAATTTATTTTATGAAATTTTACAGGTTTGCATCTAGGTTGACTCGAAATCGTGGTGAAAACGTTGTCAAGACTTTAAGTTATTAGCAAAAATGATCAATATTTGATTTGCTATATTTTGTTGTATTTGACTTATGAATATTTGGTTATGTGACATTTTCGATGTTGTGAAATGAAATGAGTTTGTTAAATATTGTCGCTTTAAATGGTGTTATGCGCTTATGGGCAATCATTGCACCCCGACATGTTCCGCCACCTTTGGTCGGGGTGTGACAGATTGATATCTGAGCCATGACAATTAGGATAGGTGGTTAGAAGTAACGACCTAGAATTGTTATGCTTAGGGTCCTATAGGTGTGTTCATACGTGTTTACTCTATTTTATTGTTCATATTGCATGTTTATTTATAAACTTGTTTAAAATTCACCAATATCTTAAATGTTCACATACACACACTTTCATAGTATTTCCAAGGTATCCTTACCTTAAAACGCAAAAAGTAAATTTTTATTGTGTTTTATGGATTACAAGATTAACTTAGATCCCGTTATTTAAAATCCCTTAAAGGTTGCGTTTATATCGAGTTTGTAGCCATCATAGGAAACGAGACATTATAAAACGACCATTTGACAAAAAGATTCCAAGGATCGAAGGATTTACTTACCTGGGATGGTTGAGTTATAGTGCTCATTTTCTAGGCCACAAATCATGTTATATATGTCAATTCTTTAAGTAGTCGAATGCGAGCGTTCCGCTCGCCATCCTAATTTTCGGTGTTAAAACAATAGATCTATGGTGGTTCGTGGACTAGTGTTTTGACATGACGTTGTATCTCGATTTATTGTGTTATTATTGTTATTTGAGTCGAAGACATGAAAAATTCGCGGTGGTTCGTGCACATGTTTAGACTCCAACATGGTGTTTTATAAACATTTTAGTGTTGGAATATCAAGTAATGGTGGTTCATGCACGACTTTCCGACTCTATAAATCTCAATATCTCAAATTTTCAAGCTTTAACCATCGCAAAATCATTTACATTTTGTTTACGGTTTTGTTATTTATATACAAAGTTTTTTATTTTACCTAGCACTAACATCTTCTTCATACTAACTCTAGGATTCACAAATCAAAAATCGAAATCTTATTTAATTTTATACACCTTTATATTCATTTCCTTTTACCCAAAACTTATTCCATTTTCTTTATAAATTTTAGCATGCCTCCGCTAATACGCCAATCACGCAAGAACTCCACCCGACGCATGGCCGCTCTCGTCACCAAACAAATGGCCACTGTGATTCCCGAACTTATAACCCAAATCCAAGCTACCCTACCCGCACTTGTTGTTGCACCCGTTGAACCCAAACCCGCATGTTACCTACTTAAACAATTTACTAGTGCCAACCCGTCCAAATTCCTTGGAACCAATTGTGAGACTACCTTGTTGCAATGGTTCGAATCGACCGAGAGTGTGTTTCGACATAGCGAATGCCCCAATGTGAAAAAGAAAAATTTTGCGTCAAGCATGTTTAGAGAAACCGCTCTTACATGGTGGGGTAGTGTTATGCACCTCCAAGGTTTGGATGTGGCTATGGCTCTTCCATGGGCCGAACTCAAGGCACTTATGATGAAGAAAATATGTCCCAAACACGAGCTCCAAAAGCTTGAGGTAGAATTTTGGAACCTAAAACAAGAAAGTGGTGATAACGCCGCTTACTCACTCCGCTTCCATGAGTTGAGCATCCTTGTTCCTCATTTGGTTACCCAACCGAACGTGAAATTGATAAATACATTGGGGGTTTACTGATGCAAATCCGTGACTCCGTAATGAGTAGCAAGCCCGCGAACCTTGAGGAAGCCATCATAATAGCCGGTGTGCTATCGGAAAATCATGTGAAGGCGGCTACCCCAACCCTCAAGAAAGCAAATGAGAAAGCCAAGCCCGAGCCCGCACCGCAAGCCAAGGTTGAACCCGCACCACAAGCCATTAACTACTCAAACTCTTCTCGACACAACAACAACAACAAAAAGAAACCCAAAACCAACTACCGAAACTATCCCGTCACCCAACCTCAACCACAACAACAAACCCCAGCTCCACCACAAAAACGAAAACCTTATGTTGGAAACGCCCCGCTATGCAACACTTGCCAACTTCACCCACCAAACATGCCTTGTCGCCATTGTACCATTTGTAACCGACTTGGTCATCTCCACACCACATGCCGATCCACCCAACGAACCCAACCTAACCAACCAAGAACCTTTCCCCAAAATTCCCAAAACCGATATGCACCCTACCCACCAAACCAACCTCAAGAACCCCGAGCTTGCTTTAATTGTGGTGATCCAAACCATTTTCACAACAATTTGCCCTCGCCTAACCTTTGCCAACCAAGCCCAAACCATGACCATAACTTACTACCAAACCCAAGCTTACCAAGTCCAAACCTATCAACCCCAATTCCCCCAACTCAATGCACCAATCATCCAACCCATCCAAGTTATCCAAGCACCACCTCTACCTCCCCAACAAGCACCACAAGTCAACCATGGAAACCAAGGGCGAGCTTTTATGATGAATGAAAATCAAGCTCAAGTGGCAAACGATATTGTGAACGGTATTTTTTTGGTGAACTATCATTTGGCTTCTATTTTATTTGATACCGGTGCCGATAGAAGTTTTATTTCTTTGAAATTTGAGTCGAAACTTGCGATGCCTCAAACTAAGCTTTCCCGACCGTTCTCCGTTAAAGTCGCCAATGGCAATTCCATTACCATCAATTCCGTCGTCCGCGATGTTATCTCATTCTTTCCAAGCATAAATTCTCCATCGATCTCATCCTGATGCAAATAGGAAGTTTCGATGTCATAGTAGGAATGGATTGGTTGTCCTTGCACCGTGCCAAAGTAATTTGTTTCGATAAATTCATTCGTATTTCGCTTGTCAACGATAAAATTCTTAAGGTCTTCGGCAACGCAACGCCTTGAAGGCTTAATCTCATGTCGTGTGCTCAATCGCAAAAGTACTTACGCCAAAAGTACGTTCCGTTTTTAGCTCTCTCGGTGACAAAAGACAAAAAGGAAAAAAATCCAAGATATTTCCATTGTTCGTGATTTCCTCGATGTCTTTCTCGATGATGTCACCGGTCTTCCTCCCGTTCTTCCAATTGAATTACGAATCGATCTTGTGCCCGGCGCGATGCCCGTGGCCAAGTCTCCTTAACGTCTAGCCCCATCGGAAATGCAAGAATTATTAAACCAACTCGAGGAACTTTCTGATAAAGGATTCATTCATCCTAGCTCTTCTCCATGGGGCGCGCCTGTTCTCTTCATGAAAAAGAAGGATGGTTCGTTCCGTATGTGCATTGATTATCGAGAACTTAACAAACTAACTATTAAAAATCGTTATCCCTTGCCACGTATTGACGACTTGTTCGACCAACTTCAAGGAGAAACTTGTTTCTCTAAAATTGATCTTCGATCGGGTTATCATCAATTGCGTGTTCGAGAAGAAGACATTCCTAAAACCACTTTTCGTACTCGATATGGACATTTCGAATTTTTGGTTATGCCCTTCGGGTTGACAAATGCACCAGCGGTATTTATGGACCTCATGAACCATGTTTGTAAACAATTCCTTGATAAATTCATTATTGTCTTTATTGATGACATTCTCATCTTTTCCAAATATAAAGACGAACATGAACATCATTTGCGTTCCATTCTCGAGCTCCTTAGAAACGAACAACTCTATGCCAAATTCTCCAAATGTGATTTTTGGCTTGAGGAAGTTCAATTTTTCGGACATATCGTAAACGAAAAGGGTATTCATGTCGATCCCGCTAAAATTTAGGCTTTTAAGGATTGGAAAACTCCAACGACTCCCATGGAAATTCGATCCTTCTTCGGTTTGGCCGGATATTATCGACGTTTCATTCAGAACTTTTCCAAGATCTCTTTGCCTCTTACTTCTCTCACCCATAAAGGGAAACCATTCAAATGGGGTTCGAAGAAAGAGGAAGCCTTTTGTACTCTCAAGGACATGCTTTGCAATGCTCTAGTTCTAACCCTTCCCGATGAAAATGACGATTTTGTTGTATTTTGTGATGCCTCCAATCAAGGTCTTGGTTGTGTTCTCATGCAACGAGGTCAAGTCATCGCATACGCATTAAGACAACTAAATGTCAACGAGAAGAACTATACGACTCACGATCTCGAACCTTGTGTCGTCGTTTTCGCTCCCAAAATCTGGAGACATTACATTTATGGTACAAAATGTGTGGTTTTTACCGACCATAAAAGTCTTCAACATATTTTTGACCAAAAAGATCTCAACATGAGACAATGACGATGGGCCGAATTACTTAGTGATTACGATCACGAAATTCGCTACCATCCCGATAAAGCGAATGTTGTCGCCGATTCCCTAAGTCGAAAGGTTAATGTTAAATCCGTTCTGCTTCTAAGCGTTGTTGTTCAAACCGATCTTCAAATTCGTATCTTTCAAGCCCATCGCGATGACCTTCATACTTGTATACTCGACAAAGCTCACAATTCGCGGTATTATGTTCATCCCGGTGCGGATAAGATATATTTCGATCTTCGTGCTACCTTTTGGTGGCCGGGTATAAAAAAGGGCGTAGCATTGTTTGTATCTAAATGTCTTACTTGCTCAAAAGTCAAAGCTGAACATCAAAGAGCTTTTGGTCTACTTGAGCAACCACTGATTCCCGTTTGAAAATGGGAAGACATTGCTATGGACTTTATCACCAAATTACCCAACACCCAAAAAGCAACGACAGTATTTGGGTGATCATCGATCGTTTGACCAAATTCGCTCATTTTATTCCAATCCGCGAGAATTATTCTATCGAGTAGCTTGCTCAAATATATGTTCGGGAAATCGTGTGTCGACACGGTTTTCCATTGACTATCATCTCCAATCGCGATGCCCGTTTCACCAATCATTTTTGGCGATCTCTTCAAGAAGCTTTGGGAACACGTCTCGATCTTAGCACCGCTTATTATCCTCAAACGGGCGATCAAACCGAACGGACGATCCAAACACTTGAGGATATGCTACGAGCATGTGTTCTCGATTTCGGTGGGAATTGGGATTCTCACATCCCGTTCATAGAGTTCTCTTATAACAATAGTTATCATTCTAGCATTGAAATGGCTCCGTTTCAAGCCCTTTACGGTCGTAAGTGTGGTTCCCCTATTTGTTGGAACGAAATCGGTGAAGCTCAAATCACGGGACCCGAAATGATCCAAGAAGCTACCAATGTGATCGATCAAATCCGTAAGAACCTCCTAGCCACTAGAAGTCGTCAAAAGAGTTACGCCAATAAACGGCGAAAACCGATCGCATTTAATGTTGACGATCTTGTCCTTCTAAAAGTATCTCCTTGGAAGGGGGTAGTCCGTTTCGGAAAGAAGGGTAAGCCAGCCCCTCGTTTCGTTGGTCCTTTCAAAATTCTCGAGCGTGTTGGGAAAGTAGCTTATCGACTCTAATTACCGCAAGAACTTGCTGGTGTTCATCCGACATTTCATGTTTCGAATCTCAAAAAGTGCCTAGCCGAGGGTAATCTCCATATACCTCTCGACGAAGTACATGTCGATGAATCGATGATTATGGTTGAACGACACGTTGAGATCATGGATTGCAACGAGAAGAAAACCAAGCGAAGTCGTATTCAGTTAGTCAAAGTTCGATGGGAATCACGGCGTGGCGCGAATTTACTTGGGAACGAGAAGACACAATGAAAGAGAAGTATCCATAATTGTTTGCATCATCGTCTTAATCTTAATTTTGGGACGAAATTCCCTAAAGTAGGGAATACTGTGACATTCGTCAATTTCGGGTCTTGTTTGTATTCGTTTATGCATTGTTTTATGTTGTAAATCGACCTGTTTTGTAAACCAAAACTCATGATATATAAAATATTGGATTTTTATGTTACCAAATTGCTCCCAATTGTTTAATTTGAAAAACCCCTTTCATGGATTCGAAAACGGACTTAAAACGAGCAAATTACATCAAAATCGAACTTCTGAACGCGAAACGAACCACTAGACGAGTTGGGCCAGCACCCCCCCCCCCCCCCCGGGCAAGCCGCGCCGTGCTACCAGAGGGCTAAGGGAGGCCGTGCGACTCCTAGGGAAGCATGCAACATAATTTTTGTTTTGTTTGTTGTTTTGTGCTTTGCTTGTTTGTTTAACCAATCTTTTTTGATGTAAACATAAAAGAGAACCTTGTAAAGAAGCCTTTGACCCTTACCCTATATATACACACCCATCTCCTTCATTTTAACACTTGCTCTTAGTTCTCTCAAAACTCCATAGATTCAAGGTTGTTATTTATGTATTCTTGAAGGTTTGACTTCCAAATGTCAAACCAAGCTTCATATTTCACTCTTTTTTGCTTATGTAGTCTTACTAATACTTGAATATGGTGGTACAACATATATATAATACACACCCCTTGTTTCCTTTGGTAGTTACTTCTCCGGTTTCGATCGGTTAAGTTCCAACCTCGTAAGGCAAGGCTTTATGGAGGACTTCGTGTTCTTGATATATACACACACACATAACTTGTTTGCACATATTTTTTATGACTAAGTTCTGCTCATTTTAGTTTATTTACAAGTTCCATGGTGTGGGTTCTAAGAGTTTATGCTTCGGTTTAACCGTATATAGCTCTAAACCGGAAACCGAACTTTTGCTTACTAGTTTTGTTAAAAATAGTTTTTTAAACATGTTTAATGTTAGATTTGAGTTTCTAAAATCATTTTTACAAGTTCTTTGATATTAAGCATGTGGAATCCATCTATGAACTCGTTGGGAGATGGAAACCGAACTAAACCGATACTTTTGCTTAAAAGACTTGTTAACTTTTTAGTTGTAAAACTTAAATATTACTCATTTATAAATTATTATACAAGATCTCTGATATTCGAGCATGTGGAGACCAACAAGGAACATATTGTGAGATGAAAACCGAACCAACCCGATTTTTACTCGCTTAAGACACACAAGTGTGTTTTTAGCTATCAAGACTTGTATATTTCTCTAAAAATAGTTTACAAAATGATTTTAATTATTTCCTTTAAGTACATGGAAATGTTGGATCCAACTTGATCTCATAACATAGTTTGGACCGACAAAACCGAATACTCGCTTAACGTACGTTGTTAGTTCTAAACCAATATATATACATACTTGGTTAAGTCTTACAAAGTTTTATTGAGTTATCTCATAACATTCACTATTTTGGAAAGTTGACTTTGGGTTTGACCAATTATCAAGACCCGAACCAACAACCTGAACCCTCGCTATAGACCCGTTTTATTATCTTTGTCCCAAAGGAACTTGCACTTAGCATTTTCTCACCTTATTACTTAACATAGGTTAAGTAAATATAAGTTTAGATACTTTTACCCGGTTTCAAGCAGACTTACATTTTTAAAGGGATATTATTATTAATTCTTAAATAGTTACATTATAAACCTTGAACTTTAATTGTTTACTTTTTGCAACAATTATTTTATTTAAAGATCTTCAAGACAACCTTTCTAAATCCAAGACTTTCTTTTGTTTTGGCTTCATACATTAAACTCGTCTTTCTGGCAAATCTCCAAATAATCAATCATTCAAGTTTATTACTTGAACGTGAGTAACTTCATACCCCGTTTTATATCTTTTGTTTTGGGGGTGACATTTCATCTTATCTAAACTAAATGTTTTATACTTGGGTCTTAAACCACAAACGTTGTTGTATACTTTACATGAATAATTGCTCGATTTGGTGTTCTATGCTTATTTGCCTATGTGTTTATCGCTTTTGGATGGTGGAACTATAAATTCTAGACCATTTGGCAACCCCTCATAGCAAGGTGTCGTTAACGTAATGCAATTAACGATAACTATAAAATCCTAAACTATTTGGCATTCCCTTATAGTTGGGTGTCGCTAACTTGTTAGCGATAACTATTTTATCCAAGTTTATAGCTCTTATTTATTGTTTCGTATACTAGTTTTGTGGCTTTTCATACTATATACTATTGTTGGTCAAACTTATTAATTGCTCACCGACATTTTTTTTGACAAACTTTATTTTATGAAATGTTACAAGTTTGCATCTAGGTTGACTCGAGATCGTGGTGAAAACGTTGTCAAGACTTTAAGTTATTAGCAAAAATGAACAATATTTGATTTGATATATTTTGTTGTATTTGACTTATGAATATTTGGTTATGTGACATTTTCGATGTTGTGAAATGAAATGAGTTTGTTAAATATTGTCGATTTAAATAGTGTCATGCACTTATGGGCAATCGTTGCACCCCGGCATGTTCCGCGTCCTTTGGTCGGGGTGTGACACTTATTGCTGTCAGAGCATCGTGACGAGCAAGACATACATCAACACTAGATCGTGTTCGTGAAACCGATTCGTTCGAGGTACGTTTTATAATGAACACTTGTTCGTTTGTGCTCGGCTCGTTTAGTATTCCTAGATCTATACATAAATGGTAAACAACAAATCAAACGCAACAATTCTTGTTGAAATTCGTTAACATTGAGCTGTTAATCAATCAAATATTGAGCCGTATGCTTATATCGATCAAATTCACTATTAAAACACGATGTTTAGACGTGTGGATGATGGGGGGTTTGTAGGCGATGTGATTACGAGTAGAATGATGCCAATTTAGTGTTGTTTCATCGTGATTCGAGGATTAATTGCAAATATGGTGTTGTTGACTGTACTTATCGATTTTGAATTTAACACTGGAGTCAAAGTTAGATAATTCCTTGTATTCATTCGTTATGATAAGAAAACGGCTAGCCATTCGTTAAACAATCATAACGAATAAGATGCATTCGTGTGTTATTATAACGAATGAACCTCCCATTCGTCTTATAGAAGTCATGAATGGTGTTTGTCATTCGTTACCTATTCATTCGTCACATTGAGACAACAAATCAAGCCATTCATTATAAGGCACACTCACGTGTTCTTGTAACGAATGAACCTACCATTCGTCCAAAGAAAAGCACGAATGGCCTTAGTCATTTGTTATGCACTCATTCGTCTCGTTAAGACTCAGATCAAGCCATTCATTATAACGAATGGGATAGCAAATGGTGCTTACCCGGAATAAAATTATAATGTAAGTATTTTATGAGAATTGAGTTTTTTATGAGATTTTAGCTCGACCCTAGCTAGGGGCTCTGCCCCTTAGACCCTACTAGGGGCTGCCGCCCCTAGACCCTGCTGCAAGGGGCGCTGCACCCGGACCCCAGTTTGTTGAGGGTTCTTTTAAACTAGAAATACGATATGGGTAGTGATAATTAATTGATACGTGTAATTGTTATACAGTTAGCCGTGCCTAGTTAAGGAAAGGAGTTACTATTAACTCTGAGATGAACCAAACCTATGTGAGTTTCTAGCCCCATTTCTTTGTTATGTTTACAGGGCTGTGTGCATACTCGATGCAATTAGTTAATACACTTACCTTAAGTGGTAAGTGTATGCTATGTGAATGTTTGTGAATGATGTATGTATGATATATGAATGATGTAGAAAAGATTAAGAGTATGTATTAAAGTATATAAAAATAAAAGAAAATGAAGGTATGTATGAATTGATGGTAAGAGGGTGGCAGACCCTAATAATATATGTGAAGGAGGGTGGTAGACCCTAATAATATATGTGAAGGAGGGTGGCAGACCCTAATAATATATGTGAGGTTATAGGGCAAAAGACTCTTTAAAGGTGGCAAACCCTAATAATATCTGTGAGGTTATAGGGTGAATTTAAAACGTATAAGTATGTATGTAAAGCAAGATAAAATTTGAAAGTATGAAAGAATGAAAGAAGGAAAGAAAGTATATACTTATGTATGTATGAAAGAAATATAAGCAGGTTAAGTAAGTAATATGTATGTATCTACGGATATGTATGAGTAAGTATGTGAATGTATTGTATGTTACCTGTTTTAACTAGAACTCACTAAGCGTAGCTGGCTTTTAGTATGCACGCAGGTTAATAGACTGAAGCAGATAGCTTGAATTAGACACATAGTAGGATCTCAAGAAGTTGGCATCTGCAGAATGATTTTTCATGATGTTAAATAAGATGTGTTATGTTATGTTTCTAAAGACAAGTTTGAATGTTTGTAACGAATGATGAAAGTTTAATTTATTCTGTGAAAGTTTTAATTAACTTTGATATTTAGAACTGTGTTTATGAGTAAATCCAACGCCAAATTAGGGCACCGGGACTGGGGCCTTACAAATTCAATCGCTCATTTGATCAATTTTCTTTCTTTGTAAAGTTTTTCATTTATTTTCTTTTGTTATTTTTTAATTTAGGGAGAGAAAATATTAGAAAAATACAAAAGAATGTGATTTTTGTTTGAGTTATATAAAAAAATTAAAAACTTTGAAAAATGAAATTTTTTGAGAAAATTGATCCAACCTTATGTGAAATGATGGTACATTGACTTAACGTACATAGCACATGGATAACTTGGACTAAAAATTGGCGTAAGATCAATTGTATGATGTATATGATAGGCGTGACAAATCATATAAGTGTTGAAAATATATAAACCAAAATTCTTGCCAAATCTAGTGGTACAACATCTTGATGCATAGCTAATATCGGCTTTTAAGTTCCAAAAACTGTAAAGATTTGTTATGTGTACGTGTGTTCATTTTGAAAATAAATTTATATTATTATTGTGTATTTTGAAAAGAAATTCAACTTAGATTTTTTTTCTTTTATTTTCACTAAAGTCTTGTATTCTCTTTGTATGATAATACTGTCCTACCTGAGAGTTAAGACCTTGAGTATTCTGCTTTATTTTCTTTAGTGTTTCGTATAAAGCCTTTGACTAATTCACGAGATGATACGTTATTATTTGAATTGATTGTTAAGGCCTTATACACTTTTAACTTATTTTATCTTTTTATTTTGTTAAAATAGAACTTTATCTACTTGTAGTAATACCGATCTTAAGAGAAAATTTTAACCTTCTCCTTTATTTTCTTTTAATTATTTTTTCATGGGTCATAGCTAATCATGTTAAGTATGTGAAAATAAACATACATGTGAAATGCATTGTATAATATAAAAATTGGGTTTGATAGGTGGGGTCCACATACAATTTGTGCTTAATTACACCTTAAACGTATCGTAAAACTACTGAAAGATTTGTCTAAATTTTAAAGTGGACAATGGGGTCCACATACAATTTGTGCTTAATTAAACCTTAAACGTATCGTAAAACTAATGAAAGATTTGTCTAAATTTTAAAGTGGACAATTATAACTATAATCATCATTTGATTATGTGGATAATAATGTCGAAATATGAGTTTTTCTTAGGACGCTACTAGTCAATATGATCCCATGTTGTGATCTTTCAAACAAAAATATGTATTGTTTATTGTATTTTGATTGATTTTTATTTTGATATTTGAAAAATACAAAAACAATTTATGTGTGTTTTAGCTTTAAATTTTAAAACCCAATAATATTTTATTTCATCTGGAATTTTCATCACTGAGTTGTGCGAGTTAAATTGCTAAAATCTTAGATTTTACTGGTTTTGTTCAAATTTTTACCCAAGTTTGTAAGTTAACATTCTGATATTACTTCAAAATATCAAGGTTTGAAGGGTATTTTATTAAAATTTGTGCGGCCCTTTGGGTAAAATGTTACTCATTCGTTAGTTTGTTTCTCCATTAGCTCGATTTTTCAGGGAATGGAAGTTAATTCAGTGAATGAGCTTCATTCGTTGAGTTTTGCCTCTCGCTTAATGGTCATACACTATTTTGATAGCGAATGGAGTGTTATTCACTAATATTGTAGTAAATGAATCGCCATTCGCCATATGCTATTTTCATGAAAGTCTTGAACGAAGTATAAATACTTTTCTCTAAGTCAAACTATCGCAAAATTTTCCGGACCATTTTGTGTATTAAGATCATCGATTATCAGTTTTCATCATCATCATTATTTATAATGAGTGGTTTTACAACTATTTAATTGTGATTTTGGTCTAATCTTTGGATATTGACGATAAAAACCCTAACCCGGACCTTTAATAGTTCATTGACACTTAAATATTGTTAATAACTCAAATTAAATGATATGATTATCATTACGATCATGAATCGATTCTATTTCAACAAGTTTTAGATGTTAACTGTTAATGATTATGGTTAATTGACTTATGGTTTGACTTTTCTAGGTTTTTGAATGTGTTTGGCCCATTCGTTAATTTCAAAACTCATATGTTGGCATCATTCATTCACTTTGTATCTCCATTTTCTATACTTAACGGGTTTATATGGAATGTTATGCGAATGGACTTTATTTGGTATTCTTTGTAGCAAATGGACCTCATTCATGATGTTGGTTAGCGAATGGGCAAGCATATCTGAATGATTTAGCGAATGTGCCATTCGCTAGTGATGTTTTTAACAAATGAAGGCCATTCATTACAAATTTAGCGAATGGACTATTCCTCATTCGTCGAAACATAAATTTTTAGAGAATGAAGGCTAGTTGGTCATTTCTCTTAAATTTTCAAGACCAATGTGTTTGTTTTTATAGTCATGGCTGCTCAAGAACAAATCAATATGCCAGAAGGTCAACCAGAGTAAACAGAGGATTCAGCAAGCACATATTATCCAACAACAACAAATACAAGAACCTGTTGTTGAACCTCGACAACAAGAACAACCGGCTGTTACTTCAAGATGGGTTGCTGAACCAAAAAATAATCAAGTTGCATTCCTTGGACATAATTTCTTATATCGTGCTATTTTTTCAGGAATTATTATCTTTTTATGATGATCGAGAATTTAGCGAGCCATTTCAATAACTCTCTCGGCATACTATAATATAATTCAACCTTTTTGGGAGACGGCCGGATATGTATCGACAGATAATCATATTTCTGCTACTGTCTAGGGCCATAAGATCATTATTACTTCACCGACGATTTGGGAAACATTGTTGTTTGGTGACAACGATAACTATGTTTATACTTTTGAAAAGGAGTTGATCAAAGGCTTGTTTAGAAGATTGCGGTACGATGGAGACTTGGATGCCCCTTAATACAACAAGGCTAATCAGTGTGAGCAATACAAGTATTAATTACATGTGCTGAATCATTGTCTTGGAGGAAACCGAGGTAGTTTTGACCAGTGTCGTATCATGATTCAATCAGCAATGGTGGCACTAGTGTTGAACAAGCTGCTTAACTTTTCAAAAATGATTTTCTTTCATCTTAAGGAGAATTGCACAACTAAACGGGATAAATCTAGATGTGTCCATGTTTCCTTCAGATGATTATCAACAATCTTGAGTCAGCCTTGCCAAAAGATCCTCTCATGTTGAATGATGTTATCAAGATCTATCCAATGAATGAAGATCCTATGAAGCGGGTTATTGTGTATAGGGGCAAAACTGAGAAGACAAATCCGCCACGAAAACGATTAATTGGGCATTTATGTGGCTGACATTCATGATTTTCTAAACCCGAAAACCCGACCCATTTTAAACTTTTTTATACTTCGAATCCTTTAAAAGAATGTTTTTAATGTTATAATCATGTCCCGTAATTGTAGTGTTGTTTTAATATCTTTAACGATGTTTAATTCGCTTATTTTATGCTCGAAACCAACCTAAACCAAAGTACAAGGACCATGTTTTGTTAAAAACCAAACAATTCCCTAACCTCTAAATCGGATTTTATTTAATTTATTTTATTATTTAATTTATTTTAAAAACCAACCAACCACATTGATTGCAAAAGTGGTTGTAAGATGGTTTAATGTCCAACCAGTCATTTAAACTTGTCCCCTCCTTCTTGCCTATATATACCAACACTTCTCAGTATTTTCCAAATGCTCATCTATTTTTTTCTCTCTAATTTTCAGATTCGCGGAAGCATATTCAAGTGTTCTTGGTTAAATTGACTTTAAAAGTCAAACATAACCTTTGCTTGCCTTTTAATTCGATTCGGGTAGATTTTTGTTGTGTTTGGTATATTTATTTCTTATAACATTATAGGAATGATTTCCTTTTTTCAACTTCATTTCATTAAGGGGTTTCACCTTCCGTTTACACATTTTAGTATTACAAGGCTATTTTGGTCAAATATGGGTTTTTACTCGTTTAAAGTGTCTGATATTTATTGAATTTGTTTGTTGGTTATCGGACCATGAGAATTTGTGTAATAAGATGGTAAACATGTACTAATATCACACAATGAGTGAAAAAATTATTCTTCATAAAAAACCATTCCAAAACACCATGAAATGAGGTTCTAATGATGTTTCAAATCTGGACAGAAATTTGGTCGCCAAAGATTGGGCTATAACTTATTTATAAATAACTGTAATAGTGCAACACCAAAACCTATGATGAACTTTAGTGAGTTGTGTTTCAACAGTTATTTAATTTTATTTCAAATCATTTGTATGGCTTAAGAATCACTATTTTAGTTTTTGTACATAGATCTGTACCAATTTAGAAAACCGGGTGTTTCAGCCTATCTCTATTCCTAGTTTAGGAAACATTTCTAAATGAAAGATGTTCAAAACATCTTAATTAAGTAGAATGGACATTTTTATAATTCTTTGAAAATCATTTATACTTTTTTGAGTATTATGAAAATCAAGGACAAATTATGTCCAAAACTAATTAAAATCATTGTGTTTGTTTTCATACCTTAGATATGGTATATTGTTCGGTTAAGCATTCTTAGTTACTGTTTTATAATTATTCTTCATGTTAAAGGCAGTTTAGAAACAGACTTGGTCAAATATCATGATCCGGGCAAACGGGTCCGATCACTCGTTTAAACTCGTTTTAACGTCTACACTAAGTTGTATTCGATTAAAACTTGGGTTTTACTTAGAAGTTGATTTGTATGAGATTATTTCCTATTTTCACACTTTGAATAAATCGGAATAGAACTCAATCTAATATCGAGTGTTAGACCGATTAAACCGAACACTCGCTTAACTTATAAAGTTAGTGGTTTCTCGTTCGGATTCTTGCACCACGCAACGAACCGAACCCAATACTCAATAAGAGTAAATATCTAATGAAACCATATAAACTACGTAGTTAGCATTATGTCTTCCAATTTCTTTGTTTTTATGATTTTATGTGTACTTATATATTCTCATTTTTCAAATTAAACCCCAAATTTGAATTCAATGTTAGTCTTTTTACTTTTATTTATTATGTACCTTCCTAACACTTTCCAAATCCAAAACTCACTTATTTCTTATGACAAACTGAAAATCTTTCTTACTTTTTCAGGCTCTCATCACGACTTGACTCAAATTTTCGGGACGAAAATTCTTTAACATGGGAATGATGTGACAATCGTCAGTTTCAGGTTAACCTCGTTAACTCAACTCCGTTAATTCAAACTTTAAGATCGTTGAATCTATAACGCATACTTCAATACATTTAAACTAGGGTTTAAATGACGCTTAACACTTACTACATGTGTAGTAGTCTTTCGGGATTTGCACCGAAACGCAAACGATTGAGGAATAAACGAAGCACACTAAAACACTAATGATGTGATAACTATGTGTTAGGATTATGTGTTATATTATTGTCATGATTATGTGCAAGTTAGGATAGAATGTTCTAGAAAAACAACACTTGAAAGTAGAAGGACTAGAGTGTAACTTGTTTGTTTATAAATATATCACTAATAAACAAACCCTAACCTATTATTCTAAACCTACAACACCACCGATCGGCTCTCTCTCCCTCTCTTGACCCACGGCTGCCGTCCACCATCACACACATATACACATCAAATCAAGAGATTAATCCAAGAACTAGGTGCTAGGAAGGTATACTTGATCATCTCTTACCTCTTTGTTGTTTAATTTTAATGTTTGATGGGTTGTGTGAAAACCCTAAATCGGCCGATCTTGTATGTATGTGATTGTTATGATTCTTGTTAGTTGGATAATAGATTGATAACTAGATTGATATTGATACATGATTGATTGTTGTTCTTGATTTGAATTAAAACACAAACCCTAATCTTGTATGTATGGTGTGATTGATATGCATGGATAGTAGTTATAGTGTCTAGAGGGTTATATGGATGCATGATAGTTCATAGATTGTTATTATGATGAGTTTTGATGTGAACAGATTCTGGACAGAACGTATATACGATGTTTAACTGACTGTAACGAAGTGTAAACGTGAAAATTGATTGAGATTGTGGGTACTGCAGTAAACTAGGTTGAGTCTAGTTTCTATGAAGTATAAATTCGTAATTTTTGGATAAGTGGAGGTATACTTTTATGATTTTACAAAAACGTGATGCAAAGCTGAGCTGTTAGACCTTCTGTTAGGTTATGTTGTAAATGTTATATCTCATGAACTACGAGACCAATTGGGTTGGTTCCACTTCTGGAGGTTGACTCACTGAGTTAGGAACCAAACCCAAGTGGTCTTGCATTTATTGGATTTTTCGTTTAACGGGAATTGCAAATAACATTCTGATGTGCATGAATCTGACTGATATAAGTTAGCTGTAATGTTTTGATCATTATGAACAATCTATATGGAATAAAAATAAGATAAAAGATGTTCTGGAAACCTAAGATATGTATGCTCCTGTGGTAATTTTTGGTAAATTAATTGAGACGTTATAATCGGTAAACTAGTGCAATCTTTCAAGTAGAAATTCTGTCATAACGAAACTAGCTGCTGAGTTGTATAGGAATGCATGAAATATGATAGTTTTTATATAATTGTTGTATTTTGACCAAAATACCCTTGCGGGGAATAGTTGCTAGTTGATTGCCATGAATTGACCAAATTGACCTTATGGGGAATAATGGTTAGTTAGTCTTTGTTTGTTGACCAAAATGCCCCTACGGGAATAATTGCTAATAAGTATGTTATTAATACGTGACACGAAAGTAATTGCTCACTCATGTATCGTATCACAATTTTACTTGTTTAAGTCACACACGATTCACAAACGAAACACGAAACATGTTACGTGCATAGGTATTATGTGCCGAGTCTAGAGACTCGTTAAACATTCCGATACTTAGAAAATCTCTTTGTTATTTTAGAACGCTAGAGAGTTTTCTACGACGCGCATCACTCGGTGATCTAGATCGGATGTTCTTCGCAAACAGTGAGTTCACTTACCCCACTCTTAAACTGTTTTCAAACGTTTTTCACTTGGGGGAGATAACATACTCCGATAAACATATTTTCTGAGATAAACGCATATGAAAGATTTTGTTATAAATTATATATCACTTGTAAAGGCTAAGCGGCATACGTAACATTTGAAGTCCCACACATCGGACCGGTTAATATTTGGAATAGCGAGTCACTTTTGGGTAGTACTACTGGGTTTGACAAACCCCACCCGACGCTAAGCTCAACTGGAGGTTGAGTGGGTGTAAATTTTGGCTAACACTTACCATGGTCTGGAGGACCTGGTGACGGGCACTTGATAAACAGTCAGCTTCGGTCGCGAACCACTTAGCGATACTTGTTGTATAGATTAGCTACCTATCGATATATAATTTGACATAACACTATCTGGTAATGCAAAACACTTAAACGCTGTAACGTGGTTACACACTTAAACGCTGTAACGTGGTTACACACTTAAACGCTGTAACGTGGTTACACACTTAAACGCCGTAACGTGGTTACGCAACACTTAAACGCCGTAACGTGGTTACGCAACACTGAAACGCCGTAACGAGGTTACGCAGAACGCTAAACGATTTATCTTATATAACTTGTGAACTCACCAACCTTGTGTTGACACTTTTAGTATGTTATTCTCAGGTAGCCGAGGCGGGCGCGCGGTTTAGGAGCATGCATTAAATGAAAACACTTTTATTCTGCAAACTTATTTTTAACAGTTATCTTTGGTTTTAAGTCGTCCTGCGTGACGCAGCTTTTGAATTAAAGTTTTTACGCTTCCGCACTTATTTGCATTTAAACGTTTTTATGGTTTGATTATAACTGATGATTCCGATCCTGCCAGTTCACACCCTCTGACGGTAAAACTCCGTTAGTGGATTTTGAGGGTGTGACAGATTGGTATCAGAGCCATTGGTTATAGCGAACTAGAAACTGCATGCATACTAGACTATAACCGCGACGACCCATTAGTTATAATGATACGCACTGCATAGGTTTGTGTAGTCTTGAAATCTTATTTCCTTATCTCCTTCACTCATACGCGCGCATATACCCGGCTTACCTGTAGGAATGTCGACGCCACCCTCATCATCATCCGATTCGATGACGCATGCTCACGGGAAGGAACCTCAGTTACCTACCGCCTCGCCACCCCGTGTAGTCCCGGAACTCGAAGCTCCTGCACCAAAGAGGTACCGCCTATCCGGAGGCTTGTATGACAACAACGTTAGCTGGGAATGGTACCCCAACATGATCAGACGTATGGTCTATCGCGAACAAGTTCCCCCGTTGCCTCACCCGAACCATCCTACTTATCCCAACACCCTACCACCCATAACCGAACCTGTAGGGCGAGTTCTCGCAGCTGTCGTTTCTTGTTTGGAGCGTGATGTGGGTTACATGCGCTACACGAGAGAGAACGTTTCCAGACTGTTTAAAGACGGAACCGAGACTAAGGAGGAGATTGCCCGCATGGCAGCGGCAATGAAAGATATGCAAGAGACTAGTGAGCAACAAATGAAGATCATGAGAAAGATGCAAGCCGAGATGATAGACTTGCAAGAGCAACTCCAAGTAGCAAGGACCCGAACCGAGATAGCTTTAGAGCGTTGCGATGTCTTACAGATGCAACTTGCTCAGAACGCAGCGGAACCTGAGGCAGAGCCTGAAGGGGAAACCGAGGAAAATCCCGAGGAGGAACCGGAGGAAGAACCGGCTGAGCCAGAGGCACACTCGGACGTGTCCTCAGGCGACAACATCTCGGGATGATAATACCTAGATGGCTGGAAGAAACGCTGGTCGAGGACGTGGTAACATCAGCTTGACTACAGCTGAACTCCAAACTCTGCTGAATGACCATGTTGCTGCCGCTTTAGCTGCACACGTTCAAAATCAAACAGGAGGTCCGAATGGAGCATGTACCTTCAAGAACTACTTAGACTGCAAGCCCAGTACGTTTAAGGGCACTGAGGGAGCTATAGGCTTCCTGCGTTGGGCTGAGAAGGCCGAGTCGGCCTTTGAGATGTGTAATTGTCCCCCTGCCAGTAGGGTCAAATTCG
The DNA here is from genome assembly GCF_021521415.1 of Bidens hawaiensis. Classification (NCBI taxonomy): domain Eukaryota; kingdom Viridiplantae; phylum Streptophyta; class Magnoliopsida; order Asterales; family Asteraceae; genus Bidens; species Bidens hawaiensis. The sequence continues at coordinate 3,175,848 of NW_027491042.1, forward strand.
CTGCTGGGACACTTGAGGATTCCGCCCTCACTTGGTGGAATTCGAACGTCCAGATCCTTGGATTGGAACTGGCTAACGCGATGAACTGGGAGGAGTTCAAAAACATGATGCGAGAGGAGTACTGTCCGAGGGAAGAAATTTCGAAGTTAGAGTCGGAGTTTTGGTCGTTGAAAATGGTGGGTTCAGAGATTGAAAGCTACACTACTCGTTCGCACGAGTTGGCAGTGATGTGTCCGCGGATGGTGGATCCGCCGAGCAAGAGAATAGAGATGTACATTAATGGGTTAGCACCACAGATTCAGGGTATGGTGACGTCTTCCAGACCAGCCACGATCCAACAAGCGATCCGTTTGGCTCACAAACTGACGGATCAGGCTGTGACCCAGGGTGCGTTACCACCGAGGGGTTCGACTGTTAAAGCCCGTGACAACCCGAGTAATGACCACGTCAGCAACAGTAACAACAACAGCAACCCGAACAGCGGGAAGAGAAAGTTTGACAACACCAGATCTTCATCCTCAAACCTCCCACCGCAACACCACTACCGTAAGCCCGAATTTACTCGGAGTTTCAACACTCAGAATCACAACAACAACAACAACGGTAGCGGGCAGGTTTCGAGCGGATATGTTGGGAAATATCCAAAGTGCAACAGGTGCAACTTTCATCATGTTGGTCAATGTGACCGTGTCAAGTGTCAAAGATGCGGAAAGATAGGTCATCAAGCGAAGGAATGTAGAGGAGACCTTGCGGCGAAGGGTGCTCCTAAGCCACCGATGACGACTAAGGGATGTTTTGAATGTGGACAGGAAGGTCATTTCCGGAAGGATTGCCCCAAGCTGAAACATAATAACAACAATGGGGGCAATGGAAGTGGCAGTAATGGTGGAGGAAATGGCAAAGGAAGAGCGTTTGTGATTGGATCAGGTCAAGCCCGCAGAGATCCGCATGTGGTGTCTGGTAAGTTCCCTGTAAACGATTGTTTTGCTTCTGTTTTGTTTGACACTGGAGCTGATAGGAGTTTTGTGTCAAAGGCCTTTAGCCAACTTTTAAACCTTACTCCAACCCCGTTAGACGCTAAGTTTCCTGTTGAATTAGCTAACGGTAAAAACTGTAATAACAACTCATATACTTGCGGGATGTAAGTTGAAACTGTCAGGTCATGTCTTTGACATCGACCTTATTCCTTTTACGCTTAGTAGTTTCGATGTCGTTGTCGGCATGGACTGGTTATCCGAGAACCGAGCGGAGATTATATGCCATGATAAGATAGTCCATATTACCACCCCTTCTGGCGAGATCATTTCGGTCCGAGGCGAGAGAAGCGGCATGACCACCAGCGTCATTACCCTTATGAAGGCGCAGAAGTATTTACGAAAGGGTCATCCGGCAATTTTGGCGCAGATTGTTGAGAAACCCGCGGAGGAGAAACGAATTGAAGACATACCGGTTGTGCGAGACTTCCCGGAAGTTTTCCCGGAGGATTTACCTGGACTCCCTCCTATTCGTCAAGTCGAATTTCAGATCGAGTTGACACCCGGTGCAGCACCCATAGCACGAGCCCCGTATCGGCTCGCACCGGCGGAACTTCAGGAGTTGTCCACCCAGTTGCAAGATTTGTTGGATAAAGGTTTTATCCGACCTAGCTCATCGCCATGGGGAGCCCCTGTCTTGTTTGTCCGAAAGAAAGACGGGACTTTCCGAATGTGCATCGACTACCGGGAGTTGAACAAGATGACGGTCAAGAACCGTTATCCTTTACCCCGAATTGATGATTTGTTTGACCAGCTTCAGGGATCGAGTTACTACTCGAAGATCGATCTACGATCCGGTTATCACCAGCTGAGAGTGCGCGAAGAAGATATTTCAAAAACGGCTTTCAGAACACGGTATGGTCACTACGAGTTTTCGGTTATGCCTTTTGGCCTAACCAACGCACCAGCCGTATTTATGGATCTCATGAATCGAGTATGCAAGGCGTACCTCGACAAGTTCGTGATTGTTTTCATCGATGATATTCTCGTCTATTCCAAGAACGAGACTGACCACGAAGAGCACTTAAGGATAATTCTGGAACTACTGAAGAAGGAACAACTGTATGCTAAACTCTCGAAATGTGAATTCTGGCTTCGCGAGGTTCACTTTTTAGGACATGTGATCAACGAGAATGGTATCCATGTCGATCCCGGTAAGGTAGAGGCCATCAAAAACTGGGAAGCACCTAAGACTCCGACTGAGGTGCGACAATTCCTAGGACTGGCCGGCTACTATCGGCGTTTCATCGAGGGATTTTCAAAGATTGCTCAACCCCTCACCGCTTTGACTCACAAGGGCACTAAGTACAACTGGGGTGACGCGCAAGAATCCGCTTTTCAACTGTTGAAAACCAAGCTTTGTAGCGCCCCTATTTTAGCTCTCCCCGAGGGAACGGAAAACTTTGAGGTACACTGTGACGCATCTATACAAGGTCTCGGTTGTGTGCTGATGCAACTCGAGAAGGTTATAGCCTACGCCTCTAGACAACTACGGGTTCACGAGAAGAACTACACGACCCATGATTTGGAACTCGGAGCTGTGGTGTTTGCTCTTAAGATATGGAGGCATTACTTGTACGGTACCAAGTTTACCATTTACACCGACCACAAGAGTCTCCAACATATCTACGATCAGAAGGAGCTGAACATGCGACAGCGTCGTTGGGTCGAGCTGCTTAAAGATTACGATTGTGCCATCAAGTACCACCCTGGCAAGGCCAATGTGGTGGCCGACGCCCTCAGCAGAAAGGAAACAGATAAACCCAGACGGGTGAGAGCATTGCAACTCACGATTCATGCCAGCTTACCCGATCAGATTCGCGATGCGCAACTGGAAGCTTTGAAAGATGATAATCTTCTGTCGGAACTCATGCGGGGCATGAACAAGCAACTTGAAACCAGATCGGACGGGGCCCGATATTTTGAGAACCGGATTTGGGTTCCACGATACGGAGAGTTGAGAACTCTAGTAATGGACGAAGCTCATAAGTCCCGATATTCTATCCACCCTGGCTCAGATAAAATGTATCATGATTTAAAGGCACTTTACTGGTGGCCGAACATGAAAGCCGACATTGCCACCTACGTGAGCAAATGCTTGACTTGTGCCAGAGTCAAGATAGAATACCAGAAACCATCTGGTCTACTGCAACAACCGGAACTCCCAATGTGGAAATGGGAACACATCTCAATGGACTTTATTACGGGTTTGCCTAAAACACCGACGGGATGCGATACCATCTGGGTGATCGTTGACCGGTTGACTAAATCGGCGCACTTCCTAGCGATTAAGGAAACAGACAAAATGGAAAGACTGACTCGTGTCTACATGAAGGAAGTAGTGTCGAGACACGGAGTGCCTGTCTCGATCATTTCCGATCGAGATTCTCGTTTTACCTCACACTTTTGGAAGTCGCTGCAAAGCGCACTGGGCACACGTCTCGATATGAGTACCGCATACCATCCTCAGACGGATGGGCAAAGTGAACGGACTATTCAGACCCTGGAGGATATGTTGCGTGCATGCGTCTTAGATTTCGGAAAAAGTTGGGAACCCCACTTACCCTTGGTAGAGTTTTCGTATAATAACAGCTACCACGCAAGTATTAAGGTAGCGCCGTTTGAAGCTCTGTACGGACGGAAGTGTCGATCACCACTCTGCTGGGCAGAGGTGGGTGATAGCCAAATCACTGGTCCGGAACTGGTACTCGAAACCTCGGAAAAGATTGTTCAAATCCGAAATCGCATGGCAGCAGCACGAGATCGCCAAAAGAGTTACGCCGACAAGCGCCGAAAACCTCTCGAATTTCAAGTAAACGATCGAGTGTTACTCAAAGTCTCACCCTGGAAAGGTGTGGTTCGCTTTGGTAAGCGAAACAAACTCAACCCACGATATGTTGGTCCGTACCGGATAACTGAGCGCATTGGTCCGGTGGCGTACCGACTGGACCTACCAACAGAACTCAGTGGCGTACACGATGTATTCCACGTATCAAATTTGAAGAAATGCCTATCTGATGAAACCCAAGTAGTCCCTTTGGAGGAACTACAAGTTGATGAACAGTTACGGTTCATTGAGGAACCAGTCGAGGTTTTGGATTGGGAAACCAAAACGCTCAAACACAGCAAAATTCCAATTGTTAAGGTTCGTTGGAACTCGAGACGTGGACCGGAGTTCACATGGGAACGCGAGGATCACATGATGAAAAAGTATCCTCACCTTTTTGAAGGGCTAACCAAACACCGAAAACCGCGAAACCCGGCAAACCGTCAAACATCACCGGAGGTATGAACTAAATTTCGGGACGAAATTTCTTTCTACTAGGGGATGATATGACAAACTGAAAATCTTTCTTACTTTTTCAGGCTCTCATCACGACTTGACTCAAATTTTCGGGACGAAAATTCTTTAACATGGGAATGATGTGACAATCGTCAATTTCAGGTTAACCTCGTTAACTCAACTCCGTTAATTCAAACTTTAAGATCGTTGAATCTATAACGCATACTTCAATACATTTAAACTAGGGTTTAAATGACGCTTAACACTTACTACATGTGTAGTAGTCTTTCGGGATTTGCACCGAAACGCAAACGATTGAGGAATAAACGAAGCACACTAAAACACTAATGATGTGATAACTATGTGTTAGGATTATGTGTTATATTATTGTCATGATTATGTGCAAGTTAGGATAGAATGTTCTAGAAAAACAACACTTGAAAGTAGAAGGACTAGAGTGTAACTTGTTTGTTTATAAATATATCACTAATAAACAAACCCTAACCTATTATTCTAAACCTACAACACCACCGATCGGCTCTCTCTCCCTCTCTTGACCCACGGCTGCCGTCCACCATCACACACATATACACATCAAATCAAGAGATTAATCCAAGAACTAGGTGCTAGGAAGGTATACTTGATCATCTCTTACCTCTTTGTTGTTTAATTTTGATGTTTGATGGGTTGTGTGAAAACCCTAAATCGGCCGATCTTGTATGTATGTGATTGTTATGATTCTTGTTAGTTGGATAATAGATTGATAACTAGATTGATATTGATACATGATTGATTGTTGTTCTTGATTTGAATTAAAACACAAACCCTAATCTTGTATGTATGGTGTGATTGATATGCATGGATAGTAGTTATAGTGTCTAGAGGGTTATATGGATGCATGATAGTTCATAGATTGTTATTATGATGAGTTTTGATGTGAACAGATTCTGGACAGAACGTATATACGATGTTTAACTGACTGTAACGAAGTGTAAACGTGAAAATTGATTGAGATTGTGGGTACTGCAGTAAACTAGGTTGAGTCTAGTTTCTATGAAGTATAAATTCGTAATTTTTGGATAAGTGGAAGTATACTTTTATGATTTTACAAAAACGTGATGCAAAGCTGAGCTGTTAGACCTGCTGTTAGGTTATGTTGTAAATGTTATATCTCATGAACTACGAGACCAATTGGGTTGGTTCCACTTCTGGAGGTTGACTCACTGAGTTAGGAACCAAACCCAAGTGGTCTTGCATTTATTGGATTTTTCGTTTAACGGGAATTGCAAATAACATTCTGATGTGCATGAATCTGACTGATATAAGTTAGCTGTAATGTTTTGATCATTATGAACAATCTATATGGAATAAAAATAAGATAAAAGATGTTCTGGAAACCTAAGATATGTATGCTCCTGTGGTAATTTTTGGTAAATTAATTGAGACGTTATAATCGGTAAACTAGTGCAATCTTTCAAGTAGAAATTCTGTCATAACGAAACTAGCTGCTGAGTTGTATAGGAATGCATGAAATATGATAGTTTTTATATAATTGTTGTATTTTGACCAAAATACCCTTGCGGGGAATAGTTGCTAGTTGATTGCCATGAATTGACCAAATTGCCCTTATGGGGAATAATGGTTAGTTAGTCTTTGTTTGTTGACCAAAATGCCCCTACGGGAATAATTGCTAATAAGTATGTTATTAATACGTGACACGAAAGTAATTGCTCACTCATGTATCGTATCACAATTTTACTTGTTTAAGTCACACACGATTCACAAACGAAACACGAAACATGTTACGTGCATAGGTATTATGTGCCGAGTCTAGAGACTCGTTAAACATTCCGATACTTAGAAAATCTCTTTGTTATTTTAGAACGCTAGAGAGTTTTCTACGACGCGCATCACTCGGTGATCTAGATCGGATATTCTTCGCAAACAGTGAGTTCACTTACCCCACTCTTAAACTGTTTTCAAACGTTTTTCACTTGGGGGAGATAACATACTCCGATAAACATATTTTCTGAGATAAACGCATATGAAAGATTTTGTTATAAATTATATATCACTTGTAAAGGCTAAGCGGCATACGTAACATTTGAAGTCCCACACATCGGACCGGTTAATATTTGGAATAGCGAGTCACTTTTGGGTAGTACTACTGGGTTTGACAAACCCCACCCGACGCTAAGCTCAACTGGAGGTTGAGTGGGTGTAAATTTTGGCTAACACTTACCATGGTCTGGAGGACCTGGTGACGGGCACTTGATAAACAGTCAGCTTCGGTCGCGAACCACTTAGCGATACTTGTTGTATAGATTAGCTACCTATCGATATATAATTTGACATAACACTATCTGGTAATGCAAAACACTTAAACGCTGTAACGTGGTTACACACTTAAACGCTGTAACGTGGTTACACACTTAAACGCTGTAACGTGGTTACACACTTAAACGCCGTAACGTGGTTACGCAACACTTAAACGCCGTAACGTGGTTACGCAACACTGAAACGCCGTAACGAGGTTACGCAGAACGCTAAACGATTTATCTTATATAACTTGTGAACTCACCAACCTTGTGTTGACACTTTTAGTATGTTATTCTCAGGTAGCCGAGGCGGGCGCGCGGTTTAGGAGCATGCATTAAATGAAAACACTTTTATTCTGCAAACTTATTTTTAACAGTTATCTTTGGTTTTAAGTCGTCCTGCGTGACGCAGCTTTTGAATTAAGGTTTTTACGCTTCCGCACTTATTTGCATTTAAACGTTTTTATGGTTTGATTATAACTGATGATTCCGATCCTGCCAGTTCACACCCTCTGACGGTAAAACTCCGTTAGTGGATTTTGAGGGTGTGACATTTCTTGATCTCACTTGTTAAAGAAAACTGAACCTTCCGATTCACCAGCTTAAGGAGCGGCTCGTTTATTTCATCACTCGCTTGATTTACAAGTGAGTAATCACACTCCCCCGTTTTACGCTTTTATACTTTTGAGGGTGGCATGCATACCATAATCAAACCTACATGTTTTAAGACCTCAATGCTAAATCCATAATTAAACATTATGTGTTTATATGAATATGTGCCTGATCATTTGTTCATGCCTCATTATTTGTGTGCTTAAGTGTTTAATTATTTGTTTGTGGTTTGGCCTCATCCTCATCTTCATTAAGTATGATCATACCCTCCCCTGACTATTTAGCTTTGTCCTAATAAAATAGAACCTCATTATTTATCAGAGTATGTTGGTTGTTACCAATTAGAAAGGAGCCTCAGTTTTTACTTTACACTTATAATGGTTGTTGCGATGCTCTATTTATGCATATAAATTGTGATTTCACCTCATTATATACATATAATAAAAACTAGTGTATTGCTTACCAACATTTGTATTGGTCAAATCTATTTTTATGCATGCTACATGTTTACTTTTAGGTTGCTTATGAAGATTGAAGACTTATCACTTAGATTATACGTTTAGGATATTTTAATTAATTAAATATTGTTGTAATTGTTTGTATTTGATCTTTGAAGAAGTTGTACTTGAGATTATTGAATGAAATGAATGAGTTGGTTAAATATTATCACTTTAATAGTGTCATTGTATTAATGAGCAATCCGTTGTGCCTCGGCATGTTTTGTCTCCTTTGGTTGGGGTGTGACCGATTGGTATCAAAGGCATGACTATAGGATAGGCAGTTAGACGTAACGGCTTAGTATAGCTTATGCATTAAGGTCCTTATACGTGTTGCCTATACGTGATTCCCCTACTTGATTGTTCATTGCACTTATTTACCTATTTACTTCATTTAATCTCATATATACACATGCAAACACTCTCATAGTATTCTAATGTATCCTTACTGTAACATCCTATTTTTGATACTAATAAATAAAGGAATTTTGTTTATTTAATAATGTGTTATTATTTAGTTAAGTTAGATAAAAATAATAGAGTGTGGGGTTGGTCAATAAAAGATGGAATAAGGGATGGTGATGGGCCTTAGGTCCATGGGCTTAAGGGTATATAAACCCCTAAACCTCCCTAAAACCCTAAAACCCTTATTTCCATCTTCTAGCTTCCCTACACACTCTAAGACACACACAAACACTCCTCTTCCATTATGGATCAAGATTTGAATCCGAACCAAGAAGGGTTTGTGCTAGATATTCGTCATACATACAAGAAAAACGTCCATAGTCACGTGTTGAGTCAAACTGCAGCTTCAAGTGAGCCAAAAGGTACATTTTAGATTATAGGTTACATTTTTAAGGTTGGTTTAACCTAAGATTTAATAATAAGGCAAATCGGGCATTTTTATACAAGAAAAATATAAACTTGAACGTAAACGAGATGTTTTGTATGAAATGAGACAAATGGGTAACGTTTGGACTGGGTTAGCACAAGAAAATGATGTTATTATAGACCAAGGCTCATTTCTTATGGAAGACGGACAAAACGAGTCGAAAGAAAAGGATGGAAAGTGATAAGAATAAAACCATATATGAATCGAGCCCTTAAGAAACTGGATTCAATAGAAAAGTAACCGAATAGGAAAGTAATCAAATCGTATGGGCCAAAAAGAAATTTAATTGAATGACAAAAGTAATCGAATTGAATGGCAAAAAAGTAATCGAATCGAATGGGAAATGTAATCGAATCGAATGAACAAAGTAATCAAATTGAATGGGTGACTCAATTCGATTAGAATTTCCATTCGATTAGGATTCCCATTTAATCAGAATTTCCATTCGAGTAGAATGGTCATTCGATTAGAATTTCCATTAGATTATATTGGTTCAATCTTATGTTTCTCTTATGAATTTTTAGTCCGGGGTTATCTCGACCCCAGCCAGGGGCTCTGCCCCTTGAACTGTGACATTCATGACAAAACGAGGTATACTATATTCATTACGTAACAAGTAAACGATAAATCGGTTAATTCGTAGTGCTTAAACGAGTAACCGACCGATACTAATTATGACCCGTATACATACTGAGGGGTCATATACGAGTTATATATATGTTATAGAGGCTAGCATATTGATATTTTGGCCCCAGTACGTTTAAAACTCTTTAAACGAAAAAGGTTTCGTTTATCGATAAGCTATAAGCTTAAACGCAATCGTTAATATCAAAACAAGCATTGTAGCATCCTTTAAGCCAAAAAAGATTTATAAAACACTTATATGACATGTTCTAAGCAATCCGTGAAAATATTTTGGAATATTACAACGAGTCAGTACGTTTTTCTTATTTTACAAAAATAAGCTGAAAAACACTCGTTTTTACGCTATTTCTCACACCCGAATTAATTTTCTTGCGAAAAACCGAACCCGAACTAAATTTGAAGTGGGCTTTTCATGTTTGGGCTTGTATAATTAGAGTAATGGGCCAAAACAGCCCATTAAGGGCCCTTCTTTATTTCCGATCGCCAGCCACCACACTACACATTCTTTTATATAACTTACACCCTAAGACTTAGTTATTCATTTTAACTCATGAAATTTTGAAGTCCAAGCAGCTGCAAGGTAGAACTCCAGAAACTTTCAAAAGTTACATCAAAAACCTAAGGTAATTAGTGATTTTCTTTGAGTTTTAACCATGATTAACATAGTTTAACAATGAAAAATTAATCCTTGATTAGTTTTAAACATGTTTAACCATCCAAAAACCCTAAAAATCAAGTAAAACCATGTTTTGATTTTAAACATGTTTACAAACCAGGAACATATACTTTTTTGGTCAAAAACGCGGATTAGAACATGAATACAACGTTTTTACGGTTAGAAAGTTCGGTTTGAACCCAAAACCGAAACCCTAATTATCAAGGCTGTTACATGGATGATTTATGCTTGGTTTGATGTTATATGATATGTAGATATACTGAGTTTGCAACCCGAGACCCGGAAAGTTGTTTAAGCTAGCAAAATTCATCGAAAATCGACAAGGTAAACCCGTAACACTCGTTTAGGGGCTGTTTAGTATTAGGTTGTGACGTGCTTGTTTTTAGCTTGTGAAAACTTGCAGGGACATTAGGGATCATATAAATGAGTCCCTGTTCAAATTTGGTAATTTTTCGATAAACGGAGAATATTTGGTGAATTTATTTCCGTTTATGAGCGTTTATTTGGGAAAAATAGCTAAACACATTGAAAAATTATGAAACTTGGTTTTGGAGTTTAATATGTGATGGTAAGATCACTGGTAAAGTTTGGGAATCATTGGAAATGCCTAAGTATGGTTTGTGCGATCATGGTTTAACGGAATTTTAACAGCCGAAAAACGCACAAAAAGGCATTTTGTCAAAAGAGTTAGGTTCTGGAAATTTTTCAGGGGCTATGTAATAACATTGAGGCCATTGGTAAAAATTATCGGATTTTTCGGAGGTCGTTTGATATAAACGGGCCATTTATTACACGATTATAACCTATTAAATGAATTTTTATAAATAAATAATTAATCATAAAATTTCTGAAAGTATTTTTATAAAATTCTCCATGTCTTAATGTATTTTTACAAAAATTTACATAATTTATATATAAGTACATATTTAGTTATGATTAATCAAAGATTTAAATTATAATTGTTTTAACGAAACCGGCAGTTTTGTGTTTAACGGACTGACTGGTATGTCAAAATGTCAAAAGTTGTCAAATATCATATTTTTGAATGATATTGATAAAAACGAACTTTTTACGAGAATTCCGGACAAATCGGGTGGATTGTGCGCGTTTTGTATAATCAAACCCGTGTGAAAACGGAAACGAACCCTGCGATCAAACCAGACACCGAAACCTTAAAATTCTTTCATAAATCAAATTATTTTATCAATCAATATATTTACCTAAGTTTTATGTGATCTTACCTAATCCCGAAACGTATAAACGATCAACTGAGCTAGGCTCGGAAAACGGTGAAACTGAGCCAAATCCAGTTTTAAACATTTCATAGTATACAACGTCACAATCTAAACAGCCCGACTTAGCTTGAACACTGTACTAGTATTAACGATACGATACCGTTTATAGGAATCAGGCTATAAACGAGGCACCTGACTTATTGATACGTAATTTCTGTGCGAACTACGATAAGGTGAGTTTCACGACCCCCACTTTCTAAACTGTTTTACGAACTTTTGAGGTGAAAAGCATGTTTACATAAACTGATATACTTGAAAACGTGTGATGATGTGGATTATCTAAGTACTAACACTTGACAAGTCCCCACAAACACAAGTGATTAACTTCGTGCCGGTGACGTGTGGATAGTACTATCGGTTTGACAAACCCAACTGACAGAGCCGGAGGGGTATGCCGGAACATATGTAAACCCAGTTGCACATTGTCATTATATTTTTACATACTGCTATGTGGTGTTAGACGTAGTACACACTTGGGGCAAAGTGGCTGTTAAATGCCAACGGGAGTGCATGGGCAGTGGAGGCCATGTGTTTTAGCTCGTTTCGGTTTCACTTGTTGCTTAGTATAATACATCATACACAGACATATATACATACACACTGTAAACTTTACGAACTCGTGAACTGATTTCATTGATACTCGTGAAACTTGAAACTCACCAACTAGACGTAGTTGACCCGTTTTAACATGCTTTTCAGGTAAAGCAAAAGTGGAATGATTTGCTTACGTGCTTGGTGTTAGAAGAAGAGTTGTATAGCTGTGAATAGATGCAGATACATAATATTATATAAAAGCTCGTAAACCGGTTATGTGATTCTCATCTAGTTTGTAAACTTAGTACCAACCCATGTATTATGATGTAAATTAGTTTATGAATTTCTTTATAAACAATGTTGTTGATACCAGTGTTATCTGTTACATTCCCGTATTACGCTTCCGCAACTACCTAGTCGGGGTGTGACAGAAGTTGGTATCAGAGCCATTGGTTATAAAGAATTAGGATGTCCCTTAGGATACCCTAAGATAACCGTAGGCTCGATTAACTCTGGGAATAAAATAATATTAAATAATATACACGAATGATTCTCGTGATGAACGCGAATGGACAAGTGGGTTATTATGGTCCGGAACGTAATAACAGACTTGTTTGTACGAGGAAATTCGAGAAGAAGTTGATAAATAATCGAATAGGTAAAAACAGCAACATATGTGTATAAAATATAATAATAGATAAATATTTGTGTATATAAACGATTATTTGTGCACATGTGTATAAATACCTGCACGTATCTTACTATGATTAATATAGAAGGATATTATTCTTATTACTAACCATTGTGCAGGAATATGTCAAGATCTACTGATCGTTTACCTAATACCCTACTAACAGGGCCTGAGGAGGAAGAGGAGGATCCGGAAGAGGAAACTGAGGAGGAACCAGAGGAAATGGAAGAAGGTGCAGATGCGGTAATTCCACGCGAGGTACCCTCAGATCAACCCGACTTATCGGGTTACCGTTGTGACACCTACCCCCCTAGGGAATCCCCTAGGAATGTTGCAGGACAGGGAGCTACTAGTGCTTATCATTCACCTGTTAGAGCACCCAGATCCCCTACTCCACCTGTACAGCATACACCAGTACCCCCACCCACTATTAGAAACCGTCAGACCGCTCGCATTTCAGTGCGTCCACCTGAGCACACTTCTCTCCCACCTTGATCTACGTACCATAGGGGAGAAACATCACGTGTCCAGGTCACTGAGATACCTATTCCTACTTGGGGTTTACCCGCCCCGATACCCGAGCCACCTCGTCATTCTGATTCAGCATGGTTTGGTTTAGCAACTGATCAGCTTTTAGAACAATCACATTCGATAAATAGCCTAAACCAGCATAGACATGATATGTATGATCACATGAGGTATATGCAGCAGGAAATCAGAATTGTGCAAAGATCCAGTGCTCACAGCCACGGGCGTCAGGATCGAGCGATGATACTACTGGGGGTATGCTTAGCAGTTAATGCGGCCCTAGTGGCTGCTGTTGTTTGGTTGTGGCTCCATGTTGCAAAGAATGGATAGGACATAATAGTCTAGTCTTATGTATATAGTCTTTTGATATCCCAAGCAGCATTTTGTTACAGCGTGTTGGGCTGACTTGGGAGTTGTTTGTGGTTTAGTACTATTTCAAGCACTGGCCCTTATCGGGTTAAGTCTACATGTCACTTAGTGACAAATTTTGATACGCATATACAAGCGCTGGCCTATACCAGGTTAAGCCTATGCGCTAATTTTGGATGCATATGTACAGTAATGATTATAATTAATACAAACGTGTTTTCTTTGGCATAGTTATGTGTTATGAAATTGTAATAAGGTAAAGTTGTGCTGGTCATAGTGAAATGATATTGATTATTATATAACTGATTATTTTATAGAATGGCCCCGAAGAAAACAAACCCTTTGTCTGAGGCGGAAGTGGCCGCAATGATTGCTCGTCAACTACAAGCAGTGATACCAACAATTGTAACACAAGTCACTGCAGGCATACGTGCTAACAATACTGTTAATCAACCTACGAGCACCACCACGGCCACTGTTAATACACCTCCGCCGGACACTAATGTAGCCCCGGGTGTTACTACCCCGGTGAATACTGATAATGTCATAAATAATAATAACACTCTCCCAACTATGAATGTCACTGGGAACCCAGAACCTGTTGTGCACCCTGATAATATCCCGAACCCAAACCCTGTACCGGTTGTTAACACAACTAATAATGATAATACTCGGACCAATACCGATAATAATAATAATAATAACCGAGAACCCCCGCGTCAGGAGTACTCATACAAACAATTTACATCATGTAAACCGATTGAGTTTAAGGGTATTGAAGGACCTAGCGGGCTGGTCAAATGGATAGAAAAGACCGAATCAGTAATTAATATCAGTGAGTGTCCACCGAACCGCGTGGTCAAGTTTGCTACCAGTATGTTTCTAGACCAAGCGCTGATGTGGTGGAACACGGTAGTCCAAATAAGGGGACAAGATGCTATTAATCGTATGTCATGGACTGAATTAAAAACCCTCATGCTAGAGCATTTTTGTCCTAAAAGTGAGATTCAGAAGTTGGAACACGAGTTATGGAATCTAGAAATGAAAGGAGCGGACCATGTGGGATACACGAATCATTTTAACGAACTGTCCCGCTTAGTGCCATGGTTAGTTACACCGGAAGCAAAGCGAATTGAACGTTATATCTGGGGACTGACCCCTGCTGTGAGAAGTATAGTGAATTCAGTTGCCCACCCGACATTAGAAAGTGCTGTATCTCAAACGGGTGTCGTTACTTTTGATCTGATAAGAAGTGGAGTGATAAGGATGCCAGGTGAAACAACAAGTTTAAAACGAACTGATTATGGGACAAGAATGCAAGGAAACCCTCAAAACAAGCGGGCTCGTCCGGATACCCGAAGTTATGCCATGACCAGTTCTAATGTAAAACAAGAGACCTATAAAGGGACGTTACCGAAGTGCAGAAGATGTAACTTTCATCATGTGGGTGATTGCAAACCGATCATTTGTCAAAAGTGTGGAAGAACGGGACACTATGCCCCCAACTGTAGAACCCCCACCAACACTGTTAACCGTCCACCGCAATCAACTCAACTCCCTCGACCTCAACCAACCCGCCCACAACCCAACCAACAAACCCCACCTACCACGAACCACCGTGCCTGCTATGAATGTGGCAGTACGGAACACTTTCGGAGATACTGCCCCAATTTGAACCCGGGTGCAGTGAGAAGACAAAACCAAGCACAAGCATCAACCTCCAATGCAGCTAAGGGACGCGCGTTTGTATTAGGACCGGGTGAAGCGCGTCATGATCCGAATGTGGTGACAGGTACATTCTTAGTTTCGGGTCAGTATGCTTCAGTTTTGTTTGATACGGGCGCCGATAGAAGTTTCGTATCTGTTAATTTCTTACCATTAGAAAATATGCCGGTTAGTGAACTAACAAAACCATATACTATAGAACTCGCTAACGGTAAGCCTATACTTGTTAACCGAATAGTCCGAGACTGTTCCCTTATCCTAAACGATCACCCATTCCTTATTGATTTACTTCCAGTGGAATTGGGAAGTTTCGATGTTATAGTCGGTATGGACTGGCTATCTAAGTATAAAGCTGAAATTGTCTGTAAGGATAGGACCGTTAGGATACCTCTTTCGAATGATGAAGCTATGATTGTTCAAGGTGAGAAATCTGGTACGGTACTGCCTCTCATATCTCAACTTAAGGCATTGAGATATTTACGCCAAGGTTGTACTTTATACTTGGCGAGCGTAACAGTTAAGGAACCCGAGGAAAAACGAATGGAAGACATCCCAGTGGTACACGAGTATTCAGATGTATTCCCCGATGAGTTGCCTGGTTTACCACCGACCCGACAAGTAGAATTCCGTATTGACTTGATACCAGGAGCAGCACCCATTGCTAAGGCACCTTATCGACTTGCACCTTCTGAAATGCAAGAACTGTCCAACCAGTTACAAGAATTACTGGACAGGGGTTTTATTCGCCCTAGTTACTCACCGTGGGGAACACCAGTGTTGTTTGTAAAGAAGAAGGATGGGAGCTTTCGAATGTGTATTGATTATCGGGAATTGAATAAAGTGACTATAAAGAATAGATACCCCTTACCTCGAATTGATGACTTGTTTGATCAGCTCCAAGGTGCGAAGTATTTTTCAAAAATTGATCTTAGATCTGGTTATCATCAAGTAAGAATTCAGGAAGAAGACGTACCAAAAACAGCTTTCCGAACTCGATATGGTCACTATGAATTTTTGGTTATGCCGTTTGGGTTGACAAATGCACCTGCGGTGTTTATGGACCTCATGAACCGAATTTGCAAACCTTACCTTGACAAGTTTGTGATAGTGTTTATCGATGACATTTTGATATACTCGAGAAGTAAGGAGGAACACGAACAACATTTGCGGGAAATCTTAAAATTATTGAGGCAAGAGAAGTTATACGCAAAGTTGTCCAAATGTGAGTTTTGGCTACAAGAAGTACAGTTTTTGGGACACATTGTGAATCATCAAGGAATCCAAGTAGACCCAAGTAAAATTGAGGCCATTAAGAATTGGCAAGTGCCTAAGTCACCAAGAGAAATTCGTCAATTCTTAGGACTAGCCGGATATTATAGAAGATTCATTGAAAACTTTTCAAGTATTGCACAACCTCTAACCCTCCTAACTCAAAAAGATCGAGCATATGAATGGGGAGAAGAACAAGAAATGGCCTTCCAAACGTTAAAACAGAAGTTATGTGAGGCTCCAATATTAAGCCTTCCAGATAGAACTGATGAATTGGTGGTATATTGTGACGCATCTCGTAAAGGTTTAGGATGCGTACTGATGCAAAGAGAGAAAGTAATAGCATATGCTTCCCGACAATTAAAAGTACATGAAAAGAATTATACGACCCATGATTTGGAATTGGGAGCAGTTATCTTTGCATTGAAGATTTGGAGACATTACTTGTATGGCACCAAATGTACCATCTATACTGATCACAAAAGCCTACAACACATATTCGATCAGAAAGAGCTAAACATGAGACAAAGGAGATTGGTAGAACTGTTAAATGATTATGATTGTGAGATTAAATACCATCCGGGTAAGGCCAACGTAGTAGCTGATGCTTTAAGCCGAAAAGAGAGAATCAGACCATTAAGGGTACGAGCACTCAGAATGATTGTTCAAAGTAGCCTAACCGAACAAGTTCGCGTTGCACAAGATGAGGCCTTGAAGGCAAATCAGCTAGAAAAAGAAGAACTACATGGAAATGAAAGAAATTTTGAGAAGAAAATTGATGAAGTATATTATTACAAAAACCGGGTCTGGATTCCAACACTTCATAAACTCCGAAAGCTGATACTTGATGAAGCACACAAATCCAAATATTCTATTCATCCAGGTACTGATAAGATGTATAAGGATGTTAAAGAATTTTATTGGTGGCTTGGTATGAAAAAGGATATAGCCGTGTATGTAAGTAAATGTGCAACATGTGCAAGGGTAAAGGCGGAATATCAAAAACCTTCGGGAATGTTACAACAACCCGAAATCCCACAATGGAAATGGGAACAAATTACCATGGACTTTGTGACACACCTTCCTAAAACCTCTCGAGGACACAACGCAATTTGGGTAATTGTGGACCGATTAACCAAATCCGCACACTTTATTCCCATCCGTAACAACTACACCACCGAAAAACTCGCTCAAATTTACATCGATGAAATAGTATCTCGACACGGAGTACCTCTTTCGATTATTTCCGATCGAGACAGTCACTTTACTTCACATTTCTGGCAAGCAGTACAAGAAGCCTTGGGAACCCGAATCGACCTAAGTACAGCTTACCATCCCCAAACTGATGGTCAATCCGAACGAACCATCCAAACCTTAGAAGATTTACTTCGTGCTTGTGTACTGGACTTCAAAGGGAATTGGGATCAACACCTCCCGCTCATTGAATTCTCTTACAATAACAGTTATCACAGTAGTATACAAGCAGCACCTTATGAAGCTCTATACGGGCGAAAATGTAGATCACCACTATGTTGGACAGAAGTGGGAGATACTCAAATTTCAAGATCCGATTTAATTCAGGAAACCACCGATAAAATTCACCAGATTAAGCAAAAATTGAAAGCTGCCCGTGACCGACAAAAGAGTTATGCCGATGTTCGCAGAAAACCGTTATCTTTTGAAATAGGTGATAAGGTATTTTTAAAAGTATCGCCATGGAAAGGTGTTATAAGATTTGGAAAGACTGGTAAACTAGCCCCGAGATACATCGGACCTTTTGAGATTGTCGCAAAAATTGGTCCCGTAGCTTACCGATTAAAACTACCCTTAGAACTGAGCACTATTCATGACGTGTTTCATGTATCGAATCTGAAAAAGTGTTTGACTGATGAAACGACAATAGTACCACTGGAAGATGTTCAGATCAACGAAAAGCTCAACTTCGTAGAGGAACCGGTAGAAATTGTAGACGGGAAAACCAAACAGTTACGACACAACAAAATTTCATTGGTAAAAGTTCGGTGGAATTCAAAACAAGGACCCGAATATACTTGGGAACGAAAGGACGAATTCCGAAAGAAATACCCACACCTGTTCCCTAGAAAACTGATGACACATTAAATTTTGAGGACGAAATTTCTTAACGGGGGGAGAATGTGACATTCATGACAAAACGAGGTATACTATATTCATTACGTAACAAGTAAACGATAAATCGGTTAATTCGTAGTGCTTAAACGAGTAACCGACCGATACTAATTATGACCCGTATACATACTGAGGGGTCATATACGAGTTATATATATGTTATAGAGGCTAGCATATTGATATTTTGGCCCCAGTACATTTAAAACTCTTTAAACGAAAAAGGTTTCGTTTATCGATACGCTATAAGCTTAAACGCAATCGTTAATATCAAAACAAGCATTGTAGCATCCGTTAAGCCGAAAAAGATTTATAAAACACTTATATGACATGTTCTAAGCAATCCGTGAAAATATTTTGGAATTTTACAACGAGTCAGTACGTTTTTCTTATTTTACAAAAATAAGCTGAAAAACACTCGTTTTTACGCTATTTCTCACACCCGAATTAATTTTCTTGCGAAAAACCGAACCCGAACTAAATTTGAAGTGGGCTTTTCATGTTTGGGCTTGTATAATTAGAGTAATGGGCCAAAACAGCCCATTAAGGGCCCTTCTTTATTTCCGATCGCCAGCCACCACACTACACATTCTTTTATATAACTTACACCCTAAGACTTTGTTATTCATTTTAACTCATGAAATTTTGAAGTCCAAGCAGCTGCAAGGTAGAACTCCAGAAACTTTCAAAAGTTACATCAAAAACCTAAGGTAATTAGTGATTTTCTTTGAGTTTTAACCATGATTAACATAGTTTAACAATGAAAAATTAATCCTTGATTAGTTTTAAACATGTTTAACCATCCAAAAACCCTAAAAATCAAGTAAAACCATGTTTTGATTTTAAACATGTTTACAAACCAGGAACATATACTTTTTTGGTCAAAAACGCGGATTAGAACATGAATACAACGTTTTTACGGTTAGAAAGTTCGGTTTGAACCCAAAACCGAAACCCTAATTATCAAGGCTGTTACATGGATGATTTATGCTTGGTTTGATGTTATATGATATGTAGATATACTGAGTTTGCAACCCGAGACCCGGAAAGTCGTTTAAGCTAGCAAAATTCATCGAAAATCGACAAGGTAAACCCGTAACACTCGTTTAGGGGCTGTTTAGTATTAGGTTGTGACGTGCTTGTTTTTAGCTTGTGAAAACTTGCAGGGACATTAGGGATCATATAAATGAGTCCCTGTTCAACTTTAGTAATTTTTCGATAACCGGAGAATATTTGGTGAATTTATTTCCGTTTATGAGCGTTTATTTGGGAAAAATAGCTAAACATATTGAAAAATTATGAAACTTGGTTTTGGAGTTTAATATGTGATGTTAAGATCACTTGTAAAGTTTGGGAATCATTGGAAATTCCTAAGTATGGTTTGTGAGATCATGGTTTAACCGAATTTTAACAGCCGAAAAACGCACAAAAAGGCATTTTTTCAAAAGAGTTAGGTTCTGGAAATTTTTCAGGGGCTATGTAATAACATTGAGGCCATTGGTAAAAATTATCGGATTTTTCGGAGGTAGTTTGATATAAACGGGCCATTTATTACACGATTATAACCTATTAAATGAATTTTTATAAATAAATAATTAATCATAAAATTTCTGAAAATATTTTTATAAAATTCTCCATTTCCTAATGTATTTTTACAAAAATTTACATAATTTATATATAAGTACATATTTAGTTATGATTAATCAAAGATTTAAATTATAATTGTTTTAACGAAACCGGCAGTTTTGTGTTTAACGGACTGACTGGTATGTCAAAATGTCAAAAGTGGTCAAATATCATATTTTTGAATGATATTGATAAAAACGAACTTTTTACGAGAATTCCGGACAAATCGGGTGGATTGTGCGCGTTTTGTATAATCAAACCCGTGTGAAAACGGAAACGAACCCTGCGATCAAACCAGACACCGAAACCTTAAAATTCTTTCATAAATCAAATTATTTTATCAATCAATATATTTACCTAAGTTTTATGTGATCTTACCTAATCCCGAAACGTATAAACGATCAACTGAGCTAGGCTCGGAAAACGGTGAAACTGAGCCAAATCCAGTTTTAAACATTTCATAGTATACAACGTCACAATCTAAAACTATGGTCATGTTCTGGGCCTAACAGCTATACCCAGATTATCTATACAGCCCGACTTAGCTTGAACACTGTACTAGTATTAACGATACGATACCGTTTATAGGAATCAGGCTATAAACGAGGCACCTGACTTATTGATACGTAATTTCTGTGCGAACTACGATAAGGTGAGTTTCACGACCCCCACTTTCTAAACTGTTTTACGAACTTTTGGGGTGAAAAGCATGTTTACATAAACTGATATACTTGAAAACGTGTGATGATGTGGATTATCTAAGTACTAACACTTGACAAGTCCCCACAAACACAAGTGATTAACTTCGTGCCGGTGACGTGTGGATAGTACTATCGGTTTGACAAACCCAACTGACAGAGCCGGAGGGGTATGCCGGAACATATGTAAACCCAGTTGCACATTGTCATTATATTTTTACATACTGCTATGTGGTGTTAGACATAGTACACACTTGGGGCAAAGTGGCTGTTAAATGCCAACGGGAGTGCATGGGCAGTGGAGGCCATGTGTTTTAGCTCGTTTCGGTTTCACTTGTGGCTTAGTATAATACATCATACACAGACATATATACATACACACTGTAAACTTTACGAACTCGTGAACTGATTTCATTGATACTCGTGAAACTTGAAACTCACCAACTAGACGTAGTTGACCCGTTTTAACATGCTTTTCAGGTAAAGCAAAAGTGGAATGATTTGCTTACGTGCTTGGTGTTAGAAGAAGAGTTGTATAGCTGTGAATAGATGCAGATACATAATATTATATAAAAGCTCGTAAACCGGTTATGTGATTCTCATCTAGTTTGTAAACTTAGTACCAACCCATGTATTATGATGTAAATTAGTTTATGAATTTCTTTATAAACAATGTTGTTGATACCAGTGTTATCTGTTACATTCCCGTATTACGCTTCAGCAACTACCTAGTCGGGGTGTGACATGAACCCTACTAGGGGTTGCTGCCCCTAGACCCCGCTGCCAGGGGCGCTGCCCCCGGACCCCCATTATCTAGGGGTTTCACTAACATAGAAGTATGATAAAGTTAGAGTTAGTTAATAACACTTAAAACTATTACACAGTTAGCCATGCACAACTAAGGAGGGGTATTACAGTTAACTCTGAGAAGCACAAGACACAAGTGAGTGTCTAGCCCCATTTTCTTGTTATGTTTTCGGGGCTGTGTGCATACTCGATGTGATTAGTTCATACACTTACCTTAAGTGGTAAGTGTATTTTATATGATGTCTTACAAAGTATGTATGAATTATATAGAAAATTATGTATGTAATTATATGAATGATATAGAAAAGTATGTATGTAATTATATGAATGATAGTATGAAGAAATATATGTATGAAAGTATGATTAAATGGAAAGGAGGGACCAGAACCTTATAATATCTAAGAGGATAGGGACCAGACCCTTATAATATCTTAGAGGATAAAGACCGGACCCTTATAATATCTGAGAGGATAGGGACCGGACCCTTATATTATTTGTGAGGTTATTAGGCGAAAGGCTCTTTAACTCGTAATAGTATGTATGCAAAGTAAAATGAAACATGAAAGAATGAAGGTATGAAAGTAAGAAAGAAGGTATATACTTATGTATGTACAAAAGAAAGTAAAATAGGATAAGTATACAGTATGTGAGCGTATTGTATGTTAACTGCCTGATTAACTAGAACTCACTCAACATAGTTGAATTTTAGTATGCACGCATGTGAATAGGCTAAGGCAGCTGGCTTGATCGAAGACACATGGCATTGGACTGAAGAGGCTGGCATCTTTGGAAGAATGTTGTAATGTTTTAATCTGACTTTTTATATTATGTTTAAAAACAAATGTTTTATTGTTATGAAAAGATTTGAATGATTATGCAATATATGTTGAAGTTTTATATTCCGCAAAAAAGTTTTAGTTCACTCTGATATTTAGAACTGTATTTATGAGTAAATACAATGCTAAAGTAGGGAACCGGGACCGGGGCCTTACACTTACCTTACCTTACCTTAAAAGATAGTTTTTATATTTTTCTTATGGATCACAAACTTAAGTTGGATCACGTTATTTCTCATATCCTTAAAGATTGATCATATAACGGGTTTGTAGCAACCCTAAGAGGCAAAACACTATGATTCGATCCTTTGACAAAAAGGTTCCAAGAATCGAAGGTGATATGACTTACCAGGAGGATTGGATCTAAGTGTTTATCTCCTAGGCCAAGCGAGCTCATGTTATACGAGTCATCAACTTTAAGTGGTCGTTGCAAGCATTCCGGTTGCCTCCATATTATTTTTTTGTTGGAAACATAAAAGCCACGATAATACGTGGACAAGTGTTTCTAACATCTCGTCCCACCTCATTTCTTACTTGTTATTATTATAATTTTAGTTGAAAAATGAAACACGCGATGATACGTGAAAATGTTCGACTCCCCATTTGATCTCATTTTCTTTTAAGAATTTTTTATTGGAACAAGATTCATGGTGATACATACACGTTTGCGCCGTTATAGTTTAAAATCTTATTATGTTGAATGTTTATGAATAACTTATCTATTCAACTATTTATTTAGTAATTTTATTCATATTGATTCCTCATTACGAACTCTCATTTATAAAATTTATTCTTCGGTATGATTAATCCTCTTATATTTTGATTTCACATGGTAAGTTTACTACACAAGTTTTCCTCATATTGATTTCACACTACAAAAGCACATTACATAATTTCATCTATTTTAATTTCTTCCATGTCATTTAGTGCATTCTGAATTCTCATGACAACTTTTATTATACAATTTTTGTTAGTTATGACTTCTCATAACAAAATTTTCATCATACAATTTGAAAATTCCTCATGACAATATTACTTTGAATTCTCAGGTAATTCTTATTTTATAATTTTTAATTGCCTTTGATTTCCTCTTACAAATTTTAATAAAAATTCTATTTTGATGACAAACGTGTTTATCTTGATTCCTAAATTAACATTATTGTTTATTTTAATTTCTCATGACCATTTTCAATACACAATATCATATAACCCTCGTGGTAAAATTCTCATTACATGATTTTGTTCTCATGACAATTTTCATTATTCATCTCGATACCTCATAATAAATTTCACTATACAATAAACTTATTTTTATCCCTCATAGTAAAATTTATTTAGATTCTCGAAGAGATTTTATTTTGATTTCACATAGCGATTGGTTTTTATTTCTTGAGGTAATCTTCAATATACGAATTTTATTCATTTTTAGTTCTCATGACATTTCCACTACTCAATTTAGCTCTCATTTAGCGGGACTCGTAACTTGTTTCTCAGCGTTCATATAAAAACTCAATATTTTAAATTTTAATGGAACCTCCTAATTTTTTTTTCTTACTATTTTATCAAAATCTTCACGATGTGATTTTATCGAAACACGAACAATTCGTGGTGATTCACAAAAGTTTATTTTCGCACGTTAATTCAAATTTGTGATTGTGTTACATGATATTTCGTGCATGGTTCAACATTTTCAATTTCAATTTTGTTCGTACATTATGATACTTTCAATTTCAAACTTAATGTTGGTCAAACTTCGTTTAAACGTAACCGCAAGTTCCCGAACACCCTCAATCAAACTATAACCACAATTAACCCGTCATTACCACTATTACCACTGCTACAAACCCATCCTCACTCTACATAAACTACACAAGGAATCATATTTGCCCTAACCACGAAGAGAAACGACACATAACTTACCAAAGTTATGCCCTCACCAAATCAAACTCCATGCAAATGCAAGATGTATACAACCAACCCAACAAAAAGTCCCAATGGTGATGCTTTTAACTATGTAACACCTACCAATTTCACCATCCTACCACTACGAAAATGCCGACAAGCACATCAAATTTACCAACCTATGACTCAATCTTGACCCATACTATGTCAAATCACAAACCATGATGTCATACCATTACCACCCGACCTTCGAGCTTAATACCAAAATAGTTACCTGAACCATCTTCGCAAAATGTATATAGAAACCGAATCCAAGCTCAAACTAGTCAATCTCACGTTATCCAACCCATCAAGCTCAAACAAAACCCACCAATCAAACTCAAGTTAATCCAGCTACACAAGACACTCAAGATCCTACTCATTCCTCAAAAGGTTCCAGAACCATCCACCATGAAACCTAAGCCTCTACATACACACGCAAGCCTCGTTTCCATTATTTGTTTTATTATAAGTAACACATTTATAACGACTCCACATACTCAAATCTTCATTTTAAATTATAAACTTTTGTTTTCAAGATAACAATTTACGTATTACGCTTATTCATAATGCTCATTTCTTTTTAAATCCTTTTCATTTAAAAGTGATATTTTCATAACAACTTTACGTACTCGAAATTTAATTTTGGATTTCGTTTTCAAGATTATTCAATAAACTATTTACGTCTTTCACAATTCCGCATTACTGCACTGCCCATTTCATTTATGATTCTTATTCGTTTAAAATGATATCATCATTACAGTTTTATGTACCCAAAATTTCGTTTAAGAATTTAGCTTTCATGATTTACTTGATAGCAATTTAGGTGTTTCTCTAACTACGTGTTACCGCAATGCTTAGTTATTATATTCCTTTTTGTAGAATTGATATAACGACTTTACTCAAAATTTCGTTTTGGATTTTATTTTCAACAATATACGATATGCGATTTACATACTTCATCATTACCCTAAGTCTCATTTCTATTATAATGTTTCTTTTTCATTTAAAGAGATACTTCTAAAATTACTTTATGTACTCGAAATTTAATTTTATGTTTTTCTTATTCATGTCTGAATTCAAATTATTCGATAAGAATTTGTGTGTTTATTATGCACTACTTTAAACCACATTTTCGCAAAAATTTCGTTTCATTTTAAACGATATTTCTATCACGAATCTATTGCTCATAATAATTATAGATTTTGAGCGTTCATGTTTGAATATTATGTTTTTTTCTAGCAAATCACAATTTTATGCATTTTGCTGCATGAACTCATTTACTCAATTAACGGCCTACGTGTGGCTGTCCACAAACATTGGCTCTATTGGAATCATTCATATAATCATGATTATGTCAATTGTTTCACGATAGAAGTCGTATACGCATTTTTATCACATTTCTTTGATGTTTTGTTAAGTTAACCAATTGTTCTTTCGTGTTCGATACATGGTTACGCTACCCTATAGAACTCACCTCATCCTCATGTTATTTAATCTTATTTCACGCAATCATATCCACAAATGCTTATGACCTCAAGTTTGTTTCACATAAGAAACTCATCGTACGATTCTATTGTTAATTGTATCATTGTTTATCTCAACCTCAAGTTTTCATTTATTGGATTTCTCATTATCATATGTTTTTGGTTTATCATGTCTCATTTAGTGTCTCAATTTATAAACCTTGATATTTATCTTGATGACTTTCGACTTCAAGTCCCATTTCATATTGCTTACTCTATAACATCATCTATTTGACCATCAATACTTATTTAACTGAATTGTTATTTTAACCCGAGTCGTATCATGTGACGCATTATTTTTATTTTGTTTCAAATAATTATCTCATTTTTCCTACTTATTTAAATGCCGACCTCAAAATTTTTAAATGCCTATTATTTGTTTGTCAATTCTGGTAAAAGTTGACAGTTTTATCTACGTTTCTAATATTTAAGATTTCAAAATAAATATGTCTTTTAAACAACACGAAAGAACGAACTATGCGGATCATACGACGCTCTAGATAATTATGGGTGCACACTTAATTATCAAAATCCTCGTATGGAAGCCATAGTAAGTACGGTTGTGTGCCGTAAATCAAACCCGAGGATGATTACAGAAAAAACGATATAAATGTTATGTGACAAAGGCATGGTGGATAAGCCGCTGTCACATAAAAAATTAGTACCTTTTGTTACCAAAACGACATGCTGTGGTAGTTGTCTATTTTTCTTAAGCTTAATTCGATTTCGGGACGAAATTCCTAAAAGTTGTGAATACTGTGACATTCGTCATTTTCTAAACCCGAAAACCCAACCCGTTTTAAACTTTGTTATACTTTTAATCCTTTAAAAGAATGTTTTTCATGTTATAATCATGTCCAATACATGCTGTGTTGTTTTAATACCTTTAACGGTGTTTAATTCGCTTATTTTATGCTCGAAACCAACCCAAACCAAAGTACAAGGATCATTTTTGCCAAAAATCAAACTATTTAACCTCTAAATGAGATTTTATTTGATTAATTATTTTATTTAATTACTTAATTTATTTAATTTATTTTAAAAACCAACCAACCACATAGATTACAAAAATGGTTGTAAGATGGTTTAATGTCCAATCATCCATGCAAAATTGTTCCCTCCTTCTTGTCTATAAATACCAACACTTCTCAACATTTTCCAAATGATCTTCTATTCCTTTCTCTCTAATTTGCAGATTTGTGGAAGCAAATTAAAGTGTTCTTGCCTAAGTTGACATTAAAAGTCAAACAGAGCCTTTGCTTGCTTTTTAATCCGATTCGGGTAGATTTTTGTTGTGTATTTGTTTATTTACTTCTTATAACATTATAGGAATGATTTCCTTCCTTAAAATTCATTGGGTTAAGGGGTTTCACCTTCCGTTTACACATTTAAGTGTTACAAGGCTATTTTGGTCAAATTTGGGATTTTTACTCATTTAAAGTTTCTGATTTTTATTTGAATTTGTTTGTTGGTCATTGGACCATGAGGATTCGCGTAATAAGATGATAAACATGTACTAACATCACAAAATGAGTGGCAAAATGATTCATCATAAAAAACCATTCCAAAACTGTAACATCCCATTTTTATTATAAAAAAAGTTTAAAGTACTTCTTCGAATAGAAAGAATTGAACATGAGGCAGAGGAGGTGGTTAGAATTGATAAAGGATTATGAATGCGACATTAAGTACTACCCTGGTAAAGCTAACGTGGTCGCCGACGCGCTAAGTCATAAGAATGAGGAAGTCATTGCAACAATAAAGTCATACCAGTTGATTATGAACTCAAGTCTTTTTGAAGAAATCATCAAGGTGCAGTCAGAGGTGCTGGTAGATGAAAGGGCTAGTGAAGAAAGAAAGAATTTTCGGTCAGCAAAATGAATTGATGGTAAACACTCATGGCGTTAAGACTAGGTTTGACCGTTTGTGGATTCAATGCCATGGAGATCTCAGAGGTCGAATCTTAGATGAAGCTCATAAGTCAAGATATTCAATTCATCCAGGATCCACTAAGATGTACCAGGACTTGAAAAGAGGTTACTGGTGGCCAGGAATGAAGAATTATGTGGTGGGTTATGTTAGTAAGTGCTTAACTTGTTTACAAGTCAAAGCCGAACATCAGAAGCCTTATGGAAAGATACAACTGCTTGAGATACCAGAATGGAAGTGGGAACACATCACCATGGATTTCATAACTAAGCTACCTCGTACAGCTAAGTATCATGATACCATCTGGGTGATTGTGGACCGTTTGACCAAGAGTGCTCACTTTCTGCCTATACGAGAGGCTATGTCGTCAGAAACGTTAGCAAGCTTGTTCATAAAAGAGGTTGTGTCTAAGCATGGAGTACCATTATCAATTATGTCAGATAGGGATACACGTTTTACCTCAAGATTCTGGAAGAAGTTCCATGAAGCTATGGGAACGAGATTGAACATCAGTACAGCGTATCATCCTCAAACAGATGGACAGTCTGAAAGGACGATCCAAACCCTTGAGGATATGCCACGTGCTTGTGTTTTAGACTTTGGAGGAAGTTGGGATGATCATCTGCATCTGGCAGAGTTCTCCTATAACAACAGCTACCATTTGAGTATTGGTATGCCGCTATTTGAGATACTTTAGGTAGGCGATATAGAACCCCAGTATGTTGGAGAGAGATTGGTCAGAAAGAGATGGGAAGTTTAGAAGTTGTGCAAGAAACTTCTTTGAAGTTCGATCTGATCAAAGCAAGAATGAAAGCTGCTCAGGACAGACAGAAGTCGTATGCTGATAAGCGGCGGCGACCGATTGAGTTTAACGTTGGTGACAATGTGATGCTCAAGGTCTCGCCTTGGAAAGGGATCATTCCTTTTAGAAAGAGGGGAAAGTGGAGTCCGAGGTATATTAGACCGTTTAAGATTATAGATCGTGTGGGTGAAGTGTCTTATAAGTTAGAAGGAATTCATTCAGCCTTCCATGTTTCTCATCTGAGGAAATGTCTAGCGGATGACACGTCTCATGTGACGTTAATGGACATTGAGGTTGATGAACAGTTGAATTACATCAAGGAACTGATCGAGATAGTTGACCGCAAGGAGAAGCAAATTCGTCACAAGGTTATACCTTTAGTGAAAGTGATATGGAAGCATCGCAAGGGTTCAGATGCTACTTGGGAAGCTGAGAATGAGATGCGCAAGTTTTACCCGAATTTGTTTATGTAATAGTTAGGTTTTGGGGACGAAACCTCTTTAAGGAGGGAAGACTTGTAACATCCCACTTTTGATTATAATAAATAAAATTTCGTTTATTCAATAAAGTGTCGTGTGTCGGTTTAGATAAATAAGCTATAATATGATAGGCTTGGACTTTAGAAGATGGAATAAGAGATGAAATGGGCCTTAGGTCCATAGGCTTAAGCGAGTATAAATACCCCTTAAACCTTAAACCTTTCCATTTTTATCCATCTCTACACCATAGCCTACACCATCAAAAGCACACACAAACACTATCCTATAACCCGAACAAAGATCCAAAGGCGAAAACCCGAGCTTGTTGGTGCTGGAGCGTTGTGACAAGCCAAACCAACATCAAGGCTTGACTGTGTTCATAGTTCGACTCGTTTAAGGTACGTTTATAATTAGAAATCATTCATTTAGGTTCGGTTTTGTCTAGGAAATCTTAGATCTGCATGATAATGGTAAAAAGAAACCCGATGCATTAAACCTTATTGAAAACCATTAACGATTGATGGGTTAATCGATTGAGAAACGAGCCGTAGGTGCTTAGGTATAAATCGCACCCTTTAAACATGGATGTTAGACGGATTTGATGACTAGGGTTTGTTAGCGCTGATATTGCGAGTCTATTGGTACCAAAATCATGTTATTTTGTCATGATTTGGAGGGTTTATTGCAGATCTGAGGGTCTGTTGACTATTCATTGTTCATATCAATTTTGACTATGACCCCGAATCAAAGTCTGGATAAGAACATACCCCAATCCGTTATGATAAGATAACGAATCAGGAGGATTCGTTATTCGCCAATTCGTTATGATAAGATAACGAATCAGGAGGATTCGTTATTCACTAATTCGTTATATTAAGATAACTAATCAGGAGGATTCGTTATTCACCAATTCGTTATATAAAGATAACGAATCAGGTGATTCGTCACTCACCATTCGTTATGCTAACGAATCAGAATAATGAACCAGCTAATGAAAATAAACGAATTAACATAACAAATCAGATAACAGAAGATAGCGAATCAGTTAACGAATTAGGCTTAATTAGTTTTAGAGTTTGAGTTAGCGAATTAAATAATAATTTAAAATCCTAATGAAGAATGTGTTAAGAAAGTTAATGAAAATAAAATTTTTCCAAGCTGAGGGCTCTGCCCCTTGGACCCCGCTAGGGCCTGCTGCCCCTAGAAGCCCGCTGCCAAAGGCGCTGCCCCCGGACCCCCGTTCGTTGAGGGTAATGATTAAGACTAGAAAGACGATATGAGTAGTGATAGTTAATTGATACGTGTAATTGTTATACAGTTAGTCGTACACAGCTCAAGAAAGGAATAACCATAAACGGTGAATGTAACCGCATTCAGGTGAGTTTCTAACCCTATTTCCTTGTTATGTTTTCGGCGCTGTGTGCATACTCGGTGTGATAGTTAATACACTTACCTTAAACGGTATGTGTATGCCATGTATGATTTATATGTAATTATGTATATCTCAAATGTGAACGAAAGCTTGTCGGTGCGTGAACGATCTTCGGATATTGCACGTGTTGTCAAGGGAGGTATGTATGTAATAGATGAATGTGTATGATAGATATATGTATAACATATGAATATGTATGAATAAGTAAAGAATGTATATGTCTGTTACGAGTATGTAAAGACAGATGGTACGAAGATGAAGAGGTAAGGGATCAGACCCTAATAATATCTGAGATAGAGAAGAAAGGGATTAGACCCTAATAATATCTGAGGTAGAGAAGTAAAGAGGATCAGACCCTACTAATATCTGAGATAGACAAGAAAGGGATCAGTCCCTAATAATATATGATATAGAAAAAGGAAAGAGGGATCAGACCCTAATAATATCTGAGATAGAAAAGGAAGGGATCAGACCCTAATAATATATGAGATAGAAAAGGACAGTAACTATATAGTATGAAACTAATAAAGTGTGAACGTATGTATGAAATTATGTGATGAAAGTAAATTAGCAAGTAATTATTTTGTATCTTCGGATGCATAATAGAAGGCAAGTATATGTATTGTATGATGAATTATTAACTAGAACTCACTCATCGTAGCTGACTCTTAGTATGAACACAGGTGAGTAGAATGAGACAACTGGCTTGAGCGAGGACACATGACAGGTGAATAAAGATGCTGGCAACTGAAGATTTATTTGTTAATGTTTGAACTAACAGACATGATTTAAGTTATGTTTCAAAGACAAGTTATGAATGTTTTGTAATGACTGTTGATGTTTTACCTATTCTGCGAAAGATTTAATTAACTCTGATATTTAGAACTGTGTTTATGAGTAAATCCAACGTCCAAAGTAGGGCACCGGTAACGGGGCCTTACAAGTTGGTATCAGAGCAAAGTTTGAGAGATTTAAGCATCCTACATGCTTCGACTCGAACGGAGAATGTGATTTAAGTAAGAAAAGAAAGAAGATGCCAGTTCAAGATAGCCATGTGTCACTCAAGCAAGCTCAGTATAGGTAAAGTGTATGGTTAAATAATGAATGTTAATGTTAGCTTAATTGCTAAAGAATGGATATGTGTATGTAGGGATAGGATTTCTTGATTGTTTGATTGATTAATTGTTTAAGAGTAGAACCTAGCACAAATAGACTCATAAGGGGAAATGTATATAGGACACAGAAAGTAACGTGATCACCTAATCACAACTGGCCACCGTTATTACCTGTTAGACTTACTATCCTTGTACTAAATAGTTCCTTGAGTGATGACGTTTGTGTTTTCCCTTCCAGAATACAATGGCTGGATCTAGGGCAGTTGATGGAGCATGAGGCCGCGCTGGACGTCGCGGAAGGCCTCGTCGTGTCCGACAGCCTTCAGTAGAAATAGCGTCCAACACCGGAGGTGAAGGAAGCGCAGCTGGGCGAAATCCAAACAACAACGAAGGGTCTCAACTTGACCCTGCAATTCAAGCAGCTATTGTTCAAGCTTTAGCCACTACTGTGAAGAACTTGAATCCTGAAGGGTCTGCTGGAGGCCGTGAAAGAACCGCTGAAAGGGCAGGAGGAGATGGTAAGAAAGATGATGAAAGGGAGAGGGAGGCCTCGAATTTGGTTAAATCTGTGAAATTTGATGATAGGAAGAGAGGCCGATGTGGGTGTAACTACAACTCATTTAGAGGTTGCGACCGGCCGAAGCTGACTGGTTTGGGAGACGCAATCGCTACTCTCCAATAGATAACCACTATGGACAAGATTATCCGTATTAGCGAGTGCCGTCCCGATCAAGCTGTGGGATATGCCACCCAATCATTTGGTGATGAGGCAATGTATTGGTGGGAATCGATTGAGCAGAGGAAGAGTCCATAGGAGATCAAGGCAATGAAGTGGGAGGATCTGAAAGAGTTGGTAATGAAGAGTTCTGTGCTGACGCAGAAGTTGAGAGGGCGGAGATGAAGTTCCTGAACTTGAAAGCTGGGA
The DNA here is from genome assembly GCF_021521415.1 of Bidens hawaiensis. Lineage (NCBI taxonomy): Eukaryota > Viridiplantae > Streptophyta > Magnoliopsida > Asterales > Asteraceae > Bidens > Bidens hawaiensis. Next base: position 3,208,477 of record NW_027491042.1, read on the forward strand.
CGATGACACATCGTGAGTATACTACAGAGTTCAACCGAATGTCTAGGTTGGTGTCTGATATGGTTAACACTTAGGCTAAAAGGATCAAGTGCTACGTGAGGGGATTGCCACAGAAGGTCCGCACGTTAGTTAGGGCGAATAAACCTGCTACTTTCGACTCTGTTGTTGAACTCGCATAGATGGTTTATGAAGACCTGGCTGCGGATGAAGTTGTGGTGGAACATGAGAAGAAAGATAAGAAGTGGGTCGCTTCTGTTAGACGACCCGGTACTCAAATGTGGAACCCTAAGAACAAGCAGTCGAGAGTTTGGGAGAAGAGGCCATGTAAGACCTGCGGGAAGATGCATAGTGGGGAGTGCAAGTGGGGTAAAGGATCTGATGTTTTCCATAAGTGTGGTAAGGCACAAGGTGAAAAATGCTGGCTTGGGTCGAATGCCTGTTATAAGTTTGGAAAAGTGGGGCACTATGCTCCCGATTGTACCTCAAAACCCGCATGTTACAAGTGCGGTAAGTCGGGCCATTTTGCTAAGGAATGCACCGATGGTGGGACTGGAGGGAGTGGAAAGAATGATGTTGATCAGACTAGGCCGAGGACCAGAGCTTACTTGTTAACCCAGGAACAAGCCAAGCAGATTCCAGATGTTGTCACAGGTACGTTTCTTGTAAATGGTATATCCGCTTCAGTATTATTTGATTCAGGTGCGAATAAGATTTTCGTAGCCACGTCGTTTAGTAAATTATCTAAAATGAAATGTTGCCGAGTGATGTGCTAAAAACAGTCAATTAAATATTAACTAAATTAAACAAGTAATAAACACTTGACCTAAGACTCAACTAAAAAAAACACCGGCAAGTGAACTGATCAATTGTACTGTAACATCCCGAAATTTCCAAGAATAATATTTAATGTATTATTCGTTAATGATGGAAAGGTTTACTAGAATTGGTAGAGAAATGATGACGTAATAATAAGATGATTCAAGTAGGCTAAGTAGATGGAATTAATTATGGACCAAAAAGGAAAGATGAGCCTTAGGTCCATGGGCTTAAGGGAGTATAAATACCCCTTAAACCCTAATCCTTTCCATTTTTATCTCTACACCATAGCCTACACCTTAGAAAACACACACAAACACTATTTCTTCAACCCGAGCCTAGATCCGAAGTTGAAAACCCGAGCTTGTTGGTGCTAGATCATCGTGTCAAACCTAAACAACATCAAGACCAGCTCGTGTTCATGAACGACTCGTTTAAGGTACGTTTATATTTAGAAATCGTTTATATAGGTTCGTTTTGATTTGGGAAATCATTGATCTGTGCTAGTTTGTTAAAAACGAATCCAAAACATCCAAACTTACTGAAATTGATTAACATTTGATAGGTTAATCGTTAACCTAAAAGAACCCGTAATATAGATTCAGGAATCGCACCCTTTAAACATGAATGTTAGGCCGATTTGATGATTAGGGTTTGTTAGCGCTGTGAATACGAGTTCATTGATACCTAAATCATGTTATTTCGTCAAGATTTGGAGGGTTAATCGCATATCTGAGGGTCTGTTGACTATTCATTGTTCATATCAATTTAGACTCTGACCCTGAGTCAAAGTATGGATAAGAGCATGCGCCAATTCGTTAAATTAAGATAACGAATCAGGAGGATTCGCTATTCACCAATTCGTTATATGAAGATAACGAATCAGGTGATTCGTTACCCCATCCATTCGCCATGACAAGAAAACGAAGTAGCTCACCCACTTCATTCTGTTAAGATAACGAATCAAGTGATTCGTCACCTACCCAATTCGTCATGATAACTTAACGAATCCGATGTTAAGGTGACGAATCAGGATAACGAATGGGAATTTATCAAAGACGAATCAAGATAACGAATCTGGATAAAAAGATAACGATCTAGCTAACGAATTAGGCTTAATTCGTTATAGAGGATGAGTTAGCGAATTAGAAAATAATTTAAATGGCTGCCGCCCTTCGACCCCAGCCAGGGGCTCAACCCCTTGGACCCTGCTAGGGGCTGCCGCCCCTAGACCCCGCTGCCAGGGGCGCTGCCCCCGTACCCCCGTTCGTTGAGGGTAATAATTTAACTAGAAACGCGATATGAAAAGTGATAGTAATCAATACGCATAATTGTTATACATCTAGCCGTGCATAGCCAAAGAAAGGAGTAACCACTAATGGAAGAAGTAACCGAGTTCAGGTGAGTTTCTAGCCCCATTCCTTGTTATGTTTTCGAGGCTGTGTGCATACTCGATGTGATAGTTAATACAATTACCTTAAATGGTAAGTGTATTCAATGTATGATATATGTGATAGATACGATTGATTTCTTATCGATACGTGAACGATCTTCGGATATTGCATGTATTGCCAAGAATAGTGATGATTGTCTCCTTATATGGATATTAAATGATAACTTATATATAGAGTTCCCTCTACGGATAATATATAGAGTGTTCCTTAAATGGAAAGCATAGTGTTCCTTTAATGGAAAACCCAGTGTTCCTTTGATGGAAATCATGGTGTTCCTTTAATGTAAAGCCCAATGTTCCTTTGATGGAAAGCATAGTGTTCCTTTAATGGAAAGCATAGTGTTCCTTCTATGGAAGTATATAGGATGTTCCTTCTATGGAGAATATATACATATAGAGTGTCCTTCTATGGAGAATATAAATAGTAGGGGTAATAGTAATAGTTCTTTTAATAGATATTATATGACGTCCTCTTATGGATATTTATACAAGGTTAAGATATGTATGTATGTAAGATATGTGTATGTATTGTATGTCGCCTGATTAACTAGAACTCACTCAGCGTAGCTGACTTTTAGTATGCACGCAGGTGAATATGATTAAAGAGATAGCATGAGGTTGGCACATGGCATGGATCGAACGGCTGACATTTGAAGATAGAGGAAATGTTGTTTTAATATGATGATTTACGTTATGGTTTTAAAGAGAAGATTAAATGTTTTGTAACAAACGGTTAAAGTTTTATATTCCGCGAAAGTTTTAATAAACTCTAATTTGTAGAAATGTGTTTATGAGTAAATCCAACGTTAAAGTGAGGCACCGAGAACGGGGCCTTACATGTACTAAGCTAAGTAAGTCTGGAATATCGAACCCAAAGGACTCTATAAATTATATTAATTAACTAATTAGACTCGACTTACGACATGAATATTTATTATTAATGTTTTAAGGGGGTTTTTAAACTAATATTATCTAATATTAAACTAAGAAAGTAAATAAACAAGCAAACGAGAAACAAGCAGATAAATCACAAGATCGAAACCAATCAGAGAAGGAATCTACCTAGGTAAGAATCCCATGTATCAACAATCATCAAGCAATGGACAAATAACATGACTATGGAAACTGATTTCTAAATGTTTTCATCTAATAAAACCTAAAGAACCCTTGACCGAATCAAATGAAATTCCAAAGAACAATTATTAGATTATTAAGAATTCAGTATTATTGATTTCCGCAAAGTCATCAATTAGGGTTAATTAATATTATCTAAAGCAAGAAATCTTACAAAACACTAAATCCTAGATAACTTGATAAACTTAACATGACATCATGAACAAGGATCAACACAATAAGCAAGAATATTGTCACTAACTATCCTAGCATGCAATTGACCAAGACACATGAATAACTCCTCACCTTACAGCTATTGGAATTTAGCAAAACATTCAAAATCTTAACCAACTATCAACAAGCTTCTATGATCTAATAGGCCTATTCAACCATAATAATCAGAACACCAAGTAAAGATTAAACATGAGCCCTAATATCTAAAGAACACAATCAATAGAAAACAAGATCCATGTGAAGCAATAGTTAAATAATCAATCAAGATAATAAATACTTATACGCATCATGAAAACAAAACCAAGTCTTTTACTATTAATAAAACGAAACCATAATCAAAACATTATCCAAAGCAAGAATCAAGTCGAAAACATGTTCATCAAACCTAGGTAGACATGAAGTCTAGCCTAGAATCATTATTAAAAACAATCCTAAACAAGTACTAAAAACAAAGAGGCAAGACATGGCAAATTATGAACAAGGAACGAAAGTTAGAGCGATAAAACCCTTTGCGATTGATCCTTGAACACCCGGATGAAAGATCTCTTGACCCTCCTTCGTTCCTAGCTTCAAATCACCTTCAAACCCTTGGAAACCCTCTCAAAATCGGCTGCAATTAATCTTAGAATCGGATTGGTTATAAAGATGTATATATAGAACGCATAATGGGCTTGGCTTGTAAAATTTGGCAGCCCAGAATGCCTAGGCGCTCGGTGGCCGCCTTGGCCCCTAGCCTTAGCGCGGCGCGGCGCGGCGCCCTCCATGGGTGGATTTCGGATTTTGTTTTTATTATTTCTTGTTAAATCTTTGCCCAATCTTTGATTGATCTTTCTTGAACTCCAAGTAACACTTAGAATCTTCTAGAACTTGTTTCCCTTACTTCTCCAATCCATCATCTACATGACAACAAATAAAAACTCTAAGTGAAGCAATCACGTAACCAATGACGCACAAAACGAGCAAAACTGCGCATGAAAAGCTAGAAAGAATTAAGTTTAACATGCAAGACACCAAAAGATATTAAAACGCGATAAATATATAAAACTTGCCTTAAAACCTAAATAATAAAAGATAAACAAAACACAAACTAAACCGAACTCAAAACATCAGAGAAACATAACTTTACACGGGATTCGAGATGTATAAATACATGTATATCAAATATCCCCACACTTACTCTTTTTTCGTCCCTGAAAAAGTCTACTGCAGTTGGATCAGAATCGGAAAATACAGTCTTAAAAACATATAGGTTAATTTTTAAAGCTTAGAAAACGCAAAAACCGCTATCACCGATATTGTTGTTCACTTAAACTCATGCCTTAATCTTTACCGGGACAAATAAGATCCGACGTTAATAGTACTCAGTGGTTTACACAATTAAGACCCGCTTATTTTCAGCTTTTACCGGACGTTAATAGTACTCAGTGGTTTACACAATTAGTAGATTTAAAACTTTTTGTTGCTCTATTTTTTCATAAATAGTTAAGACGATCAAGGGTATTGTTTATCCACCTAAGCTTAAGCATCAAAGTCTACCAAGCTGCCATTAGATATGATTAAGGTTCAATTAATTTATAGCTAGTGTTCCCCATAACATGACATACCCCCATTATCAAGCAATACACCAAACCATTAACATAGGTGAGTATGCAAAATTTCATCTGTATGGCTTACACGTGGCGTGTCCCTTGTGGTCCGTTTCTTAATGGTAATGAGACGCGAGCAAGGGGACCCCACATGGCTAACAACGTGGATGATCAAGTCTGTAATGTATTTGTACTTTGTACTTTTTGTGATCATGTTTAAAGACTTATATGGCAGAAATCTGAGGGTTTGCTCTTTTTTTAGCTTAATTTTAAATATTCACAACCCCATTTGGAATTGTGAATACCGAGACGAATAGTCGGCATACAGACCCATAATCTCCGGACCCGAGGCATCCCATCAATACAAAATTTAAGGTTATAAAACCATACGCCAATGATGTGTAAAACACTAATACTAAGCAATTTAAGATTTATATCACAGGCTACACGGCATACTCTAACGTTAAACCTACCCAAGCATCATATGATAACGTATTTAAAAAATTTTAAACTTTATAATATTTCCACTTTTCATACCAAGAATTGAGGCTTGAGTATGGCTGAACTTTCATTACTTATTTTCTACGGACAAAACGCTTTACCCACGAGAGATTTCCGACCCATTTTATTAAATTTTCCCTTTCATTTTCAAGGCTGAGCCTACCGACACATCCCAAGTTAAGTGTGCTTTCTTTTATTTATCTCATATTATTAGTAGTTTGAAAAACCAATTTCCGATAAATATCATCATCTCCCACTTTAACGCAAAAAAAACTAACTTCAAGGGAAATTTTTAAACATTTTTCAATTTTTTTTTAATTTTTTTATTTTTTTCCATTTTTTTTATTTTTTTCCATTTTTTTATTTTTCTTAATTTAAAACAAAATTAAACTACGACTCAAGACTCAAATATCCTATCCCCACACTTAAATTTTGCATTGTCCTCAAAGCAAGGATAATGACGACTCAAAAAAAAATAAAATAAAAAAATAAAGTCGGACTACAAAAAAAAACTAAAAACCTAACAATTAAAAACAAAAGTAAAATAAGAAAATAAAAAATTAACAAGCTAGATAATGGAAAAGACTTAGATGGTAATATGCGCATGAAATATGATGCCAAAGTCTTCTTTCATGAATGCCCTCCAACTACGAACGTGCTCAGCAAATGGTAACTCCTTCTCTCACGAACGTAAGCGGCCAAACAAAAACAAACAAACATATCTAAAATTTATCTTAACAAAGTGATAGATATTATGCAATTAAAGTGTTTCACATCAACCGACAAATAAATCATGAATAATTAGCAACAAATAATAATAAAACATAAAGTATACGGCTCAGCTGCTCCATCCCCACACTTGTCTGTTTCATTAAATTCTTACTTGGGGATGGTCTCTCTAGCTCGTTCAATCTCCAAACTAGCAAAACTTAAAACACAAAAATAAAGATAAAACTACAAAAAAAAACTACGTTAGGGACTCAAAGAAAATAAAAATAAAAATAAAAGAAAATATACAAACTCTACACTTGAGTTTTCACTCAAGAACCCATGTTATGCGAATCACGTGGCGGACCGAGTGGAGCTTCCTCCACCTCGGTAGAACTCAAATGCCCTCAAAGATTCCGAATCGCGATCCGGCCATTCATCAATCTTGGTCTTCATCTTTCTAACTCCACGAACCTTCTTATACTTTCGCTTTCCACCACCTCTTTCTCCAACACACTTCACCATCACCCGAGAACTAGAAACCGCTCGCTCCTTTTTCACACTCAAACTCACCGAACGGGAATCGTTAAGACTAGGACCCATGCCTGAGATAAATGATTCTATCGAATATACTGGATGACATGGATCAATAAGACCGTCTGGACCACTTAGATGTCTCATGGACTTGGCCAAATAAGTGGCACTATCATCACCGGCTCTAAGAGTTATCTTACCTTCAAACACGTCAATGTACCATGTCCACCTCTACAAAACTCACACTTGTCCACCTTGGCCTTCAGCTCCTTAACCTCTCGAGTTAGTGATTCCAAAGCAGCTGCCACACTAGTATCCAGATTAACCTGGTCTACACCTCGAGCGGACGAGGATGTACTGCTAACGGGAGTGGAATTCCCGTGATGTGGCACTTTGGCAAGGTCCATTGAGCGAAGCTCTCAAACATCTCGTTACACTCGGTGACATTTTTCCTCGCTAGTAAACTTCGTCCCGCGGCCGTGTCGAACCGAACTTGGGTTTCGTAGTTCAGCCCGTTGTAAAATTTCTCCACGCGAGCCCATGGTGTAAGACCATTTTGTGAACAACGGGCAAGTAGGTTCTGAAAACGCTCCCAAGCATGACAATATTGCACCCCCGGTTCCATGTGAAACGAGTGGATCTGATCACGAAGAATAGCCGCTTTAGCCGGTGGGAAGTATTTCTTGATAAATGCAGAACATAGTGCTTCCCAAGTGGTGATCGTGCTAGGTGGCTGAGTGTCAAGCCAAGTGGCCTCTTTACCTGCAAGTGAAAACGGAAATAAATGTAAGAAAATAGCATCTTCGGTAGCACCTTGTAAATTAAAAGTTTTAAGAACGCGGTAAAGTCGGTTAATATGAGCCGGTGCATCCTCGTCATCACGCCAATTAAACTGATTGGTTTGAACGATGTTGTTCATGACATATGACGGAATTTTCCACGAGTTGCGGTTGTCGATCTCGGGAACTACGATCCATGATTGGTTTTCGGTTAAGCCATCGAAGGCTTGAGCAGCAATTGTCCTATTGTTGGCCATTGGGATGTCTGGTTAACTTTTCGGACTTTCTGGTAGTGAACTGAGTGGATATGATTTTTGTGATGAACTAGCCTCGGACTTCAACTGAGAAAATTCAATATCGGCTAGTGGTGGTCCTTGCGAGCGAAGATGTGGCATAAACCTGAAAATCACAAAAGACCGAGTGAGTAGACTCGAATACTTAAAAATAAACAAAAATAAACTAAAACTTAAATTAGACTCCTACGACTCAAACAAAACTAAAACAAATAGCAAGTATGTAGCAAATAAGTCCAAGTAAAGCTAATAACGCAATAGCTAAGAGTCCCCGGCAACGGCGCCAAAAACTTGATGTGCTAAAAACAGTCAATTAAATATTAACTAAATCAAACAAGTAATAAAAACTAGACCTAAGACTCAACTAAACAAAACACCGGCAAGTCAACCGATCAATTGTAATAAGCTAAGTATGTCCGGAATATCAAACCCACAGGACTCTATAAATTACGTTAATTAACTAATTAGACTCAACTTACGACACGACAATTTATTATTAATGTTTTAAGGGGGTTTTTAAACTAATATTAAACTAAGAAAGTAAATAAACAAGCAAACGAGAAACAAGCAGATAAATCACAAGATCGAAACCAATCAGAGAAGGAATCTACCTAGGTAAGAATCCCATGTATCAACAATCATCAAGCAATGGACAAATAACATGACTATGGAAACTGATTTCTAAACGTATTCATCTAATAAAACCTAAAGAACCCTTGACCGAATCAAATGAAATTCCAAAGAACAATTATTAGATTATTAAGAAATCAGTATTATTGATTTCCACAAAGTCATCAATTAGGGTTAATTATTATTATCTAAAGCAAGAAATCTTACAAAACACTAAACCCTAGATAACTTGATAAACTTAACATGACATCATGAACAACGATCAACACAATAAGCAAGAATATTGTCACTAACTATCCTAGCATGCAATTGACCAAGACACATGAATAACTCCTCACCTTACAGCTATTGGAATTTAGCAAAACATTCAAAATCTTAACCAACTATCAACAAGCTTCTATGATCTAATAGGCCTATTCAACCATAATAATCAGAACACCAAGTAAAGATTAAACATGAACCCTAATATCTAAAGAACACAATCAATAGAAAACAAGATCCATGTGAAGCAATAGTTAAATAATCAATCAAGATAATAAATACTTATACACATCATGAAAACAAAACCAAGTCTTTTACTATTAATAAAACGAAACCATAATCAAAACATTATCCAAAGCAAGAATCAAATCGAAAACATGTTCATCAAACCTAGGTAGACATGAAGTCTAGCCTAGAATCATTATTAAAAACAATCCTAAATAAGTATTAAAAACAAAGATGAAAGACATAGCAAATTATGAACAAGGAATGAAAGTTAGAGTGATAAAACCCTTTGAGATTGATCCTTGAACACCCGGATGAAAGCTCTCTTGACCCTCCTTGGTTCCTAGCTTCAAATCACTTTCAAACCCTTGGAAACCCTCTCAAAATCGGCTGCAATTAAGCTTAGAATCGAATTGGTTATAAAGATGTATATATAGAGCGCATAATGGGCTTGGCTTGCAATATTTGGCAGCCCAGAAGGCCTAGGCGCCCGGTGGCCGCCTTGAGCCCTAGCCTTAGCGCGGCGCTGCGATGCGCCCTCCATGGGTGGATTTCGGATTTTTTTTATTATTTCTTTTTAAATCTTTGCCCAATCTTTGATTGATCTTTCTTGAACTCCAAGTAACACTTAGAATCTTCTAGAACTTGTTTCCCTTGCTTCTCCAAGCCATCATCTACATGACAACAAATAAAAACTCTAATTGAAGCAATCACGTAACCAATGATGAACGATACGAGCATAAACTTCACATGAAAAGATAGAAAGAATTAAGTTTAACATGCAAGACACCAAAAGATATTAAAACTCGATAAATATATAGAACTTGACTCAAAACCTAAATAATAAAAGATAAACAAAACATGAACTAAACCGAACTTAAAACATTAGAGAAACACAACTTTACTCGGGATTCGAGATGTATAAATACATGTATATCACCGAGTGTATGCAACCTTTATAGTAGAAACCGCTAGTGACGCTTCGGTTAAAATAATGAACATTGTTAAGGACTGTAAGATAGAGTTAGAGGGACATGAGTTCCCTGTTACTTTGTATGTTATGACTTAGGAGGGTTCGATGTGGTTTTGGGAATGGATTGGTTATCTGAGTATGAACCTCAGATAGTGTGTCAGAGTAGGATAATAAGGTTAAAGTCCTTGGATGGTATTGCGGTGACGGTTTATGATGATAAGGAAAGTTCTGGGCTTAATGTCATTTCGATGATAAAAGCCGAGGGTTTGTTAAGGCGTGGGTGCGGTGCCTCCCTGGCGTATGTTGTCAACTTTACGGGTGAGACGAAAGAAATGAAAGATGTTCCTATTGTGCGCGAATTCCCAGAAGTATTCCCTGAGGATCTTTCGGGGTTGCCACCGGAGCGAGAGATAGAATTTCAGATATATTTAATACCAAGAGCCCAACCCGTCGCGAAAGCACCTTACCGTCTAGGACCGTCCGAGATGAAAGAATTGATGTCCCAGCTACAAGAACTCCTCAACAAAGGTTTTATAAGACCAAGTGTTTTCCCATGGGGCGCACCAGTGTTATTCGTGAAGAAGAAGGATGGAAGTATGAGAATGTGCATATACTATCGCGAGTTGAATAAGCTTAAGGTAAAGAATAGATATCCTTTGCCAATAATTGATGATTTGTTTGACCAACTGCAAGGTTCGAGTTGGTTCTCCTGAATAGATCTCAGATCAGGCTATCATCAACTAAAGGTGTAAGAGGCAGACATCCCTAAAACAACGTTTCGGACGCGGTATGGACATTATGAGTTCCACATAATGTCATTCGGTCTAATGAATGCTCCCGCAACATTTATGGACATGATGAATAGAGTGTGTCGGCCGATGTTGGATAAGTCAGTTATCGTTTTTATTGACGATATATTGATTTATTCAAAAATTGAGTCTGATCATGCTGAGCATCTGAGTGAAGTGTTGGAAGTTCTGAAGGAAGAGAAGTTGTATGCTAAGTTTTCGAAATACGCGTTCTGGTTGCGAGAAGTGCAATTTCTAGGTCACGTGATCAATTCTGAAGGGATTACCATGGACCCAGCCAAGATTGAAGAGATAAAAAACTGGAAGACTCCGCAGAATCCGACTGATATATGAAGCTTCCTAGGGTTAGCTGGCTACTACAGGAGTTCATCGAAGGTTTCTCCAAGATAGCCGCACCGTTGACCGGTTTAACCTGAAAGTCGGTAGTATTCAGTTGGGGTAAGTATCAAGAAGAAGCTTTCGAAGAATTAAAGAAAAGGCTCACACAAGCACCAATCCTCGCTTTGCCTGATGGTGACGAGGATTTAGTTGTTTGTGTTGATGCCACGCATCAAGGGCTAGGTTGTGTGTTGATGCAGTGAGGAAAGGTTATACCATATGCGTCCATAGTTGAAGGTTCACGAGAGCACTTATCCGACGCATGATCTAGAGCTAAAAGCAGTAGTGCACTCTCTTAAGATATGGAGACATTACCTGCATGGTACTAAGTGTACTATTTAAACGGATCATAAAAAGTTTAAAGTACTTTTTCGAACAGAAAGAATTGAACATGAGGCAGAGGAGGTGGTTAGAATTGATAAAGGATTACGACTGCGACATTAAGTACTACCCTGATAAAGCTAACGTGGTCGCCGACGTGCTAAGTCGTAAGAATGAGGAAGTCATTGCAACAATGAAGTCATACAAGTTGTTTATGAACTCAAGTCTTTTTGAAGAAATCATCAAGGTGCAGTCAGAGGTGCTGGTAGATGAAAGGGCTAGTGAAGAAAGAAAGAATTTTGGTCAGCAAGATGAATTGATGGAAAACACTCATGGAGTTAAGACTAGGTTTGACCATTTGTGGATTCAATGCCATGGAGATCTCAGAGGTCGAATCTTAGATGGAGCTCAATAGTCAAGATATTCAATTCATCCAGGATCCACTAAGATGTACCAGGACTTGAAAAGAGATTACTGGTGGCAAGGACTGAAGAATGATGTGGTGGATTATGTTAGTAAGTGCTTAACTTGTTTACAAGTCAAAGCTTAACATCAGAAGCCTTATGGAAAGATGCAAGCGCTTGATACCTGAATGGAAGTGGGAACAAATCACCATGGATTTCGTAACTAAGCTACCTCGTACAACTAAGCATCATGATACCATATGGGTGATTGTGGACCGTTTGACCAAGAGTGCTCACTTTCTACCTATACAAGAGGCTATCTCGTCAGAAACGTTAGCAAGCTTGTTCATAAAAGAGGTTGTGTCTAAGCATGGAGTACCATTATCAATTGTGTCAGATATGGATACACGTTTTACCTCAAGATTATGGAAGAAGTTCCATGAAGCTATGGGAACAAGATTGAACATCAGTACAGCGTATCATCCTCAAACAGATGGACAGTCTGAAAGGACGATCCAAACCCTTGAGGATATGCTACGTGCTTGTGTTTTAGGCTTTGGAGGAAGTTGGGATGATCATTTGCATCTGGCAGATTTCTCCTATAAGAAAAGCTATCATTCGAGTATTGGTATGCCACCATTTGAGATGCTTTACGGTAGGCGATGTAGAACCCCGATATGTTGGGGAGAGATTGGTCAGAAAGAGATGGGTAGTTTAGAAGTTGTGCAAGAAAAATCTTCAAAGTTCGATCAGATCAAAGCAAGAAGAAAGCTGCTCAGGACAGACAGAAGTCGTATGCTAATAAGTGGCGACGACCGATTGAGTTTAACGCTGGTGACAATGTGATGCTCAAGGTCTCGCCTTGGAAAGGGATCATTTGTTTTAGAAAGAGGGGAAAGTTGAGTCCGAGGTACATTAGACCGTTTAAGATTATTGATCGTGTGGGTAAAGTGGCTTATAAGCTGGATTTGCAAGAAGAGTTAGAAGGAATTCATTCAACCTTCCATGTTTCTCATCTGAGGAAATGTCTAGCGGATGACACGTCTAATGTGCCGTTAATGGACATTGAGGTTGATGAACAGTTGAATAACATCGAGCAACTTCGTCACAAGGTTATACCTTTAGTGAAAGTGATATGGAAGCATCGCAAGGGTTCAGATGCTACTTGGGAAGCTGAGGATGAGATGCTCAAGTTTTAACCTAATTTGTTTATGTAATAGTTAGGTTTCGGGGACGAAACCTCTTTTAGGAGGGAAGACTTGTAACATCCCACTTTTGATTATAATAAATAAAATTTCGTTTATTCAATAAAGTGCCGTGTGTCGGTTTAGATAAATAATCTATAAGATGATGGGCTTGGACTTTAGAAGATGGAATAAGAGATGGAATGGGCCTTAGGTCCATGGGCTTAAGCGAGTATAAATACCCCTTAAACCCTAAACCATTCCATTTTTATCCATCTCTACACCATAGCCTACACCATCAAAAACACACACAAATACTATCCTAAAACCCGAACCAAGATCCGAAGGCGAAAACCCGAGCTTGTTGGTGCTGGAGCGTCATGACAAGCCAAACCAACATCAAGGCTTGACCGTGTTTGTAGTTCGACTCGTTTAAGGTACGTTTAAATTAGAAATCATTCATTTAGGTTCGGATTTGTCTTGGAAATCATAGATCTGCATGATAATGGTAAAAACGAACCCGATGCATCAAACCTTACTGAAAACCATTAACGATTGATGGGTTAATCGATTGAGAAACGGTCCGTAGGTGCTTAGGTATAAATCACACCCTCTAAAAATGGATGTTAGACGGATTTGATGATTAGGGTTTTGTTAGCGCTGATATTGCGAGTTTATAGGTACCAAAATCATGTTATTTCGTCATGATTTGGAGGGTTTATTGCAGATGTGAGGGTCTACTGACTATTCATTGTTCATATCAATTTTGACTATGACCCCGCGTCAAAGTCTGGATAAGAACATACGCCAATTCGTTATGATAAGTTAACGAATCAGGAGGATTCGTTATTCGCTAATTTTTTATGATAAGAAAAGAATCTAGAGGATTCGTTATTCGCCAATTCGTTATGATAAGATAACGAATTAGGAGGATTCGTTATTCGCCAATTCGTTATGATAAGATAACGAATCAGGATGATTCGTTATTCAACAATTCGTTATATTAAGATAACGAATCAAGAGGATTCGTTATTCACCAATTCGTTATATTAAGATAACGAATCAAGTGATTCGTCACTCACCATTCGTTATGCTAACAAACCAGCTAATGAAAAATAACAAATGAAGTTAACGAATCAGATCACAGAAGATATCCAATCAGTTAACGAATTAGGGGCTCTGCCCCTTGGACCCCGCTAGGAGCTGCCGCCCCTAGAACCCTGCTGCCAGTGGCGCTGCCCACGGACCCCCGTTCGTTGAGGGTAATGATTAAGACTAGAAAGACGATATGAGTAGAGATAGTTAACTGATACGTGTAATTGTTATACAGTTAGTCGTGCACAGCTCAAGAAAGGAATAATCATAAATGGTGAACGTAACCACATTCAGGTGAGTTTCTAGCCCCATTTCCTTGTTATTTTTTCTGTGCTGTATGCATACTCGATGTGATAGTTAATACATTTACATTAAACGGTAAGTGTATACCATGTATGATTTATATGTAATTATGTATATCTCGAATGTGAACGAAAGCTTGTCGGTACGTGAATGATCTTCGGATATTGCACGTGTTGTCAAGGGAAGTATGTATGTCATAGATGTATGTATATGATTGATATATGTATAATATATGAATATGTATTAATGAGTAAAGAATGTATACGTATGTTACGAGTATGTAAAGACAGAATGTACGAAGATGAAGAAGTAAGGGATCAGACCCAAATAATATCTGAGATAGAGAAGAAAGGGATCAAACCCTAATAATATCTGAGATAGAGAAGTAAAGAGGGATCAGACCCTAATAATATATGAGATAGACAAGAAAGGGATCAGACCCTAATAATATCTGAGATAGACAAAGGAAAGAGGGATCAGACCCTAATAATATCTGAGATAGAAAAGGAAGGGATCAGACCCTAATAATATCTGAGATAGAAAAGGACAGTAACTATATAGTATGAAATTATGTAATGAAAGTAAATTAGCAAGTAATTATTATGTATCTTCGGATGCATAATTGAAGGCAAGTATATGTATTGTATGATGAATAATTAACTAGAACTCACTCATCGTAGCTGACTCTTAGTATGAACGCAGGTGAGTAGAATGAGGTAGCTGGCTTTAGCGGGGACACATGGCAGATGAATAAAGAAGTTGGCATCTGAAGATTTATTTGTTAATGTTTGAACTAAAAGACATGATTTAAGTTATATTTCAAAGACAAGTTATGAATGTTTTGTAATGACTGTTGATGTTTTATCCGTTCCGCGAAAGATTTAATTAACTCTGATATTTAAAAATATGTTTATGAGTAAATCCAAAGTTGGGCACCAGTAACGGGGCCTTATAAAAACACTAGGAACTTAGATTCTAATGACGTTTCAGTTCTGGACAAAAGTTTGGTCGCCAAAGATTGGGCCATAACTTAGTCATAAAAAGCTAGAATGATGCAAGGCCAACGCCTATGACGAACTTCATTGATTTTTGGTACCAACGGTTATTTAATTTCATTTTAATTCACTCATATAGCTTCACAATCATTGTTTTAGTTTTAGTACGCATATATGTACCAATTAAGAAAAATGAGTGTTTCAGCCTATCTCAAGTCCTAATTTGGGAAACGTTTCTAAATGAAAGATGTTCAAAACATCCTAATTAAGTAGGCTGGAGATTTT
Organism: Bidens hawaiensis; assembly: GCF_021521415.1. Lineage (NCBI taxonomy): Eukaryota > Viridiplantae > Streptophyta > Magnoliopsida > Asterales > Asteraceae > Bidens > Bidens hawaiensis. Next base: position 3,224,357 of record NW_027491042.1, read on the forward strand.
TAAAATTTTTAGAGATTTATTTTTATTTTTTTGAGTATCATTCAAATTAAGGACAGATTCTGTTCAAAATTGATTAATATCATTTTGTATGTTTTCATACCTTAGATATGGTATATTGTTTGGTTAACCATTCTTAGTTATTGTTTTACAACTATTCTTCATGTTAAAGGCAGTTTGGAAATGGACTGGGTCAAATCTCATGTTCCAGGCCAACGGGACCGGACACTCGTTTAAACTCGGTTTGGCGTCTACACTAAGTTGTATTCGATTAAAACATGGATTTAATTAGAAGTTCATTTATATGAGTTTATTTTCTATTTTCACGCTTTTGATAAATCGGAACCGAACTCGATCTAATATCGAGTGTCTGACCAATTAAACCGAACACTCGCTTAACTTATAAAGTTAGTAGTTTCTCGTTCGGATTCTTGCACCATGCAATGAAACGAACCCAATACTCAGTTAGAGTTATAAATATATAATGAAACCATATAAACTAAATAGTTATCATCATATTTTCCTAATTCTTTGTTTTTATGATTTTATACATACTTATATCTTCTCATTTTACAAATTAAACCATAAATACCCCAAATTTGAATTCAAGTTTAGTTTATTTACTTTTATTTGTTATGTACCCTCCCGACACATTTCAAATCCTCAACTCACTTATTTCTCAGACTAATATTTTCTTAATTCTTTGTTTTTATGATTTCATACATACTTATATCTTCTCATTTTACAAATTAAACCATAAATACCCCAAATTTGAATTCAAGTTTAGTTTATTTAATTTTATTTGTTATGTACCTTCCCGACACATTTCAAATCCTAAACTCACTTATTTCTCAGACTAATTTGTTAAAAAACGAACCTTCCGGTTCGCCCGCTTAAGGACCGGCTTGTCTGTTTTATCACTCTCTTAATTTTCAAGTGAGTAATCACTCTCCCCCTTTTTACGCTTTTATACTTTTGGGGGTGGCAAGCGTACCATATTCAAAACTACATGTTTTAACACCTCAACACTAAATCCAAAAGTCGACATTATGTGTTTATATGAATATTTGTCCGATCAATTGTTTATGCCTCATTATTTGTGTGCTTAAGTGTTTAATTATTTGTTTATGGTCTGGCCTTATCCTTATCCTCATCCTCATTAAGTATGATCACACTGTTCCTTAACTATTTTAGCTTTGTGATTGTAAGTCCCGAATCTGGATCACTACAACTATGATATCAACCCGAACACGATGTTAGTGCGGAATCCTAACAAAGTGGTGATTCAAGAACAATGATACGAAATATATAAATATGATGAACACGATGTAATTTCCAAATGCACACGATTATATTATTAAACCGTCTGGTACATGAGATTACACAAATCGGTATTGCTCTCAAGATGGTGGCTCTCAAAGTGTTCAACTACTAAACCCTATACAATAAGATCTATTTATAGGGAAACGAAAACACTAGCCCAACCAAAGCCCACCGAGATTCATAAGGATCTCAGTTTACATGCACAGCCCAATACAAAAACCCAATAAACATATAACTAAGTACAAACCACCAAATATGGACCCAACAATCAAATATTTTAGAAAACAATTAAATAAAACAAAATAAGGCAAACAAAATAAAACAAAACAATCAACTTTTATTTTTTTGTAATTAAAAAAAACATGTTTGCCTTATTTTGTTTTATTTAATTTTTTCAAAAATATTTTGGTTGATCTTTCTATCAAAGTTGATTGTTCTTTCAAGACTGATTTCTTGCAACAGAAGCATATGAAGTATCTGAGACTCAAATTGGATGATGCTTTCAAAGTGGAGGATATGGGAGAGTATTGGATGCAGATGTTGAAGTTGCTGATCATGCTCTAGTAAAGATTCTGAAGATCTTGAAAGCATCAGTTTAAGGGCAAGATTGTTGGGTCATAATCTGGTTAGACTGACGCATACCAAAAGGCCACAACATGATCAAGACTAAAGTGATGTAAAACGGGACGTGTTGAAGAATTACATTGGTGTAATTCCGAAATCCCTATGGATTTCAGTAAGGCTTGTTTGAAGTGAAATAAACAAGAACGAAGCTACAAACCAAGGGGGAGATTGTTGGGTCCATATTTGGTGGTTTGTACTTAGTTATATGTTTATTGGGTTTTTGTACTGGGCTGTGCATGTAAACCGAGATCCTGATGGATCTCGGTGGGCTTTGGGCTTTGGTTGGGCTAGTGTTTTGGCTTCCCTATAAATAGATCTTATTGTATAGGTGGTTGAACAATTTGAGAGACACCATCTAGAGAGCAATACCGATTTGTGTAATCTCATGTACCAGACGGTATAATAATATAATCGTGTGCATTTGGAGTATTAAATTGTGTTCATCATATTTATATATTTCGTATCATTGTTCTTGAATCACCACTTTGTTAGTATTCCTCACTAACATCGTGTTCGGGTTGATATCATAGTTGTAGTGATCCAGATTCCGGACTTACAATTGGTATCAGAGCCTTGGACGAATTCAGGCTCGTTATTGTGATATCAACGAATTCAAGAATTCTGTCGTTTGGTGGCGTTAATTGGTTTTTCCTGCGAGTCTGATCAGAGAAGAAAACTGCTACTATTTTGGTCATTGATCTGTTAATTTTGGAAATAAATTTAATTCCATAAAAACCAGGTTAATTTGTTACCAAATCTGACTGATCAGACTCATTTTTGGGTGTTCTCGGCGGACCCTCAGCGTTTTCTGCCTAAAATAGCGTTCTCGGCCTTCTGGTTCTTGGCCAAACACTGTTCTCGGTTGCTGATTGTTCTCGGCAAAGTTGTGTTCTCGGTTCCTGCAGTTCTCGGTCAAGTTTTGGTCAAATCTCATAGTTCTCGGTCAAATTTACTGTTCTCGGTCAACTCCGGTCAACAGTACCTGGTTCTCGGTTAGCATTGGTTTTCGGTCAAACTGGTTTTCGGTCAACACTCAAGTGTTTTCGGTCAAAAGTCAATAGTATTCGGTCAACTAATAGTTCTCGGTTAAAAAAAATATTGTGGTTGATCTTTCTATCAAAGCTGATTATTCTTTCAAGACTGATTTCTTGCAACAGAAGCATATGAAATATCTGAGATTCAAATTGGATGATGCTGTCAAACAAGGGGGAGATGATAGATTATTTGATGCAGATGCTAAAGTTGCTGATTATGTTCTAGTAAAGATTCTGAAGATCTTGAAAGCATCAGTTTAAGGGCAAGATTGTTGGGTCATAATCTGGTTAGACTAACGCATATCAAAAGGCCACAACATGATCAAGACTAAAGTGATGTAAACGAGGACGAGTTGAAGAATTACATTGGTGTAATACCGAAATCCCTATGGATTTCGGTAAGGCTAGTTTGAAGTTAAATAAACAAGAACGAAGCTACAAACCAAGGGGGAAATTGTTGGGTCCATATTTGGTGGTTTGTACTTAGTTATATGTTTATTGGGTTTTTGTACTGGGCTGTGCACGTAAACCGAGATCCTGATGGATCTCGGTGGGCTTTGGGCTTTGGTTGGGCTAGTGTTTTGGTTTCCCTATAAATAGATCTTATTGTATAGGGTTTAGTGGTTGAACACTTTGAGAGACACCATCTAGAGAGCAATACCGATTTGTGTAATCTCATGTACCAGACGGTATAATAATATAATCGTGTGCATTTGGAGTATTAAATTGTGTTCATCATATTTATATATTTCGTATCATTGTTCTTGAATCACCACTTTGTTAGTATTCCTCACTAACATCGTGTTCGGGTTGATATCATAGTTGTAGTGATCCAGATTCCGGACTTACAATTGGTATCAGAGCCTTGGACGAATTCAGGCTCGTTATTGTGATATCAACGAATTCAAGAATTCTGTCGTTTGGTGGCGTTAATTGGTTTTTCCGGCGAGTCTGATCAGAGAAGAAAACTGCTACTATTTTGGTCATTGATCTGTTAATTTTGGAAATAAATTGAATTCCATAAAAACCAGGTTAATTTGTTACCAAATCTGACTGATCAGACTCATTTTTGGGTGTTCTCGGCGGACCCTCAGCGTTTTCTTCCTAAAATAGCGTTCTCGGCCTTCTGGTTCTTGGCCAAAGACTGTTCTCGGTTGCTGATTGTTCTCGGCAAAGTTGTGTTCTCGGTTCCTGCAGTTCTCGGTCAAGTTTTGGTCAAATCTCATAGTTCTCGGTCAAATTTACTGTTGTCGGTCAACTCCGGTCAACAGTACCTGGTTCTCGGTTAGCATTGGTTTTCGGTCAAACTGGTTTTCGGTCAACACTCAAGTGTTTTCGGTCAAAAGTCAATAGTATTCGGTCAACTAATAGTTCTCGGTTAAAAAAAATATTGTGGTTGATCTTTCTATCAAAGCTGATTATTCTTTCAAGACTGATTTCTTGCAACAGAAGCATATGAAATATCTGAGATTCAAATTGGATGATGCTGTCAAACAAGGGGGAGATGATAGATTATTTGATGCAGATGCTAAAGTTGCTGATTATGTTCTAGTAAAGATTCTGAAGATCTTGAAAGCATCAGTTTAAGGGAATGATTGTTGGGTCATAATCTGGTAAGACTAACGCATATCAAAAGGCCACAACATGATCAAGACTAAAGTGATGTAAACGTGGACGAGTTGAAGAATTACATTGGTGTAATACCGAAATCCCTATGGATTTCGGTAAGGCTAGTTTGAAGTTAAATAAACAAGAACGAAGCTACAAACCAAGGGGGAAATTGTTGGGTCCATATTTGGTGGTTTGTACTTAGTTATATGTTTATTGGGTTTTTGTACTGGGCTGTGCACGTAAACCGAGATCCTGATGGATCTCGGTGGGCTTTGGGCTTTGGTTGGGCTAGTGTTTTGGTTTCCCTATAAATAGATCTTATTGTATAGGGTTTAGTGGTTGAACACTTTGAGAGACACCATCTAGAGAGCAATACCGATTTGTGTAATCTCATGTACCAGACGGTATAATAATATAATCGTGTGCATTTGGAGTATTAAATTGTGTTCATCATATTTATATATTTCGTATCATTGTTCTTGAATCACCACTTTGTTAGTATTCCTCACTAACATCGTGTTCGGGTTGATATCATAGTTGTAGTGATCCAGATTCCGGACTTACAATTGGTATCAGAGCCTTGGACGAATTCTGGCTCGTTATTGTGATATCAACGAATTCAAGAATTCTGTCGTTTGGTGGCGTTAATTGGTTTTTCCTGCGAGTCTGATCAGAGAAGAAAACTGCTACTATTTTGGTCATTGATCTGTTAATTTTGGAAATAAATTGAATTCCATAAAAACCAGGTTAATTTGTTACCAAATCTGACTGATCAGACTCATTTTTGGGTGTTCTCGGCGGACCCTCAGCGTTTTCTGCCTAAAATAGCGTTCTCGGCCTTCTGGTTCTTGGCCAAACACTGTTCTCGGTTGCTGATTGTTCTCGGCAAAGTTGTGTTCTCGGTTCCTGCAGTTCTCGGTCAAGTTTTGGTCAAATCTCATAGTTCTCGGTCAAATTTACTATTCTCGGTCAACTCCGGTCAACAGTACCTGGTTCTCGGTTAGCATTGGTTTTCGGTCAAACTGGTTTTCGGTCAACACTCAAGTGTTTTCGGTCAAAAGTCAATAGTATTCGGTCAACTAATAGTTCTCGGTTAAAAAAAATATTGTGGTTGATCTTTCTATCAAAGCTGATTATTCTTTCAAGACTGATTTCTTGCAACAGAAGCATATGAAATATCTGAGATTCAAATTGGATGATGCTGTCAAACAAGGGGGAGATGATAGATTATTTGATGCAGATGCTAAAGTTGCTGATTATGTTCTAGTAAAGATTCTGAAGATCTTGAAAGCATCAGTTTAAGGGCAAGATTGTTGGGTCATAATCTGGTTAGACTAACGCATATCAAAAGGCCACAACATGATCAAGACTAAAGTGATGTAAACGAGGACGAGTTGAAGAATTACATTGGTGTAATACCGAAATCCCTATGGATTTCGGTAAGGCTAGTTTGAAGTTAAATAAACAAGAACGAAGCTACAAACCAAGGGGGAAATTGTTGGGTCCATATTTGGTGGTTTGTACTTAGTTATATGTTTATTGGGTTTTTGTACTGGGCTGTGCACGTAAACCGAGATCCTGATGGATCTCGGTGGGCTTTGGGCTTTGGTTGGGCTAGTGTTTTGGTTTCCCTATAAATAGATCTTATTGTATAGGGTTTAGTGGTTGAACACTTTGAGAGACACCATCTAGAGAGCAATACCGATTTGTGTAATCTCATGTACCAGACGGTATAATAATATAATCGTGTGCATTTGGAGTATTAAATTGTGTTCATCATATTTATATATTTCGTATCATTGTTCTCGAATCACCACTTTGTTAGTATTCCTCACTAACATCGTGTTCGGGTTGATATCATAGTTGTAGTGATCCAGATTCCGGACTTACAATTGGTATCAGAGCCTTGGACGAATTCAGGCTCGTTATTGTGATATCAACGAATTCAAGAATTCTGTCGTTTGGTGGCGTTAATTGGTTTTTCCTGCGAGTCTGATCAGAGAAGAAAACTGCTACTATTTTGGTCATTGATCTGTTAATTTTGGAAATAAATTGAATTCCATAAAAACCAGGTTAATTTGTTACCAAATCTGACTGATCAGACTCATTTTTGGGTGTTCTCGGCGGACCCTCAGCGTTTTCTGCCTAAAATAGCGTTCTCGGCCTTCTGGTTCTTGGCCAAACACTGTTCTCGGTTGCTGATTGTTCTCGGCAAAGTTGTGTTCTCGGTTCCTGCAGTTCTCGGTCAAGTTTTGGTCAAATCTCATAGTTCTCGGTCAAATTTACTGTTCTCGGTCAACTCCGGTCAACAGTACCTGGTTCTCGGTTAGCATTGGTTTTCGGTCAAACTGGTTTTCGGTCAACACTCAAGTGTTTTCGGTCAAAAGTCAATAGTATTCGGTCAACTAATAGTTCTCGGTTAAAAAAAATATTGTGGTTGATCTTTCTATCAAAGCTGATTATTCTTTCAAGACTGATTTCTTGCAACAGAAGCATATGAAATATCTGAGATTCAAATTGGATGATGCTGTCAAACAAGGGGGAGATGATAGATTATTTGATGCAGATGCTAAAGTTGCTGATTATGTTCTAGTAAAGATTCTGAAGATCTTGAAAGCATCAGTTTAAGGGCAAGATTGTTGGGTCATAATCTGGTTAGACTAACGCATATCAAAAGGCCACAACATGATCAAGACTAAAGTGATGTAAACGAGGACGAGTTGAAGAATTACATTGGTGTAATACCGAAATCCCTATGGATTTCGGTAAGGCTAGTTTGAAGTTAAATAAACAAGAACGAAGCTACAAACCAAGGGGGAAATTGTTGGGTCCATATTTGGTGGTTTGTACTTAGTTATATGTTTATTGGGTTTTTGTACTGGGCTGTGCATGTAAACCGAGATCCTTATGGATCTCGGTGGGCTTTGGGCTTTGGTTGGGCTAGTGTTTTGGTTTCCCTATAAATAGATCTTATTGTATAGGGTTTAGTGGTTGAAAACTTTGAGAGACACCATCTAGAGAGCAATACCGATTTGTGTAATCTCATGTACCAGACGGTATAATAATATAATCGTGTGCATTTGGAGTATTAAATTGTGTTCATCATATTTATATATTTCGTATCATTGTTCTTGAATCACCACTTTGTTAGTATTCCTCACTAACATCGTGTTCGGGTTGATATCATAGTTGTAGTGATCCAGATTCCGGACTTACAATTGGTATCAGAGCCTTGGACGAATTCAGGCTCGTTATTGTGATATCAACGAATTCAAGAAATCTGTCGTTTGGTGGCGTTAATTGGTTTTTCCTGCGAGTCTGATCAGAGAAGAAAACTGCTACTATTTTGGTCATTGATCTGTTAATTTTGGAAATAAAATTAATTCCATAAAAACCAGGTTAATTTGTTACCAAATCTGACTGATCAGACTCATTTTTAGGTGTTCTCGGCGGACCCTCAGCGTTTTCTGCCTAAAATAGCGTTCTCGGCCTTCTGGTTCTTGGCCAAACACTGTTCTCGGTTGCTGATTGTTCTCGGCAAAGTTGTGTTCTCGGTTCCTGCAGTTCTCGGTCAAGTTTTGGTCAAATCTCATAGTTCTCGGTCAAATTTACTGTTCTCGGTCAACTCCGGTCAACAGTACCTGGTTCTCGGTTAGCATTGGTTTTCGGTCAAAATGGTTTTCGGTCAACAATCAAGTGTTTTCGGTCAAAAGTCAATAGTATTCGGTCAACTAATAGTTCTCGGTTAAAAAAAATATTGTGGTTGATCTTTCTATCAAAGCTGATTATTCTTTCAAGACTGATTTCTTGCAACAGAAGCATATGAAATATCTGAGATTCAAATTGGATGATGCTGTCAAACAAGGGGGAGATGATAGATTATTTGATGCAGATGCTAAAGTTGCTGATTATGTTCTAGTAAAGATTCTGAAGATCTTGAAAGCATCAGTTTAAGGGCAAGATTGTTGGGTCATAATCTGGTTAGACTAACGCATATCAAAAGGCCACAACATGATCAAGACTAAAGTGATGTAAACGAGGACGAGTTGAAGAATTACATTGGTGTAATACCGAAATCCCTATGGATTTCGGTAAGGCTAGTTTGAAGTTAAATAAACAAGAACGAAGCTACAAACCAAGGGGGAAATTGTTGGGTCCATATTTGGTGGTTTGTACTTAGTTATATGTTTATTGGGTTTTTGTACTGGGCTGTGCACGTAAACCGAGATCCTGATGGATCTCGGTGGGCTTTGGGCTTTGGTTGGGCTAGTGTTTTGGTTTCCCTATAAATAGATCTTATTGTATAGGGTTTAGTGGTTGAACACTTTGAGAGACACCATCTAGAGAGCAATACCGATTTGTGTAATCTCATGTACCAGACGGTATAATAATATAATCGTGTGCATTTGGAGTATTAAATTGTGTTCATCATATTTATATATTTCGTATCATTGTTCTCGAATCACCACTTTGTTAGTATTCCTCACTAACATCGTGTTCGGGTTGATATCATAGTTGTAGTGATCCAGATTCCGGACTTACAATTGGTATCAGAGCCTTGGACGAATTCAGGCTCGTTATTGTGATATCAACGAATTCAAGAATTCTGTCGTTTGGTGGCGTTAATTGGTTTTTCCTGCGAGTCTGATCAGAGAAGAAAACTGCTACTATTTTGGTCATTGATCTGTTAATTTTGGAAATAAATTGAATTCCATAAAAACCAGGTTAATTTGTTACCAAATCTGACTGATCAGACTCATTTTTGGGTGTTCTCGGCGGACCCTCAGCGTTTTCTGCCTAAAATAGCGTTCTCGGCCTTCTGGTTCTTGGCCAAACACTGTTCTCGGTTGCTGATTGTTCTCGGCAAAGTTGTGTTCTCGGTTCCTGCAGTTCTCGGTCAAGTTTTGGTCAAATCTCATAGTTCTCGGTCAAATTTACTGTTCTCGGTCAACTCCGGTCAACAGTACCTGGTTCTCGGTTAGCATTGGTTTTCGGTCAAACTGGTTTTCGGTCAACACTCAAGTGTTTTCGGTCAAAAGTCAATAGTATTCGGTCAACTAATAGTTCTCGGTTAAAAAAAATATTGTGGTTGATCTTTCTATCAAAGCTGATTATTCTTTCAAGACTGATTTCTTGCAACAGAAGCATATGAAATATCTGAGATTCAAATTGGATGATGCTGTCAAACAAGGGGGAGATGATAGATTATTTGATGCAGATGCTAAAGTTGCTGATTATGTTCTAGTAAAGATTCTGAAGATCTTGAAAGCATCAGTTTAAGGGCAAGATTGTTGGGTCATAATCTGGTTAGACTAACGCATATCAAAAGGCCACAACATGATCAAGACTAAAGTGATGTAAACGAGGACGAGTTGAAGAATTACATTGGTGTAATACCGAAATCCCTATGGATTTCGGTAAGGCTAGTTTGAAGTTAAATAAACAAGAACGAAGCTACAAACCAAGGGGGAAATTGTTGGGTCCATATTTGGTGGTTTGTACTTAGTTATATGTTTATTGGGTTTTTGCACTGGGCTGTGCATGTAAACCGAGATCCTTATGGATCTCGGTGGGCTTTGGGCTTTGGTTGGGCTAGTGTTTTGGTTTCCCTATAAATAGATCTTATTGTATAGGGTTTAGTGGTTGAACACTTTGAGAGACACCATCTAGAGAGCAATACCGATTTGTGTAATCTCATGTACCAGACGGTATAATAATATAATCGTGTGCATTTTGAGTATTAAATTGTGTTCATCATATTTATATATTTCGTATCATTGTTCTTGAATCACCACTTTGTTAGTATTCCTCACTAACATCGTGTTCGGGTTGATATCATAGTTGTAGTGATCCAGATTCCGGACTTACAATTGGTATCAGAGCCTTGGACGAATTCAGGCTCGTTATTGTGATATCAACGAATTCAAGAATTCTGTCGTTTGGTGGCGTTAATTGGTTTTTCCTGCGAGTCTGATCAGAGAAGAAAACTGCTACTATTTTGGTCATTGATCTGTTAATTTTGGAAATAAAATTAATTCCATAAAAACCAGGTTAATTTGTTACCAAATCTGACTGATCAGACTCATTTTTGGGTGTTCTCGGCGGACCCTCAGCGTTTTCTGCCTAAAATAGCGTTCTCGGCCTTCTGGTTCTTGGCCAAACACTGTTCTCGGTTGCTGATTGTTCTCGGCAAAGTTGTGTTCTCGGTTCCTGCAGTTCTCGGTCAAGTTTTGGTCAAATCTCATAGTTCTCGGTCAAATTTACTGTTCTCGGTCAACTCCGGTCAACAGTACCTGGTTCTCGGTTAGCATTGGTTTTCGGTCAAACTGGTTTTCGGTCAACACTCAAGTGTTTTCGGTCAAAAGTCAATAGTATTCGGTCAACTAATAGTTCTCGGTTAAAAAAAATATTGTGGTTGATCTTTCTATCAAAGCTGATTATTCTTTCAAGACTGATTTCTTGCAACAGAAGCATATGAAATATCTGAGATTCAAATTGGATGATGCTGTCAAACAAGGGGGAGATGATAGATTATTTGATGCAGATGCTAAAGTTGCTGATTATGTTCTAGTAAAGATTCTGAAGATCTTGAAAGCATCAGTTTAAGGGCAAGATTGTTGGGTCATAATCTGGTTAGACTAACGCATATCAAAAGGCCACAACATGATCAAGACTAAAGTGATGTAAACGAGGACGAGTTGAAGAATTACATTGGTGTAATACCGAAATCCCTATGGATTTCGGTAAGGCTAGTTTGAAGTTAAATAAACAAGAACGAAGCTACAAACCAAGGGGGAAATTGTTGGGTCCATATTTGGTGGTTTGTACTTAGTTATATGTTTATTGGGTTTTTGTACTGGGCTGTGCATGTAAACCGAGATCCTTATGGATCTCGGTGGGCTTTGGGCTTTGGTTGGGCTAGTGTTTTGGTTTCCCTATAAATAGATCTTATTGTATAGGGTTTAGTGGTTGAACACTTTGAGAGACACCATCTAGAGAGCAATACCGATTTGTGTAATCTCATGTACCAGACGGTATATTAATATAATCGTGTGCATTTGGAGTATTAAATTGTGTTCATCATATTTATATATTTCGTATCATTGTTCTTGAATCACCACTTTGTTAGTATTCCTCACTAACATCGTGTTCGGGTTGATATCATAGTTGTAGTGATCCAGATTCCGGACTTACAATTGGTATCAGAGCCTTGGACGAATTCAGGCTCGTTATTGTGATATCAACGAATTCAAGAATTCTGTCGTTTGGTGGCGTTAATTGGTTTTTCCTGCGAGTCTGATCAGAGAAGAAAACTGCTACTATTTTGGTCATTGATCTGTTAATTTTGGAAATAAATTTAATTCCATAAAAACCAGGTTAATTTGTTACCAAATCTGACTGATCAGACTCATTTTTGGGTGTTCTCGGCGGACCCTCAGCGTTTTCTGCCTAAAATAGCGTTCTCGGCCTTCTGGTTCTTGGCCAAACACTGTTCTCGGTTGCTGATTGTTCTCGGCAAAGTTGTGTTCTCGGTTCCTGCAGTTCTCGGTCAAGTTTTGGTCAAATCTCACAGTTCTCGGTCAAATTTACTGTTCTCGGTCAACTCCGGTCAACAGTACCTGGTTCTCGGTTAGCATTGGTTTTCGGTCAAACTGGTTTTCGGTCAACACTCAAGTGTTTTCGGTCAAAAGTCAATAGTATTCGGTCAACTAATAGTTCTCGGTTAAAAAAAATATTGTGGTTGATCTTTCTATCAAAGCTGATTATTCTTTCAAGACTGATTTCTTGCAACAGAAGCATATGAAATATCTGAGATTCAAATTGGATGATGCTGTCAAACAAGGGGGAGATGATAGATTATTTGATGCAGATGCTAAAGTTGCTGATTATGTTCTAGTAAAGATTCTGAAGATCTTGAAAGCATCAGTTTAAGGGCAAGATTGTTGGGTCATAATCTGGTTAGACTAACGCATATCAAAAGGCCACAACATGATCAAGACTAAAGTGATGTAAACGAGGACGAGTTGAAGAATTACATTGGTGTAATACCGAAATCCCTATGGATTTCGGTAAGGCTAGTTTGAAGTTAAATAAACAAGAACGAAGCTACAAACCAAGGGGGAAATTGTTGGGTCCATATTTGGTGGTTTGTACTTAGTTATATGTTTATTGGGTTTTTGTACTGGGCTGGGCATGTAAACCGAGATCCTTATGGATCTCGGTGGGCTTTGGGCTTTGGTTGGGCTAGTGTTTTGGTTTCCCTATAAATAGATCTTATTGTATAGGGTTTAGTGGTTGAACACTTTGAGAGACACCATCTAGAGAGCAATACCGATTTGTGTAATCTCATGTACCAGACGGTATATTAATATAATCGTGTGCATTTGGAGTATTAAATTGTGTTCATCATATTTATATATTTCGTATCATTGTTCTTGAATCACCACTTTGTTAGTATTCCTCACTAACATCGTGTTCGGGTTGATATCATAGTTGTAGTGATCCAGATTCCGGACTTACAATTGGTATCAGAGCCTTGGACGAATTCAGGCTCGTTATTGTGATATCAACGAATTCAAGAATTCTGTCGTTTGGTGGCGTTAATTGGTTTTTCCTGCGAGTCTGATCAGAGAAGAAAACTGCTACTATTTTGGTCATTGATCTGTTAATTTTGGAAATAAATTGAATTCCATAAAAACCAGGTTAATTTGTTACCAAATCTGACTGATCAGACTCATTTTTGGGTGTTCTCGGCGGACCCTCAGCGTTTTCTGCCTAAAATAGCGTTCTCGGCCTTCTGGTTCTTGGCCAAACACTGTTCTCGGTTGCTGATTGTTCTCGGCAAAGTTGTGTTCTCGGTTCCTGCAGTTCTCGGTCAAGTTTTGGTCAAATCTCATAGTTCTCGGTCAAATTTACTGTTCTCGGTCAACTCCGGTCAACAGTACCTGGTTCTCGGTTAGCATTGGTTTTCGGTCAAACTGGTTTTCGGTCAACACTCAAGTGTTTTCGGTCAAAAGTCAATAGTATTCGGTCAACTAATAGTTCTCGGTTAAAAAAAATATTGTGGTTGATCTTTCTATCAAAGCTGATTATTCTTTCAAGACTGATTTCTTGCAACAGAAGCATATGAAATATCTGAGATTCAAATTGGATGATGCTGTCAAACAAGGGGGAGATGATAGATTATTTGATGCAGATGCTAAAGTTGCTGATTATGTTCTAGTAAAGATTCTGAAGATCTTGAAAGCATCAGTTTAAGGGCAAGATTGTTGGGTCATAATCTGGTTAGACTAACGCATATCAAAAGGCCACAACATGATCAAGACTAAAGTGATGTAAACGAGGACGAGTTGAAGAATTACATTGGTGTAATACCGAAATCCCTATGGATTTCGGTAAGGCTAGTTTGAAGTTAAATAAACAAGAACGAAGCTACAAACCAAGGGGGAAATTGTTGGGTCCATATTTGGTGGTTTGTACTTAGTTATATGTTTATTGGGTTTTTGTACTGGGCTGTGCATGTAAACCGAGATCCTTATGGATCTCGGTGGGCTTTGGGCTTTGGTTGGGCTAGTGTTTTGGTTTCCCTATAAATAGATCTTATTGTATAGGGTTTAGTGGTTGAACACTTTGAGAGACACCATCTAGAGAGCAATACCGATTTGTGTAATCTCATGTACCAGACGGTATAATAATATAATCGTGTGCATTTGGAGTATTAAATTGTGTTCATCATATTTATATATTTCGTATCATTGTTCTTGAATCACCACTTTGTTAGTATTCCTCACTAACATCGTGTTCGGGTTGATATCATAGTTGTAGTGATCCAGATTCCGGACTTACAATTGGTATCAGAGCCTTGGACGAATTCAGGCTCGTTATTGTGATATCAACGAATTCAAGAATTTTGTTGTTTGGTGGCGTTAATTGGTTTTTCCTGCGAGTCTGATCAGAGAAGAAAACTGCTACTATTTTGGTCATTGATCTGTTAATTTTGGAAATAAATTTAATTCCATAAAAACCAGGTTAATTTGTTACCAAATCTGACTGATCAGACTCATTTTTGGGTGTTCTCGGCGGACCCTCAGCGTTTTCTGCCTAAAATAGCGTTCTCGGCCTTCTGGTTCTTGGCCAAACACTGTTCTCGGTTGCTGATTGTTCTCGGCAAAGTTGTGTTCTCGGTTCCTGCAGTTCTCGGTCAAGTTTTGGTCAAATCTCATAGTTCTCGGTCAAATTTACTGTTCTCGGTCAACTCCGGTCAACAGTACCTGGTTCTCGGTTAGCATTGGTTTTCGGTCAAACTGGTTTTCGGTCAACACTCAAGTGTTTTCGGTCAAAAGTCAATAGTATTCGGTCAACTAATAGTTCTCGGTTAAAAAAAATATTGTGGTTGATCTTTCTATCAAAGCTGATTATTCTTTCAAGACTGATTTCTTGCAACAGAAGCATATGAAATATCTGAGATTCAAATTGGATGATGCTGTCAAACAAGGGGGAGATGATAGATTATTTGATGCAGATGCTAAAGTTGCTGATTATGTTCTAGTAAAGATTCTGAAGATCTTGAAAGCATCAGTTTAAGGGCAAGATTGTTGGGTCATAATCTGGTTAGACTAACGCATATCAAATGGCCACAACATGATCAAGACTAAAGTGATGTAAACGAGGACGAGTTGAAGAATTACATTGGTGTAATATCGAAATCCCTATGGATTTCGGTAAGGCTAGTTTGAAGTTAAATAAACAAGAACGAAGCTACAAACCAAGGGGGAAATTGTTGGGTCCATATTTGGTGGTTTGTACTTAGTTATATGTTTATTGGGTTTTTGTACTGGGTTGTGCATGTAAACCGAGATCCTTATGGATCTCGGTGGGCTTTGGGCTTTGGTTGGGCTAGTGTTTTGGTTTTCCTATAAATAGATCTTATTGTATAGGGTTTAGTGGTTGAGTACTTTGAGAGCCACCATCTAGAGAGCATTACCGATTTGTGTAATCTCATGTACCAGACGGTTTAATAATATAATCGTGTGCATTTGGAGTATTACATCGTGTTCATCATATTTATATATTTCGTATCATTGTTCTTGAATCACCACTTTGTTAGGATTCCGCACTAACATCGTGTTCGAGTTGATATCATATTTGTCGTGATCCAGAATCCGGACTTACAGTGATAATAGAAATGTTGGTTGTTACCAATTAGAAAGGAGCCTCAGTTTTACTTTACATTTACAGTGGTTGTTGCGATGCTCTATTTACACATATGTATTGTGATTTTGCTTATTATATATATATAACAAAAACTAGTGTATTTCTCACCAACATTCGTGTTGATCAAACTATATTTATGCATGCTACATGTTTACTTTTAGGTTGCTTATGAAGATTGATGACTCATCACTTAGATTATACCTCTAGGATATTTTAATGAATTATATATTGTTATAATTGTTTGTTTTTAACCTTTGAACAAGTTGTACTTGAGATTATTGCATGAAATGAATGAGTTAATCCTTCGTGCCCCAGCATATTCCGCCACCTTTGGTTGGGGTTTGACTATTTAATCAATGATAATTACCAACCACCACGAAACCATCACTGGATTCATGATGACTCTAATTGTGAATGAGAAGATAATGCTGGTGGTGGTGCTAGTGGTATTGATGGTGGTGGTGAGACAAATAAAAAGAGATCAAGAGGAAGGGGTACATGAGTGATTATACAAGAACCTGAACAAACTATTTATGAAGCTGTTGTTTCTACTCCTCCTACTCCCAGACGTTAAAGAAGACATGATCCTCCATCTGTTACAGTTCAAGATTATCTGGTTCTTACTCTGGTGACAAGTGCATCTACTGATCCCCGATTTTCATCTATCCCACAACCGAGCTTACAATAGTTGCATACTCCTATACAAATTCCTGCAACAACAATACCCACGTTGTCGGTTGGAACAGTTGAATGCCTACTCTAGTGTTATCATTAAATGTCCACTTCTACCTCTTCCACTAGGTTTCTACAATTTTTCGGTTCCTCAACAAATGTGTCACTTGTTTAACTTGGTGCATTTGCAAGCTAATCAAATGAATGTTGATTTCTTATTCAAAGAATATATGAGAAAGGATCAGTTAAACATGATGAAAGGGCTATGGTATATTAACAAGGAAAATGCTTAATTGAAATGCCTAGTAGCTGCGCAGAGCGAGAATATCAAAAATTTGGATGATCTAATTCTACCACTATAGTGAAAAGAAGACTTATTATATAAATGGAAGGATTGAGATCACAACGATGATCTCGAGGCGGGCCAATTTGATCAGCAACTAGGTGTTTCAAAATCTGGTCCATCGCCTGCTCAGGGGGAGTCGAGTGGTAAAGAGCTGATTGTTTATAAAGACTCAACCAAGGTGCAACCTGTGAATATGTTGAAAGTGAAGACAATTTTATTTTTGGATATGAAGGAGATTGTACAAAGTATGTCTAATGTAGATGAAATTGAGGAGGGAGAATTTTCTTTATCAAAGTCTAACTAAAGAAAAAAACGTTATTTTGTTGAAACTTAACAAGAAAGATGTGGAAGAATAGGAGAAACATATTGATAGGGAAGTTGAGGATGTGGGAGATGATGTGGGAGTTGCAGGGGTTGACCAGAGTATTCCATTTGGGGATACTCATTATGATGATGTGAAGATGGAAGACATAACTGTCGAGCAATATTTCAATATGTACACAACGAACAACAATAATTATGGGATTCCTTTCTTCCCAACTAAACATTTCAATATGGTCGAGGAACTGATTGAGAAAGAGACAGAGAAAAAAGAGAAAGAACCAGAAAAACCTGAGCCAGAATCGAGTAGAACTTCGGATGGTTTGTTCTATTTCAACGCAAAGAAACTAGACAAATGGTTGGAGATTGTGAAGTATGCTCAACAATAATATTATATCCAGTCAAAGGCCAAACTATCTTCAAACCAAATGATGAAGTTCATTAGTGTTAAGAGGGTTAAAGGAGATATTGTGTCTTGGATGTACGAGCCCGCCATGAAAGTCTGTGTTGCGAAGTGGGAGAATGGGGTTCAGTGGTTTGTGTCACACCCCAACCTAAGGCGGAAATGCCGGGACGTGAGCTGATTGCTCACAGCTCTCAAGGTACTATCATGCAATAATTTAAAAATGATAATATCTATTTAATTTAATTAAATATTCAGATAATCAAATACTAAATACAACTCATTTAAACAATCAATGAATATAAATCTAAGTCTTGTTCATGATTCTTCTAACTTAAATCTTCGCTAAGTCTTCACTAAATCTTGCAACTAGTTCAAACAATAACCTGCATATGCGTATAAAATAGAAAGGTTTGTCAACAACACATGTTGAGTGAGTAAAACACTAGTTTAAGAAACTACAATAGTCAAATCAAACCATAAAGAAAGGGCTCAACCAATTCCATATAAATGGGCTTTTGTTACCAAGCAAGGACTAAACCATTGCCATAAAATGGACACCGGTTGCCGAAGATAGTCGTATGATCATACTCTAATGAGTAACTTCACCAAAATGCGTTAAAATAAAGCAAGTAAGCAATTAGCAAGTTAGGCATAAACTGATATACAAACAAGGATTAAACAATTGTGGTTTTTGAATAGTAGATAATAGATAAATACTGTAAATACACATATGTCCCCAAAAAAATTAAAATAAGCAAAAAGGGGAGTGATTACTCACCTTAGTAAATAACCATAGTAGAGAATGATTAGATAAGCGATGAATCACACTCTGCGGGAAATACCAACGAGAAATCTTAATTACAATAATTACGAAAATAAATATGAATTTGAATAACGAAACGAAGATTAGATAGAGGTTCGAGATTCGATGATCGGGTACATTCTAACGAAAGTTAAATATTACTTAGTTTTACTTTATATGTTGTAATACTACCTTTAACAAGTTTATATTAAATAAAATATCTTTAATTATGCAAAATTATATTTATAAATAATATACTTAACTAATAAATATTTATAGTTTTTGAACCGATTATATAAAGAGATTCGTTTTAAATGAGCATTTTAAAATAAAAATACGTTTTGTATATTTATGTATATTTTTATTATCAGTAAAGATATCTGTTTAAATAAATATCGTAAATGATAAATAATAATAATAATATTTATATACAATATGAACTTTTATAAAAACTTAAACTATATTTTTAATATAATAATTAACAAGATCATATTAAATATATATTTCAGATAAAAACTATTTTTATATATTAAAACTTTTATCAATTTTAAAAACCTATTACATATACATATTTATAAATATATATAACATATATATGGCGTGTAACCAAAGTTTGGGATGATGTTCGAACTATATGTCGGTTTTAATAGTATAACGTTTAATTAGTATTTAATAGTAACTATATTGAATTAATTAATCCTTTTGGATTATAAAACTATCAAAACAAAGATAAGAAAAATAATCTACCATGGCCGGGACTCAAACCCGCGCCAATGGCTGTTTCAGGAGGGACAAGAACACACCCAGCCAAATGTGCTGGGTATTTCTGTTGTTTATAATCATATTCAAATAAATATGAACAGACGGATTTTGTCCGATCATACAACAAACCCTAACAAGTTCAATCGATCAATCCGTTAAGTGTTGATCCAATTAACGTTAGGGTTATTGATGAGAGTTCAAAGACGATCCTAACCATATAACTAATTACCTGCCACGTTTATTGATTGTTGTCTAATTAAGAACGAACCAGCCGCGTGTCACACCCCAACCTACGGGGGAAATGCTGGGGCGTGAACTGATTGTCACAGCTCACAAGGTTACTATCATGAAATTATAAAGCGACAATATCTAATTAATTTATTTATTACCAAACAACATTAATACACAACAAAGATAAAGAAAATTTCAAATACAAAACCAACTATTCTTGTATATGTTTTATCCTAAAGTCATCTCTATGTGAGCTTCAGTTCGATAAGCAATCCAAATCTATAACCTGCAAATGCGTACAAAATATATGTTTGTCAACAACACATGTTGAGTGAATAGATCACCATTTTTGAAACAAACAAAAATGGTAATAATATATAATGATATAAGTGAATAAAAAGAATAGGCAACACTGTTATTTGTGAGTATAAATAATTAAACCATAGCACATACATAAACAATCAACCATAAAGAAAGGGCTAAACCGTTGCCATGCGAATGGGCATTGGTTACCAAAAATGAGGTGTCGGTGAAACCATTGCCAATGCGATCGGGCTCCGGCCACTACGACGGTCTTATGATCATACTATAATGAGATTATGTTGGACCTCTCTGAATGCGATTCAAGTAAGCAAGTAAGCAAATAGCAAGTAACAGACTATCGTTCAATTGATACACATCACAAAGATCATAGTTTGCGTTTGAGAAATAATAAGATAAATAATCTGATAAATGGTACGCAAGTGTCCCCAAAATATTTGAAAACAAGTAAAATAGGGGAGTGATTACTCACCTGATCGAATGAACGAAATCTAAATGATGATAATGAGAGAAAGATAAATCCTTTGGAATATCCCGTCAAGGATTCCTAGTTAAATGATAGTAATATGGATTAATTATAAAGATAAAACATGATTTAATGAATTAAAATTTAGATGTGAAATGAATTATGTTTGGGATTATAATATTACGGATTTGAACGATTGATTTCTATAGTGATTATTATTGCAAAGATAAATCTTACTGTGATATTTTGTTTAAAGGAATTATTTCAATTACCATCAATTTTATACTTTATAAAATAATTAAACAATTTAGTTACAAATATCCTTAAAATAATATTTAGGTAAATATATATAGTTTAAATAATAAAATAAATATTTTGGTTAATATAATTTTGTGATATACTTATAATTACCCGAATAAATAAAATACAAGTATACAAACGTTAAATAAAATACAAGCTCCAAGTTACACCAACGGGTCATGGGTTACGAGTTAAATATGATCCGGGTTTGGGTAAATGGGAAATTTGATAATAACAATCAGATATTTCAGATAGGTCCTTGGAGATTAGAGTGGAAACAAAAAGAGATTAAAATTTAGTGTGGGGTGAAAATTGAATATTTTCAAAGTTTAATTTAAATAAATATGATAAACAAATATTAATAAAATAATATTATTTCGAATAACACGATATTCCTTGGTAAAATTTCCCGAACCTAAATGCGGGTCGGGTAACGGATATAAGTTACAAGTTCGAAAAACCCAAGTTGTTACAGTCTCCCCTACTTTAGGGAATTTCGTCTCGAAATTAAAGAATACTATAACAACATCATTAAATTTTGAGGAAAAGAAAATTTTAAATATAACCTTTTTAAAATTATCATAACACTGAACTTTAAATAGTTAAAACAACGCTTCAAATGAAAATTCGATAAGGACTATTATATATAGGATGTACCAACGGCGTATCCACCATGTCCTTATCATCTCTACAATTGTACCGTTATCCCAACTACTTCCGATTCTATATTATGACACACAACTACACGCATTATGATTTCCATGCGAGGACTTTGATAATTATGTAGGCCTCCATAATTACTTAGGTCGTCGGATGGTCCACATACTCGTCTCATCATGTGGTTTACAAAATATTTGAAAGGCATGATTTTATGATAAAAGTTATTATTATAAATATGATGAAAGTGTTAACATATTATAAGACCATTGGGAGTTGATTTATTATAAGTGTAAAATCATAAGATTTTATAAAATATTTCTAATAACGTAATTTAGGTGAACTTTCAAGTTTGATTAATGAAATTAGTGAAAATTTTAAAGTAACTTAAAAGTTAAGAAAAACGGAAACATTGAAGTTGGGATAGATGATGTGTCGACAAGATCAATTGTGAAGAAAGAGAGTGGGGATACGAGCCAACTAACAAATTTATGTGAACTTACCAAAAATTTTATAATTGTAGGGATAACATCATCAAAAGTTTATGAAGGAATTAATTGATAATTGATAACATCAACCTGTGAAATTTTTAAATATTGCAACATTCG
Source organism: Bidens hawaiensis (assembly GCF_021521415.1). Classification (NCBI taxonomy): domain Eukaryota; kingdom Viridiplantae; phylum Streptophyta; class Magnoliopsida; order Asterales; family Asteraceae; genus Bidens; species Bidens hawaiensis. The sequence continues at coordinate 3,246,052 of NW_027491042.1, forward strand.
AGGTAGAATTCATAAGATCGAGAGCACAAATTTGAACAAGATTAAACGAAGACTTTGAGGGGTTTAGTTTAGTTAAATAAGAAACTCATGAAATTTAAAGAGAACTTTATACAACATTGAAATGTCGCAATTGTGTATTTAAGATGAGGTAAATTAAAATATTAAAGTACTGGTACTAGTAATTGAGAATGCAAAAATATTAATGCAAAAATTTATGTATACAAACAAACTGTAAATAGATGAAATTGGGAAGCGGATATTCACGAATCACCGCAGGTTTTCAACAACAATCGTGCAAATGTCATTAGATAATAGTGAAAATTAATAATAAAATTCCAATTAAATCACCGTGAGAATTCAATGAAATTCATTTTTTTAATAATGAAGATTAATTTAAATAATGGAAAATAAAATTCCATAGCGGAAATAATTTTGTTTAAATGAGGATAAGTTCAATTAATAATAGAACTATAACAATTCAATTTCAACGATAAAACTTTACAAGATGAAGGTAACTTGTAATGCACGAGATCAATAAATACGCGACGTACAAAAAGGTTAAAAATCAAATGTGAGAGTAGAAATTGACACGTTGTCAATAATTTAATAAGCAAACAAGGTAGTGAGAAAAGACAAATTGAATAATATGGTCAACTTATAATTGACTGCCGAAATTGTGTCTTTTATAATTGAAAAAAAAATTGTTTCGACTTATGAGAATCTAAATATTTTGATTAGTTGACGAAATGTTAATGAACCAAATCCTACAATTTTGATCAAGTAAAGCCAAACGTATAGATAAGTACGGCAACCAACGATGTTGACCTTTGGAAAGATAAGAAAAAGTTTATTGTATGCGAAAAAGATACTTAAAATGATGGATTTTCCAAGTTGGGTTTGTTCCAAAATAACTAATTTAGACAAATAATCGTTTACGGTATAACTGAATACAAAATACGTTTAGACGAAAATGATGAAGACGAGAGAAAAAAAAATCTTCTTCGTTAAAACATAACTACGATTGGTTTAATTCAAAACACCTTTTTTTTATTGAGCTTATGAAAACTTAAATAATTGAGATTGAATGATTTGGGGTACCTCGAATAGGTTTGTGAAAATGAGGTTTGACTAAGGTAAGCTTAATGAAATTAAGTCTTGCGGGTCTAGAATCGAGTAAGCGAGAACGACCTTGTTACATGAAGAAAGCCTGAAAGGCATAGAGTTGGTTGGTTTAAGCTAAATGAGCATGGGTAGTATGGTACGATGCCGGTATAATTTGAACTCGGCGTGAATGAGTAAAGAACAATACGTTGCGTAGGTAATTAGGGTCTCCATAATTGTAGAAGGCACGTGTAGCAAGTGTATAAAGCTAAGGCGACGGCATAGACCGTTGTGGGATGTCTTGTGTCGTAGGCAGTGTACGAAAAGTGTTAACGGGATAACCATAACGATTATAGTAAGTGCAAGAATGACACAAGGATTGAGTCGGATGACGAAAGTCGCGAATAAGACGTAACGAGCGTATTCTGGTGTAAGGTTTCTTGTTTGGGACACTATGATTTAATTGAGATTGATAATTGGTTTACTTAATAACCTAAATTCGATTATTAAGCTTGCGTTTGTTATTAACGTTGTTATGAGTGTGAGTAACGGTAAATGAATCAAAATTTCTCTGAAAGAAATTAGTGAACAAGATTAAATTGATTGCATTAGTGTTTTGAGTTTGAATTTATACCCTAGAGATTGTAGGAGCTATCTCTTTGACAGTACTTGTGGTCATAAAGCGGGTGTAGAGAATATATAACTTGTATTGTTTGATGTAGAAATCATTCTATAATTATGTAAATTGAGATTAAATGATTATAAATAATAAGTTGTGTAAATTTCTTATTAGTTATTAAAGTAAAAGTGAAATTCGACATAAGTTGTGCTAGCGTTAATCATGACTTAAGGATAAGTCAAAATTTAAATGAGGTAATCTATACGATAATTCGTTAAGTAGGTGATATAACCAATGAGATGATTTGATATGAGATTTTATCGAAGCATAACAAATTAAAATGTTAATACTTAAAATTTGAGGGGATAACTGAGATGTAATTGATAGTTATTGGGGGTATTGAGTTACTTGTGATAAGTTCGTTAATTGATAACGTGATAGTCGTGAACATGAGGGATACTTTTATTATATTTGATAGTCTGATGATGTTATAATATGCGTATGATAAAAAAGCTATTAATTGCTCTTGATAATTTGTGAATGTGATAATATGAGTGTGAGATAACCGATTAGATAATTAAATAATAAATTGTTTAGATGGACTTGTGACAACAGAGTCCCAGTGAGTGAATGATTTGTGCTTCATCATGGGAATGAAAATATTTGTGAGTATGTGAATGAATTGAATCAATAAGTCTTGGTTCAATGTAATTTAATAATTAAATAATTGAGTCAAATCGTAACTTGTTTCAAATAGAATAAAATACATAAACAAATAATAAATAACGTAAGTTTCTCGATATATTGGGTTTCCCATGAGCTTATTCATGATATTTTTTTGATCCATGAGTGTTACGTGCCGTTTTAACAGACCAAAACTAAATAATGAAAGGCAAATGTAAGTATGAGTAGTTGAAGTATCTCGTGTATTACCACCGTGATAATGCTCCAACCAAATATCGTAAATATAATAATTGTGAAAATGAATAGTTGGCGTGTCCATGGCGTCCCATGGATTTTTCACCTGACTAGACATTTAAAAAGTAATAAAATGGTAACAATAAAACGCAATGAAAAAAATGTAACCGTTAACTGATTACGGTAAACACTAAAAAGGTAAAAACGAAACTTAGGAAATCCTAAAAGAAATTCCCGTCAACGAAAACAACCAACAAAAATTTAAATGTAAATTTATCATGGGAATGAGGCATTGCGTCGGAGTTATAAAAATATTTTGAGGATGAGACACAGTCTCGGAGTAATGAAATATTTTGAGAGTGAAGCATAGCTTCGGAGTTGTGTTTGTGAATGACAATAAAATAAACAATTAGCTATGCAGTTAAATAAGTATTTAATCTAAGAAGTAATTACGTAAGCTGTAAACAACCAAATAGAACACATTAGGTAAAAAAATAAGCACGTATGGGGTTCCTAAGCATGTTACTAAGGCACCACTAACGACCTATCTTAAACCTTCGGCTCTGATACCAAATTGTCACACCCCAACCTACGACGGAAATGCCGGGGCGTGAACTGATTGTCACAGCTCACAAAGTTACTATCATGAAATTATAAAGCGACAATATCTAATTAATTTATTTATTACCAAACAACATTCATATACAACAAAGATAAAGAAAATTTCAAATACAAAACCAACTATTCTTGTATATGTTTTATCCTAAAGTCATCTCTATATGAGCTTCAGTTCGATAAGCAATCCAAATATATAACCTGCAAATGCGTACAAAATATATGTTTGTCAACAACACATGTTGAGTGAGTAGATCACCAGTTTTGACACAAACAAAAATGGTAATAATATATAATGATATAAGTGAATAAAAAGAATATGCAACACTGTTATCTGTGAGTATAAACAATTAAACCATAGCACATACATAAACAATCAACCATAAATAAAGGGCTAAACTGTTGCCATGCGAATGGGCATTGGTTACCAAAAATGAGGTGTCGGTGAAACCATTGCCAATGTGATCGGGCTCCGGCCACTACGACGGTCGTATGATCATACTATAATGAGATTATGTTGGACCTCTCTGAATGCGATTCAAGTAAGCAAGTAAGCAAATAGCAAGTAACAGACTATCATTCAATTGATACACATCACAAAGATCACAATTTGCGTTTGAGAAATAATAAGATAAATAATCTGATAAATGGTACGCAAGTGTCCCCAAAATATTTGAAAACAAGTAAAATAGGGGAGTGATTACTCACCTGATCGGATGAACGAAATATAAATGATGATGATGAGAGAAAGATAAATCCTTCGGAATATCCCGTCAAGGATTCCTAGTTAAATGATAGTAATATGGATTAATTATAAAGATAAAACATGATTTAATGAATTAAAATTTAGATGTGAAATGAATTATGTTTGGGATTATAATATTATGGATTTGAACGATTGATTTCTATAGTGATTATTATTGCAAAGATAAATCTTATTGTCATATTTTGTTTAAAGGAATTATTTCAAATTACCATCAATTTTATGCTTGATAAAATAATTAAACAATTTAATTACAAATATTCTTAAAATAATATTTAGTTAAATATATATAGTTAAAATAATAAAATAAATATTTTGGTTAATATAAAGTTGAGATATACTTATAATTATCCGAATAAATATAATACAAGTATAAAAACGTTTAAATAGGTAGATATTTAAGTAGTTAATTATAATACGTAATAATAACGTTTAAATAAATATATTATATAAACATATAAATGTAGTACGAAATCTTTTAAATGAATATGTATTTCGAACCTTTAACGAAAATCAGTTTACGAAAAATTATAGTTAACGTATTTCTTTATATATATTGTACTTTTAATTAATAACAAAAACGTGTATATATATATGTATATATACACATATACATACATATATAAAGGCTAAAAATACAAAGATGAGTAGACATCCCGAAAGCGTCAATATAAGGTGTCGGTTACACGAAGATAATATTAGTTTATGTTTATTATTGCTTATAATTTAAATAATTGAAGAATTAAATCAAACAAAAATATAAAAACACCAAAATAGGCTGGCCAGGGAATGAACCCGCGTCCCTAGCCGCCATAACTGACGAGCTCACAGAACCCAACCAACTAGACTAAGTGTCTGATGCGTATAAAATGGAAATAAGTTTATTTTATATGCAGGACCAAAAATCGCCCCATTCATGTATTAGGAACCCTAATTCCATAAATCGATCAATTCATGTATGTTAACTTAATTAATATTAGGGTTTTTGATTCAGGGTTACAGCCGATCAGTATGAAATATGTAATTACCTGAAACAATGATATATGGACAGCGTATTGGTGAAACTGTTGCCGGCCAAAGTTCGAGTCCGTTGAGATATTCGCAGGCCCTTCAGATGCAATTAACAATGGGGCTTTGCTTCGCCGTGATTAGAGGATGGTGCAGACCAAGTTAATTTCATTATTGTCACTTCTCAGGGATATAACGCGATTGCATAAGACGGTTTTAGGTTAATATTGTAAATCTGAATCTTATCGATCTTGTTTTCTAAATTAATTATGTCGGTTTGATTCGTTTTTGTCCTATGAATGATTCGATATAATATATTCCATGTTTAAATGAAGATTAAGCTCCAAGTTACACCGACGGGTCAGGGTTACGGGTTGAATATGATCCGGGTTTGGGTAAATGGGAAATTTGATAATAACAATCAGATATTGCAGATAGGTCCTTGAAGATTAGAGTGGAAACAAAAAGAGATTAAAGTTTAGTGTGGGGTGAAAATTGAATATTTTCAAAGAATTTAAATAAATATGATAAACAAATATTAATAAAATAATATTATTTCGAATAACACGATATTCCTTGGTAAAATTTCCCGAACCTAAATGCGGGTCGGGTAACGGATATAAGTTACAAGTTCGAAAAACCCGAGTTGTTACGCCGCGGCCCTAACAAGGTCATGAACACAACATATAGGCTACGAACACGAAATTAACCATTGGGTTACGTCGGCGATGGGATAAGGGTTGTGCAACCAAGATTAATCGTGTTAATACGTTTGTTATAGGGTATATCCTTAATCGGTGTAGGACGGTTCATATAATAATATAGATCAAAATTGATTTCATGTTCTTAATTAAAAAGTTTCGGTTAATTGATTACGGTAAGAATAGAGATACACATGATTCAATTTCTATGTTTTAGACGAAAATTGTTGTGCAAGCTAGTGATTTGGGTATTCGGGTAACCAATACGAGTAACGGGTATGGTTAGGGTGATGGGTTAATGGGTTTAAAGATTAAAATAATCAGAAGTTGCAATTCAGTCCCTGAAGTATAGGGGTGGGAACAATAGGGGATTAAAGTTTAGTTTATGGTAGAAAATGCTTATATATGAAAGTTATATATATATATATATATATATATATATATTAATATTAAATAAATAGGATAAGCAATTAATAATAAAATAATTATTATTCGATAAACGCGATATTTTATTGGTAAGATTTCACGAATATAAAAGCGGGTCGGTAAACGGATAAAATAATAATTGAAAAATCCTAGTTGTTACAGTTTGATAGATTCAGCTATATTCTCTCGATACCTCATTAGGATGGATGTTCGTACATTGGCGAGTAGACAGTTTATGAATCGGGGAAAGAATGAGTTGACAAATTGGTTCTACAAACACTTGGTTCATGAAGTTCATCGAGGTTTTAAGTTCTTCCAGCCCAGGTACCAAAAATAAAAAAATTGATTAGATTGATCCGCGTACTGCGTGGAGGAAGTTGGTGCTAAAAGTTAAACCACCGCGTACTATGAAGAATGTTCCATTGAAAGTGCCATAGGACTTTCATAAGGAAATTAATCAGTGCTACTATGATGAGAAAACCGATGAAGTTGTAATAGTGCTGGTGCTAGTGATCAAGTGAAGTTTATACGGGTTTTTGGATATGATGTGGCTGGTTAACATGTTTCAGTATGATATCCATGTTTTATTCAAAAAGCATATTAGATATGGGCGTACAACAAGGATAATTAGATCGCTTTGCAATTCCAACGGCTTATTCGGGCATGTTTTACTTTTGGAATACATTGCGGAGCTGATTGGAAGACCACACCCTTTAAGAACAATTAAAGACAAACCTCGAGACGATGGGGAGTTCGTTGATACGTGATTTGTCACCTCGGTATTTGTTTAGTTGGTTTTGGTCTTTTGTTAAAGTCTAGGGACTTATATGTAATCTATTTATAGCTCATTCGCTAGGGATGTCTAGCGGATGAGTTTGTTTTGTTTTAGTGGCGTAGCAAAAGGAGCCCATTCGCAAAGGCTGTTTAGCTAATGGGCTGAGGTCTATATATAGATTTTTAACTTATAATTAACGTATTGATATTTTATGAACTTGTGTCTGGTTCTGAAATATCTCTTAAAACACAAAAAACACATGGTGATCCTTAATCTAACGTAATTGACTAGATCCGATTAAACTCGTATGATGATGAAATCATTCATTCTCACCTACATGCCACCACCATCTAATCGACATGCACCACCATCATCCACGACCTTCAATCAGCCTCCCTCCATTTCCGATTGTTATAAATGAAGTGTAGAAAAAAAACACTTAGAAGTGTTACAAATGAAATTGTAATTTCTCATTTTAAAAAAATTAAATTACGTAGACGTGAATTGTAATATGTACTTTTTATTACGTTTAATAATTTGTTTCTTACATTTCTATACGTAATTTATTTAATGTAATTTCTTTTTCCAGACCTATTTCGGTTTGACTAATTTTATTTTGACTTGACTCGTTCTAGGTTGACCTTTTTTAACACCAACTGGCTAAATTTCATAGATCTGACACATAATTCATGACAAATGTATCTCATTACCCCATTATCATAAACTAACGAATATGAAAATAGTGGACCAGCCATTTAGTACTAATATGAGCACATGTGAAACATATATATATATATATATATATATATATATATATATAAACATACATAAAAGAAGATATTTGAATTCAATGAACATAAATAGAAGTACCAAATGTACTTCAACAAACCAAACATGACAAGTGTTCATGTAATTTCTGTTGGTTAAATAAAGAAAAGTTTTCGATCATGCAATATTACTAGAAAGCTGGACGATTTCCTAGACTAATTCTAGTAAGAAAAACATGGGAAACAGATGTTTTCAAGTAATTATCAAGATTACAAAAAAAACCAAAATCTGAACCGAAACCAAAATAAATTGATCGGAATTCTTATTCGGATATTCGAATCAGATCAATCCGACTATCCAAATAACAACTTTGGGTTTGGATAGGATTCGAATATCGAATTTAAAAAAATTCGTGTTGTTCGGATGTCCATTTAATCCAAATAAATGTTTTTAGTGGTGTTTTCTAGTTTGGTATGTTTATTTAGACTATTGTTTTAAGTTTGAACTTTGAATTAATGTTCAAGATTTCTTGTTTTGTATGTGTATTGTGATTCTATACATGTAAAAAGTTAGAGACCCAAAACTAGTAAGCTATTTTAATTAGGTTATTTTTTAATTATTCCGATTTTATATGAATCTGGTCTGAAATAAAATCAGATAGATTCAGTACTGATAAAAAATATCCCTAATTCAGATTGATTGAAATTCGAATAGGGTCTTAAAATTTTCAAATCCAAAAATTCGAACCGAATAATTTAGTATCCGATCTAATGAACACCTCTAGTTTTCAACTAAAAGGTTTTGGTTAGAAAAACCATGTGAGTTTTTTTTTCAACTAATTTGTGACCAAATCTTCCTACCAGTTTCCTACTAGTGAGTCAGTGACCTTTCCGACAATGAGAATTTTTTTTTTTTTTTTTTTGATAAAAGTTAAAAACAACTTTATAGGAAAACAACAAATGATTTTTTCATAGGATTATAAACTTTCGTTGGAAGATAGTCACAAACTAGTGGGATTCTCCTATGCTATGCATCAGGCATTTGATTGGTAAAGCTCGGATTAGAACATAAATAAAATACACGTCAAAGGTATACTCGGAATCACGTAAAGTTAAATAAAGAAAAGTTTTCGAGCATGCAATATTACTAGGAAGTTGGACGCCTTCCTAGAAAAATTCTCGTCATAAAAAAAATGGAAAACACATGTTATCAATTAGTTTTCAATTGGGGTATTCATGAAATCCAAATTCTGGAAAAAAAAAACAAAATCCGAACCAAAACCGTAACCAAAATAAGCCGGTCCGAATTTTTGTTTGGATATTTGGATCGAATCAATCTGAATATTTGAAAAACTAATTCGGATTTGGATCGTATTTAGATATGGAATTTAAAAAAATCAGATTGTTCGGATTATTCAGATATTCCTTTGGTCTGAATAAATAACATGGTTTTAGTGGTATTTTACAAATTTGTATGTTTATTTAGACGATTCTGTGAAGTTTGAACTTTGATCTTTGAGTTTATGTTCAAGACTAATTTCTAATTTTCGGTTTTATATGTTTATTGTGATTCTAAACGTGTAAAAAAGTTAGGGACCACAAACTAGAAAATTTTTGTTATTAAGTTATTTTTGGATTATTCGGATGATTTCGGATTAATCGGATTTTATCCGAATCCGGTCCGAACTGAATTCAGATAGATTCAGATAGGATAAGAATATCCCTAATTCGGATCGGATTTCGGATAGAGTCCTAAAATTTTCAAGTTCGAATTGAATAAACCGAATAATCCGTTATTTGATCCGATAAACACCTCTAATTTTCAGCCAAAAGGTTTTGGTCACGAAAACCTTTTGAGAGTTTTTTTCAACTAATTTGTGACCAAATCTTCCGACCAATTTGTAAGGCCCCGTTACCGGTGCCCTACATTGGACGTTGGATTTACTCATAAACACTGTTCTAAATATCAGAGTTAATTAAAACTTTACGCGGAATATAAACTTTCATAACATTACAATAATAATTCATAACTTGTCTTAAAACATTCTTGTCTTTCAAAATTAAAACATTAAGTGTAAAACAACTTGTGTCTTCAGATGTCAGACTCTTATTCTTCCACCATGTGTCCCCGCTCAAGCTAGCTGTCTCATTCTACTCACATGCGTGCATAATAAAAGTCAGCTACGCTGAGTGAGTTCTAGTTAATCATACATTATACAGTACATATACTTACCTTCAATTATGCATCCGAAGATACATAATAATTACTTTAATGATCTACTTTCGTTACATAATTTCATACATATGTACGTACTTTATTTCTTTCATACAATATATTTACTTTCCTTTCTATCTCAGATATTATAAGGGTTTGATCCCTCTTTACTTCTCTATCTCAAATATTAATAGGGTCTGATCTGTTTATTCTCTATCTCAGATATTATTAGGGTCTGATCCCTTACTTCTTCATTTTCGTACATTCTGTCTTTACATACCCATAACATACATAGACATTCTTTACTCATTCAATCATATATCTATCATACACATTCATTTATTATATGCATACCTCCCTTGTCAATATGTGCAATATCCGAAGATCGTTCACGTATCGGCAAGCTTTCGTTCACATACAAGATATACATAATTAACATATAAATCATACATGGCATACACTTACCATTTAAGGTAAGTGTATTAACTATCACATCGAGTATGCACACAGCCCCGAAAACATAAAAGGAAATGGGGCTAGAAACACACCTGAACTCGGTTACGTTCACCGTTAATGGTTATTCCCTACTTGAGCTATGCACGACTAACTGTATAAAAATTACACGTATCAATTAACTATCACTGCCCATATCGTCTTTCTAGTTTATTTATTACCCTCAATGAACGGGGGTCCGGGGGCAGCGCCCCAGGCAGCGGAGTTCTAGGGCTGGAAGCCCCTAGCGGGGTCCAAGGGGTAGAGCCCCTGGCTGGGGATAAAATTGTATTTCTATTAACTGGCTTAACACATTTTCCATTAGAATTTTAAATTATTTTCTAATTCGTTAACTCATTCTTTATAGCAAATTGTCTCTGATTCGTTATGTAATCTTCCTTAATTCGTTATTCTGTTTCGTCATCTTATCATCTGATTCATCATTCCAATTCGTTATCTGAACATGACTTGGTGAGTAACGAATCACCTAATTTGTTATCTGGTTCATTATCTTAGCATAACCTAATTCGTCATCTGAGCACAGCCTAGTTCGTTATTTGAACATAATGAATGGGTGAATAACGAATCACTTGATTCGTTATCTGAACTTAACGAATGGTGAACTAATTCGTTGTCTAATCATAACGAATTGCATCAATCTTATCCAGACTTTGACTCAGAGGTCAAAGTCAAAATCGATATGAACATAAATGGTCAACAGACCCCCAGATCTCAGCGCTAACAAACCCTCATCATCCATTCATTTAAACATCGAGTTTTAGAGGGTGGGATTTGTTCATACATAAATACGGGTTCGTTATATGCAATTAACCCATCAAATGTTAATCAATTTCAGTGAGTTTTGTTTCGTTGGATTCGTTTTTACCTCATAAACTCAGATCTATGATTATTAAATGAATCCGAACTTAAATGAACAAGATACCGTTATAAACGTACCTCAAACGAGTCAGTTTACGAACACGAGCTGGTCTTGATGTAGGTTCGGTTCGTCACAACGTTCTAGACCCCAACAAGCTCGGGTTTTCAACTTCGGTTCTAGGCTCGGGTTAAAGGATGGTGTTTGTGTGTGTTTTTAATGGTATAGGCTATGGTGTACAGATGGATAAAAATGGAAAGGTTTAGGGTTTAAGGGGTATTTATACTCCCTTAAGCCCATGAACCTAAGGCCCATTTCATCTCTTATTCCATATTCTAAAGTCCAAGCCCATCATCTTATAGTTTATTTATCTAAACCGATAACGACACACTATAAAATAAACGAAATTTATTTTATTATTATAACCAAAAGTATGATGTCACACAATTTCCTACAAGTGACCATTTCGACAGTGGGAAAATAAATTTTTGATCAAAATTAAAAATGTTGATCAGTTCTTCATGTTAGTAATAGAAAATATGATTAAAAATAAACCTATGAACCTGTTACAGCATGGAGAGTAGTGACCGCAGTAGAGTATGATGTAGTCGACATGTTTGTCATCTTGATCAAGTTCCCCTTTAGGATGTATAGTTAAGGATGGTTTTACGGTTCTTGAGAGGAACCCGATTTAGGAGAGAAGATGCACAGAAAATTATAATGTGTGTGTGACTAGATTATGATGTTAATATTTATCTCTTTATATACACTCAAGGGGAAACCCTTTATTTGTTAATTAAAGGTAATATGGTCCATCAACAATTACCAAACTAATATATATAATAAGGTATAATTAATATTTTGATATAATATAATATAAATGATAATGATGGCCATATTAATAAATATATAATATATATTTATTCTTACATTCTTCCACTTGGCCGAGTAATCATTCATTATGAGTATTAGATAAGCCTGATCAGGAGTTAACACTCATTTTAACTTTAAACATACAACTGGAGCAGAGAAATACAGTCATTGAATTGAACATTAGCTCATGACCCCCATTAATCATACCGTAGTTCTTATTTAAAACCAAAGTAGTTATGATCAAAATTTTCAAGTAAGCCCTTCAGAACGTTTGATTTGTATATTAATTCGTCTATATGTTATTATGCATGCAGAACATATTAAGAGACGTACAAAATCAAAAATGATGAAAAATTTAATAGTCAATCATTCATAGTATGACATGAAGTTGCGCATAGTCATCAATAACCCGCCATTATTGTAAGCGCTTTCATAATATATATGTGTGAGACTTTTAGTTATTGGATGCTTAAGCATATCATGAATGTATTCGATACGAAAATTTAGATTCCTCAATTCGTTCATAAACGAATAATTAATTTCATATCGAAATTTTAATGCAACACTTCTCGAACTATTACTGTTTGAGAAAACATGGTAGCTGACTTTATCACAGTAAATTTTCAATATATAACTTATGTGGAGTTAATAAACTTATAAGTCCACTGATAAATGTTCAACAACATTTATTGTTAATTGCGTTGTGATTAATCAACACATTATGTCATTTTAACTTATATTGTTGTTATCAGTTCATTATGACTCCTCCATGAGATAGATTTATCTGCTAACTTAATAATATATCCCGAAAATTACATTTTCTTATATCTGAATATGACAAAGTTTAGAGTAATCTAACGGTTTGAATTCTGACTTCTTCTTTTAAATTATAGTCTTTCGTTTCCTTTAAAGATATCTTAGTACTCTTTTAGATGCTTCACATTAATCTAGACATATCTAGTGTGATGCAATTTTGAGTAACATCTAAACGAGTATAGACTTGAACTTATACAAGGCTTCTTCTTAATCAAGCATAAGTAAATAATCTATGTGTTCCTATTATCCTCTAAAGTAGACCAATATTGTTTGTTACATGTGTAAGGAAGATCTCTGAGATCTATAACATCAAAGTGTGTGAGTTATGTTTTGACTTATGTAACATATACTTGTCAGAAGAATGTCATCTATATAAGGACAAGTTTGTTTTTAGTTGCTCCCACTCATTTTAAGGTAGGTACATTAATCCACTTGGTTCTTGATGAAAATAATTGTATTAAGATTTCATCACATTAGATATTTGCATTAACCCATACATGGATTTTAGTGACTTGCATACTAATTGTTCTTTGACATTCAGTTCAAAACTTTCAGGTTGTTTTATGAATATGTAATGTGTAAGTTAGTTGTTAGGAAAAGTTGTTTTAATGTTTATTTAATGTAGCTCTTAACTATTATAGCTACTAGAACAATAATGATACTTAAAGAAATCTTTTGTAGGTAAGAAGATTCTTTGATAATTGATTTCTCCTTGAATATAACCTTTAACAATCAATCGTGCATCTTAATGTCTTAACTTTTTTTTATTGGGATTTAGTTTAGTTATGAACACTCTTAGGTGATTCAACCAAATCTCAAATGTTATTATGACCTATGGAGTCAATTTTTCTAATAATAGCTTTATTCCATTCAGAAGATTGATTGATTTAATGGTTTAATTAGAAGGGGTAGGATCAGTAAGCTTTATAGAATCCATTTCAACTTTAGTTAGGAAGGTTACATAATCATCAATGTCAGTAGGTTTTAAAACCTAGATAGCCTCCTAAGTTGATTATTGGGTAATTTTAAAAGTATCAGTTTTATGGATTAGCTCTTAGTTAGGTTGCTATCATTTTCAGGATTCTAAGTTTGTAAGAGTTGGTGCAGTATGGTGTACAAGAGGTGTAACTGGAGTAAAATTTGGAGTAAAATTTAATGACTCTCTTCCCCCCGCCTCTTGTACGTTTAACAATTCATTATAAGAACTTTTAATGCTCCCACTGACCTTAGAAACACTTAGGAAATTAGCATGCTTATGGTCAATATTTAAATACTAATAGATTCTAATAGAGAAACAAGTTAATGATGTAAGTCGTCGTAGTTTCTCTAGTGAGGATTATTTTAGTAAGAAATCGGAGTATGCCCACATTTAAGAAACAATGAAACTTTTGTAAGAGTATTAATAAATTCTAAAGAGATAAGTTTTGATGGAATAGTGTTGTGATGGAGCAATGTCTTGTACAAGTTGTGTAATTGAGATAATATCAAGTTTTCACTCCCCCACTTCTTCCAAATCTACTAAGTTATAATTGAAAAATACAAGAAAAGTTTCAATGATGTATATGACGTGGGAATATGTCATATATATGTTAGACTTGATTTGATTTCATTAACGTTCAGATGTCATAAGAGATATAGGAACATAAGTAGAAGAAATCATATTAAGTATATATATGAATGGAATTCTTTAAGACCGTGGACCAAGGAGGACATATTAGATACAAGTAATAGGCTTTTAATTGAAAAAAGAATTATGTCTGAATATTCCGGTTGAATAAGTTTCATGAATTTAAGTGAAGTATAACTTCTGGTGGACCCATACTTATTTCTTAAGCCAAGCAAAGTTTAGGGCATCTAATACAAGATTTAATATCACTAAGAATGAGATTATATGAAAAGTCACCCTCATCAACCATGTCATAATTTCTTATGAAATTTGGTTTTAATGGATAAATTTTATAGGTCTCATTTGTCTTTTTTTAAATTTTTATTTGCATGATAACAAAAGTTGTGAAAGTATATAGTATCATCTAGTTCTATTTTATAAATGTTTCAATCCAAGTATTGATAACAAATAATATGAGAGTTTATGGTAAGAGTGAATTTATGTTGGCTATGCAAACCTCATAAATGTCATAATGTAGCTTAAGTATTGATACTAAATTCTGATTAATCTCCAGAATATTTAAGGTATCATAAAGTGTAATTAAAAGACAGTTTATCATGGTTCTAAAAACCGTAACATTTAAATTTGTCACTAACACCCATGTAAGTTATTTGTTGATTTCGGGTAAACATATAGAACTAGACTTAACTAATCATATGTTAATGGGAATATTAGAATTAAAGACTTAAATATCAATTTTAGCTAGTTGTTCTTTTAAATTATGGACAGTCTTGTTGCTTAAGCCTAATCTAATGATATATTTTTGCAACGAGACTTCTCCTTAGAGAACTTAAAGCTGGAAATAATACTTGTGATTTGTTCATGAACCATAAAATTATCCTCTTTTTGGTTTTAGTGGTGTGAGTTGAATAATATCTTATTTCTAGTACCAGACAGTTCTTTTCTTGTACATATGTTGCTGATAAACACACTCATTTTCCTTTAGTACTTTTGAGTGTTATAGTTGATTCCTAAGGCACCAACTACTGAAAAATTTAGTATGTAATGAACTAAAAAAGTGTCATTATTTCCATGTGTAAGCCCTTAATTATATCAGTCATGGTTTTGTACATTATGATGTATTCAGCGATACTATTTAACCTTGTAGATAGAATTTAGAAGGTATGCATGCATATTAGGAGTTATTTTGATTAGTCTTAGGAAAAACTAAATCTAAAATAACTTTAGTGATTGCATTTATTTAAATAAATTGATTATAATTAACATAAGAGACATTATGATTGACTCGTCCCATTTGTTATGCTCTAGTTTTCAATAGAATGATTGTTATTACAAAAAGCAGTAGGATAGTCATATCATGTATTAATGGATGATTAAAACTAAGAAGAGCTAAATGTTATTAAAACTCTTTATGATACAAAATTCAATTGTGTTTTGAGATTAGAGTGGATGATCTGGATGAGATCGTTATTTATAAAAGAATGTTATAGTGAGTAATATTATAAGATATTAAAATAATACAAATTAAAAGTAATGATCATTAGATTAATGAAGGATCATTAATGTGAGGATCATTAAATTTTATTGAAGATGTGATATGTCTACTATTAACATCAAACTAATAGACTATAATTAAAAGTTCTACTTAAACAAAAAATAAATCATCTTTGGGCATAATTAAAAATTATTTAAGTATGTGTGCAAAACAATGGTAACACATCACCTTTTGGCAGAAGTGAGACAACTATTTTAATTATGCACTGGCTAGTTTAGCTAGATAAAAATTTAACACATCACCTTTGGGCAAAAGTGAGGCATTTGTATCATGTTATGCAAAAACTAACAAAAGCATTCAATTAAACTTGAATGATATGATAAATGTAACTCATCACCTTTGGGCAGAAGTGATACATCAAAAGTTCATTCAAGTTAAGTTTTTATGTTTTGTAAAATTTTATAATATATAAGTATTTACAAAACATTTTAATGAGTTAATAGCAAAAACTTTCTAGGTAAAATTAAGGATTTCGAGAAATAACGTTTTCGGGTAAATTATAGTTTTCGGATGATTTGGGTTCTTGGTTAATAGGTTTTCAAGTATTATGGGTTTTCAGGTAAAGTAATGAGTTTTCGGAAAATTAGCGTCCTTGCGGGAAAAAGATTGGAAAACTATTCCAACAAAAAAACCCGTGTAAGCCATAAAGTTTGAAATTCGAGAACTTTAAAATCCAAAAATTAATATTATCCTAATTAAACTGAAAACACAAAAAATTAATAAAACCCATATAATTAATTCCGTAAACTAGTTGATCCCTAAACTGATTTCGAAAACTAAAAGGATAATAATAAGATTTGGTTCAAATCTTTTAAGTATATATTAACAATTATATCTATTTCCTATATTAATGAGATTCAAATCTTTTAAGAAAATACCAAAACTTTTAATTTATTCAATATTTGAAAAATTATATCCCTAAGTTAACTTTAACATATTTTAATCCAGATTTGAACCAAAATATGTTATAATTTTCAAAAATATGATGAATATGAAGAACATCGTCGAAAATTTTATTAAACATATAAAAAACAGGAATCGAAATCTTTAAACATGATTTAACAGATTTCGAAAATATTAGGGTTTATTAAATATGTATAGCGATTTTAAACAGTTTCATGTATTGTTTTTGTAATAGAACATGAAAAAAAAAACCTGAAAAAATTAGGTTTTATCAAGATTTAGTTCTTGTCTTTTGATTCAATTCCAGATTTAGGTAAAACATAAAAAACTTATTAATCAACATCACTCTGATGCCATATGTTGATCAGTTCTTCATGTAAGTAATAGAAAACATGAATAAAAATAAACCTATGAACCTGTTACAGCATGGAAAGTAGTGACCGCCGTAGAGTATAATGTAGTCGACATGTTTGTCATATTGATCGAGTTCCCCTTTAAGATGTATAGTTGAGGATGATATTAGAGTTTCTTGAGAGGAACCTAGTTAAGGAGATGATGTTAATATTTATATGCACCCAAGGGGAAACCCTTTATTAGTTAATTAAATGTAATATGGTCCATCAACAATTACCATACTAACATATATAATAAGGTATAATTAATATTTTGATCTAATATACTATAAATAATAATGATGGTCATATTAATAAATATATAATATATATTTATTCTTACAAAAAGAACTTTATTAGAAAGCAGAATAGTTTTTTTGATAGAATTATAAACTTTCGTTGGAAAATAGTCACAATCTAGTGGGATTCTCCAGTGCTTCGCAACGGAGATTTGATTGGTATAAGCTCGATTTAAAACATAGATAAAAAAACACGTTGAAGGCATATTCAAAAAACAAGTAAAGTTTACGTACGCTGTTGTATCGTAACATTTCGGAATCTAATTAAATAAACATTACAAATAACAAAAATATTATGTTTAAGAAACTTGCATTGAGTACAACCTATGAAGCGTAAGAAACTTGCAAAAGAGAGTACAACAAATCATACCAAAGTTACAAGCGTATGATGCATAACTCTCCCAAAATTGTATATATATAAATTTACAACTGTTTTAACAAAAGTTAAATTTTGTAGGAAAATTAGAAAAATTTTAAGGTCACAAACTTATGAGAAATTTGTTTTCATAGGAAACTAGTAGAAATTTCCCATCAAAATATTTTCGTAAAAATGCTTATAGGAAAATGGATTGTTAGAGCATCTCCAACGTCAAAGAAAATTGGCGTCTGAATTCAACGTGGAACAATGATGAAGGAGCGAGAAAGATGAAATAGAGGAGAGAGGTGGTGAGAGGCCATCAGAAAACGGGGCAAAGTTTAGGCCGGTTTCTTTGTCAATGCGTCGTATGACGGAGAGGCTGGTGGAGAAGGTGACATGGACACCCAACTTAAGGAGGCGGTTGGCGAAACGGAGGGATGGGTTAATGTGGCTTTGGTTCGGATAAGCGACGATAAGAATTTTGTTTTTCGAGTAGCCTCTCACTGTGGCAGAGGGTGGTGGTGATCAAAGGGCCTCATGTCATCATTATATATACAAATACATGATAGCTTCACCTTGTGATTGTGTGGCTATGGCCAATCGATCTTAACAGTGCCATTAATTATTAAACTTTTCGAATAAGACTGTTTTCGAATAAGCACGATTTTTTTTCCTCTAACAGCAAAAAGAAAAAGGAATGTTCAATCAATTAAAGTTTTCCATTTTTTGCTTGAAACTTCTGAAGTAGGTATAGGCAGCACTCTTAGTAGTGCATAAAGCCGGTTTATAAGACCAGAATAAAAATCAACCGGAATCTGATTCAGAAACATCATACATAGGAGTAGTTTGGCCCTAAAAACCGGGTTGAAACCGAAACTGATTGAGGAACCGGTTCATAATGTTTTAAAAATCAGCCGATATATAACGGCTTTCTAGCCGTTTTCGACCTTTTTAGCAGTTGAGATGTGTCTCTTTTACCATTTCGCCCCCATATATTAGTATAAAGGTATTGGACACAATTTCAAGTCTAATCACAACACTCTAACACGTAACACTCGAAAACGCAAAGATGCTTGGCACAAAATTGTCCATCCCTAGTTTAATTACAACACTCAAAAACAAAAACAAAAAAAAAAATCAAAACAAGTTAAAAAAAACGCTAACATAAAAGGAACAAAGACGCGCAAAAGTCAAAATGCTTGACAACCTAAAGTCGGCAAGCGTAATCAGACGTTCTTTTTTTCCTCTGCGAACAAAAGAAGCAATATCAACGAGGAAATTAGAACTTTGGTTACATTGAAATAAATGTCAAGCGATCGAAACCGTGCTCAATGCAAGATATGTGGTGTTTTTCAGACCACATATCATGCCAGGTGGTGAAAAGCATTAAATTTTGTGAAGTGGTGAAAAGCACTCCTACTTAAGGTCAACCATCAATGAAATGCAATGAATATATATAGAATTTTGACGTTCAGGAATAATTTGCAAAGTTCAAGTTTGTCGTTCGATCACTTCAACAATATTTATTTAAGAAGACGATGCGAGATACTCTGGGACCATTTTACCGTCGTGTAATTCGTATTACCCTTAGATGTGACTGCTTAAACCTATGAAAAAAAGAAAAGAAAATAATTTAATTTTAGTTTGCTTTTAAAATGTACAAATCGATGTAACTACCAATGTTTACTTGGCTACACACGGTTTACTGAAATTGTACATTTGTGTTACTACACATTGTGTAGATCCCAGTACATAAGACAAATTTTGAAACAAACGATTGCGTTTGAATTGATTGGATATCCGCATATTAATTTTAGATAATGTAAATATTTAGCTTTTGTTTTTTTTTTTATTTAATTTGATTACACTTTAAACAACACAAAAACATTCGAAAAATTAAAATATAAATCGATTTACAACGACAATTTATTTCCCATGACTAATTATTTGCACATTTTTATCAATTTGATTGTGCAAGAGGAACTTAGTGTTTAGTCCATTAGACCCCACTAGTACAAAAACCAAGAGCCAATAAGACGTCTTTTTAATCAAAATAAGGTACTAAAATCTTTTAAGACGGTTACTTATAAACGCCTTAATATAATTCAATAAAAACGTCATATTTGACATAAAAAACACCATATTATTGCTCCTTATTAAAGCCTAATAAGACGGTTTATAATTTTTTTTTACCAAAACATCTTATTAAAGCATAAAAAGACGGTTTGTGATTTTTAATCAATCACCATATTAACCGTAGTAATAAAACCAAATAAGATGATTTGCTGTGTCACCTAATAAGGCGTTTAGTGGTTTTCTAATTTTTTAATATATATTTTATTTAGATCATCACCATTGAATCATTTAATCCAACAATATCAAAATCAATATAAACACAAATTATAAGAAAATATACCAAACAAAGAATAATTTTTATAAACATCTTAAACAGTTAAGGCATTCATATTGATCAATTGGTCTAAAGCATTCATTTTATAACATAAAAACTATCCGAACATTCACTTTAACCGAAACATAAACAACCATCAAAAAACCTTCTTTAACTTCGTGCAACCTCTTTTATCCACCACAAGCTCTAAGGCTAGCTAGAGATCGTTTTGCCACTGATCAATACACATACATTTTCTATTAGCTACCATTAAATTAAGATTAAAATTAAGTGCGATCCAACTTTGGAATAATAAAGGAAATTAAAATGCCTAAGTCATGCCTAATAGAATCAACATTAATACAAAGCCCTTTCGAGCTGCTATGAACACCGAACATTATATGTGTCAAAATCCCTTTAGTGGGCGTAGGCCTTGAGTCGAACAGACAGGTCAAAGTAGATGAGCGGGCCAATTTGACTTAAACATACATTTAATGAACTCTCAACATAATGATAGAAATGATTGTATTTCTAGACTCACTCAATTGTTCTGAACAATTATTTTCTATAAAATACATAAAAAATGAAAAAAAAATAACTACAAAAGAGACAATATACTATACTTACCTTCATTGTTCACCTCATCCTTATCCTCATGATTAGCAAATAACAATGTAAACGCTTTTAAAGTGTGCTCTACAAATTTATTAATCTCATCTTCACGCACCATTGTTTTTTTATTTGGCAACTTAAACATGAAGATAATACAAGTTAGATTACATTTTAATATACGTTGTAAATACATATAAATAAATAGAAGTGTACAAAATATGCTTACCATACATTCTCTGTTACAAACCATAAAATTATGCATGGCCATCATAACGCAATAATCGCACTCTCATCCGTTAGTTTGTTAACGACATTAAATATTTAAATGACTTCACAGTTAGTTAATTAAAATATATTCATAAACAACCTGTAAAAAACGAAAGGCAACTTACTTTTACCATATCCCACATTATTTATAGTTCTGTGTCCTCTTCAAATAATTCTGTGATCTCGTAATTTGAAGTAGTCTTTGTAGCTTTAATTGAATCAAATATGTGACCCTTCCAAGTTTTAGAAATCAGATCAAATCAATACCCAATGTCCCTTGTGTAAGTATGAAAATGATCAGATTTAAACAACACTTAACAAATAAGACTTAAACAATATTCTGACATAACTAAGAAAAGGTTCAGATACCGAAAAAATTGATCCAGATATATATATATATATATAAACAAATTGATACCGGATTATATGTGGTGCCATAAATCATTGTTTGTCGTTACGAAAGGTTATGACTTTTTTGATGTTCTCAATCACAAAGTCACCATCCGAGACAATATCCGCATCAGCATAACGGGGTTGAAAATATACAATATCATTTAAACCTTTTTGTCTACCTGTTTCATATAAGTACCTAAAGTAAAAGTAGAAAAAAAACATGTTAAGGTTAGTAACACTCGGTTATAATGTAAGAAACAGTGCAAAAAAATATTTAAACAATCAAACATACATTGTAAACCAATGCATAAAGCAAACTTATACGAAACCATTGACACATAATTGCATAACCTCCTTAAACTCAACAGTCTCTTCAAAACCATCCTCATGCATCCCCGGTGGCGTGATACAAAGTACAGACATGGATTTTTTAGATTGAATTGCCATTTGTTGTGCTAATTCATATATGCTTTGAGGCCTAGACCTCGCCTATTCTAAAAGTTTTGCTATTTTTTTTCTTTCTTTTGATACTTCTGTGTTTTCAGTTAAAGGTTTAAAACCACCAGCTGGCTTGGTAGGTTAAAGGTTTAAAGGTTTAAAACCACCATCAGGCTTGGTAGGTTGACTATAATGAACGAAATCTAGGTTGATTAGCAATGAGCTACATTAACCAATAACAAATTTATTAGTAAACAAAGTAACATACACACACAAAATATATATATATATATATATAAATTAACGTAATCCAATTCATTAAAAGCATCATCGTCTTGTAATGCATATGAGAGTATATTTGATACTAATAATTTCTTTTATCTAAAAATGTTTGATGTTGTTGAGCAGATGTTGCCTCAAACTACAATTGCAAAATAGAAATCTTTTTATTTCAAATATTTATTAAAATAATGATATAAATTAAAAATACGTGTGACCTATAAGGTGTACTCATATAATGGTGAGACGGTTCTACATAAAGAATCATTGTTTAAAGTCTTTACTTTGAAAACAAAGTTAGTATATCAACAAACAAAAGATTTATACAATTATTTGTATAAAAATATACCTTTATTAATTTAAATGGCCACTAAATAAAACTTACTTTCGCATCTTCCAAATAATTTATTTCGTTTGTACAAGACTCAGGCAAGATTTGGGTTAATCCGTAACCTTCTACAACTCTATCAACTTAAACTTTGACAAAGCCATCTATCATTGGGCATCCATGAATAATACTTCCAGGATTAGGATGAACACGACCCATAACCATAACCTTAAGGGCGCCTTGGTCGTCATGATGTAGAAGTTTACACTTTTTAATAGACTGAAAACAATAATTTCATGTAAATATATCTAAATAAAGAAATTAATAAACTTTGACAATATATTACCAAGATTTCTGTAGATGAACTACAACACGCACGACTAAATTCACAAACATCAAGTCTCTCGTTAACCGCCAACTCTACAGCCTCGGTCTTCTTTTTCTTTTCATTTTTTGGTTCAAGTATTGATGTCAACTTTTCTTCTGATTCAAGCTCTTCTTCAAGTTCATATAAATTTGTGATCGGATTGAAATGTGCTTTACTATTGTCAGCTCTTTAGAACGTTTGTCTTGAATAAAATTTAAGAATGAATAGATTGGAACAAGCTGATTCCATCTACTTTCATTGTGGGGCTCTAATCCAACATATCCAGGACGTACTAAATGAGTAGGAGCAGTGTTATGTTCTGTATTCTTTTATGCTTTATCGCTTGTTTCCTACATAAAATATTATAACAAGACTAAATAAATTATACAAATATAATAATCAAGAGAATAGTGTGAAACTAATAAATAATTACAAATAACCTTCCAATCTTCATTTTCAACAGCTAAAACAAAAGATATCCAAATTCGCTTGTCTAGATAATCATATTTTGTAAAAGGCTCTTTTGTTTTATCTTCATCTTCATCTCTGTCGTCATCGAGAGATTCAACCTTATAAACATAATTTTCTCTAAGAGTGTAACAAAAATTCCTCATTATAGACTTCCCCTTATATTATGTAACTTTTTTTGCGTCATCATTTGAAATCTTCCATATTTCCTACTTATTATAATTAATAATTAAACATGAGAAAGAACAATTAAACAAGGAAGCAAAGAACTTCAAAGCTTTTGCCTACTTATTAAACAAAAGATTCACAAATATAGTTTTTCAAATTATATTGGAAAAGAAGAAAACAATACCTTTGCAAATTGCCAAATATTTTCATACTCTTTAGCGTTTATTTGTCTAATGGTTTTATTATACGGAATTTCTTTTCTGAATTCTACACCAATCCAAGACATAAACTCCCCGCCAGTCTTATAGATTGCTCTGCCAATCGTGTCAAAGGCAACTTTACTTTCATCAGGCTTCAAGAACTTTTTTTTACATTTCGAAACTCCCCTCGTTCTCTTTTTCTTGTCGGACATTTTCAAACTTGATTTCTAAAAATAAAAAACGCAATATGGAAAGTGAATTGTTGTAACTTTAAATCAAATAGCTTCCGAATACAAAAGTCCGTGTCTCCAAATATTATATCCACTAATCCATTAAAACAAATTTGAATCCTACGTGATACATTATCTACATCTACATAAAAAAAGAAAGCAAAACAACAAATTAAATTGATTTTATTTACTCTGATTATAACTTTAAATCAAATACTTTCTCACATTCTTATCAACGGTATTTGTAATTAACAATACAACTTGCATCAAATGCTTGCTCGCATTCTAATTAACAGTATTTGAAAATACATCATATGAGTTACTAACAAGTGCATACCACAAAACCAATTTATACATCAAAAATACACACACAAAAAAAATCCCATACTTGGTCTAAAAACCTGGTTATGTTGTGATCCGGTTCCACAAATCCCATCTATAACGGAGGCGTGATACATGCCAACCTGGGTTTGATAATTCATGTAATTCGTACGGGTCGTACCCGTTTAGGGATGGTTTGCTGCTACGTGCTGCACACTTACAAGACTAGAGACAAAAAATCAACTGTCATCTAGTTCATTATTATGGTGTAGTGTGTCGGGTCACTGTTAAGTTAAAGTTGTATTTAATTAACTTAATAATGAAATAAACGAACCTAAACAGTATGCGATAACAAGACCCATAAATCATACACCAATTAACAACCAACACAGATTACACGTGCATCAACAATCAATCAATAAGAATTAACTATTAAATTTACTAAATTTACCAAACATCAAACCCAAAAAGTCAACAAGATAGTCAAACGAGCCAAAAACCGTATAGTTCTCCAAAGATTAACAACCAAAAATATAACCAAATAATTGACAAATATCCTTTAGTCATGGTAAGACTATAAGTATTCATTGTTCTTAATTTGTCCTGCAAAAAAAGTACTTTTATAAATAAAATTACTTAAATTAATTATTTATATAGAAAGAATATATAAGCATATGATTATGTCAAGCCTTTATTATTTGGTGACCAACAGTTGGTACCATATTTTGAAAATAATCAGAGTTGCGGGTTAATGAGGAAGACTTTATAAAATACAAGGATTTTAAGTTATAAATATTTACATCATAAAAGACGAGACAAAACATCTCGTTTACTATTTACAAAACCACCATCATTTACTATTTAAGTTTACAAAACCACCATCATTTACTATTTAAGTTACAAAACATCCGAACCATCGAAATCATAAGCACTTCGTTCTTCAAGCCCTATTATTGATTACCTGCAAAATGTTAAGAAAATACGTCAACAACGAATGCTGGTGAATATGTTGACGCAAAAATATTTTCTTTTACTATGTTACCCCTCGAGGGTTACGCAAGCCTCGGCCCATCTTGTCTTAGGAATAACAAAGTTATAATACCATTTACAAACTCAAGTCCCTACCTAAGTACCCCATCAAACACCGCAACGTTCAACTTAGTTAAGTACCGTTCGTATACACAAGGTCGTGCTCCCCGCAGGAAAGCGTACTACGACCAGGCGTGGTGCGATGCGCAAACCGCGTACTACCACATATGTAAGGATCCAGACAAACGTACACGACAGCCTGAGGGATAGGCTTTTACTCTTGTTTATAAATGTTTTAGAGACATTTAGTCTCACGTAAAGTTTTTCATATAACACATTGACTCGCTTGAAAACAAGTTTAAAAGTTTGGGGCGTATTCACCTTTTTACTTTGGATCGGCTTCAACACCGTCCGAGTGTCTTTCCTTTGCTATCTCGCACCTATAGTACGAGTATAACTTTTTGTTAGTCGGATATACAATCCGACTTAAGACCTTTAGTCTTAGTTTTATAATCTCCTCCTCGAGTTACTTTAAAACCTTAGTTTACAAAGTAATCTCTTTTCTTTTCTTTTTAAACCTTTAGTTTAAAATATCTTTCTGTTATAAGATAACCTATAGATATCTTATTTGTAAAACACTAAGTTTATTCTTCTTTAAGAAACGTATACCTTTCTTCTTTATTATTTAAGAATACTCATTATACTTAAATAATATCTATAACAAAGAATTATATACATATCTACACATGTATTTGAATATACTTTTTTATTTCTTTCTTTTCTTTTCTTTGTTATTGATTCTATTATTTATCGAGGTATCGAGTATAACCTCGACTTTAGGGTTAGGCCTTTATAATATTTTATTATTATTTTATTCGGGCATTATGTCTACCTTGGTCAGCTTATATAGCCCTAGAAAATCGAGCAACACTTTAACGCCATTTATCTCTTTTCGACCTTTGCTTGATCAACACTTACCTTGGGCACGCGAATCGAGACACCAACTCTTCACGGCACGAACTTCGAGATGATCGTCGGGTGTCGGGTCGACACCATTTTTTTTATTTGGAATATCGTCGGGGTATGGCACAATTATCGAGGTATGGCACGGAAATCGAGGAATCGAGCACGTTTATCATGGTGGATCAAGAGTACATTTATAGAGGTTTAAGAGAGGTTAGATAGAGAGATGTAGGTGTGGATTTGGTGTGGATTGTGAAGATCCCGTAGCTGCTATTTATAGGCAAAATTTTGGAGCCCGTCGTGGTACGCGACGGCCTCCTTAGCTAGCCCGTCGCGTAGCGCGACGTAGGCTTGGCCAGTCAGCACAAAGACTTGTCACGTGGTGACACGTGGCAGGCGTTGCGCCGCGTGGCAGACGCGTTGCCACGTGGTGGCATACGGTGCCACCGTTTACCACGTGGCACACATGTCACAACTTGTCAGACAACCCATCGCGGTACGCGATGGGTCTCTCTTCTGAACCATCGCGTATCGCGATGGGTCAGGCAAACAGAATTTTCATTTTAAACCCTTGAGTTTGGAAATTGGCAGATTTGGTCCCTTGACTTTGGATTTTGGCATTTTTGGCTTGAAATTTCCGTGGTGTTACATCCTCCCCACCTTGAAATTTATCTCTTCCTCGAGTTTGCTTCACAGGAATAAGTGGGGGTATTTCTTTCTCATTTCCTATTCGAGTTCCCATGTATACTCGGGCCCTCTTCGTGAGTCCCATTTTTCTTTCACAATTTTCAAAGTTCGTCTTTTAAGTTTCTTTGTTTTTGAATCTTCTATTTGTATTAGTCTTTCAATAAATTTTAAGTTCTCGTTAATTTCTACATCTTTTAATGGCATCGAAAGAGATTCGTCGGCTAGACATTTTCGCAGATTTGAGACGTGGAATACATCTCCCTTGCATTTCCTCGGGTAGTCGCAAGCGATATGAAACAGTACCAATTCGTTCTAGTACCTCGAAGTGAACTACGCATTTCCATGGTGAGACCTTCAAAAGAACTTTGTCACCAACATTGAACTCCAACTGCTTACTATGGACATCGGCGTAACTTTTTTGGCGATCACGTGCCGTCTTAAGTCGTTCTTGGATTTGAAGAATTTTGTCGGTGGTTTCTTGGACTACTTCAGGTCCAGACAATTGATTGTCTCCAGTTTCAGATCATCACATGGGCGTTCTACATTTTCGACCATAGAACGCCTCAAATGGTGCGGCTTGAATACTTGTGTGATAACTATTGTTATACGAGAATTCCATTAGGGATAAGTGGTCGTCCCAACTTCCACCTAAGTCAATCACACAAGCTCGGAGCATATCTTCCAACGTTTGAATTGTCCTTTTGCTTTGCCCATCGCTTTGTGGATGATAGGCGGTGCTAAGGTTTAGTTTCGTACCAAGCGCTTGTTGGAAGCTCTTCCAGAAATGAGACGTGAAACGGCTGTCTTGATCTGAGATTATAGATAACGGTACTCCATGCAAAGAAAAGATGTTGTTTACATAAATACGCGCTAATCTATCCATTGAGTATGACTCATTGATTGGAATGAAGTGAGCGGATTTGGTTAATCTATCGACGATCACCCAAATAGCATTGTGTTTTCGAGTCGTCTTTGGGAGTTTGGTTATGAAATCCATGGTTATTAACTCCCACTTCCATACAGGAAGTTCGGGTTGCTGGAGCAATCCCGAAGGCTTTTGGTGTTCTGCCTTGACTTTCAAACAAGTTAAACATTTCGCCACATGTGAAGCGATGTCCTTTTCATCCCATTCCACCAGTAGTTGGGTTTGAGATTTTGATACATTTTGTCACTACCGGGGTGCATCATGTATTTGGACTTATGAGCTTCATTCATTATCTTTTCACGCAACTCCCCAACGATTGGTACCCAAATCCGATTTCCCATTCTAAGGATACCCTCGTCACCATTGACTAGAGAGTCAATGGTGCCGTTACGTTTCTCGTCGGAGATCTTGTTTTCATTGATTGCTTGAGTTTGGGCAGATTTGATTTGGCCAATGAGATCAATTTGAAGTTCTAGCCTTAATGCTCGGACTCTTTTTGGCTTTTCGTGCTCTTTACGACTCAAGGCGTCAGCCACTACGTTGGCTTTACCTTCATGATATACGATCTCACAATTGCAGTCGTTGAGAGTTTCCATCCATCGTCGTTGGCGCATATTAAGCTATTTTTGATCAAACATGTGCTTCAAGCTTTTATGATCAGTGTACGCGGTAAATCTTACTCCATAGAGAGAGTGCCTCCATATCTTTAGTGCAAAGATTATGGCGCCTAACTCTAGATCGTGAGTTGTATAATTATTTTCGTGCACCTTGAGCTAACTAGAGGCATAAGCGATTACTTTCTTGCGTTGCATTAGTACGCATCCCAATCCGGAATGAGACGCATCACTAAATACAACGAAATCTTCAGTACCTTCTAGCAAGGCTAGTATAGGTGCTTGGGTAAGCTTTTGTTTGAGTATATCGAACGCCTCTTGTTGTTTCGTTCCCCATTCATACTTGATGTTTTTGCGAGTCAAAGAAGTTAGGGGAACAGCGATTCGGGAAAAGTTTTCAATGAACCTTCGATAGTAGTCAGCCAATCCCAGGAAACTTCGAATCTCGGTTGGCGACTTTGGGACTTCCCACTTAGAGATAGCTTCAATCTTAGCGGGGTCCACTTGAATACCATTGACATTGATAATGTGACCAAGAAATTGCACCTCGTGCAACTAGAACTTGCATTTCGAGAACTTGGCGTACAACTTCTCGGTTCTAAGAATTTCAAGTAATGTTCGAAGGTGGACTTCATGATCATCCTTAGACTTAGAATAAATAAGTATATCTTCGATGAAGACGATAACAAATATATCCATGTAAGGTTTACATATTTGATTCATCATGTCCATGAACGCAGCTGGCGCATTAATAAGTCCAAATGGCATAACGGTGAACTCATAATGGCCATACCTTGTTCTAAAGGCGGTTTTTGGGATATCTTCGGATTGAACTTTGAGTTGGTGATAACCGGAACGTAGATCGATTTTAGAAAAATAACTTGTGTAGGTTTCCAGCTGGATCTACACAGGAGTATCTCGTGGTACGAGGGTGCGGAATCCCCACGTATACGATACGAGTGTTGAGACGATTAATACGTTGAATATGTATGTAAACACACGAGATTATACTGTAAAACTTGATATATTGCAATAGCCAACACGTGATACTAAAGATCACCAAAACAACTCGTTCCCCCAAAAAACTGAACAAAATACCCGAAGTTGAGGTATTTATAAACCTCGACAACTTCTCTTAACATACTAGGCGAAGTTGTCATAACTTCGCTTATCCCCAAGTTCGCCTATAACATCAGCGATCATACACTAGACAGTATTCAACACGAAACAAACAAACTAAACGATTACAAACACAGACAAACATATGATACTGAACTACTGACATCATGCACCAACAGACTCCCCCTTGGCAGTAGCTTCATATCTCTATCTTTTTTCTCGTGTCTTGTAATCCCAAAAATCTCGTACCACTCGTCTTCAAGCATGGACGCTCTGCCTTACACAGACAGAGACCACCCTATGGTACTTTTGGCTGCATCCTTCCACGCAGGAATGTAGAATATCTTCTTATCATTTAGTACCTGCAAATCAGCTTGAGACAAATTAACCAAGTGCATGGGATCATACACTCTCAGGATCTCCTGTTCGTCCTCATCTTCCATAACAGCTTCAGCAGTCTGGCAGTCAACATACCAACACTTGAGATCCTTTAATACGTCCTTGGGCATCATCTTCGTCGGTACCTCTTTCAAACAACGAATCGGCTTAACTTCATCACCATCCAAGGCTTACCATCATCCTTTATTCCTCTTTCCTTGTCTTCAACTAACTTCCCTTTCTGTGGCTTTAGCAACTCAAACTTCTTCTCTTTCACACTTTCTTTCCACACAATCCTTCCAAGCCATCTTGCAAAATTGTCATCACTTCGATTAATCAATCTCAAATGAGCTAAATCTTTCACCTCACACTCAGAAAAAGTGTTAAGCGATCTCAAGGCCTTCTTAAAATACTGAATTCCATCATAACGCTTAATCACAAACAATTTTAACTGCTCGTCATACAGCCAGCAAATGATTTCTTTGACTCAGCGTACCCCTTGATGTTGTAACTCTTCTTAAACATTGTTGGTACCGCGGGCTTCTTTGTCTTGAAGAACCACTAAGCACAGCCTTCTTTCCATCTCGGCTGTTCTTCCCACTCAGACTCATCTGACACATTTGCATCCTGACTAAAGTTTACCTTATCAACATTTGGAATATCATGCTCTACACCATCATCAACAATCTCCCCTTCTTCTAACTCACTATCAATCTCTATCTGTTCCCCAATCTTTTCAATCTAATTAATTGTTAACACATCATCGACTAACTCATCATCGTTTCCTAACACTTCCTCATCATCCACAACCACCACATTCTCACCACCTGTACTGCCTAACGGACCAGCACACTCCGCCTGAGATGTGGAATTCCCAAGAGTTTGTTCAGTTCTTGGCAACTCACCACCTGCACCTTTCAATGCATTGGGATCATCGTCTCCGTCTTGCCTCTTCTTGGTTCTCAACTCATCACCCTTGCAACTCGTCTCCCCCTGAGATGCTAAGAACTGTTTAAGAGCATCAAAGAGTTTACCGTGTTCAACGAGGAGGGACGATTGTATCTGATTCTCTGCCACAAGCCTCTGGATAGCTTGAGTCTGGATGAGATTGATTCTTGACTGTTCAGCAACTATCCATTCAAGAGCCGCTATCCTTTCAGAGTCAGATAAAGTAGTATCAAAATCAAACTGCATGTGAGAAATATCTTGAGCATACGGTGGAGGAATTCCCAAACTAGCTGGTATTATGAGGAATGCTGAATAGTAACCGCAGGTGGTATTAAGACAGATAACCCCGCAGTAGCAACCAACATTGAGTCAACAAATCTAGCAACAACCTCCGATGGGGTAAGAGTGAGAGGTGGCAAGGAAACTATCTCCGGAGCAGTAAACTGAAACGTGGTTGGAGGAGTACCAAACGATGACGCCGTGGTCACCAAAGAAACACTTGAGGATATCGGCAGTGTGACAGTTGAAGTAACAGGTAACATAGTCATACCTAACAACGAAGGTGGGGTAAAACGAACAACCCTTGAACTTTCACCAACTTTAGAACTTTCAACAACCCTTTCTTTCTTTGATCGTCGTACCAGACGATATAAATCCTCCTCATAATCTAATTCACTGTCATCTGAGTCTCTCTTTCGCTTGCCATGAATCTTTTCTTGTCTGGCAAGAAATTGATGTGCTTCAACTATATCGTCCGTAAAGGAGTAAGAGTCAGTTCTCTCAGAATCCGCCACAAATGTAGCGACCATGGAAACATTTACCCCATACGCCTCAGCAACCAAGACTTGAACTTCAGCAGCTGGATGAATCTGTTCCATGTCAAAGAACCCTTGCCCTCCAAAGGAAACTTCAAGGTCAATTTGTTCTTCCGGAGCAGCAACAGGATCAGTAGGCGGTGCTTGATGTACCACGGGTGGTGGTTGAACCACAGGAGGTGGTTGAGGAACATTGGCCTGTTGCGGTGCCGGGTCAAGAAAGTCATCCCCTGGAGGAGCAACATAATCCTGATTCACTAAGTAACCAAACAAGGCCGTGTGACTCGGGCGTAACGCTTCTCTTCTACGTGCACTCGAAGATTTACATTGAGCAAAAATTCTCTTGGAAACACTTTCTACATAAGAAATGGGACGTCGTTGTGGCAAATTTGGAGCCACATGATTGAGTATCATCTGTAAGAATCTCGGATACATCAAAAACCTTTCCCGAGCAACCGCACGCCTCTGACGATCAATCTCATAAAATATCATCTGGCTGAAACTATAGGACTTATTGTAGGCTAACGCAGTCATAGCCGATTGCATCGTCGCACCCATACCATCTGTACCAGCTTTACGACCAGACATGCACACTATCATTACGTGCATTAGAAACCTCCACTGGTCTAACAAAAATCCCTTCCTTCTCTGAGAATCCGCCAAAGGTCCTGAATACCCCATACGAACGAACGCACCATTACGAAAAGTGGTCGAAAATTCAGTAGGATCGTCAGTAGTTTCAACCCCAAGCCTGTTCGGCTGAGAACTGTACCACTTGATTGTTAACTATAGCGCGCATAACCGGAGGATCAACCCTACAGTCATATTCAACGGTTCTCCAAAAGTCTTCAATATTTGGTAGTGAAATGGGAAGAGTAGTCGTGATGGCGTGAAAAATACGTGAGCGAACGAGAAATGAAATGATCTCACGATAGTCGTCAATACCACGAGCATCCGGATCCAAAGTGATATACATGTTGTGACCCGGAAAGAACTGTCTGTTATTATCTCCACCTTCATCACCACCAGCGCCACCAGAACCTGCCACAGCAGCCATATCTGCAAAACAAACGAGCCAAGTTAGATCTGTACCTCAACAGGTCATAACTTCGCTGTTACCAGGAGCGAAGTTATGATGTGGCGAAGTTGTATACTTTGAAAAATATTTAGCTTCGCTGGATTAGGGGAAACCAGGTTCAGAAGGTAGTAAGATCATAGTTACACGGGCGAAGTTAAGTTCAACTTTGTTTAGTTCTAACTTCGCTTAGTGCTAACTTCGCCCTAACCTAAACTTCGCCTAACCCTAACTTCGCCTAATCCTAACTTCGCCTAACTTCGCCTCTGTTCATCACGTAAATCAACAATTCGATTTGACGCCAAAAAGGAGCAATCAGAGGCTAGGCGAAGATGGGTATATAGGCGATTAAGGTAAAGAATGAATCTGTTATACATAAAACAACCTTAGTCGAACAAAACATGGATATATAGGGTTTGATTAAGAACAAGAGCAAAAACATACATTGCAGACCTGATTTGCAACCAGATAATAAGAATTATGAAACACTATGATACAACGAATCTTTAATCACTGACGAAAACTGATTATAATGAGGGTGATTTGAGTGTATAAGTTTGCCGAGGGTTAGAGGTTGAAAATAATTTGACTAGTTTGACCACCGAGTCCCTTTAAATAGTTTAGAGAAGCCCCAGAGGCGAAGTTGTGTTAACTTCGCCCAACATCAACTTCGCTCAGTCAATGCGAGGTCAACTTAGCCTACTTGGATAACTTCTCCACAGAAAACATCGCTCACCAATTAACTTCGCCATTAAGTTAAATTCGCCCGTTGTAACTTAAAACCAGAAACACATTTTAAAATTCTCCGAAAATGATTTAAACTTAACGATCAAAGAACCAAGTAACCCAGTTTTAGAAATTTAAACCATAATACGAAATACATAGTGAAAAATTGAATAATAGAATAAACGGGATCAAATTTCAGTCTTGACGAGAACCTGCATGTTTTAGAAAAGATCCGAACAAGAATCATAATAATTAAGTGGCTGTCACTCAGATCCATGTTCAACGGTATTATGACATAAAGAAGCAGGTTGTAGGCAGGTACAAAACTTAGTATGGTTTTCATCGCTTCTGTGATACGAATTATGTTCAATTAAGCTCAAAATTTAGATGGACATCACATAAGAGATTGTGATGCCTCCTATCTATTCTCAAAGCGTATTTGGCTTTCCCCAAGTCACCCCGAGTTGACTTCGACCCGTAGTGTCTGATTAATCAATAAGCACACGTCGATCTTCGGAGTCTTCTTCCCGTTCTTTCTCATACTTTGAAATATTCGTTCTTGCCTCTTTTTAGATATTTGTAATAAAATAAGCTTCAGAAGGCTTAATAGTAATAACTAGAGTTTTTTTTTTGTTACAAATAAAGACGTTAATACATCTTCAAATTGAAGACAACTGCAAGTCCCGAATCTGGATCACTGCAGGTACTTGACACTATCTTCGCGGGAATCAGAACACTCACGGGCTCGTGTATGACTGGGTAATCACTTTTCTGCCTATCATTCGGAAAGATGTATATGGATACATGCACAACTCAGAATGATTCTCCACATTAAATCGAGAAGATTTAGTTTGTATCACTTCTACTTTTACGCACCATATAAAGCTACCATAACATACAATGACTGTTCTAGAGTCTTTTAGGCCTAATAACTTCACCAGTTAAGCACACTAAATCAGTTTATCTATCACTTTCCAAGGTTGGATCAATTTTCATTTAACACCGTATTGCAACTTCTTACGAAGTTATAAACTTGAAAAATTATATCATCTACCAAAAAAAAATTTAAATTCTATCGCCCCGATCAAGTCAAAGTCTTTAGGTAAACGGCTATCCTGAAGATCCAATGGATCAGCTGGACCGACCACATACGAGTATGTGTCATTCGAACTCAGTATGAACGACTAATTTTAAGCGAAAGAATAAACCCATCATAAACCGCCCCGGTCACTTTTAGTCCTCTGGTTAATGGCTATCCTTATAATGTACACGTAGAAGTAAGGACCAAACATATCCTAGGATATGTCCTTCAAACTTGAGCAACCGACATAATTTTAAGCGATAGTGATTTTTTATTTTTATTTTTTTTTAACTAAAAACAGAGAAAACAAGGTTACTCGGGATTGATCATCCCATTAAGCTCAACAAGATTTTGAAAACGGGTTCGGTCAAAAGCTTTAGTAAAAAGATCGGCAAAATTATCCAGTGAATCAACCATTTCAAGCACAATTAATTTCTTCTCAGCACAATCCCGTATAAAATGATGACGAATGACAATATGTTTAGTTTTACTATGTTTAACGGGATTGTTAGTTACTGAGATAGCAGCAGTGTTATCAATGAAAATAGGAGTTTGAGTGAAATTCAGACCATAATCGCGCATTTGTTGTTGTATCCATAAAACCTGGGAGCAGCAGTTTGATGCTGCCATGTACTCTGCTTCGCAGGTGGAAATGGCTACAGAGGTCTGCTTTTTGCACTGCCACGACACCAATCTTCCTCCGAGAAACTGACATCCACCGGTGGTTGGCTTCCTGTTCTGATTGCAACCTCCATAGTCCGAATCGGTGTAAGCTACTAAGTCCAGTTCTCCCCCTTTCGTGTACCATAGTCCCAACTTAGGCTTTCCTTCGAGATATCGCAAGATTCGTTTCACTCCCTTCATGTGTGATTCCTTCGGATTTGCCTGAAAACGAGCACAAAGACAAACTGCAAACATAATATCAGGTCTAGAAGCAGTTAGATACATTGAAGAACCTATGATTGCCCGATATTGAGTGGGATCCACATCTTCATCACTGTCGGAATCAGCACCTAGTTTGTGATTGACGCAGATTGCAGTGTCAAATGGGGTACTATCATCCATCTTGAAGCATTTGAGCACATCATGGACATATTTCGTTTGATGAATAAACATGCCATCTTTCTTCTGATCTACCTGCAATCCCAAAAAGAAAGTTAATTCTCCCATGGCGCTTATCTCAAACCTCTTCTTCATGACCGCTTCAAACTCTTGACACATAGTAACCCTTGATGCAGCAAAAATGATGTCGTCCACATAAACCTAAACGAGTAGAAAATCTCCCCCTTTTCTCTTGACGAACAACGTACTATCAATCTTTCCTCTCTCAAACCCATTCTCTAGCAAGTAATCTGACAGTGTTGTGTACCAGGCACGAAGGGCCTGATGTAACCCATATAAAGCTTTGCTTAGTTTGTACACATGATCAGGAAAATCTGGGTCAGGGAAACCTGGTGGTTGTTCAACATACACCACCTCATCGACTTTACCATTAAGGAAGACACTTTTTACATCTAACTGAAACACCTTCATCTCTTTGTGTGCAGCAAATGCCAAAAACAGTCGGATTGCCTCCAATCTCGCCACATGAGCAAATACTTCATTGTAGTCGATTCCTTCCTGCTGATTAAACCCTTTCACTACCAATCTTGCCTTTTTGGCGTATGATTATTCCCTTTTCATCTCTCTTATATTTAAAAACCCACTTTGTACCGATAGCATTCACTTCTGGCGGTTTTTCAACTAATTGCCATACTTCCATCTTCTCAAACTGTGCCAGTTCTTCCTGCATGGCTTCAACCCACGAGCTATCCTTTAGGGCCATTTGATAATTCTTTGGTTCAATCTGGCTGATGAAGCAGGTGTACAAGCATTCATTTATAATACCCGTGTCTTTAATGCCTGCATAAACACACGTGTGTTCATCCAAACTTCTTCTAGTTCATACACCATCAGAAGGATTACCGATCACATTCTCCAAAGGATGATTCTTGTGAATTTTGGTGGACTGTACCGGACCGACTTTCAGATCATTCTCATGATTTGACGAAACTTCAGCAGAGTGAGGCTGAGGTTGAGTGTATTAAAATGGATTGTAGAATTCGTCTTCATTCGAATCAGCTGGAGTTTCAACCGCACTTGACGAGGTTGGTTGATTTTCATTGTATTGTGGACGTTTCACAATAGTCTCCTCGTCATCATATAGTATCTGTGAGGTCATTTTCTCATCAATGTCTGCAAAATCCAAGTAGGGAACATTAAAAGATTTGAATAGCTTATCATAGTCGAAAGCCTCTGTCGGTCCCATGCTAGGCTTTGGTGATTTGTACCTAGTAAAGTCAGTGTTACAGACCACCTCAACCTTGCTGTTCGATAAATTAAAGACTCTCCTGTTGGGTGTCCCAACAGCATAGCCAACTAAGATACCTTCGTCAGCTTTCTCACCAAATTTAGAGTTAGTCTTTAATATCGAACAAGGGGACCCGAAAGGTTCAACACCCTTCAAGTTTGGCTTTCTACCATGCATAAGTTCATAACATGTTTTATTTAATCTTTTAACAGTTAAAACACGATTAAGGATATAACAGGCTGTAGCAACAGCCTCAGCCCAGAACACCACGGGAAGTTTAGCGTTTGCCAGCATGGTCCTGACGCCTTCGATCGGCATTCTATTCTTCCTCTCAGCTACTCTATTTTGTTGCTGAGTATATGGGGCGCTGTACTGATGCTCTATCCCTTTCTGTAAGCAGAACATCTCCATCTGATAGTTCTTGAACTCTGTACCATTATCACTCCTGATGTACTTAACCTTTCTCCCAATAATATTTTCCACCTTGGTAATCAAGTTAATTACCAACTGAACTGTCTCATCTTTTGCCTTCAGAAAATAGACCCAAGAGTATCGAGAGTAATCATCGGTGACCACCAAACAATATGAAGTTCCTCCTAGACTCTTTACATTCATAGGACCAAAAAGATCCATGTGAAGTAGGTCCAAGGTGCTGACAATTGAGTTAACCTTCTTGGAGTGATGAGGTTTCTTGTGCTGTTTTTCTTTCTTGCATGATACACATTGGTATTCAAAATTGAAATTCTTCAAAGGAACCCCTAGTACCAACCCATTATTGACTATGTAGTTCATTTTACGAAGATGTATATGACTCATTCTTCGGTGCCACAGTTCTGACTCAGATTTTGTTGCTTTTGACAGAAGACATGATTCTTCTGTTGTTATCTCGGTTGATCTCATATCTATCACGTACATGTTCTTCTCTCTTGGAGCTCTCATTACAACCCACGTCTCTGGTATCTTGAAACCAGGATAAAGTATGAGTGCCTCATCTTTATAAAATGAACAGTGTATTCTTTATCACAAATATGAGATACACTTAACAAGTTATGCTTCAACTCTTCCACAAAATTCACCTTTTCCAACTTTATTCTTCCATTCGTCATAGTCCCAATACCACTAATTCTTCCTCCTCTTTCCCCTGCGAAACTAAGCCTTCCTCCTTGAACAGATTTCCAGGCACGTAACAATTTCTTGTTACCAGTTATGTGCTGGGAACAACCACTGTCAACAACCCACATATTGTTTACAGCCCTATTTGACTGTTCCTGCACAATTAAGGAAATAGATTAAAATCTGGGGACCCAAGACCGTCTGGTCTTGGGTTGATTAAATCTGTTATCTGGCATCCAGTATCTTGGTTGCCCAAGGTTAGTTTGAGGAGAGTTTCTATAAGTTCTGTAAGAAAAACTTCTAGATGACTGGCTATGAGGCCATCCAAACCTTCGTGAGTTAATTGAACTATAATTATTGGTTTGGTAATTTACTGGGAAAAAACGAGACTGATTTCTTTGAAATCTTGGATTTGACCAATGATTGTAATTTGGTGTGTTAATGTTCTTACCAGCATCATAATTAGTACTCGTTTTATACTCAGTTTTAGTAGGCCTCATATTTCTAGGTTTTCTTTGTTTCAGAGGGCAATCAGCGACAAGATGTCCTATCCTGTTGCATCTAAACAACTTATGTTCGAACTATTTTGGTTGTTTTGAACTTTCGTCTCAAAAGTTGTTGCAGATGTCGAGGTTGCGTTACTATCCGTTTGTCTCACATACGGTGGGACGAACGGATTTAGGGAAGATTTATTTTCATCAAACTTATAGTCTTCCCCTCGTTTTAGTAACACAACCTCTTCTTTTATCTCACCCGATTCGGACGACTTGTCCGAATTTGACGAGACAGAGCTAGAGACAGAACTTGTGACATTAGAACTTGACTTACTTGTTTCACTCTTATTAACTTCAGTTTCTTTAGCAGATATGTTGATTGGAACTGTCTGACTAATCTCAACATTTGCAGATTGCTGATTACTAGGATCATAGGTATAGTTATTGTTGTATGGTGGTGGAACTTCAGAAAATCCAATTCCCCCTTTGTTAACCGGGGAACGTTGAACACTTATGATGTGATCTAACATTGCCAAAGAATTTCTAAATTGTTCAATTTATCTGTTCAGTTCCACCACTTTTACCTGGTAATCAGCTATCTGTTTATCTTTTTCAGCTATTTGTTTGGTCTTTTCTTCTAACACTTCATAACTAAGATCAATCACTTGTATTTTTTCAGCTAGAGTGGCTTTAAGACTTCTGATATCCTTTTCACTAGCTTTTATTTTTACCGAGTAACTATTTTCTTTAGTTTTAGAATAATGATGTTCTTCTTTTAAGTTTTTAAATTGAGTATCCAAACTAACAAACTGATCAGTTAATGTTTTCAATTGATCAGACAGGTTATCACATTGTTCACAATGAAGTTCAGAACTTACCTCAGAGAGCTGATCGTTCACTTCTGCCATTTATGCTTGATCTTCCCTCGTCTCTCTCTCACTTCCTCCAGTTTCAATGTTTACCAGATTTGCCTGTTCGAACACCTCCTCAACTTGTATATTCCAGTTGTATCCACCATTCTGTTGAGATACCATAGCCCTATTTTCACTACCAACCCCATTTTGTTGGGCAGGCCTGTTCTGACTTCGTTCGACTCTTTCATTTGTACATTCCTTAGCAAAGTGACCATTTTGTTGACAGTTATAATAGCGAACCTTTGATTTATCAAACCCTGGTCTTTCTCCAACAAACTTTCTACCCGTTTTCTTCATGAATCTCTTTACCCTTCTTACTATCATAGCCATCTGCCACTGCAGATCCATCTCTTCCAAATCATTAGCATCAATCTGATCATAGTCTTCATCCAAAGTTGCAGGGTCGACTATTTTACCTTTGATGTAATTCTCATAAGATGCAATGAAGGATGCATAGAGAGCAAACTGCTGTTCAGCTGATTTTACATTCATGGGCATCTGTGAGTAGTTATTACTTGGAGCATTGGATGAGAAATTTCTAGTTGTAGTTTGAGGTTTTGAGGAATTACTACCTTCTGCTACGAAACATACGTCTCTATCCATATTGAGTATCACATGACCATCTGGAATGGAGTTTGATTCTCCCTTTGAGTAGTAGGAAGTGGATTCTGATTTTGAACTTGAGTTTGGAGTGACTTTCGCACCATACATTCCCGGATCCTGAACCTGATCAGTCGGTGTCTCCTTTCGAACCATGTTGAGTTCAAAATTTCGTAACTTATTGACCACTGTTTCCAAATCAATCTTTTCAAAGTCCTTATCTTATCTCATCAGAGCAGTGTACATCTCCCATTTTGGTGGGAGAGCATCAAGAAGTTTCTCTACTATCTCTTCTTTCTTGTATTCAATGGAGTAATTATTTAGTTCGGTCATCAAATGATAATATCGTGTGATGATATCATCAAGTGATTCATTTTTCAGATACTTGAATACGGAGAATTGGGTTTTTAGCAGCTTTGTCTTGGAGGTACGTATCCCGACATTTTCTTCATATCTATTCTCTAGTGCTTCCCATAGCTCTCTAGCAGTTTTGTATTTTTTGAAGGTATGGAGAATCTCTTGTGGAAGTGCCATTGTAATAGCTGCATGCGCTTTACTCTCTGCCTCATACATTTTCTTTTCATCATCTTCCATCTTACTGTACTTCTTAATCTGTTCACGACCTTCAAAGATGGACGTTGGTGGAATGCACCCGTCTTGAATGCAAACCCACATCTTCGCGTCTTGATACTTCACATATTGTTCAAATCTATCTTTCCATGCAACGAAATCGGTACCCTTAAGCAGTTTCGGAGCTTTAGTTGCTGAACCGGCTTCAACCTCCATCTTTACCAGTTCTGTGATGTTTATCGAAGTTATACTTGACTGAAACAAGACTCAAACCTTAAAAATAGACTTCTGTGAACAGTGTGCAATAGAGAAGTTAATACAACTTCGCTTGCTTCCTAAGTTCGCTGAACAACTACGCTGGCCTGGCAACTTCGCCTGCTTCTTAAGTTCTCTAGTAACACAACTTCGCCAAAACCTATATCTTCGCTTAAACCCTACTTTTTGTGACGGCAAGTTCGCCAGAAGAACAAAGATTTTTGCAGGTTTAGTTAGGTCGATTTCGAGGGACACGAGGGTGATTTGAAGGTATATTTGATGAGGGAAGATGGGCAAAAGACAAAAACGAGGTAGTTCAACATAAACTCGTTCCACGAATAGTCAAACGGAACGATCTTAACACTCGTGTGATAATCCCGAACCACACAATCATGAGCAAATTGCTCTTATACCCATTGTAGGTTCCCAGCCGGATCTACACAGGAGTATCTCGTAGTACGAGGGTGAAGAATCCCCACGTATACGATACGAGTGTTGAGACGATTAATACGTTGAATATGTATGTAAACACACAAGATTATACTGTAAAACTTGATATATTGCAATAGCCAACACGTGATACTAAAGATCACCAAAACATTTCGTTCCCCCAAAAAACTGAACAAAATACCCGAAGTTGAGGTATTTATAAACCTCGACAACTTAACCTAACATACTAGGCGAAGTTGTCATAACTTCGCTAATCCCCAAGTTCGCCTATAACATCAGCGAACATACAGTAGACAGTATTCAACATGAAACAAACAAACTAAACGATTACAGACACAGACAAACATATGATACTGAACTACTGACATCATGCACCAACAGCTTGCGCCTTGGAGTTGGTCAAAAAGATCATCGATTCGAGGGAGTGGATAACGATTTTGATTGTGACTTTGTTTAATTCACGATAATCAATACACATACGCATGGATCCATCCTTCTTAACGAATAGTATCGGCGCTCCCCATGGTGATGAACTCGGTCGTATGAATCCTTTCTCAAGATGCTCGTCAACTTGTTTCTTTAGTTCTTTCATCTCGGTTGGTGCGAGGCGATACGGAGCCTTAGCGATCGAAGTAGTACCAGGAATGAGATCGATTCTAAATTCTACTTCGCGATTGGGAGGAATTCCAGGAAGTTCGTCGGGAAAGACATCGGCATAATCGGAAAAAACAGGAACTTCTTTGATTTCTTTGGGTTTAGATTCTTCGGTGACGTAGGCCATGAATGCTAAGCATCCTCGATTTAAACATTTTCTAGCCCTTATCATGGAGATTAGACTAACTTGGCCAGCATCTTGATCCCTTTCAATTCGAATGGTTCGTTTATCAGGGGCTCGAAGTTCAATGGTTTTGCTATTGCAAAGGATATGAGCATGGTTGTCGGATAACCAGTCCATACCCAATACAATATCAAAACCCGCAAGAGTCATAGGTAGCAATTGGATAGGCAAAACGTAACCGGCTAATAAGATATTTCCGTTTTCTAAAGCTTTGGAGATTTTAACAATTTCGCCACTAGCGGTCTCGACGTTTAGAGTTTTATTAAGTTTGACTAAAGGTTCGTTTAATAGACTACAAAAGTTATAATCTATAAAACTTAAGTTGGCACCTGAGTCAAACAAGACTCTAGCATAAGTGTTGTTGACTAAAAACGTACCGGTAATGGTTTCCGGCATATCAGCCGCTTTCTTTGTGTCAAGAACGAAGACTCTCGCGTTGCCCTTCTTTGGCTCATTCTTTTGACCGCTACCACCCGCACCACCAGTCGCGGGTTTGTTCTTGGGGCATTCAAAGCTAAGATGTCCCATCTCTTTACAGTTATAACAAGTCATCTTCTTCTTCCAACAATCGGCCGTTGCGTGGCCGGGTCTATGATATGATTCACAGACTTTTTTTGTGGAATACGGAGCAAAGTTGCATCGACCTTTGTGATATCTCTTACATGTTTTGCATGGCGTAGCATTTTAATTGAACCTAGTTTGTTGATTTACGCTCTTTCCCTTGAATCGATTACTTCCTTCCATTCTTCTTGAGTCCTGCGTTGTTACGACTTTCTTGTCCTCCTCCTTGTTGCGGATCATTCCGCCCATCAAATAACCAGCCAATTCCATTGCGGAGTCGGCGGTTTGCGGCAAGTGAGACCTCACCATGTCGCGAATTTCTCTTGGTAATCCCCATATATAACGTGTTACTTTGCTGGACTCAGGGGTAACCAACTGGGGAACCAAGCGACAGTATTCATGGAACTTTGTATTATATTCGTGAAAATTAGTTCCGATGACTTTGTGGTTTAGAAACTTGGTTTGTATTTGATCAGTCTCATGCATTGGACAGAACTTTGCCATTAACAACTCCTTAAATTCATTCCAAGTTAGATTGTACATCATCTCCCTTCCTTTACTCATGATCAATGTATTCCACCACTCGAGCGTTTCCCCTTTGAACATGATGGCAGAATATTGAGTCTTCTCTTCATCAGGACACTTGCTTGTAATTACAATTGTCTCCATTTCTTCAAGCCAACTCACGGTTGTGATGGCTCCTTTGTCTCCATGGAAATCTTTCGGTCCATGGTATTTGAAATCTTTGAACGAACATATCTTTAATTTCTTAAACTCTCGACGGACTCCACCATCGGCATTTGATTCGTGAACACTTTCCTCCATATGAGAAGGTCTAGAACGAGGTTAAGAGACAGATTTTTGAGAAGGGTTAGCAGATTATGAATTTTTAGTTTGTCTTGATTGAGATCTAAATTCGGTTTTGGCTCTTAAGACATCTTTTACAATTCTTTGAATTTGTTTCATATATTTATCAGGGATTGGTTCCTCTTGTTCTCTTCAGGACCTTTCCCTTTTTCTTCTCGTTTTTCGGCTTCTTTTCGGGAAGCCTCTTGGTTATTGCTTTGTTGTGTCATTTTTATCTTTTATTCTTTTCAATCTTTTTCTTTTATTTGAAATTTAACATATTTCTTTTCTTAAAACACAAATTTTATTTATTTCATATACATATATATATCATAAAAATGATATATATATATATATATATATATATATATTATTCTACAACATCTTTATATATATATAGTATAAACGATATATATATCCCTATCCTTATTACAACATATGTTACATGTAACATACAGACTATCTTAA
This sequence comes from Bidens hawaiensis, assembly GCF_021521415.1. NCBI lineage: Eukaryota > Viridiplantae > Streptophyta > Magnoliopsida > Asterales > Asteraceae > Bidens > Bidens hawaiensis. Next base: position 3,290,431 of record NW_027491042.1, read on the forward strand.
CACATAAACTTCTTTTCTTGAAAACATGCCATCATCACCATCATCTCAATTGTTCATGAATTTCTTCACAACCTTAGTTAGCTTGTTGCACTTTCGAAGAAGCGTCTCTCCTATCTTCTTCTTTTTCTTCCCGTCAATTGCAATCTTCTTTCTTAATTGACTGAGGGATGTCATTGGGATAACCGTAGCGGGGTGGTGGATCACAGTACCCCATTATAACCACGCCAAAATGATTCCTTGGATCCGGATATGGAGAAGCAGTCACATCGGAATGGTAGTTGAAGAAAGCTTCGGCAGCCTCATTCTGCTCTCGGATTTCGTTTGCTTGTTCTTCAACTGATGGGATCTTGCCTGAGTACGGTGGGAAGCTTGATGATGCCTTGCCCTTGAGTTCTTGTAGAAATTGCATGTAGGGATCAACAGAACCATAACTTGGGTCTTGATGAGAATATGGCTCTTCCACCGGTGTTGTCACCTCATTCGGATTGTCAGGGTATTCTTCCTCTGGTTCTTCTTCCATTTCCTCTTCTTCCGGGTTCTCTTCCTTTGGGTCCTCTTCCTCCGGGTCTTCCTCTTCCATTAATTTGGCATTCTCTTTTGATATTGCAGGCAAACGAACATTCTCGTACGACATTATCACCCTTATTTTGGGCTTGCGAGATGGTCCTTCTTTATTGCGGTGGGAGTTGACAACATCCATGGTAGAGGTTCCAGTATCCACCTTTGCTGATCTGTGTGGCATTGCATCCAGTCAGATAAGGGAGATCGTGGTTCCTCCTTGATTGGTCTGTTGGAGAGGTATGCGTATGAAGGGTGAGGATTCGGTGGTAGGTATGTTGAAACACCAGACGGGTAGTATGGGGGAACTTCGTATGGTTGGTAGGTGGGAATCTCGAAAGGATGATACGTTAGGATTTCAGACGGTTGATACATGGGTAAACTTGACGGATGGTAGCTTGAGTGCCTTGGTGCTTGGCATACTTATGTGGAGTATTGACTAGATGGTAGATTGGACTTGGCTCATTGTCGGGATAATGGTATGGCTTGGTTTGGTTGTGTTCCTCGTCGGAATTGAAGAATGCTTCATAATAATCCTTACTCGTGACGCCTCTTTGGAAATTTGTAGTATTTTCTTACCCTTCTTGCTTCATTATCATAATATTCCATTAATTTCTCGAATGACATCTTTGATAGGTGGTTTTAGAATGTGGAGAGGGAAATAAAGGGTTACCAACCAATCTTATCTCTAATCAAAATAAACAAATAAAATATTTTCCTATGCTTGGATCGAAGCTTGGGTATTGTTTTATGATATCCAATTCGCTAAGATCGATGACTCTGATACCAACCTGTCACGCCCCATCTTAGGCCTAGAGTGTGACCAACAGTTGGTACCACATTTTGAAAATAATCAGAGTTACGGGTTGATGCGGAAGACTTTTTAAAGTATAAGGATTTTAAGTTATAAATATTTACATCATAAAAGACGAGACAAAACATCTCGTTTAAGTTTACTTGTTTATAAGTTTACAAAACCACCATCATTTACTATTTAAGTTAACAAAACATCCGAGCCATCGGAATCATAAGCACTTCGTTCTTCAAGCCCTATTCTTGATTACTTGCAAAATGTTAAGAAAATACGTCAGCAACGAATGCTGGTGAATATGTTGTCGTAAAAATATTTTTTTTTACTATGTTACCCCTCGAGGGTTACACAAGCCTCGACCCATCTTGGCTTAGGAATAACAAAGTTATAACACCATTTACAAACACAAGTCCCTACCTAAGTACCCCAACAAACACCGCAGCGTTCAACTTAGTTAAGTACCGTTCGTATACACAAGGTCGTGCTCCCCACATGAAAGCGTACTACGACCAGGTGTGGTGCGATGTGCACACCGCGTACTACCACATATGTAAGGATCCAAACATACGTACACGACAGCCTGAGGGATAGGCTTTTACTCTTGTTTATAAATGTTTTAGAGACACTTAGTCTCACGTAAAGTTTTTCATATAACACATTGACTCATTTGAAAACAAGTGTAAAATTTTGGGACGTATTCACCTTTTTACTTTGGATCGGCTTCAACACCGTCCGAGGGTCTTTCCCTTGCTATCTCGCATCTATAGTAAGAGTATAACTTTTTTGTAGTCGGATATACAATCCGGCTTAAGACCTTTAGTCTTAGTTTTATAATCTCCTCCTAGATTTACTTTAAAACCTTAGTTTACAAAGTAATCTCTTTTCTTTTCTTTTTAAACCTTTAGTTTAAAATATCTTTCTTTTATAAGATAACCTATAGATATCTTATTTGTAAAACCCTACGTTTCTTCTTCTTCTTTAACTTTATTATTTAAGAATACTCATTATACTTAAATAATATCTATAACAAAGAATTATATACATATCTACACATGTATTTGAATATACATTTTTATTTCTTTCTTTTCTTTTCTTTGTTATTTATTCTATTATTTATCGAGGTATCGAGTATAACCTCGACTTTAGGGTTAAGCCTTTATAATATTTTATTATTATTTTATTCGGGCATTATGCCTACCTTGGTCGGCTTATATAGCCCTAGAAAATCGAGCAGCACTTCAACGCCATTTATCTCTTTTCGACCTTTGCTTGATCAACACTTCCCTTGGGCACGCGAATCGAGATACCAACTCTCACGACACGAACTTCGAGATGATCGTCGGGACGTCGGGACGGCACCACTTTTGTTGTTTGGAATATCGTCGGGGTATGGCAAAATTATCGAGGTATGACACGGAAATCGAAGAATCGAGCACGTTTATCGAGGTGGATCGAGAGTACGTTTATCGAGGTTTAGAGAGAGGTTAGATAGAGAGATGTAGGTGTGGATTTGGTGTGGATTGTGAAGATCCAGTAGCTGCTATTTATAGGCAAAATTTTGGAGCCCGTCGCGGTACGCGACGGCCTCCCTGGCTAGCCCGTCGCGTAGCGCAACGTAGACTTGGCTAGTCAGCACATAGACCTGCCATATGGCAACACGTGGTAGGCATTGTGCCTTGTGGCGACACGTTGCAGACACGTTGCCACGTGGTGACACGTGGCGGCATACGGTGCCACCGTTTGCCACGTGGCACACGTGTCATAACTTGTCAGACAACCCATCGCGGTACGCGATGGGTCTCTCTTCTGATCCATCGCGTATCGCGATGGGTTAGGAAAACAGAATTTTCATTTTAAACCCTTGAGTTTGGAAATTGACAGATTTGGTCCCTTGACTTTGGATTTTGGCATTTTTGGCTCGAAATTTCCGTGGTGTTACACTCGGTCCCTTTTCTTCCTCGGATATTATTAGGGTTCGGTCCTTTCTTCCTCGAATATTATTAGGGTCCGGTCCCTTTCTTCCTCGGATATTATTAAGGTCCGGTCCTTGCTTACTCGAGTATTATTAGGGCTCGGTCCTTTTCTACCTGTAACCCTACCATTTCTTTCTTTACATTTACTTTTATAAAATTTCAAGCATACTCTCAATCTTTCATATAAAAAACATACATCATTCATGCATCATATATATATATACACACACATACACACACACACGCAATCTCATCTCATACAATCATCTTCCTTGGTGGTACACGCAATATCCGAAGATCGTTCACGCGCCGACAAACATTCATTCTTACCATTAATAGCTATCACATAAATCATACATGGCATACACTTACCACTTAAGGTAAGTGTATTAACTATTCACATTGAGTATGCACACAGCCCCGAAAACATAACAAGGAAATGAGGCTAGAAACTCACCTGTAAGCGATTCCTTTATGAGTATACGGTTATGCCCTTTTGATCTGGGCACGACTAACTATGTATTAATCATAGTATCAATTAACTACTTCAAGCTATACTATACTTCTAAGTTATAAGTTCTATCCTACGTATAAGTTGACTAGCGTGAAAGTCCAGTCTGGCGTATAAGTTCTATCCTACGTATAAGTTGTCTAGCGTGTAAGTCCATACATATACATTTTATATATACATATACGACATACTTGCATACATACACGTCATATACATATAGGGCATACTTATACGTCACTTCATATACATATACGCCATACACATATACGGCATACATACACGTTGTTACATATACCTATACGCCATATACATATACAGGCATTCATACACGTTTATGCACATATACGGGTTTACATATACGCTGCTTTCATACATATACGTTTATGCACATATACGGTGATGCATATACGCTGCCTACATACTTATACGTTAATGCACATACACGCCATACGTACACGCTACATATACATATACGCCACGCATACATATACGGCGTATATGCTTATACGCCGTATGTTCAGTTCAGCTTCCATTTTCCACGTTTTTGAGGTTTTTTCCGATTCCGGCGCCATCAGCCACCATTAACCACAATGGTTGATCGGGGTTTGTTCGTTTATCGCCTAGGTAGCTTCGGGGTGTCCATATCTGAGCTAAGGTGGTCCTTAAGCTTGTTTTTGGGTGATTAAACACCCAAATAAAGCTAGATCAAGATCCAAAGGGTCATACGGCATCACGGGGCAGCTGTGTCGGTTCCACTATGTTGGGTTAGCTGAGATATATGATTTCTTACCTTCGGTTGGTCTTGGATTGTTGAATATATTAGAGTAGAGAGTGTCTGGCTTAAGTGTGTGTTTTTGAATGTGTAGGCTATGGTGTAGAGATGGATGGAAATGGAAAGGATTAGGGTTTAAGGGGTATTTGTACTCCCTTAAGCCCATGGACCTAAGGCACATCTTTCCTTTTTGGTCCATATTTAATTCCATCTAATTAGCCTACTTAACCTTCCACCTTTATTATTTTATTATTTCTCTACTAAGTATGGTAAACTTTTCCATCATAATTAAATAATATATTAAATATTATTTTTTGAAAACTAGGGATGCTACATACTATGACAACTACTCCTATCTCTAAAAGGATTGATACCATTTGAACTAAGACCAAATCGTATATTTCTAAGCTCGTTACCAAAACCGAGATAATCAAAATCACAATTTCTCCACTGAGGTGAATCTGCCACATGCCTCAACTTTCCATCATCTTTATGCTCATCGGAATGCCAACGCAACAACTTTGATTCTTTAGGATTAGCAAATAAATGCTTTAGGCTTGGTATAATGGAGAAATACCACAATACTTTAGTTGGTGGCCCTTTTCTCGTCACATCATCATCATCATATTTATTTTTACGCTTGTACCTTGATTCCCCACAGGTAAAACACGTATGAGCCATTTCAAACTGATTTCTATACAAGATGCAATCACTAGGACATGCGTGTATTCTTTCAACCTCTAATTCCATTGGGCACATCAATTTCTTATCTTGGTATATGGATATAGGTAACTCATTGTCTTTGGGGTGCATGTCATGCAGTAACTCTAATAGACATGCAATACTCTTATCACCCCAAATTGTAGTTTGTCTTTAAGTTAATAAGTTTCAACACAATGCTAAGCTTAGAGAATTTTTTTTCAACCAACATATAACGGCTTTTTCGCATCGACAAAGATCTATTGTAGTTTTTCTTGCTCATTGTCGCATGTATGAGTTTCCAAATCATTGCACATGTCATTTAAATTGTCATTCCCCTCGTTTACAATATTATTGCCCTCATTTAAATTATTGATGTATTCAGTAATGTGCGGAGCATCGTTCTCTTCATTATAATTAGCATCTAAATTTATCGAAGTTGTGCTATGACTATCAAGTGACTCCCCGTGTTTTGACCGGCTAGTATAGTTAAACATAAATCCATTTCTCAACAAATGATACTCTATCTGTTTTATATCCTTGAATTCGGTAAAAGTTTTGCATTCCGTACAAGGAAACGCAATGGTTCTGTTTCCTTTTTTTAATACGATCCTCTTGAGCAGCCTTAAGAAAACATACCAAGTTGATCACAAACCTTCGGTCAGTATATCTATTTCCATACATCCAACTTTTACGATCCATCTGAAATCAATAAATAAACAAAACCAGATATGAATTGAAATATTATATATGATGTGGATAAATAGAACAATATTAACGCAATGTGGTTGATTCTAACCCAGTTTTTCTGTTGTTCTATATCTCATATGCATACGTTTTATCGAGTTGATTCTTTAAAAAAAATAGACAACACTTCCCTTTACCTCCAATAGTTTGCATATAAATAACAAGCACGATAGAGTAAATAGGAATTTGTCGGTTCTTTTATTAAACAATCAAACAGTTAAAACGTTGATACATGTATCGTAATGAGATAAACCAATCAAAAAATAGTGTCTACAGGAACAATCTAAAATTAATCTCTAAAAGAATAATACCATGACGGGTATAAAATAAATGTTCTACATATAAATAAAATATTAAGGTATGTAAATTAAATTGAAAACGGTATATTATTCTGCAAAATTAATTAATTAATTAAAGTGAAATACTTTAAAATATACCTATAAAATTTTGATATAAATTTTAAATTATACCTATACATGTAATAAATTTTAAAATATAAGTATAACAAAACATAGCATCAAGTAATACAAAAATACAATATACATGTCAATTTGGGAAAGAACATTTTTGTTTTATTTAACTAAAAAGCATTTGTTTTGCGAAGTTACTGTCAAAAGCTAGAAGCTATCAAATTTTGAAAAGCAAACTATTTGAGTTGTAGGCCCATTAAATTGCAATTAACTAAGCAGGCTGTGGGTTCAACGTATGTTAGAAATCATTTTTCTAAATTAACATACGTTCAAAGCTTACGGTCTGGTTTGATTTATTATGGTTTGAAAATTTGAAAACCGTGTACGGTTTGAAATTTTTGAAATGGACCGATTGAAAGTTAATACAAAAACTAACAGCGAAACCATACCGATAACCATATTGAATGGTTTCATGATTTTCCTCCGCTTTAAGCCTTCAAAATACTTTAACCGACCATATTTATAAAACAGACCGAGGTCAACGTCCTATGCACACTAATTACCAAACAAATAATAAAACCTGCAACGTACAATGACTTTTACATACAAACACCGTGCATAAACACACATTAAAAACAACAAAAATATATAACATAACACTTACGATGGGCAACCAAGGCAAGACCATAGACCATCTAAAATTTATAGATAATACTGTCACACACCTAAAAATAGGAAACATAAACTCAACAATTCAACAAGTAAAATAAAATTGATAACAAACATATAACAATTACATTTATAAGATACCAATTGCATGAGCAACAATTCAATTCATAAAAACAATGGATACGTTCGTCAGCGTTGAGAAGATGATTGAAAAAATATGAATATATATTATAAATCTGGTATATCTAATTTAAATTTTAAAACCTATATATATATATATATATATATATATATATATATATAGAGGTGGGATCTAGAGAGAACTCCTCTTCACACCATTGATTTTAATAAATCAAAAGCTAAAAAATAAAGGAGGAAAACATAAAAAGTGTTGTGTTTTATTTGAGGGAGGGTATTATTGGAATTGACCAAAATACAATTGTTCTTTTCCCCTATTCTTTCTCACTCAGTTGACTCCATCAATAATCTAGGGTTTCGACATATGTGATTCGATTGTCTATTTCCTCCGAATCGACTGCAAAATCAAGCACAAATCAGAAGAACACTATCAGGTAAAGGATTGTAATTGTTAATTTCACATATTAGAAGAGTCAATTAGGCAATCAAGAACAAACATAGGCTATCCTGTTAGGCATGCTCTGTTTTTTGCCTTTTTGTCTAATCGAATAGCAATATATCATCCTCAAACATTGAATTGTACTTTGATCATAAACTAAAGCTATGAACGATGCACATATTGATCGATTCATGTATTTTACATGATTTTTCATGTATTACATATGTGTATTCTTATGTAATATATGAATATACAATTGTGATGCATTACATATATGCAGTGATGTTGTACTACATGTATATGCAGTGTTGATGCATCACGTCTACGCAATGCTGATGCGTTAGATTTATGCAGTATATGAATGATGTAATATGTTTGAACCTATCAATGTTAATGTATCCACTTGCATGTTACTGCATCTTTTTCGTCATACTGTATATATGTGGTGTTGAACCTAATAATCTATATATTTTCAGTTAGAGTGCATATATGTGGTATTTATACCGCATATGTGTAGTGTATCTGGAAATTTTGATGATTATGTTAAAATTTAGTAAAAAAAAAACAAAAAGTGAAACATGAGAGATTATATTTCTCTTTACGGTAATTATGTGTTCATCATCTTGTTTTGCACGTGTCTATAGTCTTAAACGGTTGAATCTACAGATTAGTTACACATTGCTTAATTTTTACTTACTGTGTGGTTTTTCTTGTTTTTGAATTGGTAACTTGTATTCATGTGGGGTAAAATTATCTTGCCTTAATAATGCATATGTATTACTTACACTGCATATGTTTATTTTAATGACATTGCATATTTGGTATAGATACGAAGTCAACAAAGGGTCAAAAAGGAAACAAAAAATGAAACAATGGAAGATTATTGGACAACGAAGATGGGGTCGTTTCAAAAAACGATGATGCAAATACAAAATTTGATGGTACTATATAAATAAGTTATTGAAATTTATACATATATTACTCTCATTAGATTCGTTAGTACCAATGACATTACATGTATGTTGCAGGCACCATGTGAGGCCCCGATCTCGGTGCCCTACTTTGGCGTTGGATTGACTCATAAACACAGTTCTAAATATCATAGTGAATTAAAACTTTCGCGAAATAATAATAAAAGTCAACCATTCAATACAAACATCCATAACTTGTCCTTTTTAAAACATAACATAAAATGTAGTATCAAACATCATGACAAATCTTCAGATGCCAGCCTCTTCAATCATGCCATGTGTCCCCCCCCAAGCCAGCTGTCTCAGTCTATTTACCTACGTGCATACTAAAAGTCAGATGTGCTAAGTGAGTTATTGTTAATCAAGGAACATACAATACGTTCACATACTTACATACATTCGTATCCGAAGATACATATTATGTACTTAGCCTGTTACCTTTCTTTCATTCGTACATACATGCTTCCTTTCTTTCTTTCATACTTTCTTGATTTAGCTTACTTATACATACGTAAATTTTTCTATGTTTTAAAGAGCGTTTCGCCCTATAATATTCGCAGATATTATTAGGGTCTGCAACCCTCTAAACGTCGCATATATTATTAGGGTATGCAACCCTGTAACCTTCGCATATATTATTAAGGTATGCAACCCTGTAAGCATACCTCCATACAACCATACATTATATTCTTTATATTTAGATTTATGTACTTTCACATATACGCTTAATATTTTCCATAACTTTCATATATCATTCATACATTATTCGTAAAACAATAATATATCACACTATTACCTGGCGGTATGTGCAATATCCGAAGATCGTTCACGTACCGTCAAGCATTGATTAATTCATAAAATCATAGATGACATACACCTACCACTTAAGGTAAGTGTATTAACTAATTACATCGAGTATGCACACAGCCCTGAAAACATAACAAGGAAATGGGGCTAGAAACTCACATGGGGCTCGGCTAACTGTATAACGATTACAAGTATCATATATCTAGTTGTATAAACCCTCAGCGAACGGGGGTCCGAGGGCAACGCCCCTGGCAGCGGGGGTCTAGGGGTGGCAGTTCCTAGAAGGGTTCAAGGGGCAGAGACCCTGGATGGTTCGTTATGACGAATGGTTCCATTCGTTATAACGAATGGTTGATATGGGACGAATGAGTGCACAAAGAATGGCTAAGGTCATTCCATGCGTGCTTACCATACGACTAATGGGAGGCTCATTCGTTACTAGAGCATACAAATGTAACGAATGACTTGATTCGTTGTCCTAACTTTGGCGAATGGGTAAATAATGAATGAGGAATGTCATTCGTTAATTCATTAAGACGGATAAATGGTTCATTCGTCATGAAGACACGTGAATGTATCCTATTCGCTATGGTTTTCTAACGAAAGAGCAATGATTCGTTCATCATAACAAATGAGCATCAGCTCTTATCCAAAACTTTGTCTCAGATATCGTCAAGAACAGTCAACGCACCAGATCTGAATTAAACCTCAAATCACGATGAGACAACATGATTTTGGTATCGTTGAGCTCGGAATCACAGCTCCTACAACTCTAACCCTCCAAACATTCAATTTTTACGTATAAATGGTGCGTTTGATCATTGTTTAAACCCGGTTCATCAATCAATCGATTAACCCATCAAATATTAACGAATTTCAGTAAGGTTTGTTGTGTTGGATTCGTTTTTACCATTTATACATAGATCTAGGATTACTAAATGAGCCGACAAGTGTTTTGTTATAAACGCACCTTTAACGAGTCGGTCTACGAACACAATCTAATTGATGTTGGTTTGATTCTTCACGACGTTCTAGCACCAACAGGTTTGGGTCTCTTCCTCTAGATCTTGGCTCGGGACATAGGAGAGTGTTTATGTGTGTATTTGAAGGTGTAGGCTATGGTGTAGAGATGGATAAAAATGGAAAGGATTACAGATTAAGGGGTATTTATACTCCCTTAAGCCCATGGACTTAAGGCCCATTCCATATCTTATTCCATCTTTTAAAGTCCAAGCCCACCCTCTAATAGTTTATTCACCCAATACTGATAAATGACATGTTATTGAATAATCAAAATTTCCTTTATTGATATTATCGAAAGTAGGATGTTACACACTAAGAAAAAGAGGAGGTCAAAACGACCATATAAAGTGAAATAGGCAGCATTGGTAAATGGGGAATACGGCCCGACAAGGAAGATGAGGACGAAGATGAAACCGCCATAAATGGTATGGTCTATATAAGTTAGGATCACGTTAAATGTATATGTAGTTCTAATGCTTACATATATGCAGTGTTGCTGTATTTTATATATGCAATGTAGATGAATGCATATATGCAACTCTGATGACATATACGTAAGGATGGCAAACAAGCTTGCACCCGACGTGCATACTCAAAATCTGAAGAGTCCGGGACGGGTAAACGGGTATGTGACCGGGTACGCGATCAATAAATAAATCTTTTTCGGGTTTGGTACGGGCATGGGATTCGACGATACCTGACCCAGTTACCCGAAACATATATACCCGATTACCCGAATTATTTACTTTACATACTTTTAGTTTCCTATTTATGTAAACTTTGATTAACACCTAAATACTTTTTGTTTCCCAACCATATGACTCTTCAGTATCTTTATATTTGATATTTTATGATGTATTGATGTTGCAATTACTAAAAATGTAAAACTAAAATCATAGAAATGTAATTTGAGATGCTGCGTGTAATTTTAAACAAATTAACGAGTATATTGATACCCTTGGGTATGCCCAATACCTAATGGGTAATTACCCGATAAATACCCGACGAGTAACGGCCAGGTATTTGACACATTTTGTAAACAGATATGGGATTGGATTACCAATATCGGGCCCGTTTCCGTCCCTACATATACGCAACACACATATGCAGTATTACACATATGCAGTAATTATTTTTATTACATGTATATGTAGTGATGTATTACATATATGCAGTATGTTACATATATGTCGTACTAACTTATTACATATATACACTAATATTGTATTACTTATAAATATTATCTGTTGGCTTTAACGTATAAGCAGATGCTAAATATTATAAAGGCCTGAAGGTATAAACAAAAAAATGATGTGCTGGAAAGAAGCCGCAGTTAAAGTAACCGGTGGTGGAAAAAAGAGTACATGGTTTAGAACACGAAGTCATTAAGCAAAATAGTATATCTTGGAAGTTTGTGTATACTAATAAGTTGGAATTGCTTTCTTATTGTTTTTATGGGCATGTTAAAATCTATGAAATTTGAATGGAATTATTCTTTGAGTTTGTGTGCGAGTTGTTAGAATCGCACGTGTTATAACGACTTAAATATGAATATTAAATTAATTATATGTGTTGGTTTTAGTTGTTGTGTGATACACGACGTTGAATATATCATAAATAAACTATTTTAAAGCTTATACATGGTACATATATACAATGTTTAAAACATATATAAAATGTAAATTATGTGGTGCATTCATGAAGTATATGTAAACTAAATATTGTGAATAAAGTGCAAAGATACAATGTTCAAAATACAATAAACATACATAATATAAGTAAGTAAACAATGTGATGCACATGTGTAATACAAGCATATAAGGTTAAACGAAGGTTATGAGTCGGTATGAACTGCCCCGCTATTTATACCTCTAGTCGATATGCGTTAAACCCATGCACAAACATGAATTGACTTATCACGCACACCAAGGTTGACCTACACACGACGTAAAACAAATGTGCATTACTGATGCATTGCATATATACACTGTTGATGTATTACCCATATTCAGGTCATGGTGAATACTACATACTAGTAATAAGAGTGCATTATTGATTCATTTCATATATTCATTATTGATGTATGGGACATATATGTAGTGGTGGTGTATTGCATATATGCAATACTGATGTATTGTATATGTACAATATTAGTATTGCAGGAACCCAAATCACAATTGGTTCATAATTCTCCAATATGACTCATCAAAGCATCACATTGATTAACGAAATTGATACACGCATGCTTAGAATCATTAACTGACTCTTAATAAACCTTCAATTTTGATTAATACAACTATAATTTTGATGATTTCAATCCATGTTTAACCAGCGACGAACTCAAGTTCTTGGATCTAAAAATTAAATGACTAAAACATGAAATTAAGCATTGAATATGTTCCATATTATCTCGAAATCATTAGTATATCATCAATCACTCATCAATTCAAATAAATATCTGATATGGGTCATCAATTTGTGATCACATATTGTGAAGACATAATATAGGGGAAGCTAACTGTGTACTGCTAATTTTATTTGATTGCATTTATATAAAATTAACCCTCTACCTTGGAGTTCTCTAGTTCTTTTCTTAAAATAGTGTTCTCTCTTCATTCTTTCTATATATATATATATATATATATATATATATATATATATATATATATATTTCAAATTATCATGATTCATTAAATAAATTTGACAGATCAAGTTGGTCAAAGGCAGTGTACACAAACAACATTCTCCAATTATATAAGCTTATTTAATTTCCTACTTGAATCTTAATATGACAGGTAATATGACATAATTTTATTGAAAACCAAGAGGGAAAATATACATGGCAACCTTAATATGACGTTTAATTTAAATAACGGTTAGATCAAATTGTCAAATAAGGCGAGTTCATCATATAAGACGGTTTCTATAAAATTATTTAATTTAAAAAATTGTTTATGTATCAAATATGACAGTTCAAATTCAAAAATCAAATGAGACGCTTCTATCAAATTATCAGATAAGACGATATGATCAAATAAGACGATTTCTCTAAATCATTTAATTAAAAAAATAGTTTAAATATCAAATATGACGGTTCACATCACAAACCGCATTATGTAGTGTTTTTTACTAGTGCCCTTCTCTACAAGCGTTGTTGGGGTTGCTTTTGGGCGCTTTTTCTACTAGTGTCTTTCTCTACAAGCGCCGTTGGGGTTGCTTTTGGGCGCCGAAGGCACGCAACTTTCTACTAGTGCCCTTCTCTACAAGGGCTTTTGGGGTTGCTTTTGGGCGTCGAAGGCACGCAACACCACCAAGGGGCGCCATTGGGGGACGGACATGGATGGTGAAAAGGAGGTGGTCCCCTTCTCCTTCAACGGCTATATGACCGTGTATATTAAAAAAAATATTTAACCATATTCTATATAAATTTAAATGATTTTTCAATTTTTACTCAAACAATTCTCAAATTTTCGTACCAACATTTCACTCTAAAACTCTCAAATTTCCACAACCATGAATCCGAGCTAAAACCCAATCCCAAACCCGAACACAAGCTCGAGCTCAAAATCGAACACAAGCTCGAGCTCAAACAAGAACCCGTCGGATCCGGCTCAATTGATGTGGGCAAGTATGCTCGCATATATCAATGACCCAAATAACCCTTTCTATGCCAACCAACATCGACCCGAGTGCCTCCACCCATACAACCTTTTTCCAATGATATGTTCTTTCGACCGCCAATGCCGTTTATGCCTTCGCAAGTAACCGAAACCAAAACATCCGAATCCGAAATACCCGAAACCCAGGTATCCAAACCGCAAGTTCGTTATAAACGAAGTAATAAAAAGAAGCCTGCTGACGATCAAACAACTACCGAAAAGGCCGAAAGACATAGGTGGGAAGCGGTTGAGAAATTGGCGTTGGTGCGTTCGTGGATCGACTCAACCGAATACTGAATTCGTGGTAAATTGTAAAATTATTTATATATATATCATGTTTTTTTTGTTGACTAATATTAAGCTTTTATATTTATCGAAGGTGATGGTAAACAAGGCCTTAACTTTTGGGAAGAAATATATACTAAGTTCTTTGCTATAATGGGTCGAGGTTGCTACCGCGAGAATGATTCCGTCTCCAACAAATGGAAGGTAATGCGCATAAAAATGACCAACTTCTCCGACATTTACACCCGCGTTTAAAGTAGTAGAAAAAGCGGCATGAGCGATGTCAGCGTGATGGAGTGTTGCTTAAAAAATACGAGGCCCTTTATAATGCATATTTCAATATATTGGAAATATGGAGACAATGCACGAGCTCGCCAAAGTAGCATCAGGTCCCGACATCTTCACCGAGACTGTCCAAATGATCATAGACAACGTCTACTTTGGCTGATCGAAAGCCGTCTCAAGTCGCGTAGGATGCTCGTTGTCAATTTAATCTAAACGAGTATGATCCCGATTTTGTTTTTGATGAACCGGATGTGTTACCACGTCTGGTAGTAAGAGACAAAGCCAAGGCTACAGCTAGAGGTGGAGGATCTTTGACTAAAACGACATGCTCGATGAGTTCCGAAGTGAGCTCGCGTTTTGAGATCTTGGAGTTTAAACTAAACGAGATTGCCGATGCTAAAAAACACTGAAATGATGGACTCAGGAGAATGAAT
This sequence comes from Bidens hawaiensis, assembly GCF_021521415.1. Classification (NCBI taxonomy): domain Eukaryota; kingdom Viridiplantae; phylum Streptophyta; class Magnoliopsida; order Asterales; family Asteraceae; genus Bidens; species Bidens hawaiensis. The sequence continues at coordinate 3,305,622 of NW_027491042.1, forward strand.
GAAGAAAGAAAAGTGATGTGTGCGGAATACAAAGCGATGCGTGAAGAAAGGAAAAAAGTTCAATTGGAGCGGCAACGTGAAAAGGATTTCGAGCTCCTCGCAAAGGATCCATCGCATCTAGATCCGGTCACGAAGGTGTTTTTATACAAAAAAAAGCAAGGATGATGGCTAAATATGCAAACGAGGATGAGGATGACAACAATGAATATTAGTTATATGTTGGTTATGTTTTTTTATTTGTATGTATTTTTTTTATTTGTATTTTTTTGTTTTTTTATTTGTATTGTTTTTATTTTCATTTTTTTATTTGTATTTTATTATCTTTATTTCAGTTTTAATTTTAGTATCACAATATTATTATTTAATTTTTATTAAATTGTGTTGGTTACAAAAATAAATAAATTAAAGGTTTAATTCATCTTATCATAGAGGGGCATTATAGGTTGGGTCTTTGATGCCACCATTGCTCACGTGATGCTGATGTGACACTGTAGTCAAAGGCCTCCCCCCCCCACACACACACACTCCAAAGAGAACAACCATATAGATATAAAAACCAATTAAAAAAAAGCTTACATGACATGTTTAAAAAAAGTATAAAAGATACAAAAGTTACAAAAGATTGTGTGAAGAAACAAATTACATTTTTTTATGTCTAAATTAGAGGTACCTATATTTGACTAGTAAAAGGTTTAAGGGTCAATTTATTCTACAAAGGATAAAAATGAGAAGTATGAGAAAGATTTCTATATAAAAAAAAACCCTCATAAAAATAATGACAAATTAATAAAAAAATCATAACTCAAAATGTAATAACAAAATGAAAAATGTAAAAACTCAAAAATGTTTCCACTGTCTTCCTCTTTCTAAAACAAAATCTCAAAAAATACACAATGTTGAGGAGAAAATATAATTGTGTCTTTTTATTTATCATTGTATTTTGTGTTTATTTTCGTCATTAATTATGTCTTTTTTCCTTGACATTATGTCTTTTTTTCCTTGATATTGTGTTACATTACTCAACATTGTTTTATATTTTGTTCAGCATTTTCTCGACATTGTGTCTTTTCTTCGGGTTTTTTTTAACTGGAATGACGGGGGAACATTTTGGGTTTTTAATTTTTTTTCTTTTTTTATTTATATTTTCCGGTATAATATTTTTATTAATTTTTTGTTGAGGGGGTTTTTGTATGGCTACAAATCCTTCTCATAGTTCTCATTTTTGAACCCCTTTATATTTTAACTTTGCCCAATGTTTAAAAGCGCTTAACAACAAAGATTAATATTGGAATTGTTTCATGATAATCTTGCAATGTAGGGTCGAGCTACATCGTATGGAAGTGACGGTTTGACAAGTATTTAAGAAAGTGTCCACATTCACTGCTAAGGCTGAGTACACCGTACGGAAGCGTCCACACCCACTGCTGAGGCTGAGTACATTGTTGCTTCTGCCTGCTGTTCACAGGTTATCTGGATGTAACACCAATTGCTGGATTACGGTTTAGAATTTCTTGACACTCATGTTTTGTGATAATCTTGTTCAGCATTCTAAAACCAAGCACATTGACATCAAAATTCATTTTATTCGTGACTCTTACGACTAAAAATTGATTCATCTTGAACAAGTTCACACTGATAATAATGTGGTGGACTTATTTACGAAACCGGTCGAAACAACAAGATTTAATGTGCCTGTAGGATTTCTTAAAATTTTACGTTTTGACGATTGAGTCTTTTCGAAGTTAAATTTTTACATAAAATTTTTTCCTTCTGTTAAAATATTTGCACAAATTTAAGGGGGAGAAAATTCAAAAATACAAAAAGAGTGCGTGTGTTTTTATAGAAAAATTCAAAAAAAAAAAAGAGTTGGCGTGTGTTTTTATTAAATTAAAAAAATTCAAAAAATTGTTTTTGGCTTTTGGTACTTTTTCTACATGGGAAGTGATATGATTATTAAGTTATAAGCTTTATAGAAGCTCAAAATATTTTAAAATGAAAATTTGATCCAACCTTTGAAAAATGATAGAAAAATTGTTTCTGTGTGCCTAACGTGTGAAGTTACCAGGCTAAAAAGGCTTTTGAACAGTCATTTATTTGTATAGTAGCTTTCCATGATACGTAAAAGTTTGAAGTGATATAAACTAAATCTGCTAAACTTATTGTTGAGAGTCATTTTGAAGATTTATTCATGTCTATAGATACATCTATCCGAATGATAGGCAGAAAAGCAAGTACCCAGTCATACACAAGCCCGTTAGTGTCTTGGTCACCAAAAATATCATGTTTCTTAGTTATTGCTATTATAAAATAAATAAATAAATTATTATATAATATAATATTGTTTCATAAAATTTGCTTTTAATGTTTAAAGGGTCAAACTAGAACTACAAGGGTGGGGCATTCAAATAAGTCATAAACACCCTAAATATAAGGACTGTATGTCCGGACGACATGTAAGACTAACGTTCAACCTTAAAGCTTTATAAAAATTTTGTTTGTATAGAGAAAATCTTTTGATCAAACACTAAGGAATTATAGTGAAATTGGGGTGATCTGGGAAAAGCCAAATACGCTTTGAGAAGAGATAAGACTTAAGAGGCACCATAGGTTCATAAGTGATGTCCATCTAAGCTTTATGCCTAATTGAATCTAAGCATATCACTAATGCAATGAAAATCATGCTAAGTATCTAAATGCCTGCTATCAACCTGTTCTCTAAGTCATAATAATGCTGAAAATGAATCATTGTGAAAGCATCTTAATCAATATGATTCCATGTTCGGATCTTTTCATAAAAATTTGCTCGTTTAACAAAACTGAAATTATCCCACAATATGTTAGAACAACTGAAGGCCGGTTGGTAAAAGTTTTGTGCTGTGATTTTGTTTTATTTTTACTTTTATTTTCATTTATTTTCTTTCCGTCTTTAATTTTACCTCATGTTTACTCTCGTCGAAACAAACGCGTTAAGGAATTAGCTTTTAATCATGGATCATACATGTATTCTTGCCCAGGAGGCCTGGTATATTTAATAAAAAAAAAAGAGTTTTTGGCCCATGGGGTTTGGCTCAAATGGATTACAAAAACCTTGAGCACTCGGCCCTTTAGGTTTTCGACCCAGATTAAATGTTTTTGAAGTTTAAAAGGCAATATATGGATGCATTATTGGTTATTATTCTCAAATCTTATCTATACCTTTCTTAGTTCTAAATCTCTAACTATCTCTGCATTCATCGTCTTCATACATGATCATCTAAGTTGTTGAAACTTTGACAAAACTGTTCTCGGGCCACTAATCAATCTATGGATTTAACGATATTTATCTGATTAAATGGTTGATTGAATTGTGATATTACATTGTGAAGCATGTTTGTAATGGATGTTTGTGAGGTGGTTGATGTTGTTATAAGCTTATCTTGAGTTGCATGGTTCAATGTTAATTGAGGTTTTGGGTTTATGGGGAAGATGACTCGGAACTCAAGAAGGAACTCAAGAGTTTTAATGACCGAGATCATCAGAGATATCGGGATCTAGGGTTCTCGGTGCTGGTTGACCGAATACCCTTGGTCAACCAGAGAAGCCTTGTGATCAATAGAGATCTCAAGAGTTCTCGATCTAACTATGACCAAAAACTCATCGGGTTACCCGAGAACCCATGTTCTCGGCTGTCAAAGATCACTCGTTAACATTCTTTGACCGAAATCTACTTTATTTGACTGAATCACTCTTCATTGACCGAAAACTCTTCATCCTGACAGAAAACTTAATACTTGGACCGAAAACATATTTTAATCAGATTATCATTAGTATTATTTGAAAAAATTTACATAAAAGGATTTATGTTTTTAGTATTTATATATTTGGTCCCTATACTATAATCAAGTTGTCCATTTTACAAGACATAAATTTCATAAAACAACTTATTATGTATTTAAGTGAATATATCTCTAACTTGACTCGTCTGTTGCAGTCAAGGCTGATCTAGCACCTTTGAAGTTTGTAGGCACATAATATTGCTGGATACTTTTTTTATCTTCCTCTATCTCACAATGAGTTCAAGTCGATGATAGTGGGGCTAAACACGAGTAGGATTTCTCACGCTTTACGAGAAAATCATGTTGTCTTTAAGAAGATGGTGACTGATTTCTGGAATCATGCTTCCATTAATCATAACATCCCGAAATTTCTAAAAATGATATTTAATATATTATTTAATTATGATGGAAAAGTTTACTTGAGTTAGTTGACGAAATAATAATATAACAAAGATGGAAGGTTAAGTAGGCTTTAAAGATTGAATTAAATATGGAATAAAAACGAAATATGGGCCTAAGGTCCATTTGCTTAAGGGAGTATAAATACCCCTTAAACTCTAATCATTTCCATTTCTGTAAGGCCCCGGTCCCAATGCCCTACTTTCTAGTTGGATTTACTCATAAACACAGTTCTAAATATCAGAGTTAATTAAAACTTTCGCGTAATAAATAAAATTACAAACATTCATTACAATTATTCGATACTTGTTTTAAAAACAGAACATAAATAGTTTATTTGAAACATCATGACAAAAATTCTTTGGATGCCAGTCCCTTCAATTCTGTCATGTGTCCGTCCCTCAAGCCAACTGCTTCAATATATTCACTTGCGTGCATACTAAATGTCAGCTACGTTGAGTGAGTTCTAGTTAATCAGGCAACATACAATACATTCACATACTTACTTATATACGTATCCGAAGACAAATATTACATACTTAGCCTGTTATATTTCTTTCATTCGTACATACATACTTTCTTTCTTTCATACTTTCATTCTTTCTTTCATACTTACATACATACTTTCATTCATACATATACGTTTAAAAGAGCTTTCCGCCATATAACCTTCGCAGATATTATTAGGGTATGTTCCCTACATTCGCAGATATTATTAGGGGCTGTTCCCTACATTCACAGTTATTATCAGGGTATGTTTCCTACATTCGCAGATATTATTAGGTTTTGTTCCTTACATTTGCATATATTATTAGGTTATGTTCCCATTTTAACCATACATACCTTTCTTTATATACTCATACTTCCGTACATACTCATTTCATTACATGTTTCATACTAGGTATACTATACATTACTTTTCCCTATCGACACGTGCAATATCCGAAGATCGTTCACGCACCGACAAGAATTCATTCATAACATTCTTACATACTATCACATTAATCATCATAGCATACACTTACCATTTAAGGTAAGTGAATTAACGTTCACATTGAGTATGCACACAGTCCCAAAAACATAACAAGGAAGTGGGGCTAGAAACTCACCTGAACTTGGTTACGTTCACCGATAATGGTAATTCCTTTCTTTAGTTGTGCGCGACTAACTGTATAACAATTGCACGTATCAATTAACTATCACTACCCATATCGTGTTTCTAGTTTAATAATAACCCTCAATGAACGGGGGTTCGGGGACAGCGCCCCTAGCAGCGGGGTTCTAGGGGGCAGCCCCTAGCAGGTTCCAAGGGGCAGAGCCCTGTCTTAGGATTCTTAATTTTCATTAACTGCCTTAACACAATTTTCATTAGGATTCTAAATTTACTATTTTATTTGCTAACTCAAAAAAGTTCGAGGGCTTCTTTGTAATTAATCCATTTTATTCTAAGTCCAGAGACCTTTCTTTCATTCTTTCAAAGTATAATTCATTATCCAGTTCTCATAAACTAATTCGTTATTCAGTTTCTTAACGTATGGGGGCTCTATAATGAAGGGAGTACTCATTTGTTATTTAATAACGGATGGGTCTCATAACGAATGGACTCTCATAACGAATGAGGGTTCATTCGTTATCTCCCCGAAGTGACTTAGCGAATGATCATAACGAATTGCTTAACGAATGAAGGTTATTCGTTATTCTTTCTTTAACGAATTAGCATAACGAATGAGCCTAACGAAGGGCTCACTTGTTAACTCTATGTAAAGAATTGCTTAAAGAATTCGCTACACGTGCCTAGGGTTAGGTCAGAGAATGTCTGAAACATTCTCTGACATTCCTTCCTCGTACGCCGCCTTTCCGGCGCCGCGATGCCGTAAAAACGGACGGTGGCCGGAAAAACATATTTCCACACCGTTTTTCACCGTTTTTCATCCCGATCGTTCCGGATCCGAGCTAGGGTGACCCTAAGCTCGTTTTTCAATCGGTTTATACCCGATTCCATCCGGACTTTGTAACTTTAACGGTTGAGGGTGTGGGTTCGTCGTTTCGTGACTAGATATAGCGGTTTAGGATCCATAAGAGATCATAACATCATTACCTCGGATCGATGCTCAGTTTCTTCTTGTTATTTCGGCTAGAGAGAAAGAGAAAAGAGAGAGAGAGCTTAAGTGTGTGTTTTTGGTGGTGTATGGAATGGGTGAAATGAATGGATTTAATGGATAATTAAGATATTTATATCATGGGTCATGGGCTTAAGCCCATGGTCTTGCTTCCTTCCTTATTAGTCCCCATTACCCATTTTTATTTAACCCAACACTAGCCCAACTCATAATAACTCATATTTCATTTTATTAACCGAAACGGGAAACGGGATGTTACAACTGTAGAAAGTAATGAAGAAGGATCACACTTGGAGCTTGTAGTCAAATACACTAAGGGAGTTGCTTAATTATCACCGAAGCATCAAAGGCAGCCCAAACTGGGAAATCCAAGTGGACGCAACATGAGAGTTGCAGAGATAAGCCAACTAGAATGAGTCAAGGCATGTAGTATGCCTGTAATAGTTAACTCGATAAGGGAACTTGATGGGATCGTGAGTAACGAAGCGAATGATGATAAAAGTAGGGAAGATCCAGAAGGACAGGTGATTGCCAAGGTATCCTAATTGAAAATGCATGAAAGGATGAGGCTACATGGGGTGGCGAATATGAAAGGAAGACGCTAAGAAGAATGTAGTTGTGTACCTGAGACTTTATGAAAGAGACCATTAGCGATACTTTCGTTAAAGTATGAGAATGGTTAAGAATTGTAAGGTACAACTAGAGGACGTGAGTTCCTTGCTACTCATTATGTTTGACCTTAAGAGAGTTCGATGTCGTTTGGGAATGGATTTGCTGTTTGAGTTGAGGCTCATATAGCATGTAAGAGTACGTTGATAAGGTTGAAGTCTTTGGATCGCAGTACAGTGACGGTTTATGGTATTAAGGAAAGTTCAAGGCTTAACATCATTTTGATGATAAAATTCGAAGGTTTGTTAAGACGAGGGTGCAGTGCCTACTGGCGTATGTTGTCAAAGCTACGGCCGAGACAAAAGAAGTGAAAGATGTTTCTATAGTGTGTAACTATCCATAAGTGTTCCTAGAGGACCTTCCGAGGTTACCACTGGAACAAGAGGTAGAATTCTATATAGAGTTAATACCAGGAGCACAACCCGTCGCGAAAGCACCTTACCGCCTGACGTCGTCCGATATGAAAGAGTTAATGTGCCAACTGCAAGAACTCCTCGACAAAGGTGTTTTGATGCATGGTTCTTCTCTGCGGGGTGTACCAGTAATATTCATGAAGAAGAAAGATGGAAGTATAAGTATCTGTATAAATTACCACGAGTTAAACAAGCTTAGGGTGAAGAATATATATGTTTCTACGGATTGAAGAATTGTATGATCAATTACAAGGTGCTAGTTGGTTCTCACAAGCAGACTATCATCAGTCAAAAGTAAAAAGAGACAGCATCCCTAAGACAACGTTTCCGACACGATATGAACATTAAGAGTTTCTCTCGATATCGTTGGATTGAGGCATGCTCCCGCAACATATATAGTTATGATGAATAAGGTATGTCATCCGATGTTGGACAAATCTGACATTGCTTTTGTTGATGATAATCTTGAGATATTCAAGGAATAATTCCGACCATGATGGACAATTGAGAGAAGTGTGGGAGACACTGAAGAAATGGTAAATGTATGCTAGGTTTTCAAAGTGTACTATTTATACAGATCATAAGAGTTTAAAGTACTTCTTCGAACAGAAAGAATTGAACATGAGGCAGAGAAGATGGTTAAAATTGATAAAAAGACTATGACTGCGATATCAAATACTATCCGGGCAAGGCTAATGTGGTTGTCGACGCGCTAATCCGGGGGAATGAAGAAGTAACCGCAACAGTGAAGTCTTATAAGTTGATCACTAACTCAGATTTCTTCGACAAAATTATCAAGGTGCAATTGGAGGTTGTCTTAGATGAAAGGCTAATGAAGAAAGAGAGAATCTTTGGACAGCAAGGTGAGTTGATCGACAACACTTATGGTGTAAAGATTAGATTTGACCGCATGTGGATTCCTCGACATGGAGGTCTTAGAGACCGAATTTTAGAAGAAGCTCACAAGTTGAGATACTCGATTAATCCGGGATCCACCAAGATGTATCAACATCTTAAGAGAGACTACTGGTGGCCGAGTATGAAGAATGACGTGGTGGAATATGTCAGCAAGTGCTTTACGTGCTTGCAAGTCAAGGCAGAGCATCGGAAGTCTTATGGGAAGATGCAGTCATTGGAGATACCGAAATGGAAAGGGGAAAACATCATCATGGATTTCATAACTAAGCTACCCTTGTACAGCTAACCATCATGATACCATCTAGGTGATTGTGGAAAGTTTTACGAAAAATTGCTCCCTTTCTGCCTATACGAGAGGCCATCTCTTCAGAAACATTAGCAAGTATGTTCATAAAGGAGGTTGTGGCTACATCGAGCAGCCTGTTGAGATATTTGACCATAAGTAAAAGCAGCTTCGTCATAAAGTTATTCCTTTAGTGAAAGTGATATGGAAGCATTGCAAAGGTTTGGACGCTACTTGGGAAGTTGAGGATAAGATGCGCAAGTTTTACCCAGGATTGTTTAGGTAAGAGTTAGGTTTTGGGGACAAAACCTATTTTAAGGAGGGTAGACTTGTAACATCCCGAAATTTCTAAAAAATGATATTTAATATATTATTTAATTATGATGGAAAAGTTTACTTGAGTTAGTTGACGAAATAATAAAATAATAAAGATGAAAGGTTAAGTAGGCTTTAAAGATGGAATTAAATATTGACTAAAAACGAAAGATGGGCCTAAGGTCCATAGGCTTAAGGGAGTATAAATACCCCTTAAACTCTAATCCTTTCCATTTTCATCCATCTCTACAACATATCCTACACCTTCAAAAACACACTTCTTCAATTCCCGTTTCTGAGAAAATAGCCCACAAATACACGACGATCGCCGAAGATCTAACCGTCGGATTGGTCTTAAATTTTAACTGCGTGTTCATGGCATATTAATGAAGATACCCACCGATCGGATCTTCGATCAGAGGTTGGAAAATCCGGTGTTTATCAGCAAAACCGTAGCAGCTCGAAAACGAAGATTCCGGCGACTGTTCAGCTCCTCCGGCCACTGAAGCAGCGTTTTACAGTGACGGCAAGCATATGGGTTTGTATATTGGGGCGTGACGGTTTCGTGGCTGCTAGAATCACTCAATTACGAGTCCGTTTGATATGGTTTTTCTCTATTCGAGTGATTTCGATCACAAATCTCAAAGGTACGTTTTTGTTAAAAAGGTTTACTTTTCGTGTACAGATTTGAACGAAAATTGGTAGGATGATAGAACGAGCCATGATTATTAATAAAGTAATGAACTTGATAGTAAACGGGTTAGTTGGTTCGTTTCGAATAAAACGAGTAGTGTTCGGTTTGTGAAAAGGACGGGTAAACGAAATTGTTTTTACATGAAACTTGGTGGGATAGTAAATCGGACCTTATTATGTGAGAAAAATGTAAACTTGAACATAAACAAGTAGTTTGTAATGAAACGGGTTATATAGGCGCATATGATGTTAACGTGTAAGGGTGTGTATCCGTATAAGTGTATACGCCATATAAGTTGCAGCGTATATGTATGTATGTAGCGCATATGTATGAGTACGCCGTATATGCATACCACGTATATGTATATAGCTCATATCTATGCATGTGTGCAACGTATAAGTATGACCAGCGTGTATGAGTAACGTCTAAGCATGACCAGCGTATGTGTATATGTAACGTATAAGTATGACTAGCATGTATGTATATGTAACTTGTATGTATATGTAGCGTGTATGTATATGCAACGTATATGTACATATAACGTATATGTATATGAAGCGTATATGTATATGTAACGTATATGTATGTATGTCGTATACGTGTAACTTATAAGACAGGTGTACTTATGCGCTGGAAGCAACTTATACATCAGGGAGGACTTATATGGGCTTAAATGATTTTCTGAAATAATCGAAAGTATACATACGTAAACGATAGACATGGACTTATATAATATATGAGCTAAAGATAGTAATTAATTAATAATGAAAGGTGACGTTTAAAACGGGAAATGACTTAAATATGGTATTATTAGGAATAGTTAAGCGATGTTTGTTAATTGATTCACAGTTAGCCGTGCACAGCTCAATAAGGGGCATAACCGTAAATTCATAAAGGAATCGCTTACATGTGCGTTTCTAGCCCCATTTCATTGTTATGTTTTCGGGGCTGTGTGCATACATGATGTGATTAGTTATATGTGAATGCTTTATGAATTATATATAAAATATCTGCGAATGAAGGGAACATAACCTAATAATATCTGCGAATGTAGGGAACATACCCTAATAATATTTGCGAATGTAGGGAACAGATATTAATAATATCTGCGAATTTAGGGACCAGACCCTAATAATATCTATGAGGTTATAGGACGAAAGTTTCTTTAGAACGTAAAGATAATTATGTATGTATAAGTAAGCTAAATCAAGAAAGTATGAAAGTATGAAAGAATGAAAGTATGAAAATATAGAAGTATGAATGTATGTATGTTTGTGTGTATGAATGAAATAAGCAGGTTAAGTATGTAATATGCATTTACGGATACGTATAAATATATATATGAATGTAATGTAGTTTGCCTGATTAACTAGAACTCACTTAGCGTAGCTGACTTTTAGTATGCACGCAGACAAATAGGATGATGGAGCTGGCTTGAGGGGGACACATGGCATGGACTGAACTGACTGGCATCTAATGAACAAAAGTTATGATGTTTTATGTTAACATAATTTGAGAGTTTAAAGACAATATTTTAACATTTTGTAATGAATGCTTGATGTTTTTATATTCTGCAAAAAATTTTAATTCACTATGATAAATAGAATTGTGTTTATGAGTAAATCCAACGTCAATGTAGGGCACCGGGATCGGGGCCCTACATGTTGGGGGAACTGTTATTACTGAATCAAAGATCCAGAAGAAGCCTGTTATCATCTCTGAGGCTATCATTCGTGATGTGTTGTTGTTCGGGGATCAACCTGATAACCCTATAGGGTATTCAACTGAGGCAGTGACAGAAATTTTTCAAAGAATGGGATACGAGAGAAACCTACCCATTAAGAAGTTGTTTCATTCTTACTAGAGGTTCTTGATTCACCCTCTCTTCACGTGTGTCTCAGGATGAAAAGGGGGGGGGGGTCTGATGATATTAGCCACACCCTAATGTCAGCCATGGTTGCTTTGATCATGGATTGGAACTATAACTATTCCAGGTTCATGTTCGATGAAATGAGAAGCAACCTCACAGGGAAGAATAAGGAGATGTTCTGATGTACCCGAGGTTTCTACAGATGATCTTCAATTCTCATTACTCTGACTTGACCAAATATATAGAGACGCTCGAATTGAAGGCTATGGGTCCCAATACTTTTGGGTTGATGAAGCAGTGGAGGAAAGGGGCAAAGGTAGTCTATCAGGGACTCCATCAGTTGATGAAGTTTGAAAAGTTTGCTGAAACTAAGGCTACTGCTGCTACTAGTGCCACCGTTGCTGAGGAACATGTGGTTCTGATTCAAAGGCCCACCCACAACTGCCTTTGAAACCATTTCTGATGATGATGAGTCTAATAGTTCTCCACTGCAACATATGGAGATTGAACACCAGGTACAACATATGAGTCTGTACCTACCGCAGAACAAGTCAAAGATTTTGAAACTTTCAAAGAGAAGCTCCAGTCGACTGCATTGAAGCAACCTCAATCAGTTGTTGTGACACATAGTGAAGATGATATTGAAAAAGAGCCAGCCACCGATCTTATTCCACGTAAACAACAAAAGAAAGATCCAAGACCGGGTGTGCTGGCTAGTGATCTTACACCAACCAATCAACCAACAACTAATGAGCCTGCTATTGTTGAAGCTCAAACTGATCAAGGCCCGTCTGTTGCTTCTCAACTAACTCAAGATCATATTTTTGATGATATTACGCAAGAGTTTGAGTTCAAGGCACAAGCCCAGTCTACCACTGATCCATCTGGATCGTCTTACCCGATCGTTCAAGAAAGTTCAAGTGCAGTTGACAAGATTGCTCATATCCTCGCCATGAAAGACAAATTCTTACAAGATAAGGGCAAATGGATTGCACTAGAAGCCGAACCAGTTGGCGTACACACCTTACAACGCAGAGTCTTTGAACTTGAACAAGATTCTGTGGTGAAGGATGTACGTATTCAAGAACTTGAAGACGGTAATGCAGATGAGGATTCTAAAATTCAAGAGCTTCAAGAAAACATGGGTGATCTCACTACATTATACTTGGATCTCCAACGAAAGCTTATTAAAGGTTTGGAGATGAATTTAAAGGTGGTGGTGATAGCGGTGAAATAACAGCTGGTAATGATCAAGATGCTCTTATTGATAGCGGTTCTGGTATACGCCCTGCCTCAAACATTGAAACTTCAGTGCAACAAGAGAAATACTTATCTGCTCCACCGAAGACCGCTAAACAAATGGAAAGGTTGAAGAGGAAGATGTTGATTCGAAAGAACTCCAATCAGAATGTACTGTCTTCCGATCACCCTGAAAAGTTCGTTATGGAGATTCAAAAGGGTTCCTGACAAGTATGGTGATCGTTCTGGAGTAGTTTCTTGGGGATATGATAGTGATAAAGGGATGTGGTGGGTCAAACGTAGATTTGGGAACATAGAGTACTATAAGAAGAAAGATTTCGGTTCGTGGAAAAAGGTTGACCTAAGTGATCTGATACACACACCTTTCCACACTCCAAGCAATGATCCAAATGCTGTAAATTTCTGGAACTACTTGAACAACCAGGTTGAAAGAGGATTCCCCAACATGCCTACTGCTGAGTCTTTCCTCAAGAAAGCAAAGGGGGTACGTGATCCTCATACTAACAAGACAATGTTGAACGTGATGTGACCTCCAACTAATAAAGTGACGTCCATACCGATCACCAAGAGATTTTTTGAGGGTGCTCTTGATGAAATGAAGTTTTGGACATATGATGGTGAAACCGCTACTATCATTATTTGGCTAAACAAAGAACATTATCGTATTGTTGATTCAAGGGACTTATTGAAGTTTGGTGAAAAGGACATAAAGACCCTTAGCGGCTTCCAGATTACGGCTGGACCACTTTATGAGCCAGCCGCTAATGAGTATAGTAGAATGGTGGGGTCGATCATACGAACTGGTATATGGGAAGGAGCTTACAAGGAAGCTGATGCTGACATACTTGAGCACGATTAAGGATCAAGCGGTAAACCAAGGAGATAATGTTGGGCTATATTAAATGGTTTATGCTTTAAGTTATTGGGCTTGGTTTTGGGCTATTCAATGTAAACCTCTGTGGGCTTAGTGTATGTTTGGGCTTAGTGTTAGCATATATTATATATATATATATATATATATATATATATATATATATGATGTATGTAGGTTGTTTTGGGTTGGTCAGTCACAATAGTGAGAGACGAGAGAGATTGATAGTATTATTTTAATCATTGTTAAAGGGCTTAAGCACCCGACGTTGAATAGAATGTCTTTTTTAAAGCATTCTAGTGTGTGTTTATTGTGTTTTTTCGTATTACATTGAATCAATCATTTGTAAGATTTCTCCTAACAACGGGTTTACGTGATATTACATTGAATGATCCTCTACGGGACTTACAATACAGTTAAATACAAAGGTTGATAGCCTCCTCAAGTATGTACTACGCTACATCTAAAGTATCATTATTCTCCACTTTAGCTCATGTTAACCTTTTGAGGGACCTAAGACTTTGACCGGCAGAAACAAGTTGTTCATCAAAATAATCAAATTAATTTTGATTTGAGGGCAATTTGGGAAGTTTCAAGCTTAATGTACGGGTCAAAGTAGGGAATTCTAGTGTGTTCAAAAATTTTAAAGCACGTGTTGGTATAAAATCAAAAATATGATTTAATTCAAGTTCACTGTAAAAATTACAAAAAATGAACCGTTTAGCATAATATTCGATTACTGATATACCATCCCCCAAGAAAAGATGTTTAACATTCTGCATTTTAAACTTAATTTATTTTGCGTGTTTGATTTTTGGATTTTGGAATTTGGTGGTGACTAGCTTTAGAGTTTTAAAAATGAGTTCATATGTTCTTACGTAGAAATCACCCGCTTAAAAATATTCTTCTTACCAAACTACTCTTGAAAACATACTCGTCTGAAACTCTAAATCCTTTTATGAATATACATTTTCTTTTATCAACTTACTCTTTATACCAAAATATCTATTCGTCAAGATTTTTGGTTTTTGCAGTTCTGATCACAATTGGCCACTTTAAAAAAATGTCATTTTGGTTACGGGTTAAAACGTGTACGGCCAAGATAGCTTCTTATGTAGATGTCATACTCTAATAAAAAACAAGTATTTATAATATTAAATACCTATACCTAGTATGGGTAAGTAAAGTCGTCTCCACAGGGAATCAGTGGAAAGTGCAAGTTTGACTCATGACTTTTACTAATTAATTAGGCAGACAGTCGATGTCAAGCAATTTAGAAATATGGTTTTAAAGCAGCACGGTTACTTTTAAAGTTATAAATAATTATGAGAAAAGTGTTTAACTTCAGGTTCAGGTAATGCGATGACCAACTAATGACAGATTCAGATAAATTGATTGCGCAATAATTACTAGACCTAATAGTTGGTTTGTGATGACAAACGATACCCTAACAGAATTGTTGACATAACTGAACCCCGATCTACCCAATTACCAGTTGTATATTATGAAAATCAATTAAGTTGCAATGACTAGCGGTTATTAGTTCAATGACATAAGAACCTAGTCTTAAATTTTGATGAACCCAACCAGATAACTGATGCAAATTTCAATAATCAAGATCACAAATTGTTTAAACAATCAATTAGTAAAGTAAACAAGATTAAATAACAAAACTCAATCAAGTTCATAATCAATTAAGCATAAAGAATCTGATCACATTCAATTACATGAAACCATACACCTGAAGTGGTCACAAGTGGTTTAGTCTTGCCTCTGCATCACAATTGACTCGAATATGAATTGGAAGGAAGAAACCATGGATCCTTTGGTGATTGAGAGGTATTAAGATGGTGAAGAATTGCTCCAAAGTCGTCCTTGGTGGCTAGGGTATGGAGAATAATCGATTTAGGGTTTATTACGGCTTAAATATGGAAGAAAACAAGCCCAAAACACAATTCCCGTCATACATGGCTATAGGCTACGACCTCCATCCACTGCCTTACGGCTACTATTATTCCATTTTCATACTCTTCGTCGAGAAACCCAAAATTCATATATCGTATGTTCCGCAACTCATTTCTAGCCCCGGATATGCCCATTTTACTTTAAATGCGCACGGATCACTAACGAACACCCCCGATTGCTTCCTTTTTGCCCATTACTAAATTCCTTGCCATCCTAAGTGCTCCAAATTTGTTCCTTAAGCTCCGAGCACCTGTAAACATAAAACAACTCAAAGTACGTATGTTCGATACATATAAACAACTAAAATACACGAGATTACACACTATAAACACATGCTTTCAACCACACATCAACTTTAGGTCAAAACATCATACTTTTTAGTAAGGTCAATTTGGTTCAGGTCAAGATAGCGTTAGGTCAAGTCAGGCCATTTGTAAGAAAGTCATGCGGTTTGTGTTAGAAATCAAAATGATCCATATTTTTTAAGAAAAAGGGTGATTTGTTTGGGTAAGTACTAAGTAGAAACCTACATGATGTAGCTGTGATGACAATTTACAGCATGATACTTGTTTACAGTTAGTTTATCAATCGTCTCATGTAGCTGACTTCTAGTATGCACGCAGGTGAATAGATTGAAGCGGTTGGCTTGAGGGAGACACATGGCAAGATTTGAAGAGGCTGGCATCTAAAGATTTGTCATGATGTTTTGATATTATCTTTTATGTTATTTTTTAAAAGACAAGTTACGAATGTTTGTAACGAATGCTTGACTATAATTATTATTCCGCAAAAGTTTTAATTAACTCTGATATTTAGAACTGTGTTTATGAGTAAATCCAATGCTAAAGTAGGGCACCGGGATCGGGGCCTTACAAGTTGGCATCAGAGCATACGTTCGAGAGAATTAAGCATCCCACATGCTTAGACTCGAACAGAGAATGTGATTTGAGAAAGAAAAGAAAGAAGATGCCAGTGTAAGAAAGCTATGTGTCGCTCAAGCAAGCTGAGTAAAGGTAAAGCATATGATTAATTTCATGTGTAATGTAAGAATGTGTAATGACGTTAGCTTAATTTCTAGAGATAGGAGTATGTGATTATATGAACTGTTTGACTGTCTAACAGTTAGAAGTAGAACTAGCACAAGTGGACTCACAAAGGGAAGTGTATAGGACACGGAGAGTAACGTGATCAGCTAATCACAATTGGACACTGTTATTACTTGTTAGCCTTACTATACTTGTACTAAATAGTTCCTTAAGTGATGACGTTTGGGTTTCCTTAGAGAATACGAAAGGCTAGAGCAAGAAAGATCGTCGGTCAGGGAGGTCTTACTAGACGCCGTGGTAGGCCACGTATTGCTCGAGAACCTTTCGTAGAATCAGCTGCTAACACAAGGGAAGAAGAAAGTATATAAACTTGACCCTACTGTTCAGGCAGCCATTGCTCAAGCTGTGGCTGCTGCATTGAAGAACCTACAACCTAAAAAGTTTGCTGAATGTCACACAAGAACTGCCGAGAGGGCAGGGGATGATGGTAAGAAATCTGATGATGGGGAAGGCGACTCGAGTGAAGTTCGATCTGTGAGGGTTGATGCAAGGAAAAGAGGAAGAGGTGGGTGTAACTATAAGTCATTCAAAGGGTGCGACCTGCCAAAGCTGTCTGGTTTAGGGGACGCAATCACTACTCTCCAATGGATAACCGCCATGGACAAGGTTATCCGAATTAACGAGTGTCTTCCTGACCAGCAGTGGGTTATGCTACCCAGTCATTCGGAGATGAAGCCATGTACTGGTAGGAGTCAGTGGAGTAGAGAAAGACTCGAGAGGAAGTTAAGCCTATGAGGTGGGATGACATGAAGGAATTGGTGATGAAGCGATTTTGTGCCGATGCTGAGGTTAAAAGAGCTGAGATGAAGTTTTTGAATCTGAAGGCGGGCAAGATGACACACCGCGAGTACACCATCGAATTCAATCGCATGTCCAGGTTGGTGCATGACATGGTGAGTACTGAAGCCAAAAGGATCAAGTGCTACATATGAGGACTGACGCAAAATGTCCGCACTTTGGTCAAGACAAGTAAACCTGCTACTTTCAATTCTGCAGTTGAACTTGCCGAGTTGGTTTACGATAATTTGGAAGTGGATGAGGTGGTGGTGGAATAGAAGAAGGAAAAGAAATGGGTTGTTCCTGCTAGTGACTCGGTACCCAAACCTGGAACCCCAAGGATAAGAGACAGAAGGTGTGGGAGAAGAAGTCAAGCAAGACGTGCAGAAAGATGCACGCTGGTGAGTGCAAGTGGGGCACTGGTTCGGATGTGTGTCGTAAATATGGAAAATACCATGGTGGGAAATGTAAGTTAGGGTCAAATGTCTGCTACAAGTGTGGAAAGATGGGGCATTTTGCCCAGGATTGCCATGCAAAGCCCGCGTGTTATAGGTGCGGTAAGACAGGCCACCTATAAAGGGCTTACACGGGTGGTGAAGCTGGAGGAAGTAAGAAGAAAGATGCCGAGCCAGTGAGGCCAAGGACTAGGGCCTACATGCGGACTCAAGAGCAGGCCAAGCAGATTCTAGATGTCATGACAGGTACGTTTCTAGTGAACGGTATTTCTGCTTCAGTACTGTTTGATTCGGGTGCGAATAGAAGTTTTGTGGCTATGACATTTAGTAAGTTAGCAAAAATGAAATGTTTCCGAGTGCCTGAAACCTTTATACTAGAAACCGCTAGTGACACCTCGGTTAAAATATTGAGAATGGTTAAGCACTATAAGATAGAATTAGAGGGACATGAGTTCCCTATTACTTTGTATGTTATGTAAGGTCCCGAACCCGGTAGCCCTACTTTAGCGTCGGATTTACTCATAAACACAGTTCTACAAATCAGAGTTTATTAAACTTTCGCGGAATATAAAACTTTAACCGTTTATTACAAAACAATTAATCTTTTCTTAAAAACCATAACATAAAATATCATATTTAAAACATCGTTTCTTCCATCTACAGATGCCAGCCGTTCAATCCATGCCATGTGCCGTCCTCATGATAACTCTATAATCAGCTCACCTGCGTGCATACTAAAAGTCAGCTACGCTGAGTGAGTTCTAGTTAATCAAACGCCATACAATACATACACATACATACATATCCGAAGATACATATCCATACTTAATCCGTTACCCTACTACCATACATACATACATATCTACAATCACTAACCTAGTCTACCGAGAGTACGTTCATAGTCTGCTGTCTATACCTGTACTCAAGATCGTGAACACGTAAAAGGTCCGCAGTCCTTACCTATGTTCACCAGTTATGGTACGTGCAAGGTCCGCAGTCCTTCCCTATACCATCCTATATTGACAACATGTACAAGGTCCTCAGTCCTTCCCTATGTTTCAACCTAAACCATAGCACGTACGAAGTCCGCAGTCCTCCCCTATGCTACCACAACACAAATATAGCACGTATTAGGTCCACAGTCCTTTCCTGTGCTGACGCCTATCTACATTACGTATAAGGTCCGCAGTCCTTATCTACGTTGGCGTCTATCTCCTATAACACGTATAAGGCCCACCGTCCCTATCTACGTTTACATCTATCATCTACATCACGTATAAGGCCCGCAGTCCTTAACTACGCCATCACCTGCCAAGTTTACGTCCAACAGAAGTTAGAGGGATTCGCCATCCTAACTTACTATGTCGAACGTAGGACTCACATACCATTAGTGTACCTGTATACACATACTTCACATATACAATAATTACATTATAGCATAAGAATACTCTAGGCGTTCTTTACATCATTCATTTAACAACCATACCCCTTGTCGATACGTGCAATATCCAAAGATCCGCCCCGACAAGTGTTCATTTGTAATGTTCATACATCTTCCATATATAATATCCGTACCTTTATTTATAACCTGACAGTACGCGCAATATCCGAAGATCGTTCGTGTACCGACAAGCAATCATTCATATCTATCACATATATCACATATGGCATACACTTATCACTTAGGATAAATGTATTAACAACACATCGAGTATGCACACAGCCCCGAAAACATAACTAGGAATGGGGCTAGAAACTCACCTGAACTGGGTTACTTCTTCGGCTACTGATTATTCCTTCTCGAGCTGTGCGCGTCTAACTGTTTAATAATTGAATATCAAATACTACTCTAGCCATCCTCATTACTACTTAATTAGTCTTACGTGTCTAAGCCGATTTTACTTCATTGAATCATTACCCGGTTAGTTAATCGTTACTCGTTAATCCTTTAAGGGCATCTTTCATAAATTATCAAAGTCCAAGGGCTACTATGTAATTATCTCATTCCTTTCTAAGTCCAGGGACCATTCTGTCTTTATATTAAACTCCTGGTTCTTTACTTTGCCCTTAACGAATTGGGTAAAGAATCATCCTCTGATTCGCTAAGCTCCCATAACGAACTAGCTAACGAATCACCCTCTGATTCACTAGGCTCCCATAACGAACTAGCTAACGAATCACCCTCTGATTTGCTAAGCTCCCATAACGAACTAGCTAACGAATCACCCTCTAGTTCTCTAAGTTTCCTTAGCGAACTAGCTAAAGAATCACCCTCTAGTTCTCTAAGTTTCCTTAGCGAACTAGCTAGCGAATCACCCTCTAGTTCTCTAAGTTTCCTTTGTGAACTAGCTAGCGAATCACCCTCTAGTTCTCTAAGTTTCCTTAGCGAACTAGCTAGCGAATCACCCTCTAGTTCTCCAAGTTTTTTTAGCGAACTAGCTAAAGAATCACCCTCTGATTCGCTAAGTTTCCTTAGCGAACTAGGGTTAGGTCAGGGAACATTCCCTGACACCTTTATCTTTTCCGGCGTCGCCTTTCCGGCGCCGTCATCGCCGGAAAACCGCGTTTTCGCCGGAAAAACGAGATCTCACTCGTTCTTCCACCGTTTTCATCGTTTTTCGTCCCGTTTGATCCAGATTTGAGGTAGGGTGATCCCTAAACTCATCTTAGGTCCGGTTTATACCCGATTCCACCCGGATCTTGTGATTTAAACGGTTTAACGGTGTCGGCTCGTCGTTACGCGACTACAACTAACGTTTTAGGCTCGTACAATATTAAACTATCATTACCTTGGGTCGGAAATCGATTATCCTTCTTCTTCCTCTTGATTTCGGCTAGAGAGAGAGAGAGAGTAGGATGAGAGAGAGCTAAGTGTGTGTTTTGTTGGTGTATGGATTATGTGTGAAATGAATGGAAAATGGGGATTAAGGTTTATATAATTATGGATAATGGGCTTAAGCCCATGGCCTCTTCCTTCCTTCCCAAGTCCATAACCCATATCCATTACCCAACACTAGCCCGACCCATACTAGCTTCTACTCTATTAATTTTTTTCCGACTAACCCGAGTAAACTTTCCCACTGATATTAATTTATTTAATTATAATATTCTTAGAAATGTCGGGATGTTACATGTTATGACCTTAGGAGGGTTCTATGTGGTTTTGGTAATGGATTGGCTAGCTAAGTTTGAGGCTCAGATAGTATGTAGAAGTAGATTAATATGGTTAAAATCCTTGGATGATGATACAGTGACGGTTTAAGGTGATAAAGAAAGTTCAAGGCTTAATGTCATTTCAATGATAAAGGCCGAGTGATTGATAAGGTGAGGGTGTGGTGCCTACCCGGCGTATATTGCCAAAGCTACGGCCGAGGCAAGACAACTAAAAAATGTTCCCGTTGTGTGCGACAATCCAGAAGTGTTCCCTGAGGACCTTCCGCAATTGCCAACGGAGCGTGAGATAGAATTTCAGATAGACTTAGTACCAGGAGCACAGCCCGTCGCGAAAACACCTTATCGTATGGCACCGTCCGAGATGAAAGAATTAATGTACCAACTACAAGAACTCCTCAATAAAGGGTCTATAAGACCAAGTTTCCCCGTGGGGTGCCCCAGTGTTGTTTGTTAAGAAGAAAGATGGAAGTATGAGAATGTGAAAAATAGATATCCGTTGCCACGAATTGATGATTTGTTTCATCAACTACAAGGTTCGAGTTGGTTCTCGAGGATAGACCTTAGATCAGGTTATCAACAGTTGAAAGTGAAAGAGGCAGATATCCCTAAAACAACATTTCGGACGCGGTATGGACACTACGAGTTCCTCGTAATGTCGTTCGGTCTAACAAATGCTCCCGCAGTATTTATGGACATGATGAATAGGGTATGTCGGCCGATCTTGGACAGGTCGGTTATCATCTTCATTGACGATATGTTGATTTATTCAAAGAGCGAGTCTGATCACGCTGAGCATCTACGAGAAGTATTAGAGAAGCTGAAGGAAGAGAAGTTGTATGCAAAGTTTTCGAAGTGCGCACTTTGGTTGCGTGAAGTATTGTTTCTAGGTCACATGATTAATCTTAAAGGAATTACCGTGGACCCAGCTAATATTGAGGCAATAATGAATTGGAAGACTCCGCAGAACCCGACTGATATACGCAGCTTCTTAGGGTTGGCTGGCTATTATCGGAGATTAATCGAAGACTTCTCCAAGATAGCCGCTCCGTTGACCGGTATAACCCAAAAGTCGGTGGTATTCAGTTGGGGTAAGTTTCAGGAAGAATCTTTTGAAGAATTAAAGAAGATACTCACACAAGCTCCAATCCTTGCTCTACCTGATGGTGAGGAGGATTTGGTTGTTTGTACTGATGCATCGTATTGTGGGTTAGGTTGTGTGTTAATGCAACGAGGAAAAGTGATAGCTTATGCATCCAGACAGCTGAAGGTTCATGAGAGTACCTACCCGATGCATGACTTAGAGTTAGCAACAGTAGTGCTTGCTCTGAAGATATGGAGACACTACCTGTATGGTACTAAGTGTACTATTTACACCGATCATAAGACTTTATAGTACTTCTTCGAGCGAAATGAGTTGAACATGAGACAGAGGAGGTGGTTAGAGTTGATAAACGACTACAATTGTGATATCAAATACTATCCAGGTAAAGCTAATGTGGTTGTCGACGCGCTAAGCCGTAAGAATGAAGAAGTCATTGCAACAGTGAAGTCGTATAAGTTGGTCATTAACTCAGACCTCTTTGAAGAGATCATCAAAGTACAGTCGGTGGTACTTGCAGATGAAGGACTAATGAAGAACGAGAGAATTTTTGGACAGTAAGACGAGCTGATAGATAACACTCATAGTGTAAAGACTAGGTTTGACCGTATGTGGATTCCATGCCATGGAAATCTTAGAGGTCGAATCTTAGATGAAGCTCACAAGTCGAGATACTCGATTCATCCAGGATCCACCAAGATGTATCAGGACCTGAAGAGAGACTACCGGGGGGCCGAGTATAAAGAATGATGTAGTAGATTATGTCAGTAAGTGCTTAACTTGATTGCAAGTCAATGCGGAGCACCAGAAGCCCTATGGGAAGGTTCAAACGCTAGAGATACCTGAATGGAAATGGGAACGTATCATCATGGGTTTCATAACTAAGCTACCCCGTACAGCTAAACATCATGATACCATTTGGGTGATTGTGTACCGTTTAACGAAAAGTGCTCATTTTCTGCCTATACGAGAGGCCATCTCGTCAGAAATATTAACAAATGTGTTCATAAAAGAGGTTGTGGCTAAGCATGGAGTGACGTTATCAATAGTGTTTGATAGAGATACTCGCTTTACTTAAAGATTCTGGAAGAAGTTCCATAAAGATATTGTAACAAGATTGAAAACCCGTACGGTGTATCATCCTCAAACAGATGGCAGTCTAAAAGGAGTATCCAAACGCTTGGGGATATGCTACGTACTTGTGTTTTAGACTTTGGAGTAAGTTGGGATGATTATCTGCATCTTGCATAATTCTCTTACAACAACAGCTACCATTCGAGTATCGGTAGACGTTGTAGAACCCCTGTATGTTGGGGAGAGATTGGACAGAAAGAGATTGGAAGCTTAGAAGTTGTGTAAGAGACCTCGTCAAGGTTCAAATAGATCAAGGAAATAATGAAAGCTGCTCAAGACCGACAGAAGTCGTATGCTGATAAGTGGCGATGACCGATCGAGTTTAATGTTGGTGACAATGTGATGCTCAAGGTCTCACCTTGGAAGGGAATCATCCGTTTTAGGAAGAGGGGAAAGTTGAGTCCAAGATACATCGGACCATTCAAGATTGTAGATCGAGTAGGTGAAGTGGCATACAAGCTAGGGTTACCAGAAGAGTCGAAGGAATACACTCTACCTTTCATGTTTCTCACTTGAGAAGCAGCTTCGTCATAAAGTTATCCCTTTGGTAAAGGTGATATGGAAGCACCGTAAAGGATCAGATACTACTTAGGAAGTTGAAGAAAAGATGTGCAAGTTTTATCCAGATCTGTTTAAGTAATAGTTAGGTTTCGGGGACGAAACCTCTTTAAGGAGGGAAGACTTGTAACGTCCCGTTTTCTCGTTTCGGTTAATAAAATAAAATATGAGTTATTATGAGTCGGGCTTGTGTTGGGTTAAGTAATATGGGTAATGGGCTTTGGTTAATAAGGAAAGGAGAAAGACCATGGGCTTAAGCCATGACCCATGGTATAAGTATCATTATTATCCATTTATTCCCTCATTCTGATCCATTCCATTCACCACCCAAAACACACACTTAAGCTCTCTCTCATCTTCTCTCTCTCTCTCTCTAGCCGAAATAACCAAGGAAACCCGAGTATTGATCCGAGTTAGTCACGCATAGCTAAAGAAAGGAATAACCATTAACGGTGAAGGTAACCGACTTCAGGTGAGTTTCTAGCCCCATTTCCTTGTTATGTTTTCAAGGCTGTGTGCATACTCAATGTGATTAGTTAATTCACTTATTGAGTGGTAAGTGTATGCATGGATGATATATGTGATGGATATTATAATCTGAGTGTGAATGAAAGCCTGTCGGTACGTGAACGATCTTCGGATATTGCACAGATCGCCAAGGAAGGTAAGTGTCGGAATATATATAATTGTATATGTATGAATGATAAAGCAAGGTATGTACGAAGTTGTATGAATGTTAGTATGAAAGTATAGTAGAGTGAAGGTAGGGAACAACCCTAATAATATCTGCGAATGAAGGGAACAAGCCCTAATAATATCTGCGAACGGAGGGAACTGACCCTAATAATATATGCGAATGTAGGAAACAGACCCTAATATCTGTGAATGTATAGAACAGACCCTAATAATATATGCGAATGTAGGGAACAGATCCTAATAATATCTGCGAAGGTTATAGGATAAAATGTATGTATATATGTATGTATGAAAGAAAGAATGAAAGTATGAAAGTATGAAGAAAGGTAAAAAGCTAAGTATGTTATATGTATCTTCGGATGCGTATATAAGTAAGTATGTGGATGTATTGTATGTTACCTGCATTAACTAGAACTCACTCAGCGTAGCTGACTTTTAGTATTCACGCAGGTGAATAGATTGAAGCAGTTGGCTTGAGAGAGACACAAGGCAGGATTTGAGGAGGCTCGCATCTGAAGATTTGTCATGATGTTTTGATATTATCATTTATGTTCTATAATTATTATTCAGTGAAAGTTTAATTAACTCTGATATATAGAACTATGTTTTTTAGTAAGTCCGACGCTAAAGTAGGGCACCGGGATCGGGGCCTTACAAAACGAAATTTCCTTTATTAATATTATCGAAAGTATGATCTTACAGATAGCATGGAATTAGTAGCATGGAGATTTACATATGCATTAAGACTGTCATTTTTAACCCGAACCCGAACATACCCGACAAACTTGTAGACCCGTTTAACCCAAACCCGACAAACTATATAACCCGAACCCGAATAGACCCGAAAAACTAGTAGACCCATTTAACCCAAACCCGACAAACTATATAACCCGAACCTGATGTTGCTTAATTGGTTCAATAATGGGATGTGTTTTTGGTATTTAACTTTAACCCAATTAACCTGATGTACTTAAAAAATCAAATCACAGTTTTTCCTAAGTAATTATCCCTTAACTATTATAGTTACAATACCATTCAATGATTCACTAATCCATGACCCAAATTCAGATTCAGGTTTTCTTTTGTTATATTTAAATGATTAATGCTTTGAGTTTGATAAGATTTAATTTTTATATCTAGTCTTTAATATGATTCAAAATTGGGGTTGTTAAGTGCTTGTTGTGACTATATATGTTGTTAACAATGCTATATAGTCTTTAATACGACTGAGATTTGTATCCGTTCGTATAAGATTTTGGTGGAAGTGTTTACGAAGACACATATGCTATATGTTAATAAAAAAAGTAGTCCAACCTTTGTAGTTCTTTTGTTTCAGCCCTTTCACAAGACTTTCACTTAACCCGAAACCCGAATTAAACCGACCCGATATAACCCGACTCAATATAATCGATAACCATAAAACCCGAATCTAGAATGGTTCGGCTGTTGGGTTATATTTCTATCTCTGAGAACCCGAAGAAACCTGACCTAAAAAGCCCGAAACCTTATAAAATAACCCAAAGAACACCCCTAATATGCATAGAAGTAAGTGATTATACACATGTTCAATGAAGAATTGTGTTACACAATTCAAATCCATAACTATTTTGGAATAGTGTTAAGGATTTTAGTAAATAAGAAACCTAAATCACTGAAACTGAAAGAAAAAATAAAACGAGTTCCAGCTAACGTACATGTTCCTTTCTGCTTGTTCTGAAATTGTGATTTAACCTGGGAGATCCGATTTCAGTAATCCTAACCTCAATAGATCCGATTTCAAGTTCTGACTTTGTGAACGGCCATTAAAATCATGAAATTGAATAGAGAAACTATTTCATATCATCACTTAATCGTCAAATAAATCTCAACCAACCTTTAATTTCATATATTGATCTTCATTTTTTCCTTAATAATCCACTTTTGACTTTCTGTATGAACTTTTACTTAGAACTTAGGTGTTCCCCGGTTGGTTTAAAGTAGAAAAATCCCTTAATTGCCCCCTCCTTCTTTAATTTTACTTAAAATCCCCTTTCCTAAAATTAGTTGCTAAGAATGGTTCTCAAAGGTTCTCAATTCTTAAATAGTTTTCACATTATCTCAATCCTAAATATATATACTAGTTTTTATCCCCCGTAGTACGGGGTTGTTTAAAATTTTCGTTTCTAATACTGTGAATGTATTTTTTTTGGATTTTAATTTATTTATTGTAAGAAGTTAATAATATACTTGAACCTGTTTGATTAATTTATGTTGGGTTACGTTCATTTTTAATGAAAGATTAAATGACTTATCTACTTAATTTTTATATTTATTCGTTTATGTTCATTTGTTATAATTTGGATCTTATTTTGTGAAACTTTTCATTTAAGTTAGAATTAAAATAAAAAAGAATCGTGTAACTAAATCCATATTAAGAAATTACATCAGAGTTTGATTACAGGGTATGTTATACATTTTACATTTCTAATATTTATATATTTTTTTATATTTTAGTTTTATTTATTATAATAAATTAATAATATATTTAAGGTTTGATGATGAAAAGCTTTTACAAATAAATGAGATGTTATAACATGTTTAAAATATCTTTTTTTTTAAATCGAATATTAATTTTTATTATATCCCTATTTTATATGATTTTCATGTTAAATATTTGGTGAGATTAATTCTTAATATAATGAGATGTTTGTAACACCCCGCAACCGCAGCGGAAACGTAAACGGGATGCAACAGACACCTCTGATATCAACCACATTGTTTATAAAGAAAACTGAATACATTAATATACTTCAAATTACATTATCTCGTATTTCATTACCGTCTAGGTGATACACACGTCATACAATATGATACATAATTCTATTTAATATAATGTATCCTAACATCCCACACGCAAATCTTACACGCATCAAGCACTTAGCACGTAAGCAATCATTTCATCTTAATTGTTCCTGAAAAGCATGTGAGAAAACGGGTCAACTACGAATAGTTGGTGAGTTTCACAATTTGAGTAAACCATGATAAATCCATATCATAATATAATATTATCGATGTAATTATGCTGAGCCCACAAGTGAAACCTCTGCTAACCCAGTACTGTACCCGTTCCGGGGGCAATGTTAACCCAGAAACACTTCTAGGGACATCTGGGGACACTGTTAACCCAGTACAGTACCCATTTCGGGGGCAATGTTAACCCAGAAACACTTCTAGGGACCTCTGGGGACACTGTTAACCCAGTACAGTACCCATTCCGGGGGCAATGTTAACCCAGAAACACTTCTAGGGACATCCGGGGACACTGTTAACCCAGTACTGTACCCATTCCGTACGATTCCCGTACAATCAAATATTTATAAATACACGCAAATCCATGCGTTCAGTATGTACTTAAACATTTCAATAGTAACATGCTTTCCGCCACTGGAAAATATTTAAAAACAATTCAGAAAAAGGGGCTCGTGAAACTCACCTTAGCACATGCAAGCAGGTAACAACAATCATTATCAGTTAACACGTCCAATCTGTAATATGATCCCTACGATCGTTATTATACAATTTTTGTTTATATAATCTTTAACCGTGTTAACCGGTACATCTGGGGACACTGTTAACCCAGTACTGTACCCATTCCGGGGGCAATGTTAACCCAGAAACACTTCTCCGGACTCAGATTGTGATATCGTTTAGAGTTCACTAGTCAAATTTCTAATAGTCGTTTTTCCCGTTTTGCGTGCCTAGCACGGTTATCCGTTTTTACGTTTCAAAAATGAGTTTGGTCACACACGACCCAAAAATAGTGGTTGACTGATAGTTTAATTAAAGTTGTGAAATTAGAGCTCGGTTTAGACTCCCCGATTGGCCGCGGGACCCGTTTCCGTCTTTAGTGCACCGGAAACTGTTAAGTCGGATAAAATTACTCAAATCATCCGAATTATTTTCGGATGATTTATTTTTACTTGTTTAACTCAATTATATGAAAATAGTTCATTTTTAGGGTTTTTATACACCGGTCAGCTCGTTTAGGCGAACTTTACCGTTTTACGTGTTTTAAACTTTAAAAGTTTGTTTTTGCACAAATAATTATCCGTTTAATCTCGGATCTTGAAATTTTGCACAAATCACTTTTTGACAGTGGGGAATTTTATAAAAATATTTCCAGAATTAATTTTTATATTTAAAATTTATTTATTTATTTTTAAACACCATTTAAACACTAAATATGTCATAAATACCAAACGACCTTAGAAAAATCCCAAATTTTTCCTGGATGACCCCTGCCATCCACATAATCCCCTGTAATTTTTCCAAAACCAAAATCTTCTTTCACTTGCCATTTTCACTAAAACCGAGCTAGAAAACCCTAGAACTCGTTTAACCGAAAAGCCTACTTAGACTTCTCCAACTGACCTAAAATTTTGTGTGTGACTTATACATGTTATAAAAAGCTTATCTGAAATTTTCCAGAATTTTTCATGATATTTAACTATTTTTCACCATTTTTGGCTAAAACCGAGCATTAAATTCACCAAATATTCATCCTTCGTCCAAACATTACCAAAAATTCACAGAACTCATATTCTCATGTATTTAACACCTCTGTAAAATTTCATGACCTAACTCTAAACCATCAACAATCTGTCCAAAAACTCCAAAACCGAACATAAACCGAATATACCTTTTGTTTTCCGCCACTACAAGCTACAAACTCGTCTTTCCGCCTTATCTACCACTAAATACAGAACCTACAACCAACATACCACAATACCAAGCAAGTTACACTCACGATCAAGCCTCTTACACTATAGTTTCGGTTATTGCTTTAAAAACAAAGATTTAACCGTAAAAATTCGTTTTTGGGTTCGTTTAACTCCTTTCTTGGACCAAGATACCTTGTATAACCCGTATACATCACTTGATCATGCAAGAATCGGTTTTCATCTTTGAAACCTCATTTTCTTGCAAATAAACTCAAGGAACGAAGATGAACACGTAAATAACTCGACTTTTTACCTCGGTTTTCTTGCTATAAACTCGGGTTTTGGATCATAAAATGGAAGGAGTTGATGAATGTTGAGAGGTTTGATGAGAAAAAAGAAAATGGTATGGGGTATAACCCCCTTGGGTCCGATCGGCCTAAAGAGAGGGGTGGGGTGGGACCCACTTCTCCATTTCTAGCCACATGTTTAGATTTCAGAAATCCGGATAATGTTTTGGATAATCTGGTTCAGTTCGTTTTTCGGTTAAATGTTTAATTCGGCTTAAAACGAGGCTAAAACGATCGTTTTCGGCTTAAAAAATGAAATTTATTTAAAACCAATTTAAAAACTTTAAAAACTTAAACCATGACATTTATTAACTTAAAACATCATATTATTAATTATTGCGCATCTTTTTCGGCTTGATCGATCATCTCTTGCTCGGTTTGGTATTAAAGGTTTCGTTTAACGTACCGTCGTACCATTAAATCGAAATTCTTTTTCTGTGCCGTACTTTACTTATCCCGAAGCATTAATGCTCCGTAAAATCACTAAATATTATAGATATCGTCTATAATTGAACCCTCGATTCGTTCGGGTTTCAATAACTATCGATCGATTAATCGCATATTCAATACGATGAATTATATATTCACGTACAATCAATACAGTGAACCATGTATTCTCGTATAATTATTATGGTAATTCATGTACCCGACATTAAATATAACGTAACTACTGTCTACCGGTTAGGGTATCCCTGGTTTCGTCGGAATCGTTACATTCTCCCCCCGTTAAGAAATTTCGTCCTCGAAATTTTACACGCCCACTATCCCCTTCCGAGAGGAAGGTGGGGGTTTTTCCTTCAGAATTCACCCTCGCGTTACCAGGTATAATCTGGTCCTCGCTGTGAATTCCACTTAATCTCAATCAATAAAGCTTGGTATGTCCAAACTGTTTAGTTTTCCCATCTACTATCTCTACGGAATTATTTATAATATCAAGCATGTTTTCTATGAGTACCTCCATTACTAGTACTTTTGTTGCCTCATCGCTTAGGTACTTTTCAATCAGTATACATGGCAAAACATCATGTATATTACTTAGCCCCTGGAGTACTTTAATCGATAAACTAAATGACCAATCATGGAGATAATTTCATGAGGTCCAATATATTAAGGAGCTATTTTCGGTTTTGCCCAAACCTCATATCACCTCTCCAAGGTGATGCCTTAAAATGCCTTGTCACCTCTTTCCAGTGACAATGGTTTCCCTTGAATGTTGGCATAAATCCTTTGCCAATCTCGCGCTGCTTTCAACTTATCTTAAATATTATAAATCCGATTGGTTGTTTCTCGAATCGATTCAAATCTTATGGCTTGAGTGACGCCCATTTTCAATTTAACAAATTGGTGATAATTACTTCACCCATAGAAATATTCAAGCTCTCATTGCTTCCTTCCCCGCCTTCCAATAATGGAAGTAGGATGACTATTTCGATCTGGGATAATTGAAAATGGTACTCCACAACGAGATACCATTTCACCATCAGGAATCTGGGCGAGAATTCATTGTGGTAATCGTCATGGATTGGGATGAAATGCGAGGATTGGTTAATCGATCCGCGATTACTCAAATTGCATCATGTCCTCGGGACGTCTTAGGGAGATGTGTCACAAAATCTATCGTGAATTGCTCCCACTTCCATTCGGGAATTTCCGGTTGTTGTAACATCCCCGAGGGTTTCTGGTGCTCCGCCTTAACTCTCGCACAAGTCGTACACTTACCGACATACGTTGCTATATCCTTTTTCATACCCGGCCACCAGTAAAGCTCCTTCACATCCTTGTACATCTTATCCGATCCCGGATGTATGGAGTATTTCGATCTATGCGCTTCATCCATTATTAATTCACGAAAGTCATGGAGGGTCGGGATCCAAACCCGATTTTTGGAAGTAGAGAATTTCGTCCACGCGCTTGTTCGAAATTCTTCTCATTGCCGTAAAGTCCCTCCTTTTACAATTGTTTCCTCTCTCAACGCCTCACGTCGAGCTACTCGAATTAGGTCCGAAAGGTTCGACTGGACTATCATCCCCAGCGCTCGCACTCGCAATGGCTTAACCCGATCTTTCCTACTCAAGGCATCGGCTACGACGTTAGCCTTGCCAGGGTGATAACGGATGTCACAGTCATAATCGTTTAACAACTCGACCCATCTTCGTTGCCTCATATTCAGTTCTTTCTGATCGAATATGTGCTGCAAACTTTTATGATCGGTGAAGATGGTGCACTTCGTACCGTAGAGATAATGTCTCCAGATTTTAGGTGCGAAGATAACCGCTCCCAGTTCTAAGTCATGAGTAGTGTAATTTTCTCGTGTACTTTTAACTGCCGGGAAGCATAGGCTATAACCTTATTATTCTGCAACAACACGCATCCTAACCCTCTACGCGATGCGTCACAATACGCGACAAGACCACCGTCTCCATCGGGGAGACTTAAAATCGGCGCTTGGCAGAATTTTTGCTTTAATGTTTGAAACGCCGTTTCCTGCTCTTCTTCCCATTCATACTTTCGATTCTTTTGAGTCAGGAGAGTTAAAGGTTGGGCGATGCTGGAAAGTTCTCTATAAATCAACGATAATATCCAGCTAAGCCTAAGAATTGGCGGATTTCCTTTGGCGATTTAGGCGCTTGCCAATTCTTAATTACTTCAACCTTACTCGGATCAACGTGTATTCCTTGGTGGTTTACAACGTGACCGAGAAATTGCACTTCTTGTAACCAGAAGTTACACTTGGAGAATTTTGCATACAACTTCTCCTGATTCAGAAGCTCTAAAATTATTCTTAAGTGTTGCTCGTGCTCTTTTTTACTTTTCGAGTAGATCAAAATATCGTCAATAAACACGATGACGAATTTGTCGAGGTAGGGTTTACAGACTCGATTCATGAGTTCCATGAACACTGCCGGCGCATTTGTTAGCCCGAACGGCATAAATAAGAATTCATAATGGTCGTAACGAGTCCGAAACGCTGTTGTTGCAACGTCCTCCTCTTGGATTTTTCATTTGATGATAACTATATCTAAGATCAATTTTCTAAAAATAAATCGCCCCTTGCAGTTGGTTAAACAGATCATTTACTTTGAAGAAGTGAATACCTATTCTTGATCGTCAAATTATTCAATCCTCCCTAATCAATACATATCCTAACACCTCCGCCCTTCATTTCCCAAATAACACTGGTGCACCCCATGGTGACTAACTAGGTCGTATAAAACCTTATCCAATAATTCTTGCATTTCGGTTGGTGCAAGTTGGTAAGATGCTTTAGCAACAGGGCCAGCTTGAGGTATTAAATCGATTCTGAATTCGACCGGTCGGGTTGGCGGTAATCCAGGAAGTTCTTCTGGGAAAACTTCTGGATATTTACGTAACATCGAAACATCTTCTATATGTTTTCTTTTAAATACTTTTCTCTGTATCTAATCGCTTCATCGTCCGAAAGAGAGCTTCTAATCATCTT
Organism: Bidens hawaiensis; assembly: GCF_021521415.1. Lineage (NCBI taxonomy): Eukaryota > Viridiplantae > Streptophyta > Magnoliopsida > Asterales > Asteraceae > Bidens > Bidens hawaiensis. The sequence goes on from NW_027491042.1 coordinate 3,338,720, forward strand.
CTTTTCATATTTTATTTCAGCTTCATGTTGAGTTAGCCAATCCATGTTAACTATTACGTCAAAACTTCCTAACTTTACTGGTCGTAGGTCAATAAGGAAAGGTTAATCGTTCAGAATAATAGGACAATTCCGAACAATTTAGTTAACCATCAGGGATTTACCGTTAGCGATTCTACAATATAGGGTTCTATAGTTTCACTAATCGGTATCTTTCCAAATGATAGGAGGTCAATAGGAACTAACTTCTATCGACGACCGTAAAAAATATCACTGAAGCCTATTGATTTAAAACTACAACATATTTAATACCACCTTTGGATCATGACGTGTTTTATTCGAATTACTCACAAAAGCACAGCTCCTTGCTTGATCAGATATTGATGCTTGTCATGAGGTTCGTCTTCCAACGACACCTTGGTTCAACTTTGGGCAATTTCTCTTAAAACGTTCTGTACTGCCACATTCATAGCAAGTACAACTGTTTGGCATAATTTGGTTTCTTTGGATGGATTGTTATTGAAGTTGTTGGGTTCGAAGTGGTTGTACACGAATGGGTTGGGGTTGCCGGTTCCCATGGCTTCAATTGGTTCTACAATTGGGGCATTACGTCCATCTTTACCACCCTGTGGCCTACTATCACTCGACATTCTTCTTCCTGCCGATAACCATATTTTCCACATTTAGGGAAGGACCCTTCATGCGGTTCATGTTTTCACACCAGAACTAGTCTTAGTATAATTCTGGGTTGTAGGACATACCTACTTATTCAAAAGCCTATCTTGCACTATTCATTTATCATTTCTCTTCTTTAACACTCGACGTCTCACCTAACGTCCTTCCAGTCCGCTTCCCATAGAGTCAAATATATCAATGCTGGCTTGCGACACAACCCTTCCAAAGGTTGTGTATTTTACAGGATTGACTATACTCCTTATCGATGGACTTAGTCCCCAATATAGCGCTCAATTCGCTTAGTTTCAGGAGTAATTAGCCATGTTACCAGACATGACAATTCCTTCAAACGATTAACGTGTTCTAAGTGATCTGCACACAACATTTCTATCTTCCATAGCTCATTTTCCAATCTCTGAACTTAATTACTCGAATAAAAGTGCTCTAGCCCAAGAATTTTAAATTCCGACCATATCATCTGAGTAATAATTTTCTAACTATAATTTTGTACCATCGTGTTCCATCACGATACAACATAATCTACCAACATATCTGTAGTATATTTCACTACACAATGTTCTGGACTCTTACCAATATCCTTAACCATTTCGATCTTTTCTATCCCCTCGCTAATCTATTCATCCCTTTACCATCAGTAAACTATTAATAATTTCCTTAACACAACCAACAAACATATCCTTCATACCGGATCTAATTCATTATGACTACTATTCATGTTTAGTTTATAATTAATACTTGTAGTCATAATAGTATTCGGTGGGACATTATCACTCTTAGTAATACCACTAAGAATTGAAATATTCATATTCATGTGATTGCTCGATCTATAATTCTGCGATCACATTTGCATCAACACTAGCGGTGATCTGTGATACGACATTCGGTATCATCATCTGCTATCTTTGAGCAATCAACTGAATCATATCAATCTCCATCATTGGAGTTACTCTTTCTATGTCATTCTGCCGTACCCATCCCGTACGCAGTAATCAATACTAATCTCACCGTATAACTCGTTACCAGCTCAATCATAACAGCAGGTATACAAACACACCAAATATTATCATACATATTACACATACCAGTATCTAGTATATATGTCCCACAAATATAATAACATATGGATTTAACCTGACGTCGGTTAACGTTTAAATATGTTCCATAACCCTTGTCACCAACCGACGTATAGATCTTTCTCAACAAAGATTAATGTTTAATATGCTTGATTTCAATATCCTTCTGCTTGTCAGCATAACCGATACATGCTCACAGTGAGCACCAAACGATTACGTACCACGGAGTTATAATATCCGTGTCTATTTGTATAACCGGCATACACGGTATACCACCTACGAGCGAACAACCAACTATGCTATAATGATTCCAACACCTCTTTGTGTATGGGTAATCATTCTATTCGAGTATACATGGGTATAGGCATCTAACAGATGTAAGGATAACATAGGGAATTGCAAGGTTCAAGGTAATCGCGCAACCCATGTTGCCTTCAAATATTATCAATTACTATTATGGGAAACTCTATCACTTGCTCAGTCAATGTCCTCAGGCGTTCTAGGTTCGCTAAAATCGGTAATTCTCGATCTGGAGGTGGTATATCTCATATGTTTGAAAGTGAGAAATACACATATATATTTCTATATATTATTTTTTTATCTGCTCATTTATCATCAAATTTATTATTATTATTATTATTATTATTATTATTATTATTATTATTATTTATTTTATTTTATTTTTATTTTATTTATTTATTTATTTATTTATTTATTTACCTTAATGGAATAAGAATGGGTTCAGGTACAGATCCGTCCGTACGTGAGGGTCGGCGGTTCTGGTGAACATAGGGGGTTATTAAGATATACGGTACCGGTGTTGGTAGGGTAAGGGATTTATTAATTTTGGTTGGGAGTGACTGTTACTAGATATTTCTGGTTAATGTCAAACGGGAGATCTAACTTGGTACTATCATAACTATGGCCCGATAAGTCAGACTTATCATCAACCGATGCTCTAGAAATTTCAGCATCCTCGGTACTTTTATTATTTTATCCCCCGGTTCCTTATCCGAGTCCTATTTCTCAATACATTTATCCACAAGATATGTATATATATATATATACACATTAGCACGCATAAATAATATTATATACTTTACACATATGTTGCCATTTTTACCTATTAATGTACCCCGTGACTTCCCCTGAATTCCCTCGTGCGGACAAGTCTGTTATTATGTTCCGGACCATAATAACTCACTTGTCCTTTCAAGTTCATCCAGATCTCGTCACTATAAATTATTAGTTGATATTCAGATCCTATAATACTTGAGCTACTGGTTATATTTTAGGTATCTTTTAAAGACATCCTAATTCTTTATAACCAATGGCTCTGATACCAACTTCTGTAACACCCCGCAACCGCAGCGGAAACGTAAACGGGATGCAACAGACACCTCTGATATCAACCACATTGTTTATAAAGAAAACTGAATACATTAATATACTTCAAATTACATTATCTCGTATTTCATTACCGTCTAGGTGATACACACATCATACAATATGATACATAATTCTATTTAATATAATGTATCCTAACATCCCACACGCAAATCTTACACACATCAAGCACTTAACACGTAAGCAATCACTTCATCTTAATTGTACCTGAAAAGCAAGTGAGAAAACGGGTCAACTACGAATAGTTGGTGAGTTTCACAATTTGAGTAAACCATGATAAATCCATATCATAATATAATATTATCGATGTAATTATGCTGAGCCCACAAGTGAAACCTCTGTTAACCCAGTACTGTACCCGTTCCGGGGGCAATGTTAACCCAGAAACACTTCTAGGGACATCTGGGGACACTGTTAACCCAGTACAGTACCCATTTCGGGGGCAATGTTAACCCATAAACACTTCTAGGGACCTCTGGGGACACTGTTAACCCAGTACAGTACCCATTCCGGGGGCAATGTTAACCCAGAAACACTTCTAGGGACATCTGAGGACACTGTTAACCCAGTACTGTACCCATTCCGTACAATTCCCGTACAATCAAATATTTATAAATACACGCAAATCCATGCGTTCAGTATGTACTTAAACATTTCAATAGTAACATGCTTTCCGCCCCGGGAAAATATTTAAAAACAATTCAGAAAAAGGGGCTCGTGAAACTCACCTTAGCACATGCAAGCAGGTAACAACAATCATTATCAGTTAACACGTCCAATTTGTAATATGATCCCTACGATCGTTATTATACAATTATTGTTTATATAATCTTTAACCGTGTTAACCGGTACATCTGGGGACATTGTTAACCCAGTACTGTACCCATTCCGGGGGCAATGTTAACCCAGAAACACTTCTCCGGACTCAGATTGTGATATCGTTTAGAGTTCACTAGTCAAATTTCTATTAGTCGTTTTTCCCGTTTTGCGTGCCTAGCACGGTTATCCGTTTTTACGTTTCAAAAATGAGTTTGGTCACACACGACCCGAAAATAGTGGTTGACTGATAGTTTAATTAAAGTTGTGAAATTAGAGCTCGGTTTAGACGCCCCGATTGGCCGCGGGACCCGTTTCCGTCTTTAGTGCACCGGAAACTGTTAAGTCGGATAAAATTACTCAAATCATCCGAATTATTTTCGGATGATTTATTTTTACTTGTTTAACTCAATTATATGAAAATAGTTCATTTTTAGGGTTTTTATACACCGGTCAGCTCGTTTAGGCGAACTTTACCGTTTTACGCGTTTTAAACTTTACAAGTTTGTTTTTGCACAAATAATTATCCGTTTAATCTCGGATCTTGAAATTTTGCACAAATCACTTTTTGACAGTGGGGAATTTTATAAAAATATTTCCAGAATTAATTTTTATATTTAAAATTTATTTATCTATTTTTAAACACCATTTAAACACTAAATATGTCGTAAATACCAAACGACCTTGGAAAAATCCCAAATTTTTCCTGGATGACCCCTGCCATCCACATAATCCCCTGTAATTTTTCCAAAACCAAAATCTTCTTTTACATGCCATTTTCACTAAAACCGAGCTAGAAAACCCTAGAACTCGTTTAACCGAAAAGCCTACTTAGACTTCTCCAACTGACCTAAAATTTTGTGTGTGACTTATACATATTATAAAAAGCTTATCTGAAATTTTCCAGAATTTTTCATGATATTTAACTATTTTTCACCATTTTTGGCTAAAACCGAGCATTAAATTCACCAAATATTCATCCTTTGTCCAAACATTACCAAAAATTCACAGAACTCATATTCTCATGTATTTAACACCTCTGTAAAATTTCATGACCTAACTCTAAACCATCAACAATCTGTCCAAAAACTCCAAAACCGAACATAAACCGAATATACCTTTTGTTTTCCGCCACTACAAGCTACAAACTCGTCTTTCCGCCTTATCTACCACTAAATACAGAACCTACAACCAACATACCACAATACCAAGCAAGTTACACTCACGATCAAGCCTCTTACACTATAGTTTCGGTTATTGCTTTAAAAAAAAAGATTTAACCGTAAAAATTCGTTTTTTGGTTCGTTTAACTCCTTTCTTGGACCAAGATCCCTTGTATAACCCGTATACATCACTTGATCATGCAAGAATCAGTTTTCATCTTTGAAACCTCATTTTCTTGCAAATAAACTCAAGGAACGAAGATGAACACGTAAATAACTCGACTTTTTACCTCGGTTTTCTTGCTATAAACTCGGGTTTTGGATCATAAAATGGAAGGAGTTGATGAATGTTGAGAGGTTTGATGAGAAAAAAGAAAATGGTATGGGGTATAACCCCTTTGGGTCCGATCGGCCTAAAGAGAGGGGTGGGGTGGGACCCACTTCTCCATTTCTAGCCACATGTTTAGATTTCAGAAATCCGGATAATATTTTGGATAATCTGGTTCAGTTCGTTTTTCGGTTAAATGTTTAATTCGGCTTAAAACGAGGCTAAAACGATCGTTTTCGGCTTAAAAAATGAAATTTATTTAAAACCAATTTAAAAACTTTAAAAACATAAACCATGACATTTATTAACTTAAAACATCATATTATTAATTATTGCGCATCTTTTTCGACTTGATCGATCATCTCTTGCTCGGTTTGGTATTAAAGGTATCGTTTAACGTACCTTCGTACCATTAAATCGAAATTCTTTTTCTGTGCCGTACTTTACTTATCCCGAAGCATTAATGCTCCGTAATATCACTAAATATTATAGATATCGTCTATAATTGAACCCTCGATTCGTTCGGGTTTCATTAACTATCGATCGATTAATCGCATATTCAATACGATGAATTATATATTCACGTACAATCAATACAGTGAACCATGTATTCTCGTATAATTATTATGGTAATTCATGTACCCGACATTAAATATAACGTAATTACTGTCTACCGGTTAGGGTATCCCTGGTTTCGTCGGAATCGTTACAATGTTATAACCCGTTTTTGGCTATTTGGGTTTTGTGAGACTTATACCCGTGAATTCGAGTCAAATGCATGAGAAACCACCATTTACAAATAAAACAATCTGGTGGCTTGAGAGAAAATATGGAGGTTTCATATATATATCGTATTCCAAGTTGTAAAACAATATACTCTATAGGGCTGTGCAACGGTTCAAAACCGCGAGAACCGAACCGGAACCGGAATCGAACCGGAACCGATAATGAGTGAAATGTAGAACCAGAACCGGAACCTATTATAGTAAACCGGTTCGGTTCCAGAACAGCCAAAGCCGGTTCTCACTAATCGGTTCTGGATAGAACCGGTTCGATCATGTATTTATTAAATAAGTTATGCAAACTTTGCAAATTGTAAAACAAGTTTATACAATTGTATGTCTTCTTTCACGTTAAAACTAATTTAGATTACAACATGAACATCCGTTATATTTTTTATTAAAACCTAAGTGTTGAAGTTATATAAATCATTAGCAACGATAGATTAATGGAAGATCATATCATTTTATATTAAATTGCCTTGATAGCTTAAATCAAAATTTATCACGATTGCTAGTTCTTGAACGTAAAGAATGAAGACTATAATTAAAAAATGACTGAATGGATGCCGGTTAATAAGTTACTCTATAAAAAATGAGGATTGGTAAATTTATTTAAAACGTTTTGAATATTCCGGTTCTTCGGTTAGAATCGCCAGTTTTACCCGGAACCGAATCGGGAACCGTTTAATGCAAATTCTGAGAACCGAGAACCGACCCGGTACACACATTAGCGGTTCTGAGGCACCGATTCGGTTCCGGTTCCTCGGTTCTGACGGTTCCGAACCGTTTTTTGGTCACCCCCTACTACTCTACCTATAGGACTAGTATTATAGTCGTTTATATGATATTCCAAGTTGTTGTAAGATATTTTGGGTTGTAATATATTTTATAAACCGATATATAAATAAAAATCTTTGGTTCTAAATCTATTCTTTATAATTTCAGATGTCGAACCAAAATAATCCTTCACAAAACCAAGAAGCTTCTAGTTTAAGAAGCAATCGAGCTAGAACCGAGCCTGCTTAAGAGATGCCAGAGAACCTTATAATAAGAATGCAAGAAATGATAAAACAAGCTATGAACCCATTGGTTCAAGCTATGAAAGATGGTTCAGTTCACAAAAGTGAAACCCGACAATCCCACAAGACTGTACAAACCAACAAAACCATTAAAACCAAGACTCACCCTAACCCTACTCACCAAGATGAGGAAAGTAATAATGGATCAAATACTGGTGACAACATTAACCGAAATTTTAAAAAGAAATTGAGAATTGAAGGTTGTCTTTTCAAAGATTTCAAGACTTACGTTCTGAAGGAATTTTATGGTGACAAGGGCGCCATTGCTGCTTTAAGATGGTTAGAGGAGATGGAATCGATCATGATAATCAGCAAGTGAACTGAGTAGGAGAAGATTCAGTATACATCTCAAATGTTTAAAGGTGAAGCGTTGGAGTGGTGGAACACTCTAATCATGTCTAAAGGAATAGAGCCCATGTAGCATAGGAAGAGTTTAAAGAGTTGGTGCTCCAAATATTTTATCCAATGCATGAGACGGACATGATCCAAATCAAGTTCCTCAACCACAAGGTTGCCGGAACTAATCTGAAAGACTACAATACTAAGTTCCAAGACTAGTACCCCAGTTAGTGAAACCGGAATCGAACAAGGTAACCCATTACATTTGGGGTTTGAATAGGTAGATATGAGACATGTTAAGGTCTCACTTGCCACAAACTGTCGATTCCGCCATGGAACTAGTTGGTTATCTGATGAATGGTCTTATCCGAAACAAAGAAGAACCTCTAAAATATTTATCACACAAGTGTTCTAGCTGCGCCGTTCGAAGCTTTGTATGGACAAAAATGTAGGACGCCGGTATGTTGGCCTAAAACTGGAAATAACCAAATGTCTGGACCTGAGATAGTCCAAGAAACCATGAATAAAGTGTTGCAAATCCGTGAGCGACTTAAGACGGATAGATATCGACAAAAAAGTTATGCTGATGTTCATCGTAAGCCATTGAAATTTCAAGTAGGTGATAAAGTGTTATTAAAAGTATCACCTTTGAAAGGCGTTGTCCGATTCGGAAAGAAAGAAAACTAAGTCCATGTTTTGTTGGACTATTTGAAGTGCTTGAACGAATCAACATTGTAGCTTATCGCTTACGTTTGCCCGAAGAGATGAACGGAATACACGACGTGTTCCATGTTTCCAACCTGCGTAAGTGTCTGGTAGATAAGACTTTAGCTATGCCTTTAAGAGATGTCAAAATCAACGAGAATCTGAAATTTGTAGAATAACCTCTACAAGTTGAAGATTTTCAAGTTAAGTACATTAAAAGGCCAAAACTAAAGTTAGTCAAAATAAAATGGAATTCCCGAAGGGGACCAGAATTTACTTGGGAATTGGAATCCAAGATGAGAAAAAAATACCCGCACCTATTTTAACGAATTTGGGGACGAGATTTATTCCAAGTGTGGAGGTTGTAACATCTCGAAAAATACCATAATTATCTTGGGTTAAAAATGTCAACTTTGAAAGTAGAAAGCCCCAAAAAAATATAATAAATATGATAAAGAAATAAGGAGATATATAGATGGAAGCATTCTATGTTAAGGAAATGAGAATCCATCCAACATGGAACAAAGGAAGAAAATAGAAGTCTTTTACATGAGTATAAATAGAAAAGATAAATCCATCCCACATGGAAAGTAGGAAACATTTGGAAGCTCTTTATAAGGAGTTGAGTTTTCATAGTAATATTATTATACGCCATGAATGCACCAGTGGTCCTAGCAGACGGTGCGAAGCACCCGACGTGCACGCGCACGGGCTCGGGCAATGGGCGCAATGTGGCGCACTTTACACTTCATAGGCACACATCGGCGCGAGTCGCTTGAGATCCGCCTTATTTTTTTTTGGAAATTGAAAGCAAGACTAAGATGTGACAAGTCATAAGAAGTTAAGGGAATAAAATGGAAAAAAATTGTGAATTGGACCCTTCGCGCTACGCGAAGGAGCAACAGATGAGTTCATCGCGCGACACGAAGGAAGCCAACTCTTATCCTGACACATTTTGGCATGTGTCACCACATGGTGACACGTGGTAGGTCTACATGTCAAATCATCAGACCTATGGGTCTAGTTCGCGCGACGAGAACAAGTGCTTCGCGCGACGTGAAGGATAAAAGATATCAATGGCAGTTAAAAGGTCCATCGCACGAAGTGAACAGACAGATGGGAGCCCTTCACGTGACGCGAAGGGACATTTTACTGCCTATAAATAGGCAGCCATGAGGTAAGTCCCGGTCATCTCATCTCACATCGTAAATCACACACACTTAACCTCAAAGTTTGTGCTACTATTCCGACGTTACAACGTTCGTATCTTGAAGTACGTGCAAGGTGTAGAAGTGTTGTTCATTTATTCTCTCAATTACCCACCAACAAATAGAAGTGTTGTCCGCGTCAAGCTTAGGCATTTCATATAACATAGCCATACAAGATAGGGGTTCTGCCGGAATATTTTATTATATATGGCTTAGGCGCTAGTAGAAGATATTGTTTATACCTTGAGTATAAAATATGTGAAATATGATTTTCATAAGATAAGGATATAGATAAAATATTAATACTTAATTGAAAAATAAACTGTTACAATGTTTCTTAAGAAAGAAGAAACTTATTATATACATTTCTTCATGAAGAAGAAATGTAGTGTTTAATTGATAAATGTTTTGCACTAAAGGTCCAAGTACAAAAAAATGATTATCAAGGTAAAGAATATGCAATTAGACTAAAGGTCTAAAAGTAGATCATTGATCTAGTATTTATAAAAGGTTATTCTCGTACTATATGTTTGAGGCATCAACAAGATTAAATCAGTGGGTTACGCTGATCATAAAAAAGGTGAATATGTCTAAACTCTTTACAGGGGTGAATACGTCCAAACTCTTTACAACTTTATAAATCGAGTCATTAATTGTTTACATGGGATTATGTATCCCTAAAACATTATAAACAAAGGCAATTGCTTGACCTCAGGCTATCATATACGTTTGACTGGATACTTTCATATGCCGCTAGATGGTGGGCACACCGCACCAAGCCTGATTATGCGTCTGCCACGTTGGGCTGGACCTACGATGTTCGAGTGAAGATAATCTTGTGTATATAGGTAGTGGCTAAGATCTCGAACGTTGTGGTGTTCGCTGAGCGGTTTCGAGTGGAGCTGGAGTTTGTAATAGTTATTCAGACTTTTAGAACTTTATTGTTTCCTAAGCCATATTGGGTCGATGCCTACGATGTATCGAGGGGATAATTAAGTAATAAAATATTTTGTGTCAACGTATTCACCAGCATGCGTTGCTGACATGTTTTATAAACTGTTTTACAGGTAACCAAGATTAGATATTTGGAGATGATGGATAGTGTCACACCTGTCACACCCTGACCAAAGGCGGCGGAACATGCCGGGATGCAACGTGATTGGACAAATACACAAACACTATTTAAAGTGACAATATTTAATCAACTCATTTTATTTCATAAATCAATAAACAACACATCTCATTCATACAAAAAAATTGATAAGTAACAATAATACTGTTCGTTTTACTAATATCCTAATAGTCTTGGTAACGTTTTTCGTCAAGTCCTCAAGTCAACAAAAGTCAAACCTGTAACATTTCATAAAATAAAGTTTGTCAACACAAAGGTTGGTGAGCAATTCATAAGTTTGAGCATATAAGTATATAGTAATAAAAAGCCACAAAACTTGTATACTAAACAATAAATAAACGCAATAACTTGGATAAATAGACATCGCTAATGAAATTACGTTAGCGACACCTAGCTATAAGGGGATGCCAAGTAGTCTAGGATTTTATAGTTGTCGTTAGTTGCATTACGTTAACGACATCTTGCTATAAGGGGATGCCAAATAGTCTAGGATTTTATAGTTCCACCAACCAAAAGCGATAAACACATAGACATATAATCATAGAACACCAAATCGAGCATTTATTTAAGTAAGGTATACAATAACGTTTGTGGTTTAAGACCCAAGTATAAAACATTTAGTTTAGATAAGATGAAATGTCACCCCAAAACAAAAGATAGAAAACGGGGTATGAAGTTATTCACATTCAAGTAATAAACTTGAAAATTTGGTAATTTGAAGATTTGCCGGAACGACGAGTTGAACGTATGAAGCCAAAATAAAAGAAAGTCTTGGATTTAGAAAGGTTGTCTTGAAGATCCTTAAATAAAATAATTGTTGCAAAAAGTAAACAATTAAAGTTCAAGGTTTAAAATGTAACTATTTAAGAATTTATAATAATAACCCTTTAAAATGTAAGTTTGCTCGAAACCGGGTTAAAGTATCTAACCTTAATATTTACTTAACCTATGTTAAGTAATAAGGTGGGAAAAATGCATAGATGCAAGTTCCTTTGGGATAAAGATACCAAAACGGGTCTTTAACGAGTGTTCGGGTTGTTGGTTCGGGTCTTGATAATTGGTCAAATCCAAAGTCAACTTTCCAAAATAATGAATGTTATGAGATAACTCAATTAAAACTTAATAAGACTTAACCAAGTATGTAGTTCTATTGTTTTAGAACTAACAACGCACGTTAAGCGAGTGTTCGATTTTGTCGGTCCAAACTTTGTTATGAGATCAAGTTGGATCCAACATTTCCAAGTACTTAAGAAAATAATTAAAATTAGTTTATAAATGATTTTTAAAGAAATATACAGGTCTTGATAGCTAAAAACACACTTTTATGTCTTAAGCGAGTAAAAATCGAATTGGTTCGGTTTCCATCTCACTATACGTTCCTTGATGATTTCCATATGCCCAAACATCAAAGAACTTGTATAATAATTTATAAATGGTGAAACTTAAGCTTTACAACCAAAAAGTTAACAAGAAAGTCTTTTAAACGAAAGTTCGGTTTGGTTCGGTTTCCATCTCACAATATGTTCCTTGATGGGTTCCACATGCCTAAATATTAAATAACTTGTAAAAATGATTTGAGAAACTTAAATCTAACATAAAACATGTTTGAAACAATTATTAGCAAAACTAGTAAATAAGTTCGGTTTACGGTTTGAACAATTTACAGTTAAACTGAGGTTAGTCTCTACAAACCCACACCATAGAACTTCATAAATATGACAAACAAACTAAAAAGAGCAGAAGTTAAACAAGATTAATATGTGCAAACAAGTTATATGAGTGTGTATATATATATATATATATCAAGGACCACGAAACTCCTACATGAAGCCTTGCCTTACGAAGTCCGAAACTTAACAATCCGGAGTCGGAGAAGTAACTACCAAAGGTAACAAGGGGTGTGTATTATATATATGTTGTACCACCATATTCAAGTATTAATAAGATTATATAAACTAATTAGAATGAAAGATTAAACTTGGTTTGACATTTGGAAGTCAGACCTTCAAGAACACATAAATAACAACCCTGAATTTATGGAGAATTGAGAGAGAATTTGGAGTGAGAGCAAGTGTAAAAATGAAGGAGATGGGTGTGTGTTTATATAGGGTAAGGGTCAAAGCTTCTTTGCAAGGTTCTCTTTTATGTTTGCATGAAAATAGATTGGTTAAACAAACAAGCAAAGCACAAAACAATAAACAAAATCCGTAATAGTGTGCAGAGGGGTCTAGGCGCCGCGCGACGGCCTCCTTTGCCCTGGCCGCGTGGAGTGGCGTGCCCAGGGGGCTGGTTCAGCTCGTCTAGCGTGGTTAGTTTAGCGTCCAGAAGTTCGTTTTGATGTATTTTGCTCGTTTTAAATGCGTTTTTGAATCCGTAAAAGAGGTTTTTCAAATTGAACAAATGGGAATGTTTTGGTAACATTAAAATCCAATATTTTATATATCATGAGTTTCGGTATATAAATCGGGTTGGTTTACGTGATAAACGAATACATAAACGAATACAAATAGAACCCAAAATTGACGGATGTCACAGATAGCCATTAGACGATATGATGGTTCAGTCACATTTTATTATTAAAATATTGTGAATTAAGGTTTTCTTCATCAAAAACTTTGGAAAAAATAACGGGTGTTTAATCCCCGTCTCTTGGAATATATTATTATTTTAATCATAACTTCCGCTTTACAACCTTAAACTCTAATATATTTACTAAACGTGGATCAACTATTGGTCACACGCCTAGGCTCTAAGTTGGGGTGTGACAAGAGGACACTCTAGGGGTCATTCGTTCTATAAAGAGAATGTCAGAGGGGTGATTGTTAGAGATGTTGTGACAAATGGGTAATCACCTATGTTCTTCAAGTGGCAACATCTATTTTTTTGCTATGTCTGCATCATGTAGTCAAGGCATTGCTATGATATATAACCTTGATTCTACTATCTCAGATGATGAATTTTACCATATTATTTAATGTGTATGTTGAGGTTATTGCTACTCACTACCATCTAATTCATATTGCTCTTTTTAAGATGCCATTAGGAACTAGTTATAAACAACTTAATGCTAACGTTAGAGTTGTATTCTAGGTTGGAGTGGTGCTCACACTTGTGGTGGGATACCTACAACTTGCACTATCGGTTGTTATATTACTACTAATGGTGTACTTTCTGCCATGGCATGTGGTTTTTGATTGAGTTCTCCATAAATCGACTCACAATTCCAACTGAGTAAGAAAGATCAGTTCATGTGAGGATAAGATATCGTAGGCTTCTAGCGAGGCACCTATATTTAGTTGGATTTGTAGGTGGTCCATTGTCTTCTTTTGAAAATTGTCAGTTATGATCCATTGGCCATTGAGTGGGGCGAAAACCTGACATACCTAAAAGTTGAAGTATTTTACTGTCATACCTTGGTTGCTTCATAGTGATTCCATCCTTCTTATGTTCCACTTCAATGCCAAGATAGTATGACAACAAACCCAAAGCATTCATCTCGAAACGGGTTTCTGAAAGTTGAAGTATTTTATTAGCATACCATGTTTGCTTTAAAGTGATTTCATCCTTCTTCGGTTCCATTACAATGCCAAGATAGTATGACAACATACCCAAACATTCATCTCGAACATGACCTTCATCTTTCTTTTGAAACCATGAATTTCTTCCTCGCTTGACCCGGTTACAATAGGGTCATCTGCATAGACACCAATAATAAACATTGACTTATTTGTATGGACTTTGTAAACCGCCTACTCTTTTGAACATCAGTGGAAACCAAGGTCATTAAGGGCTTGAGCTAGATGAGCATATCGGCCCCCAGTGCTTTCCTTAGACTGTAAAGAGCCTTCTTCAATTTGCACACCATATTTTCTTTACCCTTAACCACAAATCCATCAAGCTGATTCACATAAACCTCTTCGTTAATCTCACCGTTCTGGAATGCTAATTTGGCATCAATATGATGTACAACATATTGTCTCTAACCGAGCCACGTGTGCAAAAACTTTATCGAAATCAACCCCTTTTCTTTGAACGTACCCTTAGGAAACTAGAATGGCCTTGTGCTTTGTAATGTTGCCCGTTGCGTTCTTCTTCAATTTAAAGACCCACTTTATCCCAATTACCTTGTGATTAGGTGGCAATTCGACCAAAGTCCAAGTCTTATTCCATTCGATTGAATCAATTTCAACTTCCATATTTGTCTTCCAACCTTTGTCTACAATTTCCTCTTTGTATGATGATGGTTCATCAGCAACAAAGAACAACTCATCGGCCTATTTTTCCATGGGAACGGTCTCTTCATATAATTCACCCAACGAGTGAAACCCTTGTGGTGGTGTATGATCATATGTGGACTTAGATATCGAATATGTATCACTCGAGGTTCTATCACCCTAATTATTCTCGATGCCTGCAAATAAAGTAAGTGGTTAAGTAGGGTTAACAATAGTCAGGGAATTAGGGCTACCCACCAAACTCAGTTGTTTGGTTAAGTGGATCAGCAGCTAATGTTTTACTTGAGTTTATGTTCACCCAACCTGGCTGCGACATAGGCTTTTCAACTTGGTCCCAACCCATATTTTGTGAAGTCTATTAGTTGATCTTTGCACTTTCATCATCAGTTCATTCCGGTCACCCTACACACTTAAGAATTCGTGGCGTAACACGACTTCAAACCCTTCTTCCGTCATCTGCCCGAGACCAACAATGATGCTGCTTAAGGCGGGTATATAATACACGTCTTGAATCGAAATTGGTTGCCATTTTTGCCTTTAAATAGTACCGTACTTTCCATTTGATCTGAACTTTTGACCCATCACCAAATTGCACTTGACCTGTAAATTTTTCATCCAACTCCGTAAACAATTCCTTAAGCCTAGTCATGTGGTTATTGGCACCTTTATCAAGGTGCCAAGTGTTTTAACTTGCTTCACTTTTATCAATTGTGGTAAGAGTTCAACACTAGGGAAGTAAGATAATGGAACAAGGTCTTTAAGAGAGAATTTTGTAGATAAGAGATTGATGAAACAAAAAAATAAGAATGTTAGATGGACTGGTAATAATTATGACGTCAATATAATCGAGAATATAAACGGGAGAGGAGCCAACAGTGACAGTGAAAAGAGAGGAATCAGAAACGATATGTTTAAAACCATGTGAAGGATAAAGGATTTGATTTCATCATACCAACTACGTGAAGCTTGGCGAAGGCTATAAATGGCTTTGTTTAATATGCAAACATCTGTGCGAAATTATGGATTTATATACCCCAATGGTTGGTCCATAAACACTTCTTCGTTTAATGTTCCTTGAAGACAAGCATTATTAATGTCAAGTTGGCGTAGAATCCATCCTTGATAAACTACAAAGAATTAGACAAGACGTAGTGTCATGGGTTTAATTAAAAGACTAATATTCTCTATATAGTCAATGGCTAGTCGTTAAGTCAAACCCTTGGTGACTAGACAAGCTTTTAGCCGATCGACAGATATCTCTAATTTGTACTAGGTGTGATATACCCATTTGAAACCAACCAGGTTAGGGGCGAGGGTAAGGTTGTTTACGAACCGAACGCGGACATGCTCATACTTTCTTTGGTTTGAAAGCGAGCCGAACCGATCGGATTGAATTTAAAGAAACGAGCGATATCTTAATGCTTGAACTTGGTTCGGTTTGAAACCGAGCGGCTTGGTTCGGCTTGGTTTCGTACAAAGTTTCCAATTTAAATTTCTAAAATTTCAAAATATCATTAATTCAAGACTTTCAACTCTAAATTGTCTAAGGTTCCACCATTAAAATGTATAAAACTCAAAGTTAACAACAAAACATATATAAAACGAGCGGCTATGGTTTAAATTTGAACTTTTAATTCAACACAAAAGATTGAAATTTTAAAAACTTTAAAAAATTAGTATACTTTTATATATATTCATAAAGTTTATATATAAAACTAGTAAATTAAAAATAATTCGAGCAAAACGAATTGAACCAAACCGAGCGAGACTGTGCTCTCGTGATTGGATTGTTATTAAACCGAACCGAGCCGAATGGCTCACTTCCAAACCGAGCCGAAATCGAACGAGCATTTTTTTAGCAATTTTTGAGCGAATGACGAACGAGCAGTGAACATTTTGGACAGCCCTAGGCAAGGGTAGTGGTTAGTGGTTCGAACAACAATTATGGCAAAAAGAATCGAACTACATAGTAAACACTAAACACGGCTACTATCAGCCAAAAATGCTACGATTATTATAGGAGTCATAAAATAAGTTCATGCACATGGGTAATCAAGGACCAACTCCGGCACGTTGGTAATCAGCAAATATATGCCAAAAAAATATTAAAGGGTTTCTAGCATAGTAGGGTCACTTGATCATCATCATCGTACTCAAGAGGATTAATCTTTAGGTGATATGAAGATTTAGGAGTTGGTTGTTTTGGACAAAAATCTGCTAAGGATCAAGTATCGAAATCTGTTATGTGAGGTAGTGCTAACTCGATAATAGTGAATGTATAATCGAAATCTTGGTGAACACAATGATTTGA
Source organism: Bidens hawaiensis (assembly GCF_021521415.1). Taxonomy (NCBI): domain Eukaryota; kingdom Viridiplantae; phylum Streptophyta; class Magnoliopsida; order Asterales; family Asteraceae; genus Bidens; species Bidens hawaiensis. Next base: position 3,355,991 of record NW_027491042.1, read on the forward strand.
TCACGAGGGAAAAAGCCCTTAATTATGATAATCTTACTTCGGTCAAAACTTAACAAGGAAATCTTTGATCAAATGACTTCGGTCAAGGATTAACAAGGTAATCTTTGGTCGAATCACTTCGGTCAAGGATCAACAAGGTAACCTTTGGTCGGATAGTACGTGATTATAGTAATCTCCGGCACAAAAACCTTCGGACGGTGAAAACTATCATCGTCAAGTTTATTAATATGAAAAATGAGGATACAAGGTTGGAGATTATGATCAGTGATACAACGATTTCTAAGTGTGTGTGTGTGTGTTGTTGTGTTTGTAGAGAGCAGAGTGTATTGTGTGTATTGGGATGTGTTTCCTAGCTGATCATAACCTCTATTTATACATAAAATGTAATAACTCTATGGAGTTATGAATAATAAAGACTATTAACTAATAATCCCTAAAAATCCGCCATTTCCTTCAATATAATCGTAACTGCCATGTTGACCACGTTCTCCATCACTTAGGCTGCGAAATAGGGGGTAGACCAGGTCTTGGAGCCGTTACACTTGATAAATATCAGCTTTCATATGAGAAACAACCGTTAACAGCACCAAATACCGAGGATCCATGATCCTGACATAGCTCTGGATCTCTTTAGAAGGATAATTGATCCAGACACGTCTTCAAGAATAATATATCCTCAGCACTCAGTTATTTGTGACTCAACAAGAAGTCCTATAAATTCTCCACTTCTCCCACTAAACGTGTTACAGCCATTTGACCACGTGTTTGACAAGTCCAATAGCGAGATATTCGGTGGAATGAGTATTGGCGCCATTATACTTATTAAATAACAACCTACACACAAGAAACAATTGTTTATAATACCAAGTACTGAGGACCACTGATCCTAACAGGATCTGTCTAAGGATAACTGATCCAAGAACATATGTTAGGATAACGTATCCACATTGTCAAATTTCCGTGCCCTAACAATTGCCCCCAAAATGGTGGTTGTGATAATATCGCAGCTGTCATTTTGCCTTTGAATTCAGACTTCCTGCAAAAATATATGAGATTTGACAAGTTGGATATAATTGTCATATTTCAATTGAGTTTCCTTGGTAACTTCCCTTCCGGCTATATATTTTTCTCCCTGCAAATCACGAACACCTAGTAACACCTGTTTAACCCGGGTAGATGTTCCATCTTTCGAATGGTGAAATCCGAGTTAAGATTTTGGATAAGTCCTGGTGGCTTATTATAAATATAAATCTTTTGACTATTTGCTTGTTACTTGTTATTTTGAAAGTTTGTTTGATATAGCTTTAGACTTGTTGAAAGTTTTGAGAAATATTCTTTAGTAAAAAGTTTTTTAGGATAAAAGATCCTTATGAAAATAAACCAGGATCTTAAATCCTTATAAAAATAGATTGAGAATAATGAATCCTTATATCTATGAAGATATAAACTGAAATCAAATAAGTGTAAACCGATAAACAGAAATCATACCGTAAGGTCTGGTTAGACCTAAGTTACCATAAGTATTGATCCTTTTGCAATCCTTATAAAACTGAATTAAAGGATTTTGAATCCATAAGTATTGATCCTTCGGTGATCCTCGAAATCTAATTTATGATACCTGATGCAAATAACTTATGATATTATCTGGGATTAAACCCATTAAGCTGGGGACAAGCCCATAAAATAAACTGGGGACAAGCCCGTGCATCTGGGGACAAGCCCAAAAAATGAACTGGGGACAAGCCCATGCAGCTGGGGACAAGCCCGTGTAATCTGGTGTTAAACTGGGGACAAGCCCAAAAACTGGGGACAAGCCCCAACTGGGGACAAGCCCAAACTGGGGACTGGCCCAAAGATACGGATGTTAACTGGGGACTCGCCCAAACCGGGATTTAGCCCAAGCGTGAGATAACGTGAAAACGTTATAAACCGGTGGTATGGTACGTCTACCATAAATCGTAGGATCCTCCATATAGCCGAAGACAACGAAATTGTCAGTTACTAAGCATGTACTGGTCCCGCTGCCTCGGACTATACGTTGGATAGCGTGCGCAACTGGCGATCGTGAGAAAGGTGAAAAGCTTTAAACCGTAGGGGATATGACCATCGGGGGTCATATCCAATCGTGGGCTAGGCCAAGGGAAATAGTAAAGTACCTTAAATGTAAATGAGAGGTGGCCAACCTCTTAGACATTGAACCTCTTATTGAAATCTGCATCGTTACTTAAAAACTTGGAAAAGATAAATGTTAAGAATACATTATCCTTAAAATAACAAGAATATGAAATGAATAAGTGATCAGATAGATATTACCAATTTAAGGATCCTAGATCCTTTTTTGGATAATATATCCTCTCAGGATAGTGGATCCTGATCAGAACAAATATTTCTTGAGGTGGATGGCATTCCATGCTCTTGGTAACCTGTTGCCTTCCATGGTGAGCAAATGATATGCCCCCTTCCCTGTTTCTGACTTGATTAGATAAGGATCTTCCTACTTGGGTGCTAGTTTCCCATCTGCCGGATTGGTTGTGTTTTGAAAGGCTTTCCTCAAAACTAAATCTCCTTATTGAAATCTTCTGATCCTTATATTTTTGTTGTATGCCCCAGCTACCCTTTGTTGATAGGCTGTCATTCTGATCTTGGCCATGTCTCTAAGTTCTTCAATAGAATCCAAGTCTTCGAGAAGGATTTGTTCATTGGCCTCAGGATCACGGATGCTCGTTCTTGTCGTAGGAACCACCATCTCTGTAGGAATTACTTCTTCTAATCCAAACACCAATGAGAAGGGTGTCTGGCCTGTTGCATTCTTGGGTTTTGTCCTATCAGCCCAAAGAACATAAGGAAGTTCCTCAGCCCACTTGCCCTTCTTGGATCCTAGCTTCTTCTTCAAGTTGTTGATGATAATCTTGTTGCTTGACTCTGCTTGACCATTGGCTTGAGGATGAAGTGGTGTTGAAGTGATCATCTTGATGCCCCAACTGTCACAAAAGTTAGTGGTTCTTTTCCCGATAAACTGGGAACCATTGTCACAAACAATTTCAGAAGGGATACCAAATCTAGTTATAATATTTCTTTTAATAAAGGATATAACTTCTTTTTCGCGTACTTGAACAAAAGCTTCTGCTTCTATCCACTTTGAAAAGTAATCAGTCATTACAAGCATGAATACTTTTCCTCCTGGTGTCTTAGGTAGTTTACCCACAATATCCATGCCCCACTTCATGAAAGGCCATGATGAGGATATAAGATACATAGATTCTGCTGGTTGATGTAATATGTTTCCATGCCTTTGGCAAGCATCACATTTCTTTGAGTATTCCATGGCATCTCTCTTCATTGTTGGCCAGAAGTATCATGTTCTTAGAATCCTAGAAAACAGAGCTCTACCTCCAGTGTGATTACCACAATCACCTTCGTGAAAATCTTTGAGCACCTCTTGGATTTCAGGATCCTCGATGCACCTCAAGTATGGACCTACAAGAGATTTCCTGTATAGCATATCATCTAATAAAATGTATTGAGATACCTTGAGTTTGAAGGATTTGGGATTCTCTGTTGTTGATGATAATCTTGTTGCTTGACTCTGCTTGATCATTGGCTTGAGGATGAAGTGGTGTTGAAGTGATCATCTTGATGCCCCAACTGTCACAAAAGTTAGTGGTTCTTTTCCCGATAAACTAGGAAACATTGTTACAAACAATTTCAGAAGGGATACCAAATCTAGTTATAATATTTCTTTTAATAAAGGATATAACTTCTTTTTCGCGTACTTGAACAAAAGCTTCTGCTTCTATCCACTTTGAAAAGTAATCAGTCATTACAAGCATGAATACTTTTCCTCCTGGTGTCTTAGGTAGTTTACCCACAATATCCATGCCCCACTTCATGAAAGGCCATGATGAGGATATAGGATACATAGATTCTGCTGGTTGATGTAATATGTTTCCATGCCTTTAGCAAGCATCACATTTCTTTGAGTATTCCATGGCATCTCTCTTCATTGTTGGCCAGAAGTATCCTGTTCTTAGAATCCTAGAAAACAGAGCTCTACCTCCAGTGTGATTACCACAATCACCTTCGTGAAAATCTTTGAGCACCTCTTGGATTTCAGGATCCTCGATGCACCTCAAGTATGGACCTACAAGAGATTTCTTGTATAGCATATCATCTAATAAAATGTATTGAGATACCTTGAGTTTGAAGAATTTGGGATTCTCTGTTGTTGATGATAATCTTGTTGCTTGACTCTGCTTGACCATTGGCTTGAGGATGAAGTGGTGTTGAAGTGATCATCTTGATGCCCCAACTGTCACAAAAGTTAGTGGTTCTTTTCCCGATAAACCGGGAACCATTGTCACAAACAATTTCAGAAGGGATACCAAATCTAGTTATAATATTTCTTTTAATAAAGGATATAACTTCTTTTTCGCGTACTTGAACAAAAGCTTCTGCTTCTATCCACTTTGAAAAGTAATCAGTCATTACAAGCATGAATACTTTTCCTCCTGGTGTCTTAGGTAGTTTACCCACAATATCCATGCCCCACTTCATGAAAGGCCATGATGAGGATATAGGATACATAGATTCTGCTGGTTGATGTAATATGTTTCCATGCCTTTGGCAAGCATCACATTTCTTTGAGTATTCCATGGCATCTCTCTTCATTGTTGGCCAGAAGTATCATGTTCTTAGAATCCTAGAAAACAGAGCTCTACCTCCAGTGTGATTACCACAATCACCTTCGTGAAAATCTTTGAGCACCTCTTGGATTTCAGGATCCTCGATGCACCTCAAGTATGGACCTACAAGAGATTTCCTGTATAGCATATCATCTAATAAAATGTATTGAGATACCTTGAGTTTGAAGGATTTGGGATTCTCTGTTGCTGGAATCTCCATCTTGAATGTATTTTTGATTGGGAGGATCCAGGATCCTTGGTTGTTTGAGAATGATGGATCCCAAAGTACGATGTCAGTTTTTATCTCCCCAACTTCTTGTTTTCCTATTGCTGGTGAGAGAACATGAATGATTGGAATCTTCGTGTCTTCTGGAATTTTCAGAGATGAGGCTAAATTTGCCAAAGCATCTGCCCCAGCATTTTCTTCCCTCGGTACCTGTGTAATACTAAATATTTCGAAGGAATTTGCTAATTCCTTCACAACATCTAGATATTTGATTAGTTTTTCTCCTTTAACAGCATATGAGTCATTAAAGTGGTTAGCAATCAATAATGAATCTATATATACTTGAAGATACCAGATCCTCATACACTTAGCTAATTGCAAACCTGCGATCAAAGCTTCATAATCTGCCTTGTTGTTCGTTGCTTGGAACTCACAGGCTATAGACTGGGGTAATATGTCCCCCTGTGGCGATTTCAGTAGGATCCCCAATCTTGTACCTCTTACATTGGAAGCACCATCGGTGAATAGTATCCAAGGATCCTTGGTCTTTTCCAGTTGTTGGACCTCTAAGTCAGCTTCTTTTTGTAGATCACTAGTGAAATAAGCCACAAAGTCATCTAGTGCTTGGGACTTGATTGCTGTTCTTGGCTCGTATTGGATATCATATGCACTTAATTTTACAGCCCACTTGGCCATTCTACCTGATAACTCTGGTTTTCTAAGAACATTCTTTACATGATAGTTAGTTCTCAAAATAACAGGATGGGTTTCAAAATAATGTCTCAATTTAGTAGAAGCCATAATAAGTGCAAGGATTAACTTTTCTAAATGAGAATACCTGGCTTTCGCATCTAGAAGACTTTTACTTACATAGTAAACGGGATGCTGCTCACCTTCATGATACTTTACCAAGATGGCACTTACTGCGTTTCCTGAGACATCTAAGTACAGATACAAGGATTCTCCATCCACAGGCTTCATTAGAGCTGGTGCAGAGTATAAGTAATCCTTTAAGGCTTTGAGTGATTGTTTCTGTACAAGGATCCTTTATTCTAGTTAAGGGATTCTTGCTTTGTTTGAGTCCCCCAAATGATCCTGGATCCTCTTGTCATCTACCAACCATATGAATCTAAGTGCCATGTTTCTGACTTCATCTAGAGACCTGCAAGGAGTCATCAAAAGATCATCATAAAAGGGGGAGCCCCTATTTAGTCCCATCTTGAAGGCTTCTACAGCCGTAGCCATGTCAAGATTAGGGATATCTAGGGCCTCCCTGCCAAACTTCGTGACAAAATCCCTAAGGGATTCATCATTGGTTTGGACAACTCTATATAAGTCACTAGTTAACTTCTCAAATTTCCTACTGCAAGAAAATTGGCTGTTGAACAAGTTAACTAAATGTGAGAAAGAAATAACAGAAAAGGGAGGAAGACTTAGCAGCCATTTTAATGCGGATCCTGTTAGTGTGGATCTGAAACCCTTGCACAAACAAGCCTCCTTGAGTCTCTCGGGAATTGGATTGATCTCCATTCTTTCCCTGTATTGGGCTACATGCTCTTCAGGATCAGTGGTACCATCATACACTTTCATGTTGGGGGTTCGAAAGTGTTTTGGGATCTCCGCATCACATATTGGTGGAGCAAATCTGGACATTTTGTGGCTTCCTTCTGGTATCTCAGGAATTGGACGGATCACCCCTGGTACGCTGGATATCATATCCTTGAGTTTTTGTGGTTCTTTTGCCATAGCTTGGTTGATACCTGCATCCTGCATGGAACCACGATTAGCATATTAGGATATAGGATCATACAAGTCACCTCTTTGTTGCGTGAAAGTCGGCATTCCAGAAGAGTGGTTGATGTAAGAAGCGTCTGCTACAGGCGTTGGTCCACCAGCATGGGGATTATATCTCCTTCATGGATTTCTGAAGACCGTTGATGTTGAACTCCTAAGGATCCTTGACCCTGATAGAAGGATCCACGAGGCTGAGAGTTGTAGGATCCTTGATGATACACCCCAGAGGACCCTTGTTGAAGGATTGATGACCCTCTCTGGAACATGGAGGATCCTTGAACCTGCTGACCCATCGATCCTGGATTAAGGACTGACGGTCCTTGCTGAAAGATCGAGGATCCTTGAATCTGCTGACCCATGGACCTCGGATCTAGGATAGATGATCCTGGGTGGAAGATCGAGTGCTCTTGAGTCGGTTGACCCATGGATCCGTGCTGAAGGATAGAGGATCCTTGCGAGAAGAATGAGGATCCCTGAGCTTGCTGACCCATGGACCCTTGTTGGAGGATAGATGATCCTTGCTGAAAAGTTGAGGATCCTTGAGCTGGTTGACCCATGGACCCCTGGTGAAGGATAGATGATCCTGGCTGAAATAGTGAGGATCCCTGAGCCTGTAGACCCATCAACCCATGTTGAAGGATAGATGATCCTGGCTGAAACAATGAGGATCCCTGAGCCTGTGGACCCATGGACCCCTGCTGAATGATAGATGATCCTGGTTGAAACAGTGAGTATACTTGAGCCTGTGGACCCATGGACCCCTGTTGAATGATAGATGATCCTTGCGAGAACTGAGCCATGGATCCTGGACTGGTGAAATCCAGCATCCTGGGCATCAGAGGAGTGTGATCCTCCGCTGGCCTCTTAGTCTTCTTGAGATTTTCTATCTCACGAAGGATCCTCTGGTTGGCCTTGTTCTGCTGCTCCATATATGCTTTAACCTGCGAAAACATAGATAAAACATCATTGTTAGTATTAACCATCGGGGTAGCAGCAGCGGTTTTCGAGCTCTGGAAGACTGGTAGTTGCGTCTTGCTTCCAGCAACAGCAGTTCGTTGTGCTCCCGTGATTGGCGGAGGCATTGGTGGCAAGGTCCTTGATGAGAGAGAAACCGATGATGGCATGGTTGATGAAGCAGAGGTTGATTGAGAGGCCATTGATAGTATATGGGTATGAAAAAATCGATAATTGATATGAGTAATATGGATTATAGCACCAATTGCCCCACGGTGGGTGCCAAATTGTTTTGGACAAAAATCTGCTATGGATCAAGTATCGAAATATGTTATGTGAGGTAAGGTGCTAAATCAATAATAGTGAATGTATAATCGAAATCTTGGTGAACACAATGATTTGATCACGAGGGAAAAAGCCCTTAATTACGATAATCTTACTTCGGTCAAAACTTAACAAGGCAATCTTTGATCAAATGACTTCGGTCAAGGATTAACAAGGTAATCTTTGGTCGAATCACTTCGGTCAAGGATCAACGAGGTAACCTTTGGTCGGATAGTACGTGATTATAGTAATCTCCGGCACAAAAAACCCTCGGACGGTGAACACTATCACCATCAAGTTTATTAATATGAAAAATGAGGATACAAGGTTGGAGATTATGATCAGTGATACAACGATTTCTAAATGTGTGTGTGTGTTGCTGTGTTCGTAGAGAGCAGAGTGTATTGTGTGTATTGGGATGTGTTTCCTAGCTGATCATAACCTCTATTTATACATAAAATGTAATAACTCTATGGAGTTATGAATAAAAAAGACTATTAACTAATAATCCCTAAAAATTCGCCATTGCCTTCAATATAATCGTAACTGCCATATTGACCACGTTCTCCATCACTCAGGCTGCGAAATAGGGGGTAGACCAGGTCTTGGAGCCGTTACACTTGATAAATATCAGCATTCATATGAGAAACAACCGTTAACAGCACCAAATACCGAGGATCCATGATCCTGACATAGCTCTGGATCTCTTTAGAAGGATAATTGATCCAGACACGTCTTCAAGAATAATATATCCTCAGCACTCAGTTATTTGTGACTCAACAAGAAGTCCTATAAATCCGCCACTTCTCCCACTAAACTTGTTACAGCCATTTGACCAGGTGTTTGACAAGTCCAATAGCGAGATATCGGGTGGAATAAGTCTTGACGCCATTATACTTATTAAATAACAACCTACACACAAGAAACAATTGTTAATAATACTAAGTACTGAGGACCACTGATCCTGACAGGATCTGTCTAAGGATTACTGATCCAAAAACATATGTCAGGATAACGTATCCACAGTGTCAAATTTCTGTGCCCTAACATTGGTGTAGATGGTGTTTGAGTTAGTTGTTATAGAAAAAAAAGAAAAGGAAGAAAATATATATATATATACACCAAAAGATTTGTTTGTTTAAATTATTGAACTTTTCTATTATATTATTAGCATGTGGTACAGTTTTATATAGGAAACTATTTACAACATAAAGAGTTTAATATATGAACAAATCAAATAAAATAAAAACACACATATAAGTCCATGTTTTTCTTAGGATCTCATAATAATATTATTAAAAATACAAAAAAAAGGAAATTCATGACTCAAGATAATAAATACAATAATACTTCATGAAACATTTTAACCCTGTATCAATGCAGGTAAATTAAATAAGGACTCAAGATCACCATCTAGCAGACAAGTAAGATATAAATATGAAATGATGGGCATATACATATATATAGTATGAGATGCATGGGAAAGATATGTTGGAAAATTTATTAGTGAAAATGGGTTTTTCACTAACTTTGGACATAAATAATATATTTATATATGTGACGTACAAATATTGATTTGAGTGTCCAAAACGGAGCTTAGATGAATGAATATCAATGCTTGAAGTTGTATGGTTGGAATAACCAAAGAAGAGAAAATTGGATTTATCTTTGACATCGTGTCCCACGTAGGAGCGCATGAGTGTCGCGCCTGCATAACGGACTGTTGCGAACAGTTGTTTGGACCTGGTCAAATAGTTTGTTTCAACTCATGTCATGAATAAATATGATGGTTTTGATTCACCACTTAAATCTAATTAAAATTATTTAACCATGTTAATTACAATAATTAATTTCAAGTTTATTACAAGATTAATTATCTTGTTTATGACTAAATTAATTTTATTGTTTATGACATATTAATTTTGGTTGAATATTTCTCATTTTGTGTAAGTATATAATGAACTTGTTGGTTCATATTGTAGATAGACTTAAAAATATTTTAGAGTCACTTACACACACTCATGACAAAATTTAGAGAGGAGCACTCTCTATACTTATGTCAAACAACTTCAACAAATTTCCCTACATCTTGATAAACACCAATATAGCCGGTGAATTCATCGGGTTCATGGCCATCTCCGGCAGTACACATACTGTTCCGGTTGTTGTACCCTAGGAAACAGACGCGCTTGAGAGTAGGCATGAAATTTGTTTTAAGGGCCCCGTGTCTAACATGATCCTCAACCAAAACCGTTACCCAATTTCAATAAACAAATTGTTGTTTTGAAGAAACATTTGTTGAAGACTCAAGTGAAGAAGACTCGTGACATAGATGCTAGAAGAAAGCTTATGGAAGTACTCCTAGTAAGATATGGATTGAATCATTTCGGTATATAAATTTGTATTTTATATTCTTTTTATGTACTTTTGTAAACGGTATTGTACTAAGTGAATTTCCCACGATTAACGAGAGTATCATTATCATATTTTTTTAGTATTATCTTAACTAAAAGTGAACCACTTTTCCTACAAGCTTAAAACAGAATTTCGTGAAGATTGACGGTTCAATCTTAAAACCTATTGATAAGGATTTTTGATTCACGAAAGTTTAAAATGATAATTGGATTTTTTTTCTATAAAATCTTATAAATATTTGGGGAAATAATGTGATTAGTACAAAAGATATCGGATTTATTTATATTGGAGTAAAATATTAAATCCGAATAACGTTACAATCGTATAAGAGTTTTTGACAATTTATTCTCATGAATTAATATGGGAGTTTGTTATTAAACTTGACACTAAACATGTCATTAATAAAATGGCGGTTTTATTTTGACTCATAAAATCCATGTTGATTTTGTTTAGTACAAAACTTAATATGGAAATTAAGTTACAAATGGGTGATAGATGAGATGAACAAAAGTGCTCATTTTGTTGCATATATATTTGTGTGAAGAGGATAACAATATATTGAAACGATTTGAAAAACCGTTGGGTTTTTAATTTAAAATGATTTTTATAATCATTCTTCATCTAACGAGCGCGTTAGAATATATATTATTTAGCGTAATAATATTGGTCTTATTGGGTTTGAAATGTTTATATTTTCTAATGAGCGTATTAGAAAAGGTTGGTTTAGTAAAACCATATGTATTTATAAATATACAAGGTGGGATGCGAGGTACGGTTTTGTTGTTTGCGAAGTAGGTATTTCGCAGTGTGCGAACAAGTTAAAAAAAAAGATTATTTGGCGAATTGATGGTTTATACCTTCTAATGAGCGTGTTAGAAATGGTGTTATTCGTATAAACTACTAAGCTTAATAATGGTTTTTACCGTTTATTTCTAAGGAGCGTCTTAGAACCGATTTTGTATTTATAAACCATAACCTCTAAAACGGTTTTTTATAATTGCTTATTTCTAAGGAGCGTCTTAGAACCGCTTTAAATCGCAAGTATTAAAAACGATGTAAAATTGGTTATTTCTAACAAGAAGTTAGGAACGGCTTATGTTAATAAGAACCAACATTTTATCGTTTAGTAAACATTTGTTTCTAATGATCATATTAGAATCGTTTTATCATATAAACCATCTACTTCAACGATGTGCAATCGTTTATCTTTCTAACAAGCGTGTTAGAATCGGTTTAGTGTGATAAAACTATATTTTGGTGAACAAACGATTTGTAATCGTTTTAATTTTCTAACGAGCGGGTTAGATAATGTTTTATTTAATAAACATATTTTGGAGTTTATGGTGTTGATTGGTTATCAAAACATAAAACTCATAAAGTTTATTATTAAAACAATTGCAAACTTAAGATATGACTTGAACGAATAAAACACGTCTTTTGCAATTAATATTGGTTCGTTGCTAGGAAGATAATTAGCACATCTTGAACTATATATTAGCTAGTCTCGAGTAAATTATTTTGTTAAAACAATTTGTTATTGTTGTGAACATAATTAATTGTTCAACTACTTGTGAGTAGTTTGTCATGTAAACAACTTTATTGTTTTGGACTAGATTTGTCATTGTTCAAGTTTGGAGTTTCAAGATGAAACAACTAACTTGTCTTTATGAATACTTGACAATTTATTGAGAGAGTATCTCATGATATGTCGAAAGACAAGATATCAAACGTTTAACTAAATCATGAGAGTATCATGATAAAAGTTATACGTATATTGAAAGGATATAGACAAGAATGAAATATATCATTAAATGTTGAGAGTATATGAGAATTTCACAAAGTGTGAATTCTAATTTGATTACAACATATGAAAGAAATATATGTTATTATTATTATTAACATTTATAATAAATCGTTCAAGATTTTTTATAAGAGTTTTACCAATGATGGACTCGTAGATGCTTCTACCACCATCAATTTTGTTTGAACTATGTGGAGGACGTGTCCTTCATTTTGGGAGAGTATCCTAATACATGGTTTCAAGAAAACAAGGTCTTCACCAAAAATTGACTTGGATTAAGACTTATGTGTAAGTCCACATAAGTCAAATGTTGAAGCTTTGAAGATCAAGGGAAAAAGAGTTGTGTTCTTGAACTGAATGATAAAGTCATGTTTTGTAACATGAATAATTTTCTAAACATTGAAGTTTGTGGTGTGTCTAGTGAATGTGAACAAGGTATATGGTGTTATACCTTGAGGCTGTGAAGGATCAGAATGATGCATCTTCTGTTCACATGCTAAAGTATTGTAGTCTAAAGCATGCTAGACTAGTACTTAGTTAATTATGGCACTCCCCGGAGACTAATTAACTTTATATATTCAAAACGTATATACGGACACACAACAAATTAGCGTGTAGAGAAAGTTGAAAGATACTTTCATTCATTATAAGGAAGGGCATTAAACTCATTGGTTTGATGACAAACTTATGACAATAACATATGTTGGTTGGTCAACTCAAAAGCTATTGAGTAAAAAAATAAACATTGATGAACTCACTGATACAATGAGGCAACTCTTGTTCAAATCACGGGTATCTAAATGTCGTTATAAACATTTGTTGTCATAAGTAAGGTTATACAAGTAGTAGTTCAAATGGCAAGAAATGTGGGGGGATGAGACATTTAAGAACCGACCCTTTGGGTATGTAAAATTGGTTGTATGAGAAGATTCTCAAATACGTAGAAACGAAGAACCTTTCATTACCCCATTTGGATGCTATCCAATAACACTTAAATGTGGGAGTAACTTGCATTTGAATATTGAGCATATATTTGGTTGCTAATGTTTGGCAATAAGAATTTGGTGATCCAAATAGATATTGCAAACACGTATTCGCCTAAAACATAATATTTATGTTCTTCTAAGACACTTATTATAACAAGGTTCAAGGTGATACCTATTGTTATAGTCATAGAAGCTTGAATATAGGCAAATTAACTTACAAGTTAAGAACACATCATAACAACTCATCTCAAACTGAAATTATCTACAAATGGCTTGACAAAGTCATAGATAATATTTTGGATCCAACAACCCGAGGGTTGACGAGAGATGAAGTTGTGGAATGGGACTAAAGCCCGTGGGAAAAGGAAGTATGAGGGAAACCTAACATAGCAGACTGGAGATCCCAAGAGCTAAGTTCAATAGGACAACTTAATCACATAACCGAGGGTAGTCACTGTGGGGGCATCGCTAATGTATATGTTTACATACAAGCTAATATATATGTTTATATATATATAAATATCCTCAAAAAAAAATAATAATAAAGGGAGTTTAATTACTTCCTAGTCCATTCCTATTAACAACGGTGACATGTTGTGAGGTTAAGCATAATGTATGGTTGATGATTTTGTGTAAATCGTGTTAACCTTAATGTTTTTAATGATTTGAGATAAAATCACCTATGTGAAAGAGAAGTGGAGTCGCTTCGAATGAAACTGTGGGGTGCGCAGTTCCTAGAGCTTTCACAGAACCAGGCTAGTGTTCCATGACCATAACGGACACGACAGTGAGGGGATGTGCCCAACTAAGGAGAGTATTGTGTGAAGGCATATTGTCGTTTCCACAAATGGGGGTCTGTTCAAAGACATCGCGTCTACAAACCGCTAGGAGGCTAAGTATGCTTCACAAAGGAAGGTTCAAAGGGTAACACCTACCTATGCTGCAATACTCAACTGTCGAGGTTTTCATTGAAAATTTTATGTGTTTTGATTGATCTCCATTCATGTGGGGGATTGTTGGAAAATTTATTAGTGAAAATGGGTTTTTCACTAACTTTGGACATAAATAATATATTTATATATGTATTGTATAAATATTGATTTGAGTGTCCAAAACGGAGTTTAGATGAATGAATATCAATGCTCGAAGTTGTATGGTTGGAATAACCAAAGAAGAGAAAATTGGATTTATCTTTGGCATCGTGTCCCACGTAGGAGCGCATGAGTGTCGCGCCTGCATAACGGACTGTTGCGAACAGTTGTTTGGACCTGGTCAAATAGTTTGTTTCAACTTATGTCATGAATAAATATGATGGTTTTTGTGACACCCGGTAAATTCCCAATCCCTTAAACCAAGTAATCAACCTAAATATTAGGTAATTATGTTATATGCGCCTTGCGCGAGCGCGCCATATTAGAATCAGCGCGTGCATTTGTTATGTGCGCCCTGCGCGAGCGCGCTATGTTAGTCAGCGCGGGCATGTTATGTGCGCCCTGCGCGAGCGCGCTATGTTAGAATCGGCGCGGGTATTTGTTATGTGCACCCTGCGCGAGCGCACCATGTTAAGAACCTGCGTGGGCATATGTTATATGCGCCATGCGCGAGTGTCTTGGCTTTATGTTTTCATGTAACTTAACTTTATGATGGGTTGACCGTCCCGCATGATGCTAAGGCGGGTGCATCCCAAATCGTTTATGCGCGTGCGGAAAGGGAACTAACCTCCCCGCATGGCGGGAACATTGAGAGCTAGTTTGTCTGAAGCTCCAAGATGGAATTGACTTCAACATAACTGATCACTATGTTGAAATACCAAGACCACCTGGAGAATCTACAAATGAAACTCAATGTCCCTGACTGCGAGAAGGTTACGCACCTACCCGCAGCAAAGAAATGTCCTTCACGCAGAAAGCTATGCGCACAAAGTTATACGCGCAGAACACTTGGTTTATTCTCCAGATGTAAGGAGATTATTCCCGCCCAAAAAGAAACAGTAGCGTGTTTCAGAGATTTCTACTTTTTACTGTACACTGACAAAAGTACCTGAAAAAGCACACTGTAACATGAAAAGTCAACTGTCAGCCACCCTACTCCCACCAACCACAGACCTGCATGTCCTGTCCAAATCAAATCAAAATCTTTTATCCACTACTCCACTTTTAAATAAATAATAATAATTTCCATACTTTATCATCATTACACCTAGATATGAAAAGATTACAATCCCCTAAAGCAATGGATTGTGTTCCCTTGAGTTTGCCTATAAATATGTAACCTAAATTATCACCCAAAACACACTTCAAACTTCTCTCTTAAGAACTGCAAACTTGCACTAATCATCTCCCAAGCATCCGTTGTTTTCATTTCCGATCCTGTTACTAGGTAAGCCGAGAATATAACCTTGAGATCTACTTTCCAACCCTTATATTCTCCTATTTCTTGATCTTAATATATATACTTCTTGTTATTTAATCGTATTCTAGACCTTCAATTCCGAGGCCAACACCAAGAAAACCCGAATCTCGATTAATCCCTTAACAAGAACCACAGGTGAGTCTCACAGCCCCTATTTTCACTGTTTTCACTACTTTTAAACTGTTTTCGGGGCGAGGGACACATACTTAAATAATGTTTTATCATGGTATACTTACAAGCTATGCAAGCGATTATGTGTTTAAATTATGTTTCATGATGAGCAATGCGAACGGTTATCTATGGTTTTCGATGTATGTGCGCTAGAATTCGAGTAAGTGATCACTTTACCATTGGAACTCGAAGGGTAGGGACTGCTGGTTTGATCCACCCACTCGTAGGGGTCGCACCTCTTTGCATGGACGAGTGCCTAGTATGGTCATGGGGCAGTACTACGGGATTGAGCCCGCTCGTAGGGGTCGCGCCTCTTTGCATGGACGAGCGCCTTGTTTTCCGGCACAACGTCCGCGCGTAACCCGCGGGACGGTATTATTGATTAGCTCGTAGGGGCAACGCCTCTTTGCATAGACGAGCACGGTTTTTCAGAAATGTCCACGCGTAACCCGCGGGACGGCATTACATTATTTAGCTCGTAGTGGCAGCGCCACTTTGCATGGACGAGCACGTTTTCTAGAAACGTTCGCGCGTAACCCGCGGGACGGTATTACTTATTTCGCTCGTAGTGGCATCGCCACTTACACAGACGAGCACGGTTCCCAGTAATGTTCGCGCGTAGCCCGCGGAACGATTTTTATCAGAAATATGTGTCAGATCTATGTTTTCATACGGATTATCAAGTATATGTTTAGACATGAAATCAGAAATGTGTTTCAATATGATTTTTATCAAGACTATGATGCAATGCGATTTATCAAGTTACTAAAACTTGTGAACTCACTCAGTTTATACTGATTCAAATGTTTTTACGTGTCTTTCAGGAGATAACTAGGTAGCGCATGGAGTCACACTTAGAGCACCTCACGCTGAACATCTAAAACTAGCTTTTTGGAAGATTTTAGTTCTATCCCTTCGATGCGCGTGGTTGTTCCCGCCGCGCAAGGGGATATGGCGTGGAAATCTTCAACAGTTTTTATACTTGGATGTTTTTATGTAATGTTTAAACAATGTAATGTATTTGTATTAAACATTTCATGCGCAATGAAAATCTTACTTTGAATGTTTGCAATGGCCCGTGCTTAATTATCAATCCCCACTCGCGCGCGCCCGGCTGTTTCCGCCGCTCAGGGCCGGGTGTGACAGATTGGTATCAGAGCACTGGTTATAGCGAACTAGGAAAAGAAGTTTTAACCTAGACTATAACCGTTGGGGGAATCGCATTAAATATTTTTCAAAGAAAAAATTTTCAAAAGAAACTATACACACACTTAGGAACACGGGTCACACAGTGTCTAGTAAATAAAGATAAAAACATTATGTGCTCAGAGTACATGCGCTAAGTTGATATATTTTCACTCTTTTAAAGCGAGAATGCCTCCAACTAGAGCCAAGGGAATTACCATGACACCCGAGGAACTCGCGGAAATAATCGCGCAAGCGATCGCAACACATGAGGCCAGCAAGGCCGAATCTAGTCAGGGTCGTCAGGAGAACGAGACCCCAGAACCCGAATCAGGAGCTTTGGACAAAGGATGCTCCTACAAGACATTTATGGCCTGTAAGCCTTGGCCATTCAAGGGTACCGAAGGGGCCATTGGGCTCTACAACTGGATTGACAAGATGGAGACAGTTCTCTCCATTAGCGGATGTAGTGAGAACCAGAAGGTCCTTTACGCGACCTGCATGTTCCAAGAAGCAGCTTCGTCTTGGTGGAAGCTTCAAGTGAAGACATTGGGGCGAGAAGTTGCTCTCCACAGGACCTGGGAGGAGCTGAAGGAAATGATGATAAGAAAGTTCTGCTCTCGCGCAAAAATTCAGAGTCTGCAACAGGAATTTTGGAACCACACCATGGTAGGAACGGATATCGACGCCTACAACAACCGGTTCAACGAGCTTTGCCAGTTGGTGCCAGACATGGCAAACACGGAGGAAAAGAAGATCGAGAGGTATATCTTTGGGTTACCTCCTGTTGTTAGGGTTCCGCTCAACGCCGCAGCGCCTCCAACCTTTGATGAGGCGGTAGCGCGGGCCATCACCCTTACAAGGGATACGGTCCGTGCGGGTATGTTGACTACGCGCGGAAACGAACAGCGAACCTCTGACTCCAAGAGGAAATGGAACTCTCACCACCGAGGGTCCGACTCCAAGCAGCCACCGTTCAAGAAGCAGGAGAGCGCAAGGGCTTACGCGATCCAAGCCGCGGAACCATCAAGGAAAGGATACAGCGGGCCTCGCTCATGGTGCAACAAATGCAAGTATCACCACGAGGGTGAATGCGCAAGAATCGAATGCGCCAAATGTGGCAGACCAGGGCACAAGGCGATGAATTGCCGTATCAGAGAAGCTGGAGCGAGCGACAGCTGCTACGCATGCGGGAAGCCAGGGCATTTTAGTCGGGATTGCCCGCAAAAGGGAAACCAAGCTCGCGGGAGAGCTTTTGTGATCGGCGCAGGCGAAGCTAAAGAAGAGCCGAATGTGGTAACCGGTACGTTTTTGCTTAACGGCCATTTTGCATCTGTCTTATTTGACACTGGCGCTGACCTAAGTTTTATATCCACTGAGTTTAAAGACTCCCTAGGCCTAGCAACCAGTAGGCTAGACACACCTTATACTATAGAACTAGCCAATGGTAGGCAGTTATGCGCGAACGAAAGAACTGAACAATGTGTAATAGGCATGGGAGGTCACGGGTTCAATATTAACTTGTTGCCAATAGACTTGGGAAGTTTTGACATTGTGATAGGTATGGATTGGTTAGTCGAGAACCACGCGGAAGTTATTTGCCATGAGAAGCAGGTTCGGATCCCACTGCTGAATGGAGAAATCTTGGCGATTCAAGGGGAAAGAAGGGGAATTGCGACGAAACTGATTTCGTGACTAAAGGCGCGCAAGTGCTTAAGGAAAGGGTGCTACGCCTTCCTGGCGCATGTAGTAGAGAAGAAAGATGAGCGAAGAATTGAAGACTTACCAGTAGTGCGCGAATTTCCAGAAGTTTTTCCTGAAGATTTGCCCGGATTACCGCCGCCGCGACAAGTCGAATTTCGTATTGATTTAGTCCCAGGAGCTGCGCCAGTAGCTTGAGCGCCTTATCGACTAGCTCCATCTGAGATGCAAGAGCTATCCAATCAGTTACAGGAACTATTGGATAAGGGTTTCATACGCCCAAGCTTTTCACCTTGGGGAGCTCCAGTACTGTTTGTTAAGAAGAAGGATGGTTCGTTCAGAATGTGTATTGACTATAGGGAACTGAACAAGCTGACAGTCAAGAATCGGTACCCCTTACCGAGGATTGACGACTTATTTGACCAGTTGCAGGGATCCAGTTATTATTCAAAGATAGATCTACGGTCAGGATACCACCAACTTAGGGTCCATGAGGAAGATGTGCCGAAAACAGCCTTCCGAACTAGATACGGCCATTATGAGTTCTTAGTGATGCCTTTCGGGCTAACTAATGCGCCGGCTGTATTCATGGATCTGATGAACCGCGTGTGCAAACCATACTTGGACAAGTTTGTGATTGTATTTATAGATGATATTCTGATTTACTCTCGGACCAAGGCCGAGCATGAGCAACACCTGAGATTGATTTTGGAATTGTTGAGGAAAGAAAAGTTGTATGCGAAGTTTTCCAAGTGCGAGTTTTGGCTTAGAGAAGTTCACTTTCTCGGTCACGTTGTAAACGAGAAAGGAATACACGTTGATCCTTCCAAAGTCAAGGCCATCGAAAACTGGGAAGCGCCAAAAACCCCAACTGAGGTGAGGCAATTCCTAGGACTAGCTGGCTACTATCGACACTTCATTGAGAACTTCTCCAAGATAGCTCTACCTCTGACCGCGCTAACTCAGAAAGACAAGAAGTTTGTTTGGGGCGAAAATCAGGAAGCAGCGTTTCAAATGTTGAAACAGAAGTTATGTAGTGCGCCAATTTTGTCTCTGCCCGAGGGGAGGGATGACATCGTCGTTTACTGCGACGCTTCACATCAGGGACTCGGATGTGTCCTTATGCAGCGAGACAAAGTCATAGCGTATGCCTCGCGCCAACTCAAGACCAATGAAAAGAACTACACAACGCATGATCTGGAACTTGGAGCGGTTGTCTTCGCGCTAAAGATTTGGCGCCATTACCTCTATGGTACAAAGTGTATAATCTTTACGGATCACAAGAGCCTTCAACATATATTTGATCAAAAGGATTTAAACATGAGGCAACGAAGATGGGTTGAATTGTTGAATGATTATGATTGTGAAATAAAGTATCACCCTGGAAAGGCGAATGTGGTAGCAGACGCGCTAAGTAGGAAGGAGCGAATAAAAACGCTACGAGTCAAGGCTCTAAGGTTGACCATTCGCGCAGATCTCTCTACCCGCATCCGAGACGCTCAGCAAGAAGCCTTGAAACCAGAGTTTGCTAAAAACGAATCCCTTGGGGTATGATTAAGAGTTTGGAACTTAAAGAGAACGGCAATCTATATTTCGCTAACCGCATATGGGTCCCTCTCAAGGGAGGATTGCGCGAGCAAGTACTAAACGAAGCCCACAAGACGCGGTATTCCGTACATCCTGGCGCAGACAAGATGTACCAAGATGTTAAAGCGCTGTATTGGTGGCCCAATCTTAAAGGCGCCATCGCGACGTATGTCAGTAAGTGCCTGACGTGTTCAAAGGTAAAGGCTGAATACCAGAAACCGTCGGGGTTACTTCAGCAGCCAGAAATTCCCATGTGGAAGTGGGAACAAATCTCTATGGACTTCATCACCAAACTGCCAAGGACACCTGGGGGTTACGACACAATCTGGGTTATTGTAGATCGGCTAACTAAATCAGCACACTTCCTGCCGATCAAGGAAACCGATAAGATGGAAAAGTTAGCCCGATTGTATATTCGAGAAGTAGTTTCAAAGCATGGGATCCCGGTGTCCATCATTTCTGATAGAGATAGTCGGTTCACATCAAGGTTTTGGAGATCGTTACAAGGAGCTCTAGGTACTCGCCTTGATATGAGTACAGCTTATCATCCTCAAACGGATGGGCAAAGCGAGCGAACAATCCAGACATTGGAAGATATGCTGCGCGCGTGCGCGATCGATTTCGGAGGTAGCTGGGATACTCATCTCCCATTGGTTGAATTTTCTTACAACAACAGTTATCACACAAGCATCAAGGCTGCGCCGTTTGAAGCTTTGTATGGGCGCAAGTGTAGATCCCCACTGTGCTGGGCTAAAGTGGGTGACAAGCAAATGACTGGTCCAGAATTGATCCAAGAAACAACAGACAAGATTTTTCAGATACGGGATCGCCTTAAGACAGCGCGCGACAGACAGAAGAGCTACGCAGATGTGCGAAGGAAACCATTGGAGTTTCAAGTAGGGGATAAAGTACTTTTGAAAGTCTCTCCATGGAAAGGAGTCCCCCGTTTCGGCAAGCGAGGAAAGTTGAATCCGCGCTATATTGGACCATTTGAGATCCTGGAAAGGATCGGTCCGGTTGCTTATAAACTCCGTTTACCCGCCGAACTCAGTGGAGTTCATGATACGTTTCATGTATCCAACCTCAAAAAGTGTTTATCTGACGAAACGTTGATTTTACCGTTGGAAGAGATTCACATCGACAAACAACTGCACTTCGTAGAAGAGCCTATAGCCGTAACCGATTGGAAAGAACAAAAGTTACGCAGAAGCAAAATCAAGTTAGTAAAGGTTCAATGGAACTCAAGGCGTGGGCCTGAATTCACCTGGGAAAGAGAAGATCAAATACGCAAGAAATACCCACACCTCTTTCAGAACATGGCTTCTGCCAGCGACGTCTCCTAAATTTCGGGACGAAATTCTCTTAACAGGGGGAGAATGTGACACCCGGTAAATTCCCAATCCCTTAAACCAAGTAATCAACCTAAATATTAGGTAATTATGTTATATGCGCCTTGCGCGAGCGCCCCATATTAGAATCAGCGCGTGCATTTGTTATGTGCGCCCTGCGCGAGCGCGCTATGTTAGTCAGCGCGGGCATGTTATGTGCGCCCTGCGCGAGCGCGCTATGTTAGAATCGGCGCGGGTATTTGTTATGTGCACCCTGCGCGAGCGCACCATGTTAAGAACCTGCGTGGGCATATGTTATATGCGCCATGCGCGAGTGTCTTGGCTTTATGTTTTCATGTAACTTAACTTTATGATGGGTTGACCGTCCCGCATGATGCTAAGGCGGGTGCATCCCAAATCGTTTATGCGCGTGCGGAAAGGGAACTAACCTCCCCGCATGGCGGGAACATTGAGAGCTAGTTTGTCTGAAGCTCCAAGATGGAATTGACTTCAACATAACTGATCACTATGTTGAAATACCAAGACCACCTGGAGAATCTACAAATGAAACTCAATGTCCCTGACTGCGAGAAGGTTACGCACCTACCCGCAGCAAAGAAATGTCCTTCACGCAGAAAGCTATGCGCACAAAGTTATACGCGCAGAACACTTGGTTTATTCTCCAGATGTAAGGAGATTATTCCCGCCCAAAAAGAAACAGTAGCGTGTTTCAGAGATTTCTACTTTTTACTGTACACTGACAAAAGTACCTGAAAAAGCACACTGTAACATGAAAAGTCAACTGTCAGCCACCCTACTCCCACCAACCACAGACCTGCATGTCCTGTCCAAATCAAATCAAAATCTTTTATCCACTACTCCACTTTTAAATAAATAATAATAATTTCCATACTTTATCATCATTACACCTAGATATGAAAAGATTACAATCCCCTAAAGCAAGGGATTGTGTTCCCTTGAGTTTGCCTATAAATATGTAACCTAAATTATCACCCAAAACACACTTCAAACTTCTCTCTTAAGAACTGCAAACTTGCACTAATCATCTCCCAAGCATCCGTTGTTTTCATTTCCGATCCTGTTACTAGGTAAGCCGAGAATATAACCTTGAGATCTACTTTCCAACCCTTATATTCTCCTATTTCTTGATCTTAATATATATACTTCTTGTTATTTAATCGTATTCTAGACCTTCAATTCCGAGGCCAACACCAAGAAAACCCGAATCTCGATTAATCCCTTAACAAGAACCACAGGTGAGTCTCACAGCCCCTATTTTCACTGTTTTCACTACTTTTAAACTGTTTTCGGGGCGAGGGACACGTACTTAAATAATGTTTTATCATGGTATACTTACAAGCTATGCAAGCGATTATTTGTTTAAATTATGTTTCATGATGAGCAATGCGAACGGTTATCTATGGTTTTCGATGTATGTGCGCTAGAATTCGAGTAAGTGATCACTTTACCATTGGAACTCGAAGGGTAGGGACTGCTGGTTTGATCCACCTACTCGTAGGGGTCGCACCTCTTTGCATGGACGAGTGCCTAGTATGGTCATGGGGCAGTACTACGGGATTGAGCCCGCTCGTAGGGGTTGCGCCTCTTTGCATGGACGAGCGCCTTGTTTTCCGGCACAACGTCCGCGCGTAACCCGCGGGACGGTATTATTGATTAGCTCGTAGGGGCAACGCCTCTTTGCATAGACGAGCACGGTTTTTCAGAAATGTCCACGCGTAACCCGCGGGACGGCATTACATTATTTAGCTCGTAGTGGCAGCGCCACTTTGCATGGACGAGCACGTTTTCTAGAAACGTTCGCGCGTAACCCGCGGGACGGTATTACTTATTTCGCTCGTAGTGGCATCGCCACTTACACAGACGAGCACGGTTCCCAGTAATGTTCGCGCGTAGCCCGCGGAACGATTTTTATCAGAAATATGTGTCATATCTATGTTTTCATACGGATTATCAAGTATATGTTTAGACATGAAATCAGAAATGTGTTTCAATATGATTTTTATCAAGACTATGATGCAATGCGATTTATCAAGTTACTAAAACTTGTGAACTCACTCAGTTTATACTGATTCAAATGTTTTTACGTGTCTTTCAGGAGATAACTAGGTAGCGCATGGAGTCACACTTAGAGCACCTCACGCTGAACATCTAAAACTAGCTTTTTGGAAGATTTTAGTTCTATCCCTTCGATGCGCGTGGTTGTTCCCACCGCGCAAGGGGATATGGCGTGGAAATCTTCAACAGTTTTTATACTTGGATGTTTTTATGTAATGTTTAAACAATGTAATGTATTTGTATTAAACATTTCATGCGCAATGAAAATCTTACTTTGAATGTTTGCAATGGCCCGTGCTTAATTATCAATCCCCACTCGCGCGCGCCCGGCTGTTTCCGCCGCTCAGGGCCGGGTGTGACAGTTTTGATTCACCACTTAAATCTAATTAAAAGTATTTAACCATGTTAATTACAATAATTAATTTCAAGTTTATTACAAGATTAATTATCATGTTTATGACTAAATTAATTTTATTGTTTATGACATATTAATTTTGGTTGAATATTTCTCATTTTGTGTAAATGTATAATGAACTTGTTGGTTCATGTTGTAGATAGACTTAAAAATATTTTGGAGTCACTTACACATACTCATAACAAAATTTAGAGAGGAGCATTCTCTATACTTATGTCAAACAACTTCAACAAATTTCCCTACATCTTGATAAACACCAATATAGCCGGTGAATTCATCGGGTTCATGGCCATCTCCGGCAGTACACATACTGTTCCGGTTGTTGTACTCTGGGAAACAGACGCGCTTGAGAGTAGGCACGAAATCTGTTTTAAGGGCCCCGTGTCTAACACGATCCTCAACCAAAACCGTTACCCAATTTCAATAAACAAATTGTTGTTTTGAAGAAACATTTGTTGAAGACTCAAGTGAAGAAGACTCGTGACATAGATGCTAGAAGAAAGCTTAGGGAAGCACTCCTAGTAAGATATGGATTGAATCATTTCGGTATATAAATTTGTATTTTATATTCTTTTTATGTACTTTTTTAAACGGTATTGTACTAAGTGAATTTCTCGCGATTAACGAGAGTATCGTTATTATATTTTTATTATTATCTTAACTAAAAGTGAACCACTTTTCCTACTTCCTACGAGAGAAGAGGAGGGGTGTGACCAATGTCTCATTTCTTCAGTAAAGTTCAATGACACATATCTATAACATGACATGATTTGTAAGTAGCAAATTGGGATAATTTATGTGGGTGATCGACTCATAAACAAGGCGATATGTTAATAAAACAATTAAAAACATTTCTAAACAGGTTCTTCTCGCACCACTTGTTTATGACATGCATAACACGTTTAACATATTGGGTTAAATAGGCTAATTGGTCACTACAGTGAATTTTGTGTTAGTTTGTGTTTAAGGATATATATAACATGTTTAGTTAATCTTGTCGTGTTTGAATTCAAGTTGTGTAAAAAAACATGTTTTGAAACACGATCCATTTAACACAAAAACGACACATATAAGTGCCAACAACCTTGACACTCTTGCAGTTGCCTTTTGCATCACCATCCTCACTACCATCTCTCTGTATTGCTTTTCGCTTTCAGCACTTTGCATCCGAAATATTTCTCTTTAAAATTTGTGGCCTCAAGTGATTATACCAATCGATTTAAAAACACATATTCATAAAAAAAATGTAAGACTTAATTAATAGAATCGAGATTCCAGAAATAGAAAGAAAATAAAAACTAATACACACATATTCAACTAAAGTAATGAGATCCATCAATTTACAAAGACCGAGTATGGATCGCCATGGTTATGCGCTAAAACCAAATTTTTTATTGATGATTTGGTTTTTAGATTTATATAACCAGTTGGTTAATGTTAGTTATAAACGTTTTGGTTATTAAAAAAGCCGGTCCGGTATACGGCATATAGATGTGGATGGCTTTTAGTTAATTCAATTAATGAATCCAATTATTTTTTTTAGAACGGCGACATTTATATTTAGGCTACCGCACTCTCTAAATTTGAAGAGCTCTGATGCCCCATTTTGGCCAGACTATGTTGTTTTAACCGGGCACACGCTAACTTCAAAGCTTTGCTTGGGCGTTCCCCCGGGAAACCATACATATGTTGTTTTAACTGGGCCCACGCTGGCTTCAGAGTGGCTTGGGCGTTCCCCTGGGAAACCATACTGCCTAGTACCACTTGACAGCCGTTGTGCCACCATAAGAGCAAATGCCAAACTTTGTGAGTTTGGCTTGGGCGTTTTGTGTTGCTTGTCAAATTTGTGAGTTTAGCAAATGCCAAACTTTACAAAACACCGTGATTAAACATAATACATTTTAGGATTAATTTCTTTTGTTCCATTTCAACAACTTCAAATAATTAATGAGGTACAAGTACTGAATAATAAAATCCATGCTCATAAAATAAAACAACAAGATTAACACATATTGTGACAAGTGTTAAAAGAGTTTATACCGGATGCCACAAAAACATGTTCAACCCAGCAACTCTTTTATACTTAAATTGTTTAGACTATCTCGTTAACATACGTGGCCATGTATTTCATGCTTCAAAAGTAGCACCTTCATTAACCCGATTACTTTGACTTTGTGAATTGAAAGTTGTCAATAGGACCCAAGTGGGCTGTGAAGTTGTAACTTGTAGTACACAAGGGGCGGATCTACAATGGAGGAAGAAAAGATACCCGGGATACCTCTTAACTTAGCAATGTGTAAAATTAATGTAAAATTTATTTTTTGTCCGTTTTATGTATTAAATACCCATGAACAAGTATTAGAATATTCCTGTGTGTACAAAATATTTTTGGGATACACCTGAATATTTTATCTAGATCCGTTTACGAATTTATTATTTTACGGTCAGTGGCGGAGCCACATTGAGTGCACCGGGTTCGGCCGAACCGGTCTTTTCTCGGTTTTATATACAACCTGTAGTGTGGAACTAACAAGCGAACCCATTCTTTTTCATCATTTTAAAAAAAAAGCATTCGAGCCCACTAATTTAGGGATGGGCAAAGTAGGTACTGGTGTACCTAAATTGGTACCGTCGGCACCAAGTTTTTGAGTTTCCAGTACTCGTACCGGTATTTCCCAAATTTTGCATTCAATGTCGACACTGAACCGAACATTTCAGTACTGGTATCAACATATATAAATTGATTATGAAAATTTCTTTTAAAAAATATTTTTAGTAATGAATATTTCATTTACAAAATATAAAAAACTTAAAAAAAAACGATAAAAATTACTAACAAACATTATAAATTGGCCAATAATAACCCGCATATATATAATATAAAAAACCTAAAATAATTAATAGAATTGATCAATAAACTCAACCCAAATAACATTTTTAAATATAATACCTAAATAAAAATTAAATAAAAAATCAAAAACAAAAACAAGACCGGTCAAGTTCTGGTTAGGAGAGTATGTTCTTTGTTTCATCACCTTCGCCAGTTCGCCACAGGGCTTCAACCATCGCCTCACGACCTCAGCACTCATTTGACGGACTTCAACCAGATAACAATGGCCGGGCGATCTTTCTTTTTATTTAATATGACTTTGTGTATTTTTGAATGTTAATGATGACTTTTATTATGATTGTGACATGACACTTTATTTATCTGACCGAATGACCGACCCATCCCGGCCCGAAAACTTTGGCGTCGGAAAAGAATCGAGTACCAAAATATCCCGAACCCATAGGAAAAAATTTATGGCTCTGCCACTGTTTTCGGTCTTTACAAAATTATGCAGGGACAAGTTGTACCTTACATAATCATGCATAGACAAGTTGAACGAACATTACAGAACCATGCATGGTCCCAATCCCAATTGGTTCATGAATAATAATCTATAGCATTGTTGGGTTGTACTATATTAGTATGTTTGGTTGGAAGTAATGGAATGAAAAGAGAATGGAATGAGAGAAGGAATAGAATGAACAAGGGAATAAAATTGATCATTACCATTCTTTTGTCTTATTTGGTTAACCTATGGGAATGAAATGAATAATTACTTTATGTTGTTTGGTATCCAAAAAAATTATAGGAATGAAATAGAAATAATAAAAAAATATTCATATCCCAAAATTTATATTGTTTACTAAAAAATAAAAATAAAAAACTGAAACGGCAATGGTGGTTGTAGCTACGGCGACGAAAATGGTGGTGGTGGCGGTCAGTCGGGGTATTTGTGGTTGTGGGGGTGGCGGTGGTAGTATTGGTAGTGATGGCGATGGTAGGGTGGTGGCGACGAAGGTGGTGGTTAGGAAGCGATAGTGGTGGTGGTGGCGACGGCGACGGTGGCGGTCAGGTGGTGGTAGTGGTGATGGTTGTTGTTAGGTGGTGGTGGTGTTGAGAAAGTGGGGTGAGGGAGGAATTGAATGAAAAAAAGAAGGGGGTTGGAAGGAATTGTTTTGATGGAATGAGATTTCATATGTAATGGATGATTTCATTAAATTGAGCAACCAAACACCACTTTCTTCATTCCTACGTAATGAATCATTCAATTCACCCTATCATTCCTACGTACCAAACGCTACCTATAATCTGAGTTTGAGTATTTAATACGGGCGAAATTTAGACTTTATATGTTTTAATATTAAATTTAAACAAGACAGAATTACAAATTTTGTCCTTTAAAAAAAGCCAAATTACGGTTCGTGTCCATTTCTTAGTTTATTTGCAGGCGGTATCCTTTAAACATTTTTTTCCTACACGTTATGTCCTTTACGCTAACTGGGTTACAAAAACTCAGTTAAATACCCTCACGTGAGTCGCATGTGAGGGCATTTTTGTCTTTTCACACCACCTCTTTATCTTTCTTTCTTCTCTCTCACAAATTAAAGAAACCAAACCTGCAACTTTTTTTACCAATCAAACCCAAACCCTAATTCCAAAAATGACACCCACCTCCTACTGTAACTATACTCCTACTTCTTCCACATCCACCGCCGCCAGTTCTTCCACTTCCACCTCCACCGTCGCCGTCGTTGCTTCCGGCGGCAATCTGACACCGACCCACCATAAAATCGAAAATTATGAATACCCATGCGTGGAACAACGAAGATGATGCAGGTGGTGGTGGTGTTGACAGTTTTTCTAGTTCTTTCATCGCCGCCGTAGCAAGTTTCTCCGCCATCGTTGCTTCTGGTGAAAATCCGACACCTACCCAGATCAGTTAATCGAAAATGATAAATACCCATATGTGGAACAACAACAACGAAGATGATGCGGGTGGTGGTGGTGTTGACAGCTCTTCCAATTCTTCCATCGCCGCAACGCCGCCGTTGTCGGTTTCTACCATTGTACCATTTCTTACCGGAGGCTAAGAAGCTTAAATACGACACCGTTTAAGAACTGGGTTTTGCAATTGAGGTGTTGAAATTAAGGAAACTAGGTTCAATTTTGGAAATTGGTGGTGATTTGATGGAGAATTAGGTAAGATCGAATTATATAGGTGGCTGGAAACGGAAAAAGGTGGCTGGAAACTGGAGGTGGGGTTGGTGGTGGATTTTAGGGTTTTGCAAATGGTGGGAGGGGTGATAAACTTTTTGCAAGTGTAGACGAAAAGACAAAAATACCCTCACATGCGCCTCACGTGAGGGTATTTAACTGATTTTTTCTAACCCAGTTAGCGTAAAGGACATAACGTGTAGGAAAAAATGTTTAAAGAATACCGCTTGCAAAGAAACTATAAAAAAGACACGAACCGTAATTTGACTTTTTTAAAGAACAAAATTTGTAATTATGTCGAATAAAATGATTTCAATATAAGACGCGCTTTGATATCGTATTTGCCAGACCACTTCATGTTCATGGAATTAAATGGTTGAAATGACATATAAATATTCGGCGATAATTGCTGGGGATTTTATTAAAAAATGAAATAAAATAGGTGGTGATGTTTTTATACATGTATTTATTGGAATTTCTTGTTTCAATGGACAAAGGTGGAATCAAAAATTATTTTTATTTTTTCAAAACAACATCAAGACTTAACACTAATTATAAGGGGATGTCTGAAAATTTCACATATAAATAACATTAAAAAGTTTAAGGTGCGTGGGCAGCCACCCCAACCTAACACATAGGTTCGCCCATGCCAATAGATGATATTTATTAGAAGAAAATTATAGCGTCTGATTTTTCTTTTAGCAGCAAACTTACACACATCAAAATATGCTACTAAAACAACTACTGGCTTAGTTTATTGGCAAAGTTATGTCTTATAATTAAATGGTTGTAGATTCTACTTCTAGTCTCACTTGAAACATGAGATGAAAGGTTTTGAAACATGAGATGAAAGGTGGAAAAATTAGTTGTTTAAAAGAAAGAAAAGAAAAGGGAAACATGCTTCTAAAATCACACAATTTTTGTTTATATTATGAATTGAACCCCACTATTTATTAGAGGGTATCTTTTAAAACATTTGATACCATAGAGTTACAAGATCATCAATTAATTAAAACATGTTTTATGTATTTGATTTTTATTAATATTGATTGTTTAACGAATTAGAATTAGATTCGTTAAAAGCAAAAACTTAAATGAAATACGTCAAAAAGAATTTTATTTGTAACGTATTTGGTTAATAAATAATCATACTTTTGTAATTTTGTTGAACTAAAATGTGGTGATGGTAGATAACAATGGTTGTTGTTGTCGTGGCAGTAGATCTTGGTGGATGCGTGTAGCGGGGATACAATAGCAACGACAATAATATTATTTCGTGGAAGTAGCAACTTCAATGATGGTGGTGATGACAGTAAGTGATTGTGATTGTGTGTTGCGAGTGTAGCTGCGGTTGTTTGGTTGTGTCGATGTTGTAATGGTGGCGACTATGATGGTGACGGTGGTGGTATACTGGTATATCCTGTTTTATTTCATTCTCTCTCGTTAACTTAATTATATATAGTCACAACAAAGCAAATAGAGAGAAACAATTTTGTGACTTCGAAACAATAAGAAATATTCTTGAAATATTAATCAAAGCTTGTATTTTCGGAGGAAATTCTAACAAAACATGAGAAACTAAATCACCTTTTCTTAACTATTTTCATATTTATAAAAGGCTAAAACCTAAAATATATTATTCCATCATATTCTAACGCAAAGTGGGTAACCACTCCACCACGTTACCGAATAACTATCGATAAACATTACTCCGTATTATAGTATTTGGTAACAATAACAAGGGAGACTGAGAAAAGGCAACTTAATTATGATTTTATGATACTAAAATCCATGTAACACGGGGAAGATATTTGTCTATACAGATACATGGAATTCCATAATAGTGAGAATTAGATGGGTCGAAGGATGCTCTTCTCAGATGCTCTTCTCGTGTATGATAGGTTTCATCAATCATCTATTCTTATGTCATTTATATTTTTAACTATCTAATCATCATAATCAGAGGCAAAGTCCTTCTTAAGTGCCATAATTTTTTTATATAATTACATTTTAAAAACACAGTAATAAACAACTTTTCTTGAGCGATCAATCAATAACTTTATTAACCAAAAAAGCTACCCGATAACACCACCACCACCACCATCACACCTTCCCATTTACACACCCATCCAAACCACCCAAATACATAAGATTAGAATTCATTAAAATCAAATGCTCTCCATCTCTCCCATGTAATGGATCTTCTTAGATCTACTGCTAACCCACATGTAACTAAAAGATTTATTTCCCTGATTACACTAGCACGCATGTCAGTTTACTTTCAAACACTGCCGCATTCCTTGTCTTCCAAATACACCATATCTCGTAAGACATCGCATGGAACACCTTCACTTGTTGGGAAGGTAAGCGACCAAATTATCACGATTCCAAAATATCACGTGTAACAACCGTTATTCTTCATTTTATTCTTGTTCCCGACCCGTATTACACTTCAGATCTTATGATTAATAAGAGTGGAGTACATTTAGTTCATATGTGTTGTATATAATTATTTATATTTATTAATGGTTATTGTAATGTTCAGTGGCGGATGTAGTGTAATACGAGGGGTACTTCTCGTCGGTAGTGTAAAAAAAGTTAGGTCAGTTTTCGTGTTTCATTACCTCTGGAAAAAAACTAGCGTTACCCCCATGTGTATTAAGCCCAACCAATTTAAAAATTCAACCAAACTAAAGTCCAAACAAAGGTGTAAAGTCCAAACCAATAAAACTCATTAACCCTTAAAATAATATTTGTTACACTTAAAATATTATATATACACTTGTTGGACGATATTTAAGGCCTTACAAATTCTTTATCAAAACATCTTCAATAAAAAAACAAGAATTGTTATAAGCGTGTAAGCTGATAACCGGAACACACCGATCAATAAATAATATAAGACAAAACGGGTTTGACAAGATGTTGACTAGAGTGACATCTTTTTAGTGAAAAACAAGATTAAGATATTTGTAACATCTCGAAATTCTAAAATAATACTTAATATATTATTTGCGTCGGATGAAATAATTGAGTTTGTGGAACGATATTGTTAGGATTGGTGAAGGCCTTTGGGCCGGGTTCGTTGGTTGACAATTAGAAGACAAAAGGGGGCGGCCCGTTTAATTATGGAGGATGGCCCTTTTGACGTTTTCTTGGTCACTAAGTCATTTAACCTAATTGTTCTCTAAATATATCATGGCCATGTGTTGTAATCTTTGTACCGTGCTTAATAAAAATACCCTAGTTGCAGCCCGTGGACGTTCGCCTTGACCGAACCACGTAAAATCTCGTGTCTCTTATTTATTGCTTTCGTTTGTGCGTGTGTGTTTGTGTTTCCGCTGCGTACCGACTCTGTTTAATACCTAACAAGTGGCATCAGAGCCGAAGGTTCGTTGAACACACGGGTGCATTGAGACGAGAGTATTATTTCGGTTCATAAACTTTGTTCGGTTGTAAAACTCTTGGAAGCTTTTTTTGGTTCGACGTCTGATTTGGGGTGGATCTTCGGAGGTAATATTTCTTGTAATTTTGTGTGAGTCCAAAAAGGGAAGTAATAAAAATATTATTTTGGGTTTCGTCTGATTTGAGAAAAGGAAATAATATATTCCTTTGAGTGGTATTAACCTAAAAAAAGGTAGTAGTATATTGTTTTTACTTGGGTTCTTGTCATTGGATATCAAAATCAAATTTGTTCCTTTTTGTGAGTCACGTACATCAAAAGAAAGAAAAACAGAAGTAGCGTGTTTCTGTTTTAAGCGATTAGGGTTTTTTTTTAACTCTTTGGAAGTTGCTGTTACTTCGCCACTACCATAACTCTCGGTGCTGCCACCGCTAGGGTTTTGCTATTAAACCGACACCGCTGTCAAGGAGAAAACCGCGTGGTATAGTCGTGTTTTACGACTGTTAATCAAAGAAGAAGCCATGTCGATTGAGTCTTGTTGCCAGGCTAGAATCTAAGGTTAGGTGTTCAAGATTCGGTTTGTTGAGCGGGTTTGCTTTGATTGTGTGGTTCGGGTATTTGTTGACAGGAGTTTCGGGGTGCAAGAGAGAACAACGGGTTTTGGGTTAGAGTTTTGTTTATTCATTCTTTTTTCTGTTTTCTCGTTTGCGATGTCTGAAGACGGGAAGGTTCGAATCGACAAGTTTGATGGGACTGATTTTGCATGGCGGAAAATGCAAATAGAGGCGTTACTTGGGGAACATGATTTGGATATGGTATTGGAGGAAAAGTCGGATAAAATGGATAAAGCCGAAGAAGCAATTCGGAACTCAAAGGACAAGAAGGCTAGAGGTAAAATTACATTGGCTTTGACGAGGACCGTTGCATTTAATATTATGAAAGAAACCACGGCTCGTGGTATGATGAAGGCTCTGTCAAATATGTATGAAAAACCGTCTGCAGCCAATAAGGTTTTCTTGATGAGGGAATTGTTTATGACAAGGATGCACGAGGGAAGTTCAGTCACGGGTCACATTAATGATTTCAACTCGATCATGTCAAGGTTAGATTCTATGGGCATGAAGTTGGATAATGAGACTCAAGCTGTTATATTGTTATCTTCTTTGCCTGAGAGTTGGTCTGGAACTGTAACGGCCATTACTAGTTCTGTGGGGGCCGATGGTTTGACATTTGAGGGGGTCCGAGACATTGTGTTAGGTGAAGACGTTCGCCGAAAAAGCACGAGTGGCGGATCATCTTCTGGTATGTTTTATGCTGGCAGGGGAAGGGAAAATAACAGGAGCGGTGGGAGTCGGGGGAGGAGTTCGTCTAGAACTCAGAAGAATGTGAAGTGCTGGAGGTGTAATGAAGTTGGACATGTTAAGAGTGATTGTCCAAACAGATTACAAGGAAAGGCTACTGAGGTGAACACTGCTGAATAGGTTAATGAAGGCGTTAGTGATGACGAGGCATTATTTTGCAGTGTGGATAGCATGGTGGACTCTTGGTTCATGGATTCCGGTTTTTCGTTTCACGCTACGCACAGCGGGGAGACGATGGTGAATCTAAAGGTTGGTAACTTTGGGAAGGTACGTATTGCTAATGGTGATGTTCTTAATGTTACGGGCATGGGGGATGTTAATTTGGTAACTCCATTGGGAACTGTTTGGAACTTGAATAATGTTAGGGTTATTCCATCGTTGAAGAGAAGGTTTATCTCTGTTAGTCAACTGGATGAACTAGGCATGGAAGTAAAGTTCGGTGGAGGTAAATAGAAAGTAACTAAAGGTATTATGGTTATTGCTCGTGGAAACAGGTATGGTTCATTATACATGGTACAAGTGCCTACTGAGTCGTCCCTCAAAACAAAGTCGGGTTCGCTGAGTCGAAGGGGCAAAATAAGGTTCAATTTGCAAGAGTGGAGCCTGATGCCAAGGTGATTCAAGCTAAGCGGGGTCGGAGGTCTAAAACAAGTAGGGGTTTGGTGATAGTGGGAGCGCAGGTTGTGTTCCAGGAACAGTTACAAAACAACGTTGGGTTTTGAACACCATTATTCCGATTGATAAAATCTCTCCTAGGGAACTCTTGCTGAAAGAGGAGAGTGGTAGTGGTTCTCGGGTTATCTCTGGATCTGGTGGATCGTGCGTATCAGTTGAGACAGAGGACGGATCAGCTTTGGTTGATGAGTTGGAGCTCGGTGAAGCTTCAACTGGCCCTTCTGGTACTTGATGTTGAAGGGGGTTGCTGCAACTGGGTGGTAAGTCTTAGCTTGTTTTTGGGAACTGGAAGCTTGGAAGACTTGTTAATAAAGATAACTGATATTACTGATGACTGGGTTGCTTTGTACTTGAATGGCGGGCTAGAGTTTATCGCAAGGCCTTCAAGTGGGAGAGTGTTAGGATTGGTGAAGGCCTTTGGGCCGGGTTCGTTGGTTGACAATTAGAAGACAAAAGGGGTCGGCCCGTTTAATTATGGAGGATGGCCCATTTGACATTTTCTTGGTCACTAAGTCATTTAACCTAATTGTTCTCTATATATATCATGGCCATGTATTGTAATCTTTGCACCGTGCTTAATAAAAATAGCCTAGTTGCAGCCCGTGGGCGTAGGTCGCCTTGACCGAACCACATAAAATCTCGTGTCTCTTATTTATTGCTTTCGTTTGTGCGTGTGTGTTTGTGTTTCCGCTGCGTACCGACTCTGTTTAATACCTAACACTTTTTAGTGAAAAAAACAAGATTAAGATATTTGTAACATCCCGAAATTCTAAAATAATACTTAATATATTATTTGCGTCGGATGAAATAATTGAGTTTGTGGAACAATAATAATAATAATAATAATAATAATAATAATAATAATAATAATATGAAAGTGTAAGTAAGCTATTTAGATGGAATGAGTTATGGACCAAAAAGGAAAGATGGGCCTTAGATCCTTGGGCTTAGGAGAGTATAAATACCCCATTTAACCCTAATGCTTTTCATTTCCATCCATCTTATCTTTCAATAATATCTACACACTCAAAACACACGCATACAAACCCTACATACGGCCACAAGCAAGAACAAGAATCCAAGACCCAAAACCAAGCAAGATTCTTGATAGATCTTGGATAGTTAAGCAAGATACAAGATTAAAGTTCATTACCAAGCTAAATCAAAACCTAAAAACGAATAAAGGTACGTTCTTTAACTTTAAAGGTTATGTTTTTATGAACGGTTTGTTATGAAACTTAAAACTAGAGTAGATCGGGACTAAACGAACCATAAAGTTACAAACTTGACGTTAAAATGAACTAGATGAACACGGTTAAGGTTATGGCTCGTTTAAAAAAACCTTAGATCTAGTTTTGGACATCTTTAGCCTAAAGGTTCAAACTTTATTGTAACTCGGGTCAAGTTTTGGCCGAAAATGGTTAAAGGAATGTTTTATGGGTTAATACCAAGCTATAAAGAGGTATTAAAGTCTTGAAATATAATAAATATGGTGATAAACGAACCCAAGTTATTCAGCCTATTCGAATACATTAAAGAACCAACAGCTCATTCGCTTACAATCCTTATATTCGCTTACATTGCCTATACTCGCTTACAAAGACCAGACTCGCTTACATTGCCTATACTCGCTTACAAAGACCAGACTCGCTTACATTGCCTATACTCGCTTACAAAGACCATACTCGCTTACATTGCCTATACTCGCTTAAAAAGACCAGACTTGCTTACATTGCTATGTTCAGTTACAATGAAACCATTAGCTTACAATGTTCATTAGCTTACAATGTGTTCATTTGCTTACAATGTGATCATTAGCTTACAATGTGATCATTAGATACAAGTGTATTCTAATACCATTCGAATACAAGGTATTCAAATATATAAGGGTTAAAGATGAAAACAATCTAAGTAAAAATGTATTCTAACATAAAACCATTAGATTAGACCCGACTTAGCCATTTTTGGCTGAGATATAAATAATGTGAATAGGATATGTATTGATACGTATGATTAATGTACAGTCAGCCGAGCTCAACAAAAGAAAGGAATAACGATTAACGGAGAAAGAAACAAGATCCAGGTGAGCTTCTAGCCCCATTCCTTGTTATGTTTTCGGGGCTGTGTGCGTACTCAATGTGATTAGTTAATACACTTACCTTAAGTGGTAAGTGTGTGCTATATTTGATATATGTGATAGATATGAATGATTACTTGTTGGTATGTGAACGATCTTCGGATATTGCACGTACTGTCAGGTTATAAATAAAGATATGAATGCTATGTGTAATGTATGAATGATATATGTATGTTATTAATGA
Source organism: Bidens hawaiensis (assembly GCF_021521415.1). Lineage (NCBI taxonomy): Eukaryota > Viridiplantae > Streptophyta > Magnoliopsida > Asterales > Asteraceae > Bidens > Bidens hawaiensis. The sequence goes on from NW_027491042.1 coordinate 3,392,873, forward strand.
ATGTAAAGAGGCAGCTTGGTAAAGAAGAAAAGGGACCGGACCCTAATAATATTCGCGGCAGAAAAGGTCCGGACCCTAATAATATTCGAGTTAGAAAAGGGACCGGATCCTAATAATATTCGAGGTAGAAAGGGACCGAACCCTAATTATATTTGAGGCAGAAAATGGACCGAGCCCTAATAATACTCGAGGCAGTAGGGCGTAATGCTCTTTAAAATGTATAAGTATGTAAAGTGTGAATAGATATATGGTACGTAAAGAAAGTATAAAGGAAAGAATGTATAAGTATATGAAAGTATTGTATGTCACTTAATTAACTAGAACTCACTCAGCATAGCTGACTTTTAGTATGCACGCAGGTGAGTAGCATGAGCTAGCTAGCTTGAGTAGGGCACATGGCGGATGAATAAAAAAGCTGGCATCTGAAGACACAAGTTGTTTTTATCACTTTATGTTTAATCTGAAAGACAAGAATGTTTAACTAAGACAAGTTATGAACAATTATGTAATGTTTTATGAAAGTTTTAATATTCCGCGAAATTTTTATTCAATTCTGATATTTAGAACAGTGTTTATGAGTAAATCCAACGTCCAATGTAGGGCACCAGTAACGGGGCCTTACAAGTTGGTATCAGAGCATAAGTTTGAGAGAATTAAGTATCCTACATGCTTAGAATCGAATATAGAATGAGATTTAAGTAAGGAAAGAAAGAAGATGCCAGTTCAAGATAGCCACATGTCACTCAAGCAAGATCAGTATATGTAAAGTATATGATTGGTTAACGTGTAACGATGTTAGCTTAATTGCTAAAGGAAGGATATGTGTATGTTAGGGATATGATTAATTGATTGTTTGATTGATTAATTGTTTAAAAGTAGAAACTGATGGTTGGTTAATTTGTATATAATTAAGTTCGTTTATTTATAAGTTTTAACTGTTTATTGTGGGAACTTCGATACTTCATACGTGTTTATTGTATTTCAGGTCATAGACGTTAAAGTACCTAATTTGGACCTGTACGAGCACAGGATGAAGACCCGGGATGATTTGTGATAGTGAATGATCAAAACTGGAGGATCTGGGTAAAAGTTGGTTTAGCATATCATTTGTTGAAATCATAGTGTTTTATGCTATGTAGAGAAGCAACGCACATCAGGAAGTTTTAAAGTATGGTTTGCTAAATTAGAGTATCATACTCTAAAGTTAGAGTACCATTTGTTGAGCCAGAGTACCATTTGCTGAAGCTAGAGTATCATATGTTGGACCAAAGTAAAACTACGGGAGTCGCTATTTTAAAACCCTATATAAGGATAAAGTTAGGGTTTCATTCAAAACAACTTCTTCCAGGTAGTTAGTAGAGCTTAGAGAGGGCGATTCCACCATTCCGATTCATACCGAGATCACATACATGTTCCATATCATTATAACTGAAGATTCCATTATGTCGAGGCTCAGCTAACTTCTTCGAATCATACCCTTGATGTAAAGTTTGTATTATTTTCAGTTTTCTCATGTAACTAAGAACGTTTATGTATAACTATTTATGGTTAATCTATGATTATTGATGTTTAGTATTTCTGTGTGTTCAATCGGTTTAGTTTTACGTTAAACTGAACGATTAGTTACCAGTTGCTATAATAATTGATCATAGGACTGTTTGATTAGGTTGAATACGATAAAACATATGATTGCCCTTAACTGAGTCACACTGGCAGGGACTGTTTGATAACCAGTGCCGTGTGTAAAGAGATTATTGATGTCTAAGGTTTTGTCTAGTTGATCAGTATGTAGTTAACCGTTAATGATTAATCTGTTAGGTTGCATGAGATTACTGTAAGTTACTTACTTGAAGTCCCGGGTGTGATCTGCTTTTATTAATTGATTGAAACTTGTTCACTTGTTCATTGCTTAATTCTAAACTAAAACTAATTGCTTGTGTGATCAGCAGTAAATCTGCTACTTTATAATATTAATTTTGTTACACGATTTGCATTGACCACATACTCCTAGTGGATACGATACCTTACTTACTCTATCTATATAGTTTAATTAGGTTTTTGAATGACTCAAACATCGGTCATCAGAAACTAGCATAAGTGAAATTATAAAGGGAAGTATGTAGAACCTGAGGAGTAATGCAAATAGTTAATTACACTTGGCCACTGTCATTAACTACTTATCTTACAAATCATGTACTAAATAATTCCTAGAGTGATAACGTTTGTGTTTCCTTATAGAATACAAATGGCTGGAACTAGGAGAGTTGCTGGACATGGAGGTTATACGGGACGTCGTGGTAGGCCACATATTGTCCGAGAACCTTCTGAAGAACCAGTTGTCGACTCATGAGAGGGAAGAAATGAAACTCCACGAAGGCTAAGCTGCAATGAAGGGTATCAACTTGATTCTGCTGTTCAAACTGCCATTTCTCAAGCTGTAGCTGCCGCATTAAAGAGTTTGCATCCTAAAGGATACGCTGGAAGTCATGCTAAAATCGTTGAGAAAACTTGACAGAACTCTGAAACCAAACGGCCTACCGATGTTGTAGAGTACGCGAGGAAACAGACACAAAGGATTGCAGGCAAGGAAACATGCAAAGTGTGCGGGAAGATGCACCTAGGAGAATGCAAGGCTGGTTCAAACCAGTGCTACAGATGCGGGGAGAAGGGACACATCTCTCGTGAATGCACCAAGGACCAGAAATGTTACAAGTGTGGTAAGTCGGGTCACGTAGCTAGAGATTGTGGAGAAGCCATAGTGGTGGAGGAAAAGAAAGATAAGAAATGGGCTACTCCAGCTAAGTGGTCTGACGATATGGTGGTAACAACTGATGAGAGAAAGCTTAAGGTTGGAAACAGAGACGCATGCAAGGTGTGTGGGCAAGTGCACTCGGGAGAGTGCAGAATGGGATTAGGTGTTTGCTACAAGTGTGGAAGGGCAGGACATTCCTCCTGGGAGTGCAAGGACCACCATAGGTGTCATAACTGTGGAGGGCGTGGACACCTAGCAAGGGACTGCAGGAAGCCAAGGGAAGAGCGCAGATCAGAGAAGAATGTTTGAGGCTTAACAGTTTCCTCCGTAAACTTAGAGAAGACCATTCAAGAAGGCTAGCTGCTAGCCATAAGTTTTAATCTATGTTTGATTTATTAATGACTTGATGCGTGTTGTTTAGACTGGTGTTTCTCTGAATTAATTACGATATGAAATTGTCATGAATGGATTTGGGTTATGGTGATTAATTGTGTCATGATAGAGTGTCTCCTAGGCTCTAGTGTTAAATAGTATGAAGCAACGAAAGATGAGACGAGATTTGCCGAATCAGAACAAGAAACAGTGCATCGAGGGTCTCATGGACAAGCTACCTTAAATAGCTAAAACACATGAACACCACTCGGTGACTACAAGTCAGGAGTAAGAAGGATAACCCGGAAAACAAATATGATCCAATAAAGTGCGTGAATATAGGATGTGTTCCTTTTACAAGGAATAAGCTGGGTTTCGGGGACGAAACTCCTTTAAGGAGGGAAGACTTGTAACATCCCGAAATTCTAAAATAATACTTAATATATTATTTGCGTCGGGTGAAATAATTGAGTTAGCGGAACGATAATAATAATAATAATAATAATAATAATAATAATAATAATAATAATAATAATAATAATAATAATAATAATAATAAAATATGAAAGAGTAAGTAGGCTATTTAGATGGAATGAGTTATGACAAAAAAGGAAAGATGGGACTTAAGTCCATGGACTTAAGGGAGTATAAATACCCCCTTAAACACTAATCTTTTCCATTTCCATCCATCTTATCTTTCAAGAATCTCTACTCACTCAAAACAAACACATACAAACCCTACATACGGCCACAAGCAAGAATGAGAATCCAAGACCCAAAACCAAGCAAGATTCTTGATAGATCTTGGATAGTTAAGCAAGATACAAGATTAAAGTTCATTACCAAGCTAAACCATAACCTAAAAACGAATAAATGTACATTCTTTAACTTTAAAGGTTATGTTTTTATGAACGGTTTGTTATGAAACTTAAAACTAGAGTAGATCGGGACAAAACAAACCATAAAGTTACAAACTTGACGTTAAAATGAACTAGATGAACATGGTTAAGGTTACGGCTCGTTTAAAGAAACCATAGATCTAGTTTTGGACAACTTTAGCCTAAAGGTTCAAACTTTATGGTCACTCGGGTCAATTTGTGGCCGAAAATAGTTAAAGGAATGTGTATGGGTTAATACCAAGCTATAAAAAGGTATTAAAGTCTTGAAATATAATAAATATGGTGATAAACGAACCCAAGCTGTTCAGCCTATTTGAATACATTAAAGAACCAACAGCTCATTCGCTTACAATCCTTATATTCGCTTACATTTCCATACTCGCTTACAAAGACCAGACTCGCTTACATTGCCAATACTCGCTTACAAAGACCAGACTCGCTTACATTGCCTATACTCTCTTACAAAGACCAGACTCGCTTACATTGCTATGTTCTCTTACAATGAAACCGTTAGCTTACAATGTTCATTAGCTTACAATATGTTCATTAGCTTACAATGTGAACATTAGCTTACAATGTGATCATTAGATACAAGTGTATTCTAATACCATTCGAATACAAGGTATTCAAATACATTAGGGATAAAGATGAAAACAATCTAAGTAAAAATGTATTCTAACATAAAACCATTTGATTAGACCCGACTTAGACATTTTGGCTGAGATATAAATAATGTGAATAGGATATGTATTGATACGTATTGTTAATGTATAGTCAGCCGAGCTAAAAAAAGGGAATAACGATTAACAGAGAAAGAAACAGGATCCAGGTGAGTTTCTAGCCCCATTCCTTGTTATGTTTTCGGTGCTGTGTGCGTACTCAATGTGATTAGTTAATACACTTACCTTAAGTGGTAAGTGTATGCTATATTTGATATATGCGATAGATATGAATGATTACTTGTTGGTATGTGAACGATCTTCGGATATTCACGTACTGTCAGGTTATTAAGAAAGATATGAATCTTATGTGTAATGTATGGATGATATATGTATGCTATGAATGAATGTAAAGAGGCAGCTAGGTACAGAAGAAAAGGGACCGGACCCTAATAATATTCGAGGCAGAAAAGAGGCCGGACCCTAATAATATTAGAGGTAGAAAGGGACCGGACCCTGATAATATTCGAGGCATAAAAGGGACCAGACCCTAATAGTATTCGAGGAAGAAAGGGACCGAACCCTAATAATATTCGAGGCATAAAAGGGACCGGACCCTAATAATATTCGAGGCAGAAAAGGGACCAAGCCTTAATAATACTCGAGGAAGTAGGGCGTAATGCTCTTTAAAATGTATAAGTATGTAAAGTATGAATAGATATATGGTATGTATAAAAGTATAAAGGAAATAATGTATAAGTATATGAAAGTATTGTATGTCACTTGATTAACTAGAACTCACTCAGCATAGCTGACTTTTAGTATGCACGCAGGTGAGTAGGATGAGGCAGCTAGCTTGAGTAGGGCACATGGCGGATGAATAAAGAAGCTGGCATCTGAAGACACAAGTTGTTTTTATGACTTTATGTTTAATTTGAAAGACAAGAATGTTTAATTAAGACAAGTTATGAACTATTATATAATGTTTTATGAAAGTTTTAATATGCCGTGAAAGTTTTATTCAACTCTGATAATTAGAGCAGTGTTCATGAGTAAATTCAACATCCAATATAGGGCACCGGTAACGGGGCCTTACAATATTAGATACGACGGAAAGTTATGGTAATCAACAAAACCGAAAGAATATAATTACTAATCGACATCATTTTGAGGTTGAAATTTTAATACGAGTTTGGATATTCAAATTCACGAACTTGGAAATAGATTTTTTGAGGTCTCAAACAGTTTGATAGAAAACTGTTTGGTTTAAATCTTTGTGATTCGTTTTCTAAGTTTGATATATCGAAGATAGTGACATTTTCTAATACGTATCTAAATGACTTTAGTAATGAAGAAATAGGGTGTATTTCGAGTGATCTTATGACCTTTTATCACACTTTAAATGAAGATATTAAATTTGCAAAATTGGGAGGGATGTGTAACCTTGCTCTTGTAATGGTGGAAACCGCAAAACACGCCACTTTTCCTTTGGTTTATCGTATATTGAAGCTAGCGTGGGTTTCACCAGCTGCAACTACAGCCGCTGAAAGATGTTTTTCTTTCTAAAATGAAGCTTATCAAGACGAATTTGATGAGTATTTGAACAACGCTTTAATTTGTCCGATCGAAAAAGAAACTCTTGAACGTTACCCCTGACATTTGGTTCTAGTTCCGCCACTGATAATGTTACAAATCGATTACAAATGCTATTACATGAAGTTAGATACATTATTTGCATTTAACCAAAGTTCAAGGGTCCAAGTTGTCAATTTCTAAATTTTTTGTGGAAATACTCTCATCATGCTATGTGACGGATTTAACCCAAGTTCGTCGCAGTACGTGACGATTCTAGGGTTTTTGCCCAATTCAATTGGGTCGCGCTAAGCGACGAACTTTCCCTAAGTTCATCGTGATGCATGGCCGACACCAAGAACACCCAAGATGTAATTGGGTCGCGATACGCGATTCCCATCTTTTAGGGTCGTCGCGTTACGCAACACAGACCTCTGTACGGGAACATTGTCTTCCAAGCCAAATCCTCCAAATTTTGATTATAACTCGTTTTGCCGACACTAGAATGTTCCAATGGCATAGTCTACGATATTCCCACATCTTATTCTCCAAGAAACGTTAATATTCGTTGAAACACCTACAATTTCTCTCCAAGTTAGGGTTTTACCCGTGATTAATAAACTAAACCGTCATAACCCGATTGTTATAAATACCAAACATCCTAGACCTCTGCTTTTTTGTTCACAACTCTCAAACTACTCTCTCTTTCATGAATTCAAGCCTAAAGTGATGATTTTTCATACTTCGACTTCCAAAAGTCAACTTCAATCGTGTTCTTCACTTCTTCATCGATTCTGTGTTTTGTCAATTGTTTTTCCGTTGTTTATTTTCTATGAGCCGAAACCCCTCAATAAATTCGTTGATTGAGCTATTTATCCAATTTAGGATCAAAGACTAAGGTTTATGTTCGTTTATTATTTGCGTTTATTTTTCAATGGATTTCGAGTTAAATGACTAAAAGTCTGAAAACTAAACTTAGTAAAAGTCGTTTTTATATATGGTTTGTTGGAAGAGAATCCAACCTAGTTCTGGGTTCGAGTTTGATTAAACCCAACCACTCACTTAACTAACTTTAATTGTATAAACTACATGTTTTGAGTAAAATAAATTAAAGAAAATACTTAAAACAAGACTGATAATAATTTTAACCAAATTTCATTCATAACACTGAACCCAACTCCTTTAAACTTAATTTTCTTGCTTAAACTAATTTCTTAACCCCGATTTATGAACCGAACTTCAAGTCTTTTGTACTTGTTATTTACATTCTTTCAGGCCTCTTCTAAGATTTAGAACTTGTGATTTAGGGTTTATTGTTGGATCGAATCAAGTTGGTCATTCGGTTTAAAGTCATTCTCTTGATTTCTTCTTCTCACCCACTTTAAAAGGTGAGTACTTCATAGCCCGTTTTTTTGATTTATAATCTTTAGGGTGGAGCATGTAACTTATACACAACTCATTGTTTAATTCACCATCAAATTCATACAATTTTCATATTATCATTGTCACACCCCGACCAAAGGCGGCGGAACATCACAGGGCATAACGTATTGATTGGACAGTAGCTCAAAAGACACTAAATAAAGCGTCAATAGTTATTTAATTTCATTAACATTAAAACAAGTACACAAATTCGATAAACGAAACAAACACATTGTATTTTTTGTGTTTTGAATAATATCTAAAGGTAAAACTAATTCTTCGATTTTGAACAATGTCAATTACTTGTACCTGTAGCATGTATAAAAATAGAGTTTGCCAACACGAATGTTGGTGAGAATACATAAGTTTTAGTTTTATATATATATATAGGCAAATCACAATTCATATGTAAATGGTGAGCATTACAATTCTTATGAAAATATAAACAACTAAATAGTTTGTACTGATACAAAATCAATGTACTTGGGTAAATGTATGATCATACTAGATGAGAATAGATGAGGATGAAATACCAACTACCAAGCATAACATAAACATTTAAGCACATAGATCATAATTAGAGTGTCGGTAGCCGCGTTTATGATTGCCAAATGATTTAGCTTAATCAAGTTCGTGATTTTGGCCGCTAATTATGGATCAAGAATGGTGGAAGGGAGAGGTTGCGTTGGTGACGGGAGGGAAGGAGAGGAGAGGAAGGGTTTTGATTAAATTTTGCAACTTGGTCCCTATGTTTAGCATGGTTAGTTGAGTTTAGTTCAAACATGGTTATGTGTGGATTTTGTACTTGAATGATAGTTATAATATTTTATGTGGCTCCTCCTAATAATGGGTTCTTAGATGCTTCTGCACCAGCTGTTTCACCTCAACATGAAGTTGATCCTCCACAACTGCCTCAGGAACATGCTGTTCCTCAACAACCTGAGGCGGTTGTTTAATAAGACATTTTTCATCATCAGGAGGGTGATAATTTTGATTTAGGTGTTGAGTTTGGTGGTCAGGGTTTGCTTAACCTTGATATGGATATGTCTACTGCTCCTAAAGAACCTGCGGGTTCTTCTTGTGAGGCCACTGAGTCTGATGATTCTTCTAAGCAAATAGATGAGACTCGTCGTTACATTGCCTTACAATAAAGAATTCAAGGAAAGAGGAATAATAAGACAAGAGATGATGATGAATGTGATTTTGAACTTGATAGTGAAGAGGAAGTTTCTAATACATAACATGCTCTACTGATTAGGCGCTTTAAGAGACCTCGTGTTGGTAAAGGTTCGAGTTTTGTGCCAGCTAATATTGTGTATGGATCAGCGGGAAATTTTTTTGTTTCTTCTGTTGTTGGGTTATCTGTGGATATTCCTACTTGTGGTATTACAACGGTGGCTTCTGATGCATCGGTTATTGGGTATCTTCCTTCAGTTTCATTGCCTCATTCGGAGGTGGTCACTTTATTTGTTTGATACACTGTGGTTTCTACAATTGGTTTGCTTGTTTCTTTACCACCACCATCCACAACTTTACCCATTCCTTCTACGAGTGCTGATTTGCCACTGCCGTATACTCAAGATATTCCTCTAGTTCACGTGTCCTTTGATTCCACTCTCTCTAATCGTGAGAGAATTGATGAACTAGAAAGGGTTGTTACTGAGCAAACCCGTATTAATCTTCTACAAAATCAAGCCATTTATCGTCTTATCTCCAAGAATCAACTCTAGACTTCCCTGATTATTGATCAAGGTAAAGTAATTGATATTGTTAAGAAGTTCTTTGCATCTCAAGGGGAGAGTAGCTGCAGATAGGATGTGTTGAGAAATATGGGTAGATGTGATGATACCGACGATGATCCCAATACATCGAAAGGTGTAGGTAGTGAGATGACAAATACTTCACAAGTCCGTGGTACTCAAGCCACCACTCGGGGAGAGTTAACTCAACAGGGTTCTGGCAGTGGTGGTGATAAGACTGTGGTTGTTGATCAAGAGATTAAGACTCTTCAAGATCTTGATGATTATGATATTTTTTCAGATGATGGAGAGGAATTATAAGAATAAAAGATAAGAAAAATTGGTGAGAACATTGTGATTGATGACACCGTGGACGAATGTGAGATTGCTGACGAAGGGGTAGCGCATGTGTGTGCTTTCTCTTTTTGATGAACATTTATGGGTTAATGCTGAAGGTGTTGCGTCTGTAGATGTGAATGAGGTATACATATAAGTTGGTGAGGAAGAAGACGAGTCTAATGGGAATGACAACCAAGATGAAAAGAAGGTTGTGTAAATTGGTTTGTTAGACAGAGGAAATCAGCCTTTCCACCCTTTTTCAAGAAGAATTACAATATTAAAGGGGTAAGCGAGTCAAAGAAGGGAATAATTTTCTAGTTATATGATAAGAAGTTAAAGTTGTTTGTGCTAAAGAGATATGATGGTGTTCAATACTTATATCGGTTCTTGAAATTATTCAACTCTTTACCAGAATGTGAGGTAAGGATTTGGCTCATTTGAGTTTGATCAACAAGGGTAAAGATTTGTTTGCTTACTGGGTTGGAAAGATAATTTGGAATGAAATGGTAAAGAAGAAAAAGTTTACATTGCTGAAGCCTCAGAAGGGTAAGTTTATTGAAGATACAAGAGAGGTATACGATCTAACGGGAGACCATGAGTGATGGTAAAATACAAACATGTTAGATGTTTGAAGAAGAATACGATGAAACTAATGCCAGAGAACATCTGAAAATCTCAAGTTGTGGTATGTTGATAGGGAGACTGCTGAGTCTGTGATGGAGGATGAGGATGAACAATAGTTGTTGAGAGTGTATGATCTGATGCACTTTGTAATCTATCTAAATCTGATTTACAAGTACTACATGAAATAAGTATATTTTATATTCCCGCATTGAAATCAAAAGGGAAGATGTACTAGAGGGTTTTCTTAGTTTGTGTGAGACTAGGAGTGCATGTTGGAAGCTTTTCTTGATTGAAGGTGGGTTGATTTTTGAATGCAGACTGAATAAAAACAAGAAACAGATGGAGCTACTGCCAAGGGAGAGTCTGTTGATGCATTTTGTGTCAGTAGTCTATAGTTTAATGTTTGTATTTAAACAATATGTTATGTTTATGTTTACTTTTATATTTAATGTGTTTGTTTAGAGGCGAAGATAACAATTTGGCGAAGTTGTGATAACTTTGCCTACGTTGTAATGGTGAAGATTAGTGCAATATAAACTCATCTCCGGCTAGGGTTTGCTAAGTTTTTCCATTGAGCCTCTTGATTCGGCGTAATTGTGATAACTTCGCCAACGTTGTAGTGGCGAAGATGAGTGTAATATAAACTGATATTCGGCAAGGGGCTGTTAAGTTTTTCCATTGAGCGTCTTGACATTTTTGCTTTACAATGTATTGATAGATATCGTGTTATTAATCAATACAAATAATCTTTTGGTTTTAATCCTTGTCTCTACTCGTTCTTGTTACTTGTTAGTATTAATACTCGTAAACAAATACTAAGGGGATTTCGCACCCTTAGAGTTTGTGATACTTTGTGATCGATCCATTTTAGGGACCTACAAAATAGATTTGGAAATCAATATCGACGGGCTAGTTACTACTTGGTTTCTCCATGAAATAGTTGCGTACCTTATAAGATTAGTTATTATGTTTGGCAGGCTGAAATCGACCGTATAGCTACAAAAGAAGCTTTAACATACCGGGAAGTTTGATGGCTAAAGCAATTTGGTGGCTATTGCTTGTGTCTTAATATCCCAATTCCGGTAAATGTAGCTCAGTTGGGCAAATGTTAGATTTTAGGGCAAATCAAGTTCGTACAAAATATAAGTAAAAGGCGGTGCATGTGGTGTTGACCGTCAGCATGTGGACATTGTGGAGGCGCATAAACGATGAGATAGATGAGATATTCGAAGGGTGAAAGAATTTGGAAAACAAATTGTTGGCGGAATAAAGAAGAAAGCGGTGTTCATAATTTTCAATATGCAATGTAAATCTTAGTTTCTTTTTTAAATTTGTAGTTTGTGTTTGGACTCTGTTCATTTTTTGGTCTCATAGTGTTCATTTGGCACTATAATTCAGCCGTTTAAAAAAATTAAACGGATTCTGTCGGGTAAAGAAAAACGTTACAATCTAGAAAATATTGTCAAAATCAAGACTCTCACTTAATAACCAATAGATTTACATAATCCTTAAATTTAAAAATATTAAACCATTTGCATTTGCAGTGATCAGAAACTAGAATCCAAGGTGCAAATATTCACATCTCCCTTTTCCATAACCCAACCTCTTACAAAAAAAAAAAAAATTTACAATATCTTTTGACAACAAACACATCTGTCTTCCTCCTTTTATTCTTGTCCATTCTCCTCAACCCCACATTATTATTTTCACCGCCAACCACAATGGCACATGACCACCTCCTCATCCTTCTCTCCGCCGTCCTCCTCCTCTCCTCCGCCGCCACCGCCGATGACGCCGCCGTCATGTCCAGCCTCCTCACCTCTCTTTCCTCCGTCCCATCCAACTGGAAAACCTCCAACGACTTCTGTCAATGGGAAGGAATCAACTGCGACAACTCGAAGCGAGTGACCGCACTCAACCTCGCTTCAAAGTCCCTCTCGGGAAACCTCCCGAACAATCTGAACCAACTCTCGCAGCTAAAAACCCTTTCGGTTCAACGCAACTCGATCTCGGGCGACCTGCCCACTCTAGCAAACCTCACCAACCTCCAAGATGTGTTCCTAGACACCAACAACTTCACTTCCATTCCTCCAGATTTCTTTCTGGGCCTCACATACCTTCAAAGCTTTAGCATCTCGGATAACCAACAGCTCGCCCCGTGGGATCTCCCTAAAGATCTCACTGAAAGCACAAGCTTACAAATCTTTCAGGCGAGCAGCGCCAACATTAAAGGCTCTATTCCAGATATTTTCGATACATTCCCTAATTTGCTTAGCCTCAGGTTGAGCTACAACGATCTTACTGGGAGCTTACCCGAAAGCTTCCGAGGGTCTGAGATTCAGAACCTATGGCTGAATAATCAGAAAACCGGGCTTTCGGGTAATATCGAGGTGCTTTCGTCCATGGCAATGTTGTATCAAGTTTGGTTGCAAGCCAATGCGTTCACTGGAACTATCCCGGATCTGTCAAACTGTACTAGTTTGTTCGATTTGCAGCTCCGGGATAACCAGTTTACTGGACTGGTTCCTCCGTCTCTCGTGTCGTTACCTAAGTTAGCCAATGTTACGTTGAGAAATAATAAGTTGCAGGGTCCAGTGCCTGAGTTTAGTATTGAATCTGATATTAGTTCGAATAGTTTTTGTTTACCGAATCCGGGACCCTGCGATCCGCAAGTGACGGCGTTGCTTGATGTTGCTGGAGCGGTTGGGTTTCCGATGTTGTTGGCGGAATCTTGGACGGGTAATGATGCGTGCAAAGGGTGGAGCTTTGTTTCCTGTGATTCCTCCGGGAAGAATGTGATCTCTTTAACCTTTGCAAAGAAGGGATTTTCGGGTTACATTTCGCCTGCGTTGGCGAATCTGACTTCACTAAGAACTTTGTTGTTGAGTGATAATAATTTAACCGGTTCGATTCCTGAATTATTGACGTCTATCCCGACTCTCCAAGTGTTTGATGTGTCAAACAATAATCTTTCTGGTCCTATTCCAGAATTCCCACAAAATGTTAGGTTTTCACATACAGGAAACCCGCTTTTAGGTCAAACCATTCCGGGTACACCCAATGGACCACCTGGGTCTGGACCCAATTCAGGTGGATCGGGTGGGAAGTCATCTGGATCATCAAAAGGGTCATCTGTTTCACCAGGTATGATTGCGGGGATTGTTGTTGGTGTTATTGTTTTCATAGGGATTGTGTTGTTTGTGTTCTACAAATGTTGTCGTACAAAGAAACACCAGAAGTTCGGTCGGGTAGAGAATCCGGAAGTTGGTAAGGAACTGGTGAAAACAAATGGTGTCGGGAGTAGCTCGAACGGGTATGGTGGCGGGTTTAGTGAGTTACAGAGTCAAAGCAGTGGTGATCATAGTGAAATGCATGTTTTTGAAGGCGGGAATGTTATTATTTCGATTCAAGTTCTTCGACAAGTGACTAATAACTTTAGTGATGATAATGTTTTGGGACGAGGAGGGTTCGGGGTAGTTTATAAGGGGGAATTACATGATGGGACCAAGATCGCGGTTAAAAAAATGGAGTCGGGTGTGATGGGGACTAAAGGGTTGAATGAGTTTCAAGCGGAGATTGCGGTTTTAACAAAAGTTAGACATAGACACTTGGTGGCTCTTTTGGGATATTGTATTGACCGCACCGAGCGACTTTTGGTGTACGAGTACATGCCACAGGGGACTTTGAGTCAACATTTGTTTGAGTGGAGTGAGCATAAGACACCTCCACTTAGCTGGAAACAAAGGGTGTCGATTGCGTTGGATGTGGCACGTGGGGTTGAGTATTTGCATAGTTTGGCGCAGTCTAGTTTTATTCATCGGGACTTGAAACCGTCTAATATTCTTCTTGGTGATGATATGCGAGCGAAAGTTGCTGACTTTGGATTAGTTAAGAATGCTCCTGATGGTGGCAAGTACTCAGTTGAGACACGACTTGCTGGCACGTTTGGTTATCTTGCACCCGAGTATGCTGGTGAGTACTTTCCTGTTTTAAGATTAGTCATCTTTAAAGTTTCAATTTTTTATTTTTTTGGTTTCAAGATTTATCATCTTTTGTGTTAAAGAAAGTAAAGAAACAGAAATAAGGTGTTACTTTTTCTTATAAAACAACTAAAAACACAAACTTTCAAATATTTGGCTTCAAGATTTGATTTTTGGGGTTAAAGAGACTTGAAAAAAGCCAAATCTGATCATTTTGGGACCTTTTATATTAGACAACTAGAAAGATAAGACTTTTACATATGGTTTCAAGTTTTTTTGATTCCTGGCATCAAGAGAACCTAAAAAGCCCGAAGCTTGATCAAGTTGGTAATTTTCTTTTTTCAAATTACTAAAATGACAAAAGGTTTAATGGCTTTGACACAATTGGTTTTATTTGGTTTTAAGATTTGTGAGTTGAAACGATTGTAGAAGGCTGAAATCTGATCATTTTGGGAACTTTCTTGACCAAACCACTTAGGGCTGTTAAACGATGTTCGTGAGTTGACGTGTTGACTTGAACAAGCCTGGTTAGGTTTTAACCGGAAAAGGCCAAAGTTTGATCATTTTGTAAACTTTCTTGATTTACCTATTAAAAATACAAGCATTTTAAAACATTTAGTTTCAAGATTCATAATCTTCCACATTAAAGTTCCTGTAAAAAGCCAAATCTGATAGTTTTTAGGATTCGGGTAGATGTATCGTCAATCATCTAAAAAAAGTTTTACACATTTGATTCAAGATTTGCAATCTTTAGTGTCAAGAAACTCTAAAACCCCAAAATCTAAAAACTCTTATGTTTTTTCTTGAACAAAACAGCTACAGGGAGAGTGACAACGAAAGTCGACGTTTTTGCATTCGGGGTCGTGTTAATGGAGTTAATAACGGGCCGAAAAGCCCTAGACGAGACCCAGCCCGATGAAAGATGTCATTTAGTAACATGGTTTAGAAGAGTCCTAATCTCAAAAGAAAACATATTAAAGGCCATTGACCAAACCCTTGAAACCGATAACGAAGAAACACATGATAGCATCGCAAAAGTAGCCGAGCTAGCGGGCCACTGCACGGCCCGTGAGCCGTTTCAGAGGCCCGACATGGGCCACGCGGTTAACGTGTTGGGTCCACTTGTAGAACAATGGAAACCTTCTCGGCCTGAAGAAGAAGACGGGTATGGAATCGACCTACATATGAGCCTTCCTCAAGCCCTCCAAAGATGGCAAGCCGACGAGGGTACTTCTAGAACGTTTGACATGTCGTTTACACAATCGAGTATTCCCTCTAAACCTTCAGGTTTTGCTGACTCGTTCGACTCGATGGACTGCCGATAATTCGATAAACACGTTGAATTTTCTTTATATTTATTAATTTTTTTGAGGTAAAAGATTAAAACTAAATTGAAGCATGTTGTTTTTGTTTGTATGTTGATCATTTTCTGGTGTTTGAAACTTGGAAAATGACCACTTTGTGATCCTTAGGTTTCTTGAAGGCTGCATTAGATAGTTGTACCATATGCATTACAATCTATAATACTTTTTTAAGTCAACATAATTGTAAGTTTGTAACATGTATATTTATTGTGCTTTGAAAGTTGTATGTTACCTGAGGTAACGAGAGTTTATATATTTATGTGACTAGGCTTGTGCATTGAAGGTTGTACATATGTGTAGATTTGGTATTTTGCTATAATAATGGTCCAGACACAAGTGGGTTGAGATTGATATTCCAGGCTGTAGAAGTTGAATCCTGCTAGAGCCAGCTAGCTTTGTAAATAAATTCTCCCTACGCGTTTTTATATCGTGTTCACCACTTCATGTTTATAAAAAAAACATTAGGCGACAATTGTTAAAGATTATTATATAGTTTGTAAGATACTTGATTAAATAAGTAAATATAAAATCCAAAATATTTTGAATGGATGACTTATGTTTGTTTGAATAAATATGATAGTATTATTAAGTTTTAATATATATGTTAATAAAAATCGTATTATTTGTGGATAGAAACATAGATATTATATCAACACAACATGTGCATTTTAATACGTATGTATGTTTTACTTGGTTAAAATATTCAAAACCATGTGCATTTTATATTTATTTCATTTCCCCCCATGTACCATGGCCACATGTAAAAGAAATCACAAACCGCCCTAAATCAAATTTAAATTAAGTGTGGATCCCATGTAAGAATACCATATGGTCACATAGTAGGAAAATACAAAATTATATATTCTTTAACAATTTATGAATAAAAGAAATATTTTAGATTCATATAAGTTCCTTAGGGTAAATAGTTAAGTTAATATATGTAATTTTGAAAATTCTATCAGTTAACTAAACAGATATCAAAGGGCTTGGAGCCGAATGGTATCAATGTGTTTATTAACGTGTATACTTTTTAAGTGGTAATGCGAGTTTTGTGTAATTCAGCGGTTAAAAAATAGATGTTAAATATTTTTTTGATAATTTAATTTTGAAACGTAGTTTAATAGTAGTATATCCAGCAAATTAATAGATTGGTTGTCTTGTATTTTCTTTACCAGCCAATCAAGGAGGATTTTTCGGCATAAGACATTTAGATTGCTATCTATGTGAGTTGGTTGACCATACAATTATCATACCGAGTGTTTACATTTTCTTTTTATAAATATTTTAAAATAAACAAATTCCTTATACAAATCTCTTTAAAAGAAAAAAAGAAACATACATATTTCAAAAGTATGATTATTTGGATCAAGTGGATAAAAGATGTTAGTTATGTTATTCTTGAATATTGTTTTTTTAGTGTTAGCTAATAAAATATTATTAAAAAAAGAATAAGAGAAGAAAATAAAGTGAAAGTTGATATTTATGTAAGTTAAAAACATGGTTTTAATGACCGGAGTTGATTGGCATCCGAATCCTTAACCGGTTTAGTACATAAAAGTTCATTTTAGGTAGGTCGGTCTTGACAGGATCTGATAGAACCACATTAAACAAACCAGTCTTAGGCATGGCCGGCTCTAGAGGGTAAATTAAAGCTAAGTTCTCCAATTTAAACCAAAGTTAGACCAAAAATATATTAAATGATAAAAATGTCTCTTAAGTTATTTGACACGACAAACATATTAGTAACCAGTTATTTTGCTTTGTCACAATAAACTTCATAAAAGGCCCCGAATTCTTAATTTGTTTTAGGCCTTTAAAAAGGTTAGTCCGCCCGTGACTTTTGTTTGCATTCCCAAGGAGAAAAAGAAAATGGATTTTGACATTTAGGGGTTATTCATTGTGCATAGTGTAGAGATGACTTCGGTATCTGTAGGTACCGGTATCGAAAATAACAAATTTAAATATCGATACCGGTCTCATATATAACAAATTTTTGATATCAGTATCGGTATTGAAATGTTTTGTTTGGCACGCTATTGATACGGTACCGGTGTTAAATGTAAAATTAGACAAATACTGGTATCATATCAATATCAAGAACTCAAAACTTGGTATAAATTCGATACCGATACAAATATGCTCATCCCTTATATACCGTAATACAAAGTCCATTGGTATTATTGGAAGAAAAGTGAAATTTCATAAATATAGGCTCTTTGAAGTTTGAATTTTTTCCTAACATTTAATTTTTTTCCTACTATATATTATTCCTCATGTACTATATAATTATTTGGGTGAAAGTCATACATTTTTCATCTTTGTTACCAAACCAAACTAGTAGTTTTTCAAAGTTTGATCTAACAAGATAAATTTGTAACCAAAAAATATACATACATTATCAAGTTATACGTAATATTTTATGAAATGATTTATTTTTTCATATTTATTTAATACGCAACGTCCGTGGTAACACAAACATATTGTTGGGTTTAGTTTTCTTTGTGCATCTAGTTATTTGTTTTATAGTTTAGTGTCACTACTATAACAAAGTTAAGTTAGTTGATATCAGTTGAATTCATGTTGTTTTTATCTTTAATTTGTTATTTTTGGGTGTTACTAATTTATTTACCTACCAGTAGCTTAACGAAGTTAACCATTACTGATCGTTGTGTTGTCAATACGTCTTGGCAACATTTACATCATCTAATCCTATATTAAATTAAAGTTAAATTATATATGACATCGTCTAATTTTAAGACACGTATAACAAATGAACCTATACTATAATACGGTTGATTTACTAATCAGCCAGATCTTCAAGTCATTGATTAAAATATCTTCATAGTTAAATAGTTATGTTATCCCTTTAAAACATCAAAATAAATTTTATAATGTTGATTCTAATCCCTTATTCTAATAAAATCACATTATTTGGTTTTGAAAAATAAAATATTAGTTTCATAACAAGTTTAATCGTTTCTAGATACTTGTAAAAAGGAAACTAAGATTGAATGATTGTTGGTAACATGGGCTAAAAGTTATGAAAACGTTTGTTATTATTCCATCAATGATTATATTTAACTTTGTATATATGAAAATTTTAGTTATCAGTATATTATTCCTTCTAATAATTGTTTATTTTTATATATTTAACTAAAATGATAAAATTTATAAAAAGAATATGATCGGAGATTCGAAGTTTTATCAAAACTAGTATTCAGACCTATTGTCATGCAACATGGTTAAGAAGTGTAACACTCCAATTGTTTACTAACACAATTGACTTACAAATTTACAATGATAAGTTTTTTGGTTCGGATATGAACGGATTCTCACAAATACTGACAACCCATCCAAAAAGTTTGCAACAATTATAAGAGCACCCGGGCCACCGCGTGATGGAGCACCCATCACGCGTGATGGGTTTATCAATACCGCCGCCACTGCCTTGTCAAGCTTGAGGGAGGAGATTTGCGTGATGGCCATCACGCGTGTGATGGGGTGAAAATCAAGGAATGGAGCCGTTGTGTGACTTGATACAAAAACAAAACAAAAACAAAAAAATTCCATCACACACCACCACACCATCACCCCTAGTAAAAAACCATCACATGTGATGGATTTGGGGTTGATAATGTGACACCATTTGATTAGGTGGGGTGTGTGATGAGAAACTTGATCACATTTACCACCCCTCCCCCCTAATCTTCAAAGTTAGAGATCGACAAATGAAATTAAGGTCTTTAATTAATTCAAGTCACAATAAAGTAATGAGGCTTTGACAGCAAAGAGAGTATAACATATTTGGCTTTAGAGAATGATGACACACATGACACGCTACGGTTCAGCTTGTTCAAACACATATGGTCACTACCGTCTTCTTCCGATAACGAGGACTAGATACTTTTGTGATTTTCTTAAGTTTTAGTTTATTTGGTATTTAAATTTAGTTTATCTTTTAGTGAGTTTTTTAAGTTTTAGTTTATTTAATAATATTATTTCCGATGTCTAAGTTTAAATTCTATGGTTTAACTAACTAGCGTATCGGCAGTGATAATTCCATTTTGGTGATAATTTCCAAGTCAAAATCAAAGGGAAATGCACTATTATGTTGCATTGCAACAATGGGGAGGTAAAACAAATTACTAACATCCATTTTATACCTAGTATTTGGTGTAATATTTTGAGCTTGGGTCAAGCTACGGATAATGGGTGTGAGGTTCTTGTGAAAAAGAACGATATTTGGATGTATGATGTAGGCTAATCATGAATGTACCAAAGACGAACTAACTTTACACGGTCAAATGTGTGTTGCAAAGAACATGTGTTTTGTAAAAACTCGTTTTTTTTCCTTTTTGTATTTTAGATTACTCGACCGTTTTATGTTCGGGAAATTTTAAACAACAAAGTATCGCGTTTATCGAGACATTAATATTTATTTATCACTGTTTATCATATTTAATTATTTTATCAAAATAACTTTGATTTATATACATATTTCACCCTAAACTAAGTTCTAACTCATTGTGTTCCTACCTTCATTCTTTAGGGACTAAAGTGAAATATATATATATATATATATATATATATTATTATTAAACTCTTAACCCATTAACCCTTAACCCAATCCGTTTACCCGATCCATTTCATAAACCCGAGACCCGTTTATATTTCTTGTACTATAATTCTCGTCGTAAACTTGAAATTTATTTGTGAAAATCGTGATTCTTACCTAATTGAGCTTCACCATCACTTTAATTGTAGAAATAAGACCAAAAACGATCTCGTACATGGTTATAATGAAACCCGGCTACAACTTATAGGTGTTATATCAGCAAGGATCTATGATAATACAATTAAACACAGATACGGCTTCTTCATGGACTTGAGATCACAACCCTAAAAACAATTAGATTTAAACCCCATGTTCGTCGTATTCTTGTTCTCGTCGTCAATGTTCTCCCATTATCATAGATTTAAACCATCATATCATCACTGTTCAAAGTAATTAAATATTGTGTGATTGTCTAT
The DNA here is from genome assembly GCF_021521415.1 of Bidens hawaiensis. NCBI lineage: Eukaryota > Viridiplantae > Streptophyta > Magnoliopsida > Asterales > Asteraceae > Bidens > Bidens hawaiensis. The sequence continues at coordinate 3,413,626 of NW_027491042.1, forward strand.
AGCCGTTAAACAAAAACCCTAATGTTAATATAACCTAAAACAAACAGATTGGTCAATTTTAGATTAAGGGTTCATATCAATTTGGGGGTTTCTGTTGTGTCTGTATATAATGAATTGTTTCCTGTTTATAACCAACTGACATGTTGGAAAAGATGGTTTGTGTGTGTAGGACCTGGTGGTCGTGGGTTCAAACCCGGCCACCCGGTATTTTAGGTATTTTTTTGATTAATCATTATAATTAAAGTTAAATAAATGATAAATTAATATTGGCTATTAAATAAATATTATTTTATTAAAACCGACATCTTGGAGTTTATGTTTTTCGTCAAATCTCGTTAAAAGTTTTCGTTTACATATATATATATATATATATATATATATATATTAATATATATAGTATATTTTAATAATAATAAATCATCGTTATTTTATTAGAACCTGGCACCATTATTGGAGTTATCTCGTCATTGAACGTCTTTATAAAATTGCTTATATTAATTTTATACATAAAAATATACATTATATATATGTATCATTCTTTAAAAATTGTAACAATTGTATTTTAAACATATTAATTATATTCATAAATTTTTTTTTTCGTTAAATATTCCAAGATATAAATTGTATGATAAATATATACTTTAACGTTTTTATTAAATCATTTAATGTATTACAAGTTATATTTATATACGTACACATTCATAACTGCATTATATTAATTAAATATTATTTAAATAATTATATAAGAGTTTTATATTCAACTCATATTTATTTCTAATAATAATTATTTCACAATAACAATAACCGTAGAGTTCAATCAACCAATCAATAACCATTCTAATCACAGCATCACTCAAATCACATCTAATCTCCAATTCATTAAATCGTGTTATATCTTTTATAATTATATTATATTATTATATTTAACTATGAATTCTTGTCGGTGCATCCTGAAGGGTTTAATTTTTTCTTTTCTGACATCATCACTTGATCTTTTGTTCATTCGTTAAGGTGAGTATCTCACTCCCCTCTTTTAACTCATTTTTACCTGTTTTGGGGATATATACGTTTCTAATTATTTTATTATTATTTAATACTCAATTGCAATTGTTAATTATCTGTGTATACCAATTTATGCCTAACGTGTTATACGCTTATATGCCTACATGCTTATTTGGTTAGACCGTTATAATAGCCATCGTCCAGTTCATCTGGCATCATGCTTATCGACAATTTATTTAGCCATCGTCAGTTCTGGCATCGTGCTTATTGACAACTTATTTAGCCATCATCCAGTTCATCTGACATCGTGCTTACCGACAAATTATTTACTTGCTTATTTGGTTGAATTGCTTATCTCACTTGATAATACAGTTTGCACATTTTTCTATACTTATTATATATTCACTAATCTGGTGTTTTACTCACTCAACCTCGTGTTGACAAAATTACTTGTATTTTCAACGCATATGCAGGTCACCGTATGATTTGATTGATCAGGATCTTTTGAAGAAACTTAGGCTTTATTATGCTAGAAAGAAGATATCAAGATTAAATTTGGATTTTGTCTTATTTGTTTTGTTTATGGATTGTTGTTTTTGTTTATTTGAATCTTATTGGAATATTTGAAATTAATTAATAGATATTGCCATTTTAAATTTTGCATGATAGTACCTTGAGAGCTGTGAACAATAAATTCACGCCCCGGCATTTCCGCCTTAGGTTGGGGTGTGACATGTTTACACGTAAATGAAGACCCGATTTCTCAAACACGGCATGACCGATTAGCTCATGTCAACTTTGACTCATTAAAGTCAATGGCTAGCAAAGAGTTTATGGTTAGGCTACCAGCCATAAACCCGACACATGAAGTATGTGAATCTTTTCAAATGGGAAAAACGAGGGATTCATTTCCGTACCAAGTCTCGTTTCGGGCTTCGAAGATTTTGGATTTGATATGTGGGGATTTATGTGGTTCGATCACCACCACTCACTTTAACCGGGAACCGGTACCTATTTGTTTTTGATTGATGACTTTAGCCAATATATGTGGTCGTTTATGTTGAAGGCGAAAGATGAAGCACTCGGTACATTCAAAAGTTTCAAAACAAGTAACGGAGACCAGATCGAAAATTAAAAACATCCGCATGGATCGGGGCGGAGGATTTACTTCTCACGAGTTCATGGGTTTTGAAAGTCACACGGGGTAGCTCGGGAACTCACCGCCCCATACACACCTCAATAAAATGGTGTGGTGAGTGGAGAAACCGAACCTTAATCGAGATGACGATAAGTATTTTGAAGGCTCATATTGTACCACGAGTTATGTGGGGTGAAGTGGTTAGACATTCGACGTATATCCTAAACCGAGTAAAAACCCGAGCGATAAAAGATAAGACTTTGTATAAATCATTCAAAGTATGGAAACTGAATATAAGCCATTTAAGGGTATTTGGTTGTATCGCATTTGCAAAAATCCCCACCTAACACCTAAAGAAACTCGATGACCGGAGTAAGAAATTGGTGTAACTTGAAAACAAGCATGGTTCCAGTGCTTTTCGTTTATTTGACCCGACTACAAAGAAAGTTATGGTTTTTCGGGATGTTAAATTTGATGAAGGAAAATGGTGGAGTTGGTCCAAGAATTAGAATGAAGCAGTTGATGAGCGTGTTTGGCAAAATTTTGTTATTGGTTGGGAAAAGGAAGATGTGCAATTCGATAAAGAGTCTGATTTCAACAACTCAGGCTCATCTTTAGGCCCAAACAACAGAAACTCCCCCAAAAAGTAGTACCACTCACATGGTTTCTGTCTCTGGCTCAACCAGGTCTATTTCAGCCCAACCAGTTGCGGATCAAGACAATGTGTCGGATCACGATTCATGTCCGATAATTAAGAGGTCCACACGCGTGTCGGTTACACCAAGATACTTTGATGATTATGTACTCTATGAAGATTTAATGCTTTTAGTTGAAGACGAACCTACAAAATATAAAGAAGCAAAAGAAGGTAAAGAGTGGATTCAAGCAATGAAAGCCGAGTTGGAATAAATCGAGAAAAACAACACGTGGAAGCTTATGGTTTGTCCTAACAAGGTGAAGCCGATCGGGGTAAAATAGGTTTTCAAAGTTAAGAAAAATCTGGATGGGTCAGTAAACAAGTACAACTCATGGTTAGTTGCAAAGGGGTATGTACAACGGCACGATATCGATTACGATAAGGTGTTTGGACTTGTGGCCCAACTCGAGACAATTCGGCTTATTCTAGACTTAGTCGTGAGTGAAGTTTGGGAGGTATATTAAATGGATGTAAAATCCGTCTTCATGCACATCGATTTAATAAAAGAAGTGTTTGTTGAAAAACCGGATGGGTTCGTAAGGGAATGAGAGAGTCATAAAGTGTATAAACTCTTGAAGGATCTTACAAGCTAAAACAAACTCCGAGAGCTTGGAACTCAAAATTAAAAGGAGCTCTAAATGAGATTTGGTTTTGAAAGGTGCTCCAAGGAACAAGGCGTACACGTGAAATAATCAACCAAGTACATATTGATTATTTTGGGATATGTCGATGATCTCTTGGTAACAGGTTCCAAATTTGCGAAAATTGTTGTATTATCTTGGTATTGAGTGAATCAAGGTAATGACGGGATCTCGATTAAGCAGGAAATTTACGCGTTAAAAAATTTCTAAAACAAGCTGGTTTGGAACGTGCAACTCAGCTTAATATCCGATGGATTCCGGGGTTAAGTTCGATCAAGACGAGAGTTGGGTTTCAGTTGATGTAACCGAGTATAGAAGACGTGTTGGATGTCTTCGGTATATCCTTCATACTTGACCCGATCTAGCATATGCGGTTGGCATTGTTAGTCGATATATGCAAGACCCGAAGGAATCCCATATGCATGGAGTGCAACAAATTCTGAGGTATGTTCTAGGAATGACAAGAATGGGTATACATTATCAACGGGACAATACCAAGTTGTTAACTGGTTTTAGTGACAGCAGTCACAACATTGATGAAGACGATAGCCGAAGTACCACGGGCACAACATTGGCAAATGGCCAATCTCGTGGTGTTCACAAAAACAGGGCACATTTACTGTCTTCGTGTGAATCCGAGTAAATGACAACATCGGCAGCCTCTTGTCAAGTCGTATGGCTTCGAGCTTTGTTAAGTTAAGTAACCGGGAAATAAGTGGAAGGAGTACTATTACTTATTGATAATACTTCAACTATAGCACTCATAAAGAATCATGTCTTTCATGGAAGGACTAAACACATCAAGGTCTGATGTCATTTTATATGAGATGCTGTTGAAGAAAGGCGGGAGCGCATTAAATATTTACCTAAACCGGTAGGCCCTTGAGCGGATCCCACGTTAGCTCCAAGACGTTGGTCTCTAACTAGAAAAGTAAATGCTTGAGCTTGAGAAGCTTCTGGTCCAGTGGGTCCATAAAACTCACTAGGATAAGCTGTATTATTGAACCAGACAAAACAACAAGCAATGAAACCAAAGACAGATATAGCCGCTAAACTATAAGATAAGTAAGCCTCTCCAAACCATACAAGTGCACGTCGAGCCCATGCGAAGGGTTTGGTTAAGATATGCCAAATTCCACCAAGTATACAAATGGAACCTAACCATACATGGCCTCCGATTATATCTGCCAAACCTGCCCGTTTATCTGTAAAAAATGATGGACATATTTTTATGTATCAAATCATAGGTATTTCATTGGTTCATAAAAGTAAGCACCAAAGTAATCAAAGATACCGAAACCCCCAAAATGTTGCTAAGAATCATTTTGATGAATCCATTCCAAGACATCAAAGAAAAACTTTAAATAGTGACAAAAATAATTCTAATTTGCTTGTTCCTGAAAAAATTCTATCGTCTAGACGTCGCAAATAACTATAGAAGTAATAACCAACTCATCACTTCGTATTATCTGGATCCAAAGAACCAGTCAAGATATGATATATTGGTCATATTGTTGTAGCAACTGAAATCTTTTTTATTAAAAAAATTTCTAATCTAAGTTGTCAATCGAAATAAAAAAGAAAGGGTATGGATAAATGGAAGGATGAGAGAAAGAAAGAAAAAGAATAAAGAATATTGATGATATAGATATAGAATTCCAATATGTAAGGTCTATGAGTCATCTCAGATAAAAAGGGACAAATTTTAGCGTATGGTGCTGCTACAGTCGGTGGCAAACTCGCTTTGGGTAAAAACGTATTAGTAGCTTATATGCCATGGGAAGGTTACAATTTTGAAGATGCAGTACTCATTAGCGAGCACTTAGTATATGAAGATATTTATACTTCTTTTCAATCAATCAATCAATCAATCAATCATACCCGGTAAAATCCCACCGACAACAGAGCTATAGGTAGGGTCTGGGGAGGGTGGGATGTAGGCACACCGTACCTCTATCCAAAGGAATAAAGAGGTGGCTTCCAGAGAGACCCTCGGCTCTAAGAACACGTGTATGAAGCAAAAAAGGAAATCAAAGTTTAACAGTTATATAAAAAACTACTACTAATTATAATAATATTAATAATAAGGTCACAGTTTAACCGCAATATAAAAGCTAATAATAATAATAATAATAAAATATGTAAGGGAAATACTATTATGGTATGTGACCTAAATATTTATACTTCTTTTCATATACGTAAATATGAAATTCAGATTAACCAAGGCCCCGAAAGGGTCACTAATGAAATACCGCATTTAGAAGTCCATTTACTCCGAAATTTAGACAAAAATGGAATTGTAATGCTTGGATCTTGGGTGGAAACCGGTGATATTTTAGTAGGTAAATTAACGCCCCAAATGGTGAAAGAATCATCATATGCCCCGGAAGATAGATTGTTACGAACCATACTTGGCATGCGGGTATATACTTCAAAAGAAACTTGTCTAAAACTAAGCAACCATCTAGTTTCCTTTTGCGGGGCGTGGTTCCTTTCAAGATTCATCGATTAGAATCCTATTTTTAGTACATCACTTTTGCTTTTTTTTTAGTTATAGTTAAAACTAACTATTGCTCTTATTCAAATTCTCTTGTTTTCATCTCAATCTTACCGAGAATTCTCTTTAAAGAAAAGGGATTCTAAATAGAATTCTAATTTTTTTTTTCGAATTTTGAATTCTATTTATTAGTTATTATAAATTTATTAGTTATTATAAATTGGTCGAAATTGAAATTGATTTTTTTATCCTTTCTATTTGATTATCTTTATTGAATAGATTTAATTTCCCTTTTTTATGAATATGTCCTTTGTCTCTTTTTTATTAGTGGTTTAGAATAGAACAAGTAGTCACAAGTAGTCAGATGTAAGAGAATGTAGAGGAATTTTCTTTAGAATAAAAGGGTCAAGGGTCTTGGTATATTACTTTTATTAGAATCCAATCCCAATGGAGGATTTTCTATCGAAAGAGAAGACTAGGTCTAAGTAAGGTATACTAAGCCTATTTTACGTTGTTGACAATGTTTACAATGAAACTTAGCATTAGCAAAGATATTAGTTTTTTCAAACTTGATCTTGTGCACAAAATTGGGGTTGGGGTCTATTTCTTAGTTCAAGATCCCTTTTACTAACCTTACTAACTGGAATTAAAGAATTAGGAGTCTTTCTATTGATCGGTCATGTCATATAGGCCCGAATTGGACATCCAATTGCTTCGATTTGAATTATCCGGAGAATGCCTTATATAGATATCCAATATATCAAAAAGATGGACGATCAAACCTATTTCTCGATTCAATAGAAGCCCAAAGCGGTGAATAGGGTCCCAAATAACAAGAGATATGTAAACAGCAGGTCCGATTACGCCTATTCCTAATCCTAAATGGAATGTAACGACGTAGGGATCCATATGTAAACATAGTATCTATTTAGATACGCTCAAATGACCCCTTCTCACAATGAGAATGTATATAACCCTATTCCGTTCTGGTCCGGTATGAAATGAACTTATAATCATAGAATCGACTTGATCATCAGATTATAGATTATAAGTTCATAACCCAAGCCCATTGCCATTTTGGGCGGAACAGATCTACTAATTCTTTGATTCCAGTTAGTAAGGTTAGTAAGACGGATCCGTAAAAATATTTGGAAAAGGAAAGGATATGGGACGTCGTTAAAAGCTTTGTTATTAGGGAAATCTCTTTCTACCGGTAATTCAAAAAGTTTTTTTGTACGACAAACAAATAAGTCCTAAAATATCGGAATAATCAGAATGGATTTCACTAAAAATCAAAAAAAGTCTCAGTAACATCATTATTGTATACTCTTTCATATATATGGCGCAACCCAATTATTTTTTTTATTGAAATACCTAAAAATCACCCAAATACTAAGAAATTCCCCCTTGACAGTGATATATATTGTAAGTGATATATGTTGTATATGTTCCAGAGCTAAAGATCGTAGTCCTCGAACGAACAACCGAAAAGATTCTGGAGCATCTTCAGGAGTCGGTATTCTTCCTCCAGAAATTATAGTACCAAGTACTTCTTGGCGACCTCTAGGAATTTCTGGTACTTTCAACTTCATGATTGTATTCCAGGCTGAGCACAATATCCTTATGCACCCATTTCACATGCTAGGCTTAGCTGGTGTATTCGGCGGCTCCCTATTTAGTGCTATGCATGGTTCTTTGGTAACCTCTAGTTTGATCAGGGAAACCACAGAAAATGAATCTGCTAATGAAGGTTACAGATTCGGTCAAGAAGAAGAAACTTATAATATCGTAGCCGCTGATGGTTATTTTGGCTGATTGATCTTCCAATATGCTAGTTTCAACAACTCTCGTTCTTTACATTTCTTCCTAGCTGCTTGGCCTGTAGTAGGTATCTGGTTCACTGCTTTAGGTATCAGTATTATGGCTTTCAACCTAAATGGTTTCAATTTCAACCAATCGGAAGTTGATAGTCAAGGCCGTGTATTCGAGCATATAAGCGGGAAAGAACAGCAAGTTGATATTCTAACCAAAGCCCTTGGAAGACTCAAGTTCAAAGAGACACATGAGTCACTTGGAGTTGAATACCTCCCGAAATCCGATTCGGAAATTAGGGGGGGTGAAAGTTGGTTATTAACCGAGTCGGGCATGTCGAGTCCGGGCCTAAATATATCATTATGGTGTATCGGATTAATAGGCTATATAGTAGTTGACATTAACTAATGTAGTTAGTCATAACTAATGTAATTGGCATTAACTAATTCAGTTAGCCATAACTAATGTGGTTGGACATTTATGTCAAGAAATTGGACATAAATGAATGTAGTTGTCAAATTGGCTAACTAGTATAAATAAATCTACCAAATAAGGGTTAGAAATCTCTATCACTAATCACTACCACTATCACAACCAAAGGTTACTGTAATCTGTTTTGAGTTAGTTTCTGGTTATAATACAAGGCAGTTATACATATATTGTTTGTTAATTATCGTTTATCGATCTTGAGCTCTGACTGGACCCAACCCTTCACCCACTGTCGGTCGCGCCCCATTTGAATTCACTCTGTTGTCGTTCGCGCCGCTAAATTGATCCATTCGTGAGCCAACTCATAAATTTCCCCCCTTTAGCTCAAGCAAGCATGCTTTCCCGGAGTTGCGACGCCCTCTCATGAAGAGTGATGAAGCGAGGGTGTTATGGTGTGCGACAACCACCTGGCTCACGATGCCTGCTCGCGCCAGTTGTTGTCTAGCCACAACACATGGCCTAACTTCATTGATGATTAGCATCATCAATAAGCAATTTCTTTCTACCATCTACTCGTCTTTGACACCACTGTCATTGCCTTCACCTCCATAGCCATTAGCCAACTCTTCCACCTCCATCGTCACCTCAACACCATTGTTGCAACCACACCCGCCACTGCCACCGCCACCATCATCACCCGCCGCCAACATTGCTTTTATGATTATATTAAAAGTAATAATTGTTCATATCTACATTAAGAGTAATAATTGTTGAGAAAACTAAAAACGAAAAAAAATCATACTTGTTTCTAAATTTGAGGTATAAATATAAAATCCACAATTATGACTTCATTTCCGACACAAAGGCAACGACAACGAAGATATTAAAGGCTTTTGACTTTTGGTTTAAGTGCAAGCTTATTGTTTAGCCCATACTGTATTTAACTTTATGCATGGCTTTTTATTCTAATCAATGGGCTTTGCTCCCCGATCAACCCAACATTAAGGGCCCATTACCCATAGGCCATAACTGTGGTCTGTGAAGACATCTCCTTGTGGGTTGGTTTGATCTCTAGTATTTGACTATTTTCTTATAATTTTTTATGTTATATTATGCAGTATTAAGGGCCCATTACCCATCTATACTACATTTAGATGTTATACATTTATAATGCTAAGTATAATAATTATGCAATGTTAGAAACTCATCTTGACAATCTTCGTCCATCAGATACAGAATATAATCTTTCTTTTCATGTATATTTAAGTTTTATTACTTCATATAACATGAACTCATCCTAAATATCAGGATGGGTATACTCATCAGGTACAAAACATGAGATCTTGTGTTTCTTGTTATCTCTACTACATTTGCCGTTTCTATTAACTCATTTTACTTGTCATATTCGTTTTTATGTTCATTTTTACTACTTTTCGTTATGCTCATATGTGTTTTAATCTCTATGCATGTCAAGTTACTAGAGACATGGATGAGAAGCGAAGAGAGAAGCAAAGCTACATTACTTTTAATTATGCAATATTGCAATGAATATAAAATAATTTTCTCGGATGTATGCTAAAATTTTAGAATTCAAACGTTCAAAGTTTTAAACCGTTGCAACTAATATATTATGTGAACTGTTTGCTATATTTTAATTCCATGCTAATCATAAGTCAAGCATAAGACCACCAGTATCGTGGATGTCCATGGCCTGTGTGACACAGAACTTTACAAGGTCTGGAAATGGAGGCCCCGTCCCCGACCCATCCTTGGCTCATCCAAAAATAGGGACGTAATCTGAGTGATTTTTGGTGGGCCCAACAACACTTCAAATTTTGTTTGCCCTTTTCTGTTTGCACACCATGTCATAAATCAACTTAAATTTATTTTAAAACTAGGTTTTAGGACTCACACGCTTTCCAATGGGACCACCAAATCGAACATAAAAACATACGCAAAAACGTAAAATCACAAACGTGCTACGAGTCGACGTGAAGTCAATATGTATCAGGTTACGACATCAGAACTAAACAAAAGAAATAAACTCGCCAATGCCAAAATACAACAAATTATCATATGTAGAACAAAAAAAAACACGTTACAGCTGTGAGCCAACGCAGTTTCGGTTAGTATCAGCGGTGCCACCACAAATTCATAAACATAAATTAGTAAGCTAGAAAAAAAAATTTAAAGGCGCGGTATCAAAAATTGACACGCGGATAGAAAAACATATGACAATGAGATATTTTTAAATCATGAAAAAACATTTGTTCATTATAAATCCAGACCATAAAATATACAAATGCAAAATTGAGATTTAACTGACAAACAAAACATGTAAAATCGACACTTTCTCAAATTTATTGTTTATAATATAGATTGTTAAATATTATAAGTAGTTAAAGAAAATGCAAATTAAAGAGAACAAAAACCATCATTTTTATTATAGGCTAGTGATAGTTTAATAAAATATTAGAAAATTGAATAATAAAAAGTGAGAGAAGTAAATCTACTTTTTAATATATATATAATAATCACTTAATTAAATATACCAATTAGATAAATAACAAATATAATTAGTGTTTTTATTATATAACATTATTTGTTTATTTACTTATTTTTTATACTTTATATGTTTTAATCCATACCTTAATTTCTAAAAATTATTCTGTTTAACAATGTATATAATTTTTCTTGTAATAAGTTATATAATTTTTTTTTAATAATTTGTTGTTAAATCGCATTTTATTGATAGAAGTAAATGTAAAAAGTGATGATACTGTGTAAATGAGAAGATAGATAATGTTATTATCAACACAAGGTAGAATGAGGTGTAATAGCAAGGTTGCGGAAATGTTGTTTATCTATGTTGTCTTTATAAGCGCAGTCCTTTCATTTTCTTAAAATTAGACAGTGTGTTGCTGAAGTTGAGCTCTGAATTCATCAAATAATATTGTGCTATGCAATGCTGACTAGATGCAACTGGACACTCGCTGAAGCTACTACTAAAGCCGCCTGAGCCTATTGTGGTCCAGACAAGCGGTGGTTTCAGTGAATTATCGGATTTATTGTTTTTTATAATATAGCATAATAATATAACTAAAAATACAATTTATATAATAAAAAAACATTAAATCACCTAATAACATAAAAAAATACAAATTAAAAAATTACAAATTTAAGAATAAAAAATACAAATTTATTCCTGATCTCAGTCGCGTTCTTCGTCTTCTTTCTTGATATGCTCTGATTTCCTCAAGAACAAGCGCTTGTTCTTCTTCAAATACCGATCGACGCATGGGGTCGAGGTTGCTAAAGTCCTTGGTAAGAAAGTCTAACTTCCTAAATCTAATAAATCTGTCTTTTGAAACTTTCATCCCGGCCGCCACCTAAAAAGTAGTCGATATTTTGTGTACATCTTCGACAAATGCCGGCTCGACCTCGGTAGTTGTGGTTGATCTTTTTCCCCGATTCATTCGAGTGGTCGACGTAGAACTTGTGCTCGATCTTCTTGCCTGTACACGTTTAGATCGATCCCTACATGAGCATCCGGGCTACTAGATGAGACATATGCACCGGGCGAAGTAGTTTCCGTACGCTTTTGCATTGAGCTACCATCAATGTCTAGTGTAACTACCTCGATCCATGTCGAGCACGAATTGAGTATTTGCCGCAACCCATCCTCATCCCGTATTTTTACCGTTCCGTACTTGTTGAACACTTCGGCTTTCCACTCGTCGCATGTGAATATTTAGACTTTAAGATCATCTCTCCCTCTCGGTCGCGTTCGACGACTGTTTTTGTTACGCAAATTTGTAAAAAGTCCTACATATTTGCGAGTTTCATACTCCATATGTAAACATAGTATCTATTTAGATACGCTCAAATGACCCCTTCTTACAATGAGAATGTATATAACCCTATTCCGGTTTGGTCCGGTATGAAATGAACTTATAATCATAGAATCGACTTGATCATCAAATTATAGATTATAAGTTCATAACCCAAGCCCATTGCTATTTTGGGCGGAACAGATCTACTAATTCTTTGATTCCAGTTAATAAGGTTAGTAAGAGGGATCTTGAACTAATAAATAGACCCTAGAAACTAAAAAAGGGTACCCTGAGCAATTGCAATAATCGGATTCATTGATATTCCTGGTATAGCAGATGCTATCACACATACAATCATACTTAATTCGATGGAATTGTTTGATCTTAAAGGGGATCTTCTATAATTTCGCACGTGAGGTATCATATTGTCGGTACGATACGTACTTCCCACCAAGCTATAGAACAACTGATGGTCGGGTAAAAGTCGTGTATATTATTATATTATTTGTTTAAATATTATGTGAACTTTGGTACTTCAAGCATGTTTATGTGTTTCAAGATACTTGACGTTAAGGACGCTTAGCGGGAGGAATTATGGGCTTGGAACGAAGATATAGAAGACTCATGATGATTGGCACGCTTTCATATGCAAAATAAATGAAGAAAATAAAGAAAATTCTGTCAGACGCCCTTAGCGCGGCGCTTAGGGGTCCTGATGGTGACGTCAGCGTATCTCTAAGATCATCATAATTTTGAGTCTTTAGCGCAGCGCTAAAGTCTCACCCCTGGGATGTTAGCGCCGCTCTAACATCCTCCTGACGGGAAAAATTACCCTAACTTTGATATAATCAGTTTTTCAGCCCCCATTCGAGATATCCTTCATTCCTTCAACCAAATACAAGCCCTAGGACGATTTTCCACCATCCTGAAGCCTCTTGTTCGTCCGTTCATCGCATGCTTTCGTCCTCTCATCAGATAAGCGAATCCTATGTGATGCCGATATCAGGCTAAACCATTGTATTCAAAGTTAGTTTACACAAAACCCTAGCCTAAAGTGAATACAATGGTTTAGCCTGATATCGGCATCACGAAGGATTCGCTTATCTGATGAGAGGATGAAAGCATGCGATGAACGGACGAACTGGAGCTTCGGGATGGTGGAAAATCATCTTAGGGCTTGTATTTGGTTGAAGGAATGAAGGATATCTCGAATGGGGGCTGAAAAACTGATTATATCAAAGTTAGGGTAATTTTTTCCGTCAGGAGGATGTTAGTGCGGCGCTAACATCCCAGGGGTGAGACTTTAGCGTTGCGCTAAAGACTCAAAATTCTGATGATCTTAGAGATACGCTAACGTCACCATCAGGATCCCTTAGCGTCGCGCTAAGGGCATCTAACAGAATTTTCTTTATTTTCTTCATTAATTTGCATAGGAAAGCGTGCCAAGCATCATGAGTCTTCTATATTTTCGTTCCATGCCCATAATTCCTCCCGCTAAGCATCCTTAACGTCAAGTATCCTGAAACACATAAACATGCTTGAAGTACCAAAGTTCACATAATATTTAAACTAAAATTATACAAATAATATAATAATATACACGACTTTTGCCCGACCATCAACAACTCTTTTACTTTTGCCCAAAATATACGATGCCTTTGATTGTCCGCTACAATTAAATAAAGATAAGTCATAAACATATTTTTAAAATTTTATCCGAAACAAAACTATTTTTTTTAAAAAATACACGCTTTTCGATCTTTGGATATTTCAACCTAGTCACGACACAAAGCCTTTTTCTCGTCTTTTATCCAAAAAGTGGTTTTTCTTTTTGGAACGAGTTCCTCGGCCGCTCGGCTCTATCCACTCGCCCCTCCTTGGTTCATCTTTTTTGGGTTCGTTTGCCCTTAGCGGCCTGGGTGCAAACCTCTTGTGTCCCCAGAACAAAATATTCGGGAGATGGTGGTGACATTTGACTCAAGTTTTGTTCCATCTCAGTAGTGCCAAACACGTCATCGTCGACTTGACCATACATCATTTCCGGTTCATAACAACTACGTACCCCATTGATCCATACTTTTTTAAAAATGTACATGAGAATTTGGAATATATTGTTTTTGAAGTAGTGTATAGAGAGTTAAGATTGTTGGTAATTTGTTAAAGGTAACTGTCGGGTTTATATAGGTTAAAAATAAAATAAATAAAATAAAAGTTTTTTTTTTATTTTATCTAGGCCCCAACGGTCATCTCACTTTTCCTCATGTCTAACGTTGGAGAGCGCAGTACAACAGAGAGTATGTTGTGTTCGAGAATTTTTCCTATGGGTTCAATATTATTTGATGGTTGGATTTATTACTATTCGTCATATAAGGTTTCGGGTGGGATCAAGTCACGTCAAAAATCATAATCCCTAAATACACAATTTAAATTTTTGGCTTGGGTTGCATCAATGTTTTTGGGTCGGGCCAGTCGTCTTTCATTCAAAAGAAGTTGGCGAAAACCCTAACATAAATCAACTTAATTTATTAACTTAATAGCAAGTCTAAAACAAATTATATAAACTAGAAAAGTGGCCTTAAAAATATTCATAAATCATAAACCATAATCAAGCTTGAAAAATATTAGTAGATTAGAACGTAAAAAAGGGGGAAAACTAACCTTGATTACTCATTGGTTTTTTCTATGGATTCGAACTGCCAAGTCAAGGGGAATTCGATTTTGGATGGATTCGAATTTAAAGTTGAATATTGAATTGAATGTTGATGGTTGCCAATCGTATTGTGTAAGGGTCGAATGAACAAAACAAAGACGAGGTTAGGAGGAACAGGAAGGCTGATTTTTTTTTTTTTTTTTTTTTGTGTGTGTTGAATTTTGTTTTTTAACTAATAATTTGGTTGAAATGATATTGAGCCAATTTTTTTTAATTAAAATATGGGCCTAATTTTTATTCATATGGGTCATCGTCTCTTTGGTAGCTTATGTGGGTCATCAATTAATTTCAAGTGAATTAATTGATGTGTTCAATATATTAATGGGTTCATTTATCAAAAAGAATGAATTCGTTCGTTATGATACTATACGATTTAAATAAAACCGAAAATAGAGAAGGTTCAGGCGAACCTAAACCCATAACAAAACCGTTGTTAAGCTGTTGTATTTGCATATCTAATACTGTGTTTAAATTTTCAACCTCATAATAATAATGATTGGTGATGCAAGTCTTTTTTCTCCTATATTTGAGGTCAACATATTTATCTTCCATGTCAACAGTTTCAATCTCGTTTTTTTTAATATAAAGATGGGCCACATCTTTCAAAAGTTAACCAAATTCCTCAAGTCTATACGTTTGTAGCTGTTGTTTGGCTACTTTGATCATCCGAATTACATTCACTATATTTTGATCCTTTCTTTAAAGAGCTTGAGACAATAAATTAGTGATACCCAAAATGTGGTTCAAATATAAAGAATATGCAAAATCATATACCTTCATGAATGCCCAAATTTCATTTGCTTGTCTTTGGTGAACATAATTGTAACTGGATTTTTAAATACATTCCATCACTTCAATAATTGATGGATATAACTGAACCAAACATACAAGTGTTTTGTGATGAGAGCTCCGACGTGTATCTCCAACTATAGCAAGAGAAAGTTCTTGATATAAACCACTCTCAATTTCAACTTCTTCAAAACCTGTTGCTTCTTTTAATTTCTCTTTTTTGACTTTCTCAAATCATATATATTCGTTTGCAAGATGCATAAGCCACATTAGTCAAAGCCGATGCCTTATCAAAAAAAGGTAAAAATGTCATCATGCTTGTTTGCAAGGGGCACAACTAATTGAAGTTGGTAGGCAACACAATGTATATAACATGCCGATGAATTATCTTTCAAAACTAAAGCTTTCAAACCATTAAACTCGTCTGCCATAATTTTAGCACAATCATATCCTTGACCTCTAACCCTTGCCAAACTTAAATTATGTCGTGAAAATAAATCGTCAATATATGATTTCAGATATGTCGTGGAAGTTTCCATGACATGAACAAGACCAATGAATCTTTCTTTAATAACTCCATATTTGTCAACGTATCTCAAAACTACGGCCATTTGTTTCTTTTTAGATATATCCTGAGACTCAATAACTAATATGGAAAAAACATCATCACCTAATTCTTCAAATATCTGTTTTAAAACTTCTTGTGCAAAAAAATTACAAATGTCTTCATGGATTTCGGGAGCTGTCATTTGTTATTCCCCAAAGGATTTCCTAATATAACCTTACTAATGGACTCGTTCAATTCTCCCAATAGTTTTAGAAACTCCAATTAATATCCTTTATAAATTGAACTTTCAAATTCATTATGACCACGGAAAGCTATTGCACCATTCAAAAAAGCTTTAGCAAGAATACTTGATGTGCTTAATCGGATTCTGTTCTCTTCATTATTTTTTTAAATTTTCTTTTGGAAGGTAAAAGTTATAGATTGTTTTGGTCTAAAGCAAATATTGACATTTTTAAGTGCTCTATTGTGATAACTATTCGACTTACATACATGACCAACCAATCTCTCTTTTTTGTTCTAAAAATCATACCCATCGGTCATGAATGCAACGTTTTGACCGTTTCCCTTGAACAAGTAACAAACCAAACTGGAAAACTTTATCCGCCTTTACACTATATTTTAACCAATATGGAAAGTCACCAAACCAATCAGGATTAAATGTTCTTAACTTACCACCAATATCTCGGTTTGGGTAAACATGACCTTATGGTTGACATGGACCTATACTCAAATATGCATGTCTAATTTCATCTCTTTGGTTAATATAATATGATGAAATTGATTTCCGTTCAGAGGGATCCCATGGAAGCTCTTCCAAATCAATTTTATTAGGTGTATTACTTGAAGAAGATGAGGACTCAAATCTTCTTTCAACAATCCTTGCATAATTAGCTCTAAAATTCAAATTTTAACAAAACAAAGTCACAATATGATAATACAACATAACATTACCATTAAAAAATCAATTGGCCTTAAATTACCTTTTGTAGCTTGTATGGATAAAGTCAGAGACTTAGAGGAGAGGTGCGAAGGCCGGAGATGGGGCAGTCCAGTGCCGGTAGAGAAAGAAGGCGAGCCGGCGTCCGACAAATTGGTTGTGAGGTGGTCTCAGTCATATGTTCAAGGGCTCTGCAGTTCTGCTTCTCTATCATGCGTTTGAATGTTTTGTTTTTCACTATAAGTTTTAAGCCCTTATAAACTATTGTTGGGCAAGAAATTAGAAAAAAAAAATCGTGAAACAAAAAAAACGGAGTACGTGAGAATCGATCATGTAACCCTACACTTGGAAAACTGGAAAGTCACCACTCCACCATATATGCATTTGTAGCATGGATTCCAACTAGAGAAAATTGCCAAATGAGTCCTTGTGGTCTTTCTACGGAGTCACAATTAGTCCCTGCTAAGAATTATGAACTTCTTACATCCCCATGGTTTACAAACTGAACTATATGAGTCCCTCCATCTAAAATCACGTTAAGGTATCCATCAATTAAGGGTAGTTATGTAATATTGCCCTAAAACTATTTACCCGAAAGCTATTTACCTGTTCAATCAATATTACATCTTCTTCATAGCCGTTCTTCAATATAACAGTCAATATTACATCGACGATCCAAAAAATCCCACCGACCATTAACTGAATCCGGCGACCTTCAATATTATAGTCAGCGCCAGCGCTGGCCTTCAAGTCGTTCATTACTTCAGCCGTTCAATTTCAGCCGTGTTCCGATGGATTTTGCAGCCCTGGTCGTTGATGTGACGGGTTTTCCAGGTGTTGTTCAAAGGTGTGACGGAAATTATAGTCGGCGAGTGTGGAGGCTGCGCCTTACTAATGAGGATTTTGATATAGAAAGTTACAGTAAGTTCTTATTAGTTTTTTTTTGTTTTAAAAGATTGATTAGTTTTATTCAATTTCCATGGTGGATATCACAGTTAGGTTTTATTTAATTCAAAAACATTATAAAAGATTGATTCTTTCTTCTTTTTTTTTAATTACAGATGATAATAACTTATTTACATTTAATATTTTCCATGGTGGTGAGTTTTCTCAATTTACCGGTAGAGCTTACGGGGGAGGCAGGTCGGTTTTCATTGACAATGTCGAGGTTGGAAAAATTGTTAAGGATGATTTGGTGGATATGGAAAGAAATCTAGGATATCCTCCTAACGAGGTACTTTACTTTCATTTTAGACAACCAAATAAGTGTATGGATTGGGGTATGCATCCACTGTGTGACAATCTTGATTTTAAGAAAATATTTGATATTGTAAGAGGTGGGATTAAGGTGATTGAGATATATGTTGAACATGGGCATTCACGTTTGATAAACAATTTATCGTCCTCTTCCCATTTTGACTTTGCAAATGAGGTAGATGAAGTTTATGTTGATATAGAATACACATCGAATAGGTTAAATGAGGAAGATTGTGATGATACCGATTCACATGAATCAGATTCATATGAAACAGAGGATGATCCAGATTACTTTGTTGAAGAAAATGGTTCTGGTTATTTGGAAGATGTAGAAATTGACATGAGTGTCTTCAAGTATAATGTTGATGCCGATGTGGTTGAAGTTTATAACGCTACAGATAATGCCATGGATGATTATGAAGGTGATGAACAGGAGGAGAGTATTGACGTTGACCTTGTTTATAGTGATGAAGATAATTCCACTGTGTTGAATACAGTCAAGCAGAGGATAAGAAGGAAAGCAATTTGTCCCGAGCCCGGGAGTGATGCATGCCCATTCTATGTCGGTCAGTTAATTGAAAAATAAGGATACGTTGAATGAGATGGTTAAAACTTATGCAGTGGCATCAAAAGAGATCTTTACATTAAGAAAAATGACAATATAAGATATAGAGTTGTATGTTTGGGTAAAAATCCTACTTTGATTAGTGGTGAGGTATCAAACTTGCTAACTAGGGAAAACCCTAAGGCTCAAAGTGTAAAAAAAAGGAACACTAAACCCACTTGCCCTTGGGCAATTCAGATCTTAAGACCATCCATTTCAGATCAATGGTGTGTAAAGGCAATCTCCCCCAAATATCAATGTCTCCATACTAGAGTTGTTAGTCTATACACTATGGGCACCATAGCGCGGGAGATCGAGCTAGAAATTGAAACCAATCCTACAATCCCCGTGAAATCTCTTCAAGACCAAATTCAAAAGAAGCACCAAATCCACGTTTCCGAATTGAAACTTAGAAAAGCAAAGAAGGTTGCTAATGATAAAAAGGATGGTGATTTTATACAACAATACGGTATGCTAAGAGCGTACCTTGAACAACTAGTAAAAGCCAACCCCGGTAGCCATGTCAAGGTAGATGTTGAACCATGTCTTGACCCTAACAGTCGTACTAGGCAATTTAGGTGGGTTTATATATGTTATGGTGCTACAAAGAAAGGTTTTCAAATGTTGGAAAGAGAATTTTTGGGGCTAGATGGATGTTTTATGAAAGGCCAATTTTCAGGTCAAATCTTGACTTCAGTAAGTCTTGATGCTAACAGGTGTATTTATCCAGTTGCTTTTGCACTAGTGGAAGCTGAAACTCTACAATCGTGGACATGGTTCTTAGAGTGCCTTAAAAATACCCTTGGTTTGCCCATCGATGCTAACTTCACTTTTATTAGTGACCGCCAAAAGGTAATTCGATGTTGTAAATGTTGTTTTTATGCTCTTTTTATGTTGTAAATGATGTTTTTTTATGCTGCAAACGCTGTTTTTAGCAATTGCTGTTTTTTGTGCTGTAAATTGCTGTTTTTTATGTTGTTAAAGCTGTTAATGCTGTATTTGTTGCTGTTAATGCTGTAAATGTTGTATTTGTTGTTGTTAATGCTGTAAATGTTGTATTTGTTGCTGTTAATGTTGTATTTGTTGCTGTTAACGCTGTAAATGCTGTATTTGTTGATGTTAATGCTGTATTTGTTGCTGTTAATGCTGTAAATGCTATATTCGTTGTTGTTAACGCTGCAAATGTTGTTTTTAATGTTGTTAATGATGTTTTAATTTTATGTCTTAGGGCCTAATTCCAGCATTACAATACGTGTTCCCTAGGGCTGAGCATCGATTTTGCGTTAGACACATCCTTGAGATCATGAGAAAGTAATGGCGTGGAGGTGTTCAAAAATATGTTCTTCAAAGCGGCCGATGCCACTTCCATTCCTTACTATTTGAAAGCCATGGAGGAAATAAAAGAAGCAGATGCTACATTATATGATTGGCTCAATCAGATGCCGTGTAAACATGCAGTGGCGGCTATAAATGACATGGCTATCAATACTATGAATGTTGGCATACCCGAGCAATGGGTGTCTGAGGCTTACTGGTTAAATACTTGGAAAAAGGTGTATGACAACCAAATAATGCCAATCCCAAGTGAAGATTATTGGATGCCTTCACGGTGTCCAACAACACTGATTCCACCAAAAAATCATAAACAGGTAACAATCCAAATGTTATTATGTCTTTTGCATATATTTGAAAAGTATTAATTCTACATGTTATTACGTCTTTTGCATAGATTGGTAGGCCAAAGAAAAAGAGAAACAAATCATGGGATGAGAGGAAAAATAGAGTTGCTGAGGAGAAGAGGACAAAAAGAGTTGATGAGGTTGAGAAAGTGTTTTCTAAGGGAGGAAGAATGACAAAAAAAGGAGGCACGGTAAAATGCGGCAAGTGTGGTGGTTTTGGCCATAATCATAAAACCTGCACCGGTGCGCCACTTGGGTGATGGTCTTGACTTTGTATAATTTTGGGATGGTTATGTGATATTGACTTTGTTTTGAACTTGGTTATGTGTAATGGTATTTACTTTTTTTTGAACTTGGTTATGTTTGATGGTATTGACTTTGTATGAATGCTATAAAACAATGTGTTATTGTTAGTTTGTAACAATACAAACTATAAATCTGGTTCACTTCATACAAACTGTTATTCAAATGAAACATTAAACATAGAGTGAACATAAACAACTACCATTAAAATTCAACCATTAAATATTTACAAAGTACAAATAAAAACAACACAAGAATCAAAATGTACAAAGGTAAACAAGGAAAAACATCCAACTAATTCCTAAAACAATCTTCAACTTGGTGACTTCCTTGGCTTTGGTTCTTGCATACTCGTCTTTCTTGTTCATAATTTTCACCAATGCAGAGATCCTTTCACACCCGGGAAAACTAGGCGTATCCGCCCACCTTAGCCATCCACAAGAATCATTCTGTAATGAGCACCCACAATCAACCATCCAATATAATCAACTAATTTCTTTCGGAATTAACAAATATACCAACTAATATCATTCAAAATTAAGTTAAAAATCAGTTGAATACATTAACAACACTTACACAACACAAAAAGTGTCGGCCGAGGTTAGCATCCGTCCGAGATATACGATAGCACGTAGCCGCACCACATGAGCAAAATAAATCTGATGCACCGACACCTTGTGACCTCGATTTCACTGACGAAGATGAAGATAACTGTGACATTTTCGCAAAAATATTGACCATGGCACCTTGTGATATACTCCTAATCAATCAACACCATAAACATACAATCAATCAATAAAAAGCAATCAAATATCAAAGTAAGAAAAACTGAAATTAAATCTCGAACAAAAAATAAACATACATAAGTGATGAACTGATTATGTAAACACTTGAGGGGTTACCTGAAATAGATCGCGAGAAAAACGAAACCTCTGACTCTAAAACCTTCAACCAAATACAACTTTGAACTGATCGTAGGTGTAGAGAACTGATCGTGGTTGTAAGGGTTTGAGGGTGAGAGAAGAAGAATTAGGGTATGTTAGTGCACAGAAATTTGACACTGTGGATATGTTATCCTGGCATATGTTTTGGATCAGTTATCCTTAGCGTGTGTTATAGATCCCGTCAGGATCAAGGATTCACAGTACTTATTATTTATTAACGGTTGTTCTCGTGTGTAGTCTTATATTTAGCAGGTATAACGGTTAGAAGACTCAGTCTATCCACTAACTTGCAGTCAAGAAGATATTGACGTGTCTGGATCAATTATCCTTCCGAAGAGTTCCAGAGCTACGTCAGGATCATGGATCCTCGGTATTTGGTGCTATTAACAGTTGTTTCTTATATGAAGGTTGATATTTATCAAGTGCAACGGCTCCAAGACTTAACCGGATATCTCGCTATTGGACTTGTCAAACATGTGGTCAAAGCGGCTGTTACGTTATACTGAAGGCAAAGGCGGATTTTAAGGAAAATTAGTTAATAGTCTTAATTATTAATAACTCCAATGAGTTCTTACCTTATATATATAATTGAGATTAGGACGACACATGTATTCTCACACACACTAGAGCAGAAGCAAACATTCTCTCTACACACTAGTTTGCTTTGTAATCTCAATCATATACTCCACAACACTTGTAACCACCTTTTATTATCAATATAATCGACGGTGATAGTTTTCACTGTCCGGGGGTTTTTGTGCCGGAGACCACGATAATCATATACTTATCGACCAAATGTTACCTTGTTGATTATTGACTAAAGTAATTCGACCAAAGATTATCTTATTAATCCTTGACCGAAGTTATTTTACCAAAGATTACCTTGATAAGTTTTGACCGAAGTTAGACTATTTTGGTTAAGGGTTTTTTCCCTCGTGATCAAATCATTGTGTTCACCAAGATTTCGATTACACATTCAGTATTATCATCATAGCACTAGACCTCACAATTACGAATTTGAATACATTATCCTTGAGTGATTTTTATCCAAAACAGGGTAGGACTATTGGAGTGGAGCATGGAAGAAAAGGGGCAAGAAGATCGTGGATGCCGGAGGAATGCTTGACGGGCTGTGAACAAGAATGGTTGCTAGGGTTCCATATTTGAACAACGAGATAGATCAGTGAACAAGAAAGGGGCATAATTTATCTGTTATAATCAGTCAAGGGCAGGAGAGTAATTTCATGTTCATTTGGATGGAAAACTTAATAGATGTTAGACAGAGGGACTCATATAGTTCAGTTTGTAAACCAGGGGGATGTAAGAAGTTCATAATTCTTAACAGGGGCTAATCGTGACTCCGTAGAAAGACCACATGGACTCATTTGGCAATTTTCTCTTCCAACTATTAATTTATATGGGGTCCTTAAAAAAATTAATATACCGGCTCTATAAAAATTTTAAAATCATTGGGGTCCCAGGACCCCAGTCTCCTATACGTGAGTCCGCCTATGTACGCAAGAGGTTCATGTATTACACACAATAATCAATTTTAAATTATATTTGGATTAGGGAAAAAATTGGTTTTTGTGTGGAGTGTTACTCGACACGACTGATCTAACATCTTTAAACTTAACATGACCCGAGTAATATCCAACAACTAAGACTTCAATGTATTTATACTACTTCTAAAGGGGAGATGGGGCATACTTCGGGTACCCCTCTCGGGTACTTGATGATTCTTGGTTACACCGTCGCCACCCCCTCAGGTAAGGTACACGAGTAGTGAAAATGGTTATTGGTTACCGAAGACGATTAATGATATATCCTATGACCGTTAGCCTTTAAAAATTGGAGAAGCGACATTCTACTTCCGCCCAAGATCACCATCATTAGTCATTACAATTTTGTAATGTATTTTATTTGTCTATCCATCACCATCATCATGATTAATAACTTGTTAACTAACTCCCTTTTATTAAACAACTTTGATGTGTTAGATACTATCTTTCACTACTTATGTGGAAATGACGTGACGACACTTTGATTTACTAACAATGCTCCATAACACTTAGGTAACGTTTGGTATGCCGGAATGAAAAGCGGAATATAATTGACCACTGCGGCTGAATGAAAAAAAGGGTTTGGTTGGTTAATGAAAATGAATAATTCATTACCATCCATTCCAATCCCACTAAAATACCTCAACTTCATTCCATCCACTCCCTTTTTTTTTCTTGCTTTTTTTCATATCATTATATCTTTCACCCGACATCACCTTCATCATCCTCCCCGCCACCACCCTACATCACCCTCGCCACCCTCCCACCGCCACCACCCTTGCCCCCGCCACTGCCACCAGCCACCACCGCCACCCACTACCATCAACCACCGACCACCTCCGCCCTCGCCCCTTGCCACTACCACCAACACTGTCAGCCACCATCACCCAACCGCTCACCACCGTCAGTCCGTCACTCACTACCGTGACCACCACCACCGACCATCACCAAACACCGTCCATCACCACCACCACCACGCACCATAGCTGCCACTCGCCGCCAATTTTATTTTATTCCTCGTCTTTTCCTACATATCAAACAACACAAAGTAACGTTTCATTCAATTCTCACATCTTAACAAAACAAGACAATGAAAATATATTAATCTATTTCATTCTTTTATCTTATCTGTTCCATTCATTTATTTATTCTATTACATCATGCAAACAAACCCTTATCTAGAAAAAAACACCCGTGGTGCCCTGACTATTACCAATCAACATTTGAAATAAACTTAGAACCAAAAATAGAATGTGCACGGACATATCTGACTCGCTTACGCAGATCCTTCTATAAAATAAACAAATAGGACTAGATAAAACAATCCACATTAATCACAATCTTTGCCTTCACCTTTTAGCCCATGGTTAATAAACTATAAAAAATTTTAAAGTCTTCAAAGATTTGCAGGTAAGAAAACAATCCCTCACACTCTTCACTATCATCAACAATTAAACACATATGTATGTATATTATATATATGTGCCATCTTACACTCACGATCGATCAACATCAAAATGGAGAAACACACATTTCCAAAAATGACTATTACGTCCTTATCCTTCTTATATCTCCTTGCTTCCTCATGGGCAATATCAAACAAAATTGGCATAAATTTCGGTCGGGTTGGGAACAACCTCCCACCACCATCCCGCTCCATCGAGCTTCTTCAAATCATGAAGGCGGGTCGTGTCAAACTATACGACGCGGACCACGAAATACTACGACTCTTATCGACCACAAACATAGAAGTCACAATAATGGTCACTAATGAAGAAATATCGGGAATTGCTAGTAACCAACAAGTTGCTGACCAATGGATACATGAACACATCCTTAACCACTATCCCGCAACCATGATTCGGTATGTCCTTGTCGGGAATGAGGTTTTAAGTTACTCGAGCACCGACCAAGATATACAAATAATGAGGGATCTTGTACCCGCGATGAGCCGGCTTCGGGCCACACTTAAGGCCCAAAACATTAACAACATTAAAGTTGGCACCCCTCTTGCTATGGATATTATGGGGACAACTTTCCCACCTTCAAGTGGAACGTTTAAACCCGAGTTAGTTAACCGAATCGTGCCATTACTAAACTTCTTACGTGGGACAAACTCGTTTTTCTTTCTTGATGTGTACCCGTATCTTTCGTGGGCTGATAACCCAACGGGCATAAATCTTGATTATGCATTACTTGAAGGGAACCAAACTTATACGGATATGGGTAGTGGGCTAACATACACGAATTTACTGGACCAGATGATTGACTCGGTTTACTTTGCTATGGCTAAAGTTGGTTTTAATAGTGTGAAGATTGCGATAGCCGAAACGGGTTGGCCACATGAAGGTGACTCGAACCATGGTGCTTGTAAGGAAAATGCCGCCAAGTATAATAGGAATGTTATTAAAAAGGTGACCGCGGTTCCAGCTAAGGGAACCCCGGCTCAACCTGGGTTCGTTATACCGACGTTTATATTTTCCTTGTATGATGAGAATGAGAAGACCGGTCCGGAATCGGAGAGGCATTGGGGGTTATTGTATCCTGATGGAACCCCGGTTTATGAGGTGGATTTGAGTGGGAAGGCATACAAGTCATGATAAGAGGAGGGTTCAATGCTAAATAATTTAAGAACCGTGAGAACTAATATGGGTCATTCATTATTAATTATTACTCGGAAAAGGGTAAAATTGTAGAAGATTAAATGAGTTTTATTTCTAATTAATTAATTTTCCTACTTTCTTTCTCATAACAAGTTTTGCACACTTCGTAGATCAGAGAATTATAGTGTGTCTACACGTTGTTTGTAGATGTTTAGAATATGTGAATACGCATTATTATATGCATATGTGCATATAACCATGCTGCATAGATAGCCTACTAAATTAATTTATATTCTCTCTTCTCTCTCTCTCTCTTTGTAACTCATACCAAGTCTCAAACACCCGTGTAGACTAGAAAATTATACTCCGTAATAAACATAAACAACGGTAGATTTTATAATATACGAATACACATAAATTTATGCATATCCATTAATTCAAGTATATTCACATCACATAACAATGATGTATTTTACTAATCATGTTAAATTAAATCTTAGAAAAAAATGAACAGATTTTGGTTGGTCTCTCAATAATCGTGCCTAAACAAATCTTAGGTAGCGTTTGGTATGCATGAATAGAGAATGAAATGGAATGATCCATTGTGAAGTAATGAAAAATAGTGTGTTTGGTTGACCAAAGGAATGGAATGACTCATTACCTAACCCATTCCATTCCCTCTAAAATACCACAATTTTATTCCATCCATACCCCATGTTTTTTTTCATTTCATTCCCTTCTTCACCCTACATCACCTCCACCACCCTCCCAACACCACCACCACCCAACATCAACACCCACCACCACCACCAACCGCCGCCGTCACTGCCACCACCATCGCCGTCCACCGCCACCACCGCCGCCACCACCCACCTCCACCAACCATCGCCATCGGTGCCAGCCACCCAGCACCGCCAGCCGCCCGCCGCATATATAAACCCACCATCGCACATGCCGCCCACCGTCACCGCTGCCCACCACTGCCGCCACTATCACCAATCACCACCATCGGCGTCCACCGCCGCCACCACCCACCTCCACAAACCATCGCCATCAGTGCCAGCCACCTACCACATCCAACCGCCTGTCACATTCATCAATCATCGTCCCACCATCACCCACGCCACCCACTGTAACCGCTGCCCACCACCACCTCCACTGTTACCCGCCACCACCACCGTACCGTTACCGCCACCGCTCCCACCACCACCACTCACTACCATTTTAATTTTATTATTATTTTTTCCTTACCTACCAACAATACAAAGTAATGATTTATTTCATTCCCATGTGGTAACCAAACATTTCATTGGAATGGTAATAACCCATTCCATTCCTTTGTCCATTCCATTCCGTCGTTCATTCCATTACTCCATACCAAACAGACCATTAATGTAATAAACGTACTCATTTAGAGTAATTGGTTTTAAACTATGGAGTCATAAATATATATTTCAGATTTTCAGTGTTTAACTACGTTAATGAATAAACTGCTAGTGGTACACCTGGCAAGGCCCCAATCTTATATATTATATATTTCATGGTTACTTAAAATAACTTTAATTTTAGTTATAGAATTATAAAGTTATCAGAACCAATTCATACAGTGTATGAACTATGAACTCTAAGTTAGGTGAAGTGGTGCTACTTTTATAATGTGGCATCCATTTGAAACCTCTGATATAATGGTGTGCATTCAAAGTGGACCAAAACAAAGCATCCAAAATCAAACCAATGGAATCAAAGTTTACCATCAAGACTCCTCTCCTCCACTTATGTCTCTTCTTTTTGGCTGTCTCCTTCCTCCACCGCCATGTAGCCGCTAGTCACGAGGCGGCAAACGATTCAAAACCCCCTTATAACGACTCATTAGAAGACCTGTTGGAGGAGTTGCTAGGTTCCGAGATTACAAGAAGGTATTTGGAACAAAAAAAGTACATCTCGGTCGGGGCTTTGAAACGAGATCAACCCGCTTGTGATGGTGGCGGTAAAGGAGAAGCTTATACAAAATCGGGTAGTTGTGTACCTCCATCATCTAATCCTTACAATAGAGGGTGTACAAAGTATTATCGATGCGAGCGTTGAGTAGAAGTTAAGATTTTGTTTCATAAAGGTGAATGATTAAAAGGTTATCATAGATGTTTCATGTTTGGTGTTTATGTTAGTTGGAAACCTTGTCTAGTTTAACAGAATGATTCACACTTGTTCGAGAATCGTGTCTACTTATCACCAACTGTCTTTAGGTGGTTATTTTAAGGTACAATAATTGCTACATGCATTTACCTTTGTTTATTTAACACAAAATAATAATCCAAAAGATTTCAAAACTCTTTTTTTTTTTATCGAACAAGAGTATAAAAGAAAAGAAAACAGGTCAAAAGTAGGTGAAAGTTTATTGTTATATGACCTATTAAATCATACTTTGCAAATTTTAATGACCAACAAAAGCACGTTTCACCAATAAAAATCTACTAGCAAGGAGTTAGACATACCCGTACAACAACAACCATACTTGACATAGTAATTATTTACACCTAACCCATTATGACTTATAGAAAGTTAGCCCATTACCAACCGGTCCATTCGCACTTCTATATAAAGCCATGATGCACTTTGTTTAAAGTTGATAAAAGGGTAGGAAGAGAAGAAATTGAGTAAACGGTCTCAACCATGAGAATGATATCATAACCACTCGACCCAAACATCAATTTGAGTACAATCGTCATCAAGAAAGGGAGTTTTGAAATAGAATCTTGTGATTAAGACTTTACAAGAAGATTAGCAACAGCATTGAGTGAGACATTGTAGGGCCTCAAAACTGAAATCTTGTAAGACTTTTAAATATGAAGTAGGGGTGGGAAAAAACTGATTAGTTAAACTGAAGCTAAAATAACCGATAAAATCGAACTGGATAAACAATGATTCGTTTCTTTTTTCAAAACGAAAAATTCAGTTTGATTTTAGTTAGGCGTTGTTCCAAAACCGAACTGAACCAGGGAACCCAAACCACAGTGAACTAGTTTATATTGTTTGTTTCTTGATGTATAGCCTAAACTCATTATTGGGTGTGGGTGGGTGGGTGGGTGGGTGGGGGGTGTTCCATTATATATGCAAATCACATTCTTCATTGAAACTTGTGTGTCCCAACTCCCAACTTACGTTAAATGAGTCACCAAAACTTAACTAGTTAGAGAGTGCGGGCTGGTGCGTGATGCCGGGCTCCTCACACGTACTGGCCAAGTAAACACCGTCGCCGGACATTGCTCACGCGTGATGGGTGATGGGTGCGTGATAGCCATCACACAGTGAGGGGTGGAAATCGAGGTATATGACCGTTGGGGAGGTATATGGGTGTGTGATAGCCACCACACCACACCACCACACCTACCAAATTCCATCAAAATGTGATGGATTTGGGGTTGGTGATGTGACACAATTTGATTGGGTGGGGTGTGAGTAGATTTCCACCACCCCTCCCCCCCTTATCATAAAAGTATCTAAAAGAAAAAAAGTTTCGAATCTCAACTCTCAAGTAAAGGACAGGAATCTAAAAGGCAAATTCTACAAGCACACCATCTATACCTATTAACTAGGCATATTTACACACCATTCAGTATATGTTCTGTATGCTCAGCATACGACCCGTATGCTGTAATACTTTTTCAGACGTCATACGCTTCGTATGTAATGTTATACGGTTCATATGGCTTTTGTATAAACAATACGAATAATATAAAAAGCATACGATTCATATGAACAAATTTTAAGTAAAATTAATAAACGCTTCGTATAAAAAGGATACATTTCGTATAGCTTAAATACGAATCATCTAAAATGTATACAGTTCGTATTTGAATATGTAACAAAATAAGTTTTACTTGTAACAACCATCTAAAACAAAGGCGTAAGCTTTGTCTCCAACAATAGTGACTACATGTGAGCTTCTTGCACCAGGACCAGATCCTTTTTGGTTCAACTGCAAATAATAATATTTTGCAGTTAGTAAATATGGTTTATTTGGTAAAATCTGAAATCATGAACCAGTGATCAACTATTAACATAACTAACATCTAATGATGAATAAACCGGACAATAATTATGGTTTAAATGAATTTGAAAATGATTTAGCTTGAATTCAAGAACAGTAGAACACTAATTCACTGATCCCTTTAAATAATTACTTTCATGTCACTGAATTTTGCAGCCTACTTCTACTGGAGAACAAAGTGTAACCTAACTAGGGCTGTAAATGAACTAAATGTTTGACGAACTGTTTGGCGGGCCGTTCAATGATGCCTGCTCGTTTAATATATGACGAACATGAGCAAGGAATTTCGTTCCATTAACTAAATGAATGAACACGAACATACGCCATGTTCATTCAATTATGAAGACTTTGGGTCGGTTTTGGGTTTGACCTAAAAAAGACGAAACCATGAACATTTCTAAGTACTAAACTCACATAGTTGTATAACAAATACATAAAAATATAAACATTAACATTCATCAAATCCCAACATAGTTTGAAAAGGAAATACTACTACATCCATCCAAATTACTAGAATCCACACAAACAACAAAAAAAGATAATGTTTACGTGCGTCAACTTTAAAAGATAAACCATAATAGCTAAATTGTGCATTTATCATACAAGTCATCATCATACACCATGATCCCCATCATAACCATCACCAGAACTGTCGGCATAACCAAAATCATCATCATCACCGTCACCTCTATCATCATCATCACCAACACCACTAGCATCATCATCACCTACATCATTACTACCGTCAACACTAGCATCATCACCAACATCATGAATGTCACACCCCAACCTAATGCGGGAATGTCGGGGCGTGATTTGATTGAAGGGATGAGATCGGGACCGTACCCGTACCTATACCCGTACCTGTACCCGAAAGTACCCGTACCCAAAATCAGTAAATCTAGATACCCGTACCCGTACCCGAATTATAAGGTACGGGTACGGGTACATGTACTTTGGGTACGGTACTCACTTTGGTACCCCTTCGTTCGTTTTTTTTAAATCTCCACTAAACTAGGTATTAGTAACAGTACAGTACCGACAATCAATTATCTATAATACCAAAACCGTAATACCACAATCAGAACCGTAATACCACAACCAAAACTAAAAGTGAAACAAATCAACCATAACATAAAATCCATTCCCTTTTCCTTTTCTTTGTTTATTGCTTCCTTAATTTCTATAGAAAATCAAGAGAGAAAGTTAATACATGTTATTTAATGATATACACGATTACACATACATGAAATAAAAATATACAAATACACAATATATGAATATACACATATAGATGGAGAATGAACTTATTCAACTAAGTAAGTAAAAATATACATCCCGCTTGAAAGTTAAGTAATGAATGTTGGGAATCTAATAAAAGCCCCTACATATTCTAAACGGGTACTAGTACCCGTAATACCCGTACTTGTACCCCGTACCCAAAATTACCTGTACCAATAATCAGTAAATTTGAGTACCCATACCCGTACCCAATAGACATGTACGGGTAGAGGTACGGGTACTGAACAGGTACGGGTACGGGTATTCGGGAAAAAAAGCTCATCCATATCTGATTGTCACAGCTCACAAAGTTACTATCATGCAACATTATAAGTTTCAATATCTATTTAATTATTTCAAATAAACAGTTATTCATTACAATATCTCAAAACAAACACAAATCAAAATCATAAAAATTAACTGTCTCATTGAAATTTCTTCTAGCATAAGTCCTTAAACGATCTTCTAACTTCAACTACATCATACGATGACCTGCATATGCGTTGAAAATAAAATAGTTTTGTAAGTAAGAGAGCAGACTGTGTCAAGTGATAAGCAATTAACCAAGCGTATAAACAAATCAATCAAACCATAAAGAAAGGGCTAAACCGCTGCCATGCTAATGGGCATTGGACACCAAAAATGAGGTGTCGGTGAAACCTTTGTCAATGCGTCGGACGCCGGCCACTACGACGGTCGTATGATCATACTAGACTGAGATTATGTTGGACCTCTCCGAATGAGGAAGCATATAAAGCAAGTAAGCACATAAACAAGTAAGGTATAAATTGTTAAACACAAGTGACAACAGTTGCAAGTTGAGTAATATATAGTAATAAAATAAATAGAACACATATGTCCCCAAAACGGTTAAAAATGAATTAAAAGGGGGAGTGGGATACTCACTTGATCGGATGAACGAAATACAGATGAAGATGATGAGAGAGATGAACCCTTCGGGATATACCGTCAAGGATTCCTGTTAAGATGTTGGATTGAAGGTTAACTGGGAACGGGATAGGCCGGCATAACAATTAACGAAACACGCAACCACAGACAACTACAGGTCAATCGATTCCAGGGTTTTGTTCGCGAGCTATATTAGTAGCAGTATACTGGTTTAATTGTATTGTCGTCGATCCTAGATGGTATATCACCAAGAAGTTGTAACCGAGTTTTGTTAAATATGACAATACGTATCCAGTTTTTTCTCTTTTCCAAATTAAAAGTCGGTGTGAGTTCGTGCTGGGTATAAGGACGATCCCTTAATATCAATTCTATTTTTAGAACGAAAATTACGCCTCAAGAAATCAAAATGAGTATTCGGGTTGGTTGAAAACGGGTCTACTGGTTTGGATTAAAGAGTTGGATTTTGGGTTAATAATAATATAAAGATCAGACTTTCAAAACTGGTCCTTGTAGTTTAGGTGTGGAGATAGTAAGGGTTAAAACTTATATTTAGGGTATAAAATGAATATAACTCAAAGTTATTTTATATACTCTAAATAAATATATTAGAGAATTATTAATAAAATAATAAATACTCGATGAATGTGATATTTCTGTTGTTAAAATTTCCAGAATATAAAATGGGTCGGGTAACGGTTAATCTAAAATCCGAGTTATTACAATGAAAGCCCGACTCCTCCTGCGGTCGCGACTCCTTTGGCGGAGCCGGGGTATCACGTAATGGCACATCATTAGTGGGACCGTTCCTGTCTCTAACCAACCACTCTATCATCCTCTCCATCCTTATCATACGCTGCTCCATATTAATTAATCGCATATCCTGATTCACCGTCCCGACATTGCCATGCGACTGCCCCTCATCGACACGTAGCCCCTAAACAAGTACATAAACGTTAGGATGACAATGTAAGTAGGGACGGCAGTGAAACTCGAACTCGATGGGAAAACCCGTAACCCGACAAATAACCTTTGAACAATATTATTTCACATACATATTTAAATTTAAAATAGATAAATAACCTTTTTATTTAAATGTAAGAAAGTTTTGAACAACAATTTGAACAATATTATAAATTAGTAACACTCCTTGGTGGGAGAATTGAGTAACACTCTCCATTTACGGAGGAAGACCTCCCAGTCTTCTTCAAGTGGAAAACTTTACTTGGTGCTTGGTAATATTTTGATATATGTGAAATCGACACAGTAACATTTCAGTGTCTGGGAATTTCCGTTGGCATGCATTAATCAAAGCATACTCCCTGTCTGTTAGTATGACACGTGGTTGCATACACTTGTCCAACGTCCTTTTTAGTTGGCTTAAGACCCACGTGTAACTATCTTCTGTTTCGTCACATATAAAAGCGAAAGCTACACAAAAGGTTTTACAGGTAGAAGTTACACCTACAATCTCAACAAATAGCAAACCATACCTATTTGTCTTGTATGTTGCATCTATGACCAATACATGCGGGAATGCATGCCAAATCGGGAACGATAATTAATGAACGATGAATAGCCTCTCCAACTTGTGAGTGGATTCATTTACCTCATGCACTTGAAGGTAACCAGCATTAGCCAGGAGTGTGAAAAGAACCTGCATCGGAGACTTATTACTGTGGAGGGATACTCATTGCCTTTGTTGTTCGTGATATACGTTTTTTATAATGTTTTGGGGATCCACATTCTGGTTTGTCAGATCCTTAACCAAAACTTTTTGCGCAGGGTTCAACCTCTTTGCAAATTCATGACCTTCCATATATATAGTAGGCGGAAAATTATGTGTACCACACACAACTTTTAGTTTCCAACCATCCTCCTCTTTGTGGTACTTTGCAATCAACTGAAATGGACAGTTGATTTTCTTGGTACCACCAACGTGTCTGACAGTTTCCTTCCCCTTGTATACACCACCACGATCACATCTAAGAAACACCTTGTTCTTGTCGCCAGCAACATTTGTGTTAGACCTTTGGGTCAATATCACGTAGCCATTGTTAAGTCTGGTGTTATACGCCCATTGCTTCAACTCAACGAAACACATAAACACCTAAAATAAGATTCATTT
The DNA here is from genome assembly GCF_021521415.1 of Bidens hawaiensis. Taxonomy (NCBI): domain Eukaryota; kingdom Viridiplantae; phylum Streptophyta; class Magnoliopsida; order Asterales; family Asteraceae; genus Bidens; species Bidens hawaiensis. The sequence continues at coordinate 3,447,994 of NW_027491042.1, forward strand.
TTGTTAATAACAGGATAACGTAATACAAACATGAACAGAAAACCTGTACCTGTTCGGTTGCAAAAAAATGACCAGATTCCACAAAAACGGTAGCGAAAGATTCATCGGATTCCACAAAAATTTCTTCAAAATTATGCATTTCATCAACGAAATTTATTAATGTGGTTGGAAAAATAATTTTAGGTTGGAATATTTTTAACAACATTTGGAAGGGATGAAGGGGGAGAAAGAAGTGAGTAAAATATACACAGACTTCATTGTTAGATTTATCTCGTTCAAAGAAGTAAGTGGGTAAAAAACCCTATGAGATCACACAATTTATATGGTTGAGAGATTCTTTTTATACCTAATATTCGTCTTACAATATGGTCAAAGAATCAATTACACATAAATATTTGTGAGAGATTGATGGATTAAATGTTGAAACACGTTTCACGCTTCCTGCAAAAGTAATTGTACAATTTTAAAGATTCTTCATCATACGTTTCGTATTATATCCTATACAGTTCGTATAGATTACTTTTCATGATTTTTCAAACACCTACATGCATACGATTTGTATTCTTTCTTATACGGTTCCTATGTTTATGTTAAATTTACATGCTTCGTATGAAATCTTATACGTCTCGTCTTCCATATAATACGAACTGTTACAACAGAATATGGCTCGTATAGTGTCTATAGCATATGACTCGTATGGTTTTCCATATGATGGTATGGCTTCCTTGATTTGACTCACTTAAGTTATTATTCTATATGTTGCGTTTGTCAGCATACGTTACGTATGAAGCCTATGATTAGATGGGGGAATGGTGTGTAAATTGCTTAAGTGGTGTATCTCTAGCAGATGGTGTGAAAATTGCTTAAGTGGTGTATCTCTAGCAGCAGAACCCATCTAAAATAGTCTGTTTATCCTTTCATGCATGAATGTTTGTGCATCCAAAGATTTCATGGGTAAATAAGATTATATTTCTTTAGGATATCTGAAGGCATGTATTTGGTGTTTAGTGTTAGAAAATGAACTATATTTTGTGAAAAATAGTAAGGATTGTTTTCTTTTGAGGACTGTTAACATATCAAAAGAAAATTCCAACTTTTAATTATTTGATTGTATTTCCTATTTAGCTACTAGCTAGCCTCCATTTCTTGCTTTCTTTTTAATGGCTAATATTTCTTTTTCATCACTCCTTTGTTTACTCTGTGTATCAACTAAGACTAAAACACACAATTTTTTTATTGAAGTCCGTACACCTTTACGCTAGACCAAACTAGTGGTTGTTTAGCCTCCATCTGTTTGTTTATTCTATACAAATCATTTTGTGATTAATCATCAAAGATATATCAAAATATCAATATATTACATACAATCTTTGTATTCTAAACATAGATGGTATCTAAGCGGTGAATGATTCTAGGGTTATCATCTTGTGGTCTTTTCTTGGACCATTTAACACATCGAACCTTCCCTTGTTAGCAACATTGCCGAATTTCCTACAGCAAAAACGTTGTGGGATACTCTAGTGGCCGGTTATACATAACAATGGGAAGGATAAACTACAAACATTTGATTTACATGACAAAGCCAACGAAATCAAATAGAACGGTGCAGCTCTTAAAGTTTTCTAGATCATAATGTATAGTGAATTTGGGGCGAAATCAAACGAAGGTATCCAAACCCCAAGACATCCGTTTTGTTAGGGTTAAACTATCTATATTTATATTTTTCTATTTATTATAAGGTATGGATAAAAGACTAAAATACATTCACATGTTTGCACATGTCATGAGTTAACCTAATATACTAACAACAAAGTTAGTCGTAAAGGATGAAAACTAAAGCAAAAAAAAACGTAAAAGATGTCTAGCGTGATTTTTTAACGTTAAGGATGTAACCTTAAAGTAGTGACAAACTCTAAGGATGAATATGTAACTTTGTCTATTTAAAGTATTATATACAATTTTATACGTGATTGTGCAATTGTTTACTTAAAATTGAGAATTGGTGGTTTTTGTGCTTTGGATTATTTTAAGATGTCATGAATGAGTGATTGAGTAGTTGGCAACTTGGCATGTAAGTGGATCTCAGATTCAGTCCTCTGTCGGTAACGTGAGCGCATCTTTGCCACCACACGCATTTTTGGTCCCTTTAAAAAAGTTATATTACTAGTAGAAGCTCTTGATCTTATCTTAACGAGTTGTAATATGTAATTAAATATTCGGTTCAAGTCGAGGATTTGATGTTTTATTACATTTGTAGTATTACAAAATTTGTATGAGATCATATTTGTCATTTTGGTATATATGTGTATACGTTGCTTGTAGATGTCATATATGGATCAAACTTTTTTACTTAAGGATCTCAACAAGCTAAGCATACGTTCGGACCATTTTACTATCTCACGGAACGGATGATAAGTAACATAGGCCGCCTCCATATTACCAAGTATGACCACATTACCTATATGGTCATCTTGCTAGCCTGGGTTGTCTTGTCCGGACAATATCTTGAGACGATAATCATAATGAAAGATTCTACACAAAAGATCTCAACAAGCGAAACACACATATGTTAGGATCATTTTCCTATCTCTAGATTACCTCGTCCGACCACATTACCCTTGAATGTTTAGAATGTTATGCAATATCTCCTATTGGAGCCTTTTATTTTTGTGTGTTTTATAATTTTAAATAAGACAGTAAAGTTAATAAATACAAGAATTATGTTATAGTTATATTGAAATTATTTTTTATGATTACGATTCGAGTGACCCTTTGTATATGGGAAGCAACATAAAAACTCTAGCTTAGTAATTACTAGTATTTTTACCGGCGCGTTTCGCCGGGGTAGGTCGGTAAAACCCACGGGTGGTAAAACTCAAGCGTTGTCGGTCCTAAGCGATGATATGGTTAGTCGACGCAAATTCAGTCGGTTTCGGTGACGTGCGTTATTGTACCGGAACTAAAACAAAAAAAAGTATAAAAATTGAGGTGGACCAATGGGGTGGGTTCGGCCGGTATAACTCGAGTGTTGGTAAAACCAGATCGTTGTCAATCCTGGAAGTTGAGGCGGTGAGTTCGGTTGGTTTCCGACACGTTCGTTACGGTATCAGAATTAAAACATAAAAAAAATCAACACTCGGTTGATTTCCGTTATGTTTGTTACGACGACGGTGAATCAGTGAAAACCCATGCGCTGTAAAACACGAGCGTTGTTGGGCATGGTCGTGCAGCGGTGTGTCGGCGCAAAATTTGGTCATTTTTGGTTACATTCGTTACGGTAACGAAACTAAAACTCAAATGTTGGTAAAACCCAAGTGTTGTAGGTACCAGGTTTCGCAGCGATGAGTCAACAAAACCATTAAATTTTCAGTCTTGGGCGTTGCGACGGCGAATCGACGCAAATTCGGTTGACTTCGTTTACATTCTTTACGGTAATGGAACTAAAATAAAAAAAGGTCGGTTAGACCCCGTTGTTGGTAAAACCCGAGCGTTGTCGATAACAGGCGTTGCAACGGTGAGTTGGTAAAACCCGAACGTTTTCGGTCTCGGGCATTACGACGTGAAACGACACAAATAACCATTTAATTATTAAAATTCAAAAAATATTTACTTAGCCAATCTCACAATGTCAAATGGACCAATAATACTCATGCGTCGCCAAACTTTTCTTTTATATTATATAATAATATTGATAGTTAAGATTCTATAACTTTCCCAACACTTCTTCTAATTTTCTCTTTGGAATGGCTCATCAATAACTTCGACCATTAAAGAAAGCGATCACCTAAATACAATGATCAAGAACTAAGAATGAATGTTTGTAACTTGATTATCTAGTTGTGTCTTCTCATGCTAAAATCTTGAGTACGAAATTTGAAGGTGTATTAATGATCGAAAGAGTATGAAAACTATGTGTTTTTAGAATGAAAGAGGTATGCATAGGTGTTGGAATCAATGTATAGCTTACATGTATGTGAGAGAAATACTTTCAAACCTTTTATAGAGGTATTAAGGTCGATTTAGGGGCGCAATTTTTAATCGTAACTCGAAACCTAACTTGAATAACTATTAACCTGTCAGGTTGTCACACCCCTTGACTTAGGGCCTAGAAGCGTGACCAATAGTTAGTACATGTTTTGTAAATATATCACAGTTTGCGGATTGTTTTAGCGGAAGACTTTGTATATAATAAAATATTTATTTATTTCGAAAACTTCTCGGATAATACATACCCGAGTGTTTGATTTACATTTATTGTTTAATCTGTTTATAATATTTAACTAATTAAAAAACTGAGTCATCTCCATATTGCTAAGAAGTTAATGCGGAAAAATATCGGATATCGGTCATGGACCGATATTTGAGATATCGGTTATCGCAGTGAGATATCGGCGGGATATCGATAATTTTAATATCATGTAAAATTCTTATATATAGCAATTTAACACTAATAATTCAGTATAGTCTCCTACTATTATTAAATTAACCTCTTGCAAATTGCAAGACATGAACAATCGTAGCAAGTAAGAATTGATTAACACTTAAAACACTAACATTGAACAATAAAGTTGATAATTAAGACTTAAAACACTGATATTGGGAATATCGATGATATATCATTCAAATATCGGTCAGATATTGGTCAATATCGTCGATATTATTGGTACCGATATTCTGATTTATATATCATCAATGGACCGATAACCGATATATCGATGATATATTGACGATATCGACTGTATAGCCATATAGTGAGTATCTAACACCATGAGTGACTTTAATTCCTTGCTACATGTGGTAAAGTTGATTCCCTATAATATGATGGAAAATATGTTAGTGATATGCTAGTGAATCGTTGACTCTAAAAACATTTAACAAATCTTTAAATGATAAGATTGTTTTCTTGAACAAACTCATAAGGAATATCCATTATCTCGGGATTTGTACCACTTGCCAGACAAACAAATTTCAAGGTTCTCCTGGAACTGATGTCCATTGGAGAGCTGGTTATGATTGTTTGTTCAGTTATGTTTGGATTCAAACATATGTGTAATCGGTATGAATTGATTTTATTTTCTATCTTGTATATGAGAGATAACGAAATCTCTTATAAATTTGACTAACTTGTTAAGATAAACAACCCGTTTATCTTAATGACTGATTGTAAAATGATTAACGTATTCACTTGTGATTGTCTGTTCTGGATGATGTGGTGATCTCGTTTGAAAAACTTTGTGAAAGATTGATGCGTAAACTTTCATAAAATACGTTTACATAAATACTTGGATCGTCTCTTGATTTGGCTATAGACCTTTAGTCTTGTTTTATAGCTTTAAACCTTGATAGTTCATTGTTTAAATAAAATAATTAGACTGGTAGTCTTTCTGTTTATTTTCCAATCATATGCTAAGTTTCTTTTACATGAAGAAAAATCTATGACAGGTTTCTTCTTCAAGAAGAAACGTGAATTTGACTATAATCCTTGTATGTAAAATATTATGTAAGGCCCCGTTCCTGGTGCCTCACTTTGGGCGTTGGATATACTCATTCACATAGTTCTAATCATCAGAGTTAATAAAAACATTCGCGGAATAATAAAACTTTCATAAAACATTTCATAACAAACCATAACTTATCTTAAAACAACATCTCGTCTTTCAAAATAAACGAAACATTAAACTTAAACGTCTTGAGTCTTCCGATGTCAGCCTCTTATTTAATGCCACGTGTTCCCCTCAAGCGAGCTGCCTCATTCTACTCACATGCGTGCATACTAAAAGTTAGCTACGCTGACTGAGTTCTAGTTAATACAGGTAACATACAATACGTTCTTATATTACATACTTAACCTTCGTTTCTTTCTTCATTACATACGTAAGTATATATACTTTCATACCTTCTTTCTTTCGTACTTCATATTTTGCCTTTCTTTACATACATACTTATACGTTTTAAAGAGCCTTTCGCCCTATAACCTCACAGATATTATTAGGGTCTGCCACCCTTAAAGAGCCTCTCGCCCTATAACCTCACAGATATTATTAGGGTCTGCCACCCTCCTTCACATATATTATTAGGGTCTCCCACCCTCCTTCACAGATATTATTAGGGTCTGCCACCCTTTACCGTCAATTCCTTCATATCATACTTTTCTTTCTTTTTATAGATTTTATATACTTTCTTACGTACTCATTAATCTATTACATACATACATCATACTTACAACATATATAACAGTCATATCTTTTAACTATCCTCTAACAATACATGCAATATCCGAAGATCGTTTATGTACCGTCAAGCATTCATTCATATCCTTCACATATAACATAATAGGCATACACTTACCACTTAAGGTAAGTGTATTAACTAACCACATCGAGTATGCACACAACCCCGAAAACATAGCAAGGAATGGGGCTAGAAACTCACCTGAATCCTGTTACGCTCTCCGTTAATCGTTATTCCCTTCTTGAGCTGTGCACGGCTAACTGTATAATATTTACATGTATCAATTAACTACTACTACTACTCATATCGTATTTCTATCTTTATATAACCCACAATGAACGGGGTCCGGGGCAGCGCCCCTGGCAGCGGGGTTCTAGGGGCGGCAGCCCCTAGCGGGGTCCAACGGGCAGAGCTTTATATTAGATATGGGCTTAGCCCAATAACCCATTATGGCATTTTCCATTAACATTTTAGATTATTTTCTAAGTTGGGATTATTTGCTAAGCCTAAGAAAATGGGCCAGTTTGCTTTATATTAGATATGGGCTTAGCCCAACAGCCCATTATGGTACCTGGGCCCAACTGGATTCGGCCGAGAACTCTTTGGCGGAGGACATGCGTTGACCGAAAACACATATTTGGCCAAGATCCATACTTAACCGAGGACTCGTTTTTTCGGCCGAGAACCGTGACCGAGAACACATGGCCACCGAGAACTCTTGGTGACTGCATGTTTGACTGAGAACCACATGGTTTGACCAAGGATTCCCAATTTGGCCGAGAACCCCCAGTTCAGTTCATTTTCTATCTTATGTTTCCACCTTACCCAGATTACTTGTCCCATGGTTAAAATCATGAACTTTTAACCCTTAATCATCATCATTCATACCCGTTTTACACCCATGACTATCATGGCTACAAGGTCTAACCCATCCTAGTCATAAAGATTGAAATTTTAATCCTAAAAACGTTCTTTAAGCTAGATCTAGGGTTTCATTCATGGACCATATCTAACCATGAGTCCTTTACGTCCATATTAATCATCAAGTTTGAAACTTTATGATTTATCTAGACCCGATCTAGTCTATGTTCAGTTTTCATGGCAAACCTTTCATAAAAACGTAACCTTTAAACGTAAAGAACATACCTTTAGACGTTTGGTAGGTCACGGTTAGCTTGATTAAGAACTTGGATCGTATGTCTTAGCTTAAGTAATGAAGATAATCTAAGGCCTATGCTTGTTTGATCTTGGTTCTCCTCTCTCTCCCTTGCGGCCGAAAATGGAAAGTTGTGTGTGTTATGGAGGTGTAGGGAGAATAAGATGGATAAGATGGATGGAAATGGAAAGGATTAGGGTTTAAGGGGGTATTTATACTCCCTTAAGCCGATGGACCTAAAGCTCATCTTTCCTTTTTAGTCCATGATTAATTCCATTTAATTAGCCTACTTATCTTTCCCCCTATTAATGTTATTTTATTTACCATCTTAAGTAAACTTGCCCACCATATGAGATAATATATGAAATATTATTTATTGAAATTTTGGGATGTTACATATTACGCTTCTAGTCCCGAAGAAACATTATTTTGATTATACCTCTTGAATATAAAACTTAATGTTTCTTAATCATGAAGAAACTATATATGGACTATGTCCTCATATATATATATATATATATATATATATAATTCTATGTTTCTTAATTATAAAGAAGCATTATTTTAATTATAACCTTTGTATATACAATGCTTATGTAAAATAAATTTTGATCAAGGTTTGAGTTATATCCTCGACTATGGTCTAAACCATATAATATAAAAATAAAATAATAACTTAAACGGAGCCCCTACCTTACACGGGTGTTTGGAGTTTACACACCGAAACTTGAACGAGCATCACTTTTACTCTATATGACATCATGGGGCTTCAGTCGTTGAAACCTCGGGGCTTGGCAGGCACTACGATATTTGGCAATCAAAACGAGGTTATGTGAGTGAAAATTATTATGTTTGGTGTGTGAGAAATAAGATGCTGATCACCCCCTTTTATAGGTTGAAATTGCAACCCATCGCATATTGTGATGACTCAACCACACAAGTTGCTGCCACGTGTTGATTGTTGGGTTTTAACAAGATTATCAAAGCCATATAAACTCATTTATATGAAAAACGCAGCGGATTAAAAGTTTTAAATCTTCTTATATTGATTGATATAAAACCCGTTTTATATGTAAAACCCAAACCCCGGATCCATATACGAATTACATGCATACCAAAACTATCAACCGGGGTTTATGTAATACAACCTTTCAAGAGGCAAGAATATGAAGGAGATGATGGGTTGAATGGCTAGCCTTCAATGAAGAAGAGCCTCAAGCTTGTATACCCTCCAAGCCTTCAACAAACACATTGTTTGCTAGGATTTAATGACTCTTGCACTTGAAAGATAAAACCCCTCTTGTGTTCTTCTTCCTTGAACCGATTTTGGAGAGAAGAGAGTGATTACATATTGCATGTAATGTGGTTGGTCATATTTTGTTGTGTCCCAAGATGTATTAATAAGAGAAAATATCATAAACAAATGGGTGGGAAGTTTCCCCCCAAAAGTGGGCTGGTCCTACCAGATATTATTTTCTCTTTCTTCTTGGAACAGACTAATATCCCATGTACTAGTCTCAGGACTAATGCTCCATGGATCAGTCGCAGGACTAATACCCCATGTATTAGTTCACAGGACTAATACTCCATGTATTAGTAACAGGTCTATTGAAACTTTGTGACATTTAACACTTTTAACATGCCATAAGTTTCATGCAACATACCCAACCATTATCATATATATTATTTAACCAACTTAAATAATATCATAAGATAATCTCTCTTAATAAATTATCCTTATAATTTATCTATTCCTCAAGTGCAAATATTTAGAAACTCATTTTCTAAATACCACGCATGCCATGTGTAGCCATGTGTAGGGTCGGCCTTAGTGTATGGCAGGGTAGTCGATGGCACAGGCCCAACACTCCGCTAGGCCCGAATTTGTTTTAAAATTAATTATACGTATTTTTATGAAAAAATATGTATAATCAATGTTTTAACACAATTATATAACCACTATCTTGGTCTAATGGCAAAAGAGTATGACATTTAACCAAAAGATTGTGAGTTCTAGTCTTATCTGAAACATATTTAAGCTTATTTTTGTACAAAAGTTTTTTACACAACTCAAATCATAATCAAGTAAAGCCCATTTAAAATTAAATTGTTTAAACCCCAAAATGTTCCTTTTACTCAGGGCCCAAAGAATTTTTCGCTTTTGGCCCAAAACATTTTTCGCATTCTCGGAGCTGGTTCTGGCCACGTGGTGGGACACACTTCGTCTCGCCATAGAGGTTACGTCGTGTATTGCGAAGGACTTCAGGGTTGTCCATCGTGTAACGCGACACCACACAAAATATCGGGTTTTGTGAAGCTCCATCATGTATTGCAATGGGCTTGTCTCTAGTCCGTCGCGTAGCGTGATGGATCCTAAAACTTTAATTTTTCATTTATGGTCCTTTAACTTCCAAAAATATTAAGGCGGAGCGATGTGAGCGTGCGAAGTGGAAAATGCGCCATCAAAGTGCCACATTGCTCCATCGCCCTGAGCCCATGCGCGTCGGGTGCTTTGCACCCTCGCTAAGACCACCGAGTGTGTCTTGCTACATACGAATATTATCATGTGAACTCATCTCCTTATAAGGAGCTTACAAGTTTTATCTTTGTTAGTGCACTTTTTTGCGTCTAGAGTCTTTGTATTTATCGTTAATGTTTGTTTGATAATTAATGTAATATTTAATGTTTTTATTTATCTAGTTCGTTAAGGATAAGTCTAGTTCGCTAGGGATGTTAGCGAACTAAGACATTATAATGTATTCCCTCCTGATTCGTTAGGGGATGTTAACGAATCAGGGGGTGGTTCGTTCTGTTAAGTTATGTAACAAAGGGGAAGCTGGTTCGCTAGGGGATGTTAGCGAACCAGGTCGCCTTCTATATATAGTGAACAACTGTTCACTTGTAAACAAAAAGTTTTTGAGAGATATAAGTTTATAGAGAAAAGCTTTGAGTAATTACTCTCTCTCAAGCTTCATCTTAACATTATTGATAATATATATACACATACAGAACGTTAAATCAAGGTTAATTATGAGCTAGATCTTTAATAGTGGTAATCGGATAATTCACAGATCTGAGATCTGTTTTATTGTTATCGACTGTTAATCCGGGAACCAACAAGTGGTATCAGAGCTGTTGGTGCTCGTTACACTTGATTTGGTGTATTAATTGTTATTGTTATTAAGTTTTTTGGTTTCTGTTTGATTTTGAATCAATTTGTGTTTATTTTGGTTGAATTATGGACGGATTGAATGGAATTCGTATTGGTTAAGGTATGGATAGGTGTGGTTAAGAGGAATTGAGGTTTGATTTGGATTTGAGTGATTTGATTTTGATTTCGGTTTAAGTTCGAAACAGGGTGTTTGTTTTTGGCCAATTTGATTTGGTTAAGGTGTTAATCGGTTACGAGGTTATGTGTATTGGATTCGGAATTGGTTTACGAGGATTTCGATTGGTTATTTGTGTGTTTTGGTTGAGAAATGAAGTAGGATTACTGATTTGGTATTTATGAGTTTCTGGGTTGATCTTCATAATTTCTGGAAAATTACTTTGAATGTTTGATGATTTGAAGATGAACGTGATTCGCTATCATCTTCATGGTGATTCGCTATAGGTTTATCTGTGATTCGTTATCAACAGTGTTACTTCGCTACCTTGTTCGTTAGCCAATTCGTGTGAGTTATTGATTCGTGTTATCTAGTTCGTTAACTAGATTAACCGATTCGTGTGACACGTGTTCTTCTTGGGATTTGTGTCATAACAACCTTTGCCACGTGGCATAAGGTGTCAGAGTTTGTTACAAACGGTTGTAACAACTTGATTTGCTATAGTGTGATTCGCTAATCAACTGTAGCTGATTCGTTATATTAATTCGCTAAGCATTTCTTAGTGATTCGTTACTGATTATCATCTGATTCGTTAAACTATTCCTTTGTGATTTGTTTGGTCAATTCATTAAGTTGACTTGGTCAATTCGTTTGGTCAATTCGTTAAGTTGACTTGGTCAATTCGTTTGGTAATTCGTTAAGTTGACTTGTGATTCGCTAAACCTTCATCTCATTCGCCATTTGGGTGATTCGTTAACCTTATTTGTGATTCGTTAAGTTGACTCGTTAAGTTGACTTTTGATTCGCTAAAACACTCACCTCATTCGTTAAGGTACTTTGTTACTGATCAGTCTTAACTTCGTTAAGACTTGATTCGCTACACTATTCACAGTTCGTTATACTTGTTTATTGATTCGTTAAACATTATTCACAGTTCGCTATAACTGTTCACACCCTTTAAATTTTTGAAATTTTTCAAAGATGGCCGGTATGTATGCATTAGCGTCTCAAAACATGTTGATGCAACATATGTTACAACTTGATACCGAGATAGGTTCACATTCTAAATGTCCAAGATTGATGAAGTTCAGTGACTTTGCCAAGTGGGAACCTCGGTTTCGTGCACATTTGGGATCTGTTCATCCTGACTGCTCCTATTGTCTTGATGAAGTTTATGTTGAACCAATGATTGGTGATGATACTATTGGGTATACTCCTAAAACCGTTTCTCAATACTCACAGGAAGAGAAGAAAGCTTTAGAAATCGAGATAAAAGCATATTCTACTTTGACTATGGCATTACCAGAAAATATCTTTCATCAAGTTGGTAGTATCAAGAGATGTGCGTGTTTATTTCAAGATCTGCGTATGACAAGCATGGGAAACACAGCTGAGAGTAAGAAAGTGATGCTCAAGTTTCAGTTTCGAAACTTTAATTTATTGAAAGGAGAAACAGTTGAAGAGATGACTACAAGATTTAGTCATTTAATTGCTGAAATGGACAAGATGAAAATGGAAATTTCTGAAAGAGATAAAATTGATACTATTAAAAGTGTGCTTCCAAGTTCCTACTCAACGTTTCTAATGGTTTTGAAAGAGTATGATTATTTTCTTGATGAAGACTTGACGACACTTGAATTTCTACAAAAGATCAAAGCTAGAGAATATGATCTTAAGTGTCAAAAATCCTCCAAAGAAAATCAAGATACTGCTTTCTATGGTGGGAGTATGCCTCTTAGTTCAACAATCTCTCCAATCACTGCTTTTCTTACTCATGCGGCAAGTGAAAAAGAATCAACAATGTTTAATGATCCAAAAGTTTGTTTTTACTCTGCTGGTAATTCGGGTGGTTCTGGAAGTTCGACTAGTACCAATCCATTTGCTACACCACCTAGTGTTAATATGAAGGAAGCTGAGCAAAACTTTACTTTTCTGACGGCTTTTATGTCTTCATATGAAAACTTAGTGAGTAGTAAAATTGGCACAAGTGATTTAACAGATGAGGACTATGATCAGATAGATCCAGATGATCTAGAAATCATGGATTTGAAATGGAACATGGCGATGATCGTTCGTAAAGTCAAAAGATTCATGCAGAGAACTGGAAAAGATCTTCCAGCGTTAAACAAGAAGTTGGGTTTTGACAAATTAAAGGTAAAGTGCTATAATTGTCAAGAATTTGGGCATTTCGCGAAGGAATGTGACAAACCAAGGAAAGAATACACTGGACCTCGTGGTCAAAGTCAAAATGTTTCTACACCACGAGGAAGTGATGCTGAAAAGAAACCATCTTCTTCTACAACACAAGCAATGTTAGCAGATGGAACTGATTGGTTACAACGGTTACTATGTAATGATGTTCAAGCAAATTTGGCTATGTTTTGGTTACATAAAGATTGTCAAGATGCTGCTGGTAGTGAGATGTCTTCTGATAATGATTCTGGATCTGATTCTGACGACTCTTGCGACAAGCCTTCTGAATCAATGTTTGCTTGCATGGCCAAGATCAATGAGGTTAGTAATTCTATTTCTACTACTTCATGTGTTAAAGCATCATGTATTGACAATGAATCTAATAAATCTAAGTTAGAAGCATTGAAAAACCAAAATGATAATCTTATAAGAGAAATTGCTTCTCTTAAGGATACTTATCGACAATCTCTTGAATCTCAAAGGAGATCTCGAGAAAAGATTGAAGCATTGTCGACAAGTAATCACGATCTCAAAGCCGAGTTATCTGTGAAAATGACCATTAATGACCAAAAGTTTCAGGAAATTTTGAAACATCGTTCTAAGATAACTGAGCTTGAGAATGAGGTTCTTTAATTGAAGAACAAATTGGGGAAATTTAGAAATTCATCTTTTCTGTTGAATGAAATCATTGAGGTATCTGGGAAACAAAAGGATTCCAAGAAAGGTATTGGTTTTGTTAAAATTCCACCACCTTTTCATAATGATTATAAAATTAACCCTTTTGCAAGAAAAGAAGAGGATTTGATTCAAAAGGAATCTGTGATTTCTGAAAAATCTAAAATGGTTAAACCTGAAATTGTCAAACCCCAAGTTGCTCCTCGAAAACCTCATGTGGAAAGTAAAAAGGTCCTTGTTGAAAATGTTGACAAAGTGATTATTGAAGATATGTTTGAACCTGAGATAATAGACAAGAATAAGAACATTCCTAGTTCTAATCATATTCTTTGTGAACCTCAAGAGTTTGAGGAAGCTGTGTATGGTTCATTCAAATCTCAAATGAACAAGGAAGAAACTGTGAAAACCAAACCAGTGAGGACAAAGAAGTCAGTTAAACCAAAGATTTCTGACGAGGACTTAATGAGTTTCATTAATCCTCCGAGTTCTAAGTCTTCATCGGCTAGAGTTTTTAAGTTAAAGGGAATGGATACGATGTTCACTGAAAAAGACATTCCAATAAGTATTATCGAACCTGAACTTATTGAGAGTGTTTTTGTCAATGAAACTTCAAAAATTCAAGAACTTGAACGTGTGTATGCTCAAACAAAAACATCAGTTCAATCTGATCCATTGACTAAGGCATAACAATTTTTAAAACAAGATAAGAAGATTAACTTTGTGAAGTCAACTGGAACAGATACACTAAAAAGCTTTTCAAACTGTTCTAATTTAGATTTTTATTTAAAGAAGAAATCTGAATTATCTGATGAGTTTGCTAAGAGCACGACCAAGAATGTGAGTCATCAATCATCTGCATCACTTATTCCAATTACTTCTAAACATCATCATGTAGACATGTGAACTTGTTTTTTATGCGGTCAACAAGGTCATGTTGTGAGGAATTGTTGTCAGCAGAACTATCAGAATCTTCATCCTTTTATCAAGGACAAATCTAAGCCAATTCCATTGGTCAAGGAGATTCTGAAACGACCTATGTCGTATGCTGATGATACTCATATTTTGTTCTCTGATGTGAATCCTCGGAAGGTTCTTCATGTCAATGAGACATACGGTCAAGTGAAACCAAAATTCATTCCAACTGAACCTATATGTCAAAACAAGAATTCAAACATTGTTCAGGCAGCTTATTTAAGACGAAAGTCTAAGAAACCGGTAACTAATTCACAAGTGGCTGAACAACAATTGAAGTTTGTTAAAGTTAATGATCAAAGAGAAAACCAAAAGGTGCCCAAGACTGAGGCCTGGGCTGCCTTTTTGAACTAATCACTTTTGTTTGTGTGTAGGGTTTATCCAAGACCATTTCTGGTGAAAACTGGATCATGGATAGCGGATGTTCTCGTCATATCACTGGGAATCTCGACCTATTAACCAACGTCAGAAATATTCAAGGGGGTTATGTAGCGTTTTCTGTTAATTCTGGGGGCATGATCACACAAGAGGGTGAAGTTTCAAATGGTCACATTACGTTTGAGAAAGTAAATTATTGTGACAAGGTTGATCATAATTTATTGAGTGTATCGCAGATTTGTGATAAAAAATACACTACGATATTTACTGACAAAGAATGTCTTATCTTGAAACCGGGTTATGTTATTCCCGAGGACATGGTTGTCATACGATCACCACGATCAAATGATATTTATGTCTTAAATATGAGTTCTAAGGTATCAACATCGATCGAAACATGTTTTGCCTCGAAAGCAACCGAGAAAGACTCAATTCTATGGCATCGTAGAATGGGTCACATACATGTCAGAAAGATGAATTATTTAATGGCAAATGACTTAGTTGAGGGTATCTCGTTAAAGAATTTTAAGTTATCTGATCACTGCGTTGCATGCAAAAAGGACAAGCAGAAGAAGAAGACACATCCTTCTAAGTTATTGAATTACATTGATACTCCTCTTGAACGACTTCATATGGATTTGTTTGGTCCAGTGAATCGTGCGAGTATTTCTGGAGACTGGTATTGTCTTGTAGTGACAGATGATTATTCAAGATATCCATGGGTGTTATTTATGAGTTCAAAAGATCAAACACCGGTTTTGGTACAAAACCTTATTACTAAGATCGAATCACTGTATAAACAAAGGGCGAGGAGAATCCGAAGTGATAATGGTACTGAATTCAAAAACACTATATTGGATTTCTTTTGTATTCAAAAGGGAATTCACCGAGAATATAGTGCACCTTATGTACCTCAACAAAATGGTGTTGCTGAAAGGAAAAATAGAACTCTGATTGAAGCTGCACGTACAATGCTCGCTGATTCAAAGCTTCCTGTCCAATTTTGGAATGAGGCAGTGAATACAGCTTGTTATACGCTTAATCGAGTTCTAACAGTGAAACGACTCAAGAAGACAAGCTACGAGATTTTAAATAATAGAAAACCTAATTTAAAGTGCCTGGAACCATTTGGGTGTCCGTGTACAATGTTGAAGAAGGAATCGGGTAAATTTGAAGAAAAAGCTATCAAAGGGTATTTCTTGGGATATGCATCTCCAAAGAAAAGGGTTTTTAATTTCACATCTGGTTGTGTTGAAGAATGGTACCATGTGGATTGTCAAAAGTACACAACTCCTCTTCAAGGGAAAGGTCCAGACTGGATGTTTGACCATGATAGTTTATTTAATTCTTTTACTCCTTCGATTGAACACATTGATGAAGATCTGGTTCGAGCATACTTTGAAGATCATTTGAACATTCCAGGATCTTCAAGTTCTAATGAAGTTGAACTTCAACCAGATGCTCCAACTGAAGAATCTCAAGTTGTTTCTCCAGTTGCTATTGATAATGTTTCTACTTCTTCTGATGATAATCAAGCTGAAATTCAAGTTATTGATCTTGATAGTGATAATGTTTCATCTCCCGAGTTGGGTGAACATTACACTAACTTATTTGATAATGTTATTGTTCCTGAGAATCCCACTCTTCGGATTCATGGATATCATCCACAGGAAAATATCATTGGAGAACTTGATATGGGCGTACGTACACGTTATCAAGTTGCTTCGTCAAGTGATAATAACATATTGTGTGCTTACACTAACTTACATTCTTCTGGAATTGTGAATCTTGCTAAATTCAATTGTTTTCTATCTCAAGTTGAGCCAACGACAGCTCGTAAGGCACTTGAAGATCCTTCTTGGGTAGAAGCGATGCAAGAAGAATTACAGCAGTTTGCATGTTTGGGTGTTTGGGATTTAATAAACAAACCTGCTAGAGTCAAGAAAGCCATTCCGACTAAGTGGGTATTTAAGTGTAAGAAGGATGATCGAGGGGTGATTGTCAGAAACAAAGCACGTCTAGTGGTGCAAGGTTTTCATCAACAAGAGGGTATTGATTATACAGAGGTATATGCTCTAGTTGCAAGATTAGAGTCAATTCGAATCTTTCTAGCTTATGCAGCTTATAAGAATATCAAGGTCTATCAAATGGATGTTAAAAGTGTTTTTCTCAATGGTGAATTACACGAGGAAGTGTTTGTCCAACATCCACCTGGTTTTGAAGATCCTGATTATCCAGACCGTGTTTACCGATTAAACAAGGCCCTGTATGGTCTACATCAAACCCCGAGAGCTTGGTATGGCACGCTCACCGACCATCTGACTGATAATGGCTTCAAACGAGGAACTGTTGACTGCACTTTATTTCATAAAACTGTTGGTGATGATCTTCTTCTAGTCCAGATTTATGTTGACGATATTATTTTTGGGTCTACAAACGACACATTGTGTAAGGAGTTCGAGAAGTCCATGCAAACAAAGTTCGAGATGAGCTCGATGGGAGAGATGAATTTCTTTTTAGGGTTGCAGGTTCACCAGTCTACTCATGGAATTTTTATTCACCAGACTAAATATGTGGACGACGTATTGAGCCGATTCAAGATTTCTGCCGGAAAAATCCCTTCAACTCCTCTTCCAGTAGGGCACAATTTATCACCGGATGAATTGGAGGATTCCGTTGATCCTACCCTATTTCGTGCCATGATCGGTTCTTTAATGTACTTAACGGCTTCTCGCCCTGATATTATGTTTGCTGTTTGTCTTTGTGCTAGGTATCAAGCAAGTCCACGAGTGACTCACCTAGCTGCAGTCAAGAGAATTCTTCAGTATTTGAGGGGAAAACCAGACATCGGGTTGTGGTACCCCAAGGATAATACTTTCGGTCTTACTGCCTACTCTGACTCAGATTATGGAGAATGCAAGATCAACTTCAAATCAACGACTGCAGGATGTCAATTTTTAGGTAACCGGCTTGTTTCTTGGCAGTGTAAGAAGCAGACAACGGTCTCCACTTCAACCGCCGAAGCTGAGTATGTTGCAGCCTCGAGTTGCTGTTCCCAGGTTTTGTGGATACAACAACATCTTCGCGACTACGGTTTGAAGTTTCTTACTACTCCTATTTTGATTGATAATTCTGCTGCTATTAGTATCACCAAGAATCCCGTACAACATTCTAAAACGAAACATATCGACATTCGATATCATTTTATACGGGATTGTTATGAAAAGAAATTAATCGATCTTGAGAAAGTACACACTGATTTTCAGAAAGCCGATCTGTTTACTAAAGCCTTTGACAAAACACGTTTTAAATTTTTGCTTGATTTAAACGGATTGAAGACCCTCGCTGATATCCTTAAAAAAGGATGACTATCTTTATTTTCTGTCATATTTTTTCTTTTAAAATTTATTTTGGTTTTAGGGGGTGAAAATCTAGAAAATACAAAAAGAGTGTGTTTTCGTTTGTATAGATAAAATTCAAAAACATTAAAAATTCCAAAATTCAAAAATATTGTGATTTATGTTCTTTAATGTTTTCTCTTCAAATATTTAGAAAAACCAAAACATTTTAAAATTTTGAAAATCCAAAAAGACTGTGAAGTTTATTTTGTTTATAAGAAAATTGAATAAGACAAAAATATTGTGTTTTTAAAGTTTGTACAGAGAAAAACCAAAAAGATTTTTACAGACGTTTTTAGATTATTTTCTCGCTGAAAATTACGTCGGTTATTTAAGTTTGTGAAGCATGCTTGCATGTCTTGGTCCTATGATTCACTCGTGAATTGATGGTTAGCCATTTATTTATAAACTTAAGTTAACTGGGGCGATTAAATTTATATTTTCTTAACTTTATGCTCCTCAAAATTTTGAGTTTTTAAAGAAAAAAGAGAACATGATAGTACATTGATTATCTTGATCCCAAATTCAGTAAAAACTAAGCTTAAAAGACTGTGTGATTAATTGCATTGGTGCATTGGTAGGTCTTAAAACAACCCAGTAGAGTAAAGTATGTGATATAAACATAAAGAAACGCCAAATTGAAAGGGGATGTTAGTCTCTAGCAAAAGTCTCGGTAAGGATGGCAGAAATGTAATAACCAGTCATACTCAAGCCTCATATTTGTTGATCACCCAAAATTAAAATAAAGCAAATAACAAGCGTTAAGATTCTGGACACTGTAAGTCTTTATGTGGCTTAACCATCTGGGTATTCATAAGCATGAATATTTCACTCTCTTTCTAGAGCAAACCCAAAGTCATTAAACTTGATCACCGCTGTACTTCGTACAATTTAAATTACTGACTTGATCAAACTCCGCTGTTAGTCATACAATTGTTCCTTCCTTGCATGCGTCTTAATACCATTAAGAAACGGACCCCAGGGGATACAATGTATGTAAGCCGACAGATGGACTCGTGCATAGTCACTCATAGTAAAGGAAACTTGATGCATTGCTCAAAATTTCAAAATAGGTATCAAAATTTTGATCAACAATATGATGGTTTAAGTCAAGTTGGGGTGATTTGGCAAAAATCAAATTAAGCTTGAACCGAGATTAGAGGCTGATAGTTTCTGATATTTTGTGCTTTAATTGAATTATTTAATCATATCACAAAAATACTTGAATGTGTGTTATTAGATTTATGTGGATAACAATACCAATGACCGACTTATCGCCAGTCATAATATCGCTGAAATATAAAACTGTGATGGAAGGGCATTTTGGTCAATATGATTCTCTGCTCAAACTCAACAAAAATACAAAAATCTGTACTGTTTTTAAAATCATTGAAAAACACAAAAAGATTGTCTATTTTTTAAAAAAAAATATTCATCTTCTTTATACAAAAGTTTTAAATAATTTTAAGTTATGTTTCGGAAATCTGAAACATTTTTAACATATTTGGTTGTCGGGATAAAAGGGTTTCTCGATAACCTAACTTATTTATTTATTTAATTCTTTAATTAATTCATTTAACTAATTCTTTTAATTATTTAATTTAAAATTAAATAAACGAGTTTATTTTGTTAAAATCCAATTCGTTATTTATGGATAACGAACTAGGTGATTCTTTAGCGAACTAGCTTCTCGTTCGCTAACCAAATTCGCTTCCGCACTCTGTAACGAATCATCCCTTCGTTATGCATATTTAACGAATCATGACACGAATCATGTCTTGATTCGCTACCTTTAATTTAACGAATCAAGTAGCGATTCACCAACATAAGGTAACGAATTGAGTTAGCGAATGGGCTAATTCGTTAACTTTAAGTTAAACGAATCATCTGATTCGTACAAGTTGTACCTAGGGTTGCGTGCAATGTTATATAGGACAAGAAAACGAACAGTCTTCCACTGTTCGCCTTCTTTCTTCATCTTTAAGAAACATGTTCAAATTCTCTCTGAAATTTCGACTTTCTTGTTTGAATATTTCAAGGACATATTTGAGTTTCTAAGGTATAGCTGATTATGGCGATATAATTTTCGTTAAAAATGGCTATGTGTTGATAGTTAAATTATGAAATTTTAGGAGTTTAAGGGTTTCTGAAGTTTTGAAACCCATTTATATATAATTTATGTTAATTCATGTATGTTTTTGATGTCATTATGATCGGAATCATATTCCGATACCCTTGGTGGGCTTCAATCATGAATTGATTGTTGTTTGCCGGGTTAATTATTGTTTTGTGATATTGGTGTTTACTGTGGGTTCGTCTAACCTATGTACTTAGAGATTTTGAGTCTTAATCTCATTCATCTTCGATTACGAATGTAATTCCGAGTGCAACGAGCTCATTAGTGTGATGATTCGACGATAGTTATGGCCTAATTGTTTCTGGGTTCATCTTGTTGACTATCTGTGTTCATCCTAATTTTGACCTTGACTGTGTGAAGTCAAAGAACAAGTCTTAATTATGACCATTCGTTAGTCTTAGCGAATTGGAACTGTTTCGTGTCCAATTCGTTAAGATTTTACACGAACTAGCTAAGCGAATAAGATGTTACACGAATCAAAATTGGATTTGTTTTAAATATAACGAACTGGAGTTTAATTCGTTAAAATTAAATAGTGATTCGCTAGGTTCAGTTCGTTAAAGTATTTACTTGATAGCGAATTGCCTGATTCGTTATCTTAGTGTAACGAATCAGTGTGATTCCTAACGAATGACATTTTAAAAAAAAATTAGTCTAAATTAATTTCAATATTCATTTATTTTAATATATAAGATTTAAATCGTCTAAAATACGTAAATAGAATTACACATATTTTTGATAATATATTCTGATATCTATTCTCATATTCGGTTTTATTTATACAGTAAAACATGGCTGATCAAGAACAACCAAATCAACCGCCACAGGAACAACCTCCACAAGGACAACCACAACAACAAGATCAACAAGCTGAAATGATCTTATTGTCGTTCGATAAGAAGCACAACATTTGTGCTTATGTTGATCAAGATGTGACTGATTTGAGAACGTTTGGAGCTATGTTGACTTTCTTACGCCGTTCAAAGATACACTATGCAATCACTGCTAAACCTAAAGTGTATCTTAGTATAATCAGGTAGTTTTGGAACACGGCGGAATATGTTGAGGAAAATAATTTGGTTAGAGCTACAATTAATCAGATTCCTATTACGATTGATGTTGAGGTCATTCGTCGGGTACTTCAATTTGACGGTAATGATGATAAACCGAGTGAATATGACAGGACATTGGTTAGGGGTTTATTCACACACTTGAATTATGGGGGTGATATTCGTAAGTCTATGTTGAACAAGAATGGGTTGTGTCCACCTTACAAGTATCTGCTGCATGTTTTACTTCATTGTATGAGTGGACGTCGCGGTGGTTTTGATGAGTGTAGACTAAGTTTGCAATCGGCATTTGTTGCTCTAATCCTGAACAAGCCCTTCAACTACTCAGAACTCATCTTTGATCATCTGAAAGAGCAAGTTCAGCAAACTCTACCGTCAAAGAAGTTCTTGATGTACCCTCGCTTTTTACAGCTAATTATTCAGGATTTGATTCCGAACTTGGTGATTGATCGATCATTGGTGAACGATGTTCTTGATATGGAACATATGAAAGCTGAAACGGTGCATCGTATGTTAATCTATAGAAAAGACAAGCCACAGGATAAACGGATGATTGGTCATATAGTCAATCTGGATTACGTATGTCCTCCTAATGAGCGCTGGATCCATGATGATTCGGATTCCGAGCGTGAAGGGGGAGAAGGTGGTGACAATGATAGTGGAGCTGGTGAACGAGCTCTTAAAGAACAACAAGATGCAGTCGATGCTGCTCTAGCTGCCACCATGAAAGCTCAGCTAGAAAGAAAACGAAAGGGAAAAGCTGTAGCTACTGGTGAACCATCAAAGAAGCCCCGTGTATCTGCTGGGGCTGGGGTAATTATTGAAACTCCACCACCAAGTCAATCAACTACTCAAAGATCGGCGGTGCCGCTAACTACTAGCACTCCGAGGCTTACCTTGACGACGACGATGGTGTCACATGAGAGGCTCGGTCTTATTCCTCAAATGGCATTAACCGAGATACCAAGGCCTCCTGTTGTGTTGTCTACAGTATCTTCTACCACATCAGTGAGACCTCCTCCTCTGCCAACAACTACTCTTCCTCCACCTCCGCCTAGTGATGTCTCTTTCATGAGGATTACTCGGCCTCAAGGACCTGTTCAACCTGTTCATCCATCTGTATCAACTTGCCACCAGGTCGTCAAACTGAAATGCTGCTAAATCTGCTACATCTATATGAAAATCAAATGGCAGCTGACCGTCAAACTCAAGAACGACTCATGGAGAATCAACGACGAATGATGAGTTATGTTTCTTTCTGTCAGAAGGAGACTAAGTCGTCACGTACGATTGTTGAGTCTCAGGGGGGTGAAATTAAAGGAACAAGAAGAGTTAATTTTACAATTACTTGTAAAGAAGATGCCCTCAAGAAACTTAAAAATGACGATGATGATCCTGACGAATCTGATGCAGGAGGTGAGCCTAAACAATCGCATGGTTCATCCTCTGGTGCTGGTGTTAGTGGTGCTGACGATTCGAACAAGCAGATAATTATTTATCAAGATCCAACAGCTGCCAAGCCAATTGAAATGATAGCAGCTAACACAGTGGTATTTGTTGATGGATCAGGGGTAGTTCGTAGTGTGGTAAACAGATATGAGATAGAGGTTGGTGAGTTTGTGGTTAGATCCTTGACACGGGAGCAAGTTTCGATTCTTCTTGGGCTGAATGACGATTAGTTGACTGCTTTAGGGACTGAGCCCGATGTCGAAGTGATCAATGAGAAAGAAATGGAAGTTGATCCGTTATTTATGAATACGGATTTTATTTATGAGAACGAGGAGATTGAGATGGAGGATGTGACAGCTGAAGTGTACCCGGACTTGTATCAACACGCAAACGTTGATCAAGGTGCTCCGGTATTTCATGAAGATGTAATTAAAGAGACTGAGGATGAACTGGAAAAGGTTGTGCAGCGAACAATTCCTTCACTCAAAGAAGTGACTGATGATGACATAGAAAGATGGTTCAAACGTCAGAAAGTGGGTAAAATTATCAGTGCTTATCGTTATGTAGATCAAGAAAGAAAAGATATTGCTGCTGCTTGGATTGAGGCCAATCAGGTGACTACCTTCAAGACTGTTTCTAAGGTACATGGTGATATTGTCTCCTGGCTCTATTATTTAGACCTTAAAGTATGCATAGTCAAGTGGGAAAAGGGTGTCCAGTATTACGAGAGGATAATGGATGTTTTAACTCTACCGCGTTGGGATGTACGTACCCTCGCGAGACGTCCATTTTTCAATCGTGAAGGTCACCGAACGGCTAAGTGGTTTCATCAACACTTACTGTTCGAGGTCAATCATGGCTTCAAACTCTTCAAGCCCCAGGTCCCAAGACGTAAGCGCATTGATGAGATTGATCCAAGGACCGGCTGGAAGAAACTTGTCTTGAAAGTGAAGCCGCCAAAGACAATGAAAAAGGTTCCTGTGAAGACAATGCCTCAAGTTATTTATCTGTCTTTCAACCGTTGGTACTATGACAATCGTACTGGCGAGGCCATTATTGTTCGTGGTCGAGGACTGCAGACCGAGCTCATCAAGATAATCGACCCGATGTGGTTGGTTAATTTATCAGAGACAGACAACGACGTGCTACACAGGAAGAGATTTTGTTTGAAAGCCAAGAAGATTACGACCTGGCTATGC
Organism: Bidens hawaiensis; assembly: GCF_021521415.1. Classification (NCBI taxonomy): domain Eukaryota; kingdom Viridiplantae; phylum Streptophyta; class Magnoliopsida; order Asterales; family Asteraceae; genus Bidens; species Bidens hawaiensis. The sequence continues at coordinate 3,472,178 of NW_027491042.1, forward strand.
AATTCCAACGAGTCGTTCGTGTGTGTCACGAACATGGAATTCATAGTTGCAGAGACTGGCAGTCCAAGCGCTTCAAATAAGTTAAAGACAAAGAGCTCAAGACGAGGGGGTGTCTGTTAGTGCACGGTTTTACGTCTAGAGTCTTTGTATTTATCGTTAATGTTTATTTGATAATTAATGTAATATTTAATGTTTATATTTATCTAGTTCATTAAGGTTAAGTCTAGTTCGCTAGGGATGTTAGCGAACTAAGACATTATAATGTATTCCTTCCTGATTCGTTAGGGGATGTTAACGAATCAGGGGGTGGTTCGTTCTGTTAAGTTATGTAACGAAGGGGAAGCTGGTTCGCTAGGGGATGTTAGCGAACCAGGTCGCCTTCTATATATAGTGAACAACTGTTCACTTGTAAATAAAAAGTTTTTGAGAGATATAAGTTTATAGAGAAAAGCTTTGAGTAATTACTCTCTCTCAAGCTTCATTTTAACATTATTGACAATATATATACACATACAGAACGTTAAATCAAGGTTAATTATGAGCTAGATCTTTAATATTGGTAATTGGATAATTCACAGATCTGAGATCTGTTTTATTGTTATCGACTGTTAATCCGGGAACCAACAATCTTTCTAGCGATGTGGGATAAATTCTCTTTTCTTTTTTATATTCATTTGAGATATCTCCACTTTCTTCCTACACCAATGTGGGGAAAGCTTTCTTCTTTATTTAATATGGGATGCTTGTCACACCCCAGCTTAAGGCGAAAATGCCGGAGCGCGAACTGACTGTTCACAGCTCTCAAGGTACTATCATGAAATATTTAAAATTGACAATATCTATTAATTTCAATAAAATATCCAAATATTTCAAATAAACAAGTACATAAACTGGAAATATAAACTACAAGATAAATCAAGTTCAAAGTTTAAAGCTAAGTCTTGATTTATTTCTTTTAATAATAATATCTCTAAGTTCTTCACCAAATCTTGATATTAGTTCAAACGATAGCCTGCATATGCGTATAAAATAAATATAGATTTGTTAACACAAGGTTGAGTGAGTAAAACACCAGTCAGTTAACTATGATATAATATAAAAAGAGCAAAAATTGTCCTTATGAGATATACAATCAAGCCAATGAGAAATTAATAAGTTTCGGTAAAATCATTGCCTTGCGAAGTGGGCTTTGACTACTACCATGGTCGTATGATCATACTAATAATGTAAATATAATGGACCTCTCTAAATGCGTTCAAATAAACAAGTAAACATCAAGCATGTTAGTCAAATAACTGATAGTACACAAGGTTAACAGTTTGCTAATAAGAATTCTAATAATATATAAATAATGTAAAGTACGTGTATGTCCCCAAAACATTTAAAGGATTGTAAAAGAGGGGAGTGAGTACTTACCTTAAGTAAGCAAAGAAATGAGTTTGATAAGAATGATATATAACCGTCACGCTCGTCGAGATATATCAACGGACAAATCCTAAGTAAGAGTAATAGTGGAAATACTACGGATTAATGAATGGATTCTTTTAGATTAAAAGAGATTTGAGATTGAACGAGTATTTATGAAATAATAATTTATTTAATTTATTATTTATTTATATATATTATAATAACATCTAAATATTCATATTAAAATACTTGGACCAATAATAACAATATTTGTTTATACATATATTTTAGATTATAGACTTCTAATGTATTTATATAATTTTTATTTGTTAGATATCATTATTAATTTATAATCTATTATATAAACATATATATACATGCATATACATATATATACATAAGTTTATTTTACATGAAAAGTACGGAAAACGACAATCACAACGAGTTGGTTATGTTAATATATTAACTAGTTATTATTTTTTATTAATTATATTGTATATTATTGTTTAACTAAGATTATAATAGTACAATATAAAGTTTCCATAAAAATAAACGGACTTGGAGGGGCTAGAACCCGCGCCCTCCGGCCAACTAGAACCTTAAACAGACACACCCAACTAGTTACGTCGGGGGTCAGTTGATTATATCACGAGAATAATAACTTATAACTAGACAGTTTACTAACCCAAATCAATTATATGAACCCTTGAATCGTAATCGGCCAAAACGTTAATCGTTTGGCCGATTAACCTAATAATTCCTCCGTGCTCGTAATGAAATCTCACACTTTTTCGACTCAAACCTTATTACATTATCCCATTCTTTTAATTTGATTTCAAAGATCTTTCGGTGACATTTTCAGAAAAGAAAGAAGACTTGTTTCATTATTAAGAAAGAAGATGATGTTATACGACAATCTCCAAATACAACTACAGATACAACATATTTGGCTATAATCTATTGTATGTTTGGATCTGTAAATGATATTTGTGTTCCGGTGTACTCAAGAGACGCAACACTGTTGGGAAACGATGGAGCAATATATATATATATATATATATATATATAGAAAAATGTTCAAATAAAAAGAAAGAGTTTCATAAGAATGATAAGAACCAATAGATTTTTGACAAGTGGCATTACAACCTATGGGGGAAGAATACTTCTAAGAAACTATGTCGGTTATAGTGGTGAAAGAGTAATTATAGAAAACTATGTCGGTTTTTGGTCATTTTAAATCTTAGCCATTGATTAACATGATCCAATGGCTATGATTTATTCTTAGTCTTCCAAGGAAACTACTTCTTTTTAGTATATCCCTCCCCTATATATATATATATATATAATTCGAATATTCATCTTACTATCCGAACGGATATATGAAATTTCGAATACAGATTCGGATAGTGAAATCTACTATCCGAAATGTTTGGATATCCGAAACTCCAAATAACCGACTTTGAACACCATACCCGTCATGGCAAAGAGAATAATCAAGTTCTGAAATTCGGAAATACTATAATAAACTTAAGCTCAACTCGAAACCGCTCAGCAAACACCGCAACACTCGAGTACCTAGTAAATACCAATATACACAAGACAATTCCCCACACAGGTATAACTTAGATCCAACTAAACGTGGCGGATGAATGACCAAGCGTGGTGCGCCGTGCCCACCGACTGCCTACGTATGTAAGGATCCAGAAAAACGTATATGATAGCATGAGGGCCAGCGACTACCTTTGTTTATTAAGTTTTAGGAATCTATAATCACATCTAAACTTTGTTTGTATGACTCGTTTAAAGAGTTGTAAAAGTTTGACTGTATTAACCTTTGTTATGATAATCAGTACTTCCACTGATTTATGCATGTGAGTTACAAAGGACCTATAGTGCGATAATAACTTGTATAAATATCTAGATCAATTATCTAGCTTCAGACCTTTAGTTTGTTTTGCATAGATTTCATCCTTGATATATCTTTTGTTTGCACAAAATTAAGACCTTTAGTATTTCTATTTATTTACCAATTACATGTCATGTTTCTTCTTCACGAAGAAACATCTATATTTGGTTTCTTATTTAATAAGAAACGTCAATTTGGTCAAAACTCCTATATGTAAAACTTTTATGTTTCTTAGTCATAAGGAAACAATAATTTGACTATAGTCTTCGTTTATGAAAAGCTTGTTATACTTAAAGTTGCTCAAGGTTTATGCTATACTCCTGACTAAAGTCTAAGCAATAATAATAATAATAATAAAATAACTTAAGTGAAACACTTACCTTACATGGATACTTGGAGTTTAACGTCTAAAGTTGGTCGAGCATCACTTCAACTTTGTATCATGTATCAGTGGTCGAATTTTCGGAACTTTGGGGCACGGGCTCATCAACACGGATTACGAGATAAAGTGTGTGTGGAGAAAGGTGCGTTTGGTGTGAAGGGTGTGATGCCGTGAGCCCCCTTTTATATGCTGATTTTGGGATCCATCACATATCACGATGGGTCCTTGGGCTAATTGTCGCGTAGCGTGACACCGACCATTTCTCGTTTTTCACCATAGTCCTTCACGTAGCGCGATGGGCTTGATTCTTGCCTATCGCGTAGTGCGATGGGTTGAAAAACTCATATTTTTATTTTTGATCCTTCAACTTTTATAAATTGACATAATTGACTTGAAAGTTCCAGGATGTTACACAAATAACACGAATAACCCAGGGAGATTAGGGTCGGGTGTGAGTACTCGAAAAAATTCCTCGAACCCTTGGAACCCGACCCGATAAATCCAAACCCCGAAAATACAACCCGAATAACACCCCATGATCAATTTACGATTACTGCGTGCCAAGGCCATGCTCATGTTTGGAGTGGTATTCTCTCGACATTTAGTTGTTGCATCTAGTTAACTTGTTAAAATATATAATCTATAGCTTTGCAGAAACCATGCAAAAATTGGAAAAAGAAAAATAATTAAAAAGAAATAAAAAGGCGCTTGCCTGCTTCTTGACCATAGTATTTGACTATTTGTACAAGTGTCTTAGCCTACAATGCGAAGGGGTAATTTTCTCGAGGTGGAAAAGATGATTTGTCCTTTTGGTTAACTTTCAGTTTAATAACATCCTTATTATTTGGTTCGTGATATTGGCACACCCTCACATCTATTTACATACCCTTATATGAGTCATATGGAGCATATATGGCCTCAAATCAGACACAAAAGTGCTAGCTTTTTGTCTGTTAGATGGGCTGATATGTCTCATATTGACCCATATGAGGGTGTGTAAATAGAAAAATGGGGTGTCTCAATAGACGGAGCCTATTTTTTTCCTTCTTGGAACGACCAATTAAGTAATGCCGGGTACTCCGTACACGGCCCCATTGACTAAAGGTAGTCTGAGCCAGCCACGAGTCCGGACGGACGGAGCCCCTAGCGGTCCACCTATTGAGGGATTCCCCGGATAAAATCCGACCCCCATGCCCGCTAAACGTCACGACAACGGGGAGCCGGTAAAACCGGGTGAGATCAGGACTCGAAAACTGGCAATCTAGAGGCATCCCTCATATCTCTCATATAAATTGATGATAGTGAGGTTTGAACCCCTTACCTCTCACTAGTGAGTGCTCTACCATTGAGCCATATCCAATTTTAATAACATCTTTATAAGACCATGTGTAGTCATAATGCCCTACCCCTAGGCGTTATGTGTCACATGACGCCCAGTCAGAGTTATAGTTGTTTTTATAAAAACAGGGTGTAATCATAATGTTCCACCTCTGGGCGTTATGCCATGTGGTGCCCAGTTACTTTTACACTTTTTTATTCATTTTTATTTTTATTACGAATAATAAAATAACAATAATGTTTTATTAATATATATTATATTAAAATAAAAAAACTACTCGTCTCCGCCGTCTTCACCTTCGTCGTCTTCATCGCCTTCACCCTCGTCGTCTTCATAATTGTCTTCATTGTTGCCCTCGTTTTGATTCTCATTTTCACCAGGCAAACGCCGATTCATCCAAAGATGTTGGATCAAATCCTTATTTAGTGTGTTATGTATCTCTCTTAACCGCACGAAATCCGAGTTTTTGAGTCTTTGCTTCATACTTGCTGGAGTTCGTGGTGGATCCGAGTCCGGTATGAAAGTTGGACATATTGCTCTTCCCTCGTCTTCGATGATCATGTTATGCATTATGATACACACATACATAGCACATTTTATTTTTTCTAAAGACCATAGACGACAATAATTTTTAACAAAATGCCAGCGTTGTTGAAGAACCCCAAATGTAACATCACGGAAATTTCGAGCCAAAAATGTCAACTTTCAAAGTCAATGGACCAAATTTGCCAAAATCCAAACCTGAGGGTTTAAAATAAAAATTCTGATTCTTCGGCCCACCGCGATACGCGACGACCTTAGAATCAAGGTTATCGCGTATCGCGATGACCTTCCTGACACGTGACACGTGTGACACGTGGCAAACGGTGGCACCGTGTGTCGCCACGTGAGAACACGTCCGCAACGTGTCGCCACGTGTCAACACGTGGCAGGTCTACGTGGTGATTGGCCAAACCTACGTCGCGATACGCGACGGGCTAGCTAGGGAGGCCGTCGCGTATCGCGACGGGCTTCAAATTTTGCCTATAAATAGAAGGCTACGGGATTTCATTCTCCACACACCACAAACAGCTCTCTCACATCTCTCTAAGTTATACAAACCATACCCTCGATCCGCCTCGAAGTTTGTGCCATAATTCTTCGATTTCCGCACCTAAATACCAACGTACCTCAATATTCGTGCCACTCCCTGATGACATTCCAAACAAGAAGGTGGTGCCATTTCGACATTCCGATGATCATCTCGAAGTGCGTGCCGTGAAGTATTGGTGTCTCGATAAGCGTGCCGAGAGAAGGTGTTGATCAAGAAAGTAAAGAAGGCAAAGAGGCGACGAAGTGCTTCTCGTTTGAATAGGGTTTAATAAGCCAACGAAGGTAGGCTTAATGCCCAAATAAAATATTATAAAAGGCTTAATACTCTAAGTCGATGTTATAGTCGATACCTCGATTAATAAAAGAAATATATAACAAAGAAAAGAAAGAAAAAGAAAAGAAAAATTAAATGTATATGTACATATATATGTGTGATTATTCTTTGTTATGAATATTATTTAAGTAAAAATGAGTATTCTTAAATAATATAGAAAAGAAAGATATACATTTATTAAAGAAGAAGAAACGTAGGGTTTTATGAAAATAAACTAAAGGTTTATAATATTACTTTTTAACTAAAGGTTTTAAAGTAAAAGAGATTTTGAACTAAAGGTTTATCGAGGTAAAGTTTATAAAATAAGACTAAAATGTAACATCCCGAAATTTCCAAAATGATATTAATTATATTACTTAATAATAGAGGGCAAGTTTACTCGGGTTATCAGGAAATAAATAAATAGAGTAGGAGTTGGTATGGGTCGGGCTAGTGTTGGGTAATGGATATGGGTTATGGACTTGGCTTATGAAAGAAGGAAGGAGAGTCCATGGGCTTAAGCCCATGATCCCTAAATATAAATACCATTAATCACCATTTAATCCTCATTCTCCCATATTCCATACACACACCCAAAACACACACGACCCGAACCAAGATCCGAAGGCGAAAACCCGAGCTTGTTGGTGCTGGAACATTGTGACGGACCAAAACAACATCAAGACTTAACCGGGTTCGTAATTCGACTCGTTCAAGGTACGTTTATAGTTAGAAATCGTTCGTATAGGTTCGGTTTGATTTGAGAAATGATAGATCTGAGTTTGTATGGTAAAAACGAATCCAACAAAGCTAATCTTACTGAAAATGGTTATGATTTGATGGGTTAATCGATTGATAAAAAGAACCCGTAACCTATATGCCTAAATCGCACCCTTTAAACATCGATGTTAGGTCTATTTGATGGTTGGGGTTTGTAGGCGCTGGTCAGACGATCCCGTGGGTACCTAAATCGAGTTATTTGGTTAAGAAACGAAGGTGATTAAGGGATTTAAGAACGAACAGTAGCTGCAGACGACAACTTCGCCTGCAAGCTAAGTTCGCCTGATGAACTTCGCCTGCAAGCTAAGTTCGCCTGATGACAACTTCGCCTAAAGCCAAGTTCGCCTGATGAACTTCGCCTGCAAGCTAAGTTCGCCTGATGACAACTTCGCCTAAAGCCAAGTTCGCCTGATGACAACTTCGCCTGCAAGCTAAGTTCGCTTAAGGTTGAACTTCGCCTGCAAGCTAAATTCGCCTGATGACAACTTCGCCTAAAGCCAAGTTCGCCTGATGACAACTTCGCCTAAAGCTAAGTTCGCCTGATGACAACTTCGCCTAAAGCCAAGTTCGCCTGATGACAACTTCGCCTAAAGCCAAGTTCGCCTGATGACAACTTCACCTAAAGCTAAGTTCGCCTGATGAAAACTTCGCCTAAAGCTAAGTTCGCCTAAGGTTTAACTTCGCCTAAAGTCAAGTTCGATTAGAGAATAGATTAAAACGATAAGTAAAAGTAAGCTAATACTAGGCCACCAGATTAGATCAGACAAGTATTGATACGTGTAACTTATACAGTCAGCCGAGCTCAGTTAAAGAAGGGATTTACAACTATCGGAGGAAGAAGCAGAGTTCAGGTGAGTTTCTAGCCCCATTCCTTGTTATGTTTTCGGGGCTGTGTGCATACTCGATGTGTTGTTAATACATTTATCCTAAGTGATAAGTGTATGCCATATGTGATATATGTGATGGATATGAATGATTGCTTGTCGGTACGCGAACGATCTTCGGATATTGCGCGTACTGTCAGGTTAAAAATAAAGGTACGAATATTATATATCTAAGATGTATGAACATTACAAATGAATACTTGTCGGGGCGTGAACGATCTTCGGATATTGCACGTTTCGACAAGGGGTATGATTGTTAATGAATGATGTAAAGAACGCCTAGAGTGTTTTTATGCTATAATGTAATTATTGTATATGTGAAGTATGTGTATACAGGTACACGAATGGTATGTGAGTTCTACGTTCGACATAGTAAGTTAGGATGGCAAATCCCTCTAACTTCTGTTGGACATAGACTTGGCAGGTGATGGCGTAGTTAAGGACCGCGTGCCTTATACGTGATGTAGATGATAGATGTAAACGTAGATAGAGACGGTAGGCCTTATACGTGTTATAGGAGATAGACGCCAACGTAGATAAGGACGGCGGACCTTATACGTAACGTAGATAAGGACTGCGGACCTTATACGTAATGTAGATAGGCGTCAGCATAGGAAAGGACTGTGGACCTTATACGTGCTTTAGCATGGGGGAGGATTGCGGACCTCGTACGTGCTATGAATTAGGTTGCAACATAGGGAAGGATCGTGGACCTTGTACGTGTTATGGATGTATGATGGTATAGGGAAGGACCGCGGACCTTGTACGTACCATGAATGGTGAACATAGGTAAGGACTGCAGACCTTTTACGTGTTCACGATCGTGAGTACAGGTATAGACGGCGGACTATGAACGTACTCTCGGTAGACTGAGGTTAGTGATTGTAGATATGTATGTATGTATGGTAGCAAGTATGTATGTAAATCAGAAGGGTAACTAGTGAAGTATGGATATGTATCTTCGGATATGTATGTATGTGTATGTATTGTGTGGCGTCCGATTAACTAGAACTCACTCAGCGTAGCTGACTTTTAGTATGCACGCAGGTGAGTAGGATGAGGCAGCTCGCTTGAGGAGACACGTGGCACTGAATAAGAGGCTGTCATCGGAAGACTCAAGACGTTTAAGTTAATGTTCGTTAATTTTGAAAGACAAAATGATGTTTTAAGACAAGACGTGTTTTGTTACGAAATGTTTTATGAAAGTTTTTATATTTCCGCGAAAGTTTTAATAAACTATGATTTGTAAGAACTGTGTTTATGAGTAAATCCGACGCTAAAGTAAGGCTACCGGGTTCGGGGCCTTACATAAAAGGTCTTAAGCCAGATTGTATATTCGACTAACAAAAAGTTATACTCGTACTATTGGTGCGAGATAGCAAAGGAAAGACCCTCAGACGGTGTTTGAAGCCGATCCAAAGCAAAAGGTTAATATGCCCCACCTTTTACAAACTTGTTTTCAAAAGAGTCAATGTGTTATATGAAAAACTTTACGTGAGACTAAGTGTCTCTAAAACATTTATAAACAAAAGAAAAAGCCTATCCCTCAGGCTGTAGTGTACGTTTGGCTGGATCCTTACATATGTGGTAGTACGCGGTGTGCGCATCGCACCACACCTGGTCGTAGTATGCTTTCCTGCGGGGAGCACTACCTTGTGTATACGAACGGTACTTAACTAAGTTGAACGCTGCGGTGTTTGCTGGGGTACTTAGGTAGATACTTGAGTTTGTAAATCGTATTATACCTTTGTTATTCATAAGCCAAGATGGGTCGAGGCTTGCGTAACCCTCGAGGGGTAACAAAGTAAAAGAAAATATTTTAGCGTCAGCATATTCACCAGCATTCGTTGTTGACGTATTTTCTAACATTTTGCTGGTAATCAGGATTAAGGCTTGAAGAACGAAGTGCTTAAAGAATCCGATGGCCCGGATATTTTGTCAAACTTAGTTATTAATTAATGGTGGTTTTGTAAAACTATAAACAAGTAAACTTATATGAGACGTTCGTCTCATCTTTTGTAATATAAATATTTATAACTTAAATCCTTATATTTTATAAAGTCTTCCGCACTAATTGGCAACTCTGATTTATTTACAATTATGGTACCAACTGTTGGTCGCACTCCTAGGCCTAAGATGGGGGTGTGACACAAAAACACCTCTCGATATCCTTTTTCATAGACTCTATTATTTTCTTAAAATACTGTATTTTTTCATCCAATGGGTCTCTGAATGTTTTCACGATAATCACATACTCTGGATGTATTCCGTCACCAAGATAGTACCCATGATGGTAGAAGTTATCGCTAGCCCAAAACGAAGCGACGGGAACGGTCCCAGATATGTAACTCTCCATAACAGGCGATTGTTCTAAGGCAATTATGTCATTGTTGGAACCGGGAACACCAAAGAATGCCGACCAAATCCAAGGGTCGTATGAAACAATCGCTTGAAGGCTAACCGTTGGTCCCTTTTGGTCACCTCGTGTGTATTGACCTCGCCATGGAGTTGGACAATTAGCCAATTCCCAATGCATGCAATCTACACTCCCTATCAAGTCAGTTAAACCAGCACCCTTGTATGAGCCTCGTAAAGACGTTGTAGATCGTTCCATTTGGGTTCTCTCAGATAATGTGGTCCATATAGTTTCAATTAATATTCCTATATTTTACACAACTTTTATAAAATAATTGATTAAAGTAAACAAGTGATATAAATATTTAAAAAAAAAAAAGAAACGTACCGTAACAAAAATACTCCAAGGTGTCCCGAGGTGTTTTATCAGCCATCTTTAAATACTCGTCGTTGATGTCGGCCGTGTTTCCGTAGACGAACACGCGTACGGCTAAAGTAACCTTCTTAATAGCCGTGAATTCTAGTGTCCCTCGACCGTCCGGATTTTGCTTAAAGTAATCAAACTCACACTCCAAATCATTGGTGATTCGTATAAATAAATTTTTAGACATTCGAAAGCGACACCTAAAGGTCTTGGGTTCTTGTATCTCGGCGAGTCGCCGAAGTAATCCGCCATCAACCGGTTGTTGGCTTTGATACGATATCGTTTGATATATGCTCTTTTTTAAACCGGGGGGGTGGAGGAGAGTTAACAGAATTAATATAAGTTGTCGGGAGCACAATTTCACTCGTAACCGTCTCTTCCTCCGCGCCGTCTTCGGCTTGTCGGTCGGGCCCGAAAAACTGATTATATATAGAAGTAGGAGAATCCATATATAGAGAAGTTGGTGTGAAGAAATATAGAGTAGAAAGAAAGATTTAAAAATTTGGTGAGTTTTGATTGGAGATGAAGTTTGTTATATATATAATTTTTTTAAACGGTCATATGACCGTTGGGAGGTTGAATTAGTTTTTTTTATTTAAATTTTCGTGCCTCACTTGCATTATGTATAAAACACCGGAAAAAAATCCCAAAACGCCGGGGGAGGGGGGGGTTTCCTCCAAAACAACGTGTATAACGTGCAACTATGCATGGTCTAAAAGGGTTTACCCAAAGATGATTTATGCTTAAACTCTTTATAAAATTTGTTATGTTTTATTAAATTTGTCTAATTGTTTTTTGTATTAACGTATACACTACTATTTAATGAAATACAAATTCTCATTGAATGAATTTATAGAAAAGAAATTTTATGCTTTTAAAAACTAGTTTTATAGTGATCATCCGGGGGGGGGGGGTGTTAGTCTATCAATGGTCGAGTCTTTTATTGAATCTTTTATTTCATGTGGTCATTATAAGTTGCAATTGACATCGACTTTAGTTCTAAGATGAGTCAAAAATCTTCTAGTAGCTAGATGGTCGTTACATAATCGTGTGCATCAGCCATGGACTATCTATTGTGTTTAGTTTTGAATAAATTTTATTGAGCCTGAAAAAGTAAGCAATTACCAATCCGTGCGCAAACTGTTGCTTTTGTAATATGGACATAAAGAAGAACATATTACTAACACATGACCATTTTTTGATAAAATGGGTTATAACACCCCAAATTGCTCTGCATGATTAATGCTACTAGAAGAATGACGGTTTGAATAGGTCACCCGTTTCAGAGAACATGATGACAATTCAGATACAACATGGGTAGACTAAAGACAAAGAAAAGGGTACAGTTTGCCTAGCATGATCATCCCTCGTTGGCTGTCTGCAGATTCCATTATCAAGAAGTGCATCCACGGCTTCTTGTAACAATTTTTCCAGAGATATTATTAATTCTTCTGGCGTAGCAATACTTGTTGTTAATAAATCTGTAAGAGTATTATTCCGATAGATAATTCTTCTATAGATTTCATTAATATCCGAGATCACTAGTTTATCCTCATCTACAGGGCCGTCTCTGAGAATACCCAAAAAAAAGTAGACCTGGGATATGAAATACGAAAGACCCTAAAATACAAACTAAAAAATATCTTATATAATTTAGATAAATGTGATAACTATAAAACAAAACAAACGATTTTTTTAGCAAAATTTTCTTACTAAAAGACTTAATTCGTCTTCTATTTTTCTTTTTATTACGTTTTTTACTACCGAATAAGTGTTTAAACCTAGGAGACGTAATATCTTTTAAAAAATTAAAAATTAACATAACTAATTATAAATTATCATTCTATCATGTATTCATAGTCAACTAATTACTCATTATCATTACTTAATAAAAATTTACAAATAAGAAATTAGAAATTAACAACTAAAACTAATATTATTAACAAACAAAACTTAATAAAAGTTAATAAAGGCTTGATCGTTGGTTAATAACTTAATCACTGGTTTAATAAAAGATTATAAGTGATAAGTTAATAACCTCTTGAAAATATGTAGTCTAATACATTCAATTTTCAAACCTGGGCCTCACTAGTTAATTTGTTTTTAATGAAGTGGGATGTTGGCCTAGTATACATATATAATTTTTTTAAAATTTCATGGGCCCTAAAGGGGAGTGAGCCTTGGGCTTGAGCCCTCCTTGCCCTCCCCTTGGGTCGGGCCTGCTCATTTATATGATAGATTGGTTTCAACTCAGGATGAAGAACTGGTAATAGATACAAAACCATCCATTTTGGTTCTGTATTTGTTCGAATAAAATGCTTAGGCACTTCCATGCGTCTAAGCAAAAAATATTTTCTTCTTCTAACATTTATATCTTCCCATTCATTCCATGTTACACTATTAAGAATGGTTTGCCTTAACAAGTATCATGAAGCACCCAAACACTGGGGAACACTTGCAACAAAGAATATCAAATAGTTTTAACAATGTGTGTATATCATTTGCAATCCTGGTAAGATGATCATATCGCTATAGTTCTCTCACTTATTCAATAGACGCATATTGATTCTCACGTTGCAGCTTGGTCATAGCGAGACTCCTTCTCTGTGGCAAGGCTAACCGGATTTTAGTTTACCTAATTCCTAAAAGAGCATTAGGCCTATTATTATTGTAGCCTACGTAGTACTACACAATTTATTTATTGACTATCTCTTGAAGCTACATTGGTGCCATCTATGCTTGACACAAGAGTTTTCTTAGATTTGATAAAGATATGTCTAATAGTGGAAGTGGTGAAAAAAGCATCACTGCTAAAAAATAATTTAGAACTATAGAAACTAAAAAGTAGATTTCGTTAGTAACTAAGAACATATGGAAAAAATGTCTTGCGTACGTTTGATATAAATAAGTTTCAAGCTTTCAGGTAATCGTGCCACGTATCACCTGATTGTTAGGTATTAAACAGAGTCGGTACGTAGCGGAAACACAAACACACACGCACAAACGAAAGAAATAAATAAGAGACGCGATATTTTACGTGGTTCGGTCAAGGCGACCTACGTCCACGAGCTGCAACTAGGGTATTTTATTAAGCACGATACAAAGAATTACAATACATGACTAGGTATATATAGATAACAATTAGGTTTAGTATAGTACGGACCAAGAAAACTCCAAATGGGTCATCCTCCATAATTAAACGGGCCGCCCCTCTTTTGTCTTCTAATTGTCAACCAACGAACCCGACCCAAAGACCTTCACTAATCTTAACAATACCCCACTTGAAGGCCTTGTGATAAACTCTAGCCCACCATTCAAGTACAAAGCAACCCAGTTGTCAGTAATATCAGTAATCTTTATTAACAAGTCTTCCAAACTTCCTGTTCCCATAAACAAGCTAAGACTTACCACCTAGTTGCAGCAACCCCCTTCAACATCAAGTACCAGAAGGGCCAGTTGAAGCTCCACCGAGCTCCAACTCATCAGCCGAAACTGAGTCGTCCTCTATCTCAACTGATACGCACGATCCACTAGTTCCAAAGATAACCCGAGAACCATTTCCACTCTCCTCTTTCAGCAAGAGTTCCCCAGGAAAGATTTTATCAATCGGAATAACGGTCTTCAAAACCCAACGCTGTTTTGTAACGGTTCCCGAAACACAACCCGCGCTCCCACTGTCACCAAACCCCTGACCTGTTTTAGACCTCTGACCCCGCTCAACTTCCTTGGCACCAGGCTCTACTCTAGCAAATTGAACCTTATTTTGCCCCTTCGACTCAGCGAACCCGACTTTGTTTTGAGGGGCGATCATACTTCCCTCAGTAGGCACCTGCACCATGTATAAAGAACCACCATGTATAAAGAACCATACTTGTTTCCACGAGCAATAACCATATTACCTTTAGTTACCTTCCATTTACCTCCACCAAACTTTACTTCCATGCCTTGTTCATCGAGTTGACTAACAAAGATAAGTCTTCTCTTCAACGATGGAACAACCCTAACATTATTCAAGTTCCAAACGGTTCCCAATGGAGTTACCAAATTAACATCCCCCATGTCCGTAACATTAAGTGTTGGAATACCATATGCCCGAGACACATAATTAGGTTAATGTGGCTAGTTGTGTTTGATCCAAGTCGGGTCATACCCAATAACGAGTTAGACACACACCAATTATGTATTTGTTAAGATAAGATCTATGAGACAAATACAGAACACGATACATTCAGAAAATCGGGTTTCTGAATACTTACTTGAAAGTGTTAAATAAATTAATTGGTTAATTTATTTATTCAAATAATTATTATTGGAATGATTATTTAACTATGTGTTCTTTTATAAAATGGTTTATAAAAGATGGGGTGTTTATATATTTTATAAAGTATAAAGTATAAAATAAATAAAAAAATATATATATAAATATATTTGGGGCCGGTTTTGGGTGGGCCCCACACCCCATGATTTTGGTCAATATCTTGTCATGGATTTGGTATGGTTTGGTAATGGGTTACTTGACCAAAACACCTAACACCATGTTGGATGTGATTGAATGATGATATAAAGATAAAGATCATCAAAAACTTTCAAGTAACCAAAAACAAAAACAACTCTTTCTTTTCTTTCTTTTTCTTGTAATCGGCCAAAGAAAAGGAAGAGGCTCGGGTCTCGGGTTTTTGGTGTTCAAGCTCCCTAACATAGCTCGGTGTGTGTTGGAGGCTCGGGGTATACTCCGTTTGAGGATTTTCCTTTGAAAGTCTAGCATCAACATCATCATCTTCTTCAACCATCAACTACATCTCTTAAAGGTTTAAGAATGTAAGTTTTACAAGCTTTGATAGTTTAGTTTTTCCGTATTACTTGATCCTTGCCTCGGGTTTCTAATATATAGATTATTGGTAATCTTATGACATGAATAAACTAGGTTGTTCATGAACACATATCATATAATCTTGTAATATATATATATATATATATATATATATATATATATATATATATATATGGATAGATATGTTTAGTTTGTAAATATCACGCTTCCGCCTTAATTGTGACTAGTTAAATGGTTAACTAGGTATAAATTATCCATAGAAACCCAACAAATGGCATCAAGAGCCGGGATACGGGAAACTAAGCTTCGGGTTTTCGGTTTTATATTTTTCCCCTTGAAAGATTTTATACAAAAATAAACATGCATGATTTTTTTGTATTTAATCTTGTTATTATTTTTGGCTTTGTTCAAAAAAAAAAAAATATATATATAAAACCGAGTTCATGGGCCGAAGCCCAATTCGGATGTGATTGGGCCGAAGCCCACTTCATTAGGTTAATGGGTTAACCGAGAAGAAAAATAAAGGAGGGAAGAAAGTTAAATGGGCCGAAGCCCATTTTGGTTAAATGGGCCGAAGCCCATTAGACTTTTATTGGGCCGAAGCCCATGTGTTTTGCACATGTGGGCCGAAGCCCATAATCAAGTTATTGGGTCAAGCCCAAATGGGTTGGGCTAGGCCCGATAAGGTCAAGGGGTTTTGGAACGGGTTCCTAAGACATAACGGGTTATGTTTGTTAAAACTAGACCGAGCCGTAGACCAAATGGATGTTTGTTGTGATTGTTATTAATTATTCAAAGTTTCGGTTTGTAATAATTAATTAAGGGCAATTTTGTAATTATTTATTCATATGGGTATGTAATAAATAGTTTATTTGTAATATCTTTATTTTATAGAAAAATGTATTAGGACATTTGTTATGTAAATTTAAAGAAGATTGCAAAATTGGAAGTTTGGGCCTTATTGGGCCGGGTATGGTGATAATGGGTCTCACAAGCCCATTAAGGGGATTCAAGCCAAAAGGACCTAAGCCCACCAATTAAGCCCAAATGGAAGCTTATGGAAGCTAAGGCCCAAGTTCAAGCCCAATGGATCACAACGGGGTTGAAGAAGATGCTTGACGCATTTGGATGCGGGATCGAGTGGGAGCTACAACATCAATGTGTCATGTGTCCCTTAGGATCGGACCTAAGACACACACTTGTTTCGGCTAACAAGTGTGGTCTAACTTAGTGGCTCGTGTCTAGTATAATTATGTATGCTTGTTAATTGATTGTTTGATTGTGTGGTTGTTAGATATTAGGATATCAACTTCGTCACATAGAATTAATTAACAAAGCATAAAACGGGTTCTAATAATTATCGGTAATTACGTGACACGTAGTTTAATAAAATGGATTTATTAACTAGCCGTCTCACGCCCATAATAAAATGGTTTTATTATAAATTAGAATTTTGAAAATGGTTCCAAAATAATCATGTTACTAAATGCATGTTAGAACATGATTTAAAGTTTTATAACTAGAATTATTAAAACTAAAAATCCCTTTTAAAATTAAGGATAAAAGGTTAAACACCATCCTTTTGTATTAACGCTTAACATATTAGTAAGCTCTTAGTGGGAAAAAGGTCACCTAACCGCGTAGAGTAAATTAATATGTTGAGGTAATATTGGCATATAAATGGGAAAAAGGTCACCTAACCGTTTATATGTTAATATTACAAGTTGATACAAGTAGGACGACTTAAATTAGAACCATGTGAAGAGGGTCACCCAAGCATGGGGTCTAATAGGTGTTGATGGGATAAACATGCCGACACGAAATATGATTTCGAACCGGTCCCATAAACTCTAGAAGTTGCAAAAGGGTTTGCAATTGTTATGAATAACTACCTTGATAAACCGACAATGGGAAAAAGGTCACCTAACCGGAGTCGGGTTTATCGTTGGATTCTAGATTTTAATTATTAATTATATTTGGTATATATAAAAGGGTATTAATAATTAAAAAGGTAAAACACTAAAATGAACTTAATTAAAATTCTGCAGATGGCCGCACACGTCGACGACAACATAATCCCTAACGTCCAAAACGTATCTCTCCGATCTATTCTCGCTAAAGACCGTCTTAACCACAATAACTTTTCGGATTGGTTCCGAAATTTAAGGATTGTTCTAAAACAAGAAAAATTATATCATGTTTTGGAAACACCTATCCCCAATGAACCGGAAGAGGGAAGTGAGGTCGAATATATGAATTGGGTCCAACACACGGAAGATTCCATTCAAGTGTCATGCCTCATGTTGGCGACTATGGTTCCCGAAATCCAAAAGGATTTCGAAAACCATAATGCGTACGACATGATTACTCAACTTAAGGAAATGTTCCTTAAGCAGTCGAGGGTTGAAAGGTTCGAAACGGTTCGAGCCTTGCATGCATGTAGAATGGATGATAATCAACCAGTTTCAACTTATGTGCTTAAGATGAAAAGTTACATTGATCGCCTCGCCAAGCTCAATTGTCCCATCTCAAAAGAGTTAGCAACGGATTTGATCCTTAACTCTTTGTCGAAAAGGTTCGACACTTTCGTGTTAAATTATAACATGAACGGGTGGGACAAAAACATTGGAGAACTTCACTCAATGCTTAAAACAGCCGAGGCGAGCATGGGTAAAAGGGTTTTACCCGTGTTTGCGATCAATGAAGGGAGATCCAAGAATCGATCTCAACCCAATCCTAAGGCTAAGGTAGCAAAAAGAAAGGGTCCTCCTATGCATCTTAAAGGTAAGGGCAAATCACCGGTTATGGCAAAGAAACAAAAAGGTTGTGGAACCGAGGGGTCATAAGGATGATCCTTGTTTTGGTTGTGGGGAGACCGGACACTGGAAACGCAATTGCCCGGTCTACCTAAAAGAGCTAAGAGACAAGAGGAATGCGGGGCATACCTCGGGTAATGTCTTTATGATTAATATTGAGCTAAATCTTATTTCTTCTAACACATGGGTATTGGATACCGGATGTGGAACTCATATTTGCAATTGGTTGCAGGGGTTCAAAAGGAATGAAGACTTAAAGAAGGGCGAAGTGAGTCTTTTCATGGGCAACGGTGCAAGGGTGCACGTGGTCGCTAGAGGAGACTTCACTTTATCGCTTCCAAGTGGTTTGGAAGTTGTTTTGAGAAATGTTTTGTATGCTCCTAGTTTGACTAGGAACATTATTTCTGTGCACCTTCTTAGACAATGTAACTTTGACTTTAAATTTGTAAAATCAGAAATGCATGTATCATCTAATGGTATCTTTTATTTTAAAGTTGTACCAAACAACGGTATTTATGAATTGGTTCATGACAATACCTTAAATAGCTCATTATATCAAACTTCCACTAAAAGACTCAAAAAGGATTTGAGTGATTCCTACATTTGGCATTGTCGTCTTGGACACATAAACAAGAATCGTGTAAATACTCTCCAAAAGAATGGTCTTTTGAAAACAAATGAGTTAGGTTCGTTTGATGAGTGTGAATCTTGTATTCAAGGCAAGATGACCAAAGAACCTTTTAAAGGTACAAATGAAAGGGCTAAGGACTTGTTAGGTATCATACATACGGATGTATGCGGACCTCTCAAGCCCACTAGTAGGAATAGTGAAAGGTACTTCATTACCTTTACCGACGATTTTAGTCGATATGGGTATGTGTATCTAATGAAACACAAACATGAAGCCTTTGAAATGTTCAAGGAATTTCAAAATGAAGTACAAAATCAGCTCGACCGAACAATCAAGGTACTCCGCTCCGATAGAGGAGGCGAATACCTAAGTGATGCTTTTCAAAGTCATCTTAGAGATTGTGGAATTATTTCACAGCTCACTCCTCCTGGTACTCCTCAACATAACGGAGTATCCGAGAGGAGGAATCGAACACTGTTGGACATGGTTCGATCAATGATGGCAAGAAGCTCACTACCACCATCATTTTGGGGATATGCGCTACTTACAGCGGCTCGTATTTTGAATATGGCCCCGACCAAAAAGGTGGATCGAATACCCTATGAAGTGTGGCATGGAAAGGTTCCATCCTTTTCATATTTAAGGGTATGGGGATGCATAGTTTATGTTAAACGTGACACCCCAAATAAGCTTGAGGCTCGATCCATCAGGTGTATCTTCATAGGATACCCAAAGGATGATATAGGATATATATTCTATGATCCTAGTGAACAAAAGGTGTTTGTTTCACGCAAAGGATACTTCTTAGAAACTAAGTTCCTTATGGAAGGACCTAGTGAAAAGAGAGTGGAACTTGAAGAGGTTCAAGAATCACTGGATGATACACAGTTGGTCGATACTAGTTTTCAACACGAGGATGTTGAAGGTGATCAAATGGTTGATCATACACACGTTGCTCGCAGATCTAGTAGGATTAGTCGACCTCCCAAGAAATATGGATTTCTCGTGGATGATTGCTACTTGGTCGATTCGGATGAACCGATCTCCTACAAAGATGCTATGTCACAACCTGATTGTGACAAGTGGCTTGAAGCCATGAGCGCCGAGATGCAATCCATGCACGATAACCAAGTTTGGGAATTGGTTGATCGTCCACTTAACTCCAAACTGGTTGGATGTAAGTGGGTCTTCAAGAAGAAGACCGATATGCATGGAAATCTAGATACTTACAAAGCACGACTTGTAGCAAAAGGTTTCACACAAACTCAAGGGATTGATTATGATGAAACCTTCTCGCCGGTCGCGATGCTTAAGTCGATGAGGATATTATTTGCCATTGCAGCTCATTTTGATTATGAGATATGGCAGATGGATGTCAAGACCGCTTTTCTTAATGGATATCTTGAGGAAGATGTCCATATGGTTCAGCCTGAAGGTTTTGTCGATCCATCTAATCCTGACAAAGTATGTAAGTTAAGGAAATCAATCTACGGGTTGAAACAAGCATCACGGATGTGGAATCATCGTTTTAATGAAGAAATCAAAGCGTTTGGTTTCGTCCAAAACGGTGATGAGGCGTGTGTGTATAAATGGGCTAGTGGGAGTATAGTCATGTTCCTTATTTTGTATGTCGATGATATACTTTTATTTGGAAATGATATACCAAGTATGGAAAACGTTAAAGCGTGGTTAAGTAGTCGTTTCTCAATTAAGGATCTTGGAGAAGCGACATATATCTTGGGAATAAAGGTCTATAGGGATAGACAAAGGAAATTGATCGGACTCAATCAAAGTGCATACATTGATAAAATCCTGAAAAGGTTCAGGATGGAAAACTCTAAGAAAGGTTTGGTACCTATTCCTAGAGGAACCGTGTTAAGCTCATCCCAAAGTCCTAGCTCTAAGGAAGAGCAGGATAGGATGAAGCATGTTCCTTATGCTTCGGCAATAGGATCTATTATGTATGCAATGATGTGCACTAGACCGGACGTCTCGTATGCTTTAAGCATAACGAGTAGATACCAGCACAACCCAGGTGACAGTCATTGGATGGCTGTCAAGAATATATTAAAATACCTTAGAAGGACTAAGGATATGTTTTTAATATATGGGTCTGGTGAGGAAGAACTCGTCGTAAAGGGTTACGTGGATGCGAGTTTCCAAACTGACCGAGATGATTCTCGGTCACAGTCGGGATATGTCTTCATTTTGAATGGAGGCGCTGTCTCTTGGAAGAGTTCGAAGCAGGATGTTGTCGCGTTATCCACTACAGAATCTGAGTACATCGCCGCTTCAATGGCAGCCCAAGAGGCTGCATGGATGAAAAAGTTCATCATGGATCTAGGGATTATCTCTACCATTCAGGAGCCCCTAGAAATATTCTGTGACAATGAAGGTGCTATTGCACAGATCAAGGAGCCTCGTGCTCATCAGAAAACGAGGCACATTGAGCGCAGATTCAACTACATAAGGGATGAAGTTGAAAAGAGAAAGATATGTATTCATAAAGTTCATACCGATCAAAATATTGCGGACCCACTCACGAAGCTCCTCGATAGGCCAAAGCATGAGGGTCATGTTTGTGCATTAGGACTTCGGTATTCTAGTGAGTGGATTTAATCTGTATTTAGTGTTTGTATAAGAACGAATGTAATGGGTATCTCATGAAAATTAATTATGTTTTAATTATTCAATGAGTTATGTTCTATATTTGCATGTTTAATCCATGAATGACTTATGTTGTTCTAAACGTCCGTAGTCGATCATACTTGTGGGAACAAGTATGAAGGTAAGACTATTATGAACCCGGATTGGTTGATATTCATGTGATGAATATAGGGCATAGGTTTGCCACCAAGGTTCATAGATATTTGTGGGATACAAATATTGGACATGATCCGCTCTCAAGGATCACTGCATGGAGTTAGTGCAACTGATCATAAGTAATCCTTGAGTAAAGGCGAGTATCATTGTGTCCTTTGACCTGAGATGCATATCGGATCTGGTTTTTCATCAAGTCTGATATCTTGACTCTCTTCTTTGTTATTTCAGTAACACGATGACGTGTAAGAAAGAGCTCAGATATCATATGAGATGTCAACGAGGATGTATGCGGTCAAGATGGAATTTGTTCCTCTTATGTGTTGAGAGTTTAGATGTCTAAGGCCTGTTAAGTTAAATCATTGAGAGAATGATCACTCTGTGTCTCTTCGATTTAACAGGACATCTAGTAACAAAGGGATATAATGATAAGACTTACCTATATCATATCAAGTATGGACTTGAAGGGGATGATGTTATTGAATGGCACTTAGTCAAACACACTAGGGGTGGTGACCTGTTGTTAGGCGGTATTCACCATTAGCATTAACTTCTTATGAGTCACGTGCAAGTGGGAGATTGTTGGAATACCATATGCCCGAGACACATAATTAGGTTAATGTGGCTAGTTGTGTTTGATCCAAGTCGGGTCATACCCAATAACGAGTTAGACACACACCAATTATGTATTTGTTAAGATAAGATCTATGAGACAAATACAGAACACGATACATTCAGAAAATCGGGTTTCTGAATACTTACTTGAAAGTGTTAAATAAATTAATTGGTTAATTTATTTATTCAAATAATTATTATTGGAATGATTATTTAACTATGTGTTCTTTTATAAAATGGTTTATAAAAGATGGGGTGTTTATATATTTTATAAAGTATAAAGTATAAAATAAATAAAAAATATATATATATAAATATATTTGGGGCCGGTTTTGGGTGGGCCCCACACCCCATGATTTTGGTCAATATCTTGTCATGGATTTGGTATGGTTTGGTAATGGGTTACTTGACCAAAACACCTAACACCATGTTGGATGTGATTGAATGATGATATAAAGATAAAGATCATCAAAAACTTTCAAGTAACCAAAAACAAAAACAACTCTTTCTTTTCTTTCTTTTTCTTGTAATCGGCCAAAGAAAAGGAAGAGGCTCGGGTCTCGGGTTTTTGATGTTCAAGCTCCCTAACATAGCTCGGTGTGTGTTGGAGGCTCGGGGTATACTCCGTTTGAGGATTTTCCTTTGAAAGTCTAGCATCAACATCATCATCTTCTTCAACCATCAACTACATCTCTTAAAGGTTTAAGAATGTAAGTTTTACAAGCTTTGATAGTTTAGTTTTTCCGTATTACTTGATCCTTGCCTCGGGTTTCTAATATATAGATTATTGGTAATCTTATGACATGAATAAACTAGGTTGTTCATGAACACATATCATATAATCTTGTAATATATATATATATATATGGATAGATATGTTTAGTTTGTAAATATCACGCTTCCGCCTTAATTGTGACTAGTTAAATGGTTAACTAGGTATAAATTATCCATAGAAACCCAACATTAAGATCATCACCATTAGCAATACGTACCTTCCCAAAGTTACCAACCTTTAGTTTCACCATCGTCTCCCCGATGTGCGTAGTGTGAAACGAAGAACCGGAATCCATGACCCAAGAGTCCACCATGCTATCCACACTGCAAAATAATGCCTCGTCATCACTGACGCCTTCATTAACTTGTTCAGCAGTGTTCACCTCAGCAGCATTTCCCTGTAATTTGTTTGGACAATCACTCTTAACATGTCAAACTTCATTACACCTTCAGCACCTTCACATTCTTCCGAGTTCTAGATGAATTCCTCCGCCGACTCCCACTGCTCCTGTTATTTTACCTTCCCCTGCCAGCATAAAACATTAAACATACCAGAGATGATGCGTGACTCGTGCTTTTCCGGCGAACGTCTTCACTCAACACAATGTCTCGGACCCCCTCAAATGTCAAACCATCGGCCCCCGTGGAACTAGTAATGGTCGTTACATTTCCAGAACAACTCTCGGCAAAGAAGATAACAATATAACAGCTTCAGTCTCATTATCCACTTTCATGCCCACAGAAGCTAAACTGGACATAATTGAGTTGAAATAATTAATGTGACCCGCGACTGAACTTCCATCGTGCAACCTTGTCATAAACAATTCCCTCATCAAGAACACCTAATTGGCTGCAAACAGTTTTTCATACATATTTGACAGAGCTGTCATCATACCACGAGTCGTGGTTTCTTTCATAATATTAAATGCAACGCTCCTCGTCAAAGCCAATGTAATTTTACCTCTAGCCTTCTTGTCCTTTGAGTTCCAAATTGCTTCTTCAGCTTTATCCATTTTATCCGGTTTTTCCTCAAATACCATATCCAAATCATGTTCTCCAAGTAACGCCTCTATTTGCATTTTCCACCATGCAAAATCAGTCCCGTTAAACTTGTCGATTCGAACCTTCCCGTCTTCAGACATTGCAAACGTGAAAGCAAAGAAAAAACCAATAAACAAAAAACTCTAACCCAAAACCCGAAACCTTTCTTGCACCCCGAAACTCCTGTTAACAAATACCTGAACCACACAATCAAAGCAAAACCCGAATAACAAACCGAATCTTGAACACCCAACCTAAGTTAAATAATCCCAAAACCAACCCTAATCAGAAACAAGAAACGTGTAAACCTGATTTCTCCTGATCGACGGTTGAAACAAGGCTATAGACAACGATTTCCGATGAGCGGCTATCGGTGTAATCTGGAAACAAGAGGTAGTCGGCACTACTTCTTTCTTTGATCAGTTGTCGCACAAGAGAATACGTCTTATATGTTTTGCAAGGCTTTATAATATCAAAGGTTAATAATAGGGTGTGGCAGTCTTCAAATTTTTAGTCAAAACTCTAGCTAAAAACTAAATGACGAAAAATAGACTTCTTTTCCTTTTCTTATGCGCAAACCAAGAAAACAAAATTGTAGACGGCTTCTTAATTTCCTGTGCAAGTCACAGTGAGAAATAAAAAGGAATGTATACACCTTCCTTTTAACTATCAAATTAATTAGCTCAAAAGATTCCCTTGAATATCGTGCACACCAAAAAAGAAAAAATAAAATTTCAAGGGTTTTACAAACAAACAATAATAACCAGACTACCGAAGATGAAGCAGCTCTCGTCTCAGTGCACCGTGTATTTAACGAACATTCAGCTTTGATATCAGTTGTTAGGTATTAAACAAAGTCGGTATGCAACAGAAACACAAACACACACGCACAAACGAAAGCAATAAATAAGAGACGCGAGAGTTTATGTGGTTCGGTCAAGGCGTCCTACGTCCACGGGCTGCAATTAGGGAGAATTACAATACATGACTAGTCATATATAGATAATAATTATGTTTAGTAGAGTATGGACCAAGAAAACTCTAAATGGGCCATCCTCCATAATTAAACGGGTCACCCCCCTTTTTCTTCTAATTGTCAACCAACGAACCCGACCCAAAGGTCTTCGCTAATCCTAACACTAATTACTATACTCGTCTAATACTCGCCAAATTTTGAAGTTAATACCATACCCAGTCTCATACCTATCCCGAATGTTTTGGGTTTACTTGTCATGTTCGATCTTATATTCCATCCCAATGATATATAAAGTTGGTTAACTTAAAAGATTACAAAAGAACCATTTACTGAATGGGTAGTGTGTGACATTCGTTATTTTTAAAACCCGCAAACCTGACTCATTTTGAAATTTTAACATCTTTTCGATCTTTATTTATTAATAAAATGGTGAATTAATTTTGTATTTATGTTCATGATGTTGTTTATGTTTTTTTATATTGTTTTGTTATTTATGATGTTACAAATTTAATCCTAAGTATTATTACATCTTTCTTTCATAAATTGAGTCAAAGACATTTAATTGGTTATAAAAGATATTCAACTAGTCATAACAATGTTTCAAGCCTTATGACTAGCCTCTTGACTAGCAATCAAATTAATTCACTTTGACATTGTTATTAACGATTTTGAGCCTATATAAAGCTCACTCATTCTCTACAAGTTCCTTTCACAACTAATTTACACTCAAAATCATTCAAGTTTGTCAATTTCTCTCAAGTCTTAAGTTTGAATTTCAAATGACAACTTCTCAAGAAGTATTATTTTCTTCTTTTTTTTGTGATACAATCCCCGGGTAATGTTTATTTCTTGTCATTACGCATAATGATTGTTTTCATGATGACAACCCGGACAACATACATGGAGACATATCATCCTTCGTAATCGGCTCGCTTATGTTCGGTTTATGAATTTTATGTTTAAAAGTCAAGTTTTATTTTTACAAACTAATAATCAAGAACAAACATTTTTTAACATACTACTTCATATTTTTCAAATTATGTTACTCACAAACCCGACTCAATAACCGGGTTTGTGTCCGACCAAAAAATGAACCACTCGTTAAACTAGTTTTCTTAACTAATTGTCCGGTTGGAACAAACCGGACTCATCTAAATTAATTAATATTTCTTATAACTCATTTATTTTCTAAGACTAAAATAATTAACTTAACAATCAAATAACCAAAAGCTTTTTTTAATAAACCCAAAATATATATATTTTTTCTTTATAAATTGTTTTTGTCATAAACCGAACGTCCTCGCCAAATTACTTTCTTTTTCGCAAATTCTTTTTAAGCCTAGCTATTTATTTATCTAAGGTTGTTCGTTCGGTTCACTTGCTTAAAGGCATTTTTCGCTTTTGACTCGCTTGCTTAACATGTGAGTTTTTCATAACCCCTTTTTAACGCTTTTAATATTTTTGGGGTGTAGCATGTCATAAGTTTTTATATCGTTAGTTATGCGCTTGTTACAAAACGATTCACAATTATCGTACATTTTAATATTATTCTTGCATATTGTTTATGATTATATGTGAAATTGCTTGTAATGTGTTTACTGTTTTTATGATGGAATTACGCAAACGCATAGTGGGAGGGTCCGACGGGACGTACCTGCGCCGTCTAACGTTACGACTTCGGTTGTTTACCTAAGGTGGTTCTCATTTCCCCGACTTCTACGGCTTCGGCTACATGAACGGGAGGGCGACACTATTTGATTTCATTTACATTATGTTTTGAGTATTTATTGCATAACGATCGTTGAATCACACATTATATATATACACACACACACAAAAACTTATGGAAACTCACCAACATGTGTTGTTGACAAAATATATTATTTTAAATGTGCTGTAGGTTGATACGATGAAGTGCCAGAATAAGAAAATTAGTTATACCTTAGGATTATTTCAATGAATAATATTTGTATCATTTAGATGTAATGTTGTTTGTCTTATTATCAAACTACTTGTGTAATTGCGAAATCATGGAATAAAATAAATATACTTTCACTATTAATAGTGTTACGAGCTTATGAGTGATCTGTACGTTGCACCCTGGCGTATTCCGCTTAAAGCCAGGGTGTTACACAGTGGGGTTATTTGGGCTCATCCAGAATGTGTGTGTGTACTATTAAGTTTGGATGTTAATGTTACTGTCTTCTTTACTTATGACAGTTAAGTGGATGACACATACATGTGAGACTACTGAAAATTTTTAACTCTTTCAAAATGAAGTATTAAAACAGCTATCAAGACAAGTAAAACTCTTCATCCAGATTCAGAATTGTACCACAAGTTTTAATGAACATGTTAAGAACAAGGAGGTTATCTAACAATTAAATCATTTATACACAACATCAGGACCATCACCCGTCTTTGGCTATGCCATCAGCATTATCTTCTGTCACCACATATCGATTGTCTCTACCACCATCATCACCGCCTCTATTGCCACCACTAAAGACGCCGTCACCGCTATCCGCCATTAAACAAATATAACAAGTTAATCCGCTATGACCCAAGCCTTTTATTTCATAACTTGATTGATTTGACAGGTTACACATTTGGTGCAATCTATCCTTTTTACCACATACAAGGCTGCGTGTAGTGGGCGACAAAATGGGGTTTTTTTTAGCGATTTTGATGTGAAACACCGCCCCCCAGGCGATAAGGGGGGGGGGGGGGTTTGATGTGGAACACCACTACACCCCTAAAATGAAAATAACTTATCTGCTGACGTGACGCCACGTGTCGAAAATCCTCATTTTGTAGCCCTTCACTAAACATAGCCTTAGTGCCCAACCCTGTTTAGTCAAGTTAAGTGGAATTAGAGATTTAGAGGCGCACAAACGGATTCCAAAGTGAAAACAGGTTCGAGTTGGTCAACACAAAGCCAAAACCGGTTTGAACACAAACTAGCTCGGTTCAGAAACTGTTTTTTTTCTTTTGTGTAATTCCATCGTGGAATGATGAATTATATAAAGTTCATGTGAATACATAAACCTAATTTTTTTTATGTAATAATCCAGCAATAATACATAAACCTAATTTTATTTGTCATATTCATTTCATGTTAAAGCCTACATGACAACCACATGAATTACTATATTTATTATTTATTAAGATCGTCGAGTAGGGAGTTGTTGAGTGGCATAATAGGAAGTACATGAAGCCAACCAAACCAAACATTGACTTTATAGTTTATATAATACATTAATATGACTAATATCCTACTGGTTTGAGCCAAACACAAGCAGCAACAAATATGCGTATGAGATAAAAAGACTATTGTGCCCTTTTCACCAACGCACCCACCAACCCTTGAGAAAGTATCTCAACTTGGATGGATAAACCAACTTAAAAAATGACATCATGGAGTCCATATTTCACTCCCTACAAATGTAACAAGTAACCTAAATCAAAGCCCACAAAGTTGCTCGATTTAGACCCTTGAAATCACAAACATAAAATGTTTACCGTTTGATATTAGAAGAAGCAGATTCGGATTAAGTCATTAACTAATTTCACTAAAGAAACCATCCTTTAGCCGTTGAATCATATCTCAGTAGATGACGAGATTCATATTTCTATTTTTATAATAAAGTCATGACTTTAAATGTATACCAAATTAATGTGAATACTACTAACAACGAAACTAGAACGTTTTGACTGAAAGTCGTTCTCTTCTCTACCGGCTAAAACCAAATGGTCGGGCTCATATTTTCACCATATATTATAAAAATAATCAACGAATTCCATAGACGGAAGGTTAGTGACCCCCATTGAGCCCTGAGTTTGCCCTGATTTTTTGACGACACAAAGTGATTAACATTTGAGATAACAGATTTAGGGGTGTAAACGTATGAGATCCAATTGATAAATGCTCTAAAAGAGCCGACTTAACTGAGCTCGAGCCCACATAATATGTAACGAGCCGAGCTAAATTTTGAAATATTAGGCTCGAACCGAGCATGAGCTTATGAAATTCTAACACCCCAAGCTTGAGCTCGGATCATCTCGGTTACACGCCCTAAACATATTTTTTTTAAATGCTAATAATATTAAAAACGAAACATGAGACAACTCAAAAGAAAACAAGATGCCCATACGCACAATGTAAGGGAAATAAAACAACAAACCAAAATACACAAAAACAAAACCCCTACAAAGGAAAAATTAACAAAGTTGAATCCACACTACTTCTCCTCCACTCCAGGGTTAATCTTTTGCTCTAATGCTTCAACCATAAAAAGAGGAGGTTGTGATTAGGGGTGTTCTTCAGGTTTTGGGTTTTCGGGTCGGGTTCTTCGGGTTTTAAAGTTTTAAATCTTGACCCTAAACCCAACCCAAATCTCTCACGTGTTTTTTGGGTTCGGGTTGGGTTAATTGGGTTTCGAGTATCCTAGAAAAAAAACCACAACCAAATTTTATTTAAAACTACAACGCAAAAATTAAAACAACATATTCTTCTTTGTTTATAACACAAAAAATCAAATAATAAACTAACATAACTTGATAAAATAATTCAAAAGAAGAGTAAAACTAACTCGAACCATAATCGTATTCAATCGGGCGTGATTAGGTTTACGGTTAATATTAGTAATAAACGGAAAACATAAATTCATAATAAGCAATTGATCCATAATAGTTAGAATGACAACAGTCGATTAGAGCCAGATTCTGATAACTTTAGTGGCTAAGACTTAGCCTATTATACATAAAATATATTTAATTTCAAAATGAAAAGCTTATTCGGGTTTTTTCGGGTTGACCCGAATCTTATAAATCAAACCCGAGAAACAACCCGAATTACTTCGGTTCGGGTTCGGGTTAGTCTTTTCTCGGGTTCGGGTTCTCGAGTCGGGTTAGTTCGGGTACGGGTTTTTTCGGGTTGGATTTCAGGTAAAAACGACAGCACTAGTTGTGATTTCAACTAATATTTTGGTCACCAAAAGGAGTTTTTCATTGAATATCATACCTTTTGCTAGAAAGGAGCCCAGCTTAAACAAGCTCAAAGCCGATCTCAAGCCCGTGAAACGTGTAATGAGCCAAGCTCAATATTGAATTTTTAGGCTCGAATTGAGCACGGGTTTGTAAAATTCTAACACACCAACCTCGAATATTACTAGGATCGAGCTCGGATAGGCTCGGTTAAACATAAACAGATGTCAGTACAGGTGTTCTTCGTGTCGTACTTTCACGTTTCGGGTTTTTCAGGCCGAGTTTAAGAAACTTAAAACAAGAATTGAAACTGGGTTGGTATTATTCAAGTTCAGAGTATTCAGGTTTGGGTTTTATCAGGTTAAACCAATCACATTTATGAGTAGTGGATAAAAGTGACATGACTGTGTGTAAGAACATAATGTTCTTGTGCCCTTTTAGTAAAGAAATAAACTTTAGTGTCACACCTAACTAACCCCAAACAAAAATATAATGAAACACAAAGGGGCAAAACCGTCATTTCACAAACCTCCATTTGCCTATTTAACACCCTCACTCACTCCCCCAAGAACTCGTTCCACCCACAACCACCACAAGCCTCTTTTAACCTCCAATCACCCCCACCACCGTAATCAACCACCATGGATCCCGTGAACGTGTGGGGCAACACCCCTCTTCACACCACCGACCCAGAAATCTTCGACCTCATCGAACACGAGAAACGCCGCCAGTCCCGCGGCATCGAACTCATAGCCTCCGAAAACTTCACCTCGTTTGCCGTCATCGAAGCCTTAGGCAGCCCCTTAACCAACAAGTACTCCGAAGGCATGCCCGGCAACCGTTACTACGGCGGCAACGAGTTCATCGACCAGATCGAAAACCTCTGCCGCTCACGCGCCTTGCAAGCCTACCGCCTCGACCCCACCAAATGGGGTGTCAATGTCCAGCCCTACTCCGGGTCGCCCGCCAATTTCGCGGCCTACACCGCCTTACTGAACCCGCATGATCGGATCATGGGTCTGGATCTGCCGTCGGGTGGGCATTTGACGCACGGGTATTATACCTCCGGTGGGAAGAAGATATCTGCGACTTCGATTTACTTTGAGAGTTTGCCGTATAAGGTGAATTCGAGTACTGGGTATATTGATTATGAGAAGATGGAGGAGAAGGCGTTGGATTTTAGGCCTAAGTTGATTATTTGTGGCGGGAGTGCGTACCCGAGGGACTGGGATTATAAGAGGATTAGGGAGATTGCTGATAAGGTTGGGGCGTTGATGCTGTGTGATATGGCTCATATTAGTGGTCTTGTTGCTGCTCAGGTAATTATAATTCATTCATTGCATTACTGATTATATATGTTATAGTTTAGAGTGGCATGATCTGCATTAGGGTTTTGAAATTGGGACAGATCTGTAGGTCTAGAAGGTGTAAGAATTGGATTTTTACTAAGTTGGTAACCATGATCCACATTTGTGTTTTTGAATTTTACATTTTACGGTTCAAGTTGACATCACATTCGGGTTTTGAAATTGATGCGGATCTATAGATTTAGAGGTTGTAGAGTTTGGATTTTTATTAAGTTACTAACCATGGTCCACATTTGGCTTTTGAATTCGATACAGATCTACATTAGGGTTTTGAATTTTACATTAGGGTTCTATAATTGGGACAGATCGATTTAGAGGATGTAAAGTTTGGGTTTTTGTCAAGTTAGTAAATGCAATCCAAGATATGAAGTTGGCTTTATGATCGTTTTGAAGTTGATACAGACCTATATCTAGAGTATGTAAAGTTTGAATTTTGACAAGTTGGTAAGTGTAATTCAAGATTTGAAGTTGGTCTGATCTACATTAAGGTCTTGAAATCGTAGTGATCTATAGATCTAGGGATCTACATTAAATCATGTCAAGTTACTAACCATGATTCACTTTAGGGTTTCGAGTTTTACATGCTAAAGTTCAGATCTACATGATTCACATTAGGGTTTTGGAATTAATGCAGATCTGAATTATTGTACTGAATTTTACACGTTAAGGCTTAAAATTTGCATTATTCGCGTTAGGGTTTTGAAATTGTTACAGATCTATAGGTCTAGAGGATGTAAAGTTTGAATTTTTGTCAATTAACCAGACATGATTTAATTTTAGGAAAATGGTATGCTGGAAGTATATTATAGAACATGTAATTTACTGATTTTGCATATTACAGTTGAGATTGACATGATCCACGT
This sequence comes from Bidens hawaiensis, assembly GCF_021521415.1. Classification (NCBI taxonomy): domain Eukaryota; kingdom Viridiplantae; phylum Streptophyta; class Magnoliopsida; order Asterales; family Asteraceae; genus Bidens; species Bidens hawaiensis. The sequence goes on from NW_027491042.1 coordinate 3,504,780, forward strand.
GTTTACGAATTGATACAGATCGTAGATCTTTAAAATATAAAATAAAGTTTGAATTTTTGTTAATTGACCAGCCATGATTTAATTTTTGGAAAATGGTATGCTGGAACTTTAATATAGAACCTGTAATTTACTGATTGTGCATGTTATTGTTCAGATTGACATGACCCACATTAGTGTTTAGGAATTGGTACAGATCTTAGATCTTTAAAATATAAAGTTTGAATTTTTATCAAGTTGTTAACCAAGTTCATGATTAGAAATTCATACGTTGAATATTTATTAACGACTTATTTGGGTTTGATAGGAAGCTGCGGATCCGTTTGAGTATTGTGATGTGGTCACAACCACCACTCACAAGAGTCTCAGGGGCCCACGAGCGGGTATGATCTTTTACCGCAAAGGTCCAAAACCACCAAAGAAGGGTCAACCAGAAGGTGTGATTTATGACTTTGAAGACAAAATCAACTTTTCTGTTTTCCCAGCTCTTCAAGGTGGACCCCACAACCACCAGATCGGGGCGCTAGCGGTTGCTTTAAAACAAGCCATGTCACCTGGGTTCAAGGCCTATGCCAAGCAGGTTAGAGCCAATGCGGTTGCACTTGGTAACTACTTGATGAGCAAAGACTATAAACTTGTGACTGGTGGAACCGAAAACCATCTTGTTTTGTGGGATCTTCGTCCTCTTGGCTTGACTGGTAAGTGGTTACGGCTCGTGGCTTGTGATGATCATATGGTTTACGTTCTGAAATCGCATCATGGGTTTATAATTTTGGATCTTCTTTTTGCAGGAAACAAGGTGGAGAAGCTTTGTGATCTTGCAAACATTACTGTTAACAAGAATGCCGTGTTTGGTGACAGCAGTGCTTTGGCTCCAGGAGGTGTTCGTATTGGTAAGTTTTTGTTTCCCGATTGTGGACATGTACAAATCGGGTTCTGGGCCCAATCTGGGTCGGGTTGAGTCAAAGATGGTCTTAGGTTTCTTTCCCAAATCGGGTCGGGTTGAAACCAGTTTGGGACTTGGGTTGGGTCATTCAGGTTGAATTCGGTTTGGCTTGAGTCAAAGATGGTCAAATCAGGTTTTTGTTCGAACGGGTTGGGTTGCGTCAATGATGGTCAAATCCGTTTCAAACCGGGTTTAATTGGTTCACTTCGAGTTTGGCTGGTTTCAAACCAATTTCAACCTTATAGTTTGGTTTGGGTCCATAGCAGTTACCAAATTGTGTTTGGTTCTCAACCCTGTTTTCTTTTGCACCTCTATCTGTTCTCTCTATTTTTGTGTGTGTTTTGGATGGCGTTTTCTGAATGAATTGAACGTGTGTTTTGCTCAGGCACACCCGCAATGACATCGAGGGGTTTGGTTGAGAAAGATTTTGAACAAATTGGCGAGTTTCTACACCGCGCTATTCAAATCACTCTAAACATCCAAAAGGAATTTGGGAAATTGTTGAAGGATTTCAACAAGGGTTTGGTCAATAACAAGGAAATTGAACAACTTAAGGCTGATGTCGAGAAGTTTTCTGGCTCGTTTGACATGCCCGGGTTCTCATTGGTGGACATGAAGTACAAGGATTAAGGTTTTGTGATGTTTGTGTTGCTAGTAACATTTCCCGGGGCTTTTGATGATTGAAATGAGAATTTCTTTAAAGATTGTATGATTTGGTTGGAAGATAATAAGATATCTCACTTGTGTTTAAGTTCCACATGTAGATTGTTTATGGTTTCCGTTTTTTGTAGTTAAATTTTAATATGTTGATGCCGTACATGTTAGTCTTTTAATGTTGTGGTTTATTGGTAGTTGACCTTAGGCCACGTTTGGAGAATCTGAGTTTATGGTACTTGTTTACATAAACTAGCAAAGTTTACAACCATTGTACCTTAAACCCGATCCATGTTGAAGGATGAGTGACTAAAGATTATCCACAACAATGAAAAGAAGTCTAGACGCAAAAACACCAAAACCCGAACATCTTTGATTGTGTGTGTGAGTCGATCAATCACAAAGCCGAGACCACCTTCTTCTCAGTTTCAGGCCAAAACTCAGCATAGAGAGGAAAGGGCAGGCCAAAACTCAGCATAGAGAGGAAAGGGGAGGGACGGCGAAAATGAGAAGATGGTGGATATGCTTTGCCAAATCATACAAAAACTTCCAAAATTTAACCATTTCCTTTCCTTGTTTGTGGCAACTAAAAAAAGGAAATTCTCGCTATGGGTGCAGGGTGTCGAGTGCCCTCACAACAAGCCGCAATCTCCCTGATAGAGGGGGTAGTGTTCCTCGCTAATCGCTAGAGAACCTTGCCACATCACCATCCAAGCCACTGCCTTGCCGATTTTCTCGCTCCCTCTACTCGCAACATCATGGTTTCCACGTGGAAGCTTCCTCATGATCTATCCTCTCCCTATTCCTGAGTACACAGGGCAGCGTTCACTGCCAACTTTTATGCCACATCATCCTGACCCTAGACTCTAAGGAATGCTACCGGTAGATATGTACTTTTAGTAAACGTGAACTCCTAGAATAAGTACTAGAAGAACATTACACACACACACACACACACACACACACATAGATATATATATATACATATATATATATACATATATATATATATACATATATATATATATATATAGAAAAGTAGTTTGATGGGTTAGTGATTAGACAATGACATAAAGAGAGATCATAAACCAAATCAAAGTGCAAGTATTCCAGTCATAACTCATAGGCCACACAAGCAAATACATAAACTTAAGTTGGAAACAATCATAGAATTAACGAAAATTGGCTTCATATAATCCAAACTATTCTCTATTGGCAAATATAAGTCCCACCTACGTAAATGACAAAAAATAATCCCAACTACGCATGTGGGTGCAAAATTAACGCAAATTTAACCAGACGTTTGTTTTTAGTGATGCGGCTGTCGAGTTGTCTCTTAAATAGAAAAATCTTTTATGATAAGTGAGATGGAAAAATGACATGACTTTTTATAACAAATAAGTAATACAAAATAGCATATCCTTAAACATAAACCGATGCCCTAATTTCAGTCACTCGACCGCTCACCCTCACTCCCACTCACTCAATCGCTCTCCAAGCCCTAATTTCAGCTATTGATCGAAGTTGTTGCAACAAAATTGATTTCCAATGGATGTCAACTTTATCATCGACTTCAAGAAAAGTTGGAAATTTGAGGTCGAACCTTTGAAGCTAAGGTATGTTGGTAATGTAAAAACCACCTTATTAGAGTTAGATGTTGATAATCTATCCTTTTTTGAGATACTTGGTTATGCAATGGACTATGGTCCATATGAAAAGAAGAAAGACTTGTGATTGTATGCCATGATACCCGGTGATGTACTAGTAAAATTGTGCAATAGTGATAGTGTAGTGCATGAGATGGCTTCGTTGCTAGGTGCATTAGAACATTTGATCATATATGTTCAAACCGAAAGGATTACCAAACCTAAGACATGCTAGACCAGTAACCCAATGCTAGCGGAGCCTAGTAATCCTCAAGCCTAGCCCATTAACATGGAAGCCCAACCCACTTAACCTCAAGCCTAGCCCATTAACATTGAAGCCCAACACAAAACCCATATGTCTTCTTCAAAAGCTCATGCTATCCCAGTTCTCCCTCATTTAGCCTGATTCCTATTAGGTATTCCAAGCTTACAGACAGAAAACAAGTGATAGGTATCACCAAGAAATACAACAAGAACACAGGTTTTCCTAGTTTCACCGGTTAAACTTCAATACCCATTGTTAAAACTCGACCTCCACCACAAGTAGTCAACACTCTATCACCACCAATTTTCCAAACTCCACCTTCACCACCAATTCATAGTAGTTCAGACGAGTCAACTAATGTTGGATCTGGTGATGATTCAGAAGATGAATCTTATAATGTGAATTTGGACGATGATGGATCTGAGGATGAAAAGTTAAGGAGTTCATTGTTGCAAGGAAAACAAGTGAATGAAGACCCTACTGAAAAACAAAGGAAGCTTCTAGATGAGTTGTTGAAAGGAACTGTTAATGAAGATGCATATGGTTTGAACTTGTTAAGTGATGTGAGGACCAGTCAGTTAGACACATATAGCAATTATGAAGATTCAGATGTTGATGTTCACATACCTGGAAATAGTGAAAATGATGACATTATAGGGAACGAGTACATAGAAGATGTTCCAGTTGTAGGTAAGCAAACTGACCGGGAAAATTTTAATTGGGTTGTTGGAAAAAGGTTTGAAAGTAGGGAGGATTTTAATTGAGTGTACGTAGCTTAACGAAGCTTAAATGAGCGAATTTGGAGTATTCATGATGGAGTGGAATTGAAAGTAATGATCTATGATAGGATAGAGAATTGAAATAAGAAGACGTGGCCGCAAACGGGGAGGAAAACGGAGTTGAAATGAAGATTTTATGAAGAAAACGATATTTGGCTTCGCATGGAGGCGTAAAGCAGAAGCCAACCGCCGTAGCTTACGGCCCAGCCGTAGCTTACGGTGGCCTAGCCGTAGCTTACGGCTGGGTCTGACGGAAAAGGGGATTTTGGTGATTTTCTTCTATATTTAAAGCCATAAAACCCTAAAGTCGAATTCATTCAATCATTATCAGTTTTGGGACTTCTTGGAGGCCATGTTACACCATCATAACACATCTTAATCACAAAATTGATCTATGAACACCTTCTTCCACACCATAATCAAGAGCATGAAGATCAACATGCAAGGCTAAAAACTTCATAACCATCTCCGGGTGTAGGGTTGAGTTGCGTGTTAGATTTTGTTATTCTATACTTTAACTTTGGATTTTTAATTGATTAATCATTCGGTTAACCAATTCTTTGTGTTTGCTTTTGTGCTTAAATGGTTTTTATTAATTGATTACTTGATCTTTTTTCAGTTAATTGATTTGTGGTCATCAACAATTAGGATTAAGTTCTTTCATCATTGACCCGTTTATCGTTAACCATATTATTGATTTTGTGTTTCAACAAGTAAAACCGATTATCAAATAGATTTCATTTAGCCGTGTCAATTGTTCGGATTCAGTTCTGACAATCAACACAATCGTCAAGTCTTTTGATTTACATATTTTATAAGAAACCGTCCAAAGAAGTTTATCAATTCCTTAACTTGCTGCAAAACCTGAACCCTAGAGTTTGGTTATTTTCACATAATTGTTTACAAACTCCTCTTTTAAACAGCTTGACATCGTTTGTCCACTTTTAAGTATTTTATAATAGAAATTGAGTTCCACTTGCACTTTCCACTGATTCCCTGTGGATTCGACACCTTACTTGCCCTAGCTAGTAAAGGTATTTTATAAGTATTTTTTATTGACCTTTCGACACAGATCAAAATGGCGCCGTTTCTGGGGAATCAACGCGTAAAGTGCTAGTTTATTGTTTTGTTTACTTATAGTTTTATTATTTTTGTCATTTTTACATTTGGTATTTATGTGTCTCATGTGTGCAGGTAACTCAAGATGATGTGGAGTCAGGTCTATGACCCACATGAAGGATATAAGGTTGAGGAGGATGATGACTCATACCATCCACTATCATATCATGAACCACCTTCAGCAAACTTCCAAGGCTTCTACAATTCAGATAATTATAACCAAAGGAACCTCAACCAGCAGGGTCGTAACTGGCAGTAACAGAACTATTCACCACCTTCACTAGATTATCAACAAAATTACGAGTCAAGTGAATATGATAGTGATGGACCTGAAACGCCAACTTTTGTAAGTTACCGAGAGGAGGAAGACTACTATTATGATGAGTACGCCCAACCGATATACAAAGAAAACCCTCAATATTATAATCATGGTGGTACCTATCAAAGGAATTATCAGCAGGATCAAGAAGATTCCTAGGGTAACAAAGAAGAGTCTATTCAAGACGTGATGGAGTTATTGAAGCAAATGAATCAGAGGTTACAACTTCAGGAAACGTTTAATGTTGCTCAGGATAAACTGGTGAGTTAACTATTAGAAGAGGTAACTCGAATTAAGGAGAACGAGAGAAGTTGGTTAGTGGTTTCGTGGTGGATGATGAAGCGATAGATGAGGTTCAGGGGCTTTCAGAGCACAAAGTGGGGGAAGAGGTTGTGGTGACTAATACCACACGAACTCTGTCAATCATTGAAGAGTTAAAAAGTGCAACGGTTATGATTGAAGATGATGATATAGAGGGAGAGAGTTCAATTTTTTTAGGTCATGAAGTAGAAAGTTTAGACCCGGTTGAAGACATAACAACCTTTGAAAGACCGGTGATTGAAGTAGACCATGTGAATCCTGACTGTTCTCCCATACTAGTCACACTGATAAATGAAGTTGGAGGAAATAGTGCAAGTTCAAGAAATAGAAAGGTGAGTCTAGAAGACCTCGAGAAATATTTGATGAAATGGCCTTGTATTCGGTCTACACGAGTATTAACCATGAGAAATAAGGTGTGGGAACGACATGTCACTTACCGAGCTTACATGGGAAACTCGATGGGAAAATGTTCAGTTCACCCCCGATCAACATTTGATGCTTCAAAGATAAGAAATAATGTGCAGGCTAGACGTGTTAACTATCGGGCATATGCTGGAAATTCTAAAGGTAAAGGTGCATTCACATCGGCTCGTTTTTGTTCATCATACATGTTGAACATGAAGAAGGAGGTAGAGTCGAGGCGTGTCAACTACCGAGCTTTTATAGGAAACTCAGTTGGTAAATGTTCCATTCGACCACCATAATCGCCAAATCAGATAACGGTCCGGCTGAAAACCTTGGCAAAAACTTAGCGCTAACCGGGAGGCAACCTGGATTTTATTTTCATTTTGTATTTTATTTTATTTTATTAGCTCGTTTAACCGTTTTATTTCAAGCGTACCACTGTAGCAAAAGTCAAGTGTGGGGATGCCACACAGAAAAGTCAGAGTTTTATAGTATTTCGGTGAAAAAATTTTAAGTTATGAGGTTTCAGATATCCGACGTGCTTTCATGTTCCTTTTTTTACGGTTGATTCAGGTACGTGTATATTTTTGTTGTATCTGAACTTTGTGGGAGTAGTTTGCTATAAACGACCTCACTCGTCCACCCGGGCTACCAGGGGGTTTAAAGGGCTTGTTGCATATGCTAAATGCAATCGTGATTCCTACGAAAGTGAGTTGGGTCTTTTAACACTTTTACTAGTTTAACAAATTTTATTATGAAATTTATTTAACTTGACTTGGTAATTAAAATTAACGGTTTGCAAACCGTTTAAAAGACCTATCCTAATAGTTGTGGCATGCTTCTACACATGTGAGAGTTTGCAGATATTGTTGAGTGAGTTGAGGAGACAGGTTCATCTGGAGCAAACACGAGTGCACACGAGTTACCTATATCAGGTGATTTCGTTTTTATAATTTTCATTGTTTTATTAGTTGCGTTGTTAAAAATGTAATTGTATAATTTGATATTCCCATCACATTAAGCCTGGTTTTAAAATTAACAAGAATTAAATTTTAACCCCGTCCTCGTTAATGTTCTTTTAAAAGTTATATTTTTAAACATTGAGGACAATGTCAACCTCAAGTGTGGGGATGAGGGGAAAATCAAATTTTTTGCCTTAAGAGTAGCTTGACTGTGCGCAAAATCCGGAATTGTAATTTGTTAATTGATAGTATTAATGCCAAGTAGAGGTTTTGGTCATGGTCAATTTTAAGCTTCTCGAAAGTCTTCCCATGCAAATGTTTTTCAAAACTAAAAAATTAAAATGAACCGTTTAGATAGGGATAACGAGTCATGGGGACAGGTACACATGTTTTATGTCGGCAGCCTAATTCCTCTGGTACGTGTGTAAGATTTGCCTTATATATAATTCACATATAATATATAGTATATAAACATGTCATTTGAGTGCCATAATTGAGAGTAACCATTATGCCCATAAAATCTAGAACTTGGTTGTCTCATGCATTTCGAGATCTTAGCTTGGCATGAATGCAAAAGTGATAGAGGCAATTAGGTTAAGCCTCGTCTGGATGAATGCGATTGTGGGTATTGGGGGTTTGGCCTCATATGTCATATATATGAGCGTGGATAATGAGAGGGGCGGGGGGTTGGTTCCCTTAGAAAACATTGTTGGACCTATTCTTTCATTCAATCAACCCCGATGTTATATTGTGAGACGATCCGGCTTAATAGGTTCTTTTTGTAATTGTTTTAGTATTTATCAATAGGATGTATTAAGCATTGTGTTTATTATGCTTAAAAAAATGGTGTTAAAGTTGCAAAGTTCAAGTATTACAAGCTAGTTTGAAAAAAAAAAGAGAAAGTTAGTGAGTTTGTTTAGTTGTTTAGTCGTTGGAATAAATTGGTCATTGTTTATGTTAGTTGTTTATGTCATTGTTTAGTTAGTTGTTTTGTAATAAGCCGGATCGGATCGTTTGAGCTACTTTAAAAAAATTCCCTTCCATACCCTTACACTTAGCCCCGTTACAACCTGTTTTAAGCCCTCTTGATTTGAATTTGTGTCACAACATTTATATGGGTGGATATATGACTTGCTTCCAAGCTTATTACATTGTGTTCATACTTGGTATTGATGGGAGAGAGATACTAGCACATTTTTTGTTGGTCCAGATATTAAATCTAGTGGAGAGATATTATATTATGAAGGGTATGAACATGTGTGCCTTAACCGGAAACAAAGTACACTCGTTTGGGTGGTTTCAAAGTTTTAAAATGTATCATTAAGTTGTTTGGTAGGTTATCAACATTGACAGTGTCAGTTCTTAGGAATTGGGTATGACCTTATACCTCACTAGTATTAATATTGATAATTGATGAACCATCGATCGAGGTGTATGTGTTCCATGAGAGTTTGCTTGAGGGCAAGAAAGTGATAAGTGTAGGGACGTGATATGTGGGTAAAAGTATGTGCATTAAGCGTCTAATTTCATGTGTTTTAATTAGTTAAATATTGTGAACACGAGTACTTTGAGTGCGTTTGTGGTTACAGGTTTACGGAGCTTAAATGATCGAATTTGGAGCATTCATTATGGAATGGAATTGAAAGTAACGATCTATGATAGGATAGAGAATTGAAATACGAAGACGTGGTCGCAAACAGGGAGGAAAACGGAGTTGAAATGAAGAATTTATGAAGAAACGATATTTGGCTTGGCATGGAGGCGTAAAGCAGAAGCCAACCGCCGTAGTGTAACATCCCAAAATTTTGAATAAAAACATTTGATATGTTATTTATTTCAACGGAAAAGTTTACTCGAGTTAGTAAATAAATAATAAATTAATAATGATAGAGAGATAAGTAGGTGTAAGGCCACGTTCCCGGTAGCCCTACTTTAGCGTCGGATTTACTCATAAACACAGTTCTTACAAATCAGAGTTAATTAAAACTTTCGCGGAATATAAAACTTAACCGTTTATTACAAAACATTTAATCTTTTCCTTAAAACCAACTTAAAACATTACTTTTAAAACATCATTTCTTTCATCTTTAGATGCCAGTCGTTCAGTCCATGCCACGTGCCATCCTCATGCTAACTCTTCAGTCTGATCACCTGCGTGCATACTAAAAGTCAGCTACGCTGAGTGAGTTCTAGTTAATCAGGTAATCATACATTACATACACATATCATACATACTTACGTATCCGAAGATACATACTCATACTTAACTAGTTACCCTTCTGTTCTACATACATACTTACTACCATACATATCTACAATCGTTAACCCCAGTCTACCGAGAGTACGTTCATAGTCCGCCGTCTATACCTGTACTCAAGGTCGTGAACATGTAAAAGGTTCGCAGTCCTTACCTATGTTCACCGATTATGGTACGTGCAAGGTCCGCAGTCCTTCCCTATACCATCCTATATTAACAACACGTACAAGGTCCTCAGTCCTTCCCTATTTTGCAACCTAACCATAGCACGTACGAAGTCCGCACTCCTCCCCTATGCTACCACAACACAAATACAGCACATGTAAGGTCCACAGTCCTTCCCTGTGCTGACGCCTATCTATAGTACGTATAACGTCCGCAGTCCTTATCTACGTTGACGTCTATACTTATAACACGTATAAGGCCCACTGTCCCTATCTACGTTTACATCTATCATCTATATCACGTATAAGGCCCACAGTCCTTAAGTACGCCATCACCTGCCAAGTCCATGTCTAACGGGCGTTAGAGGGATTTGCCATCCTAACTCGCTACGTCGGACGTAGAACTACCATACTGTTCCTGTACCTTCATACACATTCTTCACATATACAGTTTATAGCATAAGAACACTCTAGGCGTTCTTCACATCATTCTATTAACAATCATACTCCTTGTCGGCACGTCCAATATCCGAAGATCGTTCACGCCCCGACAAGCATTCATTCATAACAATCATACATCATCCATATATAATATTTATATCTTTATTTATAACCTGACAGTACGCGCAATATCCGAAGATCGTTCGCGTACCGACAAGCAATCATTCATATCTATCACATATATCACATATGGCATACACTTATCACTTAGGATAAATGTATTAACAAACACATCGAATATGCACACAGCCCCGAAAACATAACAAGGAATGGGGCTAGAAACTCACCTGAACTCGGTTACTTCTTCTGCTAACGGTTACTCCTTCTTGAGCTGTGCGCGTCTAACTGTTTAATAATTACAGTATTAAGTACCGCTCTAGTAATCTTATTGCTACTTAATTAGTCTTACACGTCTAAGCTGTTTTACTTCATTAAATCATTACCTGGTTAGTTAATCGTTACTCATTAACCTTTAAATGTATCTTTCATAAATTGCCAAACTCCAAGGGCTGTTATGTAATTATATAATTCTTTTCTAAGTCTAGGGACCATTTTGTCTTTATATTAAACTCCTAGTTCGTTACTTTGCCCTTAACGAATTGGGTAAAGAATCATCCTCTGATTCGCTAAGCTCCCATAACGAACTAGCTAACGAATCACCCTCTGATTCGCTAAGCTCCCATAACGAACTAGCTAACGAATCACCCTCTGATTCGCTAAGCTCCCATAACGAACTAGCTAACGAATCACCCTCTGATTCGCTAAGCTCCCATAACGAACTAGCTAAAGAATCACCCATAACGAAACACCCATAGTTCTTATCCAGACTTTGACTCAAGGGTCAAAGTCAAAATCGTCAAGAACAACAAATAGTCAACAGATCTTAGATCTGCAATTAAACCTTCGTTTCTTAACCAAATATCACGATTTTGGTATCAACGGAATCGTCTGACCAACGCCTACAAACCCCAACCATCAAATCGGCCAAACATTGATGTTTAAGGGGTGCGATTTAGGCATATTGGTTACAGGTTCTTTTAGGTTAACAATTAACCTATCAAATGCTAATCAATTCCAGTAATATTTGTTGTTTTGGGTTCGTTTATAACAAACTAATTCAGATCTATGATTTCCCAAATCAAACCGAACCTATACGAACGATTTCTAACTATAAACGTACTTTGAACGAGTCGAACTACGAACACGGTTAAGCCTTGATGTTGTTTTGGTCCGTCACGACGTTCCAGCACCAACAAGCTCGGGTTTTCGCCTTCGGATCTTGGTTCGGGTTATAAGATGGTGTTGTGTATGTTTTCTAAGGTATAGGCTAGTGTGTAGATTAGGATAAAAATGGAAAGGATTAGGGTTTAAGAGGTATTTATACTCCCTTAAGCCCATGGACCTAAGACCCATCTTTCCCTTTTGGTCCATAATTAAGTCCATCTAAAAGCCTACTTATCCTATCATATTTTATTATTATTATTACTATCCGAACGAAAAATTGGGATGTTACAGTAGGCTAATTAGATGGAGCTAATAATGGACCAAAAAGGAAAGATGGGGGCCTTAGGTCCATGGGCTTAAGGGAGTATAAATACCACTTAAACCCTAAATCTTTCCATTTCCATCCATCTTGTCCATCTTATTCTCTCTACACCTTCAAATACACACACACCTCTCTTACAACTTACGGCCGCAAGAAGAGAAGGAAGATCCGATACGAAAATCAAGCCTTTTGTTGATAGATCTTAGATATCCAAGCTAGATACACGATTCAAGTTCATAACCAAACTAGCCGTGACCTAACAAACGTCTAAAGGTATGTTCTTTACGTTAAAGGTTGCGTTTTTATGAACGAATAATCATGAAACTCAAACCTAGAGTAGATCGGGTCTAGATACATCATAAAAATGCAAACTTGATGATTAAAATGGACGAAATGGACTCATGGGTACAAACGGTTCTTAAAGGAAACCCTAGATCTAGCCTAGAATGTTTTAAATCTATAAAGGTCTAAGTTTTATGCCTAAAACGGGTTAGATCTAGATGATGATATAGTGACGGGTGTAAAGCGGATTGTAAGAATAGAAAGGGGTGGTCAAAGTTCATGATATGAGCCATAAAACGGTTATTGTGCTAGGTAAAAGTTATAAAAATAGAAAGGTGAGCTGAACACACCTAATCAGAGGATTCTCGGCCAAGATTGAGGGTTCTCGGCCAACCCATGTCCTCGGCCAGATATGGGATCTCGGTCAATACGGGTTCTCGGCCAGGTACGGGTTCTCGGTCAACGAGGGTTCTCGGTCAACAAGGGTTCTCGGTCAAAAGGGTTCTCGGTGACCAAGAGTTCTCGACCACTTGGTTTTAGAATGGTTTGGGCCGGAGTCCAGTTGGGTCCAGACAGTGGACAGTTGGGCCTGAATCCACTAAGCCCATATGGTGCTAAGCCCACATTCCAAGTTAAAACAAAGATAGCCCATTATCATGAACTAAACAAACAAGCCCAACTTAGAAAGCCCGTTGGTAAACTAAAATACCAACTTAATTAGTTATACAGTTAATAAACAAATATACATTTAACAGTTAGCCGAGCTCAGTTAAAGAAGGGAATAACGATTAACGGTGAACGCAACAGGATCCAGGTGAGTCTCTAGCCCCATTCCTTGTTATATTTTTCGGGCTGTGTGCATACTCGATGTGACTAGTTAATACACTTACCTTAAGTGGTATGTGTATGCTTATTATGATATATGTGAATGCTATGATTGAATGATTGACGGTACATGAACGATCTTCGTATATTGCATGTACTGTTAGGGGATAGTTTACATAACGTGATTGTTTATATACGTTGTACGTATGTTATAGATTGATGAGTATGTAAGAAAGTATATTTATATACAAATAATTCATAAAAGAAAGGAAAGTATGAAACGAAGGAATTGACGGTAAAGGATGGCAGACCCTAATAATATCTGTGAAGGAGGGTGGCAGACCCTAATAATATCTGTCAGGTTATAAGGCGAGAGGCTCTTTAAGGGTGGCAGACCCTAATAATATATGTGAGGTTATATGGTGAAAGGCTCTTTAAAACGTATAATTATGTATGTAAAAAAAGATAAATTATGAAGTATGAAAGAAAGAATGAAAGTAAGAATGAAAGTATATGTACGTATGTATGTATGAAAGAAAGTAAAGAAGGACAAGTATGTAATATAAGATTGATTGTATGTTATTTGTATTAACTAGAACTCACTCAGCGTAGCTGACTTTTAATATGCACGCAGGTGAGTAGAATGAGGCAGCTAGCTTGAGGGGAACACGTGGCATTGAATAAGAGGCTGGCATCGGAAGACTCGAGACGTATATGTTTAATGTTTTGTTTTATTCGAGAGACAGGATGTTTGTTTTAAAACAAGTTATGGATTTAAGTAATATTTTATGAAAGTTTTAACATTCCGCGTATGCTTTTATTAACTCTGATGAATAGAACTATGTTGATGAGTAAATCCAACGTCCAAATATGAGACACCAGTAACGGGGCCTTACACGTAGCTTACGGTGGCCCAGCCGTAGCTTACGGCAAGGTCTGACAGAAAAGGGGATTTTGGTGATTTTCTTCTATATTTAAAGCCATAAAACCCTAAAGTCGAATTCATTCAATCATTATCAGTTTTGGGACTTCTTGGAGGCCATCTTACACCATCATAACACATCTTAATCACACAATTGATCTATGAACACCTTCTTCCACACCATAATCAAGAGCATGAAGATCAAGATGCAAGGCTAAAAACTTCATAACCATCTCCGGGTGTAGGGTTGAGTTGTGTGTTAGGTTTTGTTATTCTATACTTTAACTTTGGATTTGTAATTGATTAATCATTCGGTTAACCAATTCTTTGTGTTTATTTTTGTGCTTAAACGGTTTTTATTAATTGATTACTTAATCTTTTGTCAGTTAATTGATTTGTGGTCATCAACAATTAGGGTTAAGTTATTTCGTCATTGACCCGTTTATAGTTAACCATATTATTGATTTTGTGTTTCAACAAGTAAAATCGATTATCATAAATTGATTTTCATTTGGCCGTGTCAATTTTTCGGATTTAGTTCTGACAATCAACACAATCGTTAAGTCTTTTGATTTACATATTTTATAAGAAACCGTCCAAAGAAATTTATCAATTCCTTAACTTGCTGCAAAACCCGAACCCTGGAGTTTGGTTATTTTCACATAATTGTTTACAAACTCCTCTTTTAAACCGCTTGACATCGTTTGTTCACTTTTAAGTATTTATAATAGAAATTGAGTTCCACTTTCACGTTCCACTGATTCCCTGTGGATTCGACACCTTACTTGCTCTAGCTAGTAAAGGTATTTTATAAGTATTTTTGATTGACCTTTTGACATCGATCATCCATTCAAGTTGTCTTGTTCATATGATAATGGAAAAAAAAGCTACATTATTAAATCTGTTACAAATGAACACAATTGCCCAATGAACATGAGAAATAATAGGCAATTGACTAACTCATAAATTGCTACTGAGTTTTTACCATTGTTTAAAGCAAAACCAAACTGGTCTGCCAAAGAAATTCAAGATGTTGAAGTTTCACGTGGTCATAAACAACTGGATGAACTATAATGCAATGAGTTGTGCTTATAATATGTTGCATGGATCAATGAGGGATCATTACAACAAACTTGGTTCATATATAACAACATTTAAGGATGGCAAACCCAACTTCAACATTTGAACTGGTTACTGCCCCACCAGGATACAATAGGGAGTATTTAGAAACATCCGTAATATAGTCTTTTTTCAGGTACATCTTCATGTTTAAACATTATATGTTTTTTGGTTTATATATAGATGCTTTAACATATAATTTTATGTTTTCAGGTTGTTTGTGTGTTTTGATGGTTTGAAAAGGGGATTTCTAGCATGTTGAAGGAAGTTTTTATGCCTAGATCATTGCTTCCTTAAAACCTTTCTGGGTGGTATCTTATTGGTTGTTGTTGGTGGTGATCCAAACAACCAAATGTATCATGTAGCATGGACATTGGTTAGGGTGAAAACAATGACATTTGGGAGTGGTTTATGGATGAGTTAAGTAGGTGTTTAGATGCTATTGATGGTGGGAAGGGTTGGACACTGATCTCAAACCAACAAAAGGTATTTATGACTTAACAATGTGCCACATTTACAAACATATACTAATATTTGATTTGATGTGATAGAGACTGGTTAATATTGTTTATGTGGTGTGAAAGAATGCTGAACACAGAAACTGTGCAAGATATATATGCCAACTGGCATAAAGACTACAAGGGTGAAGAGTATAAGGGAATTTTTTGGAGGGCTTGTAGGGCTTATACTGAAGTTGATTTCAATGCTGCTATGAAAGAGATGCTTGACATATCACCTAATGCAGTGAAAGCATTCACAAAACAGATTCCTAAATGTTTCTGAAGGTGCTTTCTTGAAACTGATACCAAATGTGATTTGATAGTAAACATGGAAGAAACATTAAGTGCAACCATAGTTGAAGCTAGATCCAAACAAATATGCATGCTAACAACAAGGCACATACATGTACTACAAACAAATGTGGTTGTTTGTCCAAGGGTCCAAGCAAAAAATCAATAAAAAAAACTTAGGCCCATTAGTGCAGAGTATACCCATCATCAACAACTGTGTTCCAAGTTAATGACTTTGGTGAAGAATTTGTAGTGGATATGTGTTAAAGGTCATGTACTTGCAGAAGGTGGGACTTAAGTGGTATACTATGTAAACATGTTTATGCAGTGTCTAGGTTTCTGAAATTGAATGCAGAGGATTTTCTTAATTAGTGTTACCTTAAGGAGTAATACTTGAAGGCTTATGAATACAATATTTCACTTTTTCCAAGTCAAAGGTACTAGCCACATGTAGATTTACCTCTTGACCCACCTCCAGTGAAGAAAAATGCCTGGAAGGCCAAAGAAAAACAGGAAGAGAGAACCCCACATGAAGATCCCAAGAAGCCAGGAGAGTTGACTAAGCATGGAATTATCATGAAATGTAGTTATTTCAAGTATACAACACACAACGTCAAGAAGTGTCCAGAGCAACATAAGGGTACAAAGGTCATACCTGTGAAAAAACCAAAGGGAAGGCCAAGACCAAGACCAAGACCAACACCAACTCCTACTCCAACTGTGGGGGGGGGGGGGGGTGTTCCAACCCAGTCAAGTCAACTTGTTATTTCATGTAATTTTTATGTTTTGATGTAATATGTTTTGGTGGTAACTTAATCATGCTATGTTTGTCAGGTACTAAGAGGCCAAGGGGATGGGATAGACTACCAAAGGGTAGATTCACCAAGGCCAAATCAACCAACCTAGTCAACCAGCTAACTCAACCAACCCAGCCAACTCAGCCAAGTTAACCAACACAATCATATGTTGCAACAAGGAGTAAGACCAAGGGAAACAAGTAATTTGAATAACGTTGAATTTGGTTGTAATGTGTTTTAACACAAGTAACCTTTTATTTTGGATGGATGTAATCTGTTTTAAGACAAGTAGGTTGGATTATGTTTGGATGTGAACAAGTAAAATCTTATGCATGGTTATTTTGATGAATGTAATGCTGAAATTAATTTTAAAATAGTTGTTTTTAACTAAGGGTATAATGATCAATTGATTGTTCTTAAAATACAGTCAAATATTGACTTTTCGCATAAATATTGGTCACTAGGATTTTCTTCAAATAAAAGGTCAAAGGGTTGACTTTTTTATATAAAGTTATATTGGTCATTTAACAGTTGTTAAGATACAGTCAAAGGTTGACTTTTTGCATAAGGGTATGTTGGTCATTTGACTGTAGTTAAGATACACTAAAGGTTGACTTATTTGCATAAGAATATGTTATGCATTTTATTTGGTGATATTGCAGATCAAGCATGTTAGATTAAACCATTAACGTGAAACATATTATGGTCATATGTGATTTTTACTAACTGATCTCATTAACATTTCAACGCATACATTAAATCATTAACAAGAAACATACATTAAGTCAAAACATTGTCGTTAACAGACATTGCAGTCAACACATACATCAAACATAGGATGAAACAAACATATTAAACCTAAAACATCTAATATATTGCTACCATCACAACTATTAAACCTAACACACTTTGAATCTTCCAGTTGTTCTTTTTCATCACACAAAAATCATTTTGTTCCTGGTTCTCTTCTTGCAAAAGCATGTTCCACAACTTCAAATTTTCCATCTTTAAATCTTCAAATTCTTGTTCTTTTCTAGTTCTGCATATGCATTAACTATGCTCCTTCAAAAACTCATCAATCTCTTGTTTCCACACGAAGAATTTGCAGTCTTAATTCTACACACAAACACAAACATTGTAATCGACCAACTAAGAAGCTAATCGGTACACTAGAAGGGAGCACTTATCGGCTATGACGGGCACCCATAGAATTTTCTCCATTACGAACACTTCTATGTCCAACAACCATAAGAATCGCAAGCAAATCGTGATTACAATACACGTTCCCATCGAAATCAACCTTAAATCTTTTAGGGTTTTTCTTCTCAAAGATGACGAAGTGGAGGATGAGCTCAATTTCATCGATTTAGTGTTTCTAGGGTTCTTGCACAAGCTCAAGTTGGGTTTTAGGGCTTAAAGATCAACTAGTCATATTCCCTCCATCAAATGTCCCATCATCGTCCCCGTAAGCTGGTTAAGAGACAACTCAGCGGCCACATCACTAAAAACAAACGCCTGGTTAAGTTTTCGTTAATTTTACACCCACATGCTTAGTTGAGATTAGTTTTTCCATTTTCATGTGTGGGACTTATAGCTTGAATTATATTAAGCCAATAGTCCTAGAATTAATTATCCATAACACATATGGCATACCAAGAAAAGGCACTTCAAACTTCACCTCTCCATGTTTTCTAGAATGCAACTTGATATTCATTGAGTCATTGTCATCTCACTATGTTTGTGAACCTACTCATTAACGTGTTTCATGTGAAGCTTTACAAAGACAAATTGTCACCAGTAGTGCTCTAATTAAAAAAATGTCATTGTTTTCATAAAAGGTGTCTTTTAATAACAAAAAAACCAACCAAAACTCATAGTTAGCAAAAGCTCATCATATGTATTGAAAAAAAATTTGTCCCTGATGCTAAGTGTTTTTCTTTATTTACTATGTATTTCTAAAAAAATGGCCTTTGCATAATGTGTATTTCTACAACAATACTTTTGCATAATTGTATACACTATCTGTCCATTCAGTTATTATTTGTATTAAGATATAACATTTTAGTAAATCACATATTAAAATTTACTTTTGAATGGTCTTCATATATTTTTCGCACATATAGAAAAAGAAAAAAAGAGAAATTGATATGGGATTATGGGCATGGGTCATTAACTCACTATGAAAGATGAAATATACAACCATAAACCATTGTTTTGTTTGTTATATGGCAAGAGGCCCAATACAAAGAGCCTATGATATTGGTCAGTTGGTCACTATTGTTATGGACTTATGGGTAGAGGTGCACAACAAACCCGTACCCGGAATCGTTTTTTTATATCCGGGTATTCTATACCCGAAACCGGACCGACCTTACCCGTAGGGTATGGATAGGGTATGCATTTTGAGGTCAATAACCGTACCCGGAACCGTACCCGATTTATACCCGTAAATACCCGGACCCGGTCATACCCTTTACCCGATACCCGGTTATACCCTATACCCGATATCAATTTTCTAATACCCGAAATAATATGTGAGTTTTTATAGAATATTTTTATGTTTACTTCACAACTTTTATGTTTAAGATTTTGTAAAATGTATATTCCTAAGTGAATTTGTAATTAAGTGGATTTATAGTTTTTGTAATATAGTATAATTATTTTTATACATTAATAAGCAAATTTAAATTTTAAACAAATTAAAAATGTATAAAAAATTTATAAATTCAAAACCGGGTATTAATACCCGCTCGTACCCGGACACATAACCGGTTCCAATACCCGAACCCGATCATACCCTACCGGGTACATAGGGTTGAGTTTTTCTTCTCAATACCTTACCCGAACCCTACCCGATTTCTCTCAATACCCGATTTTCTAATACCGATCATACCCGAAACCAGGTATTAGAAAAAACCCTATTTGTGCACCTCTACTTATGGGTACGTGCTACCACCTTTTTATTCTTAAAATCCAAGTAATGGGTTAATGGCAAGTAGAATTTCAATTTGATTATTGCAATATCATAAAAATGAAATTAGATAATAAGTTTACGCATAATAAAGATGTCCATAAATAGACTAATATTCATCTTCAGTAGTAACACCAAAAATAATTACAATTATAATTACTTCGACAAAAATGGTTATTTCAATTTCAAATCATAGTAAAACAAATCAACCTTGCAAGTTGCAACACAACCGAATTTACTAAGTGTTTGAATATTGTTTTGTTTAATAACATTCCCCCGATCTACGTATTTTCGTTATCATCTTTCGTAAACAAGATAAAAGTAGTCTCAGTTTTGGAAAAGAAAATAATAATAGAGGATTATTTAAATAATATAAAATGTTTTTATATGATGTTAAATTAATATCTATTGTTCCATTACTTTTAGTCATATCTTAATCACTCTTCAATGTGGTAGGCCAACTTACATAAGGGCCACCATGTGGGTGTGGGTGTGCCACTTTCATAAACACAAACATGGAATTCTTTCTTGAGATCCCAACAATTTAATGTCCCTTTAATGTTTATTACTAATATAAATTTTCTAACATATTGAATTAAATACTAAATATATTTAAAATTCAGTGACATTGGCATGGCTAAAGATCTAAGAGTTAAGACCGATCCAAGGTTGCAACTTGCATATTTGATTCAAGTAGAATTGGCGGTCATTAAAGGTTGTAAGAACTTCCAATTATTAATAAAAGAAATAGACTTTGTTTATAAATTATATTATCGGTTACGTATTTGATTAGTTTTATTAAAGAGAAATTGACAAAGTACTTATAGAGGTAGGGTACTGAAAAGACCCAAACATTCTTAAGTAACATCCGCGGGTCAACCGTGAACCTACCACAAGTCACCCGCGGGACATATAAACCATCTGCATAAGCATTTGAGGAAGAAACACCCTCGGAGAACATGCGGAAACACCTTGGCACCCTCAGGAGTCATCCGCAAGAAGGAACTATCTTCCGCGTTAATGACTGTGAGGTATTACCTTGGGAACAGTTGTCAACAGTCAAATACTTTCCAGAAGATCTACCAAGATGCTTTCTTGGGCAATACGTGACCTCTCAACCAATCAATAAAGGACACCTGGCAAGGCCGTTATAACCGTGCACATGGCCAGTATTGCCCATCAACCTATATCAAAAGGACACGTGTCTAGGTGGTTATACATGCACATGCAACGTATAAACCGAACCTATCAAAAGAGGACACGTGTCCAGGTGGTTACGAGAGCATCTTCTTAAGGACAGCTGGCCCAATCACTCTTCCCACACTCTTCGGCTATAAATACTCTCTTCGTTACCATGAGGTATTCATTCACTCCCACTGTACTCTCTCAATTTACTTAAGTGCTTATATTCTACAGAACAGTACTTATTCTCACGTCGGAGGGTGGTTACGGGAAGACCCTCCCTCTTGTCCTTCCCGTAACGAGACTCACGGTGTCTGTTTTGCAGGTTCCGGTCACTGGACTTTGGGAGGTTGTACTCATATTTTGGTTGTAATTATCGTATCCTACCTTGTGGACTCATTAAATCCAGGACCCATACCCGGGGATTGGATCTTTGTTTCTTCATTGGTGCCATCCGTGTTTTGTGTTAGAACAACAATAGTTTTCATTGGTTTTTTAGTTCGTTTGATATGAGTAAACTTCCTGAAGGGCCGACGGGAACCCCTGCATCCGATTCACGTGTGACTAACACGGAAGCACCTCCGGGTCTAGAAGAGGGAAAGTTAATGAAGTTGAACCCAGCCAAGTGTTCATTCGGAATGGAAGAGGGAAAGTTTCTGGGAATGATTGTCACGGATGCGGGCTTCAAAGCTAATCCAGATAAAGTTCAAGCTATAGCCCGCATGCCTTCCCCGTCTTCCCTCAAGGAAGTTCAGACACTCAATGGCCGACTGGTTGCTTTGAATCGTTTTTTGGCAAATCATGCAGCCAAGTCTCATCCTTTCATCTCAACTCTGAGGAATTGCCTCAAGAAAGCACAGTTTAAATGGACCGCGGAGGCGGAACAAGCTTTCTTGAAGGTTAAAAAATGTTTGATGGAACTTCCCACGTTAACAGCACCTCACGCGGGAGAACCTTTAACGTTGTATCTATCGCCTTCAGACATTGCCATCGGGGCTGTCCTTCTGACAGATCGAAAGAACGTTCAAACACCGAGTTACTATGTCAGCAGAACATTATCGGACCCGGAAACAAGATACCCCATGCTTGAAAAACTTGTGTTGGCATTGGTCTATGCTACCCGACGCCTCCGCAGGTACTTTCAAGGACATCCCATCAATGTCTTAACCGGATACAAGCTCAAAAACGTTCTCAATAAACCAGAATTGTCTGGGCGCTTGGCCAAATGGGCCATCGAACTAGGTGAGCACGCAATAGAATACAAATCTAGGCCAACAATCAAAGGGTAAGTGTTGGCGGACTTCATCACAGAAGTCCCGCATCACAAAGAAAGAGAAATGTTTGACCGAGCAACAACCCCAAGCACCTCCGGAATCAGGACAGATTTGGTCTTTATTCACGGACGGAGCTTCAAGCAGTGAGGGATGTGGCGCAGGCCTCAGACTAGTCAATCCCGAAGGCCATGAGTTTACATATGCCATAAAGTTGGATTTTAAAAGTACCAACAACGAGGCAGAATACGAAGCTTTCTTGGCAGGCTTACGGATAGCCAAAAAGCTTGGGGTGAAACATTTAGAAGCTCGGGTGGATTCCATGCTAATTGCGGGACAAATAAATGGAACGTATGAAGCTAAGAACGATGTCATGGCTTCTTATTTGTCCCAAGCAAAAGCCCTGATTCGCCAGTTCGCCTCTTTCAATGTTATTCACATTAAGAGGAATGAAAATAAATCAGCGGACGCTCTTAGTAAACTGGCTTCAAAGAATTTCGAGCATTTTGCAAAAGATATTCGTGTCGAAGTGTTAGACCATCCATCCGTCCACAAAACCAAGTCCTGGTAATACAAACTGGTGTTGAATCTTGGATGACACCCATCAAAGCTTATTTATCTTCCGGATCACTTCCAGCAGGAAAAGCCGAGGCTCAGAAAATCAAACACAAAGTTTTAAATTAACAGATGAATGATGGCATTTTGTACCGGAGATCATTTCTCGGCCGGCTGTTACGATGTGTAGACGCAGAAGATGCAAATTACCTAATCCGTGAAATCCACGGGGGTATCTGTGGACTGCACGCGGGACCGAGAATGACAGTTGCAAAAATCATGAACGTGGGGTACTATTGGCCTGGCATGCACCTGGATGCTGTGCAAGAAATCAGAAAGTGTGATTCTTGCCAGCGCCATGCCCCCAACACCCTGCGACCTAAAAACGAATTGGTTCCGGTAACATCTGTCTGGCCGTTCCACAAATGGGCTATTGACATCATGGTACCTTTCCCAGAAGCCCCGGGACGAGTTAGATTCTTGATAGTGGCCATCGATTACTTCACCAAGTGGGTGGAAGCGAAACCAGTTTTCTCAATAACGGCATCAAGCGTAAAAAAATTCCTTTGGGAATTCATCATATGCCGGTTTGGTCTCCCGCAGGAATTGGTAAGTGATAATGGTACCCAATTTGCTGACAGCGGACTGCAGGAGTGGCTGGAAGAACTTCAAGTCACTCAAGTTTTCACCTCTGTAGCTCATCCGCAAGCAAATGGTCAGGTCGAAAGGACCAACCGAACTATCAAGGAGGGAATCAAGGCGAGATTAGGAACTAAACGGACAGGGTGGTTCGACGAAATGCCCCATGTACTTTGGGCTTTTCGCACCCAGAAGAATTATAGCAACGCAGAATCCCCGTTTAGTCTGACCTACGGCACCGAAGCCCAAAGTACATGGGGCATTTCGTCGAAATGATTCCCGCTGAAATCGGGATTCCATCCGCACGAGTTCTGTTAATCGATGATAATGATCACGAACTCAGGTTGAATCTTGATTTACTCGAAGAAAGGAGAGAATTAGCATCGATCCGCGAGCATAATTACAAGCGACAGCTTCAGAAATATTATAACTCGGGGATCCAAAAATGCGAATTTGATGCGGGAGACTCTGTCTTCCACAAAAACGAGGCTTCCGGTCAGGAACCTCTGGGCAAGTTAGCCCCAACTTGGGAGGGACCTTATAGATTCAAGCAAGTGTTACCTAAAGGTGCCTACAAGTTGGAGAAAATAGATGGGATTGAGATCCCCAGAACTTGGAATGGGGCTCAGTTGAAAAGATGTTATATTTAACACAAGTGTTTTCTTATTGGCCTGCGTGCCTCAATAGACTAACAAGCCATATAATTTCCTTTATTGTAAGAAGGCTTATGCCCAATCTATGAAAATCTCGTCTTTTAACATATGTTGTAATCTTTTATTGACAAGAACAAAGATCTGGATAGACACTTATATTATGGTACATAAGACAAAGTGCATCGGAGGAAAACAAGACTTCTTATCATACCAGTCAAAAGAGATTACAAGCAAAAGGAATCGTTTACAACAAAGTTATTTATACATTCACGGGGCGACATCCTCGTCTTCCGTTTCATCATTCGTTTTCTCGGCTTCCTCTTCCTCCTCATCAAGATCCAATAACTCTTTTAGTTGATCTATAGCATCCTCCTTATCCGCAAGCTCTGATATATGCTCGGAAAGAGCGAACTTAAGAGTATCAAAATTCTTGGTCTTCTCGATGAGGACGGAAGCAGTATCCTTACCAAACAAGGCATACTCCTCCGGACGCCGACCTTCGGAACCAAAGTTATAGCCTTACGCAAAGCCCATCTGTCGTCCAGCTTGTTTGGACGCCTTCAGAAGCACCGCGACACAATTTTCGAGGTCATCACTATTCCGGACATCAGTAATAACCTGATAAAATAATTAAGACATGCATAAGCACGAGTAGAATGGTCGTTATAATCAAAGTGTAAGACTGAATACCATGGGAATTGCTGCTGATAACAACCATTTCTTGTCCGCATTGGCCCGGACAAGTTCCATCTTATGACCAGCACACTCTAAAGCCTGATCTCGGTTCTTGGCATAAAGGTCGACTAAATGCTTCTCCTTAGCCGCGGATTCGGCCTGAAGAGACCTTATCAGTTCAGCTTGCTCATCCAATTGTTTTTGAAGAGCAGCTTTAGCTTCCTTAGAGGACTTGAAAGCTTGGTATCTTTCCTTAGCTTCAGTCAAAGCCGCAAATGTTTCTTTCTTGGCATCAAGCAGCTCAAGGTCCTTGTCATCAAGTTCTTTGTTCATAGCCAACCAATCCCGGGCTATCTCCTGATTGGTGGAGACAAGATTCGCCATGAGATAAGAGTTGGAATTCAACAACTCTTGGAGAATACGCTCCCTCTGCCGCTTCTTTTCCGCAGGAGGAAGACTCTCTTGAAGAAACTCATAACAGAAATCCGCGTCATTGAATGTGGAATCTTCACGCAATGTCCAACGTGGACAATGCAGAGCAGCTTCTCCCTCATGAGCAGCACGAAAACTTTGACCCTTGTAAGGAAACATACTAATACCCCCTGGTCTCGAAAATGATGAACGTCATAGTTCGGAGACATGCGGAGAGTATCAGACTCATAACCTCCTTTCTCCATATCCTTCAAAGGAGAGATACCCGTCAGATTGATCGGGTTTTGGAAAGTGTTCTTGGGTGAGGAAGGCGGAGTTGGAAGTTTCGGAGCCCCCGAATCCTTCAAACCTGAAATACCTTCAGAAAAATCTTTCAGGGCCACTGAAAGATATAATCAAAGTCAATTAAAAGACATGCGGAGCATGGTTATTTATGCCAAAAACAAACAAACTCACCAATAGAAACATCTTGGGCATCGAGTTCCTGCAAACGGGACCCTAAGTCCGCAGTTTGGCTCATCTTTTTCTTCTTCTTCTTAGGAAGGGCGGTCTCGGCAAGTTGAGATCTGCGTTTTTAACAACTTTAGATGGTCCCTCGCCAACAATTGGGACCTCGTCCTCAGGAGCAGCATCATCGGCGACATCAGCATCGTCACCACCTCCTGAGGTCTTCTCGGTGGAAACCTTACCAAGTTTGCGGGTCAAACCTTCGTTGAAGCCTCCCACTCGCCCAACTGCCTTAGCAGCAATCGTCAAGTTAACAAAGTAGTCAGTGAGTTCTCTACCCTTTTTAACATAATGAATGACCTAACAACAAAACATAAACGACATGTCAGCACAAAGATAGAAGTACACGGATAGAATAAATATGAAGAAATCCTACCGAACTCAGACCAAGGTTGAGGAAGTATTGTCTCTCTCGCTCGGCACGCTCCGCTCTATCACGAAGTCCTTGTAATTCGGCTGAGGCATGGGTACTTGCTTCAGTGTGAGATTGCAAGAGGGAGTCATATGCAGACTGCATATCAACAATAGTTTTATCTTTAAGCTCAGACTGATCCCCTTGCAATCGTAACGCCTCCTTCGAGCTCTTGGATTCGAGCATTTTGGCGAGATACTTCGTCCTGAGTCCTTGCCAATTCATCTTTCTTCCTTTGGGTCTCAGCTCGGGAAGCCTTGAGAGTGTTCTTCCAACATTGAGCAGCAGCAGCACTCCGATCCTGCTCAGCTTTAAGTGCGGCTTGAGCATCAATCAGCTTCCACCTAGCCGCAGCCGCCGCCTTACGCTGCTCCACAGCATATGCCTCCGCGGCCTTAACGGCCTCGGAACCCGCACTCAGCTTTCCACCCATTGTACGCCACTCCCGCAAGATCTCTTGAGTCTGGGCTACAGTATTAGCCAAAGACACGGATAAACCAGTGTGAAGATCATCGTGAGAGCGGTCCCGAAGATCTGTCATTTCGGCAGGAGGCACGCAGTGCTTCACAAAATTCATACACGTTTCAGGGTTGGTAAAACGTGACCCATTGATAAAATCCCATGGTGGGAAAAACAAATCAAAATCCCCTCCTAATTGCGCATCCCCGTAATACTGGGAGCTTGAGTTTTCACGCCGTATAGGCATCGAGAAGGATTGTGGTAGCGCACCTTGCGTTGACCCTCTCCCGGCTTCATGGACGGATGGTCCAAACAGCGAACTCCCCATCACACCAGAAGTCAAAAGTGAAGAACTGAAAAATTGTTCGGTAGAAGGACGAAAAGGAGACCCATGTACCAAAAACCCAGCCTCGTCAAAGACCGGGTTATCTTCCCTGTTACCAGTAGCAACCCCAGCATCAAAAAGACAATCCAATGACTGATTGGATGCTGGTAACACATTGTTCTCCTCCACCTGCGTCGCGGTAGGAGGAGTAACAGGTTTGTCCTCAACCACCTTTTTTGAGGAAAGGGAAGGTTGTTTTTCAACAATCGGAGTAGGCGTGCTTAGCTTCTCAACCACGTCGTCCTCCACAATCAACGGATCTACACAAGAAATTCGCAATCAGATCCAGACGTTAAAAGAAGTTAAAATTTTTTAGCAAAAGAAACTCACCAGTCACCGTTCCCAAACGTTCCGCAAGACTAGGCTCCGGCTTCCTCGAGCGCCGGGTTCGCGGTTTCTTCGTTTTAGGTCCTTTCCCGGCATCCGCGGTACTAGTACCCGCGTCACTTTCCTGAAAAGCTCGGAGAGATCTCTTCCGGTATAGTTCTGCCAACAAATGTGAAACAGACGAAGTTTCAGGAGCGTCATCCGAGCTTTCTCCCTCGGAAGCGGTAGAATCGTCACTTAAAATAACGATTGTTCCATCCGAGGTTAGCACATTAAGAGGAGGGGGGGTTCAAAATGTACGCACCTGTTTCAAAGATAGTATCCGAAACAATCGGCTCGGCTCGCACCTTAAAGGAAAAAGAAAGTACTTAGCAGTCCCCTCAAGGACATGTATCCGCTTAATATCGCGAATAGTCTTCCCCACACACCCCTTATCATCATACAGGGCGTTAAGCATTGATCCGAAACCTGAAAAATAAGCAAAGTTTAAAAATAAAACTTCGGAGGATTAAAACAAAGAAAGTTGTAAAATTACGGCCGTCCGGCTCAACGAAAACAGGCTCCATAGCAGGAGCAGACCATAGGCGGCTCATCCCCGCCCAGACAAGGGCCTCCTCAGCTAGTAACCGCATTGGCGTTAGCGGGACAGTTAGTTTGCGGACCCAGCCACGATTCTCATGAGCGGCCGGAGTAAGGTCAATTAAAGGCTCGTTGCCTGACCGATGAACCATAACCTCCGGCACCACATCCTCCGATATCCAGAAGAACTTCTTCTTCTTCTAATCTTTGGATATCGTCTCAACCTCACGCCCAAAACCCCTGTCAATCGACGAGTGACAACTAAACCACCCATTCTGACGGGTCATTTTGTAAAATACGGCGAACCGGTCCAGCCGAGGTAACATTTCATGAGCCATACATACGAACTCGAAGTGGCTAATTCGCATGACGGCATGTGGGTGAAGTTGAGACAAGTGAATCCCAAACGCCTTCACCACCTTCATAAAAAACTTCGTGATGGGAAGGCGGAAGTTTCCCGACACGAAGTAATCAGCATATAATGCAATCTTCCCGGGAGGTGGAAAACTGGCAATGGAACCAACAGAAGGGAACTCCGGTTCCCACTCCGGCGGAATGCCATACGTTTCAATAAGTTTTTGATACTCATCTTGGTCCCACTGCACCTCTATCTCATCAACTTGTCATTTTTTCATGGTTATCCACAACAAACAGAAGATATTTTCTACCAACTTATAAAGAATAAAACCCCCCAAATACACATTAAGTCCAAAATTTCACCCGCATAAAGTACTTCACGCGGAAGAAACACTGAACTGGGGGGACTTATAGAGGTAGGGTACTGAAAAGACCCAAATACCCTTAAGTAACACCCGCGGGTCAACCGTGAACCTACCACAAGTCACCCGCGGGACATATAAACCATTCGCATAAGCATTTGAGGAAGAAACACCCTCGGAGAACATGCAGAAACACCTTGGCACCCTCAGGAGTCATCCGCAAGAAGGAACTTTCTTCCGCGTTAATGACTGTGAGGTATTACCTTGGGAACAGCTGTCAACAGTCAAATACCTTCCAGAAGATCTACCAAGATGCTCTCTTGGGCAATACGTGACCTCTCAACCAATCAATAAAGGACACCTAGCAAGGCCGTTATAACCGTGCACATGGCCAGTATTGCCCATCAACCTATATCAAAAGGACGCGTGTCCAGGTGGTTATACATGCACATGCAACGTATAAATCGGAACCTATCAAAAGAGGACACGTGTCCAGGTGGTTACGAGAGCATCTTCTTAAGGGCAGCTGGCCCAATCACTCTTCCCACACTCTTCGGCTATAAATACTCTCTTCGTTACCATGAGGAAATTCATTCACTTCCACTGTACTCTCTCAATCTACTTAAGTGCTTATCTTCTACAGAACAGTACTTATTTTCCGCCGGAGGGTGGTTACAAGAAGACCCCCCCTCTTGTCCTTCCCGTAACGAGACTCACGGTGTCTGTTTTGCAGGTTCCGGTCACTGGACTTTGGGAGGTTGTACTCATATTTTGGTTGTAATTATCGTATCCTACCTTGTGGACTCATTAGATCCAGGACCCATACCCGGGGATTGGATCTGTGTTTCTTCAGTACTGAACTTAAAAACTGGTAAGTCTAAAAAATAAGTGAAAAATCACATTTATAGAAACACTTGCCTTCCAAACCTACTAGAATTTTGATGAGAGAACGAAACAATCGATTTACCAAACGTATGTCAAATACATTACGTAACTAAAATCAAGTACAATAAAATTAAATTTTCTGGGACCAATGGGCAAACATTGAGTTAGAGTTGTCATGTAGCATAAGCTTAACATTAAATTCCACATATTATCCATAGGACATACGGTGTTGACCGTTCAACGTTGTCCACTATTAGCATCGAGTTAAATTCCTCATTTATAAATGCAACCAAAAAAAAGAATTCACATTGTCTCTCTCTCTCTCTCATAAATATTCATTCTTGGTCAAATTTGGTTAAAGCTTGTTAAAATCACAAGAACTAACACACCCATAATCTTGGTTGTTTTATATACACGAAAATTAAGCCTAACTAACATATTGTGATCATAATGTTCTCTTTAAAAACATATATACCACAAAGTAGTTACCTTTAAGAATTCAAAATATTGGGTACAAAAACCAATTAAAATCTTTAAAATGAAAGTTTGGTTGCATGAATCCTGAAGAAATTGTTACATCTTGGTTCTAGTCACTTGGGAATGGTAGAAGCGTGCTCAATTACCAGTTGAATATTCATTTTTCTGGAGTTATTGGATTTTCTTGGTTTAGGTTGATATTTCATAAAGGCTTCAATTTCTACTTCCCTCTTCTACCCAAAAACTGGCCACACACAAGTATAAGTTCCTATATTTAGTGATTGGTCTTCTAATCAAATGGTATGAGTGTAACAGTTTTGGCTTGAGATATATACGATCTCATGTTCGAAATCTGACTTAAGGTGGTTTTCTCACAATGGTGAGTGTGTTCCTTAGTGAGTCAAGCCTGAAGGCTAACTCGGGTATTGGGGTTGGTTTGAAACACTGTTACAAAAATTCCTATATTTAACTTTTGTTCACTTTTTAATCCAAGTTCTATAACTTTTTTAATTCAAGTTCTATAGTTTTGAAAAAAAAGAAAGGAAACAAAAAACAAACAAAGAAAAAAAAAAGAGGAAAAAGCTCAATTAGTATTTTATATCAGATAATATAGTTGCCATTCAAATTACCTAAAACTATAAATTTCAAACCCCATCCATATAAAATAAAATCTATTGTTTCTCTTATTTTGATCTACTAATTAACATAATTCCAGATTTTTGTGTTTTATAAATCATACATTTGGATATATTTTTTTCGCCCTTAGTCCTTATTCATAAAAGTAATTTTAAAATAACCAATGATATAAAAATAAAATGCTTTTATATCTAGGAATATAATAATTTTTAAATTTAATTAATTTTATAAATCCAATTTTTTTTCTTTTTTTTTCTGAAAAGACCAAAATGGATGAAGATCCGTGTGCAAATCCCAAACGCGGTTATCTAAAGTCAGAATAAGGTTGGTGATATTCCAGAAGTGGGGCTTTGTGTTTATTTCATAAAGTCAAAAGAGTTTCTAAAATAGTTTTAAAACTAGGCCATTGAGAATGGTAAAAAAACAAAACAAAAAAAAAAGAAGAAAAAGAAGCGTTAATAAATTGTTTAAGCTTACTGAATCCTTAAATCGAAGTAAATCGACTCGTTTAGATGAATTGAGAATAGCTGGGTTCCAAGTTCAGTATTATTATTTTTTCGAACGACGACTTTCTTGTATGCTAGGTCACTGCACTCTCTAATTTTGAGAGCCCCGTTGTCTTACTCTGACCAGACTATGTTGTCTTAACCAGGTCACACTTCCAAAGTTTGGCTTGGCGTTCCCCCGGGAAACAATGTCGTCGGCTGCCACTTGACAACCGTTATGCCACCACAAGAGCAGAACTCTTGGGCGTAACACACGATGCGACTAAAACCCGGGTGGGCTCGGAGTTCGAACTAACAACCTCGCAAGGTCTATCTCAAATCTTTCATTGCTAATATCCATCCAAAGTGTCACTAGTGGAGATCGAACTTGAGTCTCCATTGAAGAACCCAAGCCTCCGACCACTAGCCACAAGTGGGGGATAATAGTTCAGTTTTATGGTTTGCTAGTTTAGCTATTTAGCCTGATTAAACTTGAAACTAGTCCTGAAAACAAAACTAACTTTTATTATTTATACAGGCAGTTGTGACAAGAACATGGATTAATGAAGTCTCTGTAACAGTTGAGGCGATAATCATTCGAGCACGTGCGTCATTTGCATTTTAGTTTGGATCAACATGGGAAGTAGTAGGGCATGGAATAGAAACATCAATGTAACCAGAAAGATTGTTGGGATCAAGAAATGTTCAATCATAAACTTCTATAATCGTAGTTAGTTGGAGAGTAGAAGCAAATCATGTGAGTTGTCAGAGGGCCTCTCTGTGGAGGAAAGATGGATAATTGTTGCCATACTTGTAAATGCTCAAGAATCGATTATAAGAAAACTCATATATGAAAACATTAATATTTAGTTTTGAACAAATTTGCTTAGGAATATTGTATTATATGAAAACCCATATCTTTTTTTCTATTTTTCTCATAACAAGATTTTGTGTAAAGATATTAAATTGTCTTAGTTTGTTGATTATAATTCCAAACATGAAAGTCTTTTTTTATAAATTATTTAAATTTCATATTTAAAGTGTACATCATATTGAATATCTATGGTTTCAGTCAAGTCGAATAGTAGACGGCTAATTATTTAAAAGTTAATATTCAACAAAACAAATTTAGAATAAAGGGTTTGTTTGCATAAAATTTAGAATTGGTGATTGCATCGCAAGTTTAATGTTTTTTTTACAATAAAACATCATGTTATATTTATTTGGATGACCCAGTTTTATTAAACAAAATAAGTTTTAATTTGTGTATTTTATATAATATGTGTATTTAGTGTTGTGTAATTTGTGTATTTCATGTAATATGTCTTTTTATGTACCAAATGGAGCATATGTAATTGACAATTTATATAATTTTGTGTACATTGTGGTTGAGTAATTAGTGTAATTTGGGAAATTTGTGTAAATTTCAGCAATTTATATCATTTATGTATTATGTAGTAATTTGGGTATTGGGACAATTTTTGTAAAATTATGTAGTTTTTGTAATGTATGTGATCTGACTAATATATGTAATTTATGTAGTTTGAGTAAATTATGTAATTTTCAATTTTTAGTTTAAATAAGTATGTGCAAGGGCTAAGCTTCATTAAGGCCCGCCCCCCCCCCCCCCCCAGTTTTTTTTGCGCAATAATGTAAATTTACCCGTTTTCGGCCAAAAAATTTTATACGTGGTGTAATTTAGCTTTTTCGGCCGAAAATTTGAGCCAAGTCCCCCTCGTTTTTGAAATTTTGTATACATTTTGAGCTCGCCCCCCCCCCCCCCCCCGGTTCCTTAGTCCAAGTTTCGCCACTGAGTATGTGTCATATGATTTTTATTAATTGCATAATTAAAAGGCGGATGTCAAGTTTGATTTGTTTTAAGAAAAAAATAACAAATCTTGTATCCATTTGTTTAAGAAATTTAAAATGTTTTCTTTACAAATAATTTATTTTATTATTTATGAATCAGTCAATTTAGAAAAAAGCTAGAATTTAAAAATTGATGAAAAATATAATGATGTAAAGTCTTTTGTCTTTTATTCTAAGTATTTTTTACCTTTATTCCCATTTCCTATATAATACTACTAGTTTTTGGTCCCCGTGTTAAGGGGGTTTATTTAGGTTTTTGTTTATAATCATTTTGCTATATTATTTTTTGTAGTGGCTTGTTTTATTTCATTTTGATTTAGTACATATAGTTTGTAATGTTTATTATATTTTAATCTTTGAGATATTTTAATTGTGATACGTAGTTTTTTTTAGATTTTTAACAAACAAACATAAACGAACACGAACATATCCATTTTTAAATGAACAAACATGAACACAAATATATGTCTTATGAAATGTATGTATCGTTTTTGTCCTTAATCACATGCTTTATCATTCGTTTATTAACATAAACGATTTTGGTGTCACATCATGAGTTGGAAGAGGTGGCGATCATTCATGAGGTCTCACCGAGGTTAAATTTTGGAATAAGCCTCCTTCATGCATTGCACGACATCTCCTTGACCATCAACCCCTTAAAACTTGGAATAAGCTTGTGACCATCAATCCATTTTACAACCTTTTTCAAAATAAAAAATTATATGATAAAACACGTGTTATAATCATCATCAATTACAAAAGTTTTAGGCCAAAAGTTACTGAATAAACATGTCGGTTGTAACGAAACAAACTCGTACCAAAATACTCTTAAATACATATATATGTCACCTGTAATCGAATGAACTTGCGTTAATTTTAAAACCAAATCGGGTTTTGATACCAAATCATTCAGATTTCGAAAACTACCTCATTAAAACGGACCCATTTGAATTATAATAATAATAATAACTTATGATTTAGTAAATATTGATTTAGCATCCGTGATCTCAATTATCATAACCAATTGTCAAACTGCTTATGACTTGTTGAGTTGTGTCATTGTGATGCATGATCTTGCATAATAATGACTTTTAAAATTAGACATGAACAAAATGACACAACCACAACAGTTACCATTCAATCAAGATGATCAATCTATGAACACCTGAAGAAATAAAAAAAACAGTATAAATTACAAAAAGGCGCACCTAATGAGGTGCAAGTGCATTGCAAACTCTGTTTAACTGAGCTGAAGTTAAACCGGACGATGATAGAAACGGGTATATTGAAACTATTTCCTGCATGTATGCAATACTTGGCATCAGTTGTGCTGTAAATCTTCACATAATGAACTATTAGACCACCAAAGCAACAAAAGACAAAAGATGAATCTATGTGTCATGACAATGGTGGCAAAGCTTTAGCTTAGTACAACCCAACAATTTTTTATGGTATCCTAAATCAATACTTTTTTAAAATTGAGAAACATTCAACCAACCAACAAATCAAAGAATGTTAGTGCACGATTTTGCGTCTCGAGTCTTTGTATTTATCGTTTCATTATTATAATGTAAAAGCTATTAATATTATTGTCTAGTTCGTTATTATATATCTAGTTCGTTAAGGTTGTTTAACGAACTAGACGTTTAAGTTATCAGTCTTCCCAATTCATTAAGGATGTTTAACGAATTGGAGACTTAGTTCGTTATATTTATTATTCTTTGTAATGTAACGAAGTGGAAGTCTAGTTTGTTACGGAATGTGTAACGAACTAGACCCATCTTCTATATATAGAGGTGTTCATCCTCTGTTTAATTTAAGTATTGATTAATGCATTGAACCTCTGCAAAACTGTTCTCTCGATCAATCCTTCGTATATTTAACCTAATACAACTAATACAAATAATATATAACATATCTATACGTATAATCTATAACCGTTAAGAGTAATCTATGAACTAGATCCGTGTTAATCGTATTCGGATCTTAGATCTGAGATCCGAGACGTTTTCAAAGAATAACAAAACCTACTGAACAATACCGATTAACTACATATGAAGCATCCAAATAACTAAAAGGATGAAACTTAACCTTGGAATCAACGATTTGAAGCTACATTGACCACCGTGAAATCTGCAAAACAAAAACAACAAAAAGTAAAGAATTCAGATACTATATTATGTATTAGAATACCAATTTGTTCCCCTGTAGACCGAAAGGATGCTAACATATTCTAACACAATTTTATATATAAAAAATTAGAGGGGATAAAGAAGTCGTCTGAATCCGATCAATCTGACCTTCCGTTTGCAACTTAAACACTGGTTCCCCACGTGCCGTTTAGGACTGGTACATGCGCTCGTCTCCACGGCCTCAAACCATCATTTTTTAGACGGATCTGAGTTTTGGATTTTCGACGAGGCGGTGGAGTTAGGTCTGAAGTCATTGATACGCCGGTTTTGAGTTAAATGAACAAACATGAACACGTCTCATTCATTTATATTCATGAACGTGTGACATATCCGTAAATGATTGCTTACACGCCGCACCCATTGATGATTTTCTCACATGGGTTGCAGTGGCAGCAGGGGCGCGATCGACATCATTTATATTCATGAACGGTCAGACTGACCCCCTTATTTTGCACGTCGCGCTGCGCGGCCATGGAGGCATTCATGGTTGTGCGGCGCGGCCACCCTTTATTTCCAGAAAGCTTCTGAATTTTGTCAGTTTTGGGTCATGTTTCAGTATAAATACACCCTTAACCTTAACCTTAACCTTAACCTTAACCTTAACCTGAAAAATACCCTGCTGCCACCAGACGAATTTGGAGTTTACTTGAGCTATTATTCAAGATTCTTGGCTGTTTTGAAGGCACGAGAACATCCGATGAAGAGCTTTACGTTCAAGATCGAAGACTACGGGTTTTATCGCCTTTAATCTTTTGTTTCTCATTTTTCACGATGTTTTCGATTTTATTTTCTTTGTTTGAATTTAATTACACGATGATAGGCTAAACTTCATAAACTACCTAGGTCGTGATGAACCTTTGTTAGGTTTGATTTTGATTGGGATTACTTTTCGTTATGAATTTTATGTTTTAAGTAAACTGTTGGGTTTG
Organism: Bidens hawaiensis; assembly: GCF_021521415.1. Lineage (NCBI taxonomy): Eukaryota > Viridiplantae > Streptophyta > Magnoliopsida > Asterales > Asteraceae > Bidens > Bidens hawaiensis. The sequence continues at coordinate 3,540,636 of NW_027491042.1, forward strand.
ATGAAATTGATGCGTATGATTACTTGGTTTTATTTACTTGGATTTATTGTTTCACATTTCCCTTGTTGATTGTTTCATAGGATAGGGTTTTGTTAGGTCATTTACTGTGTGTTCTTGACTAGTTTGTGATTGAATTCGAATAAGATCATAGAAACAATAAAGCTAATTAAATAAATACAAGTGAGCTGCTCAATTGAGTCTACTTAGCTATATTTGATTTCCGTGCTGTAAGGTATGATTTCATCATAAAGATACTTAGACATAAGTAATTAAATAACTGTAAAGAAGTTTAATATATAAAACTGGTGAGTCATAAATCTTGTTAGAAATCCATAGGTGTCTTCTTGATGGTCAATAGTCATGTTCGGGTTTTCTGTCGAGAGTTTACTTACGATCCAGTTCCATAACTTAAGTTTCCCAGTTAGTTGATAGCGGGATTCTAGCCTAGGTAGTCACTTCCATCATCTGAATAATCTAAGTTTTTAATAGTTTATTATATTTTATTTAATTAGGGTTAAGTTTAATGATATAATAATAATTAGGTTAAAGTAATCATTATGTTTTATTATTATTTAATTAGTTAGGGTTTAGTTTATAGTTTATTATTATTTAGTTTAAAAGCCTCCCTTAAACAATATTAATAAATAGTTGTGCCTTTTAGTCGAATCTAATTTGCTAGTTACGTAATTTAAAGAGTCTCGTGGGTTCGATACCCGGGCTTACTTAGTTGTACTAGAGTCGACCGGTACACTTGCCGGTTAGTAGTTTAAGTTAAATTTTAGAGTCTAGAGTATTACTTACTATCTAGTTTTAGCGTATTTTTATTTGACTACTTTTAGCACATCAATGATCACAAATGAGTTCTTACAACTCACTTGGTTCTCAAAATATCTCTCATATATGTAGGAGAGAGATAATTTGAGAACTTTTTAAGTTTTAAGAACTTTAAGAACTTCACTCTTAACCACACATTTAATTAAATAGGTTAAATCATGTGGTTGAGATTAAATCTAATTAAAAAATTAAGTATAAGAGAGAATAAAAATGTACATTGATTACACCAAATTTGCAAATTTTATATTATATTATTTATATTTATTTATTTGTTTATTTAATTATATGTTTATTTGTTTATTTGCGTGTGTAAAGCTATCAATACCGAAGAAAAAGATCTAAACAGACTCTTTAATCAACTCCATACTTTCGCCCAAGAAAATTTCACTCAAAGTCAAACACATATATGTATATTTTCTCTATATATATTCATATAAAAACTAAGATGTGGAATTCTTACCAAACTGCGAATTTTATAATATGATACATTTCTACATTTGAGTGAATTTTTAATACTCTAACTAGGTTTATGGGTTGACATTTAACTCTTTCTATAATCTGTAAAGTAAAATTTTAACTCTAATACTTTTCTATTTTCTGTTTTAGTATTTTATGCTAAATTTAAAAAGTTAATAGACAAATTTGTAATAAGTTTTATAGTTTAAACGTATGGTTATACACAAATTATTATTATTATTATTATTATTATTATTATAGATTTGTAAGTTTATAAATAGTATTAATATATAAAAAATTTCTTTTCATAAGCGAACCGTGTTAAGATCAACTCACACAAACATATGTTTCATGTTCGAGTTTTGTGTCGGACCGATCACATAATAAAATACAAATTTATTAAAAGTATATAATAAAATAACGTAACTCTAGAGATTTTGCAAAACGCTTCTTAGGAAATGGAATTTTGCATAACTTAAATGAGATCAAGATTCACTCACCTTTAAATTCATTAAACAATCTTTATAAGTCATTTGAAGAAGATGCTAATTTGAATGGCGAGAGAAGAAAAGAAAAAAAATGAAACAATTGCGGTAACCACAACATGTAGCTAGGGGTTATCTATAAAAAATATATAGTTGATTTTTAGTATGATAATCAGTGCATAAAGGTCCAGTGAAACAAGCTAAACGTGGGTGATTTCACAGAAGTGGGAGTACATGATTGAATTGTACTTAACTTGGAGTTTTAGATTTACGGTGGGTTAAGAGAAATAATAAACTGGTTGTTAAAGTCTCTCCAATTGATTACTTTCTTGTAATATTGTGTATATTCCTAGTGTGTCTAGATGCCAGTATAGTGACAGACGTGTCACAATGGAAACATGTAGAGAAAGAGAAAAAAATAAATCATTGGCAAGTGAAATCATGACTAATGAGTTGAAGCTCGAGGACCTTAAACGTGTAATCATTTAAAAAGGAAAAAAAATAGAAGAAATGAAGCACAAAAGAAAATTTTATTATCACATACTCAAATATTACACCAAAACAAAAAACAAAGAACAATATATATAGACAAACATATAGGGGCATATATGTCATACGACTTACACACCGTATAACATATACGGTGTTTATGCTTCGGCGTATATGTTTCAGCGTATATGTATACACGCTTACCCCCTCTCAAGTTGGAGGTTGAGAAAACCCCAACTTGCATAAAAGAGAGTGAAATGAGACCCTGGTAAGCTCTTTGTAAAAATGTCAGCAAGTTGATCTTTCGTGTTCGTATGCACCAAAGTCACTAGGTCCTCTTGTAACTTCTCACGAACAAAATCACAATCTATTTCAATATGCTTAGTCCGCTCATGAAATATAAGATTCTTGGCAATATAGATTGCAACCTGACTATCACATCAGAGTGTGACAGGAGTAATGCTACGAACACTAAACTTTGAGAGAAGTCTAGTCAATCAGTTCGGCAGTCACACGTCGAAGAGATCAGTGCTCAGCTTCAGCATAGTTCAAAGAAACAATAGGTTGCTTCTTAGATTTCCGATAAATCGGAGAACCCCAGGTGAAACATAAAAACCACTAACCGATCAACGAGTATTAGAACCAGTTGTCCAATCCGAATCACAGAAAGCCTGCAAAGCAAAGGAAGGATTATTGTTGAAGAATAATCATTGAGATAAAGTTCATTTAACATATGAGAGGGTGTGAAGCGATGCATTCCAATGAGACATCCTCGGATTATTCATGAATTGACTCAAAAATTAAACATCAAAAGCAATACCAGGTCTTGTGTGAGTAAGGTAATTAAGTTTACCAACAAGTTTCCTATATCGTAAAGGGTCATCAAGAACAAGTCCCTCATGAGCTTTAAGTTGTAAATGATGGGGCAATGGAGAGTTGGTGACAAAACCTCCATTCGTTAACAAACTTGCACTGACATATGATAACAACTTTTGTAGTGTAAAGAACCTCCATTCCCAAAAAATAATTGAAATTTCCCAGATCTTTGATTTTGAAAAATGAATCCAGGAAATTCTTGAGATTATTGATCTCTTCCAAATTTTTCACAATAATAAAATGTCATCGACAAGTACAACGACATAAACCACCGATGATCCTATAGACTTTGAAATAAAGAATGATCATTTTAAGAGCCCACATACCCTCTTGACTTTAATGCGGAAGACAGTTTCTCATACCATTGTTGAGAAGCTTTTTTCAAACCATATAAGGATTTTTGAAGTTTAAGCACCTGATTATCAAGAAGTTGCATACCAGGTGGTGGTAGCATACAGATATCCTCACCTAAATCCCCATGAAGAAAAGCATTATTTACATCAAGATGGAAAAGAGGCCAACTTCATTTTGTAGCGACAACTACAAGGCTTTGAATGATGGTTTTCTTGATAACATGAGAAAAAGTTTCATGATAATCAGTCCCCTCTTTTTGAGTATCACCTCTCACCACCAATCTTGCATTACAATGCTCAATCATCCCATCTGTTTTGTGATTAACTTTAAACACTCCTTCGCATTTATAGCTTTATTTCCAGGGGAAAAGCAACAAAAACCCAAGTATTAGTATTTTCAAAAGCCTGAAACTCAACTTTCATGGCATCTTGCCATTTGGGAATGCCGGTAACTTCCTTATACGAAGTAGCCTCATGTAAATTAGATATCCCTTGGGTGAGAAACTGTCTGGAAGGAAGAAAATGAGAAGAAGAGTAAGAGATAGGAGAGGAGCATGAATTAGTGAAAGTATGGAAACAATGATGAGAGAATTCAAATATATTACAAACATAGTCATTTAAGCATGAGGGCGGAACATAAGTTCTCGAAGATCTTCGAACAAGTTCAGTAGGATCATTAGGAAGAGAATCAGAAATATGAACGGAAGATGGAGGACCAGGAACATGAACAGGAGGAGGAGTAGACGATGGATCATCAAAAAATTGATTGATGAGGTCAATGGATGGGAAAATGAAACATTCTTTGGATTCAAAAATTGAAGGAAATAAAGCTTCAAAGAAAACAACGTCTCTTGATATGATAACCTTGTTTGTGTCAAATTCATATAATATGTAAGCCTTTTTACCAAGAGGATAACCCATAACAACACAAGGCACAATCCTTGGTTTGAATTTATCTCTTCCATGAGACAATGTGGAAGCATAAGCAAGACAACCAAAAGACTTCAATGTGAGCATAAGAAAGAGTCATTCCTGTTAAAACCTCATAAGGGGTCTTATTAGTAAAAATTCTGATAGGAAACCAATTGATTAAATGTGTTGTAGTTAAAACACGGCCACCCCAAAACTGAACTATGAGCTTACATTGAAACATAAGAGCTCTTGAGGTTTCAAGCAACTATTTATGTTTTCATTCAACAATATCGTTCTGTTGAGGGACAGCTACACAAGTGGTTTGATGAACAGTGCCTTTACTCAACAAATAAGCACTCTGAACATATCCAGATCCTAGTTCAAACGCATTATCGAATTTGATGCATTTCACATTAGTGCCAAACTGGTTGTAAACCATTACAATAAAGGATTGGAATATGGGAAAGGCATTGCTTTTAGTTGGAAGCAAATGTGTCCATGTGGTTCTGCTGTAATTATCCACGATGGTTAAATAATATCTAAACCCATTGTAAGTAGCTGTTTGATAAGGCCCTAAACATCAATATGGATTTTCTCAAAAGTTTTACCGGTGGATGTGGTACTAATAGGAAATGGCAATTTATGTTGTCGTGCCTTACGAAAAATATCACAATGACCAATATATTTCAAAGAAGCATTAGAAATGAAAGGTAATTGTTTTAGTTTGTAGGTTGGTAAATGACCAAGTCTATTGTGCCAAATTTCACAACTTGCAACAGAGTTACAAACATTATTCGAAACAAAAGAAGTGACAGGAAAATGCGTAGTGTCCTTGAGGAGGTAAAGTCCATTCAGTATATCACCAAGAATCCGTGGGCTCTTCATAGAAGGAGCCTGCAAGACACAAGTGTTGTAACACCCTAGAAATTTTGATATTAGTTTTGACAATTTAGGAAGTTGAGGGACTAGTTAGTCATTTAGCTAAAGGAATATGAGCGACACGTGCTTATGACTCATCGCCATGAAACGACACATGTCATGTGGTGGCAACACGGAAGAACATATGTCAACATCTAATGCCATGTATCCTCTTGAAGAGACATGTGGCTAGTGACTAATCAAGTTAGCATGCCACATGTCAGCATCATAAAGCACAACTCAACACAAGAGTGACATGTGGCTAATGGTGGTGGTTGACGGTCCAACTGGGGATGGCTATAAATAGTGAGCATGGGCTCTTCATTTTTGGCATCCTGAACACCAAATCACTCTCACTTTCTCGAAGTTCGCGCCACTGAGTTGGAGTTTCGACGCCATTCTAGAGTTTTGACGTTCCATACCCTGACACCCTACGTATAGTCGAACTACTGCGCGTTCGTCCATAAGCATTGTACCCATTTTAATGTAAGAGTTATGTTTAAGATATTTCAACTCATAACTTAGATCATAGTCGAGGGTATAGCCTAAACCTTGGAAAGTTTATAGATATATTTAAGTTGTTTATATATAAAGGTTTACATAAATAGACGTTTCTTTATTAATAAGAAACATAAAGTTTTGTATATAAAGGTTATTGTCAATCGACGTTCTTCTAAAGGAAGAAACAATAATTTTTTATACATATATAAGATAATTGTAAATAATTAATCAGAAAAACATGACGGACATGTAGTAACTGGAAGGGTGACAATACTGGTAGTCGAGTCTCTTGTCTAAGAAAAGTAATCCGTATAAATCCCAATCAACCGCGGGACAGACCTGTTTACTTTCCTGGAGAGCTTGATGAGAGTGTTCGAACCTATTATGCCAAAGCATGCTACATCAAACGTCATATAAACTAAATGGTTTTAAGTAATCAAAATGATCATTTTGAATAAATAATGTTTCTTCTAAAGGAGGAAACATAAAAGTTTTATAAACACGATATCTTCTAGAGAAAGAAACGTATAATTTAGATAATTTCTTCTACAGGAAGAAACGTCAATATTAAAATAGGATTTTATAGACTAAAGATCTAAAATAATTTTTCATCAATAAAATATTCAATCAAGGTTTAAATCTATTTAACCAGACTAAAGGTCTAAATCTAGATCATTTGATCTAGATATATTATTAAACTATTATTCTCGAACTATAGGTCTGAGGTAATTGTTCATCAAATGCAAAGAATTTGTTAATTAAGCAACTCATCAAGAGGTGAATACGTCCTCAACTCTATTAAATTACTTAATCGAGTCATTTCAACGAGTCAAAAAGTTTACATCGGATTATAGATCCCTAAAACTTTAGTAGTCGCTGGCTCTCAGGCTAGATATACGTGTGTTTGGATCAATTCATATTTGGTCAGAGGGTAGGCATACCCCGCCACGCTTAGCATCATGTCCCTGCTCATTGAGCCGGTCTATAGTGTCGTTAGGGCTTGACTATATGATATATTTGGTACGCCGGTCTATTGGGCCACTAAGTTGTTACGAGTGAAGCTAAAGGTTTATATAAATGATTTAGTGTCAACGTGTTCTCTAGCAATTGTTGCTGGCGTATTTTATAAAATAATTTTACAGGTAGTCAGTAGAAAAGTTTAGTAGAATATGGAGGATATAACCATAAGACGCATCAGATGGCTCAGTTTGGTTTTAATTATTTTAAAGATGTAAATTAACGTTTATCACTTTTAATGTTTTGTAAGACAATATCGGGTATTTAATTCCCGAGTTTTCTATAAATGAATATTTTAATCAAGAAAAGACTTTCGCTACACAACACATACTTTGATGTATTTTGAAAACATGTACCAACAATGGTCACACGCCTAGGCCCATGGAGCCCGGTGTGACAAATGTTTTTAGAGAAAAGAACAATACCATCAGTAAAATAACATAATCTTGACACAGAGAGAAGATCATTTCAAAAATATGGCATCAATAGAACATTTGACAAGAAAATATTATCAGTTAAATGGACAATCCCATATTGGTGGACTATGATGGATGTGTCATTAACCAGAGTGATCAAATTGGATTTTTGAGAAAAGAAGCGCTTGAAAACAAATTTTGATCATGGCACAAATGATCATTAGCACTAGTGTCAATGACAAATTGGAATAATATTTTGAAGAATTGCAAGACATTATATCTCGAAAAGATTCTTGATTGTTGGTTGTGGCACTATTAGCAGCATATGTGGTTGTAGTACCAGGTTGAACTTTAGTTTGCTGCAATAAAGTCATCAAATAATGATATTGTTGCTCAGTTATTCCTGGATGTTGTTCAGATTGACTTTGATCACTTTTTCCTAGATCTCCAGCAAGGTTAGCAAACTTCTTTCCTTTGGTGAACTTGAAATCTTTCGGGAAACCAATCAACTTATAGCATTTGTTCACTGAATGCCCATTTCTCTTGCAATGAGTGCACACCAAAATTCTCCTATTTTCTCTTGTTCCTCTACTTGTAGGACCTCAACTACTTGCATTCATAGACGCAAAAGATGCAATGAAATCGGGGGTAGTGTGAATTTCCTTTTGCTTCTAATCTTGCATTAGAATACCATATGCACGGTTGATAGAAGGAAGAGACTGTGTCATCAAAATATTACTTCTGATCCTGTCATAATTAAGTATAAGGCCAACAAGAAATTGTATCAGCCTTTGATCCTTATCTCTCTTAGCAAAAGAATAAGCAGATCCACAAGTGCACGAGAGAATGGTATTAATCACATTCAGCTCATCCCAGATTGACTTCATTTTGGCAAAATAGGTAGCAATATCACTGCTTCTTTGAGTGATTTGGCAAAGGTTATTTTGCAACTGATAAAACTTAGCACCGTTTGCCTGACCATAGCGGGAATTAAGATCATTCCAAATAATCTGAGCAGTTTCAGCATACAAAACACTATCACTGATGTCACGAGTGAGAGTCTTAAGAATCCATGAAATCACCATGTCATTACAACGCTACCAAACTGCCAGCAGTTTCTTGTTATCCGACATGTGTAACACCCCGACCAAAGGCGGATTATACATCGGGGCGCCACATATTGTTTCATTACTCGTGACACTATTGGGTGTCAATATTTAATAAATACATTCATTCGCGCACGCGCAGGGTAAACAAGATAACATAAATCATCATAAATCAATATATCATAATATTCGAACAACAATAACTTGTCTTGATACATTTTAATCTAGGTCCAAAATAAAAAAAAACTCCCTACATGTCCTCGAACTCCAAAACAGCTACTGCAAACCTGAACATGTGTTAAAATAAACGTCAAACACTTGCGTGTTGGTGAGAAATCAAGTTTAATACAATACATAGATAACAATAAATCTGCGCGCAACATGTGTATGTCTGGTTTTCAACAAGGGTGTAATCTGATCGGGACCAACTCTAAGATTCATAAGACTGCCAGTGCTCACAATTGAGCTCACAAACAAGACAAACTGTGCATGTGTAAACAAAAGAGAAAATCATAAACGATAGTTCTCCCGTGTTCATCTAATGGTACCATGAGAACTGCGGAATAGACCGACAAGACGGTTAATGATCCACACATACAAATAAACAGCCAAGTCTACGTCCTCAACACATGGGATACTGCGCGACTAAAGTTCATAAACAAGTTTAAGACTCTAAGTTTGTATGAACACATGAACATCCCAAAACATTAAAAGCAAAAAGGGATTAGGTACGAGATTACTCACTTGATAAACGATGCGGTGTAAGATAAAGCAAGAACCAACTTTAAACAAGCACAAGTTAACCTATAAATAAGATTATCGTTTTAATGATTTGTTTTAAGTCTTGATTATAAGTTAGCATAATTAACAAGTAAATTATTATATATAATATATATATATATTACCGGAAAAGCAGGGCAGAACAGGGAGGAAGACGGAGGCAGAGAGGAAGACGGCAGAGAGAGCAAGGGGCAAGAGAACAGGAGAGATTAAGTGTTTTGTGTGTGTAGTGTTATGAAAATATTATTATTATTTATAGGAAAACCCTAGGAGACATAATCCCTAGAAAAAGGGGAAAAGATCTCAAAAAGTAAAAGATTCCAAAAGCAAAAGATATCAAAAGATGTGGCAGCTGCAGGGGGCAAGATAAAGCTGACAGGTTAACAGTAAAAAGCATGGGCGGATCAGATAAAGGTACTGGTCAAGCATGGAAAAAGCAGATCTCAAAAGATAATGTCAGTCACTTTTTCTGCCAACCAATGGGGTTGGTGCGCATGCTGCGCCGAAAGTAACTTTTCAGACATAAAGCAGATTAGGTCAACAGTACAGGAGATAAGACAACACAAAAGCAACGGCTAGATTAAACAGAAGAAAACTCAAAGGGTTCAGCGCGAGAAAGCTCGAGCGCGAAGGCAGACACAGAAGGTCAAGAGAGCGCGAGCGCGAAGGTAGACAGAACCAACCTTAACGCGTCGCGGAAAGAACTTCATTTCTAAGCGCGCCGCGGGAAGAATCACATTTCTTAGCGCGCCGCGGGAGGAACTAAAATTCCTAGCGCGCCGCGGGAAGAACTATAATTCTTCGCGCGTCGAGGGATGAACTACGATTCTTAGCGCGCTGCGAGAAGAACTACAAATCCTTAGCGCGTCGCGGGAAGAACTACCGTTCTTAGCGCGCTGCGAGAAGAGTTCGTCTCGCGAATCGCTGTAACAGGTGGTCTTCACGCAGGCTTCCTTGTAAGGGGTCTGGCGCGTGGAGCTGCGCAGACAACCTTAGGCGGGAAGGAACAAAGGACAAGCAAAGAGTTAGAAGAAAAAGAGGGAAACAAGGCGTAAGGGCGGGACGGCGACAAGAGGGAAAAGAAGGCGGAAAGAGAGAAGAGGGACGGGACGGCGGAAAGAAAAAGAGAGAAAGAGGCGGGAAGGAAAATATATATTATTATTATTAAAAGTAAAATATAAGTATAAATAAATATTAAATCATAAAAGAAAGAGATCGGGTCAGAGAAACGGGTACCTGGGTCGGGTCGGATCGGGCAGATGTCACAGTCTCCCCTACTTTAAGAAATTTCGTCCCGAAATTTATCTTGAAGTAGGTTGCGCAGAGAACAGGTGCGGGTACTTGATCTTCATTTGATCTTCCCTTTCCCATGTAAACTCGGCTCCGCGCTTGGACTCCCAGCGAACTTTCACGATGGGGATACGACTGCGCTTGGTTTGCTTAACCTCGCGATCCATAATCTCAACAGGCTTCTCAACGAAATGCATAGTTTCATCAACTTGAACTTCATCAAGTGGTATGTGAAGGTTCTCGTCAGCTAAACACTTCTTGAGATTGGATACATGGAACGTTGGATGCACATTACTGAGCGCGGGCGGCAGGTCAAGTCTGTAGGCAACTTTTCCTATACGCGCGAGAATCTTGAATGGACCAACATAACGAGGAGCAAGCTTACCTTTCTTCCCAAAGCGGACAACACCCTTCCAGGGCGACACTTTGAGGAGAACAAGATCACCAACTTGAAATTCGAGAGGCTTTCGCCTGCGATCTGCGTAACTCTTCTTTCGGCTTCTGGCAGTCAGCAGATGATCACGGATCTTGGCGATTTTATCTGTTGTCTCTTGAACAAGTTCGGGTCCTGTGATTTGAGCTTCACCCACTTCGCTCCAACAAATCGGGGAGCGGCACTTACGACCGTAAAGTGCTTCAAATGGGGCCATACCGATACTGGAATGATAGCTGTTATTATAAGAGAACTCGATCAAAGGCAGGTGTGAATCCCAATTACCTCCAAAATCAAGAACACAAGATCGGAGCATATCCTCAAGAGTTTGAATAGTTCGCTCAGACTGACCGTCAGTCTGGGGATGATATGCCGTACTCATATCCAAGCGAGTTCCTAGCGCAGATTGGAGAGATTTCCAAAAGCGAGATATAAAACGGCCATCGCGATCGGATATGATGCTCAAAGGAGTACCATGGCGGCAGACAATTTCCTTGACATAAAGCTGCGCGAGTTGCTCAACACGGTAGTTTTCACGAATGGGCAGAAAGTGAGCAGACTTAGTCAAACGATCCACTATTACCCAAATGCTATCATGTTTGCTTGCTGTCAAAGGTAACTTGGTAATAAAGTCCATCGCTATACCTTCCCATTTCCACGTAGGAATTTCTGGTTGTTCGAGCAAACCAGATGGGCGTTGGTGTTCAGCTTTCACTTTAGAACAAGTCAGGCATTTAGCTACGAACACAGCAATATCCTTTTTCATACCGGGCCACCAATAAGTAATGCGCAAATCCTTGTACATCTTATCAGCGCCAGGATGAATAGAATACCGAGATTTGTGTGCTTCACTCAGGATATCAGCGCGAAGATTCTCATCAAAGGGAATCCAGATGCGATTGAGATAGCAGAGAATTCCACTCAGATTAGGCACAAAATGTGCTTCCGCGCCACACGCTAACTCGGCGCGAAGGTTACCATTACTGATGGATGCGCGCTGCGCGTCACGAATGCGCGATTCAAGGTTGCTTTGGATCGGCGCGAAGTGAAGCTGCGTGCGCGGCAAGATACAGTTAAGCTGGCAGGGTTTTCGGCTGAGCGCATCGGCTACCACATTAGCCTTACCAGGATGATACCGGATCTCACAATCGTAATCGCTGATGAGTTCGTTCCATCGGCGTTGCCTCATGTTGAGTTCCTTTTGATCAAAGATATGCTGAAGGCTTTTATGGTCAGTGTAAAGGATACACTTAGTACCATAAAGGTAGTGTCTCCAGATCTTTAAGGCAAATACAACTGCACCAAGTTCGAGGTCGTGAGTTGTATAATTCTTTTCATGAACCTTGAGTTGCCTTGATGCGTAAGCGATAACCTTGCCTCGTTGCATAAGAACACAACCGAGACCTTGGTTGGATGCATCGCAATAGACGACAAAATCTTCATTACCCTCAGGTAGCGCAAGAACAGGAGCTTCACACAACAAACGCTTGAGCGTTAGAAAGGCTTCTTCTTGCTTCGAGCCCCAAATATACGGTTTACCTTTGTGCGTTAGAGCTGTTAAAGGCAAAGCGATCTTCGAGAAGTTCGAAATGAAGCGCCGGTAATAACCAGCTAAGCCCAGAAAGGAACGGATCTCAGAAGGAGAGGATGGCGTAATCCAGTTCTTGATTGCTTCAATTTTGGATGGGTCGACATGAATACCCATCTTGTTCACAACATGGCCAAGAAACTGTACTTCATCAGACCAGAATTCACACTTGGAAAGCTTAGCATAGAGTTGCTCAGCTCTAAGCTTTTGCAACACCAACCGAAGATGTTGCTCGTGCTCGGCCTTGGTCTTAGAATACACCAGAACATCATCGATAAACACAATCACGAATTTATCCAAGAAAGGCCTACACACCCGATTCATTAGATCCATGAAAACGGCGGGTGCGTTGGTTAAACCGAAGGACATGACCAAGAATTCAAAATGGCCATAACGAGTTCGAAAAGCAGTCTTCGGAACATCTTCATCGCGGATGCGCAACTGGTGATAGCCAGAGCGGAGATCAATCTTGGAGAAACAAGAGGCACCTTGGAGTTGATCAAAGAGGTCGTCAATACGCGGTAAGGGATACCGGTTTTTAATGGTGAGTTTGTTCAACTCGCGGTAATCTATACACATGCGAAACGATCCATCTTTCTTTTTAACGAACAACACCGGAGCACCCCAGGGCGAAGAGCTAGGGCGAATGAATCCTTTAGCTGTCAACTCTTGAAGTTGGCTTGCCAATTCTTGCATCTCAGCGGGCGCAAGACGGTAAGGAGATTTAGCCACGGGGGAAGCACCAGGGACAAGATCAATACGAAACTCGACTTCACGAGCGGGAGGGATACCAGGAAGATCATCAGGAAAAACTTCAGGGAAATCACGCACAACAGGGATATCGCGAAGCTTCTTTTCTTCAGCAGGTTTAACCACATGGGCTAAGAATGCAATACACCTTTTCCGCATGAGCCTACGGGCTTCGGCGCAAGACATAAGTTTAAGACCACTGGAGGGTTTTTCGCCGTAGATATGAAGATCACCATTTTCTCGAGGAATGCGAATCAACTTCTTGGCGCAAATAACTTCGGCGCGATTCTTCGAGAGCCAGTCCATACCAATGATAACATCAAAGCTTCCAAGAGGCATGGGGATGAGGTTGATCAGAAAATCGTTTTCGTTAAGGTTAAGCGTGCAATCTTTAATCACAGAGTTAATTAAAATAATTTCACCATTAGCCAATTCAACTGAAAAATCTTCTTTTAAGTCATCGCGCGGTCGCGCAAGCTTCTGCTCGAAGGCGCGAGAGATAAAACTTCGATCGGCGCCAGTATCAAAAAGTACAAAAGCATAAAATCCGTTAAGCAAAAATGTACCATTAACTACGTCATTATTCGCTTGCGCTTGGTGCGCGGTTATATTAAAAGCTCGTCCGCGCGTTACTTGGTTCGAAATCTGGTTCACCGGATTCGCTTGTGTGATTTGCACTTGTAGTCTCGGGCACGCGTTCCGGAAATGACTGGGATCACCGCAGTTAAAGCACGATCTGGGTCGTGGGTTTTGGTAGGTTGGTTGTGGGTTCTGCGGGTAGACTGGTGGTGTTGGCGCAATTGGGTTGGCGAGAGGGACTCTACAGTTTTCTGCAAGGTGACCAGCGCGGCCACATCGGGTACAAAGTCGACATGGGACTTGAGGTGGGTGGTGGAGTCTACAGGTTAGGCAAAAAGGGTGGTTTCCTGTGTAAGGTTTCTTAGTTGGCGGGTCAGGGAGTGCTGGATTGGTTAAGGCATAGTTGTGGACTACAGGAGGTGTTGGGTAGGCTGACAGTGGGTTAGGCGCGTAAACTGGAGGTTGATAAATGGGTTGCTGGACAATGGGCGGGTTGGTAAGCGCATAGGCCTTGCGCCTGCGCTTGAGGTTGTTACGGTTTGAAGGTTCTGGTTTGGTTTATGTTGGTTCAGGGGCAGTCTTGGTGGGTTTGGTCTTTTCTGTTCCCCGCAGGAACAGGGTTCCTGCTCTGACATGGTTGTCGCTGAGCACAGCGGCCAACTCAATGGCGTCAGAGAGGGTTACTGGGTTTCTGGCCCATTCAGAATCTTGAATTTCCATGGGGAGACCCCCAAGGAATTTCTCTATGGCTCGGCGGGAAGGGGTAACAAGGTGAGGGACAAGCAGGCTTAGTTCATGGAAGCGCGTCGCGTACTCGCGCGCTTCACCGCTGTATTGCTTAAGATTCCAAAATTCCTCCTCCAGGCGCTTAACTTCGTTGGGAGGGCAGAATTCTCGCGTCAGAATTTCCTTGAATTCCTCCCATGTCATGCTAGAAGCAGCTTCTGCGCCACGCGCATGAGCTACTCCATTCCACCATGTAAGCGCTCTAGATTCCAGGACACTGGAAGCATACAGGGTTCGTCTGTCTGAGGGGCATTGGGTATGGAGGAAAGTGTTTTCTATTTTCTCAAGCCACTGGAGCATCACGGTGGCTCCTTCAAGACCTGTGAACTTTGGAGGGTTACCCGCGTTAAAGGACTTAATGTTGTAACCAGAGGTGTTGGTATTGTTTTGGCTCAAAGCTTGGGCTATTGCGGCGGCCATTTCCTGGGAACGTTGCTGTCTACGCATGCGCGAGGCTTCTCTTCTCTGAAATCGGCGAGATAGCGGAGGCATTCTATAAAAATTTTAATTTTAGTTAATATCTTGGTTTTAGCGCAAAGTATAACCTCGAAAAGCTTGGTTTCGCGGAGTCAGTTACTGTCTAAAGTTAAAGTAAAATAAATGACCCAAAATGCAGACTTAATAAAGGTAACAAATTCGAATCAAGAATCGACAATTCATGTATCACCATGACTTTCCGAATTCCCAATTTAAAATATACGAGCAAACGAGTATTGGAGATTGACGATTCATGTATCACCATGACTTTTCAATCTTCAATATAAAATATACAAGAAAATGAGTATTGGAAGTTGACAATTCATGTATCACCATGACTTTTCAAGTCTCCAACCTCAGAACATAATCGTAAATGGAAATTGAAAATCAACTATTCATGTATCACCATGACTTTTCGGATTTTCAAATCCAACAAACGAATATGTAAGTAAAATCAATAAAAATCGAAATTCAACAAAAATCGAAATATCGCGGAATAAAACATAAAATCATATACTGCGCAAGCGCGAGTATATTCATAAATAACGAGTAATTAACAATAAGCGCGCAAACATGAGATTTCTCTCATGCGCGAGAAGGGACTCTTAGGTATTCTAGGCCGTTACGTCTAACCACCTATCCTAAAGTCAACGAGCTCTGATACCAATCTGTAACACCCCGACCAAAGGCGGATTATACATCGGGGCGCCACATATTGTTTCATTACTCGTGACACTATTGGGTGTCAATATTTAATAAATACATTCATTCGCGCACGCGCAGGGTAAACAAGATAACATAAATCATCATAAATCAATATATCATAATATTCGAACAACAATAACTTGTCTTGATACATTTTAATCTAGGTCCAAAATAAAGAAAACTCCCTACGTGTCCTCGAACTCCAAAACAGCTACTGCAAACCTGAACATGTGTTAAAATAAACGTCAAACACTTGCGTGTTGGTGAGAAATCAAGTTTAATACAATACATAGATAACAATAAATCTGCGCGCAACATGTGTATGTCTGGTTTTCAACAAGGGTGTAATCTGATCGGGACCAACTCTAAGATTCATAAGACTGCCAGTGCTCACAATTGAGCTCACAAACAAGACAAACTGTGCATGTGTAAACAAAAGAGAAAATCATAAACGATAGTTCTCCCGTGTTCATCTAATGGTACCATGAGAACTGCGGAATAGACCGACAAGACGGTTAATGATCCACACATACAAATAAACAGCCAAGTCTACGTCCTCAACACATGGGATACTGCGCGACTAAAGTTCATAAACAAGTTTAAGACTCTAAGTTTGTATGAACACATGAACATCCCAAAACATTAAAAGCAAAAAGGGATTAGGTACGAGATTACTCACTTGATAAACGATGCGGTGTAAGATAAAGCAAGAACCAACTTTAAACAAGCACAAGTTAACCTATAAATAAGATTATCGTTTTAATGATTTGTTTTAAGTCTTGATTATAAGTTAGCATAATTAACAAGTAAATTATTATATATAATATATATATATATATATTACCGGAAAAGCAGGGCAGAACAGGGAGGAAGACGGAGGCAGAGAGGAAGACGGCAGAGAGAGCAAGGGGCAAGAGAACAGGAGAGATTAAGTGTTTTGTGTGTGTAGTGTTATGAAAATATTATTATTATTTATAGGAAAACCCTAGGAGACATAATCCCTAGAAAAAGGGGAAAAGATCTCAAAAAGTAAAAGATTCCAAAAGCAAAAGATATCAAAAGATGTGGCAGCTGCAGGGGGCAAGATAAAGCTGACAGGTTAACAGTAAAAAGCATGGGCGGATCAGATAAAGGTACTGGTCAAGCATGGAAAAAGCAGATCTCAAAAGATAATGTCAGTCACTTTTTCTGCCAACCAATGGGGTTGGTGCGCATGCTGCGCCGAAAGTAACTTTTCAGACATAAAGCAGATTAGGTCAACAGTACAGGAGATAAGACAACACAAAAGCAACGGCTAGATTAAACAGAAGAAAACTCAAAGGGTTCAGCGCGAGAAAGCTCGAGCGCGAAGGCAGACACAGAAGGTCAAGAGAGCGCGAGCGCGAAGGTAGACAGAACCAACCTTAACGCGTCGCGGAAAGAACTTCATTTCTAAGCGCGCCGCGGGAAGAATCACATTTCTTAGCGCGCCGCGGGAGGAACTAAAATTCCTAGCGCGCCGCGGGAAGAACTATAATTCTTCGCGCGTCGAGGGATGAACTACGATTCTTAGCGCGCTGCGAGAAGAACTACAAATCCTTAGCGCGTCGCGGGAAGAACTACCGTTCTTAGCGCGCTGCGAGAAGAGTTCGTCTCGCGAATCGCTGTAACAGGTGGTCTTCACGCAGGCTTCCTTGTAAGGGGTCTGGCGCGTGGAGCTGCGCAGACAACCTTAGGCGGGAAGGAACAAAGGACAAGCAAAGAGTTAGAAGAAAAAGAGGGAAACAAGGCGTAAGGGCGGGACGGCGACAAGAGGGAAAAGAAGGCGGAAAGAGAGAAGAGGGACGGGACGGCGGAAAGAATAAGAGAGAAAGAGGCGGGAAGGAAAATATATATTATTATTATTATTAAAAGTAAAATATAAGTATAAATAAATATTAAATCATAAAAGAAAGAGATCGGGTCAGAGAAACGGGTACCTGGGTCGGGTCGGATCGGGCAGATGTTACAACATGGTTAAAATGTTGTTGATCAAACCGAGCTTATTTTGGCTGACAAAACAATCGTCATTGCTCTTTTCCAAGCTCCGAAACCAGTACCATAAAAGAATTTGGAAATAAGGATCATACTGGGATGATCCGAAGGGTGAAGGTAAAGAGAGTTTGTAGAATCAATGGTCATGTTTGGAACCACAAAACTGTTTAAAGCTGCCATTGAAAAAACACAGAAGAACGAAACAAACGCGCGAAAAGAAGGATCAAAAGAAAAGGAACTTATGCGTCGTATATCTTATACGATGTATAAGATATACGCAAGATGTACACAACGTATAAGACCAAAACTTATACGGGTTGAGAGAACAGACTTATGCGTCGTGTAAGTATGAACTTATACGGCGTATAAGTTAAACAAGAAGATATTGACAAAAATTTGAGTGAGAATGAATGAGATATGATCTGAAACTTTGAGAAATTGTTCAAAAACAAGAATATGACATGTTGAGATTTTTTTTATGAAGTTTGAACGGATAAAACCTTTGGAAACACGAAAACATATAGAAAAGAGATGAAATCTCAAAAGAGATTGAACGAAATGAATAAATTGATCAACGAACAATCAAATTCCTGAACAAAACAAAAGAATGACATAAAAAATGATCAGATGAAGATGATAAAACTGGAAAAAAGATAAAAAATTGATTGAGACAAAGAGTAGGACTAAGAACCTTGCTTTGATACCATGTAATCGTTGAAAACGGTAACACGTGAATAAAAGAAGAAATGAAGCAAGGAAGAAAATTTTATTATCACAGAATAAAAAATTACGCCAAAACAAGAAACAAAGAACAATATATATATATATATAGAAGGCGTATATGTCATACGACGTGTAAGTTACACGCCGTATAACATACACCATACGTCGCATATGTCTCAACGTATAAGTATATACACTTACAAAACAAGCCTTCAACTTAAATATGCGAAGGCAGTGACACCTAAGGGAAGATTATTGTTATGATTAAAGCAGTATGATATGGAGCTCAGCCAAAAGTTTTTAATGCCTATGAGTGGGATATTGTTGGGTTCGTAAGCATTGGGCTACTTAGACGTGTAATATTTTCAAATAAATAATTACCTAGTTGCCACCGGTGATATAAGTCCGTTTAGATTGAATCATGTTAAATATTTTAGGATCGTTTATTGCTTTTGTGGTTGTTGGTGTGTGATTAATCTCTCACATGCCTATATGAAAACAAACACTTAACCGAAAATGTGACAATTATATATATATATGTGTGTGTGTGTGTGTGTATGTATATATATGGGAATGATATTTTAAGAATTAAATGAGTTGTAAGAACTTTGATAACTTATTTGTTACCACACATTTAATTAAATATTTGGTTTTATGTGCTCGTGATTAAATCATAATTTAATATTTAGAGATAAGAGAGAGAAAACTAGTATTATAAAGAAAATGGGTATAATGGTAAAACTTCTTAGAATAAAAGACAAAAGACTTAACAACATTATATTTTTCATCAATTTTTAAATTCTATATTTTTTCTATATTGACTAGCTTTTTAAATAATAAAAAAAATTATTTGTAAAGTAACATTCTAAATTTCTTAAACGAAGGGAAAAAATATTTGTTACTTTTTTCTTAAAACAAATCAAACTAGACATCCTCTTTTTAGTTATACAATTAATAATAATCTTATAACACATACTTCATTAAACAAAAAATGGCAAAATTTGAAAATTACATAATTTACTCAAACTACACAAATTACATGTATCAGTCAGATCACACAAATTATGAAACTACATAAATTTCAAAAAATGTCTCAATTAATACACAAATTACCCAAATTGCTACATAATACACAAATAATGTAAATTGCTGAAATCTACGCCAATTACACAAATTACCCAAATTACATTAATTACCTAACCACAAACTACACAAAATTATAT
This sequence comes from Bidens hawaiensis, assembly GCF_021521415.1. Classification (NCBI taxonomy): domain Eukaryota; kingdom Viridiplantae; phylum Streptophyta; class Magnoliopsida; order Asterales; family Asteraceae; genus Bidens; species Bidens hawaiensis. The sequence continues at coordinate 3,560,346 of NW_027491042.1, forward strand.
AAGTTGTAAATTAAATATGCTCCAGATGATACATAAATACACATATTACATGAAATACACAAATTACACAACACTAAATACTCATATTACATAAAATACACAAATTAAAACTTGTTTTTGTAAGTTGGGTCATCCAAATAAATATAACTTGATGTTTTATTGTCAAAAACCATTAAACTTGTTATGCAATCACCAATTTCAAACTTTGCGCAAACAAACACTTTATTCTATTTTTTTTTTGTTGAATATTCAATTTTTAATTATTAACCGTCTACCATTCGACTTGACTTGACTGAAACCAAATAAATTCAATACGATACACACTTTAAATATGAAATTTAAATAGTTTATAAAAAAGATTTCATGTTTGAAATTATAATCAACAAACTAAGGAAATTTAATATGTTTGCACAAAATCGTGTCATGAGAAAATAGAAAAAATAAATATAGGTTTGTGATGTGTGCTGTATAGCTTGTATAAATATGATAGATTGGATATTTAGCTTTTGCACAAGATCGTGTTTTAAATTTATAAAAGTGATTTCTACAAAGACTAAACACACAAAAATAGGCAAGTTTACCTATCGTATATGTAGAATAGTATTGGTAAGAACCAAATATCGATCCGTGGACACAAATGTTTCTAATAATAAATCGTTGTTTTACTTTAATTGGAGGTTTTAATCATTTGGGGGTTAATTTTTGATCTTTTTATAAAATGTAAATACTTATATATAATATATATAGGTGACCAAGATAAGAGATTCTAAACGAGTAATTCAATTATGTGAAGGTTACTATCTAATATCTAGAATCCACTCCATTGTTCCTTGATGATTAATAGTTAAACATGTGATAGACTTGTCCTAATAATATATGATAGAATTATGATCCTCATTTTGGAGTGAACACATTCTATGACATAATAAATAATAGCATGCATATTTTCAAGTCCATCATATGCTTAATAGCATGCTACCCCGAGAATGTCAATTTAAGTAGATAAGCAGTTGGTAAAGTAGAATGATTAGAATTGACTTCGATTTCCCAAATACCAATCCTAACAACTTTGAGTGGTTGTAGTTAACTCACACAACATCCCCTTGGTTGATTTATGTAGGTTATAATTACACATTTCGTTAACATATGATTTCTTTAACTAGCATGATATCTTAAGCAAAGCCATTTTCGGATTACCAAGACTTAGAGAAATACATCATAACTTATATCTCATCATTTCTAAGTACAATATAAGGATCCATGTTTCGATAATGTATCAAAGTATTTCTATCTTTCAAGAACATGAATCGATCATGAACGATTGCCAATATAATTGACAATCACCAACTTTGAATTAGTATTTTAAGATGGTGAAACATTTCTCATCAAAAGATAATTGTAAGATAGCCATGTACTTTACCAAACTAAATCACATGTTTTATATAATCATCAAGTAAAACAAAGCTTCTTCATTGATTTTAGATGGTAAAAGGAGTTTAACTCATAATGAGCATGATGATAAACATTAAGATGAATGATGAGAACAAATACATGATTAAACTTGGAATGATCTAACCAAATGTAGATGAATCTTCCTTCTTAATGATGTTGATGATGATGGTTGATGGTGATGACCTCCAAACCTTCAAACTCTTCACTAAACCTTCTATGTGAGTGTTAGTGTGTGTTTTTATAAGAGAGAATCAGATAGAAATCTTTTCAAGGCACACCAAATGAGTGCAACATGAGCCACTATTTATAGGCATTCTGGAGTGTGAGGCACGGCCCCGTGCTTGATGGGCACGCCCCCGTGCATTTTTATGACATGTGCCAGATTCTTTTTATCGTTTCTGGAAGGTAAGCACGGCCCCGTGCTTACGTAGGCATGCCCCTGTGCTTTTTAGTGACATATGCTAATTCTTTTTGTCGTTTCTGGAAGGTAGGCACGGCCCCGTGCTTCCTGAGGCACGCCCCCATGCTTTTTAGTGACATGTGCTAATTCTTTTTGTCGTTTATGAGAGGTAAGCACGGCCCCGTGCTTCCAAAAGCACGGCCCCGTGTCCAGCTGTTCACTATTTTGTCTTTTCTTGTAAATTATTTTGTCTTTTCTGAAAAGTGACCAAAAGCACAGCCCCATGTTTCCTGAAAGCACAGCCCCATGTTTTGTTATTTTCTTTGGTTTTTCTTTGTTTTTTCATTCGTTTCTTCGTTTGAGGCTTGAATTCACCTGAAAATACATTTTAACATGATAAGTAGTTATTTTAACTATATTATACGATAGAAGTTGCAGTTTTTAGAGATTATTTGATGCTAAAAAGATGTATATTTTTATATACATCAGTTTTCATATAATACAATATTCCTAAGAGAATATGTTCAAAACAAAAAACTGTGTTTATATATATATATATATATATATATATATGTATTTTAATAGAAATAAAAATTATCTAGTTTATTGTAGTTGACTTTAACTTATTATTATTAAATATTGGGATATTGGTTTTTAATACTCCTAACTTTCACTCATTGGATGATAACACTCCCAACTAACGATATGTCTCCCACCATTCCTAACTTGTAACATGTTTTCTTCTGTCACTCCGAACCTAACGGGCCCTAACCCCGTTAGTTTTTTTTTGCTGACATGGCACGTTTTTGCTGATTTGGCACTCATATGTGGCATTTTTACATACATGGCATGAGAATATTAATAATATAAATATAAATATTATATATCTTATTATATTATATAATATATAATATATATTATCCACTCACCACCTATTCAGAGCACCACCACCACCTAAGTCGGCTACCACCACCAAACAACACCAGTGCCACCACTATTCCATCCCTAATCCACCACGGTTCTTAACACCCCAAAAAACTCAGTTATTCACAAACAAGAAAAACCTTAGAACCAAATCGGAAGAACACGCCAATGAATTTCAGAGATACTGCTCGTCGATTGAAACGGCAAATCGGTTTTTCGGCGAATTTGGTGGGTTTCTTGGTTGAAATCGGTGGTGGGTTTGCCATTTAAATAAAATCAGGGCATGTAAATACCTCCCCCCCCCCCCACCAAAAAAATTCTGAGTCGTACACAGCCGGACTAGTACGATTAAAGGGAGGTGTAGATTACCGGTTTCGTATGTCGTAACAGTTTTTTTTTAGATTGTTGGTGATGTGGAAGCACAATATCCATGGTTTCAAATGGGATATGACGAGAACATGAAAAACATTTTACGGCGATACATATAACAAACCACAAATAAAGAATAAAGAGATAAGTGAAGGAAATTCCATCCCACATTGGTGGAGGAAAGAAAAGGAGAGACTTCCACCATAGTATAAATAGGAGTGTAAGTATCTTGTCCAACATCGCTAGATTATAAAACTAGTGAGCTCTTTATAAGAAAGAAAATTTATATGTTAATGTTCTTATAAGACATATCACACCCAGTGGTCCTAACGGAGGGTGCGAAGCACCCGAACGCTCAAACGCACGGGCTAGGGCTCGGGCGAAGTGCGATGGGCGCAATGTGGCACTTTGATGGCGCACTTTGCACTTCGCAGAGCCGCATTAAGGGTCGCCTTAGTATTTTTGTTGGGAATTAAGATTTTTAAAAACAAAAAAAAATCCTTCCATCGCGATATGCGATGGGTTTAGACTACCCATCGCGTTCCGGACGTGGAAGTCACGCGAATGACACGTTGCATGCCACGTAGCATGCCTAGGGCAGACTCAGCGAAGCTATAAGATTCTTCGCGATACACGACGCTATTTGCCCATGGCCATCGCGTACCGCGACGTGGTCCAAAATCAGCTATAAATAAGAAGTGAACGGGACATTCTAAAATTGTACAAAACTTTCTTTCTCTCTTAATTCACACACACATACATAATATTAAGAGATAGTATAATACCCGAGTGTCGTAACGATACCCTATCCGATCGAAAGAAATATACGCGAATCCAAAAGCTTTGCCGGTTAAGGTATGACATTGTGCCATCGTGTAAAGTTTCTACTCTCGTGATTATCGTTATGATTATTGGTTTTATACTAATCTAGGTATACTACATTGTGTTTATTCTAGGTGCTTAATACCAAGAGGCGTTCTTTAATTATAAACTTACAAGGTGAGACATTCGAGTTTTTGTACAACTCACATTTGCGTGAGACCACTATTTTTCTGACATTGTCATGATAATTTCAAAATCTATAAAACTCATGGCAAATGTTCTAAATGTTTTCAAATACATTTTTAAAGTATTTTAAATACATTACAGTGATTAAGTCTCTATAGACTTACGGGATGGTTACTACTGGTATTGTGGGGTTTTGTATACAAGGCTTGCCTACTGGGCTATTACACGTTACTTATTGGACAAGTGTTAGCCAATAAGTAATATGATCACAGTCATAGATACGGTCGAGTGACAAGTACCTTTCGGTAATTTGTAAGCAAACGGATGTAAAAACATCTTAATGTTGTAACTGTAAAATGTGTCATTTACAAAAGAATGTACTCACTAGTATTTCTTGCTTATCAAATATTTTAAACATGTTTCAGGTGACTTGTTAGAGACAAAGGAATGATGCCTGCGGGCTTCCAGCTTAAATAAGTGGTTTGTCACCAGAATAAAAGAAACGTGTTTTGTAAATTAGGGTTTAACCTTATAAAACTTATGTTTGTATAAAAGGAGATTAAATTCCCGGTTTATCATAATAATAATAATCGTGTTTTTATAACTCTGATCATTTTCCCTAACTACGGTTTTGATGAAATTTTCCGCTGCAAAATAATTTAATAAACACCGATACCACCAATCAATGTTCACGGCTTTCTTCCCAGTGTATAGGGGTCGGGGGCTGTGACAACTGAAGTGGTATCGGAGCCACTGGTTTAAGCAATATGGGTATTTTAATAATACCTAATCTTATAATAAGAGTTAGGAAATACGTACATTAACCTACGTGTTAACCATACGTATAAAGATTTTAAACACACGTGAAATTAAGTGCTATTTTCGTTAGGAGTTCATTGTTTTATTTTTTTTTATTAACAGCATGAGTGAGCTATTTGACGCTTTCGAAAATATATCCGTTAACACCGCGGGTATGGAAGAAGGAGAATCTAGTCAACAATACCCTGAACCCATGGTCTTTCAAGCAAAACCGGTAGAAAAACCGAAGCCGAAAAGAAGAAGGCTCAAAGACTGTAAACGGGGGTTGAGAAAAAATAAGAAAGGAAGAACCACACAACCAACTCAACATAAACTAACTCAACCACAACCAACTCAACAACAACTAACTCAACCCCAACCAACTCAACAACAACCACAACCAATTGAACCACCACCAACTTTACCACCACCCGTGTCAACAATACCAATGGAGGAGCGACAAGGCAGATGCCCAGATGAATGTGAAATTTTTCAACCAATATTCAACGATATGGGTGCAGCAAGTTCCAGCAACCCTCCAGGACCCAAATAATACACTGCTCCATGTTGATATTATAAGCCAAGCTCAAATGAAAGAATGGTGGATGAATGATTGACAATATCAAACAATGATGTCAAATCCTTATGCCCCGTTCCAGGCTGAAACCGCAAACTACCCCACCATGACACCGGAGATGACGACAGAGCCCCCAATAGACTGAGGGATGTTGGGGAGACCCTACTCTGGAAGTACTATGACCGAAAGCCTTATATATAAAGCCATATATATATAATATTTATATGTTCATTTTCGTAATTTCTTTGATAAAAAAAAAGTGAATGTATGTAAGAAAGGTGTGTAGTGACGCATATATGTATAGTGGATAGATGTAAAATATAGTGATGCATATATATCTAAAAAGAGTAAATGTCGCAAAGATCGACGATTTTGACATATATTGTGCCTATGTGTTTGTGTGTTACTAATATCTTGTTTACCTTATTATTTGATTAAGATATTAATAATTCTTTTCTTATATGTAATTCAGATGTCGAATGAGAACAATCATGAAAATGAGCGTAATCACGAAAATGAGCACAATCACGAAAATGAGCGCAATCGCGAAAATGAGCACAATCATGAAAACGAGCATAATCATGAAATTCATAATCAAGAAACTCATCTGAATATGAATGCCATTGAAAATATGATAGCTCAGAAAATCACTGAAGCAATTCCTTTAACTGCTGATGCCATTAAGAAACCCGTGTCTATAATTAGGCATAATACAGAAAGTAATAAACGAAAGTCTAACACTGAAGCTAGTAATAGTGCGAATGGAGGAAATAGCAAACCATTACCCAAAAAGTCAAAAGTTCACGGTTGTACTTACAAAAATTTCTTGGCCTGTAAACCAACCAATTCTCTGGAAAAGAAGGACCTATTTCAGCACTACGTTGGTTAGAAAAGACATAAGCTATTATAAGAATTAGTGAATGTGCTGAAGAAGATAAAATATTATATGCTTCTAACCTCTTCATTAATGAAGCAATGGAATGGTGGAACACCGTCCTCCAGTCAAAAGGAAGTCACATAGTTTATACTATGATCTGGGAAGAGTTTAAAGAAATAGTAGAAAGGAAATTTTGTCCTTCTCATAAAAGAGAAAATATTGCTACTATGTTCTTAGACCACAAGATGGAAGGTGTGAAGTGTCGTGAGTATACGACAAAATTATTCGAATATGCAAGAATGGTACCAGCTTTGGCTTCACCAGAGTCAGTACCAATTTCTCGTTATATTTGGGGATTAGTAAGTGAAATTCGCGATCTGGTAAAGTCAGCTAGACCTCAGACAATTGAAGAAACGATTGAGCTAGCAAATACCCTGACAGACGAATTAGTCCGAACTCAGGAAGAAAACAAAAAGAAAGATCTAGCCCAGAAGATTACCCAACAGTTTCAGAAGAAAGGAACAGGGCAATCCTATGCTCATCCTTTCTGTAGAACTTGCAGAAAAAGGCATTGAGGGAGATGCGCTTTTAAGAAAAGTAAGTATTGCAAAATGGCTGGACATACGGATGAAGAATGTAGAAGAAAGGAAAGTCGTTTTTGCTACAACTGCGGAGAACCTGGCCACATCCGTCCAGAATGTTCAAAGCTGATAAAGGTGCCTGACAACAAAACAAAGAACACAGATGGACCTAAGAAGAATGCATGAGCTTTTCAGCTTACTGCATATGAAGCAACAATGATTCCGGACGTCATTGCGGGTACGTTCCTTGTTAATAACGTTTACACTAAAGTATTGTTTGATTCCGGAGCAAACTAAAGTTTTATAAACACGAAGTTCTGCCAAGCCTTAAATCAACCATTAACCAAACTCCATCAACTCTGTACGGCAGAGACGGCAGATGGAAATTCCATTCATATTCATTAAGTACTCCAAGAAGAAAACATAAACTTACTAGGCCACCAGTTTAAAGCAAATTTACTCCCAATGAATCTGGCTGGATTCGATGTTATATTAGGAATTGACTGGTTAGCAGCCAATCATGCTCGAATCCTCTGTAACACAAATTCTGTTGAAATTCGCTCACCAACAGGAGAAATTATTACAATTCAAGGAGATAAGATGCTCAATCCTAGAAAGTTCATATCAGTAATGAAAGCGGCAAGCTATCTAAGGAAACAAGGCGTAGTATAAATGATTTATGTAATCATTAGCGCCAAAGGAAAATAGTTAAAAGAAATTCAGGTAGTATCGGAATATCCTGATGTCTTTCCAGAAGATTTACCTGAACAACCGCCTGATCTTGAAGTTGAATTTAGAATCCATATAACATCATGAATAGCGCCAGTTGCTAAAGCACCACACCGATTAGTGCCAACAGAGATGTTAGAATTAAAGAAGCAATTAGATGAATTGCTAGAAAAAGGTTTTATACGACCTAGCTCATCACCCTGGGGAGCACCAGTACTGTTTGTCAATAAGAAAGATGGTTCGATGCGTATGTGTATCGATTATAGAGAATTAAATAAAGTCACGATTAAGAATCGGTATCCCTTACCGAGAATTGACGATTTATTTGATTAACTCCAAGGAGCTCGATATTTTTCTAAAATCGATTTACGCTCAGGATACCATAAATTAAAAGTGCAAGAAGAAGATGTTCCTAAAACAGCTTTTAGGACAAGATATGGTCATTATGAGTTTACAGTCATGCCATTTGGTTTAACCAATGCACCAGCGGCATTCATGGATATAATGAACTGAATATGTAAACCATATCTGGATAAATTTGTAATCGTTTTTATAGACGATATACTTATTTATTCCAAAACCAGTGAAGATCATGTCAAACATCTTCATACACTTTTGACGCTATTGAGAAAAGAAAAGCTTTATGCTAAATTCTCAAAATGTGAATTTTGGTTACAAGAAGTACAGTTTCTAGGACACTTGATTAACCATGAAGGTATTCACGTGGACCCTTCCAAAATAGAAGCTATTACTAATTGGGAAATTGCTAAAACTCCTATAGAAATTCGAAGTTTCTTAGGATTAGCAGGATATTATAGACGCAATATTCAAAATTTTTCCCGAATAGCAGTTCCGTTAACCAAGTTAACATGTAAGAATGTCAAGTTTGAATGGGGACCTAAGCAAGAAGAAGTTTTTATAACTTTGAAGCAAAAGTTAACAAATGCACCAATACTTGCGCTACCAGAAGGAATTGAAGATTTCACAGTTTGTTGTGATGCTTCTAAATCAGGACTGGGATGCGTACTAATGCAAAGTGAGAAATTTATTGCTTACGCATCTAGACAACTAAAGAAGCATGAAGAGAATTACACAACACATGACTTAGAATTGGGAGCAATAGTTTTTGCCCTAAAGATCTGGAGACACTATCTATATGGTAGTAAGTTTACTGTATTCACAGATCATAAAAGTTTAAAATATATCTTTGGACAAAAGGAGCTTAACATGAGGCAAAGACGCTGGATGGAAATTCTAGCGACTATGATTGTGAAATCCTTTACCGTGAAGGTAAAACAAATATAGTAGCCGATGCGTTAAGCAGAAAAGAACATGAGAAACCAAAAAGAGTGCGAGCTCTAAGGTTAGAACTTCAAATCAATTTAATTGATGAAGTAAAGAATGCTCAGAAACAAGCAATAGAAGAAAATAATATTGCTGATGAGAAAAGAAATGGTACCATTGATTTACTTGTCAAAGGAAATGATGAAATTCTCCGAATGGGGAACAGGATCTGGATACCAATCATAGGAGGATTAAGAGAAGAGATTCTCGAAGAATCCCATAACTCCAAATACACAATGCATCCTGGAAGAGATAAAATGTATCAACATTTGAAAAAAATCTATTGGTGGATATGAATGAAAAAGGACATAACCAGTTATGTTTCAAAATGCTTAACTTGTTTATAAGTTAAAGCAGAACATCAAAAGCCATCAGGATTACTTCAACAATTAGAAATGCCAGAATGGAAAGGGGAATTAATAACAATGGATTTTGTTACCAAATTACCTGCCACAAGAAGAGGTAATGACACAATCTGGGTGATTGTGGATAGATTAACAAAATCAGCCCATTTATACCAATGAAGGAAATTTTCAAAATGGAACAATTAGCTAAGTTGTATGTGGATAAAGTTGTCTTATTACATGGAGTTCCATTATCCATTGTATCGGATCGGGATAGCCGTTTTACTTCTCATTTTTGGAAAAGTTTCCAAATAGCCATGGGAACAAAATTAAACTTGAGCACAGCATACCATCCACAGATTGATGGTCAAAGTGAAAGGACCATACAAACATTGGAAGACATGCTAAGAGCATGTGTAATAGATTTTGGTGGAAATTGGGATGACCATTTACCACTAATAGAATTCTCATATAATAATAATTATCATACAAGCATTAATGCTGCCCCCATTTGAATCCCTTTATGGACGAAGGTGCAGAACTCCAGTATGTTGGGCAGAAATAGGAGGAAAACAATTATCAGGTCCTTAAATCATACAAGAAAGTACTGATAAGATAAATCAAGTTATGGAAAGATTAAAGACCGCACGATATCGTCAGAAAAGTTATGCGGATCATCGACGCAAACCATTGGAATTTCAAGTTGGAGACAAAGTGCTACTAAAAGTATCTCCATGGAAAGGAGTAATCCGATTCGGTAAGAGAGGAAAGTTAAGTCCAAGATTTGTTGGACCATTTCAAATTCTCAAACGAATTGGACCAACAGCCTATCAGCTAGAATTACCAGAGGAAATTTCAGGTATACATGATGTATTTCATGTAAGTAACTTAAGAAAATGTTTAGCTGATAAAACACTAGAAGTACCCCTTCAAGATATAAAGTTAAATGAAAAGTTGAAATTCGTTGAGAAACCTTTGCAAATTAAAGATAGAAAGATCAAGAATCTCAAGCATAAAAGAATAGTTCTGGTCAAAGTGAAGTGGGATTCAAAGTGTGGACCAAAATATACTTGGGAATTGGAATCCGAAATGAAACGAAAGTACCCACACTTATTCCAATCAAAACTCGAGGACGAGATTCAAAAAAGGAAGGGAGACTATAACAAACCACAAATAAAGAATAAAGAGATAAGTGAAGGAAATTCCATCCCACATTGGTGGAGTAAAGAAAAGAGGAGACTTCCACCATAGTATAAATAGGAGTGTAAGTATCTTGTCTCACATCGCTAGATTATAAAACTAGTGAGCTCTTTATAAGAAAGAAAATTTATATGTTAATGTTCTTATAAGACATATCACACCCAGTGGTCCTAGCGGAGGGTGCGAAGCACCTGAACGCGCACGTTCACTGGCACGAGCTCAGGCTCGGGCGAAGTGCGATGGGCGCAATGTGGCGCACTTTGCACTTCGCAGAGCCGCATTAAGGGCCGCCTTAGTATTTTTGTTGGGAATTAAGATTTTCTTTTAAAAAAAATCCTTCAATCGCGATACGCGACGGGTTTAGACTACCCATCGCGTACCGCGACGTGGAAGTTACGCGGATGACACATTGCATGCCACGTGAGCATGCCTAGGACTGACTCTGCGAAGCTATAAGATTCTTCGCGATACGCGACGCCATTTGCCCATGGCCATCGCGTACCGCGACAGGGTCCAAAATCAGCTATAAATAGGAAGTGAACGGGACATTCCAAATTTACACAAAACTTTCTTTCTCTTTGAATTCACACACACATATACATAATATTAAGAGATAGTATAATACCCGAGTGTCGTAACGATACCCTATCCGTTCGAAAGAAATATACACGAATCCAAAAGCTTTGCCTGTTAAGGTATGACATTGTGCCATCGTGTAAAGTTTCTACTCTCGTGATTATCGTTATGATTATTGGTTTTATACTAATCTAGGTATACTACATTGTGTTTATTCTAGGTGCTTAATACCAAGAGGCGTTCTTTAATTATAAACTTACAAGGTGAGACATTCGAGTTTTTGTACAACTCACATTTGCGTGAGACCACTATTTTTCCGACATTGTCATGATAATTTCAAAACCTATAAAAATCATGGCAAATGTTCTAAATGTTTTCAAATATATTTTTAATGTATTTTAAATACATTAGAGTGATTAAGTCTTTATAGACTTACGGGATGGTTACTACTGGTATTGTGGGGTTTTGTATACAAGGCTTGCCTACTGGGCTATTACACGTTACTTATTGGACAAGTGTTAGCCAATAAGTAATATGACCACAGTCATAGATACGGTCGAGTAACAAGTATATTTCGGTAATTTGTAAGTAGGCAGATGTAAAAACACTTTAATGCTATAACTGTAAAATGTGTCATTTACAAATGAATGTACTCACCAATATTTCTTGCTGATCAAATATTTTAAACATGTTTCAGGTGACTTGTTAGAGACAAAGGAATGATGCCTGCGGGCTTCCAGCTTAAATAAGTGGCTTGTCACCAGAATAAAAGAAACGTGTTTTGTAAATTAGGGTTTAACCTTATAAAACTTATGTTTGTATCAAAAGAGATTAAATTCCCGGTTTATCATAATAATAATAATCGTGTTTTTATAACTCTGATCATTTTTCCTAACTACGGTTTTGATGAAATTTTCCGTTGCAAAATAATTTAATAAACACCGATACCACCAATCAATGTTCACGGCTTTCTTCCCAGTGTATAGGGGTCGGGGGCTGTGACAATACAAAAAGTCACGTCCACCGTGAAACAACTTGCGACGGGTAATACTCCTAACGAGAGCGACAAGTATTTATGTATTTCCAAAAGGACTTCGCGAGAATGCCTAAAATTTTTCTGCAACGCCGTGACTAACAGTACGGCGATGAGTTCTGGCATAGGCCGACAAGCCACGATGTAGCGAAGCGGTTGCGTCAAAAGATTTATGGTTTTGGCATGCGTATTGTGGTCCGTCTGGCTCACTCAACGACATCAATGTTCTCCAAACAACTCCAATATTTCTCATTCAACGAAATGAGACTACACCTAAGTGTCCATTTCAAGTGAATGGACATACGTACAAACGTGGATACTATCTAGCTGACAGGATCTACCCTAAGTGGTAAACGTTTGTGAAAACGTTTCCATTTCCAACTGATCCGGATGAAAAAAAGTTCAAGAAATTGCAAGAAGGGGCAAGAAAATATGTGGTGCGTGCTTTTGGTGTTCTAAAGGGAAAATGGGGCATACTTCGACGAACCATGTGTGCTATGATAGTAGACAAGATTAGGAGTGTGTCGTATACGTACATGATATTGCACAACATGATCTTATAGGACGATGAAATTGCTTTCTCACCGGTCCACATCCCGGATCCTTTTGTGCTACCCGTTTATGAAAATGATGTCCTTGGCGAGTTGATGGATTCAGATTCACATTATCAAATTTGATTTGATCTTGTGGCACATCTTGTAACTCAAGATCTATCATACCTTGAAGAGCAAGACAAGGAATAGTTTCATTTTATATCTATGTTTTTTCTATTTTGTTTTTTATTTGAATTATGTTTTTTGTATTTAATTGTATTATTTTGTTTAAATTGTTTTGTTATGTTTGACAACGGCCACAAGACCTTTGAGTGTTATTTGAATTACAAAATGTAAGTTAGTTGAACTTGTTTCCTATTTTAATTACCAACGTTCAAATTTCTTTAATTACCAAGCGTTACTTACATTGAAATACCAACGGCTATTATATAATTAGCAACGTTTATAAATAAAACGTTCTCCTCAACTCGTATTCACTCCAAATCATAGTCACAAACTCAAATCACTTTTCTCATTTTTTTTACCATGGATAAACAGCCATTAATTGATGGTTTAAGCAAAAAATCTGGAAGGGGCCGTTCGAACACACGAGGGGGCGGTTCGAACACACGAGGTGGTCGTTCAGACATACAAGGTGGTCATTCTAACACAAGAGGTGGTCGTTTGAATGCACGAGGTGGTGGTTTGAACACATGAGGATCCGTTTTTGGTGGTAACGTCTATTGACCACACCCAACCACACAACCACAACCACCGCAAAAAAATTATCATACACAACTGCCACCATAAAATTATAGCCAACAATACCCACCAAATATTTTTTTCACAGCCTGATGCTCCATATATGGTTGCACCCACTTGTGTCGACTTCTCTCAAGAAGCTTTGTCTGCATTCGAGCCATTTGGTACGTTTAATCCGGCAACTCAACAGTCCTCGCATGAAATTGTGGATCAAGAACCCCCTGTTTATGAAGACATTAATGATGAAGACCGTGTTCTAGAAACGTAATTCGAACCTAATTTGGAAGAAATGAACATGCAAGGTGATGAGTTTCAAGAAGATGTTGTAGTTGAGGTTATAGAAAATAAAAAGGGAAAATTTAGTAATCGAGCCGATTGAACACATTGGACAACCGAGGAAGAAGTATCTTTAGCTTAAGCTTATGTTCATGTAAATATTGGACTACCGAGGAAGAAGTATCTTTAGCTTAAGCTTATGTTCATATATTTGTAGATCAGATAAAAGGAAATCAACGAAAAAAGGATAATTTGTGGAAAGCCGTACTTAAACACTTCAAAGAGCTTAGGGGCGGATGCGAGTAAACGACTGATCAACTAACCTCAAAATGGGGAGCTATGTCGACTAAAATGGAATTGGTTCAACGGTTGTTTTGCACAAGCGGTACAATTTTTATTTATTTTTGCTTAATTTATTCTATTTAATTACACTCATTATGAATGTTTTTAACCCTATATATAGAAACGTATACGTGAAAGTGGGTGCAACGATTTGAACGTTATGGAAAACACGCTTCGAGATTACCGAGAGCAACTAAACCAAGGTTTCAAGCATGTTATGCAAGGAAGGTTGTTAAAGACCATGAGAAATGGACCAAGATCCCATTGTTGGGCGAGGTATCCATTGGATGTTTAGGCAAGAGATAATCATTGAATTCTACCAACTACACACAAGGTGCATTCGACGATTTTTACACAACGGACGTGTCGATGCCAGACCTGAACGATGAAATCGTTCCTACGCAACATAAGAAAAATGGTAAAAATTCCTTTGGTTTATCAAACCAAATTGGATTGGGTGACAAACTATATGCGTACACGTTAAGAAAGGAAGCAACGCTTCAGGATTTGGTGGATGCTAAAAAACAGCAAGTGAAGGATTCTAGACCGTTGATTGCGGAACAACGCGAGAGTGTAGCCAAAGGGATGTATGACAAAGACTTTAAGACATATACTCGGCCACACGATCACCTAAAGGACGCAGTGAAGAAAATCGCTATAATCCACAAATGAGAAATTGCAGTTAATATAATTGGCCAAAGGATCATCTAGTTTAGATGTTCGTGTTTTAATTTTTTTGGTTTTGATCATCATATCTCCGGTTTTCAATTATGTAATATTTTTAATTTTAATGAAATTTTAATTTTAATTACATTTAATTGTTTTTTTATTTTTAAATTTTAACAAAAAAAAACTTTTAAGGTACTTGTGGGTAGGTGTTCCAGTTATTATCTGGTTTATGGGTTCTTAAGAGTAGAAATGAAATAACTGTATATGATTGGTCGGTGCATGAATACTACCTATGAGTATCCATTCCCCTCTTATAATGGAGTAAGTGACGTGGTTAAGTATGATCCATTCATTTAGTTTTAAGTTCTTAAAACTCATATAGGTTTTAAAATAAGCCCCATAGCGTCCGATACATTTATGAAACAATATAAAGAGTGTGCTATGTAATGCGTAACGAATAGACACGAAAATGAAATAGAATAGAGAGGAGAATACAATGGATCATTATCATTTTATTGTCTAGCTTGATTAACCTATACAAATGAAATAATTCATTACTTTATCTCGTTTGTTGACATAAAAAGGAAGAAATAAAATAAAAGTGAAAAAAAAAATAAAAACAATTATAATTGCGGTGACGACGACGTGGTTGTGGTCAGTTGGTGATGACGACAGTGGTGGTCAAGTAGCGGTGACGATGCTGGCCGTGGTGGCAATGGAGGCGGAGGTGGGGGTGACGACAGCAGCGGCAACCGTGTCAGGTAGTGGTGGTGGTAGTCGGGTGATGGTGTTTTCATTATCCAATCAAACATTTTTTGTTTTTCATATCGCATATTATACTTTTTCTTTTTAGCCAATTATAAAGGAAAAAGAAAAAAATCTGTCTTGTAAAGGTCAAGTTAGCATATAAAGATTTCAAAGATGTGAAATATTCCTATTGAAACCAAGAAAAATTGAACCTCCAATTGGATCGAGGCAAACGCGTTTATCCATGGTTCATTTTTTTCTATTTTCTTATTTCTCTCTCAAATTTTGTTTCAGACGTCTCACTCAATAGAATAGACCGATTAGACTAATCAAGCAGTTTAATTAAGGTTGTTTAGGATAAAACTTCTAAAAGTGTTTTGTCCCTTTTAAATTATCTTGAACTATAGATTTTGTAGATTGACATATTATTATTATTATTACTATATATAATTAACAAGTTTAGTGTCGGCGTGCCGCAAGTGGCCTATTGGACCACTTGACGGCACCTTATTGGTCGGTGAATTTTTTTATTTTTTTACTTTAGTTAATAAACGTAATGGAAACCGACCAAACGTTTAATTTTATTTTTTGTTTCAGCTCCGGGACCATAACAAATCTAAAAGGAACCGACCGAGTTCGTGAAAACTCGTAGCCTTATTTAAAGCCAATGACCGACAACGCTACCTACCCCCCCCCCCCCAAAAAAAAAAGAAAGAAAAATTAGTTGTTGGTCTATCTCAAGTTTTATATTTTATTTATTACGTTTAAAAGATGTCTTAGAAATTCTCTTGCTTTATTAAAATCCACTGCAACTTTTGAAACTGTTTTTATGCATTGGTGACTTTCTAGTATTATAATTAAAACTCATTAAAACTTTTGTGTACTCAAAATCATGTTCTTTAAATGTTTTGTAACCCACACAATGGGCCGAGTTATGTGGACCATCCGACGATCTAAGTAATTACGGGTCGACACGTAATTACCAAAGTCCTCGCATGGAAATCATAATCCGAATAATTGTGTGTCATAATATTGGATGGTAAGTAGGTGAGAGTGGTACAAATGTAAAGATGATAAGGACATTGTGAATACACCGCTGGTACATCCTATATATAACTGTTCTTATCGTATTTTCATTTGAAGCGTTGCTTCAACTATTCAAAGTTTTGTATTATAATTTAAATCTTATTTTCTTAAAAATTTAATGGTGTTATGTATTCTTTAATTTCGGGATGAAATTCTCTATTGTATGGGAGATTATAACAACTCGAATTTTTCAAAATTTATATATTAATTACCGACCCGTTTCGATGTTCGGGTTGTTTTATAAAAATAATGCGTTTATTGAGAATATTAATTATTAATATACTATTAGTTATATAAAATATGTTTATAACTTTCTTAATATTACAATTTTAACCCTAAAACTAAGCTTTTGCCCAAAATTGTTTACACCTTCTTAATCCAGGGACTAAAGTGCATGTTTCCACCCGTTTAGCCAGACCCGTATTTCAAACCCGATTACAATATAGTATGTCTTGGACATCAATTCTCGAAGATTTTATAGAAATTGAATCTCTGGACATGTTAAACTTGCCTTATGCGACCTGTCGACACGTCTAATTTTGTTATATCAATCAAAAACGATTCGTATTGCGTATCTCGTTAGGCCGACATAACATGTTTCCTATTATACATGTGATTGAGGGTTATAATTCAATTAAAAGTATATAGAGCATCCTTAGATCATCGCCTATTAAACCCATATGACGAGTGACATTAAATTTGTGTCTGTAATCGTGTTCTTGATCTGCGGCAGCCGTTAACTATTGCGATCAATTAAGCTCCGTCTGTTCTTTGTTGATGGTAATTAAATACACTGTTGGGTTCGTTTTATCCAATAATCTTTAACCCTAACCTTAATCGAGCGATCGTATAACAAATTTACCAATTTAGATTCCTAGGGTTTGTATTGATTTTGGGGGTTTTTGGGGTCTGTGGGTTATATTAACCTTGTTGTGTTTACTAATCAGTTGGCTAAGGTGGTCACGTTAAGACATTTGAGCCGCTGGGAGCGCGGGTTCGAAACCCACCCACCTCGCCCCCCCGGCCGCCTTATTTTTTGGAAGTAATTCTTGTATATGTTATTTAGTTATATAAAATCAATAAGTAATATTTTAAAATGTTATAAAATTAAATTAATCCATATTTTGTTGGAACCGACATTTAAACTAGCCACATTCCCGAAACTTTGGCTAAAACCATATATAAATATATATATTTACATACATGTATGTATATATGTTGATTATTTTGAGATTTAATAAGGTTTTAGAATACATAATATAATTTTGTTAATTCACATGTTGAAAATATAGCTTACGTATTTTATAAAACATCATATTTTATATAAATATCATTATTTATTATTTGTTATTTATTATTTACAATATTAATATAAAAGAAAGCTTTATTATTAATAAAAACGTATTATTAGTTTAAAATAAATATTTAAAACGAATCTCTTTTGTATAAACTTTGAAAACTTTATAAATATGTAATTAAGTATCTTTATGTATTTTATATAACTAAAACTATATTTCAAAGTAATAAAATTAATAATAAATAGCTTTTGTGTGATTATACTCAATCATTAAAATTTCCGAATATTTATCTAGTCACTTATTTATATTAGTTTCCGCAAGTATTCGCTACTAGGACATCTCGTCGGTATTTCTCAAAGAACTTGATCCATCATCCACAATCTTATTATATTGTTTTTCCCGTTTGTGCGTCTGTTAAGGTGAGTATCTCACTCCCCCTTTTAACTCTTAACCATTTTGGCGACATATGCGTTCTATTTATATTATTACTATTTAATACTCAAACTTGCAACTGTTTAGTCATGTGTGTTTAACAATTTATACTTAACTTGTTATAAGCTTTACTTGAATACACGTCGGAGAGGTCCAACATATTCTCAGTCAAGTATGATCATACGTCCATCGTGTTAGCCATCATTCAGTTCATCTGACATCGTTCTTACCGACATCATTATTTACTTGCTCATTGGTTAAAATTCTTATCTCACTTGACACAGTTTGCTTTTTTATATTACTAGTATATAATCATGAAAATCTGGTGATTTACTCACTCAACCTTGCGTTGACAAATCTAATTTATTTTTAACGCATATGCAGGTCATCGTGTGATGTGAAGTTAAGCCGAGATTTGAAATAGAACTTAGAATTCAAGGTAGAGAAATAAACAAGACTTTTATATTTTGATATATGTTTGTTTGGTAAATTATTTGATTTTTGAATATTTGTATTGAATATTTGGTTTTAATTGAATAAACTTAATAGATGTCCAATATTGCATGATAGTACCTTGAGAGCTATGAGCAATCAGTTCACGACCCGGAATTTCCGCCGTAGTTTGGGGTGTGACACTATTGATTCTGGACGAATCCGCGTCAGGTCAAGGTCACAACGCGACTATATAATTGGTTTTCTCTATGGTCTTTTGTATGTAAATATGCTAATTTGTTGTATTTTGAGTGCAGACGAATTAACTTATGCTTTAGTTTAACCTGATACCAACCGAACCCGTGTCGGTTCACCACCAAAACACATGGTTTTCTATGTAGATTTAGTCTCCACAACGTCGATTCCGACTGAATTCTCCTTAGTTCGCAAACGCAATGCGCGCATGGGGTTTTTTGTAACTTTTGTTGTCCCTCAATTCCACAATCAACGAATAAGTATCAGTTCGCAACTGCAAATCACATGCTATTTTTGTTCGCCACATTTTTTAAATTTATAAATATGTTCAATTGTTGTATATTTAAGAGTGAACGAATTTACGGTTTGCTTTGTTTTTTGGGTCACCAATTGAAGTGTCTTCGGTTCGTAACCGCAACGTGTGTTTTGTTATGTTATTTTTTGTATGTTTGCGATTTTTTGGAGGGGGTGGTAATTACTGGTTTCGTAACCTGGCATTGTTTGAATTTACCTCGACTCGCAGACGCACTACACTATTTGATAAGTTGTATGAGTATGACTATCAATAACATCAACCCGTCGGAACGCGCCCGGAATATTCCTAGTATATTATAAAAGAAAACTTTGGTGCCGCAAGTGCCCAATTGGGTCACTTGGCGGCACCTTAGTGGCCGACTACATTTTTTTTCTTTTTTTGTTGTTTTTAGCTTCGGAACCGTAATAAACATAATGTAAATCGATCAAATGCCAATTTTTGTTTTAGTTCCGATACCGTAACGAATGTGAGGGGAGCCGACCGAATTCACGTAGACTCGCCGCATTTTGTTTTAGTTATGTTACCTTAAGGAACGTAACAAAAACCAATCGAATGCCAAATTTGTTTTTGTATTTATTTTTTTTTTGTTTTAGTTTTGATAGCGTGACAAAAGTGAGACCTGAATTTGCGCAGACTAATCGCTTCAACAACCGGGATTGACAACGTTCAGGTTTTGCCGATGCCCGAGTTTTAGTTCCAATGCCATAACGCACGTAACCGAAACCGGCCGAATTTGTGTTGATTTACCACCTCAATGTCCAAGAGCTAACAACTCTTGAGTTTTGCCACCGTATGGATTTTACCGACCTGTCTCGGCGCAACATAACACTAATTATATATAAAAAATTAGAAGTTTGGTTCCGCAAGTGACCTCATTGGCACCTAATTGGCTATTTTTTTATTGTTTTAATTTTGATATTTAAACGGTTATTCGTGTTGAATCGTTTGGTAACTCCTAGGTAGCCAACGCTCGGGTTTTACCAACGATCGAGTTTACCAACTTTTTTGTTTTAGTTCAAGTACCGTAACAATTGTAACCGAAACCGACTGAATTAGTGTCGACTCAGGGCTGCAACGCCCAGGACCGACAACACTCGGGTTTTATCAACGTCAAGGTTTTACGTCCATAACGAATATAACGAAAGCCGATCGAATGCCAATTTTGTTTATTGTTTTATTTTTCTTTGTTTTGTTTTAGTTCTAGTACCGTAACGAATGTAACAGAAACCAGCCAATTTTGTTTTTGTTTTACTTTCAGTACCGTAGCAAAAACTGACCGATTGTCAATTTTGATTTTTTTTTCTTTTCTGTTTTAGTTCTAGTACCATAACAAACGTGATGGAAATCGACCGAACTTGTATAAACTCATCGCATCAACGTCGGGGAACAACATATGTCGGGTTTTACCAATGCATGAGTTTACCGACCGAGACCAGCCTATTGGTGCACCTTAATTTTTATATTTTTTTTTTGTTTTATTTTTTGTTATAGTTCTAATAAAACAGCGCATGTAAGTAAACCGACCAAGTTCACGTCGACTTAACGCCTCAACGCTTGGGTTTTACCGCCGCCCGAGTTTTCTGACCTGCCCCGGTGCAACGCGCAGGTTAAAACACTAATTTCATGTATAGATTAGTAATCGGATATGATATATATATATATATAGAGAGAGAGAGAGAGGGGGGATAAAGAAAATACCCAAAATGTTTTATTCATAAATAAAAGTTTCCAGACATGCCTTCTATAAACACGTCTTTGACGACATGTTTGGCTTCAACGTGTCTTTCACGACAAGTTTGGCTTCAACGTGTCTTTCACGACCTGTTTGGCCACCAAATGCGTCTTTTGCAGCCGATTAGCCTCCAGCGCATCTTTCAGAGCCTGTTAGTTTCCAACGCGCCTTTCACAATGTGTTTGGCCTCTTTTGTTTTTGTCTTTTTAATATTACATTATTGTAACTAATTGTACTCATATTTAGTTTTTCTCTTATAACTTTTAACGTATAAAGTTATATACAATTTCGAATATGCCGTTGAGACTTGTTTTTTTTATCTACATTTTGTCATAAATTTTACTCAAAATCGAGCTATGTCAAATTTATATCGAAATATTCAATAAATGTTTAATAAAATTTGACCAAGCTCAGTTTTAAATAAAGTTTATGCCAACACGTAGATAAAATAAGCACGTCTCAACGGTATATTTGAAACTACATAAAACTTTATACATTTAAAACTATTAAAAACAAATAAGAATAAATTAATTATAATAATGTAATATTAAAATAACAAAAAAAACAATTAACATACCAAGTATGTCGTGAAAGACGCGTTGGAGGCTAACAGGTCGTGAAAGACGTGTTGGTGGCCAAGCATGCCGTGAAAGACGCGTTGAACCAAACATGTCGTCAAAGACGTATTTATAGCAGACATTTCTAGAAACTTTTATTTATGGAGATAAATATAATATTTCTCTTCATTAATTAATAGGACATTTTAACATTTTTTTCATAATATAGTGCACCAACTTTGTTAGATTGTTAACTAAAATCCATGAAAAATATAAATAAATACAAAGACCAGCAAAGCTAAGGGTAATTTCTTCCCTTTGACGGTTCATTATGGGCGCTTAAATGGGGCATCTTTGGGGCGCCAAAGGCGTGGAATGGGGGCAGCTTCACGACGATGGGCGCGGAAGGATGATGAGTGGTAGGCCATCCTTATTTTTCTCTCTCTCCCTTCCACACACACACACATAGGGACGCCCAAAAGACTTTAAACCACAGTGGGGCGTTATGAAAAAGGGCTTCGATGCCTCATAGTGCTCACGTGACACGGTGGAAGAGCTTCGATGCCCCCAACATAAAGAACAGCCTCAATGAGTCAATTCCCTAAGAAATTGTGGTAAGTTCATCATCTAGTGTTATTAGGTTGGTGACTCATTAAATCTTTTAATTAATACAGAAAGGTCCTGTGTTTCGAGTTCAGGAAATACAAGAAATTTTCGTTTTGAGGAGATAAAAGTTTCATCATCTACAAAGCCGGTCTTAGGTCCAACTTTTAATCTACTTAATGAAAGGCAGGGGTCGGTTTTATC
Source organism: Bidens hawaiensis (assembly GCF_021521415.1). NCBI lineage: Eukaryota > Viridiplantae > Streptophyta > Magnoliopsida > Asterales > Asteraceae > Bidens > Bidens hawaiensis. The sequence continues at coordinate 3,582,802 of NW_027491042.1, forward strand.
ATCATATTAGATAATATCTTTTTCTAGCTATTATTTTATTTTCCATTATTATTATAAAAAAATACTTATATTATCTTATAGCATCGGTCCATCGTCAAGTTGGTTCTTATTCCAAAGTAACAAATGAAGAAGTAACCCTTAGAATATGTGTTATATACTTATATCCGTCATTAATCATTTACAGCCTCCTGACCATCACAGCACCATCTCCTCAATCATTCACCTTTATGGTCAACACTCTCATCACTCAAAATTTTTTAATTTTTTATACATCTTTTCATAACAATTACTAAATGTTATTATGTAAATATGAAAGAATGAGTTATATTGATTACAACTTATTTATTTTATTCACCTTCACAAAACAAAATTCATTAAATAATTGATGATATAGAAAATAAAGCTTTATCTTTGTCGTTTAAAGAGTGTCGGTGAGAGGCAAGTACATAGAGGTACCCGGGTGTTTCATCACCACATGTACAAATTAATATCCCTTAATGAATGGAAAGACACACATAACGAATCCAAGACAAATTTTTGGCATCATTATTTACACAAATTCCCCTTCAACTATTTTTTTATTCTTTATGTCCACCCCTAATTTCTTGCCTTTTAGTAGATCTAGTGTTTTCAATTACCGCTACCACTACTACTATATACACACTTTCAGAACCCATAGTATATTGAGTCGCAAGAATTAAATAACACGTTTACTATACATGCAAAGACATCTAGCTACATCTTCAGAACAAAAATGTAAGTGGAATTGTGATTTATAAAAATAGGGTTTGATCATTTAGGATTTGAAAATTTGATAAACGGGTTAGTATATTGCTATAAACTTGGAACATGACCTACAAAGCGAGGTAGACGACTATCTCTTTTAACCGACAGTTTGGTTTGTCATTTTTTGAAATGCACTTGATGGAAATTTTCCTAAAATCGACATATATAGATCCTAAACAACCCAAATATACAGATATATACTTATAAACTATATTGTTCATTAAATAGGGCAAAATATTTTTTTTATTTATAACTTCAATTTACATACCCAACGAACAATATTAATTGATAATCTTTATCTTCCTTACACCCGACCTGTGACCCCTTCCTTAAGCTTCCTTTGTCCAATGTCACCCATTTGTCCCTTTTCCAATACTGATTCTGTTAGGTATAGGATTTCCCTATCCAATTGTTAGGTATTAGGATTAATAAATGAATCTATCCAAGTAACTTTTAAAATGAATTAAATATAGATGTGATAAAAAAAACCCTTGAGGTCTTAAATTAGAGAAAAATCAATGTGATTGTAGTTAACAATAAATAGGCTGTAAAATAAGCAAAATATTGATTTTCTGGGTATCTTTTTATATAATTAAGACTCCAATTTTACTAAAAACATAATGTTCATTTTAATTTGAATTGTTTTGAAACCAAAATTGTTGCAGCAATTGTATTCGTAATCGATGTTAAACCCGACTAACAATTTTCAATTTTCCATTTAGTCGACTTGAACTAGTTTGGCCGGTTAAATCGATAACCCAGACGAAATCGTCGGACCAAATTTAAAGTTTGTTTTATGTTTTTAAATTATTTTCATGAAGAAAATCACGTTTACTGTTTCATTTACCACCACCGCGGCCTCTATAATTTGTTTATTCTAAAAAGATAAAAAATAGTTTCATATTTTGTTTAGGTTGCTTTTACATGTTATGTTTCTTAACATTTCAACTTGTTTATAACTAATACGATTTTTGAAACCAATCCTAAACCACTATATCATCAATTTGATTTACGATCCTAAAGATATATATTGTCCAAAAAATAAGGAAAATGTAAATACAGATAGGCATAGATTAGATAATAAATATGCATACAAATTCATACAATACATATGTATAGGTCCATTTCTTTAAGTCTTTCCACCTGTAAACCGAGCGAAAAGCATGTCGTAATTTATAAAGCAAGTGGACACCGGAACACAACATTTTCTGGCCCCACCATTACCCTATCCCTCCACCCCCCCCCCCCTCCCTAACCATCCTTCTTTATATCCTTCACCCACAATACTCTCACTTCAGGGCCAATCATCACAATAAGCTCTATCCCATACTCCCATTAATGGCGTCACCACGGGACACCAGCAAAACCACCAAGCTAGAACGCTACAACAGCTACCTCCGACGTGTCAACACCACCAAATTATTAGCAGCTTCTTCCAAATTACTATTTCGTGTTACTCTTCTAGCCGCTTTAATATTAATATTCTTCTTTACTTTCAACCACCCCCCACTTTCCGACCATCCCACCACCACCTCCCACCACCTCCACACCACCTCGCACCTCCTTTCCTCCGCGTTCTACGGCAACGGGGCCGCGTGGGAGAAGGAGGTGCGGCGTTCCTCGACCCCCCGTCGCCCTAACGGATTCTCGGTCCTCGTCACGGGCGCCGGAGGGTTCGTAGGAATGCACTGCTCGCTCGCGTTGAAAAAACGCGGCGACGGCGTTCTGGGTCTAGACAACTTTAACTCGTACTACGACCCGTCGCTGAAACGCGCGAGGCAAAACTTACTCAAACAACACGAGATATTCATCGTCGAAGGCGATCTCAACGACAACGAGTTATTAACAAAGCTTTTCGACATTGTCCCGTTCACTCACATCCTCCACCTGGCCGCCCAGGCCGGCGTACGCTACGCCATGGAAAACCCGCAATCTTACGTCAGCAGTAACATTGCGGGTTTTGTAAACCTTTTAGAAGTCGCCAAAGCCGCGGATCCACAGCCCGCGATCGTGTGGGCCTCGTCGAGCTCTGTCTACGGGTTAAACACCGAGAACCCGTTCTCGGAGTCTCACCGGACAGATCAGCCCGCGAGCCTCTACGCCGCCACTAAGAAAGCGGGCGAGGAGATAGCCCACACGTATAACCATATTTACGGCCTGTCCATCACGGGCCTACGCTTTTTCACAGTGTACGGCCCATGGGGCCGACCGGATATGGCTTACTTCTTTTTTACTAAAGATATACTTCAAGGCAAACCCATTAATATTTACCAAACACATGACAACAAAGAAGTGGCTCGTGACTTCACTTTCATAGATGATGTGGTAAAAGGGTGTCTAGGGTCACTCCACACGGCCGAAAAGAGCACCCGAAAAGGCGGAAAGAAGCGCGGTCCAGCGCAGTTGCGGATCTATAATTTGGGGAATACATCGCCTGTGACAGTGGGGAAATTGGTGTCAATATTGGAGAGTTTATTAAATGTGAAAGCTAAGAAGCATGTGATCAAGATGCCTCGAAACGGTGACGTTCCATTCACTCATGCTAACGTGAGCCTGGCGTATAGAGACTTCGGGTATAAACCGACTACCGATTTGTCTACCGGGTTGAGAAAGTTCGTTAAGTGGTACGTTAGTTATTACGGGATTCAGTCAAGGGTAAAAGGGTCAAATACCTCGGCATGATGATTTTATATTTATATTTCTATACTCAACTTTCTGTTTCCTTTTCTGTCCTTTTTGTATTTTCATTTTTGGTCCCTTTTAAAATTATAATCTCATTCAAGTCCATAAGTCAAGGAACAAGAAATGATTGCGGTAACAAAGACGGTCCTCCGAGGCTTGAAAGATGTATCGTAGTGTACGTTGTACCATAGTTCATATATTTATAAATGTGTATACATACAACATATCATAAGTGAAAAAAGGGAAATGGAGGTGAGAAAGTGTAGATTTGGGAAATGGAAGGTCATATTTGTAATATTTTGTTTCAGATGTAAATTTGAACATAATTGATTGTGTACCCTAAAAGCAAAGGGTGAGAATCAAGCTATTGGATCAAAGTTTATTTTTGCATGATTAAATTCTTTTTTGTATTATATTTATAATTATGTTTCTTAATTACTTTTGCTTTATAATAATTGACTTTAGCTTTTAGAAGATGCCTCCAATGATTGAAGAAGGGGTGGTTTTGTCATTAAGCATTAGTTATGTGGCCAAATTGAAAAGGATTACGTGGCACTTTTTCACCATGTATTTTGGAGCTTGACAGGGTTTCACTGTTTATGTGTCGGTGGACAAAAAGAGGATGGCAAATTACACACTTTTACACTTTCATATGTACCCTCTTCTACTTTTGTTAGCACTTACTTTGATGTTGATACTGTCATTGTACCATCATTGTTGCACAAGGTACCACCCACCTATGATAAAAAGTTTATAAAAAAAATTATTTAGACGAAGTAATAAACTTACACATAAGCTTACAAATAAATCAAATGATTTATGGGTAAGATGTAAAGCATGTGTGACACATTGCCATCATGTATGTAAATTTCACTTATTGTCGTTTCTCTAATTTTCTTTTGTGATTGTTACTTCTATTATTATTAGGGGCAATACACGTATCAAATATTTAACGAACAACACATGATTTGTTCAATAAGTAGTTAATTTGTGTTCGCTCGTTTATCAAACAAATGAAACTAAAGAAGATTTATATTCCATTTTACTAAGTGAAGACACGTGGGCAGTTGTCTCTCTCTGGGGTTTATGATCGATCATGAACATTATGTAAGTTAGCTAATATATATACACACACACACACAAAATATATGAGAGCTTATATATGGAATAATCTTAACATGAGAACGTATGAAATAATGTACATAATTAATTTTTATATGAAGAATAACTTAATTATGTGCATGTAACGTGATGAGAGAGAAACGAGAGAGATACGTAGCTAAATAAAAGTCTTTTGTCACTGTTAATGCAACGTTAATGCAACGTGCGGACATGCTTATCTCGTTCTTGCAATAACTACTTAAACATGACTATTTTTTAACGATCATATGTGTGTATGGAGAGAGCTATTTTAGTGTCTTAAACGCACAAACAAATCCAAATCATTTGCTATTTTTATGGGTCATGTCTATATTAAAATTTAGTACAAAGTACAAATGTAAGTTATTTACATAACAAACTATGAAACTAATTTATAATGTGTTTTTTTAATGTAGTTCACCAACACATGACCTACGAATGTGTATATGTTATATACATAAACGAACAACCAAACATTTACTATGTTTTTTTATATATTTATTTTGTTAAATTTTAAGAATGACAATATTTCAGAAACAATAAATATTACACTTATATCACTTTCTTTTTTTTTTTTATATTTTTTTTAAATTGAACAAAAATAAAATAAATTTTTTTTAAACGTACGCTTATATACTTTCCTTTCTAATAGTTACATACTTATATTTAAATATAAACAAATGAACATGTAAACATGGAAAATAAATATGGCATATAATTTATTTTATTTTAAATAAAACATGAAGTGATCACCATAATTTTCGAGTTGAAGGCTAGCTAACCGACACAAACCAACAAAACGATTAGTCTAGATGCTTATAAGAAATCTCTCATTTCTTAATTTTTTATTATCTTTACTATTATTTAAATGTGAGCATATGAAAACATAGTCAAACTTTCATATCATGGTGCCAAATTTAACAACCAAATTAAAATTCCGAATAGTCAAAGAAATATTCTTAACTCTTTATAAGGTGGTGGTGGATCATGTTCTAGAAATGGCTGGTAGCTATCCTCAAACTCGGAACACTTTTTTTATATTATTTTTTTCAAATCAAGATAGATTAATGCCGTTTTATTTTCTAATTTTCAAATGGTTTCATGCAATAAGTCTTCATCTCTCATCTAAACCGTTGTCATCAATATTAAAAAGGACTAGTGTGCCCAAGGTATATTAATCATAAGTTGTTAGAACAATATATTATTTATATTAAGTGAAATGATGTATCAGAATTTTGATTTAGCTTTGAATTCGGATATGGACCTTGAAGAGATTGAAAACATGAACTTAACTAAAGGTTATAACATAAAGTAACAAACTAATCTGTTTTGACAAAATGATTGACTTTGAGGGTATAAATTGACCTTGGATTGTAGATTAGGTAGAAGTGAATCCTCATCAAGCTAACTAGTGATAGCAACATAGCGGACCATGAGAGATTTAGTCAAATTCATATATAATGATATAAATAGATCTTTGTATACGTAACATGATGAAATACAAGGTAAAACGTCAAATATGTAAACTGATGCAACAAGTAGGTATATAACTTGAAGGAAAGTGTAACTTATGCATAAATGATATAATCCACGGATCTCAACATACACACGAGCAAGAGCTCTATATCTTTCATGTAGCAGAGAGATAAATATGTTTTGCTTCTTGGAACTCCAGCTACTAAGACTAGAGCCAAGAAGATACAACCACCAATAGTTAAGCAATAATCATCATAGAAGCCTGTCCGGCCAACATAATATATACTTTAAGATATTTAAGGATACGTTTGACTACAAACCAATGTTGGTTGGCAGGAATCTAGAAAATCGATAAACTTTGCTAAAACATACAAAAGCTACATACACGTAAAAACTAGATATCTCAATACTCCGATTGAGAAACTTTGCTCACACCATACAAAGAGATCTATGACAGTTACTAGCAAAATCTAGAGAGTGTCATGTCGTGACTCAATTCTAGTAACTATATCTTGATAATTCTAAGGAATTATTATGCGATGAGTTCCTAAGATTTTTCCACACATTTCTTGAACCATTCAACTTAGATTCTTTTAGCTTCGGTCAGAATGTTCTATACGAAGAAGACTTCGACTTAAGTATAAACAGGTCATGGCATTCCCCCTCGCCTAAATCCACAACATTTGTTTGTGTTTCCATAATGGCATATGTTTGCTCCATTCACAACATGCAATGACAATCCTTCCTTTCAACGCACTTGCTTCATGTGTGTCACACCCGGGCTTGGGGCTTAGATGCATGCATACATTTGATATCTCTTTTGTCAATTAATCAAGTTTATTTCGCAGCAAAAAAATGTTTGGATAAAATGTTAGTTTATATTAAAGGGATTTTAATACCCTTAATGTGTACAAAACTTTTGTATGAAACAAGTTACAAGTATAAAGTTTAAAAAATCACATTAGACATAAGATGCCATCTAATGCCTAAGAATCTTCAATCACCATTGCCATCCATTTTTGTTTATATTCTGATTACCTTGATTACCTAAAAACACTTTTGAAAATACATCAACTAATGCTAGTGAATAACGCTCATAGACTCAAAAAAAATTTCGCAAACCATTAACACAAAATACCAATAGCTTCTAACACTCGATTAGCCCCATGCTAACTCATTGCAAATAAACATACACACACCATTAAGACACAACACCAATGGCTTCTAACAACTCAATTGGCACTAGTTGATGGAATAAATGTTGTTGAGAGGTCATGTGTTAATACTGAAGAGTCGGTTAAGTAATTCCCTATTATTGGTGAGTTGCTAACGCTGGATAAATTTTTGTTGCATGTAAGTTGCTAATGACAAGGAAGTTACTACTAACGTGTGATTTTTTTAATGAGGAAACTACTATTGAATTAGGACATGTGATTAATAAGATTTAAATAAATATTCGATGAACACACATGTTTATTTATAACATATCTTTTATGTAATTTTTGTTTGATTTTATAGATGTCCTTTTTGTTAGCAAAGAGATTAATTAACTACTTCACATCTTAGAAATTGTATAAGATTAACGTAACAATACACCCAAACAACAAACACGTGATAAGAGTTGATGTTTCCGGTATAACTAATATGATTCTAAACTATGTGAGTTCTTTTGCTCTTGATTGATCAAACAATTGGTTCTCGACTAATTAACAACAATCTTCCGTTACAGCAGTATTGAATTAATCAAACCATGAATAAGTTATTGAGTTAATCGTTCCTAAGATGTGGTAAACATGTTAAATAAGTTATGACGGGTTATAATAAACGGCTTGTCGTTTGATTAAAAGGGTTATAATAAATGGCTTGTCGTTTGATTAAAAGGGTTAGACGCATGAATCTGAATACAACATTCTAAACAATTTAATTCAAACATAACATGTTTATTAATCATGTTAAATATGCACTTATACACATTTATGAACATAACAACTTTTTCCAAGTGTGAAATTACCTTCTTTAAATAAGCAACCCAACCTGGCCACAAGGGGTGTTGGGATTTGATACATCCTCAAATTGCAAGAATCAAAACTGAAGGATAAGTATTTTATACATTCCATAATTTAATATGATAAACAGAAGAATGCAAACCCGTCAAATGAGATCCGGGATCTGCCAATTATTTTAATCATTTTTTGGAAAATCTATTTCTTTGTTTTATATAAATATTTAATTCAAGTCTATGTAACATTAGTGATCTGTATTTCTCTTAAGAATGGTCGGTGATCGAAGTTGAAAATATATTTAGCTGGCAGCGTGTGTTTATTAAGAAAATTAAGGCTAATTAACTTGTTTTAAATATAAGTTTAATTATTACATGATGTGATATGGTACAAATAAAATTAACGTACATAATATACAAATAACTAGAATAATTATAGTTTTGAACTAGAATAATTATGTTATTAAACATAAAATAGTGTAATAATGATAACTCTAGTTCAAAAGTTATAGTGTAATAACAATTACTTTAATAAAAGTAAAAGTCATTTGTATTTGATTTAAACTCAATTATTATTACATCTAATACGAGTAATCTTTGTTTCTATATATTCACAAGGTTAGGTAACACTAATTTTGTCTATTCAATAAAGAAGAAATAAAGGTAATACTAATCAAAGAGGTGGATGGTTTAAATTTTACAAGTTTCATATATAGATGGTTAATATGAGTAGAATATGATTAGAAAACGTTATAGAGAAAAGAAGTGAATGTCACACATGATTTGGAGAAAAGTATGTAGTTGTGTAAGTTTTGAGAGGGATGTATGCGATTGCCCCATAAAATAGGCAATAATAATTGAAATGGTATTAATTGAAAAAAAAATATTTATTCTATAAGGATATATCTTTGAATTAAAAATAAAAATAAAACGGCCGTAAAGTAAAAACATCTTCGTGACCCATAAGGTTTACTCGGTAAGTAGTTAGCATGTGATACTGATCACTTAAATGGTAAGATTATATGTTATAAACATTCAATAGGTTCTATAAGACGATGCGTAATAGGGCATTATGGGGTTATGGCGCCCCCAGAACGTTTCCAACACCACCTATGGAGCGTTATGGATCAATTTGGGGTCCCTGACGCTATGATGATGGCGCCCTCATGGTTGTGGATTTCAAAAAAGCAACAAATATGATTGGTGGAAAATATTAATTCTTTTTATTATATTTAAAATATTAGAAAAATGGATTAATATGAGGCTTCATACCATTACATCATTTTAACACCCATTACTGATATGACCGACACGTGTTGTGTACACTTCACAAGGGGTGTTATAACGACACGTGTTGCGTACACTCCACAAGGGGGTTATAACTTATAACTATAAATGGCCTAATGGTAAACATTCAATTTCACTTTGACAGATATTTTACTTTTAAAGGTCGTATTTATAAATCATATATTAGTCCAGGTAAATCCATTATATATAGAGATAAATAAATCAAAATCTTGCATAACTTTATTGACCCGGTCAGGAAAAAAGAAGTAACTCCACTTTTTTCTCTTTTATAATAGTTCTTAGTTATTCAATTTGAAAAATTCCATTTTAATGGATATGGATTAATGTAGATGTAGTTATTGGCCTAATCTCTCGAATGAGCAATTGGAATCTATATAGTTCAAATCATTAATTTTCAAATCATCAATCATCAATATAGACTATAGCAAGCACTAAGTTATAATTTACCTTAGCAAAAGGATATACTGTGTTAAATAATGCAACTCCGTAGTAGATGTGAAATCGTAAAATAAAAAGAGTAATCTAAATGGTACAGTAATTACTAATTAGTATCGTAAACTATTTAAAATAGTTTAAATGCATTGAAGCTACTATTAGTGCTTTTTTAACTAAATTATAAAAACTTATTTTAAATATACTAAGGTGGTACCGTTGCCTTGTTGTGTTGTACGTCCATGCCATTATTGTCAACGTCTATCTTGTCGAAACTGTATTCATCTTGCAAATGAATTTAAGGGGAAGTTTCCAGGAAATGTTCGCCGACACTTTGTTTGCTTGTTTGAAATTGACTAATATTCACCTATTTATTAATTAAAAAAATAAAAAATAAGCAAAAAAAAAAAAAAACAAACGTTTATATGTGTGAATATGTTCGGGGTCTCATTCTGTTAATATTTAAAATTATCTTTTTAATGAATATATAATTAGTTGCTTAATATATTAAATGCTAAACTTGAACGTTATAGGCTTAGTCGAATAAAAATAAGGTGGTGCTTCACATGATTATTACTATTATTAAATAATTCTTTTTCTTTAAAATTTTTTGTTTTTTTTTTAAATTTAATCAATAAGGAAGACTTGCAAATTAACAAATGATTATAGCTCATATAAGCTAAATAAGGCAGGGGACTAAATTAATAAAGTTTAAAAATAAAAGTAATACAAAAGAGGTACTTGATGTGCTTATCGTGAATTGTCACAAAAGTCATGAGGAAACGAAAAATAATTTCTTCAACAATTTAAAATCAAACAAAATTGTGTCAGCTTCAAAAATGTGATGAAAAGTGTTAGCTACCGACTTATTTAGTGGCATTATTCATGACTTCCGAGTGATATTTAGTAATATTTTTAAGGAAACATTGTCCGATAAATCTTTTAAAATTAAAGAAGAAAATCTGTAAGCCCGTCAATAATTTCATGATTACGAAAATGTAATCAACAAAAGGTCTAAAACAACATCACGCGTGCCAATAATACCTCAACCACTAGCGAAAAATAAATGAGGGCATTTTGTTAGTGTATGAACTTTGTGACGGAACATTGATCGGTAATCCATAAAAACGTGAACATAAGATCTCGAATAAGGTTTCATAAGTACTTTGCGATGGGATATATCGATGAACACCGCTACCTTAGTTGTGCTAAACTTTGTTTGCACCATACACTGATCCTCTTGACGACATTTATAGGCAGCTGAAGTAAAAGCATGTGTTTTTTATTAGCTTAACATACTTTATCTTATGTTCGTGTGATGTCACTCTGGTAGACGTTAAAATATTTGTTAATCTTAAGCTAGCAAGCCTAGATGTTGACCGAACTGGCACACCTGTCATGATCGCCACCATTCTATGACCTATTCCCTACTTAGCTAGATAGATTTTTAATTTAAAAAAATATTTTGTATACGGGGAAAGTTAGCGTATAATTTAAATTAGTGTGTTAACTGTGCGAATTAAGTAGAGTGATTATATATACAAGTAGTGTCATATGTAATTTCAATATAGTGTAAGTACACCATGTTGTAATTATGCTACATTATAATTACACTATGCCGTATATATAATTAACTACTTGATTCGCACGATTAACACGCTAATTTAATTTGTATTTGATCCAAACTCCGCCATAAGCAAAGTTCACTCCGCCTCGCAACTTGTCCCGCGCATATTTTCTGAACGCATACGGCAATGGAGATTTGACCCCCATAAACTTGGCTGCAAAAAATTATCTTTTTTGGTGGTTAATACGTGTTGCATGCCAGGTGTTCGACGAAATTAAGACTTACGTTCGGATAAGTTAAAGGTTGTTTACTTGCATTTGGGTGCTTAAGGGGGTATTTTGAGTTGGAGTTCTACACAATTTGCTTTATTTTGGAGTTATACCTTCCTCCTTTTATGCCTTAGCGGTTGTTGTGGGGTGCTAGATGGGGGGTGAGAAACCCGTAGTTGCTCCCCTCCTTCGAGTGTGAGGGGTTTGGTCTTTGATTCTTGCTCTAACTCATCTCGAGTCGGGGTCTTTAGGGGTCCGTTGTCTTTTGTGATTTGTTTGTTTTCTGTTCTCGTGTGTACATGGCTACCATAAAAAGAATTTGGAACGTAAATACAGGAGGGCTTGGCCCTAGCTCCACTAACGGTTTAAGGCCATGCCCCTTTAAGCATTTCCACGAGTGTAAGGATGGTAGACCTGGGTCCTCTGGGTTTTTCCGCCTACTTGAGCACATGCAAAGTACCCATTTCAAAACGGATACTCGGAAGAACATTTTAAAAGATGCTATCTCCAAGGATTTGGACATTTTTATAGATGTTGGGGAAGCCCTTCGGGCGGGGGATAAATGGTTATGTGGGAGGTGCATGACGTTGCATGCCCTTAGCAGGGGGTGCAAGCATGCTGATGGTGTCTATTCTTTTTATGTGGATTCTGGATATGCTGGAGAATTCATCGTTGGGATCCAGAAACCTAATCGTGTGTCTGTGGATAGGGACCCAGGTCCATCTGTAGGAGTGGTTGGGGATGTATCCCTTTTGGAACGGGTTTTCTCCCTTCCCATTCAAACGGTTAAGAGTATCCCCCCCAAGTTGTCGTTTGGCGTTTGCTCAGACTTTGGCATGCGCTTTACGCAAGGTAGTGGATTCACCAGGCTCGATTGAGAATTGGGTCAAATTACTATTGTTTTCGCGTTGTACTTTAAGGGTGGTGAAACCTTCCACTAGGCAGGAACGCAGGTCAGGGAATCGAAAGTCTTTGCAATGTAGTAGCATTCAGCAAGCACTTGCGGTGTGGAAAGATGGATTTGGTTTTGCTGACTTGGTTCTTTCTCTCTTTGATAACGTGGGGGGAAACACTTTTTCTAAAAGAGAGGTGGGAGGGGAGGAGGGTTCTGAAAACAGCCTCAATATTAAACAATGTCTCAGGAAAGTCAGGGATGGTCATTTCACAGCTGCAGTCAAGGTATTATGCTCAAGTGGGGTTGCCCCTCTCGGAGATTCAACCATGAAAGCCCTCATTGATAAACACCCAGTGGTGCTGCATCCATCATTGCCTTCTAGCTCTGTCGCCCTGCCTACTCTCTCTGTGGATGGGGACTGTGTGCTTAGATGTATCCGATCATTTCCTAAAGGGACCTCATGCGGGAGAGACGGGATGCGGGCGCAACACTTGTTGGACGCTCTTAGTGGCGAGGGATCAGTGACTTCCATGGGTCTGCTCTCAGTCATCACTGAAGTCATCAACTTATGGCTAGGGGGTCTGTGCCCCAAGGTGCTCGCTGAGTTTATTGCTTCGGCCCCTCTTACCCCTTTATTAAAGCTGGATAATGGAATTCGGCCCATTGCTGTGGGGGCTATCTAGCATAGGTTGGTTTCTAAAGTGGTTATGAAGATGGTTGGGAAGGAAATGACTCAGTATTTAGGGGACTTTCAGTTTGGGGTAGGGACCCCTAATGGGGGCAGAGGCGGTGCTTCACAGCGCGAACCGGTTTCTTAACTCCTTTCACACGGACGGTTCTTTAGCTATGCTTACCGTGGACTTCTCCAACGCCTTCAATATGGTCAACCACACAGCCCTTCTCCGGGAGGTTCATCATCATTGCCCGTCTATCTATCTATGGGTCCAGTTCCTTTATGCCCAGCCGGCTAGGTTGTACGTTGGTGATGACTGTATAGGGGCTACTACTGGGGTTCAGTAGGGAGACCCCCTTGGGCCCCTCCTCTTTGCCTTAGCATTACACCCTCTTGTTCTCCAGGTACAAAATGACTGTAACCTCCCATTTCATGCTTGGTACTTGGATGATGGGACTATTATTGGTGGTGCCAATGAAGTCGCTAAAGCCCTAGACATTATCAGCTCGGAAGGTCCATCATTGGGGCTTCAACTTAATATTAAGAAAACCGAGGTTTTTTGGCCAGCGTGTAATGGAGTGAAAGTTAAAGATGGGCTTTTCCCTAGTGGGATTGGTAGACCAGAGAGAGGGGTAAAGCTCCTTGGAGGGGCTGTTAGTCGAGATCCCTACTTTATTAAGGAGTTGGCGAGGCGGATAGCAGCTCGTACGGTTTATCTTATGAAACTCTTACCTTGCATTAGGGATCCCCAGATCGAACTCCTCTTACTTAGGTCTTGCATGGGGGTTGCTAAGTTGCTTTTTGGGTTACGAACATGCCACCCCCATATGATGGATGATGCGGTATCCTGTTTTGATAAGGGGCTTCGAGAAGCCATCGAAGACATAGTTGTATGAGGAGGCCCGTTTTTTGGTGATCTTCAGTGGCGACTTGCATATTTACCGATGCGCTTGGGGGGTTTAGGCCTTCTTTCGGCTCATGATGTTGGGGTTTACGCTTTTATAGCGTCGAGGGCTCAGTCTTGGAAGCTGCAGAATCACATCTTAAGGAATAGTGGAGTTGTCGACCTGGACTCAGACTACGTGCAGGCCCTGGAACGCCTAAATGGTGCTCTCCCAGACTTTGACATTGGCGGTTTCTCTAATAAGGACACCGCCCCACCAAAGCCTCAAAAAACTTTGGCGAATGCCCTTTTTGGCAAAATCGCTCAGAGCCTGGGAGAAGTTTTTGGATTGTCCCCCCGACAGAAGGCGGTTATTGAATGCTTACAAGGTCCTCATGCCCAAGATTTTCTGACCGTTATCCCGATTGATGGCTTGGGCCAAAGCATGTCTGCGGTCGAGTATAGGGCCATTCTTAAGTACCGTTTGATGGTCCCAATGTACCCAGAAGACGAAACATGTCCGATCTGCCGTAAGGCTTGCCTGGATAAATTCGGAAAGCATGCGGTTCATTGCAAGGAGATGCCTGGGGTTCAAATACTGACATGATTGGGTGCGGGACGTTCTTTGGGACATCTTAAGGCGATCTGGGATATCAGCTAAAAAGGAAGCCCCCGTAAACTTCCTTACAGACCCCACGGAAGGGAGATCCACTCTACGACCGACAGATTTGCTCGTCTTTGGTTGGGCCGGGGGAAAACACGCTTGTGTTGACCTCACAGGGGTATCTCCTTTAGCTGGTTTGAGGGATAATGGGTTTGTAGCTGGGCAAGCAATGAAAAGGGCTGAAACGAAGAAGGTGGAGAAATATGCTAAAGCCTGGGAAGAGAACCAACATGTTTTTGTCCCTCTGGCTTTTGATACCTTTGGCTCCTTGGCACCGGAAGCTATCCGTTTCCTAACCAGGGTCCAACGGGTTGTGCATAGCAATGTGTCGACTCTAAAGGGACAGGGGTATGTCTTTAACAGGTTAGGGTTTGCAATTCAGAAAGGGGTGGCGGCGCAGCTTGTAGCCCGCCTACCTGCTATGTTGATGTAATATATATGTTTCTTATTAAATATGTAATATAAATTTTATTTTGTTTAAAAAAAATCCAAACTCTTTTGTATTATTATGAATTTTG
The DNA here is from genome assembly GCF_021521415.1 of Bidens hawaiensis. Lineage (NCBI taxonomy): Eukaryota > Viridiplantae > Streptophyta > Magnoliopsida > Asterales > Asteraceae > Bidens > Bidens hawaiensis. Next base: position 3,598,094 of record NW_027491042.1, read on the forward strand.
ATTGTAATGTAAAGTTTCCTGATTATGGTATAGTTTTAAAAAAATATTTGAAACGTGCTATTTTGCGTTTATAGGAAAATCGATACCCTTTTACTTTTGTTTTCTTAAGAAAAGATCAAATACCATCAATAGATAACTTGTTGATATGACAAGCACCGTTGGTGATCTTTAAAACATATGTAGGTGATCTCTCAAGACTTCATCTTTGATCTCGGTGAAATCATGCATGTGAACTACCGGTAACTTCAATAATAATATGTTAGATCACTTTTGTCGGTGATCCTTCGGTATATTGTTAACTAATGTTACTTTTTTAATCCTTCGGTATATTGTTAACTAATGTTACTTTTTTAGCAGGCCATCATAGTTCATCAAGAAACTAGTGAAAAATATGTTTGTCAAACGCTCTGTTTTGTGGCGTTAGTATCATGTGTTCTTGTTTGTAGTTTTTTTTTCTTTTATTTTTTTTATCTACCTTGTTTTTGTTATCGTAGTATTTTTTTTTTAATTTAACATCTTTATCCTGTCTCGGAAAAAAAACTTGACAGTATATGCAAGCGAATTTTCAAATATTTGCGCAAGTAGTTTTCACTTTTCAAATAGCCAATAAATAATACGTTCTAAATGTTTTTGGTATAGTAAATCTTTGATAATGATAAAGGACACCGTTCTTTATATGATTGATTTATAAAATCATTTGTGTAGTAAGTTATGATTATATATAAATTGTTTTCTTAAAAGGAAAAAGTATTTAGAGTGGGCGATCAAGAGAAGAGAGTTTGTAGTAAAATAAAAAAGTAGAAAACATACTGCATGACATCCGCATGAAGTGGGTTTGGGAAAACCTTCATTTTATATGTTTAAGAGTCAACTTTCAAAATAAACAATTTAACATCCAATATGCATATACTTTATAGAGTCAACCTTAATTCATTCTTCCACGATGTTATAAAAAATGCTTCAAATGGGTATTTTTATAGGGTTTGGTCAACCGTGAATCCTAAATCAGAGTGACACATGTTGTGATTTGCAAAACTAACAACATTCTTAGCCACTTAGCCTCGTGACAGGAAAGGTGGGATTCCTGTAACCATCTTTTGGTGTGAGAATAAGTATGGTGAGTTATGTGTATTAGGAGAGGGTTGAAAGAGAGAGAACGGAATCGTTTACCGTTTGATGGAGTCTTATATTTATAGCCGGATGTATGAAGTGTTATGGAACGTTTATCGGGTCACGTGTCAATAATATATCCAATTTGTCCTTTCTGCAGTCGTCATAATGGAGATCGTGGATGTTGTATTGTGCGTGACTGTCACACCCCCCGGCCGAAGGTGGAATCGCCGGGGCGTGCGTAGATTAAAATCATGCACATGGTATCAAATGTAAAAACTCTTATTAAAATTACCTAACGCATTGTTCAAACCAAACATAATCCAAAATAGAAAACACGACATAGCAATTTAATTTATTCATTAAACTTCTAAGTCTGACTTATCCCTTATATGATACTTCAAGAATCTTCCTTAATTTTCATTACCTGAAAAACATGCGAGAGTGTCAACTAAAAATAGTTGGTGAGAACATAGGTTTTAAATAATAATAGAAAAATAAGTTTTATGCTGAAAATATTCCATATGATTTAAGTTACTTGTATACTTTTGTGATTACAACCAAACCTCTGACACGTTTAGCTAGTCGTCTAATCCACGATTAGACTAATATGTTTAATGATCGTCGGATTCTAAACACACAGGCCTCTACCTGAGGCCTGAGTGGGCGGGTCTGGCCAATAGATCTATCATCATACTACCACGGGCTTAACAAGTTAATAGTTGTACATGCGATTAAGTATATACTTGTAACGTTCACACACAATGAGATTAAGTATATACTTGTAACGTTCACACACAATGAGTATTATGAATAAAGCTTGAATCAAATAGCATTTATAAAACATAGAATAAATAAGTTGCATGTTTCCACATCAAAGTATAAAACGTTTAAAAACCTGTAAAAGGGGCTATGAACTCACCTTGCTTGATGGATGAACACGAACACAAACAGGAGTTTGTTGAACGGGTCACGAGATGCCCTAGATTAAGTTTTGATTTTTAAATTAGAGTGTCGCATACTAGAATGTTCTAAACCAAGAGCATTACCTCCAGCAAGTTGATTCCCAGGTAAGAGTCACGGGTCCAATAAGATTTATTTATGCCAATCTTCAGATAAGATTCACGGGTCCAATGGGATTATTTACGCCACTCTTTCCTTCGATAAAATCGTTTGCTTGTTAAATACATACATACCCGGTTTATACTCTATTTGTATACTAACTCAAAATGTTTTAGAATGATTTAGATAAATAAGAAAGTATGAGGTTAAAAGTGTAATATCATATAGTTTAGGATATTAAATGAAAGTATAGCGTTTAAAGTGTAAATATTATAGTTTAGAATTTTTATTGACACTTGTGAAAGTATAAGGAGCAATTATGTAAATATTATAATTTTCATATGATAACAATATGAGTTTTTAAAGATCATAAGAATACTCATAGTTGTTCATGAAAAAATTATACATTTGATCCAAGATCTTGAGAAAATAATTTTACGAGGTTAAAAGTGTAATATCATATATTTTAGGATATTAAATGAGAGTACAAGGTTTAAAGTGTAAATATTATAGTTTAGAATGCTTATTAACACTTGTGAAAGTATAAGGACCAATTATGTAAATATTATAATTTTCAAATTTGATAACATTATGAGTTTTTGAAGATCATAAGAATACTCATAGTTGTTTATAGAAAAATTATACATTTTATCCAAGATCTTGAGAAAATAATTATGATTTCTTGGAATAACATGATCATTATAATCTTTAAAGCAAAAAAGTAAGGGTTTTATTAACAATTTATGATGATCATGGTGATATTATATGAACAACTATGAATATTTAAAGGAAAACTCAAGAACATAACAACAAATAAGAAGAATTCATAATAGAAAGCAAAAAAACGTATAAAGGTCAACAATGAAAAGCAAAATAATTAGAAAGACTTACTTGTTTATGCTTAGAGAGAAAAGAGAGAATGAGATTTAGTGTGAAAAATAATTAGAATAAGAGACTCTATTTATAGGCCAAAAGTTGAGGTTTGAATACGATGTAGATAGAGATAAAATTTGTTTAAAGATTAAATGATAAGCTTAATATTAATAATGATAATGATAATAATATAATAAAAAAATGTGTGTGTGCTTAATCTAGGGTTTTAAACGAGCCGAGTCGAGTCGAGCCAGAGTGTGCTCGAGCTCGAGCTCGAACCTAATCGAGCTGACTCGAGCTCGGCTTGCTTTCTTTATTGAGCTGAAAATCGAGCTCGAGCTCGCCTCGTATAAAGATCGAGCTCGTCATGCCAGACTCCTTTAAATTTTTTAAGTTTTTTTAGTTTTTATTTATTATTTTTTTTATTTTATATTTTACAAATTTTGATATATAAAACACAAAAAATATAATTTTAACATACATATTATATAAAATTTATAAACTAGAGAATTTATAAATTTATTTGTTTTATTTTCGTTATTTTTTTAAGGTTTTAGGTATCAAGTGACATAATATATATATAATTTTTATTTATTTATATCTTGGTATGCTATTATTATATATAGACATTAAAATTTAGGGTTTAATCTAAACGAGCCAACGAGCCGAGCTAACGAGTCGAGCCAAGATCGATCCACGAGCCGAGCTGACCCTGGCTCGAGCTCGGCTCGTTTAGAAAATCGAGCCGAGTCGAGCCGAGCTCATTAAAAATCAAGCTCTTTTCGAGCAAGTTCGAGCGAGCCGCGAGCTTTTTGAATAGCCCTAGCTTAGTCTAAAGTGCACGACACTTTTGAATCAATTTTCTTTTTTTTTTCTTTTTTTTTTCAAATTAAATTAACTAGATAACCTTACTTGTAAAAGAAGGTTAAAATAGAAGGTTCTAGAATATTCCATTTTCAATTACAAGATTAATTTAAATACCTAGGATTAAATTAATAATAACAGAAGATTCGTTCTCGATAGGAGTGTTGATGGAGCCATTTCCCGAAACATCAACGGAGGGCGCCTCAACCGCTTCTACTGATGCAGGGCCGCACTAACTTGACTGGTGGGGGTATCAACGCAAACTCACTAGACGGACAATCGACAAACTGGAGAACCCGATTCAGCCCAATAGTGGCAGGTAATTATGGGTTCTACGATTCCCGATAAACGACAAAAGTGAATGAAGTCTAATTCCCATTCCGGCCCCGCCCAGGCCTGTTCGCTATCCGAGTGTAGTCAGCAAAAGCAAATAGAAAAAAATTACCTAACGTAGTATTTTGTTACATGTTATAAAATATTAATCTAGGCATTCCGGTTCAACGTGTCATATTAACGATTGAGCATGTCACACCCCGACCAAAGGCGGTGGAACATGCCGAGATGTAACGATTTCCCATAAGCGCATGACACTAATTAAAGCGACAATATTTAACAAACTCATTTCATTTCACATCATCGAAAATGTCGCATAACAATATTCAAGAGATAGTCAATACATAATATAACAAAATATAGCAATTCAAATATTGTTCATTTTTGCTAATAACTTAAAGGTCTTAACATTCATTTTCTCCACAAGCATCAAATCAACCGAGATGTAAACCTATAACATTTCATAAAATAAAGTTTGTCAACACAAAGGTTGGTGAGCAATTCATAAGTTTGAGCAACAATAGTATATAGTAAGAAAAGCCACAAACTAGTATACGAAACAATAAATAAGAGCTATAAACTTGGTTAAAATAGTTATCGCTAACAAGTTAGCGACACCCAACTATAAGGGATGCCAAATAGTTTAGGATTTTATAGTTATCATTAATTGCATTACGTTAACGACACCTTGCCATGAGGGGTTGCCAATTGGTCTAGGATTTATAGTTCCTCCATCCAAAGCGATAAACACATAGGCAAATAAGCATAGAACACCAAATCGAGCAATTATTCAAGTAAAATATACAACAACGTTTATGGTTTAAGACCCAAGTATAAAACATTTAGTTTAGATAAGATGAAATGTCATCCCCAAACAAAAGATAGAAAACGGGGTATGAAGTTACCCACGTTCAAGTAATAAACTTGAAATATTGATTATTTGGAGATTTGCCGGAACGACGAGTTAACGTATGAAGCCTAAATAAAAGAAAGTCTTGGATTTAGAAAGGTTGTCTTGAAGATCTTTAAATAAAATAATTGTTGCAAAAAGTAAAAAACTTAAAGTTCAAGGTTTATAATGTAACTATTTAAGAATTTATAATAATAACCCTTTAAAAATGTAAGTTTGCTCGAAACCGGGTTAAAGTATCTAACCTTAATATTTACTTAACCTATGTTAAGTAATAAGGTGAGAAAATGTTAAATGCAAGTTCCATTGGGACAAAGATACTAAAACGGGTCTTTAACGAGTGTTCGGTTTGTTGGTTCGGGTCTTGATAATTGGTCAAACACAAAGTCAACTTTCCAAAATAATGAATGTTATGAGATAACTCAATAAAACTTTATAAGACTTAACCAAGTAAGTAGATCTATTGTTTTAGAATACGTTAAGCGAGTGTTCGGTTTTGTCGGTCCAAACTATGTTATGAGATCAAGTTGGATCCAACATTTCCAAGTACTTAAGAAAATAATTAAAATCATTTTGTAAACTATTTTTAGAGAAATATACAAGCCTTGATAGCTAAAAACACACTTATGTGTCTTAAGCGGGTAAAAATCGGATTTGTTCGTTTTCCATCTCACAATGTGTTCCTTGATGGTTTCAACATGCCCAAATATCATAGATCTTGTATAACAATTTATAAATGAAAAATATTTAAGGTTTACAACTAAAAAGTTAACAACAAGTCTTTTAAGCAAAAGTTTCGGTTTGGTTCGGTTTCCATCTCCCAACGAGTTCATAGATGGATTCCACATGCTTAATATCAAAGAACTTGTAAAAATGATTTTTGAAACTTGAATCTAACATTAAACATGTTTAAACAACTATTCTAACAAACTAGTAAGAAGTTCGGTTCATGGTTTGGACTATTTACGGTTAAACCGAGGTTATTCTTTACAAACCTCCACTATGGAACTTCATAAATATGACAAAAAAAAACTAAAAAGAGTAGAAGTTAGTCATGGTTAGTATGTGCAAACAAGTTATGCGTGTGTGTGTGTATATATATATCAAGAACATGAAGTCCTCCATGAAGCCTTGCCTTACGAGATCCGAAACTTAACCAACCGGAGTCGGAGAAGTAACTACCAAAGGTAACAGGGGGTGTGTATTATATATATGTTGTACCACCATATTCAAGTGTTAGTAATGTTAGATGAACAAGTTAGAATGAAAGACTATGGTTAGTTTGACTTGAGAAGTCAAACCTTCAAGAATACATAAGAAATAACAATCTTGAATCTATGGGGTTTGAGAGAGAATTTGGAGATGTATCAAGAGTAAAATGAAGAAGACGGGTGTGTATATATATGGAATGAGTGAAGGGTTGGGTATAAAGATTCTTTTATGGTTTGCATAAAAATGGGTATGTTTAAATGGTCAAACAATGGATAATATAAAAATCCAATATTTTATATATTTTAAATGACAAGATCCAATATTTTATATATTTGAAATGTTCGGGTTACAAACGGGTCGGGTTTACATAATAAAGGTGACCCGAAATTGACGAATGTCACAGTTATAAATACACTAGTTGTATATATATAAATTAATATTTTTTTTGGGAAAAAACGAAGCTTGCATGCGTAGGGAGGGGTTTCAGGCTTCGTTCGGTGAATGGTTTGGAAATTTAGTAGTAAGTGAGAGTGTTTAGGTCGGCTTGGGCAGTTGAGTTTTCTTGAGTTGAATCGATGGGGTTTGTTGAGTTTAGGTCTTTTGAGTGGGTTAGGCTTGGATGATTTGTGTGAGTAGTGTTTGGGCTAATAGGTGAGGTTTGGCTTATTTGAGCTCTGGTTAAGTTGATGGGTTGGATAATTTTGATCTTGGCTAGTTTGGGTTGAGATTTTGTTTATACATGTATTTTGTAAGGAGTGTTTGGGTTGCTATTTTGTTGTCAAACTCTAGCTAACATTAAACATGTTTAAACAACTATTTTAACAAAACTAGTAAGCAAAAGTTCGGTTCACGGTTTGGACTATTTACGGTTAAATTGAGGTTAGTCATGGAACTTCATAAATATGACAAAAAAAAACTAAAAAGAGTAGAAGTTAGTCATGGTTAGTATGTGCAAACAAGTTATGTGTGTGTATATATATCAAGAACACGAAGTCTTCAATGAAGCCTTGCCTTACGAGGTCCGAAACTTAACCAACCGGAGTCAGAGAAGTAACTACCAAAGGTAACTAGGTGTGTGTATTATATATATGTTGTACCACCATATTCAAGTAATAAGAATTAGTTAGAACAAGTTTAGCTTTTAGTTTGACCTTAAGTAGCCAAAATAGCAAAATGTTGAAGATGAATACTTGGATTTGAGAGAGATTTTGGAGAAGATGAACAACCAAAGTGGTGTATGGAGCCTTGCTTTTATAATGGTAAGAGTATGGTTCATACAAATAGGGTAAAGACACATGTGATGGTTGAAATGGTCAAACAAGTTTTTGGTAATTACAATAATAGTCCCTAAAGTTTGGTTTAAGTCATTTTTAAAGAGTTTTAAGGACCAAAAAAGATGTTTTCAAGACCCAACAAGTGTAAAACAATATTGTAACATAAAATCCATCATTTTGATTATATCATAAGCTTTGGTTTACAAAATGGGTCGGTTTACATAATAAATGAATACAAACGAGACCCGAAATTGACGAATGTCATAGAGCATGTTTATGATGAAATGAGTATTGAATCATATAATTACGCATGCAAAGTTAATTTTATTCATATAATTCAACACTAATAAATGTAGACGATGAAATAAATACAAGAGCTTCATTATAAAATGAGTACAAAAGACTAACGTTTTTGCAAGAAAAATTTATAGATATTACAGTGACCCACTACTTAGTATTGTTGTCTCAATTGTGTGGCGATCACAGTGGTGTACCTGCTGCATGGGCGGCGTTGATTCCTAATAATGAAGTCAATTTTGTATTTATTATTTTGTGCGTTGTTCTGTTATTTGCTTGTGCAATTGCTAATTCTGCAAAATTCCCCCTTGCTACCTTGTTGGTGTTTGTGCCTGCATAGTTCTAGTACTGACGGTGGTCCCGAGTGTACCTTTACCAATGGCACTTTTGGACTTATTTGCCTAGGGTGTCCGCCTATGGGTATGGGGTTTTCCCTTCTTGGCGTTTTGGCTTATTGAGTTCGTGTCGGGATCCATGACCATATGTCTTTAGTTATTGATGTGTTTATACTTCATAGTAGGTGATGAAACCAAATTTTTTTTCAATAAGCTTAGTGTTCGAATGTATATTATCTACCAACCTAACAATTAAAAGCAAGTAAATTTATCACACACACGTGTATATATATGTATTATCATTCGTGTATCTTAATCTAACAATGGATCATCAAATAAATAATCTCTCTAAAAATAGATATTTGGTTGGAACAAACAAACTTTATGATTGGCTAGAGATGTTGAGGGATGGAGAGTGACCAGTATGATCCACTTATCTATAACAATGTACAGCATCAGAAGATGGTGATGGCTTAAAAGGCAAGTTTTTTAAGGGTAGACATACATACGGCAGAACTAGATGTGGATCCAAAAGTATGAAATGAAATCACCACTTTTCATGACAATTTATCGTAAATTATAGCAAATAATCATCAGAATAACAAAAATAATTTATTTAAAAGGTTTAAAACTTCCATGAGTTTTTCTAACAAAAGTACGATATTGTCATGAGTCATGACTGTGAAGATGAAAGAAACCCCGACACTTAACTATTTTGAAACTAAAAATTATTCGTACAACCAAACCAATTCATTCTTGTTTTGTTATATATAAAAGCTATAAATATATATACACATAATAGTTATCTCCGTATACAAATTATAAAACTTTTTAAGTTCGAGCTACGGATGATGGTGCGAGTCCTTCCAGTTTTTGGAGCTACGGATGATGGTGCGGGTCCTTCCAGTTTTTGGCATAATCGTGTATGGAAATGGCGTTGAAGAAGATGAGAATCTTACCGTTGTGTGTGTTGTCCCAATCTTCCCACCATTCATAAAATCATTTAACCTTCATGTCAGCGTCACAATATCTTCTTTAATCTTTCTCTTTCCCTTCTCTAAATGCATGTTGCCATCCCGAAGTTCCCTAGCTATCCTAAACCTTTTTTTAGATTAATAATATTAATTTTTTCTATAATAATATAACTCTAATTATATATATTACTTTTGGAAATTTTTTGGACAAATAATATTTATTAGTATTTGTTACTAATAAATAAATTATTAATGTGTCCAAAGAGTAGAAGTGAATGCGATATCGATACTCTAAAGTGTGTAGTTGAGAAATTGCTTTATACCATAGTGGTAGAACGCTTGAAAACTGCCTTAGTATTTTTGTGTGGTTGAACCGGGGAGTGCTACAAGTGTCGTCGCGTGGCAGCACCATGTGTGTGAGCGTGACAAGTGTCGATGTGAGTGGTGAGTCACCTGCTACATGTCATCCTTTGGAGAGTTGTGTGCCACCAACCGACACATGACAACATCTTGTGACAAGTAGCACCAAGTGTTGTTGCATTTGATGAGTCAGCATGCTACGTGTCACCTCTTGGTGATGTGTGCTCCACGAGCTGACACGTGTCATGGTAACTCATCACCTGACTACTATATATAGGAAGGTCGGGTAAGCAGTTTTGACATACCGAAACACCGAAAAACTAGATCACTCACGAACCGAATGCACACACAGCCTAACCAGCTCGTGGCCATGCACATGAAACCAAACGGCTCCATGTCGTTGATACGTGTTCTCAGTTCCAATTCTCTCTCAATCCCGATCTCTCGTTACAAATACAATTCTGGTGCTAGGGTAATCCCGGCAGTACATACTGCTTCGCCTGTTGTACCCTGGGAAACAGGCGGGCTCGCGGAGGTAGCTTGAAATCTGTTTTAAGGGGACTATGTTCAACATAAATCCTCAGCCACAACCGGGAACCACATTTTGTTCAATCTTGCAGCTCAGAAGATACGAATGGCTTCTGGTGATCAAGAAAGGTTCACTAGAGAATGACGACATAAGAAGACATGACTAGGAGGTGATGCTCATGTCTCGGTAGATCTTTGTCAACACGACTTCAATGCGGTTTCAACATGATGATCAACTCGACTTCGGGTCGATTGAAGGATTTACTATAGGCACACAAGTTAATGTCCTCGGTATGAATCTAGTTCTATATATATATGTTATATATGTTTTTATTCTGTTTAGATTTGTATACGGTATATGTACTATAATTTCCCTAACTGTATAAAGAGATAATTTATTTGTTTTATATTAAAATTTTTTATAAAATCGTGACCCATGTCCTACAATCTTAAAACAGATCTTAAACTTTCGCAAGATTGTTGTAACAATCTTAAAACATTTCTAAAGGATATTGGATTCACGAAAGTTTAAAATTACTTATTGGATTTTTATAAATATATGATTTGTGTCACACCCCAACCTACGGCGAAAATACCGGGGCGTGAGGTGATTGCCCACAGCTCTCAAGGTACTATTATACAACATTGGAAATTTCAATATCTATTTAATAAAATTCGATTAGGACAAATTATTCAATACAAACATTCAAAATCAAATAATTCACCAAAAACATATATCAAGATATAAAAGACTTGTTTATTTCTCCATCTTGAATCCTAAATTCTCTTTCCAGTCTTCAACTAACTTCACATCACACGATGACCTGCGTATGTGCTAAAAATAAAGTAGTTTTGTCAATAAAAGGTTGAGTGAGCAACACACCAGATTTGATGTGTATATATATAATAGATAATAAATACGCAACAAAGTCAAATGAGTTAATCAATTCAAATAATGAGTAAATTAATGAGCTGTCAAAAAACACAAAGCTATTACGACTGTCGTATGATCTGTCACACCCCAACCTATGGCGGAAATGTCGGGTCATGAGCTGATTGTCACAGCCATCAAGGTTACTATCATGCAACTTGAAAAAAAGCACCCTTAGAAACAAGTGGTGATTTTGTATTCAACTATTCTCTTAGAAGCCTAACAAAAGCATTATTAGAAGATGCATTATCCAACGTCACACTAAATATTTTTTTTTTCTATACCCCACTCTACTAGAATAGAAAACACCCTTTCACATATGGAAACACTAGTATGAGGTGGTAGCATGAAAGAAAATGATAAAACTCTCTTTTGCAAAACCCAATGTTTATCAATATAATGAACAGTAATTGCTAAATACCCATCAGTTGTGATAGAAGTCCATAAATCTCCAGTTAAGCATAACCTCCCCGGTGATTCCATAAGAATAACTTTCATCTTTTCATTTTTTCCTCTTAAACTTTTGCACTAAATCAGACTTTACGGTATTTCTAGAGGGAATATTCACATCGGGTTGCAAATACTCAAACAAATGTCTAAAAGCCTTATACTCAACAAATGACAAAGGTAATTCGTGCATCACAATAGCATTTATAATAATCTCATGAAATGTATTGTTAGAAAAAGAAGACGACTTTAACTTCATGTAACTATTTAAAAGCATTTGACCAACATCTTTATAAGAAGAACCAAAGAAAATTTTTTATGTGTTTCGTATGATTACCCGTACCTTGGTGTAAAGCCTCGATCCCGGTGCCATACTTTAGCGTCGGATTTACTCATAAACACAGTTCTTACAATCAGAGTTAATTAAAACTCCGATCATTATTTACAAAAAATTACAAACTTGTCTTTAAATCATAACATAAAACATCATGTTATAACATCATTTATTTTATCATTAGATGCCAGCCATTCAATCCATGTCATGTACCATCCTCATCCTACCTCCCCAGTCTACTCACCTGCGTGCATACTAAAAGTTAGCTACGTTGAGTGAATTCTAGTTAATCAAGCAACTTACCATACAACCATTACATGCAATTATATACGTGTCCGAAGACACATAGTCCACTGTCTGACACGTTCACCTTACCGCTTAACCACTTAACTGTCCCCAATGTCTTAGCCACTTGTTTACGGAAGCACATAGAGGCTTACCCTCTCATGCACTCACATTATGCCACTTAATAACGGAGGCACGTATAGGCTTGACCTACCACGCACTCACAATAGGCCACTTTAATTACGAAGGAACGTATAGGCTTGCCCTACCACGTACTTTCGCCATGCCACTAACACCCTTACTAGACCCTTGCCACTTCTATCACACTCTACCTCTACTTGTCTACAGCACACTTTCTAACATTTCATCATTTACATAATAACCAAGTTACATAATAACATTTACACACACTAATAACCACTTAGAAATCATTCCCATTGGCAGTACGTGCAATATCCGAAGATCGTTCACGCACCGACAAACATTCGTTCATAACATAATACTTACTATCACATCAGTCATTATAGCATTCACTTACCACTTAAGGTAAGTGTATTCACACTTCACATCGAGTATGCACACAGCCCCGAAAACATAACAAGGAGATGGGGCTAGAAATTCACCTGAATGCGGTTACGTTCACCGTCAATGGTTATTCCTTTCTTGAGCTGTGCACGACTAACTGTATAACAATTACACGTATCAATTAACTATTACTACTCATATCGTATTTCTATCTTTATATAACCCACAACGAACGGGGGTCTGGGGGCAGCGCCCCTGGCAGCGGGGTTCTAGGGGCGGCAGCTCCTAGCGGGGTCCAAGGGGCACAACCCCTGGCTGGGGTTAAGCTGCCAGGTCAGCTTGGAAAATTTTTATTTCCATTAACTGTGTTCGCCTAAAAAACGAGTACTTCAAAAGACATTCATTATAACAAGATTCAGGGTGAATCTGGAGGTTATGGTCTTAGAAGATATTAATTGGCAATATTAACTTGGAAGTTAAGAACATATCATAACAACTCATCTTTATTGCGCAGTTATCTAGCATTGACTTAACGAAGTCATAGATAATGATTTTGGATCCAACAACCTGAGGGTTGATGAAAGATGGAGTTGTGAAATGAGACTAAAGCCCATAAAGAAAGTGAGTGCAAAGGAAAACCTAACCTATGAGATTGGAGATCCCATGATCTAGCTTCAATAGGACAACCTAACCGCATGAACTAAGGTAGTCACTGTGGAAGCATAGCTTATGTACAAGTTGACACATAAGCTAATATCTATATTCTCCAAAATTACAAAGGGTGTTTAAATAAACATCCTAGTCAAAAGGAAGGCTAAGCGTAACATATGGTTAATGATATGAGGATCATGATAACCATTATGATTTGAAAGTCAAATCAACTATGTGATGGTTAATGATATGTGGATCATGGTAACCATAATGATTTGAGGATTAAATCACCTATGCGAGAGAGAAGTGGGGTCGTTTCGAATGGGTTTGAGGGGGCGCAAATCCTAGAGCTCTCGCAGAACCAGGCTAGTGTTTCATGACCAGAACGAACACGACAATGAGGGTTTAACCAGACCAGGAAGAGTTTTGTGTGAAATGTAATAACGTCTACATAAAAATGGGATTTGTTCAAGGACATAGCGTCCACCAACCGTTAGGGGACTAAGTATGTTTCACAAATGAAGGTTCAAGGCTAACGCTACATGTCCTGCAACGCTCAACCATTGTAACTTTATTTGACACGTGAGTGTACGGATCAATCTCCACTCATGTAGGGGATTGTTGGAAGTTTTTGGACAAATAATATTTATTACTATTTTTTACTAATAAATAAATTTTAAATGTGTCCAAAGAGTAGAGATGAATGGGATATTGATACTCTAAAGTGTATAGTTGAGAAATTGATTTGTCCCATAATGGTAGAACGCTTGAGAGTCGTCTTAGTATTTTTGTGTGGTTGAACCGGGGAGTGTGACAAGCGTCGTCGCGAGTCAGCACCATGTGTGTGAGTGTGACAAGTGCCAATGTGAGTGGTCAGTCACCTGCTACGTGTCATCCTTTGGAGAGTTGTGTGCCACAAACCGACACATGACAACATCTTGTGACAAGTAGCGCCAAGTGTCATTGCAAGTGATAAGTCAGCATGCTATGTGTCACCTCCTGATGATGTGTGTTCCACGAGCTAACACGTTTCATGTGTAAGGCCCGGTCCCGGTGCCCTACTTTGACGTTGGATTTACTCGTAAACACAATTCTAAATATTAGAATAATTTAAATTTTTCGCGGAATATAAAAACTTTCAATAAACATTTCAAAAACTTGTCTTAAACAAACATTTTCGTCTTTCAAAATAAAACATCATTCATAATAATATCTTAAATCTTCAGATGCCAACTTCTTATTCACCTGCCATGTACCCTCTTCAAGCTAGCTGCCTCATCCTACTCACTTGGGTGCATACTAAAAGTCAGCTACGCTGAGTGAGTTATGGTTAATCAAGCAACATACATTCATACATTAACATACTTACATATATACGCATCCGAAGATACATATTACATACTTAGCATGTTACCTTTCTTTCATTTGAACATATATACATACTTTCTTTCTTTCATACTTTCATACATTCTTTCATATCATCACACTTTCATACTTCCATAATACATAAATAACTATCTTTACCATCTCAGATATTATTAGGGTCTGGTCCCTTTCTTCTCTATCTCAGATATTATTAGGGACTGGTCCCTTTCTTCTCTATCTCAGATATTATTAGGGTCGGGCCCCTTCTATCTCAGATATTAGTAGGTTCTGGTCCCTTCTTTCCTTTCAACCATACATACACATATTTACACATAAATTTAACTATATAATTCATACATACTCATTATCATTCATTTATTATTCATACATATGTCATAGCTCACTTTTCCTGGCGATACGTGCAATATCCGAAGATCGTTCACTTACCGACAAGCATTCATTCATACATATTATCATATCAATCATTATAGCATACACTTACCATTTAAGGTAAGTGTATAAACATTCACATTGAGTATGCACACAGCCCCGAAAACATAACAAGGAAATGGGGCTAGAAACTCATGTAACACCGCGTAATTTACCCTCATAGTATTTAGCCAAATATACTAACTTTTATAAGTATAGGGACTAAACTTAAAAAATCTGAATTCTTCATCCATCGCGATACACGATGGGATGAACATTAAGCTCATTGCGTAGCGCTATGGACTGGCACAAAGACCCAATTTTGGGCGGTGTAGCGATACGCTATGGCTCACCCTATGGGACCATCGCTTAGCGCGATGACCAATACTAAGTCACTGGACACGTGTCCAACCACGTGTTAACACGTGGCACGTTATGACAGGCCACATGTCACAATCTGGTAAGGCGGCTATAATTTCGGCGCCGCGATACGAGACGGGGGGCAAAGGAACCCATCGTGTATCGCAATGGGTGGCTGAATCCGCCTATAAAAGGGGGTGACGGGCATCGAAGCAATTCATCCCAATTTCACCCCAATTTTCACATAGTTAACGTAGGAAAATGTGCCAAATAGCCGCGACGAGCCAACGTGCCATTTTCTCGAAGTTCGTGCAAGATTTGAAGTCATAATCGAGTAGCAATCATATAAGCGAGTAAATCAAGATCCTACCACCAAGCTTTCTTAGTATTAGCATTCCACATATCCGTACTAAGGTAGGAGTTACGTTTAAGTTATTCAAATTATAGCTTAGACAATCAATTGAGGCTATGGCCTTTAACCTTGAAAGTGTTTTATAAGCATTCTATAATCATTCATGAACAAGATTTCATAAATGTTACTTCATAGCAAAGTAATGTTAACAAAAGATATATTTTGACGGGCATGTAGTAAACTGTAAGAGGGAAATAACTAGTAGTAAGTTTCTTGCCTAAGGAAAAGTAATTCGTACAAATCCCAATCAACCGAGGGACCCATTTACTTACCTGGAGAAACTTACCAACGTGTTATAACCTATTAAGCCAAAGCATGCTATATCAAACGTCATATAAAACCAAGTGTTTTCATTCACAAACAAAGATAAACGATTTCAAGATTAAGCTTAGCAATCATAGCTTAATCAAGAAACACCATTCAAAAAATTTACACAAACCTATTTATGTATAGGTTAATATCATTCTCATTCACAGTCAAGGTTTCAAATGCACACCAACGGTACAGGTGAATCCGTTAACCTTTTCAATTAGTCAAAACATATTTATACTCGTTAAGATTAACTGGTGTTTGTCTTAACAAGTCAGTCAAATGTTTACATGAGATTACGTGATCTCTAAAACGTTATAATACAGAGTAGAAAATAAAATCAACTCAGACCGAATACGCATGTGTCTGGATCCAAACATAATTGTTTAGCTGAATCAGTCAAATGCTAAGTGGCCGTGGGCTAACGGTCATGACTAGTTCTCCATTAAGGGCTACGTGGCTCGGAGAACATAATTGTGTGTGTAGGGCAGTGGTACATAGACCGGAAGTAGAAATACTTCCATTGAGTTTGTCAAGAAAACTATGTTTGTATTGTAACCGTCATTCAAAGGTTTTATAGAGTCATATGTGTTCACCAGCATATAGCTGACGTATTTTTCCAACCCATTACAGGTAATTAAGCGTTAGTAGCTATAGCAAGGATTGGAGTCTTATGAAGATAGAAGCGCGTTACAAGATGGCTCCGTTTTTGATATAAAATCCTTGTAATATGAAACATATGTAATATGAAACATATATTTTGCAAACCAATACTTGGGTATTTAATTATTAAGTGAATTTTCAATGTAAATTAATATTATATTCAACTTAAAGTCTTCCGCTAAAATTAACCTAAAACAGGTACCAACTTGTGGTCACACGCCTAAGCCCTAAATCGGGGTGTGACAACTCACCTGTCTCCTGTTTCTTTCTGAGTTAATAGTGATTCCTTTCTTTAGCTGGGCTCGGCTAACTGTATATCATTTATATGTATTAATTAATTAACCCCCTAAACCCATTATTTAAGTTTCAACATAAATAGTTAAGTCTGGTCTATTCTAATGGTCTTGTAAGGCATTGTGTTCATAGGCATAGCCTTGTATTCGAATACCTTGTATTTGAATGAACTTACGTTAGAATACAATTTGTATTCAAATAG
This sequence comes from Bidens hawaiensis, assembly GCF_021521415.1. Taxonomy (NCBI): domain Eukaryota; kingdom Viridiplantae; phylum Streptophyta; class Magnoliopsida; order Asterales; family Asteraceae; genus Bidens; species Bidens hawaiensis. The sequence continues at coordinate 3,615,433 of NW_027491042.1, forward strand.
GATTGAAAATACTTGTATTCGAATAGACAGACTTATAACAGGACTTGTATTCAAATGAACACTCTTGCATTCGAGTATCTTTTCTATTTGAATAACCCTTGTATTTGAATAGAGCATACTTGTATAATTTCAGTCTTCCTTTCTTTGCTATAATCGAATAGGAGCTGGTATGCGTATACATAATGTATGCGAATAGGCTTGTATATGAAGTCTTGTATTCGAATGACCTATATTCGAATAGGTTTGTTATATGATCTTGTGTGCGAATAGAGCTTGTGTTAGCATACAACTTGTAACTTGTATTTGAATGAACTAACTTGTACTCGAATGATTACTTATTCGAATAGGCTTGTAGTGTTTAACTTGTATTCTAATGATTATGTATTCGAATACCCCACTGTTGGGTATTATCCCTCTTTACTTTCATTTTTTCGCCATTTACCAACATCCATTCACATAGTTTAGTGTCAATTTACCTCCTCACGGTTTTCCTTTCCAAGCTAGACCAAGATCTAGATCGTTTATCAATAAAGTTCCAACCTTTATTGATTACAAACCCGTTTAGGCTAGATCTAGGGTTTTTACATGAACCGCACATACTAACAAGTCCACTACATCCATTTTATAACATCAAGTCTGTGTTTTTATGGTATAACTACACCCGATTAGTCTTAGTACTAAGTTTTAGGGAACGGTTTCTTAAAAACATAATCTTTAAGTGTAAAGAACATACCTTATTACGTTTTTAGGCTACGGTTAGCTTCGATATGCAACAATAAGCTCGTATCTTGCTTGTGTAGTCAAGATCTATCAAGATCCAAGCTTGGTTCTTGGTCTTGAATCTTGGCCGAATACTAGGAGGTGTTTGTGTGTGCTTTAGAGTGTGTAGGGAGGCTATGATATAGAATGAGGGTTTTAGGGTTTTTGGGAGGTTTAAGGAGTATTTATACTCCCTTAAGTCCATGGACCTAAGACCCATAACCATCCTTTATTCCATCTTTCAGTAGCCAAGTCCATACTCTTTTATAATATTTTAACTTAGTTAAATATTAACACACTGTTAGACAAACAAAATTTCTTTATTTATTATTATCAAGAGTAGGGTGTTACATCATGGTGACTCATCACTTGACTACTACATATAGGAAGGTCGGGTGAGCAGTTTTGACACACCGACAAACTAGATCACTCACGGACCGAATACACACACAGCTTAACCAGCTCGTTACCATGCACATGTAACCAAACGGATCCTTTTCGATGATACGTGTTCTCAGTTCCAACTCTCTCTCTCGATCCCGATCTCTCGTTACAAATACAATTCGGGTGCTAGGGTAATCCCGGCAGCACATACGGCTTCGGCTGTTGTACACTAGGAAACAGGCGGGCTCGTGGAGGTAACCCGAAATCTATTTTAAGGGACCTCGGTTCAACAGAAATCATCAGCCACAACCGGGAACCACAGTTTGTTCAATCTTGCAGCTCATAATATACGGATGGCTTCTGGTGATCAAGAGAGGTTCACCAAGAGAATGACCACATAAGAAACATGAGTATGAGGTGATGCTCATGTCTCGGTAGGTCTCTGTCAACACGGCCCCGATGCAATTTCAACACGATGATCAACTTGACTTCGGCTCGGTTGAAGAATTCACTATAAGCGCTCAAGTTAATGTCCTCGGTATAAATCTAGTTCTGTATATATATGTTATATTTGTTGTTATTCTCGTTTAGATTTGTATACGGTATATGTACTATAATTTCTCAAATTGTATAAAGAGATCATTTATTTGTTTTATATTAATATTTTTTATAAAATCGTGACTCATGTCCTACAATTACAATCATGAACTTCCCAAGGCATCATTGGTTTGTACATTATGGAACAAACTTTTTACCATCTTTATGTATTCATTTTGTTTTTTATTTTTTTACTTTTTTTACTTTTAATCCTTATATTTTTACATCTTTCACAATTTAGCCTTAACACCCTTTCACTTTCAACTTTGGTTTCATATACTTTTCATCTTTTATAAATTTTTTGTTTACCGGTTTGGTCTAAATTTTGAGAGTTGACATGGCGCAACGTGCATGGTGGTTAGACATTTTTACGCCTTTTTTTTCTCCATTTAACGGCTCTTTGCAACGCTGGGTTTTAGGCGATAAACTTGGTTATTATTTTATATGTTTTACGTTTCACCTTTGGTTTGGTTTTACTTTTTTTGTATATTATTTCTTTTTTATACGAGTTTTTTCAGTGTTGGTAGTCGATGGCGTTAGTGTGACATTGGTGCTACTTAGCATGGTTTACGCCCCCTCCGCAATGCGGGGCTCAATACTAGTTTAAAAACAATAAAAAATGCATTAATTAAAAAAATAAGACGATATAAAATTCATGCCTAAAATTTGTTTATAATAAAGATAAATGAGTTTATTTTCTAGGATTTTTTAAAAGAATGTATTTAATATGGTTGTACATCAAGCTAGGAAAGTAGTACACAGTAACTCGACGTACTTGGCTTTACTTTCCCGATTTTCCTTCTTCTTACCCTTTTCTCGGCCCGCTATGGTCAGGTGGTGTACCCACATTGAGAAAATGCAATGTCACATTCTTTTCAGGTTTCTGCTTATCATACCCATCACTTTTAATAAAAAGTTTGCAGAAAAACAGGTCAAATGATTTTTAAATTTGTGTTAGTTTCTAGTAAACTTTAAATTCTTTTTAAATTTACGTAAACATTAAACTTTAAAAAATTTGAAAAAAGTTTTACTTCAAATAAAATTTAAGTACATTGAATTTAAGTTTATTATAATGAAAATTAAAAAAAAAAAACTTTTACACTCATTTTAGTTTTAAACAATTTTCAAAGTTTGTACTTCTCTTTTTATTTTTATCTTTTAAATCTTAACGTTATTTACTTTTTAGGATAATTAGTTACAAAAAATAGGTAGTAAAAGATGTTAATAATAAAAAAATGTTCATAATAAAAAAAATCCTTGGGTGAATGATAAAGGGATAGATTAATTAGAAATTTAGAAGTCTAGAGACGAAATCTGTAATTATGGGTTCTCATTTTTCAGGCCAATTGGGCACTTGGGCTTATTAAGGTTGGTAAGCCCATATATGATTAATGGTTTTTATTTTTCCTAAAACTGGGCTCACAAGTCACTAACACGCTAGTGAAGTTACGTTTGAAAACAAGTCATGGGCCTATATCAACTCGAAGTTGGATTATAAACTTGTAAAAAAAACGCAAACATCGGTGAGAATCCAATGCCCGAAGACCTAAGGGTTTCTCCGCAAGGTTTGTCCATGGAGGGTGAGTCAGTGCCTAAGATCAAGCCGAAAGGCGTATTATGGTTCTTATTTATAGTGATAATTATATGTCTCATGATCACGAATACTTGAGCTTTTTTGCTTATATGAGTTTTTTCAGTACTTTTATGTTGGGAAAACTATCCAGATAGAAATATGTCTCAACGAGAAAATCGGTGTTTTACTACCAATCATAAGTTTTAATGCTACCAAAGAGGCCAAATATAGACAATACCTCCCCCCCCCTCTCCCGGGGACTTTTGCTAAGAAAAACGATTGTCATAAGAAATGCTCAATTTTCCGCGCTATTGCTAACGACGCCCATATCCTTTACTTTCCAAATATTTTTACAAACATGTTTTTATGATATCGATAAAAAGTCGGTTCGGAAATCCAAACCGGTTCCTAAGCCGACTCAATACCATTTAACACAAACCAATTTCAACTAGACCCACCATTTGTATTTCGGATCGTATTCCTCTCTTGTTAAACCAGTTTCGACCTTACCCGGCTTAAGACTCCATTTTAGGCCTTAAAAACTGACTTGTAATATTGCCAATGAGACAAAGTAATAATTTCCATACTGATTTGAAGCTAAAATTTTTATATCAATATAATATCCTATTTTGCCATAAGTCGTGAGTATCCGAAAGGCTTATTATTACACGATTTGGTAAACTGACCGCATAAATGTTTGTGGATATAAGAGGACCATAAGAATATGTACTTTATGGTTGATTAATACATTTATTTACTATAATAATAATAATAATAATAATAATAATAATAATAATAATAATAATAATAATAATAATAATAATAATAATAATAATAATAATAATAATAACTTAGGTCATAGACATATGCTCTTATTTGTCATACCTTATATGGATTTAGAAATGCTGACCACTTGAAACCGTCTCCATTCTCTACCAAGCGTACGGGGTTAATTTTGTACTCATTGCCCTATACATAGAAGTTAGAACTCTTTTGAGTTAGACTTTCTCTTTTTTCCTTAAAGGTTTTAGGGTGGGATACATGCTTGCCAGAAATTTGAGTACAAACTATTTAAGGGTGAACGCGTATGTAAGACTTTGTGCAATCATTAACTTTTTTAAGCCACACACATTTGTTGGTAGTATTACTTGAAACTTTGGGAATTATATATGACCCTCCTTCACGATAAAGTCCTCAAAGTAACATGTTGAAAGACACCGATGGCCATATTATTTTAGGGCACTTGATTGATGTGTTGACTTAGTTGACACATGGCCCACGCCACTCTTAGATGCATCATATATGTTTTACAAAAGTTAACATTTAGACTATTACTAAAAAAAAGAAGACAATTACTAATGTCTTGGCTACTGCCGAGAGTGTGGATTGATTGGATGGATATTTGGATGATATTATTTTATGCACACATACACTTATAGTTGAAAAACCATGGTTCAACTTTTGTAGCTGTTGGGAACTCACTAACTTTATAAATTATAGCCAAAGTTGTTTTAAGCATATATTTCATGACACTTAGACACGAAACTCTTGTTAGAGAAACAAATTGGATTTACAATCTTTAATCTAAGTTGTTTTTCTTGAAATATGAACACGGAACCGAAAAGTTGAAGACGCCAACGGGTTTGGTTGAGAACTAAATGTGGGGTTAGCATGAAAAAATACTAAATAATGTGATTATATAATTATTGAAATCGGAGGAATAAACAAATTGTTTTTAACTTTAAAACAACTCATGTCTCTCAAATTAAAAATAAACAAACCTTCTATAGGATAAACAAAATCTACTAGGACTAGGAAACAAAATTTAAATAAAGATAAACATAACAAATAGATAACTTTAAAATAAAAGATAGATTTGATCTCCTTCTTATTCTTTCATTAAGATTGACCTTGTCACCACTCGGTTTTATCTTTAATGATTTGGGATTATATTTATCAATCACCACCCTCAATCTTGATTCATTCTTTTCAGACCTTTAATCCCAAGTAATTTCTTCAAACTATATATTCGGTAACGCTTTTGTAAAGATATCTGTCTTTTGTTTTTCCCCACTAATGTGTTTAATTCGGATTTCGCTATGTTCAATACATTCACGAATAAAATGAATAAAACTCTTGTGTTAACTTTTGAGCATGAGCTTGCTTAAGGATAGATCACCCTTGCTAGATTTACAAACGGGCTGGGTATTAGATAGTATATTTACCTAGTATAGACATATTTGTAATTTTATAACCAGAATGTTTTATGTACTGTGCAGAATTTTTATCATCAGGTCATGTTCGGGCCCTCATTGGACAAGGTTTAACATGGAAACATGACTAACAACTAGAGGAAAGACTCGTATACCTCAACGGATACCTCAAGTTTTAAGAAATGCCATAACTTGGTTATTAGAGGGTACGTAATAGAGAACTCAGAGTATGATCTTTTTTTATATTTATTCAAACAACCATCATCTAGTAGTTGGAGTTAGGATGATAAACTTTCGGGTAATACTAAGTGTACGTAGAGAGGTTAAAGATCACTTTTTCTTGGTGGGCGCGGATAATGAAATAACTTTAGTGGCAATGGCTAGTCTTCGTGTCTCGTAGATGAGTCGAATCAGGAGCTCATCGACCTTTAGAGCAAGATAACTTAGATGAGGATTTGCATGTTTAATTAAATGATCATGGACTTTGTATTTCCTTTTTGATCATGGATAGCGAAACAAGCAATCACCGCTTCTGATTGTCTTGGAATTTGGAAAGAATAAGGATTGATTTTCGTCACAACTAGAGATCTTGTTATCAAAACGTTGTAGGCACACTCAATAACATTTCTAAGCCGTGTGTCTGTGTAATCAAGAGTAAACTTGTGTACTGACGTGTGAACATGGAAGTATAGTTACATAAATAATATAAAATATTGTCACTCTTTTCCTATTGAAACGGCCTTCTTAGTTATTGGAGCATTCACGTTTGATGTCTTACTAAAAAAAGAAAATCAATCCTACAAAGGAGACCTCTTAACTTTGCAAATGCATTAAACTCGCCTTTTAGTAAAATGGTTCTTTATTGATTATTGATCAAAATTAAAATACATTCTCTTTAAAAAAGAAAAGAAAGCCTTTTACAATATTTACAAATGAGACCTCTTAAGGATATTTCATTCTGGTCAACATTATTTCATGTGGTACATGCTTCCAGAAATGTTTTCTTTGTTTATTTGCTTTTGTTTTTTAGGAATCTCCAACTTATATAAGGTAGAATATACCAAAGATGAGAGAGCCAAATTCTACCAAAACTCAAAAAGATTAATTCATGCTTAATCACGAAACATTAATTCATGTTTGATAACTAACAAAACTCTTCGTACAATGTTTACATACAAGTTTATCACATGTGTGAAGAATAGAGGAAGGCATAAAAGTTATATAATGCTTAACACTTTTCTATTAAGAAAGATGTGCAATCTTGTAACATTTGCAACATATATGAATGTGGGGTTTGCCGTTGGCAGATGAAAATATTGTAACACAACCGACAATAGAGTTTCACAAGTAGTAATTTTGCCCATTTTTTCAATCTAGAAATATGAAGTTATGTATTCATAAACCATTTTCTTTTTATCATGTATGAAAAGTTAATACAAAAGTATGCTCTGAAAATAAAACAAACAAACACTGTTTTAAACCATTAGTCAAACATGTGGCATGTTTGGTTCATGGATTTCATGAGGATTGGAATTAATTTTTGTGCGTGTCATTTTATACAGGAATGTGATACTCCCACACCCCCCCCCCCCCCACATGCCTATACGGCTTGTATAGGCCTATACGACCGTATAGGGTATACATGCCTGACAAGGGAAAAAAATAGCCTTTTGTAGCCTATACGACCGTATAGGCATTAAATGTCTCGTATTGCATTCAGACAAAACCATAAAAGCTATACGGTCGTATAGGGCTATACGACCGTATAGAAAACATTTGCAGAAACATTCAAACTGCCTTAATCGCTGCCAGAAAACGATTTAAAAAAAACCTCAAATTTTGGGGTGCATTTTTATTTTAATGTATGTTGACTAGATGTTAAAAAAACCTCAAATTTTTATTATATATAAGCAACAATATGCCTAGACAGTCTTGAGCTTTTGACGAGCTAAGCTTAAGCTTAACATTTAAACCCGTTCAGATAAATGAATCAAATACGACCTGCATAAATCACATATATTGTATATATGGTCATCATTTTTTTTTTAAAAAAAGTGTCTATAAACGAGCCAAATACGACCCGTATAAATCACATATATTGTATGTATGGTAATCATTTTATTTTAAAAAAAAAGTGTTTATACGGCCGTATAGGCCTATACGACCCGCATAGACCTATACTACCCGTATAGGCCTATACGAGGCACAATAAACGATGGCAGACAACCTCTGACACGATTCAGGTCCCATACGACCGTATAGCCCTATACGAGCTGTATAAGACAAAAAATGGTGTAAGAATATCCATGGTGGTGTGGGAGGATCCCAAGCCTTTAAATAAAAGAATCCAATTATAATAAAGAGGCAGGTAAGCGGGCAACAAGCTGCGCCGCCACCCCCTTTTGAATGACAAAACCGATCCTACTGAAAATAAAATTATCGTTCTTTGGCATCGTTGAGTTACTGTGCACGACCCGCTGAACTCTTTTTAGAAACATAGCAGTATCGGGAGCAAGAGACCTAAATGTATCAAAAGCAAAAGGAATGAAGGTGTGTTGATTCTCCACACACGCCTTCTCGTGCCTAGCAATTTTTCCTGCTTTTGCCTTTAACACGGCCTGCCTAGCAACAAACCCGGTGTCCCTAAGCCCGACAAGGGGGGACACCGCAGTAAGGTCCACACAAGCATGCTTTCCCCCGGCCCATCCAAACACAAGAATGTCCGCTGGTCGGAGAGTAGACCTTCCTTCACGTGGATCCGACAAGAAATTCACAGGAGTCTCTTTTCTTGCTGAGATCCCCGCTCGTTTTAACACGTCAAAAAGGACATCCCTGACCAAATCATGTCTATATTTAAATCCCGGGAGTTCTTTGCAATGAACCGCATGTTCACCAAAATTGTCTAAACACGCCTTACGACAAACCGGGCAGGGCTCATCAACTGGGAACAGGGGGATCATTAACCGATATTTAAGAATGGCTCGGTACTCCACTGCTGACATGTGCTGGCCTAACCCTTCGATGGGGGTGATAGTCAAAAAGTCTTGAGCATGAGGAGCCTGAAGACATTCTAATACCGCTCTCTGACGAGAGGACATGCAAAACTTTTCTCCCAAACTTTGAACGGTTTTACTATAAAGGGCACTCGCCAAAGCATTTTGGGCTTTAGGGGGGGCGGTGTCCTTATTAGCGAACCCGCCAAGATCAAGATCGGGAATAGAGTTATGCAAATAATCCATTGCACACCCAAAATCGGAATCTAACCCATCAACACCACAATCACGCAAAATGTGGTCCTGTAACTTCCAAGATTGTGCTCTCGAGGCTACGAAAGCATAGGTGGAAACATCCTCAGCTGAATATAACCCTAAACCACCGAAATGGATAGGGAGAGAGGCCAGTCTCCATTGAAAATCCCCAAAAAACGGACCCCCACATACCACAATATCCTCAATCACCGCTCGAAGCCCTTTGTCAAAACAGAGACAGCTTCCTTAACAAATATAGGCTGACATGTTCGGAGTCCGAACAACAACTTAGCCACCCCCATACATGAGCGAAGCAAGAGAAACTCACATTAAGGGTCACGCAGGCGAGTAAGACATCTCATTAGTTCCACAGCTCTTGAAGCTCTGGTACTGGCCAAACTACTGATAAACCCCGCGTCTCGGCTAACCGCACCTCCAAGGAGTTTTACCCCTAACTCCGGTCTCCCAATCCTGATAGGAAGTAAACCTTCTTTTTCCTTTATCCCATTGCACGACGGCCAATATACTTCGGTCTTTTTAATATTAAGCTCAAGCCCTAGACTTGGCCCCTTGGATCTAATAATATCCAGGGCTTTAGCCACTTCAATAGCGTCTCCTATAATCGTACCATCATCTAAGTACTATGCATGGAAAGGTAACTTGCAACCATCTCGTACTTGATGAATGAGGGGGTGTAAAGCTAATGCAAAGAGAAGGGGTCCTAACGGATCGCCTTGTTGAACCCCAGTCGTTGACTGGATACAATCATTCCCTACATATAGCCTAGCCGGTTGCCCGTAAAGAAAATTAACCCATAGGAAAATAGATGGGTATCTGATACGAACTTCATGCATGAGTGTGGTTCTATCCACCAGGTTAAAGGCATTAGAAAAATCTACTGCAAGCAAAGCCAACAACCCATCCGAGTGGAACATATTAAGAAATCTATTCGCGCTATGAAGCACTGCCTCCGCTCCACTCGGGACCCCACCCCGAATTGAAAATCACCAAGGTATTTTGCCATCTCTTTCCCAACACTCCTCATAGCCACTTTGGATACAAGCCTTCTCCAAATCGCCCCAACGGCAATAGGCCTAACCCCATTGTCGGGCTTAAGCAGTGGCGTTAGGGGGGCCGAAGCCACAAACTCCGCTAAAGCAACAGGGCATCTCCCCCCTAACCACAAGTTAACCACCTTAGTGATAGCCTTAAGCAACCCCACGGCAATCGCGGATCCTTCCCCACATAGGGCATCCAAAATATGTTGGGCCCTAAGCCCATCTCTACCACAAGAAATCCCTTTAGGAAATGATTTAATACACCCAAGAACACTTTCAACGTCCACAACCAAAGGGGCCACCGAGAGTAAGGCCTCAGGCAAGGCGGGCTGGGGCAAGATGGGATGCTTATCAAGCAGTGCTTTCATAGTAGCGTCACCAAGAGGAGCAACACCCGAAGAGGACAAAACTTTAACTGCGGCCGTGAAGCGCCCATCGGCAACTTTTCGAATACATTGCTTAGCATTGAGGCCCTCCCTCGAATGATCATCCCCGAATGAGGCCTCATCGGCTCTTGAGCCCATATCCATCGGTTGGTTAAAGAGTGATTGGATAATATCAACACATCCGCTTCCATCACCCCAACTTGCCAGGGCCTGCCAAATAGAATAGCATTGTAAGGATTTCCTATTCCCCGACCTACGCTCCTGTCGGTTGGAAGGCTTGACAACTTGTAATGTGCAACGGGGTAAAACCAAAAGTTTAACCCACGCTTCAATAGACTCAGGCCTAGACACCACCTTACACAGTGAACCAGTTAAGGCATGGGCAAATGCCATGCGACAGCTAGAAGTGATACTTTTAACTGTCTTTAACGAAAGTGCGAAACATTGCATTCAAAACTGTGCTTGGTTGTATATGAAGGAATTGGAATGAAAAATCGTTCATTCAATCAATGGAATTCACTTTCTAAAATATGATGGAATTATAAACATTCCAATGAAGTATTCAAATATTACCATAGCACCCTAAATAATTCATATCCAAAAAATGATCAAAATCAAATCTTCAGTAAAAACTTACATCCAGAATCATTTTCAAAATAGTAAAACACCAATATCAATTAGTTCTAGAACTTGAGTTCCACGTAAATCTAATATATAAACTAAAAAAAAGAAGAGAAATAGTGTATGAAGCTTCCGTTGGAACTCGAGTTCCACGTAAAACAAAAATCAAGTTCTAGAAGTTAAAATTTATGAAACGAAAAAAAAAAAACCTTCGATAGAACTTTGAAGATGCATTAAGTTCTAGAAGTTGTCTATGAAGCTTCTATAAAGATAAATGAAAATCGAGTTTTGCAAATTAGAATTTAGTCAATTAACTTTTTAACTATTTCAAATTCCGATATCAAATTTATAAACCAAACACCACATTAAGTTTTAAGATATTCCATTCCAATACCAAATCTATCACAAACATTATGTGAACCAAATGGCCCATAAGACTTGTAGTTGTGGATGATTTTTAACTTCAAGTTAAAATGTCACGTCATATTAAAGTCCTACCTCTGTAACACCATGTTATGGTTTAAAGCTCCATTATCACTAGGCCTGTAAACAAGTGGAAAGTTCGTTTATGTTTGTATATTTAGTAAATGAACGAAAATGAATAAAAGATTTGTGTTTGTTTAACTAAACGAGCGAACATGAACACATGTTTCGTTCGTCCATTTATGTTTGTTTATGCACATTTATTTTGGTTCCTTTATGTTCGTTTATGTATTAATAGAAAACAATTAAATATTATCTAGATAAGTCATTTACTTAAAAGTTTTATACATGTTCATTTACATGTGTTTTATGTTCGTGAACGGTTCATTTAGATTTTAAATATACGAACATAAATAAACAAAAACATGTGCATTTTTAAAGGGGTTTGTTACATACACCATATGGTGTTTCCAAAAGACCCACCCAATCCGCCACACATCGGGCGATTCGCGACGGATTGCTTGGGTGTTTTGGAAAAATGTGTTTTTTTTGTTATTCTGCTATCTTTTTTTTGTTATTTTATTATGTTTTTGTCTTTTTGTTGTCTTTTCTTTTATTTGTTTTCTTTGTTTGTTTTGTTTTGTTTTTTTGTTAGTCGCGTGTAACCATTTTATGATCGGTTTTGGAAGGTGACAACGAAACAACAATGTTAAAATTAAAAACGAACATAATAAAAGGAATTATGTTTGTTTTCTTTATTTGTATGTCGGGTGTAACCAATATTTGATCGTTTTTAAAGTAATAACGAAAAAATAAGCATAACGCATAACCAGATTTATATAATAATAATGATAATTAATACATTACGAGTTCGAAAAAAACCAAACGAGTTCAGGTAAAAGAAACAGCATACAAAAAACAAATCTAAAATGCAGCACCACCCGCGTTGTCATCGCTCCCCTCCTCGTTGAAACGTGGCACTAGTGCTGTGTACTGGGCTCCATGCTACTCGGCAGACGTATACCCAACCATCTAGGTAATCTGACTACGGAGCTGTGACACGTCACACTCTACTCTCCGTAGCCGGGAATCAGTGGCCGCATCCAAACGCACAGCGCGATGTGTAAGCGGAACGTTCCGCGGGTGCTGATGCGGTGGCTGTTATGAACACGATAAATTAACGTTAATAACATGAAGATACAAAAAAAATAAACGATAAAATAGAACGTACCTGATCACCGTCCTCCTCGCCCTCATCACCGTCCGCATTGTCAACCTCGGCGCCCTAAATATACACCTCTGACTCCTCGATTGGCGGAGGCTCAACAAGTGGGACTCAACGTACGGGGGAGCATGCAGATCAGTGACCAGGTGATACCGGCCGTTAATGTTCCGGACGATGCGCATGCCCTGTGCCCGTGAACGGTCCAGCTCTCGCGGCGGAATTGGCGGCTGAATAGGTAGGTCATCCAGTCGGTCCCCGTAGCCCAAAGAAATCGCAATCCGCGTAATGAACCGACCAACGACCCGCGGCCCTGCCTGTGCCAGTAAATGGCGAAGTAGTCGCCGAAAGCGCGAGCTAGGTTGCAGTGTCTCCCGGTAAGCAGGCGTCGCAAAAAAAGGTCACGGAGGTTGCAGTGATCTACCCCCTTGTGACGACCCTGTGCGGTCTGAGCGATAAGCCTGTGTAGGTACCTGTACAAAAATACAATAAAATATTATATTATATTATATTATATTACTAGTTTTTATCCCCCGTATTGGGGGTTGTTTATATGGTTTGTTTTAATATTTATTTTTTTTAATTTATATTTTTTTATTGTATGAAAGTTAATAGTATACTTATGGTTTGATGATAAATTGTTTCACAAATAAATGAGATGTTATAACTCGGTTTAAAAGCTATATAGTTTTGATGAGACCCAAGACCCGTTTATTTTTTTAGACCCGTTAATTTTTTTTACTATACAATTGGTTTTTTAATTTAAGTAATATATATATATATATATATATATATATATATATATATATCTTTTTTTAAAATAAATAAGATATAATTTTTAGTATATCCTATTTTATAGGATTTTTTACATCAATAATTTGGTTAGAATAATTTTTAATTTAATGAGATGTTATAACCCGTTTAAGGAATATCTGGGTTTGGTAAGACCCATACCCATAAATTTGGGTCAAATGCATGAAAAGCCTCCATTTAACAATCAAGCAAATCTGGTGACTCCAAAAAAAGGGGGAGCGACCACATCGCGACAGTAGGATTTTGATGTTTTCGTTTATATATATTATAGATATTATACATATACATATACAAACCTATGCAACGGGTCCCTGATGGATGAGACTCGGCAGTCTGGGAGGTAATCTTCACCGTCGGTAGGCCAAGGTTCATCGCTAATCGCCGCCCAAAAACGCCTCAACACGTCATCTGGTGTATCGTGTATGCTCTCCGTGTAAACAGGGTCGAATAAATCCTGAATTGTGTACAAGCCGAGCGCCAAAGCAAACTCCTCCATCGACAGATAACGCTCCTCCCCGAACATACGGAACCGAACCTCCGCCAGACGGGTATCCGCACCATCAAGCGTCATCTCGACCTGCGGCGCTCCATCCGGGCGTGGCCTGAAACAATATTTACACGTTCGTTAAATCTACTTTATAAGTTAATTGAAAGAAAAAAATACCTGAAAAGGAACGTAGAGTAAAACTCTAGCGTGAGCGCCCGATACGCTGGCTGCTGGGCGGTAAACAATCTCTCCCACGGTGTATTCTTCCAAACAATATTTTTTATCCTCTCTTCCGCCCCAACACTTTTTATAAACTCCTCATACAAGGTCGAGGTAGGTTGCGGCACAATTTTCCGAAGCAGCGTAAACCGGATATGGAAATCGGACTCCGGGTCAAACATCAAATGTGCGTAGCAAGTAAGATGCTCATCCCCTTCAACTTATCTATTCGCCATCTATGTTAAAGATATAAATATAATGTTTATTTTTATTTTATTATAATTATATAATAAGGATAACCCGTTTTCTAACCCGTTTCATTATCAAACCCGTTTTCAAACCCGTAACCTAAATCTAGCCCGTTTCATTATCTAACCCGTAACCCAAACCCGTTTTCAAACCCGTAACCCAAACCTGTTTCATTATCAAACCCTTAACCCAAACCCGTTTCATTATCAAACCTGTAACCCAAACCCGTTTCATTATCAAACCCGTAACCCAAATCCGTTTCATTATCAAACTCGTAACCCAAACCCGTTTTCAAACCCGTTTCATTATCAAACCCGTAACCCAAACGCGTTTCATTATCAAACCCGTAACCCAAACCCGTTTTCAAACCCGTAACCCAAACCCGTTTCATTATCAAACCCGTAACCCAAATCCGTTTCATTATCAAACCCGTAACCCAAACCCGTTTTCAAACCCGTTTCATTATCAAACCCGTAACCCAAACCCGTTTCATTATCAAACCCGTAACCCAAACCCGTTTTCAAACCCGTAACCCAAACCCGTTTCATTATCAAACCCTTAACCCAAATCCGTTTTCAAACACGTAAGCCAAACCTGTTTTCAAACCCGTAACCCAAACTCGTTTCATTATCAAACCCGTAATCCAAACCCGTTTCATTATCAAACCTGCAACCCAAACCAGTTTTCAAATCCGAATCCAAACCCGTTTTGAAAAAGTTTGATAAACTGAAACCCAAATCTAACATCAAACCCTTAATCCAACCAGTTTTGCAAATCCGAATCCAAACCCGATGGGTATGCTCAAACCCTAACCCTTAATCTAAATCAAGACCTATATCAAACTAGAGTACACTACAAGTATTTTACTTACCTTGATGTTGCTGGGTCGGATCTGGAATAGGTTATGTTAAAGGGCGACGATGTTCGGATCTGGGATCGGTGTGTTAGGGTTTGCGTTTGTTATGTTTGAAAGTGTAACCAGACTGCGTACATAGTAGCTGTGTGAACTCCGGATAATTCAAATCGAAGCAATTGGATGTCCAATTCGGGCCTATAGACATCGATCCGCCACTGACCGACCGATCCGCCACGGATTAGGTTTTTATTTTTTATTATTTACGAATCAAAGAGGTAATATAAAATAATATTATATATTCATAATATATAAACGGAATTATACTAATAACAACACAAATTTGATATTAAACCAATAATAAATTACAAAATTGAATAATTACATCAAAAAGCACTAAATATTACATCAAATTCTATGCAGCGACTAATTCCTAATCATCTTCTTGTTTATTAGCAGTTCTTCTGGATAAGCACTCCAAAAATAGCATCAACACAGCAGATCTTTGCCGCAGCTCTCCACTCACCGGCAAGCAAGTCACCGGAATCTGTGTCGGCCACAGCTATAGGTTTGCCCCACAAAACATGGGGTATAATCTGTTATGCCCGCGTATCTCTATCGGTCACAGCACTCCGTCACCGGAATGTCAAATCTGCCAGGATACACCTCATAACTTTAAATAATGTACCCTAAACAGGTACCGTTATGCCCACATATTTCCTCCATTAGCTGTGTCAGCCCTTGCTGATATCATGGAGTCGTTGATCTGTTAACATCAGCAAGGCGACAATTTGGGGTGACACCGAATTTATCAAAAACCAAAGATTTCTCGATGCACCCCATGTGGGCGCATCGGTGCCATCTTTCTTGGACTAGAAACCCCATGAAGGTTGATATGAGACTTTATTATGTGGCTGACCACTGCTGATCCCCACAATCGCCACAATCTCCAATAAAGGCCACTGTTGGGATTTATGAAGGGGGACTACTAAAGTGTTCGGCAGCTCACGGCAGCTGCACTGGTAGCACATAAGTTCAAAATAGCATCTACACAGTCACCACTATTATTTTTAATATATATTTAATTTATAAATATATTTTATATATATTAGTTATATTTACTATTTTATAATTTGGTAATAATAACGGAATCCAAAATATCCTTTACACAGCCACCACTATTTCTGAACGAAATTATTATGGCTGTGTAGATGCTATTTTCGGACTCCGTCGTCATTATTTTCCGCCAACATATGGTTTTATATGGGCTTTTATTTTGTAATAATAGCGGACTCCAAAATAGCATTTACACAGCCACCACTATTTCAGAACGAAATTATTATGGCTGTGTAGATGCTATTTTCGGACTCCGTCGTCATTATTTTCCGGTGGTGGTGGTGGTTTTGGTGGTATAATCTGGTGATGTTTTGATTGAAAGGTTGAGAGGTTGAGCGTTTTTTGTTGTTTTGGCGAGTTGAACGGTTATAACCCGTGGGTATTTAACACAATCAAATATGGATCAGATCAGCCACATATCGACCGATCTGCCGCGGATCTGATCTGTAGAATCCGTGGCAGATCGATCGATATGCGTTGTCACATCCCGACCAAAGGCGGCGGAACATACCGGGGTTCAACGTGATTGTACAAATACACAAGACAATATTTAAAGTGACAATATTTATTCAACTCATTTTATTTCAACGAATCAATAAACAACACATCTCGTCCACACAAACAAGTTGAATACAAGTAGCAATTATATTGTTCGTTTTACTAATATCCTAATAGTCTTGGTAACGTTTTCGTCAAGTCCTCGAGTCAACAAAAGTCAAACCTGTAACATTTCATAAAATAAAGTTTGTCAACACAAAGGTTGGTGAGCAATTCATAATTTTGAGCATATAAGTATATAGTAATAAAAAGCCACAAAACAATAGATAAAAGCACTAGATTTGGATAAATAGACAATCGCTAAACACATTAGCGCCTTTCGTAGACAAAGCATAATGCTTCTTACAAGCGAAAGAAAGATTAGCTCGATCCCAGGAGATTCCATCTGTCGAGGAGCACTTCTCGGGCTAGCATCTTAGCTAGCTAGGAATCAATTAGAAGCATAAGTTGTTCGTTGTTCAATCTAAAATAATTAAATAATAATAATAAATAGGGTGGAGTAGTGGGAGAGAAGCCAGAATGAGCATTCGATCTGATCTTACCTGCATATAAAGGATAGCTGGGAAGACGAAGCGAGAGAGTGAAAGACCGTCGGATGGATCTCTCTGGGGACTGATGTTGATTTATGAAGGCGAATATCGGATAACTGAAGTTAGGAGGATTGTAGAGTGACAAAGGAGCTACGGAGGAATGCCGAACGCATTGCAGACCCTAGCTACAAGGGGTTGCCAAGTAGTCTAGGATTTTATAGTTATCGTTAATTGCATTACGTTAACGACACCGTGCAATAAGAGAATACCAGATAGTTCACGGATTTATAGACTTCCACCAACCAAAAGCGATAAACATGTAAGCATATAAGCATTGAACACCAAATCGAGCAAGTATTTAAGTAATGTATACAATCACGTTTGTGGGTTTAAGATTCAAGTAAATAAAGCATTTTGTTTGATAAGTATGGAATGTCACCCCAAAACGAAAGATGGAAAACGGGGTATGAAAGTACTCACCTCGATTGACGAATCAATAACTAATAAATGATCGACATATAGAAAGCTTGTAAACGAAACGAACGAATCTGACTTGAAAGCTAATTGAAAATGAATAAATAAAATATATTAATGAACTTCAACTTTAGTTGAAACTACATCTGAAACATTGAACGAGAAGGTTCAGTTGTTAGTCAGGTTACCGGTTAATTTATAAATGATTAGGGACTCGTACTTAATTGATAATTAAAATAAAATAATATTATTTTATTGGGCTTTTAAATAGCTAAACCAATATTAAAAGAAACTAGACGGGTTTTAAATCAAGGGTTCGGTTTTTATAAAAATGAATTGATAATAAAGGTTAAAATAATATTATTAATGATAAAGATAGTAAGGATAATAATGACTTTAAAAATATGTTATATATATATATACAAGATAATAATAATAATAACAATAACTATTTCTAATAATACTAATATAGTATAATAACAATAATTATTATTAATAATACTAATAATAATAGTTAAAGAATAAAAATCTTGGTATTAATTTAAAGTGTTGTTGATGAAAATAGAAATAATAATAAGTAATATTTATAGTAAAAAATGATATCATACTCGATGTTGGTTCGATTTCTAAATGAATTCACAAAATAAATATAATAATATTATTGTTAATAAATAAATGATAGAAATATGATTTTAATAAATAATAATATGATCTTTATTAATAATAATAATAGAAACTTTAATATTTATAATAATAATGATGATAATAATAATAATAATAATAATAATAATAATAATAATAATAATAATAATCGTAATAAATAACGAGTTTTAAATATTTAAATAGTTTTATACTAAATATACGACTTTTAACAACGATAACACAAAATCGGTTTTTAACGTGGGACTCGAACTCGGGTCTTGACGAGACGACTCAACAATCTAATCCCGAAACACAATCTGTTAACAATCCAATTCCATATTTTAAATAACAAATTAAAATCAAACTCTTCCCCACAACGTAAACACTCAAAAGCCTAAACTTATTACCTTTTAGAGGTTCGTATGGTCGTGGCTCTATACGGGGAAGAACCCGAGCCGAAGCCACCGGAGATCGAAAAACAGAAATCTGGAGGGAGAGACGAAGAGAGAGAGAGAGAGACGGAGAGGAAGAGTGAGAGAGAGTGTGAGAGCCGAGAGAGACTGTGAGAGACGGAGAGGGATATTGACGGAGGGAAAGAGAGCTGGGTTTTTCTTGGTTGTCGGAAAAACGAACAAGAGGGAAGGAGGGCTCGGTTTGGGTGATGAGGGGTTACCGGGCCGCCGGAGAAAGGGGAGGAGGTCGGAGGTCGGCGTCGCCGGCCTCTTGCTGAAAAATCGAGGCTCGCCGGAAAACGGCAAGGGATAGTGGGCGGGGGGGCTGGGTTGGTGGTGATGCAGTGGGAGGTGGTGGTCGGAGGTGGCGCCGGCAAGGGTGGCGGCAGCCGGAAAAAAAAAGAAGAAGATGGAGGTGTGTGGGGAGTTTATGATAGGGTTAGGGTTTATGTTTGTATGTATATGTATCATATATTTTCAAAAACAACCCCTCAAGTTTCAAACAAAGTTTAAAATGAGTTTAAAGGTTCTCCAAAGCTTATAACGATTTTACGAAAATCATTTCGAGTCCTTTATGTTTTTCTTAACGACACTATAATATGACAAACATCGATTTATTGATGATCAAGGTCTATATAATATTACATAATTATTAATTTAGGTTCTAAAAATGTTTGAGTCGGTTTTACAAAATAAAAGTTTACAATATGGATACAACTCGAGACTCAAATTTGACGAATGTCACAGTATCCCCAACTTTTTGGAAATTTCGTCCCGAAATTAAAATAAACTTAAAGGAAAAGCAATTGTTAACTAATATGGTCTTTAGTAAGATAATTACATGAACAATTTTCAGCAAAAGGATAACGTCAAATCCTTGCATGACTCGTAAAACGCTACAAATGAGAAACATAATAAAGGCACTTATATATAGGATGTACCGACGGCGTATCCACCATGCCCTTATCATGATTCACATTTTTATCGTTTTTCTGCCATCATCCTCGGGTCTAAGTTAACGCACACAACCGCACTTACTATGGCTTTCATACGGGGATTTCGATAATTAAGTGTGCACCTATAATTATTTAGATCGTCTTATGGTCCACATGGTTCGTCCAATTGTGTGGTTTAAAAGACGTATTTATTTTTGAAATCCTAAATATTTGAATCGTGCATAAATCTGTTGAATTTTACACATATTGTTAAAATGATACCCGCGGTTGAAAGTTTTGGGGTCGACCTTTTAAATAAGTAGGAAAATGGAATAAATAATTGAAACAATTAAATCTAAAAATATAAACCAAGGTGAAAATATTAATTTGGTTTAATTGAATAACGACGATCGAATAATATAAAATTTTAGGGTAAACAATATGAAACGAGATTTGAAGTCAAATGCCCTCAATGTGAAGAATAAGTAAATTATTAAAACCCATGGTTGAGAGTCCGGTCACTAAATTAGTATAAAATCTGACGAGTGATAAAAATTTTAATTAAGAGAACTCCGATAAATGGAAGTGAGAAGTCCAATAAATGAAAACGAGAATCCAAAGAGTGAAAAACGAAAAAAAATAATCCGATAGGTGTAAATGAGAAACCCAATAAGTGAGTACATGAGGTAGGGGTAAACTATGTTACAATTTCAATAATAGCGTACGATGAGTTTCATACGTGAACTAACTTGAGGGTATAAGTAATTGAGAATACGATTGCGTAGAATGTAATAACATGATAAATGAGGTGAGTTTCTTTGGGGTGACGCATACGTGTATCAATATAAATAAAATAGTATTTGATTAACAACCAAAACAATCAATGAAATGTGATAAAACATGAATATGACCACTATTGTGAAACCATTTATATAATCGCATTATAATAACAGTATTCAATAGCGCCAAAACTTGTAGACGGCCACACATATGCCGTTTTATTGTTTCTAAGAAATGTACATAATAACAAAGCATCGCGGTAACGCATTGCTAGGGAAAATATTTAAATCATTATTAAATGTAAATCTTGTAACCCAAATTGTTAAAGGAATTTGTATACATAAAGTTATCGTGATGAAATAAATTATATAAAGTGATGATGCTTGCGATTATAAGAGGTAATAGTCGCGTAAATCGTTATTGAACAAAATTCAGGTCACAATATGAAGCATAAAGTATTTATAAATGTGTCCCAAGAAGTTTCGTAAAGCCAAGGTCATTGAGTTTATGCAAAATGATGAAAGTTGTAATTTGTTATTGAATAAAATTTACGTTCAACATTCAGAATAAAACCTCGTATTTATAAAGTTTTTATGAGATTTATCACATTAGATGACAATATTTACGATTCTTGAAATCATCCATATAATCGTTTAATAATCTTTGAAAGCAAATCCTCATAATCAAATTTTTTTGTTGTCATGAAAATACCACATATATATATATATATATACTAGTTTGATCCTCCCGTGTTAAGGGAGTTTATTTAAGTTTTTGTTTTTTTATCGTTTTGCTATTTTATGATGATTTATTTTATTTTTTTAACTTATTTTGTTTTAATTTAATACATATATATTAGTTTGTTATTATATTTTTTTATGTTAGGGTATTTTCAATTGAGATGTGCAGGTTTTTTTTAATTTTAACGAACAAAAATACATGAACACGAACATGTTGATTTTTTTAAATGAACAAACATGAACACAAATATTTGTCTAATGAAAAAGAGGGCGTTGATGTAGTTGACGATGGCGGGTAGTATCGGAAGTTAACCAGCGATAGAGATGATAGAGCAATGGAGAACATGTAAAAAAAATAAATTAAATTAGGGTTTGAGGATGAAAGTATTTACCAATAAATAAGATCTTATAACCCATTTGAGAGCTATTAGGGTTTGGTAAGACCCATAACCCGTGAAAATTATTATTTGATGATTATGGGTTATTTCACAAACAAATGAGATATTATAACCCGTTTAAGGGATATCCGGGTTTGGTGAGAACCCATGACCCACAAAAATTATTGTTTGATTATGAAAGAGTTTCACAAATAAATGAGATGTTATAACCCATTTAAAGACTATCTGGGTTTGGTAAGACCCATACCCGCGATTTCGGGTAAAATGCATGAGAAGCCTCCATTTTGAAATCAAGCAATCTGGTGGCTCTAGAAAATGGGGGGAACAACCTGAGAGCGACACGTAGGATTTTATGGTAGACAATTATATATATAGTTAGATATTTATATATATATATATATATATATATATATAGGGTTTATAATTAAAAATTGATTATTTGAACACCTGAGGTTGTTATTGTCACACCCCAACCAAAGGTGGTGGAACATGCCGAGGTGTAACGATTGCCCATAAGCGCATGACACTATTTAAAGCGACAATATTTAACAAAGTCATTTCATTTCACAACATCGAAAATGTCACATAACAATATTCATAAGTCGAATACAACAACATATCACAAAATGTAGCAAATCTAATATTGTTCATTGTTACTAATATCCTAAAGGTATTTGTGACGTTTTCTCCAAGCATCCAACATCAACCTAAATGCAAACCTGTAACATTTCATAAAATAAAGTTTGTCAACACAAAGGTTGGTGGGCAATTCATAGTTTTGAAGCATATATGTGTATAATAGAAAAGCCACAATCTTGTATACGAAACAACAAATAAATAGCAATAATTTGGATAATATGAAGTCGCTAATAAGAATACATTCGCGGCACCGTCTATAAGAGAATACCAAATAGATTCGGATTTCATGAGGTCGTTAATAAGAATACATTAATGGCACCGTTCTATAAGATAATACCAGATAGTTCACGGATTTATGAATCAACCTTCCAAAAGCGGTAAACACATAAGCATATAATCATGTAAGCATAGAACACCAAATTGAGCATTTATTTAAGTAAAGTATACAATAACATTTGTGGTTTAAGACTCAAGTATAAAGCATTTGATTTGAATAAGTATGAAATGTCACCCCCAAAACAAAAGATAGAAAACAGGGTATGAAGTTACTCACGTTCAAGTAATAAACTTGAAAAGTTGGTAATTTGAAGATATGCCGGAACGACGAGTTAACGTATGAAGCCTAAATAAAATAAAGTCTTGGATTTAGAAAGGTTGTCTTGAAGATCTTTAAATAAAATAATTGTTGCAAAAAGTAAACAATTAAAGTTCAAGGTTTAAAATGTAATTATTTAAGAATTTATAATAATAACCCTATAAAAATGTAAGTTTACTCGAAACCGGGTTAAAGTATCTAACCTCAATATTTACTTAACCTATGTTAAGTAATAAGGTGAGGGAAATGCTAAATGCAAGTTCCTTGGGGACAAAGATACTAAAACGGGTCTTTAACGAGTGTTTGGGTTGTTGGTTCGGGTCTTGATAATTGGTCAAACCCAAAGTCAATTTTCCAAAATGATGAATGTTATGAGATAACTCAATAAAACTTTATAACACTTAACCAAGTATGTAGATCTATTGTTTTAGAACTAACAATGTACGTTAAGCAAGTATTCGGTTTTGTCGGTCCAAACTATGTTATGAGATCAAGTTGGATCCAACATTTCCAGGTACTTAAGAAAATAACAAAACTCATTTTGTAAACTATTTTTAGAGAAATATACAAGTCTTGATAGCTAAAAACACACTTATGTGTCTTAAGCGATTAAAAATCGTATTGGTTCGTTTTCCATCTCACAATATGTTCCTTGATGGTTTCCACATGCCCAAATATCATAGATCTTGTATAAGAATTTATAAATGAAAAATATTTAATTTTTACAAATAAAAAGTTAGCAACAAGTCTTTTAAGCAAAAGTTTCGATTTGGTTCAGTTTCCATCTCCCAACGAGTTCATAGATGGATTCCACATGCTTAATATCAAAGAACTTGTAAAAATGATTTTTGAAGCTTGAATCTAACATTAAACATGTTTAAACAACTATTCTAACAAACTAGTAAGAAGTTCGGTTCATGGTTTGGACTATTTACGGTTAAACCGAGGTTATTCTTTACAAACCTCCACCATGGAACTTCATAAATATGACAAACTGAAAAGAGTAGAAGTTAGTCATGGTTAGTATGTGCAAACAAGTTATGTGTGTGTGTGTATATCAAGAACACGAAGTCTTCCATGAAGCCTTGCCTTACGAGGTCCGAAACTTAACCAACCGGAGTCGGAGAAGTAACTACCAAAAGTAACAGGGGGTGTGTATTATATATATATATATATATATATATGCTGTACCACCATATACAAGTGTTAGTAATGTTAGATGAATAAGTTAGAATGAAAGACTATGGTTAGTTTGACTTGAGAAGTCAAACCTTCAAGAATACATAAGAAATAACAATCTTGAATCTATGGAGTTTGAGAGAGAATTCGGAGATGTATCAAGAGTAAAATGAAGAAGATGGGTATGTATATATAGGGAAGGAGTGAAGGGTTGGGTATAAAGATTCTTTTATGGTTTGCATAAAAATGGGTATGTTTAAATGGTCAAGCAATGGATAATATAAAAATCCAATATTTTATATATTTTATATATTTTAAATGACAAGATCCAATATTTTATATATTTGAAATGTTCGGGTTACAAACGGGTCGGGTTTACATAATAAAAGTGACCCGAAATTGACGAATGTCACAGTTAAAAATACACTAGTTGCATAAATATAAATTAATTTTTTTTTGGGAAAAAACGAAGCTTGCATGCGTAGGGAGGGGTTTCAGGCTTCGTTCGGTGAATGGTTTGGAAATTTAGTAGTAAGTGAGAGTGTTTAGGTCGGCTTGGGCAGTTGAGTTTTCTTGAGTTGAATCGATGGGGTTTGTTGAGTTTAGGTCTTTTGAGTGGGTTAGGCTTGGATGATTTGTGTGAGTAGTGTTTGGGCTAATAGGTGAGGTTTGGCTTATTTGAGCTCTGGTTAAGTTGATGGGTTGGATAATTTTGATCTTGGCTAGTTTGGGTTGAGATTTGGTTTATACACGTATTTTGTAAGGAGTGTTTGGGTTGCTATTTTGTTGTCAAACTCTATGGTTGGATGTGAACGGTGTGGCGATATGGTTTGTGACTCGACGTAGTATGGGTCGAAGGGTTTGGAGTCATAGTCGGGTAAACTTTGGTTTGTATATGTTCAAAGCATACGTGAGTGTGTTTGTCGGTGTCTTTGAAGTATAAGGATGGTGAGTTTGATAGGTTTTTGTGGCGTAGGAGTGTTGGTATTTAGGGCCTTCTGTTGGGTCGATTTTTTTTTGTTTATCTTGGACTTGCATGGGGTTTGGGTAGGTGAGGATATAACGTTGATGTGTTAGGTTTCGTTCATATTGAGAAAAGGTTTGAGTGCTCGGGAAAACTTTTGAAGTGGAAAGGGTGGTTTGATTTAAGGCGGTAGTTTGAGATGGAATACGTGTGTTTGGAAACTTGTGGTTTCTTTTAGGGAGGTTTTTGACTCATAATAAGTATTAAATTGAAAATATAATAATTTTTGAAATATCCATAAAAATTTTGATAATTAAAATTACATGTTAATATATATATTATATAAATAGAATTTTTTTGATGTCCGAGCGTGTGAATCACACAATTTTTTTGCTAAAAGTTTTCCACTAAAATGAGAGTTGTTAAGATACGTCGAGTCGGCTTAAGTTATAAAATAGTTTACGCGAAAATCTGAAATAAATCAACCCGCATAACGTAAATTGCTCATGAAATGCTTAAAATTAAGTAGTGGGAGACATCACGGAAAACTAAGATAATAAAGTTTGTATTTTAAGGTTTATTGTAAAAATAAAAGTTGATTGTCATGAGGAAGTAAAATAAATTTTTTTTAAGGATCAAATTAAAACTTTGCTTATGAGGAATTTAAAATAAGTAAATATAATGTTAAAATTTGTTATGAGGTATTAAACATTGAATGATGAGTGTCGTTTTGGGAATACAAAGTTGCGTAATGAAAATTTTTTTACCACGTGTATTATATAATGTAGTATAATTAAAAAATGTCATAAGAAGTTTAAATAATTAAAATTTTGAAGTGATCGTTCAAAATAAACGAAATTGTTATAAAAATAAAATTTTTATAAAATCTTTGTACTAGGACTTTAAAGACAATTTAAAGTTTATTCAATAGGAAAATTTACTTGAAAAATTGAGGTGAAATTTATTATAACACCTTCTTAATATGATGAAATTCATATAATAAGATTTTTGTTTTTAAATCGTTTTAATGAAAATAAATGGCATAAAAAATCATAATGAATAGATCAAACTATATATATACATATATTTATTTATTTATTATTATTTTTTGTTAACTTATATCGAAGAAATTCTAATGAACGAAATTTGCAATAAAAATCCTTGTAAAATCAAAATGAGAAAATTGGTAAAACTTTACCATATAAAATCGAGATATAAAAGAATTATTAACAATAAGAAAAATATGACATTTATAAATGAAGACTTGTGATAAGAATTTATAACAAAATAAAGGAAAAATGGTTTAAATTCTTGAAACGTAATAATAATGTTTTAAGATTTAAAGGTAGAAAAATCGTGTATGAACCACCATGACTTGATATTCCGACACTAAAAACCTTTTTACAAAACTACCATGTTGGGGTCTAAACATGTGCACGTACCACCGCATCTTTTTCATGTTTTCGACTCAAATAACGATTGTAATAAAAGTAATAAATCGGAATACAACGTCATGTCAAAACACTAGTCCACGAACCACCGCGGTCCTATTGTTTCAACACCGAAAATTAGAATGGCGAGCGGAACGCTCGCATTCGACTACTTAAAGTGGTCATCTCATATGAGACAATCTTTAAGGAGATTTGAAACAAGGGGATCCAAGTTAAGCTCGTGATCCATAAAGCACAATAAAAACTAATGTTTTTGCGTTTTAAGGTAAGGATACCTTGGAGTACTATGAAAGTGTGTGTATGTGTATATTTATGATTTGCTAAAATAAATAAGTATATAAATAAACATGTGTATTGAACAATCAAGTAGGGTAAACACGTATAGGCAACACTTATAAGGAACCAAAAGTAAAGACTATACTAGGTCGTTACGTATAACCACCTATCTTATAGTCTTGTGGCTCTGATACCAATCTGTCACACCCCGACCAAAGGCGGCGGAACATGCCGGGTGATGACCGTCGTTTGAGTCAATCAAAAACCTAATTATTCTAAATAGTTAGAGCAAGTAGGGTATCTTATCACAAGGAGTATGTGGTCAATGCAATTCGTGTACAGACTTAATATTATGAAGTAAATGGTTTTAGTGCTGATCACACAAGCAATTAAAGTGAGTTCATAGAACTAAGCAACGAATGAACAAGCGAGTTGTAAACAATTAACAAAGCAAATCACACCCGGGAATTCAAGTAAGCAACCAAATAGTATCTCATGCAACTAACATATTGATTATTAACGATTAACTGAAAACTGATCAACCAGACAAAACCTTAGACGTCAACAATTACTTTACACACGGCACTGGTTATCAAATAGTCCTTGCCAGTGTAACTCAGTTAAGGGTAATTGTACGTTTTATCGTATTCAATCTAACCAAACAGTTATATGACTAATTATCTAGCAACCGGTAAGACCAACGTAAACCTAAACCGACCGAACACACAGAAATACTGAATATCAATAATCACATATCAATCATCAATAACAATACACAAGTATTCTTAATCACATGAGAAAACTGTAAAAGGTTACAAACTATACATCCCGGGTGCGATACCAGACTCCCGTTAAAATTCTTAATCACATAGTAAAGGTTACAAACTATACATGACGTTGAATATCAATTCTGTTGGTGCATGTTTTGTGACCGTCGCTATGCAATTCTGTTCAGCTGAAACGAAGTACGAAGTTGTAACAACTTCGCCATAGGCGAAGTTGTAACAACTTCACCTACTGGCCCAAGCCGAAGCCCGCGAAGTTGTTTCGATATATATATACGTGTCTTGTTTAGGTTTGAGCATCCAGAAAACTCAGAGTGTTTTTATGATCAGTTTATTTGTCTAGAGAGAAAACGAGAGGGAGAGTCGTGTGGGACGACCCGAGGTAGAGCTCACCTCGGGTCGGCCGTGTTTCTGTTTATGTTTGGTATGTAACGTGTTTGGTTATTATTATATAAAAGATCTGCAGATGTGTTTATCCCATTCGTGTGTTTGTTCGTGTGTTTGTATGTGTGCAATCGTGTTCTTCGTCTTCTACACCATTAAACGAGTCTAGGAGGATTCCGCACTCCTAGACCTCGTGCGGATCTCGTATCGATCGGCGACGCCCCGAGGGGGGAACCTACAATTGGTATCAGAGCTTTTGCTCGTGATTGTGTGGTTCGGGATTATCACGCGGGTGTAGAAATCGTTCTGTTAGACTATTCGCGGGACGAGTTTACCGAGTTTTTGTGTCCTACTTACCTCCCACCATCATAAACAACCCATTACACCGTCACAAACCTCGCAAAATCCAGAAATCAAACCTGCAAAACCATCGTGTTCATCAGGCAAAGTTGTCGTCACTGTTCGTAGGGTTTCGGCGAAGATATAAGGTTAAGCGAAGTTATCCACAACTTCGCCTGCCTCACAAGTTCGCCTAAGCGAAGTTACCCACAACTTCGCCTAGCTCACAAGTTCGCTTACCTCAAGCGAAGTTATTCTCAACTTCGCCAAATCAGGTGAATTTAAGAAAGAGAGCGAAGTTCAGAATCAGCGAAGTTCAGACTTAAGCGAAGTTATCAACAACTTCGCCTACAGTACTGTTAAGAATAAAATTTTTATTTTTCGGGTTTCTTTGTGTTTCGTGAAAGATGACTTCAATAAACATTACGGAACTGGTGAAGATGCTGAAAGGAACCGATTTCGTGGCTTGGAAGGATGCTGAAAGGAACCGATTACGGAAGTGGAAGCGGGTTCAGCTACTAAGGCACCAAAGATGCTGAAAGGAACCGATTTCGTGGCTTGGAAGGATCGGTTTGAACAATATGTCAAATACCAAGATGCTAAGATGTGGGTGTGCATACAAGATGGCTACATTCCACCAACTGCTGAGTATGAGGGTCGTGATCAGATTAAGAAATACAACAAGATGGAAGAGGAAGAGAAGAAAATGTATGAGGCTGAAAGCAAAGCTCATGCAGCGATTACAATGGCTCTTCCACAAGAGATTCTTCACACCTTCAGAAAGTATAAAACTGCAAGAGAACTTTGGGAAGCACTTGAAAACCGGTTTGAGGGTAATGTGGGGATTCGTGCATCAAAGATTAAACTACTTAAAACCCAATTCTCGGTGTTCAAGTACTTGAAGAATGAATCACTTGATGATATCATCACTAGATATTATCACCTGATGACAGAACTCAGCAATTATTCAATTGTTTACAAAGAAGATGAGATAGTTGAAAAGCTTCTTGATGCTCTCCCACCGAAATGGGAGATGTACACTGTGTTGATGAGAGAAGACAAAGACTTAGCCGACTATGACTTGGAAACAGCAGTTAACAAGCTACGAACTTTTGAACTAAACATGGTTCGAAAAGAGACACCTACTGATCAGGTTCAAGATCCAGGAATGTATGGTGCAAAGGTCAACTAAAGTTCAAGTTCGAAGTCCGAATCATCTGCTTACTACTCAAAGGGAGGGTCGGGCGCTAACTCAACACATGAAGGTCATGTATCTCTTAACATGAATGGTGATGTGTGTTTTGTAGCTGGAGGAACTAATGCTTCTAACCCTCAAGCAACCAAGGGTAGTTTTTCCCCAAGTGTTTCGAACAACAACTACTCGAAGATGCCCATGAGTGTTAAATCTGCTGAACAGCAGTTTGCTCTCTATGCATCTTTCATTGCTTCGTATGAAAATTACATTAAGGGTAAGATTGTTGATCCTGCAACTTTGGATGAAGATTATGATCAGATCGATGCTGATGATCTGGAAGAGATGGATCTGCAGTGGCAGATGGCGATGATTGTGAGAAGGGTTAAGCGGTTTATGAAGAAGATAGGTAGGAAGTTTGTTGGTGAAAGACCAGGGTTTGATAAGTCGAAGGTTAGGTGTTACAACTGTCAACAGAATGGCCATTTTGCGAAGGAGTGCACAAATGAACGTGTAGAACGCAGTCAAAACAGGTCTACACAACAGAGTGGGGGTGGTAATGAGAATAGAGCCATGATATCCAGACAGAATGGGGAGTACAACTGGAATCTGCATGCTGAAGAAGTGTTCGAACAGGCCAATTTAGCGAACATCATAACTGAAGATAGTGAGAAAAAGACTGGCGAAAATGAAGCTTACATGGCAGAAGCTCAAAATGAAGCTTACATGGCAGATGTGAAAGACCAGCTCTCCGAGGTAAGTACCAAACTCCCTTGTACTAAATGTGAAAATCTGTCTGAACAATTGACAACTATAACTGATCAGTTTGTTAGTTTGGATGCTCAATTTAAAACATTAAAAGAAGATCATCATTTCACTAAAGCTAGAGAAAATAGTTATAACGTAAAAATAAAAGCTAGTGAGAAAGATATTAGAAGTCTTAAAGCCAGCCTAGCTGAGAAAATACAAGTAATTGATCTTAGCTATGAAGTTTTAGAAGAGAAAACCAAACTAATAGCTGAAAGGGATAAACAGATAGCTGATCACCAGGTGAAAGTGGTGGAACTAAACAGGAAACTTGAGCAATTTAGAAATTCCTCCGCTATACTTGATCACCTCGTTAGTGATCAAGGTTCCCCAGTTAAAAGGGGAGGAATTGGTTATCATGAAGTTCCATCACCTTACAATCATAATTACACTTATGATCCTAGTAATCAGAAATCTGTTGATGTTGATTTTGGTCAGATAGTTCCAGTTAAGGTTACTATTAAAGAACCAGAAGTTAGTAAAGGCGAAACAAGTAAGCCTGTTTCGAGTGTTAAAATTTCTGTTCCTAGTCCTGTCTCATCTAACTCGGACAAGTCATCCGAGTCGAGTGAGACAAAACAAGAGGCAGTGTTACCAAAAAGTGGAGAGAAACATAAAACAACTGAAAAGAAATCTCCACTAAACCCGTATGTCCCACCATATGTGAGACAAACGGGCAGTAATACAGCCTCAACATCTAAAACAACTATTGAAAAGAAAGTTGAACACAGGAGTTGTTTCAGATGTAATCAATTAGGACACCTGATTGCTGATTGCCCTCTGAAGCAGAGATTCAGAGGTGTGAGGCCTTCAAAATCTGAGAAAAGAACTAACAGTAATCAATATAATGTTAAAAAGGAAAACCCATCAAAATTCAGAAATTGGACTAATCCAGGTTTTCAAAGAAATAGATATCAGTTTTTCACTGCTAACAACCAAACCATAAGTAATAATTCATTTAATTCACCAAGGTTTGGATGGCCTCACAGTCAACCTTCAAGAAGGTATCCTTTTAGGACTTACAGAAATTATGCTGATACTAACTTTGGACAGCCAAGGTACGGGATGTATCGACCCAAGACCAATAGGTCTTGGGTCCCCAGATTTTAATCCTCTGCTTTAATCGTGCAGGAACAGTTGAACAGGGCTGCAAAACAATCTATGGGTTGTGGATAGCGGCTGTTCCCGGCACATGACAGGCAACAAGAATTTGTTACACGAATGGAAACCTGTTCAAGGAGGAAGAGTGAGTTTTGCTGGAGAGAGCGGTGGAAGGATTACAGGAATTGGGACGGTGACGAATGGAAAAATGACTTTAGAGAAAGTGAATTTTGTTGAAGAACTGAAGCATAATCTGCTGAGTGTATCGCAGATCTGTGACAAAGAGTACACCGTACACTTTACCAAGAATGAGGCGATTGTGCTGTATCCTGGTTTTAAGATACCAGAGGATTGGATTGTTATGAAGGCTCCAAGAGAAAAGAATACGTATATTATGGACATGAGGTCGACTGAGATGGCCACAGAAGAATCGTGTCTTCTGTCGAAAGCAACTGAATCGGAGTCCGAATTATGGCATAGGAGAATGGGGCATATTCATCTTCGGAAAATGAACTACATTGTCAAGAATGGGTTGGTGTTGGGTGTTCCCTTGAAGAATTTTAACTTCGAAGACCAATGCCTATCATGCAAAAAGGGAAAGCAACATAAGAAATCCCATCACACCAAGAAGGTTAATTCTATAGTCAGTACCCTAGACCTACTTCACATGGATCTCTTCGGTCCAGTGAATGTAAAAAGCCTAGGAGGAACATCATATTGCTTGGTGATAACTGATGATTTCTCTCGATATTCTTGGGTATATTTCCTGAAGTCAAAGGATGAAACGGTTCAGATGGTAAAAAATTTGATTACCAAGGTTGAAAATATCATGGGAAAAAGGGTTAAATACATCAGAAGTGACAATGGGACTGAGTTCAAGAACTATGAGATGGAGATCTTCTGCTTACAGAAAGGGATAGAACACCAGTACAGCGCTCCGTATACTCCGCAACAAAATGAAGTGGCTGAGAGGAAGAACAGAACGTTAATTGAAGGAGCCAGAACCATGCTGGCTGATTCGAAACTTCCTGTGGTGTTCTGGGCTGAAGCTGTTGCAACAGCCTGTTATATCCTTAATAGAGTGTTAACCGTTAAGATTAAATAAAACATGTTATGAACTTATGCATGGGAGAAAACCCAACTTGAGTGGTCTCGAACCATTCGGGTCCCCGTGTTCGATATTAAAGACCAATTCTAAATTTGGTGAAGTAGCCGACGAAGGAATTTTAGTTGGATACGTTGTTGGGACTCCCAACAGACGAGTCTTTAATACATCGACCAGCAAGGTTGAGGTGGTGTGTAACACTGATATCACAAGTTACAAATCACCAAAACCAAGCACTGGACCCGCTGGGGTTTTCGACTATGATAGGCTTTTTAAATCTTTTAACATGTCTTACTTGGATTTTGCAGAAGTTGATGAAAGAATTGCTACGAAGATGATATACGATGATGAAGACACTTTGGTGCAACGACCGCAGTATGATGAATGTCAGCCTTCCTCGTCAAATGCTGTCGATACCCCTGCTGCCTTTACAGAAGAGGAATTCTTCAATCCGTTTCACTCTCAACAACAATCACCCATTGATGAGATATCTTCGAACCTGGAAGACAATCTGCAAGTCAGTTCGGTTCCGACTACGAGAGTTCACAAAAATCACCCTTTGGAGAATGTGATAGGTGATCTGTCCGATGGTGTACAAACAAGACAAAGCTTGAATGAGCACACCTGTGTTTACACAAGCATTAAAGAATCAGGCATCATTAACGAATGCTTGTACACCTGCTTCATCAGCCAGATTGAACCAAAGAACTATCAAATGGCTCTCAAGGACAGCTCGTGGGTCGAAGCCATGCAAGAAGAGTTAGCCCAGTTCAAGAAGATGGAGGTATGGAATTTGGTTGCAAAACCGAAGAATGTGCATGCGATTGGCACAAAATGGGTCTTCAAATGCAAGAGAGATGAGAAAGGGATTATTATCAGGAACAAGGCGAGGCTGGTTGTAAAAGGTTTTAATCAGCAAGAGGGGATCGATTACAATGAGGTGTTTGCTCCTGTGGCGAGATTGGAAGCCATTCGATTGTTTTTGGCATTTGCTGCTCACAAGGAGATGAAGGTATTTCAGCTAGATGTGAAGAGTACGTTCCTTAATGGTAAAGTCGATGAGGTTGTGTACGTTGAGCAACCTCCGGGTTTTCCTGACCCAGACTTTCCCGATCACGTGTACAAGCTAAGTAAAGCGCTGTATGGACTACATCAGGCACCTCGTGCCTGGTACTCAACTTTATCCGATTACTTGCTTGAGAATGAGTTTGAAAGAGGTAAGATTGATAGCACATTGTTCTTTAAGAGAAAAGGGAGCGACTTTCTACTGGTGCAAGTCTACGTGGACGACATTATCTTTGTTGCATCAAAAGTCGCCATGTGTCAGGAGTTTGAGGCCGTCATGAAAAAGAGGTTTGAAATGAGTGCTATGGGTGAACTAACTATCTTTTTAGGACTGCAGGTTGATCAGAAGAAAGATGGGATGTTCATTCATCAGACTAAGTATGTCCATGATGTTCTCAAACGCTTCAAGATAGAGGACAGCACTCCATTTGATACTCCAGTCTGCGTCAATCATAAGTTGGGTGCTGATTCAGACAACGATGCAGACGTGGATCCAACCCAATATCGGGCAATAATAGGTTCTTTAATGTACTTAACTGCTTCTAGGTCTGATATTATGTTTGCAGTTTGTCTTTTTGCTCGCTTTCAGGCAAACCCAAAGGAATCTCACTTGAAGGGTGCGAAGAGGATTTTGCGCTATCTCAAAGGCAAACCTAAGCTGGGGTTGTGGTACACGAGAGGAGGAGACTTGGAGCTGGTCGCCTACACAGATTCTGATTATGGAGGGTGCAATCAGAGTCGGAAGTCAACGACAGGTGGATGTCAGTTTCTTGGAGGCAGATTAGTGTCATTGCAGTGCAAGAAGCAGACCTCAGTCGCCATTTCAACCTGTGAAGCAGAATACATGGCAGCATCCAACTGCTGCTCCCAGGTTCTTTGGATTCAACAACAGTTGCGCGATTACGATCTGAATTTCACTCATACTCTTATTTGCATTGATAACACTGCTGCTATCTCAATAACTAACAATCCCGTAAAGCAAAGTAAAACTAAACACATTGACATCCGTCATCATTTTATACGGGATTGTGCTGAGAAGAAACTGATTGTGCTCGAAAAGGTTGATACGTTAGATAATTTCGCTGACTTGTTTACAAAAGCGTTTGACAAAACTAGATTTCAAAACCTTGTTGAGCTGAATGGGATGATCAATCCCGAGTAACCGTTCCTTTTGTCTTTGTTTTAAAAAAAATAAAAAAAAATAAATAAATAAATAACATCACTATCGCTTAGAATTATGTCGGTTGCCTCAGTTTGAAGGACATATCTTCGGATATGTTTGGTCCTCATTTCTACTTGTAGAATATGAGGATAGCCATTAACCAGATGACTGAAAGTGACCGGGGCGGTTTATGATGTGTTTTCATTCTTTCGCTGAAAAATAGTCGATCATACTTAGTTAGAAGGACACATACTTGTATGTGGTCGGTCCAGCTGATCCATTGGATCTTAGGGATAGCCGTTTACCTGAAAACTTCAATTTGATCGGGGCGATTGAAGTTAAAATTTTTTTTCGGGAGATGAAATTATTTTTCAAGTCTACTACTTCGTAAGAAGTTCCTTTACTATGTTTAACTAGAAAATTGATCCAACCTTGGAAAGTGATAGATATATTGATTCTGTGTGCTTAACTAGTGAAGTAATTAGGCCTAAAAGACTTTAGAACAGTCATTGTATGTCATGGTAGCTTTTTATGGTGCGTAAAAGTATATGTGATACTAACTAAATCTACTCGATTTTACGTGGAAACTCCTTAAGAGTTGTGCATGTCTTCATATATATCTTTCCGAATGATAGGCAGAAAAGCGATTACCCAGTCATACACGAGCCCGTGAGTGTTCTGATTCCCGCGAAGATAGCGTGTCAAGACACTGCAGTGATCCAGATTCGGGACTTGCAGTTGTTTACTACTCTGAAGTTTGTGTAAATACTTAAAAAAAAATGTGTGAGTTATTGAGACATTCTAGAGTTCATAATGTTAAGACTTCTCAATCAAGATGCAAGATAAAGAACGGGAAGTAGAGTCTAAAGATCGAAGAGTACTTACTAGTTAATCAAGACACTACGGGTCGAGGTCAACTCGGGGTGACTTGGGGAAAGCCAAATACGCTTTGAGAATAGATAGGAGGCATCATAATCTCTGAGTTGTTGCCCACTTAAGTTTTGAGCTTAATTGAACCTAACCCGTATCACATAAACGATGAAAACCATTCTAAGTTAATTACCTGCTTACAACCTGTTTTTTATGTCATAATACAGCTGAACACGGATCTGTGTGACAGTCACGTAATTAGTATGATTCTTGTTCGGATCTTTTCTAAAACATGGTAGTCCCTGTCGAGACTGAAATTTGATCCCGTGTACTTTAATGGTTAAAATTTTTTTTCTACTTATGTAGTTGTATGATTTTATACCTGGTTACTTGGTCTTGATCGTATCATTTAACGCTTTAAAGGATGTTTGTTTTAACGCTTTAAAACTTAATTGCAAATTATTCAAATTATAGGGGTTTGTTTTGAAAATTTTCATATATAGGCGAACTTATCCATAACTTCGCCTGCAATAGGCGAAGTTATCCATAACTTCGCCGTTACAACCCTGACCCTATATAAAGAAGTTTTAAGGTCAAACTTTTCATTATTTTCAAAACCAAGCGAACTTGTCTTCCTGTCACCCGGCGAACTTATCGTAACCCTAAGCGAACATATATCATCGATCAATCTGTGTTCTCTTTTCAGTTCTAATCCGTGATTTAAAGGTGTGTAGGGCTGTAGTATCATATTATCGCCATCTGTAATGTTAATCAGAGGTCGTATTGACCCGATTCGAGACTCCGTTGAGTCGAAAACTCAAATACCCGATTTCAAACGTGTTTTCACGTGGTCGTAATCATAGTGTTCGTCTAGATCTTCATAATATCATGTGTTTATCTCCGAACATTCTCCAAATTGGTTCAAATCTGTTTGTTTGAAAGTCTAATCTGTCGCCGATTCATATTCGGCGAAGTTAGAGTTTAGGCGAAGTTATCCGTAACTTCGCATGAGGTTTAACTTCGCCTGATAATAGATTTTGTAACAGTATTTGAAGCGATGTTGTGGTTAGGCGAAGTTACCATTAACTTCGCCTGGCCCTTTTATTTTACATTTATTAGACGAAGTTCAAGTTGAAGCGAAGTTGTTTCCCAACTTCGCCCCACCTTTAACTTCGCCTATACAGAATAAATCACAACTTCGCTAATGGTAACAGGCGAACTTGTGATTTGCCTCGACGTTTATCTAACTTAGTCTGTTTGATGCAGATATGGCTGTTGTAGCTGGAGCAGGCGGTGCAGGTGGTGATGATGGAGGCGACAACCAAAGACAGTTCTTCCCGGGTCATAACATGTACATAACATTAGACCCGGAGGCGAGTGGAGTTGATGATTTCCGCGAAATCATCACGTTTCTACTACGCTCACGTATATTCCATGCGATTACAACAACACTGCCGATATCCTTGCCAAACATTAAGGATTTTTGGCAGACCGTGGAGTATGACTGTCGCGTAGAGCCCCCGGTCATGCGTGCAACGGTCAACAATCAGATTGTTCAGTTCTCATCTGAACAGATCCGGGTGGCTTTACGGCTTGGAGAAGAAACGAGGGACGACCCGACAGATTTTGTAGCTCCTTTCCGAGATGGAGCGTTTCTGAGGATGGGATACTCTGGTCCTTTGGGGGATACGCAGAGAAGGAAGGGGTTTTTACTTGACCAGTGGCGCTTTCTCATGCATGTAATGATAGTATGCATGTCAAGGAGAAAGGCTGGTACTGATGGGATGGGCGCGACCATGCAGTCGGCGATGACTGCTCTGACT
The DNA here is from genome assembly GCF_021521415.1 of Bidens hawaiensis. Taxonomy (NCBI): domain Eukaryota; kingdom Viridiplantae; phylum Streptophyta; class Magnoliopsida; order Asterales; family Asteraceae; genus Bidens; species Bidens hawaiensis. The sequence continues at coordinate 3,652,900 of NW_027491042.1, forward strand.
TATAATAAGCGTTACAGCTTTAGTCAGATGGTCTTCTACGAGATAGATCGACAGAGAAGAGCGGTGGTGCGTGAGAGATTTATCATGTATCCAAGATTCCTACAAATGATCTTGAATCATGTTGCTCCAACGCTACCTCAGCGCCGCCCAATCAGATATGTGGAAAGTGTGAGCAAGAGGATCTTCGCCCAATGCAGATCTTCCAGTGCGAGGAGTAAACCTGAGCTCCGTCCTCGACATACTCCACTTTTTGGGTACTTAATCAACCCAGAGTATGTGCCTGCTCGTGAGGACGAGTTTCGGGACCCGGCACCACAACAGGCTGGAGCGCCTCAAGCTATACCTGCTGCTCCTGTTGTGTCACCGGAGGAGAACGTTGACCTTGATGCTGAGTTTAATGGTCAAGGATTCTTTGATATGGAGAGGGTTGACCCAGAGGAAAATGTGCAAGTCTCAGTTGAAAGGGTTTCGAGTGTGAATGTTACTAGGGCAGCTACAACGGTGGCTGACTCTGATTCTGATGATGAAGTGGCTGAGGCAAGACGAATTTTGGTAACTCGAGAAAGACTTCATGGGAAAAGAAAGAGAACCGATGATGACAGCGAGTCAGATTATGAGGAAGAAGTACAACAGTTGATTCGCAGATCACGAAGGGAACGGATAGGTGTAGGATCGGGAGCTTATGAGAGCTCAAGGGTGGTACGTTTCACCCCACCCGCACTGTCCGGTATGACAATGGTCCCTTCTTCATTGCAAGTTACAAGGCCAAGCGCCATGGATGTTCCCGTGGTGGCTACCTCATCAGCATTCGGCCTCCCACCCACTACATTCCAACTTTCGGCTCCTGAGATTGTATCGTTGCCGCCTCTAACTCTTACTCCAACGGAGGTCGTGGCACGATTTATTGAGTCGACGGTTGTGGCCACTGCAGGATTATCGGTGACGATACCACCTGCGGTTACGTCTATGCCTACTTCTGAGGTCCCTGTTACATTGGAAATCCCTCCTCAGTACACTCAAGATATATCACATCTGAGGTTTGATTTCGATGCAACCTTATCAGACTCTGAACGAATAGCAGCACTTGAACGGGTCGTGGTAGAACAATCAAGGGTGAATCTTATCCAGACCCATGCTATTCAGCGCCTCGTTGCAGAGAATCAGATACAGTCGTCCCTGCTGATAGAACATGGCAAGATTATTGATGCTTTGAAGGAGTTCTTGGCATCTCAGGGGGAGACGAGCTGTAAAGGCGATGAGCTGAGGACCAAGAAGCGAAATGATAGAGACGATGATCCCAATGCATCGAAAGGTGCAAGTGGAGAGTTGCCAAGAATTGAACAAGCTCTTGGGACTTCCACAACTCAGGGGGAGTCAACAAGTGCAGCGGGCGGTACAGGTGATGAGGTGGTGGTCGTGGAAGTTGAGGAGTTGGATGATGAGTTTGTAGGTGATGATGATGTATTACCTGATGAAGAGATAGAGAAGATTGGTGCAGAGATTATTATAGATAATGATATTGAAGATGGAGAGATAGTAGAAGAGAATATTGAGCATGAAATTCCGGAAGTGGATAAGGCAGATATGAGTAAAGAGATTGGAAGTGATAAGACGGAATGGGAAGAGCAGCCAAGATGGAAAGAAGGCTATGCTCAGTGGTTCGTCAAAACGAAGAAACCGGTGGTCCCTACTTTGTTTAAGAAGAATTACAACATTAGAGGTTATGCTGAAGTGAGAAAGGGGATTATATGCTGGATATATGATGAGCATTTGAGGCTCTTCATGATTAAAAGATATGATGGTGTTCAGTACTTCAAAAGGATGTTGAGATCATTGAATACACTGCCAGAATGTGAAGTGAAAGACTTAGCCAGATTGGGATTGATAAACCGAAGTGATGATAATATGGCTAGAGTCATTGGTAAGATTGTTTGGAAGGAAAGTATAAAAGAGAAGAAGTTCGAGCTGTTGAAACCACAAAAGGGAAAACTTGTTGAAGACAAAGATCGAGGATTGAGAGCAGATGGCAAACCTTGGATGATTATGAAGTATAAGCCGATCCGGTGTCTTAAAGAAGTGCCGATGAAACTAATGCCCAAGGATGTCCTGAAAGATCTGAAGTGGTGGTATGTAGATTGTGAAACAGCTGAAGCAGTAATGGAGGACGAAGATGAACAAGAGCTGCTAAGAGTGTATGATCCGATGCATCTAGTGAACTTGTCACAAGCTGATCTGCAGGTGCTGAATGAGAAGAAAATATTTTATATTCCTGCTTGGAAAGACGAAGCGAAGAAATATCAAAGAGTTGTATCAGTTTGTGTACGCGAAGGAGTTCATGCTTGAAGATGAAGATGCAAGATTGTTGAAGATTACAAGACACGTGTTTGAAGATAAAGATATGAAGCTACTGCCAAGGGGGAGTCTGGTATCAGAGCGTTCCTTCACGTTGAAACGAAACGAAGTTGTAACCTTTTCAAGTTAAAATTCTGTTGGTAACATGAGCTTTGATACCACTTGTAAGCCCCCCCGGGGCGTCTCCGATCGATACGAGATCCGCAAGAGGTCTAGGAGTGCGGAATCCTTCTAGACTCGTTTAAAGGTGTAGAAGACGAAAAACACGATTGCACACATACAAACACACGAACAAACACACGAATGGGATAAACACATCTGCAGATCTTTTATATAATAATAACCAAACACGTTACATACCGAACATAAACAGAAACACGGCCGACCCGAGGTAAGCTCTACCTCGGGTCGTCCCACACGACTCTCCCTCTCGTTTTCTCTCTAGACAAATAAACTGATCACAAAAACACTCTGACTTTTCTGGATGCTCAAACCTAAACAAGACACGTATATATATATCGAAACAACTTCGCGGGCTTGGGCTTGGGCCAGTAGGCGAAGTTGTTATAACTTCGCCTATGGCAGAAGTTGTTACAACTTCGTCTATGGCAGAAGTTGTTACAACTTCGCCTATGGCGAAGTTGTTACAACTTCATACTTCGTTTCAGCTGAACAGAATTGCATAGCGACGGTCACAAAACATGCACCAACAGACTCCCCTTTGACCGTTGCTCTCAATTCTAACAAACACGAAAGATCATCTGTTACAAAACATGCACCAACAGACTCCCTCTTAACTGATGATCTTCTGTTTGCTCTTCAACCAGCCGTGTCTGAAACTGTCTTGTAGCTTCACAAATCTACCAATCACCCAGCGTCTTCCATATCAGATCTCCCCTTCAGTGTAAGCTTCTCCGACTATATAGATTGAGGTCTTTGAAATGCATGCATCCCCGTGCCTAATTGATCATCTCAACCAATCACGTGAGTCCTTCTGACTTCACCAACACGTAAAGTTGGGCTCCCTCCACAACTTCACCAACACGTCGGCATACGATAAGGTTTAATCTTCAACTACTCAACATAAAGTGATCAATTTCATCACAAAACCACCTTGACAGAATCTAACACACATGACCATTAATTAATCCGAAGCATCTTCAATCACCAGGGATAACGATCAAGAACATAAACACTTTAATTCCCGATTAAATCCAACTTGTTCCAGAATTTTCACTTTAATAAATAAGCATCACGTTTCAGGATCCAATTCTCGAACGCCTTGAAAATAACATAAATAATATGCTCTGACCACAATCCAGTAATGACAAAAACCTTCAGTTCAATTTGACTTTCTTCAGTTGGTCAATCTCGAACAACAACTATTTCATTGCCTACAAACACCCAAATATGTGTCAATATCCAGTTTCAATCAATATCCCATTCACAACCTCAACTCCATATCCAGAGTTGACACGTATTTTTTCACACGTAAGACCAAGAGATAACAAGTTTCACTCGTTGACGGAACAACGTCTTCGGTCTCACAATAATGGTGTACACCTGGCCATACAGACGAAAACTCCAAACACTTTTTTTTTTTTTAACTTCGCCTAAAAGTCAACTTCGCCCCTCCTTAACTTCGCCTGTCCATAACATCGCCTGGCTATAACTTCGCCTGGCTATAACTTCGCCTAAACCCTAAAATTTAAGCGACAACTTCGCCTGAATCCCATAACTTTGCTTACATCAAATACAAAACATTACAAACTCGATTACAGACACTAGACACTGAACTACTGACATCATGCACCAACAGATTCTAGGAGATTAGCCGAGCCGAGACATCATCAAATCTTCGATACTGATGATATGGATCATGTGGAAGGTCTTGACACAAGCTATAATGGTGGAAATCGCCTCTTGGAGCTGATGGAATCGCCTATGGTTCGTCAAAACGGAGTTAGGGTTTTCTTCTTGATGAAAGTGATGTTATAAACCAAAATCCCATCTGCACACCCATCGAGGTACGCGACGGGGCCTTCTGTGAGTCGATCGCGTACCGCGATTGACTACAGGTCAACATATTTTAAAATCCCATCGCGGTACGCGATGGGGACCTCAGCAAGCCCATCGCGTACCGCGATGGGACACTACTGCAGCAATCTTCGCTTCACTTCACCGTTTCGCGTGCTGGACATCCCGGGTCTTCATTCCGTGTCACAACAGGTCCATATTGAGTACTTTAACGCCTGTGACCTGAAATCCAATAATACATGTATGAAGTATCGATAGTTCTAGAATAAACAGTTAAAACTAAATAATAAACGAACTAAAACATATACAAATTAACCGACCATCACCGGGGTGCAACGTGATTGGACAAATACACAAGACACTATTTAAAGTAACAATATTTATTCAACTCATTTTATTTCAACGAATCAATAAACAACACATCTCGTCCACACAAACAAGTTGAATACAAGTAGCAATTATATTGTTCGTTTTACTAATATCCTAATAGTCTTGGTAATGTTTTCGTCAAGTCCTCGAGTCAACAAAAGTCAAAGCTGTAACATTTCATAAAATAAAGTTTGTCAACACAAAGGTTGGTGAGCAATTCATAAGTTTGAGCATATAAGTATATAGTAATAAAAAGCCACAAAACTTGTATACAAAACAATAGATAAAAGCACTATATTTGGATAAATAGACAATCGCTGAACACATTAGCGCCACCTAGCTACAAGGGGTTGCCAAGTAGTCTAGGATTTTATAGTTATTGTTAATTGCATTACGTTAAAGACACCGTGCTATAAGAGAATACCAGATAGTTCACGGATTTATAGACTTCCACCAACCAAAAGCGATAAACATGTAAGCATAGAACACCAAATCGAGCAAGTATTTAAGTAATGTATACAATCACGTTTGTGGGCTTAAGATTCAAGTAAATAAAGCATTTAGTTTGATAAGTATGAAATGTCACCCCAAAACGAAAGATGGAAAACAGGGTATGAAAGTACTCACCTCGATTGACGAATCAAGAACTAATAAATGATCGACATATAGAAAGCTTGTGAACGAAACGAACGAATCCGACTTGAAAGCTAATTAAAAACGAATAAATAAAATATATTAATGAACTTGAACTTTAGTTGAAACTACATTTGAAACATTAAACGAGAAGGTTCGGTTGTTAGTCAGGTTACCGGTTAATTTATAAATGATTAGGCACTCGTACTTAATTAATAATTAAAATAAAATAATATTATTTTATTGGGATTTTAAATAGCTAAACCAATATTAAAAGAAAAAAGACGGGTTTTAAATCAAGGGTTCGATTTTTATAAAAATGAATTGATAATAAAGCTTATAATAATATTATTAATGATAAAGATAGTAAGGATAATAATGACTTTAAAAATATGTTTTATATATATATATATATATATATATATATATATACATATATGGATATATAAGATAATAATAATAACAATAACCATATCAAATAATCCTAATATAGTATAATAATTATAACAATAATTATTATTAATAATACTAATAATAATAGTTAAAGAATAAAAATCTTGGTATTAATTTAAAGTGTTGTTAATAAAAATAGTAATAATAAGTAATATTGATAGTAAAAAATGATATCATACTCGATGTTGGTTCGATTTTTAAAAAAATTCACAAAATAAATATAATAATATTATTGTTAATAAATAAATGATAGAAATATGATTTTAATAATAATAATATGATCTTTATTAATAATAATAATAGCAACTGTAATATTTATAATAATAATGATAATAATAATAATAATAATTGTTATAAATAATGAGTTTTATATATTTAAATAGTTTTATACTAAATATACGACTTTTAACAACGATAACACAAAATCGGTTTTTAACGTGAGACTCGAACTCGGGTCTTGACGAGACGACTCAACAATCTAATCCTGAAACACAATCTGTTAACAATCCAATTCCATATTTTAAATAACAAATTATAATCAAACTCTTCCCCACAACATAAGCACTCAAAAGCCTAAACTTATTACCTTTTAGAGGTTCGTATAGTTGTGGCTCTATACCGGGAAGAACCCGAGGCGAAGCCGCCGGAGATCGAAAAACAGAAATCCGGAGGGAGAGAGAGAGGGAGAGACGAAGAGAGAGAGAGACAGACAGAGAGGGAGAGAGACAGAGAGGGAGAGAGACGGAGAGGAATAGAGATGGAGAGGGAGAGTGAGAGAGAGTGTGAGAGTCGAGAGAGAGTGTTAGAGACGGAGAGGGATATTGACGGAGGGAGAGAGAGCTGGGTTTTTCTTGGTTGTCGGAAAAACGAGCAGGAGGGAAGGAGGGCTCGGTTTGGGTGATGAGGGGTTACCGGGCCGCCGGAGAAAGGGGAGGAGGTCGGAGGTCGGCGTCGCCGGCCTCTTGCTGAAAAATCGAGGCTTGACGGAAAACGGCAAGGGATAGTGGGCGGGGGGCTGGGTTGGTGGCGATGCAGTGGGAGGTGGTGGCCGGAGGTGGCGCCGGCAGGGGTGGCGGCAGCCGGAAAAAGAGAGAAGAAGATGGAGGTGTGTGGGGGAGTTTATGATAGGGTTAGGGTTTATGTTTGTATGTATATGTATCATATATTTTCAAAAACAACCCCTCAAGTTTCAAACAAAGTTTAAAATGAGTTTAAAGGTTCTCCAAAGCTTATAACGATTTTACGAAAATCATTTCGAATCCTTTATGTTTTTCTTAACGGCACTATAATATGACAAACATCGATTTATTGATGATCGAGGTCTATATAATATTACATAATAATTAATTTAGGTTCTAAAAATGTTTGAGTCGGTTTTACAAAATAAAAGTTTATAATACGGATACAGCTCGAGACTCAAATTTGGCGAATGTCACATGTGGCGGATCTGATCTGCAGGCAGATATTTCTTGTTTTATCTTATATTATTTCTTATTATAAAATATATTATTTTATAAAATATATATTATTTTTATAAAATGGATAAGATATTATTTTATAAAATGTATTATTTTATATATTATTTCTTAATATCATGTTATTTCTTATTAAAAAATTGTTGAGAAGACAAACATTTTACTTTTTAAAATACTTTTTTTTAATATATTATCAAAAATATATTTTATCATGTTATATATTATTATAAAAATATATTAATTTTTAAAATATATATTTTATCATGTTATTTCTTACTAAAAAATTGTTGATAACAGAAACATTTTATTAGTAATTATTCGTAATAATACAACATTTTATTCGTAGTTTTCTCAAACAGCGTACATATCATCCTAAATAAATTGGCTCTTCAGTTTGCACTCGCCAAGTTTCCCTTATTCGCAGATACTCTTTTATACAATCTTCGTACAAAGACTTCCATTCGTGTGCCGCTTCCTTGGTGCATCCTTCCCATTGACGTGCTGGTAGCGGCACGGGGAAATTCCCTTCTAATTGTATGTTGAGCCAATGATTATCTTTAACATTTAAGATAGCTATCACTGGAATCTGAGATAGTAGTTCCAGACTCATTCTCATAGGGAAGTAACTCTCACGGGAAGTCAGATGGAGAATGATTAAAACACAGTCATACGTTTGAGCCACTACGTGTCCGTGCCCAGGTACCGTAAACCAACTACTCTTTTGCTGGAATAAAGCAGACGTCGAGTAGTCTAGCGAATCATGAACCTTGTCATAATTAGCGGTTGTCTCGTAGTTCAACATGTGCCTCCACCACGATTGGTTAGTGTCCATCTCATTCCTCATGCGTGCTCTAACGTCCTTCCAGTCTATTTGATGCATGCCTAAACCGAGAGCGATTACTCGGAAACCGCAATTACCATCTGGCTTTACATCGCTTATTCCTGAGATGAACGGGAATGCCTAGGTGGGAATGAGGTGCATATACTTTTCTATGACTGGGACGTGCTTTGGGTTACGCAGTAATGGGAAACCAAGGTCGGTTGTGGTCTGTTGGTTTTTAGATGAACGTTTCGGTGGTTTAGGTATCTTAAACCGGGGCTGAGACTGAGACTGGGAACGCGACAACGAATGGGTGGGGGTTTCGGGTGTTGGTTCCCGTGACAGGAGGGGCGTACGAGCTGTGTCTGTGGGGATCAAATGACGGGGACGGGGCGTACGAGCTGTGTCTGTGGAGATCAAATGACGGGGGACGGGGAGTACGAGCTGTGTCTGTAAGGAACAATTGACGGGGACGGGGAGTACGAGCTATGTCTGTGGGGATCAGTTGACGAGGACAGGGAGTACGAGCTCTGTCTAGTGGTTTCTCTTTTTTTGGCTTGTTGGTTTAGATTTGGACGCCCCCGAGGGTCCTCTCGTTTCTCAGGCTCCTCCTTGTTTGATTTCCCAGGAATAACATACATTATCTTTGAGAGTAGATTTTTTTTTTTTTTTTTGCATTCGGTTGTTTTGTCCTAGAACTTGTTTTTTCGCATCTTCCAGTTCCGCTTCATAGTATGATTCTTCGTATCGAACAAACGCCAGACTGAAATCGAGCTTCCTCCAAAAGGGGTCTATGTCTTTTAATGGAATGCGTATATTGTTAATAGTGTACTAGTCAAGCCCCAGGATGTTTGTAACCGGTGGTCGCACAAAGCCCCCGTATCTTGCAATGTGTCAAGCAAAGTCAGTTCTTTGTCAAGTTTAGCGAGAGCAAAAATTGACACCCTATTATTTAGCTTATTAAACAAAGTCAAATTATGGTACTTCTTGATCCTAACAAGAGAGTCTTTAAGGGTCGCACTGATTTCTTCCATTTGGGAATTCATGACTTCAAGGGCAAACGCCGCAATAGAGTCTAGCGAATTGTTCGGCCCCGGAAGGTATCTTTTCAAGTTCGCGTGCTGGCCCTCTACTCTGTTTGTTGTATACTCACCGAAGTTTAGTCGGTCGTCAATCCAGCAGGTTACGAACTTATCTTTGTATGGATCCAACCAGTTGTCGCGAATATAATACCAAGCCTCTACAAACAAATAATAAAAAACAATTTAGGCAATGTACAACTAGAATCTAAAATCATGTGTACATACGGTACAAAGACTTACCACGTCTGCCGTGTCCAGCTAACGTTGCTTCCACTTGACCGCAGTTGTAGTCGTACATAGATTTTGTTGGCGACTCGTACAATACTTTCCACCAGTAAGAGAAGGATTCAAATATATTTGTCTGAAAAAGACTCTTATGTTTTTTCTTTATGTTCTGTGTGATGTGCCACCCACAAAGGTTTTTGGTAGCATCGGGAAAGACTGTTTCACAGGATTTCATCAAGGCTTGGTCCATGTCAGTCAGGATGACGCGCGGCTCCCTACAATCGCCGAGCAAGTCTTTAAGTCGTTCCAGGGCCCATGTGAAGTTACACTCTTGTTCCCTAAAGATAACCGTGTGCGCAACACAGAAAGACTTTGATGTCGACGTCACACCAACACACAAGTCATTGCTGAGATTCGCACGAGAACATCCACTTTGAATTTGAAAGAGCCTGCCATAGCAATCTCTTCAGCTTCTTATTTGTTGTTTGTTGTTGGGGCTCGAGCTTCCTGTATAGCTTTAGCTCGATTTTGACGGATTTCAATACCCTTCCGATGAACTAGAAATCCGAGTCTATTTTCAGGGGTCAGCCTTCAGGCACACTTCCCATTACCATTTTCGGCGGAACAGATCTACTAATTCTTTGATTCCAGTTAGTAAGGTTAGTAAGAGGTTGAACTAAGAAATAGACCCTAGAAACTAAAAAGGGTATCCTGAGAAATTGCAATAATCAGATTCATTGATATTCCTGGTACAGTAGATGCTATCACATATACAATCATACTAAAAAAACGGAGCAGATTTGACTTGGCACAACCTAACGATACATCCAATACCAATGATCTGTGCTTAGAATGCATTGCTAGATCTCTACTCTAGAAAGCTATACAGGCAACAACGAGCGCGGGTTGACCCGAGGCTTACCTTTCATTATATCTTTCACAACGAGAGAACCGCTCTCGCTGTTCTCAAAGTAGCAAAGTTACCTGATGGAGAAGCTCTTCTTCCTCTTGTTGAATCGACTCTTGTAAAGAGTACGTTATAAGATAAGTAAGGGCGAGAGGAAAGAGACAATAGCCGCCCTTCTCCCGAAGTTACAGGGTTATTTTGCCGAGTTCCTTCGACATGGTTCTCTCAAGCGCTCTAGTATACTCTTCTTGTTCACCTGTGTCGGTTTGGGGTATCGCCATGCTCGTCCAAGAAGTCTTGAAAAACCTCTTGCGGGCTGTACGGGGCCTGGTCGGCCAAGGGAGGATTCTGCTCCTCTGGGTGCTAGGCGCTTCCGTGGTTCGCGAGAAGGAAAAAGGACTCATTCTTTGTTGCATCTGGCGCGAGATGATAAAGAGAGAGCTTCGTCTATCGATAAACAGCAAAGGGATCAATCTTGTTGGGAGGTACTGCCCAAGGAAAGGAAAAGGTGACTTCCGGATCAGGGATAATAAATAAAATAGAAACAAGATAAAATCGTATATCAAAACGACTTCTGGCATCACCGAAGAATTCTTGATCTCTCTCAATTCAAAAATCCAGGACTTGAATTCATGTCCTGTCATTAAATTCCTCCTGACTTATTAGAACTAAAAGAATTCCATTTAAGCATCTCATTGCTTTAGTTGAAAGATTCCATTTGAATTGGATGAACAAATGGCCACTTGTACATGTTGGTGTTGTACGTCGTGCCAATCAACAGCAAATCTGGGAACGCACGCCACATAGTATGCGACTTCTCGTGACAGAAGAAAACATTCTCCGTCTTGTTGGTGGAAGGATTCTCCAATGTGTAAAAGGTAAACTCATGGGTTTGAAGAAATTTTTCAAGTACCTACGTTGGGTTTAACAAAAAATTACTAAATATTACAAATATTCTTATTAGATATCAGAATTATAATAAAAATAATATAATAAAATAATATTATAAATAATATTCTTATTAAATCTTACAGAATATATATTTTATATATGATAAAACAAAATAATATATATTCAAAATAATATATATTAAAAAGAGTTTTACAAAATAATAATATTCTTACAAAAAGTACTTGCATGGGGATGTCACCAATTTTATCTTGGTCATCTTTTGTTACCGGGCAAGCATTCCTTTATGGCTGCCTTAATTTTAGTAGGCCTCAGACCCTGTCTATGCAACGTCGCAACCATATCAATTTCCTCGTTGGTCAGTTTCCTTAAAGTCGGGTGCCCCTCCTCAAACACAACGGGATCGTGGTTGTGTGTCTCGTTGACAACCTCTAGCTTCCAACAATCACCTGCCGCGTTGTACCTCCCGACAAGTTTAAATGGACAACACCTTTTAATACTCCCGGTATGCCTCACCCTTGCCTTGAGTTTTGGTTCCCCACCTCGATTGCATACAAGTTCAACACTTTTGTTCCTTGAACGTTGGACAGAGATAACACAACCATGCTCCCATCCTGTCTTCTTAGCCCAATCCACCAACTCATCAAGAGAATTAAAATACTGATATCAAGCATTGTAAATAAAATAATATTTAGTAACGTGTTGAAAAAGAATAATAATAAGTTTAAAAAAAATAGGTCATACATTATCAGTTACATAAGAAAATGTCGTCTCCCGTATGTAACGATCACCATCATCATCATCATCATCATCAACAACATCGCCATCGCCTCCTTTGCCGTGAGCCTCTTGAATGTCATCAACGACGTTGCTCGTGACTGGTCTTGACATGCATGGTTGCTCACCTAAAGGTAACTGGTACGAATTCTGGGTTCCGTAATACGGACCGTTTACATGTAATTGTTGCGAAGACTGACCATAAGGCTCCTCGATTCTGGCATCATATGTATTCGGCGATGTCCTATTATCCTCCGGCCAGGAAGGGTGACTGTCGCCGTATATGATATACCCCTGATAAAATATAATGGTAACGTATAATATTTAAAAAATAACTAACGCGATATTGTACTATATAAATACACTAAATAACCTGGTCAGGATTTGGTAAGTCGTACTGCTTGATATTTGCATACCCCGGCTCATGGTTCGAGTCTGGAAGTTCATTCAAATCTGGCAAGCCCGACTGCTCCGGCTGATCGTTGTATGTGTAGCCCGACTTCTCGTCGTTCCCGTCACCAAACAAAATATCATATAAGTCCATATACTTTCTATAATTTAACAAATATTAGGTTAGATACTTGTTTTTAATCTTCACAAATTGAGGAAACCTTCAAATATATAGAGAAAGGGAGACGGAAACCTTCAAATTCAATTATTGGCTTAATCTGTGGCATATCGCCCGATCCGTGGCGGATCATGTATGAGGTTTGACGGATTTGATAGTCCGAGGTTGACGTGTACGAGGTCTGTGGCGGATCTCTCAATATGTGGCGGATCAGGTACAGACATAATAAGACAAATCACTTTGACATAATAAGACAAAAACTTGTGATCTGTGACGGATCGCCCAATGGGTGGCGGATTGGGTGGGTGTTTTTAATTTTGAGTGATGTCTCTAGTAGGTCCCTTTTTAAATAAGCAAACAAACACGAACATGAATTAACCGAAACCATCATTGATGATTTTAGTAGCATCCTTCTTCTAATCCACTTGAATAGAAAGGAGAAAAAACTGATTATGAGAGAGAGAGGAAGGAGAGAGAATCAAACAAATGAAATAAATAAAAACATCCTTTCATATCTCTCTCGCGTGTTTTTTCCGAACAACAAAAGCTACTCTCGAAAACCCTTTTAATTCACACACTCAAAACCCTCACTCCTTTATATATTCAATTCACACACAATGTCCACTTAGCAGACAAGGTAATCCGAATTACATAATCAGTTCAATTTGGTTCTCCGTCTCTGTTCGAGCTACAATTGCCTTCGGTTTCAAAGGGATTGATTTTTCAGTTTGCAATCGTTCTTTTACTCGTAGGATTTAGTGTGAAATTAAGTTTAAGGTTTCATTGCATTGCATAATTTCTGGTGGGTTTCAATTAAGATTTTTTTAACTCATCAGTGCCATAGGATTATTGACATAATAAACACTATTTTTTTATTACAAAATTTGGGTTGTAAGGGGGCGGCAAAATGACGTGTCCCGGCTTTAATGCAAGGGTGGGGCTTCAACACATTATTGGGGGCGGCACAGGAGAAAATGGTGGGGCCCAAATGCTTTAATAAGTAAATAGTGAGGTTTTAACGTGATATGTACTAGTAACGGGGATTTAAACTACAACGCGGTGTTAAAGGGGTGTGTTAAGGGGCTATTTTTAATGGCCATTAAGAGGCTACCTCATAATGGTTAAGAGGTAGTCTTAAGTATGAATAGGTAAAAATTAACCATTAAGAGCTAGTCTCTTAACTATTCAGACTTAAGGTCATCTTTTAATCATTAAGAGGTTATGAACCATTAAGAGGTAGCCTCTTAATGGCCATTAAGAGGCTAAGCTATACAGTAATGACGTGGCGCTTTAACTTGAGGTTTAAAGCCCATCCACAACAATCAGCCTAAGTGAAGTGTCACTGTAATTCCAAAATTAGATTTTTTAAACATGCTAGGGATGTTTAATTTCACATTATTATTACAATTGAAGTTACGTCGATTTTTGGTTACAATTGAAGCACCTTTTATGCTTTTTTAATCAGTGTGTGAACATGGTGTGAATGGTTAATTTACATTATTGTTAAAACTGAACTTAATATGATTTTGTAGGGTTTTGCAGAGATTAATTGAAGCTGGAAATGAGCTTGAGGACATGGTTAATGGAGAAGAGAATTGTTGTTTGTTACTTTCCACGTTGGCTTGTTTATACTTAAAAACATTTACAAAGTTTTCGTTTGTGGAAATTTTGGATATTGTTTGTTCCGGAAGCTTCTACAATGTTTCGGTGCTTTCCATTTCCACCACCTGAATATGAACGGAAGATAGATGATACCGACTTGCTAAAGAAAGTAAGTTGTAGTTGGAACAATAAGTAGATTATGTTGTTGCTTTACCAGTTAATGATTAAAGAATGAAAATATGCGGTTAGTTTAATTAGTTGAGAATGTAATTAGGCATGGAAAGTTAAAATGAGGGCATGCCAGACTTGGTTTTACGGTTCTTTTTGTTTGAGGACAGGATTCCCAGTTTTTTAGTGTTCCATATTGATTATTTGTAGTAATTGAAACGTTTGGCATTTTGTGCATAAGAACAAGGTGTTGGTTCAGCACCCAAAATCACACACTCAAACTCACAAGTAAATTGCTCTCAAATATAAAGAAAAGAACTACGAGAACTTGCAGAAATGAAAAACTTTTTTATTAAAATGTGAAAGATGGGGTACATCAAAATTGAGATAATACTACTATTTATAATACAAATATAACCATCACATGTAAAACTAAGTCCACGTTCACCTTAAAAAAAGCTAACAACGAAAATGTTCAGCTTGCTCCACACGTGCACATCCGTTCTACTCGGTCAAGCTACACCAATTTTGCAACAACCTAATTGACCGTTAATGCTAAACTCGGTTTCGACCCGTACCCATTTACCTGACTTTGACCCAATCAAGATTATACCCAACATTCACCCCCGTAATTTTGATTTGGTTCTTTCTACTTTCTTGATTATTGCTTGCATTCATTTTTGCTTTCCATGCTAAAACCGGAACGGTTTCCTTGCTAAACTGTAACATCCCAATTTTTCCGTTCGGTTAATAATAAGAATAATACAATATGATAGGATAAGTAGACTTTTAGATGGAATTAATTATAAACAAAAAGGGAAAGATGGGCCTTAGGTCCATAGGCTTAAGGGAGTATAAATACCCCTTAACCCTAATTCTTTTCATTTTTATCCAAATCCACGCCATAGCCTACACCTTGATAACACACACAAACACCATCTTATAACCCGAGCCAAAATTCTAAGGTGGAAACCCGAACCCGTTGGTGCTAGATCGTCGTGAAGAACCAAAACAACATCAAGACTAGACCGTGTTCGTTTAACCGACTTGTTTAAGGTATGTTTATATCAAGAACTTGTTCGTAAAGTTTGATTTTAGTCTAGAAATCATTGATCTGTTTTAGTATGGTAAAAACGAATCCAACAAAGCCAAACTTACTGAAATTGATTAACGTTTGATAGGTTAATTGTTAACCTAAGTAACCCGTATTATAGATGCTTAAATCGCACCCTACAAAAACAAATATCTGGATGATTGGACCCTTGGGGTTTGTAGGCGCTGCATAGGCGATTCCAACGGTACCTAAATCATGTTATTTCGTTAAGAAACGAAGATTTAATTGCAGATCTGAGATAGGTTGACTGTTTACGTTCTTGGTGATTTTGACTTTGACCTTGTAGTCAAAGTCTGGATAAGAACAGAGGTGATTCGTTATGATTGACTAATTCGTTACGCGTTCATAACGAATGGGACCCAATTCGTGAGACTTGACAACGAATGAGCTCTTAGTTCGTTATCAATCCATTCGTTAGATAAGATAACGAATCTGGTAATTCGTTATATGCTCAATCGCTATGCTAAGGTAACGAATCAGATGATGTTCAGATAACGAATTAACATAACGAATCAGGTGATTCGTTAATTGCCAACTCGTTATGTGAGGATAACGAACCAGACGGCGAATCAAGTTATGATGAGATAACGAATCAGAATAGCGAATTAGACCACGAATCAGGCTTAATTCGTTATAGAGATTTAGTTAGCGAATTAAATAATAATTTAATTTTCTAATGGAAAATGTGTTAAGACAGTTAATGTAAATAAAATTTTTCCAAGCTGACCTGGCAGCTCGACCCCAGCCAGGGGCTCTGCCCCTTGGACCCTGCTAGGGGCTGCCGCCCCTAGACCCCGGTGCCAGGGGCGCTGCCCCCGGACCCCCGTTCGTTGAGGGTAATAATTAAACTAGAAACGCGATATGGAAAGTGATAGTAATCAATACGCATAATTGTTATACATCTAGCCGTGCACAGTCAAGAAAGGAGTAACCATTAACGGAAGAAGTAACCGAGTTCAGGTGAGTTTCTAGCCCCATGTCCTTGTTATGTTTTCGGGGCTGTGTGCATACTCGATGTGATCAGTTAATACACTTATCCTAAGTGATAAGTGTATGCCCTACGTGATATATGTGTACGTTATGAATGATTGCTTGTCGGTACGTGACGATCTTCGGATATTGCACGTACTGTCAAGTTATAGTTATGAATATGAATGCTATGTATAATGTATGAATGATTGCTTGTCGGTACGTGAACGATATTCGAATATTGCATGTACCGTTAGGTTATAAATAAAGATATGGATATTGTATGTAATGCAGGGATGATTACTTGTCGATACGTGAACGATCTTCGGATATTCCTTATATGGATATTAAATGATAACTTATATATAGAGTTCCCTCTACGGTTAATATATAAAGTGTTCCTTTGATGGAAAACATAGTGTTCCTTTAATGGAAAGCCCTGTGTTCCTTTGATGGAAAGCATAGTGTTCCTTTAATGGAAAGCCCAGTGTTCCTTTGATGGAAAGCTTAGTGTTCCTTTAATGGAAAGAATAGTGTTCCTTCTATGGAAGTATATAGGATGTTCCTTCCATGGAGAATATATATAGAGAGTGTCCTTCTGTGGAGAATATAAATAGTAGAGTAATAGTAATAGTTCTTTTAATAGATATTATGTGACGTCCTCTTATGGATATTTATACAAGGATAAGATATGTATGTATGTAAGATATGTGTATGTATTGTATGTCGCCTGATCAACTAGAACTCACTCAGCGTAGCTGACTTTTAGTATGCACGCAGGTGAGCTGATTATAGAGTTAGCATGAGGACGGCACACGGCATGGATTGAACGACTGGCATCTGAAGATAGAAGTAAAGATGTTTTAAATATAATGTTTTGTGTTATGGTATCAAAGAAAAGATTTAATGTTTTGTAACGAATGGTTGATGTTTTATATTCCGCGAAAAGTTTTAAATAAACTCTGATTTGTAAGAACTGTGTTTATGAGTAAATCCGACGCTAAAGTAGGGCTACCGGTAACGGGGCCTTACATAAACTTGTTGCGTTCTTGCTTGATTCGAACCCGTTCTTGCTTACTTGCTTCGAATCATCTTGCTTGCTAACTTGCTTCAATTACAGGATAAGCGCTACTTGTTTTTCTTTCTTGCTTTCAGAATCACAAAGATTCGATCATTCTCTTTCTTTACGAACAAACACGTGTTCGTTTCTTTCTTTCTTTCGGTTGTCGAATTTTCTTTCTTCTTTCTCATCGACACCCATCCTTCCTTTCTTGTGGTTGTTACTTTCTTACTTTCTTGCAACACCACCGGTCTCTTTCTTTCTTTCTTTCTTACGAGGACATCTTTCTTTCTCACGAAGCGACGCCGGCCTCTTTTTTTCTTTCTTTCTTGTGGCGCCTCTTCTTTCTTATTTTGACAACCCGTACCCTTTCCCGATCAAACATGTCCCAAGAGGTCCCTCCACCGACCAAGAAAAAAAGCCACCCGCTTATAACGTTTTCTTTCAACTGCTAAATGAACTAAATCAAAAGCCACCCGCTTTGACGGATCCCTCAAGCTCATTTTTCTTGCACCTACGCCGATCTCCTTTTATCACGAAACAACTGATCAAGATGCATACAAAACATTCTGCTGTTGTCACCTTCTGTTTTCACCGGTTGTATACAAGTTGCGCAAACCCGCAACTACAAACCGTACAGCCCTGAACCTTCTTCCTTTCATCACTACTAACAGCCCCGGAACACAAGTGTTTATCACCGGTCACCCCGTCGTCTCAACTGGTACGTCTACCATGACAACGGCTTAACCGAAACACCTTAATGCCTCTGTCTTCTGCTGTTAAACACCCCGAAACAACACTTGTTGTTCCGCACCTTCTTCACCTTCATTTTGCTTGGTTTCCGCTGCTGCGTTTTCCCCACAGTCAAGGGCTGCACCCTTTCTCGAAACCGACTCTCAAACCGGCCTTCTTCCAGGAACCTAGGCTCTGATACCAAATGTTGGTTCAACACCCAAAATCACACACTCAAACTCACAAGTAAATTGCTCTCAAATATAAAGAAAAGAACTCTACGAGAACTTGCAGAAATGAAAAACTTCTTTATTAAAATGTGAAAGATGGGGTACATCACAGTTGAGATAATACTACTATTTATAATACAAATATAACCATCACATGTAAAACTAAGTCCACGTTCTCCTTAAAAACAGCTAACAACTAAAATGTTCAGCTTGCCCCACACGTGCACATCCGTTTTACTAGGTCAAGCTACACCAATTTTGCAACAGCCTAATTGACCCGTTAATGCTAAACTCGGTTTCGACCCGTACCCATTTACCCGACTTTGACCCAATCAAGATTATACCCTAACACAAGGATGACATTCAATTGCTAACTAGTTTCCCGAAATACCCTTATATGTAATACAATGATCATTCATTTCAAAACCAATTTCAAGTAGAAATCTGAGAGAACCACATAGGTACTTGTACATATTGCTTTAACTAACTGCAAAAATGGGAATAGATAATTTTTTTATTTGATAGATTAGGAAAATTTGAATTTAACATAAATAAAAATTTATAGCGAGACACATTTATGGATCACTTTGAAGATTACGATTTTAATGATATAAGTTTGAAATTTTGGCCAGAGTTTTTGGCAGGACAGGCGCGTATTTTCGGGTAACGGGTTCTCATGGTTACTCAAGAAATAGAATAAGATTCATACTTGGATATCAAGAATTAGGTTCTTTGAACATAAAGTATACATTATTGATTGGCAGTTATGAGATGATTAATTCTCCCATTGTGCCATTTATTTCTTGTTTACCAAAAGTTCTAAACTTGTTATTGATAATATTATTAAAAGCAGCATTTTTTTGTAACATCAGGGAAAGAGGAAAGAAAAGAAGCAAAATAAGGACAAAAATGTTGGTCAACAGGATTAAAACTGAGGATACCAAGAATTCGAAATTTGTGCCGGGGTCAGCTAGAAGGATTAGAGAAGAGGAAAAAAGAACAGGAAGCCTCCAGTTTCCTGTTGACTTCAAAAAAACAAATGTTGACCGAGGTCAAAATAAAAAACTGAATGGCCAAGAAGTCAACAATAAGACAACCTTTAACCGAAGGCCAGTGGTTCAAAATATGTTTGATGGTAAAAAGACCCATGAGAGACTGAAGGAAAAAACCGAGCTTACAAAGGCAGATGGGGACCAAAATAAATATATCAAAAATGGTGAAATCGTCGGGTCATTTAACAATTTGTCGGCATCTGATACTCCAAATGTTGGTATTCAACATTCTTGTAGCGATATCAAGAAAAGAAAAGATACGGAGATCAATGGTTATTCTCATGGTCAGTTATCTTCTTTCATTCATTTTTAGTTACTTTTTGTTAGGGTCGGTGTGTGCTGGGTCGGTTTGGGTTGGTTTTGGGCTCAAACCGAATCAAATACCAAAAATTCGTTTATTTTTTGTTTTTGAAAAATATTCGGTTTTCACAATGGGGTTGGTTTATTTTCCTTTTTTTTTGTTTTACCATTTGGACTAGAAAATTTTGGGCCCAAAAAACTGGCATAAAATAATGAATTTGGGCCTGAAATTTGTGTTCTATATTTTTTTTGTTAATTAGTGTTTAATTGATTATGACAAACTTGCATCTAGAAATTTTGGGCTGCACCATTTAATAATTTTTTATATATTACTTAAAATCTGTCTTTTCGGTTCTAATTGGTCCGGTTTGGTGTTTATTTGATAGGAAAACCGATATTGGACCCAACGATTTTTTTAAAATACAACCAAAACGTTGATTTTTATTAATGATCCGGTTATTTGGGTTCAGTTACGGTTCTCAGTTATTTCGGTTAGTGCACGCCACTACTTTTGTTACTTAACGTTTTTGGCCTCAGTCAATCTGTTTTAAATTTTTTTGTTTTTTAAATCCTTTGGTTTTGATTTTACCATTTGGGTTAGAAAGTTTTAAAGATTAATTGAAACAAAAGAGGCCAAAAATAATAAATAGTTTGGTCCTAAATTATTTTTTGTTAGTTAATGATTAAACGATCATTACACATGTGTATCTAAAATTCTTGGGCCACAACATTTTTTAGTCTCTTATGGATTACTTAAAACTAGTTTTTCGGTACAAGTCGGTTTTTGGTTGATTGCAAAACTAAAACCGAAACCAAACCCAAAATCAGTTTTCTTAAAACATAAAGTCGATTTCATTTTACAATTTCACCCTCAGAATCAATCAGTATCTTTACAGAGAATGAACCTAGGCCAAACAAAACGGCTCGTCTCACATCTACTATATTAACAGAGAATGGAAGAAAACAAGATTTCCTCCATAACCCGGGATTTAGTCAACCAGGAAAGTCAACCAAGGCCGACACTAAAGAACGAAAAGTCAATGGGACAGTCACTTCACAACCCATGTCAACTGTTTCCAAAAAACCGCCAATTCCTACTTCTAATCAGATTCTGGTCAAACCCGAGTCAACAAAACCGCCACCTAGTCAGCTGTTGCCCATCCCAACATCTGGACCACAATCTTCAATTCCTGATCATATTACAAAAATGCCATTACCCGTTTCTTCAACAAAGCCATCACAGCCATTGCTCAATTCTAAGAAGAGAGAGTCAACAAAACTGCCACATCCCGATACCAAATATTTAAAGAAAATACTTACGGTTCCTAAATTAAGTCAGTGGCCGGGTTGGGATAATCAAGACTGGTTATTTAGCAGCCCAGATTATACCAATTTGAAAGAGAAAGCAGGAAACTGTTTTTTACAAGATAGTAAGGAGGTTCAAGTTTGGTGTGAAGCAAAACAGTTGACATCTGCTGATGTCTGTGCTTTGCCATATGTTATTCCCTACTAAGTTGATGTTTGACCAAATTGAGGTCAACCGTGATGTGGGAATTTACGAGTTCTTTCAAAGACCCAAAAGCTTTGTTTTGAGTTTTGAGATAAAGTCATGAACTTTTAGATTAATTTTCGACATTGAAGATGGCAACTAAAATCTTGAAAATGCAGCATTTTCGCAAGGGAGGTTTAAAACAAGTTGAGTCAGCGAGTTATGAGCATGGAAATATGGTCATAAAATAGTTTGCAGGTTTTACGAATTTACAACATTTTTGGTTTGTAATATATGTAAGTATTTACATAAAATCTGATATAGGGGTACACGATATATAGATATGAAAGGAAAGGAGAGGTAGGCAATATTCATTGTTATTTATGGTGATTGTGTTAATTGTAATCTGAATACAGATCAGGACTGGCAGTGCTTCTTGTACTGTAGATAGGTTGTTTCTTGGAACTCAAAATGTCAATCTTTCATTTTAAACTTGTTTTGTTGAACATACAACACTAATGGGAAAATGTTGAATACAAAACCATAGTTGATTAAAAAAAACATGAGAGCTACATGACCACATATATGTAGTGTTTATAAGATATGTAATTTTTATAAGATACAGTCACATGACCGCGTTATACTTATTTTGCTTTATTTGTGATACATAATGCGATTGTGCAATCGCTAACGTTATGGATTTCATATTACGCGTCTATAAGTTTTTCATCATATCACACACTTGGCACCACGATTCACGTACCCACACTCCTTTGAAAGTCAACAGAGAGACCACTCTTTTTTAAGCATCGATCTGACATCTGATACATGATTTTCAGGAAGAGTGATGCTAATCGTAACCCCATCAGAGTCACCTTTCCGTGATGGAAAGACCAGCACGACACCTTCGTCTCCAACATGATCAATAGCACAGTTCACATAAACGGGCTTATGTCCTCTTATGTTCAAATCATAAAGTGGGGCGTCATGCAAGTCAACAAAAGTCAAATTCGCTCCGTATACCAGAAAGTCTGGTAACTCATTGTCGGGTTCCATGGCTTCCTCGATTATCTTTGTCTCATTCACGGCTTGATTCATAATCAGCAACCCGAGTTCCATGGGGCTCAATTCTTCAACAGAAACGTCTGTTTTCACCACCTTTACCGTTTGGGCTTTGTTTGTAATAACCCCTTCGAATGAATTTTCCGAATCCTTTTTGCAAATTGTCACCGTCTTCACATCCGACCCGTGTTTAATCTTGGCTACACATTGCCAAACCACAGTGCATATCGACTCGAATGGTGGAATTTGCTGATTGTTTTTATCTCCACATTCAGCAAATTCCACCATTCAAGTCGATATGCACTGTGGTTTGGCAATGTGTAGCCAAGATTAAACACGGGTCGGATGTGAAGACGGTGACAATTTGCAAAAAGGATTCGGAAAATTCATTCGAAGGGGTTATTACAAACAAAGCCCAAACGGTAAAGGTGGTGAAAACAGACGTTTCTGTTGCTGATTGTTTTTATCTCCACATAGTGCCCTGCTTGCGGTGCGCGCATATAATGTATATATGTGTGAACCCTCGGGTGGGCAAAAGTAAAATTGCACTAATTTTGACGTTATTTTACTAATTTTGTGAAAATAACGTTAAAAGTGATGGAAGGTTAATCAGGCATCATGTGGTGGCGTTGATAGCCGAAAGACAAAGGTACATGCACCAATCAGCCGGCGTCCCTATGATTGAGTGCTATGTGCCTTATGTAATATGTCCAAGGCTTGATGCAAAACTACTATCGAGCCGGGGGTCTCACCGGAAGCAGCCTCTCTATCCCCATGGGGTAGAGGTAAGGCTGTCTACATCTTACCCTCCTCAGACCCTACCATAGCTTTGCTATTGGTGGGATATACTGAGTACGATGATGATGATGATGATTTTATCTCCACATATCTTTGACTGAAGACGTGTCAACTCAGCCCAAGAAACATAGAAAGAACATGCTTCCATCTTTGTGTCATTGGAAGTGACCCAATGATCACCAACCGGCCCAACCCGTTTTACGGCTAGTGGTTCTTTTATCGGGCTTTTGGAGTTTTGGGCTTCATTGTTTGAATGGCCCATACGAAGTGGTGGGCCGGGTATTGTTTTATGGTTGATTGGCCCCACAAGTTCATAAAGCCAGCAGCTGTGAAAGCATCGCCGAGGACATGGGCCCAGCTTACTCCAACTGCGGTCCCACCGCATTTAAACTTGGTTAACTGTACGTAATAAATGACAGTGTTAGTAGACTTATAGTTAGTTGGTTAATAAATAAGTGCTGGACTTTTCAAAAAGGTTTATATTTATGGTATAAAATTGAATAATACAACTACGTTAAAACCAGGCCCGGCTCCGAGAAGCAAAAAATATTTTTGGGCCGAAGACGCAAATTTTTTTGGGCCTCAAGTAAAATAAGTATTTTGTTAGCTTTAAACAATTAAATTTTTAAATGGCCATACTTGGTTATGATTTGAGTTGTATAAAAAAGTTTATATAAAAATAAGCTTAAACATATTTCAAATTGGACCAGAACCCACAACCTTTTGGTTAAGAGTAATACATTTTTGCCACTAAGCCAAACTAATTGTTATGTAATTGAGTTTAAACATTAAATATACATCTTGTTATTCATAAAAATACATATAATTTTTTTTTTAAATCTGGGCCTAACGGGGTGTCGGGCCGGGGGCCGTTGACCACCCCGCCCTCCCTAAAGGCCGGCCTTGATTAAAACAAAAAACACACTTATATATAGTGGTTAAATAAGGTACATAATTTTTAGCATGAAAGTGTAGGAAGCTGACAAGATTTGGCACGACTCTTGTAGCATGCAATATATGCGTCAATATAGTTTCTCATTATAATTATTATAATTATGCACAATCATATAAAAGTAATTACACGCAATAGTAACGCATATTATATAAATTGAAAAAAGTTGGAATATTGGTGTCATAAAAGTTTTTTTCTAAATATTTTATTAGTTCATCTATGATATTTAGTTAGATCATTTTGATGTTTAAAAAAATAAGGATAGTATAGCTTGATGGTGGTTGTTCAATTGGTTTGGTTTGGGCTATGCTTCAACTCAGATTCGATGTCCATTTTAAGCAGTGATTGGCGGTTTTTATTTTTCCTTTTTAACTTTCCTATTTGTCATTTTTTTTTGAACGATCAACTAAGTAACGCCGGGTACTTCGTACGTGGCCCCCATTGGCTAAAGGTAGCCCGAGCCGGCCACTAGTACAGACGGACGGAGCCCCTAGCAGTCCACCTATTGAGGGATTCACCGAATAAAACCCGACCCCCACGCCCGCCAAATAGCATGACAACGAGGAGCCGGTAAAACCGGGTGAGATCAGAATCGAACCTGCAAGCCAGGGTCATCCCTCATATCTCTCATATAAATTAGTGATAGTGAGGTTTGAACCCCCTACCTCTCACTAGTAAAGTGAGTGCTCTACCATTGAGCCACATCCAATTTATCATATTTGTCATTTCTATAGTGGGTTTTGGCGGAGCATGGATTCTCTTTTTGTATTTGTTATATATATATATATATATATATACGGAGGGTTATACTAAAAAGAAGTAGTTTTCTAGGAAGACTAAGAATAAATCATAGCCATTAGATCATGTTAATCAATGGTTGAGATTTAAAATTACCAAAAACCGACATAATTTCCTATAATTACTCTTTCACCACTATAACCAACATAGTTTCTTAGAATTGTTCTTTCACCATAGGTTGTAATGTCACTTGTCAAAAATCTATTGGTTCTTACCATTATTAGGAAACTCTTTCTTTTTATTTGAACCCTTATACATATATATATATATTATTCTATTTGTTTTAAATATTTAACTTGAATAATTTTTTATTTGTGTTTATTTTCGGAACCATAACAAACATAAATGATACCGTCCTGACTCACCGCTTCAATGTCCTGATTTTAACGATCGAGTAAACGTTTTTATAAATATGTTACTTCTATAATAAGTTATACGGGTGCCAATTTCGTAGCCAAGCCCGTGTCAGTTTGATCATAAGTTATACGTGTGTCGATGCTATTTGCGACGTTTACATCTTATTTTTTTATTAGTGCTGATGTCGTAACTAACTTAACCAATATCTACTGAATTCGAGTTGTTGGCTTGCTGCGCCGCCGTAACACGGCGGGCTGTTTACTACTCATTGATAAAACACAAAATTGCGCGATAGATATATAAATTTTCATAAAGATATGTAAACAGTCATGTAACGCTATATACATGATAACATAAGATATGTACATAATCACACACGTTAATGTAAGAAAAGTCGATTATTTTTAAATATGTCACATTACTATGCTCAAACTGTGTTGGATATTATGTTATGTTAAAAGAAAACTAACGAATTTTATTATGTTATTTATGTTTAAGAGATTTTGGAAATTGCTTTTTCACCATTTTGCTCTTTCAGTAATAACTTATGCTTATTTAATATGAAGTTGTCATCGTCTTTTCTTAGCAATTGATTTTCTTGATTAAAATATAGATCTCTCTGTTATATAATAAACATGTTATTGAGCAAAACAAACCTGCATTAAAACCAGTGGTGAATAAAGCAAGTCAGGCCCAAGGACTTGGCTAGGAACAATAAGCTTATGCCTTGTATCATCTCCTGACTCGAGCCACTCGTCGAGGCTCATGTTGCACCGGGCCTCAATTAACCGCACCCCACAATCGTTGCACTTGATGTAGGGCCGGCCTGAGTCAGACTTTCTTAAACGTCCACACGGGATGTAGGCATGGTTCGTCCAGTAGAACATGGTCTCCTTAATGTTGATGATGGTCATCCCTTCAAATGCTTGGCTCTGGAAGTAGTATACGGTTCGGATGTAGTGAAGCTTCATGGCTAAGTCCAGGCCGGTTAGCTCTTGAACCGCACCTTGACCAGATACGTATCCTGGTCCGACCGTCGATATCTTGATGTCGAAGATCGGATTTTCTTCTTTCGACAACACCATGTTATGCGTTTTTTGTTCTTTTTTTTTTTTATTTTTTGTTCTAAGATAGAACGAAGGAAATGGAATATGGGACTCTTTAAATAGCCCAGACTGTTTATCTGTATCTTTATTATGTTTTATATACCATACTCGGTTATAGCAGGATACAATCAATTTTGAGCTAGGTTCCCCCCCCCCACCCCCCCCCCCCCCCCCCCCCTTGTGATAAATGTAGGTACTTATTTTCTACCGGCTTTAAAAACTAGTGACGTCATAAATAATTTGAAAATAATATTATATAATTTAAGACAAATTCTGGAAGTACTTACTTCTTTGGGTATGGATTTGCAATGGTAACAAAAATAACACCTTTAATAAACAAGAATGGAGTCTGAAGTAGTAAATTAATCTATAAACGATATTTGTGAAGACAAAAAATAAAAAGGTTTTGAAATCAGTCCACGCATATGCTAGGGATGAAATTTACCATGACAATTTAACTAGATAAGTTATGTACGGTTTTTCGGTCTGACCTATCATTGCAGTCTGGTTTTGAAATGTGATCAATCAGAGTGTAACAAATTTGCTTTTCAATAAAGAAGATCACATGATACCCAAGGAACCATCAACATTTTTATCTTTTATTAGAAGAGTTCAACGATGTACAAAAGTACTAAAGTATTTATATGCGACTCATAAATCACCGTCTTATTTTAATATGCTTGTATATATATATGTCAAATTATTTTAAATAAGGATACAAAAATGAGAAGACAAAGAAATATTTATGGCAAATAAAAAAAATTCATAACTCAAAATTAAAAAAATAAATAAATAAGTAAAAAAACAAAATTTTTTCCTCATATTTCTCGTTCTAAAAAAACACAATATTGAGAAAAAAGATCACTTTGTCTTTTTATTTATTCTTATATTTTTTTGTTTCTTTTCGACATTGATTGTGTTTTTTTTCTTGATATTGGTTATATTTTTCAACATTGTGTTTTGCTCGGCAAATTTTGCAATCTATTGTACGTATATTTTTTTATTTATCATTATATTTTTTTGTTTATCTTCGTCATTGTGTTATTTTTTCTTGACACTATGTCTTTTTCAGGGTTTTTGTTTTTTTTAAATGTGAAAGACCTGGGAAACATTTTAGTTTTAATTTTCTCATTTTATATTTATATTGGGTTATGATATTTTTTTTGAAAATTCTTTTGTCGGTTTTTTTCCCACAAATCCTTTTTACATTTCTCATTTTTGTTTTCTTTTGTAGTAACTTTTACCATATATATATATATATATATATATGTATAAGGGTTCAAATAAAAAACAATTGTTTTATGAGAAATGTGAGAAGACTTTGAAATAAAGCACACCACCCAAATAAGGCACTATAACATGTAAATAGGAAACTATACAACTTTTAGAAACTACCAATCTCAACCACTAGACCTTAGATCTATTGGTGTACATCTATTTTTATGCTTATATATATAAACGAAAACCCAAAAATCCTAGGTGTCGTGATGTGGCCGCTCCCCTTTTTTTAAAGCCACCAGATTTGCTTGATTTTAAAATAGTGACTTCTCATGCATTTAACCCGGTTTTTACCCGTTTAAGGTTTAAATTTCGCGGATCATGATCTTACCAAACCCAAACCCAAACCCAAACCCAAACCCAGATACACTTAAATGGGTCTGAACAATTTTTAATCCTTTCCCTCTCAGCCACCCTATTATCGCTACTGCAGACTCACATATATCCTCATCACCATCATCTCCCTCGAATCCGAAACCATTATCTTGCATCATCACTGGCGATTCAGACTTCTGATTTGTGATTTGCAAGCCTCCTTCCATATACAAGGTATGTTCGTCTATTAATGGGTTGATTTATTGGTATTTTGATTAATAGTACATAAACCCTAATTGATATTTAGACTGTTTCAAATTCATAGTTGTGTTGTTTGATAAGTTCAATGATGTCTTATGTCTGATATCTGATTTCGTGTATGATATAAACCCTAAACTGGATTTAAAACCTTGACTGTGAATTATCGTGTTTTTGCACTTTTTATTTACAAAAGAATTAGTTTGACTAAATTAAGAATAACGGTGGTGATAATAGAAACTGTGATACAGATCCGATGGCCACCAGATTGCTCGATTTTTTAATGGTGAACTCTCTAATTTCTACTCTTTTTCAACAGTCTAATTTAACCGGGTGCTGTTGAGATGCTTTCATGTTTTTCCTTTATCATCTCAAGTGGAAACGGTTCAAGATTGGACAGTTGATGGTATAATCTACCATATGCAATCTGAAGGTTCCAAAGAACATGTACGCACTTGAATCTATATTGCTTTTAAGTATATATCAAAAAATATTATAATTTATGTATATATGCTTTTAGGTTTAACTTATCTCAGATCTTATATATGTGATGTTATTTATTAATTTATTAATATACATTTTAAGTATTAATTTTTGGCGTGCAGGTCAACAAGAGCAATAGAAGCATGATGCCGAGGTTGATTCCCCGGATGTATCTTTAGCTTCCGGAGACAAGTTCCTTACTAGATCGGTCCTCAGGAAAGTTGGTCATATTCAGAATTGTGATGATGTCGATCGCGCCCCTGCTGCCACTGCAACCCATCGGTATGTTGATTTTTTTTATCATCCGTTGTCATGTTTGTTGGTGTTAAGAATATGTATTTGTTACGTACACAGCTAGAAAACTAACTTTCACCGGTGAGAAAATCATCAACTGGTACGTCGTGTCAGCAATCATTTACGGCTATGTCACACGTTCATGAATATAAATGAACGAGACGTGTTCATGTTCAATAGTAAAATATATAGTCAACATTTGAATCTGTCTCATGAACATGTCAATGGGTTTGAATGTTGGTTTTTTTATCCAGAGCCAAAATTATTGAAAATTAGATTATCAGGGGCATTTTAGTCATTTACGAATACTCGGAATAGTTAGAAGTTGTCAAAAGTTAAATCCCAAGTCAAAGTCAAATTTCAATGGATATTTGTCAAGGAATACTGGTTATTTGGCGTTCAGTTGCATATTTGGTCTTTTGGAAATTATAGAGTGATGGCTGCTAAAAACAATTAAGGAAAGTTAACTCAAAAGACCTCAATAGTAAAATATTTAGTCAACATTTGAATCTGTCTCATGAACATGTCAATGGGTTTGAATGTTTTCTTATCCGCAGCCAAAATTACCAAAGTCATTGCAAAAGTCAACATTGAATATTAGTCAACAACATGGATTCTGCTTAGTTATAAAATGTCAACTAATCACTTGTGAAATTGATTAAATTAACACTATGTCTAAGGTGTAACTTAAATTTGGGCCCGTTTAAGGTTGTTGGTTTCTTTAATAATTTTTTAAATAATTATGCAGAAAGAATACATGCTCATTAAATCCGCAAGGGATGAAACTCTCAAAGCAAAGATGGAGGAAGAATTATCAACTATAGATAATTGAAGAAACACTAACCAGACCCCGGGCAGATTACGGATAACCTGGGGGTTAGATAGATGTTTCCCACGAGGGGTTAGACCCTGAGAAGATGGTTCTTCTGATAACCTGCAAAACAGACACCGTGAGCTTGTCACTGAGAAGGGGGGGTTCCTCCTTGTGACCACCCTCCGGCGTGAGAATCAGACTAGATTGCTCTTTAAATATAAATGTATATTAAGAGATTGCTAGAGCAGATATCAGGTATAATATGATGATACAAGATAAGATGAGATGGTCATACCATTTGTGGTATTTATAGCCGAAGGTAGGTTTCCAAGGAGGTGTGGCCGGCTGCAACAGTGTTCCTGTTCCACCAACAGTGGCCTACGCACGTGCCCTGCTGGTAGTTGGTGGGTAGGCAGCGGCTGATAGTGACCAGGCCTGCTGTGTACTATTCCTTTTCCACCAACTGCCGGCTACGCACGTGGTATGGCAGTAGTTGGTGAGTAGGCAGCGGCTAATAGTGACATAGTACAGGAGCATGCTGCTCGCCATACTTTGGTCAATAAGCTGTCGTATCTTTTGTCAGATCTTTTTCCCATACCTCGTCAGGTACAGTACAGAAGATCTTCCCGTATCGTACGGACTGGGTTATTTGGGCGGGAGTATTCCCCCTCCCGCCTTTGTGCGGGATTGTTCCCGGCTTTGCTCATTCCTTCAGGTGACACTGAGTGATCGAGAGCTAAGTGCCTTGTGCGTGTAGCCTTGCTGCGCGGGTGGCCTTCCCTGATGGCTTGTATCCGAGGCTGCGGGGACAGGCGGAGTCCTTCACCATTGGGAGGCATTTCCTGCGGGAACAGCTTGCGTACTGTGCGTAAGGACGTCACGTCTCTGAGCATGGTTGGTCCTGCGGATCCAGTTGGTTTCTGCGCAGACGTTCCTCTTCAAGGTGAGTCTTGCGGGTCCAACTGAGCTCTGCTGGGACTTACCTCTTCAAGTCCCCCCAGTCCAATGTTCTTCTCATGAGTGTTTAATAAAGTGAGGTGAACTTTTGGACTTAAGCAAAGGGTTTTTGAAAATGGTTTTTTAAGGTTTTCCATGGGGATTCTTCCCGCAGAAGTCCTTGTCACTTGCAGAAATTCCCGAGTTTCCTGCTTGGTCTTTGGGTATGATGCGGGTAGGTCTGTAACCTCCTCGCAAGTCAGGAGCGTTGAGTCCCACTTGTGTGGATTCTCTGTGAGGTTTTGGTAGTTTTGAACATAGTGATCAATAATGTTAAAACCATCAATTCCATCCTGGAGCTTCAAACAACGTAGTTCTCGACGTTCCCGCTATGCGGGGATGTTATTTCCGTTTCCGCAAGCATTGCCCAGAAGATCCTTTTAGGTTTCAATTCCCAGCGGAGCGCTAGGTATGTGAAGGGTTTTGCCTTAACACTGTACCCGCGCTCGTCTTACGGTTACTTTACTTCCAAGGTATTCCTGGCGTCAATTCCCTGCGGGGGCTAGGTATGTGAAGGGTTTTGCCTTTACACTGTACCCGCACCCGTCTTACGGTTACTTGTTTGCCGAGGTATACTTGGCTTCAATTCCCTGCGGGTGCTAGGTATGTGAAGGGTTTTGGCTTAACACTGTACCCGCATCCGTCTTACGGTTACTTGTTTGCCAAGGTTTACTTGGCTTCAATTCCCTGCGGGTGCTAGGTATGTGAAGGGTTTTGCCTTAACACCTTACCCGCATCCGGCTTACGGTTACTTGTTTGCCAAGGTAAGGGGTATTATCCCGCTTACTTTTTAACATTTTTGAATTTTGAATTTTGAAATTCGAAGAGTTGGTGGAAAGATAAGAACAGTCCAAACCTCTGAAACGTCGTGCGACGGTTTCTTCTGACTGTGTCAGGACGTGCAGGAAGTTATGGTGACGTGACAGTACATGGTCATTCCAGACGCTTTTTCAGGCGCGTGGGCGCGATTTTTCGGGCGCGTGGCCGCGAAATTAATGGTATGCGTCCTGTCAACAGCTGTTGCCAGCTTGCTTTTTGCCACGTGTCATAGTTTCATTGCACCTTCGTTTTCTCTCTCTTCCGCATTAATTTCATCGCATTAATTTCGATTAGTATATAAAGGGGGAGAGGGTTCTTTGTAATCCACACTTTCACTCTTCTCTTCATCTTCTAAGCGATTTCCGGCGAATACTCACCTTTTCAGGCAAGCATTCTCCCGAAATCGTTTTCTTCTTTTACAAGATGTCTTCACGTGATCTTGAGTCTACAGCCGATGACAAGAGTACTGCTGGCGAGTGCCAGTGTGCTCTGCCTGGCGATCTGTATCGGTACGTCGTCAGGAAGTTCATGCTCGAGTCTCTCGAGCCTGAGTTTCCTGAACCCCATCAGACGGTTTACGATGCCCCCAGAGGCAAGATCGGGGTTTATGCTGCATTCTTTGTTTATGGGAATCTTAGGTTCCCATTGACAAAGTTTGTTTACCGTGTCCTTGAGAGGCACGGTGTTCATTTGACCGAGTTGCACCCCATGGCGATCGCCAAGATTCGCCACTTCGAGTGGGTGTGCCGGATTCTGGGCATTGAGCCCTATGTTGACCGCCTGATGACCTTCTACACTTGGAGGTGCATCCAGGGGTGGTATACCCTGATAACCCGAATCAAGGGTTTGAAGATTTGCGCGACCGAGCGCAGTCTTCGCGCGTGGAAGCGGGAGTTCTTCTTCATCTCCGCTCGCGCCATCCCCCTTGCCATGAAGTTTAAGAATGGGCAAGCTCTCCCAAGCCTTCACGCCTCCAACTACGAGGAGGCGGAATGGTTCTCGAAGATATCTCGGGTCCAATCTCCGGTTTACCGGTTTGCGGAGTCCGGGATGGTGATGCTGGGGATGAGCCGGGTGTGGAAGGCTTCCGATGCGCAAAAGATCCCAATCGTCCTCAAATACGGTTCGAACTCTGTTCCTTACGGTATGCTTTGTTTCTTATTGTTGATTTCGAATCTCTTCTAACTTTTTTCCTGTTTATTTCAGAGGGGAACGACTTGCAGTCGCTCCTAAACCCGCGGGAGGCTGATGGTCCCGCTCGGATGGGTACTCGCGCTCTAGACGAGAACGAGTTGCCCATCCTAGAACAAACGGCGGATCGGTTCGTGGAGGTCTATCCGCTAGGCCATGAGATCCTTAGCGCCCGTCGGCCAGGTAAGGCGCTATTCGACCCTCGACCCCTCAATGTTGAAACCTCTACTGGAATTCCTCTAATCGTATGTTCTGATGAGGAATCCGCAGATGGTCCTCCGTTGGTGCGGAAGAAGAAGGCTGCCGGCGGGAAGGGGAAGGAGAAGGCCTCCACTGCCGATCCAGCGCCTCGGTCTGATTCGGAGACCGAGAGCGAAGAGGTGGCGGGGAATCCCGGTGGTGATAAGACCA
The DNA here is from genome assembly GCF_021521415.1 of Bidens hawaiensis. Lineage (NCBI taxonomy): Eukaryota > Viridiplantae > Streptophyta > Magnoliopsida > Asterales > Asteraceae > Bidens > Bidens hawaiensis. The sequence goes on from NW_027491042.1 coordinate 3,686,155, forward strand.
TTGCTCCGGAGGTTGCGACTGTCACCTCCGGAGAGCCCAAGAAGACGACGGTGACCGGCGCAAAGAGGCCGGTTCCATCGGGTTCGTCCCCGCCTCTCCTTACCTTTAGGCTCAAGAAAACCCGTAAGTACAAACTTCCTTTATCTTTAGCTTCATAGTTTAATAACGTTAACACTTATCTTCTTTACGCAGGCGTGGATGTTGACGCATTCCAGGGTGGAGCGCAGAGTACCTCTCCGCCAATGACGGTATGCTTGGTCAGCCTACCTGAGGCGTCGACCCAGGCGCCTGCGCCTGCTTCCGCTGGTTCAGCTGCTCACTCCTTTGAGCCGACTGTTCCAGCTGAGATGACGTCACCGCCGGCTGTGAGTGCGATTTTTACTGCATCTTTCACCGAGCCGGCGGTTACTATTGCTGCGGATTCCGCGGCTGCGACCGCGGCTGCTGCTACCATGCCCCCGCCATCGGCAACGACAGCCGATCCATCAGGTACGCATGGGGCTTGTCGCCAATCTCTGCCACCTTCCCATCTGCCTGACCTCTTGGATGGATTTCCCTTGGGTTCAGGTGATGGGTTCGGCGGCTATCGGCCTGTTATTGACCCTACAGGTGCGTAGGGTTCTTTTGGCCCTTTTTTATATTTTTTATCATCTTTTCCTAACTGCTTTATGTTTTTTGCAGTGTCGGATTCCAATGAAGTGTATGTTCCACGATGGAACATTCGCCGAGGAACAACCCTTCGCACCCCTGTGGAGTGCGTGGAATGGGCTCGTCACGCTGCTCCCAGTGGTGCGTTGGGGGAAGCCATGGCTAGCTACCAGGAGGGTAGGCTAACCAATGAGCTTCGGGTTCTCCTGGCCCGGATGCAGCCGCGCGTCGAGCTGCTTTGTCGTGAAAACGACAAGTTAAAAGCAGCTCGCCTTAAGGAAGTGGCTCAGGCGCGGGCTGTCCGGGAGGAGAACCAAAGGCTTTCCGTAGTGGCTGCGGAAAAGGAGAAGGCCTTCAAGGCCCTCGAGATTGAAGTTCAGGCTCGACTCGAGGCCCGTTCCAAGGCTGCCCAAGCTGTTAATGAACAGCTTCGGCTGGCTAAGGAAACTGCGAGGAACGCAACCGAGAGGGCCACCAAGGCTGAAGCTGTTGCTGAGCCTCTACGCGTGGAGAATGAAGAGCTTAAAGCCAAATTAGAGGCTCTCCAGCAGGCTCATGATGCCTTGGCGATGGAAGACGCCAAAAAGCTCCAGGAGATCTTGGACCAGAGGGGGGTGCTTGACCATACTGAGCGGAAGCTAAAGGGCGTCGAAGAGGTTGCGGCTAAAGAAGTGTTGCTTGCCAACCTCAACAAAAGTGAAGCCGAACGCGCCCGTAACGAAGCTCAAGCTGCCCTCCAAGAAGCTCTGGTTGCCAAGGAATGGCTTCTTCGAGAATCGTTGTCTCAGGTAAGCTTTTCTTGTCTTTACGCTTTTCTTTGTAAATAGAAAAGGTTTTTGACACTTGTATATTTTCTTTTGTAGGTTGTGCATCGAGTTTTTGCTGAGACGTCGTATGACGATGCTATGAGCGCAGCCCTCAACGCTTCTCACGAAGATGGGGAAAAGGTCGGCTTCCTGCTTGGTCTAGGGTTCGTTGAGAAAGGCATCCCGCCTTCCAACTTCCCTTTGTACAATGTTGATACTGAAGCTGTTTACGACCAAGCAGTGAATCAATACGCCGCCTTCCCGCATCCGGTGGTGGAGAAGGTGAATGAAGTTGCTGCTGCTGATGATGGGCTAGCTATCCTTAAGGCTTTCCTTGAACTGCCACGCTCTACTGACGGTGCTGGTCCAAGTGGAAGTGGCCCTGAAGCCTGATCCTGAAGATCCCTTCCCACTGCTAGGATAGATTTAGCTTGTATAGATTTATTTTCTTGTAGGCGGGTAGTTACCCGGCCATTCTTGTAATGAATCATTGTGAAATATAAATCTTTGTGCGGGTAAGACCGCTTCTTTTATTGGATTCCTTGCTTTATAAACGTTATGACTTGCATACTTTAGTTTAAATTAGCAATTTTCCAAGTGTAGAATAAGTTAACCTTTGAACGTGGTAGATAATAGGTTGAAGTTTTTCTTCCTCTTTCGTGATTGTGAGGGTAGGACCGTCACTTGCACTTAGTAGGATGGCTAAACTTTACCTGCGTCTAACCTGCGTGTAGGTTTTCCTCATCTTTTCTGAGGATAAGTTAACCTCCTTTGAACGTGGTAGATAATAGGTTGAAGTTTTGCTTCATCTTTCGTGATTGTGCGGGTAGGACCGTCACTTGCACTTAGTAGGATGGCTAAACTTTACCTATATCTGACCTGCGTGTAGGTTTTTCTCATCCTTTTATTAGAAATTTTCTTGAATAGGTTAACCGTTCGACGCGCGGTTGTCAATAGGTTAGTGTTCAGTTTCCTCTCATGATTCATGCGGATAGACCGGCACTTTCATTTAATGGGATAACTGAACTTTTCCCCTTTAACTGACCTGCGTGAAGGTTTGTCGTTTTTTGGGTTTATGCGGGTTTTGCCGCCTTCCCCATGCAACGACTCACTTATGTATGCAGTGAAAACCGGCATATCCGTGTTGATAGTTCATAAAAGTATAAATGTAAAATCATCAGCGTCGATGTTTTTAAGGAGAATCATTTCCATTAGAAGTGGCTCTTGGCCTTTTCTTTACAAATTTGGAATTGATTTACATGCAAACTGTGTAAATGAGCTCCCTTCCATGCTGGGATGGGAGTGCCATCGAGCCGATACGCACCTGGTTCGGGATCTCGTTCTTTACGCAGCATATAGTCTTCACATTGAAGCTGGAATTTTATTCGTGTTTTCCCCAGCTGGGGTTCTACACGCATCAGCCTGCTCAGCGTTCATTGCGCCACGAGGTGCGCGAGCGTCCCATCTCTGACAAATGCTTCGACCATGTCCTTTACGTCTATGCATTCTTCGGTGTTGTGGCCTTTTGTCCTGTGAAAGTCACAGTATTTACTCCGATCAGCATTGTGACGATGTCGGATTATTTGAGGCTTCGGCCATGGGAGCTCCTCAGTAGCGAATATCTCGGTGACGCTTTTGGTGAGCGGCGTCCATCTGGAGTTCTTGTTTGACTGTACATTATCCCTTCCGCCTAACCGATGCTGCAAGCCGGATGAGGTGTCAAAGTTTACCCTTGACTGCCAAATGCCTAGCTTTCGCTTTTTGTTTTATCGGGCGGTAAGGACGTTGTCTTCCCTTGTTTTCTGGGTGTAGAGGTTTGTGCTATGTGGGAGATCTCTACCCAGTTGCTTCTCCGTTTCCGCAAAGCGTTTAGCTGCTGTCATGATGGCATCCCATGTGGATGGCATGCCATCTTTACCCGTTAAGGTGCGGATGAGCTCTGGGTCGTTCGCGCCCTGGATAAAGGCAGCGCGAACAAGATCTTCGCTAATGTTACCCAGACTTAGCTTCTTCGAATTGAAGCGAGTGATGAAGTCTAGCAAAGATTCATCTTTTTCTCGAATGCACTTGAGGATTGTCCATTGCTCCTCGGTATACTTTCTTTGCTGGCTGAAGTGTTGGCTAAACTTTTGTTGGAAGTCAGCCCAGTCGTAGATGTGGTTGACCGGTAGACGATCGAACCACGCTCTAGCAGCCCCAACAAGCGTCATTTGGAACATGTAACACCACGTAGGTTCCGTCCAACTACTGACGGTTGCCCCCGCTATGAATCTGTTCAAATGATCATCTGGGTCGGATATACCATCATATGTGCCTATGCTGGACATTTGTTTGGCACTTTTTGGGGCAATTGCTTCCGCAATGTCCCTTGCAAATTTGGACGTTCTTGCATTTGCAACGTTTGGTCTGAATGTTTTGGAGAAGTCACGTGGACTTCCACCTGTGTTTTTTGGTTTGAAGGCTTCTCCAAAATGCCTTCTCGGTTGGGAGTCCGTTTCCTTACGCTTCCCTTTTGCCCTATGGCGAGGGTTCGCGTCGGAGTCGGACTCCGAGTCATCCAAGTAATCTTCGAATTCGTCAGCCTGTTGGACGGAACGCAAGCGTTCGTCCAACTCAGCTTGGAATTCCCTCTGACGTGCCTCCGCCCATGCCTTAACTTCATCGAGTGTTTGGCGGGGGAGTCTTGTTCGTTTTTCTAACTGGGTATCGGTGAATCCCAGTGAGCGATTATTTACTGCACTTGCCCCAGCTTGGGTAACTGGGGTAGTGTTCGTAAAATTTACTTCACTTGCCCCGGCTTGGGTAGCCGGGGTAGTGTTTGTAAAAACTGTGTTGCCGGTATTCCCCCCAGTAGCTGGGGTTGTGGTTACCGGGGTTTCTCTAACCATCTTAGAAGTTTGAAAAAACTGGAGAAAAATGTTCTAGCTTTATGCACGGATGGCGCCAATGAAGAAACACTAACCGGACCCCGGGCAGATTACGGATAACCTGGGGGTTAGATAGATGTTTCCCACGAGGGGTTAGACCCTGAGAAGATGGTTCTTCTGATAACCTGCAAAACAGACACCGTGAGCTTGTCACTGAGAAGGGGGGGGGGTTCCTCCTTGTGACCACCCTCCGGCGTGAGAATCAGACTAGATTGCTCTTTAAATATAAATGTATATTAAGAGATTGCTAGAGCAGATATCAGGTATAATATGATGATACAAGATAAGATGAGATGGTCATACCATTTGTGGTATTTATAGCCGAAGGTAGGTTTCCAAGGAGGTGTGGCCGGCTGCAACAGTGTTCCTGTTCCACCAACAGTGGCCTACGCACGTGCCCTGCTGGTAGTTGGTGGGTAGGCAGCGGCTGATAGTGACCAGGCCTGCTGTGTACTATTCCTTTTCCACCAACTGCCGGCTACGCACGTGGTATGGCAGTAGTTGGTGAGTAGGCAGCGGCTAATAGTGACATAGTACAGGAGTATGCTGCTCGCCATACTGTGGTCAATAAGCTGTCGTATCTTTTGTCAGATCTTTTTCCCATACCTCGTCAGGTACAGTACAGAAGATCTTCCCGTATCGTACGGACTGGCTTATTTGGGCGGGAGTATTCCCCCTCCCGCCCTTGTGCGGGATTGTTCCCGGCTTTGCTCATTCCTTCAGGTGACACTGAGTGATCGAGAGCTAAGTGCCTTGTGCGTGTAGCCTTGCTGCGCGGGTGGCCTTCCCTGATGGCTTGTATCCGAGGCTGCGGGGACAGGCGGAGTCCTTCACCATTGGGAGGCATTTCCTGCGGGAACAGCTTGCGTACTGCGCGTAAGGACGTCACGTCTCTGAGCATGGTTGGTCCTGCGGATCTAGTTGGTTTCTGCGCAGATGTTCCTCTTCAAGGTGAGTCTTGAGGAAGAATTATCAACTATAGATAATGAATGGGATATAAGGTAAATATTTGGCGTTTCATCATATTTATATTCTATATTATCACTACACACCAGCATATATGACATGTATTTGTTATTCTAATTCAAGATGTCTATATTTTGATTTGACAAGCATGTTATAAATTATAATTATATGTGTTGTTTTTCAGTGTCGTTGATGATTGCGAGGTTGAGGTTATTAATTGACAATTAACCAATTGTCACTAAATTATCAAATTTTGGTTTTGGAGTTTTGAATGAGATGTGTTTATGAATTTGAGTTTTTCTTAAATTGCTTATAATATTATTACTTCTTTAGTGTTTTTTTTGGTATAAAGTTCAATGATATATTCCATATGATGATGAAGATTTTTTTAACTGCATACAACAAGAGCATTATGTAATTCAAACATTGATAAACTCCTTTTTGGTTGACTTTTGATGTTTTCAATACAATATCATATCAGTATAATAGACCTATATATGTGAATTTTGGTCAAATGCATGAGAAGCCTCTATTTAAAAATCAAGCAAATCTGATGATTCTAAAAAAGGAGGGAACGACCCCATCGCGACACCTAGGATTTTTGGGTTTTCGTTTATATATATATATTATATATATGTATATATATAGAGAAGATGGTTCAAATAAAAAACAATTGTTTTGTGAAAAGTGTGGGAAGACTTTAAATTAAACTAGATCACCTAAATAGAACACTATACCATGTAAATAGGAAACTATATGCTTTTTGAAAACTACTAATCTCAACCACTAGATTCTAGATCCAAGGGTCCAGATCTATTCTTATTCTTCTTACAAAACTATTGTTTTTTACATTAACCTTACCCTATATATATATATATATGCGATCCGATACAAATAAAAGTAACATACTAAACATACAAATAACTATTGTAATTACAATTTTGAACTATAATAATTATGTTATAAAAATTAGTATAGTGTAATAATAATTATTCTAGTTCAAAAGTTATAAAGTAATAATAATTTTATTATTGTTAACATAATTATCCTAGTTATTTATACACTTTTCATGATAAAAGTCATTTGCATTTGACTAATACACTATAGTGAAAATCGTACAAATAATTAGAGCATTTATGTTAACACTAGGGATGCGCATTTTGTCCCAAATACTCGTACTTGTACTCGTACCGTACCGTACCCGTACACGTACTCATATCCGTACCAATTTAGCATATTCGGTACGGGATTGGTACTCCTTTTTGTTGAATTTTGGTACATGTACAATCGGGTACAGGTACGGGTACATTTGATATTTTGTACCTGTTTAAATTATATAAAGGTTTAATTGAGATTTTTCATATTTAATATATAAAATAAATTCTCTAACCATGTTATTATTGAACAGCTACCAAACGTTTCTTCAAAATTAAATAATATAACATCCAAGACATGAACAAACAAACAAATTAGTTAAAGTCGGCGACCGAGTTAGGGTCCTTCAATACTATCTTATCATTAAATTGATGGCCAATTTGGTACATGTACTAATTTGGTACATGTCACGTACCTGAGCAAGTACCGATACCCGGACTAATTCAGGTTGTTTGTTACTTTTACCGGTATCGGTTTCAAAATCGTCGAAAATTTGGAAATAAAAAAGTACAAAAACAGGTATTGTAACAAAATATCCGTACCAATACCTGTACCCGTATTCGTACCATACCAAAAAATTTGGTACGAGTATTGGTACGTGTTTTTATTGATTTTTGGTACGAGTACAAAGGGGTACAAGTACGGGTACGGATACGGGTACTGTCACACGCTCATCCCTAGTTAACACTAGTGTAATTATTATTAATCCATAACTTTTGAACTATAATAATTATTATTACACTATTTAATCTCTTATACTAACATAATTATTATAGTTCAAAACTGTAATTACACTAATTATTTGTATGTTTAATAGATTAGTTTTATTTGTATTGGGTCCCACCCCATACATACATACATACATACATATATATATATATATATATATATATATATATATATGGTTTAGATAAAATACAAATGAAATTAGCATGCTAATTGTGATAATCAAGTAGAGTTATGATGTAATTGGTTAATTTCATTTGTACGTTACCTACACTCATCGCTTAACATAATTTGTTGTAGAAATCCTCCCATCTCCTCCCTCTCTCTCTCTCTCTATATATATATATATATATATATACTAGTTATTGTCCCCGTATTACGGCGGTTGTTTTATATTTTTTGTTCTAATATTTATTTATTTTTTGAATATATATTTTTTTTATTATATGAAAGTTAATAATATACTTATGGTTTGATGATAAATTGTTTTACAAATAAATGAGATGTTATAACCCGGTTTAAAAGCTATATGGTTTTGATGAGAACCAAGACCCGTTTATTTTTTTACTATAAAATTGGTTTTTTAGTTATAATTAAATAATATTTATGAAAGTTAATAATATACTTATGGTTTGATGAGACACAAGACCCGTTTTTTTTTGCTATCAAATTGGTTTTTTAATTTAAATAATAGATATATCTTTTTTAAAATAATAAGATATTAATTTTTATTATATTCTATTTTATAGGATTTTTACATCAATAATTTGGTGAGAATAATTTTTAATTTAATGAGATGTTATAACCCGTTTAAAGAATATTTGAGTTTGGTAAGACCCATACCCATGAATTCGGGTCAAATGCATGAGAAGCCTCCATTTAAAAATCAAGCAAATCTGGTGACTCCAAAAAAAGGGGGAGCGACCACATCGCGACACGTAAAGTTTTATGTCTTCGTTTATATATATATATATATTATATATATATATATATATTGATATATAAATATTGCATTTTAATAATTGTTTTTTATATTTAAGAAAACTAAAGATTGGGAAATAATGATTTGTTTGGTACACAGTGTCAAAGTGTTTAACACGCCAACCGTAGGAATACACTAAAATGCGAAAACTTTCTTGGGGTATGAGATATATATGTGCCAGCATAGTTCGGCATCATAGTTACACACGTATCATGCGACATATATAACTAAGTTCATAGATGATACGCACGATATATTTATATACACACCATATATAAATAATTGCTTATAAAATATTCACAACACATTATCTTAGTTATTAATTTATCTAAGCCAAAGTAGTTTAATTATTCGTATCTCACTCTAACAGATTATCTTCAAAATGATTACGCACGTTTACTCTACTCCTAACTCATATATCAGATTTTAAGTCATGGTCTTTACTTTTAAAAGCAATAGCTTTTACCATCAAACCTAGACTAGATTAACATCTCTATCTCTGATAATAATAATAATAATAATAATAATAATAATAATAATAATAATAATAAATTGATAATAATGCAAATTATTTAGCAGCACTAGCGCAAACCTGCATTAAAACCATTGGAGAATAAAGCAAGTCAGGCCCAAGGACCTGGCTCAGAACAAGAAGATTATGCCTTGCATCATCTCCTGACTTGAGCCACTCGTCGAGGCTCATGTTGCACCGGGCCTCAATTAACCGCACCCCACAATCGTTGCACTTGATGTAGGGCCGACCTGAGTCGGACTTTCTTAAACGTCCACACGGAATGTAGGCTGGTTCAACCAATAGAACATGGTCTCCTTAATGTTGATGATGGTCATCCCTTCAAATGCTTGGCTTTGGAAGTAGTGAAGCTTCATGGCTAAGTCCAGGCCGGTTAGCTCTTGAACCGCACCTTGACCAGATACGTATCCTGGTCCGACCTTCGATATCTTGATGTCGAAGATCGGATTTTCTTCTTTCGACAACACCATCTTGACCAGATATATATCCTGGTCCAACCGATGATATCTTGATGTCAAAGATCGGGCTTTCTTCTTTTGACAACTCCATTTTGCGTTTAATTTTTTTGTGTTGTTTGAAGATAAAATGAAGGAATTGGAATATAATACTCTTTAAATAGCCCAAAATGTCCGTCTCTGTCTTTTGTTTTCATTTTTAATTCCATGGTCCCATCAATGTTGAGACCCCATCAGCTTGAAATAATGTAAATTTGTACCTCTAGCTAGGCTTACTTATACATCGGACCGTTTTAAATGTTATAAATAATTTGAAAATTAAAAATATGTAATTTTAAACAAAAACCGGTCGTACTTATTTCTTTCTGTATGGATTTATAATATAAAAAAAATTCTTTTAATTAACAAAGAATTAAGATATTGGGTTTTAATGTAATAATAAAGATAAAATTAGTGGATCTATTGAAAATGCTTTAAAAAACGTGCCTTCAATAAATAAGATCACATGATACCGATGGAAACATCTTTAATAAATAAATCAGTGTAGTGGACAAAATTATGTAATGCTTAATTGGAAAAGTTAAAATACAGAAGAAGACAAAAATGAAGTGAAGATTTAGAATGGAGTCCGTAATGTCTCAAGTTCGTATCCTATCTCAATCGGGTTTTACCGTAGTAGGCTTTCGCGTGACGGATTCCATAAAACTAAAGATAAACTAATTGCACAAATGTATCTCACTTCTGAAAATGAAAACTTGCTGAATGCATTATCGCTCAACAACCATGCAAACAGACAACAACAGTAGGTTGGACGGTGGTGACAATTGCACACCGGCGATGATTTTGTAATATAAGGCGTCAAAGTTGTTTTTCATAAAAATACATATAATTTTATTTTTTTTTAAATACGGTCCTAACGGGGTGTCGCGTCGGGGGCCGTCAACTACTTAGCGCCCCCTCTAAGGGCCGACCCTTTATTAACCACCACCATAACATATATTTATTGGAATTCCAGTTAAAATTTTAATGAACGGATTCTCTAAAAGAATATAAACCAATGTTGTTGAGACCGGATCGGACGGGCAGGTCGGACCGGTCTGACCGAGATTTGGTCCCTGACCGGTCCGGTTCTATGCAACTCGCTTGGTTCCGAAGAATCCGGTCGGTCCGACCGGAAAACCTCACCAGTTGAATCGGTTTTTCTATTGAATTTTTTCGATCATTTTTTAAACCAAATTCATTCGGCTGGTCTGACCGGTTGAACCGGTGAACCGATTGCCCAACCGGTTCATTGTTCGATCTGGTTATGAAAACATTGATATAAACTAATTGATTATTCTATATTGTAAGCTTTCTCTACTCAATTTTTAGAATGATAATACACACTTATTTTTACTCTACTCGTAACTTAAATGTATTTTGACAACTTTAAAACGTATCCTCATCTATCTTGCAAGATGGTAATGAATCCCGTATCCGATGAGAAAACCTGAAACCCCACATAAATGGGACAGGTAATACCTAACCCATTAGGGGTTGAGATGTTTAGGATTAGTTATGAATTTTTTTGCGGGTTTGAGATGGGTTTGGGATTTTTGGTATACCCGATTACTCGAACCGATTACCTGAAATAGATTCATTTACCCGATTATATACTCGATGTACCTGATATAGCTTATTTTATATATATATATATATATATATATATATATATATATATATATATATATATATATATATATATATATATTCCGAATATATTATTTGTTGAAACTTGTTTATGCCAATTATTTGAGATATTTTATCTGTATGGTAACCATATTTGTAATCGATTAGTGATATTTTGTAATCGGTCTATAGCTTTAACATAATAAAACAAGCCTCATAAACCCTAACTGAAATTACAAACACAGTTAATGATGTATACCTCATTTTAACCAAAATCCGATGAACGCAAATGCAATTTGAAGAGTGAAGAGAGAGAGAGAGAGAGAGAGAGAGTTTGGGAGAGTATTTGAGAAAGTATATTTAGAGGTTAAAGAGGAGAGATGAAAGTTATGAAATTTTCAAAGGAGTGAAATGAAAACACTATACAGTAGTGGAAGGGAACCTCAAAATCTTAAACAACATTAGTTTTCAATAAACAACACCACTTTACTATACGTTCAATAAAAAACGCTAGTTTTATTCTTATTTACAACGATGTACAATGGTGAGAGAGAATCTCAAAACTTTAAATTACGTTAGTTTTCAATAAACAACGCTACTTTTTAATAAGTTCAATAAATAAACCTAGTTTTCTTCTTATTTACAACGGTATGCCATGGTGGGAGGGAACTTCAAAACTTTAACGTTATTTTCGAATAAACAACAGTACTTTTTAATAAGTTCAATAAACAACACTAGTTTTCTTCTTATTTACAACAATGGTATATAGTGGTGGGAGGAAACCTCAACATTTTAAACAACACTAGTTTTCAATATAAAACACTACTTTTCTGTAAATTCAATAAAAAACGCTAGTTTTCTTCTTATTTACAATGGTTTTAGAGAATTGTTCTATTTAAAACGGTAGATTACATCTTATTCAATTGTTAACCTTCATAAAGTTGTAAAACATTTTTTTGATCGGTGTTAATAGACGCTTTTACAGTAGTGAATGATAAGATGGTTAAGATGCGAATTAAGAGTTAAATGGTTCAAGCCTTATATAGTACAACATTTAGGTATTGTTTGTTTTTCCTCAAAAGCACTTCTACACCTCTTTTGTCTGCACTGAGAAGAAGACGCGCAGACATTGGGCTCTGCAGTGTGTATGTTTTTCCGAAGACGTTTCATTAAAAAACGTCTTCGCGTCCTCTTCTCCTAAAAGCATTGTTCAAACCACTTCCCACCTCTTCTCTTCTTTTATTTTTTCATCAGACAACAACCTTCTTCTCCTCTCAAACCCTAGCTACATCCTCCACCCTCCACCCGCCTCCTCCACCCTCCACCCGCCGGCCACCCTCCACCACCGTCGCATCTCTCTCTCTCCACCACACAGCCTCTCTGATCACCATGCTGGTCCACGTCATCGCCGCACACCTACGCCGGTCACCACACTGCTCCTCCGCCCAGCTCCGCGGTTGCCTGCAGATTGATAACTTTTTACGCTTGGTTCCGCAATTAAGGGTTTTCTAGTGGGATTGCTTTTTATTGCCATGTTTGTGAAGATAAAGAAGAAAGAAAGATTAGAAGAAATGGAGATAAGAGCTTATGAAAAAGAAGCACTCAATGGTGGGACATGTGATTAGGGTTCATACTGCTTCTTCAACAAGATCTTCTCAAAGAATTCAGCTAAATCTTAGACCTCCTCGGTGAATTTGACTTTATCAATTGTTTATACTAAATCCTGTATTAATAATTCTTTATTGCAATATGTACCATTGGGTACAAGTTAAAAATTCAGAAGGGTAATATTCTTGAATATTGTTGTGAACCACCGACACTATTTATGTATGACACATTTCAATTTTGTTAAAGTCTTTGGCCACAAGAACACTCAAGATATATTTAATAGTCATGTTTGTCTCCTGTATATTTACCTTTTGTGTAGTATAAATACTACGATGATGGAAATGAAAGATCATCCCAGTAGAACTAACAACTCATATATATCTCTTCACTCTCTTGTCTATTAGATATAATAAAGATCAATTATCATTTCAATAATCTTGTTATAATTAGAGCTAATATTATAACACGTTATCAGCACGAGCCACTTATATCCTAATCAAGAAAGGTAATAGACACAAAGGTATCTACATAAGTATCATAAACACTTCTTTAATTATGTACATTGAAAATATATCTATGCATATACATATACTAAGTAATAACAATAACGTGTATAAACATTGTTATTAAAATTTGATAACCATTCTAATTTTTATATGCACACTAATATATCATTTAAAAGTTAGATTTATTTACACTAACAATTTTATTCTTATTATTATGCATAATAATTATATATTTTACAAAATAAACTGTATTTATTATCTTATTTATTATCTTACTTTAAAATAATTAATATTATATATATATACACACACACATACAAACGGTAATGTTACCGTTATAAAACAGTAATATAGCCGTTGTAAAACGGTTATAAATTTTCACTATAAATAACCAATTATTAACCCCATTTCATTTACAACAAACATTCTTCTTATTAAATTTATCCAGATAAAGTTTTCAAAATGATTCACCCGGTTTTGCTGTTGGTCACTATAATGCTTATACTACTTCTCATTCTAATTTTTAATCTCCTATCTGAAGATTTTGGCATTTTCTTTTTCTTTTATATGTTTATAGCTCTACCAATGTATTGTATCTCATTGTTGATTGATATATATGGATTCTAATATTTATCTTATTATTTGCTCTATTATGTTTAGCAACAAAATGTCAAATATAGCAAAACTCGAATTCCCTGCACTCAACATTTCTGGAGAAAATTATATGTCTTGGACAGCAAATGTCAAAAGACATTTAAAATCTATGGATGTGTTAGAAACAATCCAAGAATACAATGATTGCTCTGACCAGGATAAAGCAAGAGCTGATGTTTTCATCCATAAACATATTGATAAATTACTACAGCATGAGTATTTTAATTATGATAACCCATATATGATATGGGAAGATTTGAAAAGCAGATTCAGTCATCTAAGGGAAGTTTTACTTCCTACTTCTAGAGATGAATGGAACAGTTTTAGGTTCCAAGATTTTAAGAGGGTAAATGATTACACCTCTGCTTTATACCGAATTTGCTCAAAGCTAAAATTTTATGGGTATCCCGTAACAGAGGAAGAAAAGTTAGAGAAAACTTTCTCCACGTTTCATGCATCAAACATAAACTTGCAAACACATTATCGTTTGCAGAATTTTAGGAGATACTCTGATCTAAATGCATTGCTCCTTGTTGCAGAGAAAAATAATGAATTATTGATGAAAAATCATCAATCTCGTCCCACGGGTTCATTAGCAATACCAGAAGCACATGTTGCTCACAAAAGTTCTCATAAAAATTCTGGTCATAAATGGGAACAAAGTCGAGGACGAGGCCGTGGACGTGGCCGTGGTCATTTTGACAAAAGACATTTTAATGATCGTAAGCTTTCATTCAAATGGAACAATAATTCTTACGGTCGTGGTCGTGGCCGTGGTCGTAACCAGAGAGCCAATAATTATCATGTCCCATACAATACCAATTCCAACCACCAAAATAAATGGAATGAAGCTGGTAGGTCCGAAAACAATGGCACTTCATGTTTTAGATGTGGAAGTACAAACCACTGGGCAAAGGCTTGTCGCACAGCTCCACATCTGTGTGAACTGTACCAAGCCTCTCTAAAAGGAAAAGAGAAAGAAGTGAACCATGTTGATAACTTTAATAATATCAATGCTGAGCTGAGCGTTGAAGACTTTGAGGTGGAACTTTGAAACAAAGTCGCTTGACTACTATAATTAGATGCAATTATTAAGTGTGTTCTCAATATCTTTAATTATGTAGTTCCTCTTTCATGTACTACTTGTGTTTCAATTAAATAAAGTTCTTATTAAAATATCATATGTCTTCGTTATACACTTATTATTTTTTCTTAATATTTTTCAAGATTTAAAATGAAAATCACCGGAGCACAAGATCAAACAAATGAAGAAGATATATGTATAGCGGATAGTGGAGCCACGCATACTATACTTAGATCTAAAAAATATTTTTATAAACTGAAACCAACAAAAGGGATCATCAATACAATATCAGGTCCTACAAACTTGATAGGAGTGGGAAAAGCTAATTTAGTATTACCAAATGGTACAAAGCTCAAAATAGAAAATGCTTTATTTTCCCCAAAATCAACAAGAAATTTGTTGAGTTTCAGAAACATATATCATAATGGATATGATACTCAGTCAAGGACTGTTAGTAATGAAAAATATTTGCATATCATAAGCAAAGATCAAATATTGGAAAAATTGCCAATGCTCCATTATGGTTTGCATTATACATATATAAATGTGCCTCAAGCACATATGGCAGTCAAAGAAAATTGTTGCGATTCTGGTATCATAAACTTATGGCATGACAGATTAGGCCATCCAGGATCCACAATGATGAAAAGGATTATTGAAAATATACATGGGCATCCACTAAAAGGTCAAAAGATCCACAAAATAGATAAAATGCCTCAATGTACATCTTGTTCTCTTGGAAAATTAATTACAAGGCCTTCGCCATTAAAACTCGATAAAGAAACACCAATGTTTCTTGAAAGAATTCAAGGTGACATATGTGGACCAATTCATCCACCATGTGGACCATTTAGATACTTCATGGTCTTAATAGACGCATCCAGCAGATGGTCTAATATCTCTTTATTATCGACTCGTAATGTTGCTTTTGCAAAATTTCTTGCTCAAATTATCAAATTACGTGCACATTTTCCCGATTATACTATTAAGAGAGTAAGGCTTGATAATGCCGGAGAATTTACATCACATGCTATTGATGATTATTGCATGTCTGTGGGGATAGTTTAGAACACCCTGTTGCTCATGTACACACACAAAATGGCTTAGCAGAGTTGTTGATCAAATGCCTACAACTAATAGCTAGACCATTAATAATGAGGACAAAACTCCCTGTTTCTATTTGGGGTCATGCAATTTGCATGCTGGATCATTAATCCGTGTGAGACCAAGTGCAAATCATAAATACTCTCCCACACAACTTGTTTCCGGAAATGAGCCAAATATCTCTCACCTTAGAATTTTTGGTTGTGCTGTGTATGTTCCTATTGCACCACCACAGCGCACAAAAATGGGTCCCCAAAGAAGGTTGGGAATATATGTTGGATATGAAACGTCTTCCATCATAAGATACTTTGAACCTTTAATAGGTGATGTATTTACAGCACGTTTTGCTGATTGCCATTTTAACGAGACAATGTTCCCAGCATTAGGAGGAGAAATGAAAAAGCAAGAAAGAGATATATCATGGTGTGTACCATCATTGTTACACCTAGACCCAAGATCAAAACAAAGTGAGACCGAGGTTCAAAAAATAATACATCTACAAGAAATTGCAAATCAGTTACCTGATGCATTTACTGATATAAACAGGGTCACTAAATCTCATATACCAGCTGCTAATGCTCCAGCTCGAGTTGAGATTCCAAGCAAGCAAAACCATAATAATGCACCTCATGAATCCCAAAAACGTTTAAAACGTGGAAGGCCAATCGGATCAAAGGATAAAATCCTCGAAAAAGAAAGGGCTCTGAAAAGGATACTGACCCTAAGGATGGAATGATTGATAAAACCTTCCATCAAGAAAGAATAAATAATATAACATTCACTCAGGAAGAAATAAATGATTCCAATAAGGAATTGTCAATCAACTATGGTCAATCACATATAATGTGGGATCGAGATGAAATGGAAAATATTGATGATATATTTTCTTATTTTGTGGCAAGCGATATCATGGAAGAAAATGATGACCCTGAACCAAAATCTGTAGATGATTGTAAAAATCGACAAGATTGGAACAAATGGAAAGATGCAAGCTGAATTAAACTCACTAAACAATTGAAAGGTTTTTGGACCTATTGTCATTACACCAAAGTCAATGAAACCTGTAGGATATAAATGAGTTTTTGTGAGAAAACGAAATGAGAAAAATGAAGTTACAAGATATAAAGCAAGACTTGTAGCTCAAGGTTTTTCTCAGAGGCCAGGAATTGACTATGAAGAAACGTATTCTCCTGTTATGGATGCTATTACATTTAGATATTTAATCAGCTTAGCAGTCTCTAAATGCATCTTATGGATGTTGTCACAGCTTACTTGTATGGATCACTAGATAGTGACATCTATATGAAAATTCCCGAAGGATTTAAACTCCCCGAAGCAATAAGCTCAAAGCCTAAGGAAATGTATTCCGTCAAATTACAAAGATCCTTGTATGGACTGAAACAATCTAGAAGGATGTGGTACAATCGTTTGAGTGATTATTTGATAAGCAAAGGATACACAAATAATCTTATTTGTCTATGTGTCTTCATCAAGAAGACAACATCAGGATATGTGATCATAGCTGTGTATGTTGATGATCTAAATTTAATTGGGACACAAAAAGAAATTAATGAAGCAATTGCTCTTTTAAAGAAAGAATTCGAAATGAAAGATCTTGGAAAAACCAAATATCGTCTTGGTTTACAAATTGAGCATATGCATAATGGGATACTTGTGCATCAGTCAACTTATACTGAGAAACTCTTAAAACGTTTCAATATGGACAAAGCAAATCCTTTAAGCACACCAATGGTTGTTAGATCACTCAATGTTGACAATGATCCATTTCGTCCTTACGAAGATAATGAAGAGATTATTGGTCCCGAAGTACCATACCTCAGTGCAACTGGAGCACTTATGTATCTTACTAACTGTACAAGACCTGACATTTCTTTTGCAGTTAATTTATTGGCAAGATTCAGTTCATCCCCTACTAAAAGACATTGGAATGGCATTAAACATATTTTTCGGTATTTAAAAGGAACTGCTGATTTAGGTTTATTTTATCCTAACGATTCAAAAGAAGGGTTAGTTGGTTATGCAGATGCAGGTTATTTATCTGATCCCCATAAAGCAAAATCTCAAACTTGATACGTATTTAATAATGGAGGAACTGCGATTTCATGGCGTTCTCAGAAACAAACACTCATTGCAACATCTTCAAATCATGCTGAAGTCATTGCATTGCATGAAGCTTCAAGAGAATGTGTATGGTTAAGATCTATGTCACGACACATATTGATTTCTTGTGGACTAGAGAAAGATCGAATTCCAACTCCTATCTATGAAGATAATGCAGCTTGTGTCTCGCAAATGAAGGAAGGGTATATCAAAAGTGATAGAACAAAGCATATACCACCAAGATACTTTGAGTATACTCGAGACCTTATTAAAGACAATCAGGTTGAGATGAGATATGTCCAGTCCAGCAACAACTCAGCTGATCTTTTCACAAAAGCACTTCCCACAGCAACATTCAGTAAACATGTTCATGATATTGGCATGCGCCATGTACGGACAATTTAACGACCTGCAATATGAGGGAGAGCTATATACTGCACTCTTTTTCCCTTAGCTAAAGTTATTTTCCCATTGGGTTTTTCTTTAGCAAGGTTTTTAATGAGGCAGTACTTCAAGACCCCGAAGTTTTGAAAATGTGTCATCCAAGGGGGAGTGTTGTGAACCACCGACACTATTTATGTATGACACATTTCAATTTTGTCAAAGTCTTTGGCCACAAGAACACTCAAGATATATTTAATAGTCATGATTGTCTCCTGTATATTTACCTTTTGTGTAGTATAAATACTACGACGATGGAAATGAAAGATCATCCCAGTAGAACTAACAACTCATATATATCTCTTCACTCTCTTGTCTATTAGATATAATAAAGATCAATTATCATTTCAATAATTTTGTTATAATTAGAGCTAATATTATAACAAATATGTATATGTTTTATTTGAGAAAAAAAAGCAAGCAAATACATAATTATAAATAAGAAAAAGATAATAACAATCTTCTTATTCTATATGATGTTGGAAAAGATGACATGTTTCATATTATTTGGAAGTCTTTATAGACATGTTTCATATTATTTGGAAGTCGTTTATACATACCAGTCTGTAGACGTTAAAAACAAACAGTCTGTTTCTTGCATACTGCAGAAGTTTGGTCCACCTCTTCTACTACAGATGTCTGCAGATACGGTCCGCAGACTACAGACATTTTATCTCTGAAAAAACAAACAACTCCTTAGTCGTTAGAAATTTGATTTTTCTACTAACTAATATAGAAATACTTTGTATAAGTTTTTGAGTGTATAATGTAACAATATCATTATGATTATGATTGATTCGAATCATCAAATCATAAATATAAAATGAATGTTTTTCTTCCTATTTCAGGTTTTTTTTTTTCATTTTTTCTTCTTAACTATGATCTTACTGTTGTTGACCAAAATTAGGTTTCACATGTTACTAAATAGAAAAGATAAATAATTACCTAATGAGCCAGATTATGCCATTTTTTTAAGTTTCAGACTCATCTCTTATATAACTTTTCAGCCGGTGGTGATGGTCGCTCATTTTTCCATTGATGAGTGGTGCGTGAAGAGGATGGATATGGTGGTTATAGTGGTCGATAATGGTTGCGGTGGCTAGCAATGGTTGCATCGGATCCGGACGAAAGAAAATGAAGAAGGAAACTGAAGATGGCGGGGGCAAGCTAATTTTACTGTTGTTGACCAAAATTAGGTTTGCTCGTCACGACTAAATAAGTTTCATGCCTCGTAATCAACGCCCACAAGTAATTCATAAGTTCTTTAGTCCCGACGAGTAGATTGTAAGGTTAAACTAGTCGCGGCGAGTTAACTACTAATAAACTATTCGTGTGGGAAATGTAAGCCATGTAAAATAGTCGTCGCAACTAAATGACTTATTTCTTTAGTCCCGACGAGTAGATTGTAAGGTTAAACTAGTCGCGGCGAGTTAACTATAATAAACTATTCGTGTGGGAAATGTAAGCCATGTAAAATAGTCGTCGCAACTAAATGACTTATGAATTACTTGTGGGCGTTGATTAAGAGGCATAAAACTTATTTAGTCATGATGAGTAAATTGTTAGTAATCTGCTTGTTACGGTTAGTTTAAAGACACTTGTCAAATTTTAATTGGTTATACAAACTACTTGTCACGACTTGATTGTAATACCTATTTTGAGAATTTTTTTTACAAATAACACCTAAAACCTGAAAAAAACTTTTCATAAACGTTTATTTTGGGAATTTTCCCAAACAATAATATAAAGGTGTGTTAGTTTATATTAATCCCAACTATCATCTTTTGGTCGCTGCTGGTTTCAACTAATGAATTAGCTGATAACGATCCCAACTTATAATATATTTGTTTCCATCGGTCCATGACTAACAAAATGCTAATGCCGTTGGTTGTAGTTCGTCGGAAAAACGTTTTTGGCCGGAAAACTCATATTTCCCCCCGAAAAACTCATATTTTTCCCGAAAAACTCAATATTTTCATCTCAAACATCTTTGTAACCTTAGATAGGATCTTAAGGAACCTTTTTCTAGTAAAACCCCAATTAATGAGGTCGCTTGAACCCTATAACCATCGTCGGAATCGATTGGTGGTGCTCAAGTGGTGGTGAGTCAGTTGGTGGTGGTGTTCATGTTGAGTTTCCTGGCAAAAAACGTTTACTTTTCCGGCCAAAAGTGTTTTTCCGGCAACCTGCAACGAACGACGATAATATTCTGTTAGTCGTGGACTTGTGGAAACAAATATGATAAACAAATGGGATCGTTTATAGCCTATTCGTAAGTTGGAACAAAATAAAAACAATACACGTAATATAAAAAAATACACTTTTAACTAAAACTGGAAAATGCGACCAAACTTCATGGATAATTTTAGAAATTTACTCTAAAACAATTTAAGGCTTTTAACCAATTTAATATTCTCTTCTAGCCGGGTTTCATTAATGCATAAATAAAATTGAATAACAGGTTATGATTATTTTTTCACAACATTCCAATATAAATTATATTAAGTTATACTTTTCTCTTAGCATTAGTATCTTAAACTAGAACGAGTCAATACCGTACCATTACGGTGATGAACCACACTAGTACCGGTGTTGGTATTATCGAAACCTGTATCAGTAATCCTTTATATAGTTTTTGATCGATCTAAAATACGTGCTGATGTCATTTTACTATTTTAGGCGCGCATATCACGAAATTATTTTATGGGTTACGCAAGACAACTTTTACATAATTAAACAGTTGTAAATCAACTTTTTATTTTGTGATACACAATTTTTTACCCGGCCAATACCGGTACCGATGCGGTACCATACCGCAATTTATGGTTTTTGGTTTCAGTACGAGTAGGTTTTAACCTTTTTTTACTACTGGTACTGAAAAAGTACCATATCGCAATGTAACTTTGTAGCTCACAACATCACGCTTATATGTTTTATTTGAATATATCTGATACTATCATAAACATTATTTTATGTTTTATGCATATATCGAATTCCATCCAGATGACGTAAGATGGTGGGTGTAAATGGACTTGCACAGTTACACTGCAATAATTCATATATTATGTAAAAAGAAAAAATCTAAAAATTAAAAATCAACAAAAACATTTGTGGTTCAATGGCAGAGCAGTCACTCTACTAACTGGTGAGAGGTAGGGGGTTTAAACCTCACTCTCACCAATTTATATGGAAGATATAAGGGAGCCAGGGTTCGAGTCCTGATCTCACCAGGTTTTACTGGCTCCTCACTGTCGTGCCGTTTGGCGGGCGTGGGGGTCGAATTTTATCCGGTGAATCCCTCAATAGGTGGACCGCTAGGGGCTCCGTCCGTCCGGACTAATGGCCGGCTCGGGCTACCTTTAGCCAATGGAGGCAGCGTACAGAGTACCCGACGTTACTTAGTTGGTCGTTAAAAAAAAAAGAAGAGGTTGAGAACTCAATAACCAAAAGTGATACACAGCCTTTTTAAGGTTAGAAATAAGAAATAGATATACCAAGAGGCAAAGAGCACTGGTTTTAGGTTATGTTGGTATTTACTACATGTCATTCTTTGTATCCGGTGTGGGCCATACAAACTAAAGATGTTGGGGGCTAAACTTGATTGGAGGGGTGGTTGAACACCGAAAAAGGCATTTCGGTTTATTCAGAACGAGGAGTGTTTATTGGGTAAAATTATTTTTGCCATCCACATACCTCTGGCTCGAGTTAATGGTGGCGTTTTAAACAACCATGGATTAGGCGTCTGACGTCTATTACTTGCTAGTTTCTCACAATGCATAGTAAAGGGATTGTTCCTTTTTCTACTTTAAGGGAAAAGGTTGGTATTGGAAATTCTACACTTTTTTGGAAGGATTTTTGGTTGGAAAACTTTTGTCTAAAAGATCGTTTTCAAAAGATGTTTGACCTTTTGCATGACAAAAACTGTTGTGCCATCAAATAACAAGTGGCAAGATGACGGAACTTGGGAATGGAGAAGGCGTATTAGTGGCGGATTTGAGTCAACTCAACTTTCGGAGATGCTTCTTTTAATTGTTTAGGTCCAATCATCTTTTACTCTAGAAAAATGGAATTGATCTTTTGAATGTGAGGAATACTTCAACTTGAAATCTGTTCGCAAGCCCATTTATAACTCTATTCTTCGATCTGGTGGGCGGAATTTGTACAAGGTGGAATAAATTCATCACATGTAAAGTTAACATCTTAGCTTGGTGGATGTTAATTAATTGGATTCCTACTATATCTAGCCTTATTCTCTAAGGTTTAGATGCTCCATTGGTGGTGTGGCCCTTTTGCGCCGAAGAGCTAGAATCCATAGATCATTTAATGGGTAAGTGTATCAACGCTGAAAGAACTTGTAACACGATAGCTAAATGGTTGTATTTGACTATCCCGAATTTGAGATATCTACTCTAACCTATTGGCTAGATTCGTTAAAGTTAAAAGTATGACAAGAAATGCTTGATTGAAGCTATTGTGATGACATTCTGGTGGGTGCTCTAGAGGTTCATAAATGATACAAACTAGTATTGAGACCCCCGGCGTTGCCGGGGGTGGGGGGTGGGGGTGGGAGCGGCGGAAAGGTAAACCTTAACAAATTCAAGTAAATCAGCAATGAACAACACAATAGTGATGACTATGATTATGGTAAGCTCATACCAAGTTATGCGAGAACATGGTTATAATCATCACTAAGTGACCCATAATCTCAGGTTAATCAATATTGTCTTCAATGACATACCAAATACGCTATATTAAAGTCAAACAAAACATCCATCACATCTAGCATCCAATGTACACAAAACTTTCTATCAACAAAAACATGTTGCTTTTTTGTTTGAGATCCGTGAGTTTTTTCAACCTAATTCTGTGTTGGTAAAACAAAAATTATTAGTTGAAGACACTTTATAATAAAAATGAAGAAAGACGTTGCTATTAATTATTAGTCAAAACATCTATATGTTCCTTCAAGCTTCAAAAGTCAAAGTGACATTTTTATTTGTCGTTTTCAATATGGGTGAACAAAGGACTTGATGCAAATCGTTTGTTGGTAAGCTACAGTTTTAAATTACCTCCTACCACTTCAATAAAAGTCATAGCATAACATTAGAAGAGTAGCATCAGCCAATTTAGTAATTAAGCACCTTTGTTTTGCAAAGTTGCAAAAGAGGGAAATAATTTTCAAATGAAGTGACAAACACATCTGAATGTATATCCACCTCATTAGAAGACAAATCAGTTAATCCATAAAGATAGAAACAAAGCAAACACTAAGCACACATGTTCCATAAATGGCTTTGATACAAAAATGAAACATGTGACTACCCAATATGTCAGCTGCTATCCAGATACACTATCAAAAAACACAACGAAATAAATTTACAATTTCATATGAGTGCATAAGAGCACCACAGTTGCCATTCCAAGAGTCTGTCATCATCATTTCCGTACGTAGAACCAAAAGGTGTAGCAGAAACATCAAAGCATTCTGTCAAACACCTTACTTTCACTGTACCTAATGTCACAAACATGCATCTCATCAAATACCTTATGTAAACTGAATCTGAGGTCACAATTGTGTAAAGCCAATATACATTGTAGGTCCGCCACCGCCGCTGCCATACACAGTTGGAACCGCTGGCAACGGCGGGGAAATATCTCAAAGGGTCAAATCAAAACCCAAAGTTGGAAACGCTGACGACCGGCCAACGCCGGGCCTCCATATTGTACGTTTTCAGTGATGAAAACCCACGCCTACGGTGGGCCATCGCCAGCCGCTGGAGACTAACGACGGTTAGAAACGCCACACATGGAACCCGGCAACATTAGGTAGACGGGAGAACGATTACGGTGGGAGGCACCGTCTTAGAGAGAGGGAGAGAGAGACTTATCGTGAGCGGTGGTGCTTGATTGAGAACAAATATAAACCTCAAAAAGAAGAGCACGTCTATGCTAGTTTGCTGTGAACGTGGACTCAGTTTACAAAAGACGGGTGTAAAGCAATAAAGCAATTTGTACAATAGAAACAGCTATTTATACAACTCTTTTAGCTAGAAGTACAACAATAAAGCATGAGTTTTTGTAAAGTAAGTTGAAATTTAATATATATAATAATTTCAAGAGAACAAGAAATAGAATGAAACAACTTTTAACTTTGTTGTCAATTATTCTTTTTTTTTTTTTGGTATGCCAATAGAAATAGTAAGTCTAACATTACTTGGGTGGAGTGGCTTATACTAAGCCGGTTTTAATTAGAAAGTTTCTTGCTACTCGTAGTTATATTTTTAATTTTTTTCCAGCTAATTTCTTGCTAGTCGTTGTTATATTATTAGTTTTAGCTGTTTAAAAAAATGAAAAAACATTTATAGTAAGACGATGTTAGTTAGAAAGAGGATGAAGAGTAGAAGAAAGAAATGATTAACGTTATTGTATAACGTCAAGAACGTGTTTTGTGAGCAAAGAGGAAGGGATAATAGTTGGATTTTTTTTATGATTTTAATGATTATAAAAGAGGTGGCTTTAATAGATGTTTACGTTACATTTTTAAGGCACGGTACTCTGGATAACGTTTTTGTGTCGATAATTTATACAGTTGGTCATTGAATGCGATTATAACATCTCCAAAGGCTTTTAGGCACAGTCTTAAGTTATGCATTATTTTCCGTCAAATTATTGGTGGTATTTGATATAAAGATACCCCGTATCTAAATTCGAGTTTTGTAATTTGTATATACAACTATACGATGCAAATTTAAAGATATAATATATAAATTTGTTATATAAAATTATTTGTATTTTATTTGAACTATCATCTATTAAATCTCCATTCTACATTTTATTTTAGATGATTGAGAGAAGAAAATTTGTTTACATGTTTTTAATTTTTAAGCTCATTAATTATATATATATATATATATATATATATATGAGAAAGTTAATGTACAAACTAAAAATATGTGTTAACTGTGTGAATTAAATAGTGTAAATATATATGCAGTTAGTGTAATTATATAAGTGCATAGTAGTGTAATTACACTATGTTGCAATAGCACTAACTCGATTATCAAAATTAGCACGCTAATTTAATTTATATTTGATCCAATCCCTATATATATAGGGTTTAGATCCAATTACCGTACTAAACATGTGAATCAAATAGTGTAATTACAATACATACAAAACAACTATTTTACATAATTACACTTATTGTATATATATATATATAGGGTAAGGATCCTAAGAGAACCCTTTATAAATTGAGAACTTTAAGAACCATTTTGGACCACTAAAAACAGCTTAAGAAAAATACTTAAAAAAATCATAAAACAAAAAATAATAAAAATTTTAAAAAAGTAAAAAAACCAAAATTCTTATATTTTATTCCGGTTTCATTAAAAAAATAAAAAAAAAAACAAAAAAAAAAACGTCGTATTATACACATATGTATAATTTTATATAATCTTTAGTTACGTCATATACACATATGTACAGTATCATTTATCTTAAATTATACATATGTGTACAAAAAAACATGTAATGTATATATTATACGTATGTGTATATAATTTAGGTAAACCGAGTTTTTTTTATGAAACCGGGATGATAAAATAAGAATTTTGGTTTTTTTTTACTTTTTTGATTTTTGTGTTTTTTTATTTTATGATTTTTTTATTTTTGAGTTTTTTGTGGTCCAAAATGGTTCTCATAGTTCTCAATTTCAAAAATGTTTTCTCATGATCCTGATCCTATATATATATATATATATATATATATATATATATATATATATATATAGCAAACCACAAAATAAATAAAATGAAAAAGTAAGGAAATGAAAGAAGGAAATTCCATCCCACATTGGTGGAGGAAAGAAATGGAGAATGTACCACCATAGTATAAATAGGTTTTGTAAGTTCTTATCCCACATCACTAGATTATAAAACTAGTGAGCACTTTATAAGAAAGCAAATTTCTATGTTAATGTTCTTATAAGGCATATCACACCCAGTGGTCCTAGCGGAGCACGCGTACGGCCCCGGGCCCAGTGCGATGGACGCAATGTGGCGCTTTGATGGCGCACTTTGCACTTCGCATCGCCGCGAGCGCCTTAGTATTTTTGTTGGGAATTAACATTTAAAAAAAATAAATAAATAAAAATCCTTTCATCGCGATACGCGACGGGTTTAGACCACCCATCGCGTACCGCGACGTGGAGGTTACGCAGACGAGACACATGGCCTGCCACGTAGCAGGCCTAGGGCTGACTCGACGTAGCTATGAGATTCTTCGCGATATGCGACGGCTGCTGTGTATGGTCATCGCGTACCGCGATGGGGTCCAGAATTGGCTATAAATAGATTGGAAATGAGACGTTCATTTTCTTGCTCAGAATTTTCTTTTCTCTCTGAATACAAACACACACACACACATATAACTATATATTAAGAGTATAATACCCGAGTGTCGTAACGATATCCATCCGATCGAAAGAAATATACACGAATCCGAAAGCTCTGCCTGTTAAGGTAAGACATTGTGCCATCGTGTAAAGTTTCTACTCTCGTGATTATCGTTATGATTATTGGTTTTATAATAATCTAGTTATACTACATTGTGTTTATCCTAGGTGCTTAATACTAGGAGGTGTTTTTTAATTGTAAACTTACAAGGTGAGACATTCGAGTTTTTATACCACTCACATTTGCGTGAGACAACTGTTTTTCTGACACTGTCATTATGATTTGAAAACCTATAAAATTCATGATAGATGGTCTAAATGTTTCAAATATATTTTAGTATTTTAAATACATTACAGTAATTAAGTCTCTGTAGACTTACGGAATGGTTACTACTGGTATTGTGGGGTTTTGTATACAAGGCTTGCCTACTGGGCTATTACACGTTACTTATTGGACAAGTGTTAGCCAATAAGTAATATGACCACAGTCATAGATACGGTCGAGTGACAAGTACCTTTCGGTAATTTGTAAGCAGGCAGATGTAAAAACATCTTAATGCTGTAACTGTAAAATGTGTCATTTACAAATGAATGTACTCACCAGTATTTCTTGCTGATCAAATATTTTAAACATGTTTCAGGTGACTTGTTAGAGACAAAGGAGTGATGCCTGCGGGCTTCCAGCTTAAATAATTGGATTGTCACCAGAATAAAGAAATGTGTTTTGTAAATAAGGGTTTAATCCTATAAAACTTATGTTTGTATCAAAAGGGATTAAATTCCTGGTTTATCATAATAATAATATGGTGTTTTTATAACTTTGATCATTTTTCCTAACGACGGTTCTGATGAAATTTTCCGCTGCAAAATAATTTAATAAACACCAATACCACCAATCAATGTTCACGGCTCCCCTCCCGGGGTATAGGGGTCGGGGGCTGTGACAGCTGAAGTGGTATCAGAGCCACTGGTTTAAGCAATATGGGTATTTTAATAATACCTAATATTAGAAATTAATGTTAGGAAATACATGCATTAACCTATGTGTTAACCATAAAAATAAGATTTTAACCACACGTGAAAATAAATACTATTTTCTTTTGGAATCCGTTGTTTTATAATTTTTGATTAACAGCATGAGTGCGCTAGTTGATGCTTTTGAACACATATCCGTTAACTCTACGGATATAGAAGAAGGAGAAGCTAGTCAACAACAACCTGAACCCATGATCTTTCAAGCCCAACCTGTAGAAAAACCAAAGCCTAAAAGAAGAAGAAGGCTCAAAGACTGGCAACGAGGATTGAGAAGAAATAAGAAAGGAAAAACCACAGTTAAACAACCAACTCAACCACAACCCGAACAACCAACTCAACCACAACCTGAACAACCAACTCAACCACAACCAATAGAACCACCACCAATTTTACCACCACCCATGTCAACAATACCAATGGAGGAGCGACTAGGCAGATCCCTAGATGAATGTGAAATTTTTCAACCAATATTCAACGATATGGGTGCAGCAAGTTCCAGCAACCCTAATATGCCATCCCAGGACCCAAATATTACATTGCTCCCTGATGATATTATCAACCAAGCTCAAATGGAAGAATGGTGGACGAATGATTGGCAATATCAAACAATGATGTCAAATCCTTATGCACCATTCCAGGCTGAAACCGCAAACTATCCCACCATGACACCAGAGATGATGAAAGAGCTCCGTCACTATGGGGAAGAATTGGTGAATACCGCCAATAGACTGAGGGATGTTGGGGAGACCCTACTCTGAAAATACTATGACCGAGAGCCTTATATATAAAGCCATATATATATATAATATTTATATGTTCATTATCGTAATTTCTTTGATAAAAATAAGGTGTATGTATGTAAGAAAGGTGTGTAGTGACGCATATATATAGTGTGTAGATGTAAAATATAGTTATGCATATATATAAAACGAGTAAATGTCGCAAAGATCGACGATTTTGACAAATTTTGTGCCTATGTGTTATTTATGCTTATGTGTTATTAATATCTTGTTTACCTTATTATTTGATTACGATATTAATAATTCCTTTCTCATATGTAATTCAGATGTCAAATGAGCATAATCACGAAAATGAGCACAATCGCGAACATGAGCACAATCGTGAAAATGAGCACAATCGCGAACATGAGCACAATCACAAAAACGAGCATAATCATGAAATTCATAATCCAGAAACTCATCTGATATGAATGCTATTGAAAATATGATAGCTCAGAAAATCACATAAGCAATTCCTTTAATTGTTGATGCCATTAAGCAACCCGTATCTATAATTAGACATGATACAGAAAGTAATAAACGAAAGTCTAACACTGAAGCTAGAAATAGTGTGAATGGAGGAAATAGCAAACCATTACCCAAAAAGTCAAAAGTTCATGGTTGTACTTACAAGGATTTCTTGGCCTGTAAACCAACTGAATTCTCTGGAAAAGAAGGACCCATTTCAGCACTACGCTGGTTAGAAAAGACAAGCAATTATAAGAATCAGTAAATGTGATGAAGAAGATAAAATATTATATGCTTCTAATCTCTTCATTAATGAAGCAATGGAATGGTGGAACACCGTCCTCCAGTCAAAAGGAAGTCACATAGTTTATACTATGATCTGGGAAGAGTTTAAAGAAATAGTAGAAAGGAATTTTGTCCTCCTCATGAAAGAGAAAAGATTGCTGCTATGTTCTTAAACCACAATATGAAAGGTGAGAAGTGTCGTGAGTATACGACAAAATTCTTCGAATATGCAAGAATGGTACCGGCTTTGGCTTCGCCAGAGTCAGTACTAATTTCTCGTTATGTTTGGGGATTAGTAAGTGAAATCCGCGATCTGGTAAAGTCAGCTAGACCTCAGACTATTGAAGAAACAGTTGAGCTAGAAAATACCCTGATAGACGGATTAGTTCGAACTCAGGAAGAAAACAAAAAGAAAGATCTAGCCCAGAAGATTACCCAACAGTTTCAGAAGAAAGGAACAAGGCAATCCTATGCTCATCCTTTCTTTAGAACTTGCAGAAAAAGGCATTCAGGGAGATGCGCTTTTAAGAAAACTAAGTATTGCAATTATTGCAAAATGGCTGGACATACGGATGAAGAATGTAGAAGAATGGAAAGTCGTGTTTGCTACAACTGCGGAGAACCCGGCCACATCCGTCCAGAATGTCTAAAGCTGATAAAGGTGTCTGATAACAAAGCAAAGAACATAGATGGACCTAAGAAGAATGCACTAGCCTTTTAGCTTACTGCACAAGAAGCAGCAATGATTCCGGACGTCATTGCGGGTACGTTCCTTATCAATAACGTTTACGCTAAAGTATTGTTTGATTCCGGATAAAACCAAAGTTTTATAAACACGAAGTTTTTCCAAGCCTTAAATCAACCATTAACCAAACTCCATCAAGTCTGCACGGTAGAAATGGTCGATGGAAATTCCATTCATATTCATTAAGTACTCCAAGAAGAAAACATAAACTTACTAGGCCACCAATTTAAAGCAAATTTACTCCCAATGAATCTGGCTGGATTCGATGTTATATTAGGAATGGACTGGCTAGTAGCCAATCATGCTCAAATCCTATGTAATACAAACTCTGTTGAAATTCGCTCGCCAACAGGAGAAATTATTACAATTCAAGGAGATAAGATGCTCAAGCCTAGAAAGTTCATATCAATAATGAAAGCGGCAAGCAATCTAAAGAAACAAGGCGTAGTATATACGATTTCTGTAATCATTAGCGCCAAAGGAAAAGAGCTAAAAGAAATTCCGGTAGTATCGGAATATCCTGATGTCTTTCCAGAAGATTTACCTGGACAACCGCCTGATCGTGAAGTTGAATTTAGAATCCATATAATACCAGGAATAGCGCCAGTTGCTAAAGCACCATACAGATTAGCGCCAACAGAAATGTTAGAATTAAAGAAGCAATTAGATGAATTGCTAAAAAAGGTTTCATACGACCTAGCTCATCACCCTGGGGAGCACCCGTACTGTTTGTCAAAAAGAAAGATGGGTCATTGCGTATGTGTATCGATTATACAGAATTAAATAAAGTCACGATTAAGAATCGGTACCCCTTACCGAGAATTTATGATTTATTTGATCAACTCCAAGGAGCTCGATATTTTTCTAAAATCGATTTACGCTCAGGATACCATCAATTAAAAGTGCAAGAAGAAGATGTTCCTAAAACAGCTTTTAGGACAAGATATGGTCATTATGAGTTTACAGTCATGCCATTTGGTTTAACCAATGCACCAGATGCATTTATGGATATGATGTACCGAATATGTAAACCATATTTGGATAAATTTGTAATCATTTTTATAGACGATATACTTATTTATTCCAAAACCAGCGAAGATCATGTCAAACATCTTCATACACTTTTGACACTATTGAGAAAAGAAAATCTTTATGCTAAATTCTCAAAATATGAAGTTTGGTTACAAGAAGTACAGTTTCTAGGACACTTGATTAACCATGAAGGTATTCACGTGGACCCTTCCAAAATAGAAGCTATTACTAATTGGGAAATTCCTAAAACTCCTACAGAAATTTGTAGTTTCTTAGGATTAGCAGGTAGACGCTTCATTCAAATTTTTTCCCGAATAGCAGTTCCGTTAACCAAGTTAACGTGTAAGAATGTCAAGTTTGAATGGGGACCTATGCAAGAAGAAGCTTTTATAACTTTGAAGCAAAAGTTAACAAATGCCCCAATACTTGCGCTACCAGAAGGAACTGAGGATTTCACAGTTTGTTGTGATGTTTCTAAATCAGGACTGAGATACGTACTAATGCAACATGAGAAAGTTATTGCATACGCATCTAGACAATTAAAGAAGCATGAAGAGAATTATACAACACTTGACTTAGAATTGGGAGCAATAAGTTTTTCCCTAAAGATCTGGAGACACTATCTATATGGTAGTTAGTTTACTGTATTCACAGATCATAAAAGTTTAAAATATATCTTTGGGCAAAAGGAGCTTAACATGAGGCAAAGACGCTGGATGGAAATTCTTAGCGACTATGATTGTGAAATCCTATACCATGAAGATAAGACAAATATAGCAGCCGATGCATTAAGCAGAAAAGATCATGAGAAACCTAAAAGAGTGCAAGCTCTAAGGTTAGAACTTCAAATCAATTTAATTGATGATGTAAAGAATGCTCAGAACAAGCAATAGAAGAATATAATATTGCTGATGAGAAAAGAAATGGTACCATTGATTTACTTGTCAAAGGAAATGATGAAATTCTCCGAATGGGGAACAGGATCTGGATACCAATCATAGGAGGATTAAGAGAAGAGATTCTCGAAGAAGCCCATAACTCCAAATACACAATGCATCCTGGAAGAGACAAAAAGTATCAACATTTGAAGAAAATCTATTGGTGGATATTAATGAAAAAGGACATAACCAGTTATGTTTCAAAATGCTTAACTTGTTCACAAGTTAAAGCAGAACATCAAAAGCTATCAGGATTACTTCAACAATTAGAAATGCCAGAATGGAAATGGGAATTAATAACAATGGATTTTGTTACCAAATTACCTGCCACAAGAAGAGGTAATGACACAATCTGGGTGATTGTGGATAGATTAACAAAATCAGCCCATTTATACCAATGAAGGAAATTTTCAAAATGGAACAATTAGCTAAGCTGTATGTGGATAAAGTTGTCTCATTACATGGAGTTCCATTATCCATTGTATCGGATCGGGATAGCCGTTTTACTTCTCATTTTTGGAAAAGTTTCCAAATAGCCATGGGAACAAAATTAAACTTGAGCACAGCATACCATCCACAGACTGATGGTCAAAGTGAAAGGACCATACAAACATTGGAAGACATGTTAAGAGCATGTGTAATAGATTTTGGTGGAAATTGGGATGGCCATTTACCACTAATAGAATTCTCCTATAATAACAGTTATCATACAAGCATTAACGCTGCCCCATTTGAAGCCCTTTATGGACGAAGGTGTAGAACACCAGTATGTTGGGCAGAAATAGGAGAAAAACAATTATCTGGTCCTGAAATTATACAAGAAAGCACTGATAAGATAAATCAAATTAAGGAAAGATTAAAGACCCCACGAGATCGTCAGAAAAGTTATGCGGATCATCGACGCAAACCATTGGAATTTCAAGTTGGAGACAAAGTGCTACTAAAAGTATCTACATGGAAAGGAGTAATCCGATTCGGTAAGAGAGGAAAGTTAAGTCCAAGATTTGTTGGACCATTTCAAATTCTCAAACGAATTGGACCAGTAGCCTATCAGCTAGAATTACCAGAGGAAATGTCAGGTATACATGATGTATTTCATGTAAGTAACTTAAGGAAATATTTAGCTGATAAAACACTAGAAGTACCACTTCAAGATATAAAGGTAAATGAAAAGTTGAAATTCGTTGAGAAACCTTTGCAAATTGAAGATAGAAGATCAAGAATCTCAAGAATAAAAGAATAGTTCTGGTCAAAGTGATGTGGGATTAAAACGTGGACCAGAATATACTTTGGAATTGGAATCCGAAATGAAACGAAAGTACCCACACTTATTCCAATCAACTCTCGAGGATGATATTCAAAATAAGGAGGGGAGACTATAACAAACCACATTGGTGGAGGAAAGAAATGGAGAAGGTACCACCATAGTATAAATAGGTTTGTAAGTTCTTGTCCCACATCGCTAGATTATAAAACTAGTGAGCACATTATAAGAAAGAAAATTTCTATGTTAATGTTCTTATAAGGCATATCACACCCAGTGGTCCTAGCGGAGGGTGCGAAGCACCCGAACGCGCACGCGCACGGGCTCGGGCGAAGTGCGATGGGCGCAATGTGGCGCTTTGATGGCGCAATGTGGCCTTAGTATTTTTGTTGGGAATTAAGATTAAAAATAAATAAATAAATAAATAAAAATCCTTCCATCGCGATACGCGACGGGTTTAGACTACCCATTGCGTACCGCGACGTGGAGGTTACGCAGACGAGACACGTGGCCTGCCATGTAGCAGGCCTAGGGCTGACTCGACGTAGCTATGAGATTCTTCGCGATACGCGACGGCCGCTGTGTATGGTCATCGCGTTACGCGATGGGGTCCAGAATTGGCTATAAATAGATTGGAAATGAGACGTTCATTTCCTTGCTCAGAATTTTCTTTTCTCTCTGAATACACACACACACACACACATATAACTATATATTAAGAGTATAATACCCGAGTGTCGTAACGATATCCTATCCGATCGAAAGAAATATGCACGAATCCGAAAGCTCTGCCTATTAAGGTAAGACATTGTGCCATCGTGTAAAGTTTCTACTCTCGTGATTATCGTTATGATTATTGGTTTTATACTAATCTAGTTATACTACATTGTGTTTATCCTAGGTGCTTAATACCAGGAGGTGTTATTTAATTGTAAACTTACAAGGTGAGACATTCGAGTTCTTGTACCACTCACATTTGCGTGAGACAACTGTTTTTATGACACAATCATGATGATTTGAAAACCTATAAAATTCATGATAGATGGTCTAAATGGTTTCAAATATATTTTTTAAGTATTTTAAATACATTACAGTGATTAAGTCTCTGTAGACTTACGGGATGGTTACTACTGGTATGTGGGGTTTTGTATACAAGGCTTGCCTACTGGGCTATTACAAGTTACTTATTGGACAAGTGTTAGCCAATAAGTAATATGACCACAGTCATAGATACGGTCGAGTGACAAGTACCTTTCGGTAATTTGTAAGCAGGCAGATGTAAAAACATCTTAATGTTGTAACTGTAAAATGTGTCATTTACAAATGAATGTACTTACCAGTATTTCTTGCTGATCAAATATTTTAAACATGTTTCAGGTGACTTGTTAGAGACAAAGGAATGATGCCTGCGAGCTTTCAGCTTAAATAAGTGGCTTGTCACCAGAATAAAGAAATGTGTTTTGTAAATAAGGGTTTAACCCTATAAAACTTATGTTTGCATCAAAAGGGATTAAATTCCCGGTTTATCATAATAATAATATGGTGTTTTTATAACTTTGATCATTTTTCCTAACTACGGTTCTGATGAAATTTTCCACTGCAAAATAATTTAATAAACACCGATACCACCAATTAATGTTCACGGCTCCTCTCCCGGGGTATAGGGGTCGGGGGCTGTGACAATATATATAATT
The DNA here is from genome assembly GCF_021521415.1 of Bidens hawaiensis. Classification (NCBI taxonomy): domain Eukaryota; kingdom Viridiplantae; phylum Streptophyta; class Magnoliopsida; order Asterales; family Asteraceae; genus Bidens; species Bidens hawaiensis. The sequence goes on from NW_027491042.1 coordinate 3,721,233, forward strand.
GAACTATTTGATTCATATATTTAGTTTAAGTTTTTTAGTTTGTAAGTTAAGTTTCCCACACACACACATACACACACACACACACACACACACACATATATATATATATATATATATATATATATATATAAAAGATATCAATTTCATTTTAACCGACTTATTAAATGACTATTTTCCCCTTATTTTTACTAAGAAGTTTTACTGTCAATTACGCTGATAACGCTTATGGGGTTATGTCACACCATAAGTCTTTAATTTATTATTTTATTAAAACATCGGGAATTAAATACCCATTATTAATTTCACAAACACTGTTTTAAAAACAATCATATACATTATTCCTATGGCATTTGTTAATTTCCGGTCTTGAACACTCAACCCGTTTAAATATTTGGATTCTTATGTGTTTATAAAAGATTATTATTGGTGTATGTTACGTTAATTATATTGAATTATGTCCGTTTAACTCCTTGGAACAAAATCTCTCGTTTAAATCAATTTAAATCAACTGAATTGAAGGGTTATCACATCCAATTGGAAATAATTATGAAGTTAGGGTTTATGTTATAATATTTGAGGTTTTTTTCATAATTAACGAACTCAACTCGATAAGTTTATGACTTTTCATAATTTTATCATTATTATTATTATAATACAATCATGTCAGACTTGAATACGATCCAATATCGACATTCAGATTGAACACAAACCAAACACTTGCTCAAACTTGTTTATTTCACTTGACTTGTATTAGTTTGCTTATATTGACCTGACCAAACATGTTAAAATAAGTTGATTAAATAGAATAATTAAACTTTTATTATAAAACTAAAATCCATAACCTTTCACGACAAATGTTAAAAATGGTTAATTTTAAACAAACTAACCAAACTCTTGATATGGTTGTGATTAGTTTTTGTTTCATTTATTATTTTATTACGTTTAGTATTGTTTTACTATTTAGTATTGTTACGTATTTTTCAGATATGGTCTCGTCAGCTTGCTTATTTCAAATCATTCCTTTTTATTCCGTATCTTTACTCGATTCTTATTGAGGGTGAGCTTTACACACCTCGTTTTCACCTTTATTTTGGGGTAGCATGCGTACTTATCAAACCTCATGTTCCGAATTTATTTTCTCACTATTCAGTATCATTTGATATGTTAATTTCTAATTAAGTGTTTATGCATTATTTGGCTATATTTGCTTATGTGTTTATTTTAAGTTTGGTTTTGGTCTCATCCTCACTTAGTATGATCATGTGTTACCTCAGGATTTTAGCTTTGTACTGAATAAAACGGGTCCATGTCTATTTTTATTTCAATATCCTAGTAATTTGGTTTGCACCAAATAGAACGAAGCCTAGTAATTATCTGCTACATTACATTTAATGTTGCCATCAATTATATCCACATGTCGAATTTTATTTTGCTTCATTATATATATCAAACTTGTGTATTTCTAACTTTATATTGAGAGCTATTATTTTTACGCATGTTACGTGAGCTCTGTTGTGAGGGTTGTCAACATTTGAAGATGTCAATTAGTTTATACATATAGTTTATCAAATAAGGAACAAATATCATGTTTTGTCTTTGTTTTGGATTATTGAATGTTGAAATTGTGTTTTGAGATGATATAAATAAATTGAATAACTAGTGTCACTTTAATAGTGTCTTGAGCATTTGAGCAATCAACGTTATGCCCGTCATGCTCCGCCATAGGTCGGGATGCTACATTTCCTGTCATCTGACAGTTGTACAAAATATAGCCACAAGTAGGGCTGTCAATTTTATCTAAAACCGGACCAAAAAAATACCCAAACCCGAACTGAAGTAATTCGGGTTGATTCTTGGGTTTGATTTTTGGGTTTAGGGTCAACCCAAAAAAAACCCGAATAAACTTTTAGTTTTAAATCCAAATATTTTTTAAGTATATTAGGTTAAAGTTAGCCTCTAAGGTTATAAGAATCTGGATCATATCTACGGTTCCCATTCCACATATTATCGACTATTTAATGTTTATTTATGTTTTATATTTATAATCGAACACCCCCATCACAGCAACATGAAGACGGCTATTTTTTGGATTATTTTACCAGGTTATGATGGTTAATTATCTGTTTATTTGCATTACGAGTGAAGAAGAATATGTTGTTTAACTTTGAATTTTAGTTTTTTATTTTTGTAACATTTCTTTTCGTTTTACCGGGATACTCAAAACCTGATTAACCTAACTAGAAAAAACCCAAACCCAAATTATTTTTTACAAAAAACCCTCGAGAGATTTGGGTTGGGTTTCACATCTAGATTTAATTATTATGTTAGTTTCATTTAAATAAACATTTAATGTTTACTTTTCTTTTTGTTTACTCTATTTTTTATTTTCTGACTAGATCTCCCAGTAAGTCTATATCATTTGCCCACATGAGTTCATACTAATTATTTTATTCTCTCTTTCACAGCTAGGTCTACCTCCAGGTCTTAACATCTTTTGCCCACATGAATCCATACTAGTTATTCTATTATCTGTTATCATAGCTAGGTATCCTTGTAGGTCTTATATTTTTTCACCTACATGGGTACATATTAGCCATGTTTGATTTCCATTTTCTTTGTTAGATTGTAATAAAAAATCTTTATAATCATAATTGGCTAGACAACCTTTGTATTTAATCGTTATCTTGGTAAATGTTAGGTTTTCGTCTCTGTATGTATTTTGTTTGTATAACTTATGTAAGTTATCATTCGCTCAAAATATTTTTGTGGAATCTTTTAAATGAATCATTTATTCATCACTCGAAGAGAAATTAAATAAATATTTTCTTTAAATCCTTTATATGTTGGATGCTAAATATGTAAACAAGTCAATCAAACCATTTTTTTCGAAAATACAACTGATTTTTAAAAAGATTTGCAAAAAAAGGGTAGAACGTACTCACCTTATCGATATAGTTGAACTCTTAGTTCAACAATATGTATGTCTATTATTTTGGACCTTAACGAGCTTAACGACTAAATTTGAGTAAATGGATATATCTTCTTACACTCTATAACAGTTCAGCTACCGCTGCACCATAATAATGTCCGCTTTGGCCAAGACGTACCGCCATTGCCTCACGGATTTGCTTTTGGTTGCCCAGGTGGAGACTTCATAGGAGGTCACCATCCTGATACTACTCACACCCGAGCACACTTAACTGTGGAGTTATCATCTCATCCACTACCATTAAGTTCCTGAAACACGTTATGATGGGCAAGGTATCCACCTCCATTTAAAGAAGGCTTGGTTATCCTCCTCAACCGATTTGGGATTGTGAGGCCCCAAACCCAGGGACCTTACCAGATGTTGGATTTACTCATACAACAAAAGCACATACAATTTGCAGCGAAAACTAAAATTTCACACAATAACTTCTTTCTTTAATCTAATCTTCAATATGGATAGCCTCGTAAGCACCTCAAGCTCACCACGCCATCAACAATACCTGCATGCATACTAAAAGTCAGTTAGACACTGAATGAATTCTAACATTTCTCTTTTAGTATATATGAACAATTTAAAACAATTGACACGTGACTCTTTCGTATTCAAATATACATTTAACATAACCTTTATTTCTTACACATTCATTTACGTTCTTAACCTTGTCTTCTTCATGCATACCGGATCATGGACGCCGTTCATATACGCCTCAGTGGTCTTGGTGTTGCTCCCACCAGACTTATCAGTACTCTTAGTGTTTCTCTCCTTCGGCTTATCAGTCTGGATGCTTTTCAAGAAATTTGCAAGTATGTCTTGCAATGAAGTGTTAGAAAACTGTGCTACCTCCTGGGCAGTTGAAACTCTGATAGTTGGATTGACTTGAGGCCTTTCATTCTCACTATAGTGTGTTAGAGTTACAACAGTCTCGTACATCGAGTTTTCTAGTATCGCTTTGGTTGTTGCACTGATAGCACGAGGCCTTCCACGACACCTACCATGACCACGCCATCCTCTTATGCTAGCCATTGACGTCTATGAGAAACACAAACTCCATCATTTCAGGAATTATTTAGTACAAGACTTGTAAGGTAAACAGTTAATGACAATGGCCAGTTGTAATTAACTAATCACATTACTCTTCTTATCCTACGTACTTCCCTTTGTGATCACACTTGTGCTGTATTCTACAACTTACTTGCATTAATCGTACAAACATACTATCATCATTCATACAATCTTATCTCTAGCAACTAGGCTAGCATTCATAGCAATTCATATTATTACATACATTCTATCACATGAACTAAATCATCTACTTTGTCACATATTTCATTCGTACGATAACATACATTCAACATTCAAATCAGTCATACTATTTATTATTCACGAGCTTGCTTGAGTGGCATACGACTATCCATACTGACTTTCTTTTTTAGTCTCATTCTTTGTTTGAGTCTAACCATCTAAGGATACTTAATCTCTCAAACTTTTCCCTGATACCATTATTAACATCCTAGCTATCGACGCACCATAATACTGTCCGCTTTGGCTGGGACGTACCACCATCGCCTCCCGGATTTGATTTTGGTTGCCTAGGTGGACTGGTGGAGACTTCCTAAGAGGTCACCCATCATGATACTACTCCCAACTGAGCACATTTAACTGTGGAGTACTCCTCTTATCTACTATCATTATCCGCCCAAAACATGCTACAATGGGAAAGGTATCCACATCCTCAGAAAGAAGGCTTGGTTCTCCTCCCCAACCGATATGGGATGTAAAAATCCACCCCCTTAGGGGTACAATGTTCTCGGGGGATCTGGAACCACCAGTCCGGCCCTGGATCTAATACCAAATTGTAAGGCCCCAAACCCGACACACTACCGAACGTTGGATTTACTCAAAAACTTAGTCTGATACAAGGAAAGCTCATACAATTTGCAGCATAAACTAAAACTTTCACATAATAAATTTTTTCTTTAATCTAATCTTCAATATGGATAGCCTTGTACACACCTTAGCTCGCCACATCATCAAAAATATCTGTATGCATACTAAAAGTCAGCTACACGCAGAGTGAGTTCTAACGTTTCTTTCTTTTCATAAATTATCAATTTACAACAATTGACATGTGACTCTTTCATATTCGAAGATACATTTAACATAACCGTTATTTCGAATAAATTCTTTTACGTTCTTACCGATGTCTTCTTCATGCATCTCGGAGCATGCACGCCGTTCATATACGCTATCTATTTTACTAGTATCCATAGCTGGACCATACAATCACACAACGATTAACTACCATACTGTAAGGCCCCGGTCCCGGTGCCCTACATTGGTGTTGGATTTACTCATAAACAAAGTTCTAAATATCATAGTAAATTATAATTTTCGCGGAATACTTAAAACATCAAACATTCATACATGAAAAACTTAAACATGTCTTTAAAGGTTAAACATCATAAAACATATAAATTCAAATCTTCAGAAGCCAGCTTCTTTATTTTTCAACCATGTGTGCTCCTCAAGCCAACTGTCTCATTCTACTTACCTGCGTGCATACTAAAATTCAGCTACGTTGAGTGAGTTCTACTTAATCAGGCAACATATAATACATTCACATACTTACATATATACGTATCTGAAGATACATAATACATAATTAACCTGTTTACCTTTTTTTCATACATACATACTTTCATTCTTTCTTTCATACTTTCATTCTTTTAACCTGTACATTACTTACATAACCATCTATACGTTTAAAAGAGCATTCCGCCCTATAACATTCGCATGTATTATTAGGGTCTGTTCCCTAGATTCGCAGATATTATTAGAGTCTGTTCCCTATATTCGCAGATTATTATTAGGGTCTGCTCCCTATATTCGCATATATTATTAGGGTTTGTTTCTTACATTCGCAGATATTATTAGGGTATGTTCCCTACATTCGCAAATATTATTAGGGTCTGTTCCATTCTTACACGTACTACCATACATTCATACAATTAAATAAATACATCCTTACACATGTTCTTTCAAATACATATAGCATTCATAAGGTATACACCTACCACTTAAGGTAAGTTTATTAACTATCACATAGAGTATGCACACAGCCCTGAAAACATAACAAAGATAAGGGGCTAGAAACCCACCTGTATCTTGTTTCTTTCCAAGTTTATGGTCACACCTATTCTCAGCTGGGCACGAGTAACTGTGTAGAAATAAACAAGCATCACTTAACTATTCCTAATTATATAATATTTCTAGGTTAATGAAACCCCTAGCTAACGGGGGTCCAGGGGCAACGCCCCTAACAACGGGTTTCTAGGGGCGACAAACCCTAGAAGGATCCAAGGGGCAGAGTCGTATATGTTTGCATTACATATACGTCGTATATGTCAAGTGAAGTATGCGTCGCATATGTATACTTGTACATATACGTCGTATATTTACACCTGTACATATACGCCTGTAAATACATATGTGCCCATACTTATACGCTGGGCACATATCCGCCGGATATGTACTCGTCAGCTCATCTTTAACGCGTCTTTAGGATTTTTCAGCGATTCCGGCACCGTCAGCCGCCGTTGACCACCACGTTTGGCTGGATTTTGATTGTTTATGGTCCAGGAAGCTTTGGGTGGTCCAGATCCAAGCTAAGGTGACCCTTAAGCTTGTTTTTATGGATTAAACCCCCCGATAAAAGCTAGATCTAGATCCAAACGACTCGTTTGGCATCCCGGGGCCGCGGTTTCGGGTTCTATAATGTTGGGTCAGCTGAGATAAATTATTTCTTACCTTTGGTTGCTCTTGGATCGTTGATTGGAATGATGTAGAGAGTGTTTGGCTTAGATGCGTGCTTTTGATGGTGTAGGCTAAGGTATAGAATGATGGAGATGGAGATGGAAATGATATATGTTTAAGGGGTATTTATACTCCTTAAGCCCATGGACCTTAGGCCCATCTTCATCTTAAGTCTATAATTCCACCATGTCTAATTCTCTAAGGCCTATCGTTCCCTATCGTTATCCGACTTACTAATTAATTATTTATTATGAATAACTAATTCCAACAACATAAATAATATTTTATTATTATTATTTATTAACCAAACTTAATTCTTTCAACGTAAATAATATCTTAATATTATTCATGGAAATTCGGGATGTTACACATACGATGAAATCATACCACATACACACACATATTTATTAGCTACCACACTTAGTATCCCTACTTGGACCACCTATTCATTGTATCCATAACTGGACCATGTTCTCATAGTATCCATGACTACACCACATTCTCTTTGTATCCATGACTAGACCACATTCTCCTTGTATCCATAATTGGACCACATTCTCCTTGTATCCATAACTGGACCACATTACCATAGTACTAATAATTGGACCACATTCTTCTTGTATCCATATCTGGACCATCTTACCATAGTATCCATAATTGGACCAAATTGCACATATATCATTCTATCAGTCAATACCTAGTGTCTATAATTAGACCACATACACATATATTATATCTGTGTACAGTACCTTGTATCTATAACTAGACCTCATAATATATCAACACGTGCCCTAAACACAGTATAAGCATTTAGTCCTTTATTACGTTCATGAATGTGCATTCCTATCCATAACAACGCAATATCATGTCCATAAATGGAACATCTATTTTACTTCATATAAGAAACGTCTATTCATATCTATAAAAAGAACGTCTACTCATATACCTAAAGGAAAATCTATTTATCGTATAAGCACCCGCATACTACCCAAGAGCATACATGATGTGGACATATATAAGGTAAAATGAGTGATGTATATAAATAAATACATCTTTTCAGCACTAAATTGTCTCCAAATAAGCGTAATATCAGCAATAATACTAGAATAAATAACTACTAAAGTTTATAATTTCTATCTCAAGGTAATATAGCCTTAAAGAATAAAACGGGCTGATATACGAAGAAAAACGGTGAAAACAAATTCAACACACCCCATGGTGAATCAATGCATGGTCATGCTAACCTCAACACACCACATGTTGACAAGTACAAGTGGAAAAGACAAAATAGAAGATTTTGAAGCTAAACATGGCGAGGTTTACCTTCACACGCCAATGTTGATAGTACAAAAGTAAAGACAAAAAAAGGACACTTCTAGGCTCACTACGGTCGTGTTTAGAGGTCAACACAGCTGTGTTCTCTCTCCTGCTATACCATCTATGAGCATTAAATACAATAAGACAAACTGATCAACACGGGCCGTGTTGAGTCCCCAGCTCAGCCTATAAATTGAATTCTAATCCACCACATTCAACACACATTCAAGAACATTAAATCCACTCCAGCCACCTACTTTCACCACCATTAATAAGAAAATATCCCGTCCATCCAACATTTGATGATCAAGGAAAGTAAGATCTTAGAAGAAGTCATTAGCATAAAAGATTAGTCATCCAAATTGGTAGATTGTTGTAATTTGATCATGTTTGTATTTAATGTTTGTATCCATACATTAGGCATAATCACCTTCACTATATATTAAGGTAAGAATTTGAGATTGTAATGATTATAAACATAATCATTCCTTATTCGGCACATTTATTATGCTAATATTGAAGAAACACTAGTTAGATTTGTTGTTAATTAAAACACGACTTTATAAAGCAAGCCATTAACAAAACAAATTAAACATAAATAATAATGTTATAATACTTAATGTTAGGTTGGTTATTACAAATAAAAAAATCTTATCTTACTGTAGTAATAAACAAAAATAATGATGTTTAGTTGTCCTAACCACATTCAATCCTAGCATAAAATTCATTCCTAATATTCTAATCTTTTTTCTCCTTAATCCATGTTATCCATGAGTGAAAATAATTTAACCCATAAGTTACAATATTTTCAATATATTTCAAAATATTATGCACACTTTAAATACCTTTTACAACAATTTAATACATAAACTATAATTATGCTTAATATGTAACTTACTTTTTATTAACAAAGTCCACATTGTTTAACAATAAAGGCTCATGAATTCATTTTGAATTATGCAAAGCTTCTCATTTCATATATATATATATATATATATATATATATAAAGTTTTAATTATGCAATTTTATTTAATTTTGAATTTCAATTTAATTTTCTCAACATAATCATTCAAAATCTGAGATGTTTGTTTTTAGAAAACCGTCAATTCCCGATTTTTTTATTTTATGAACATTTATCAAATAATTAATTTCATCAAAACAAATAGGATCTTATACAAAACAATATTTATTGGAAGTTACTTTCATATGACATGTATCAAATCATTTTATGTATTTCTAATATTTTGGTTTTATTATTGTTGTGAACATGTTTTTACTGCTTCTTCGAACCATATTAAATCTATTTCTATGTTTTCCATGTGAATGCGAATTTGAGATTTTAGACTTCTTATTGTTTGTACTATATATTAAATTTCTTTTTTACCTTTAATTTGACAAATCTCGTATAATAAACTGGTTCAAAAGCTAATTATAAAAATATAAAACAAACTTTTAACTAACAAACAAAAATTATTATTCGTGTTCGTTTATTTATTAAACGAACATGTACGAACTTCCCGTAAAACAATTAATGAATTGTTCACTCGTCGATCGATTCGTTTACTGTTCTACGTAGCGCTATTCTCTTTTAACCTTTACATTTTTAACATAAACTGATAAAGTACTCGTTTTCGATTATGTCACAATATAATATAACATTTAAGAAATTTTGTAATAATAATAATAATAATAATAATAATAATAATAATAATAATAATAATAATGTCAACCCAACTACCCAAATACAAGTCAGAATGACAACTACCCATAAACTATCCTATTACTTTTTGGTTAAACCCAAATGCCTAAATTTTGCATTTGCTTCGTGTCATAAATTTATATAAAAGCTCCACAGGTCGTGTCATAAAGAAGAAAGGTGAGGGGTATTATACTTTTCCGTCGAGGCCCATATCTTGTCCACAACTTGTTATTGTATTAATTTCACATATTTATAGAGTTTTACATTTCCCCCTTGGGCCGATATCTTGTCCACTACAAGTCTATAACTATTAGTATTGTATTAATTTCATGTATTTGTATATTTATATGAGAGGTACACAAATTGGATTTTATTTTTAAACTGGTTCGAATCTGGTCAACCAAAGTCGAAAATAGGATCTAGCTCGCTCATCCCAGCTTGGGGACATGCTTTAAGAAAAATAATCTGAACCAAATTTGAAAGGAATTGGGTCAGACTGACCGGATCGAGGAAAACTAGTTTGAAAAAACAATTAATTACTTCATTATATAATTTTATTTTTATAGTTTCGGCAAACATTTAAAGTTAATAAAAAATCATTTTAAGTCAAAAATGTGTATCAATATAATTACCAGAGAGTGTGTTTTAGTTTTTGGTGATTAAAGAGCGTGATTGAGGTTTAAGAGATTAGAGAGTGTTCTTGAGTTATGTAATTACTCATTAGACTAAGATATTCAATAACTATATATATACGGAATGTGGGGCAAACGGTCATTTGGAAAAAAGAGGCAATAAACTCGAAGCCTTATAATAATAATAACAATAATACTAATAATAATAATAACTATTTTCTCAAACCGGCTTTTCCAACCAGTTTGAGGCAAACTGGTCTCAACGTCTAGAATCTCAACTAGTATAAAAACAGTTGGCTCGAATCGGTTTTGAGACCTGTTTTGCAATAAATGCATATCAGTTTTCAAATCGAGTTCGGGTTCTGATAACGGTGGTAGAGGAATAGAACAGTGGAACCTACTATTATATATTGGCCAGCCCATTTATTTAGAACCCCACAAACTTAAATTACTGTTAATACACATGTACCAAATAGAGGTGGGAAAAAACCCGGACCGAGATGGTGTATTAGACCCAGAACCGAACCTGATCCTATCAAACCTGTGAGTACGAACCAGGTATCAGTTTTTTAGAAAAATCTTACCCAGACCCGACCCAGACCCGTTGGAACCAATTCCACCTTTACCCGGTCAAAACCCGGAATTGAACCGGCCAAAACCAGGTAAAATCTTGGCAACCCGGTCAAACCCCGATAAAAATTCGACAAACCTAGTCAACTACCCGATTGTACCCGGAATCGGTTCCTACCCAACACGGTTCTTGACTTTTATTACCAAACACGGAGACAGTTCCCACCTGGTCTTGTTCGTGAAATAACTAATTTGTGCACCTCTAATATCAAATAATAGAGGTGGGCCAACTGGCTTTTTTTAGGAACCAAAACTGAGTAGAGACTAGTTTTGGGTTTGATCACAATAAAATTAAGAACTGGGTTGGGTAGGAACCGGTTTCGGGTATGGTTGGATTTATTACTAGTTTTGCCGGGTTTTATCTAATTTTAAACGAGTCTGAGTCAGTAGAGGTGGAATCGTTTTCAGCCGGTACGGGTCGTTTCCGGGGAGAAATTGAAACCTTATTCGTACCCATTGGTAGAACTAGGTCGATTTCAAATCAGGTTGTAAACCAGGTTTATACCCATCTCTACGAAAGGTTAATTCTTCGGTTGACCCTAATCGGCTCTGGTGTGATAAAAACACAATTTTTTTGTTCTTTGCTTTGTTCCCGAGTCTCATTTAAAGAGGGGCGGGGAAGGAAATGAGAAGAAAATGTGAAGGGATCATATTCCAGAGATTTGTTAATGAGAGGAGGGGAGGGGAAGGGAGATAAAAGGCTAGAAAATTTAAGTCCATACTCATCCTTTCAAATTAGAAAGATTAGGAGAGAAAATGTGTGTGTGTATAACATTAACTACCTATTAACTCCTAAATTTTCTTTTCTTTCCTTTCCTTTCATTTTCATTAAACTCCGAAACATGAAATGAATTGACACATTTTCCTTTCCCTCTCTTTATTTTCTCTTTCAATTCTCCTCCCTTTCTTTTTTCTCTTTAAATAAAACTCAGGAACACAAAAAAAAACATCGAACCTATTTGTCAATTTATTGGTACCTATACACATTTAACAAATTGAAAACAATAAATTATAAGTAAAATAAAAAGCAAACCAGGTTAACATCTACTATTGTAATAAACAAAAATGATGTTTGTGCCATATGACACATAGTTGAACTATTTTTATGCCAAATGGCAACCATATATTTTAACATTTAATTCTTATTTTTATTTACTCTTATTAAAACAAATCAATTAAAACCTTTCTTAGAAAACTTTCTCTTTATCACATGAGATGCTTCAAACTCTAATGAGATAGAAATTGTTGCTCAACATTGTTTGCAAACAAATCTGGATCTTTAAATTGGTATATTTTCAAACTCGTGTATTTTTATATTGTTTTCATACCCCAAATCCCTGTTCCATTATGTATTTTTCTGATTGTATGCAAATTTCATTACCTAAATTCCTATTGCAATTGTATGCAAACACTAATAATACAAAAATTATGTATTTTTGTACTGAAGTATATGATAGCAACCAATTAATGATTTGATCAATGCCTCCATATGTCGATTCATTGTATGTTTCGATTAACGTTGTCCAGTTTTTTTTCTCTTTGCATCCATTTTTTGTATGTACACTTTTGAATGTGATGGCTTTTTCAAAAACTGATTAGAATAGGGCGTATGCGTCTATTCATTGTTTATTAAGAAACATAAGTTAGTTTGTTTTTACTTCAATTATTGGATCGATTGGTTCTATTTACCGGATCGTCAACTACTATAATGCTGAAATATAATTTGATCTTGCTATCATATGCAGATGCACCTTTTTGATATATCAATGGGGTCAAGTTTCTTTAGATTTGTTCTTTATCCACACAGAAATTATCATGCAAACATCTTATTATTATTATTTATTTATTTATTTATTTATTTATTTTAGACAATTTGTTAATATGAATGAAAACACATGGATTAATTATACTTATTTATATTTAATTTATGTGTTACAAACTAGATATGTAAAACTATCTTATCAAAGGAGTAATTTATTTTTTAAAATAGTTGTTGTATTTGTTAATTGATAAATTAACAACTTATAATTGATATGTACTCAAAGTACACGCTGATAGAAGTTTTGCAATTGTTAAACCTGGGAAATTTTGAGAGAGAAAAGTTCATGGTTTTATTGGATCTGAGTTTTTTAATAATAAAGTTCGTAATAAAAAAGAAGGTTTTGATTTCTATCGAGTGGCTCATGTTCATATAATCAACTATAGTAGTGGGGGTGTGCTTATTTTTTATTTTCTTGAATTATTATATTAGGATTATATTTGTAAAGTAGAATATTGTAGAAAACTATCTTGAAGTTTGATGTTAATGAATCAAAACTTATAAGTTATTTGTTGTAGTGTGAGCCAAGTTTTTAATATGGAGTTATTTTTGCATAAGCGCGGTTGTTGGTAGGGCTTTCAAGTCTGTTTTTTCAAGGCATTCTACTTTCTTTTGAGTGGTAAATGAGTAATTTTAATTTTCACACATAATACTTAATCTATGTATATGCAAAGACATAAGTTGTAATTTGTTATATTGGTTTGAGCATTGATTCATCTGGGTGTTGCTTTTGATTAATTCAACTATGGTTTATGCAACTAAGTTGACCATCTCTAACCATATTATTTATTTTTATTTTTTAGAATCATCTATTCCATAGTTCAAGGGTTATTGGCCAAAATGAGTATTTCATAGTTCACGGGTCAAAACAAGTTGAGTATGTTTGATTGAACAGGTGATGCATTTTAAAAGTCAAAATAAGTTGGGTATGTTTGATTGAACAACTAATGCATTTATAAAGATAATTAATCTATTGATTATATATGTGAATTGTGGTAAGAAAGTAGAATCGACTTGGGGCGTTATAGTGAATTGGTAAATTGTCATGTCGTTTATTTTAGACAAATGAAATGCCTTTCAAAGTACAAATATAACTTTTTTTTTTAACCTACCATGTTATTGTATATTTTAGTAGGAACTAGGGATGAGATCGGTACCGGTACGGGCGGTACCGAAATGTCCGGTTCGGTAGAGGTGTTTCATGTAAAATTTAGGAAATACCGGTACCGTAACGAACCGTACTGGTAGCGAAAATTCAAAACTTGGTACCGATTCTGTATCGACGATGCCAAATTGATACCAGTTCGGTATCGGTACCGATTACCAGTACCGAAAGTGCTCACCCATGGTACGAACATACGCAAGTTTCTTAAATATAATTTATGTTTTTATTTGTATTATCAACATGAACTTCATGTTTGATTAGAAATATGGAGGAATGATCAAATAGAAACCACTTTTTTTGTGAGAATAATAAGAACCAATTAGAAAATTACAAATGAAAACTAATAAATAAATGTTAAAGGGGCATTGTGGTACTTTGTCAAATTCTCAGTAAGGCAAGTAGGGATGGCAAAAATCCCCGAATCCGACGGGGAAACCCGAAAACCGGCTTATTTCGGGTCGGGTCGGGTTTTGTTTTTTCGGTTTCGGGTCGGGTTTCGGAGACTGTTTCGGGGATTGTTTCGGGTTCGGGTTCGGGTTCGGGTTTGGGTACCCCCGCCCCGACCCGCCCCGATATAATATATATAAATATAAATAAAAATAATATATATATACATATATTAAAAACCTAAACCTAACAATCTCAAATCTAAACCTAACAATCGCCGTCTCACTGTCTCAGTACCTAAACCTAAGTTGTGAACAATCTCAAATCTCTATCTCTCTGCTTAATCGCCGTGCACCACCAATCCACCACCAATCCACCGTCTCAGGAAAAAGAGAGCAATCTGCAGCACCAATCCACCACCAATCCACCGTCTCAGGTTACACTGCAGCACCATCAATCTGCAGCACCAGTGCGCCACCGCCATTCCGCCCCCGATTCACTCAATCGCCGTCTGCACCACCATCACCATCCACTCAATCGCCCCGTCTGCACCACCGGACCACCCTCCTCCTCCTCGTTCTCATCCTACCACTCTACCAGGCTACCACCTGTAATGTAAGATCCCTAATTCTCTTATTATTATTATTATTATTATTATTATTATTATTATTATAAAAACAACTTTCGTGGACGGTGGACTAGCTTGTCTTTAATTACCAACAAGAGTAGAAGCTTGTGATATGGGGTAAAAAAAAAGATATCTTTACTGTGAGAAGCTTGTGACATGATTGATTAACATCTGAGTAATCTTTCAACAAACCTGGCTGAGCCCATAAAAGATTATGATGAAGGGCCTTAATCTCAGGCCTTATTTGAGTATATCAGTTAGTTTATTTAGCATGAAATTGTCAGTTGTATTATTTTGCATTCGGTTTTGTACATGTGTTAAGGATTCATTCCTATACAAATTAGACGTTATGCATTACTAAATTCATTCCTATACTAAAGAATGAATTTGTGGTACTTGAGTATGCACTTGTGTATTTTACACTTATATGTGAGACAAAACTGACTTTTATGTGCCATTCTATTTCAGTTGCATCTATAACTATATGGCATCACAAGGTGATAAATTTGCTTCAGACACTTGTACTCCTACTCCCGTTGCTTCAAACACTCCTACTTATTCTACTCCTCAAGGAAGCAGTGAAGGGGTACATGATTCTAATGAACCACCACCAACTAACTTTACTACCCACGATGAGTCTAACCTTGATGATACTTTTGAAGATGGTCAAAATGTCGGTGGTAAAAGGAAAAGATCTGCCGTGTGGAACCATTTTAAATTAATGAAAGTGAACGGTGAAGATAAGGCGGAATGTAACTATTGTAAGAAAAAGCTAGGAGGTTCAAGCAAAAACGGCACATCGCATTTACGAGATCATTTTGAACGTTGTCCAAGACGAACTGTTAAAGATATACGACAAAGCATCTTGATTATGGAGCAAAAGAAAGTTGATGGTAGTTCATCATATCTCTCCAACTACACGTTTAATCCAGACAACTCAAGGAGAGATCTCGCGGAGATGATTATTGTGCACGAGTATCCTCTTACAACGGTGGACCATCATGGTTTTAGAAAGTTTGTTCAAGGTCTTCAACCTTTGTTTAAGGTTCCGAGTCGAAATACCATCAAGAGCGACATTTTAAAAATTTATGAATATGAAAGGGTGAAAACTAAGAAACTATTAGGGAGGATCACAAGTAGAGTGGCAATAACTACTGATATGTGGACAGCTAACCATCAAAGAAAAGGGTTTATGGCCGTCACTGCACACTTTATAGATGACTCTTGGAACTTGCAAAGCCGAATCATGAGGTAAAGCTGTACAAGTCTAATATAAAGTTAGTTTAAAACTTTAAATGTATTTTACACTTATATTGATGCATAAATTTTATATAGGTTTATTTATGTGCCTGCACCACATACAGCTGATGTTCTTGCAGATACGCTATATGACTGTCTATGTGATTGGAATATTGATAGAAAAGTGTCTACTCTTACCGTTGATAATTGTACCACAAATGATGCAATTATCAACAAGTTACTACAGAAGCTTCCATTGAGATCACTCATGAGGAAAGGAGAGTTGTTTCATATGCGTTGTTGCGCGCACATTCTCAATTTGATTGTTCAAGATGGTTTGTCTGTTATTGAGGATGGGATTGAAAGAATTAGAGATAGTGTTTTATTTTGGTCTGCATCAGGAAAAAGAGAGCAAAAATTTGAGGAAACAGCCAATCAACTTGAAATGGAATACACAAAGAAACTGATCGTTGATTGCAAGACTCGCTGGAACTCTACTTATTTGATGCTTAGTGTTGCTATACCTTATAGACATGTTTTCACGCGATTAAAGCAAAGAGAGCCCAGGTATACTAGTTTGCCTACGGACCTTGATTGGGACTTAGCAACTGAGATATGTAACAAGCTACAACTATTCTATCGGGTAACTCTTTTGTTTTCTGGTAACAAGTATCCTACTGCTAATGTCTTTTTCCCTTTGATATGTGAGATTCGTTTTTCTATGCGGGAGTGGACTAAGTCTTCTATTGTTGACATTAGTCTAATGGCGTATAAAATGAGTAGCAAGTTTGATAAATATTGGTCTGTAATTCATGGGATTATGGGGATGGCTGCGGTTTTAGATCCACGTTACAAGCTAAAATACGTAGAGTTGCTTATGCCTGCCTTATACGGTGAAGAAATGGCAAAGGAAGAGTTTAAATCTCTTGAGGATTTTGTCCGAGCTTTTTTTAAAGAATATGAATCTACCAACTCACGTGGTAAAAACTACTATGAAGGTATAATCATATTAATATTTAATGAGTATAAATATAAATTGCTAATATTTGATTTATCTTGATTCACATTAATTTATAGGTGGTGGTTCTAGTTCATCTTTATTCAGTTCGGGGTTGTTAGAGTGTTCTTCTGGTGGATTCCAAAAATTCCTATCTGACATTAAATCCAAAGCTAAGGTGAATGATGACTTGAATGATATGGCAGAGTTAGATAACTACTTGAAAGAAAATCTTTTGCCTGATGAAGTAGAACTGGATTTGTTGCTTTGGTGGAAGACAAATGGAGGTAAGTATCCGACACTTCAAAGGATGGCAAAAGATGTATTGGCAATTCCAGTTTCCACCGTTGCCTCTGAATCTGCGTTCAGTACAAGTGGAAGATTAATAAGTCCTCACCGAAGTCGACTTCAACCAAAAACTTTGGAGGCTTTAATGTGTGCTCAAAGTTGGTTGTTGAATGAGATTCGAGGTAACGCTATATTGAATATTACATTATTACTCATGTTATCTATCTTCATAATCATGAATATATGTTTATGTTATTACTATTAAATATAGAAACTTGTTCGGAAGAGACCGAGGCATACTGCCGCACCATTGAATATGAAATGGATGTGGAAGAGGTAATAATATTTATAAAATTTACTATTTTTGTAACATAGCTTTTATTCTTTTAACTTGGTTGATTTATTGATAAATATTCTTAATGTAGGTAGGTACTAAAGAAAGTGGCACGACGACTTTGGATGATTTGGTTTGATTTGGTATTTAGATTTGGTCGCAATTTTGTAGTTTGTGTATTTGGCATGATTTTTCGGCCATGTAGACTTGGTTTTATTTCCTTTGTAACACATTGTTTCAGCTTTTATGTGTGTGATGCAGAAGTTTATTTCGATAAATGTTCAGTTTCGGGTTTTCGGGTTCGGGTTTTCGGGTTCGGGGACGGGGCGGGTCGGTTTCGGGTTTTCGGGTTCGGGGACGGGGCGGGTCGGGGGGTACAAAAAACCAAACGGGGAATCCCCGAATTAAACCCGACGGGTAATGGGGCGGGTACGGGGATGGTTTTTGGTTTCGGGTTCGGGTTCGGGTTAAGCAAAACCCGCCCCAAACCCGCCCCGTTGCCATTCCTAAAGGCAAGCCCTACATTTAAGCATGAATTCGATCTGTTACACAACAAACTAATTTATATAATATAACAAAACTAATTCATATGACACCACGATTAAACAACACAATCATATAACACAATAATATTTTTTTTATATAACAACACTAGTTTTTTACAATAACACAATCATATAACAACACAATAATGTTTCTTATACAACACTAGTTCATAAGCATCATATAACATCACTAGCATATATAACAACACATTAATATTTCTTATATAACACCACAACAACACTGCCCGTTCGTAACAACACAATAATATTTTTAAAGCAATTTATCCACACAAACACTATTTTACTTAACTTAATTAGCACGTTCCAAACCAAAAAAGCACATGGATTCCATTGATTTTATATAAAAAAAAAACTATATATTTTCCTTTTCTCAAAACATATGCACGTCAACATAAAAAAGTGATTATATGGAATTGAAGTTACTTAATTTTTACATATTTAATTGTATAAATCCTTGTTTAAATTTTGAAATAAAAAAAATAAAATATGTGACCTTGATTTTCGTCAATTAATAACTAACAATTAACGGTTATTCTTCAATAAAAAGTCTGATTTACACTTATTTGTGATTGAAAGCTTCTTAGTAATTAATATCATGTAACCACCCTTTTTAGGCCTTTGATTAATTAAATGGACAGACCAGATCGTTTCTCACGTTTCTTATGAAAATATTGTTTTCTACAATAACCACTATCTAGAAATATGAGTCTATTATGTATCGGAGATTGTTTTTAAGAAAAGAAAAGGGCACAATTAGAAGAGGAACAATTGGAACAACGGGTTAAAAAGTCAAAAGGTGATAATTTTGTTTTTAAGAACCGTAAAAAATACATGAATTTTAACATTTTAATTTTCAACCTGTGTAACACACGGGTTTTTAACCTAGTAACTATAATAACTAAAAACTAACTTTACGAACCTACTTCCAAAATCATTCCTTTTGCACCTTCACCTTACCACCATCTACCTTTAAGAAGTCAAATAAAATAGTTAGTAAATGTTAAAATATAATATTTAAAAATATTAAAATATTTATTGATAAACAACGGTTTATATCGACTTTTTTGGTAGCCTCTAAGTCTAAATGGTTAAAAGATAATCATTAAGATGTAGCCACTTAACTATTTACATTTAAGGTTACATCTTAAACATTAAAAGATTATCTTTTTAACGACTACTAAGAGCCTACCGAACAGCCCTTAACTCCTTAAGTATAATAGAGACTTTTGGTGTCGCCAAGTGGTGGCACCATAATACCCCACACCATTTTTTATCCTTTTATCAATTAGATTAAATGGTTGTTTGCCTCGACTCCTGGTGAAACATCTGGGACAGCTAACGTTTGTATTTTACCAACGCCTAGGTTTTCCCTACCATAAATAGTTTACTTCTGGTATCATAACTAACGTAACCGAAATCGACCAAAATCCGGTCAACCCACCGCCGCAACTCCCGGGGACCGACAATGCTAAGGTTTTTACCAACGCCTGAGTTTTACTGACTCACCGCCGCAGCACCTGGGATTGACATTGTCCGAGTTTTATTAATGCCTATATTTTGCGGACCGAATAAACGTCGTTTTATTTATTTAATAATATTTTTATATGATAATCTTTTTATATGTTAGTTTATGAATTTATTTTTTGGGTTAACGCTTGAATTTTACCAACGTTGTTTATACGGTATCGTAACGAACATTGTAAGGCCCGGTTTTGTTATTAAGTCTTTCATATTTGTAACTCGTATTAGTTTACGTTTGTAACAACTCGGTCTTTAATTTATTATTTTAATAGCCGTAACCCGACCCGTTTCTATATTCGGGGAATTTAAACGATAAATATCGCGTTTACTAGAATAATTATTATTTTATTATTAATTTCTTATCATACTTATTTAATATATATATATATATATATAACTTTTAAAGATATGCACTTTGAACCCTTAACTAAACTTTAACCTATTTATGTTTTCAATTTCAATCTCTAGGGACTATAGTACAAATTATATATAATAACAACCCATTTAACTTGTAACCCAGATCCGACTCATAACCCAAACCCATTTTTCCTATTCACAAATTCGTTTTCAATAAACGAAGTCTTGGACATAAATTAACGACGATTTTACGGAATTTAATCATTGATTTATATTATGCTTACTTATTTCGTCCACACCGACATCCTATTTATGTTATATCAATCAATTTGATACGTTGTACCATATTTAACCTAGCCGACCTAACGTGAACGTGTTATACAAGATAGAGGTGTTTTTAATTCAATTAAATTCACAGTTAGCACTCTCAAACCATAGCAATCATAACCCCGCTAACCAATTGAATCAAATTCGTTGTTTGTTTGTCTGTTCATCATCAAACCCGCCGGCGCTGTTCTTGCCCAACTAACCATCTTCTAATCCTCGTTAAAGGTAATCTAATATACCATTGTAATCGTCGTGACTCACCCGTCATTAACCCTAAGGTTAATTGTGTTTTAGATTATCAGATTAATCAATGACGAATTAGGGTTCATATGAGGGTCTGCTCGTTATGCATTTGTATAACTGGTTCATGTATCAACTTTAGACAATCTAGCACCCCAGCTCAGATGGCCTGGGGTGCGTTGTTGTGATCGTTTTGGCTGGAGCTGGGGACGCGGGTTCGAAATCCTCTCAGCCCATTTCTTGTTCTTTTTTTTGGTTTTTAATCATTTGACATCTTATTATCCAATAAGCTATATTATAAATATTATAACTATATTAATTCATCGGTATTTTATAAAATAAAAACCGACATATTAACTTGTAGTTTTTCAAATTTCGGTTATAACTATATATATGTATATATAAAAGTTATTAATAATTAACAAAGGTTTCTATAATAAGGATATTTTAAGGTTAATTTAAAATATATATTATAATCTTGTTAATTAACGTATTTATAAGTATAGTTCAAGTTCTCTATAAAAAGATCATATTTTATTACTAATTATTAACTATTGTTTATTATATATTAAACGTATTTTTTTAGTTTAAAATAAATATTTTAAAACAAATCTTCTTTTATATAATCCACCCCAAGGTTTTATAAATATTTATATGATTAAATCATATTTATTACGATAAAACTTTGATAATAAAATTAATAATAGACTAATTAATATTTAATTTTCGCAAAGAACATACTCGATCATAAATTCCTGACTCTCTATCTAGTTTTAGCCTCGTTATCCAATCCATATTTATTTTCGTAATCATTGTTACTCAGGATTTCTCATCGGTAAACCCCGAAGAGCCCGACTTACCGCTTGGTTACCTATTCGTTTATCTCTTGCTTATTGCTAAGGTGAGTACCATATTCCCCTATTTTACTTCTTTTTTCACGTTTTGGGGACATATGCGTAAATTGTATTTCTCATATATACTTATACTCAAAACTGCAACTTTGTCTTATGCGTTAACAACTTATACCTTACCTGTTTATGTGCTTATTTGCTTTGTATGCTTCCGGATTCGGAGAGGTCCAACATAATCTCAGTCTAGTATGATCATACGCCAGTCGTTATGGCCTTTGTGCTACTCGACATCTCAGTTATACTTGCTCATTTGGTTAATTTATTATTCTCATATGACTTGTTGCAACTACATATTTTTGATATATATTATATGTACTTAAATTGGTGTGTTGCTCACTCAACCTTGTGTTGACAAACTATATTATTTTCAACGCATATGCAGGTCATCGTGTGATGTGGTCTCAAGCTTGTATTTGAAGAAAAATTAGGTTGCATGCTAGAGAAGAAGACGCAAGAATTAGAATATTAATTTTTTATTTGATTTAATTTTATTTATGTACTTTGGTTAATTTGATGTAAATGATTACTTAATTTAATTAATAGATATTTTCATTTTATTCAATGTTGTAAAAGTAGGTCTACAAGGCCGAGTACTCGCTACAAGGTATGGTGTCGAGGGGAGTTTCTATAATTCCGCCTAGTTATTAAGGATCAATCAAAGGTGGTCGGCTTCAGCCAGATCCGCATCTGTCGGTTAACTTGGATCGATTTTGACTTAAAAAAAACATACGTCATATATCTATAATATTAAAAAAAGAATATCATTTTTTAACTAATGATTAGAAATTTTTTGAATAATTTAGTATTTAAAAATGTATTTATCTTATTTATATTGTTATTCACTTACTTTGTTATAAATATTAGTAAACTTTTAATATTTAACATATATATAATATCTAAAAATTAATTGTCTTTATATTTATCATTTCCGTGTACTCTCCGATTACTCCCCGAGTACTCCGAGTACACTCAACTCCTCAGTCGACCGCCTAGGGTCCGACTAGCGACTTTTACAACCATGATTTTAATAATTCATGATAGTAACCTTTGAAAAGCTGTGAGCAATCAGTTCGCCCCGACATTTCCGTCGTAGGTTGGGGTGTGACAACGTTTATGTCCGTTTATGTTTGTATGTATTGGGCCCGAGGCCTTGATGTACTTGAAGCCCATTGGGCATTTGTTAATGGAGTGGGTGTATGACAATACGCACACTATATATTGTGTGTGTATGGCATACACCAACACAACCCTTGCATTTTATTTATCCTAGTAACACTCAAAACTCTCTCCCCCTCCCTCACTCTCTAAGTTTCGGCTCCACCATATTCACCACAAGATCCGAGATCTCGGTTCTAACTAGTTGTTTCCGCCAATTAGTTGTGAGGTTGATCCATAAACGACTAGTAATTAGTTTGTTGTGTTGTTTGATCCGGTCACGGGACCTACAATTGGTAACAGAGATTTCGGGCTCTAATAGTTGTAGATCTTGGGTCACAACCTTGGATTTTGGTCTCGTGTGTGAAAAGATGGATTTTTCGAGAAAATAAGTGGTTTTCAGGTTCTTGTGTTCTTCAAGTTTTAAGAAATTTATGTTGTTCTTGTTCATGAAAACGTTAAAGTTTGGTTGAAAAGGTGTATTGGGTGTTTGAATATTCAAGTGTGGTATTAGAATAGTGCATGTGTTGGTGTTTGTGAAAGTTTACACAAAAAATGTGTATTTCATGCAAATGCATGTGTTTGAGAAAGGGGACATGAAAGTGAGTTGGTGAATTTCCTTTTTTGTTTGAAATTGTCGAATACAACATTCTATTCGATTACTTTAGCCAAATTCGATTACAATCAAGTTATTGGAATACAATCTGTTGTCCTCACTTAATTCGATTACAATTTCCTGGTCGCATACATCTACTTCACTCGCTTACATTCCTCCCATTCGATTACATTGAGTATCATTCGATTACAATACCCTTGGTCGATTACAAGTGGCTTTCTCGCTTAGATCTTTCAGATTCGCATACTTTCTACCCATTCGATTACAAGTGATCAACTCGCATACACTGCCCAATCGATTACAATTCCCACTCGCTTACAAATTTCCCATCGCATACATCCTCCCACTCGCATACATCTTCCACTCGCTTACATCATCATTCGATTACATTTTTGGTCGCTTACAATTCTCAGTCGCTCACTTTGTCTTGGTCGATTACAATCATCACTCAATTACAATCTCCTTGTGTTCAAATTTTTTTAACTCAATTGTAATCTAATCAAACTTGATTAGAATACAATTTTCATTAGCTTACAATTTGTGTGATCCTTTTATTCTATGGCAATTGTAATATAGTCAAACTTGATTAGCTTACAATTTTCATTAGATTACATCAGACTTAGTTTTTGAGTATATTTTAAGAAATAACAAACCCAATTTCCACCATTGCTAGTGTTGAAGCCGTTCAATGTGTGATGTTTGAGAACACGGCTGGTACAACATCCAAGCCTCCAAAGTTGATGAAATGGGACTGTGACTTTGACGAGTTCAAATGGAAATTTAAGAATTATCTCAAGATCGTTGACCATAACCTTCTTAGACCTTTTGAGCAAGGTCCACATCGTCCGGTGACCACTAATGCTGATGGTGAAGTTCCTAGAGCAGTTGCAGATTATGACGATGATGATAGAAGAATGCTTGCTGAAGATCAAAAATCTTTTGGTGTTCTGACCGTATGCCTTTCACGGGAAATTGCTTTGACACTGAGAGACTACACCACTGCTAAGACTCTATGGGATGCATTGGTTGCTAATTTTGAAGGAAATTTGGAAATGAGAAACATCCAAAAAGGGATGCTGATGGGTGAGTTTAACATGTTTAACTACATTCAAAGAGAAACCATTGCTAGCCTTATCTCAAGATTTGAAACGTTGATGACTAAAATCAACAGTGCTGGTATTGATTATGACCAAATTGAGATAAATGACAGGTTACTCAACTCACTTCCCTATTCATGGAGCTGTAGTGTCATTACTATTAAGAGAACCACAAACCTACAGATTACCAGTCTCAGTGACTTGACCTCAATCATCAAGTCATTTGAAATGGACGACAAATTGAGAATGGGTAATCATGTCAGTTCTCTTTCGAAGGCTGGTATGACAACTGGAACTGGTGTGAGCTCTACATTCATAAGCCAAACCAACACCACTGCTCAGAATCCAAGCTCAAATTTCAATACTTCCGGTGTATCTCATGCTTCTTCAAGTTAAAAATCAAGCTCCATTCAATCTGTTGTTTATCAAGCTGTGGCTCAAGCACTCAAAGCTCATGGGATCAAGCCTACTTCAAGCACTCCAGCTTACACTGCTTCAAATCCCATCTCTACTGATGACTCCACTGTGGCTTTGATTCATGCTTTTTCTGTCAAGTCTTGGGGAGTTGTTACAAGGAAAGCTGCTTCTTCCGTCGTTTGAATAAGGAGATCTTCCCGATATCAACAAGTATGATCTCAAGAAAATGGATATAAAATACTAGATGGCCATGGCTGTTCATTGTGCCACAAAATTTATGAAGAAGTACGGGAAGAATAGTTTCAAAGATGGGAAGAATCTGGGTTTTGAGAAAGATAAGCTTCGTTGCTACAATTGTGGGGAGCCAAGACACTTTGTACGTGAATGCACAAATCCTCCAATGGTTGTGAGAGACATCAAGATCACTGAGATGTCTGACAATGAAAGTGGTAAGAGGCCTGAAAAGAGAATCATCCCAAAATACTCCTCTAGGTCAAGAGTCCTGAAAAACAATCAAGAAAGCTCATCAAACGGGAATTTCGAGTCAAGCTCTAAGGAGATGATTGCTAGGAATGCCGAGTCAACTGTACATGATTGGGAAGGGGATCAATTTGAAGAATTAAAGAATCCTTTGAACTTTTCTTGGATGGCATTCACCGATCAGGCTAGCACCTTTTCAAGTACCTCCGATGGGATTCCTACACCTGCCTCGCTCATTCCCGAGGTACACAAACTTTGCACTCAAGACTGTATAGATAAAGTACTTCATTACAGAAACCACAATGCAAAAATTCTAGATCAAATCCGTAGCATAAAAGTTCAGAATGACGATCTTAAGAAAGTTTCAAAGATTTATACCACTAGGATTAACACTCATGGTAATGATATGGAAAAACTTAGGGAAAAGGTCACTATTGCTACAAATTTAGCTCAACGTCATGAAAATCATGTAGATGAACTAAACGCTATAATTTCCAAGTTAGAAATTGAATTAACCCTAAAGAAGATTGCCATAGAAAACTTTGAGTTAGCCACCGAAAAGCTGAACGAACTAATTGGGTCACAAATGGAGTTAAGATTAAAGACTAGTATAGGTTATAATAGTTCTGTTGTACCACCACCGTTTAACAATAACTGCCGGTCCCCTCGATTTCACCTGGGTCTTAATTAATCATGTCATAACTCACACAGATTGATGTGTCGACAAGAGAGTTAATGACGGGTTGCTATATACGTTTGTTAAAGGCGGAATCAATAACAAACATACGGTTGCAATGAATAATCAAAAGTAGAAAGCACACTTAAGATTCACTCAAAAGATTTCCATTTATATAATATTAATCATACAAAAGGGTAATCGATTTAGGGTTTTCTAGGAATCCTAAGACAGCCGTCACACAATATTCTCTCAATTAATGTGTCAGTCTTATCCGTATTGTGCTTCGTTTGGCGGCGTGCCCTAAATATTCTATTTATAGGCCTGCCAACTTAGGACAGCTATCATTCCTTCTAGAAACCCTAAATACAGTCATACATATTCAAATTACATATTCAAAATAAACTAAGTGTAAAACAAGTCTTCCGGGTAGGCTTTGCACCAATCTTGTCTTTCCCGAGTATGCTCGGCCATCCTTCATAACTTGGTAACATAGAAGTGTGTTCGGGATCAGTTTCCGGGTAGACTTTACTTAAAGAGTATTTCACTAAGTAAAATACTCATCGAGTATACTTCAGTCTTCTTGAATTTGCCAGACTTTGCCCGACATCTCCTTACGAGCAACCTTGTTCTTCAATGATCCATCTCAGCTCTTTGCTATAAAATAACTTATTAGCAAAGTGTACTCGGGAGTACTGTTCCTTGCTCGAGCTGAACCTTACTCGATATTACTTAGAGATATTCCTTTAGATTATCAAGCATACTTGGATCATACTTATTAATGAATACCTTGCCCGGTCTTCCAATCACTTGGCTTCTTGGACTTGGTTAACCAAACCTTACTCGGAAGAGTAATATACTTGGTTCTGAAGAACAGACTTGCTTGATAAAGTGAACCTTACCCGGATTTACATAAACTAGTGAACCCTACTCGGAAACACACTAATTTGCAAACCCTGCTCGGATAACCACTTAAGAAGACTATTTGAAGTAAACCTTGCCCGGTAGGCAAAATATCGTACTCGGCCAAATAAAAGCTTGCTCGGATGTCTAAGGTGTGCCCGGATCCATTACTTAGCAAATTCAAAGGAGGTTGAGAAGATTCCAATCTTCCATGTACTTCATTTAAGTCAAATCTTTGACTCAACAATCTCCCCCTTAGGTCAATTTCTTGACCCAACAATCTCCCCCTAGATTGGAACACCTCAGCTGACCCAAAACATTTCTATTGTTACTTACACTCAGCAAAAATACACATCAAATCAAAAATCAAAATTACATATTCAAATAACATAATCAAAATTACATAATCATAAGCTCCTCTTTTCTTTTAAGAATTGGAATCCTTTATCAGCTTCTTCATGCAGGTACTTTGATAGATCATTCATTTGTCTACCTGCAGATCTGTTCCTGTTTCTGTAGTCATTCCAATGGAGAGTGGCCATCCTTCTCAACTGTTCTTCATTAAACTCACGGAAGTCACTTCTAACCACAATCTCTCTTAATAATCTGCTCTCCATAATCACCTTGAGGGTATCACTGACAGAATCATAGTACAGTTCTCTTGGTAGATCCACATTTAATTGTGGTCTTGTTCTTTGTTGTGCTGAACTGCTTGATTCACCTCTTCCTCCTTGACCTCTTCCATCTTCATACACATTCATAATCATATTCAATGCATTCACATTCTCACCTTCTACACCTGAGACAGTTGGCATATAATCATTCTCCCCCTGATTTGGGGCAGCTGAGATCTTCTCAACCTCCTGTTCCAGGGCTTGAATTTTCAAGTTTGCATGCACCAACTTCTCTAACAGGATCACATTCTCCTGTGTTACTTCCTCATTCCTTCTACTCAACTCAGCATTTTCTTTCATTAGGGTCAGAAGGTCAGTTTCAGTGTGTGATGATGTAGGTGGTGTTGTGAAGAATTGTTCATAATCAGGTTGTATCTGTCACATGTATTTCCTGACCAGCAACGGATGCTTCAATTCTTTTCCCATTGATGTCTTCTACAAGTTCTGCTGATCTCTAGAAATCAAGTGAGTGATTTCCGTAGATGACAGGATTTTCAGTAAGAGCAAAGTTGACATTTGATCGAGCCATCCATATGATCATTGGTGCCACAGGCTCATTGTCAGGTGTGACTTGTAGAAGTGCACACATATTATGTTTCTTTTCAAAGAAATACTTTGGCTATTCTTCTTCTGCCATATCTGAAACACATAAACAAACACATTCAAAGTGAAATTAGTCATAAAGTTCAGTACTTTAGATATTTTCAAGTTATAAAAATGAAGAAGAAAGAAAGAAATCTTCATGAACCTGTTCTTCGACAAATTAATAACCTAAACACATAAATAGAGTATTAGTAATCAGATACATAATCAAAGCCCATTATAGTCTAATCGTGATCGGAAAACACATTATTAATACTTACCGAGTCGGAATTAGAGGGCTGATAAAAATTAGGGTTTGGATTAAAGTTGACTGCGATAAATCGGTTAGGTTTTTTTGCGAGTAAGCAGTTGCAGTGGAAGGAGAGAGAGAGGGAAAAGTAATGTTGAAAAATTTGCCTAACATCCTCTTATATATCTTTTGAAAGTGGGTTTTAAATGCTTTTTTTCTTTTTGTGAATTATTAGCTGTCAACCGGTAACATTATCCACTTGATATATTAAAAACATTTAATTTCATTTAAGTTCATAAGACCTTACTCGAAAGATTAATATATCCAAAGTATACTCGGTATACTCCCACTTACAAACCTTACCAGGTCAAACTTTGCTTGGAAGAATTTTTAATTTTGGATATACAAAGTTTGCCCGAATTCGTCTATTCATAAACCTTGCTCGATCAAGTAAGTTAATTTAAAGTTAAGACATGATGAAGAAAGTTTACCCGAAATACTAGATTTCTTGAGAAATTAATCACAAGGCAAATAATCAAGTATAATCATCAAATAAACATCCTTACTAAGAATCAATTAAGATCCCCACATAGATTTCTCAATTTCAAATTAAAACTTATCTAGCATGAACCCTCATAAGAATCATAATCAATTTTATCATACTAACTAACATATTCAATCAAGTAACACATTCATTCAAGTATGCTTGAAAATATAATGTGCCCGAGCAACCTTTCTGATGTAAAGTGTGCCAGAACAACAATCTTATGCAAAGTATACCCGAATAACCTTCATATAGTACAAAGTGTGCTCGGAAGACAAAGTGTGCTCGGAAGCAAAGTGTACTCGGAAGGTTAACTTTTGAAATTACCAAGTATATTGAAGGAACACAAGTGTACCCGAAATATAAAGTGTGCCCGGAAAACAAAGTTTGCCTGAAAACACTTGTAATTTCAAAGAAATCATAAACACACATATCACAGAACATGCTTGGAATGAAATTAAAACACATAGACATTTAAGTGTGCTATAGTCTAAAATTTCATAGAGCTTGCCCGAAAATCCTATGTTAGCACTAAGCTTGCTAGGATAAACACATTCAATCATCAGGTATGCCCTTACCTGAGGGATTTCAACATGTCAAACCATACCCGAAAAATGACAAACTTAAATAGAAATATCTAAGCATGCCCGGAAAGATTAACAAACCTTTCCTAACAACATATTCACACAAATCACAAAGCTTACTTGATGTACTTGACTAAGTTCATAAAGTTTGCTTGGAATCACAATCAGCATATAACATGCATAGCTTGCCCGAAACAAGAATTTCTTGTTAAAAGCTAGCTATAACAACACATAATCATCTCAAGACTTCAAGCTTGCTCGGGAAATGAGTACAACAGTGTACTCTACCCGGAAAGTGTAAACACTTCAAAGCATGCCCGAAAATCATAAAGTTAGTCAAAAATGACTAAGCTTACTCGGAAAGGTTGAAAATTATCAAACCTTACCCGAAACAACATATTCACACATAATCAAGTCAAAAATGACTAAGCTTACTCGGAAAGGTTAAAAATTATCAAACCTTACCCGAAACAACATATTCACACATAATCAAGTCAAAAATGACTAAGCTTACTCGGAAAGGTTGAAAATTATCAAACCTTACCCGAAACAACATATTCACACATAATCAACTGTTTTGTACTCGGAAAGGTTGTAGTTCATTAAACCTTACCCGAAAATACATATTCAAACAGTTTGTGCCAGGAAAGGTTATAATGCATCAAACCTTACCTGAACTTACATATTTAACCTATTTTAGGCAAAATGCAACACTTTTTGACTTAAACCACTTTGTCAAAATATATTTTTCTTTTCAGATCATAGTTTAAGAGCAAATGGTGCATTTAGAGATCAAATTTCAGTTATATTTCTCTTCAAAACAATTTCTTCCATTTACTGAAAAGATCTCAAGAATGGGATCATATTGACTAAGTAGCTATCTTAATACTTCACTCTCAGCATTATTATGACAACATAGATAGGTTAACAGCAGGTATAAACTTAGCATGAATTTCATCTCTTTGGTGATATGATTTAGGTTTATTTAAAGCATAATGCATTAATGGTCAACATTGTGCTATGATGCCTCATATCTCTTCTCAAAGCTTATTTGGCTTTCCCCAGATCACCCCAATTTGACTCCAACCTCCTGTATTTGGTCAAAAATAGTTTTTGTATGACAGAACTTATTGTATTTTTGTATTTTTAGATTCAAACATATATAGAGGTTGAACGTTGGACTTACAGTTAGCAACATGCCTTTCATTCAAGATGAGACAGAATTTGCCAACATCTTTGTAGTTCTTGTTGTAACCCTCTTGTTTGATAAAATATTTAAAACACTTATCAACTTTTGGTTGATTTATTCATTCTTCCCCTTGTTTTTGATATTTTCTCAAATTTTCTAAAAGCATGTTCTTTGTCATATTTAAAGATGTTTCATTTTTGGTTGACCAAATAACAACAGGCTCGTGTATGACTGGGTAATCACTTTTCTGCCATATCATTCGGAGAGATTTATCTTGAGACATGCAAAGACAACTATGCATCTCCACATAAAGATTAGCATATTTATTATGTTTATATCACCTTAAATTTTACATCATCATGGGAAAACAACCATACATGTTAATGACTATACTAGGGTCTTTTTAGCCTATTAATTCCATATGATCAGCTAAGTAGTCAATGTACTATCATTTCCCATTAAACACAGTTTAATATTCAATCACCCCAATATCTCTTCATTGTCAGGTTAATGGCTATCCTGTTTGACCAAAAGTGGTCAACAGGACCAAACATACATGTGAATATATGTCCTTTCAAAGTCAGAGCTATTGACATAGTTTTAAGTGAAGGAATAAGAAACAAGTCATAATTGCCCAAAATGCATTCAGTTTTCAGGTCAATGACTATCCTTTGAATCTATAGAGATTTAAGGACCAAACATACACAAGTGCATGTCCTTCCAATTGGGCAAATGACATAGTTTTCAGCAAAAACAACTACTTGAGACTTTTCCAACAAAAATCCTCCTTTTAAGCTTCTTAAAAGCTTGAACTGAATAATCTTATCATATCTCAACACCATTAATCAACTTGCTCATGTTTTGATCAAAATAAAGTATTTATGAAAAATTCATTATAAAATTCATTAAATCACTTAAATTTGACATAAAACACATTTTGGCATAAACAGTTGCATCACATAATCAAATCTTAATCATTCTTAACATCATCAAGAAAAACAGACTGTACTAACATTCAGTGTCTATCCTATCTTAACAACATCAGAAGATCAGATAAAGAACATATTCAAGTAACCATAAACATGTGATTACTCATGACATCAGATAAGCATTTAATTTCACCCGAACAAATCAAACTACTTATCATAACATCAGATCAGTTAACTTGATAGTCAAGAATTATCATCAATTTCAAACAAATTGCACAGATATTTACTTAAGCACCTATCAGTTAACTTCAAACATATTCAATCAACATTTAGTCGAAACATATTCAAAACATATTCAATCAACATTCAGTTGAAACATATTCAAAACATATTCAATCAACATTCAGTTGAAGCATATTCAAAACATATTCAATCAACATTCAGTTGAAACATATTCAAAACATATTCAATCAACATTCAGTTGAAACATATTCAAAACATATTCAATCAACATTTATAAGATGTAGCCTCTGTCAAAATAATCAGTTAAAACAGAGAGACACACAACCAGGCACACATCCTTAATCAGATTTCATCAGAGTTGATCATTCCCAGGGCTTTCAGAAGAAAGTTGAACCTGGTTCTATCAAGTGGTTTGGTGAATAGGTCAGCTAAATTGTCACTTGTATCAACCCTTTGCATTTCAATCAAACCTTTTTCACTGCAATCTCTGATGAAATGATGTCTGATTTCAATGTGCTTAGTTTTGGAATGTTGAACTGGATTTTTAACAGTAAAATATGCAGCATTATTGTCAATAAGAATAGGGGTGTTCAAGAAATTCAAACGATAGTCCAGCATCTGATTTTGAATCCATAGAACTTGTGCACAGCAGGCAGATGCAACAACATATTCAGCTTCTGCAGTAGAGATTGAAACTGTAGTCTGCTTTTTACATTGCCATGACACTAGCCTTTCACCCAAAAAATTGACATCCACCCGAGGTTGACTTTCTGCTCATGTTGCAGCCATCATAGTCACTGTCTGTATATGCAATCAGATCAAAAGCTTGGTTCTTTGGATACCAAATCCCTAAGTCTGGTCTTCCCTTCAGATATCTGAATATTCTTTTAACAGCATTCATGTGGGAGACTTTTGAACTTGATTGGAATCTTGCACACACACATACAACAAACATGATATCTGGTCTTGTTGCAGTCGCATACATCAGAGATCCAATTTTGGCTCTATATTCATGTTCATCTATAGGCTCCTCCTTTTCATCTGCAATCATCTTTTCTTTGGTGTCCATTGGAGTTGAAGCAGTCTTGTACTCATGACAGTTGAACTTGTTCAAGATGTCCTGCACATATTTGCTTTGATGAATGAAAATCCCCTCAGCCTTCTGTTGAACTTGCAATCCTAGAAAGAAGTTCATTTCTCCCATAGAACTCATGCTGTATTTGGACTTCATTACCCCTTCAAACTCCATACACATTTGTTCATTTGTAGAACCAAAGATGATGTCATCCACATACACTTGTACTAGAAGCAAGTCTGATCCCTTTCTTTTGTAGAAGAGTGTCTTGTCAATGGCTCCTCTTTTGAAACCATTTTCAAGAAGATGATTTGACAACTTATCATACCATGCTCTAGGAGCCTGATAAAATCCATAAAGGGCTTTGTTTAACTTATACACCCTGTTTGGATACATTGGATCCTCAAAACCTGGAGGTTGAGCAACATACACCTCTTAATCAATCTTTCCATTTAGAAACGCAGACTTAACATCAAGCTGGAACACTTTAATTTTCTTTGAGGCAGCATATGCAAGAAAAATCCTGATAGCTTCAAGTCTTGCAACTGGTGCAAAAACTTCCTCAAAGTCTATTCCTTCTTCTTGAAGACATCCCAGTGCTACAAGTCTAGCTTTATTCTTAATCACTAAACCCCTTTCATCCCTTTTATTTCTGAACACCCATTTGGTTCCAATTGCATATCTATCAAATGGCTTATTAACAAGATCCCACACATGCAGATCTCTAAATTGTGCCAATTCCTCTTGCATTGCTTCCACCCAACTATTATCTTTTAATGCTTGTGTTATGTTCTTTGGTTCTATTTGGGATAGAAAACAAGAGTAAAGACAAATGTTTGCAATTTCAGAATGACTTCTTGTAACTCTTTCATGCAAATCACCAATGATGTTTTCAGAATGATGATTCTTTTCCACATAAGGAGTTTGAACAATCATATCTGTAGACATAGTTGTGTCAAGATTTGACTCATTGAGTTCTGGTTCTTCAATGATCAAATCAGTCTCCGCATCATGAAATTCTGGTGCTTCATCATTATATTGTTCTGAAGTAGATGCACCATTGTTTCCAATATTTAACCTTTGAAATAGATCTTGAAATCTTGCTGTAGATGCAGCTTCTTCTTCACTTGCTTGGTTGCTTGTGTCACCCTCATTCTGAACTTGATCATTTTGTGCATCTTGATTGTCTTGATTGTTCTCAGTATGATTATGTTCAACATTGTGATTGTTTTCTTGATTAGGTTCACCAATATCACATGAGGAGTTCTTCACAAAAGTATATTCCTTTTCCTTTTCAGCAACCTTCTTCCATAATTCTTCCAAGTCCAATGACTTCTTCTTTTTCTCTTCAAATTCACTGGTCTTGTAGAAAGATTCATCAAAGTCTTCAGGATAAATCTTGAAAGACCTTATTAACTTCTCATGATCAAACAGCCATGCTGCACCATCAACTGTATTGAATTGATTCTCATTAAAAATTATGTCAGAAGATTCTATAACACTCAAGTGATATTTTACATAGACTCTGTAGGCTTTTGAGTGTGTAGAATATCCAACAAAGAAACAATCCTGGGACTTTGTTTGAAACTTGTTCAAATAGTCTCTAGTGTTCAGTAGAAAACATTTGCATCCAAAGGGCTTGAAAAACTTAATGTAAGGCTTTCTGTTGTGAAATATTTCATATGGAGTTTTGTTAAGCCTTTTGTTGACAAGTACCCTGTTCTGAACATAGCAGGCTGTATTTATAGCTTCAGCCCAAAAAGTGACATGCAGATTAGCATCTGCTAACATGGTTCTTGCAGCTTCAATAAGTGTTCTGTTTCTTCTTTCTGCTACACCATTTTGTTCAGGAGTTCTAGGAGCTGAGAATTGTTGTTGTATTCCTTTTGCTTCACAGAATTCTTGCATAACTCCATTCTTGAACTTAGTGCCATTGTCACTTCTCATCATCTTGACTGTCTTATTCAACTTGTTCTCAATCATTGTTACACAACCTTTAATCAACTCTGCAGTCTCATCCTTGGTACTTAGGAAATAAACCCAAGTGTATCTTGAATAGTCATCAATGATCACCAGACAATATCTTTTCTTCCCAATACTTGGTACACTCACTGGACCAAAGAGATCCATGTGAAGTAAATCAAGTATTTGATCAATTAAGTTGATGAGTTTTGACTTATGAGTAGATTTGTGTTGTTTTCCCTTCTGATATGAATCACAATGATCTTCCAACTTGAATTCTCTTGTAGGTAAGCTTATAACATGCTCACCTTTGACAAGTCTATTCATGTTCTTCAAGTTCACATGACACAGTTTCCTATGCCACAATTTTGACTCAGTGGCTTTGGAAACAAAACATGCACCTCCTCTTGAAATAGCTTCTTTCATATTCAATTCATACAAGTTACCATTTCTTGGTGCCATCATCATAATCATTTCAGGTGGAATTACAAACTCAGGTTTTAAAATGAAACAGTGTGAATCATCAAAACTGACTTTGTAACCCTTATCACACATTTGTGATATACTCAGCAGATTGTACTGAAGACCTTCAACATGAAATACATTATCAAATGAGACTTTCCCATTTGTTAAGATTCCTTTTCCAACAATCTTTCCACCATTCTCATCACTCCCAAAAGCTACTGGACCTTCATACTTCTCTTCGTAATTGACAAGAGATCTCTTGTCACAAGTCATGTGCCTAGAACAACCACTATCCATATACCATATGTCATTTAGAGGAGTGGACTGTTCCTGCACATACAAAGTGAATTTGATTAGTTAA
The DNA here is from genome assembly GCF_021521415.1 of Bidens hawaiensis. Lineage (NCBI taxonomy): Eukaryota > Viridiplantae > Streptophyta > Magnoliopsida > Asterales > Asteraceae > Bidens > Bidens hawaiensis. The sequence goes on from NW_027491042.1 coordinate 3,757,295, forward strand.
GTGATGAAGTGCAAGCCTTATCAACTTGCAGTTCATCAGATTCAGTTTCAGACACAGCTTGGGAAGTGAGTGTTGTTGGTTTAGGATCTTCATGAGCCAATTCTAAGTTGTCTGAATGATCAGTTTCAAAACCACACTCTCTTGGAGTTTTGACAAGTGAGGTTGGGCAATGGTATTCATCTGAGTCAGTGGCATACTCCTTTATCACATAGTCCTTCTTCTCAGAGTAGTCTCTCACATCAGCAACTTGCTCAACCTTACTCTCAGTCTTAGGTTTCCAAAGGAAACCATGTGGTTCATATCCATGTCTTAATAGAAACTTCTCATCACCAGTGAGTTATGTTGGTTTATTTCTAGAATGTGCATCTTTTCTTCTTGTCTTCTCACTGCTTGATGATCCTTGAGAGCTATCAGATTTGACTGATTGAGTATCTTGCTTGATTTTCACAGACTGATAGTTCTTTTTGGTCAATTTCTCATTCTTCTTAGGAGATTTACTTCTTCTTGCTAGTTCAACCACTTTCTTTTCAATCCTTGTCTCCTTTTCGGACTTCTTCTCTTCTTTGTTCATGGTTTCATTTCTACACACCTTTCCTTTTCCCAGATATTCATCATACTTCTTTTTGTACAGGACAAAGTTTTGCCCATACTTTGTTCCATCTGGTACATGAAATGGTTAGAATTTGAATCTTTCATTACATGAATCTATGTGGTGACCATATTCATCACACCTTTTGCACCAAACCTTGCCTTTGAATATTTCATGTTCTTTTGGTTTCTTGTATCTTTCACTTGGCTTAGGTGTCTTGACTCCTAGAGTCTTCTGATTCTTTAAACCATCAAAATCAATTGAAAAAGGAACAAATTCCTCAATCTTGATGTCTTGTCTTTCAAGTTTGCTTTTGACAAAGAAAATCTTCTCCATAATCATAGGTTCTTCATCACTGCTTTCTCTAACCCTTGACTGTCTTTTCTCATACTCTTCCATAGTTTCCACTTCTCCAACATGACTAGAAAAGATTGGATAAACTGGGATAAAAATTTTCTGTATCAACTTTTTCAGTCACCATCTTCTTTTTGTTGTTCTGCTTTATCTTACCCAATACATCCTTGCTTGGTGGTCTGATTGCATTGTAGTTTATCTTCCTCCTTTCACAAATATCAAAAGAAACATGTTCTCTTTTCATTTTATCATTCTGTTTCTTCAATCTTGGTGGGACTGGTGGATACTTTGGAAGTTTATCAACAGATTCAGGTTTCTTATATTTTCTTCCTCTTTCAACAACTTTGATCTCCTTTTTAGTATTTTGATCACTCAAATCACTAAAATCATCTTGATCCAACTCAACTGAATCAAAGTCATCCTCAGAGACTTGAACTCCAATTGACTTATTCTCTTTTACTTCTTTCTTAATCACAAACTCTCCTTCTTCATTCACTTCTACCTTTTTGTACAAATCAACAAATTCTTCCTTGTCTTGAAAGACATCTCTGAATTGTTGCAAGTATGCATCTCTTTTCTCTTTGTCAACTTTTGGCATGAAGTTGTTGTTGAATGGAGGTGGTACTGTTTTGTATTTGTCTTGTTCCTTCACCTGGTTCAGTATACCACATATGTTGCCTGTTGAGATCAAATTCTTCAGAAATTCAGTTTCAACCTTTAGTCTTGTGTTTTGCACCTTTTCTTCAACCAACATCTTCTTTAATCCATCAATCTCAGTGGTGTATCTAGTTTGAGTTCTATAAATGATCATGCAATCATCTTCAAGGCTTTTAATCTTTTCATCACTGATCAACTCACTTGCCTCATACTCATTGATGATGCTTTGTTTTCTAAAACACTCACTTTCCAGCTTGCCTACCTTTGTTTTTAATTCAATGATAAGTTCATTTAAATCAACTGTAGGAGCAGAGTGTACCTGAAATGATGATCCCTTTTCTTTCTCAATTATGGCCATGAATGCCACATTTTCTTTCCTGATATCATCTGCAATGTCCTCTTCATGATTGTTCCAATCAAAATTTCCTTCATGCTGTGTAGTCACTGCCACATTTCCTTGATTTCTGATCTGATTTTGATTTGCTGGAACAGTGTTGTTTGGAACATTTTGAGCTGCTTGAAGGTTTTAATTGTTATTCATTTGAAAACCTTGAGTCTGTTGCATACTTTGTTGTTGATTATTCATTTGAGGCTGAAAGTTGTTGAAGTTGGGGTTGTAATTGTTGTTGGGATTGAAGTTATTGTTGTGAAAGTTGTTCATTTGACTGTTGTTGTTGTTGAATCTTGGCTGATTTTGTTGGTAATGCTGCTGACCTCTTGGTTGATTTTGTTGATATTGATGCTGACCTCTTGGTTGTTGATTCTGGAATTGATTCATTTGAAAATTTCTTTGTTGATTGCATTCTCTTGCAAAATGACCAGGTTGTTGACAATTGTAGCATATTGCTTTTGACTTGTCAAATCCAATCCTGTCATTAAGACCAGAAACCAGAGACCTACCAGTTCTGTTATACAGCCTTTTACTTCTCAAACCCAACATGGCAGCTTGCCACTTCAAATCCAAGTCTTCCAAGTCATCTGCATCAATTTGTTCTAAATCTTCTTGTACCACACTTGTGTGAATTATATTCTTTGCAACAAACATGACTCAGTAAACATAGACAACAAAGCTTGTGTTTCATTGCTTTGACCATGTCCTGTACCGGTATTAGGAACATTTCCACTTGGCTTGGAGGCAGAATCAATATCATCAATCAGTTGCACATTGAATCTCTGCTGATTTCCTTGATTACTTGTGCTACCTCCAATGAAAGATTTTGGAGTAACAACATTATGTTCAGCTGGTTCTTCAATAATGGGAATTTGCTGTTAGTTTTTGGTAGACAGATTTCCCATGGGTGCAATCAATGCATTTGAAACATTGAATCAGGGTCTATCTTCCTTAATCATCTCATTCTCTATCATTTCAAGTTCTGCAGCCTGAAGAAAGCATACCACATCATCCAATTTCAATTCATTGAAATTTTGCTTCTGAAGGATGAATTTGCAAGCAATATACCATTCTTTTGGCATTGAGTTGAGTAACTTTGTATTCAAATCAAAGTCAGTCATTACATAATCAGTTGTCCTCAACTCATTCACAATACTTAGAAAACGTTCTAGTATTGATTTCAACCTTTTTCCATCCCTATACTTGAACCTTTCCAACTGTTGCTTCAATCTTTGCTTCTTTATGTTCTTTAGTTCAGTATTCCCTTCATACATTTCAAGGATGGAATCATACATTTGCTTGGCAGTTGTGTGATGAGCCACCTTGGTCAGAATCTCCTAAGACAAACCTAGCTTAATCATAGCTAAGGCTTTGTCATCCACCTTTCTCATTTTTTCTCTTACAGCAGCAGTTGCAGTAGCATTTGCACCTTCTTCAACAGCATTTTGTGGACCATTCTTGATGGAGTTCCACATATCAATATCATTGTAGCATACGGCTGCTTCAAAGAGTACTTTCCATTTGATAAAGTTTTCCTGTCCATACAACCTTGGTATCTTGTTAGTAGACACCTCTTGTTCCTCATATCCAGACATTTTGAGAAATTAAAAAAATCAGTTTCTTTTAAAAAAACGTTTCAAAATAATCAGATCTGAAAACAGAATGCTCAGATCTGATGTGATTAGAACAAGATTTAGATATAAAGATTAGAACTTTAATTGAAATAAGGAAGAAAAAACACCGGTAGATTGTAGATCTGGAAGAAAAATGAAAAACAGGGCTGCTGACGTCACAAATCAAAGGAACAGAGGTTTGCTTACATCATTCTTCTTCAAATCTTCAATCAGCAACAATCTTTCCAAAATAGCAGTAACAAGCTCTGATACCACTTGTCGGTCCCCTCGATTTCACCTGGATCTTAATTAATCATGTCATAACTCACACAGATTGATGTGTCGACAAGAGAGTTAATGACGGGTTGCTATATTTAGAAAGATATCCGTTTGTTAAAGGCGGAATCAATAACAAACATACAGTTGCAATGAATAATCAAAGGTAGAAAGCACACTTAAGATTCACTCAAAATATTTCCATTTATATAATATTAATCATACAAAAGGGTAATCGATTTAGGGTTTTCTAGGAATCCTAAGACAGCCGTCACACAATATTCTCTCAATTAATGTGTCGGTCTTATTTGTATTGTGCTTCGTTTGGCGGCGTGCCCTAAATATTCTATTTATAGGCCTGCCAACTTAGGACAGCTGTCATTCCTTCTAGAAACCTTAAATACAGTCATACATAGTCAAATTACATATTCAAAATAAACTAAGTGTAAAACAAGTCTTCCGGGTAGGCTTTGCACCAATCTTGTCTTTCCCGAGTATGCTCGGCTATCCTTCATAACTTGGTAACATAGAAGTGTGCTCGGGATCAGTTTCCGGGTAGACTTTACTTAAAGAGTATTTCACTAAGTAAAATACTCACCGAGTAGACTTCAGTCTTCTTGAATTTGCCAGACTTTGCCCGACATCTCCTTACGAGCAACCTTGTTCTTCAATGATCCATCTCAGCTCTTTGCTATAAAATAACTTATTAGCAAAGTGTACTCGGGAGTACTGTTCCTTGCTCGAGCTGAACCTTACTCGATATTACTTAGAGATATTCCTTTAGATTATCAAGCATACTCGGATCATACTTATTAATGAATACCTTGCCCGGTCTTCCAATCACTTGGCTTCTTGGACTTGGTTAACCAAACCTTACTCGGAAGAGTAATATACTTGGTTCTGAAGAACCGACTTGCTTGATAAAGTGAACCTTGCCCGGATTTACATAAACTAGTGAACCCTACTCGGAAACACACTAATTTGCAAACCCTGCTCGGATAACCACTTAAGAAGACTATTTGAAGTAAACCTTGCCCGGTAGGCAAAATATCGTACTCGGCCAAATAAAAGCTTGCCCGGATGTCTAAGGTGTGCCCGGATCCATTACTTAGCAAATTCAGAGGAGGTTGAGAAGATTCCAATCTTCCATGTACTTCATTTAGGTCAAATCTTTGACTCAACAATCTCCCCCTTAGGTCAATTTCTTGACCCAACAATAACTATACTAGCCTTCCTCATTTTGATTTTAACTCTCCTCTTGAGGAATAAATGGTCTATGGTATTGGTCATGTGCCCATATCAAAGACATTTGTTCCTGCAGCTCCCAGTATTGTTATTTCAGCTAATTCTTCAGTTAATCATATAGTGATTCATCTATAGTAGTTGGTTGTGTAGAAGAAAATGGGTGTATGGAAACAAACATGGGTTATGGAGATACAAGTTTGCTTTTTGATTCATCTATTATCAAACCCCGTATGTAATAATTTTGTTTCCAAAAACATTGTGAACAATGATGTATGTGATGAGGATGTTCATGTTGGCACCTCTATTGAAAATGAAAATGATGTTCTATTTTCGATAGTGATTGTGAAACTATTTTTGATGAAACCATTGCTGATAGAACTGTGCATGAAACCGTATCTGTGAATACTAACTTACCTAGTTGTTTGTCAAATGATTGTAAAGTGGAGGAACCTAAAATTAATGAAAATCGTTTTGAAAAGGAAAAGGCAAGTACATCTGGTAAATATGTGCCACCTCATAGAAACAATTATTATCAATCCACAAATCAACATTATCAACCTCAACTGTACAATCAATTTGATAATAGATACTATGGTTATTATCCACAAGATTATGTTAATTCTTTCTATACACATGTTTTTGATGATCGGGGTCATAGATCTGACAGCTTGTTTGTTCCCATACAATCATCTCTTTATTCACCACCTATGCATTATAATTCTGACGGTTTCTATAAGGAAGATAGAAGAAAATTGTGTTTTGTGTGTGGTAACCCTTCTCACCTTGCAAGACATTGCAAGAACTGGCATGATATGAAAAGGAAAACGAACAGTCGGTTTATTCAATTCCGTTCAAGAGCTAAACCAAGCTCAAGGAATAGAAATGATCAACCCGACAGTTCTGCCAGTGAAATGGACGTGAGATCCAAAAGTAAAAAGAATGATAAACCTCCTTTTTGGGCAATCAAGAATGAGAGAGCAAAAAGGAATTCGAAGACTGAAAAGTCTGAGAATTCATCAAAAAGAAAGCAGAAAAGAAATCCAAAGATTGAAAAATCTAAGGATGTTGTTTTAAAACCAAGAAGGAGACAGTCACGAAAATCTTTTAAAAACAGAAAACCTGCTCGTGCATGGAATCCTAAATACTGTTCTTTTGATTCTGACACATCCCACAACTTCATAAACAATAATAAGAAAAGGATATTTGACACTCCCGAGACAACTAAGTCTCGGGAACCCGTATCTAATTAAACTATTAATGTGTGTAGGGTCAGCCAAGGCATTCTGTAAATAGTATATGTTATTTGGATAGTGGCTGTACCCGACAAATGACAGGAGACGAATCATTGTTGTTTGACATTAAACCATTCAATGGCGGATACGCTTCTTTTGCTGGCGATATGAGTGGAAATATTTCCAAACAAGGAAAAGTGTCAAATGGAGTCCTGACATTTGAAGATGTCAACTTGGTGGAACAATTAAACCACAATCTGCTCAGTGTCTCTTAGATCTGCTACAAGCAATACTCCACACTGTTCATAGAGAATGAATTCTTGATTCTCAAACCAGGTTTTAAGGTCCCTGAAGAATGGATTATGATGCGTACTCCGAGGCGTAATAACTCTTATGTAATAGACATGAATAGTTCTTACTCACATAAGGATGCCTCTTATTTGTTATCTAAGGCCTCGGAGAATGACTCATCCTTATGACATCGTCGTCTATGTCATGTTAATTTTAAGAATCTAAACAAATTGGTTAAAGGGGAACATGTGAGGGGATTGCCTGTTAAATCTTTCTCTTGCATTGAAAAATGTTTCTTATGCTCTAAATGCAAGCAACATAAGCTCCCTCACAAACCCAAGACGATAAGCTCCATAGATTCCATTCTTCAGCTGTTCTACATGGATTTGTTTGGTCCTATTACTCCTATGGTAATCGGCCGAAAAGCCCATTGCTTTGTGATTACTGATGACTTTTCCCGTTTCAGCTGGACTTTCCTTTTAGGGCATAAGGATAAGACCGCACAGTTTTTGATCAAGTTTATCACTCTGGTGGAGAGACAGACAGACAAGAAGGTGAAATGTATACGAAGCGACAACGGAACCGAGTTCTGCAACCGATCTGTAGATGACTTCTATAGCTCCAATGGAATAGATTGCCATTTCAGTGCACCCTACACTCCTCAACAAAATGGAGTTGCTGAAAGACGTAACCGAACATTGATTGAAGTTGCACGAACAATGTTGTTTGATTCCAAACTACCCCTGTTCTTTTGGGGAGTGGCCATCAACGTGGCCGGCTTCATCCAAAACCATGTGATCATCAACAAGCGTCTAAAGAAGACTCCATATGAAGTCTACTACAAAACGAAGCCACTGGTAAACTATTTTAAAACTTTTGGATGTCCTTGCACTCTACTCCATACTGGTACTCAACATGATCCTAAATTTGCTGAAAAGGCTGATGAGTGTTATTTTGTTGGGTATGCATCCAACAAAACCGCCTATCGAGTCTACAACAAGAAAACAAAGCTGATTTTGGAATCCTACAACGTTGACTGGCAAGAGCTAAATCCTACTGACACTCGCACGGGACCAGATTGGTTGTTTGACTATGACAGTCTGTTTAATCAGTTTCGAGGCATATCTATTCCAAATCCTGCTAGTACTCAAGCTCCATCATCATCACAAGACCCTTTGTTGATGCAAACACTGGTCAACAGTTTGTCTGAAGTGGATTTGTTTTTTATGCCTCCACTACCTGCTCCACCCGTTATTCAACCCCCTCCTCAAGTTAATAATCAAGTTGTAATCAATCCCGCTCCTATAGCTGCTCCTCATGCCGCACCACAAGATGTTGTTTCAACTGAGATGGTGGAAGTTGAAGATGTATCTGATTCTGACTCAGGTGATTCATTCCAGTCTGCTGACAATGTTGAACAACATCAGACTGAACCAGTTGCTGATCTTCATGTAGCTCCAAGTGTGGTGGAATCTGTTGCCACACCTACCTCTGCAAATGAAACCATTGAAATAGCTAATCCTATTGAAGAACCTGCTACTGGTGATTCTGATCATACTGCTTCGACTCCAATCAACACAATCGTTGTTCCTTATGGTGAGAATCTTTGGGAAGAACCGATCAATCAAGAGAATAGAGTTGATCAACCCGACTCTATTTTGTCAACTGCTGATGTTCTTGAAGGTGCCCCTCGTATCTTCCATCCCATTGATAGTCTCACCGTAAATCTTCAATCCGAACCGGTAACCATTGTCGAAGACATCCCTCAGACACGCATTCACAGACGTTATCCATCTGAGAGCATCATCGGTTCTCAATCTGCCGGCGTCCAAACAAGAAGCAAATCTGGTATAATTAACAGATGTTTGTTTGCTTGTTTTATTTCACAGGTTGAACCACGGGACTACAGGATGGCCCGAAGGGAAAACTCGTGGGTTGAAGCAATGCAGGAAGAATTGTTACAATTCAAGAAGCTTCAAGTTTGGAGATGTGTCAAGATGCATGCGAACAAGAAACCGATTGGTACCAAGTGGGTGTTTAGAAACAAGTAGGATGATAAATGGCTCATTACAAGAAATAAGGCAACATTGGTGGTTCAAGGTTTCTCTCAGCGTGAAGGCCTTGATTATGATGAAACCTATGCACCGGTGGCTATGTTGGAAGCAATTAGTTTATTTCTTGCCTATGCCTCGTACATGAATTTCAAGGTCTATCAGATGGACGTAAAGACTGCATTCTCGTATGGAAAAGTCAAGAGGTGATTTATGTAAAGCAACCACCAGGTTTTGAGGATCCTGATCATCCTGATCATGTTTACCGTCTTGACAAAGCTCTGTATGGCCTGCACCAAGAACCTCGTGCATGGTACGCAACAATGACAACCCACTTGCTTAAGAACAGCTACAGAAGAGGTTTTATCGATCAAACACTCTTCATAAAGAAGGTAAAGGATGATCATCAGATCCTTTTCCAGGTCTATGTTGACGATATTATCTTTAGATCTACTTCTGATAAACTGTGTAGAGAGTTTGCCGAGGTCATGCAGAATCGGTTTGAGATGAGTTCGTTGGGAGAAATGAATTTCTTCTTGGGCCTTCAGGTTGAACAAAAGGACGATGGTATATTGATTCATCAAGAGAAATATGTCTGGGACATCGTTCAAAAATTTGGGTTCAAAGACTCTTCTCCTTTTCTTACTCCGATCGCTACCAGTCCTGTGCTTGCTACGGATCCATCAAGAACTCATGTTGATCAACATCTTTATAGATCTATGATCTTCTCCCTGATGTATCTCACTGCCAGCAGACCGGACATCATGTTCCATGTCTGTCAGTGTGCCAGATATCAAAGTAATCCTAAAGAGTCCCACTTAATTGCTGTTAAGCGCATCTTCCGGTACCTTAACTGAAAGCCTTGCTTAGGTCTTTGGTATCCCAAAGACTCCCCTATGGTACTACATGCTTACACCGATGGCGATTATGCAAGATGCAATCTGGATCGAAAGTCAATGTCGGGTGGATGTCATTTCCTGGGTGACAGATTAATCTCCTGGCAATGCAAGAAACAAGTCACCGTGTCCACCTCCACTACTGAAGCGGAATACATTGCTGCCTCCGTTTGCTGTTCTCAAGTCATTTGTGAAAAACCCGGTCCAGCACTCTAAGATAAAGCATATTGACATCCGAGTACATTTTATTTGTGATTGTTATGACCGGAAGCTTGTCACAGTAGAGCAGGTCAAAACTGATTACAACTTTGCCGACCTATTTACCAAAGCTTTTGATCATGCCCGATTTTTGTTTCTCGTTGAGTCACTGGGCATGATCTCCTTTGTACAAAATTAAGTTTTAATTTTATTTTATTTTTATTTTATTTTAATTTTTTTAGTTTAATTTACTTTATTTTACTTAATTTTTTTTGGTTTATTTTTAATTTAGCTTAATTTGTCTTTTACTTTAAATTTTTAAACCTTTAAATTTTCAAATTTATTTTTATATTTTTATTTTTATTTTTAATTTAAAGTTTTTAAAATTTTAAACTATGGTTTTAATTTTCTTTTTGTTTCTAATTTTTCTAAATTTTTTTTTCATTATTAGATTTTTTTTCTTTTATCTTTTTGTATATAAATTTGTATATATTTTTTCCAATATGTCAGAATTTTAGAGCGAGAAAATAAGTTAACTTTAGCTCATCAAAAAGATTTCATCTTTGCCTTTAGAAAAACAAAAATTAGGTCACTTGACTTTCCAAAAATATTTTATATTATCTTATTTAAGAAAATCTGAAAAAGACTTAAAAATATAATCTCTTGTTTAGAGGGAGCTCCTGCTTAGATGGAGTCGGATAATATTAAAATATAAGAAAATTTTGAGAAATAGATGCGACCTTTGGAAAATGATAGAAAATTGTCTTAGGTGAACCTAGCACATGAAAAGAGTAGATCAAAAGCCAACAAGATCATTGTTTGATGTGTAGATAGGCTTGACAAATGAGTAAGTATCATAGTGATATAAACTTAGATATCTGCCTATGGTAGTGGTTACACTCTTATGAAGCGGTTGCCGACTCCAAATAAGTCATATTAATGAAGGCAAAAATCTTAATAGTTAGTCATACACGAGCCCGTTAGTGATTGGTCACAATGAAAATTATTTCTTGCTTTAGCTTCAAATATTGAAAAATATCAAAATTATTGAAAAAGCAGAAAAACTTCAAACTGCTCAAAAAGTATTTAAAAATCAACAACAAAATTGTTGATAATTTTATCAAACAAAAGGGGTATATTAGAACCACGTAACGTGGGGAAAACAAGTAAGTCCTAAACACTTTATATGAAGGCATAAGTCAACAAGGCTAGTAAGTCCATGGTTCAACATATTGTTTGAAAGAAAAGTTTGCAAAAAGTCTATGAAGCTCAAAATGTTTTGATCAATCATTAGGGGGTCGGAGTCAATTCGGGGTGAACTGATGAACACAAAGTATGCCCCAGGTATGATGGAACATGTAACATGTTGGATTAACAGGGGACCACACAAGTATTGTGCCCAACTATACCTTAACGTATCACGGTGAAATCAAAATACTTGTTAAGTTTAAAGTGGATCAACATATCTACATTCGACTGTGGGTTCTTGGCATAATAATGTCCAAATAGAAGTATGATCTAGGACGCTATAAACAATATGATTTCATGTTGTGATCTTTCTCACCAAAAACAAGTATCAATTAATTTTTTTTGTAAATTAATTAATATAACATAATATTAATTTTTCTTTGTCTTAAACTTTAAAATTTTAGTTCTCCTTCAAGTTTATTTTTAATTTTTTTACTTGTTAAAATTAGTTTAACCTGTATTTCTCTTAATTTTAGTTTCTTTATCTTATTTGTAAATTTTACTTTTAACTTGTTATTTTCATTATTTTAGTTTTCTTTTATCTTATTTTTATCTTAATTTTACTCTTATTTTATCTTATTTTTTTTATCTTATTTATCTTATTTTATCTTAGTTTTATCATAACTTTATTCTTATTCATTTTCTATTTTATTTTAAACTTATTTTAAAATCTTAACTTTTATTTTAATTTTAATTTTGTCTGAAACTTTGTTTTTATTTTTATGTTTTTGTGAAAATGGTTTATACCGACAACAGGTCCTCCATGAAAAGTTTGTTAAGCTTAGACCCGACAAAAATATATCTTGTATATTGTTGGGCCTAGTTTTATATGGTTTGTACTTAGTCTACATTAAGTGGGCATGGGCTACGGGATAATATGTAAACCGAGATCCCTTTAGGATCTCGGTGGGCTTTAGTTTAATTGTTGGGCTAGCTATGTTGGTTTCCCTATATATAGAATATGCTTGGTATAGGGTTGGTTGTTCGTTCATTCACTAGTGTTGGTTTTGTCCGTCTACATGCATAATAGACGTGTTGTAATCGTGCTTAAGCACCCGACGTATCTTAATAAACATATTTGTGTTTTGAAGCAATTACGTGTTAAGTTCTAGCGTTTACTTGTGTTCTTGAGTCACCAAGTATTGGATTTCCGCAACAATACTTGTTTATTGATATAATAATTGTAGTGATCCAGATTCGGGACTTATAATATGTATCAGAGCCTTAGACCCTATTCAGGCTCGTTATTGTGATATCAAAGATTCAAGAATAGTATTCTTGGTGGTTTGATTGTTTTTTCGGTGATCAACGTGACCGGAGAAGACACGATAAGGTTTTAGGAAAGAACTGATTTTGATTTGGAAATAATCAAAATCCCCTTTTTCTCGGGAGTTTGTTACAAGTTGGTTGACAATCTGTGTTTTCGGCTATTGGTGGTTTTCACCTACTGTTGGTTCTCGGCTATTGATTGGTTCTCGGTTGCTGTTTGTTCTCGGCCACTAATAGTTATAGGCCAAGGTAGTTCTCGGTCAAAGCTTGGTCAAACTTTGAGTTCTCGGTCAAAGCTTGGTCAAACTTTGAGTTCTAGGTCAAAGTTTGGTCAACTTGGTAGTTTTCGGTCAACCAGTGTGGACTTGTTCACATCCCAGTTAACTATTTGGGCCTGCTTGATTTGGACTTGGACTTTATCTTTGGACCTGAGTAAAATTTTGGACCTAAAATAAATCAACCCAACCCAGCTAAGATGGAACAATTAACACATGGTAACAATTCAACCAACTCATCACTTCATCAAGAACTTGACTCTATCATGGGGATTGCCACTCGTATACCCCGTCTCTTATCTCATGAGGGATTCAGTGAATGGAAATTTCGTTTTGAACATTACGCCAAGATGAAAAATTCCAAAATTTGGAAAAGTATTGTTAGAGAACCTCAAAGAATCACCTATCAAAAGGATAACTCTGATGAAGTCCTTGTAAAACCAGTTGCACAGTATGACGATGATGATTTTTCTAAAGTTAAAGAAGATGAGAAAGCTCTCTCCACTCTAACCATGGCACTCTCACTCGAGATTTCTCTTCAATTTAGAGAACTTCAGTCTGCTAAAAAGTTATGGGAGGCACTGATTGAAGTATATGAGGGGAATGAAGATATGAAGTGAAGTCGCCAAGATCTGCTGCGACAAAAGTTCAATATGTTTAATCATGTTTTGGGAGAAACGTTGGAATCCCAACTTCAAAGATTCATATTACTTGTGACTGAAATGAGATCAGCAGGGATTTATCTGCAAAATTCAGAAATAAACAACAAGCTGGTGAACTCGTTGCCGAAGAGTTGGGACATGAATGTTGCGGTTATCAAAAAGACTAAGGATCTCAACAGAATGGGTATGAGTGAAATGATAGCCACTATTAAAGCTTGTGATATGGATAATAAGCAATGTGCAATAAACCATGCAAGCTCTTACAGTGCAGCTGGATACAACGTTGCCTCTATCAGTGCTCTTATTTCTCAAGACAGTTTCTCACTGTTCAAGGCTACTCAACAACCACCTCAGGGTAACTTTCAGATGTTCTCATCAGCTCGAGGTCAATCATCATCATCATCCATTCCACCCCAACCAACTCCAGTATTCTTCACCAAGTCTGGACTGTCTTCAAATGATACTGGAAAAACTGCTCACACTTCCTGTCAGAACTACAGTCAGATCCCTACCATATCAAAAGAGACTCAAGAGAATATAGCTCTAATGGCGGGATTCATGAATTGTTATAATGCATTTTTGGCTGGAGACTTGGTTCAACCTGTGGTTGCTGCTGAACTAGTTCAGATCCATCCTGGTGATGTTGAAGAAATGGACATCTCGTGGCAAATTTCCATGGCAGTATTTCGTGCAAAGAAGTTCACTAAGAGGACGGGTAGAAAAAATTGGAACATGCCTAATAATCAAAAGGTGGGTTTTAACATAGACACTCTTAGGTGCTACAACTGTCACGAGCCGGGTCACTTTGCTCGTGAATTTACTAACTCAGCGAAGGATGGAAATACGGAAAGGGCATTGGTTCCAGTTGGGAATGCCAGAGGTGAGGCTGGAGGTAATTCAGGTAATGGTGAAAGAGGTATGGTTGCTCAACAGTTCTCTTGGGAAGGTCAGATGGCCGCACTCAACATTGGAAATCAGACTGCAAACTTCGCCAATGTTGAAGACACTGGAGAAGAAAATGATACTGAGGAGAAGGTCAAGGAGCTTCAATTTGCTTATATGGCGTTCACCTCTCCAAATTCATCTGAGGTAAGTTTTCAACCATGTTCTTGAAAAAATAGAATTGTATAAGCTTCATAACGGTAACCTAACTAGAGATATGGAGAGAATAAAATCAGAAAATTTTAAACTTAAGATAAATGAAAAGGGCTTTCTAGACAAAATAGAAGCACAGAAGAAGGACATTTCTAAGCTTAAATCTGATTTTAGTATAAAGAGTTGTCATCACCTTGATTCCAAACAAGAAATTGCTGAGTTAACTGCTAAACTGGAAGCCTCCAAGTTAGAGATCTTGAATCTAAATAATAAGTTTGAAAAGGCTGAATTTGATTTTAAAAAATTCGATGGTTCCAGTAAAGTACTTAACTCAATGATTGAAAAACAATTGTGGTGGAAGGAAAATGAAGGTGAGGGAATAGGATACAGTCAAGTTCCCCCACCATACAACCAAAATTAAGTCCCTACCCCTGTCACCAAAGAACAGGAAGAAAAGATAAAGGACATGAAGTATGGTAAACAAGACAAAGGTGATGGGACCAGCTCTGTGAATGATGTTCCGTCCACTTCAAATATGAACGATTCTAATGTATCTACTTCATGTGTAGAAAAAGTAATCGTGAAGGAGTGGACTGATGAGGATTACGAACCTTGTTTTGAATTTAATAATGATTTTGTTTCTGATGTTTCTTTAAAACTTCCTGTTTTGAATTCTGTTATTCCTATTGTTTGTATGGGCTCTGCTTTAAAGAGCAAGGATTTTTGTGTGGTTGATTCGGTTGAAACTTTGAATTCTAATAATGTGGTTTTTAATAAAATTAAAAATTCAAAAACATCCAATAAATATGTTGCACCTAAATTTGTCAAAGAGAGATGCTCTAATGACAAACAAGGTGATAAGTTCAAAGATGAGAACAGGAATTCTCGCAGATTTAAGCAGACTGGTCCACACAACCAGTCCAGATAAGGAGTTGCCCAAAATGATTTTCTTATAAAACGTCAAACTTGCTTTAATTGTGGCACTCCTGGTCATATTGCCAGAAATTGTCCACATCGTGCGTATGTTCCTTATTATGGATTTTATCAAAGGAATATACCCTACATGCCTCATAACGCGTTCAAGCAAGGATTCGGGCATTATTAGGGTAGTTCCTTTGACGATGATTGAAATCGAAACAAATCTGGCAGGTTTAGTCCTCATTAGACCAAACCTAACATGTCTAAAAGAAAGGTTAGAAAAGGTGTTTCAAGTTCAAATTCAAATATGAGCACTAAGTCTAAACCAAAACAAGAGAAAACACCGGAGATGAATCAGGGTCACCCAGTGTACAAAATCTGTGTTTGATTTAGATTGTTGCCTAAATCTCCGGCGAAAGTTTCTACAAAATCTGTGTTTGATGATCAAAAGGACATGTCATGGCAATCCGTGACAACTGTAGATGAATCAGGGTCACCCAGTGTAAGTATGGACTGGGTACCAAAAACTAACTAATCCCGCGCTTTTGTGCAGGGACAGCTATGGAGGAATATCATCAGACCTTGGTATGTTGATAGTGGCTGTTCCAGGCACATGACAGGAGACATTACCCAACTACACGTCATTCAGACATTTAATGGTGGGTATGTGTCCTTCGCGGGAGGAGAAAAGGGAAAGATCGCTCAGAAGGGTACTGTAAGTAACGGTGTTCTATAATTTGAAAATGTAAATTTTGTTCCAGAATTGAAGCATAGTTTATTGAGCGTATCACAAATCTGTGACAAAGATTTTTCAACTCATTTTACTAAGAAAGAGTGTCTGATTTTGAAACCTGGTATAATTATACCAGAAGACTGGATTCTTGTTCGATCACAACGAAAAGATAATTCTTATGTGATCGACATGAACAAAAATGTTCCGGACGAAATAACCTGTTTGTTTTCAAAAGTGTCGGAACATAATGCAATGCTTTGGCATCGTCGGCTTGGTCATGCTAATACTAAAAATCTAAATCGTCTTGCTAAAAACAATTTGGTACGTGGTTTACCAATCAAGGATTTTGTGACTATGGAAAAATGTGTGGCTTGTGCTTTGGGTAAACATAATCGAAAATCTCACAAGCCGGAATTGATTAATATCATATCATCAGTCTTTCAATTACTCTATATGGACCTTTTTGGACCAGTTCATGTTTTGAGTCTTTCTCGCAGCTCTTATTGTCTTGTTATTACTGATGATTACTCACGTTTTACATGGGTATTTTTCTTGTCAAATAAGAGTGAAACTGCAGACTTAATCAAGAAGTTCGTGATACTCATAGAGAATCAACTGAACTTGAAGCTGAAGGGAATTCGTTGTGACAATGGAACAGAATTCAAGAATGCATCATTGAATCAATTCTGTTCAGAAAAGGGAGTGCTTCGTCAGTATAGCACCGTTCGGACACCACAACAAAATGGTGTGGCTGAAAGAAGAAACAGAATTCTTATCGAAGCAGCAAGGACTATGTTATGTGATTCTAAACTGCCTTTGTTCTTCTGGGCAGAGGCTATTAATACAGCATGTTATGTTCAGAATCGGGTGATAATTAACAAGTCCAAAATGAAGACTCCATATGAGATTGTTTATGGTCTCAAGCCCACTGTTGCTCACTTCAGAGCGTTTGGTTGTCCCTGCACTCTGCTAAACCTTGAGTCTACTCCTAAGTTCGGGGCCGCAGCTGATGAATGTTATTTTGTTGGTTACGCGGGTAATACAGCCTACAGGGTATACAACAAATCAACCAAACAGATTCTAGAGTCCTATGAAGTTTGTTGGTTAGAAGAAAATGAGACTGACGCTCGTGTTGGTCCCGATTGGTTATTTGACTACAATGAACTCTTCAAACCATTCAACGTGTTTCCAGTCATCAACACAGAATCTTTAGGTGGCCCCACAGTGGAAACTGCAAAAGGTAGTTCACATGCAGTGTCTCACATTTCTCCGTTATTGGATGATGATGTCGCTGAGTTAAGTAATGATTCACTTGCAAATGACACTCAGCCCAAGGAATCTTCAGAAACCATTTGTTCGCCGAACACGTCTGAAGATGTTGCTACTGTTGAGGGGGAGAGTTCCATCCGTCAAATCTTCGGGAGCACACTGTTTCCCGATGCCATTCCAAATGAATATGTTGTCGGTACTTCGTACTCCCACAGTACGGCGACATCTGGCTGGAAGAATCCTCTTGCTGATTTTAGTGAGAACGCGTCAAACCTGCAACCTAACAATGGCGTTTCCGATCATTTAATTCCGTCGAGAATCCAGAAAAATCATCCGATTGAAAATGTCATAGGTCCCATTGAAGCGGGAGTGTCCACCAGAAGTCAGACAGGACTCATAAACAGTTGTATGTTTTCCTGCTTCATTTCTCAAATTGAACCAAAGACTGTAGAAATGGCTCTTCAGGAACCAAGTTGGGTTGATGCTATGCACGAAGAATTGAATCAGTTTGATAAGTTGAAGGTTTTGAGATTGGTTAAGTTGCCGGAAGGAAAGAAAGCTCTTGATACAAGATGGGTCTTCAGAAACAAGCCATATGACACAGGGTTTATTGTTCGAAATAAGGCACGATTAGTAGTTTGTGGTTTTCGTCAGGTTGAGGGGTTAGATTACACTAAAGTCTATGCCGCAGTGGCTAGAGTTGAGGCCATTATAATTTTTCTGGCCTATGCATCATACATGGGGTTCACAGTGTATCAGATGGATGTTAAGACCACATTTCTGTATGGTGAAGTCAAGGAGGAGATTTATGTTGATCAGCCACCGGATTTTGTTGATTCTAAGAAACCAAATCACGTCTACAAGCTAGACAAGGCATTGTACGGGTTACATCAGGCTCCTCGAGCGTGGTATGCTACATTGACTGCGCATCTTCTTGATCATGGCTATAAGCGTGGAACCATCGACCAAACCTTGTTCCGGAAAACTGTCGGAAAAGATTTTATTCTCGTCCAGACCTATGTCGATGATATCATTTTTGGATCCACCAGCGCTGAGTTGTGCACATAATTTGAAGGTGTAATGAAAAAGAGATTTGAGATGAGTTCGTTGGGTGAAATGACAACGTTTCTGGGGCTACAGGTTCGCCAAAGCTCGACAAGAATTTTACTGCATTAAGGGCAGTATGTTGAAGATATGCTGGCAAAGTTTGAACTTCAAGATTCCAACAGTGCCAACACTCCCATGGCAGAAAGGCCACTATTGCCATCTGATACCGAAGGGAGTCCCGTAGATCAAACGTATTATCGATCGATGATCGGGTCTCTGATGTATCTCACAGCCAGTCGTCCTGACATCATGTTTGCAGTCTGCCAATGTGCTCGTTTCCAGGCCAATCCTAAACTTTCCCATCTAATTGCTGTTAAACGTATTTTTAGATATCTGAAGGGACAACCAAAGTTATGTCTTTGGTATCAAACAATCAGAATTTGATCTTTATGCTTTTGCTGATAGCATTTATGGTGGAGATGAAATAGACAGGATATCCACGTAAGCTGGTTGCCAGTTCTTAGGATACCGTCTCATTTCATGGCATGTAAGAAAAAACAGACGGTGTCTACCTCGACCGCCGAAGCGGAGTATGTTGCCGCATCTGCTTGCTGCTCTCAGGTTATCTGGATGCAAAACCAATTGCTGGATTACGGTTTGGAATTTCTTGACACTCCTATTTTTTGTGATAATGATGCGGCCATTGCAATTGTGAAAAACCCAGTTCAACACTCTAAAACCAAGCACATCGATATTAAAATTCATTTTATACGTGATTTTTTCGATCGAAAATTAATTCATCTTGAACAAGTCCACACTGACAACAATGTGGCTGACTTATTTACAAAACCGGTTGGTACAGCAAAATTTAATGTGCTTGTGGGTTTTCTTAAAATGCTTCGTTTCGAGGATTGAGTCTTTTTGGGTATAAATTTGTACATATTAGTTTATTTTTGCACAAATTTATGGGGTGAAAAATAAAAAAAAGAAAAAAAATAGTGTGTGCGCGTTGTCTTTATTATTTAAAAATTATTATAAAAACAAAAAAAGTTTTTCTTCAAGATTCATTTTCGCTTAAAATTATGTCGATTGCTCAAGTTTAAAGGATATATACTTGTATATGGTTGGTCCGGTGTTCTACTTGTAGTTTCACAGGATAGCCATTTACCTAACGATTGAGAGCAACCAGGGCGATTATGATCTGTTTTGTGTTTCGTGTTCTTTCACATAAAATTATGTCGGTAACCCTGAGCTGGAAGGACATGTGTTTTCATGCATGTTTGGTTCGGTTAATCACTTGTGGTCATACTGGATAGCCATTTACCTGAAACCTTAAAGTGACCGGGGTGACTGAACTCTTAACACGTGTTTTTTTTCTTTTCTTTTTTATGCAACTCCTTGGGATATGATATTAATATTTAGTTTACAGCTTTTCAGAAGCTTCCAATATTTGCAAATGAAAAATGATCCAACCTTTGGAAAGTGATAGATAAATTGTTTCTGTGTGCCTAACGGGTGAAGTTATTAAGCTTAAAAGGCTCTAGAACAGTCATTGATTTGTATGGTAGCTTTCCATGATGCGTAAAAGTTGAGGTGAAATAAACTAAATATGCTAAACTCAATGTGGAGAGTCATTTTGATGAAATGTGCATGTTTCCAGATATATCTCTCCGAATGATAGGCAGAAAATCCATTACCCAGTCATACACGAGCCCGTTAGTGTCTTGATCACCAAAAATATTGTATTATATTATTTGTTTTAAAAAAAAATTATTATGTGTAGAGTTCATTTTATCCTATCAAAAATCAATGTTTTGGAAAGCTTAGAGGTTCAAACTAGAACTACAGAGATGGGGGCATAAAAGTAAGTCCTGTCATGTCTCGAATGAAAGGCCTGTAAGTCCGGATGGCTTGTAAGTCCGACGTTCAACCTTAAAGCTTAAAACTATGTTCACTATCTATTAAATCTTTTGATCAAGCACTAGGGGGTTGGAGTCAAATTGAGGTGATCTGGGGAAAGCCAAATACGCTTTGAGAAGAGATAGGAGGCATCACAGGTCCATAAGTGATGTCCATCTAAGCTTTATGCCGAACTGAACTCTAATCATATCACTGACACAATGAAAATCATGCTAAGTATGCTATACCAGCTATCAACCTGTTTCATTATGTCATAATAACGCTGAACATGAATCCTAGTGACAGCCTCTTAAACGATATGATTCCATGTTCGGATCTTTTCAGAAAAGGGCGGCGGTTTTTACAGAAACTGAAATTTGAACACGATATTAAAAATTTTATTCAAGGGAGTTCTTTTGTATGTTATTGTTTTCTTATTTTTAGTACTTTTGTACGACATTTTATTTTATTTTATCTATTTTGTTGGTTTTAACTCGAAACTACTCTCCTCGAAATGTTTGTGTAAACTGAGCTTAGTTTCAATATGGGTTTTGAAAATTTTGGGCCATTTGTATGTTTGGGTCATTTTATGTTTGTACTGAGTGTTTGTTTGAGCCCATTTAGGGTTCTCGGCCCTTGATGGTTAGGGTATAAGTATTACCTCTTTTCCATTATCATTTTTTAAACTCACAAAACCTGCTTCTTCTCTCCCAATTTTCTCTGATAACTGAAAGCTTTCTTGCATATATTGATTGATCAAATTGACTTGTTGATACTCATCGATTATTTCACGGGTAAATGAGCAAAAAAGGCTCAAGCTAATTGGTTTTTCAGTAGGTTCTCGAAGGCATTGATAGTTGATTGACCAGATTTTGAGGACTGTGAAGGGTCGTGGATCATTAGCATAAACGATTAAGAATCTAAATTGGTTGTTTAGAGTATCATGTTGGAGATTAGTTATTTTGTTGCAGGTTTTATGGAGGTTTAATGGAGATCTCGGTGTGTTGAAGAAGACTGCACACTTTCCAAGGAGGAAACCAATGGGTTCTCTGTCCACAGTTGTCAAGAAGTTCTCGGTTGACTTTCGTTGACCGAGAACACCTAGCCTTGACCGAGAAATCCCGTTCTCGGTTAAATGTTGACCGAAAACTCAGTTCTCGGCTAACTTTCATTGATTTTCGTTGACCGAAAACTCGGATGTTGACCGAGAACTCATCCTGTTGACCGAGATCTCTCCAGCTGAGCCTAAAACTCTTTGTTGGGCCTAACCAATACTGTTACTATGTTTTGGGCTATATATTGAGCTTTTGGACTAATTTTTAATTCTAAAGCCCAAATAAATTAATGATTTTAATTTTACTAACTTGATTCGTTTGGTGCAGTAATGGCTGATCAGACTCCATTAAAGTTTGTTGACATGCACAATATTGCTGGACACTTATTTGATACACCCATGGCTCACAAAGAATTCAAATATATGATTGTCGCCCTCAACACCTGCAGGATTTCTCACGCACTACGAGAAAATCCTATTATATGCAAGACGATGATCACAAATTTCTGGAAGAATGCAAAAATCAATCAACAAGGACTGGGTGGAGATGTGTCAATAGACTCCAAAGTGCGAGAGAAGCCAGTGACAGTCACAGAAGCTATCATCAGATAAGTGCTGCGTTTGGTGATCACCCAACTGAATATTCTCGTGCAGCTGTCTCTGAGATCCTAACTAGGATGGCTACGAGGGTACCTATCCTCCGGCAATCAAGAAACTGTTTCACCCATACTGGAGATTCTTAATACACACGTTCTTTACTTGTGTGTCCGGGAGAAAGGGAGGATCAGACGAGATTAGCCATACTCAAATGTCTGCTGTGGTTGTTTTGATCATGGATTGGAATTACAACTATTCCAAGTTCGTCTTCAATGAAATAATGAACAATCTGAAAGGGAAGAAGAAAGAGATGTTCCTCATGTATCCAAGATTCCTGCAAATGATCTTCGATTTTCCACACCGATCTTGTCAAAACCGTTGACACCTTTGATATGAAGTCAATGGGACCCAATACCTTTGGGTTAATGAAACAATCCAGAAAAGGGTCCAAGGTTGTATATCAGGGCCTAAATGCTCTGGTGAAATTTGGACGATTTGTTGAAACAGAAGCTGAGCCAGTTATAGCTCAGGTTGCTGATGAAAATGTGGCACCAGTCTAACCACGTGCTGCAACTTTTGAGATTTCTGATGATCAAGAAGATGAGACAGAACATCGTCAGACGGACAACTCTCCAAGTGCTGAGAAGTTAAGTGCTCTTGAAGCTGCCAAATCTTTATTACATTCAACTGCGCTGAAACCTCCTCAGACAGTTGCTGAACACATTGAAGAAAAGTTGAGTGAAGAACCAACCGCTGATCTTATCCCTCGTAAACGTAAAAGGATTGATCCTAGATCTGGCGAGTTGGACAGTGAAGTTGAAGCAACAACCACAACACCAACACCAACACAAACAACAAACACCAACCTACAACAACAAACACATCAACCAGAGTCACATGCTCCAGAAACACAAGCTGAACAAGATGCATCTACTGTAGAGCCATCATTTCAAGATCTGTTATCTGGTGACTTTGTTAGTGATTTTGATTTTGAGACAGATATTCCACACACAGATACTGCAAATATTCCCTCAGGTTCATCTGGCCCGGCTGTTCAGGGTTAGTTAAGTTCTGGCACGTCAGACAAGATTGCCCAAATTCTTGCCATGCAAGAAACTTATTTTCAGAACAAGGGTAAGGGAGTTGTTCTTGAAGATGCTCCAGTTGACATTCACTCATTACAACGTCGAGTCTTTGAACTCGAGCAAGATTAGGTAGTCAAGGATGTCCGTATTCAAGAACTGAAAGTGAGTAACTCTGATAAAGATTCCAAGATCAAAGAGTTGCAGTCTGGTATGGGAGGCTTAACGGCCATGTATCTTGATCTCCAACAAAAGCAATGATGATGTGGCCTCTCAAACACGCATAGTTGATCAAGGCAAGAGCTCTCCTATTCGCCGAGCCGACAACATTTATGAGTCTGAGACCTTGAAACAATATATGTATGCACCACCAATCACCAAGGAAAAGTCAGATCGGGTTTAGAAAAAGCTGATGGTGATGAAAAACTCAAACCAGAATGTTGAATCATCAGACCATCCAGACAGGTTCATCATGACCTTCCAGAAAAACTTCTCAGATAAATATGGTGATCGTTCGGGAATCGTGTCATGGGGCTTTGATGCTGATAAAGTATGTGGTGGGTTAAGAGAAAGTCTGGGAACACCGAGTATTACAAAAAGATGAAGGATTTTGGTTCCTGGAAGTAAGGTGGATTTGAGTGACTTGATAAATTCCCCCTTCACCAATCCATCAAATGATAAATGTGGTAGAGATTTTCGGAACTTTCTGAGAAGCCAGGTTGATATAGGCTTCCCAAATATGACAACAGCTGGGTCATTCTTAAAGAAAGCAAATGGGGTGATAGATCCAAAGACAGGAAAATCATGGTCAATGTCATGTGCCCTGCTACAACAAAATCCACCCACATTCCTGTACCTGATGCAATTCCAGACGGTACTTTGGACAATATGAGATTATGGATCTATGTAAGTGCAACTGCCACCACTGTTGTCAAACTTCAGAAGGGCAAAGGGCAGTATAGATTTTTTGATCCAAGGGATCTGCTCAAGTTTGGAGAGAAGGACATTCACACTCTTAGCACATTCCAGATTATTGCTGAACCGATCTTTGAAACGGCTGACAAAGAGTACACAAGCATTGTTGCATCTATTATCAGGTGCAAGTTTTGGGCAGGTGCGTTAAAGGATGCAGATGTTGACTACATGGAGCATGACTGAAGACAAAGCTACAAACCAAGGGGGAGATTGTTGGGCTTAGTTTTATATGGTTTGTACTTAGTCTACATTAAGTGGGCATGGGCTACGTGATAATATGTAAACCGAGATCCCTTTAGGATCTCGGTGGGCTTTAGTTTAGTTGTTGGGCTAGCTATGTTGGTTTCCCTATATATAGAATATGCTTGGTATAGGGTTGGTTGTTCGTTCATTCACTAGTGTTGGTTTTGGCCGTCTACGTGCATACTAGACGTGTTGTGATCGTGCTTAAGCACCCGACGTATCTTAATTAACATACGTGTGTTTTGAATCAATTCCAGGTTAAGTTCTTGCGTTTACTTGTGTTCTTGAGTCACCAAGTATTGGATTTCCGCACCAATACTTGTTTATTGATATCATAATTTTAGTGATCCAGATTCGGGACTTACATATATATTTGATGTGCTTGGATTCGACAGGTAAACATTTTTCGGGTTTTAAAATGAAAACATTTTTAGAGATCGGGGATCGGGAATGAAAATTTTATTTAAAACTCGGGTTATTTTGACCATATCGCGAGATTGGTTGACAATATAAATAATTTTTCCAATTCTTCTCTTTTACTTTATTCACACAACATATCATCTTTCTCTCTCTATTCTCCCTTATCCCTCATCACGGCCCCCTCTTCCCATCTAAAGATATCAAAATCAACACACAATCTTGTTTTCAAATTCACACTTACGCATCTTTATCACCATGGATAATTTCCCTTTGGTATAGCCTTATCATCATCTCATGTATATACTCTTGTTTGACCGTGAATTGTGCAAATGGCACTGTTCATATCTATTGGCCGATTGTTTGTTGATTTTTGCTCTAATTGAAAGTTGTTTATGGTCATCGATGTCTTAAGGAATCCATGTGTGAAATTAATTGAGTTTTAATTGTTGTTTTGTATAAGTTTAGATATTTGGGGGGTTTTCGGTTTGGTTAGGGTTCTATAAAATCAGATTTTTGATATAACTGATATGTATGTATGAGTGTCGATGTCTTTTCTGAGTTCGTTTGTGTGGTGTATTGAGTCTTGATATTGTTTAAGTTAGGTTGTCATTTATCTTCATTTTCGGTTCATTATGTTCTTGTTGCCCAGTTAATGTTTGAAGATGATTCAAAGTTTTACCCAGATTTTGTTGGTTTAGCTTGCTGTAATCTTAGAAAGTTGTTAGACATATAATCGAATATGTTAATATGTATATCGATTACAATTTTGTTAATCGATTACTCTTGGTGATTCGTTTACCTTTCATATTCGATTACAAGTTCATAGTTCGATTACCTTCAGCATTCAAGTACAATTGGTGATGAGATTACTTGTTAATTTCCATTACAATGAGTTATATTCTTTTACAATAGGATTGTCGATCACATTGGAGCTTTAGATTACAATTGTAATCGAGTTACAATTGTAATCTTTATGTCTAGCAACTAATTTACATGAAGTGTGATCAGTTTGTACAATGTATTCGAGTCTACTTTTAATGATTTGTGATGACATTGGGAAGGATCTTTGTATTCGAATATAGCTTGGTGTTTTTGTTAAAAATGGTTAAGTGTAATGTACTCACAATGGACTTGTGAAAACTTCAAGTAAAAGGTAATCTAACTCACTTGTTTTCAAATGTATATGGTTTTAAACAGACTAAGTATTATGTATTTCAAAAGATTTCAATTGTATGTGATCTCATTAGAATACATTGTACTTAGACATTTTTCTATCCATTAGAATACCTTATACAAGAAAATTTTCTTGTCTGGAGTCATTTTTGTATATGTGTCTTGTATAGTTTGGCTTTATTTAATACTTGTATAGTTTACTTTTGCTTAATCTTTGTACATAGTTTGCTTTTATTTAAACTCAATCAACTCACTAATGGTCTCTTTGATGTATCCAGGGTCACAACAGCTACTGTTCATTAGAGAACCTAACAAAGAAGAAGTTTAAAGTTTTTGTCTCAATGATCAAGGGTCTACGTTTGGGTCCTTTCTCATACGCTATCTCTGCAGATCCTGAGATTTATTATTCATGGGTTAAGCAGTTATGGGACAATTCTAGAACTCATGAAGAAAGTTCAATGATCACGTCAAAAGTTAACAATGTGAGGGTGACAGTAACTGAAGATGTAGTCAGGAAAGCACTTCAAATTGGAGACGAAGCCAGCTATAAGCTCACAAGCTTCACAGATCCACAGCTAGCTGATTATTTACATGATATTGGTTATGAGAAGGCTTGATCATCTTGTGAGAAGAAATATCTGCCAAACTACTGGAAGCTCCTGTTTCACATTATTGCCCATTGCCTGTTGGCACAAAAGGGCGGGTTTGACAAAATCAATGCTGGCTGGGTTGGACTTATGCTAAGTTTGACCAGGGGAAGAAGATACAATTATTCAAAGTTGTTCTTCTGGTATATACAACAGAATGTACTTTAAAAGAAGCGAAGAATGATTTATCCTCGATTCATCCAGTTAATATTGGATCACTTGCTTCCCGATACACCCAAACCAAGTAAAACAGATAAGGTTGGTAAAGATGGGAATAAGATAGAGTTAGTTGAGCCTTTTCATATAAAGGGGTTAGATATGTGGCAATGTCTATCATTCTAAAACCTACTAGTAAAAGTTCTTATAAGTATCGGGGTAAGCAACCGGGTCCCAAGATTGATCGGTTCGTTGAGACAGAGTCGGATTTGGATAAGGAAGTTGTTGGAGATGATGATGATGATGATGATGATCCTGATGATGGGCAAGATGTAGATGATGATTGTGAGGAAGAACAGGTTGATGAGCCTGTTAATGATTCTGAAGAGGTTAAAGGCGAGCACAGAACCAAAAATAAGCATGACAAGAAGAAAAGGGGGAAGGCTGGTGAATCCTCTAAATGACCAGCTGCTGATACTGAAGAAGAGGAAGACGAGCCAGAACGTCCGCTTAAACGGTTGAAAAAGGCAAAGGACTCCAAGAAGTCTTTGTCTTCCAAGCTACCTCCACTCAAGGTAACTTTTCCTTTGACTTCTGAGATGGTATCCCATTCCCTAGTTACCCAAACCACTACACCTCAAACCACCATTTCAGACCCACACGTAGGATCACCTAGAACATTAGCCAAAGCCCTCAAAACCTTCCAAGATAAACAAATCAAGATCACAAAAACCACAACAAAGTTACCTCACCTAAAGCCCCAACCAAAACTTGTTATTAAGAAGAAACTTGCACCGTAAAAGCCATCCTTAGTTGACCAACCCATTACCCCTCCCGAAACCTCACCATCCCGCCTAGACGAACCATTTCCCTTATGTTTGAGGACATACCCATAACCACCCAAACCGAAACCTCTACCACACCTAGGACCACATCACCCACATACAAATTTATCTCACCTATAAAAGACACATATTTTTGGTCATCCATATTCACTACCTCTAGCCTAACCCAAAGCACCTCAACCACCATAGAAACAACCACCACAACCACCATCCTACCCTTAGCCACAACCACTCCTTTCCCAACCATAACCTTACATATCCCAATCACACAACTCATAACCATAGCCACCACACCTCCCTCAACTCTTAGAAGCCCCACCATTACTGCCACTCCCATCTCTAGTGGGAAGTCAAAGAAGTCTCCAGTGTTCAAAAATCCTATCCTCGATAGGCTCGTGGCACTGGAAGAGGCTAATGAGAACCGTGCCCAACAGAGCTCAAGTTGATTAAATTTCTCGAAGATCAGCAAGCCATCAACCTAGAAGTCACTAAACAAAGAGATGAACTGGCTAACAAGTTGGCTACAATGCAACAACAACGTGACTTAGATCAGGCAGAAATTGCAAGACAAAGGGACTTGATCAATACGTTGCAACAAAGGATCAACAATCAGCAGGAATTGATGAACAAAACTGTGTTACAGAATGTTGCACATCATGTTGATTTGGGAAAGCTAACAGATAGGGTCACTCAACTGGAAACTGATCTTCCTTCCACTTCTAAAGTTGCTGATGACTTTAGGAAGGAACTTGACTCTTCTCTTAATCGTGCTTGGTTGGATTTTGAACGCCTTGAGTTAAGAGTTGGTGGGCTAGAGAATTCTGAGAATATGGAGGTTAGAAGGTTGATGGGTGAGAGTGACAGGTTGAGGGATTTGATTGACAGATTTCAAGAGCAGACCGAGACAGAATGTGCTGAGCAAGGATGGGTGAATGAGTCACTTGTCAATCGATACCTTGCTGTCATGGAGCAGACTCGAATGACTGATGAGGATGTTGAGAACCTAAGGGTTCATTTGATGACTATGTTTAGACAACTTTTACGTGTAACAGAGCCAAGGGCTGAGCAAGTCAACCGGCGAAACACTGTGCATTCTCGTTTAGCCTCTGATGCCGAAAGGATCAGAGCTCAAGGAAGTATTCATGGCTTCCTTTACACGGAAGAAACCGGTACAGTCAGAGGAGAAGGTGGTTCAGACTCTAAGTCTGTTGACGAGCCTGAAGTAGTTGTTGCGACTGTCACTGGCACCGGGCTTGTTGTTACTACTGCGGTTTCGTTTGAGAAAGTCAGTACTACAAGCTCAACAGTTGTTGCACCCACCACTCGTGCACAAGTAAGTGCCACACTCACCGCCACGATGATTATTCGTTCCGATGTACAAACTGTAGCACAAGGTGGTGGTGATGATGATGATGATGAGGACGATGATGACGAGTCAAATGGTGATGACGAGGAGAATAATGAGGGGAACGATAACGAGGATGATGATCACGAGCACGATAGCTATGATGAACCTCGTGATGGTGGAAATGATGATGGTGATGGTGATGATAGTGGTAATAGAAATGGTAGTGGTAGTGGAAGTGGTGAAGCCACTGAAAATAAGACTGCTGATGTTGAGAAGTTAAAGAAGGCTGAGAAAACAAGGGAAACGGAAGCTACAGTGGAGGCTGAGCTCGCCTCCTTATTTAATGTTTGTTCTTTGGCAGGTACCGTTCCCATTGTTCAAGAAGCCGTGGAAGAAAATAAAAATGATGATGACGGTATCAACTATTCTCCCAACCCCGACACACCACCAACTAGGGAGAATGTTGAGCCAGCCGTTGATAAAATGTTGTCACTCCTGTTGCTGCTCCAGCTCTAAGTAGATCAAGAAAAGGAATCAAGTACTATAGTGTGAGCAGGGTGGGAAGCATGCGTTTGAGGTTAAAGCCTTATCATGATTCCGATCCCATTTTGTACGCTAGATTTCACAAAGTCAGCGAAAGATGGGCTATTCGACGTGCAAATGAAGATCTCACATATCTCTCCTACCAAGATATGCACTCGCTATCGATACTTGACATGAACTACTTTCGAAAATTGTGGCTCGTGATGGTAGCAAGGACACTCTTGAATCATGGTTTAAGACAGTCTACTTGAAGAAGGAATGGGGAGATGACTACCCGACGTTCGCAGTCAATCCGGGTAAGTCGTTCAAGGTAAAGAAGATAAATTCGTTCAACAACGAGCCGTCCAAAGAAAGACTTTACAAGATGCCTGACAACCATGGCCCACCGATCTGCCATGGAATGCCGTTTGAGGACGACTTTCTTCACGACTTCATCACTTGGGAATTCGACAACGAACACTGTGAGGTCTTGATGCACGAGCTCAGATTCTTTGATGAGTATGAGCTGGCTGGATTTGGACTCCGCGACCTCAGAAAGCTGGTTGAGTCGCCCATATGTACAGCCGAAGATGTTCGCCGTGACAACACGGATGCAATCGTTGGAAAGTTCAACAAGTTTGTCAGATTACTTGTTGAAAAGCAAGCTTTTGAAGAAGATCCAGATGGTGTATTTGACTATGAGTCCGAATGCGAGTGATGAGAAGGAAATAAAGCAAATACCAAAGACTAGAGGGAGACTGTAAGGCCCGGTTTTGAAATTAAGTCTTTGGTATTTGTAACTAGTATTAGTTTACGTTTATGTCCGTTTATGTTTATATGTATTGGGCCTGAGGCTTGATGTACTTGAAGCCCATTGGGTATTTGTTAATGGAATGGGTGTATGACAATACACACACTATATATTGTGTGTGTATGGCGTACACCAACATAACCCTTGCATTTTATTTATCCTAGTAACACTCAAAACTCTCTCCCCCTCCCTTCACTCTCTAAGTTTCGGCTCCACCATATTCATCACAAGATCTGAGATCTTGGTTCTAACTAGCTGTTTCCGCCAACTAGTTGTGAGGTTGATCCAAGAACGACTAGTAATTAGTTTGTTGTGTTGTTTGATCCGGTCACGGGACCTACAAACGTAACCTAAACCTTCCAAATTTGTGTCGACGTCCGAGACCTACAACGCTCGGTTTTCACCGACCTAGTAATTATCGTAGTAAGTGTAATTAGGGGTGTGCATCGGATGAGATAACAAGTTATTCGGTTTGGATTGTTCGGGTTTTAAAATTGTAGGGCCTATTCGAAATCCGATCTTATCCGAATTAGGAATATTTTTCCGATCCAAAATCCATCCGAATTCAATTCGGACCAGATTCATATAAAATCCAAATAACCCGAAATAATCCACAAATAAGAATAAAATTACAAAACCACAAAATACAGGTAAAACATTACACAAGCAAATGTCAACTTAGTAATTAAGTTCATCAAATTCACAATACAATCCCTGTCTAATGAACAAACACACATAAAGCCATAAAGGAATACACTGTCACTTCTAATTAGCATACCAAGTAGTTTGAAACACAAATGGAGCAGCGATGGAATACACTCAAAATCTCAAACAAACAAATGTAATATATTCAAAATCAACACATAAGACACCAACTTTGAAACAGAAATAGATTAGTGATAGCAGATGGCGGCCTGTGGAGTCGAACGACGATCGGCAGAGTAGCGACGGTGTCCTGTATATGGGTGTGACAGAGTTTGATGATGGTCATTTTAACATTTTTAAGTATCTATATCTATAATATCTCTACTATATATAAAGCATGAGTTAAAGGCCTCTTAAATTTTAAAAGGTACCAAACTTATTTCATAAAGTACAATCAGTAATGAAAAGAATTTTGAAAATTTATGGGTAATATGGTTGGCCCGCCGTTGTAACACTTGGTTTTTACACCCAGAGTTTTACTAACACACGGGTTTTAACAATCAAATAAGTGTTTTCTTAAATATTTTAATTTTTTAAATGTTAATCAACCGAACCTATGAGTAGTGCACCACTGCAACGGGAGGGGTGCATAAACGGATATGACTTATCCGGCCCGTTCTTAGACCTGCCTGACACAACGCACCTGGTAACTAGTTAGTGCTAAAAACTATTTCGAAGCCACCATTGACACGAAATGGCAAACAAATTTCTAACCCTTACGAAGAGAAACCGGAATCTATGACTATTCACTTTCCACCATCAAAAAATTTTACACTGATGAATCCTTTTCAACACTTTCTTTCAAGTACTTATTTAATGGTTGTTGTAGATCCATTACTATTTAGTCTAGGTTTTGAGGAATTAAAATATCATCGATTACAATTTAGTCAAGTTACCTTTCTAAGCTTAACAGATTGCTGTTCTCGACTATTCTGGATTGGTTTCGCGCAGTAATTATGTCCGTTCATATATATTCGTTCGTTTATGTTCACGAACTGTTCATATATATGTTAACGAACGAACATGAATACATTCATTTTCTTAATGAACGAACACGTACGAGAAAATCCATTCGTTTAACAGTCCATGTTACTATGTTAGATCGTTTGATCTGTTAAATGTTGATAACAAAAGGCACTTGAACCACTTTTGAGCTCCCAATACTTTCTCATAAATAAATAAGGCAACTGTTACTTTTCATTTATACCGAAAACAAAAGCAGTCTAATTTTAACTATTATTGAAAAATTTCACTTATATTAACAAAAATGTTAATCTCTTACCTTAGGTTTTTAACACAGCCTAAAATTCTATAATTCTTGTAGAAACACAATCCAAAATTCTTTGATTCTTTTAACGACGCGTGCAGATAAATGTATCCCTCTCATAAACTTGGTGAGCCCACCCTCATCAAAAAATGTTTCTCAAGTAAGAGAGTACATTTAGTAGAGGGGCACCTGTATTTTTAACACTTTAGAGAATGTTCTAACACAACAAAAAACGATAATCGTGATCATAGTGAAACGAATTGATCCATCAGCAGTAGATAGATAAGTTGGGCTGCTAGTGACCGGTAGCAAAGCAGTCAAATACTCAACCAGAAGCTAGAAACAAACAACTGACTACCATTAATCGATCTTGAAGAAGGCGACATAAATGGTGGTCACGGGGCAGAACAGTGATGGTGGTCACAACCCGCTACGGGTGGCCAAATTTAATGTGTACCAACCTTTAAAAAAATTAAATAAATAAATAGAAATCTTGAAATAGTGGACATAAACTCCAAAATGTTACTTTCTTGCAACCTACAAAAATAAAAGGCCCACATATTGATATGCACGACCCCATCAAGAATTACCAACAACTCAACTTATCATATCAATAATTGAACGAAAATAATTCAAACCCAATGGGTCCATAATGTCCACTGGCTGAAAGCAACCAAATATTATTAATTTCACATAGTTTAACTTATAACTATATAACCAAGCGTGTTATCTATAGCTAATTTTTATACAGTTCATCACTTACCGATGGATGCAATTGCTTGATAAAGCATACATATACGCGATCAGTAGTGTCAATATATACATGAAATCCCCATACTCGTTAATAATCATGACGAAGATTGGCTTCTTTCCCTTCGCATACGTGCTGCCCATGACATGTTACTCCCGGTTTCTTTATTCGTGCTTCTTTTTCTTAGCTCGGATAGTTGACTTTGCCATTGACCTCTCCATTCACATTTTTCCATTTTCTACATCATAATATAGTAAAAAATGAGTTCATATGAAACCAAACAAAACTAAGTCATATTTGGTTAACGGTATGTAGAGAATAAAGATTGAAAGACATTAGTCTCAATTTAACAAATCTAGACGGCTAGGTAGGATCTTGGATTCTTGGTGCATAAAGACAGTTTTTTTAGGTTTTAGGCAAGTTTTAATTGACAAATTGTGTGGCCATTAAAGGGCCTCAGAACCATAGACTCATCATCATCATTACTCATTACCACCATCCATTGTCTACCCAACTTTTCCACAATGAAGAGACAACTATCATTGGTATATCACTGGTTGTATCCAAAGGAACACCACTAGTATATTATCTTGATATATTATCTAGAAATCACTATTGTGTCACACAAGTTGTATGACAAGGGGAAATGGTCATATGAGAAGCATGGCATACAAAAAGTGGTCATATGGTCGTTTGAGAGATGAATCATAAGGCCCATATGATGTTTTTAACTAGCCCGTATGACCATCTTAGCTCTATCATACAGCTCGTATGATGTGACACTATACAAATTATATGATATGACATGAAAGATGGTGTACATTTTGCAATAGTGTTTGTATAACAACCCTGTATACTTTGATGCATAACTGATCATAATTCCTAGACACACAATAAAAAAAAATTAAAAACTAATTAGCATCTAAAAATCTATCAATTTGACAGTAAAACATTAAGCATGAAAAAAAAACTGAAATTGGTTATGATTCCTAGATTAATTCACAATACTACATCTCTAAAGCACACAATTAAAAAAACAAGAAACAATTAAAAACACCTAAAGGTCCTACCAATTTGAGGGTGAAACATTAAGCATGATCAACAAATTCAAATTAATAATAACCCCTAGATTCATAGATTAGTTCACAATATTAACATCTCCAAAGCACGCAATAAATATATTAAAAAAAAACTAATAAATCCCTATAAAGTGTAACATTCAGCACGATAAAACATTAAACATGATCTAACAAATTAAAATTCAAGATACCTCTTGATTGCGCAATTGATTTCTCGAACTAAAGGCAAAGTGAATCCCCATAGCCATATCCCGATCATACACCGCCCTCCTATCGGGATCCGACAACGTCTCATACGCCTCCTGAACCCGAATAAACTTCTGGGTATACTCATCCACCCGACCGGGAGGCGACACATCCGGGTGGTACTTCCTGGCCAACTGCTTGTACGCCTGCTTTATCTCCACATACGTCACCGTCTCCGACAACCCCAGCAACTCATAGAAACTCAACTCATCCTTAATTGTCTCCGACACCGAGGCGCCGCTGTCTTTAACCGATTGTGTTCGGTAAGATCTCGAGCCAGCGGTGGTTGTTTGAGGTAATATTCGAATTGTGGGTGAGATTGGGAGATGGGTTCGTGGGGTAACGAGTGGTGGAGGTGTGGTTGGGAGTCTAGAGATGAATCCATGGCTGCAACACATGATGATGATGATGATGATGATGATGATGATAAGTTAATTTGGTGAAGAAATTGAGCAGGTGAGATGGAGGAATGGGATTGGAAGATATAAAGGGTTATTTATGGGTTGGGGGCACGTATTATGTACACGAGTGTGTTTTAGGTTAGGTTGTAAGATGGAAGTGTATATGAAACAACTAGGTTTAATCTGACACATAACAACTACTTACCTAGGTTTAATCTTCACAATACTGTAGGACTTGATGGTATGTTAAATTATTAAAATATTTTAAGTTTAGTTTATTGGGTTATAATAAGTTTTTAAATGTTATGTTGATTGATACTTTGATAGAGCAATTTTAATTCATTAAGGTTATTTTATTTGTATTTATGCTAATTAATCGATAGATGAAAGGAGAGGATTAAAAGATAGGACATCTAAACCTTTTTTTCTTTTTATTAAGATGTAACTAGATATGTATCTACATTTAGTCCTTTTTGATAAGAAAATTATGAGTAACAAGTAACGTCAATCTTTTTTTTTAGTATTTGAGACGGATATATTGGGGAAAATTATTTAGAGTAACCTCTCTTTTAAGAAAATTTAGAATTCCTTTTACTTACTATGTATACATTATATTAATTACTCTCTCTATCACATTAAAAGTGTCCAAATTTTTTTTATTTGTCCAATTATTAATTTTTACTTTCAAATTTATTAGTTGATTTCCAAGTTTACCTTTAAACACACACGACTAACATTAATAAACAATATTGATAGACCCAACTTTCAAGGGCAATATTATCATTTGGTAAGCAAAGAAAACAATAATTTAACATATCGTAAACTTTGTGTTTTTCAAACTATGACACTTTAACTGGGACGGAGGAAAGATAATATTATCAGTGATAAAAATGTTGGCATGGATGTGTGAGCATACATGGTTGGATTTGATAAGCAATGAAATTTTCATGAGAGATGTCAAACAAGATAAGGAAAGAAGTATTAAGATGTTTTGGACATGTAAAGAGGAGGCATATGACGATACAGGTTTGACTTATAAAAGCCCTCACTGTGGAGTGTAGGAAAAGTAGAGGAAAATCCAAATTAGCAGAAGATGAACGGACTAGTCGAGATTTTATATATTAATTTCTGGTAACATGATCGAGGATAAAACTCTAGAGATGTAGGACCAGGCTAATGATTTTTAGATGACTATATAAATTTATTATAGTTTTGTCTTAGGTGCTTAATGTTGTCTTTACTTGTGGTTAGCTTTGGATCATCTTCTCTAGGGTGTTTTTACTTTTTTTTTAATCATTTTCTTTTATTGGTAGTATATTGATACTGTATATTTATTATCTTTGTTTTCTGTCGTCCATATGATACAAGAAACACTTCATGTTTATGTTTTTCTTTTTCAAGACTAAAGATATTCGTGGTGTCGAGTAATAGAGATTTTGTGAGTGTAAAAGCACTTTTTCGACAGGCTCATTAAATTTTCTAATTGTTAAAGATAGAAATATAAATTTGTCCTTTAAGCATGTATAATTTACGAATTAGATCTTTTAAAACGTTTACTTTCAAGCGGTGTCCTTTACATGCTATGTTTATTTGATTTTCGTCTTTTAAGATAACTGTCATCCAATTTATCCGTTAAGTTTATGCACATGAGTAACATACAGACATGTTAAAGATATTTGAGTGTTATTGATCTGGTGTTTTATCGTGGTTTAAGAGAGAGAGGATGGATAATTGACATGTTAAAGACCCAAAAGCCCTTACATGTTACTCACGTGCATCAACTTAACAGAGGAATTTGATTACAATTAGTTTGATTGACAAAAATCAAATAAACATAGTATGCAAAGGATACCGTCTGAAAGTTTTAAAGGATCTGATTCGTAAATCATTTATGTTTAAATGACAAAATTTGTATTTATGTCTTTGTTAAATTCTAAATTTAAAAGGGTCTAAAATATATGAAATTTTGGGCATAAAACTAGGGGACATAAAACCATATTTGTTTTTCTATGGAACAATATAGAGATGAAGTGGAGAATAAATTAAGTACAAATTGTTACTTTATTTATTATCTTTTGTGATTTGTGAATAAAATTTAAAACGGTAAACATTTAATACAACAATTGTATCACAAATTTAAATCGGGAACTAAACCTTAAGCTAGCAATATTATGATGTGTTTCTTATTTCTTATATCGTGATTATTAATTGATTTAATAAAGGTTTCCGAGTTTAACAATTTGTTCCTTATTTTGATAATCAGCACCTACGATGGAGTTAGTTGCAATGTTGCATATTTGGTCATATATTTGATCGTCACTAAGGTAAA
The DNA here is from genome assembly GCF_021521415.1 of Bidens hawaiensis. Taxonomy (NCBI): domain Eukaryota; kingdom Viridiplantae; phylum Streptophyta; class Magnoliopsida; order Asterales; family Asteraceae; genus Bidens; species Bidens hawaiensis. Next base: position 3,794,154 of record NW_027491042.1, read on the forward strand.
CAAGGAGATCCAGTGGGATCATTTCTTTTCGTCCTTGCTTTGCATCCCCCTCGTGTATCAGATTAGAGAAAATTAAAAGCTAATTCTTCATGCTTGGTATTTTGATGATGGAACTGCCATTGGAGATTCAGAAGAGATCGTTGGAGTACTAGATATCATTAAGTTGGTGTTTCCAACTTTGGGTCTTCTCCCAAACTCGGTGACCCCCAGAGTGAACTACTATTGCATCGTTCATGTATGGACATTGCCAAAATTTTCTTTGGCTTGAGGACGTGCCAACCAAACACATGATAGAGACACCGTTGTTCTATGACAAATGATTAAGCGAGGTGTTTTTGACAAAAATCTGCTAAGGATCAAGTATCCAAATTTGTAAATGTGAGGTAAGGTGCTAACTTGATAATAACTAATGTATAAGTGAAATCTTGTTGAACTCAGCGATGTGATTACGAGGGAAAAGCCCTTAACCAAGATAGTCTTACTTCGGTCAAAACTTATCAATGTAATCTTTGGTCGAATCTCTTCGATCAAGGATTAACTAAGTAATCGTTGGTCGAATCTTTTCGGTCAAGGATCAACAAGGTAACCTTTGGTCGATGAGTATGTGATTATCGTGATCTCCGGCACAAAAAACCCCCGGACGGTGAAAACTATCACCGTCGTTTATATTAGATAAAAAGGGTGTTACAATCGTTGTGGAGTAAATGATCGAGATTACAAAGTAAGCTAATGGATAGAGAGAATGTTTGTTTCTGCTCTAGTGTGTGTGATAATACATGTTTCTCCTAACTGATCACAATCTCCGTTATATATAAAAGATAATAACTCAAGGGAGTTATGATTAATAAAGACTATTAACTAATAATCCCTAAAAATCCGCCATGTCTTCAATATAATCGTAACAGCAACTTTGACCACGTGCTCCATCACTCAGGCTGCGAAATAGGTGGTAGACCAGGTCTTATAGCCGTTACACTTGCTAAATATCAGCATTCATATAAGAAACAACCGTTAATAGCACCAAATACCGAGGATCCATGATCCTGACATAGCTCTGGAACTCTTCAAAAGGATAATTGATCCAGACAAGTCAATATCTTCTTAACTGCAAGTTAGTGAATAGAATGAGTCTTCTAACCGTTATACCTGCTAAATATAAGACTACACATGAGAACAACCGTTAGTAAATAATAAGTACTGTGGATCCTTGAACCTGACGGGATTTGGAACACTCGCTAAGGATAACTGATCCAAAACATATGCCATGATAACATATCCACAATGTCAAATATCTGTGCACTAAAAATTGCCCCCAAAATGGTGGTTGTGATAAGATCACAACTGTCATTTTGCCTTTGAATTCAGACTTCCTGCAAAAATATATGAGATTTGAAAAGTTTGATATAATTGTCATATATCAATCGAGTTTCCTTGGGAACTTCCCTTCCGACTGTATATTCCTTTCCCTGCAAATCATGAACAACTAGTAACACCTGTTTATCCTGGGTGGATGGTCCATTTATTGAATGGTGAAATCCGGGTGGGTGAGATTGGAGGGTGGGTTCGTGGGGAAACGAGTGGTGGAGGTGTGGTTGGGAGTCTAGAGATGAATCCATGGCTGCAACACATGATGATGATGATGATGATGATGATGATGAGTTAATTTGGTGAAGAAATTGAGGAGGTGAGATGGAGGAATGGGATTGGAAGATATTTTAGGTTAGGTTGTAAAACGGAAGTATATATGGAACAACTAGGTTTAATCTGATACAAAACTACTTACCTAGGTTTAATCTCACAATACTGTAGGACTTGATGGTATGTTAAATTATTAAAATATTTCAAGTTTAGGTTATTGGATTATAATAAGTTTTTAAATGTAATGTTGATTGATACTTTGATAGAGCAATTTCAATTCATTGAGGTTATTTTATTTGTATTCATGCTAATTAATTGATAGATGAAAGGAGAGGATTAAAAGATAGAGACATCTAAACCTTTTTTTTTCTTTTTTATTTTAGATGTAACACGATATATATCTACATTTCAGTCCTTTTTGATAAGAAAATTATGAGTAACAAATAACGTCAATCTCTTTTTTTAGTATTTGAATATTTGAGACGGATATATTGGGAAAATTATTTAGAGTAACCACTCTTTTAAGAAAATTTAGAATTACTTTTACTTTGTATACATTATACTAATTACTCTCTCTATCACATTAAAAGTGTCTGTATTTTTTTTATTTGTTCAATTACAAATTTTCACTTTCAAAATTTATTAGCCGATTTCCAATTTTACTCTTAAACACACACAACTAACATTAATAAACAATATTGATGGACCCAGTTTTCAGGTCATTATTGTCATTTGGTAAGCAAAGAAAACAATAATTTAATATACCTTAAATTTTGTGGTTTTCAAATTATGACACTTTAACCGGGACAGAGGGAATATAATATTATCAGCGATAAGTAAGGCCCATTTGGGTATTATTCTTTCGTATTTGTAATTAGTATCGTTTGTATTGTTAGTTTGTTTATTTTTGTATGTTTCGGCCCGAGGCTATTTGTATTTGGAGCCCATTGGGCCTTGATTAATGAAATAGTACTATGATAATATACACACACTATATAAAGTGTGTGTATAGCATACACAACACAATCTTTTGCCATATTATTGTTCTAATACTACAAACTCTTCCTCCCTCCCCTCCTCCTTACTTTCGGCCTAGCTTAACTACACCACAAGATCCGAGATCTCGGTCCTAGCTAGTTGTTTCCACCAACTAGTTGAGAGGTTGATCCAAGATGATTAGTACTTAGTTTGTTTGTTGTTCGATCTGGTCACTGGACCTACAATTGGTATCAGAGCTTTCAGGCTCTACTAGTTGTAGATCTTGGGTCACAACCTTGGATTTTGGTCTTTTGTGTGTGAAAAGAAGGATTTTCAAAAAATAAGTGGGTTCGGGTTCATGTGTTCTTCAAAAGTTTCAAGAAAATAAAGTGTTCAAGTTCAAGAATGTTAAAAGTTAGTGAAAAAGTGTGTTTATTTGGCGTTTAAATCTACAAAAGTTGGTGTTTGTGTTGGTGTTTGTGAAAATCTTCAAAGATATACTACAAAAGTTGTGATATACATGCAAAGGGTTTGTTTGAAAAAGGTTACAAGAAAGTGAGTGGGTGACTTTACAAATTAGGATTCGAATACAATCAGTCAACGAATACAATTACAGAGTTCAAAGCTTCAAGACTAATGTATTCGATTTACATTCGAGTACATTTGTGAATTCGAATACAAGTGTAATTTGATTACATGGTTGAAATTAGCATACAAGAACAATTCAAATACAATTGTTATTCGCATACATCACTTAATTCGAATACAAGATCAAAGTAAACCAAGTGTAATCTTTTCGAAGTCCATTTCAACTATTCGAATATCATTGCATTCGAATACTAGTCATTGTATTCGAATACAATTTGATTCATTCGAATACTTTCTATTTCGCATACATTATTCGAATACAAAACATTGTATACGAATTCTTTCTAATTCGCATACAATACACAACTTGAATACATTACACTTTGTTCTATTTGGTTGGATTCTAAACTCCTATTCGCTTATAATATTGTATTCGAATACAAAGTGTTATTCAAATACTAGTATATTCGAATACATTGGACTTGGTGTGTAAACAGTTTTGGTTTCAAGTATTTTGATCCTTGAGTTGTCAAGCAATGGCAAATTCCATTCCTATCACTGGTGCAAGTAACAAAGCCATAAAGTATGTGATGTTTGAGAAAAAGGCTGGAACAACGTCTAAGCCTCCAAAGATGATGAAGTGGGGCTGTGACTTTGATGAGTTTAAATGGATATTTCAAACCTATCTCAAGATTATTGATCACAATCTTCTTAGACCCTTTGAACAAGGTCCACATCGTCCTATGACAACTGGTACTGATGGTGAGGCTCCTAAAGCAGTTGCAGATTATGATGAAGATGATAAAAGAATGCTTGCTGAAGATCAGAAAGCCTTTGGTGTCCTGACTGTATGCCTTTCACGGGAAATTGCATTGACGTTGAGAGACTACACCACTGCTAAGACTTTGTGGGATGCCTTAGTGAACAAGTTTGAAGGCAACTTGGAAATGAGAAACAGTCGAAAAGGAATGTTGAAATGACAGTTTAATATGTTTAAATACATTCAAGGAGAAACTATTGATAGTCTCATCTCAAGATTTGAACTGTTAATTACCAAAATCAATGGTGCTGGAATTGAATACGATCAAATTGAGATAAATGACAAGCTTCTCAAATCTCTCCCTTACTCCTGGAGCAGCAGTGTTATCACCATCAGGAGAACTTCAAATCTTCATCTTATCAGTTTATCTGATCTGACCTCAGTTATCATGTCGTTTGTAATGGACAAGAAGTTGAGGATGAATAATCACATTAGTTCTCTTTCAAAGGCCAGGATGGAAACTGGAACAAGTGTGAGCTCTGCATTCTTAAGGCAAACCAATACTACAGCTCATAATCCAAGCTCAACCTTCAATACTGTTGGCGTAACTCAAGATTCATCAAGTTCAAACTCAAGCTCCTTTCAATATGCTGTTGATAAAGTCGTAGCACAAGCTCTGAAAGCTCATGAAATCAAGTATACTCCAAGCACTCCAGCTTACTCTGCTTCAAAAACCCTCTCTGCTGATAACTCCAATGTGGCTTTGTTTCACGCCTTTATGGCAAGTCATGAGGAGCTGTTGCAACGAAAGCTGCTTCCTCCTTCTTTTGAACAAGGAGATCTTTCTGAGATAAAAAAATATGATCTCAAGAAAATGGAAATCAAGTATCAGATGGCCATGGCCGTTTATCGTGCTACCAACTTTATGAAGAAGTACGAGAAGAACAGTTTCAAAGATGATTGGAAGAATCTGGGGTTGGAGAAGGACAAACTTCGTTGCTACAACTGTGGGGAGCCAGGTCACTTTGCACGTGAATGCACTAATCCATCGATGGCCGTGGGGGACATCAATATCTCGGAGATGTTAGACAGTGATAGTGCTAAGAGGCCTGAGAAGAGAATCATCCCAAACTACTCCTCGAAGACAAGGGTCCCAAGAATCAATCAAGGAAGTGCATCAAAAGGGAACTTCGAGTCGAGTTCAAAGGCGATGATTGGTAGGAATGCGGAATCAACTATACCTGATTAGGAAGAGGATCAATTTGAAGAGCTAAAGAATCCTCTGAACTTTGCTGGGATGGCATTTACCGATCAAGCAAGCACCTCTTCAAGAACCACTGATGGGATTCCTACACCTGCCTCACTCATTCCCGAGGTACACAAACTTTGCACACAATATTGTATTGATAAAGTTCTTCATTATAGAAACCACAATGCTAAAATTCTAGAACATATACGTAGCATTAAAGTTCAGATTGATGATTTTAAAAAGGTTGCAAAAATTTATACTACCAGGATTAACACTCATGGTAATGACATGGCAAAACTTAGGGAAAAAGTTACTATTGCTACTAATTTAGCCTAACGTCATGAAAATCACGTAGTTTAACTAAACGCTAAGCTTGTCAGATTAGAGATTGAGTTAACCCAAAGAAAAATTACCATAGAAAACTGTGAGTTAGCTTATGAAAAGTTGAATAAATTAATTGGGGCACAAATAGAGTTAAGAATAAAGACTGGAATATGCTATGATAATTCTGTTGTTCCACCGTATTTTAATAATAACTATACTAGCCTTCCTCACTTTGATTTTAACTCTCCTCCTGAGAAAGAAATGGTCTATGGTATTGGTCGCGTGCCCATATAAAAGACATTTGTTCCTGATGCCCCCAAGACTGTTAATCCAACTATTTCTTCAGTTAATCCTAATAGTGGTTCATTTTCTGTAGCAGGTTGTGTAGAAGAAAAGGGGTGTGTGGAAACAAACAAGGGTTGTGGAGATAAAAATTTACTTTTTGATTAATCTATTGTCAACCCTGTCAATAATAATATTGATTCCAAAAACATTTTGAACAATGATGTATTTGATGAGAGTGTTCATGTTGGCACGTCTCTTGAGAATGAAAATGATGTTTCCACTTCTGATAGTGATTGTGAAACTATTTTTGATGAGACTACTTTTGATAGGAACGTGCAAGAAAAGGTATATGTGAATACAAACATACCTAGTTGTTCGTCAATCGGTTGTAAAGTTGAGGAAACCAAAGTTAATGAAAATTGTTTTGAAAAGGAAAAGGCAAGCACATCTGGTAAATATGTCCCACCTCATAGAAACATTTTTTATCAATCCACTAATCAACATTATCAACCTCAACTGTACAATCAATTTGATAATAGCTACTATGGTTATTATCCATAATATTATGTTAACTCTTTCTATACAAATGTTTTTTATGATCGGGGTCAAAGATCTGACAACTTGTTTGTTCCCGTACAACCATCTCCTTTTTCGCCACAACCCATGTATTATAATTCTGACGGTTTCTATAGGGAAGATAGAAGAAAACTTTGTTTTGTGTGTGGTAACCCGTCTCACCTTGCAAGACATTGCAAGAACTGGCATAAGATGAAAAGAGAAACGAACAAGATGTTTAATCAATTCTGTTCGAGAGCTAAACCAAGCTCGAGAACAAGAAATTATCAACCTAACAGTTCTGCCAGTGAACTAGATGTGAGATCCAGTAATAAAATTAATGATAAACCTCCTTTTTGGACAACCAAGAAGGAGAGAGCAAAAAGGAATTCAAAGACTGAAAAATCTAAGGATTCATCAAAAAGAAAGCAGAAAAGAGATCCAAAGATTGAAAAATCTGAGGATTTTGTTTTAAAACCGAGAAGAAGACAGTCTCGAAAATCTTTTAAAAACAGGAAACCTGCACATGCATGGAGTCCTAGAGACTGTTCTTCTGATTCTGACACGTCCCAACACTTCATAAATAAAGATGAGAAAAAGACATTTGACAACCATGTGGTTGACCCTCCCGAGACGACTAAGTCTCGGGAACCCTTATCTAATTAAACTGTTAATGTGTGTAGAGTCAGCCAAGGCGTTCTGTAAATAGTATCTGGTATTTGGATAGTGGCTGTACCCGAAACATGACAGGAGATGAATCCTTGCTGTTTGACTTTAAACCGTTCGATGGCGGATACATTTCTTTAACTGGTGATATGGGTGGGAACATTACTAAACAGTGTAAAGTGTCGAATGGAATCCTACGTTTGAAGACATCAACTTGGTGGAACAATTGAACCACAACTTGCTCAGCGTCTCACAGATCTGCGACAGATAGTACTCCACATTGTTCACTGAGAATGAATGCTTGATTCCCAAAGCAGTTTTAAAGTCCCAGAAGAATTGATATTGATGCGTACTCTGGGGCATAATGATTCTTAGATAATAGACATGAATACTTCATATTCGCGTAAGACCGCTTCATGTTTATTATCTAAAGCCTCGGAGAACGACTCATCTCTATGGCATATTTGTCTCGGTCATGTTAATTTTAAAAATCTAAAAAATTTGGTTAAAGGGGAACATGTGAGGGGATTGCCTGTTAAATCATTCTCTTGCATTGAAAAATGTCTTTCATGCTCTAAATGCAAGCACAAGCTCCCTCGCAAACCCAAGACGATACATACCATAGATTCCATTCTTCAGCTTTACACATGGATTTGTTTGGTCCTATTACTCCTATGGCAATCGGCCGAAAAGCCCATGGTCTTGTGATTATTGATGACTTTTCCCGTTTCAGCTGGACATTCCTTTTAGGGCATAAGGATGAAACCACACAGTTTTTTATCAAGTTCATCACTCTGGTGGAGAGACAAACAGACAAGAAGGTGAAGTGTATTCAAAGAGACAACGGAACTGAGTTCTGCAACCGATCTGTAGATAACTTCTGCATTTCAAATGGAATAGAACGTCATTTCAGTGCACCTTATACTCCTCAACAGAATGGAGTTGTCGAAAGACGAAACAGAACATTGATTGAAGCTGCAAGAACAATGCTGTCAGATTCCAAACTTCCTCTGTTCTTTTGGGGTGAAGCCATCAACACGGCTTGCTTCATTCAAAACCGTGTGATTATCAACAAGCTTCTGAAGAAGACTCTGTATGAATTCTACTACAAAAAAAAGCTGCTAGTCAACTATTTCAAAACTTTTGGATGTCCTTGCACCCTACTCCATACTTGTGCTCAGCATGATCCCAAATTTGCTGAAAAAGCTGATGAGTGTTATTTCGTTGGGTATGCATCCAATAAAACCGCTTATCGAGTCTACAACAAGAAAACCAAGCTGATTTTGGAATCCTATAACGTTGACTGGCAAGAGCTAAATGCTACTGACGCTCGCACGGGACCAGATTGGTTGTTTGAATATGATAGTATGTTCAATCAGTTTCAAGGCATGTCTATTCCATCTCCTGCAAGTACTCAAGTTCCATCTTCATCACAAGATCCTTTGTTGATGCAAACTCTGATCAACAGTTTGTCTGAAGTGGATCTGTCTGTTATGCCTGCAATGCCTGCACCACCCGCTATTCCACTTCCTCCTCGTGTCGATAATCAAGTTGTTAACAATCCCGCTCCTCAAGCTGCTCCTCTAGCCGCTCCTAAAGCTGCATCGCGAGCTGTTGTTTCGACTGATATGGTGGAAGTTGAAGATGTATCTGATTCAAATTCAGATGATTCCTTCCAGTCTGCCGACATTATAGAACAACATCAAACTGAACCCGTAGCTGATCATCAAGTAGCTCCCAGTGTGGTAGAATCTGTTGCCGCACCTCCATCTGCAAATGAAACAGATCAAATAGCTACTCCTGTTGAAGAACCTACTACCGGTGATTCTGATCACACTGCTTCGACTCCAATTAACACCATTGTTGTTCCTTATGGTGAGAATCTTTGGGAAGAACTGATCAATCAAGAGAATAGATTTTATCAACCTGACTCTGTTCTATCAACTGCTGATATTCTTGAAGGTGCTCCTCGTATCTTCCATCCCATTGATAGTCTCACTGTAAACCTTCAAGCCGAACCAGTCACCATTGTCGAAGACATCCCTCAGTTGCCTATTCATCGACGTCATATAACAGAAAACATCATCGGTTCTCCATCTGCTAGAATCCAAACGAGAAGTAAATCCGGTACAATTAACAGATGTATGTTTGCTTGTTTTATTTCACAGGTTGAACCGAAGGACTACAAGATGGCCCTAAGGGAAAACTCGTGGGTTGAAGCGATGAGAAGAATTGTTACAATTCAAGAAATTTCAAGTTTGGAGATTGGTTAAGATGTCGCCGAACAAGAAACCAATTGGGACCAAATGGGTGTTCAGAAAACAAGAAGGATGACAAAGGGGTTATTACAAGGAATAAGGCAAGATTGGTGGTACGAGGTTTCTCTCAGCGTGAAGGCCTTGATTACGATGAAACTTATGCACCGGTGGCTAGATTGGAAGCAATTCGTCTTTTTCTTGCCTATGCCTCGTACATGAATTTTAAGGTCTATCAAATGGACGTGAAGACTGCCTTCTTGTATGGGAAAGTAAAAGAGGAGATATATGTGAAGCAACCTCCAGGTTTTGAGGATCCTGATTATCCAAACCATGTTTGCCGCCTTGACAAAGCTCTGTATGGCCTCCACCAAGCACTTCGTGCATGGTACACAACACTAGCAAATCACTTACTTAAGAATGGCTACAGAAGAGGTGTTATCGATCAAAACACTCTTCATCAAGAATGTAAATGGTGAAAAGATCCTTGTCCAAGTCTATGCTGACGACATTATCGTTGGATCTATTTCCGATAAGCTGGGTAGAGAGTTCACCGAGGTCATGCAGAATTGGTTTGAGATGAGTTCGTTGGGAGAGATGAGTTTCTTCTTGGGTCTACAAGTTGAACAACAGGACGACGGGATTTTGATTCATCAAGAAAAATATGTTCGAGACATTGTCCAGAAATTTGGGTTGAAAGACTCAACTCCCTTTCTCACTCCGATCGCTACCCGACCTGTGCTTGCTCCAGATCCATCGGGGGTTCCTGTTGATCAACATCTTTACAGATCCATGATCGGCTCCCTGATGTATCTCACTGCCCGCAGACCGGACATCATGTTCCCTGTCTGTCAGAGTTCAAGATATCAGAGTAATCCGAAAGAGTCTCACTTAATTGTTGTTAAGCGCATCTTTCGGTACCTTAAGGGAAAGCCTTGCTTAGTTTTTTGGTATCCCAAAGACTCCCCTATGGTACTGCATGCTTACACTGATAGTGATTATGGGGGATGTAATCTGGATCGAAAGTCAACATCGGGTGGATGTCAGTTCCTGGGTGACAGATTAATCTCTTGGCAATGCAAGAAACAAGTCACCGTGTCCACCTCCACTGCTGAAGCAGAATACATTGCTGCCTCCGCTTGCTGCTCTCAAGTCATAGATCCAACATCAGCTGTTGGATTACGGTTTAAATTTCTATAACACCCTGATTAAGTGTGACAATGAGGCAGCTGTGTGTATTGTGAAAAAACCCGGTCCAACACTCTAAGACAAAGTATATTAACATCCGAATGCATTTTATTCGTGATTGTTATGATCAGAAACTTTTCACAATAGAACGGGTCCATACTGATTACATCTTTACAGACCTGTTTACTAAAGCTTTTGATCGTGCCCGATTTTTGTTTCTCGTTGAGTCACTTGGCATGATCTATTTTGTTCAAATTAAGTTTTATTTTACTTTATTTTATTTTTATTTTATTGTTTATTTTATTTTATGTAATTTTATTTTTATTTTACTTTATTTACATTTTTTTTATTTTACTTCTATCTTATTTTAAAGATTTTAAATCTTAATTTTTAAATTTATTTTTATTTTTTAATTTAAAGTATATTTTTTAATTTTAATTTTTTTTTTATTTTGTTTTACCTTCCTTTATTTTTAATTTAATTTTATTTTATTTTATTTTATTTCTAAATTAGGTTTTACTTTTAGTTTTAATTTTCTTTCTTTCTATCTTTTTGAATATAAAATTGTAAATATTTCTCAAATATGTCACAATTTTAGAGGGAGAAAATGAGTTCGGTTTAACTAACCAAAAAGATTTCCCTTTCTTTAAGAAAAACAAATGAGTCATTTGACCAACCAAAAAGATTTTATATTATTTAATTATTTTTATTTAAGAAAATCAGAAAAAGATCTAAAAGTATATTCTCTTGTTTAGAGGGAGCTTCTGCTTAGAGGGAGTCGGATAATTAAAATATTAGAAAATCTTGAGAAATCGATCCGACCTTTGGAAAATGATATGAAATTGGTTTTAGTGATCTTAGCACATGAAAAGAGTAGATCAAAAGCCAAAAAGATCATTACTTGATGTGTAGATAGGCTTGACAAATGAGTAAGTATCATAGTGATATAAACTTAAATATCTGCCTATGCTAGTAGTTACACTCTTATGAAGCGGTTGTCGACTCCAAATAAATCATATCTATGAAGGCAAAAATGTTAATAGTCATTCATGCATGAGCCCGTTAGTGATTGGTCACAATAAAAATTATTTATTGCTTTGGTTTCAAATATTGAATAATATCAAAAAATATTGAAAAAGCAGGAAAAACTGCAAAATACTCAAAAGTGTTAAAAAATCAACAACAAAATTGTTGATAGTTTATTCAAACAAAATCGACAACAAAAATGTTGATAATTTATCAAACAAAAAGGGGCATATTAGAACTACGTGAAGTGGGGCAAACTAGTAAGACCTAAACACTTTATATGAAGGCCTTTAAGTTCGGATGGCATGTAAGTCCATGGTTCAACCTTTATAATGTTTCAAAGAAAAATTTTGCAAAAAGTCTATAAAAGCTTAAAATGTTTGATCAATCATTAGGGGGTCGGAGTCAATTCAGGGTGATACTGGTGAACACAAACTATGCCCAATGTATGATGGAGTCTGAAACATGTCGGATTAACAGGGGACCACACAAGTATTATGTTTAATTAATACCTTAACGTATCACGGTGAAATCAAAATACTTGTTAAGTTTAAAGTGGACCAACATATCTATAATTGACTTTGGGTACTTGGCATAATAATATCCAAATAGAAGTATGATCTAGGACGCTATAGACAATATGATTTCATGTCGTGATCTTTCTCACAAAACACAAGTATCCATCAACTTGTGTAAATTAATTAATTAATGTACCTAATATAATATTAATTTCTCTTTATCCAATTTTTAAATTTTAGTTCTATTTTTGATTTACAAGTTAAAACTAGTTTAACTTGTAATTTTTTTTAAAATTTTATTTTTACCTTATTTTATTTTAATTTTTTTTATATTTATTTCTATTTTACTTTTAACATATTTGATTTTTATTTTATTTTATTTTTACTGTTAGTCTTTAATTTTGTGTTTGTTTTCAATCTTGTTGTTATTTTAAACTTCTTTTAAATATTTTATAAATCTTATTTTTATTAAAGTTTTATTTTCTATTTTATTTTACTTTAACCTTATTTTAAGATTTTATTTTAACTTTTAAATGTATAGTTATAATGGGTTATTGTTTACAACAAGGTCCTCGATGCAAAGTTTGTTAAGCTTTGACCCGCCAAAAATATATCTTGTGTATATTTAAAATGCTTGAATTCGGTGGGTAAATATTTTGCGGTTTTTAAAATGAAAAATTTTCAGAGTTCAGGGGTCGAGAGTGTAAATTCGTTTAAAACTCGAGATGTTTTGACCCTATCGCGAGATAGGCTGTACCTATAAATAGGATTTTTCAAAATATCTCTCACTTTATCCATTAAAACTTTATCCATTCTCTCTCTACCTTTTATTTCTCTCTCCTCTCTCTAAACATCCATCGCTGTTCCCATCGGTCTTCATATCTTCAATCAATACACAGATTTGTTCTTTAAATCACTCTTAATTCATCTTTCAATCATGGAGAACTTTCCCGTGGTAACTATTTAAACGGCTATCTCTCTTGATTTTGTTGAGTCTGGGACGATGCACAGTTCATCGGAACTGTTCACTCCCAATTGGTTGGTCTGTTGATGTTCTTTGTTGAAATTAATGTTTGCTTACGATTATCGATGTCATTAGGGTTACGTGTGTTAACTTAATTGAGTTTTTATTTTTTATTTGTATAGCTTTTCAAATTTCTCTAGGCTTTCGTTTGAGTCAGGTTAAAGAAACCCAGTTTTGAATATTTGAACGTGTTCATATTTGCCCAGATCTTCAAGTCATATAATGATAAACCCTGTTTATTGTTATAAGGGTTGAGATTTAATTACTTTTTGGTATGGAAATCTTTTAATGTATTCGAATACAACTGTATTCGAATAATCTGTTTGAATTCAAACTGTATGATTCTTTAAGGCTGCTTCAGTGTAAACGGTTCAAATGCTAAGTGTTTGAATATCCATTTGAATTGAACAGACACTTGATTAGAATGTTCTTTGCCATCACTTGCTTAAGTATATTGTATTCGAGTATTCATGTATTTGAATGAATACATCAGACTTAATCTTTTCAGTTAAACTTTATTTCCATTAGAATACATCACACTTAGATACATTTTATGTTTATGAGTCATCTTTGTATAGTTTATTTTATTTTTATCTTTGTGTATAGTTTGTTTTGATCACAACTCAATTAACAACACTAATATCTCTCTTATGTGTTTAGAGTCATAACAATTTCTGTTCATTGGAGATCCCAAAAAGGAAGAAGCTCAAAGTATGTCTCTATGATCAAAGGATTAGAAGCCTGTCCTTTTTCCTATGCAATCTCATCTGATCCAGAGATTCACTACTCATGGATAAAAAAATTTTGGACAAATGCTAAGACAAAGACAGAGGGATCAAGGATCACTTCAAAGGTTGACGGTGTCAGGGTGACAATTACTGAGGAAGTGGTCAGACAATCACTTCAAATTCAAGACAATGTCGGTGATCCATGCACAATCTTTACATACGAACAACTAGCTGACTACTTGGATGAAATTGGTTATGAAGGAGAATGCTCAACTTGTGAAAAGTAGTATCTACCAAATTACTGGAAGCTTCTATTTCATATAGTTGCAAATTGTTTGTCTTCTCAAAAGGGTGGTTGACAAGTTGAATTCAGACTGGGTTGGAGTTATGTTGAGTTTGACCAAGGGGAGGAGATACAATTATTCTCAACTATTCTTCAGATATATACACAAAATGTGCTTGCAAAGAACCGAAGAATGATGTATCCTCGGTTCATCCAATTAATTTTGGACCATTTGCTTCCTGATACACCCAAACCCGTGAGAACAGATGAAGTTGATAATAAGGGAAAACCAGTTGAATTATTTGAACCATTTCATGTCAAGGAAGTAACGTAAGTGGCCATGACTACAATTCTGAAGTCTACTGGTAGAAGTTCTCATCAATATCAAGGTGAACAGCCGGGTGTTAATATTGGTCAATTCAAGGAAACATAATCAGATAGTGATGAGGTTGAGGTTGAGGAAGAAGAAGAAGAAGAAGAAGAAGAAGATGATGATGATGATGATGATGATGATGATGATCAGGATGGAGGTGATGATCAGGAGGATGAGCCTGTTGATGAACCGATTGATGAGTCTGAAGCACCTGTTGTTAAAGAGGGCAGATCCAAGAAGATGCACGACAAGTCAAAGAGGAAAGTTGGTGAGTTCTCTAAGAGATCTTCTGCTGCTACTGAGGAAGAAGAGGAAGAAGAGCCCAAGCGCCCTCCAAAACGGTTGAAGAAGGCAAAGAACTCCAAGAAGCCTTCACCTTATAAGGTGCCTTCACCAAAGGTAACTTTTCCTTCGATTTCCGAGATGTTGTCACATTCCTTAGCAACCCAAGCCACATCACCTCAAACTTCCATTCCCGACCCACACGTAGGATCACCCAAAACCTTAGCCAAAACACTAAAATCCCTCCAAGAAAATCAAGTAAATATCACTAAAACCCAAACCCCAATCTCACCAAAATCCAAACCCAAAACCAAACTGACCTCACCCAAGGCTCCAACCAAACCTAGACTTAAAATCGTCCTTAGGAAGAAACCCAAAACCCAAAAACCATCCCTAGTAACGAACCTGTCACCTCACCCGAAACCTCCAGAGCTCGCTTAGACGAACCAATTCCCTCCATGTTTGAGGGCATACCTATGACCACCCAACCTAGGACCACATTACCGGTCACCTCACCCACATATCAATTTGCCTCACCCATTAGGGAAAACTCATTTTGGTTATCCACATTCACTACATCTAGCCAAACCCAAGCCACCTCAACCACCTTAGAAACAACCACCACACCAACTAGCCTACCCTTAACCATAACCACATCCTTCCCAACATTAACCTTAACCATACCCATCCCAACAACACCACACTCAACCATATCCACCACACCTCCCTCAACACTTAGGAGCCCTGTGATTACCGCCACTCCTATCTCAAGTGGTAAATCGAAGAAGTCTCCCGTGTTCAAAGATCATGTCCTCGATAAGCTCACGGAACTGGAAGAGGCTAATGAGAAACGTGATAAACGGGAACTCACGTTGATTAAATTCTTAAAAGATCAACAAGTCATCAATCAGGAGGCCACTCGTCAGCGTGATGCCTTGGCAAATCAGTTAGGTATTCTTCAAGAAAGACGTGATCTTGATCAAGCCAAAATCAAAAGTCAGCATAACTGGATCAACCAGTTGCATAAAAGAATTGACAATCAGCAACTATTAATCAACAAGAACTCTCTGCAAAACGCTGAGCAACACGATGACATGGAAAGGCTTGAGTCTCGAGTTAGACATTTGGAGACTGGTCTCCCCCCTCTTCTAACCTTACTGAAAACTTCAGAAGGGAGATTGAGACTACACTGGATAAAGTGTGGATTGATTTGAGTGTTTGAACTCAAGAGTGAGCAGGTTGGAAGGCTGTGAAAGTAGGGATGTGAGCAGAGTTATGGGAGAAAGTATGAGACTGCAAAATCTTGTTGAGATGTTGGAGGAAGAATTGGAGAATCAACGCGCCGAACAGGGGCGCGTGAACGAATCGCTGGTTAACCGATACCTCGCTGCAATGGAGGTTATGCAGTTGACAGATGAGGATGTTGAGAACCTGAGGGTTCATTCGATGAGAACCTTTCGAAGGTTCCTTCGTGTAGCCGAGCCAAGGGCTGAGCAATTCAACCGATGTCAAACCATGCTTGCTCGTTTAGTCATTGATGCCGAATGGGTCATAGCTGTAGGAAGTGTACACTGCTTCCTCTTCACAGGAGATGAAAGAAAGGATGGAGGTGAAGGAGGTTTAGGCTCAAAGGCTGCTGATGAGCCTAAAGTTGTTGTAGGAACCGTCACCGGCACTGATCCTGTAGCTACAACTGTTGTCACATCTGAGCAGGTCAGTACTCATCACTTGTTGCACCCATCACTAGTGCACAAGTAAGTGTCGTGTTCACCACTGCTTTGATTATTCATCCTGATGCACTACGTTTAGATCGTGGTGGTGGTGATGATGGTGATGACGGTGATGACAGTGATGATGATGACGAGTCTGATAGTGGAGACGAGGATGATGATCAGGAAAATGATGATGAAGACGATGACCACGAGCACGATAGTTTTGATGATACTCGTGGTCGTGGAAATAGTGATGATGATGGTAGTGGTAGTGGAAGTGGTAGCGGTGATGCTACCGGACGTAAGGCGGTTGATGATGAACCGCCAAAGGAGGCTGAGAAAATGAGGGAAACGGACGCTGCGGTGGAGGCTGAACTCGCCTCTTTATTTAACGTTTGCTCTTTTGCAGGTACAGTCCCTACATTTGAGAAATCCGTGGATGAAAATAAAGAAGAAAGTTATGATGGCATCAACTATTCCCCCAACCCCAACACTCCACCAGCCAGGGAGAATGTTGAGCCAGTCATTGATAAACATGTTGTCACTCCTGTTGCTGCTCCTACTCAAAAAAAGTCGAGAAGAGGCACCAAGTATTATAGCTTGAGAAGGATGGGAAGCATGCGATGGAGGTCGAAGCCTTACCATGATTCAGATCTCATCTTGTACGCCAAATACCACAAAGATAGCAAAAGTTGGGCTACCAGGCGTGCAAACGGGAATCTGATATATCTCACAATGAGAGATATGCACTCGCTATCAGAACTTGACATGAACTACTTTCGAAAGATGATAGCTCGAGACGATAGCAAAGACACTCTCGAATCATGATTCAAGAACAAGTTCTTATGGAGAGAATGGAAAGCTGACTACCCGATGTTTGCGGTCAATCCGAGTAGGTCATTCAAGTCAAAGAAGATTAACCCCTTCTCCAACACGCCATCCAAGGAAAGAGTATACAGGATGCCTAATGATCATGGCGAGCTGATCTGCCATGAAATGCCCTTCGATGACGACTTTCTCCACGACTTCATCGCATGGGAGTTCGGCAATGTACATGGCGATGTCATCATTCACCTCACTCGAAGTCATGAGCTGATGTTCTTTGACGAACATGAGCTTGCCGACTTTGGACTCCGCGACCTCAAGAAGCTAGTAGATTCGCTCCTCTGTACAGTTGAAGACGTTCGTCGTGACAACACGGACGCCATCGTCGGAAAATTCAACAAGTTTGTCAGATTACTTGTTGAAAAGCAACCATTTGAAGAAGATCCAGACGGTGTATTCGACTAAGAGTCCGAGTGCGAGTGGTAATGAAGAAAATAAAATAAATACGAAAGACTAGAGGGAGATTGTAAGGCCCATTTGGGTATAGTCTTTCGTATTTGTAATTAGTATCGTTTGTGTCGTTAGTTTGTTTACGTTATGTATTTGGAGCCCATTGGGCCTTGATTAATGAAAGAGTGTATGATATAATACACACACTATATAAAGTGTGTGTATAGCATACACAACACAACCTATTGCCATATTATTGTTCTAATACTACAAACTCTCTCTCACTCCTCTCCTCCTTACTTTCGGCCTAGCTTAACTAAACCATAAGATCCGAGATCTCGGTCATAGCTAGTTGTTTCCGCCAACTAGTTAAGAAGTTGATCCAAGACGACTAGTACTTAGTTTGTTTGTTGTTTGATCCGGTCACAAGACTTATAAAAATGTTGGCATGGATGTGTGAGCATACATGGTTGGATTTGATAAGCAATGAAATTTTCATGAGAGACTACCATATCAAACAAGACAAGGAAGGAAGTATTAAGATGATTTGGACATGTAAAGAGGTGGTATATAACGATACAGGTTTGACTTACAAAATCCCTCACTGTGGAGTGTAGGAAAAGTAGAGGAAGATTCAAATTAACAGAAGATGAACGGATTAGGCGAGATTTTATAGATTTGTGCATTTCTGATAACATGAATAGAACTCTAGAGATGTAGGACTAGGCTAATGATTTTTAGATGACTATATAAATTTATTATTGTTTTGTTGTAGGTGCTTAATGGTGTCTTTACCTGTGGTTAGCTTTGGATCATCTTTTCTATGGTTTTTTTACTTGTTTTTTTAATCATTTTCTTTTATTGGTAGAATATTGATACTGTATATTTATTATCTTTGTTTTCTGTCGTCCATATGATACACGAAACACTTCATGCTAGATATTCTTGGTATCGAGTAATAGAGATTTTGTGAGTGTAAAAGCACTTTTTTGACAGGCTCTTTAATATTTTCATTTAATTTTCTAATTTGTTAAAGATAGAAATACAGATTTTGTCCTTTAAGCATATATAATTTACGAACAGATCTTTTAAAACATTTACTTTCAGGCGGTGTCCTTTACATGCTATGTTTATTTGATTTTCAATTTCTCCGTTAAGTTGATGCACGTGAGTAACATACAGGCATGTTAAAGATATTTGAGTGTTATTGATCTGGTGTTTTATCGTGGTTTAAGAGAGAGAGGAGGGAAAATTGACATGTTAAAGACCCAAAAACCCTCACGTGTTACTCACGTGCATCAACCTAACAGAAGAATTTGATGACAATTAGTTTAAATGACGAAAATCAAATAAACATAGTATGCAAAGGACACTGTCTGAACTTTTTAAAGGATCTGATTCGTAAATCAGGTATGTTTAATTGACAAAATTTTTATTTTTGTCTTTGTTAAATTCTAAATTTAAAGGGGTCTAAAATATATGAAATTTTGGGCATAAAACTAGGGGACGTAAAACCATATTTGTTTTTCTTTGGAACAATATAGAGATGAAGTGGAGAATAAATTAAGTACAAGTTGTTACTTTATTTATTATCTTTTGTGATTTGTGAATAAGATTTAAAACGGTAAACAATTAATGCAAAAATTGTATCACTGTAGCAGGTTACCCCAAATTTAAATCAGGAACTAAACCTTAAGCTAGCAATGTTATGATATGTTTCTTATTTATTATATCGTGATTGTTAATTGATTTAATAAAGGTTTCCGAGTTTATCAATTTGTTCCTTATTTTGGTAATCAGCACCTACGATGGAGTTAGTTGCATATTTGGTCATATTTGATCCGTCACTAAGGTAAACAAGGATATCCATTGGGATAATTTCTTTTCATCCTTGCTTTGCATCCCCCCCCCCCCCCCCCCCGTGCATCAGATTAGAGAAAATTACAAGCTAATTCTTCATGCTTGATATCTTGATGATGGAACTGCCATTGGAGATTCAGAAGAGGTCGCTAGAGTACTATATATCATTAAGTTGGCGTGTCCAACTTTGGGTCTTCTCCCAAACTTGGTGACCCCCAAGTGAACTACTATTGCTTCATTCATGTATGGACATTGCCAAACTTTTCTTTGGCTTGAGGACGTGCTAACCCAACACATGATAGAGACACCGTTGCTCTTTGACACATGATTAAGCGAGGTGATTGAGGACTTTGTACTTTGTGAAGGCCTTTCTTTGGAGACCTCCGGTGGCGACTTGCTTCCTTACATTGTAATAATGGGGTTTGGGTTGTATTCAATAGCAGAGGATTCATCCTATGCTTTTGTGGCCTTGAGGGCATAATTGTGGGTGCTTCAGGATCACATCTTACGAGATAGTAATATATGTTTTATGGATTCTAATTATTATTGTGATTTGGCTTGTCTTCATGATATGATTCCAAGCTTCGACTTCAGTGGTTTTATAAACAATGTGACCGCCCCTGCCCAACATGCATTGGCGAGTGCATTTTTTAATAAATTTGTACACGACATGAAAACACACTTTGACATGACACATAGACAAAAGGCTGTTTTTGAGTGTTTACGAGCACCATATGTTCAAGATTTCTTCAGGTTAGTCCTATAGACAGGTTAGGCCAACATATTGCACCATCCTAAGGTATCGCATCATGATTCCTCTATTCCGGGTTGATGAGATATGTCATATTTGTCGCAAGGTGTGTTTGGACTCTTATAGGGAGTACGCGGTACCTTGTAGAAAGCTCCCGGGATTCAAGTACCGACACGATTTGGTTAGAGATGTACTCTTTGACATATTCAACTGTGTCGGGGTATTGCCATACCCGGTCATACCCGAACCCGTTCCATAACCACAACCATGTATTACGAAAAACCTGATTTGTGCACCTCTAACTTGAGTCATGTGTAAGCCTATTTTATAAAAAAAAAAGTTTTTACACAACTAAAATCATAACCAAATAAGTCAATTTAAAATTTATATTGTAAAAAAATTAAAATAAAATAAATAAAAAACCTTTTACTTAATACCAAGGTTTCTTTTACAGCCAAAAGGTTTTAACAAGAAAAAGTTTAATTCTTAGAAACGACCATGTACCAAACCATTGACATATGCGGCATACATAATTAATAAAGTGCTTTGCATTGATTAGAAAACGAAGATTTCTCTGATTATTTATAGGAAAGAAAAATAAACCATAACTAAGAGCGGTGGGGGTGGTCTGGATGGACACCATCACGCGTGATGGCTGCGAGAACACCGCCGCCGCCCATCTCATCATGCGTGTTGAGAGGGTTCCCGTGATGGCCATCACATTGTGGAGTTCAAGAAGTTACCGTTTATGACCGTGGGGTGGGTGGGGGGGGGGTAATAAAAAAATTACTAAACCCTATATAATAACTCAAATTTATCTTCAAAACAAACTCAAATCCAACTCAAATCTTCTTGGCAGTCTCCATGACCGAATTTATGATCTGATTCAGTGGTTCGACTCATCCTCAGTTTTTCCTCCGGCTCGTGTACTACCCATTTGGCAATACTGGCAAAATTTCGAACGGGCCACGGGGTGGCGTGAGAGCAAAATTATTGAACCGATTCTTTCTTAGGGTCATAAAAAAATGTATGGCAGTCTCCACTACAAACAACATTTTAACATCACACCAACGGAGGGTTCTAGGAAACGTGGCTCGGGTTCAAAGAAAACCCTAACCTGACCAAAGGTTCGACAAAATCTAGGCGAACCAACGAGATTTCGGTTACAAGATGAACCCGACACAACCCAACCATTCCAACAACAACCTTCCCAACAACAACCTTATTATCCACAACCTTTTCAATACTCCCAAAACCAATCTTTTCAACCGTCCCAAAACCAATCGCAATCTTTTTTTCAACCGTATCAAAACCAACATTTTATTCCACCTTTTTCTACCCAAAATTATCCAAAGAATGCTTTTCAAATGTTTCAATCCCAACCGTCTCAAATGTCCATCGATCCCTTAGACGATAACGATGTTATACATCAATTTGCAAGTGCTTTTCGTGATGTGGTGGGCAATGTGGATGAAGATGTACCTGCGGAGGAGGATGCCACCGGCGTGAAGAAGCCTTGGTTGTCCGCGGAGGAGGTCGCCTTGGCCAAGGCTTATTTACACTGCTCCGAATAAAAAAAACACTCAAACTATCAAAAAAAATGTTATGGAGACGTGTTATGGCACATTTCGCGAAACTTCCCGGGGCAACCGACCGAAAAATGGACTCAGTGACTTCCAAGTTGGGATATTTGAATCGAAAAATGTCAAAATTTAATGCTTGTAACGCCCAATTGGTTACTATTTTTTAAAATTTATTAGTTAATTTTTTTTATAATTTATTACTTTATTTTTACAATTATATATATATATATATATATATATATATATATTCTAAATGTTTTGTAGGCCCGAAATCCACAAAGCGGAGCGAGCGAGGCGACTATCATAAAGGACGCTTTGTGCGATTATGTCAAGGTTTTCTGATATAGATCTTTCCCCACTTGAAAGCGTGGGAGGTTGCGAGACGTCACCCGAAGTGAGAACCGATTGCCGTGGTCGACATGGAAGGACCGACGGCTCCAAGGAAGAAAGGATCTTCTTCAAAAAGATCAAAAACTTTCGAGTCCCGGAACTACACAACGTCTACCGACAGCTTGTCATGCAACATGCCGAACATGAACTTGAACGAGGAACCTGGAGACAATCCCGACGAAGGCACACCCACACCCACACGGCCGCATCGCAAGAAAAGTGGGGAATCGTCAAGATTCAGAAAGGAAGCGGTGGCCGAAGACTTCGCCGAATACAAGTCGGCTTTATTTTTGCTTCAAACGTCTGCAAGAGGCATATGCCTGCGGGCGCGCATACATAAGCCTCTGAAGACAGTTTGTTTAAAAAAAATAAAAGATCTGAAAACTGCTTTTATGGTCTTAAATAATAAGCTAATATCCATCATCTTCACACTTATTCAAACTTCTTCACACTTCTTAACATCCTACCAACACCTAATGTTCAACACCACCACCACGACCCACCGTCCGCCACCACCACCGTCCACCACCACCACCACCCACCATCCGCCAACCGCTGTCCACTACCACCACCCACCTCCGCCGCCACCACCACCTACCGTCCCCCGCCGCCACCACCACTCATCGTCCTTCGCCATCACCACCACCCGCCACCACCTACCACCACCCAACACAACCGTTCCTCACCACCACCACCCACTGTCGGCCACCATTACCGTCAACTACCACCGTCCACCACCCACCAAAACCGTCCATCACCATCACCCACTGTCCACCACCACCGTTCACCGCCTACCACAGGTCTACCACCACCCACTTCCATAGTTCGTACACCATCACTCACTTCCATAGTTCGTACACCACCACCAATTATTTTAGCAGTTTACAGACGTTAAATGACTTTTATCTACTGTGATATATATGATAGGTAACTAATTTTCAGCTTATGGAGACAATATGCAGTTTATAAAACAAACAATATTATATTTTCAGATTGCAGACCTTCAGACCCCATATTCAGTTGTAGACATGAAATCAGATGAAATCAGATTGCAGAAAGTTTTTGTCTTAAAAAACAAACATCTAAGTTGGCGGAAATGGCCAACGCGAAGGAGCGAAAGAAAGAAGCTCATGCTTTAAAAATGAAACGTGAGGAGACGTATATCAACCATTTGAATGAAAACAAAAAAAAACACCGATTTAACATTCCTCCTACAACTGCACGAACATCTTGACGAACCCTTTAAATCGACTTACTTCAACGCGAACGCGAGATATGCGACAAGTGGGGTTGGGAAGGGCTGTAGGTTTTTTTTTTGTCGGTTTTTTAAATGTATTTGTCTTTGTAACATTTATTTAATCTTATTTTATTATTTATTTAATCTAATCTTGTTTTAGTATTTATTATATAAAATAAAAAAAATTCATCACACCAAACTCCACCCTCACTAAATTTCATCGGTAGTTGTGAAAAGTGGTAGGGTGAGGTGTCACCATACCATTGGGTGTGATGAGTGATGGATTTGGAACCTTCCCTCCCCCTAATGTTATTATTTTCTAGGCCATTTTATATAATATATATTCACGTAAAATTAGGCAATTGATATCACACGTTAACACGTATAAGGTGGATTGAGTTTCAAAGTCTCATCAAACAAATAACTTTGGACCCAAGGATGGAGAACGAATTCAGCGATTGATGTTTACCCATATTTGTCTATATGCACAACTATGTGACATAAGAGCCTGTGGCTAAGTTCAACACATGTATACGAGCACATAAATTATCAGTAAATATGTATGTATAAGACTATGTGGTGTACTCCTCTAGCACTCCACTCCCATCCAATATGGAAAAACAGTATCGCGGGGCGTGGGGAACACCGCATCTCCCTTGACAGCCTTACTAGACGGTGTCCCCGCTAGTGTGTTGACCCCACATAGGATGAAGGAGTGTGGTAATCTAGGTGTGGACTGTGAAGAGATGGCCCAAAAGTTGTATCATATGCTTTTATTTCTTTTTTTTAGTTATTTTTTTACTCGTTTTTATGCTCAACTTTATGGGTTTATTTATTTATGAATTGAATGTTATAATGAAAAGAACTAGCTAGTATAGGGAAAAATTAATGTACTAGATTTATAACCACCCGATCTAGGTAATGTTTACCTTCCTACCCTATTGACAAACCACATTATAAGAAAATTAACTATGGAATCAAAAATTGGTTCCTTCTAATACCTATTTGGTTATAGAAAATTAACTATGGAATCAAACATTATTATTCCTTAATCGTCACGGAATCCACTAAGCAGACATGACAATAGATTTCGCTAAGCTCTTGTTAGTGTACTTCATCTTAACCGAATTCACCCAAGTGTTTAGAATAGCCGAAGTTTTAAATTAACGTAAACCAAGTGTCAGATACTCTATAGAGCTAAAGTATTGCTAAAGTAATATTTTTCATGGATTTTTGGTAATCATTTTAATGATCTAACAATTTAGGATACACAAAGTAAACATATTTTACCTTAGATTATTGCGCACCACAAGTCACAATTAACTTGGTTCTTATTCTCTTCAACTGTTTCTAGACTTTGTTGATTCACACCCCCGTAAATAATCATAAATCCACTTGTTCACCTAATTATAAAAGTTAAAAACAAGAATAAGAAGACTTTTTTATATATTTTATAAAAACGCAGAAAAAATAAATCCACTAAAAACAAGCCTAAGAAATCATTATTATTCTTCATATACAAAGGCACATGCATAATGCATTTCATTTTCTATCGATATTAATGAAAACATACTTTTTTGGATCATGTGAACAAACTGCCGATTAAATTAACTAACTTTATTTCTAACGATCATAATCTTTTTGCTTTCTTCTTTATTTTACGTATGATTAAACAGACAAACCAATCTTTAACACCAGTTTACTGACAACTTCAATCGTGTAAATTCTTGGAAGAATTTAGTTAAAACTCACTGGAAATTTCATCGAGTAGGTGGACCCATAAGTCCTAAATACCAAAATAAACCCAATTCATTGGATCTTTAGGTTTTTTTTACATGTTCTTTATTTTTTTTAATATTAAAGGTACTTTTACCATTTTACACAAAGTTAAACGAAAGTCGGAACTTTTTACAAAAGGTTAATCAGATAACTCAAACATGCAAAACTCAGAGCATAAAAGTGTGAACAGAACCGGACCACAAAGACTATTTATATAATGATAATATCTTTATTTTAACCATAGAATGCATGATACAATTTTGTAACCACGTACTCCGTACTCTCTAGTCTTTATCACTCCTACCAAGTCTTCAAGCACAAATATAATACGTGGTTTTCATAATTCTCTATATATAAAACTATTACGCATGGAAGGCGCGCATTTAATTATATGAATATGTATAAAAGACTATGTTAAAATTAATAATGAAACAGTAAAAGCATAAAAGTATGTTATAATACTTACGTAATTGCTTAGCCGTAAGACACTCAAATAATTTAGGCCAAAAAAAAGTAAAATCAAAAAATAGAAGGAAGTCTTTTGGGCATGTTTTAGACCATAAACCGACAAGGACCAGAAAAGTAAATTATAATACTTATGCAATATCTTAGCCGTCACACACTCAAATAATTTAGGGAAAAAAAGGTTAAAACCACTTATCTTCGTTTTCAAGTAAACGACAATTCCTGGAATACTTGAAAGGAACAACGACACGGCCATCGGCCCCACTTCACAAGCCTACAACCACAACCGGGTTTTTTCAACTCCACAAAAAATAAAAATAAAAACTTCTAGAAACGGGTTCTACAAGAGTAGCCATTAACTAAGTTCAATAAAAGACATAAATTCATAATGACTCATCAAAACTCTACTCATCAATAAAATCAGGTAAATCATAGCCTCCGATATTGCGATAGGAAAATAGCGTTTAAAGGTTATGAGAGGAAACCGCTACAAGCTACATATATGGGTCTCTCGCCCCCGATGCTGCTACGTTTTTAAAAAGAGTTCGGCGGGTCGTGCACAGTAACTCAACGACGTCGAAGAACGATAACTTTGTTTTCAGTATGATCAGTTTTGCCATTCAAAAGGACGTGGCGGCGCAGCTTGTTGCCCGCTTACCTGCCTCTTTTTTGTAACTGTATCATTTTTTTTTGTTAAATGAAAATATAATTAATCAAAAAATAATAATATTAATATTTAAACAATATTGTCACACTCTAATCATGATCTCGTCATGTGTGTATTTGATCCGGTTTAAAAAATTTAGAATTTGTATAGCTTTGGATCTTTTTGAGTATAATGTTGGAATCAGAGCATTGGTAGAATCAGATACACACGAGATAATACATTGAAAAAGAACTTAATTTTTTCTTAAAAAAAATTATATAATAAAAAGAATTACGTTTTCCTATAGAAAGCACTAGTAATAACATGAAAAAATTATAAATTTCTAACAATAAATAATGTTTTTCAAATTTTCTTCTCAACCGACCACCATTTAGAAGGTTCAAACTCTTGTTGTCAACCTTTTAAATAGTACATTCTGAAAATTATCGGCGTTGTTAGACCCTCTTGATTCTCCCATGATTCCGCAACTCTGTGAAAGCATAAATGTAGGAGAATGAGAATAAATAAAGATAAAATTAAAATAAGTTTATGGGCCAAGCCGAGCATCTCATGCATATGGCCCAGAACCCAACAAGCATGTATCTCATACAACCCATTATGGGATTGGGAGTCCCGGGTGTTCAGCGTTCACGTTGTAGTTTTTAATATCCATATTATCACTCATGGCATGATTCACACTTTAAAAATAGGTTTATTTAGGTATTTTTTTATTCCTTAAATGTGTTGTTTTTGCACTCACATTATACATGTGAATACACATGGCCGGGGTATATCATATAAAAGTTACTAGCTAGAGTATATTCAAATGGGCTGCAACACTCGCATTCACCTTAGATTTCTTAAGTAAACTTCTGAGTCATTCACACGAATAATAAGGTCACTTGGTTGTTTTATTTTTTTTTTAAAGGATAGTGCAAAGTGTATCAACTTTTGTAGATTAACATGAAGGCTCCTAGTGTACGATGAATGAGTATTTATTGATCAGTTCAAAGTCCAAGCGCTTTAGTCAAAGTTGATTATCAGATTCAGTGACCGGAAATAGTGTGATTTGTTAAATTTGATATTATGTGATATACGTTTTTAAAGTAATTAGAAACTGTTTCCAAAAAATTTTCAGTTTTGGTTAAAAATGAGTTTGTAATTTTCAAAACGAAATTATTTCCTAAAAATATGTTTATTTTGGTTAAGTGAGTTTCTAATTTGAATTTATTTGGCAATATTCAATTATTTGAATTTTTTTAAGTCTGTTTAAACTCTAAATTGGTTATACTATTTAAAGGATTGGAAAAATTTATCAATATAACGAATTTATCAAAATTAAAGATATTGAAACCGGAAATAATGTGATTAGTTAAATTTGATGTTATGTGATATACCTTTTTTAAACTAATTTGAAACTGTTTCCTAAAAATCCTCATTTTTGGTTCAAAATGAGTTTGAAATTTAAAAAACAAAATTATTTCCTAAAAATATGTTTATTTTTGGTTAAAATTAGTTTCTAATTTGAATTTATTTCCTAAAGTGATATGAGTTTGACCACTCATATACATACCTAAAATGAGTTTCTGATTTGTTTGTGTAAAATTAAGAAAAATTACAATAAAAACAACATTTTAAACGTAAGCTAATAATTTAACAAAATATAATCTGTTGTATAATCTGTTGTAAGCTATAACAAAATGATAGAAAGATAAAAACTTTATTAAAAATGAAAAGCTTTTAACTAAAAATAAGCTAATACATGGAATTTTTTTTAAGAAATAAACCTTACCAGGATGTTCAACAATTAATTACTCCAATGCATATAAAAAAAAAGCAGGTCAACCGGCTTTTTTAAGGATCGTGTTCAAGTTCACATGTTTAAAAAAAGCAGCCATGTCAACCGCCACATAACTGTTTTTTTCATGTCAGGTTTTGGTCTATGTAAGAAATTACCACCTCTACTTAAATGAAAGCAAATAAATCAAGGGCTCACCTCAATTACATCGGTTCCTGTTGCTTATCTGCTTCAGCTCAGCAATCTTCATTCGGCGTTGAAGCTGAACAAAAAAATACGCCAAGGTAATAATTAGCACCAACATGAAAAAAAAAAAATAATATCTAGTCTAGAAAAACTAATAAAGAAACCACAGTACATAAGCTTTATCTTTTTATCAGAAATGCAACATTCATCCTTTTGCTAAGCATCTTGTTCTTCTTCATCCGAATCTGAACTGGCTTTCTTTTTTAGTGCCTCGTTAGCAGCAGCTTCTTCAGTCTTAGTGTTTTCCTAAATAAGTAACAAAAAAATTAGCCAGTCAAAACCACATCAAAATGACATAATTAGCGCAATCTTTAAGATTTCAGAATGTAAATAAAATCATACCGATTCTACATCAGAGGAGACAGAAAACTTCCTTTCCGTTATGGAATCCCTCGTTAAGAGATCTAACACAAAACATAACAGATGCAAACAAAAATATTAATTAGGTCAAACAAACATATTAATTAGGGCGAATTGAATTGAATATGCATATAACAGTGAATCGAATTGAAATTACCTTTGGCTTTCTTGCCGCTATCGGAGAAGAGTCCGGGTCCGGTATTCATATTTAGCGTTGAAACAGGAAAGAGGTCGTGGAGTGGCGGTGCGGGCAGTGGTGGGAGTGGCGGCAGTGGAGGGTATTAAGCGACCATGGTGAGGGGGTTGGACGAGAGAGTTTTGTGATTTAGGGTTTAGGAATGAATAAAAGATGAAGATCCGAATTACATTAATGTGTGGGTAATGACCCATAATAAGATTCATCCTTGAAAAATGGGTTTAAAATTGTAAGAATTAAGGAGAGCCTGACAAGTGCCACTTAGAGGTAGTCTTTTATTAGAGGAGTAAGATATGTTAACTAGTTTTTATTTCTCGTATTACAGATTTGTTTTACATTATTTAACTTTAATATTTATATATTTTTTGGATTTTAATTTTATTTATTCTAAGAAAATTAATAATATATATTTAGGATTTGATAATGAAAGGGGTCCATAAATAAATGAGATGTTATAACCCGATTTAAAAGTTATTTGGGTTTGATGAGACACATGACCCGCGTATTTATTTTTACTATAAATTGTTTCTTAACGATGAATAATATTTTTTTGAAAGAAATCGGATACTAATTTTTAGTATGTCTCTATTTATAAGATTTTCAAATCAAATATTAGTTGAGATTAAATTTTAATTTAATGATATGTTATAACCCGTTTAAGAGCTATCTTGGTTTGGTGAGACTCATTCCCGTGAATTCGGGACAAATGCATGAGAAACATTCATTTACAGATAAAACAATCTTGTAGCTTGAGATAATGTAGGGAGGTTTCGTTTATATATATTTAAGATAAGATTTGACGAATTTATATTATAGGTTTTAGCGCTAGGGTTTTGACCAACGCTGTTTAACCGTAACGAACGTCGCCGATACTGGCCGAGTTCGCGTCGACTCACTGTCGTAAAGCTAGACTTTTACCAACGCCCGGGTTTTACCGGTTTAATAAATATGTTAATTTTTTATGATACGTTATACGAGTGCCGCTACTTTTTATAATTTTAAATATGTTAGTTTGACGTATTTATTTTTTAGGTTTAGTTCCGGTACCATAACGAACGTAACCAATACCAACTGAATTCGCGTTGACTTATTGTCATGATTCACATGTTTTACCGACCATTTCACCGCGCAACGCGCGGTTAAATCACTAGTTTGTGTTAAAAAGAAAATTCTGCAACGAAAAATATAGATGGTAATACATTAACAAGAATACACATTCCTAAAATAAAAGTAACGCTAGATGGTATTTACTGTTTACACAACACACAATTGGTTTCATTAACAGAGGCAGAGTTACTTGTCAACTCGTCAACCCGTCAACCCATTTGATACGTTTAGATTTATGATTAAATAGTTAGTTGATGTGATTCAAATTATACATCTTTTTCGTACACATTGTTTTTAGTTACTTATAATATGATTTATGAACTTTAGGTAATTTGTATCTTTTGGAGGATTTTGGAAGAAAAACAAGCTACATGGATTGAAGACTAAATAGAGGTTGAAGAGTTAAATATAGTAATATATAAGAAGATGATATGAGTTGTATTTCATATTTCCATTACATAGACCGTCCTTGGTAATATGAGTAATTGGTAGTTTTTTAGGATTTAATGCTTGGGTTGTTATTTGAGAATAGACGTGGTTTTAATAAATTATTAATTCTGGTTTTTATGATGAATATGAATATTTGATGATTATTGGTTTGTCCGATTGGTTGTGTGGTTGTATTTGTTCTTGACGTAGCCTATGTTTAGAGTAAATGAATGACATTTGTACAGCTAGAGATTAGATATATCCTACATAATTGATTAAACAAGTTAATAAATTCAAATAGACTTCTTAGGAGTTGATGTATATATTTTTTTTAAAATTTATATTATATATTTAATAAGAAACTGAAGAAACACTAACTGGACCCCGGGCAGATTACGGGTAACCTGGGGGTTAGATAGCTGTTTCCCACGAGGGGTTAGACCCAGAAAAGATGGTTCTTCTGATAACCTGCAAAACAGACACCGTGAGCTTGTCACTGAGAAGGGGGGGGGTTCCTCCTTGTGACCACCCTCCGGCGTGAGAATCAGACTAGATTGCTCTTTAAATATAAATGTATATTAAGAGATTGCTAGAGCAGATATCAGGTATAATATGATAAGATATGTTAAGATATGATGAGATGATCATACCATTTGTGGTATTTATAGCCGAAGGTAGGTTTCCAAGGAGGTGTGGTCGGCTGCAATAGTATTCCTGTTCCACCAACAGTGGCCTACGCACGTGCCCTGCTGGTAGTTGGTGGGTAGGCAGCGGCTGATAGTGACCAGGCCTGCTGTGTACTATTCCTTTTCCACCAACTGCCGGCTATGCACGTGGTATGGCAGTAGTTGGTGAGTAGGCAGCGGCTAATAGTGACATACAGTACAGGAGCATGCTGCTCGCCATACTGTTGTCAATAAGCTGTCGTATCTTTAGTCAGATCTTTTACCCATACCTCGTCAGGTACAGTACAGAAGATCTTCCCGTATCGTACGGACTGGCTTATTTGGGCGGGAGTATTCCCCCTCCCGCCCTTGTGCGGGATTGTTCCCGGCTTTGCTCATTCCTTCAGGTGACACTGAGTGATTGAGAGCTAAGTGCCTTGTGCGTGTAGCCTTGCTGCGCGGGTGGCCTTCCCTGATGGCTTGTATCCGAAGCTGCGGGAACAGGCGGAGTCCTTCACCATTGGGAGGCATTTCCTGCGGGAACAGCTTGCGTACTGCGCGTAAGGACGTCACGTCTCTGAGCATGGTGGGTCCTGCGGATCCAGTTGGTTTCTGCGCAGACGTCCCTCTTCAAGGTGAGTCTTGCGGGTCCAACTGGGCTCTGCTGGGACCTACCTCTTCAAGTCCCCCCAGTCCAATGTTCTTCTCATGAGTGTTTAATAAAGTGAGGTGAACTTTTGGACTTAAGCAAAGGGTTTTGAAAAGGGTTTTTTAAGGTTTTCCACGGAGATTCTTCCCGCGGAAGTCCTTGTCACTTGTAGAAATTCCCGAGTTTCCTGCTTGATCTTTGGGTATGATGCGGGTAGGCTGTAACCTCCTCGCAAGTCAGGAGCGTTGAGTCCCACTTGTGTGGATTCTCCCTGAGGTTTTGGTAGTTTTGAACATAGTGATCAATTATGTTAAAACCACCAATTCCATCCTGGAGCCTCAAACAATGTAGTTCTCGACGTTCCCGCTATGCGGGGATGTTATTTCCGTTTCCGCAAGCATTGCCAAGAAGATCCTTCTTGGTTTCAATTCCCTGCGGAGCGCTAGGTATGTGAAGGGTTTTGCCTTAACACTGTACCCGCGCTCGTCTTACGGTTACTTTACTTCCAAGGTACCCCTGGCGTCAATTCCCTGCGGGTGCTAGGTATGTGAAGGGTTTTGCCTTAACACTGTACCTGCACCCGTCTTATAGTTACTTTGTTGCCGGGGTATTCTTGGCTTCAATTCCCTGCGGGTGCTAGGTATGTGAAGGGTTTTGCCTTAACACTGTAGCCGCATCCGTCTTACGGTTACTTGGTTGCCAAGTTATTCTTGGCTTCAATTCCCTGCGGGTGCTAGGTATGTGAAGGGTTTTGCCTTAACACTGTACCTGCATCCGTCTTACGGTTACTTGGTTGCCAAGGTGTTCTTGGCTTCAATTCCCTGCGGGTGCTAGGTATGTGAAGGGTTTTACCTTAACACTGTACCCGCATCCGTCTTACGGTTACTTGGTTGCCAAGGTATTCTTGGCTTCAATTCCCTGCGGGTGCTAGGTATGTGAAGGGTTTTGCCTTAACACTGTACCCGCATCCGTCTTACGGTTACTTGGTTGCCAAGGTAAGGGGTATTTTCCCGCTTACTTTTGAATCTTTTTGAATTTTTTTGAAATTCGAAGAGTTGTTGAAAGGATAAGAACAGTCCAAACCTCTGAAACGTCGTGCGACGGTTTCTTCTGACTGTGTCAGGACGTGCAGGAAGTTATGGTGACGTGACAGTACATGGTCATTCCAGACGCTTTTTCAGGCGCGTGGGCGCGATTTTTCGGGCGCGTGGCCGCGAAATTAATGGTACGCGTCCTGTCAACAGCTGTTGCCAGCTTGCTTTTTGCCACGTGTCATAGTTTCATTGCACCTTCAATTTCTCTCTCTTCCGCATTAAATTCATCGCATTAATTGCGATTAGTATATAAAGGGGGAGAGGGTTCTTTGTAATCCACACTTTCACTCCTCTTCATCTTCAAAACGATTTCCGGCGAATACTCATCTTTTCAGTCGAGCATTCCCTTGAAATCGTTTTCTTCTTTCATCTGCAAGATGTCTTCACGTGATCTCGAGTCTACAGCCGATGACAAGAGTACTGCTGGTGAGTGCCAGTGTGCTCTGCCTGTCGATCTGTATCAGTACATCGTCAGGAAGTTCATGCTCGAGTCTCTCGAGCCTGAGTTTCCTGAACCCCACCAGACGGTGTACGATGCCCCCAGAGGCAAGATCGGGGTATATGCTGCATTCTTTGTTTATGGGAATCTTAGGTTCCCATTGACAAAGTTTGTTTACCGTGTCCTTGAGAGGCACGGTGTGCACCTGACCGAGGTGCATCCGATGGCGATTGCCAAGGTTCGCCACTTCGAGTGGGTGTGCCGGATTCTGGGCATTGAGCCCTATGTTGACCGCCTTATGACCTTCTACTCTTGGAGGTGCATCCAGGGTTGGTATACGTTGATAACCCGGATTAAGGGTTTGAAGATCTGCGCAACCGAGCGCAGTCTTCGCTCGTGGAAGCGGGAGTTCTTCTACATCTCCGCTCGCGCCATCCCCCTTGCCATGAAATTTAAGAACGGGCAAGCACTTCCCAGCCTTCACGCCTCCAACTACCAGGAGGCGGAATGGTTTGCGAAGATATCCCGAGTCCAATCTCCGGTTTACCGGTTTGCGGAGTCCGGGATGGTGATGCTGGGGATGAGCCGGGTGTGGAAGGCTGCGGATGCGCAAAAGATCCCAATCGTCATCGAATACGGTTCGAACTCTGTTCCTTACGGTATGCTTTGTTTCCTTTTGTTGATTTAGAATTTCTTCTAATCTTCTTTCCTGTTTATTTCAGAGGGGAACGACTTGCAGTCGCTCATGTACCCGCAGGAGGCTGACGGTCCCGCTCGGATGGGTACTCGCGCTCTAGACGAGAACGAGTTGCCCATCCTAGAACAAACGGCGGATCGGTTCGTGGAGGTCTATCCGATAGGCCACGAGATCCTTAGCGCCAGGCGGCCAGGTAAGGCGCTATTCGACCCTCGACCCATCAATGTTGAAACATCTGTTGGAATTCCTCTAATCGTATGTTCTGATGAGAAATCCGCAGATGGTCCTCCGTTGGTGCGGAAGAAGAAGGCTGCCGGCGGGAAGGGGAAGGAGAAGGTGGCAACCACTGCCGATCCGGCGCCTCGGTCTGATTCGGAGACCGAGAGCGAAGAGGTGGCGGGGAATCCCGGTGGTGATAAGACCGCCGCTCCGGAGGCTGCGACGATTGTCACCTCCGGAGAGCCAAGGATGACATCGGTGACCGGCGTGAAGAGGCCGGCTC
The DNA here is from genome assembly GCF_021521415.1 of Bidens hawaiensis. NCBI lineage: Eukaryota > Viridiplantae > Streptophyta > Magnoliopsida > Asterales > Asteraceae > Bidens > Bidens hawaiensis. The sequence goes on from NW_027491042.1 coordinate 3,828,754, forward strand.
CATCGGGTTCATCCCCGCCCGTCCGTACTTTCAGGCTCAAGAAAACCCGTAAGTACAAACTTCCTTTATCTTTAACTTCATAGTTTTCCATCATTAATGCTTATCTTCTTTGTGCAGGCGTGGATGTTGACGCATTCCAGGGTGGAGCGCAGAGGAGTACCTCTCCGCCAATGACGGTAGGCTTGGTCAGCCTACCTGAGGCGACGACCCAGGCGCCTGCGCCTGCTTCCGCTGGTTCATTTGCTCACTCCTTTGAGCCGACTGTTCCAACTGTGATGACGTCACCGCCGGCCGTGAGTGCTATTTTTACCGCATCTTTCACCGAGTCGGCGGTTACTTTTGCTGCGGATTCCGCGGCTGCGACCGCGGCGGCTTCTACCATGCCTCCGTCATCGGCAACGACGGCCGAACCTTCAGGTATGTATGGGGCTTATTGCCAACCTCTGCCTCCTTCCCATCTGCCTGACCTTCTGGATGGATTTCCCTTGGGTTCAGGTGATGGGTTTGGCAGCTATCGGCCTGTTATTGACCCTACAGGTGCGTAGGGTTCTTTTGGCCCATTATATATATTTTTTTATCATCTTTTCCTAACTGCTTTATGTTTTTTGCAGTGTCGGATTCCAATGAAGTGTATGTTCCACGATGGAACATTCGCCGAGGAACAACCCTTCGCACCCCAGTGGAGTGCGTGGAATGGGCTCGTCACGCTGCTCCCAGTGGTGCGTTGGGGGAAGCCATGGCTAGCTACCAGGAGGGTAGGCTAACCAATGAGCTTCGGGTTCTCCTGGCCCGGATGCAGCCGCGCGTTGAGCTGCTTTGTCGTGAAAACGACAAGTTAAAAGCAGCTCGCATTAAAGAAGTGGCTCAGGCGCGGGCTGTCCGGGAAGAGAACCAAAGGCTTTCCGCAGTGGCTGCGGAAAAGGAGAAGGCCTTCAAGGCCCTCGAGGTTGAAGTTCAGGCTCGGCTCGAGGCCCGTTCCAAGGCTGCCCAAGCTGTTAATGAACAGCTTCGGCTGGCTAAGGAAACTGCAAGGAACGCAACCGAGAGGGCCACCAAGGCTGAAGCTGTTGCTGAGCCTCTACGCGAGGAGAATGAAGAGCTTAAAGCCAAATTAGAGGCTCTCCAGCAGGCTCATGATGCCTTGGCGATGGAAGACGCCAAAAAGCTCCAGGAGATCTTGGACCAGAGGGGGGTGCTTGACCATGCTGAGCGGAAGCTAAAGGGCGTCGAAGAGGCTGCGGCTAAAGAAGTGTTGCTTGCCAACCTCAACAAGAGTGAAGCCGAACGCGCCCGTAACGAAGCTCAAGCTGCCCTCCAAGAAGCTCTGGTTGCCAAGGAATGGCTTCTTCGAGAAGCGTTGTCTCAGGTATGCTTTTCAAGTCTTTACGCTTTTCTTTGTAAATAGAAAAGGTTCTGATACTTGTATATTTTCTTGTAGGTTGTGCATCGGGTCTTCTCAGAGACGTCTTACGATGATGCTATGAGCGCAGCCCTCAACGCTTCTCATGAGGATGGGGAAAAGGCCGGCTTCCTGCTTGGTCTAGGGTTCGTTGAGAAAGGCATCCCGCCTTCTAACTTCCCTTTGTACAATGTTGATACTGAAGCTGTTTACGACTAAGCAGTGAATCAGTAGGCCGCCTTCCCGCATCCGGTGGTAGAGAAGGTGAATCAAGTTGCTGCTGCTGATGATGGGTTAGCTATCCTTAAAGCTTTCCTTGAACTGCCACGATCTACTGATGGTGCTGGTCCAAGTGGAAGTGGCCCTGAAGCCTGATCCTGAAGATCCCTTCCCACTGCTAGGATAGATTTGGCTTGTATAGATTTATTTTCTTGTAGGCGGGTAGTTACCCGGTCATTCTTGTAATGAATCATTGTGAAATATAAATCTTTGTGCGGGTAAGACCGCTACTTTCTTTGGATTCCTTGCTTTATAAACGTTATATGACTTGCATACTTTAGTTTAAATTAGCAATTTTCCAAGTGTAGAATAAGTTAACCTTTGAACGTGGTAGATAATGGGTTGAAGTTTTGCTTCCTCTTTCGTGATTGTGCGGGTATGACCGTCACTTGCACTTAGTAGGATGGCTAAACTTTACATATATCCGACCTGCGTGGAGGTTTTCCTCATCTTTTTTGAGGATAAGTTAACCTTTGAACGTGGTAGATAATAGGTGTGAAGTTTTGCTTCCTCTTTTGTGATTGTGCGGGTATGACCGTCACTTGCACTTAGTAGGATGGCTAAACTTTACCTATATCTGACCTGCGTGTAGGTTTTCCTCATCCTTTTTTGAGGATAAGTTAACCTTTGAACGTGGTAGATAATAGGTGTGAAGTTTTGCTTCCTCTTTCGTGATTGTGCGGGTATGACCGTCACTTGCACTTAGTAGGATGGCTAAACTTTACCTATATCTGACCTGCGTGTAGGTTTTCCTCATCCTTTTTTGAGGATAAGTTAACATTTGAACGTGGTAGATAATAGGTGTGAAGTTTTGCTTCCTCTTTCGTGATTGTGCGGGTATGACCGTCACTTGCACTTAGTAGGATGGCTAAACTTTACCTATATCTGACCTGCGTGTAGGTTTTCCTCATCCTTTTGTTAGAAATTCTCTGTTTTTGAATAAGTTAACCGTTCGACGCGCGGTTGTCAATAGGTTAGTGTTCAGTTTCCTCTCATGATTCATGCGGATAGACCGGCACTTTCATTTAGTAGGATGACTGAACTTTTCCCCTTCAACTGACCTGCGTGAAGGTTTGCCGTTTTTTGGGTTTATGCGGGTTTTGCCGCCTTCCCCACGCAACGACTTTCCACGTAATTATGCGGTGAAGACCGGCATATCCGTGTTGAATAAATTAACCGTTCGACGCGCGGTTGTTAATAGGTTAGTGTTCAGTTTCCTCTATCATGATTCATGCGGATAGACCGGCACTTTCATTTAGTAGGATGACTGAACTTTTCCCCTTCAACTGACCTGCGTGAAGGTTTGCCGTTTTTTGGGTTTATGCGGGTTTTGCCGCCTTCCCCATGCAACGACTTTCACACTTATGTATGCGGTGAAAACCGGCATTAGTGTTGATAGTTCATAAAGTATAAATGTAAAATCATCAGCGTCGATGTTCTAAGGAGAATCATTTCCATTAGAAGTGGCTCTGGGACTTTTCTTTACAAATTTGGAATTGATTTACATGCAAACTGTGTAATTGAGCTCCCTTCCATGTTGTTGGGATGGGAGTGCCATCGAGCCGATACGCACCTGGTTCGGGATCTCGTTCTTTACGCAGCATGAAGTCTCCACATTGAAGCTGGAATTTTTATTCGTGTTTTCCCCAGCTGGGGTTCTACACGCATCAGCCTGCTCAGCGTTCATTGCGCCACGAGGTGCGCGAGCGTCCCATCTCTGACAAATGCTTCGACCATGTCCTTTACGTCTATGCATTCTTCGGTGTTGTGGCCTTTTGTCCTGTGAAAGTCACAGTATTTGCTCCGATCAGCATTGTGACGATGTCGGATTATTTGAGGCTTTGGCCATGGGAGCTCCTCGGTAGCGAATATCTCGGTGACGCTTTTGGTGAGCGGCGTCCATCTGGAGTTCTTGTTTGACTGTACGTTATCCCTTCCGCCTAACCGATGCTGCAAGCCGGATGAGGTATCAAAGTTTACCCTTGACTGCCAAATGCCTAGCTTCCGCTTTTTGTTTAATCGGGCGGTAAGGACGTTGTCTTCTCTTGTTTTCTGGGTGTAGAGGTTTGTGCTCTGTGGGAGATCTCTACCCAGTTGCTTCTCCGTTTCCGCAAAGCGTTTAGCTGCTGTCATGATGGCATCCCATGTGGATGGCATGCCATCTTTACCCGTTAAGGTGCGGATGAGCTCTGGGTCGTTCGCGCCCTGAATAAAAGCAGCGCGAACAAGATCTTCGCTAATGTTACCCAGACTTAGCTTCTTCGAGTTGAAGCGAGTGATGAAGTCTAGCAAAGATTCATCTTCCTCTCGAATGCATTTGAGGATTGTCCATTGCTCCTCGGTATACTTTCTTTGCTGGCTGAAGTGTTGGCTAAACTTCTGTTGGAAGTCTGCCCAGTCGTAGATGTGGTTGACCGGTAGACGATCGAACCACGCTCTAGCTGGCCCAACAAGCGTCATTTGGAACATGTAACACCACGTAGGTTCCGTCCAATTGCTGACGGTTTCCCCCGCTATGAATCTGTTCAAATGATCGTCTGGATCAGATATACCATCATAAGTGCCGATGTTGGACATCTGTTTGGCACTTTTAAGGGCGATTGCTTCTGCAATGTCCCTTGCAAATTTGGACGTTCCCGCATTTGCAACGTTTGGTCTGAATGTTTTGGAGAAGTCACGTGGACTTCCACCTGTGTTTTTTGGTTTGAAGGCTTCTCCAAAATGCCTTCTCGGTTGGGAGTCCGTTTCCTTACGCTTCCCTTTTGCCCTATGGCGAGGGTTCGCGTCGGAGTCGGACTCCGAGTCATCGTCCCAGTATTCTTCGAATTCGTCAGCCTGTTGGACGGAACGCAAGCGTTCGTCCAACTCAGCTTGGAATTCCTTTTGACGTGCCTCCGCCCATGCCTTAACTTCATCGAGTGTTTGGCGGGGGAGTCTTGTTCGTTTCTCTAACTGGGTATCGGTGATTCCCAGTGAGCGATTATTTACTGCACTTGCCCCAGCTTGGGTAACTGGGGTAGTGTTCGTAAAATTTACTTCACTTGCCCCGGCTTGGGTAACCGGGGTAGTGTTTGTAAAAACTGTGTAGCCGGTATTCCCCCCAGTAGCTGGGGTTGTGGTTACCGGAGTTTCTTTAACCATCTTTCCAGAAGTTTGAAAAAACTGGAGAAAAATGAAGTTCTAGCTTTTATGCACGGATGGCGCCAATGAAGAAACACTAACCGGACCCCGGGCAGATTACGGGTAACCTGGGGGTTAGATAGCTGTTTCCCACGAGGGGTTAGACCCAGAAAAGATGGTTCTTCTGATAACCTGCAAAACAGACACCGTGAGCTTGTCACTGAGAAGGGGGGGGGGGGGTTCCTCCTTGTGACCACCCTCCGGCGTGAGAATCAGACTAGATTGCTCTTTAAATATAAATGTATATTAAGAGATTGCTAGAGCAGATATCAGGTATAATATGATAAGATATGTTAAGATATGATGAGATGATCATACCATTTGTGGTATTTATAGCCGAAGGTAGGTTTCCAAGGAGGTGTGGTCGGCTGCAATAGTATTCCTGTTCCACCAACAGTGGCCTACGCACGTGCCCTGCTGGTAGTTGGTGGGTAGGCAGCGGCTGATAGTGACCAGGCCTGCTGTGTACTATTCCTTTTCCACCAACTGCCGGCTATGCACGTGGTATGGCAGTAGTTGGTGAGTAGGCAGCGGCTAATAGTGACATACAGTACAGGAGCATGCTGCTCGCCATACTGTTGTCAATAAGCTGTCGTATCTTTAGTCAGATCTTTTGCCCATACCTCGTCAGGTACAGTACAGAAGATCTTCCCGTATCGTACGGACTGGCTTATTTGGGCGGGAGTATTCCCCCTCCCGCCCTTGTGCGGGATTGTTCCCGGCTTTGCTCATTCCTTCAGGTGACACTGAGTGATTGAGAGCTAAGTGCCTTGTGCGTGTAGCCTTGCTGCGGGAACAGGCGGAGTCCTTCACCATTGGGAGGCATTTCCTGCGGGAACAGCTTGCGTACTGGGCGTAAGGACGTCACGTCTCTGAGCATGGTGGGTCCTGCGGATCCAGTTGGTTTCTGCGCAGACGTCCCTCTTCAAGGTGAGTCTTGCGGGTCCAACTGGGCTCTGCTGGGACCTACCTCTTCAGAAACATAGATATTACATCAACATAGCAGGTAGGCGGGCAACAAGCTGCGCCGCCACCCCTTTCTGATCAGGACCTCATTTACATTTCAGATTAGGGGTGTCAAAGCCGGATTTTCGAAGTTTCAGATATCCAAACTTTAGATATCCAAACATTTTGAATAGTAGATTTCACTATCCGAATTCGTATCCGTATCCGAAATTTCAGATATCCGAAATTTCGGATATTCGTTCGGATGATGAAACGGATATCCGAAATTTGGAGAAAAACAAAAAAAACCAACAATCTGTAACAAATCTAATGTATATAAGATGACTAACAATCTAACAATAGGTGATACATGTAAAGTAAGTGATTTAACAATATCTAATATGAACAACTATTCGGGATTCGGATACGGATAGTCGGATAATTCGAATACAGATTCGGATTTTTTAAACACCCCTATTTCAGACTATCTATAGACTTATCACAACAAGGTGCGGTAGTTTAGTGTATTCAAGTGGTTTTAGGAAATATGTTATTAGTTTTCATAATTGCTTGTGATCTTAGAGCATTCTCATCTCTTTATGTTATCTAAAATTTTTAAAATTACACTAAAAATCATTATTTTCTTTCTCTCATGTTCAATTACATTTTTTTATATACTTTTATTATTACTTTTTTCTCTATCATCTATTTACAATCACTTTAAAAAATATTGAAAAAATTATTGAGTACTACATAAACTTTTTCAATATACAGAAAATTCACAATGTTTTTTTTTTCACTCACAACACTATAAACTACTCCTTATATTATAAAACTTTCAGTTACATAATTTGATAGATAGATTGGGAATGCTCATTGAATAACCTATCATTTATCCATAAGTGACTAGACATCTTTTATGATAGTTTTATAAACATGTTAGGGATCTAGCTCGTTTCTAGCACTCCATTTTAAAGCATTCATAATGAAATCATCTTCAGCTTCCATGTAAGTAAACTAAAACACATATACCGATAAAATTTGTTTACTTTTTAAATCTTTCACACCCAATTCTCCTCTTTTTCCACTCACAAACACGTTAGAATATAGGATATGTGATATGCCTTTCCAAAAAAAAAAAAAACAAAAACAAAACAAGTATGATAAACATTCATATAATATAGGTATGAGGATGAGGACTTCATGTATGAGTGAAAATTAACAAAAGCTTGTATTTGTATTCCTTATAACTTAGGTATGGGGAAGGGTATAGGAACTTCAATGTGAGCGCTCATATATAGTAGATATTGATTCTTCGTTGTAGTGAACCTCGGGTAGGTAGAATTAGATCACTTGAATGTCCTAACCTGAACTAAACCTTAATAAGAATATCCCTCATATATTCAATCAGTTAACTGGTTAAGGACATCAAAAGTTCAAAACTGTCAAATTGATTCGCCAGCCTAAATGATATCCTTCCTTTCCTTGACTCGAATTCAAGGCAACTACATAGTTGTGTAAGTCACATTCACTTAGTTTAATTTAATCATTTTAGTTAAGTTGTAAAACTAGATATTAAGGTTTGGTATTAGTGGTTGCACGCACAGTATCAAGTCCCGGATCGATAATCAACACACGAATTAAACGACTAACTCTCGTTTATATTAATCAGAAAATGTAACTCTAAAAACTTATTACAACTCTCTCAAACCCTAACTCGGTTTGACTCTTGATGAACCCTAACTCGGTTACACCAACTTCACCATCTCTAATGTCTAACCATAACTCGGTTTATATATACTAACCTAACTTGCTAGCCAAGACATTACCAAATATAATAAAACCCTAATTATTGGGTTGGGCCTTACACTCGGGCCAAACAACACCTGAGCCAACAATCACCCTCACAATTGTTGTATCCGACTCACCCCCTAACTTCCTACTCGAAATTGGTGGGTTCTTAACTTCACGCTTGTCATCATTCTCTTGATTCTCCCGAGGCTTTTCATGATATCTTGCAATGTTATTTGGGCTCCACTTGGCTATAAGACACACTTGCTTCATTTGATCATTACTTGTCTTCCCTTTGGTTTGAATCACTTTCTTGACCACACGTTTAGTTTCTTGAACACTTTCTTTGGACTTTGAATTTTGGAACTTAGATCTTTTATTGGAATCTGACTCGTAACCGACTTGTCTTCTTTCAGTCCAATTCTTTGAAGATCCCTACCTGCAAAATTCTTCATTCCAATGATAGCTCGTTTACCGGGACTTGTTTTCTTGAGACTAATCTTGTACAATCGATTCTTGGTCCTTGTCACCTTCATCAAAAGATTACATGTATCATCTTTAATGGTTAGCAAATCATGTTTCATGTGAATCTCGCATCCACCTTCCGTTGCTTGACCAAGACTTATGATATTGCACTGTAAGCTCGGAATGTAGTAGACATCGGCCAACAAACGTTGCTCCCTCGTTTTTCGTTCAATTAAGACCGACCCTTTTCCCCGAATATCAATACAAGATTCATCTCTAAACTTCACCGTTCCCGTGAATTTTTCATTCAACTCATAAAAGTACGCTTTATTACCCGTCATGTGATTTTATGCTCCGTTGTCGAGATACCAAACTTCTTTCTCCATCGGTTCGGTTTCGAAACGCTTTGGAATCACACCGTCTTCATTCAGAAAACCGTTTTCTGATCACCTTTTATCATAATAAACTTGGATCAAGATCATCAATTTTGTTCAAATTAGATTCTTCCTTTTTCTTCATACGTTCCGGACATGTAGACGCAAAGTGACAGAACTCATCACAACGGTAACACTGAACCTGTGGCATATCCTTCCTTATTCATTGACGATCCTTCGATCTTCTTTGACCCGTATACCTTAACCCATGATGTTGACCATCTCGGTTTTCACAAGCATCTTGATCCTCATCCTCTCGGCCATGACCTCCGATTTCCTAGCCTCTTCCACGCCCTCGTGAACTCGGCCAACCCTTACCTCAGCTACCGGACTGATCATACGACTTGCCTTTATAATTACTTTCCGACCGATTGAAAAGTAACTGACCTTGTGAATTTGAAGCGCATTCTCTCCCTCGTAGACGTTCCTCAAACGCCTTAAGTCTTCTAACAACATCTTCAAACATCAAAATATCGAGACCAACATTTTGCTCGATGGAGGCTACAAGTTGAAAGTACTTATGGAACCGCATTCAGTAACTTCTTCACCAAGACATCTTGCTCGAACACGTGACCTAGACTCGTTGCCTTTGAAACCATACTTGCTAATTTTCCTGCAAACTCGTCAATAGTCTCTTTTTCCGCCATCTTGACTTTCTCAAATTCACTTTTCAATGTTAGCAGTCGAGCCTTTTAAACTCGCCCGACCCCAACATACCGTGCTTTCAAAGCCATCCACATATCCCGGCCATTCTGTATTGAGCAATCTGAAGAAGAATATCACCTTCTATTACTTGAAACAAAAACGCTCTTGCCGTTTTATTCTTCTTCGCATCAATAACTGCACTCTCATCCGGTTGAACAACTTCCCATAAACTCTTGATCTTCTAAGATCGCTTCCACCACAATCGCCCATGTGATGTAATTAGTTCCATTTAACTTTGGAACCTGCAACAATATCCCTCCCTCCCCCCACTCGCTTTGGGTTGGATTATCGGCTCTTCTTTGTCACCTGCCATTGACGTCGCTGAACACTCTTGCTCCACTACGTTGGAACAAATACGAACAACTCAGTCCCAAACAACTTTTCAGAACCGAACTCGTTTGCTTGCAAAAATCCGGTTCACAAATACCTCTCGTAAAGCCGAAATGTGCAAACCAAGACGCTACTGTGCAAATTCTTCCACAAAAATCAATACGTACCTTTTGACACTTTAATAATCAATCACAAAACCTTTTATCAACTCACACGGTACCCATACTTCATGTAAAAAATCACGTTGACTTTTGGAATACTAATATAATTATTTAATCATGAAGTGACAAAACAACTGAATCACTGAATCCAAAATTCCCGATAAAAAAAACTTTCGCAATCTGATCGTTGCCGCAACGCCGCAAACCCCGATCGGAAACCTGTTTTTTTTCCTGAGTTAACAACCTACTCGTAACACCGACATAACAAATAAGCACGCCGCTGCTCTGACGTATTAATACGAACCCAACTTGGTTCCGGTATTTTCCGATTGATAGCTCCTCCTCAAGCCACCGCTTGATTATCGATTTCTTGAACTTGGCTCTGGCTCTGATACCAATTCAAGTCCCGAATCGCTAATCAACACACGAATTAAACGACTAACTCTCGTTTATATTAATCAGAAAATATAACTCTAAAAACTGATTACAACTCTCTCAAACCCTAACTCGGCTACACCAACTTCACCATCTCTAATGTTTAACCATAACTCAGTTTATATAGACTAACCTAACTTGCTAGCCAAGACATTACCAAATATAATAAAACCCTAAATTTTGGGTTGGGCCTTACACTCGGGCCAAACAACAATTGAGCCAACAATCACCCCCGCAATTGTTGTATCTGACTCGCCTCCTAATTTCCTACTCGAATTGGCGGATCTTCAACTTCACGCTTGTCATTGTTCTCTTGATTCTCCCTAGGTTTTTCATGATCTCTTGCAATGTTCTTTGGGCTCCACTTGGCTAGAAGACAAACTTGCTCGTTTGATCATTACTTGTCTTCCCGGTACTGAATACTAGTAAATAATATATCGAAAACCTTACCGCTTTTCGATTAGGTACCAATACGATTAAATATACCAAAAAACCAAAAACCGAAGAGTGCCAATGCGAAAACACAAAAAACAAATACATGTAATGGTACTGATTGTGTCCGATCCGGTTCAGCATGGTACAGTGCCGGTACCATATCGGTATGATATTGGTATTAAGCCCTAACAAGTAACTAATTCTATAAACTAACTTTTTATACAACGATTAACGTTATAAGCATAGAAAAAACTATAATATTAAACGATATATGTAATAGCTAACCGTTATTCGTGAAGCTCTACTAGAAGAAATAATTGCTAACAATACATCTAATTGAGAGCTAAACAATTAATAAAACGTCCGATATAATGCTAAATTGTAAATTAGGGTTACCTAATTATCAAGTTGGCCTAAGTTTCTTTTCTAATAGTTATCGACCTTTTATTGTTGTTATCTAAAGCGTTGAAAGTTGCAAAACCAAAATAGCATATTCCTACATCAATGTCTTCCTCCTAGTTTCAAAAATGTTGTAACCAATTTAACCATTAATTTCAAATGTTTTAATCTCAATCAGTTTATACTAGTCGATAATACCGATTTAACTGTCTGCTAATCACTTGCGTTGTACGATTTAGTCTGGTAAATTAGAAGAACGGTATATAATTTGAATCGTCAGAATTGCCAGTAATACCGGTTATATCGCTTCGGTTTAGACTTTTAGCGACCCATCTAAATAACTATCTACCACCTCTTGATTATAATTTATCGACCTTTTAAGTTCATATACCATCGATCATATTCAGTACCATTAATCTTCAGTTCCTGCATTCCAGTTCATTCTCAATAGAAGTTCCTCAACCGATTGTACCATTTAAAGCTCACCCCAATACATTTAAAAACCAGTTTTTAAAACATTACTAATATAAACACTTAACCCGACAAATTCCCTTGACCCGACCCATTTATATTAAAAAATAACGGCACAATTCCGATCAACCTTTCTTTTCTTTGTGTGCACGTAATCGTGGTACAATTTCTTACTCGTATTCGTGTCACTCCAATGCTTTACTTTAAAAAGCTTGAAACTTTTGAAAACCTAATCCCTATAACATGTGATCAGTCATTTTCCATCTGAATCGATAAAGAAGACATCGTGTCACTTAATCACATGCTACCCATTTCAACCCGACACCCAAAAAGCTTCTACTTTCTTGTTTTGAGTTCCATTTCGACTTGTTTAAAGTGGGTGTTGGTCGAAAACTGATAAAGATTGAAACTTTTGTTCGTGGGTTTTCAAATTCCAGGTGAAAATCAACAAAATTGTTGATTTTGTGATAAGGGTTTGTGTTAAAGATGGGTGGAATGTCGTCTGATAATGTTCATGGGCTTGTGTTAGCTTTGTCTTCGAGTTTATTCATTGGGTCAAGTTTTATTATTAAAAAAAAGGGTCTCGTAAACGCGGGTGCTACCGGAATTAGAGCAGGTTCTTTATTACTAACTCTGAATTTTGTTTTTCATGTTATGTTTCAATTTGGAGAAAATCTTGTAAATTATGGGTTATGTATGTTAGTTTATCATGATCATCATGATATAAAGAAACATATGATGAATGTTGTCTCATTTTGAAAAATGGAATAAATAGGAATGTGCATGCAACTGAAATAATAACACTAACTCATAACTGAAAGGACTGGGCCCAACCCAAAACTGACTGTTTGGTTTTTATGTTTTTTCAAAAACCGAATTTTTGATTTGGTTTCAGTTTTGCGTGTACCGTAAACCTACAAATATCGAACTGAACCAACTTTTATAACCGAACATAACCCGTAAAAACAAAAAATCGACTTTTTTTTTTGAGTGTATGGATTATTTTTTTATTTTTGAATGTTAAGTATTTGTATAAAGTGAATAAGTGGTACAGCTCACAGATTTTCATCCCATATGGCAAAACTGAATCGAAGCCATTGTGAAAACCGAAAACCAAAATAAACGAAATAAGCTGCTTTCAGAAATCCCAAAACCCAAGACTCGAATTTTCAGTTTTTGGTTCGGTTTTAGCCAAAATCCGACCTATGCACATTTCTATAATTAATAGTATTTTGGAATTGATAATAGCTTGAAATTATCAAAAATGTGAAACCTTTAGAATTGTACTTAACTATTTGGTATTTTAAGTAGCTTTTTGAGGTGAGTTTGTGATTGGGTCTTGATTAATGGGAATCCCAACAGTAATCCTTAACCAAATAAGTTCAGTACCTTAAAAATTAGTAATATTGAGAAAAGAATATCAATATATTTGTATTAGCATATAGATTTGATTATACTACCTTATATATATTTCTTTAATTAGGTTTAGGAGGCTACTCATACTTGAAAGAACCCTGGTGGTGGGCTGGTATGATCAGCAGTAAGTTCTAATCACACCACAAATGTATATTATTATTTATTTCTTTCGTAATCGCGCATTTATAATAACTGTTTTCATTATTATTATGAAATTGCAGTGATCATAGGTGAGGTGGCAAATTTTGCTGCATATGCATATGCACCAGCAATTCTTGTAACACCATTAGGGGCTCTAAGTATGATAATCAGGTAGATTACTTTTAGTTTATGATTTTTTTTGTACCATTTTCCTGATTTAAAGGTGATATTTTCTGCACATGTATAAAATCTTGCGCAGTGCAGTTCTAGCCCATTATTTTTTAGATGAAAGATTGCATATTTTTGGTGTGATTGGGTGCGTGCTCTGTTTGGTGGGGTCGACCACAATCGTCTTGCATGCGCCACAAGAGACTCAGATTAAGTCAGTTAAAGAAATTTGGTCCTTTGCAACCGCACCTGGTACGCTATGCTATATAGTTTATAGAGTTAAGGTCAGTGTTTGCCCATGTGGCATGGCTGTTTTAACTACTTCAGTAGAAAGTCCAATTTTTTTGACATATCATGGCTACGGGTTGTTCGCCCCTGACAGTAACACTATTAGATTTGTTAAGTAGAAGAGCATTTCAATCATTTTACACCTAAAGGACTATTTATGTAAATTTAAAAGTTCATTTTATAAATGTAACCATTTGAATATAATTCCTATTAGCCTACCTTTTTTAGGTGTAATATAACTAAAATGCCTTTCTACTTAATAGAAAAAAATCGGGCATTTAAGTCATTATACACCTAACTCCTAAGGGACTGTTTATTAATATTTTATAGCTACTTTTTCTAGAATAGCCATCTAAAAAATTTAAGTCCTCTTGGCCCTCCTTTCTTAACTATCCTTAGGTATAAAGTGGCATAAGTGCCCTTCTACTTAACAGGAAAATCTATAGCGTTTAAATCGTTTTACACTTAAGGGATTATTTATGTAAATTTTAAAGTTAGTTTAAAAAAATAATTATTGAAAATTAAATCCTCTTGGCCCATCGTTTTTTATTCATTCCTAGATGTAAAATGACTAAAATGTCCTTTTGCTTAACATAAGAATCTAGGGCATTTCAGTCATTTTACACTTAAGGGACTATTTATGTAAATTTTTAAGTTTGTTTTTACTAATAACTATTTAAAAATAAATGCTATTGGCCCACCTTTCTTATGTTGTCTTTTAAGTGTAAAATGACTAAAATGTCTTTCTACTTAACAGAAAAATCCAGCGCATTTTTGTCCTTTTACACCTGAGAGACTATTTATGTAAGTTTAAAAGTTAATTTTTTAAAATAACCATCTAAATAAATCCTTTTGGCCCACCTTTCTTGACTAGTCTCTTAAGTGTTAAATGACTGAAATGCCCCTCTACTTAACCAAAAAATCTAACAGAGTTAAAATGGCCAAACCACAAGAATGAAAACCAAACTTAACTCTAATATATATTTTTGATAAAACAGTTGGCAAAAAGTTATGGCTTTTGATATCTTGACACAGAATAGTAGGGTCTTAAACAGGATTTCTGGTCTATGCTTGCATTGTTTTCATTGTTGTTGGCGTACTTATTTACCGTTATGTGCCACTCTACGGTACGACCCATCTGGTCATATATGTCGGGATTTGCTCTCTGATGGGCTCTCTCACGGTTCGTGTTATCTCGTTACCTGTTTCAGTTTATCTTATGGTTAACGTTTTTCGTTCTTAAAGTAGTGGAAAATGTAGGTTATGTGTGTGAAAGCAGTCGGGATTGCCATGAAATTATCGCTTTCAGGAAGTAATCAGTTCATATACTTCCAAACATGGTTTTTCACTGTGTTACTTTTTGGTTTCATTCTGTTGCAACTCAATTATTTGAACAAGGTGAGTTAAGAAAGATATATTTTGAGAACTGCCAAAACCAACAATATGTTGAGAACTGCCAAAACCATGAGAACCGCTTAAGACATGCATTTCGCTTTTCAACGAAAAAGTTAAAATTGTGAAACAAATGTGTTTAGTGTATGTGCATATATGCGTATAAATGTGTGTATAGTATAATAGTGTATCTGCATATATGCATATAAATGTGCGTATAGTGTAATAGTGTACGTGCATATAGCATTTAGATAGAAGACTATTAGTACTTTTATTTAAAAAAAATAAATCTTAAATATATTGACGCTTTTAATGCATTGTAGTCAATTTATATAATGTAAGTACAAGATTTAATGTGGTTCTCATAGTTCTCAACATACTATTGGTTCTGAAGTGAATTGAACACACACAAAGATACTGGTGTTTTTCAATGTGTTTGTAGGCACTAGACACCTTCAATACCGCTGTGATATCACCTGTTTATTATGTCATGTTCACCAGTCTCACAATCTTGGCAAGTATGATCATGTTTAAGGTGATTTTCTATAACCGTGACACAAAAAAAAATTTAACATTTTTTTTGGTTTCTTGATCAAGAATTGATTTTTAAAATTCTTGCAGAACTGGGATCATCAAAATGCATCTCAGATTATATCCGAACTCAGCGGTTTTGTCACTTTTTTCTCGGGGACGTTTCTGCTTCATAAAACTAAAGATATGGGAACTCGAGCAACAGAATCACCAAAACTTTCAAGTTCATCAACCAGCACCCGAAATGAGGGCCCCACAAGGCCAGAATTGTGAATTGTTACATGATGTATGTGGCGGTGAACCAAAGCTCCGGTGACCAGTAACGCCATCGGTTGGTGGTGGTTTTGTGGTATATTAGAAGGTTTTAACAATAGAGTTAGATGCTGGTGAGAATCATGATTATTTTTATCAATGATTATGTTGATTTTCTTTATGTGCTTATTATATTAGTGTGCATACTTTGATAAAGTTCTGGTTTGTCACTAGTTTTTAGTTCTAACTTTTAATATTCAAGTATATTATTATTGAACCGGCATTTATGTTTTTTGATTGCCGATTTTCAATGTGAATAACCCAAAAGTATAATTTAACTTTTTCTGATAATAACTAGAAATCAAAACATAAACATTTAAGTTAGAGTAAGTCGAAAGTTGTCATTAATTTGGGCGTGTTATACACACATAGCTATGTCTTAATAACTTTACTATGTGAATCCACTGCTGTGTATATATGATTTCTCTTGCGTCTTATGCTCACATCAATTCATGCTAAAAAGCATATAAGGATCATTCATGTATCAACTTTTCACTTGTGTATGATGAACAAATGTACATTCAGGTGACACACTCTACTTGTGCCAACGTCTAGTTTAATGTGAAGGGTCGTGTGTTGAAAACTGCGTAACCTTCACATTACAGTATTCATCACTTAAAAACTACAAGACATTGACATGCCTTTTCCATTAACTGCATCAATGCACTGCCTTAACACGTTCTCAGCATCTGTGGGTTTATGATTGTCTAGAAGATGTACCCACCTTAATAATTTAACAAGTTGTAAAAATATAATGCAACATAGGTAGTTTTTGCTAATAATACTTCATACGTGTTTGCCTGATAACGAGAGGTGTTGAAGGCAAGGCCGTCTCCGAGAATTTAAATACCTCGGCCGAGCCAAAATATAGAGGGCCCGTAAGCCTTAACGAAATTTTTTTTATTCGCTAATGTACGTGGATAAAACTTTTATCGACTGATTTATTATAAGCATAAGTCATTCTGAGCATATAATTATCTCATAAACCATTGCAAATAACCTTATTTTTAACACCAAAAAACATATATATGTAATATGTATAAAAAAGACTGTAAATATTTTTTCATTATAACATGTAACACATTCAAGCTCCTAAACTACTAAGGTCACAATGTCACATTATTTTGTAAAATTGGTAATTGAATCTTAACAATATCAACTGCATAGAAGGCATGTATTGTAGAAAAGAGAAAGTAGAATACATATGCCAAAGTTGATATGCAACAGTAGATTCACGTATAATATACAGAGTGTTGGACCCTACGATCTTCTCCGGTCCCTGATCTAATTTCGAGTTCTTGGCCACCATAATCAATCAACAATATAGTAACAATATATAAACAAGATATTGAAGAAACAGGAACTTGATTGGTTAAATACGTAAGTGCGTTAATGTTGTGATTACAAAATCTCCTGAATGTTCATCCTATATATACTGAATGAAACGACGCAACGTGTCCCTGAACGGTTATGTGATAACCGTTCATAACTGCCACTCCTAGATATATGGATCCAATAGATATTTGACAATGGTTCACGGGTGACCGAGTGGCGTTCGTTTGTTAATCAATGGCGGGTAGAACTTTCACATGCAATTTAACATGGGAGAACCGAAGTTCGGCATGAGGCTGAAGGGAATCCGATCAGAATGCGTTTTGGCCGAGGGTTGCACAAGGCGTTCGTAAGGAAAGCGATGAGCGAGTTCAAGGAAGGAAGGCCATTTACAGAACCATTAAGACGCAAGAAAATACAAGACAAGAGAGATCAAGACCAAATGAAGAAGTCTCAAACTTGGATCAACGATTAGAGGGGTGAATGTTGACCTTAATTGCATGATCAAGTTTGATATAGTCTTGTGGTTCAATTTTGTATTTGGTATAGAGTATAGTTGAGGGTACTTTATGCAACATTTGTTAGTTAGGGGGTTTTGATGTTAATATTAGGCGGTTATAAGTTAGTTATATAACAACCAGGTAGTTATATAACCGTCAGGGGTGGTTAATTAACCGCCATGAGGAAAACTGTAAATAGATACTCGATGTAAATATTTGTATCGTGTCTTGTTCGGTCAATAAAATTTGTGTTCCGGGTTTCATCCCTTGTTGTAATTCTTTTTTGTTATGTTCTTGATTGTTGATTGAATCGTAATCTCCTGGTACCTTCATTGTGACAATCGTCAATTTCAGGTTAACTCCGTTAACTCAACTCCGTCAATTCAAACTTAAAGATCATTGAGTCTATAACGCACACCTCATTACATTTAAACTAGGGCTTAAATGACGCTTAACACTTACTACATGTGTAGTCTTTCGGGAATTGCACCGAAACGCAAACGAGTTGACGCAAACAATTGGTGAATAAACGAAAAACGTCAAAACAATAATTATGTGATAATTATGTGTTAGACTTATGTGTTATGTGATAACATTCTTATAAACATTAACTTAATGTGCTAGAACTAGTTAATTAAGCTAGAAAAGTAACATTTGAAAGTTAAGGGACCAAAGTGTATTATATTATTATTATTAATAATAATCACCAAACCCTAACCTCTACCCCATTCCCAAAACCCGATCGGCAGCCCCCCTTGCCCCCCTCCTTGCGATCGGCCCTCATACACACACATACAATCAAGATTGTTCAAGTTTGATTGAAGATTAAGGTGCTAGGAAGGTATAAACGACTATCCTATGCATCCTTTATACTTAATTTCGATTTTTAATGGGTTAATTACAAACCCTAGATTCCAAAAATTTCATATATTGTGTTCATATGATTTTTGTTTGATTTGATGATGTATTGATGATGATTGATAACTAGAATTGATATTGTTACATGTTAATTGTTGTGTCTTTGATTTTGAGATCAAATAAAACCCTAACCATGTATGTATGGTGTAATTGATGTGCATGGATAGTGGTTATGGTGTCTAGAGTGTCATATGAAAGGATTATGGTCTATAGATGATTAATATGTTGAATTTTGTTGCAAACAGTTTCTGGACAAATTGTGTTGTTGATGTTCAATTGACTGTATCTGGGTGTAAATGTGAAAATTGGTTGAGATTATTGATACTACAGTAAACTAGGTTGAGCCTAGTTTCTAAAGAATATAAATTTGCAATTTTTGGACTTGTAAAAGTTAACTTTTATGATTTTACAAAAACGTTGTGCAAAGCTGAGTTGTTAGACCTGCTGTTAGGTTGTTTTGTAAATGTTATATCTCATGAACTACGAGACCAATTGGGTTGGTTCCACTTCTGGAAGTTGACTTGTTGAGTTAGGAACCTAACCCAAGTGGTCTTGCATTTTTTGGATTTTTCGTTTAACGGGAATTTCAAATAACATTCTATTGCGCATGAATTTGACTGTTATGAGCTTGCTGTAATGTTTTGGTCATTATGAGAAACCTATGTGGAATAAAAATAAAATAAAACATGTTCTGGAAACCTAACACATATATGCTTTTGTGATGATTTTTGGTAAATTAATTGAGATGCTATGATTGGTGGAATAGTACAATCTTTCAAGTAGAATTTCTGTCTCGGTGAAACTAGCTGCTGAATTTTGTGAAAATGCATGAAACATGATACTTGCTATATAATTGTTATGTTTTGACCAAATTGCCCCTGTGGGGAATACTTGCTAAATAGTTGTCGTGTTTTGACCAAATTGCCCCTGCGGGGAATAGTTGCTAGTGATGTACATTATTAATACATGACACGTAAACGATTGTTCACACACGTAGCGTATCACAAATGTGCTTGTTAAGTCACACACGATTCACAAACAAACACGAAACGTGATAGTTGCATAGGTACTACGTGCCGGGTCTAGAGACTCGTTAATAGTTCCGACACTTAGAAAATCTCTTTGTTGTTTTAGAACGCTAGAGAGAGTTTTCTGTGACGCGCATCACTTGGTGATTTATTTTGGGAATTCTTCGCAAACAGTGAGTTTCACTTACCCCTTTAAACTGTTTTAAACGCTTTTCACTTGGGGGAGATAACATACTCCGATAAACGCATTTAAGATTTTGTTAGTAAATTATATATCACTTGTAAAGGCTAAGTGGCAAACGAAACATTTGAAGTCCTACACATCGAACCGGTTAATATTTGGAATAGCGAGTCACTGTTGAGTAGTACTACTGGGTTTGACAAACCCCACCCAACGCTAAACTCGACTGGAGGTCGAGCGGGTGTAATTTTGGCTAACACGTACCATGGTCTGGATGACCTGGTGACAAGGCACTTGATAAACAGTCAGCTTCGGTGTCGAACACTTAGTAATACTTGTTTTATAGGCTAGCTACCTATAGATATATAATTGATTTAACACTATCTGGTAACGCAAAACGCTGAACGCTGAACGCAAAACGCTAAACGTTTTATTTTCTATAAACTTGTGAACTCACCAACCTCGTGTTGACACTTTTAGTATGTTATTCTCAGGTAGCCGAGGCGGGCGCGCGGTATAGGATCATGCATTGCTTGAAAACGCTTTTGTTTATGCAAACTATTTTAAACTGTTATCATTGGGTTTTAAGTCGTCCTGCGTGACGCAATTTTTGTCTTTTGGTTTTTACGCTTCCACACTTATTTTCATTTAAAAGTTTTTATGGTTTGATTATAACTAATGAATCTGATCCTGTTAGTTCACACCCTCTGACGGTAAAACTCCGTTAGTGGATTTAGAGGGTGTGACATACATAGAAAACGTAATTCACATAGAACACAAGCATGCATTTTATGGGATTAAAGTCCGGAGTGCAAGATGGAAATAACCAATTTTAACCATTAACTAAACTCTATTTAACCTTATTAAACTACTGGAGTTTGTTTGATCGCTTTTGGACATTTATTATTAGGGGTGTAAACGAGCCAAGACACTAGCGAGCTACTTTGCTTGGATCATTGAAAAGTTCAAAATGAGCCAAGCTTTTTCAAGCTTGAGTCGAGGTTAAAGCTCATTTAATTATCGAGCTCGGGCTCGAGCCTTGTATGGGAAGCTCGTTTAGGCTCGTCAAGCCTTAATGAGCGTTGTGTATTTGTAAGTTTTACCTCTTTTTAAACTTCTATGAATTAAATTACACTACATTACCAAGATCGAGCTGAGCTTTTGCACGTTTAAGATACTACATGAGCTCAAGCCAATCTTAGGCTCGTTTAAGGTTTTTCTACAAATATATAAAAATAATTAAAATTGGATATAAATTAATTAATAAATAATAAACGAGTCGAGCCCCAGCTTGAAGAAACAACTCATGATCCGAGCTCTCTCTCTCGTAAGTCAAAACGAACAGAGCTCGAGCTTAGTCAAGCTAGGACTTGGCTCGTTTACACCCCTACTTTTTATGGAACTTAGACCTCTAGACGTGTTGTTCCATACTTTGATCACTTCCGATTACACCCTTAACACTTCAAACACATTTAGAAACAAGTGATCGTTTAAAGTGATATGTCACAAGAAATCAAAATTTGCGTTGAATTCCATTGGTTTGAATAACTTTTAATCGTTATCGTTTGTGATGATTATAAACCATTAGACACTAATTTCACTATCAATTTCTATGTATTCATGTTGGATTTGTATCTATGCTCATAACCACAATTTTGAGGAATTGAATATATTGAAGGGTGTACTGATGCTACTAATCATTTAAAATGTTAGTAGGGGCTAGTTTGACACAGATTTGGAGCCTTGATTTTAGTTAGAATTGATTTGGATTTATTATCAGAAGATGAAGTTAAAATATTTTAATCATACTATTCAGAACCAAATTTCTGAAATCGGATGCAATTTATTGGCTAAGAGCTTCTTTTCTAAGGGAAACATAACCGGATTGGTTCGGCTAGACACCTGTTAAGTAGGATCGGTTCGGTTATCAGTCAATGATAAACAAAATTCCAAATATAACAAGCTGAATATATTATTATCCAAACCGATGAACACCTTAAACCAAAGTACGACCACCAATTTCCCACTACTAAAGCTGACTTTGCAGTTTGTCATTGGTTTTTGAGACTTGGACGTACCAACCAATATTCCACACCAAGGCCGGCCATGACATATGGCAAAGTGGTTGATGGCATAGGCCCGACTATTCGCTAGGCCCGGAATTTATTTATTTTTTAAATTATATGTACTTTTATGAGAAACTATATGTATACTTAACAAAGTGGTTGATGGCATAGGCCCGACTCAATTACATAACAACTAACTTGATCTAGTGGTAAAGGGGTATGACTCCCAACTAAAGATTTTTTAAAAACCCAAGTCATAATCAAAGAAGCCAATTTAAAAGTTAAATTGTTTAAACCCATCAAAATCTCCTTTTACTTAAGACTCAAAATATTTTTCGCTTTCAGCCCAATATTTTTTTTCCAATTATCAGAGCGGGCCCTGTTCCACACTTATTTTTATATTTATATGCTTTTTTAATTCTTTGAATATGGGCATAGTCGGGTGAGTGTGAGTGTAAATAATGTCACTTAGGTGTCGGTGTGTCACATATCAAATATTTAACAATGATCAAATTAAAAGTGTAACCAAATTTAAAAAGCCACTACCATATAGACCAAACCAAATTTTATGATAGTACCTTTCACCATGGATAAAATCAAAACTGCAGTATGGGAATGTGATCGTGATAAAACAGCAGGGCCCAGTAAATTATCTTTTCAGTTCGTTAAAAGATTTTGATTTATTTTGTAAACTCACTTTCCATCGACAATAGGATATCTTTTCAGTCATTGGAGATTAATCAAGGATGTAACTCATCCTTCATTTCAATCCTACGTAAATCCGAAGGCCCATTGTCTTTATTGGGGTTTCGGCTTATTAATCTCATCGGGTATATACAGGCTCGGCCCAAAGGGAGGGCGAGGAGGGTGACGAACCCAGGCCACTCTTTCGAGAGACCCATAATTGTTAAAAGTTTACAAGATGCTAAAGTATATTTTATTTAGCATCTGATTTTAAAGTTAATTTTGACAAAAGTAAACCTTTTGAATTGGGAGTCGGAGGAGATTCAACCTAGGGCTAGGATCTTAAAATGCCAAACAGGTTCATTCCCTTTCTTTTACATAGGGCTACCCGTGGCCCGTGGGAGCAAACATTAATCTTCCCCAAACGGGAAACGCAATTACGTTAACAAAAGATGTTTTGGATGCCTTCCATCAAATTGTCTTTCCATATTCAAAGTCCCCAAAATGTTATTGAATCTCTCCAAGGCATTAGCAGAAATTCTTTGGAGTAAAAAGTACAAGATTAAAAATTAACCGGGTCACATGTTAGCCAAAGAAAAGGGTGGGGGTGAAGCGGAGAGCATAAATCAACGAGTATAACACTTTTGACCAAATGGTGATAAGAGGTACAAGGAGGACAATTTGCATCTATGAGAACATGGAAAAACAAAAGCTCAATTATCATCCAGAGGAACATAGAAAAAGGTGGCACAAATAAATGCAGGCTTGAAAAGACACTATCAACAACACACACAAAGATAAAAAGCATGGCCCCCGAAAAGACCGAGACTGGCCTATCATACATCAATGCCGTCTTCGGGTTTGATGCAGAATAGGCTTTGCGATTCAAAAGGGGATAGCGGCGCAGCTTGTTGCTCGCTTACCCATTATTCAGATGTAGCTAGGTTTGTGTTATATATAAAAAAAAAATTAACTTAAAAAAATTTAGAAAAATTCAAACAAAAAAAAAATATCCTTTAGGATTCGGGTTTGGTCCAGTTTCACCCCGACGCGCATCCAAACACTTTTATCTGTTAGTATAAACCTATTTAAATCGAATATTATACAATAAGTTTGAGAAATTTTGGTAAATATTCATGTGTTCTAAATTTTGTAAGATGTTTGGCCCAAATTTATATTGTTAAATACTATTTGAAATTATACGAATGTGTGACAAGGAAAATTGCTTGTATTTCCCTCTGTTTTCCCCAAGCATACCACAATTCAAACCCCAGCTTTACAATTTTTTTGCAGAAATACTCTAGGTCCTAAATCTTTCAAACCCTAAGCCACAAATCTTTACTGAGATTTTATTTACAAAAATGTAAAAACCAATTACTCAATACTAAAGTTATCATCTTGGTAGACCTGATTGTCAGTCAAATTAAGTAAAGTAAATGAAACACCAGTATTGGCTTCTAAAACAGAAGATTAATAACATTGGTTATTTTTTGAATTGGCAATAAAAAGGCCAACTTTTCCTGCAAACTATGTACCAACAATGGTTAATATCCAAAAACCTTACAAAACAGTTGACTTTATTTGACTCTTTTAACTACATCTTGATCACAAATCCGAATAAGACCACAAAAAGAAAATCAAAATAGCTAATTTCTCAGTTTTGAACTTTATGAAAACAAAAAGAAACAACTCCACAAGCAATAGAATATTACATGCAACAATCTTGAATTGTAATCCATGATCATCTTTGATACCTTTTAGAATCTGATCCTGTAACGCGCCACAATATCACTATCATTTTCTTGATAAATCTTGAATATGGTCAAACAGGTCTTTCTTTAAAGCAACATATCACCTTCAATAAACCAAGAAACAAGATAAATGATTCAATTCAATACTTTTATCAGGCAAATGAATGAAACAATGAAAGACAGATACTTGTTAACGTGGGTTCACATTCACAGGTGGCGGGTGTAGAGGAAGAACCGTTTCTGGGAAATCGGTTCGTTGTCCCGCGAGTGAATAATAAGCAAGCAAAGACGGTGGTTGCGGCTGATCTGGATTCCCGGGTGCAGCCTCGGTTCCTTCAGCACTAATCAACTCCATATTCCAAAACGGGCGGGCCATTTCCAATATTCCACTACAGTTTACACTGGCCCGATAACCTTGAATCCACAAATACCTTAAAGAAGGTACATTAAGCACAAAATTCGCAAGCGCGCGTTCACTAAAACCGCACCCTCTCATTTCAAGTTTCTGCAATTTTGGACACCCTTTTGACAACTCAACAAGCCCTAAATCAGTCTCACCAGTAAAACCAAGAAGCATGTATCTAACGTTCTGTGCATACTGCCCGATATAGCCCATCCCAACATCAGTCAACCCACCGGGCCTAAGGTACACACCTAACCGTTCTAGCTTCGTACACCCGTTAAGCAAAGCCCGAACACCATTATCCAATGGCAATTCTGTAACTCTTTCCTCTTTATCTAACAAAATCATCCTGAAATCATAAAGCTTTTTCAGATGAGTTCCTACACTCTCCAAAGCCTCGTTCGTAACATCGGTAAGATTAACATGTATACACTCTAATTCAAGGCACCCTTGTGATAACGAAATCAGACCCGTTTGCGAAACGAAACCCTCTTCATCGTCACCTCGTTCAATCTTGATGCGTCTTAGCTTTTTACAATACTGGCTTATAACCTGTAAACCTCTGTCTCTAATGGCATCCCTAGTGTCAAGAACTTCTAAATTCGGGCATCTTTGAATCAAGAAACAATGATCTTCCGTGTCAAACAGAGCATACAGAAGATCTAGTTTCGTTATCCTAGAAGCTAAAGGGATAACAACCGGCATTTCGGTTTGACTCATGTAATTCATAGCCATTGACCTCAAAAGCGGAGGGAATTTCAAACCCGCGTATTTCTCTAACTGATTCGTAAACTGACCGCCCCCAAACTCTTGTAAATTGACTACATGACTAAAAAACTCAACAAGGCCCGTAAGATCACACTCGCTGATCTTCACAGACACCAAACTTTCACTACAGTTTTTCGCAATTAACTCAAGATCTTTAAAACTAAACTTAACAAGATCCGTCATGTAAAAGTTTAACGATTCAAGAACCGTGTTACGCAAAGCCAATTCATGTAACCACTGTCCATCTTTCTCCACAATCAAACTCTCTTGCAGATACAAAACTCTCAAATTATTACACAACTTACCGATCTGCAGCAACCCGTCTGTCGAAAACCCGGAGCACAAATCGAGCTTCAGAACCCGAAGCTCTGGACCTCGGGTTGTAGTCAACAACTCGATATCCGAATCACGAACAATCATCCGCCGGAAATGAATCGATTTCAAACAATTCAACGAACCCGCGATTTCTTTAACCCACGGAGTCACAAACCCGCCCCAATTCTCTGGGATTAAGTCAAACATGGCGGCGCGTGGCTTACCTTTAATCGTTAAAGATTCAAGAAGCGGAAAGCGTTGACGTAGACGCGCCGGTGTGATGGAGTAGCAGATGGCGATGGTGACGTGCTTACGTGTCACGCCGTCGAGTTCGCACCATTTCCGGCAAACTAAAGAAACAGAGCTCCGGTCACGGCAGTCGTGTATGTACGGTACAACACAATTAAACACCGTGTCAGTAAACTCAGTTGAATCGGCGTCTAATCGACTCGCCTTCGAAGGTTCTTCCATTATTGATCAATTACAGACAAAACCCAGAAACCCTAATGGTTCAATTACAGATAAAAGAAACCCAGAAACCCTAATTGATCAAGAAACCCAGAAACCCTAACTGATGAATTAAAGATAACGAAAACCCAGAAACCAAAATTGAATTGGAAGCGTCCGAAGTACGGACGAGGTGAAACGACGGCGGAGTAAGGGTGGTTTAACGACGGCGAATGGTGGGTTTGGTAATTTGGACTTTTAGCGACGGTTAGAAATGACAAGGAATCCGGCCGGCAATTGGAAGCTTTATTAAAAAATAGTTGACCTTTTTGAGTATTATTCTTTTCATATAGACCCTTGTAATTATGAAAGCTTTTCAAATATTAACTTTTATCTAAGGGGTTTAAGAAGCTTCTAATTTGGTTTAAAGACTTAACTAAGTTAGTTAGTTAGTTGTAAGTGTGGTTAAGGGTTCATTAAATTTCATCAAGAATTGAAAACTATTTACGAAAATGTGACATTAGCCTTGTAACTATCTTACTAATTGTATCTCCACCATTTTCTTTAAAATGGTCCCGTGATATTTCACTTTAGTGATTTTTTTTTTAAATAAATTGTTGAAAGATGTATTTTGTCTTGTGTCACAATCATTGATGGGAATTTATATGGAAGTTTATTAATTTCTTCAAATAATTTAAGGAATATATGAATTATCTTTGTATCAAATCCATTGACTTATACAAGTAGTCAGCTAGAAGTAAACTTTTATATTTCTTTCGTATAAACTCTTTTCATGGGTTTGTCTTGTTACACAATTTGATCGTCATGTCATGTCACCTATGATAACGAGGAAAGAACGTATAATGGATTTAGTGAACGGGTTAAAAAAATAAGAAGGTATGACGCGAAGGAAAATAAAGGTAAATGAAGTTGAGATTGAATCTAATAATGAGATAAATCGAGACCGGATATCTTTGGCCAACATCGTCTCTCATCCCATTCTGCCTTGGCCTTTCCCATTCGCGGGCTCCATGTCAATGAGCATGAAAATGTGGTCCTTTCCAAGGGCAAAGCATTAGCAGCCAAACGAGTATAATGGGTCGGGTAATTTGAATGGTTGTCACATTTTTTTGTTGCTTTGCTTCATGGTATTCGATTTCTTTTAGGATTTAAAATTTGTATGTTGTGATGTGTTGGTAAAAGTTTAAGTGATCATTAAACAATATATGATAGCAAGCAAATTTGGTCAGAAGTTATTATTTCTTAAACTCAGTGGTTAATCGATTTAGTCAAGAATATGCAACCAAAGTTTGTACAGAAACCATGTTTTAGTTAAAATAAAATGTTAGGGTTTGATGTATTATCGAGATGATCACAAATCTAATCTATGTGTAGTCATGTACTCATATTTTAAGCTTATAGAAGATATAATAAAGTTTAAAGAAAAACAAATTACAGCAAAATAATACATACATAGATACATACGTACATGCATGCATGCATACATACGTACGTACGACAAACAAGTGTCAAAATCAAACCAAAACTTGGAACCACAGGAATCGAACATAAGTAAATGAAATAGGAAAGGTTTTTGTTAAAGTAGATTCTACTTGCATTCACATCTTATGGTCTCTTACAATATATATATAATGATATAAAAGTATTAAGTATAGCTGACCAACAAGTCTGAGAATTTCGTCATGATTTCATAATAAGACTAAATGGAAATTTGGTTCGTTTTTCATGTATGGAACAGCAAAAGATATTCTCCTTTTGAAGTATGAAACTAATTAGCCAAAGGACTTGGTATCTTTAAAGAAAATTCAAATTCATAAATTATTAACTATATATATATTATACATAGACGTATACATATATTTGTGTTTAAAGTAAAAAATTTCCAAACAATGGATGCTTTATCAAGAACGGATTTAAAATTTATGCAACCAGTTAAGGCTATAAACGAACCAAACATTCAGTGAACACTATTCGACGGGAAGTTTGTTTATGTTCGTTCGTTTAATAAATAAACAAACATGAACAAGATATTTAGTTCGATTAATAGTTACACAAACAAAAATGAACATAGTCCCAATTTGTTCAACTATGTTTGTGAACGTTCAGTGATATATTCATAACGTTCATTCATGTTCGTTTGTATATGTTCATGAAAGTTTTTTTTACATTTATTTACTTTATCTAAACACTTTGTATTCTTTAATTTATTACCCCAAACATAAAATACGAAACAATATCATCACATTGTATTTTACAAGTTTCCATTTCCATCCTTATTATTCATATTAATGAATACATTGACCTCAATCACTATGCTTCATCGACTTTATTTGTGTACTAGTTTGAGGCCCGTATATTACACGGGTAGTTGATGAAAAGTTTTTACTTTTATCATTAAGCGAAATATAGTTAACAAAATGATCATATATTTTATACAATTACAATTTACATTAAAATTATATAAATTACATAACTAAGATTACACTAATATGTTACAAATAAGTAAAACAATCCTTGAACGCTACATTTGTGATTGTCCGTGTTTATCACAAATCAAATATTTAGTCCATGCCTACTTATAACTCTTGATAAGGTAACATACGGGTATGTTTATAACTCTTTATATTATTATATAGCTACGTGTAATTATCCGTGTGATCAATAAAATTCTTCAAGTACATACCAACCATAGATAAATGGTAATATATCCATGAAACTAACAAAAAAAAATATTCTTACACATAAAATATCATACATGTTAATCAATTAATATATATAATGTCATTTTAAATCATGTGCTCATGTTTATCCCAAAACATGATTATCCAAAAAACCAGATTATCTGAACTTTGATGATATAGTCATCCTTGTAATTTTTAGAATTTGAAATTGAATGATCATGATAAATTTGATGTCATTAATATTGTGTGTATGACAAATATTTACTTGATGTTATATTTTACAATTAACAATTGTATAGTCAAGCAACATATAAAATCGGAAATTAAAATATAACATAATGTTTTTTTTCATTCATATTAATGGAAAATGACAAAGACATACTAACCGTAAAGTCATGCTCAAATAAAAGTGATTATTTTGAGTTGGTAGAATAATAGAAGATTTAAAGTTGCATAAAGTGAAGGTAGTGATTTTTATTTATAATAATTGAAAGTATTGGATAATGAATGTTTAAATTTTGAATACTAATCCCCTGTCATTTGTTAATATTATTGGAGTTGTTGGAATATTTAATTAATTGATATATATATTTTAAAAACTTACAAAAAAAAAACCCAAAGATTTTGGATTTGTTGGAAGCATGGTAAATGACTTTTAACCGGATTAACTATTTTTTTAAAATTAATGTGAAAATATATGTTCCTAAGCATTTTGGTTTGAATTATAAAAGAAAATATTGAAAACTAAATATTGATTTCTTATCGTTAAAACTCTTTATACTACACAAAAAATCATAAAAATAAATGACATATACTTAATATAGTAAATCGGTATACATGTAGATTATAAATATACAATTCAACTTCAATAATTTAATGCTAAACACCAAGATATATAATAGGTATTCTCTATGTTTGCAATATTTATACAAAACGTTTGGAGAAACTTAAGAAAATACACATTTTCCCGAGTTTAAATGCATATGAGAAGATTTTAAATCTAAATTTGAAACCAATCTTATATAAAAAGTTATGCACTGTTGCTCGAATCTCAGTTTAAAAAACAATTTGTAGTTATCACACAACTTCAAATTCTTCGACAATAATGCACTTTTATTTGCAATTGCCTGTGACTTTAAAATTATATTTTAACAAACTTGTAACGTCAATTTTAATATTTCCTTATTTTATTATTTCACAATTAATGTTAATGAATGAATCAGTTAGGATTTACATATAATAAAAACAAACTTGAATTCATATATTGACATCGCTTAAAAGATAAGGACCATATATTGAAATAAGTGAAAAATATGTGAGAAGGGCTATGAAGATGACAAGTGGCAAAAATAAGTAGTCTTTTATTAGAATAGATAGATTTTAAACAAATCTTATATAAAAAGTTATGCACCGTTGCTCGAATCCCAGTTTTAAAAACAATTTGTAGTTACCATACAAATTCAAATTTTTCGACAATAATGCACTTTTATTTGCAATTGCCTGTGACTTTAAAATCATATTTTAACAAACTTGTAATGTCAATTTTAATATTTCCTTATTTTATTATTTCACAATTAATGTTAATGAATGAATCAATTATGATTTACATATAATAAAAACAAACTTGAATTCATATATTGACATGGCTTAAAAGATAAGGACCATATATTGAAATAAGTGAAAAATATGTGAGGAGGGCTATGAAGATGACAAGTGGCAAAAATAAGTAGTCTTTTATTATAATAGATAGATGCGTGTTCCTGAACCATAGTGAACACGTTCATTTTCATAAGGAACGAACACGAACATGAACTCTCGTTTGGTAAGTGTTTGTAAACAAATTATATCTTTAACAAACGAACATAAATAAAAATTTGTTCGTGCTTGTTCAGTTCATTTGCTACTTTACAGCCATTCATTGTATTAGACTTGTGATAGATTTAGTAAATAAATATATGGATGTTGTTGGTTTTCTCTATTTTTGGTGATTGGAATTCTTTAACATTGGAATTCTTTAACATTGTAATTGTTCTTTACTTTAGGTGAAAGTGATTGGAATTCATTATTGGTTTTCTTTTATTTTTGAGTGAATGGAATTCATTTTCTTTTTTTTTTTTTCAATTTTGGGCGAAATAGACAAATTGATCGTATGTGATTGGCCTAGAGTGGTAAGAGGTGAGGGGGGTTGGGGTGGTGGTGGTGAGGGAAATAAAGAATATAATAAAGTGCTATTGATGTAGAAATGAGCTTAGGGCATCTTTAGGATTGAGTTTAAAAACACCTTATTAGCTTATTGGCTTTTTTAAAAAGTCAATAAGTTAAATGGTGTTTGACAATCATAAAAAAACATTTTATTTTAGTTTTTTCAATCAAATCAATCATACCCAGTAAAATCCCACCGACAGCAGAGCTATAGGTAGGGTCTGGGGAGGGTGGGATGTAGGCACACCGTACCTCTATCCAAAGGAATAAAGAGGTGGCTTCCAGAGAGACCCTCGGCTCTAAGAACATGTGTATGAAGCAAAAAAAGGAAATCAAAGTTTAACAGTTATATAAAAAACTACTACTAATTATAAAAAACTACTACTAATTATTAGCTTATTTTAGTTTTTTGAAATGGTTAAAAAACAGTTTTTCAAAAGCATCAAATCCATTTTTGAAAAGTCATAAACACTTTCAAACTTAATCCCAAATAGTATTAATTTTGAATGTCCTGATCTTAAATCTTTAAAAATTTGGTAACTATATAAAAACTCTGTAAATACCGGTGTTGGTATTGACCGATACCAATACAAAATTTTCTAATACTATTTTTTTGTTTAAAAAAACTTAGTACCGATATAAGGTACTATCTTTTTAAAAACTAATCTATCTTGATGGAATATAAATATTATTCATTTCCCCGCTCGTTAAAGTTAGCATCACATTTTTTATTTGCGTATTCCAAATTCCTTGTGTATCAATTTTATGCTTCATGTTTATTTTAATTGCATTGACCTAATTCTCTTTGTGCAACACTCTTTTAACTTTTAAATTTTTTTTTAAGTTCATTGAAAACTAAGTATGTAATTAAAGTCCTAAAGGTTTTCACTTTAAAATATGAAAGGTATCACATCAACTTTCTTAAATTTACACATGATACACAAGAATTTGGTTCGGATACGAAATATTTAGCAAAATATAGAGTTACATGACTAAGAGCATTCCCATCCAACTCCCTATTCCTAAATTCAAAATTACGCTAAAACACGTTATATTTTCTATCTTCTTTTCAATTAAATAATACTTTTTTATACCTTTATCGTTACCATT
This sequence comes from Bidens hawaiensis, assembly GCF_021521415.1. NCBI lineage: Eukaryota > Viridiplantae > Streptophyta > Magnoliopsida > Asterales > Asteraceae > Bidens > Bidens hawaiensis. The sequence continues at coordinate 3,860,838 of NW_027491042.1, forward strand.
TATCTTTCCTTCACTCACAACCACTTTCAAAATATATTAAAAAATTATATGGGATGAACAATAACTTTTCAAATATACAGAAAAATCACTACGCTTTCTAAAATATAAAAACTCTTCACTCACAACACCTTAAACCACTCTCTAAATATTTAGTAGAATAGGTTTTGCGATCCAAAAGGGGATAGTGGCGCAACTTGTTACTCGCTTACCCATTATCCAGATGTAGCTTGGATTGTTTTAAATGTTAATAAATTATTTAAACATTCTCTAAATTATAAAAACACTTTCTCACATAATATGATGGATTGGATGATAATGCTCTAAGGTTAAGGTAGATAAAGTGGATACATGCGGCATGCATCACAAACACACACGTGTATTAGCGAATTAGTCATATATAAGTACACAACATTAATACCCGAAACATTCAATATCCGTTTTAAGAAATATTTTCTAAACAATTTGATTATGGGCAACCGTGAGTTTACGATGCCACCACCTCTTCTCGGTGTACCTATATGTTCTTTTATCACTTCAGGTAGAGCCATAACATGTTACAATTATTCATTTTATACAATTAAGTCGCATGTTACAAACATTCACTATTTTCTACTTGTCAAAAAAAAAAGTTATATACACTACCATGTATGTTGCACATAACCACACATGCATTTCGAAGAGGGTTTACGGGTCTTAGGCTGGATAAAATTGAAGTCATAGTCCACCAATACAGAGGTGGGGAAATAAACCGGTTAACCAAACCAACCCGAAAATCGAACCGAAATTGAACCGGTTTGAAACCAATAATGTAGATACCGGTTTGGAACCGATTGAAATCGTAGGTTCGGAACCGGTTTGTAATTTTATTCACCGAAATCGGTTCCAAACCGGTTAACTGAACCGAAACTGGCCAAAACCGGTCAAAACCCGCCGAAACCGATCAAAACCTGAACCGAAATCGATTGTAACATGGTAAGAAACCGGTTTCAACCCAAATCAAAACTAATCATAAACTGGTTTCTACTTTTGTTGACCAATCCGAACCGGTTTTAACCCAAACCGGTTTTGAGTTTTAAACCGGTTTGTGCACCTCTATACCAATATTTGATTCTTTCCACTTGTCATCGGCGCAACTTAGTTGGGGCCAGGGGTGGCCCCGGCCCCCTCTGTTTTTTCGCTCGGTGGTGTAAAATTATCAGGTTTCGGGCCAAAACTTTTTATACATAGTGTAACTTTACCCGTTTTCGACCGAACTTTTGAGCCCGCCCCCCCCCCCCCCCCCCCCGTTTTTGGCTCGGTAGTGTAAATTTACCCATTCCTAACCGAAATTTTGAGCTCGGCCCCTCCGTTTTTTCACTCAGTAGTGTAAATTTATCCTTTTTCGACCGAAAAATTTTATAGATAATGTAAATTTACTCGTTTCCGACTGAAATTTTGAGCCCACCCCCTGTAGTTTATGAACTTTTTTATACATATTGAGCCCGACCCCCTCAACGTGTATGTCCAAGTTTCGTCACTGCCACTTGTTATTCACATGCCACGTTTATATTAGTGCACACTACCACGTAAGTGACACATAAGCACCCAATAACTAATAAGCAATGTATCCAATCTTACTCTAATTTGAAGTGCGTTATATTTATAAATGACCCTAATCCCATCCTAGCAATTAAAGTCTATCATGTTATGTTGGATTCGTAGGCCTTGTGTGGGTCGGTTTATTATTTGAAGTTCAAAGGACAGACTGGTGTAGGGTAGCCAGACCGAAGCCCGGCCCAGTTTGGATTTCTTGTTCAATAATTTACAAACCCTAGTTCAATTTCTATATAAACCACATTATGTACTTGTAATAATTGTCACTCAATAAAGAAATACCTAGTTGCCACCCGTGAACGTAGGTAAGTTTAGACGGAACCACGTTAAATCCTCGTGTCCTTTTATTGCTTTCGTGTGTTGTGTTCGGTTCGTGTGTGCGTTTAATCCTAACAAGTAGTATCAGAGCCAGGTTCAGATCACACGAAGAACACGCTAACCAGTTCCTACACCACCGCTAGCCGTCGCTAGGGTTCCGCCACTGCTGCCGTCCGATTCCCGCCGCCACAGCAGTCTGTTGTCGCTGCCGTTTGCTGTCGTGACCAGTAGCCGCCGTTCAAAGTCTTGCTTTCGCAACCGCTATTGAGCGCCGCTAGGAGCCTACTGCCCCAATTTTCTGACTGGCGCAGGTATTGAAAGACTAATCGTTGATTGGAGTATTTGGATTCTGTATGGAAAGCAGTTAATTTTCAACTATCATTTTTGCATCTTGTGAGTTTTCTCTTTTCTACTTCCTGTACGCCATTCAAGAACAAAAGAGAAGAGGCAGTTTCTTTATGGTTTTGTCTTCTTGTGGGTTCACAAACTAAATCAAAAAGGGGTTGAATTTTAATTTTTTTTTGTCAAAGTGAAAAGAAACATTATTCTTTTCCCTTTTATTTTTTGTTGTGAACAAGGGCAGGAGGCCCGTATGTTTGAGTTGAGTGGGCTGAAAAATTATTTTTTGGCAGTTTGGTCAAGAAATATATAGTTAAGAAGAAATCATATTTTGTGAAGTATGAGACAAGAACATTTGAATCAAGATTCTATTTTTCAGTTGAAGAACCGTTGTCAATAAGAATAAATCATTTAAAGAAACGGCGAGTCAGTTGCCAACTGCGTTTGTCAGGTTTTATCGTTTTAGTTTAAAGTTTCAGTTTTCTGATCTACAGTTCGTTATTCTGCTGTATTTAAAATAGGTTGATTGTTTAACAGAGTTCAGTAGAACAGTCGTTAAGTTCAAGCCCGTTCGTTGCTATCTCTGTTTTTTATCCAGTTTTTCGTTTTAGTCATGGTCATGGCAGAAGACGGAAAAGTTTCGATACAGAATTTTGATGGACAAAAGTTTTGTTGGTGGAAGATGCAAATTGAAGCGCTACTTTGTCAGAAAGACTTGGATGTGGTGTTTGAGGATGAAAAACCATAAAAGTTGTTAGATGAAGATTGGAAGAAGTTAGACAAGAAAGCTAGGGCTTGTATTACATTGTCGTTATCGGAAGATGTGGCGTTTAACATCATGAAAGAAACCACAGCGCGTGGTATGATGGATGCACTATCTAACATGTATGAGAAGCCTTCGGCAACGAATAAGGTCTATCTTATCCGAGAGCTAGTGACAACAAGAATGAAAGAGGGTGGGTCAGTTACAACGCATATCAATAATCTTAATTCGAACCTCTCCCGCTTAGTGTTAGTCGGCATTAAATTTGATGATGAAGTTCAAGGTCTTTTATTGTTATCCTCTTTGCCTGACAGTTGGTCGCAAATAGTGACTGCAGTTTGTAGTTCGTCTACAAAAATTACTTTTGATGGGATTCGGGATTTGATTCTTGGAGAAGATTCTAGACGCAGAAATTCAGGTGAATCGTCAAGTGATATATTAGTCACAGAAGGTAGAGGTAGGGGAAAACAACGAGGCAGTGGGAGAAGGAAGAGGAGTCAGTCTAGGACTCGCAAAGATATTGAATGGTGGGGTTGTAAAGAGAAGGGACACTTCAGGTCTCAGTGTCTGAATGGTAAGAAAGAGGTGAACGTTACAGAAGACGACACAGATGACGGGGTCACTAGTGATGAGTTTTTAGTTCTTAGTGTTGAGGGTAACGTTGATGCTTGGGTGATGGATTCTGGTGCATTGTTTCATGCCACTCACTGTAGTGAAACGATGAAGAATCTTAAGGTTGGGAATTTTGGAAAGGTTCGACTTACAAACGATAATATTCTAGAGGTTACGAGTATGGGAGATGTTGATTTGATAACTTCAGCAAGTACTTCTTGGACTTTGAAAGACGTGAGGGTTATTCCAAGTTTAAAGAACCGTTTGATTTCAGTTGGGCAGTTGGATGACCAGGGCATGATGTTAAATTCGGGAATGGGCATTGGAAAGTAGTCAAAGGGAATCTTGTGGTTGCTTGTGGCAAGAAAATGGGTTCGTTGTATATGGTCGATATGTCACCGAAAGGAGTGAATTCAGTTTTGGTGAAAGACAAAGCTCGGTTCACAGAATCTCGTGGGCAGAAGAAGGTTCGTTTTGCATGTAACAAACCCAGAGCCAAAGTGATGATTCATGATGAACGAGCTAGGAAGGTTGAATCAGTCAAAGGACATCGTGACAGTGAGAGCACATGTCCGTGTTTTAGTTACAGTTCCAGGTCGATAGTGGATTAAGAAAACCAGTATTCAAGCTGTAAAAGTCTCTCCAGTGGATTACTTGTTGAATATGGAGAATGTTTGTTCTCAGGGTATCTCAGGATCCGGTAGTTTGTTTAAGTGGGAGCCGGTAGGGACAGAGAACGGGTCAGGGGCAGATTTAGTCGTGACTGATGTGTTGGAGCTCCGGGGAGCTTTAACGGGCCTTCAAGTTAATTGATGAGAAGGTGGTGGCAACTAGAAGATGTTTAGATTACAGAAGTACGATCAGGAATGCAGACGTGAGTACTCAAGGCCTCCGAGTGGGAGATTGTTGGGTTCGTAGGCCTTGTGTGGCCCGATTTATTATTTGATGTCCAAAGGGCAGACTGGTGTAGGGTAGCCAGACCGAAGCCCGACCCGGTTTGGATTTCTTGTTCAATAATTTACAAACCCTAGTTCAATTTTATATAAACCACATTATGTACTTGTAATCATTGTCACTCAATAAAGAAATACCTAGTTGCCACCCGTGGACGTATGTCAGTTTAGACCGAATCACGTTAAATCCTCATGTCCGTTTATTGCTTTCGTGTGTTGTGTTCGGTTCGTGTGTGTTTAATCCTAACATGTTCACAGAAAACTCATGAGCGCCAACTTACTTGCTACAATACACCGCCCATATTTCTAGACAACTTTTTCGTGCTTTCGATTCCTTTTCAATAATATTTTTGCATTTATTACATGACTTTTCATCACTAGATGTGTTTTGTGAGTATTGATGCATACTATATGCTTCACGTTATTGTAATGCTTGGTTTTAAGCGGTTTTCAATGGGTTTTATGAACTAATTCGCCCAGAAACTTCTCATTCGATAACTGGAGAAGCCAAGAGAAGATAAGGGACGAAAAAGCTTCAACGACAAAGCATTTCAACACAAAAATCATGCCTTTCAATTCAAGATTTCACACTTAGTCATCATTTCACATCACCATGAGTAACTGAATACTTAACTGTTGTGTCAATGCATAGGGTTTGATCTCATTTGATATTTTAATCTGAATTGTAAGTACACTTGACATGATTTTGCTTTAAGTTGTTAAGTACTTGACACTTTTGGTGATTTAATGTGCTTATCCATTTTCTATGTTGAACAATTTGTTATCTTAAACACGTTTTATCATTGTTTCTGCTATTTTGTTATTATTATTAGAGAACAAAGTGTTATAATTGATAGCGTCGGATAATAGATTGAGAATTGGTAAAAACCCATCATACAATATAAACTTCTAGAATCATTAGAAGAGTTATTGTTCGATTGAAGAGTCTACTAACTATCCAATATTTGAATGTGTTAAACTAAACTATGTCTATGTAGTGATGATTATATTATATCAATCAAATTGTTAATATTGAGTGTGTTAAACCCGAAACTTTTTGTGACCATATTTTAGTTACTTAACTTTTAATGAATTACTTTGTTTATTCTTTATGCACTTTAGGTTATGAGGTATAATCTAATCACCCCTCTTAACTTCACATAAGCACCACATCACTTATTTTTCTTTCTTTCACTCCATCTTACCCAAAGAAAATGGTTTAATCCAATTAACTTCATCTCACTCCTATTAATTGTTAATTTAATATATAGTTATTTGTCTTTTAACCCGTGAAAAACATAATCCATGAGACTTTTTAACAAATTTAACACAAGTAGAGAGTAATTTAATCAATCTTTAAAGTGTAATGTAATCTTAATTTATGTTGGGCGTTAGAGTATATCCCATGACCTTATTAATCTTAATTTATGTTGGGCGTTAGAGTATACCCCATGGCCTTATTAATTTCAACAAACCAAACAACAAATCAATTTTATATTATGTCTATCAATCAATTGAAACTTAACATTAACCAATATTTCTTTGTGGTTTAACACCCTATTTACCCTAGCTAAGTAAGGTATTTAGAAACACAATTCTCTCTATTGATCGATACTTTGACGTTGATCACCTACGAATGGTTAAAAATATTATTTATCGGAGATTTCATTTAACACCTTTGAAATTGAAAAAAGATCCTTTTAACACAAGCGTATGTTATGATTATTATTTTGCATAACAATCTTATCTTAATATACTAATAAACAAAAATAATGATACTTAATTATCTTAAAAACATTCAATCTTAGCATAAAATTCCTTTATAATCTTCTAATCTCTCTTCTTCTTAACCCATGTTATCCATGAGTCATGGATAGAAACGATTTGACCAATGAGTTACAACATTTCAATATATTTCAACATATAATGCACACATTAATGACAATTTAATAACTAAATATAATTATAGCCCTGCTTGCGGTGCGCACATATGATGTATATATGTGTGAACCCTCGGGTGGGCAAAAGTGAAATTGCACTAATTTTGTCGTTATTTTACTAATCTCGTGAAAATAACGTTAAAAGTGACGGACGGTTAATCAGGCATCATGTAGTGGCGTTGATAGCCGAAAGACAAGGGTACATGCACCGATCAGCCGGTGTCCCGATGATTGAGTGCTATGTGCCTTATGTCCAAAGCTTGATGCAAAACTACTATCGAGCCGGGGGTCTCACCAGAAGCAGCCTCTCTATCCTTATGGGGTAGAGGTAAGGCTGTCTACATCTTACCCTCCTCAGACCCTACTATAGCTTTGTTATTGGTGGGATATACTGAGTACGATGATGATGATGATGATGATGATGAAATATAATTATGTTTCATGCATATCTTATCTTACTTTTCATTAAAGAATTCAGCATTATTATACAATAAGACTTTCGAATTCATTAATTTTAAATTATGCAAAGCTTCTCACTTCATATATATAAAGTTTTTATTAATGCTATTTTACTTAACTTTTCAATTAATGTAATTATTTAATTTTGAACTTTAATTAAATTTCTAAACTTAATAATTCTAAAAAAAAACTTTTAAACATTAGAAGCATGATCAATTCAGGTTTTTTTTTTTTGCTAAAAAATTATAAATTCGAAATGATTGTTTTTCGGAAATTCAGTTCCATTTTTTTAATTTCATAAATATTTATGACATAATCAATTTCAATAAAAGAAATCTAATCTAACTATACTAATGAACAAAAATAATGAGGATAACATGTCTTAACCACATTTAATCATAACTTCAATTCTCCTCTTATTTTCTAATCTATATTCTCCTCAATTCATATTATCTATGAGACATAAGTTTAATTTGTATGACCCATTAATTGTAATTCATATGGAAAAAAAGTGATATTTAATGTAATTTAAATCACACTAAATTTTATTAACTCATTACAACTAATTTTACTATTAGATATAGAAAGTTTGACAATTATTTTTAAAAAATAATATAAATTATTGAATATCTATAATAAGTTTAAAATCCAATAGCCGATTATTAAATTAGTTAAATAATTATCTACAAACCATCATCTTATAATAATAAGTGATCTATGTTTATAATATATACTTAATAATGTGTGTACTTCAAATTTTATTTAATAAATACAATATTTATATTTTTACAATTTGTAAAACATTGATTAACTCTCATCCGTATTGATCATATAAAATACCTTCAATATATTTAGGTAATTACCAATATTTGATTTTATGCCATCTAAAATCATTATTTCAATCTTAGGAAAATGTAAAATTTAAATATGTAATATTTGAAGTGTATGTGATAATATTATAATTAGTCAAGGGATGACAACGGGTCGGGTTCGGGCCGGGTATTGGTAATCCCATGCCCTACCCGTTTGTAAAACTGTCTCCCATACCCAGCCCATTACCCATCAAATATTTGTGGGGTAATTACCCGTTTCGGGCATACCTGCGGGTATCGGGTATACCCGTTGGGACTTTCAAGTACATTTTTTAATCATTATATTTATTTTATACCTTTTATTTATACAAAAGTTATTACAAATTTAAATATAATGCACTTCATATATAAAAGTGTGACAATAAACAAATAATACCATTATAACTTTTAATATATTTTTATATATGTGCTTCACAACCTTTGAAATACAAAGAATTTTTCGGGTATAAATTCGGGCATATAGTGCGGGTAAACGGGTATGTGTTTTCGGGTAATCAGGCCGGGTATCATCTAATCCCATATTCGGCCCGTACCCGTGAAAAATTTTAAAACATAATCCCATACCCTGATCATACCCATCGGGTTTTGGGTTTACCCGTCTCATTACCCGTTAGGCTCGGGCTTTTTTGCCATCCCTAATTTAGTCTATAAATTCCAAAGAATATCTCTAAATTGCATATGATTAAATACCTAAATTTCATCTATTTGACACATCCCATATAATACACGAATTCCAAGCCAGTAAAATATAAACAAGCCAAGAATTTTAAAAATGGTGAAATAAAGTTTTAGCTAAATATGTCAACCAAACGAAGGACTCCCTCGTTTACCACTCCCAATGTTACATCTATACTATATAATAAAGAAAGGTTCTTAATGCCACATGACATCACATAAAAATGCTTCTTACAAAATTCCCCCACCTCTCTCACTTATTAAATACACTAGTTCGAGGCACGTGTATTACACGGGTAATTGTTGAAAATTTTAAATTTTAACCATTAAAGGAAATACATTCAACAACATCATCATATATTATTAATATAATTACAATTTACATTAATATTATAGAGTTCACATAACTAAGATTACACAAATATGTTACAAATAAATAAAACTTTCCTTGTACACTACATTTGTGATTGTATTTGTCGGTATACATTGTTTATAAAAAATAAAATACTTAGTACATGCCTGCTCATAACTCTTGACAAGGTAACATATAGGTCTGCTTATAACTCTTTCGTATGACAAGTAAGATTCTTCAAGTACATATAAACCTTAGATAAATGATAATGTATCCATGAAATTAAGAAAAAAATCATATACATAAAATATTATACATTTTAATCAATTATTATGAAGTCATTTGAGATAATCAGCTCTTGTTTATCCAAAAAATCATGATTATCCTAAAATCCAAATTACCTAAAATTTGATGGGATAATCATCCTTAGAATCTTTAAAATTTAAAATTGTTTGATCATGATAAATTTGTTGTCATTAATATTATGTATATGACAAATTTTAAATTGATTTTATATCTTACAATTAAAAATTGTATAATTAAGTAACATATATAACTGGAAATTAAAATATAACAAAATGATTTGTTTCGTTTCATATGAATGTAATTGCTAGAAAAATGACAAAGACGTACTAACCTTAAATCATGTTCAAATTACAGTGATTATACAGAGTTAGCCGAATATTAGAAAATTTAAAGTTGCATAACGTGAAAGTAGTGATTCCTATTTATGATAGTTAAAAGTATTGAATTAGAAATGTTTATATTTTGAATACTAATATCGTGTTATTGGTTAATATATGGGAAGTTGTTGGAATATTTAACTAATCGATATATATTTTAACAACTTATAGAAAAAAGATACGCAAATATTTCGGATTTTATGGAAGCATGATAAATGACTTTTAATCGTATTAACTATTTTTTTTAAAATAATGTGAAAATGAAATATTTATTTCTATTAAGTTACATTATAAGTAAGATATGAATTTTAGTGACTTTTTATAAATTTTAATAATAAATGTTATAACTATATTTTTTTAAAAAAGAATTATGTATAACTTTATTATTTTGAATATAAACCATAATAAACATTTTAATTTTGTATTAACTAATAGGTAAAACTAACATTACCCCAGTTCGTTGTATTTGTATAAACATAAAGTCTATAAGTTAATATAACATTGAAATTATGTAATAACTGATGAAAACGATATCCTAGGTTTCAATATCCCAAATGATTTTTGAAAAACGAAAATAGTGGAATGAGAATGAAACAGATGTTTTAGTTTAACGTTTTGAATGCTTTTAGTAAGTAATTTGTCTTAAAAGGTATATTAAATTAAATATATTTAAATATATAAAAAAAGTATAAATCAAGTCATAAAATACATATTTCTAAACCATTTTGGTCTGAGTTATAAAAGAAAATATTAAAAATTTAATATTGATCTTTTTATTGCTAAAACTCTTTATACTACACAAAATGACATAAGCATATAAAAATGACAAATAATTCATATAGTAAATCGTTATACATATGAATTATAATTATAATGTTCAAGATATATATAATAGGTATTCTCCATGTTTGCAATATTTATACAAAATGTTTGAAGAAAATTAAGAAAAATACACATTTTTCTGAGTTCAAATGCGTATGAGAAAATTTTAAATACAAATTTGAAACCAACCTTATGTAAAAAAATATGCACCGCTGCTCGAATTCAAGTTTAAAAACAATTTATAGTTTACCATACAAATCCGAATTCTTCGGCAATGATGCACTTTACTTTCTTTAATTTGCAATTAGGCGTGATTTTAAAATTTTATTTTAACATGCCTTCAACTTCAATTTTGATATTTTTTTAATGTTAATGAATGCATAGGTTAGGATTTACATTTAATAAAAGTATTGCATTCATATATTGAAATGTCTTAAAAGATACTAATCATATGTTTAAATGACTTAAATAATAAGGACCATATATTGAAATGAGTTGAAAAAAATGTGAGGATGTCTAGGAAATTGACAAGTGGCAACAATGTGTAGTCTTTTATTATTATAGATAGATTTCCCTTTTTATTAGTAGTTTTATATTTAACTTTTTTTTCTTCTTAATCAATTATTTTCTCTTTTTAATAATTATTTTTTGATTTAAAATTTAATACAAACATAGATATATTATTTAGTTTTATATAAATATGTTGTATTAGTTATTATTAATATTATGCCTTTATAAGTAGCAAATTTTCACGTTGATTTAGATAAAATGATTAATTTTAAATAAAGAAATATTAACTTTATGTTTGCTTTGCAATGAAGATTAATAAAAGGTAAAGTCAATCACTATAGATGGTTTGATTTGTTTTTAAGACAACATGTTTTAATGCATGGTAAGTGATGTGTTTATCTGAAGTTGAAATAAAAAACAAACACAACTACTAATTTTGATATGTAGGTTAAAATTACAAATATTGCATACAAAAAATATTTAGAGATTTATGAATTTTCAACAACTTTTTATTTCCGTATTGTGTAATACGAAATTTATTCTACCATATATTATATCTCTATATCATTTGAACATATTTACGTTGTGTTATTATCTAAACAAATTTATTTATTTTTAACGCGTGTTCTACACGGGTTTTAATGTCATATGTCATTACACATGAGTGATTTTTACAAAATTTTTCCATTTCTCTAATGTTAAATATATATTTATTTTTCTTATTAATAGTTTTATATTTTATTCTTTTTTTTCTTTTCAGTCTGTTGTTATTGAGTGAACTACAGTTTTCGTCCCTATGGTTTGTCGAAATCCACAGTTTTAGTCCAATAGTTTTCCCTCATCTCTCTCATATTAACTATGTTGATCCTTACAAAATTTTTCCTCATCTCTCTCTCATATTAACTACATTTCTCTTTTTAATATTTCATTTTCAATTTTTAACAATTCCATCCTAATTTAAAAGAATTTAATATCATCATAAATATGTTAATTTGTTTAATATAAAATGTATTGCATTAGTTATTAATATTAGATTTTTATAAGTAACCAATACGTAATGGGTGAGTTTTTTTAACCGATTAAAGTATCAAACATTGTTCATGTCAAAAGAGTTTAAGATTAGAATGAGTTTTGGTCCACGAGTTGGTTTAAAAAAGTTGTCATTACAACTAATTTTTGATATAGAAAATAACAAAGAAATAATTTATGATTTATGAATTTTCTAACAACTTCTTATTTCCAAATTGCGTAATGTGTAAATTTTTTTACTTTATAATATGTCTTTATATATGTGATACGTTTTATAAAGCCAAATTTCGTAATATATCTTTAAATGAAATAATAGCCATAATTATTAAACGAAATAATAGTCAAAATTAAACAAACTGGTACATTGCCCGGGTGGTTAGGAGTAGGGTGACACTTGCCATGCTCATCTCCTGCCTCAAGTTGAATCATGTTATTACTATATTTTTTTCAGCATTTGTTTTGATGTTTTATGTTGGAGGACCTGTGAACTACCTCATTCCGATTCCGAATTTTCAAGGTACATACATCTTAACAAAAGTTTCGTGTCGACTCGCTGCTGTAACACTCAGGTTTTACCGACGCCCATGTTTTATCGACAATAAACGTCGTTATAAATATTTGACGATTTATTTTTATGGGTTTAATTCGGGTACCTTATGAACGTAACCGATACCCATGTTTTTTTTGTTCGTTGCGATTTTTGTTGCTAAGTTTATTTTTTTTGTTTAGTTTCGCTACCATAAACCAATACCGACCAAATTCGTATCGGTACGCCACCGCAGCACATGGTTTTTACGGCGCAACACGCCAGGTGTGATAACTAGTTAAAATGATAGTTAAACCAATAATTTTATTTTTATTTGTATTAAAAATCTTATTATTCGGACAGAGGTTTGTAAATCATAAGTAATATCCAGAAATAAACATGTATATATTAAGAGAGATCTTAAATTTTTATAATTATATGTACCTATGAACCAAGTTTTTTTACATGTAACGATGGAAAGTTGGGGGGGTGGGGGTGTGAGGCCCCGTTACCGGTGCCTCACATTTGGATGTTGGATTTACTCATTCACATAGTTCTAATAATCAGAGTTAATGAAAACATTCGCGGAAAATAAAAACTTTCATAAAACATTACACATCAATCCATAATTTGTCTTAAATAACATATTGTCTTTAAGGCATAAACTAATAAACGTCTTGAGTCTTGCGATGCCAGACCATTATTTAATGCCACGTGTTCTCCTCAAGCGAGCTGCCTCATTCTACTCACCTGTGTGCATACTAAAAGTCAGCTACGCTGAGTGAGTTCTAGTTAATACAACTAACATACAATACGTTCTTATATTACATACTTAACCTCTTTTACTTTTTTTAGTACATACATAAGTATATACCTTCGTTCTTACTTTCATACTTTCTTTCTTTATTACTTGCAAATTTTATCTTACTTTACATACATACTTCTACGTTTTAAAGAGCCTTTCGCCCTATAACCTCACATATATTATTAGGGTCTGCCACCCTCCTTCACAGATATTATTAGGGTCTGCCACCCTCCTTCACAGATATTATTTGGGATCTGCCACCCTCATTCACAGATATTATTAGGGTCTGCCACCCTTTACCGTCAATTCCTCGTTTCATACTTTTCTTTTCTTTCATACTTTCATATACTTCCTTTACATACTTATAACCTATAAGATATATACATCATACACACATATATATAAGCAATCACAACCTCAAGCTATCACATGACAGTACGCGCAATATCCGAAGATCATTTACGTACCGACAAGCATTCACCATTCTTACATATATCATAATAGGCGTACACTTACCACTTAAGGTAAGTGTATTAACTAAACACATCGAGTATGCACACAGCCCCGAAAACATAACAAGGAAATGGGGCTTGAAACTCACCTGAATAATGTTGCGTTCGCCGTTAATCGTTATTCCCTTCTTTAACTGAGCTCGACTAACTGTTAAATATATATATATATTTGTTAATTAACCGTGTAATTACTTAAGTTGGTATTTTAGTTAACCAACGCATTTTCTAAGTTGGGCTTGCTGGTTTAGTTCATGATGTGGGCTAGTCTTGTTTTAACTTATGGGCTTGACATTTGCGGACTTAGTTAAGTCAGTCCCCTTGTCCATTAAAGCATCTGGGCCTAATTGGGTTCAGGCCCAAACCAACAGAAAACTAAGTGGCCGAGAACTCAAGGCAGAGAACCCTTGGGGACGAGAACCCATGTTGACCGACAACTCCCTTTTTGACCGAGAACTCTTTTCTTGACCGAGAACTCAGTTCACCGCGAACTCAATGGCCGAGAACCCTTAGTCTTGGCCGAGAATCCTCAGCTTGGACCGAGAACCCTCAGGTCAGCTCATCTTTCTATCTTTATGTTTCTACCTTGCTCAGTTAACTGTTCTATGGTTCAAATCATGAACTTTTAACCCCTTTTCATCATTATTCATAACCGTTTTACACCCATTACCATCACGACATCAAGCTCTAACCCGTTTTAGACATAAAGCTTAAACCTTTATAGAGTTAAAACGTTATAGGCTAGATCTAAGGTTCATCCATGAGCCGTATACTACCATAAGATCATTAGGTTCATTTTAATCATCAAGTTTGCATTTTTATGAAACCTTTAGACCCGATCTACTCTAGGTTTGAGTTTCATGGAAATCCGCTTATAAAAAATGAATCCTTTAATCATAGAGAACATACCTTTTGATTTCCTAGATTACGGCTAGCTTTAGTTACGAGACATGACCTTCTATTTAGCTTGTATCCTAAGGATCTATCAATACAAGGTTTGATTTTGATCCCGGATCCTTGTTCTTGCTTGCGGCCGAAATGGAAAGGTTTGTAGGTGTGTTATGGTGTATAGAGGGAATAAGATGGATACGATGGATGGAAATGGAAAGATTTAGGGTTTAAGGGGGTATTTATACTCCCTTTAGCCCATGGACCTAAGACCCATCTTTCCTTTTTAGTCCATGTTTAATCCATCTAATTAACTTACTTATCTTTCCCTCTAATATTTTATTATTTCTTTGCCAAATCAAGTGAACTCGTTTATCATAAGAAATAATATTAAATATTATTACTTTAGCCCATGGACCTAAGACCCATCTTTCCTTTTTAGTCCATGTTTAATCCATCTAATTAACTTACTTATCTTTCCCTCTAATATTTTATTATTTCTTTGCCAAATCAAGTGAACTCATTTATCATAAGAGATAATATTAAATATTATTACTTGAAATTTTGGGATTTTACAGGGGGGGGGGGGATTTTCTTGTACATGTAACGATGGAAAGACAGTAGGAAAAGAAAATGCATTAATATATTATAACTGTCACACTGGAACACGCAATGTCTTGTACATGCGCAAAAATATAACTTGAAAAATGTTCATGACCACTAAATTTCGTGAGATAACCGTAAGTTGGTTACACACACACACACACACATATATATAATTGTAAAATATACATTAAAATTATAACAAAACGCGTTGTTTTACTTGTAAAATCTTTAATAACTGTTGTTTTACATGTAAAATTTTAATAAGAATTTTTTGTTTTACGTGTAAAATGTTATTGAAAATGTTATTTTGCATGTAAAATATTAATTTTTACATGTAAAATCTTAAAGAACTGTTGTTTTATTTGTAAAATATTAATGTGATTTGTTGTTTTCGTGTAAATTGTTAATGAATAGTGTTATTATGTATGTAAAATATTAATTTTTACATGTAAAATATTTAAAAACTATTGTTTTACATGTTAAATGTTAATAAGATTTGTCGTTTTACGTGTAAAATGTTAATGAGAAATGTTATTTTTTAAATTGTTATTTTATATGTAAAGTATTAATTTTTACATGTAAAATCGTAAAAAGTTGTTTTATATGTAAAACGTTAACGAGTTTGCGTGTAAAATATTAATTAAAAGCGTTATTTTACATGTAAAATCTTAATTAATAGTTGTTTTACATGTAAAATGTTAATAAGATTTATTGTTATACATGTAAAATGTTAATGAGAAATGTTATTTTATATGTAAAGTATTAATTTTTACATGTAAACTGTAAAAAGTTGTTGTTTTATATGTAAAACGTTAACGAGTTTGCGTGTAAAATATTAATTAAGAGCGTTATTTTACATGTAAAATCTTAATTAATAGTTGTTTTACATGTAAAATGTTAATAAGATTTATTGTTATACATGTAAAATGTTAATGAAAAGTGCCCTCTCCCAGCTAAAAAAAAAAAACTAAACCTGAATGTTAAACTAAGTTTGAGTTTTTATTTATTGGAAAGAGGATGGTAGATAAACATTTTGGTTTTTTTACTTTTTTTTTATTTTTTTGTTTTTTATATTTTTAAATTAATTTTTCACTTTTTTAAGGTTTTTTTTTTATCGGGGATAAACATTTTTGGTTTTTTACTTTTTTTTTATTTTTTTTATTTTTTTGTTTTATAATTTTTTTAATTATTTTTTTGATTTTTTAGGGCTTTTCTTTCTCATATAAAAATGATGTTATATAATACTGCATTCTCGGGTTTAAAATACAAGAAAAAGAAATGATAAGATTGGATAGTGGAGAAAAGAAAATAAATTATATACTTAAAAGGAATTTTCGAGTTAAAATAAAAGAAAAGAAAAGAAAGTGTTAATTACATTCTTGAGTTAGATCGGAAGAAAAAGATAAGGAAAAAAATTGTAACTTTACAATTATTTCCTCACAAAAACATGGAAAAAAGAATTTAGATAGGATAAATTAGTAATATTGTAATGAGCTATAAACTTTCCTTTACTATCATGCCATATTTGACAAGAAAGTTTTGAAAGAAAAATGTCTAG
The DNA here is from genome assembly GCF_021521415.1 of Bidens hawaiensis. NCBI lineage: Eukaryota > Viridiplantae > Streptophyta > Magnoliopsida > Asterales > Asteraceae > Bidens > Bidens hawaiensis. Next base: position 3,877,650 of record NW_027491042.1, read on the forward strand.
GTTTTCTTTCCATCATCTTCCTTTATTTTAATAAAAAAAACTCAAGAATGAAAAAAGAAAATTTTCTTATCTTTTCATTTCCAATCCATTAAATAAAAAAACTCAAGAATGCAGTGTAAGTGATTGGGGTGCACCATAAGGATTTGAGAAATTGATCAAAGGTTGAAAAATGTGTTAAGACTATCTACTATGGTGACCATTTATCAAAACTGGTTGTAAGGTGACACAAAATGACAAAAAAAATTAATTAAATAATTGGAAATTCTTTTTTGTCCACAACCGGTTGCAACCTAGGTTGTTCCAGCAACGAAAAATTTGCAACCAAACTTTTATATCTAACTTGCTTTTTTCATGAAAATTACAACTTTTAACCTTTTTTTAAAAAATGTAACAACATGCTTTTATATATAAAAAAATATTAAACATTTTGATATAAATTTGATAAAAAAAATGAAGAATATTTTTTTAATAAAATACATATTTAGGTTGGGTTGTGATAGCGAGTGAAATATTGGATTGAGTTGAGTTGCATAGGTGGAAGAGAGAGAAATTAGTTTTTTAATAAATAGTTGAGTTGGTTTGGGTTGTGATAGTGGATCAGTACTCACTTTTAGGAGTACCCCAATGAACTCGCCCCCCCCCCCCACATATATATATATGTTTAAGTTCAAGAGAGAAATGATATTAGTGCGAGAAATGAATATGAGCCACTAGTTTTATTTTCTGTATTTAAAAATAAATAAAAAAAGATGTAAATGCAACAATAAATGCAATCTCTCTCTCCAATTAATACAACTAATATAATCATAATAAATCTCTTCCTAATTAATATATCTAACTAATTTAACTATCATAATTAAAAAGATAAAAATACTACTTTTGTTTTATTTTTTATTTACACATTCTTCATTTTATTCAACATAAATACAATTTATTCATATAATACTATTTCTTTATATTAAAAAAATAATTTCCACTCAATTTATTAGCATATATCAAGGTGTTTTTTAATACAAAATATCAAAACATAATATATATATATATATATATTCAATTGATATGCCTATAAAAATTATTGTCATAAATAATAATAATAAATATCATACAAATGTGTCCATTAAATGTAAACAATAAATATACAACATACACAAAGTCATATAACCTACACTTGGTTTGAGCAATAAAAACGTACAACATACAAAAAGCATACAACTTACATATGTAATTTGACATCAACAACTATATAAACTACACAAATATACACATATACTTCACATGCGTAGGTTATATGTTTTTCGTATGTAGCTTATATGTTTTCTTATTCTTAATAACAAGTGTAAGTTATATCCTTTTGTGTAGGTTGTATATTTTTTTATTAACATTTAATGCAAACATAAACATGTATAAGATAGTTTTTTTATTATTCATTACAATATAAGTACGTGTTGATGGATATTGATATGTTGAGTTTGACGAAATAGTTTTTGATAAAAAGAATTAATGTATTGAATACATGTATTTGTGTAAGATAAAATTTTTGTGTGTAAGTTATATGTTTTTCGTGTGTAGGTTATATGTTTTTCGTGTGCGTGCGCATTTTATTGATGATGAATTTTGTGTGTAAGTTATATGTTTTTCGTGTGTAGGTTATATGTTGTATTATTTTTAGAACAAGTGTAGATTATACGTTTTTGTGTAGGTTGTATGTTTTTTTGTTGATATCTAATGCAAACACATGTAAAATAGTGTTTTGGTATTATTCATTATAATGTAAGTATGTGTTGATGGATATTAATATATTGAGTTGGAAGAAATTAGTTTTTGATAGAAAGAAATTTTAATGTATGAATAAATTATACTTGTGTAGAATAAAAATTCAAGACACAAAAAATAAGTTATAAAAATAAATGATTTCTTAATATTTTCCAATGTAATAAATTAATTAGTTATATTAATTAAGTAGACAAGTATTAGGGGGGGGGGGGGTGCAAATCTCCTCACACACCACACCCAATCAAATTGTGCTACATCATCAACCCCAAATCCATCACATTTTAATGGAATTTGGTAGAGGTGGTAGTGTGGTGTGATAGGAATATTTTTGTTTTTTCTGCAACTTAAAAAATTAAAACAATATTTTACTAGAACTTATTAAATAAAAACAATAGTTTACTAGAACATAATTCAACTTAAAAATTAGAATTAAAAAATAAAAGTTACAATAAACGTCTACTCCTCGTCTGAATCCGGAAATTCCAAACCTAAAGAACCTATAAACTCAACAAGATCCCATCTCAACCGATGATGAATATCTTCATCCCGCAAGTCTAATTGGACATCATCGGGAACAAGAACTTGAGTAGGAGGATCCGGTACCCAATCTGGAGAAATTGCATCTCCATATTCTTTTATTAACATATTGTGTAATATGATGCATGCATACACGTAGCTAGAGATCGTGGGTATTTTCATTGCACGAACCGGTCGACTAAGTATGCACCATCTACCCTTTAAAACACCGAAAGCTCTCTTGAAATCTTTTCTTGCCGATTCTTGCAACTTCTTGAACGCCTTTTCATTGGTCTCAACAGGAAACGAAAAGACTTTCACAAAAACAGACCATTGCGGGTAGATAACATCGACAAGATAGTAGCCACGTCTGTAATATCTCCCGTTGACAAAATACGGACAGAAAGGTGCGGTACCATTTGTTATGCTCTGAAATAACAGTGATGTGTACAGAACAGTGATGTCGTTGTTTGAGCCGGGAACACCAAAATAAGAATGCCAAAACCATAAATCATTTGACGCAACCGCTTCTATTGAGATGGTCGGTCGTTTGATTTCACCCCTAACATAAGCCTCTCGCACCTCCCGTGGACAATTCCTCCATTCGATATGTGTACAATCGATGCTACCGAGCATCCCTGGAAAATGCCATCTAGCCTCGTGCGCGGCGTAAAGACGTGTAATGTCGTGTCTTGTTGGTTTTCGTAGAAACTCTTTGCCATACAATTTTATAATCGCGTTACAAAAGAATTGTAGACATTCACGCGAAGTTCTCTCAGACATTTGTAAGTATTCATCGAATTGGTCGGGTGGGTTACTTGTCGCTAATTGACGAATATCGGATGTGCATTTTTGAAGAGCCGTAAAACTTCGTTTGCCCCTCGCGCCGTAAGATTCTAGAAACCATTCTTTGTTTGCTTCGACGTCGGCTACAATCTTTAAAAATAAAGATTTCGGCAAACGAAGGCGTTCCCTAAACATCTCGTCATTGTATTTCGGCTCCTCCACAAAATAGTCGTTCATTAGCACTTCGTGGGCATGCATACGATCACGCTCCACCATTTTTTTCTTTGGACGGCCTTCAAGTTCGTTATATAACAACGGGAACCATTCGAGAATGTCATTGTCCGAAGACGAAGAGCTATCGGTATCTAAGGGAACCAAATATTTCGGAAATTCCATATTTTTTTGTTGTGAATGAAGGGGAAGATTGAGAGTGTTTTGAGTTGGATTTGGTTTTGAGTTGGATTTGGTTTATGTTTTGGTTTTATATTGGTTATTTTTTTTTATTTAGCCCCCACCCCCTCCCAACGGCTCCCTCCCCAACGGTCATATTCATCTCGAAACACACCCCCTCACTGCGTGATGGCTATCACGCACACCTCCCCCATCACGCGTGATGGGGGACCGACAGCGGTGTGTGTGATGGCCACTCCCTCACGCACCAGCCCGCCCCTTCTTATGGTTTATTAGTTATATTAATTGAAAAAATTATATTAATTAAAGAAAGAAAATGATTAATACTTTCTTTATATAGCTATAAACATTTAAAACTTAAAACAAAACTAGTGGTCCATATTCATTTCTCACATTTCTTGCAGTTATACCATTTCTCTATTGAACCATCCCCTATATATATATATATAATTCTAAGTTATAAATTTTAATTAAAAATATGGCTTTAATTTAAACATGCATAACAAGTGAGCCAACCAGCGATCTTATCTTGGCGGGGGACTCGACATGTTTACAAACGAGCTGGTTTCGATCAAAACTTTTCTATGTGAGCTGCAAGACTTTTAAAAGCATTTATGTTGTTGAAAACGATTATTCTAAATTAAAATCAACTTGTACATTGGGACAACCATCTCCAACTGCACAACAATAACAAACACTACCCTCACAAAATGAAGCTACTGGATCTTGCAACGGTGGCACTATATCCAAGCAATCTACTCCACAAATGTTTATATTACAACTTGAAGGTGTATGATCTATTGTATACATACACGGATGATCATCTGCATACAAACCAAAATAGTTACGAAATTTAATAAAAAAACGGATAAAATGTCCAAATATTAAATATATGATAAAATAGGGGACCAAAAGCATTACCATATATCTTGCATTTTTCATACGCTCCGGCAATAGAACTCCTGAGATTTGAAAGTACTAAGAAAAGAATGATAAAATAGGTTATATGTTTCTCCATTTCGAACTCCTAAGAGCTATGTCGTGACCTTCTTACCCGAACTAATGGTATTTGTAATCATTTTTACATTAAATGTAAAGGGTATAATTATTGCAATAAATAATACAATATTTGAGCATTAAATAAAAAGATAATATTGATTATATAGCATTAATAGCCTACCAAAAAAATAATAAACATAATACATATATCATGCCAATCAAGTTTTAAAATATTACAAAAAAGGAATACAAATAAAACGTATAACATTGTAAATTCTCCAGCTATAAATGGTTGTTAAAACTTATATTTTGGTCATTTATACATCATATTTATAAAAATAAAAAAAAGTTAATGAGCTTAACTCGAGCTTGATTTTTCAGCTTGATAAAGTTAACGAGCCAAGCTCAAACTAGCTCATTTAAATTCAAGCTCCAGCCCAAACTTGACCTGGTGTGGCTCGGGTCGATTACAACCCTAGTAAAAGTCTTTGCCGTTGTGTTCCATCCACATGTTTTTCTACCATTTTCCAACAAAATGTTTCCTCTAGCATTTTCCATACCAAAAGGTATTGTTACATTTTTCTACTAGAAAGTTTTGCGTTGAATTTTGTACAAGAAACAGATTCGAAATTTTCTTTTGCAACGCAAATTTTGTTAGTTGTGACTATTTTTTTCAACGGTTAACAGTTTAAATTATTTAAAACCAATTTTCCTATTAATTATTGTATAAATGCACGGGGTATACATTTATATCTGTTAATTCTTCGCATACGCTACATCAACCACTTTACTCTTTTTTATTGCATCTCACCTAAGAAAATGGTTTAACGCCGTTCAATTTCATTTAAAAATAATTATTATTGTGCATGAGTGTAGAGGATTTTAAACCCTTTAACACTTTAACCCAACGTGGCATTAACGTCCATTAGTCCATTAAAGGAGTGGTGTCCTACTTGCTAAACTTCGCTAAATTAGCTTTAACGCCCTAGGTGTTTAAGTATAACCTAGAGACTAAGGCTTGCAAGTTCAGCTCCATTGCTTATGCATTAATACTCTTAATTTTAGCTCAACTTCCATTTCTCTTCATTTAACTTACATTTCTCTTCGCTCATTGTCTAGTCCGGGGATGAGATCAATATCGTACCTGTACTCGAAAGTACCCATGCCAAAAATCAGTAAAACCAGGCACCAAGTACTATACTAAGTTTTATAGTACTAATATGAGTGCTTTCGATACGGTACCCATTTTCGTACCACTTAGTTTTATTATCTCCATTGAACTTAGTACGGTATCGTTACGAGTAACAAATAAACTGAATAAGTTCGGATAATGTTACGGGTACCTGATACATGACTGGTGCCAAATGGCTAAACTGGTACTCGTATCGGTAATGTACTGACATTCAATAAACTATAATACCCAAACCGTAACTACTTGACTCCTTGAATCGATACGTGAGAGGTACCAACGGGTAGCGCTTGAAGCTTCGAATGATTTGACGATTGTACAGACAAGTTGATTGCTGGAGATCCTAATAAAAAACTGTAAGGTCCCGGTCCCGGTGCCCTACATTTCATGTCAGATTTACTCATAAACACAGTTTTGCAAGTCAGATTTAATTAAAACTTTCACGGAATATAAAACTTTCAATTAACATTTCACATCATTTCAAAAAAACTTTTCTTAAACAAACATCTTTTGTCTTTCATAATAAAACATCATTCTTAAATACATCATAAGTCTTCGGATGCCAACTTTCTTATTCTTCTGCCATTTGTCCTCCTCAAGCTAGCTACCTCATCCTACTTACATGCGTGCATATAAAAGTTAGCTATGCTGAGTGAGTTCTAATTAATCAGACAACATACAATACATACACTTACCTCCATATATGCATCCAAGGATATATATTAAATACTTTACTTACTACTTTTCTATCATGAATTCATGCGTTTATACACGCGTTCATACTTTTATACTTCCATGCTACATACATTCTACATTTTCTATCTCAGATATTATAATGGTCTAATCCCATCCTTTTCTATCTCAGATATTATTAGGGTCTGATCCCTTTCTCATTTCCTTTTCCTTTTCTATCTCAGATATTATTAGGGCCTGATCCATTTCCTTTTTCCTTTTCCTTTTCTATCTTAGATATTATTAGGGTCTGATTCCTTTCTTTTCTATCTCAGATATTATTAGGGTCTGATCCCTCTTTCCCTGTCTATCTCAGATATTATTAGGGTGTGATCCCTCTCATTTTCTATCTCATATATTATTAGGGTCTGATCCCTCTTTTCTTGTCTAGGTCTATCTCAGATATTATTAGGGGCTGATCTCTTACTTCTCTATCTAAGATATTATTAGGGTCTGATCCCTTTCCTTCACTTCAATCAATAATACATCTCTTCACATGCTCTTTTCATAGAATACTTCCATACATACTTGTTATATCATTTATACACATTCACGTATCATACCCTTCATACATATATCATTCATACACATTCACATATCATATACTTCATACATATATCATTCATAAACATTCACATATCATACACTTACCACTTAAGGTAAGTGTATTAACTATTCACACTGAGTATGCACGCAGCCCCGAAAACATAACAAGGAAATGGGGATAGAAACTCACATGTTTCATGTTTCTTTCTGAGTTTATAGTAATCCCCTTCTTTAATTGAGCACGGCTATCTGTATGATAATTACAGATAGCAATCACTAACCTTTTACACATCATTTAAGTTTCCTCCTAAAACTTCTTAGTCTGGAATATTTTATTCGAATGGGGTATTCCATTTGAATGGAATTAATTTCTAAGTCTGGAGTATTCTATTCGAATGGGGTATCCCATTTGAATGGAATTAATTTCTAAGTCTGAAGTATTCTATTCGAATAGTGTATTCCATTTGAATGGAATTAATTTCTAAGTCTGGAGTATTCTATTCGAATAAGGGATTCCATTTGAATGGAATTAATTTATAAGTCTGGAGTATTCAATTCGAATTGGGTATCCCATTTGAATGGAATTAAGTTCTAAGTCTGGAGTATTCTATTTGAATAAGGTATTCCATTTGAATGGAATTAATTTCTAAGTCTGGAGTATTCTATTCGAATGGGGTATCCCATTTGAACGGAATTAATTTCTAAGTCTGGAGTATTCTATTCGAATAGGGTATTCCATCTGAATGGAATTAATTTCTAAGTCTGGAGTATTCTATTCGAATAGGGTATGTCATTTGAATGGAATTAATTTCTAAGTCTGGAGTATTCTATTCCAATAGGGTATTCCATTTGAATGGAATTAATTTCTAAGTACGGAGTATTCTATTCGAATAGTGTGTTCCATTTGAATGGAATTAATTTCTAAGTATGGAGTATTCTCGAATAGGGAATTCCATTTGAATGGAATTAATTTTTAAGTCTGGAGTATTCTATTCGAATATACCCACTGTAGGGTATTTGTAACATCCCGAAATTTCTAAAATCATATTAATTATATTATTTAATATTAGTGGGAAGTTTACTCGGGTTAATAGAGGAATAATAAAATAAGTAGGAGCTATTATGAGTCGGGCTTGTGTTGGGTTAAGTGATATGGGTAATGCGCTTGGATTAGAAAGAGAGGAAGATGGACCATTGGCTCAAGCCCATGACCTGTAATATATAAACCACAATCACCCATTTATTACTCTTTAATTCATCCATCTCATCCATTCCATACACCACCCAAAACACACACTTAAGCTCTCTCTCATATTTCTCTCTACCTCTAGCCGAAACCAAGGAGAAGAGTTCATCCCGACCCGAGGTAATAATAGTATGATATTTTATGGACCCAAACCTGCTAGTTCTAGTCGCGAAACGACAAGCCGACACCTTAAACCATTAAAGTCACGAGATTCGGATGGAATCGGGTATAAACCGGTCAAAATATGAGCTTAGAGGTCACCCTAGCTCAGACCTGTATCGAACGGGATGAAAAACGGTGCCAAAATGCCTTTTTCCGGCCACCGCCCGTTTTTTTGGCGATAAAGGCGCTGGAAAGGCGGCGCCAGAAAAGGTGTACGAGGTAAGGATGTCAGGGAATGTTCCCAGAGATTCTGACCTAAACCTAGTTCGTTAACGGAGACTTAACGAATTAGAAGGTACTTCGTTATGCCATTCGTCAAGGGAAGATAACGAAACAGAAACAGTTCGTTAAGCCTTTCGTTAAGAAATAAATGACGAACTAACCCCAAGTCGTTAAGTAGTTCGTTAAGGGAGAACCGACGAATGAACCCCCAGTTCGTTACGTCAAGATAACGAAATAGATAACGAACTAAACTAACGAATCAGATCATGTAAGATGACGAATCTGATAACGAATCAGGTGATTCGTTACTCACCAATTCGCTAAATTAAGGTAACGAATCTAACATATCCTGATAACGAATTAGGCCACGAATCAGGCTATGTTCGTATAACGAATTAGGCTTAATTCATTATAGCAAACAAGTGGGCGAATTAAATAATGAGTTGAAATTCTAATGAAAAATGTGTTAAGACAGTTAATAGAAATAAAAATTTTCTATTAAGCTCGGCCCCAGCCAGGGGCTCTGCCCCTTGGACCCTGCTAGGGGCTACCGCCCCCTAGACCCCGCTTCTAGGGGCGCTGCCCCCAAACCCCCGTTCGTTGAGGGTTCTAATTAAACTAGAAATACGATATGGGTAGTGGTAGATAATTGATACGTGTAAATGTTATACAGTTAGCCGTTCACAGCTTAAGAAAGGAATAACCATTAACAGTGAACGTAACCGAATTCAGGTGAGTTTCTAGCCCCATTTCCTTGTTATGTTTTCGGGACTGTGTGCATACTCGATGTGAAGTGTGAATACACTTACCTTAAGTGGTAAGTGTGTGCTATAATGATTGATGTGATAGTAAGTATTATGTTATGAATGAATGTTTGTCAGTGCGTTAACGATATTCGGATATTGCACGTACCGCCAATGAGAATGATCTCTAAGTGATTATTAGTGTGTGTAAATGTTATTATGTAGCTTGGTTATTATGTAAATGATGTAAGGATTGAAAGTGTGTTACAGACAAGTAAAGGTAAAGCGTGATAGAAGTGGCAAGGGTCTAGCAAGGGTGTTAGTGGCATGACATGAGTGCGTGTTAGGGTAAGCCTATGCGTGCCTTCGTTATTAAAGTGGCATAATGTGAGTGCGTGGTAGGGCAAGCCTATACGTGTCTCCGTTATTAAATGGCATAACATGTGAGCGTGTGAGAGGGTAAGCCTCTATGTGCTTCCGTAAACAAGTGGCTAAGATGTAAGGGACAGATAAGTTGTTAAGTGGTAAGGTGAGCAGGATAGATATATGGCTATGTGTCTTCGCACGTATATAAATGTATGAAGTGGTTGTATGGTAAGTTGCTTGATTAACTAGAACTCACTCAGCGTAGCTGACTTTTAGTATGCATGCAGGTATATATGTTTATCGAGATGGCATGAGGATGACACATGACATGAACTGAACGGCTGGCATCTGAAGATGGAAGAAACGATGTTTTAAATATGATGTGTTATGTTATGATCTAAAGACAAGTTGCAATGTTGTGTAAAGAATGATTGAAGTTTTATTTATTCAGCGAAAGGTTTAATAAACTCTGATTTGTAGAACTGTGTTTATGAGTAAATCCGACGCTAAAGTAGGGCATCGGGAACGGGGCCTTACAGTATTAAATACCATATTTATCATTTTCACTTCATAATCTAACGACTAACATCCACATCCATATTTTTGTGTTCTTTATCTTTTAAACATGCTCATTTGTATTCTAGACCAAGATATACCTTACTTATCAATAAAGTTTACACCTCTATTTATTTCGAACCCGTTTAAGCTAGATCTAGGGAATCTTCATGAACCGTTCTTACTCACAGGTTCATTAAGTCCACTTTTAACATCAAGTTTACATTTTTATGGCATAATAATACCCGATTTGCCTTAGGGCTACGGTTAGCTTTCGATGTGTAACTATGGACTCGTGTCTTGCTTGTATAATAAAGATCTATCACAAACTAGGCTCGGTTTTGGCTTTGGATCTTGATCCATGATATTAGAGAGTGTTTGTGTGTGTTTTTGAGTTTGTAGGAAGGCTATGGTGTAGAGATGGATGGAAATAGAAAGGATTAGGGTTTAAGGGGGTATTTATACTCCCTTAAGCCCATTTTTCCTTTTTGGTTCATAATTAATTCCATCTTTAAAGCATACCATCTTCTATTTTTATTATTATCCTACTAACTCAATTAATTCTACTGACGTAAATAATATATTAAATATTATTCATAGAAATTTCGGGATGCTACAAAAACCTATACATGTTTCAAACGCGTTTCAAGTACCGAAGTGCCCCTGCCCATATCAGCACCCGCAACAATCAAATACCAAAACCCTAAAATCTTGGTATCAATACCCGTACTAAATAGACAGGTACGGATACTAATAACGATATGGGCACTAAACGGGTACGAGTATTTTAGATAAAATCCCATCCTTAGCCTAGGCAACTTTGTATTGATTCCATTTGGGATCGTGATGTGCATTAAATTACCAAATGCTCACGTATATATTCATATATTTTTTAAAAACGAATTTCTTTTTATCCATATTATATATATATATATAAAATAAATATCAAAAATACATTTTAACAATATTTTTCTTGCACGGTTAGTACAAACACATTGTACAATACAACTTATGACAATTTACAAGTAAAAAAATATCGAACAACTGACGTTATTTGTTATTGTATTTCTTTAAGACTCCATGGGGTTATAAAAAACGTAACATCTATAAAAAATAAAGTGATATATACTGTAAGGCCCCGAACCCAAGTACCATACTTAACGTTGGATTTACAAATAAACACATTACAAATATTAAAGTTAATTAAAAATATTCACAGAATATTAAAACTATAACCATTCATAACATAACCATTCAAAGATCAATTCAAACATTACAAAACATCACAAATATTTTTTTCTTCAGATGTCAGCTTCTTATTCATCAATGTCATGTGTGTTCCTTAAGCCAGCCGTGTCATTCTTCTTGTCTGTGTACACACTAAAAGCCATCTACGCTAAGTGATTTCTAGTTTAACAACTCACATGTTATACATTCACAACATACACACCCGTATCCAAAGATACTATTCTACACAAACCTGAACCTACGTTCTTGCATGTTTCTTACATTCAACATTCTTCATTTTTTGCGGGTATTATAAGGCCCGCCCCTTAATTCTTCTCATGTATTTATAGGACTTGCTACATATTCTTCGCAAGTATTAATAGGACTTGCTATCTATTCTTCGCAAGTATTAATAGGGCTGGGCTTTCTCCTTTATTCTTCGCGAGTAGTCTAAGGGCTCGCTCCCAAATTCTTATCATTCTAACATTCAAAAATTCTTCAAAAATTACAAATTACAAATATATAAACATTCAAGATATACAGAAGCAAACGTAGGCATGTATATTAAATTCTACACATTTAAGTATGCATACAGGACTAAAAACGTTAAAAAGAAATAAGGCTAGAAACTCACCTGGATTTTAAAGCCTTCTAAATTAATAGTAATTCCATTCTTCAATTGAGCACGACTAATTGTTTAACATGTACATGTGCTAATTAACCATATAACTGATGTTAGTAAACTAAGTTATAAGTTAACGAAGTTAACTAAGCTAACTTGATAGACTACCTCGCTAGTTAAGTTTAACTGGGGTTACCTTAATCAACATAGTTAGTTATCTTAACTTAACCAAGTTAACAAAGTTAGCTAGGTTAACTTAGGAAACATAACACATTAATAAAACCCATCTAACTTTTTTCTAATTAGGTTAACAGTGGTTAACCAGGACCAGCATGGTAATTTTCTAACTTATTTTATAAACGATGTTAACTGAGTTAACTTTATTATGTTAACTCTTGAAATTTAAGGAAGTTTGTTAACTAGGATTAGCATACTTGAGTTTGTTAATCTAGTCTGGATCACATCTGGTATTAACTTATTTTAACGACGTTAGCTGGCTTTCTTGACTATGAGCTAGCCATTTTAACCAAACTGACCATCTTTCCACTTTACATTAACTTGATTAATATTCTAACCAACATTTATCAACGTATTAAATTAATGAAATTTGGGCTTCACCCAAACTTGGGTTACACACAATCCTGGGGTATTAAGTAGAGACGCCAGCTCACATTGGGCTTTGGGTTCATCCCCTTTCTTGCAGCTCACATGAGCTTTACTGGGCTCGCAGCTGTATTGCGTTATGGGCTCACCTTAGGCTCACACCATTTTCTTGTTTCCCTCACTTTCTTTTCCTTTGTCCCTTTTTAATAAAACGGAACACAACATATCAACCTTAAACAAACAAATGAGCCCATAACTACTATAAATATAACCAAATAGTTTAAGTAACATTAAAATAAAAAAGACTATAATCACTCATCATGAAATCACATTAGAAATAGTGTCAATACACTTGTTGCACCGGGTAGTGTTAAACATACAGAATCTAGTTATCAACTTATTTTCAGCAACTAAACATTTTTTTGCTTTGTGGTCGGGTATGAAGAATGATGAAGTTAGTTCTCACCATTCAACTAAGTAGCTAATTAAGTATTTGACAAGTTAAAAAACAAGAAGACAAACCTAACATGTCGAAATTAACATAAAAGGGCCTTTTCTTCTATCGCATTTAACCTGCCACATCCCACAAACAATACTTCATATAATTCAGCAAACACTTACATTAGTGCACATTGCACAGCATACTGCTTTATCAAAAGTCAACTCGATAGGAGACCATATAAGTTACTTATGTCATTGCCGACTGTGGTATAATTCCATATCGTTGCCATCCCTTAAATTAATCATGTTGAAACATGTTTAAGTTCAATTTAAATATTGTATGTTTTAGTTCTAATATTATATACTTGTTTTGTTAATGAGGTTTGGCTAATAGGTTTGGAGCTGATCTAATGGACTTATAGCTAATGGGCTTGGATAGTTGATGGGCTTGGATAGCTATTGGGGTTAAAGTTATAGTTGTCTTCTGGAGCATAGTATGCGTTTATATGGTTTCATCTTCTAATTATATCGAAAGCTCTAAGCGAGAATAGATGATCATCATCTTTGATCGTCAATGGAGTTGTGTATCGTCTGGTTTGATTTATGTTGTTTTGTTTTATATGTTATCGATTGTAAGGCCTCGATGCCCTACTTGGACGTTGGATTTACTCATAAACACAGTTCTAAATATCAGAGCGAATGAAAACTTTTCGCGGCATATATAAAAGTCAACCATTCATTACACGAGTCTTGGAATTTAAACAATAATAAACATGTCTTTGAGTTTAAACATCATAATTTAAGTCTTCAGATGCCAGCTTCTTTATTCTTCTACCATGTGCCCTTCTTCAAGCTAGCTGTCTCCTCATACTCAACTGCGTGCATACTAAAAGTCAGCTACGCTGAGTGATTTCTAGTTAATCAGACAACATACAACACGTTCATATACTACATACTTAACCTGCTTTACTTTCTTTCATACACACATAAGTATATACCTTAATTTTTACTTTCATACTTTCATTCTTTCATATTTTATCTTACTTGTACATACATAATTATCTCTAAGTTTTAAAGAGCCTTTCGCCATATAACCTCACAGATATTATTAGGGTCTGTCACCCTCCTTCACAGATATTATTAGAATCTGTCATCCACCTTCACAGATATTATTAGGGCCTGTCACCCTTCTTCACATATACTATTAGGGTCTGCCACCCTCTTACCATCAATTCATGCATAACCTTCTTTTTATTTATATTTATATACTTTCATACATACCCTTAACCCTTTCTATATTATTCATATATCATACATACATCTTTCACACACATATTATTCACAAACATTCACGTATCATACACTTACCACTAAAGGTAAGTGTACTAACTAATCATATCGAGTATGGACACAGCCCCGAAAATATAACAAGTAAATGGGGCTAGAAACTCACATGGATCCGGTTACGTTCGGAGCTAACAGTAATCCCTTTCCGTAATTGTGCACGGCTAACGGTTACTTATATATATATATATATATATATATATATATATATATATATATATATATATATATATATATATATATATATATATATATATATATATATATATATAAGTAACCGTATAATTAATTAAGTTGGTATTTTAGTTAACCAACGTACTTGCTAAGTTAGGTTCGTTCGTTTAGTTTATACCGATGGGCTAGCTTTGTTTTAATTAGGATATGGGCTTAGTAAACTCGGGGACTTAGTTGGATCAGGCCCAACAGTCAATAACGGCACTTGGGCACAACTGGGAACTAGGCCCAAAGCCAAAACAGAAAACAAAGTAGCCAAGAATTCAAAGGCACTCAGCAGAGAACTCAGAAGAACCGAGAACTCAATGGGAACCAAGAACTCCGGGGAACAGAGAACTCAAGGAACCGAGAAGTTAAGGAACCAAGATGTAACAACTCGGGTTTTCATAAAATACCAATACCCGACCCGTTTTCGTTTCAAGTAATTTTTAATCAATAAAAGATCATTTTTATCGAGCTAATATTATTTTTTATTATTATCGTTATTATATTTAGTTAACTTTCAAGTCTAATATATATTCAAGTTATACCCTAGACTTTTGTTTTACCCTAATGTGTTTCCATCTTCATTCTCCAGGGACTAAAGTGAAATATTACATATTATAATCCACCAAACCAGTATCCAAGATCCATATCCATATCCAATTAATACCCAAACCAGTAACCCGATAGTTTTCTTGGTCCATAATATTCTCGTCATAACTAAAATTGACTTCACAAAATCGTTTATACGTATATTATGACCTCACCGACGCAACTAATTAAGGAATCTCGATCATCTTGACCTCGTTTACTTGATTAACAAACCCGTTCTTACCTATATACCGATAAACTAGTAACAGGTCATATAAATCCAATTAAACTCTTCTGAAGCACCCTCTTCAACTCGCAAACAAAAACCCTCTATTGAATTATGTTACAACGATTATCTGATGGGTGTTCTTGAGCCAATTAGAGCCGCCAGTCCTTTCGTGCCGTTCGTGATCAATTATAACCTCTTTAAGGTAATTAAAGTATGATTGATAATCATTTTTAAGCCAATAACATTAACCCTAACTTTAATCGATCAATCATAAACGGGTTTTGGCAATTTCAGATTCTAGGGTTTGTTTGGAATTTTGGGGGTAATCATGTTTTCTGGTTTTAAATTATTATTCTTAATCACAAACAGGTGACACCCCAGCGCAGCTGGTAGGTGCGTGTGTTGTTGACTCGTTGAACCGGCCAGGGGCGCGGGTTCGAGCCCCCTAGACGTGGTTGTTTTTATTTTATTTTTTTAGGGTTTTCAAGGTTAGTATATTAATTTTAACTAATATTAATTAGTAGATAAACATTATCTTATCAAAACCGACATCTTAGAGTTACTTTCTTGTCTAGATAATCTATTTTTCGTTACAAGTGTCGTAAATATATATATATATATATATATAAATATATATACTATAAGTAATTTTTATAACAAACTAATATTATTTTAACTATAAACCGACGCAGTTATTGACGGTTCTCGTCCTTAAACACTTGTTATAAAATTTGTATTATATATATATATGGGTGGGATCTAGAGAGAACTCCTTTTAAAGAGAGAACTAGAGAACTAGTAAAGAATTATTTTTAACTATTTTTAAAAAAATATTTTGTGATTTCTTTTTCTTTCCTCCTTTAATAAGATGATATTGTTCCTAAAAAAAAAACTTGTCGATGTAGTACTGCTGTATGCACTAATGCCTATTGCATATATAAAATAGTGTTTTATTGCATATAATACAACACAATTGCATTATCCAATACACACTATTGAATATATGCAAATACAACACTAATAATTGTATGCAAAACACATTATTGCATATATGTAATACAACACTAATGCACATATGCACTATATCGATTTTTTTTTAATTTTTGAATATAATATAACACTATTGCAAATATACAATACAAACAACTATATATATACTATTCAACACTATTTAAAATATCAAATGCACACTATTGCACATATGCATTATAAAAAAAGTCAGTGTATTGCATATATGCATTACTCGTTAATTTTTTTCATTTTTATATTTTTTTGTAGTGATATTTTTTTGTAGTGAAGAATAACAACATATAAGAAGGATGAAAGAAAAAAAATTAATTTTTTTTTTAATTAAATTAAAAATAATTCATTATTAGTTCTCTAGTTCTCTCCATAAAAAGGAGTTCTCTCATGATCCTCTCCATATATATATATATATATATATATATATATATATATACACGTGCTGGTTCCTTTAAATAAAAGTATTATAATGATTAATATATTTTTATCGTGTATTGTCGTTAGGGGATTTAAAATAAACTACTTATTTATAATTTATGATATACCTATTTAGACAATATTATTACATATATAATATCTAGTTGAATAATTATTTACTTATACTTATACATACGTTTATATTAACACAACTAGTTATGTATTATTATTATTAAAATTATCCATTTACTTATATTCACAATATCGTAAATACATCTTGGGTAATATTTAAACTAATTATTTATAAGTTCAATTTCATGAAACATAAGTAACGAGTTTTTACTAATAACACTAACCGTAGAGATTAACTATCAATCGTTCATTTAATAGTATTATAATCACAATATAACTCAAATCACATCGAAATCTTAATTTATTAAAGTATGTTATATTGTTTATAATTAATTCATTTATATTATTTAACTAAGAATCCTTGACGGTTTATCCCGAAGGGTTTATTTTTTTTCATCATCACTTAAATTTCGTTCATTCGATCAGGTGAGTATTTCACTCCCCTCTTTTACTTATTTTTAACCGTTTTGGGGACTTATGCGTTCGTAGATATTTTTATATTATATAGTACTCAACCGCAACTGTTTATCCTTGTGTGTTTATCAGTTTGCCTAACTTGCTATTTGCTTACTTGCTTTGTTTGAATGCTACTTGCTTACTTCGGCAACCGATGTCCATTTTTATGGCACAGTTTAGTTCTTGCTTGGTAACCAATGTCCATTTATATGGATTGGTTGAGCCCTTTCTTTGTGGTTTGCTTTCTTTATGTTTGTTGATTGTTACGTGCTATGCTTTAACTGAATATCTCACAGGAACAGTTTGCACTTTTACTTATTATTATATAGTGTCTCAAATCTGGTGATTTACTCACTCAACCTTGTGTTGACAAAACTATATTATTTTTAACGCATATGCAGGTTATCATGTGATATGATTCTCAAGCTTGTATTTCTATAAAACTTAGGTTTTATGCTAGAGAAGAAGACACAAGAATTAGAATATGAATTTTTGTTTTATTTGATTTCATTTTAATTTATGTACTTCGGTTAATTTGATGTAAATGATTATTTAATTAAATCTAATAGATAGTGTCACATTTAATATTGCATGATAGTACCTTGTGAGCTGTGGCAATCAGTTCGCGCCCCGGCATTTCCGTCGTAGGTTGGGGTGTGACAGATTGATATCAGAGCCAAAGGTTTAACATAGGTCGTTAGTGGTGCCTTAGTAACATGCTTAGGAACCCCATACGTGCTTATTTGTTTACTTGATGTGTTCTATTTGATTGTTTACAGCTTACGTAATTACTTGCTAGATTAAGCACTTATTTAACTGTTTAATTAATTGTTTATATTGTCATGCACACACACACGACTCTGAAGCTATGCTTTACTTTCAAAATATTTTATGACTCCGAGACTACGTCTCATTCTCAAAATATTTTTATAACTCTGAGGCTACGCTTCAACCACAAAATATTTCTATTTAATTTTATTAAATTGCCTTTTATTGTCGGAAATTTTCTTGAGAATTTCCTAGCTTTGTATTTGCTCTTTTTTTCACTTAAAACTAGGGAGTATGACAAGATTCCCCGCCATTGTGGAAATTGTCATGCGACCGACACTTTAAGCATTTAACGTAATCGGCTAAACGATTACACCATTTATTGTGTTTTATTGTTTTTGAAATGTCTAGTCGGGTGTAAAACCAATGGGACGCCATGGACACGCCAACTGTACATTTGCACAATTTGTTATAGTTGCGATATTTTGTTGGAACATTATCATCCGTGGTGATACACGAGATGTTTCAACTACTTATGCTTGAGCTCGTTTATTCGTTATTTAGTTTGGTCAGTCAAATCGTCATGTAACGCTCATGGGCCGACAAACTCAATTGATTCGTTGATTCGTTAATTAAATTGAGCCATTCAAATTGCCATGTAACGCTCATGGGAGGCCAACTAACACATTTGTTTTGGTTTTGGTATGCTAATAAGTTGGGGAAACAAAATGCCATGGAAAGCTCATGGGAAATCCAACACATCGAAAAACATTTGTTATTTGTTTATTTGATTTTATACGAAATGGTTTATGATTTGATTTAATTATTTAATTATTCTATTATTCAATTACTCAATTATTTACTTACTAAATCATTTTTGAATCAAGATCTATTGATTCTATCTATTTATACACTCAAATCATTTTTATTCTATTGATCGGATACAAATTCTTCATTTATAAAGACTCGGTTATCACGAGCCAATCAAAACAATTTAGACTCTATTATTAAATTTGTTTCAACCTATTCTTTTATCACGTTACTATATTATCAAGAAATTCATTAATTTAAATAATATTATTGCATAATTTATTAAATAAATGACTTTCTTATATTCATGGTATCATATACATCAACTATTAAACATATTTCAAATATTCAATCTTAAATTTTAATTTGTTAAAACATGTCAAACTTTGATAAAACTTTTCTCTCATCAAATCAACTCATCGATTATCGATTTAGATTCTAACTTATCCTTAAGTTATGAATCATCATCAGCATAACATATTTAAGCTTCATTTTACGCAATAACTCATATGAGATCTAGACAACTACCCAAATCTTCTCATTAAATCACATCTTTATTAATCATTAAATGTTTTCTCAACATCAAACAACATAAATCATTTACTTTTTATAGCCATTGTATGTGTACGCATATAGTAACTTCAAATCGAACGTTAAAAACAATCAACTCAATCTTGTTCATTAAACTAATTATTGGTAATTTTGATTCTTTTACCCCTACTCTTTCTAATAACCACAACAATAACAAACGCAAGTCTAAACATCAACTACATGCTGTTAATCCTATTAACAATCAATCTTAACAAAATCATAGCATCTCCAACAAGGAAGTTTACGTAAAAAATTCACTCATTACGCTTCACTTGCCACTATCGCTATTCAATTCAATCCTCATATCGTTTTGTACCCAATGTAATCATTTGATTATCTTATTAGTACTTGCCACAACTTTGGAAATCCTAATCACCTATGCCATGTGTGTTCCCGATTCAATCATATTCATCAAGCTCAAAAATATACAAACTTACTCTATTAAACCATACTTTGCGACCTAATCAAAATATTTCATGTAAGGCCCCGTTACCGGTAGCCCTACTTTCGTGTTGGATTTACTCATAAACGCAGTTCTAAATATCAGAGTTAATTAAAACATTCGCGGAACATTAAAAACATTCAAACCATTACATTCCATAACCATAATTCTTGTCTTATCGAGCATTCATAGTCATTTAAAAACAAAACATAGTCTTTTAAAATAAAACATCATAGCAAAATCTTCAGATGCCAGCTTCGTCCAACTCTGACATGTGTCCTGCTCAAGCTACATGCCTCATTCTACTCACCTGCGTGCATACTAAAAGTCAGCTACGCTGAGTGAGTTCTAGTTAATCACATACTCATACAATACCTTCTTACATTTCATACTTAACCTCTTAACTTTCTTTCATACACACATAAGTGCATATACTTTCATTCTTTCTTTACATGCATAATCATACGTTTTAAAGAGCCTTTCGCCCTATAACCTCACAGATATTATAAGGGTCTGGTCCCTGACATCACAGATATTATAAGGGTCTGGTCCCTAACATCACAGATATTATAAGGGTCTGGTCCCTAACATCACAGATATTATTAGGGTCTGGTCCCTAACATCACAGATATTATAAGGGTCTGGTCCCTAACATCACAGATATTATTAGGGTCTGGTCCCTAACATCACAGATATTATTAGGGTCTGGTCCCTTTGTTTCGTGTAACTGTACCGTACCTGTTCATACATACTTTCCTTGACAATACGTGCAATCTCCGAAGAGCGTTCACGTACCATCATCATAACATACATACATTATGCATACATCATATATTCATACATACATCATATCTTTCATCATACTTATCAATCATATCTTAACTATCACTTGACGGTACATGCAATATCCGAAGATCGTTCACGCACCGTCAAACAATCATCATACATAAATCATACAAGGCATACACTTACCACTTAAGATAAGTGTATTAACTATCACATCGAGTATGCACACAGCCCCGAAAACATAACAAGGAAGTGGGGCTAGAAACTCACCTGAATCCTGTTACGCTCTCCGTTAATCGTTATTCCCTTCTTGAGCTGTGCACGGCTAACTGTATAATATTTACATGTATCAATTAACTACTACTACTCATGTTGTATTTCTATCTTTATATAACCCACAACGAACGGGGGTCCGGGGGCAGCGCCCCTGGCAGCGGGGTCTAGGGGCGGCAGCCCCTAGCAGGGTCCAAGGGGCAGAGCCCCTGGCTGGGGTCGAGCTTATCATTAACTGTCTTAACACATTTTTCATTAGGTTTTTAATTTATTTTCTAATTTGCTAACTCCAGCGAACTTATCATTAAGCGAACTTAACAATAAGCGAACTTAACATTAAGTGAACTTAAGCATAGGCGAAGTTAGTGATCGGCGAAGTTAACCCTAGGCGAACATATGCCAGGCGAAGTTTAGCATTAGCGAACTTAGCCTTAGGCGAAGTAATCATGGGCGAACTTGGCCTTAGGCGAAGTTATCAGTTTGGCGAACTTGGCCTTAGGCGAAGTTAACCTTGCAGGCGAAGTTAAGCTTGCAGGCGAAGTTGCCCAGCTGCCGTCTCTGTTCAATCTTAATCCCCCACAATCATATCTGTTTTAACATGAAACTCTTGGATTCGATATTTAACCAACTCGCGATCAATCCTATGGTTGTTTTTGGATATGGGTTGACCCGAAAACACGTAAAGTTTGGACCTTTAAGCTCGAAACGTTCAATACTAGTTTAAGGGTTCATTTAATCGAGCCGTTTCCATTTCCGGGTTCATTTCACTTATATTTACTATCAAGTTTACAACTTTATCTTTCGTTTATACTTGATCTATTCTAGGTTCAAGTTTCAAGATTAAACGTGTATAAAAATGTAAACTTTAAAGGGTCAAGAACATACCTTTAGTGCTCGTTTGGATCTCGTTTAACTTGTTTATGCACTCTAGATCTCGTGTAATAAAGATCTAATACCAACTAACATTTAATCTATCTCGGATCTTGCTCGCTTCTCTCTCTCGGCTGCCGGCCGTATATGGTGGTGTGTGGTGTGTGTGTTTTGGAGTGTGTAGAGATTTAGATGGAATGAAATGAGGTTTAGGGTTTTATGGTGGTTTAGGAGGATATTTATATTTCCCAAGGCCCATGGACCTAAAACCCATTACCCTTTAATCCATCTTATTTAATCCCAATCCATGATCTTTTCTTTATTTAGCATAGATTAATTATTAACACTCGATAACTAAACGCAACTTTCTTTATTTAATACTAGAATCATTTTAGGATGTTACATTTCAGTTCAATCAACTTTAATTATTCAAAATTTGTTACTTTTATCTAAACATACTTTACCTTTCTCAATCATATATTATAACAAATCTATATTTGATTTTTGGATTTAAACAACTTCAATTATAATAATTTATAAATTTTAAGTGATAATACTCATACAATAAAACCTATATTTTCAAAGATAACTGTTGACAATACTATACTTTCAAAAGATATTTAAAATTTTAACAACTCAAAAATTTAATTCATTTTTTTACCAATATTTTACATAATGACTATTTTCTATTTATAACCAAAACGTATTAAGATTCTTGTTTTCTCTAAAAATCATGTTCTTCAAACGTTTTGCAACCCACATGATGGGACGAATTATGTGGACCATCCGACGATCTAAGTAATTACAGATGCATAGGTAATTATCAAAGTCCTCGCATGGAAATCAATGCGTGTAATTGTGTAAGGCCCCGTTACCGGTAGCCCTACTTTGGTGTTGGATTTACTCATAAACACAGTTCTACAAATCAGAGTTAATTAAAACTTTCACGGAATAATAATAGTCAACCATTCATTACAAACATCTTAACTTGTCTTTTAAACATAACATAAATGATAATATCAAAACATCACGACAAATCTTTAGATGCCAGCCTCTTCGATCTTGCCATGTGTCCTCCTCAAACTAGTTGTCTCAACCTGTTAACCTGCGTGCATACTAAAAGTCAGCTACGCTGAGTGAGTTCTAGTTAATCACATGACTTACTTTACATACACATATACGTGCCCGAAGGTATGCATTACATACTTAATCTGTCCATCGTTCTTTCATATACATTCATAACTAACCTTACGTTATAAAGAGCATTCGCCCTACATACCTCGGATATTATTAGAGTCCGGTACCCTCAATCCTCGGATATTATTAGGGTCGGTCACCCTTCATCCTCGGATATTATTAGGGTCCGGTACCCTCCATCCTTGGATATTATTAGGGTTCGGTCACCCTCCATCCTTGGATATTATTAGGGTCCGGTACCCTTTCTTCCATACCTCAATAACATACTTTCTATATACATAACCGTAAGTTTCGCACATACATACATCATTCATTCTTCATCTTACAACATACATATAACATCAATCATCACCTGGAAGTACATGCAATATCCGAAGATTGTTCATGTACCGACAAGTAAGCATTCATACATTTCACATAAAACATATATGGCATACACTTGTCACTTAGGATAAGTGTATTAACTAATCACATCGAGTATGCACACAGCCCCGAAAACATAACAAGGAATGGGGCTAGAAACTCACCTGAAGTCGGTTACGTTCACCGTTAATAGTTATTCCTTTCTTCAGTTGGGCACGACTATCTGTATAATAATGTCATGCATCATATAACTATCACTACACATCTCGCATTTCTAGTCTAATTATAACCCTCAACGAACGGGGGTCCGGGGGCAGTGCCCCTGGTAGTGGGGTCTAGGGGTGGCAGCCCCTAGCAGGGTCCAAGGGGCAGAGCCCTGGCTGGGGTCGAGCTGCCAGGTCAGCTTGGAAAAATTTTATTTCCATTAACTATCGTAACACATTTTCCATTAGGATTTTAAATTATTATTTAATTCGCTAACTCAAAGTTCAAGGGCTTATTTGTAATTAATTCATTCTTTTCTAAGTCAATGGACTGTTCTAACATTTATCAAACTTCTAGTTCGTTACTTGGTTCTTAACGAATTGGTTTGTCTTCACGAACTTGTCATTGTAGCGAATTGAACCCTCTAACGAACTGAACCTCTTACGAATCGGTCCATATAACGAATCAGTCCATATAGCGAGTCAGTCCAGGTAACGAATTGGACCTTCTAATTCGTTATCTCCTTAACGAATGACTATAACGAATTGGGGGTTAATTCGTTATCTTTTCCTTAACGGATCTGGACGCGAACTAAGGCTAGTTCGTTATTCTTTCCTCAGCGAATCAACTTAACGAATTACCTGTAGTTCGTTAACTCTCAGTTAACGAATTAGGGTTAGGTCAGAGAATGTCAGAAACATTCTCTGACATGCTAACCTCGTACCAGCCGCCTTTCCGGCGCCGCCGCCGAAAAAACGCTGTTTCACCGGAAAAGCGAGATCTAGCTCGTTTTCCACCGTTTTCCACCGTTTTCACCGTTATTCGTCTTGTTTGATCCAGATCTGAGCTAGGGCGATCCCTAAGCTCATCTTAGGTTCGGTTTATACCCGATTCCATCAGGATCTCGTGACTTAAATGGTTTAACGGTGTCGACTCGTCGTTTCGTGACCATATTTAACGGGTTTAAGCTAAAACAACATCATACTATCATTACCTCGGGTCGGTGCTCGGTTTCCTTCTTGGTTTCGGTTTATATAGGGAGAGAACCAGAGAGAAGGCTTAAGTGTGTATTTTGGTGGTGTTTGGATTATGTGTAAAATGAGGAATTAGATGGTGATTATGGTTTATATATTTATGGATCATGGGCTTAAACCTATGGTCTTTTCCTTCCTTCTTTCATAACCCAAGTCCATAACCCATATCCATTTACCCAACACTAGCCCAACTCATATTCTATTTATCTTGACCGATAACGACCCACTATAAAATAGACGAAATTTATTTTATTATTATAACCAGAAGTAGGATGTTACAAATTGTGTGTCATAATATAGAATCGAAAGTAGTTGAGATAACGGTACAAATGCAGAAATGATAAGGACATGGTGGATACGCCGCTGGTACATCCTATATATAAGTGTCCTTATCGGATTTTCATTTGGAGCGTTGTTTTGACTATTCAAAGTTCCGTATTATGATTAAATTTTAAATTATATTTTAAAATTTTCTTTCCTCGAAATTTAATGGTGTTGTTATAGTATCCTTTAATTTCGGGACGAAATTCCCTAAAGTAGGGGAGACTGTAACAACTCGGGTTTTCATATAATACCAATACCCGACTCGTTTTCGTTTCAAGTAAATTTTAATCAATAAAAGATCGTTTTTATCAAGCTAATATTATTTTTTATTATTATCGTTATTATAGTTAGTTAACTTTCAAGTCTAATATATATTCAAGTTATACCTTAGACTTTAGTTTTACCCTAATGTGTTTCCATCTTCATTCTCCAGGGACTAAAGTGAAATATTATATATTATAATCCACCAAACCAGTATCCAAGATCCATATCCAATTAATACCCAAACCAGTAACCCAATAGTTTTCTTGGTCCATAATCTTCTCGTCATAACTAAAATTGATTTCACAAAATCGTTTATACGTATATTATGACCTCACCGACGCAACTAATTAAGGAATCTCGATCATCTTGATCTCATTTACTTGATTAACAAACCCGTTCTTACCTATATACCGATACACTAGTGACAGGTCATAAAAATCCAATTAAACTCTTCTGAAGCACCCTCTTCACCTCGCAAACAAAAACCCTCTATTGAATTATGTTACAATGATCATCTGATGGGTGTTCTTGAACCAATTAGAGCCGCCAGTCCTTTCGTGCCGTTCGTGATCAATTATAACCCCTTTAAGGTAATTAAACTATGATTGATAATCGTTTTTAAGCCAATAACATTAACCCTAACTTTAATCGATCAATCATAAATGGGTTTGGGCAATTTCAGATTCTAGGGTTTGTTTGGAATTTGGGGGTAATCATGTTTTCTGGTTTTAAATTATTATTCTTAATCACAAACAGGTGACACCCTAGCGCAGCTGGTGGGTGCGTGTGTTGTTGACTCGTTGAACCGGCCAGGGGCGCGGGTTCGAGCCTCCTGGACGCGGTTGTTTTTATTCTATTTTTTAGGGTTTTCAAGGTTATTATATTAATTATAACTAATATTAATTATTAGATAAACATTATCTTATCAAAACCGACATCTTAGAGTTACGTTCTTGTCTAGATAATCTATTTTTCGTTACAAGTGTCGTAAATATATATATAAATATATATACTATAAGTAATTTTAATAGCAAACTAATATTATTTTAACTATAAACCGACGCCGTTATTGACGGTTCTCGTCCTTAAACGTTTTTTATAAAATTTGTATTATATATATATGTGTGTGTGTTGGTTCCTTTAAATAAAAGTATTATAATGATTAATATATTTTTATCGTGTATTGTCGTTAGGGGATTTAAAATAAACTACTTATTATAATTTATTTGTTATTTATGATATACCTATTTAGACAATATTATTACATATATAATAACTAGTTGAATTATTATTTACTTATACTTATACATACGTTTATATTAACACAACTAGTTATGTATTATTATTATTAAAATTATCCATTTACTTATATTCATATTATCATATATACATCTTGGGTAATATTTAAACTAATTATTTATAAGTTCAATTTCATGAAACATAAGTAACGAGTTTTTACTAATAACACTAACCGTAGAGATTAACTATCAATCGTTCATTTAATAGTATTATAATCACAATATAACTCAAATCACATCGAAATCTTAATTTATTACAGTATGTTATATTGTTTATAATTAATTCATATTTATATTATTTAACTAGGAATCCTTGACGGTTTATCCCAAAGGGTTTATTTTTTTTTCATCATCACTTAAATTTCGTTCATTCGATCAGGTGAGTATTTCACTCCCCTCTTTTACTTATTTTTAACCGTTTTGGGGACTTATGCGTTCGTAGATATTTTTATATTATATAGTACTTAACCGCAACTGTTTATCCTTGTGTGTTTATCAGTTTGCCTAACTTGCTATTTGCTTACTTGCTTTGTTTGAATGCTACTTGCTTACTTCGGCAACCAATGTCCATTTTTATGGCACGATTTAGTCCTTGCTTGGTAACCAATGTCCATTTATTTGGATTGGTTGAGCCCTTTCTTTATGGTTTGCTTTCTTTATGTTTGTTGATTGTTACGTGCTATGGTTTAAATGAATATCTCAAAGGAACAGTATCCACTTTTACTTATTATTATATAGTGTCTTAAATCTGGTGATTTACTCACTTAACCTTGTGTTGACAAAACTATATTATTTTTAACGCATATGCAGGTTATCGTGTGATGTGATTCTCAAGCTTGTATTTGAATAAAACTTAGGTTGTATGCTAGGAAGAAGACACAAGAATTAGAATATGAATTTTTGTTTTATTTGATTTCATTTTAATTTATGTACGTTGGTTAATTTGATGTAAATGACTATTTAATTAAATCTAATAGATAGTGTCACATTTAATATTGCATGATAGTACCTTGTGAGCTGTGACAATCAGTTCGCGCCTCGGTATTTCCGCCGTAGGTTGGGGTGTGACACAAGAACTCATGACCGAGATCTCAGGTCTGATGTTTTTCCCTTCTTTTTCTTTCATTTCTCTTTTATGAGACGTAGCTGCTGATGATCTTTATCATTATTATCATTAATATTGCTATTATATGCATTCATTCCTCTCAATTCGTTTAGATATTGCTACAACCACCATTCTTACCGTTATGATTATCATTCTCATTACGACTACGTATCTTACTATTAGTATTTTACTATTATTTCGTTCTATAACCATTTACATTTATACACTCGTCCAATATCTTGCTCTTATTGCAATAAAGTTTAAACCTTTATTGAGTATGAAACCCTATTTAGCTAGATCTAGGATTACTACTCGAGCCGAGCTTAAAAGAGCAAGCTTTTCGTTATGAAACGTACCTTAGATAAATCAGTTTTACGAACAAGATCTAGTTTTGACGTTTATCTTGCTCGTAGCCACGCTCGGACACCAAGAAGCTTGGGTCTTTTATTTGGATCTTGGTCCGAGATAAGGAGAGGGTGTTTGTCTGTGTATTTGAGTGTGTAGGGAAGCTAGAAAGTAGGAAATAAGGGTTTTAGGGTTTTAAAGAGGTTTAAGGGGTTTATATACCCTTAAGCCCATGGACCTAAGGCCCATCACCATCCCTTATTCCGTCTTTCTTTGTCCAAGCCCACACACCACTATTTTATTTAACTTAATTAAATAATAGCACATCCTTAAGTAAACGAAATTTCTTTTATTTATTATTATCAAAATTTGGATGTTACAAGTCTTCCCTCTTTAAAGAGGTTTCGTCCTTGAAACCTAACTATTACTTAAATAAATCTGGGTAAAACTTGCGCATATCTTCTTCGACTTCCCAAGTGGCATCCGATCCTTTACGATGCTTCCATATCACTTTCACCAAGGGGATAACTTAACGGCGAAGCTGTTTTTCTTTGCGGTCGAATTTTTTCTACCGACTATTCAATGTAGTTCAAATGTTCATCAACATCGACGTCAACTATTTGCACATGAGAAGTGTCATCAGCTAAGCATTTTCTCAGGTGAGAATAATGAAAAGTAGAGTGAATCCCTTCTTGCTCTTCAGGAAAATCCAGCTTGTAAGCCACTTCGCCCACACAATCTACGATCTTAAATGGTCCAATGTACCTAGGACTTAACTTTCCTCTCATCCTAAAGCGGATAATTCCCTTCCATGGTGAGACCTTGAGCATCGCATTGTCACCAACATTAAACTCGAGTGGCCGTCGTCGCTTATTTAGCATACGACTTTTGACGGTCTCAAGTAAGTTTCATTCTTGCCTTGATCTGATCAAATCTCGAAGAGGCTTCTTGCACAACTTCCAAACTCCCACTCTCTTTCTGACCAATTGATGGTCGGTTAATTTGTACATGTTTTAGTTCGTTTATTATTTAGTTTTAACTGTTTATTCTAGAACTATCGATACTTCATACATGTAGTATTGGATTTCAGGTCACAGGCGTTAAAGTACTCATTATGGACCTGCTGTGATACGGAATGAAGACCCGGGACGTCCAGCACGTGAAATGATAACATTCATTAAAGATTGGCTGTAGCAGAACCCATCGCGGTACGCGATGGGTGTGTTGAGGGTCCCATCGCGTACCGCGATGGGACATAAATGAGACTTTTGACTTTTGGTCAATCATGGTACGCGATGGGCCATAGAGGACCCCGTCGCGTACCGCGACGGGTGTGCAGACGGGAAAATTTGGTTAATATCATATCTTTCATCAAATGAAACCCTAACTTCGTTTTTGACGACCAAGAGGCGATTCCAGCAGTTCCTATAGGCGATTTCCACTATCCTAGCTCGTGTCAAGATCCTACATATGATTCCTATCATCCGTATCAAAGATTCAATGATGTCTAGTGATGTGCGAAAAAATATATATAAATAAAACACAAGTCGCAACTAAGCTTTAAAAACCAAACAATCTATCCTAGTTCACAAAAACGGCAAGTGTACCGATCGCGTATAGCACAGATGAGGAAAGTCCGGATATCGAACTCGAAGACACGTGAAAACGTTTATAATTACTAAACTCTAACCAAGACTCACCAAAATATTCAATTAATTTATTTTAGAATTTATTTAACTACTTAACTTAACTGAATGAAAACTTTTGACAAAACTTTGAAAACTTTGGTTTAAATTCAATGAATAAAGACGTCTACCTAGGAATGAATCATGTTGACAGAAATAACAAGAAAACGGATTGAAAATATTCACGACACCGGTTATAAAAGATGACACAACTAAAACTTGTTTAAGAAAGTCAAATTACCTCTCAGTCTCTCTAACAATCTCTAACTTATCTTAGTTGATTTTAAAGAATAAACCGGAAAAACAATTATTAACGTGTTCAAATGATGACTCTCCTCTCGGTCTCATCGACACACTATCCTAATGGAGACAAATACTATGCCACCAAGGATAGAGGAACAATTTAACTTAACCCAAATTAAACCAACTAATTACACATAAACACTCAAACTCGACAAGACAAAAACCCGCTCTCGCGCGGTCTTAATTCTAACAAGTAAAAGCAACGAGACAATATTACTTCTTATCACCTCTCGGTCTCAAAGAAGGTGTATTTTAACTGATTTTAGATGATTTATATTACCCACTTATCCCTACGGTTGTACACCCTGCAAATAAACCCAAAACACCAAGTCAAGAGTCTAACAAGCAATCAATTAATCAAAACCAATTCAATTAACTAATGCAAGAGGATTATAAGTAATAACAAATAAAACACAGCCATCACACACAATCTAATTTATGGTTTAGTTAAACTTTACATCAATAATTCAAGTCTTGAACATTAACAATCCATTATACAAGTCTAAACTACTCAACAATCATCTATCCTAGGTAGAACAAGCAAGTTTAGCCTAACATTGATTTTGGACAGCCATGTATACTTAAGAAAAACATCATAAACATCATCGTAAACATAATCAAACTCATTCAAGATCCAAACAATATCAATCACAAGACAAACTATCAATCAATTGCAAAACAATTCAAAGCAAAAGACTAAATCAACAAAGTTAGGGTTCTTGAACAATAAGTAAAGTTTATGGATGAATTACTTAAGTTATATGGCTGAAACAAACGATGTAAAGGACCCCTAGCAGCTGCAAAAGATCACCCCGAGCCTCCTTCTTCTTCCTCTAGCCTCCACAGCCGCCAACAGCCTCCTTCTTCTTTTTTTTTCTTCTTCTTTTCCTGCTGTCCGATCGCAACCTTGCTGCCCAAGTTAGGGTTTTATTGATTTCGGGTTTTTTTGCTGAATAATGGCTGATAACTCTCATAATTAACTTCATATATTATTATAAAAGGCTTCTAAGATGTGGGCTTGGGTCGGGCCTTGACTTATAAGTTTGAAAGTTGACCAATTAAGTCCCTAAACTCTTCAATTTAACTCTTTTTTTCACCAAACCTCATAACCTACAAGTAAACAATTATCTTTGTAACATTAAGCATAAACAAACCATAAAACATAATAATTATACTAAAAAGCAATTAAAACATGATAAAAATGATACGAAAAGTAAGTGTGTTTCACTACACATCATCTAGGCTCGGCTAATCTCCTAGAGTCGCACCCGGGATGTATAGTTTGTAACTTTTTACAGTTTTTCTCATGTGATTAAGAATACTTATGTTTTGTTATCGATGATTGATATATGATTATTGATATTTAGTATTTCTGTGTGTTCAGTCGGTTTAGGTTTACGTTGGTCTGAACGATCTGTTACCGGTTGCTAGATAATTAGTCATATAACTGTTTGGTTAGTTTGAATACGATAAAACGTGCAATTACCCTTAATTGAGTCACACTGGCAAGGACTGTTTGATAACCAGTGCCGTGTGTAAAGTAATTGTTGGCGTCTAAGGTTTTGTCTGGTTGATCAGTTTTCAGTTAATCGTTGATAATCAATCTGTTAGGTTGCATGAGATACTATTTGGTTGCTTACTTGAATTCCCGGGTGTGATTTGCTTTGTTAATTGTTTGAAACTCGTTTGCTTGTTCGTTTGCTTAATTCTAAACTAAAATATTTGCTTGTGTGATCAGCACTAAAGACCATTCACTTCATAATATTAAATCTGTACACGAATTACATTGACCACATACTCCTGGTGGATACGATACCTTACTTATCCTATCTATATAGTTTAACTAGGTTTTTGATTGACTCAAACGACGGTCATCAAAATGGCGCCGTTGCCGAGGAGTTAGCGCGCTTTTTGTTTTTCGTGTTTAATTTAATTTTCAGTTCTTAGTTTAAATTTTATTTTATTTTAATTTATTTTATTTTTATTTTTTCATTTTACTCGGGTTGTGTTAGTTGTGCAGATTACAGGTTTATGCGCACCCGCCATTCGGGCCGACAGTCTCCGTTAGTTTACGAGCCCGAAATTGAGAGATTAGCTCGGCAGAACCGAGTTCAAAACAGAAATTCAGAAATGGAAGATCAGAACCAGAACCAGAACAAGAATCAAAACGAAAACCAGAACCAGAACGATAACCAGAATCAAGATCTACTTCCACGAACCAACATGTTGCACCCAGACAACATACCTGACCCACCAAACTTCAATAACCAAAATAACCAAAATAACTCAGTTCGTGCTTCCCGAACCTGAAACCAGAACCTAAACCGAAACCAAAACCTTGACCAGGCTGGACCATCAACTCCAAAAAAATACTCGCAATCGCAGATATTAGAGAGATCTTGATGATGTTCAACCGAGTAATCCGACAGAAGATGAAGACGAGGGGGAAAATAATAATAATGGAAACGAAGGTTTGGAGGTTGATAATGAGGTAGACAGATGGGTTAGAGATAATCGGGAAGTTGAGCCCAAGAACGAGGGTTTTGAGCGGGAATATGTGGGTTATAATAATTATGAAGATGAAGTGGAGGAGCCCGTTAATCGAAGACGGGCTGAACCAGTTAACAGACACATAAGGGATCGAGAAAGGGTAAATCGGGCGGAACGGACCGAAAGAGTTTGTGGTATTCCGGTTAACCGGGGTGGTATGGGAAACCCCGGGAGGCAAAGGAGAAATTACATAGCCCCAGCTCATGGTGTTAACAGTCGGTTCATACCGGCTATCTCAGACGGAGCATCTCCGTTGGTTCCACAGGAACGAGTGCAGGGACAACCAACTTTCAAGTCCCGGCCATCTTACATCAACATCGTTCCTCATTTCAACGGGATGGCTTCGGAAGACCCGTATTCACACTTAGCCGAATTTTCGGCTATTTGCGGGTCTATTGGTGATGGTACGTACGATCAGGATAAAGTCCGGTTGCGGTTATTTCAGTTCTCATTAAAAGACAAAGCGAAACTGTGGTTTAACTCATTACCAACACACAGTATTAGAAACTGGGCCGAGATGCAACAAGTCTTCCTAAACGAGTTTTATTCACAGTCGAAGACTATCGAGGCCCGTTCAGACATTCGTCACTTTTCACAGTTACCAGGTGAGTTATTCCATGAAGCTTTTACCAGGTATAAGGATATGATCAGAAAATGCTCACATCACCAAATCGAACTATGGGAACTGGTAAAGTGCTTTGTTGATGGTTTGACATACGAGGACCGAAAGCATCTTAAGGCCTCGTGTAATAGTCAGTTGTTGAATCAGCCTGAGGAAGATGATTGGGATTTTTTAGAGTTCATGTGTGAAGATTCCAAGGCAGAAGCAGCAGCTGAAAGACGAAGACGTGGTAATTCATCTAGATCAGTTAAGTCAGTCACGAGTGAGTCTGAAAGAATTGCTGAGTTAGAACGTGAACTGGCTGGGTACAGAAAGGGTAAGAAGAAAGAGGTCGGGAAAGTTGGTGTGAAATTCCCGGTTTGTGAAGATTGTGGTGAACTCGAGCATAAAGCAGAAAATTGCCCCGAGTATTATGATGATGATGAGGAGGATGACACCGAGGAAGTTAATTATGCTTACGGGGATTCCAAAGGTCAAGGGTTCAATTCAAACACATATCACCCAGGCATGAGGAATCACCCGAATTTTCGTTACGGGAACGCGTCTTCTCAGTTGAACCCAAACTTCCAGGGATCGAGCCAGAACAGATCGCAGGGTAATTACCGCCATAGCGGTTATCAGTAGGGTTCGAATAATCAGAATCGGGGGTATAACAGAGACGGTAACCGGCGTGAAAATTTTTCGGGTAATCAGGAGCAGCAGAAACGGTCCTTGGGTAATTTGGACGAGTCATTACACTCGAAGTTGGATGCGTTATTGAAAGCTATGACTGATCAAAAGGCTGAGACAAAACAACAGTTCGAGTTACGGGATATATCGTCAGAGGAAATGATGAAGCAAATTGGTCAGCTCGCTTCAGACATGGCGAAATTACAAAAGAATGCGGGCCAACTTCCGAGTGACACCACAGTCAACCCGAATCATCATAGTTCTTGTTCGAAAAAGCACGTCAATCAGGTAAGTATTTTACGTAATGGTAAGAAGTATGATAATAAGATTTGGGGTCCACCACCTTTGGTTGATGGGGTGGTGGAAGAGATTGATGAAAATCTCGTTAGTGATGATAAGCCAGAACCGATTGAATTAAATAAACCTAACAAAACTGAAACTAAAAATAATAAATCGGTTCCGAAGGATGACACCAACAACTCTAAGGATAAGGAAAAGGTGAAAACTGTTCCATATCCTGATGCTTTGTTGGCGCCATCAAAGGCGAAGGTGGCATCAAAACGAGGTCCGCAACAAGAAGAGATGTGGGAAACGTTTAAACAAGTCAAAATTGACATTCCTCTTTTAGATGCCATAAAACAAATTCCCGCATATGCTAAGTATTTAAAAGAATTGTGCACATAGAAAAGGAGTCATAAGATTCCTAAACAGATTGATTTTACCGATAATGTGAGTGCAATTCTTTCGAGTGCTCTTCCACCCAAGCTACAAGATCCGGGAACGCCTATTATACCCATTAAAGTGGGTGATTTTAAAATGACTCGGGCGCTTCTAGATCTTGGAGCTAGCATCAGTATTCTCCCGGGAAGTTTATACGACCAGTACGATTTTGGCCCGCTTCGTGCGGCTGCCACCATGGTTGTCTTGGCTGACCAGACACCGAAACTGCCCCGAGGAATATTGACTGACGTTATCGTCAATGTGGAAGAATTTTACTTTCCAGTTGACTTTTTAGTCCTTGATTATGTTTCGGGTGAGAGGACTAAACAGCCTACGGTTATCCTCGGTAGACCATTTTTGGCTACCGCAAATGCCAACATTAATTGTAGAAATGGTACTGTTGACATGGCATTCGGTAACCGTAAGCTGAGAATTAATGTTTTCACACGTGGAGATAACTCTCCGGTCGATGACGAGTGCTTTATGGCCGATGTCATTGACGAGTGCATTCCGCTATACAACTATGTCGTCAGTTTGGATGGCACAGCAGAGACGTGTTTTTTTTTGACAGGTTACAGGTGGAAACAGACGAGTTGCTGGAAGAGGAGGAAAGACAAATGGAGATCGCAGCTTTGCGAGGAGACCGTCCACCATGGTCAGTTCAGGTTGAACCACTTCCCGAGAAGATTGATACTGGATTGAAACCGTCAATGCTGGAAGCACCGAAAGTCGAGCTGAAAGAGCTCCCAAAGCATTTAAAATATGCTTTTCTTGGTAAGAATAATACATTGCCTGTTATTATAGCTTCTAACTTATCTGTTGAACGGGAAAATGCTTTGATGGACGTGCTGGTTGTGAATAAAGAAGCAATCGGGTGGACGATAGCGGATTTGAAGGGAATTAGTCCCTCAATTGTGATGCACAAAATTTTAACAGATCCTGCTGTCAAACTTGCGCACGATGCTCAGTGGAGGTTGAACCCGAACATGAGGGAAGTGGTGAAGAAGGAAGTGAAGAAATGGTTAGATGCTGGCATTATCTTTGCCATATCAGACAGCACGTGGGTGAGCCCGACACAGACAGTACCGAAAAAGGCGGGCATCCAAGTCGTCAAGGACGACTCAGGTAACGAGGTCGCCACCCGGCCGGTAACCGGGTGGCACATTTGTATTGATTATTGTAAACTGAATGCGGCAACATCAAAAGATCACTTTCTACTTTCTTTTATCGGGCAAATTGTCGAAAAGCTATATGGTCAAAAATTTTATTGCTTTTTAGATGGGTATTTCGGGTATAACCAGATAGCTATTCATCATGAAAATCATGAAAAGACCACGATTACGTGCCCGTATGGCACATTCGCGTTTAGGCGAATGCCATTCGGGTTATGTAACGCCCCCGCCACCTTTCAGAGGTGCATGATGAGTATCTTTTCAGATATGGTGGGGGAGTCTTTGGAAATTTTCATGGATGATTTTTCGATTTTTGGCACATCTTTCGAGTCATGTTTAAACCAACTCGAAAAAGTTTTGAAAAGATGTGTCGAAACGAACTTGGTTCTTAGTTGGGAAAAGAGCCATTTTATGGTCCAAGAGGGAATTGTATTAGGCCATGTTGTTTCAAGTCGTGGGATTGAGGTGGACCGGGCTAAGGTCCAAGTTATTTCCACTTTACCTCATCCCACAAATGTTAAAGGAATTAGATCATTTCTGGGGCATGCCGGGTTTTATAGACGGTTTATTAAGGGTTTTAGTGACATTACCAAACCCTTATGTAATTTATTGCTTAAGGATGCCCCATTTGACTTTAATGATTAATGTGCTAAGGCCTTTGACATTTTGAAATTGGAATTAGTTGAAGCCCGGATCTTGCAATCACCCGATTGGAGTTTACCTTTTGAAATAATGTGTGATGCAAGTGATTACGCGGTAGGGGTTGTTTTGGGTCAACGGGTTGAAAAGAAACCCGTTGCTATATACTATAAAAGTAAAACCTCTCGGATGCTCAATTAAATTATACCACAACCAAGAAATAGTTACTAGCAGTAGTATATGCTCTAGACAAATTCCGGTCTTATATTTGGGGTAGTAACGTTATTATATATTCTGACCATTATGCTGTCAGGTACCTCATGGATAAAAAGGATGCAAAACCGAAGCTTATCAGATGGGTTTTGCTGTTGCAAGAATTTTATTTAGAGATTCGGGACAAGAAAGGGAGTGAAAATGTTGTTGCAGATCACTTGTCCCGAATTATGGTGGAAAATGGGAACACTGATGGGCCCATTAACGAGTCCTTCCCGAATGAGCACATTCTAGCAGTTTCACAAAATCCTTAGTTTGCTCATATTGTTAAATTTTAAGGTTGCAGGTGATTCACCAGAGCATTAGCCAAGGAGAAAGAAGAAACAGTTGATGACCCAAGCTAAACAGTATATCTGGGACGATCCGGATTTTTTTAAAATTGGTGCAGATCAGATGATCAGACGATGCATACTCTAGGAGGATGTCAGATCAGTTTTGGAACACGCGCATTCATCTGCGTGTGGTGGTCATTTCAGTGGCAAGAAAACAGCTCGAAAAGTTTTAACGAGTGGTTTCTTTTGGCCTTCATTGTTTAAGGATGCTCACGAGTTAGCGACACACTGTTTAAAGTGTCAACAACTCGGGAGTATTTCTAAGCGGGACGAGATGCCCTTGAACCCGATCCTAGTTGTTGACATTTTTGATGTTTGGGGGATCGATTTCATGGGCCCGTTTCCGAATTCACACGGTAATTTGAATATCCTAGTGGCCGTCGATTACGTTTCTAAATAGGTTGAAGCGATAGCCACTAGGACAAATGATCACATAGTCGTTTGCAATTTTGTTCAAAGTAATATTTTTTCGAGATTTGGAGTCCCCCGAACCATCATAAGTGATGGGGGATCTCATTTTAAGAATTTTAAATTCGGGAAATTTCTTAAACGATATGGTGTTGATCATAGGATTGCAACTCCTTACCATCCACAAACGAGGGGACAAGTTGAGGTTTCCAATAGGCAAATTAAACAGATTTTACAGAAAACTGTTCGGACGAACCGAAAGGATTGGTCAACTAAGTTGACCGATGCCTTATGGGCCTACCGAACCGCTTATAAAACGCCAATTGGAACCACTCCTTATAGACTTGTGTATGGA
The DNA here is from genome assembly GCF_021521415.1 of Bidens hawaiensis. Taxonomy (NCBI): domain Eukaryota; kingdom Viridiplantae; phylum Streptophyta; class Magnoliopsida; order Asterales; family Asteraceae; genus Bidens; species Bidens hawaiensis. Next base: position 3,915,599 of record NW_027491042.1, read on the forward strand.
AAGGATTGCCATTTACCTGTTGAAATTGCACAAAGAGCGATTTGGGATACTAAACATGTCACACCCCGACCAAAGGCGGCGGAACATGCCAGGGTGCAACGATTTCTCATAAGCGCATGACACTATTTAAAGCGACAATATTTAACAAACTCATTTCATTTAACAACATCGAAAATGTCACATAACAAAATATTCATAAGTCAAATACAACAAAATATAGCAAATCAAATATAGTTCATTTTTGCTAATATCCTAACGGTATATGTGACGTTTTCTTCACCAAACTCCAAAATCAACCTAGATGCAAACCTGTAACATTTCATAAAATAAAGTTTATCAACACAAAGGTTGGTGAGCAATTCATAAGTTTGAACAATAGATATATAGTATGAAAAGCCACAAAACTAGTATACAAAACCATAAATAATAGCTATAAACTTGGATAAATAGTTATCGCTAACAAGTTAGCGACACCCAACTATATGGGGTTGCCAAATAGTTTAGGATTTTATAGTTATCGTTAATTGCATTACGTTAACGACACCTTGCCATGAGGGGTTGCCAAATGGTCTAGGATTTATAGTTCCACCATTCAAAAGCGATAAACACATAGGCAAATAAGCATAGAACACCAAATCGAGCAATTATTCAAGTAAATTATACAACAACGTTTGTGGTTTAAGACCCAAGTATAAAACATTTAGTTTAGATAAGATGAAATGTCACCCCCAAAATAAAAGATAGAAAACGGGGTATGAAGTTACTCACGTTCAAGTATAAAACTTGATCGGTAAAAGATGAATAACCGGATGGATGAAGTTTAACAAGCAAGGCCTAAATGACAATAAAATCTTGGATTTAGAATGGTTGTCTTGAAGATCTTTAAATAAAATAATTGTTGCAAAAAGCAAACAAATAAAGTTCAAGGTTTAAAATGTAACTATTTAATAATTTATAATAACAATCCTTTAAAAACGTAAGTTTGCTCGAAACCGGGTTAAAGTATCTAACCTTAATATTTACTTAACCAATGTTAAGTAATAAGGTGGGAAAATTGCTAAAATGCAAGTTCCTTTGGGACAAAGATACTAAAACGGGTCTTTAACGAGTGTTCGGGTTGTCGGTTCGGGTCTTGACAAATGGTCAAACCCAAAGTCAACTTTCCAACATATTAATTGTTATGAGATAACTCATTAAAATATACTAACACTTAACCAAGTATGTAGATCTATTGTTTAGAACTAACAACGCACGTTAAGCGAGTGTTCGGTTTTGTCGGTCCAAACTATGTGATGAGATCAAGTTGGATCCAACAATTCCAAGTACTTAAGAAAATAATTAAAATCAGTTTGTAAACTATTTTTAAAGAAATATACAAGTCTTGATAGCTAAAAACACACTTGTGTGTCTTAAGCGAGTAAAAGTCGGAATAGTTTGGTTTGGTTCGGTCTCCATCTCACAAATAGTTCATAGATGGTTTCTACATGCCCAAATATCATAGAACTTGTATATTGGTTTATAAATGAAGAAAACTTAAATTTTACAACTAAAAAGTTAACTACAAGTCTTTTAAGCAAAAGTTTCGGTTTAGTTCGGTTTCCATCTCCCAACGAGTTCATAGATGGATTCCATATGCTTAATATTAAAGAACTTGTAAAAATGATTTTTGAAAATCAAATCTAGCAATAAACATGTTTAAACAACTAGTTTAACAAAACTAGTAAACAAAAGTTTGGTTTCCAGTTTGGACTAGTTTCGGTTAAACCGAGGTTAGTCTTATACAAACCCACACCATGGAACTTGTAAATAAGATGAACAAACTAAAAAGGGTTAGAAGTTAGTCATAAGTGATATGCATAATAAGTTATGTGTGTGTAAATATATATCAAGAACACGAAGTCCTTCATGAAGCCTTGCTTAATGACATTCGAAACTTAACCAACCGGAGTCGGTGAAGTAAAAAATAAAGTAAACAAGGGGTGTGTATTATATATATGTTGTACCACCATATTCAAGTGTTAGTAATATTAGATGGACAAGTTAAAATGAAAGACTATAGTTAGTTGACCTTAAGAAATCAAAATAACAAAATGTTGAAGATGAATATGTGGATTTGAGAGAGATTTGGAGAAGATGAACAACCAAAATGGTGTATGGAGCCTTGCTTTTATAATGGTAAGAGTATGGTTCATACAGATAGGGTAAAGATGCATGTGATGGTTGAAATGGTCAAACAAGTTTTTGGTAAATGGCAATAATAGTCCCCAAAGTTTGGTTTAAGTCATTTTTAAAGAGTTTTAAGGACCAAAAAGAATGTTTTCAAGACCCAACAAGTGTAAAACAATATTGTAACATAAAATCCATCATTTTGATTATATCATAAGCTTTGGTTTACAAAATGGGTCAGTTTACATGATAAACGAATACAAAAACGAATACAAACGAGACCCGAAATTGACGAATGTCACAAAACAGGTTAACATGGATTATGATGATGCAGGTAAAGCGAGAAAATTGGCTTTGTGCGAGATCGAGGAGTTGAGAGACGAGGCATATGATTGAGCGTCCGCGTATAAGGCGAAAATGAAGAAAGTTCATGATGCTAATATCCGGTTGAAGAATTTTTAAGTGGGTCAACGAAGTGGTTGTACAACACAAGGATGAAGCTCTTCCCGAGTAAGTTGAAAAGTAAGTGGACGGGCCCGTATTTGATTGTAAGGGTTGGAAATCATGGTCAGTACGATATTGAAGATTTCGATGATCATTTGAGGCAAGTGGTAAATGGCTATAGACTGAAGCCATATTTGGAGATGAAGAACATACACGAGCTGGATAAGGAATCGGTGAATTTTATTGTAACTTCACCGGTTTATGAAGATAACTGAGTTCGAGACATTGTCGAGCCGTAGACTTTAAATTCAGCGCTTACGGGAGGCAACCCGGGGTTTGTAAGTGTCTGTCCAGTTTTTTCTTTATTTTATTGAGTCTTGTACTTAGTGTCGTCTCGAGTTTTGTGCAGTAAACGCCAAGTGTGGGGAAGCTTGTTGAAGAATGGGAAATTAGAGAAGTTCGGTAAGCATTTGTGTAGTACACGCCACTCCAGGTATGTAAAGGTATTTTCAGTGTTTGAACGTGTCCAGGGTGATGTCGGGATCCTAAAACAGGTGCGTTTTCGAAAAATTTCATATCTGACTTTTGGACCCATCGCGGTACGCGATGGGCCTGACATAACACCCCATTGCGTACCGCGATGGGGTAAACCCTAATATTTTTTACATATTGGGCGGCGGTACGCTCCCGGTACATTTCAACCCATCGCGTACCACGATGGAGCTCCGCCCACCCAGGGTGTTATAAACACCGTCGTCTTCATTCTTCTTCTCTCTTCTTTCTTCTTCTCCGGTGTTCTCTCCGTCCTCTCTCTTCTTTCTTCTCTGGCGAACTCAATCACCACACCAACACTCCCTCCCTCACCATCTCTTCCCCTAGTCACATAACCACCATTATCGTCCATCTCTGTCCCTCCATCTCCCACCTAACCACCCACCACCGCCGTCTCCCTTCGTCCTCAGACACACCGCCACCACCGCTGAAACACCACCACCAATCCACTCCGCCACCACTGTAACCACATCACCACAGTCACCGCCACCGTCCTACTGTTGCCACCGTCCTACAGTCACCACCACCGTCTCCGCTATTATTATTATTCTTTTGGCTTTCCGATCCGACATTGAGGTAATTATTTGTTATTATTATTATTTTTTGTCGGTTAATTGAGTTTGTCGAGAAACTATTTTGGTAACTTGCGGGATGGTTCGGTTTACAATATCGGGTTACGGAGTTGAATTTGGGGATTCGGTTTACAAGTTGGGTTATTTGTTACTTTACTAGAAAGTTGTCGGGTTGAGTTAGTGACCGGGTTTTCGGATGCTTATTGTCATTGGAATTTGTTTTGGTGTAATTCGAAAGGTTATCAGGATGGGTTAGTTTTACCGGTTTAGCGGGATGTCGGTTTTGTTTAAATGTGATTTTATGGCGAATTGGGTTTTAAAAGTTCAAAAATTTAAAAATCAGTAATTTATTATGAAACGTTTATTTGTGAACTTCATTTATTGATTTTATATTCATAAAAAAAACCGATTTGACATATCTTCTTTGTTACCGACAGTTTCGTTGGGTGTTGCACTTTTTTCGAGACAGTTTCTTGGTTTGGGTGTTAGCTAGATCGAGTCAGTTAACTTGTGTTTTGTTTTGCTTGGTTGTGTGTAGTTAATTGAGTTGTGACGAGTCACGTTTGTTTGTGTTTTGTTAATCGAGTCTCGGGGATACTTTGACAGTTTGAATTGTTAATTGATTACCCGCCCGTACTCAATCTCCATTCGGGCGGGCTAATCTGGTTTTTAGATATACGCACAGGGTGTCCCCGAATTTTTCGTCTTTATTTATTTTTATTTTAATATTTTCGTAATATTTTAATATTATTTTATTATATGGAACGACCAAGACCAAAATGCTATACGGTCATCGCCATATTAGCATATCTAACTTGTTTGCTTGAGTTTGCAGATATGGCTGATGCACCAGAGTCCTCGCGCACCCGGTGCAAGAGGCAGCGGGCTGACCCTCGTGTCATCTGCTATAATAGTGACGAGGTGCAGATTGTCGAGGTGATCGAGCCAGCAAAAATTATGGGTGATGGACGTATTCCTCATCAGGTTCTCCGATTTTACTTGACTACAGATGAGTGCACCAGATTGCAGCGGATCCGACAGATGTAGCTGCTTCTTCACCGTTCATTTGATTGGACATTGCTGCGTCAGTTGGAGATTGACACCCAGGTACATGCACTTTTGACTGCTCCGTGGGCAGATGTGCTTGCGTGTGACTTGATTCCATATGTAGAGCTCACACGTGAGTTTTATTCGACATTTGACTTTATGCCCACGGAGTTCAGTAAGCCACGCGCAGTTTCATTTTCACTGGGACGATAGTTGTACGAGATGTCAGTCCCAGATTTTGCCGTGGCCACTGGATTTTATACGACCGAGGTGGTTCAGGCGCCTATATTCCTACAGAGTATACGTGGTTACACCACACATGCTCAGGCGTCCCTTGAGCACTGGCTCACGGAGACCCAGCTCGGCCAGTACTGGGCGAAGATCGCCGACGGGGCCGACTCCAGTTCTGTTGTGGAGTCGTCTATTCAGGACCCCGTCCATCGCTACATTCACAAGATCGTTGCCTGTACTCTCGTAGGCCGACATTCGGGCCACGAGAATTGCAGCAACTTAGATATGCTGTGTTTATATTCTATCCTTGGCCAGCGACCGGCCAATGTGGCGATGCTCCTGCTCACATCTTTCGCTCGGGGTAGCAGACTTCAGGGATCTTCGGCACGCTTACCTTTAGGGTCGTATATTACGAGGATCGCTGAGAGGCTTGGGGTTTTTGAGCGTTATCCGACTGGATATTTTACGCGGGGCCCAGATACAGGTGTTTTAAGGATATCGGAGGCCCGTTGGGCTGGGATTGTCGAGGAGCAGGATTCGGTAGCTTTAGTCCCGGTCCGACAGGGTCCACAGGCACCACCACCAGAGGGATCGGAGGCTGCAGTTTCACTTCAGAGAGGTATTCCGACACGCCGGCAGCGTCTTCCGACTCCACATATCGAGCTACCGCAGCAGCAGCATTCGCTCTGAGAGGCCTCAGCATCTTCCTCACGCCAGCCGCAGCAGCTAGTCACATTGGATATGATTTATCAGCAGCAGCAGCTTTTAGGGACCGTGCTGGCACATGGAGAGCAGATGCGGGCCCAATAGGCCCGTTATGATGATTACTTTCGTTTGTTGTTTGTTGCTTCGCAGGTACCATTACCACCGTCATTGATTATTGCAGTGGACCCGCCAGCAGATCCACAGGACGAGGCAGATGATGATCCGCCAGTACAGTAGCTTTTTGGTTACCCTTTTTCATTTTATATTGTTTTTATTAGTATCATGGTTTGTATTATATTATATTATATTTTGGGGGATCATGTTTGGGTAACTGGTTGGGATTATATGTTTATATTTCTTTTGATTGCTGCTGTGTTTGACTTTATTTGTACATTTTGTTGTAACCGAACTCTGTGGGTGTAGTTCACTATAAACCCTCACGAGACCCCACTCGTCCTTCCGGGCTACCGGGGGTATACAGGGCTTGTTGCATATGCTAAATGCAATCGTGATTCCTACGAAAGTGAGTTAGGTCTTTTAACGTTTTTAACTAACTTAACAAAATTTATTATGAAACGAATTAATTTGGCTCGGTAATTGTTTTAATAAAATTAACAATTATTCATTTTCGAAACTCTTAAAAGACCTATGTCTTACACTTGTGAGAATCTTGCTTCTACACATCTCGAGATTTTGCAGGTTCGATTTTCAGCTTAGTAATTGGATGAGACGAGAGTACACGAGTGTTTTTGAGAGTTCACGAGCCGACTGGTCCTTCTCCAGTCACGTTGATATCAGGTGATTTCAGTTTCATAATTTAATTTTGTTTCTATTATTTTAAACGTTAAAAGTGTAATTGTATAATTGTTAGTAGAACCGCCAAACATAAGCCCCGAAATTTTAAAAAAATTGCTTAATAGTCAAAAAATCAATTTCTAACCCGTCCCTCAAATGTTCATTAATCGTTATATCATTTTAACTTTGAGGACAATGTTAAGTATTCTTACATTGAGGACAATGTAAACCTCAAGTGTGGGGATGGGGGAAATTTGAAAATTTTTAGCCCGATAGTACCTCGAAGAGTGTTCAGAAACCAAAGTTGTTAACTGTTAATTATTGCCATTAATGTCAAGTCATAGGTTTCTGGTCATGGTTGGTTTTTCAGCGTCTCATTAGTCTTATTCACAAATGTTTTTATTACGAGAAGTTGAAAATGGGGTCGTTTAGGCGGGAATAACGAGTCATGGGGACAGGTACACATGTTTATATCGTCAACCCTATTCCTCCGGTACGTGTGTGAGTTGACCCAAATATATATAATACACATATAATATATAGTACACACATGTCTTTTGAGTGCTTTCACATATGTTCATGGATTACGGGATCACAGTTGGCAAAATGCAAAAGTGATAGAGGCAACTAGGTTAAGCCTCATCTGGATGAGCGTGAGTGTGGGTATTGGGGGGTTGGGGCCTCATTATTACACATAAGAGGTGAGGTTATTGTGAGGGGCGGGGGGTTGGGTCCCTTAGAAAACATTTCTTGGACTTACTTTTCGTTTGTTTAACCCCGACATTATGTTACGGTACGATCCGGCTTAATAGGTTTATTTGTATCTGTAATTGTATTTGCTTTTGTTTTGTATTTATATTTATCTCTTTGTTAAGCATCACATTATTATGCTTAAAAAAATTGAGAAAAAGACAAAAAGATGTCTGTTTATATTCAGTTATGTATTATGTAGTTCGTTCGTTGAAGTTTGTTTTTGTTAAAAAAATGTGAAATCAGTTTGTTGATAGCTTGTTTATTTAGATGTATATAATCAGTCAGTTAGTTGTACAGTTGTTTCGTTTATTTAGATGCTTTGTAATAAGCCGGGTCGGATCGTTTGAGCTACTTAAATATTTCCCTTCCATACCCTTACACCTGGCCCCGTTACAACTCTTTTAAAGACCTCTTGATTTGCATTTATGCCAAATCAGCTTGATGGATTAATATGTACTTATGAGTGATATTGAGAGCTGAGTGATACTGGCACATCTTTTGCTAGTCCATATATTAAACCGAGAGGAGAGATGTTATATTACGAGTGGTATGAGCATGTGTGCCTTAACCGGAAACAAAGTACACCTGCCTGGGCAGCTCTATTGTTTTTATTATAGCATTTAACCGTATTTGTGAGATGTCAATCAAAAAACAGTGTCAGTCTGGGAAACTGGGTATAACCTTAAACCTTACTAGTATTAATGGCGATAATCTAAATACCTATGATGGAGGTCGATGTTTGCTTTAGAGTTTTGCTTGAGAGCAGGCAAAAGATAAGTGTGGGGATGTGATGGTCGGTTAATTTGTACATGTTTTAGTTCATTTATTATTTAGTTTTAACTGTTTATTCTAGAACTATCGATACTTCATACGTGTAGTATTGGATTTCAGGTCACAGGCGTTAAAGTACTCATTATGGACCTATTGTGATACGGAATGAAGACCCGGGACGTCCAGCACGCGAAACGATAATATTCATTAAAGATTGGCTGTAGCAGAACCCATCGCGGTACGCGATGGGTGTGTTGAGGGTCCCATCGCGTACCGCGATGGGAAATAAATGAGACTTTTGACTTTTGGTCAATCGCGGTACGCGATGGGCCATAGAAGACCCCGTCACGTACCGCGACGGGTGTGCAGACGGGAAAATTTGGTTAATATCATATCTTTCATCATATGACCCTAACTTCGTTTTGACGAACAAGAGGCGATTCCAGCAGTTCCTATAGGAGATTTCCACTATCCTAGCTCGTGTCAAGATCCTACATATGATTCCTATCATCCGTATCGAAGATTCAATGATGTCTAGGCTCGGCTAATCTCCTAGAGTCGCACCCGGGATGTATAGTTTGTAAGTTTTTACAGTTTTTCTCATGTGATTAAGAATACTTATGTTTTGTTATCGATGATTGATATATGATTATTGATATTTAGAATTTCTGTGTGTTTGGTCGGTTTAGGTTTACGTTGGTCTGAACGATCTGTTACCGGTTGCTAGATAATTAGTCATATAACTGTTTGGTTAGATTGAATACGATAAAATGTGCAATTACCCTTAACTGAGTCACACTGGCAAGGACTGTTTGATAACCAGTGCTGTGTGTAAAGTAATTGTTGGCGTCTAAGGTTTTGTCTGGTTGATCAGTTTTCAGTTAATCGTTGATAATCAATCTGTTAGGTTGCATGAGATATTGTTTGGTTGCTTACTTGAATTCCCGGGTGTGATTTGCTTTGTTAATTGTTTGAAACTCGTTTGCTTGTTCGTTTTCTTAATTCTAAACTAAAATATTTGCTTTTGTGATCAGCACTAAAGACCATTCATTTCATAATATTAAATATGTACACGAATTACATTGACCACATACTCCTGGTGAATACGATACCTTACTTATCCTATCTATATAGTTTAACTAGGTTTTTGATTGACTCAAACGACGGTCATCACCAATCTCACCCCAACATGCAGGAGTTCTACAACGTCTTCCATACAATATCTCAAATATGGCATACCAATACTCGAATGGTAGCTTTTGTTATAAGAGAATTCCGCAAGATGCAGATGATCATCCCAACTTCCTCCAAATCCAAAACACAAGCACATAGCATATCCTCAAGGGTTTGGATAGTACTTTCAGACTGCCCACTGTTTTAGGATGATACGCCGTACTGATGTTCAACCTTGTTCCCATAGCTTCATGGAACTTTTTCCATAATTTTGATGTAAAACGAGTATCTCTATCGGACCCGATGGACAACGACACTCCATGCTTAACCACAACCTCTTTTATGAAAACATTTTCTAACGTTTCTGACGAGATAGCCTCTCGTATAGACATAAAGTGAGCATTTTTCGTTAAACGGTCCATTATTACCCAAATGGCATCATGATGCTTAGCTGTACACGGTAGCTTAGTTATAAAATCCATGGTGATGTGTTCCCATTTCCATTCTGGTATCTCTAAAGGCTGCACTTCCCATATGGTCTCCGGTGCTCTGCTTTGACTTGCAGGCAAGTTAAGAACTTACTAACATAATCTACTACATCATTCTTCATACCCGGCCACCAGTAGTCTCTCTTTAGATCCTGATACATCTTGGTGGATCCCAGATGAATCGTGTATCTTGACTTATGAGCTTCGGCTAGGATTTGACCTCTAAGATTTCCATAGCGTGGAATCCACATACGACCAAACCTAGTCTTCACACCATGGGTGTTGTCCATCAGCTTGTCTTGCTGTCTAAAAATTCTTTCCTTTTTTATTAGCCCTTCATCTATAAGCACCTCCGACTGTACCTTGATGATCTCTTCGAAGAGATCTGGGTTAATGATCAACTTATAAGACTTCACTGTTGCAACGACTTCTTCATTCTTACGGCTTAGCACGTCGGCGACCACATTAGCCTTAACAAGATAGTATTTGATATCATAGTCATAGTCCTTTATCAACTCTAACCATCTCCTCTGTCTCATGTTCAGCTCTTTCTGCTCAAAGAAATACTTCAAACTCTTGTGATCGGTGTAGATAGTACACTTAGTACCATATAAGTAGTGTCTCCAAATCTTTAGGGCATGTAAAACTGCTGCTAGTTCTAAGTCGTGTGTCATGTACGTACTTTCATGAACTATCGATACTTCATACGTGTAGTATTGGATTTCAGGTCACAGGCGTTAAAGTACTCATTATGGACCTATTGTGATACGGAATGAAGACCCGGGACGTCCAGCACGCGAAACGATAATATTCATTAAAGATTGGCTGTAGCAGAACCCATCGCGGTACGCGATGGGTGTGTTGAGGGTCCCATCGCGTACCGCGATGGGAAATAAATGAGACTTTTGACTTTTGGTCAATCGCGGTACGCGATGGGCCATAGAAGACCCCGTCACGTACCGCGACGGGTGTGCAGACGGGAAAATTTGGTTAATATCATATCTTTCATCATATGACCCTAACTTCGTTTTGACGAACAAGAGGCGATTCCAGCAGTTCCTATAGGAGATTTCCACTATCCTAGCTCGTGTCAAGATCCTACATATGATTCCTATCATCCGTATCGAAGATTCAATGATGTCTAGGCTCGGCTAATCTCCTAGAGTCGCACCCGGGATGTATAGTTTGTAAGTTTTTACAGTTTTTCTCATGTGATTAAGAATACTTATGTTTTGTTATCGATGATTGATATATGATTATTGATATTTAGAATTTCTGTGTGTTTGGTCGGTTTAGGTTTACGTTGGTCTGAACGATCTGTTACCGGTTGCTAGATAATTAGTCATATAACTGTTTGGTTAGATTGAATACGATAAAATGTGCAATTACCCTTAACTGAGTCACACTGGCAAGGACTGTTTGATAACCAGTGCTGTGTGTAAAGTAATTGTTGGCGTCTAAGGTTTTGTCTGGTTGATCAGTTTTCAGTTAATCGTTGATAATCAATCTGTTAGGTTGCATGAGATATTGTTTGGTTGCTTACTTGAATTCCCGGGTGTGATTTGCTTTGTTAATTGTTTGAAACTCGTTTGCTTGTTCGTTTTCTTAATTCTAAACTAAAATATTTGCTTTTGTGATCAGCACTAAAGACCATTCATTTCATAATATTAAATATGTACACGAATTACATTGACCACATACTCCTGGTGAATACGATACCTTACTTATCCTATCTATATAGTTTAACTAGGTTTTTGATTGACTCAAACGACGGTCATCACCAATCTCACCCCAACATGCAGGAGTTCTACAACGTCTTCCATACAATATCTCAAATATGGCATACCAATACTCGAATGGTAGCTTTTGTTATAAGAGAATTCCGCAAGATGCAGATGATCATCCCAACTTCCTCCAAATCCAAAACACAAGCACATAGCATATCCTCAAGGGTTTGGATAGTACTTTCAGACTGCCCACTGTTTTAGGATGATACGCCGTACTGATGTTCAACCTTGTTCCCATAGCTTCATGGAACTTTTTCCATAATTTTGATGTAAAACGAGTATCTCTATCGGACCCGATGGACAACGACACTCCATGCTTAACCACAACCTCTTTTATGAAAACATTTTCTAACGTTTCTGACGAGATAGCCTCTCGTATAGACATAAAGTGAGCATTTTTCGTTAAACGGTCCATTATTACCCAAATGGCATCATGATGCTTAGCTGTACACGGTAGCTTAGTTATAAAATCCATGGTGATGTGTTCCCATTTCCATTCTGGTATCTCTAAAGGCTGCACTTCCCATATGGTCTCCGGTGCTCTGCTTTGACTTGCAGGCAAGTTAAGAACTTACTAACATAATCTACTACATCATTCTTCATACCCGGCCACCAGTAGTCTCTCTTTAGATCCTGATACATCTTGGTGGATCCCAGATGAATCGTGTATCTTGACTTATGAGCTTCGGCTAGGATTTGACCTCTAAGATTTCCATAGCGTGGAATCCACATACGACCAAACCTAGTCTTCACACCATGGGTGTTGTCCATCAGCTTGTCTTGCTGTCTAAAAATTCTTTCCTTTTTTATTAGCCCTTCATCTATAAGCACCTCCGACTGTACCTTGATGATCTCTTCGAAGAGATCTGGGTTAATGATCAACTTATAAGACTTCACTGTTGCAACGACTTCTTCATTCTTACGGCTTAGCACGTCGGCGACCACATTAGCCTTAACAAGATAGTATTTGATATCATAGTCATAGTCCTTTATCAACTCTAACCATCTCCTCTGTCTCATGTTCAGCTCTTTCTGCTCAAAGAAATACTTCAAACTCTTGTGATCGGTGTAGATAGTACACTTAGTACCATATAAGTAGTGTCTCCAAATCTTTAGGGCATGTAAAACTGCTGCTAGTTCTAAGTCGTGTGTCATGTACGTACTTTCATGAACTTTCAACTATCTAGACGCATAGGCTATCACCTTTCCTCGTTGCATTAACACGCAACCTAACCCACGATGCGAAGCATCGGTACAGACAACCAAATCCTCGTCACCGTCATGTAGGGAAAGGATTGGAGCTTGTGTGAGTCTCTTTTACAATTCCTAAAAAGCTTCTTCCTGAAACTTACCCCAATTAAATACTACAGACCTTCGGATCATTCCGGTCAACGGTGCGGCTATTTTGGAGAAGCCTTCGATGAATCTCCTATAATAGTCAGCCAACCCCAAGAAGCTTCGTATATCCATCGGGTTTTGCAGTCTTCCAATTTGTTATCCCCTCAATCTTAGATGGGTCCATCGTAATTCCTTTGGGATTGATTACGTGACCTAGAAAGTATACCTCATGCAACCAGAATGCGCACTTCGAAATTTTAGCATACAACTTCTCTTCCTTAAAAATCTCCAATACTTCTCTCAGATGCTCAATGTGATCGGACTCATTCTTCGAATATATCAATATATCGTCAATGAAAATGATAACCAACTTGTCTAATATCGGCCGACATACCCTATTCATCATGTCTATAAATGTTGCGGTAGCATTTGTTAGACCGAAAGACATCACTAGGAACTCGTAGCGTCCATACCTTTTTCGAAAAACTATCTTAGGCATGTCTGCCTCTTTCACCTTCAGCTGATGATAGCCTGATCTAAGGTCTATTTGTGAGAACCAACTTGCACCTTGTAGTTGATCTAACAAAACATCAATCCGCGGCAACGGATATATGTTCTTCACAGTAAGCTTATTCAACTCGTGTTAGTCTATACACATTCTCATACTTCCATCCTTCTTCTTAACGAACAACACAGGTGCGCCCCACGGGGAAACACTCGGCCTTATAAAACCTTTGTCGAGGAGTTCTTGCAGTTGGGACATCAATTCTTTCATCTCGGATGGCGCCAGGCGGTAAGGTGCTTTCGCGACGGGCTGTGCTCCTGGTATTAAGTCTATATAGAATTCTACCTCTCGCTCCAGTGGCAACCCCGGAAGGTCCTCAGGGAACTCCTCTGGATAGTCGCGCACAATAGGAACATCTTTCACTTCTTTCATCTCGGTCGTAGCTTTGACAACATACGCCAGGTAGGCACCGCACCTTCCCTTTAACAAACCTTCAGCTTTTATCATCGAAATGACATTAAGCCCTGAACTTTCTTTATCACCATAAACATCACCGTACCACCATCCAAGGACTTTAACCTTAATAACCAACTCCTAAACACTATCTGAGCCTCAAACTCAGATAACCAATCCATTCCTAAACCCACGTCGAACCCTCTTAAGTTCATAACATACAGGGTAACATGGAACTCATGTCCCTCTTACTCTTACAATTCTTAACCACTCTCATTATCCTGACTGAGGTCTTACTAGCTGTTTCTACGGTAAAAGTTTCAGGCACATGACAATATTTCATTTTTACTAACTTGCTAAATGTCGTAGCTACAAAACTTCTATTTACACCTGAATCAAACAACAAATAAGCAGAAATACCATTTACTAGAAACGTACCTGTCACAACATCTGGAATCTACTTAGCCTGCTCCTGAGTTAACATGTAGGCCATGTTCATTGGCCTAGCTTGGTCAGCATCCATCTTTCCACTTCCTCCAACTTCGGTACATTCCTTTGCCATATGACCCTTCTTACCACACTTGTAACATGTGGGCTCGACATTGCATTCATAAGCGTAATGCCCCGCCTTCCCACATTTGTAAAAAGCGTTTGACCCTAGTCTGCACTCTCCACCATGAGACTTCCCACACTTGTGGCACAAATCAGAGCCAGTACCCCAACTTGAATTCACCACCATGCATCTTTCCGCAAGTCTTACACGACCTCTTCTCCCACCCCTTTGCTTCTTATCTTTTGGGTTTTACATTTGAGTACCGGGACGCTTAGCAGGAGGAACCCATTTCTTCTCTTTCTTCTCTTCTAATACCACATCGTCCACGACAAGGTCATCGTAAACCATCTCTGCGAGTTCGACAACAGAGTCAAAAGTAGCAGGTTTGCTTGCCCTGACTAAGGTGCGGACATTCTGTGGAAGTCCTCAGATGTAGCACTTGATCCTTTTCACTTCAGAGTTTACCATATCCGGAACCAACCTAGACATGCAATAGTAATGTATTCGCGGTGTGTCATCTTACCCGCCTTCAGATTTAGAAACTTCATCTCAGCTCTCTCAATTTCAGCATCAGCACATAATCGTTTCATGATAATCTCCTTCAAGCCATCCCACCTCATCGCCTTAAACTCTTCTCGAGTCTTCCTCTATTCCAAAGTCTCCCACTAGTACATAGCCTCTTCACCAAACGACTAAATGGCATAACCCACTGCTTGGTTGAGACGGCACTCGCTAATCTGGATAACCTTGTCCATTGTGGTTATCCATTGGAGAGTAGTGATTACGTCTCCTAAACCAGTCAGTTTTGGAAGGTCGCAACCTTTGAACGACTTGTAGTTACACCCACCTTGGCCTCTCTTTCTGTTATCAACTTTCACTGACCTAACCTCACTTGAGTCATCATCCTTCTTGCCATTTTCCCCCGTCCTCTCAGCGGTCCTCGCATGGATTTTAGCAGACTTGCTTGGATGCAGATTCTTCACTGCAGCAGCTACAGCTTAAGCAATGGAGGCTTAAACAACATGATCCAGTTGAGACCCTTCATTGTTGCTTGGTCCCGCAGAGTTTCACTTATTTCCTATCTTGCGTCAGTAACTGGCTCAGAAAAGTCTCGGACGATATGTGGCCTACCACGACGTCCAGTGTGACCTCCCTGTCCAACAACTTTCCTAGTTCCAGCCATTCGTATTCTATAAGGAAACACAAACTTCATGACTTAAGGAACTATTTAGTACAAGGATAATAAGGCTAATAGGTAATAACAGTGGCCAGTTGGGACTAGCTGATCACGTTACTTTCCGTGTCCTATAAACTTCCCTTCGTGAGTCTACTTGTGCTATTTCCACTTTTAAACAATTAGACAATCAAGCAGTTCATGTAATCATATACTCCTATCTCTAGCAATTAAGCTAACTCAGTTAAGCATTCTTACATGCAATTAATCATGTTCTTTCCTTTGCCCAGCTTGCTTGAGTGACACATGGCTTTCTTGAACTGACATCTTTTTTCTTTTCTTACTTAAGTCTCATTCTTTGTTCGAGTATAAGAGTTTCGGATGCTTAATTCTCTCGAACTTATGCTCTGATACCAACTTGTAAGGCCCCGGTCCCAGTTCCCTACTTGGACGTTGGATTTACTCATAAACACAGTTCTAAATATCAAAGTGAATGAAAAATTTTCGCGGCATATATAAAAGTCAACCATTCATTACACGAGTCTTAGAATTTAAATAATAATAAACATGTCTTTGAGTTTAAACATCATAATTTAAGTCTTCAGATTCCAGCTTCAAGTTTGTGTTTGGAATAGTCACGTAAGTAAGGAAATACTTGGCAACCATATGTTTGAAAGTCTGCATAATAAGGGCCTTGATTAAATATCAACAGAAAAGGAGACTTGTATTATTTAGTAAAGGAGTTGGCAATCGATTTATAATAGATGTAGCTGACGTAAATGCATAAATCCGATAAGATGTCGAAACATGGGAATTAAATAACATTGCCAAACCGGTTTCAACAATATGCCGATGTTTCCGTTTCGCCAGTCTGTTTTGTTTGGCCGTATGCGGACATGAAAAACAATGAAATTAGCCATTATCATAAAACATTTTCTGAACCTTGTGATTTACAAACTCAGTTCCGCCATCACTTTGGAAGACTTTGATCTTTCTCAAACATTGTGTTTGAACAGAGATATTGGGTAGTACCAAATAAAAGCCCATTTTACATTTAAGTAGATAAAACCATGTGAACATGGAATAATCATCTATGAAAACCACATAATAACGATAACCATCTTTAGAGCATATAGGCGAAGGCCTCCATAAATCACAATGTACAAAATTCAATGGATTAGATGAACATTTCAAATTTTTACTAAAACACAATCATTTTCCCTTTGCAAGATTGCAAGGTGTGTAATTATTAGTATGTTTTGGTAACAATGAAGTCGTAGATAATGCAGGAAAGTTATTTAAAAATGAAATAACATTAAAATTGACATGCCCCAAACGAGCATGCCAAAGTTCATAAGAGGCCCAATTAGATATTCCAGTAGCAATCAACGTGCGGGGTTCATCTTTGAGTACATAAAGCCCATCCTCGCAAGTTCCTTTAGCTAACACCTTCTTTGTTTTTCGGTCTTGAATATGAAAAAAAAAGGTTGGGAAATAGGACGTCAACGGGATGGTCCGTGGTTAGCTTACTCACTGATAATAATGTCTTGGTGAGATTAGGAATGACAAGAATATTATATAATGGGATGGTATTAGATATACATTATGAACCCATATGTGAAATTGGAAGCTTTTTACCGTTTCCAGATACAACATTATTGTTACCTTTATAGGGTGTCGAATGGTTTGAGTCATATGATTTGTTTCCCCTGAATCAACAGTCCAATCATGGGTGTTTGAGGTAACGTGGCATTGGGCATGAAATGCTTTTGCCAATTATTCATCCGTTGATGGAGCTTGAGGAGCATATTTAGGAAGATTAGGACAAGATGGTGCAGAATTTCCATAGGTTTTGCACAATTGGTAGTGAGGCACCCTTCGGCCTTAACCACGTCCCTTACTATTATTATAAGAGCCTATATAGGTAGAACCTCGAGAAGAATAACCGCGGCCGTAATTGGGGGGGTTCTAATGAGCATGAAAGGCGGCTGGATGGGTTTGTATGCCATGTAAAGTTTTCATAAATTGTTCACAGCCCTCATCTTTGTCAGCCAAAGTAGAAAATGAGGGTGCGGGAGTTACATTTCAGATGGAAGTGGAAAAATTCTAATATGATGGACCTAAACCACAAAGAAACCAATGTTGTTTTTCAAAGTCTACCATTGACTGACCTATGGCAGCAAACTGATCGCATATAGCTTTAAACTGACGATAATAATCGGTGACAGATGCAGTGCCTTTCGTGAGTTGACGTAGAGAGTCATGCAAAGAATGAATGCGTTCAACATAAGAATTTTTGTATGGGGCTTCGAGAGCAAGCAAAATCTGTCGAGCAGTGGTGAGCCCTAGAACCTCAACCACGGCTTCTTCGGAGAGCGAAAAATGATAAAGAATGACGGATTTCTGGTCAATCTCATTCCACGCAGCAAGTTTGGGGTTGAGGATAACGTTTTGTCAACTATAATGTTGGCCGGCAGATGAGGAGATGTCCCGTCAAGGTGATCGGATAATTTTTTTAAAACGTGAAAATAGGAAGAGTCTGATTTCTCCAAACTAAACAACTTGTGGATGTAAGTTTCATGGTCATTAGGTGGAGAAGTGTATTCATGGTGAGAGTGTGTCTAAAGAAAAAGATGAAGCCATGGGTAAGTTACAAAAAGTAATCGAAGAAAGAGGGAAGGGGGAAGGGAAGAATGGCGATTTGGTTTTCACTTGCTGATACCATGTGTAAAGTGGTAAAAATCAAACTCATTAACAGACAAGGATTGATGGTCTATATATATTAAAATGTTACAATAAGTACTCCACTAATTTAGGAGTTTGGCCATATAAACAAGGTAATAAGTAAATACTATTTTAATACATGAATATTTAGTTAATATCATCTAATAGTTCTAATGTATGAACAAATTCAAACTACTTACCCGTGCACAGATTCAAGTTAGAATCAACACTACCGAATGTACAAACAAAAGAAGTTGGTTCAAAAGGAACAGTTAACTTGACAATATAACATTTTTGTTAAATAATATCGGGTATACATATTTAAACCCATTACAAACTTTAACCGTAACCTGATTACGGACTTTAACTCATTTAAGCTATCAAAATTAAGAAGAAAAGTGGCCCAAACAACATTATTGTCTATAAAGCTCTGAAACCATCATAGCTTTAAATAATGTACCCAAAAATCAAAAGCATATTATCAGGGGCATACCATCATGTAATGTATAAATCGAAAACCATAGATGTAGAATTTGTTTATCCAAGTCGATCTGGAAAAGTAAGTTGTTCACTGAATTATTCTTCAACTCTCTTCTTCGATTACTAAGAAAAAAAATGCAGGTAATATCATGCCTGCTTCTAATCATGCCTGCTTTATCTCCTCCCTTGTGCTTTTATCTTTCATGCCTTAAGACAAAATTTGGTTTCTATATTAGCCCAATTACAATTAGGGCACACGAAAATCGATGTATATGCGTGATTATGTAAATATTTCAATTGTGTTCTTTGATTATTACATGTTTCAAGTGTGTTATTTGATTGTTACACGTATATATACATGATTGTTACATGTTTCTACAGAATTCAAGAGTGCTTTTATTAATTAAGATAAGAAATTAATTTAAAAAAAAACATTAATACAACGATCTGTAAGTATTTGTATTTTGGTTAAGTTGAGTTCTTCTTCAGAAGCCATAATCTAGGGGTGTTCATGGTTTTATTTGAAACAGTGAAACCAGCTAAACTAGTAATCGATTTCGCGGTTGATTTTCTTTTCAAGTTTTTGGTCAATCGGTCTGTTTTAGAATTTTCAAACCGTAGTGAACGGTTTGGTTTGCGGTTTATACTGCAAACTGGCGGTAAACCATAAGAATAAATTGGGTTATACTTAATTTATAGATGTTTAATATTGTGTTATATAGTTAGTATACTAGGCTATTTAATAAAAATTAGATATTTAATATTGGGTTGTCTCATTATAGTGTGAAATTAGACTAAACTCTACAAGCACGCCCACTGTGTTGTGGCGGACTCTTGTGTTTTGTAAATTTTAAGCATGTCTATATTTAGCCAAAATGAGAACTCGTGAGTCGCTTGGCTCAGACTTTTGCGTTGTGGCGTCTCGATCGAGCTTTTTCACGAGCCAATATCGAGTAGCTCATGAGTAGTTCGTCTCGTTTGTGACAAATTAGTTCGTTGAAATGAATGAATAAAATTATAAGCTCAAAATTTGATAATAAAGTTGTGTTTTTATCAACCTTATGGAACATATAAGACCTGCGTATTAACATGTAATGCTTGATTGGTTAAATCGGCCGTCGTGTAACATCTTGCCTAATGAAAACTTGTACTTAAGTGATTAGTTTTAAATAATAGAAAATTATGATTAACGATTTGGCTCACGTTTTAGCTCGAAAACCGTTAAATCGGACAGTAAACACCCCTACATCTATTTGGTTTGATGCGTAGTTTTCCTTGTATTATTTGTTGAACTTAGTGCAATATATATATATATATATATATATATATATATATATAATATAGAAAAGGGTTAAAATAAAAATACATAGTTTTGTAGGAAGAGTAGAAAGAACACAAAATTTAGAGTTAAGTAACTATGTAGCATAAATCCTTAATCCTAAAAAACTATTTGGTAGTTTAAAAACTACCAATCTCAACCATTAGATCATAAATCCAATGGCCTAGATTGATTCTTACTCTTCCTAGAAAACTATTTCTTTTTATTATAACCCACCCCATATTATATATATATATATAGGGTGAGGTTAAAATAAAAAGTAGAGTGTGTCTAAGAAGTGTAAGAAGTAATCCGGTGCGTTAGATATGTTGATCTGATGGTGGATATGGAAAGTGTGTTTATTATGCGGTGTGTTTATTGTGTGGCATGTTTTATTAGATGTGGTGGTGAAAACACACTTTCTACACTTTATAGGAAAAATCTACTTCTTATTATAACCCTGCTCATTTATATATATATATATATGTACATATGCATGGTTTCTAGATGCATTCTAAAAATGAGAAAAGGAAAATAGAGATTTGACCAAAAGAAATGGTATTAAACAAATATATGACGAAGCATGGTTGAATTTTCCCAATCAAATGGAGTTCTCTTTAGCCAGAGTTTGAAAAGGTTGTAAATCATAAATTTGATAGTGACAAAGCTATAATGAACAAGTATAAAGGTATGAGAAAATAGTACAACCTTTGGAAGCTACTTAAGAATGGAGAGATCATTCTAGGTTGGAATGAAAGTACCAGGCTAATTAATTGTTCTGATGAATGGTGGAAAAGAAAAACTTAGGTGACATAATATAACTCATTTAAATACCGTATAATATTCCAGTCATAATGATAACTAACAATTCACCATTGTATTGTGTAGGAAAACTCGAAAGTTCTAGCAATTAAAAATCATCAACCTTCTATACAACTACAAGAAGAATGGGATCACTTATTTGGAGATGCAGTTTCTAGTGGGAAAAGTTGTGTGGCACCCTCTATGGATCCAACTACATTCAATGAGGTGCATGTTGAGAACCTTGAGGATGACAATGTTGAGGGAGGTGATAATGTGGATACTTATCAAGTATACAATTACGCATCTACTAATCTAGAAAACTTGGAAACCTAAGAAAACAATTTCTTCGGTGACTCGATGAATGCAGTACGCCAACCTCCACCATCAACATCAAGCCCAAGTGAGGGTACAAAAAAATTGGAGAAGCCTACTAAAGTAAACACTAAGCCTAAACAAGTTAAGATGAAAGGTAAAGGGAGAGACTCATTGGGAGCTTCAATTCTTAAAGACCATTTAACTCAAAGTAATACGAATCAACAACGTGCTCTAGAAATATTAGAATCAGATTCTTCCAAACTCAATCAAAATACTAAGTTTAGTATTGAAGTTTCTATATGTGTGCTTACCTGGATGGTAGATGAAGGATTAATGAGAGAAGATGAAGAGTTGTGGTTCTTTGCAATGGACTTATTTGAAGATCCTGTGAAAAGAGAAATGTTTATAAATGTGCAACACAAGCATGGGAGGTTAGTGTGGCACTATGGCTGCTACGAAAGCAAAGGCTCACCGACTAAAGTTTTCTTTGAGGTCATGTTACGAAGATATTTTGTTTCTATTTGTTTGAACTTTATTGCTTTTGGATTGATTTACAGGTTTTTACCTTAAACTTTATTTATTCAAAAATATTTTTTATATCAATATATGTTAAGCTATTTATGTGTTTATATTTTAGCTCCTTATGTGTTTATATGTTAAGTTGATGTTGAATTTATTACTAGAGTAATTATGAATAATGAAACAAACAAGAAGAAGGAAAAAATTCATTGTTAATAAATTTTTGTTGGATTCAACCTATACAAGTGATCTAGCTACTACATACTATTATAAGCATGTATACAAGGAACCATGCATGACATCACATCAACTGGGGAAGGCTTGGATGATGGAAATTTTTAAATGGCAATCCTATACGATGTGCAAATACATTCAGAATGCATCCAAACGTGTTTATGAAATTATGTAGAGAGCTTGAATCGAACTATGGATTGTAGTCGAGTGATATAATGTTAAATTGTGAGAATGTGGGAATAATTCTGTATATATTGGCATTGGAATTATCTAACATGGATGTTGAGGCGTTTTCAACATTCCGGTGAGACTATTACTAGAGTATTTCATGATGTTCTAGAGGCAATAGCCAGTAGAAGTCAAGGTTTTCAAGGTCTAGCACGGGACATTATAAAACCAAAATTTCCAACTTTTCAGTGTGTACCATCTCAAATATCGAACGACAAAAGATACATGTGGTATTTCAAGGTATTGAATTGATAATTGTCATTCCTGTTTGTGTACTTTGTTACTTACTAATGTTCAAATTATGTTTAGAATTGTATTGGATGTATTGGTGGTATACACATAGGGCCTGCATTCCTGAGAGTCAACAACTACCTTACACTGGTAGAAAAGGAGTACCAACTTTCAAAGTAATGGCAACATGTGATATCTATATGTGTTTCACATTCGTATCGATCAGATGAAAGGGATAAGCCACTCCTGTTTTCATTAACGTGGCCCAAAATAGTAAATTCAAATTCCCACGCCCACTTGAAGGTAATATTTAGAATTGTTTACACATATGTTTGGAATTGTTTCATGTTACTTTTAATAAATTCCAACACCTTTTGTTATTCAACTCATTTATTAGGTTATTTGATTGATAAAGGAAATCCAGACAAAAAAGGATAGCTTGTTCCATATTCCAAGACAAGATACCATCAATCTCAATTTCAAAGAGAGCCCCCGAATAATATACAAGAAGCCTTCAACCATTAAGATTCATCTTTACAAAGTTATATTGAGAGGCCATTTGGAATTTTGAAGAAACTATTTAAGATACTTGGTACAATGCCAAAGTATAGCGTGCAAACACAAATTGATGTTATCATGGCTACATATGCATTACATAACTGTATACATAATTCTCAAGAAGATCTCATGTTTACTATAATGGAGCAACATCCAAACTACATACCATGAGATGAACTGGACGATGTTAGTAACCATGACACAAGCACGAGCGTTCTATTTGAAGGAGCAAAGAATGAAATGAAACATGTTCACAACAATCTTGCTACTTTGATATGCAATGCTCGACATTAATGATTTAATAATACTATATTATGTTCTCGACTGTTTGTCAATGACTCTGTTTTATTTAACTAAAAATGACCATGCTTTATTTATTTGTGAAATAACTTATATATATATATATATATATATATATATATATACACATATAGCAAGGTTATAATAAGAAGTAGATTTTTCCTAAGAAGTGTAGGAAGTGTGTTTTCACCATTAAATCTAATTAAAGACACCGCACAATAAACACACCGCAACTAAAATAAAACACGCCACTTAATAAACACACTTTCCATATTCACTGCTAGATCAACATATCTAACGCACCAGATTACTTCTTACACTTTTTAGACACACTCCACTTCTTATTTTAACCCCACCCTATATATATATATATATATATATATATATATATATATATATATATATATATAAAGGATGGGGTTAAAAGTGTAGGATGAGATCTTGAGTGTTGGATGCGGTCATTCAATGGTTGAGATGGAAAATTAAGATAATTGTGGGTGTGTTTTATTTTTAAGGCCTAAAAACATGTGTTAAGGGGTATAATAGTCCAGGTATTTAAAAAAATGTAGGGGAGTCAATTAAATATCTATGGAAGCTCCTAATTTTATAAAATCATTCTCTCTTCTCTCAGTATAGCGTTGATCACGTAGAGAATAAGATTCCTTAGTTTGTTTTTGTTAACCAATTTGTCCTGGATCTCTCCAAATAGAAGAAAAAGTAAGGTAATCACAAATGAGACTGTGATTTCTTTGCAGTTCGTGTTTTGTATATTTTGAAGATTGGCTTTGTTAATTAGTATCGGAGTATTATTCCAACATATGGTGTTGGTGTGTTTGATTTATTTAAATTGTTTTATGCAGTTGAAACAAAATGAAGAAGTCCCCAACTAACGTGCTATCCCTCTTGATGAACAAACAAGGTGTGTCGTAGTCTTGTTAGATGTAATTAGTCTTTAATTATGAAATCCCCAAATTCTAGAGTTTACAAAATTTGATTAGAAAACTTGTCGGTAGTGTGTTTTTGATAGTTGCGATTGAAACACACCTAACATCTTGTCGTATGTTTGTTGTTGTTCTTAGTGTTGGGTTATTGTTGTGACAGATGCTCACCAAGTCAGGTGGTGTGTTTAAAGTACCTAATTATGATTATGTTAAAAAAACATTAAGTATTTATTTTTTGGTGTGTTAATTCTTAGTGTTGGGTTTTTGTTGAACAGATTCAAATAAACTTAATTTATTTTATTTAGGTAAATCTAGTGTGTTTCATATAATTATGGTATAGTGTTGTGAAACCTGAAATGGTGAATTCTTTGAACTCAAATTACCATTGGGTTTATGATATATTTTCATCATCTGTTTTTGGTTGTTAGTATAAAGAATTATATCATGGGTGTTCATGTTAATCTATTAATTGAAGCTTTATATATTATCTTTGGTATAAAGTATGTTTAAAGATTGGTATTATGTTTTAGTGAATGGTGTCATAATGTTGCAAGTAAACATTATAATGTTTATGGTTAATGTTATTTTATTAGTTAGGTATAATGTGTTTAAGTTGATACAAGTTAAACATAATGTATTATTATGTGATAGTTGGGAAAATTCAGATAATTTGGTTGAAGATTTAGAAGGTGACAAATATGCAAGCAAAATAGGTAATGTGTTTGACATTAGGATGTTAACCCGAGTTCCTTTTTGCAAATTTGATTTGTGTTCGTTTGATTTTTTTTTCACAGCATACACGAATTATTGGTAAGCAACATCTTTTATCATAAATTTTAATTCATTTATATCATAACTATTCATCATAATGACATATAATTCTTTAATGGAATTCTGATTAACACTATGATTTTATGTTCAGCATAGAAGAAGGGATTAGCATCAGAAGTGTTATAATGGAAACTTTGCATCCAGAACAATCGGTACATGTTTAAGTGCTGATGGCATGTGTTAAATATCACGAAGAAGTGGTACGGGCTAAATTTAACACGGTTCATCGGGTTGGCTATTCTAAAGTGATGTGAACTTGTCAAATACTTGTAAGTCCCCGGTTCTGGTGCCCTACTTTAGCATTGGATTTACTCATAAACACAGTTCCAAATATCATAGTCAATTAAAACTTTCACGGAATAATAATAAGAGTAAACAATTCATTACAAACATTCGTATCTTGTGTTTTTAAAACATAAATAAAACATAGTATCAAAACATCATGAGATAATTCCAGATGCCAGCCTCTTCAAATCCTACCATGTGTCCCCCTCAAGCCAGCTGTCTCAGTCGATTAACCTGCGTGCATACTAAAAGTCAGCTACGCTGAGTGCGTTCTAGTTAATCAGACGACATACAATACATTCACATACTTACATATACACCTGAAGGTACAAACCTTCATATTTACTTATATACTTACATACATACGTACTTTCATTCTTTCTTTCATACTTACATACATACTTTCATTCATACATATACTTTTTAAATAGCATTCCGCCCTATAACCTTCGCCGATATTATTAGGGTCGGTTCCCTACATTTCCGGATATTATTAGGGTCGGTTCCCCTTCTAACCATACATTTCGTTCGTCATATAACCATACATACCTTTCTTTATGTAATCATCCTTTCGTACATACTCATATCATTGCGTACTTTCATACATACATATTTCGTACTAGGCTTACTTTCCCTGTTGATACGTGCAATATCCGAAGATCGTTCACGCACCGACAATCATTCATTCATAACATTCATACTTACTATTACATCAATCATTATAGCATACACTTACCATTTAAGGTAAGTGTATCAATGTTCACATTGAGTATGCACACAACCCCGAAAACATAACAAGGAAGTGGGCTAGAAACTCGGTTACGTTCACCGTTAACGGTAATTCCTTTCTTTATCTGTGCGCGGCTAACTATATAACAATTACAAGTATCAATTAACTATCACTACCCATATTGCGTTTCTAGTCTAATTATAACCCTCAACGAACGGGGGTTCGGGGGCAGCGCCCCTGGCAACAAGGTTCTAGGGTCGGCAGCCCCTAGAAGGGTCCAAGGGGCAGAGCCATCAACTGTCGTAACACATTTTTCATTAAAATTCTTAATTATTATTTTATTTGCTAACTCATAAAGTTCTAGGGTTCTTTGTAATTAATCCATTTTATCTTAAGTCCAGGGACCTTTCTGTCATTCTTTCAAACTTTATTTCGTCTTCTAGTTCTTTAACGAATAGACTCCTTCGTTATTTCTTAACGAATGGACCTTTATAACGAACTGGATTCTGTAACAAATTGGTTTTTTATAACTAAATGGCTTCTATAACAAACTGGGGGTTCATTCTTCAGTTCTCCGTTAATGAATTACTTAATGAATGGCTTAACAAACTACTTCTAATTCGTTATCTCTTCTTAACGAATGAGCATAACGAATTGATGTTAATTCGTTATGTCTCCGCTAACGAACTAGAGTTAGGTCAGAGAATGTCATAATATTCCCTGACATTCCTTTAACCTCGTACACACATCTCCGGCGCCGTTATCGCCGGAAAACCGGGAGCTTGCCGGAAAAGCAAGATCTCACTTATTTTCCACCGTTTTCACCGTTTTTTGTCCCGTTCGATCCAGATCTGAACTAGTGACCCCTAAGCTCATCTTTTGACCGGTTTATACCTGATTCCACCCGGATCTTGTGACTTTAACGGATTAAGGGTGTCGGCTCGTCGTTTCGCGACTAAATCTAGCGGGTTTGGATCCATACAATATCATACTATCATTACCTCGTGTCGGGAATCGATTCTTCTTCTTGGTTTCGGTTAGAGGAAGAGGGAGATGAGAGAGAGCTTAAATGTGTGTTTTGGGTGGGTATGGAATGGATGAGAATGAATTAATTAGTGGTTAATTATGTTGTTTATATCATGGATCATGGGCTTAAGCCCATGGTCTTTTCCTCCTTTCCTTATTAACCGAAGTCCATTACCCATATTACTTAACCCAACACAAGCCTAACTCATAATAACTAATCTTTTATTTTTATTAAACGAAACGAGAAAACGGGATGTTACAAGACTATGGTTTTATCTACGTGTTTGTAGGTTTGGAAGATTAGTAAGATTTATGGATATTTGGCATCCTTTTTTTTGGGTTGATGAACATAACTTGGATTATGGTATCTATTGAACGTTTATGGTATGGTTATTTTAAATTTGGACTTCTGTTTGTTGGTCATATTTGTTGCAAAAGGTATACGTCCAATTAATTTATTTATAACCCATGTACACAATAGGTACACGTATGTGTCAATGATGGTTGTAATTGATAGTTATATTTGGTCGATACATTGAGCGTGCAATACAACTAATCCCAAAAATAACGTAAAAAAATGACGAAAAAAACTTTATATGTTAACAAGTGTGTTAAAAAAAATCATCTTAGAAAAAAGATACATTAAAAATTTAGATAAAAATTAAAACCTATAATAAAATAACTAGTTTAATGTATACAATGAAGAAGACAAATTGATGGAATTATAAAAACTTAAAAAATACACAACAAAGTAGTAATTCAATTCAATAATACATATAATTCATTTTCATGATGAAGAACGGAACGATTTTTATAAAAATAGTCTGATCATGATACTAGCTATTAGTTAAGACATAGTGATTAAATAAAGCATAAAATTGGGAATCACGATTACTTTGGATTTTAATTCCACAATATAGTTTATGATTTTTGACTATCTTATCTCTGTGTGCTATATCACATCCAATGGTCCAAATCACTTCCTACACTTCTTATGAATTGTTATCTTTTTATTCTAACCTCTCTCTCTCTCTCTCTCTCTCTCTCTCTATATATATATATATATATATATATATATATATATATATACTAGTTCCCCCCCTTTTATTACGAGGGTTGTTTTATATTGTTTGTTATAATATTTATTTATTTTTTGAATTTATATTTTTTTATTGTGTGAAAGTTAAAAAAATACTTATGGTTTGATGATAAATTGTTTCACAAATAAATGAGATGTTATAACCCGGTTTAAAAGTTATATGGTTTTGATGAGACCCAAATATTTATGAAATTTAATAATATACTTATGGTTTGATGAGACCCAAGACCCGTTTATATTTTCACTATCAAATTGGTTTATTTAATTTAAATAATATATATATATATATATCTTTTTTAAAATAAATAAGATATTAATTTTTATTAGATCCTATTTTATAGGATTTTTACATCAATAATTTGGTGAGAATAATTTTTAATTTAATGAGATATTATAACCCATTTAAGGAATATCTGGGTTTGGTAAGACCCATACCCATGAATTCGGGTCAAATGCATGAGAAACCTCCATTTAAAAATCAAGCAAATCTGGTGACTCCAAAAAAAGGGGGAGCGACCACATCGCGACACGTAGGATTTTTATGTCTTCGTTTATATATATTGAATATATATATATATATGCATGTGTGTGTGTGTGCGTGTTTATGTGTGTGTGTGATTACATTTACTATTATGTTTTTTAGTTATGCTTATTTTGGTCATTCTATACATTTTATTAAAAGTTATAGTTACTCTGCCAAACACTTAAATATATATAAAAGACTACATCTACCAGCCACCAGCTTCTAGCAACCAACCACCAGCTAATTTTGCCAAACATATCTATAATCCGTTATTAGTATTCGACTTTGTTTGAATATTGAACTTTGATTTCGTGATATCTTGACTTTTTTTAGCATTCTTTTTTTTTTTTTTGCCACCGTACCCTCTAATTTGGAGAACACTGTTATCCACTCACGCTAGACTGTGTTGTCTTATAACAGGCCCACAATGGCTTTAACGTTTGGCTTGGGTGTTCCCCTGCAAAACCATATCGCTGGCTGTCACTTGACAGTCATGCCACCACAAGAGCATAACTTTTTGGTGTAACACACGGTGGGACAAAAAACCCGGTTGGGCTCGAGATTCAAACTGACAATCTCGCGAGGCCTAACTCAAATCTATCATTGCCAAGATCCACCCAAAGTAACACAAGTGGGGATCAAACTCTAGTCTCCATTGAATAACCTAAACATTCCTACAACTAGGCCATAACATGTACTTACGAAATTTTTTGAATTCTAAATCCTGATTTATTGAATTTTATTGATTTTCAAATTATATATATATATACACACGCTAGTGACAGTGCCCGCGCGTTGCGACGAGACACCACGAGGTCGTATGAGGGTGTTAGCGATAACGTATTTGTTTTTTGGGTCAATTTAAGAACCAGATAAGTTATAAATACTTGGTTATTATTTAGTTTACAATACCATAAAGTCTATTTACAACAAAACTAATTTAAAGTGTTATTATACTATCCATGCGTTGAAATAGAGTCCGTCAAATGCATTACATGTTCAGATAATTTTTAATGTGTTAAATTTAAAGACTTAACTACAATGAAAGTGGATTAAACCATATCGAGAGACATCCATGACCCTTATGAAAAAAACATATGAGAAACACATGTACATATATAAACAACTTTTACATATGTGTCCAAGTAAGAAACTTAGAAAGAAATATGTTATGGTAGAGACGCGATAAGGATTCAGTCGTTAGGGTTCAGTTTGTTATAGCCAAATTTATAGTCGTTATAGACAAATTTGTGTCAAAAAAGATATATGGCGCAAATAAGAAGTGGATTGAGGCCTCTCCTTTTTAATAGTATGATCAAATTTAGTCAAATGTATTTTGCTTTTAACATTGTATCAAAAATAAAAATGAAAAATGAACTTTCTTGAAGATTGATATAGTTGGATAAAAAGGCAAAATCATTCAAAATTGCAACTTGTAATGAAGCAATTACACGAGAAATCACACAACATACTCCCTCCGCGCAGTGGAGACGTGATTGAAATTCGATCGGGAGGGGTTCGGTTCGTTATGGTACTCGCAATTGCTATAGCCAAGTTGATATAGTCTATGATACAAAAAGTACAAAATTTGTATGCCAACATTTACAACGTGACTCGTTTCTTACTTTAGAAATTGATGTTGTTCGTTTCTCTATAGCTTCGTGGTTAGCAACCGTAATTACAACTTTTTATATACATTTATAAGAAAGTTTTTTTTAAAAAAAAAAACAAAACAAGCACACCACAATATGATATTCTAACCGAACCCGTCGTTTGGTCTCATGTTGTCAAATTCATCTATACAGATAACCCTAACGTCATGGCTGCATTTTGGTAAAACTCATCCTAAGTTATACACAATTTCATGTTGAATAAATACTTAATTTATAAGGATGTGCACTCTATCGTCACAAATGACAGAAGCTGTAAGCACAACATCGGATGAGCCTTTTCTAAACGTATATACAATTTATAAGAGTTGCATTGTCATCAAATTTAACAAACTATGCTTTTAGACTTAGTTTCACAATAGGAAAAACAAAGTGAGTATAAAGTGATCTATAATTATAAGAAGTGAGTTGCCAAATGATTGTGTAAACAAGCTTCAAAAATAAAGTTAACAATACTTTCCTTCACCCTCCAAGCCACTGCTTTTTATTTTTACATTATCATCATATCATGTCCAAAAAAATGTGAGTATATGTTTTGCAAATTTTATCATTACTCATTTAAAAATATATCTAAATAAAACCATTCAAACAATTTTCAAATGAGTTCACATAACCAATTTCCAATTATCATTTGAACTTTAACTTCTCGATCTTCTCGTAAGTGATAAAAGAAAGAACTCCTCTTCTTTCTTTTTTGATTACCTTCCTCGCGTATGTATAAGACCAAATCCATTAGATTTCTAAAAAAGATTACTAATCCTTAACTTTTTGAGGAATCTTTCATCAATGGTTGTGAATGACTGATTTCTTCAATCTTTTTTATATTGGTTCCATAGGAGCAAGTCAGAAAGTAGAACCATCTGATTTGTTTCGTTCTCAATAGCCATGAGATGATCATATTAGGTTGATTCTTTTGTCGACGGATGCTCCTATTACACTCGTAGTCTATGAATGATGAGAACCAACTATGTAGCATCTATACCGAGAATTCATGTATTGTGTATAATATCTAAATAAACCAAGTGTTAGGAATTCAAAAATACACTCGTAGTCTATGTATAATGAGAGCCAACTATGTAGCATCAATACCGAGAATTCATGTATTGTGTATAATATCTAAACAAAACCAAGTGTTAGGAATTCAAAAAGGACACGAGTACGATTAACGGAATAATAATATTTCCCTTTTGTGAGATAACACATGTTACACGTGAATAGATCACAATTGAAATCGAAGCAAGCGCGCAAGAGTTGAAGACTTGCGCACGGTTTGAGATTGCAAGAACCAAAGACTTGTGATCAACAGTTGCAAAAGAAGGTTATATTAGGGGTTTTTAAGTTATGAGATCAGTATTTGATAACAAACCACCCGTCTCTTGGTGTTTGCTTCATTTGAAATCATTATTATTTCTTCTACAATTTGATAATCACAAAACACCTACTAAAAAACGTAGCAATCTTTTACTTCAATAACTAATATGTTATAACAAAATAATAATTTTCATATATATATCCTTAAATTTTGTATCATAATAAATACCATTCTAAAACAATTTCAGAAAAGAAAATAACATCAGTTACTTTGAATCAATAAACAAACACCAAAACGAAAATGGAACGATTTCTCTCTTTGTGTCACTTTACGTCTGATGTATTCCAAGCATAATACACAACTAAAACACTTGTACAATTGATGAATAATAGTAAGAAAAGACTTTTGACAATTAGTAGGTGTTAATTAATTTTATTTATTAAATTATATTACATAGCAATCCTTGACATGCATATACTTGATACCATACCACCTAGCCCTATTATCTAACTGAACGACCTGACTTTACATTTTGGATGGTATACTCGGTCGACGCATTATTAAAGTGGACATGACAAACGAATGTCGCATGGCGCTCAGCCATTGGATAGAAGGGATAATGAGTCAGCTTGACTTGCATTTTGAAGTCTCCTTCTAGCTTCATATACATGCTCCCAAAGTCTAACTCGCTCACGGATGAATGTGCTGGTATTTGGAACTCCAGTAACAGGAGTTGATCCTGTCCCGAGACGTTATATATTCTATTGGCAACGGCTTGAAGGGTCAGGTTCTTGTTTATGCGTGTGCTCAAAACAAACGTCCCCGGTTGGGGAAAGGCATTAATTTCTTAGGGCACATCAAAACTAACTCTGAGTGCAACTTGGGTTTTGGTTATATTCACCGACATGGTTTGTATATATGTGGTTTGTAGACTGGGGTAAGCTCCTTGCATAGTGCTTAAAGCCAAGCAGATGTAGACAACCAGACCACATACAATAACAATCAAGAGTCCTACCCAGTAACAGACATTCGCCCAGCAGGGTCTGGGTCTGGGTCTGGGTCTGGGTCTAGCTTCTAATATCACGCCATTTTCCACACCATCAAACGGGTGAATCGTTGCCATGACCACTGGAAATCCAAAATATATAGATATTCATTTAAATAACCCTCTATTTTCATTTAAGCTATCTTTACGTTTAGATTAATATAAACTACTTTATTTATTTAACAACTATAGAGTTTTTTATTTATTTATATAAATATGTAAAAAAAGCACTTTGGTAAATGCTTCTTATGAAAACCACCCGTTTGAAAAAAGCTCCAAATAATAAATAACGGAAATGAGACAAACTATAATGTGTTGTGTTTTGTAGGGTTGAGCATATGATATCATATCGAGCACCAGTACCAGTATTGAAACGATACCAGTATCGGTATTAAGTTTTTTAGAAACTCGAGATCGGGAAATTCAGGATCGGTACCGGTTGATATCGATATGGCATCGAGCTCATCCCTAATGTATTGAACAAGCTAAAATGATATGCCTTTCCAATACCAATACATGTGTTAAAAGATGAAATTACTAACCAGATTGTAGAGTGAGAAATATGAACACAACAACAATCGCAAAATCAGATTTTGGTGGTTTCGTTATGCAATGGATTAACACATATATATACACACATAATTAAGTTAGTTGATTAAGGAATCATACATAAGTGTAAGGGTCTTCTAGCTTGTACACATGTTACTCTCCACTTGAAGAAAAATTTTAATATATTTATGGAATGTTTCTAACCCAAAAACAGAAAGTTGTTGGATGTACAATCAGTAGATTTATATATATTTTTTTAATATTAAAAAGCGAAACTCATATTTCATTTCTGAAGAAACACTAACCGGACCCCGGGCAGATTACTGGTAACCTGGGGGTTAGATAGATGTTTCCCACGAGGGGTTAGACCCTTGGAAGATGGTTCTTCTGATAACCTGCAAAACAGACACCGTGAGCTCGTCACTGAGAAGGGGGGGGGGGGGGTTCCTCCTTGTGACCACCCTCCGGCGTGAGAATCAGACTAGATTGCTCTTTAAATATAAAAGTATATTAAGAGATTGCTAGAGCAGATATCAGATATATTATGATGATAATGTGATAATGTAATGTGTTCAGATGATCATACCATTTGGGGTATTTATAGCCGAAGGTAGGTTTCCAAGGAGGTATGGCCGGCTGCTACAGTGTTCCTGTTCATCAACAGTAGCCTACGCACGTGCCCTGCTGGTAGTTGGTGGGTAGGCAGCGGCTGATAGTGACCAGGCCTGCTGTGTACTATTCCCTTTCCACCAACTGCCGGCTATGCACGTGGTATGACAGTAGTTGGTGAGTAGGCAGCGGCTAATAGTGATACAGTATAGGAGCATGCTGCTCGCCATACTGTATCAGTGAGCTGTCGTATCTCTGATCAGATCTTTCGCCCATACCTCGTCAGGTACAGTAAAAGATCCTTCAGTATACGGACTGGCTTATTTGGGCGGGAGTATTCCCCCTCCCGCCTCTGTGCGGGATTGCTCCCGGCTTGGCTCATTCCTTCAGGTGACACTGAATGATCGAGAGCTAAGTGCCTTGTGCGTGTAGCCATGCTGCGCGGGTGGCCTTCCCTAATGGCTTGTATCCGAGGCTGCGGGGACAGGCGGAGTCCTTCACCATTGGGAGGCATTTCCTGCGGGACCAGCTTGCGTACTGCGCTTAAGGACGTCACGTCTCTGAGCATGGTTGGTTCTGCGGATCCAGTTGGTCTCTGCGCAGACTTCCCTGTTTAAGGTGAGTCTTGCGGGTCCAACTAGGCTCTGCTGGGACCTACCTCTTCAAGTCCCCCCAGTCCAATGTTCTTCTCATGAGTGTTTAATAAAGTGAGGTGAACTTTTGGACTTGAGCAAAGGGTTTTGAAAAGGGGTTTGTAAGGTTTTCCATGGGGATTCTTTCCGCGGAAGTCCTTGTCACTTGCAGAAATGCCCGAGTTTCCTGCTTGGTCTTTGGGTATGATGCGGGTATGTAAGGCCCCGTTACCGGTAACCCTACTTGCGTGTTGGATTTACTCATAAACACAGTTCTAAATATCAGAGTTAATTAAAAACTTTACGCGGAATATAAAACTTTCATAAAACCTTACATATCAATTCATAATCATGTCTTTAAACATTCCTCTTGTCTTTCAAAATCAAAACGTAACTTATAAAACATATCGGATCTTCAGATGCCAGGCTTTAGTCTTCTGCCATGTGTCCTCCACTCAAGCCAGCTGTCTCAACCTACTCACCTGCGTGCATACTAAAAGTCAGCTACGCTGAGTGAGTTCTAGTTAAACATACACTACCATGCAATACCTTGTTACATACATACGTACTTAACCTCATAACTTTCTTTCATACACACATAAGTACTCATACCTTCATTCTTACTTACATACTTTCTTTCTTACTTACATACTTTCTTTACATTCATAATCATACGTTTTAAAGAGCCTTTCGCCCTATAACCTCACAGATATTATAAGGGTCTGGTCCCTAACATCACAGATATTATAAGGGTCTGGTCCCTAACATCACAGATATTATAAGGGTCTGGTCCTTATCATCACAGATATTATGAGGGTCTGGTCCCTAACATCACAGATATTATGAGGGTCTGGTCCCTAACATCACAGATATTATTAGGGTCTGGTCCCTAACATCACAGATATTATTAGGGTCTGGTCCCATGTTTTCGAATATTAGTAGGGTTCGATTCCCTCTTCGTTACCATACAACCATACATCATACCTCGAGTATTATTAGGGCTCGGTACCCCTTTTGTAACCATACAACCATACAACCGTCATTTCCTTCTTTTATTAACTTTCTTACGTTCATACACATAAACATACATATCATACTTGCCATATTTATAACGTTACAACCTGACAGTACGTGCAATATCCGAAGATCGTTCACGAACCATCAAGCAATCATTCATACATATCACATATATCACCTATGGCATACACTTATCACTTTGGATAAATGTATTAACAATACATCAAGTATGCACACAGCCCCGAAAACATAACAAGGAATGGGGCTAGAAACTCACCTGGATCCTGTTACGCTCGCCGTTGATTGTAATTCCTTTCTTTAACTGGGCTCGGCTAACTGTATAATATTTACATATATCAATTACTGCTACTACTATTACTACTACTCATTTTCGATAACCGCCTTAACACATTTTCCATTAGGTTTTTAATTTATTTCATAAACGAACTTCACTTCAGGCGAATCTTGGAAACAACTTGGTTCTGGCTTGATTCGATCGAATAGGAACACGTTCGATCGAATACAACACGTTCGATCGAATAGGAACACGTTCGATCAAACAGGAACACGTTCGATCGAATAGGAACACGTTCGATCGAATATAACACTCATTCGATCGAATACAAAACTCATTCGATCGAATGAGTTGGAGACCATTCGGTTGCTTCCCTATTCGGTCGACTGGACTTGTTCGATCTACGCATTCGATCGAATGGACTGATTCGATCGACTGGTTCGATCGAATGAGTCTGATTCGACTCCTTCAAGCTGGGCGACGGAGAAACCCACGGGTTTTCCAGATTTTCCAGATTTTTGACCCAAAATCGAAGTTTTTGACATGGAAATGCTCGGGATTGAAAGGGCTATCGATTCCTAGTACTTTTAAACACAAAAGCTTGCATTTTGACACCAAAACAAGGCGGTTTTTGACCCGAAAACTCAAGTTACGTTTTTGCTCGATTTGAGGCCGAAATGGTTATGAAAACGGATGATTTTCGAGAGGGACTTACCAAAAACGATTAGGAACAAGATTGTGGACTCGGATTTGTGATTTGAGAACTTTCTCTCTCTAGCTTCTCTCTCTAGAAATGAGAGTGTTTGGGTGGGTGTAAGTGAAGGAAGATGGTGAAAAATGGTGGAAGTGTCAAGAACTTTCGTTTATATACTACGGGTTTGGTTAGGCTCGGGTTGGCTTCCTACGGGTCGAGACAGGCCGAGTTCATAAAATAACTAAGCCCAAGACCCGTTCCTTACTCGACATTAAATAACTAAAACGTGAAATTACTAAACATAACTTTCTTTTATTTATCAATATAAAAATTTTAGGATGTTACAAGTCTTCCTCCCTTAAAGAGGTTTCGTCCCCGAAACCTAACTATTACATAAACAAACTAGGGTAAAACTTGCGCATCTCATCCTCGACTTCCCAAGTAGCATCAGATCCCTTGCGGTGCTTCCATATCACTTTGACCAAGGGTATAATCTTGTGACGAAGCTGCTTCTCCTTGCGATCAACGATCTTTATCGGTTGCTCGATGTAGTTCAATTGTTCATCAACCTCGATGTCCATTAAGGGCACGTGAGACGTGTCATCAGCTAGACACTTCCTCAGATGAGAAACATGGAAGGTTGAATGAATTCCTTCTAACTCATCGGGTAAATCCAGTTTGTAAGCTACTTCACCCACACGTTTTACAATCTTGAACGGTCCAATGTACCTCGGACTCAACTTTCCTCTTTTCCTAAAACGGATAATCCCCTTCCAAGGCGAGACCTTAAGCATCACATAGTCGCCAACGTTAAACTCAATTGGTCGTCGCCGCTTATCCGCATAAGACTTTTGTCTGTCTTGAGCGGCTTTCATTCTTGCTTTGATCTGATCGAACTTTGAAGACGTTTCTTGAACCACTTCTATACTTCCCATTTCCTTCTGACCAATCTCACCCCAACACACCGGGGTTCTACATCGTCTACCGTATAGCATCTCAAACGGTGGCATACCAATACTCGAATGGTAACTGTTGTTATAGGAGAACTCTGCCAGATGCAGATGATCATCCCAACTTCCACCAAAATCTAAAACGCAAGCACGTAGCATATCCTCAAGGGTTTGGATCGTCCTTTCAGACTGTCCATCGGTTTGAGGATGATACGCCGTACTGATGTTCAACCTCGTCCCCATAGCTTCATGAAATTTCTTCCAGAACCTCGAAGTAAACCGTGTATCCCTATCAGACACGATCGATAACGGTACTCCATGCTTGGTTACAATTTCTTTAATGAACAAGCTTGCTAACGTTTCTGACGAGATGGCCTCTCGTATGGGCAGAAAATGAGCACTCTTGGTCAAACGGTCCACAATCACCCAGATGGTATCATGATGCTTAGCTGTACGAGGTAGCTTAGTTATGAAATCCATGGTGATGTGTTCCCATTTCCACTCAGGTATCTCTAGCGGTTGCATCTTCCCATAAGGCTTTTGGTGCTCGGCCTTGACTTGTAAGCAAGTTAAGCACTTACTAACATAATCCACTACATCACTCTTCATTCCTGGCCACCAGTAATCTCTTTTCAAGTCTTGGTACATCTTTGTAGCTCCAGGATGGATTGAGTACCTTGACTTATGAGCTTCATCTAAGATTCGACTTCTAAGATCACCATGGCGTGGAATCCACATACGGTCAAATCTAGTTTTAACTCCATGAGTGTTTTCCATCAACTCATCTTGCTGGCCATAAATCCTTTCTTTCTTTACTAACCCTTCGTCTACTAACACTTCTGACTGCACTTTGATGATTTCTTCAAAAAGACTTGAGTTCATGATCAACTTGTATGACTTCACTGTTGCAAGGACTTCCTCATTCTTCCGACTTAACGCATCAGCGACCACGTTAGCTTTACCGGGGTAATACTTAATCTCACAGTCGTAATCCTTTATCAATTCTAACCATCTTCTCTGCCTCATGTTCAGTTCTTTCTGCTCGAAGAAGTACTTTAAACTCTTATGATCTGTATAGATAGTACACTTAGTGCCGTACAGATAATGCCTCCATATCTTAAGAGCATGCACTACAGCTGCTAACTCCAAATCATGCGTCGGGTAAGTACTCTCATGGACCTTCAACTGTCTAGACGCGTAGGCTATCACCTTCCCTCGTTGCATCAACACGCAACCTAACCCTTGATGCGAGGCATCAGCACAAACAACAAAATCCTCATCACCATCGGGTAAAGTAAGGATTGGAGCTTGCGTGAGTCTCTTCTTCAATTCTTCAAAGGCTTCCTCCTGAAACTTTCCCCAATTGAATACTATCGTCTTACGGGTCATACCGGTCAGCGGTGCGGCTATCTTGGAGAAACCTTCGATGAATCTCCTATAGTAGCCAGCTAACCCTAGGAAGCTTCGTATATCAGTCGGATTCTGCGGAGTCTTCCAATTCGTTATCGCTTCAATCTTAGCTGGGTCCACGGTAATCCCCTCCGGATTAACCACATGACCTAAAAATTGCACTTCCCTTAACCAGAACGCGCACTTCGAAAACTTGGCGTACAACCTTTCTTTCTTCAGAACTTCCAATACCTCTCTCAGATGCTCGGCATGGTCAGACTCACTCTTTGAATAAATCAATATATCATCGATGAAGACGATAACCGACTTATCCAACATCGGTCGACACACCCTATTCATCATGTCCATAAATGCTGCAGGAGCATTTGTTAGACCGAATGACATTACAAGGAACTCGTAGTGTCCATACCGCGTTCGGAACGCTGTTTTAGGGATGTCTACCTCTTTCACCTTCAGCTGATGGTAGCCTGATCTGAGATCTATTCGTGAGAACCAACTCGAACCTTGCAGTTGGTCAAACAGATCGTCAATCCTAGGCAAGGGGTATCTATTCTTTACCGTAAGCTTATTCAACTCACGATAGTCTATGCACATTCTCATACTTCCATCCTTTTTCTTCACAAACAAAACCGGTGCGCCCCACGGAGAAACACTCGGTCTGATAAAACCCTTGTCGAGGAGTTCTTGCAGTTGGGTCATCAATTCCTTCATCTCGGACGGTGCTAGACGGTAAGGCGCCTTCGCGACGGGCTGGGCTCCTGGTACTAGATCTATCTGAAATTCTATCTCTCGCTCAGGTGGCAACCCCGGAAGATCCTCAGGGAATACTTCTGGGTAGTCGCGCACAATAGGAACATTCTTCATTTCTTTCGTCTCGGCCGTAGCGTTGACAACATACGCCAGGTAGGCACCGCACCCTCGCCTTAACAAACCCTCGGCTTTTATCATCGAAATGACATTAAGCCCATAACTCTCCTTATCACCATAAACCGTCACCGCACTACCATCCAATGACTTTAACCTTATCATCTTACTTTTACATACTATCTGAGCCTCAAACTCCGACAACCAATCCATACCCAAGACTACATCGAACCCTCCTAAGGCCATAACATACAAAGTAACAGGGAACTCATGTCCCTCTAACTCTATCTTACAATTCTTCACCATTTTTGTTATTTTCACCGAAGTGTCACTTGCGGTTTCTACTACGAAAGTTTCAGACACTCGGCAGCCTTTCATTTTAGCTAGTTTACTAAACGTCGTAGCTACAAAACTTCTATTCGCACCAGAATCAAATAATACAGAAGCGGAAACATCGTTCACTAGAAACGTACCTGTGACGACATCCGGAATCTGCCTGGCTTGTTCCTGGGTCAGCATGTAGGCTCTAGTTCTGGGCCTAGCTTGATCGGCATCCTTCTTTCCACTACCTCCAGCTACACCTTCAGTGCACTCCCTTGACATATGGCCTGTCTTGCCACATTTGTAACATGCTGGCTTCGCACTGCACTCATTGGCATAATGCCCTACCTTCCCACACTTATAACAGGCATTCGACCCCATTCTGCATTCTCCACCATGAGCCTTTCCACATTTGAGACAAACATTAGAACTTTTACCCCACTTGCACTCACCACCATGCCTCTTTCCGCAGGTCTTACACGATCTCTTCTCCCACACTTTCTGTTTCTTATCCCTGGAGTTCCATAACTGAGTACCGGGTCGTTTAGCAGGAGTGACCCCTTTCTTCTCTTTCTCTTCGTCCCTTTCCACCCTATCATCCGCGGCCACGTCAGCATAGACCATTTCCGCGAGTCCAACAGCCGAATCAAAAGTAGCAGGTTGAATCGCCCTGACTAACATGCGGACCTTTTGTGGCAACCCCCTCACATAACACTTGATTCTCTTGACCTCAGTGTCAACCATGTCAGGCACCAACCTAGATAGTCGGTTGAACTCCGTGGTATACTCACGATGCGTCATCATACCGGCTTTTAAATTCTGGAACTTCATCTCCGTTCTTTCTACCTCGGCATCTGCACAGAACTTCTTCATTACCAACTCTTTCAAATCTTCCCACTTCATCTCTTTGATCTCTTCACGGGTCTTCCTCTGCTCCACACTCTCCCACCAATACATAGCCTCATCTACGAATGACTGAGTAGCATAACCCACAGCTTGGTCGGGACGGCATTCGCTAATGCGGATAACCTTGTCCATAGCGGTTATCCACTGGAGAGTAGCGATTGCGTCACCTAAACCAGTCAGCTTAGGCGGGTCACAACCTTTGAAGGACTTATAGCTGCACCCACCTTGTCCTCCTCTCCTATCATCGACTTTCACAGACTTATCCCCACTCGAGGCCCCTCTTTCACCTTCCCCATCCTTTCTACCATCACCACCCGCCCCTCCAGCAGTTCGTTCACGGCTTCCAGCAGATCCTTCGGGATTCAGGTTCTTCACAGCAGCAACTACAGCCTGAACAATGGCTGCTTGAACTGCAGGACTAAGTTGAACTTCCTCGTTGTTGTTCTGGTCTCCTCCAGCTGCGCTTCCTTCATCTTCGGTGTGGGAAGCTTCTTCTACCGAGGGTTGCCGGACAAGACGAGGCCTGCCACGACGTCCAGTGCGACCCCCAGCTTCAACAAATTCTCCAGCTCCAGCCATCAGTATCCTATATGAGAAAACACAAACATCATCACTCAAGGAACTATCTAGTACAAGGATAGTAAGGCTAACAGGTAATAACAGTGGCCAGTTGTGATTAGCTGATCACGTTACTTTCCGTGTCATATACACTTCCCTTTATGAGTCTATTTGTGCTGGTTCTACTTAAGCAGTTTGTCAATTTAAACAGTCAATTATTCCTATCCCTATCGTTCACATATCCTTCCTTTCTCATTAATATATATCATTTAATCATACACCTTACCTTCACTGATCTTGCTTGAGCGACACATGGCATTCTTGAACTGGCATCTTCTTTCCTTTCTTACTTAAATCCCATTCTCTGTTCGAGTCTAAGCATGTAGGATGCTTAAATCTCTCGAACTTTGCTCTGATACCAACTTGTAAGGCCCCGTTACCGGTAACCCTACTTGCGTGTTGGATTTACTCATAAACACAGTTCTAAATATCAGAGTTAATTAAAAACTTTACGCGGAATATAAAACTTTCATAAAACCTTACATATCAATTCATAATCATGTCTTTAAACATTCCTCTTGTCTTTCAAAATCAAAACGTAACTTATAAAACATATCGGATCTTCAGATGCCAGGCTTTAGTCTTCTGCCATGTGTCCTCCACTCAAGCCAGCTGTCTCAACCTACTCACCTGCGTGCATACTAAAAGTCAGCTACGCTGAGTGAGTTCTAGTTAAACATACACTACCATGCAATACCTTGTTACATACATACGTACTTAACCTCATAACTTTCTTTCATACACACATAAGTACTCATACCTTCATTCTTACTTACATACTTTCTTTCTTACTTACATACTTTCTTTACATTCATAATCATACGTTTTAAAGAGCCTTTCGCCCTATAACCTCACAGATATTATAAGGGTCTGGTCCCTAACATCACAGATATTATAAGGGTCTGGTCCCTAACATCACAGATATTATAAGGGTCTGGTCCTTATCATCACAGATATTATGAGGGTCTGGTCCCTAACATCACAGATATTATGAGGGTCTGGTCCCTAACATCACAGATATTATTAGGGTCTGGTCCCTAACATCACAGATATTATTAGGGTCTGGTCCCATGTTTTCGAATATTAGTAGGGTTCGATTCCCTCTTCGTTACCATACAACCATACATCATACCTCGAGTATTATTAGGGCTCGGTACCCCTTTTGTAACCATACAACCATACAACCGTCATTTCCTTCTTTTATTAACTTTCTTACGTTCATACACATAAACATACATATCATACTTGCCATATTTATAACGTTACAACCTGACAGTACGTGCAATATCCGAAGATCGTTCACGAACCATCAAGCAATCATTCATACATATCACATATATCACCTATGGCATACACTTATCACTTTGGATAAATGTATTAACAACACATCAAGTATGCACACAGCCCCGAAAACATAACAAGGAATGGGGCTAGAAACTCACCTGGATCCTGTTACGCTCGCCGTTGATTGTAATTCCTTTCTTTAACTGGGCTCGGCTAACTGTATAATATTTACATATATCAATTACTGCTACTACTATTACTACTACTCATTTTCGATAACCGCCTTAACACATTTTCCATTAGGTTTTTAATTTATTTCATAAACGAACTTCACTTCAGGCGAATCTTGGAAACAACTTGGTTCTGGCTTGATTCGATCGAATAGGAACACGTTCGATCGAATACAACACGTTCGATCGAATAGGAACACGTTCGATCAAACAGGAACACGTTCGATCGAATAGGAACACGTTCGATCGAATATAACACTCATTCGATCGAATACAAAACTCATTCGATCGAATGAGTTGGAGACCATTCGGTTGCTTCCCTATTCGGTCGACTGGACTTGTTCGATCTACGCATTCGATCGAATGGACTGATTCGATCGACTGGTTCGATCGAATGAGTCTGATTCGACTCCTTCAAGCTGGGCGACGGAGAAACCCACGGGTTTTCCAGATTTTCCAGATTTTTGACCCAAAATCGAAGTTTTTGACATGGAAATGCTCGGGATTGAAAGGGCTATCGATTCCTA
Source organism: Bidens hawaiensis (assembly GCF_021521415.1). NCBI lineage: Eukaryota > Viridiplantae > Streptophyta > Magnoliopsida > Asterales > Asteraceae > Bidens > Bidens hawaiensis. The sequence continues at coordinate 3,959,185 of NW_027491042.1, forward strand.
GTACTTTTAAACACAAAAGCTTGCATTTTGACACCAAAACAAGGCGGTTTTTGACCCGAAAACTCAAGTTACGTTTTTGCTCGATTTGAGGCCGAAATGGTTATGAAAACGGATGATTTTCGAGAGGGACTTACCAAAAACGATTAGGAACAAGATTGTGGACTCGGATTTGTGATTTGAGAACTTTCTCTCTCTAGCTTCTCTCTCTAGAAATGAGAGTGTTTGGGTGGGTGTAAGTGAAGGAAGATGTTGAAAAATGGTGGAAGTGTCAAGAACTTTCGTTTATATACTACGGGTTTGGTTAGGCTCGGGTTGGCTTCCTACGGGTCGAGACAGGCCGAGTTCATAAAATAACTAAGCCCAAGACCCGTTCCTTACTCGACATTAAATAACTAAAACGTGAAATTACTAAACATAACTTTCTTTTATTTATCAATATAAAAATTTTAGGATGTTACAGGGTAGGTCTGTAACCTCCTCGCAAGTCAGGAGCATTGAGTCCCAGTTGTATGGATTTTCCATGAGGTTTTGGTAGTTTTGAACATAGTGATCAATTATGTTAAGACCACCAATTCCATCCTGGAGCTTCAAACAACGTAGTTCTCGACGTTCCCGCTATGCGGGGATGTTATTTCCGTTTCCGCAAGCATTGCCCAGAAGATCCTTCTTGGTTTCAATTCCCAGCGGAGCGCTAGGTATGTGAAGGGTTTTGCCTTAACACTGTACCTGCGCTCGTCTTACGGTTACTTTACTTCCAAGGTATTCCTGGCGTCAATTCCCTGCGGGTGCTAGGTATGTGAAGGGTTTTGCCTGAACACTGTACCCGCAGCCGTCTTATAGTTACTTGGTTGCCGAGGTACTTGGCTTCAATTCTCTGCGGGTGCTCGGTATGTGAAGGGTTTTGCCTTTACACTGTACCCGCATCCGTCTTACGGTTACTTGTTTGCCAAGGTTTATTTGGCTTCAATTCCCTGCGGGTGCTAGGTATGTGAAGGGTTTTGCCTTTACACTGTACCCGCATCCGTCTTACGGTTACTTGTTTGCCAAGGTTTATTTGGCTTCAATTCCCTGCGGGTGCTAGGTATGTGAAGGGTTTTGCCTTTACACTGTACCCGCATCCGTCTTACGGTTACTTGTTTGCCAAGGTTTATTTGGCTTCAATTCCCTGCGGGTGCTAGGTATGTGAAGGGTTTTGCCTTTACACTGTACCCGCATCCGTCTTACGGTTACTTGTTTGCCAAGGGGTAAAGGGGTATTTTCCCGCTTACTTTTTAATATTTTCGAATTTTGAATTTTGAAATTCGAAGAGTTGGTGAAAAGATCAGAACAGTCCAAACCTCTGAAACGTCGTGCGACGGTTTCTTCTGACTGTGTCAGGACGTGCAGGAAGTTATGGTGACGTGACAGAACATGGTCATTCCAGTCGCTTTTTCAGGCGCGTGGGCACGATTTTTCGGGCGCGTGGCCGCGAAATTACTGGCACACGTCCTTTCAACAGCTGTTGCCAGCTTGCTTTTTGCCACGTGTCATAGTTTCATTGCACATTCGATTTCTCTCTCCTCCGCATTAAATTCACCGCATTAATTGCGATTACTATATAAAGGGGGAGAGGGTTATTTGCAATTCACACTTTTCACTTCTTCTCTTCATCTTTAAGGCGATTTCCGGCGAATACTCCTTTATTCAATCGAGCATTCTCTCGAAATCGTTCTCTTCTTTCTCTGCAAGATGTCTTCTCGTGATGCTGAAGCTATAGCTGACGACAGGGGTACTGCTGGCGAGTGCCAGTGTGCTCTGCCCGGCGATCAGTACCGGTATGTTGTCAGGAAGTTCATGCTCGATCATCTCGAGCCTGAGTTTCCTGAATCCCACCAGACCGTGTATGATGCCCCCAGAGGCAAGATCGGGGTTTATGCTGCATTTTTTGTCTATGGGAATCTTAGATTCCCGTTGACAAAATTTGTTTACCGTGTACTTGAGAGGCACGGTGTTCATTTGACCGAGCTGCACCCCATGGCGATCGCCAAGATTCGCCATTTTGAGTGGGTGTGCCGGATTTTGGGCATCGAGCCCCATGTGACCGCCTGATGACCTTCTATACCTGGAGGTGCATCCAGGGGTGGTACACCTTGACGACCCGTATTAAGGGTCTGAAGATTTGCGACACCGAGCGCAGTCTTCGCGCGTGGAAGCAGGAATTCTTCTACATTTCTGCCTGCGCCATCCCCCTTGCCATGAAGTTTAAAAATGGCCAAGCGATACCGAGCCTTCACGCCCCCAACTACCAAGAGGCGGAATGGTTTTCGAAGATGGTCATGTTAGGGATGAGCCGGGTGTGGAAGGATGCGTCTCAGGTTCCCATCCTTCTCGAATACGGTTTGAACTCTATTCCCTATGGTATGTCTTGTCTTTCTTTTTGATACAAGTTTGTCTTCTAACTGTTTCTTTTCTTTCAGAGGGAAATAATTTGGAGTCGCTTCTGTTCCCGCGGGAAACCGACGGTCCCGCGCGGATGGGTACTCGTGCTCTGGACGAGGGCGAGTTGCCCATCCTGGAGCAAACGGCGGATCGTTTTGTGGAGGTCTATCCGCTGGGCCACGAGATCCTGAGCCACCGGCGGCCAGGTAAGGCGATATTCTTTCCTCAATCTCTCAATGCTGTACCCGCTGTTGGAATTCTTGACCTGTCTTCTTCTGAGGAATCCTCAGATGCTCCTCCATTGGTGCGGAAGAAGAAAGCTGCTGCCGGCGGGAAAGGGAAGGAGAAGGCCTCCACGGCTGGTCCGGTGGTTCTATCTGACTCGGAGTCAGATAGTGAAGAGGTGGCGGGGAAGCCCGGTGGTGAGAAGACCACTGTTCCGGAGGCTACGACCGTTGCCTCCGGAGAACCAACGAAGACGACGGTGACCGGTACCAAGAGGCCGGCTCCATCGGGTTCCTCCCCGCCCGTCCGTACGTTCAGGGTCAAGAAAGCCCGTAAGTACAATCATAATGTCTTTGCAGATTTATTACTTCTTAAATTTAACACTTTCTTCTTTGTGCAGGCGTGGATGTTGACGCATTCCGGGGTGAAGCGCAGGGGAGTACCTCCCCGCCAATGACGGTAGGCTCGGTCAGCCTTCCTGAGGCATCGACCCAGGCGCCTGCGCCTGCATCCGCTGGTCCAGTTGCTCGTTCCTTTGAGCCAACTGTTCCGGCCGAGATGACGTCACCGCCGGCCGTGAGTGCGATTTTTACAGCATCCTTCACGGAGCCGGCGGTTACTGCTGCTGCTGAGGAGGCGGCGACCGCGGCGGCGACCACAACGGCGACCACGGCGGCTGCCACCATGCCCGCGCCACCGGCACCTACGGCCGGACCATCAGGTACGCGCAGGGCTTTCCGCCGATCTTTGCCCCCTTCCCGTCTGCCTGACCTGTTGGATGGATTTCCTTTAGGTTCAGGTGATGGGTTTGGCGGCTATCGGCCTGTTATTGACCCTACAGGTGCGTAGGGTTCCTTTCTTTTTCCCTTATGTTTTTATCATCTTTTCCTTACTGCCTTTGTTTCTTTTGCAGTTTCGGATTCCAATGAAGTGTATGTTCCGCGATGGAACATACGCCGAGGAACAACCCTTCGTACCCCTGTGGAGTGCGTGGACTGGGCTCGCCACGCTGCTCCTCATGGTGCGTTGGGGGAAGCCATGGCTAGCTACCAGGAGGGTAGGCTAACCAATGAGCTTCGGGTTCTCCAAGCCCGGATGCAGCCGCGCGTCGAGCTGCTTTGTCGTGAAAACGACAAGTTGAAAGCAGCTCGCGCCAAGGACGTATCTGAGGCGCGTGCTCTTCGGGAGGAGAACCAACAGCTGGCGGCAGCTGCCGCCGACAAGGAGAAGGCCTTCAAGGCCCTCGAGGTTGAAGTTCAGTCGCGACTCGAGGCCCGCTCCAAGGCTGCCCAAGCTGTGAATGAACAGCTTCGGCTGGCCAGGGAGACTGCGCGAAACGCAACCGAGAGGGCTGCCAAGGCTGAAGCCGTTGCTGAGCCTTTGCGTGTGGAGAATGAGGAGCTCAAGGCCAAATTAGAGGCTCTCCAACGCGCTCATGATGCCTTGGCAATGGAAGATGCCAAGAAACTCCAGGAAATCCTGGACCAGAGGGGGGTGCTTGACCACACCGAGCGGAAACTTAAGGGCGTCGAAGAGGCTGCCGCAAAGGAAGTTTTACTTGCCAACCTTAACAAGAGCGAAGCCGAACGCGCCCATAACGAAGCTCAAGCTGCCCTCCAATGGCTTCTTCGAGAAGCGTTGCCTCAGGTATGTTTAGCTTTATCTTCTCGCTTTTCTTTTGTAAGAAAAGGTTCTAATACTTGTATTTTTTCTTTGTAGGTTGTGCGTCGGGTCTTTTCAGAGACCTCTTACGATGATGCTATGACCGCAGCCCTCAACGCTTCTCATGAGGATGGGGAAAAGGCCGGCTTCTTGCTTGGTCTAGGGTTTGTTGAGAAAGGCGTCCCGCCTTCCAACTTCCCTTTGTTCGATGTGGATACCGAAGCCATTTATGACCAAGCATTGAACCAATACGCCGCCTTCCCGCATCCAGTGGTGGAAAAGGTGGACGAAGTAGCTGCTGCTGATGATGGGTTAGCTGTCCTCAAAGCGTTCCTCGAACCACCCCGTTCTTCTGACGGAGCGGGTCCAAGTGGAAGCGGCCCTGAAGCTTGATCCTGAAGATCCCTTCCCATTGCTAAGATAGACTTGTATAGTTTTATTCTTTTAGGCGGGTAGTTACCCGGCCATTCTTGTAATATATTCTTGAAATATTAATCTTTTTGCGTATAAGATTGTTATTTCCTTCTTTGGGTTCCTTGCTTTATAAACTTATGACTTGCATACTTAGTTTAAATTAGCAATTTTCCAAGTGTTTAGAATAAGAACCTTTGAACGTGGTTGATAATGGGTTAAAGTTTCGCTTCCTCCTTCGTGATTGTGCGGGTAGAACCGTCACTTGCACTTGGTAGGATGGCTAAACTTTAACCTTCATCTGACCTGCGTGTAGGTTTTCCTCATCCTATGAGGATAAGTTAACCTTTGAACGTGGTTGATAACAGGAAGTCTTGCTTCCTCTTTCGTGATTGTGCGGGTAGAACCGTCACTTGCACTTAGTAGGATGGCAAAACTTTACCCATATCTGACCTGCGTGTAGGTTTTCCTCATCCTATGAGGATAAGTTGACCTTTGAACGTGGTTGATAATAGGTGTGAAGTTTTGCTTCCTCTTTCGTGATTGTGCGGGTAGAACCGTCACTTGCACTTAGTAGGATGGCAAAACTTTACCCTTATCTGACCTGCGTGTAGGTTTTCCTCATCCTATGAGGATAAGTTAACCTTTGAACGTGGTTGATAATAGGTGTGAAGTTTTGCTTCCTCTTTTGTGATTGTGCGGGTAGAACCGTCACTTGCACTTAGTAGGATGGCAAAACTTTACCCTTATCTGACCTGCGCGTAGGTTTTCCTCATCCTTTTAAGGATTTTGTTTTGAACCGTTCGACGCGCGGTTGTCAATAGGTTATTGTTCAGTTTCCTTTCATGATTCATGCGGATAGACCGGCACTTTCATTTAATGGGATAATTGAACTCTTCCCCTTCAACTGACCTGCGTGAAGGTTTGTCAAGTTATTGGGTTCGTGCGGGTAGGACCGCCTTCCCACGCAACGACTTCACGTAATGTGAACGCCGTCACCAGTGTTGCATAGTTTAACCGTTCGACGCGCGGTTGTTGATAGGTTATTATTCAGTTTCCTTTAATGATTCATGCGGATAGACCGGCACTTTCATTTTTAGGTGCTGAACTTTTTCCCAAACTGACCTGCGTGAAGGTTTGTCACGTTATTGGGTTCGTGCGGGTAGGACCGCCTTCCCATGCAATGACTTCACGTAATTATGCGGTGAAAACCGGCATATTAGTGTTCAGAAAAGTATGAATGTAAAATCATCAGCTTCGATGTTCTTAAAGAGAATCATTTCCATTAGAAGTGGCTCTTGGCCTTTTCTTTACAAATTGGAATTGATTTACATGCAGACTGTGTAAATGAGCTCCCTTCCATGTTGGGATGGGAGTGCCATCGAGCCGATACGCACCTGGTTCGGGATCTCGTTCTTTACGCAGCATGTAGTCTCGATTTTGAAGCTGGAATTGATTCGTGTCTTCCCCAGCTGAGGTTCTATACGCACCCGCCTGCTCAGCCTTTATTGTGCCACGAGGTGCGCGAGCGTCCCATCTCTGACAAATGCTTCGACCATGTCCTTTACGTCTATGCATTCTTCAGTGTTGTGGCCTTTTGTCTTGTGGAAGTCACAGTATTTGCTCCGATCAGCATCGTGACGATGTCGGATTATTGGAGGCTTTGGCCATGGGAGCTCTTCAGTGGCGAATATCTCAGTGACGCTTTTGGTGAGTGGCGTCCATCTGGAGTTCCGGTGCGACCGTACATTATCCCTTCCGCCCACTCGATGTTGCAAGCCGGATGAGGTGTCAAAGTTTACCCTTGACTGCCAAATGCCTAGCTTTCGCTTTTTATTTAGTCTGGCGGTGAGGACGTTGTCTTCTCTCGTCTTCTGAGTGTAGAGGTTTGTGCTCTGTGGGAGATCTCTACCCAGTTGCTTCTCTGTTTCCGCATAGCGTCTTGCTGTTGTCATAATGCCATCCCATGTGGATGGCATGCCATCTTTACCCGTTAGGGTGCGGATGAGCTCTGGGTCATGTGCGCCCTGGATGAAGGCAGCGCGAACAAGATCTTCGCTGATATTGCCCAAACTTAGCTTCTTTGAGTTTAAGCGAGTGATGAAGTTTGGCAGAGATTCATCTTCCTCTCGTATGCATTTGAGGATTGTCCATTGCTCCTCGGTATACTTCCGTTGCTGGCTGAAGTGTTGGCTAAACTTCTGTTGGAAGTCTGCCCAGTCGTAGATGTGGTTGACCGGTAGACGATCAAACCAAGCTCTAGCAGCCCCAACAAGCGTCATTTGGAACATGTAGCACCACGTGGGTTCCGTCCAATTGCTGACGGTTGCCCCCGCTATGAACCTGTTCAAATGATCGTCTGGATCAGATAAACCGTCATATGTGCCTATGTTAGGCATTTGTTTGGCACCCTTTGGGGCGATTGCTTCCGCAATGTCCCTTGCAAACTTGGACATTCCTGCATTTGCAACGTTTGGTCTGAACGTTTTGGAGAAGTCTCGTGGACTTCCACCTGTGCTTTTTGGTTTGAAGGCTTGTCCAAAATGCCTTTTCGGTTGGGATTCCGTTTCCTTACGCTTCCCTTTTGCCCTATGGCGAGGGTTCGCGTCGGAGTCGGATTCCTCCGAGTCATCCTCCCAGTACTCGAATTCGTCGGCCTGTTGCACGGAACGCAAGCGTTCGTCCAACTCAGCCTGGAATTCCTTTTGTCGTGCCTCCGCCCATGCCTTAACTTCATCGAGAGTCTGGCGGGGGAGTCTTCGTTTCTCAAACTGGGTATCGGTGGATCCCAGTAGGCGATCATTTACTGCACTTGCCCCAGCTTTGGTAAGTGGGGTAGTGTTCGTAAAATTTACTTCACTTGCCCCGGCTTCGGTAGCCGGGGTAGTGTTCGTAAAAACTGTGTTGCCGGTATTCCCCCTAGTAGCTGGGGTTGTGGTTACCGGAATTTCTCTAACCATCTTTGTAAAAGTTTGTAAAAACTGGAGAAAATTGTAGTTCTAGCTTTATGCACGGATGGCGCCAATGAAGAAACACTAACCGGACCCCGGGCAGATTACTGGTAACCTGGGGGTTAGATAGATGTTTCCCACGAGGGGTTAGACCCTTGGAAGATGGTTCTTCTGATAACCTGCAAAACAGACACCGTGAGCTCGTCACTGAGAAGGGGGGGGGCTTCCTCCTTGTGACCACCATCCGGCGTGAGAATCAGACTAGATTGCTCTTTAAATATAAAAGTATATTAAGAGATTGCTAGAGCAGATATCAGGTATATTATGATGATAATGTGATAATGTAATGTGTTCAGATGATTATACCATTTGGGGTATTTATAGCCGAAGGTAGGTTTCCAAGGAGGTATGGCCGGCTGCTACAGTGTTCCTGTTCATCAACAGTAGCCTACGCACGTGCCCTGCTGGTAGTTGGTGGGTAGGCAGCGGCTGATAGTGACCAGGCCTGCTGTGTACTATTCCCTTTCCACCAACTGCCGGCTATGCACGTGGTATGACAGTAGTTGGTGAGTAGGCAGCGGCTAATAGTGATACAGTATAGGAGCATGCTGCTCGCCATACTGTATCAGTGAGCTGTCGTATCTCTGATCAGATCTTTCGCCCATACCTCGTCAGGTACAGTAAAAGATCCTTCAGTATACGGACTGGCTTATTTGGGCGGGAGTATTCCCCCTCCCGCCTCTGTGCGGGATTGCTCCCGGCTTGGCTCATTCCTTCAGGTGACACTGAATGATCGAGAGCTAAGTGCCTTGTGCGTGTAGCCATGCTGCGCGGGTGGCCTTCCCTAATGGCTTGTATCCGAGGCTGCGGGGACAGGCGGAGTCCTTCACCATTGGGAGGCATTTCCTGCGGGACCAGCTTGCGTACTGCGCGTAAGGACGTCACGTCTCTGAGCATGGTTGGTTCTGCGGATCCAGTTGGTCTCTGCGCAGACTTCCCTGTTTAAGGTGAGTCTTGCGGGTCCAACTAGGCTCTGCTGGGACCTACCTCTTCAATTTCATTATTTAAATAGTATTTCAATAACAGGCCAGCCACATAAGTGTGATATAATACGAGGCTCGCAGGGCCGGCTATGGGGGAGGGTAGGGAGGGCTCAGGTCCCAAGCCCATCCCCGCAGAGGGCCCATGAGATTTTTCTTTAAAAGAATTTTATGTATATTCATTTTTGACACATACGGTTCCTTTGTTCATCATATGGATGAGGTGAAGGAGACAAAATAAAGTTGAGATTTACTTACGTAGTTGTACTTGCTACTATTTAGTTTCTAGAGAAATATAACAGAGGAGGAATGGAGAAGATGATGTTTAGACTTTAAAGCATGGTTTTATGGTTATATATATTTATTTATTACATTACTTCTTTTCTGACAAAAGCATATGCTTTATCATTTCCTTGGTTTGTAGTTATAGACTACAGCTAGGGTAAATTGACTATATATTATTTTTCTGTGTCTTATATTTTTGCATTATTTATTTATGTATTTATCAGCTTTACTTGTAGAGTTGTAGGTTAGTTTTTATATAATATAAATTAATATGTGAAATATCAGCAAAACTTCGTTAACTACTTATATAAACTTATAAATCTATAAACGTATATTATGACACTATATTAAAATAAGTGGAATGACAATTATTTATTTAAATTTAATAAATTTAATTTGATTTGTATTTTAGTACATGACGTGATCCGGCTCCATCTGGCTCGTAAATAATTTAAGTATATTTGGCTATAGACAACACGCCCTTATAAAAAGAATTTATTGATCCGCCGGTAGATTTCCCTAAAGGATTGACGGCTCTAATCTCTGGTTCCCTAAATTATCTTCATATATGAATTCTCCATTCAACCAAGTTACTTGTTTAGAATAATGTATATATAAATTTTTGCATTAATGTGTTAGTAAATTGTTGATGTTTAATGACTTTAATCAATGTTTTGAGTTTGTATATTAGGGCCTCTGGTTTTGCACGTTCCAGGCCCTAAATTTTTTTTTTATTCTCGGAGACGGCCCTGATACGAGGTAGCGTACTTCACTACTAGAAAAGAGTCAATTTACCTATAAAATTTCTGACACATTTTTACGAACATAAATCCGACAATTTTTGCAACAAATTTCCCAAACAAAAAAAAGGAATTACTACAACCTACTTATATTTCTCTCAGAGACGTAGTTTCCCTTCATGAACGAAGTCATTTCCTACACTATTAATAATCGTTAATAGTTAAAGGTGATCAGTGAGTCACCGTTGGTAATAACCAACTAATGCCATTGCAATTTTACAATTTTAAGTAAACTATTTTGCACTTGATCTCCTCGTCATATTTTTGTCATCACATATTTTATAGGAATGTTTTCATTTTCATACGTATGTTCCTCTTTATTTTAAGAAATGATGTTGCTTTAAAGTTTTAATGATTTTATATTAAATAATAAATATAAAAGACAAAAAGTAGCACAAGAAATCGACTAAAAAAAGAAAAACTTCATACATAAATTGTCGACCAAAAATATATATTTGGTAGATGTTGGAAAATAATAAGTTAACACAATATTTCCACAATAAATACTCTATATATTTATGTTTTTTTTTAATTTTTAATAAACTCAAACTTTCATTTTTTATCGTTGTTAATCATACACTTTAAAAACGACCTTATGAGAGACATTGGCGGTATACGTCACTATTTATCATTTAAGTTATTAGGCTTTTATATCTATAAAATGAATAGTGTAAAACTCTTATGATAGTATATGTTTTTTGTTTAATCAATTTAGATGTCAAGATAAGAAAACGGTCCAACTTTGTATGACTTAATTCAAGTCCACCTATATATGCTAGATTTCGTAAAAAGGGCTTTCGAAATTAGATGGTAAACTTTCAAAGTCATTAACTATTATTACTACAAGAAACTTACCATATAAGGACCAAACCTATAGGCACAACAAAAGTCGTCTATATAGTTTACCATATAGTGAAGACATGTTGTCTTTATAAGATTTTCTAGGCTTTTAAGCTTGGCAACCTATAGGGACGACTTGCCGTCTCAATAGGGTAAAACTAAAAGTTTTTATCTTCTTTTTTTTAATTCAAATATAAGGAAAATAAAACCTTAAAAATGTTTCAACTTTTAGAGACGACATGTCGTGTCTAACAGTTTTAATATATTGATTTACTTTTATTAATTATAAACACATATAACATTAATATAATACTAAAAATATATGAACTTATAGAGACGACATGTCGTCTCTACAAAGTTTAAGTGATAATTTTTTTTCATGGGCGACAGTATTTCTCACCATCTGAACAATAAAGATTTTTAAAAAGTAATCTAACCTATAGAGACGACATGTCGTCTCTACATGATAAACTCATCTTATTTTATTTTATTTGTTATTCATGAGTATTAACAGATGATAATAATAATAATAATAATATAACTAAAAATTTGGACGCCCAAATTTCCCACCAATCCAACATAATATTTAAAAATATATTATTTATCCTAAAAACTATAAACAAGATTTGTGGTTCTATATGGTTTTAAAATAATTCTTAGATAATTGGTAAATAAACAATTTTTTTTATAGTTTTCAAACCTTGATCACGTCTCTAAAGTTTAATTTTTTTTTTTCATTCAATTCTTGGTTGATTAATATAATTTTTCCAACAAATATAACAACCATTATTATTATTATTATTATTTAGACAAATAATAAAGAAAAACAATTTCAATATAATATATATATATACACATGTGTGTGTATGTATTGACCAGACTCAGGTTACTAACAAACATGTTAGATGAATAGTTTTAAGCATGCTCTTGTTGGATGACAAGTCGGGAAGCAGTGCTTCAGTCGAATAAGTTGAAGGAAATCTTGGAATCATCTATCTTGATTTGGAATATAGATGATGAGGAATCTCCTGCTGAAGAAGAACGTAGGGACGATCAATACTTGATCATGATAGTAACCAAACTAGTGAGAGATAAATCGTGTTAGATGAAGAGCACGAGTATATATTTAATATTTCAGGTATGATACATTAACCCACATTTATGATTATTGGTGGCCATTTAGGATGACTTATAGTCGGCTAGGGTTATTAATGGTCAATTAGGGCCATTAATGTCCGGTTAAGGCATTACTGGTTAATTAGGGCACTATTGGTTGATTAAGGTTAGTAATAAACACTGACGTTCTGTTAGGTTATATGATGGTCAATTATAGACATTGATGATTAGTCCGAATCAATAATGTTTACTTACGGCCAATATTAGCTAATTATGGTCAATACTGATCCATTATGGTCCATATTTGTCAATGATGGTTCGTTATAGCCAACATTGGTCGACTAGGCTCGAGATTGGTTAGTGATAGTCAACTAGCGTCAATATTGCTTGATTAGGGCCAATATTGGTTTATGGTGCTTAGTTACGGTTAACAATTCCTAATTAGGGTTGGTTGATAGTGTTTAGTTAGGGTCAACATTGCTCAATTGGGTTGGTATTGGTTGATGATGGATAATTAGATTAAAAATTGGGACGATAATTCACCCCTATTTGTGAAATATGATTCCAAGGACGACATATCGTTTATATATCTAATTTAATTTTTATTTCATTTTTTTCAATAATTGAATAAAATAAAAATATTTAATAAAAAACAATGAAAAAAGGGATTTATGTGTAGAGAAAACTTTCTAGAGATGATTATAATTACTTTAAAGTCCTTTTTCTTATAATGTAAAATAATATATTTTTTATTTCACACTATGGAGTGAAAGATATATGCGCCAAACTGAAATTTTATTTTATGTGAAATCTACAGGGATAACGTATCGTCCCTATATTAAGGACGACATGTTGTCCATATAAATTATCTATAATTTCTCCTTTTTTTTAGTGTTTACTTTGTAGAGATGGCATTTCGTCCCTACACATTTTCCATATTTTTTCTTCTTTTTTAAAGTGTTTACTTTATAAAAACAATATGTCGTCCCTACTTACTTTTAATATAAATTTTCATTTTCTTTGAATACTTACTTTTTAGGGACGAAATGTTGTTCCTAAAAGTTAAAGTATGGGGACGACACCTACAGGGACGACCTAAGGGACCTATCTGAACGACTTTGTAGAGACAAGAGTTGTGGAGACAACATGTCGTCTCTAAATGCCGTAGACACCTGTAGAAACAATGTGTCATTCCGAAAGGTCTAAAATATATTGCCCCCACAGTAGTATTTCCTTGTAGTGAAATTTCATAGTAGTGAAATGAGAAATTAGGGAAGGTTGTTATTGTTGGGTTAATTTTGATCATTCCTCGAAGTTATGTGAGTTGAAAGTTTAATTATTTGAAGTATTAGATTATTATATGTAATCTAAACTAGTGGCATTCCCCTCGTTTTTGAAGGGTATGTGTTCGGTTTGTTACGTATGTATAATAATGACACTCGGTTGAGTAAATAGAAAACAAAACTCAAAATTTCAATACTTAATGTCGTAATATATCTAATAGGATACCGATACGTGTTTTACATAGATAAATGCTTTAATTCGAATACAATTACACTTTTAATAAAAATTATTATAGAATGCTAACAAATAATATGGCATTTATTCGGTCGGTAAAATACAGGCATTGTGTAGGCAAACCGACACGAATTCGGTTTGTATTCGTTACGGTTTCAGAACCTCTTGCAAATAATTTTGTCAAAACAACATATTTAGAAAACATATTTAAAGGAAAAACAATTCAAATATTTAAAAAGTGCTTGCTACATCGACCATGAAAATTAATCTTGTATAGTGTGTTAGCGTTGCGTTGTTTAGGGGGTGTTTGGGATTGCTTATTTTCACTAACTTATAACTTATTAACTTTTTGAAAAGGAATAAGGTGTTTGGGATTTCTTTTGATATGAGAGGAAAAGTTCCATAAGTTACAATGTTGTAACTTATTAACTTAATGAAAAGTTATAAGGAGGTAAAATAAGGAATCCCAAACACCCCCTTAATACATAACCTCTCCGTTGTATACCATGAGTGTATTCATCATATTGTGTGATTACAATTAATAAAAATACCTATTAAGAATATTGATTCCATTCAATATCATATATCGATCACGGCCTACAGAAACATTTGAACGAAAACAACTAAATGTGTAGAACTAAATTCACAATAAGGATGAGCACGGTACCATATTGGACGTAATTTCTATCTTAGCGGACCCGTCACGCGTAGGTGACTGGATTGGACATATTAGGCTCGTGGGATTCATTAATGATGTAATGGATTTATGGGATTGCAATTAAGGTTTTATTGTAATTGATAATGTGTTGGACTGCTGACTAGCAAGTTAGGTTACACCACTAGAATATAGACCTTTAATGACACGCAATGCTTGTGAAGGAAGACCTGTCATAAAGGAAGATGACGCACATGTTTATGCATTTGTGACATGAATTCTTAACTTACATGTTTGCCGTACATTTGCATGTCATGGTTTTATGTGTTTAATATAATATATATAGAGAGAGAGAGAGAGAAAGAGAGATAAAAGATCCAATACAATAATTCTTTATCGTACATTAGGTACGCGAGTTAATTCACTGTTGATTTAAAAAAACACGTTGTGGCAAAATCGTAAATTATTTCAATTCAATTTCTCCCTAATTAACCGTATGCAATCACACTGGTGGCATAATTTTAACGAACGCGGTCGTGAATCAATTCGTCTTTCTAAATCTTCGATAAAAATCGGACCTGTACTCTAGAACTGTCTACCCAAATCAAAAACAAAATCTAATTGATATTCAAAAGTGAATGTATTAGTTTGTTCGTGAATCTGTTTCGTTTTTTATATTGGTTTGTGAAACCATTAATAAATTCGTTCACTACGTGAATATTGGCTTTTAGCCACACACATGCTCTGGGCGGTTTGCCACACCTCGGTCTAAATGTGTGGCTAAAGGTCGCTTTCGCCACACATTTGTTATTCGTGTGACTAAAAACACACCTGTTAGAACCTTTAGCCACATAAATTAGATTTTTGTGGTAAAAAATCACACATGCTGGAACATTTAGCCACACTTTTTCAATTCGTGTGACAAAAAACACACCTGTTAGAACCTTTAGCCACATAAATTAGATTTTTGTGGCAAAAAATCACACCTGCTGGAACATTTAGCCACCCTTTTTCAATTCGTGTGACAAAAAACACACCTGTTAGAACCTTTAGCCACATAAATTAGTTTTTTATGGCAAAAAATCACACCTACTGGAACATTTAGCCACACTTTTTCAATTCGTGTGAAAAAAAACACAGTTGTTCGAAACCGTTAGCCACACTTTCATAAAAAATGTGACTTTTACTTGCCACACTTAGTAAACTATGGCCAAATATGATCTACGCTCACAGTAGTTTGATAACGTTGTGGTTAAAAACTAATACATATGGCCACACTTACGGGTATATGTGACCATAGAGTATTGTTTGTTAGCCACTTATAAGTTTTATATGTGGCTAAAAGTTAACGGTGACAGCAAACAAAACGTGTGACCGTTAGTAGTTAATGGTCACACTTTAATTGTTTCATATGTGGCTAAAAGCTTATACATGTGGTCGCACTTAAGGGGTTTATGTGACCATAAAGCATTATTTTATAGCCACTTAGAAATTTTTATGCATGGCTAAAAGCTAACAGTTACATTAAAACAAAAGTGTGACTATTGATAATTAATAACCACATTCTAATTCTTTTGTGTGACCAACCAGACATCCACCCTTCAGTAACCAATCTGAACCCTAATCCATCACCTGCTGCTAATACTTTCATCACTCATTAACATCGATTGAAGCTCATCTTGGTTAGGTGATTTATACTTTAATTTTGAGAAATTTGGGTGTTCGAGGGTTTGAATGTAAGCAATTAGGTCTTGAATTCAATAGATTAGTATTCGTTCTAATTTAAACTATCTTGATACAAGTTGCAAGTGACATTTTTGAATCTTTACTTTTTATCATTGTTGGATTTATATTTTCTAACGGGGGTTTTTAACATGATTAATTAGAACCCTAGTGATGTCATAAACATGTTAGGGTTTGAGTTTTGTTGAGAACAGTTGGCTGACAGATTCGTTCTCATTTATTGATTGGTCTGTAACTCGCTATTAAATGATGATTATTGATCGATTTTTGATTTTAGGATATAGTATTCCGAGTCTAGTTTCCAGAAAGGTAAATTTTGTAATTTTTGGATGAGTATTGAATACCTTTTATGATTTTACAAAAACATATGTCAAAGCTGATTCGGGGAGTTATATTCTGGTCCATTTTTCGGACACCATAACTCCCTAATGACAAACAAACGGGTTGGTTTCACTTCTGGAACTTAGTATTATGAGTTTAAAAGATAACCCAATTTGTTTTACACAATTTGGTTTAATGAGTTGATAGAACCATTAAACTAGTTTTTGTTGCGCAATCTGCCGAACTCTTAGTACCTATCTGTAATGGTTGAATTATTGTGAGTTTTCTATGCTTGAGAAAAATATAATAAAATTTTTTTGAGAAACCTAATTCATATATCATACTGTGGTAAATTTTGTAGAATTTATCCTTAATCTTTTCTTTGTGAATAAAATCAGTTTGTACATGCCAGAATCTGTCTAGTGAACTGAATGATCATAAGTTAAGTTGTATGATGAATATTTGGTTGCTTTGCCATGATATGATGTGTGGATACATGTTAGGACTTTCGGTACTGTTGACATTACTTATTATCACCAACGATTTTTCGGGTCAAGTTTGTGTTTGTGTGTGAGTTCATAAGTGGGTCTTAGAGTCATGTGTTGTTGAACATACTCTCATAACTTAAAACACTTGTACTAGGTAACAGTTAACGAGTCAAATGCATTCATTTGTTTTGAGAAAACTCTGTTACACGTGACACCAGGTTTTGGATTGAAAACACGGACATACTTGCATACTAGTTTTGAAAACACTAAACGTTTGCCTATACTTGTTTTCTTGATTAAAAACACAAAACGTTTTGAAGTATTGGTTAAGTAACCCCTGCTGAAACGGGCAAAAACGAGCTGAACTGTTGATTTTTTATTGCTGAATTGCTGTAAAATTGGTCAAAACATGCTGAAACGAGCTGTTAAGTGCTAAAACGGACTGAAAAATCGATGAAATGAGCTGTTTAACATGATGTTTGCTGTAAAAACGAGCTGTTACGTACTGAAACGAACTGAAAACTTGCTAAAACGAGCTGTTTGCTGTTAAAATGAGCTGTTAAGTGCTGAAATGGAATGAAAAATCGCTGAAACGAGCTATTTAGCATGTTGTTTGCTGTAAAATGAGTTGTTAAGTGCTGAAACGAACTGGACTAGAACATGAATTTTAATGATAAAACTAAAACATTTCCTCCGTTGTCCTTGTTAAAAAAAAAGACTCGAGACCCGTTTTGACCCGTTCCGACCTTGACCCATTTTGACCCGGACCCGTTATGACTCGAACCTTTTGACCCTGACCCGTTCTGACCCGAACCATAACAACCTTTTTTTACTTGACCCGTTCCAACCTTGACACGTTTCGACCCTAACCCGTTCCGACCCATAACACGTTTCGACCCAACCCAACACATTTGCCACCCCTATGCTTAATGTATATCGACGGGTTAGGCGAGTTGTACATCTTAAAAAACAATTTAAAATTATATGCATAATGGGCCATTAGAGATTTTTAAGGCCCAATATGGCCCATTAGGACATGTATGACTTGTATTTGTCTATTATGGTCTAATATGACTCCCTATAATACGATATAACCCTTAAATATCTAATGTTACATATCACATTGCATAATAGGCCACTAAGAGATTACATGCACTAATATGGCTCATTAGAGCGACTATGACATGAAAAAGGCTATAATGGGCCACTAACACCAACAAGGCCCAATAAGACCTATTGATGAAAGTATCACATGTTATCGGCCATTAACATCTAACTATGACTAATGACATTCCTATACAACCTTCTTAGAGCAACTATGATGTGATAAAGGCTATAATGGGCCACAAACACCAGTTAAGGTCCAATAAGGCCCATTGATGAAAGTATGCCATATTATTGGGCTTTAACCAAACTATAACTCACTAAACTCATATTAAATCCTTTTAGAGCAACTATGATATGATAGAGACTACAATGGGTCACTAACAACAATCAAGGCCCAAGACGGCCCATTAATGCAAAGTATGACATGCTACTGGGCGTTAACACCAACTATGAGTCACTACACTCCTATACAACCTGTTAAATTAACTATGACATGATATAGATATATTGGGCCATTAACAACAATCAAGGCCCAATATGTTCCATTAATAAAAGTATAACATGTTATTGGGCGTTGACACATGACTATGGCTCACTACACTCATATACAACCTCCTTGTAGCAACTGTGACATGATAGGTGATATAATGGGCCACTAATACCAATCAACGCCATTTGATGAGACCAACTATGACTCACTACACTCCTATACAACCTGTTAACGTAACTATGGCATAATAGACCCATACTGGCCATTAACAACAATCAAGGTCTAATAAGGCCCATTGATGAATTATGACATATTATTGGGCTTAACCAAACCATGACTCACTAAACTCATATTCAACCCTTTTAAAGCAACTATGATATGATAGAGACTACAATGGGTCACTAACAACAATCAAGGCCCAAGATGGCCCATTAATGCAAAGTATGACGACCAACTATGACTCACTACACTCCTATACAACCTATTAACGTAATGTAAGGCCCCGTCACCGGTAACCCTACTTTCGTGTTGGATTTACTCATAAACACAGTTCTAAATATCAGAGTTAATTAAAAACTTTACGCGGAATATAAAACTTTCATAAAACGTTACATATCAATTCATAATCATGTCTTAAAACATTCCTCTTGTCTTTCAAAATCAAAACATAACTTATAAAACATATCAGATCTTCAGATGCCAGGCTTTAGTCTTCTGCCATGTGTCCTCCACTCAAGCCAGCTGTCTCATCCTACTCACCTACGTGCATACTAAAAGTCAGCTACGCTGAGTGAGTTCTAGTTAATCATACAATACCATACAATACCTTATTACATACATACGTACTTAACCTCATAACTTTCTTTCATACACACATAAGTACTCATACCTTCATTCTTACTTACATACTTTCTTTCTTACTTACATACTTTCTTTACATTCATAATCATACGTTTTTAAGAGCCTTTCGCCCTATAACCTCACAGATATTATAAGGGTCTGGTCCCTAACATCACAGATATTATAAGGGTCTGGTCCCTAACATCACAGATATTATGAGGGTCTGGTCCCTATCCTCACAGATATTGTAAGGGTCTGGTCCCTAACATCACAGATATTATAAGGGTCTGGTCCCTAACATCACAGATATTATAAGGGTCTGGTCCCTTGTTTTCGAATATTAGTAGGGTTCGATTCCCTCTTCGTTACCATACAATCATACATCATACCTCGAGTATTATTAGGGCTCGGTACCCTTTTCGTAACCATACAACCATACAACCGTCATTTCCTTCTTTTATTAACTTTATTACGTTCATACACATAAACATACATATCATACTTGCCATATTTATAACGTTACAACCTGACAGTACGTGCAATATCCGAAGATCGTTCACGTACCATCAAGCAATCATTCATACATATCACATATATCACATATGGCATACACTTATCACTTAGGATAAATGTATTAACAACACATCAAGTATGCACACAGCCCCGAAAACATAACAAGGAATGGGGCTAGAAACTCACCTGAATCCTGTTACGCTCGCCGTTGATCGTAATTCCTTTCTTTAACTGGGCTCGGCTAATTGTATAATATTTACACATATCAATTAACTACTACTACTACTCGTTTTGTATTTCTATCTATATATGACCCACAACGAACGGGGGTCCGGGGGCAGCGCCCCTGGCAGCGGGGTTCTAGGGGCGGCAGCCCCTAGCGGGGTCCAAGGGGCAGAGCCCCTGGCTGGGGTTAAGCTGCCAGGTCAGCTTGGAAAAATTTTATTTTCGATAACTGCCTTAACACATTTTCCATTAGGTTTTTAATTTATTTTATAAACGAACTTCACTTCAGGCGAAGTTAAACCTTAGGCGAACTTGGCTTCAGGCGAAGTTAAACCTTAGGCGAACTTGGCTTCAGGCGAAGTTAAACCTTAGGCGAACTTGGCTTCAGGCGAAGTTAAACCTTAGGCGAACTTGGCCGTAGGCGAAGTTATCCTTAGGCGAAGTTACGCTTGAAGGCGAAGTTACGCTTGAAGGCGAAGTTCATTAGGCGAACTTAATCTTGCAGGCGAAGTTATCGCGCTGCAGATCTGTTTGCCCATAACTCCTTCGTTTCTTAGCCAAATAACTCGATTTTGGTACCCACGGAATCGTATGATCGGCGCCTACAAATCCCAACCATCAAATCGGCCTAAAATCGACATTTTAGGGGTCCGATTTGGGCAGTTTGGGTTTCGGGTCCGGTTAACCCATCCAATCCTAACCATTTTCAGTAATATTAGCTTTGGTGGATTTGTTCTTACCTTACCAACTCAGATCTATCAACAAAATCTCGGGTCTCGGCTTCGAATCTTGATCGGTTAGTATGTGTGTGTTTTGAGGAGTGTGTGGAGTGTGTGTGGAGTTTGGTGAGAAATGAGATATTTTGGGATTTTGGGGGTATTTATATCCCTGAAATCCCATTCTCATTTATCCTATCTCAATTAATCCAAGTCCATGACACGCTCCTACTCGATATTAATAATTAAAAACGCGAAATCACTTACATAACTTTCTTTATTTAACAATATAAATTTTAGGATGTTACACGTAACTATGACATGATAGAGACGATATTGGCCATTAACAACAATCAAGGCCCAATATGTCCCATTAATAAAAGTATGACATGTTATCGGGCGTTGATCATGCCTATGGCTCACTACACTCATATACAACCTTCTTGTAGCAACGGGGACATGATAGATGCTATAATGACCACTAATACCAATCAAGGCCCATTGATGAATGTATAACATGTTGGGCCATTGACACAAATCAAGGCCAAATAAGGTCTATTGACGAAAGTATGGTGTGTTTCAGGCGTTAACACCTAACCATGACTAATGACAGTCATATACAACTCTTTTAGAGGAATTGTGACATGATAGATGTTATAATGGGACACTAACAACGATCAAGAACTAGTATGACCCACTAATGAAAGTATGGTTTATTGGGCGTTAACACTGATTACTGCACTCTTATACAACTCTTTTAGAGCAACTATAAATATCACTTGTATTTATTTTATATGTTTTTATATTTAAAATACATTTTTTTATATTAAATAAGTTTTAATTAGTTGATATATATATATATATATATATATATATATATATATATATATGCACTAACAACTCTTTATTTTAATTATTAAAAATAAATTAAATTCATATTTAGTTCATATTAATTTCACTTCTCTCAAAATTTCAAATTAAATTCAACCCCCTCTTTTCTTCAAAAAATTTTGAATTACCCTCCTATTTTTAAATTTAATTTGACCACATATTTGACCTACCTTTTTTTCTTTCTCTTCATTCCTTCTTATTATTCTTCTTATTCATCTCTTTACATCCACCATAATCCTCAATCATTAATTCTCTAACTCACTCAATTCTTAACTAAATCCTTTGATTCCGGGCTCTAATCTAATTATTTTTGCGAGAGAAATTCACGTGTGGTGTCGGTTTTCATCAATTCTATCTCGTTTTTTTCCGGATTCGTGTTGAGTGTGAAGAACTTTAAGAACCAAGTTTGGGGATTTTAAATTTTAAGTGTTATTTCTTGTAATTGAAGCTTAGTACATCTTCTTTCATCGCTAAAAAGGTATGTATTTCACTTGTTTGATGACAACAGTTTGCTGACAGATTCGTTTTCGTTTATTTATTGGTATGTAACTTGATGTTAAACGATTATTACTGTACGATTTTTTATTATAGGATATAGCACTATGAGTCTAGTTTCCAGAAAGGTAAGTTTGTAATTTTTGGACACGTTTTGAATAGTTTTTATGATTTTACAAAAACACTGGTCAAAGCTGATTTGGGGAGTTATATTTTGGCCTGTCTTTCCAACAACATAACTCCCTAATGACAAAACCAAACGGGTTGTTTCCAGTTCTGAAAGTCAGTATTATGAGTTTTGAAGACAACCCAATTGGTCTTGCACAATTTAGATTAATGAGTCGATAGAACCATTAAACAAGTGTTTGTTGTGCAATATGCTGAACTGTTGGTACATATCTTTAATGGTTGAATTATTGTGAGTTTTTTATGTATGAGAAAAATATTATAAATTTTTTTTGAGAAACCTAATTCATATATTCTACTGTGGTAAATTTTGTAGAATTTATACTTAATCTTTTCTTTGTGAATAAAATCAGTTTGGACATGCTATAATCTGTCTCGTGAACTAAGTGATCATAAGTTAAGTTGTATGATGAATGTTTGGTTGATTTGCCATGATACGATGTGTGAATACATGTTAGGACTTTTTAGTACAGTTGACATTGATTATTATCACCAACAAATCGTCGATTCAAGTTTTTGTTTGTGTACACATTATGTCTAATGTGATTGTGCGTGATAGTCATCGTGCTTTGAGGTTTCGCCTCACATTAACCCTTTACTAGTTATGATGCTAATATTTTAACAATTTTAGGTTCAAAAAGTTAGAGCCGAAATGGAAAAAGATGAATAGAAGTCAAGAAACGAGTTGAAAGAACGAGCTCAACGAATGGAATAAATGGAAAAAGAACTTAAGAAAAATGAAGAAAGGAGACAAAAAAAATTTGATTAGTTTATAAGAAAGTTTGAGGTCGGTAGTAATTAGTAGTAGTTTCAAATATTTTAAATTCATAACTTATTAGTGAAGGTTTGTTAATGTAAACTTGTTTTGAATTTATGTTATTGTGTTTGTTAAACTTATGAAATAACCACATTTATCTATGTGTGATCAAAAGTATGATAATAGCCACACTTGATATTACAAAAGCATTATGTGTGACAAACGGTAAGACAATGGCCACACCACAAACTACAAAAGAGTGTTTGACTGGCAAGTTCACATTTTTAGCCACATTGACAATAACCTCCAGTGTCTATATGATATGATTAGCCACACAATACCTCTCTATGTGTGACGAAAAGTTTGACAATAGCCACACTTTAAATTACAAAAAGCATTATGTGTGACAAACGGTAAGACAATAGCCACACTATAATCTACAAATGAGTGTTTGGGTGGCAAGCAAACATTTTTAGCCACTTTTAATGTATTTTCTAGTGTCTGTATGATATAATTAGCCACTCTATTTTTAATTTAAGTGGTCATTTCTTTACTATATCCACACGGTATAGGTCACAATGCAAGCTTAACACAACCCTATTGGCCACATTATTATAAAATTCATGTGGCTGAAACATGAATTCATGTGGCTGTATACGTGCAATGGTCACTCATAGTAAATAGTCATGTGGCCATTTTCTACCGTTTAGCCACACTTATTGGAGAGGATTCTTGATGGCCAGCAACTAATGTCTGTACCCTTTAGCCACACTTATTACCACATAAGGCCACTAAAAACTGTGTGTGGCCATATCATACCCACGGTGTCGCGACCTTTGGCCACATATGACTTGAACCAAATGTGTGTGGCTAAAGGCCTACGGCCACACTTTTTTCGTGTGGCCGAAGGTCAATTTTCACGTAGTGGTTTGATTTTGGTGTCAACCAGAGCGTGATATCAATTGAGTGTAATAATCAGAAGCTCTGTAATATAGAAATTAATGTTTGTTAGTTAATGTTCAAAATCAAAGCATAATTGTTTTTTTAATCAAAAATTGATTTTGGCTGTTGGATTCTAGCCAACCGCAAAGACTATGGGTACATGTATAAAGAACCCAATTAAATTTGATTCAAAACCTTAATTTTTAAATTGAACGTATTACTTGAAAGTATTAATTGAGGGCACTTGTGGTTTTAACTGAACGTATTAAATTAAAAATTAATACGTTCAAATTTATTTTTTTGTTTTTGACTTGAACGTATTAGTTATTCTTTCATTTATTGAACGTATTTTCATAAAATGAGGGTCTGTTTGGTATGGGGTAATGGAATGGACAACAGAATGGAATGGATGTGGTAATGGAATGGACAAAGGAATGGAATGGGTTATTACCATTCCAATGAAATGTTTGGTTACCACATAAAAATGAAATAAATCATTACTTTGTATTGTTGGTTGGTAAAAAAAATAAAAAATTAAAATTAAAATGGTAGTGAGTGGTGGTGGGAGCGGTGGCGGTAATGGTGGAAGTGGTGGTGGCGGTAACAGTGGAGGTGGTGGTGGGCAGCGGTGACGGTGGGCGGTGTGCGGCTGGAGGTGGTGGGTGGCTGGCACTAATGGCGATGGTTTGTGGAGTTGGGTGGTGGCGGCGCTGGACGCCGGTGGTGGTAATTGGTGGCAGTGGTGGGGGTGGGCAGCGGTAACGGTGGAGGTGGTGGTGGCGGTAACAGTGGAGGTGGTGGTGGGCAGCGGTGACGGTGGGAGGCGTGCGGCTGGAGGTGGTGGGTGGCTGGCACTGATGGCGATGGTTTGTGGAGGTGGGTGGTGGCGGCGGTGGACGCCAATGGTGGTGATTGGTGGCAGTGGCGGCGACGGTGGGCAGCGGTGACGGTGGGCGGCATGTGTGATGGTGGGGCGATGGCTGATATATGCGGCGGGCAGTTGGTAGTGCTGGGTGGCTGGCACCGATGGCGATTGTTGGTGGAGGTGTGTGGTGGTGGCAGTGGGCGACGGTGGACGGCGATGGTGGTGGGTGGTGGGTGGTGGCAGTGGTGGTGGTGGTGGTGGGTGGTGATGTTGGGTGGTGGTGGTGTTGGGAGGGTGGTGGTGATATAGGGTGAAGGAGGGAATGGAATGAAAAAAAACATGGGGTATGGATGGAATGAAATTGGGTATTTTAAAGGGAATGGAATGGACTAGGTAATGGGTCATTCCATTCCTTTGATCAATCAAATACACTATTTTCCATTCCCTCACAATGGGTCATTCCATTCCATCCTCCATGCATGCATACCAATTTTTAAATTGAACGTATTACTTGAAAGTATTAATTGAGGGCACTTGTGGTTTTAACTGAACGTATTAAATTAAAAATTAATACGTTCAAATATATTATTTATATTTTTGACTTGAACGTATTAGTTATTCTTTCATTAACTGAATGTATTATTCATAAACTCAACGTCTTATTTTTCATAAGCTAAACGTCTTATTTTTTGATATGAATGTTTTTTAGGTATTATTGTTTGAGTGTAACTGCATATCACTATTAGCGTTACTATCTAACAAATTGAAGTGGTAAAGTTTTAGTTGGATTTGAGTGTCATATGTTGTTTTTGTAGAATTAATTGTGAGTGTATTATTTTAGTGAATTGTGAGCTTTTTACATGTTTGTGAACACTTTGTTTTTCATAAAAGGGATGAGATCATTGTCAAATAAACAAATCATACCAAAGAGAAACACTTCAATTCAAAAGCCTTGAAAATTGGAACTATTTTGCAAAAGATGAGTTCTTTTTATAACATTATGTGATAGAATTGAAATTGAACGGTGACCTGTAGCTTTTTACCGATGTCGACAGTGGCGTGTAAGCTATCTCATGAGATATATGGTAACTGTTCAATAAAATCGGCTAATTAAGAACTGAACGTTCAATTGATTGTTACACTCATAATAGTTTTGCCGATCGTAATTTTAATTTGCTCAAATCGACCGTATCTAGCCAATTTTCAGGTTTAAATTACGATTAATTTGATATGCAATTTGTATCACGCTCGATGAGTTAGTTAGAATTAGATCGCGATAAGAGATTTACGTTATTTACATTTTATGCCACCACGTGAAATTGAAATCAACGCCTAGAAGTGTCGCATACGTATTGTACGATAAACGATTCTTGTACAATAACTCACCCCTATATATATACATATACATATATATATATATGATATATCAAAACAATTCATTCCATACAATATTTCATAAAATACTACTGATATTTCAAAGTTAACAATATATCATTAATGTCAATACAAAATTTCACCAAAAACGATAGTTGCCACAAAAGTCAGATAATTCTTCACGAATTCCTTTCTTTCAGAAACCGATCAGCAACGCTTTTACTTGAATCACGTGAGCGTTTGCCGTTTTTGATTTTACATTATCCAGTATACTCATGTTTAAATTCAACACCACTTTCTTCATTTAGCCAATCTTCAGTCTCTTTCAGGCTGCTAACGAATGTTTCTGATGCAAGAGCATCCGGTCCATTAAGTAGGCCCAGTCCAAATGCTTATTTTTATTTATTAATAGGGTTGTTAGGTATTTTATTTACTCAAGTTGATTGTTTTATATTAAAGTATTTGTAAGCTTTTAAGCTTGTTCACCGAATCATTCGGTTTGAATCGTTTGAATGAAATCATTGTGTTCTTGAGCCATTGATCGCTTCCGAAATTGCATCAGTTGGTATCAGAGTTTTTGGTTCTCAAATGGATCGACGTGGTGTAGAATACTTGCTTGATCGTAGATTCGCCGATCGAAGCAACGACAGAAGTGTTTTCTATTTACGTGCTCGTGGAAAAGATCGATGTCCTACTCGCAGAGTCGCCGACCGAGGCAGCGGTGGAGTATGTTCCGACCCACGAGATATTATGAAGATCCAACGACTCCGACAAGGAGTCCGCGATCTTGAAGAGATTGAACGACTCCGAAAGTGAGTTCGTGATCTCGAGTTACAACGGGAGATGCGTAAGGCGGAAACCGAGTTGAGCACCGTCGTCTGGGACGAAGGTGACGACGGAGAGGAGCATCCGTTTTACTATCACCCACCTTGGTTCGACGAACCGATCTATCACGAATGTGTATCGAAAGATGGTCCAAAATTTGATGAAGACGGAACTGATTATAATGAAGATGATTGCTTATTTGTGGATCCTTCTAGTGATGATTTTAGCTACGATTTACCACCCGTGTTTGATAACTACGGGGATGAGGAAGCATGTTTGGATGATGTGGGTAGTGATACGGTGGTCTCTAGTGTTTCTAATGGTGGTCCTCCGGTGAATAAGGATGGTGAGGCGGTGATTTCTGAGGGTGATGAGTTAGCTAGAGGTTATGAGTTAGTTTTGGAAGTTCCAATAGTATTGCCGACAATCAAGGGGAATATGATTGATTACTTTCAAAAGCTCGTATATCATGCCAATGATAAATATAATCTGGAGTATAATTCGGTTAATGTTATACATGGCTTGTCATTTATTTCAAAATAAATACACTGCCGAAAATAGAGATTGCATGGCTTTCATGAACGAGGGGGGAGGTAAATTAATTCATGTGGATGGGTATTATTTAAGTTATGGGTATTATTTGACTAAATCTCCTGTTAATATGGATTTTCAAAAGATGGGTGACAAAGATGGAGGTAGTAATGGGCCAATTAAGACGTCAGGTGTAACATGGGAAGCTACCAACTATAACGGCCCACAAAAAGACTTTAATATTTGTAAATGCGTGAGCCCAAAATTGATAGCAAACAAAAATCGGTTCAACCATCCCTTCGACCCGGGTGGTACCGGTTCAGAGTGCGGCCAAACGACCAATGAAGTTGAATTGTCTAGTGAGCTAAGAGAGATGATACTGAATAAGAATCGGGTCAACCTTCCGTTTGATCCGGGTGGCTTTTCGAAGGCAAAACTTGAGGACGAGTTTTTTTCGAAGACGGGGAGTATGATGCAGATATCTTTATTTGAGTTTTGATTTTTATTATCTTGTATTATTTTATGTTATCTCGTTTCCTAGTTTATCCTTTTCCATGTTTAGTATAAATAGGGACCCAAGGTTGTTTAGATTATCAGTTTTTGATTAAGTTTATTATTAAAAGAACATTGTTCTTGAACCTTTGGTTCGTTTTATCGTTTTTGATTAATCATTAGTCTCTCGAGACATTGATTGCTTCCGAAACTGCATCAGTTGATTAAGTTTATTATTAAAAGAACATTGTTCTTGAACCTTTGGTTCGTTTTATCGTCTTTGATTAATCATGAGTCTCTCGAGCCATTGATTGCTTCTGAAACTGCATCAATTGGTATCAGAGCTTTTGGTTCTCAAATGGCTCGATGTGGTGTTGAATACTTGCTTGATCGTAGAGTCGCTGACTGAGGCAACGATCGAAGTATTTTCTATTCACGTGCTCGTGGAGAAGATCGATGTCCTACTCGCAGAGTCGCCGACCGAGGCAACAGTGGAGTCTGTTCTGACCCGCGGGATCTTATGGAGATCCAACGACTCCGACAACGAGTCCGCGATCTTGAAGAGATCAAACGGCTTCGAAAACGAGTCCGCGATCTCGAATTACAACGGGAGATGCGTAAGACGGAAACCGAGTCGAGCACCGTCGTCTGGCAAGAAGGTGGCGACGGAGAGCAGCAGCCTTTCAGCCATCACCCACCCCGGTTCTATGAGCTGATCTATCTCGAAGAGTGTTTATCGAAAGACGAACCCAGATTCAATGAAGATGAGATTGATTTCGATGAAGAAGAATTTTGGCTGGTGAAAAGCGGAGGTGATGGATCAGTTCCCAGTAATTGTAATGTTGAAGATGGTGACTCCGTGGTGGCTATGGGTGAAAAACCGAATGGAGATGGAAGTCACAAGGTTTGTTTGGAAATTCTGTTGTTCAAGGCTCCTGATTTGGACTTGATCATTGAGCCAATAAATCAGGCAACTAAAATTCAGATGAATATTATTTCATCAAATAATGTTGACTTTCCTAATATTCAAAATGGTATGGATATTCAAGTGGGAAATAACATTTGCATAACTTCCATGCATGACCTTTTTAATCATCATGATGCGCATGGTGTCGTTGAGTTAGTTGGAATTGATCAACGACTTATGGAAAGTCCTACCATGAAATCGAAAATCAAGGAGGATTTGAAGTTTTCTTCACAATATTTGATATCTCCTTTAAATTTAAATTTTCAAATTGAAGAAATTGATGGGGTTTCTAAAATTGTGGATATGATTAACGAAAATACTGACACTTTTTCATCATTCCTAAATGTGAAGGTAAATCAAAAAGATTATTATTTACTTGCACATGATATGGTGGGTATCCAAATTCGTTTTGGATCCGCCCAACTTAATTTTGGTGAACCGACTATTTTTTACAAAAAAAATGATACAAGTGAATAAGAGACGGTTCAATGCTCCATTTGACCCGGGTGGTATAAGTCTAGAGTTGGCAAGGCGATCGGTGAAGTTGGATATTTTTAGGAGAGTTGTGATAATAATAATTCAAAATCGGGTTGATGTTCCTTTTGATCCGGGAGGCTTCGCGCTAGAGACAAAACTCGAGGACGAGTTTTTTTAAGAGAGGGAGTATGATGCAAGAGCATCCGGTCCATTAAGTAGGCCCAGCCCAAATGCTTATTTTTATTTATTAATAGGGTTGTTAGGCATTTTATTTACTCAGTTGATTGTCTTGAATTAAAGTATTTGTAAGCTTTTAAGCTTTTTCACCGAATCATTCGGTTTGAATCGTTTGAATGAAATCATTGTGTTCTTGAGCCATTGATCGCTTCCAAAATTGCATCAGTTTCCTTCTCTGAATCTGTGGCAGTCAAAAGCCAAATCACACATGTCAATTTTTATGCAATCCAAAAACTATGACTGGAAAATTATTAGGATATTCTAAGTTCTAACAAAACTATTACCTTGCTAAAACACTCGAGTGTGTATCTTTGGTCCTTAATTTGCTCCACCTTTAAATCTTGTTCAGCCAAAATCTTTTCTTTCGTTTTAGCTTCGCATAATCCGTCATGCATTGTCGCGACATATAAGTTATCAGAAAATGAAAATTTCAACATATGCCAATTGAGAAGGCAGTAATTATCTTCTTAAATTATCAGGCTGCCAGGGGCACTTGATCTACACCTACAAGTTCAGCATTTATCAGTACTCAGTAATGGAGGTCATCATGTTCATGTTAACAAGCGGACTTTTCCTACATAGGCCCTATGACAGTCAATATGACAGTATGACAAACAAGTGAATTTATACCGTGGTGGAGAGGTTGTTGAGAATCAAATGGGATAAGCCTCTAAAATAGTTCCCCTTTCCTTCTTGTCTTTATTGTCATGTCTTAAACCCTACATTGCAATTTGCATTTAGATACTAAAAACAACTTGAAATAAATAGTTGCCAAACAAAAACAACCTGAGGATTTGAAAGTAATCAGTTGTAACATAAGTTGGTTCCAATAGAAATGAGTTTATTTCCCTGGTTTCTTATGTATGTTATTCATTAAGTACTGAAATAACAGCTTGCTATTATGTTCTTAACAATACGGGCTATGTACTAATTGCTCTCCATAAGATATGAGTCATATTGCTTTTAAGAGAAGCAAACGGTAAAAAAAGAAGGTATAACCTTATAAGAACCACCAAACAATTTACTTAATTGTAGTTTCATTCATTAGAAATTATATAACCATGGTTTGACTACTTTTTTACATGGACTTAATGTGAAGTAACTAGGAGTTTTTATCTATTTTTTAGATAACAATACTAATAAGAAAGAGATATGAAAACATTATTTTTTTTAAAATGACTGATGAACTGTATCTACAGCTACCCTCATTGAACAACTAAGCATAAGATGTTACAATGAATGGAAAATAATACCTGTGACCCGAACTAAAAGATGAGGCATAGTATATTAGTATGTTACCCAAAATTGCAATATTCCCTTACAAAACCAAACAAAAGTGCATTTACAGTTCAAATATTTTTTGGAATAATGATGTGTCTTTACTCACAAAAACAAGATCCTAATTTTCAAATCTTAAAGTTTCTAATGTAAAAAAAAAATTGTTTTTTTAACTACTCAAGTCCTCATAATTTTCACAATACCACATTAAGATATTTTTATGCTTCAACAAATGTATCTAATTTCAAGATGTGGGATGGATCGGAGCCGTTCGTTGACAGAGTGGCCTGGTTACGTATAGATGGGGTACCAAATCAAGCTTGGGATCGACGTATCTTCAACACAATAGCTAAAACTTCCGGGGAGATCATTGCACCTTTGGATGCAACGATTAGCGACTCCAATATTTCTCCGGTAAGGAGATTACAAAAGAATTATCGGTCCATTGGGAGGGTAAAGAGTATTCGGTTTGGGTGTCGGAGATTATGAAAGATTGGTCGCCGGATTTTGTCACCAGAATTATTGGAACACCAAAACGTGGTCATGTCTCTGAAGTAAAGGAGATTTCAGGAGCTTGATCCAAGGTCAGCAAACGCGAGTAACGAGAAAGAAAATGGAGAGTTTGTCCCTGAAGTTAACCCTTCGTGTATGGGAAATGACTCATGCATGGAGAATATGAACTCTGATATTAATGGCTCATTATCACAAGACATCTCAAAACTTAATGCAAGGGTGGCTCAAGAAAACACGTACTTTCCAATGAGATTTAATAGTGGTGGGACCCAATTGAATAAATCACCATCTAAAAAATTTTCAAGAAGTGCAAATGGATCTCGGCCCAAATCAAAATCAAACTCTCATGGGCCTCTCTCTAGCCCAAGACAACCAGCCCCTAAGGGACCACTAAGAGACCCAGGTATGACGTTAATCTCCAAGAGAATAACAACCATACGGGTTTTGACTTTCCTTTTCGATCTTATCGTGAGCACCTTCGAGATAACACCATCCAGTCTTCTCTTCATGTGATTGATGATTCCA
Source organism: Bidens hawaiensis (assembly GCF_021521415.1). NCBI lineage: Eukaryota > Viridiplantae > Streptophyta > Magnoliopsida > Asterales > Asteraceae > Bidens > Bidens hawaiensis. The sequence continues at coordinate 3,990,904 of NW_027491042.1, forward strand.
ATATTCTTTCTGAAAATAATGGAGTTGGAAGCAATACCAACACCGTGTTTCCTGAGCAGAATGTCAATACTCAATCCGGGGAGAACCTTTCTGATCATGGTCGAAGCGGGGGCAAATAACGAGGTACACAACTTAGCCACTTAAATTAATGCAACTATTATGGTAGGGACTCTTGTTGGTATGCATGTGGAAAACTACTCAAATCTATTAGCAAGTCTAATCAGGGGATTGGGGAACGACTTGATGAATCAATGAATTTTCTCACAATAAATATTAGGGGGGTGGGCAATGCTCACAAAGCAACGTGGATTAAAAATATAAAGAATGAACACGGGGTCAGTTTCATTGCAATACATGAAACCATGTTTTCAGATGGTACAAGAATAAAGTTCACAAAATACCGGGGGAACTCGCCTATTGAGGTTGATTGGGTAAACTCGGAGGGTGGGTCAGGGGGGATTGCCTGTCTTTGGGAACCTGGAATTTTTACAAGAATAGACACAATTACACACCGCTATTTCCTTTTAATATGTGGTACAATTAAAGGGGTTAGTGAGCTGGTTCATGTGGTAAATGTATATGCTCCACAGAGCGCCTCAGCTAAAAAGGTTTTTATGGAAACTCAAAGATTTAAAAGTATCATGTGAGGGTGTTTGGATCTTTCTCGGTGACTTTAATCATGTAAGATCGGCGGAAGAAAGAAGAAACTGCATTTTTGATCCTACACAGGCTGCTGATTTCAACTCTTTCATTTACGAAGCAAACCTCTCCGAGTATATCATGAACGGTTTTAAATTCACAAGATGGATTGATGAAGATAACAAGCTAAGCAAATTGGACCGGATTCAGTATGTGATAAGTTCTGGGGGCTTTGGCCAACCGCCACTCTCCGTGCTCTCCCGAAAAATCTCTAGGATCACTGTCCTCTACTTCTAAGCACCATGTCTTCGAATTACGATCACATTCCTTTTAAATTTTTTAATGCTTTGCTTCACAAACCTGGTCTAGACAACGTTGTTCGCTCCTCTGTCAGTTCTTTACTTTTGCAGGTGCTCCCGACATTACTTTGGATGGAAAGCTAAGATGCATTAAAAAAACAATTAAAAAATGAATAAGACAACTAAACAAGCGGAGGATGCAAATCTTACCACCTCCATTGCTTCCCTCGAAAGACTGGATCTGCTAAGTGAAACCCATGACTTGCCTGAAGCTGAAGCAGCTGAATACACCGAGCACAAAAACATAGTGGCTACGATCAATGACAACCGGATGAAAGAACTCCAACAAAAATCAAGGGTCAAATGGGCCATAGAAGGGGATGATAACTCAGCTTTTTTCCATGGATTTATAAATAGTCGAGTGGCAAAAGACAGGTTGAATGGTCTCATGATTGATGGGGCTTGGTGTGCTGAACCGTCTCGAGTGAAGAATGAGGTCAAGGATTTTTTTAAGTTTGAATTTAGTGAGCCGGTTCAATCACGGCCAACTTTCACATGTCACCACGTTAAAAAACTATCGGAAGAGCAAGGTTCTTTTATTATATCTCCGTTCTCTCTTGTCGAAGTTAAAAATGCGGCGTGGGATTGTGACGGGGACAAAGCCCCGGGCCCTGATGGTTTCACCTTCACTTTCATAAAGCACTATTGGGATCTACTTGGAGACAATTTTTTCAAGATCATGTTACGCTTTCATGACACGGGGAAAATTTCTAAAGGTTGTAGCTTTTCTTTCATTACTTTAATCCCTAAAGTAAATGATCCAGGAAGCTTAAACGACTTCCGTCCTATTAATCTTATCAGGTGTATCAGCAAGGTTATTTCCAAGGTCCTCGCCAATCGACTTAAAAAGGTTATAGGCACTGTTATATCGGAAGAGCAATCGGCGTATCTATCTGATCGGAACATCTTGGATGGACCATTAATTGCAAATGAAATTATCTCCTGGGTCAAACGCTCCAAATCTCGTGCCTTCTTCTTCAAAATAGACTTCGAAAAAGCTTTTGACACCATAAATTGGAATTTTATTGATATGGTTTTCCAACAATGAACTTCCCTACCTTATGAAGATGTTGGATTCAAGGAATATTCGCCTCAACACGTTCCTAGGTTTTGGTTAACGGGTCCCCTACTCTTGAGTTCCAATGCTATAGGGGGGTAAGGCAAGGTGACCCGTTATCACCATTTATCTTCATACTGGCTATGGAAGCTCTTTCAAGCTTCTTGATTAGTGCAACTTGGCGGGCATTTTTAACGGAATTTCACTTCCAAACGGAGGTCCGAAGGTGTCGCATCTTGTATTTTCAAATGATGTAATGTTTTTAGGCACATGGAAGGAGGCAGTCTAATTAATATTAGACGATTTATGAATTGTTTTTTCCTCGTGTCGGGCTCATGCGCTAAAAGTAGTTATAATATTATTAACTAAAATTATGCTAATCTAGACACTAAGTAATAATTCTAGACTCTTAACTTAACTAAACCTACTAACCGAAAAGTGAACCGGTCGACTCTAGTACAGCTAAGTAAGTCCGGACATCGAACCCACGAGACTCTTTAAATTACGTAAATTAACTAGAAACTAGACTCAACTACAGACACGACTATTTATTTATTATTATTGGGGGGTTTTAGTAAAAACTAATACTAAATTAATATTAAAACTAATTAATAAAACTTACGACGACTTAAACCTGGACTTAACACAAAGGATGACGAACAACCACCTAGGCTAGAATCCCTAATGCATCAATTATCAAATGGTTGGAAAATGCTAAGTTATGGAACCGGGATCTTAAAATATTCACTTAATTGGGAAACCGATTAGGACCCTTGAACCTTCTCAAGAAGACACCCATGGAATCCTAATAAGCTATTAAAATTACCAGTTTTAATTAGACTCCCTTACGGTCGCTAATTTATTTTATGACAAAGTACCTTTATACGAAATCCTACCTTACAGCGCGAAAATAAAAGGTAGTTTAAAGAATTCACTCGACTAGATAAACAAAGCTAATAAATCAAACCTAGACGGACTCCTTACGATGAACTAAATCTAGCAATTTAAACAACCAAGACTTATCATATAATCTATCACCTTACAGCTATTTAGATTAGCAGCACACTTAGGTCTACTTGATTTATTAATATTGTTCCTATGATATTATTGCAAATCAACCATAAACTAGTCAAAAACACACAGTGGATGACCTAACAGAATCCTATTATATGACAGACAATCACCAAGGAAAACTGTGAAACAATAAACCAGCTCATCAAACAATCCTAAGCACGCATATGCATCTAATGAATAACAATAAACTTCTTACTTAATCATAAATCCATAAATGAAAACAAAATCCAAACCAAAATCGAAAATCAACAAAAGTTCATCATAAGCCTAGGCGGTGTAAGGGTTTAGCCAACAACCATACTCAAGAACAAAAGAAAATAAATTGGTTCAAATAATGAATTCATAATATTAATAATAAATTCAAAACAATAATAACGATGTTTGGTTGAGTAGGTGTTGACCCCAGACGCTCTCCGCTCGAACCAATGTGCTCTCTCTCCTCTTGCTTTCTTCTTTGCTTGTGGCTATCTCTTTTCCTCTCTTTCGTTTGTAGGGTTCTGTGCAAAATCAGCCCCCCCCCCCCCTCTCTTGTCAAAATAATTATGATCATTATATATTGTTTTTTTGTTTCTTAAACCGACATATAAAATATGTTTTTAAACCAAAATAGCCGGCCCATGGTCATCAAACTCGGTCAACCATCATAAGAGATTAAATAGCCCATGCAATTTATGTGTTAGTCTAATTATCTTCATAGATCTTTGCAATTCTTACGTCACCTGCCTTAAATATTATAATAAGTTAATAACAAAAATAATAAATCAATTTTAAAAGCTAGAGTATTGTATCTGCTCGTCACATCTCTTTATATATTAAACAAATGATAAAAAAACTAATCATTATTCATATGTAAAAATTTACTATAAAGAGTACATGTAAATATAAAACTAGTTTGAAGATTTAAAGTTGAGTCTTCAAGAGTGGTAAAAGTACTCCATTTTAGCATGTTGTCCCTTAAAACTTTAACATTCAAATACAAATCACTTTTAAATAATATTCAATGAAAACCAACTCAAACCCAATTAAAAGTGTAAGAAATATTTATATAATTATATATATAATTTAGACCAAATCAAATATCCCCACACTTAAAACTTTTTCATCCCTGAATAAGTTATTTGCAACGGTATCATAATCTGAAAAACAGGTTTTCAAAACATATAGGTTATTTTAATGCTAAGATAAATGCAAAAACTGCGATTGCCGATATTGTTGTCCATTTAAACCCATGCCTTAATCTTTACCGGGACAAATAAGATCCGACAATAATATTACTCAGTAGTTTACACAATTAAAACCCGCTTATTTACAGCTTTTACCGGACCAGGCCATCCTAACTTGACATAAACCTCAAAATTAGCAGATTAAAAACTTTTGTTGCTCTATTTTTTTCATGATTAGTTAAGACGATCAAGGGTATTTTTTATACACCAAAACTTAAGCATCAAAGTCTACCAAGCAGCCATTAGATACGATTAAGGTATTATTAATTAATAGCTAGTGTTCCCCAGAACATGACATACCCCCATTATCAAGCAATACACCGAACCATCACCATAGGTGAGTATGCAAAATTTCATCTGTAGGGCTTACATGTAGCGTGTCCCGCGTGGTCCGTTTCTTAATGGTAATGAGACGCGAGCAAGGGCACCCCACATGGCTAACATCGTGAATGATCAAGTCTATATTGTATTTGTACTTTTGTGATCACGTTTAAAGAATTATGTGGCAGAAATTTGCGGGTTTGCTCTTTTTTTAGCTTCATTTTAAATATCCACAACCCCATTTAGAATTGTGAATACCCAAATGAATAGACTGCATACAGACCCATGGTCTCCGGACCCGAGGCATCCCATCAATACAAGATTTAAGGTTATAAACCGTACGCCAATGTTGTGTAAAACACTAAAACTAGCAGTTTAAGATTTATATCACAGGCTACATGGCATACTCTAACGTTAAACCTACCTAAGCATCATATGATAATGTATTCAAAATTTTAAACTTTTTAATATTTCCACTTTTCATACCAATAATTGAGGCTTGAGTATGGCCCGACCTTTCATTACTTATCTTCCACGGACAAAACGCTTTACCCACAAAAGATTTCCGATTTACCCATTTTATCAAATTGCCCTTTCATTTTCAAGGCTGAACCTACTGACTCATCCCAAGTTAAGGGTGTTTTCTTTTATATTATCTCATATTATTACTAGTTTGAAAAACCAATTTCCGATTTTTCTATCATCTTCCATTATTTTGTAAAAATTAAATTTAAATTTTTGGAACATTTTTCAATTTTTCTTTTTCAACTTTTATTTTTAAAACTTTTTATTCTTATTTTTGCCAAAAACATCAATTTCTCATCCCCACACTTAAATTTCATATTATCCTCAATGTGAGAAAAAGGAAATTACAAATCAAATAAAGCAAAAAATAAAAATAGACTAATGAATTGGAACAGACTCCCCTGGTAAATTGATGACATGCCTCGTGAGTCATGTTCCACGCCCTCCAATTCAAACGCGATCAACAAACTATCTTCAAATAATGTCATCTTTCACGAACAAAAGCAGCAATCCTGAAACAAGTGGCATCCCCACACTTGTTGTAACATCCCGAAGTCTCAAAGAATAATATTTAAATGTATAATTTATTTATGGCATAATAGTTACTCGGATAAATTGAGAAATAATAAATTAATAAAATAATAGATAAAAGAAAGTCCATGAAATTATAATTGAGTGTTAATAGTTAATTAATATTAAAAATGGAAAGAATTTGGACTTAAGTAATTAGAATGGATCAAGATGGTGGAATGGGGCCTTAGGTCCATGGGGTTTGAGGAGTATAAATATCTTCTTAAAACCATCCTAAAACCCCTATCCTCATTTCCATCTTCCATAATCTCTACACACACTTAAGAACACACACATACATCTTACAATAAACGGCTAAGAGAAAAAAAGAAAGAAGAAGCAAGATCGAACGCTAAATATTACTAGATCGTCCATATACAAGATAGATCCAAGAATAAAGTCCATAACTAAGCTAAACGACAGCAAACAAACATGAAAAGGTATGTTCTTGATCCTTAAAGATTACGTTTTCATTAATGTTTAGCTTTGAAACTTGAAACAATAGTAGATCGGGTCTAAACGAACATTAAAGTTGAAAACTTGATGTTAAAATGAAACTTAACGAACTCGTAACTATGAACTGCTCATTTAAGATGAACCCTAGATCTAGTCTTGAACATTTTAAGCTTGCAAGATTCAAACTTTATGATTTCCCGAGTCAAGTCTTACCCGGAAATGATCACGAGAGCGCTTAAGGAGAAAGATGGCTTCATGTTAAGGGTTTATATGTAAATAATAATAATAATAATAATAATAATAATAATAATGAATGAGCTGTGGGTGGAGACCCAACCCGTGACCTACATATGGTCCAAAACCCATCTGCCAACCATGGCTACTATACACCCAAGAGATCCCCGCTAATCGATTACCCGGACCATCGATCAAACTGAGCTTCGTTTACAAATGAAATCAATCAAGGTGCGGCTCAAGTCGCATACAATGTCCAAGCTGCTAACTTTGGACTTGATCGCATACAACGGAGAGTCGATTACAGTAGTTAATCGCATACAACTGGTATGTTCAATTACAAATTAAGATCGATTACAACAGGGTTTTCGTTTACACTAAGTGAAATCGATTACAATCAGTGCCCTTCCCTAAACGCATACAAATAACCCGATTACACCAACTAAACTCGCAGTCGATTACAATCAGATTTTGTTTACCCTCCAGATCTCGCTTACATTGTGATCAACTCCGGTAACGCTCGATTACAATAAACTGTCAATTAATTCGTTTACAATCTAACTCGAACACCTTACCATCGATTACAAGGAGGATTCGATTACAATAGAAATCCGATTAGAGGAAGCATCGATTACATTTAGATTCTCTTACATTGGACTTAGTCATAACGGGACTCGATTACAATTGAATCGCATACAATGTAAGCGAATTCTGCAGAATTGGAATACAATCTATCAGTCAATCTATTTTGAGGGTTCGATGGCTTGTAGCGGCTGTTAAAAAAAGGGAAGATGAGGAAGATAGAATGAACGAGCACGTGGGTGGAGGGAGGTTGGGCCTTGTAGTTTCATTTATTAATATCAAAACCTGGCCCAAAGTTTAGCCAAGCCCGATTACACCCTGAGCTCAAATAAAGCGATCAGGAGTAGCCCATTAGTGAACAGTTGGATCCGAACCCAAGACCGAACACTGAATACCCAAAACCCGCAATAGTTTTGTAAATTAAAAAGACATAGTTAAACCCGTTAAAATTTATAAAACAAAATATAAATAAATAATAAAGGTTTAATAATCATCTCGTTAACTATGGTTAACTTGGATAGAAAGTCGGATGGATACGATTAACATGATTCGGTATCTACTTAACGTAGTTAACCCCGTTAGCTTGGTTAAGTTAATTTAACAATCTTCGTTAAATAAGGAGAACCTGCTAGATCATTTAAGACTTAAGTAATGAGCTAGCTTATCGAGCAAGCTTAGTTAACCTCGTTAACTTATTTAACCTAATTCAATAACTTGGTTAACTATGTTAGTCAGTAATATGATAAATTAACACATATATATGTTAACAGTTAGCCGGGCTCCATTATGTTAGTCAGTGATATGATAAGTTAACACATATATATTCCTAAATATGTTAGGAATACAGTTAATACAGAACGCAAAAAGGATCCAGGTGAGTTTCTAGTCCCATTCATTGTTATGTTTTCGGGGCTGTGTGCATACTCGATGTGACAGTTAATACACTTACCTTAAATGGTAAGTGTATGCCATGTATGATATATGTGATAGATACAATTGATTTCTTGTCGGTACGTGAACGATTTTCGGATATTGCACGTATTTCCAAGGGAAGAGATTAGTTCCTTACATGGATATTAAATAATAGCTTATATACAGTGTTCCTTTTATGGATAATATATAGAGTTCCTTCTATGGACAATGTATAATGTTCCTTCAATGGATGGCATAGTGTTCCTTTTATGGATAGTATAGTGTTCCTTCTATGGATAATATATATATATATATATATATATATATATAAAGTGTTCCTTCTATGGATAATATATGTGTAGAGCGTTCCCTCTATAGAGAATATATAGCATGGGCAATAGTAATAGTTCTTTTAATAGATATTACGTGACGTTCCTCTTATGGATATTTATACAAAGATAAAGTATTAATACGTGTCTTCGGATACGTTAAGAAATATATGAGAATAAATTGTATGTTGCCTGATTAACTAGAACTCATTCAGCGTAGCTGACTTTTAGTATGCACGCAGGTGAGTAGGATGAAGCAGCTCGTTTGAGGGGAATACGTGGCATTGAATAGAGGCTGACATCGGAAGACTCGAGATGTTTATCAGTTTATGTTTAATTACTTAGTTTTTGAAAGACAAAGATGTTGTTTAAGACAAGTTATGTAATGTTTTATGAAAATTTTTATATTCCGCGAAAATTTTTATTAACTCTGATGATTAGAATTATGATGATGAGTAAATCCAAGGTCCATATGTGAGGTACCGGTAACAGGGCCTTACACTTGTTTAAAACCATATCTCACGAACCATCTCATAAGCAACCCTAGAACAACCTGCAAGTAAGAGAAGAAACACCCGACAGAGCAAAGAAGTAAAAACAAAATAGAAATAAAAATAGAAGAAAAAGATAGTACCCGGGTTGCCTCCCGGGAAGCGCTAAGTTTACTAAAAGTCTTCAGCCAGACTTAGTCCCGAAACCTCAATCAGGAGGCTTCTCCTTGATCCTCTTCCCATCGGTGCTCCTTAACATTCTCCTCTTAAAATCAGTTGGGAAGAAACTAATTTCCAAACACATGTAGGCCCAAAAATACACATTTAGCTCACAGTAGATGACCTAACAGAATTCTATTATATGACAGACAATTACCAAGGAAAAATGTGAAACAATAAAGCTCATCAAACAAATCCTAAGCACACATATGCATCGAATGAATAAAAATAAACCTCTTACTTAATCATAAATCCATAAACAAAAACAAAATCCAAACCAAAATCGAAAATCAACAAAAGTTCATCATAAGCCTAGGCGGTGGAAGGGTTTAGCCAACAGCCATACTCAAGAACAAAAGAAAATAAATTGGTTCAAATAATGAATTCATAATATTAATAATAAATTCAAACCAATAATAATGATGTTTGGTTGAGTTGGTGCTGAACCCAGACGCTCTCCGCTCGAACCAAGGTGCTCTCCCTCCTCTTGCTTTCTTCTTTGCTTGTGGCTGTCTCTTTTTCTCTCTTTCGTTTGTAGGGTTCTGTGCAAAATCAACCCCCCCCCCTTTCTTTTCAAAATAATTATGATCATTATATATTGTTTTTTTGTTTCTTAAACCGACATATAAAATAGGTTTTTAAACCAAAATAGCTTGCCCATGGTCATCAAACTCAGTCCACCATCACAAGAGATTAAATAGCCCATGCAATTTATGTGTTAGTCTAATTATCTTCATAGATCTTTGCAATTCTTATGTCACCTGCCTCAAATATTATAATAAGTTAATAACAAAAATAATAAATCAATTTTAAAAGCTAGAGTATTGTATCTGCTCGTCACATCTCTTTATATATTAAACAAATGATAAAAAAAACTAATCATTATTCATACGTAAAAAATTACTATAAAGAGTACATGTAAATATAAAACTAGTTTGAAGATTTAAATTTGAGTATTCAAGAGTGGTAAAAGTACTCCATTTTAGCCCGTTGTCCCTTAAAACTTTAACATTCAAATACAAATCACTTTCAAATAATATTCAATGAAAACCAACTCAAACCCAATTAAAAGTGTAAAAAATATTTATATAATTATTTATATAATTTAGACCACATCACGGGCCTTAAAATAAACCTAAATAAATCATGCCTTTATGGTGTGAAGACATCTCTGGAAGAAAAAAAATGCTTGGCCGATCTAATTGGATGCAAGCATGGCTCTCTTGCGTTCGTGTATTTAGGACTAAAGGTTGGGGGTAATATGAATCGGTACAATAATTGGGCCCCGGTTACCGATACTTTTGAAGCGCGACTTTTTCTGTGGAAGGCTACCAGTTTATCCATTGGGGGTAGAACCATTCTAATTAAATCGATTCTAAACTCTTTACCAATTTACTACTTTTCTCTCTATCAAGCACCTGGGAACGTCATTAACAGACTTGAAGGCATAAGGCGTAAATTTTTATGGGGAGACACGAACGAAAGGAGGAGGATGTGTTGGGTTCGATGGGATATTATCACTCAACCGGTGGATGATGGGGGGCTCGGACTGGGATCTCTCCAAGATATTAATTCAAGCTTACTTGCAAAATGGGTGTGGAGGTACAAAACCGAACCAAACAGGCTTTGGAGAGCGATTGTAAGGAGCATTAATTTTAATCCGAAACATGGCAACTTCATCCCATCAAAAAAAGGCCTCTCTAGTGTCTGGAGCAAGATTTGCAAAAAAACAAGTGCCCCTGAGAGCCGACTTACTAAAAGTGTTGTGGGTAACGGGTCCAATACTCATTTTGGACTGATGTGTGGGCCTCTGCAGTACCGTTTAAAATTCTTTTTCCAGCTCTCTTCCTGCTGGAAAAGTTTAAAGGCTGCACTATATGAGATAGGTTTAGTGCTTCAGACGCGAGTGTTTCTAACATTCCTAAATGGTGTTGGTACCGTCAACCATCTTCCCCTCAAGAAATTGAGGAACTTGTCGGGCTCAGTAATCTCATTTCTCAAACGGCCCTGACAAGTTTAACCGATAAATGGCAGTGGGTTTCGGGCAACTCAGGTGAATTTTCAGTCAAGGAAGTCAAGAAATTAATTCATGACTCTATGCAACAATCTCAGGATCATACAATCAAATACAAGTGGAATAAATGGGTGCCACGTAAGGTAAACATTTTCGGGTGGCGAATGAATCTCGATCGTCTTCCAACAAGAACGACACATGAGAGGAAAAATATCAGTGCGTCCTCCTTATGCTGCCCACTTTGTGGCGACCATGATGAGACATGGAACACATCTTCACATTTTGTTATGTTGGCACTTTGGTGTGGCAAATGGTCTCTAGTTGGCTCTCGATTCCTCTTATATATGCTTTCTCTGTTCATGACCTTTTGTAGGTACATCATAATAACCCCGGCTTGGTTAAGAAAAAGAGAATGGTGCGGGCAATCATTCTTATATCATGCTGGAATATATGGAGGATGCGGAATAACGTGGTATTCTCTAGCTATCGGGTAGACATCGGGAATCTTTTGGCGGAAATTAAAACATCAAGTTTTCTTTGGATCAGGAATCGGGCGAAGATGTATGCACTCGACTGGGAACATTGGTGTACTTTCAATATTTTGTAATTTATGTTACTTTACAAAGGGTTCCCCGGGTACAGTTTGGGACTGCATCAAAAACACAACGGAGTGAAAACCGGTGGTGCGGCCTCCGTGTGTGGGGGTTTTTCTTGCACCTTCTTAAGGTAATTGGTGCGAGTTTTTTCATCCCTTTTGCGGTCCTCGCAGTCACATCTTCGGGTTGAATATAGTATTGTTATGATGCTGTTGATTCTATATTTTGGGTGTATCATTGTATTTTCTCTTTGACCATTTGCTTCTTGCTTTTGGTTTTTTATATAATTCAGTTGTTAAAAAAATTTTATCTAATATAAAAGCTTATGTAATCAAAGCAGCATTGAAAAGGTCTACCTGTAAATTTTGGGAACAGGGAAGACAATAAAAAAAGCTGACCACAACGCTTCATCCTTTGGAAATTAGGAAAAACAAACTTCAACTCCTGGTCTCCTGCAAAAAAAAAAACTATCAAACAATTGTATTTTTCATTTTTGCAAACAATATGAGTAAAAAAATAAAAGAAAACAAAACAGAGCATCTTAAAGTACTATAAATAAATTAGTTTTAAGAATTACAAAATTTTACAAACTGTCTTAAGAGGGGTACTTGGATCATGAGTTGATGTTAGCAAAAGCTTTGGATCTCTTTAAGTTGCATTTGCATATTCATCATCTATGGTTGATTTTGGAACTAAATTTAATAAAATAAGGAATTCCTAACACCACCGAAATATTGTACACATCAAGTTAGGGCAAACAGACACAAAGCTATTTCGCAAGCAAATAAACAGATCTACGAACACTGAAAAGTTTAGCAACTATGTTAGGGCAAACATTTGCGCGTAAACTATGTAATGAACAGTGAAGAACAAGTAATATGAAAAAGTGTTACCTGAATAGGAAGTGTATCGAGATTGTGACCTGAAATTGCAGTTTTGTAAGCTTCAATCCATAGATTATTGCAGAAGCAATGATTGATTTTAAAACGATTGAACAAATTGGTTTGAAGAAATCATGAATCGTCAATCGGTGAACATCGATGATTATGGGGGTGTTTGGCCTAGCTTTTTTTAAGAAAGCTTATAGCTTTTTTAGCTTTTTTTTTATAAAATAAGCTAAATTTAGTGTTTGGTTTAGCTTTGTAAGCTTATGCTTATGAGCTTATATAAGCTTATTTGAAAAAGCTTATGTAAAGATAGTTTTTTTAGATTATTTAAATAAGCTTATTTGTATAAGGTTGTATGTTACTCATTTGCCCTTAAATGATGATGGATTAGTCTTATTAAAGCAACTTATTACTCTAACAAATTAAATAATGGTGGATTTAACAACTTATTAAGACACGTAATTAACTTGTAGGATATAAGCTAATCCAAATACTTAAAAATAGCTTATCAAATAATAAAAAATAAGCTATAAGCTACTTTAAAATATAAGCATAAGCCAAAATAAAAAAGCTAGGCCAAACACCCCCTATGTCTTCAATCAATCAGTTCGTCTTGTGCCCTAATTGGGGGGTGTTTGGCATAGCTTTTTTAGCAAAGCTTATAGCTTTTTTAGAGTTTTTTTTTTACAAAATAAGCTTGGTGTTTGTTTTAGTTTTTTTTTAATTTATGCTTATAAGCTTATATAAGTTAATTTGAAGAAGCTTACTTAAAGATGACATTTTAGCTTATTTAAATAAGCTTATTTATTTAAGAGGGTAAATTACTCATTTGTCATCAAATGATGGTGGATTAATGATATTGAAGCAACTTATTACATTAACAAATCAAAGAATGGTGGATTTAACAACTTATTAAGACGTATAATTAACTTGTAGAATATAAGCTAATCAAAACACTTAAAAAGAGCTTATCAAATAATAGAAAAAAGTTATAAGCTACTTTAAAATATAAAATAAGCTAGAAAATAAAAGCTAGGCCAAACACCCCCTTGGTATATTGCGTTTTTAATAATATAAGGAGATGTTCAGGGTGTTTAGAATGAAACAGATAAAAAGTGTATTGATTTTCAGTATTTATAAAAAGTTATTGTAGCATTCTATAGATTTTTAATATTTTGTTTTTTTAAGGTGGTTGTGAGTAGGGATGATAATTTTTTCCCAAATACTTGTACTTGTACCTGTACAGGTACTTATACTCGAATCGATTTAGTTTATTCGGTACGGGTACTGGTACTCATTTTTGTTGAATTTTGGTACAGGTACAATCGGGTACAGGTACGGGTACGGTACGTGTACATTTGGTATTTTGTATCTGTTTGGAGTATATAAAGGTTTAATTGGGATTTTTCATATTTAATATATAAAATAAATTATCTAACATTGTTATTATTGAACAAGTACCAAACATTTATTCAAAATTAAATAATATAATATCAAATACTCGAACTAATAAACAAATCACTTAAAGTTAGCGACCGAATTATGGTTCTTCAATACTGCCTTATCATTAAATCGACGAGCAATTTGGTACCTATACTAATTTGGTACTCGTCACGTACTTGTGATAGTACCGATACCTGAACTAATTCAAGTTGTTTGTTACTCGTACCGGTACCGGTTTCAAGATCGTCGAAGATTTGAAAATAAAAAGGCAAATTGGTACAAAAACGGGTACTGTACCAAAATACCCATACCAATACCAATACCTGTAACCGTACCGTACCGAAAAATTTGTTACGAGTATTGGTACGTGTTTTTATTTATTTTTGGTACGAGTTTAATCGGGTACATGTACGGATACAGGTACTGTCCCACGCTCATCCCTAGTTGTGAATAGAATAGAGAGAAAAAATAATGATAAAAATATAGAAAAATATTATTTAATTGAACATCAGATAGAAAATGTGGTTAATTTTAGTGTAATTTTGGATTTAGAAATAGAGGATTGAATGTGGATGCTCTAAAGTGACATAAAAAGGATGCACTTTTACAACACAAAAACGATGTCACACAAAAATGCTTATCATTTCTTCAAATTTTATAAAAGATAACGTTTCTTTATGACAAACATTTTTTTGCATGTTAAAACATCAGGGTCATATTTGACGTGACATTAAAGATCTCATTTTTAGTAGATAGCGTGATATAGTTTGAACACGACATATACCTACTTGAATGGAATAAAGCACATCTTTTGATATATCAGAAGAACACAGGAAATCGATATATACTACCAGAAAGATAAAAAGTCGCATCTACTTAGGTATCCACATATGGTGGCACAACGATTTCTTGGAAGTTGACAAAGCAAACCCTTATGGGAAAATCATCAAATCTTAGAAAAATAACAGTTTTTTTTCATACTATAGTTCTATAAAAGTAATGTAATAGGTATCATGTACAATAAAATTAACATATAGATTATCTGCCTATACTAATAAACAAAAATAATTAGAATGATGTGTCTTAACCACATGCAATCTTAGGTAGAATTATGCAACGGTTCAAAACCATGAGAACATGAACCGAAAAGGACTGAAAAATAGAACCGAAAAGGAAACCTATTATAGTAAACTGGTTCGGTTCCAGGACTGAAAAAGTCGGTTCTCGTTAATCGGTTTTGTGCAAGAACCGGTTTGTTTGTTTATTTATCAATGGATTTTGCAAACTTTGCAAATTGCAAATCACGTTTATATAATTGCATGTCTTCTTTCACGATAAAATTAATTTAGATTACATTATGAACATCCATTATATTTTTTATAACATTCGTCAAATGTCGGACCCGAAAACCGGACCCATTTAAAATTTCATTTTACTTTACTTAATAAAGAATTTTATTTATTTTGTTGGTTATGTCTTTATTTCGTGTACGTGTCAATTGAAATTTGTTAATTAGTTAAATGAGTTATAATAACTTTCCATCACGTGTAGTTTTGACTCATAACTATGTATTTACTTTAATTAACCATCCAAAGGCATGGGACCAAGTGGCAAAATTTGGAAATATTTTTTTTCTTTCTTTTCCTTACTCTTCTTTCGCTCCTCCCCGTCAATAATGGTACCCCCACCCCAGGGTTCTTATTTGATCCATCAATTAAGGCATAATTCATTGAAATATAACGCGCTTATGGATTACATGATCATTGATGTGTGTCTAATGGATGTTTCTTTCTATGGGACTCACAACTAAGCTTTATTAATAAAACGAAAATTCCTAATAACACCACACACAACCGGCAAGTGTACCGATCATAACTAGCAAAAAACTAAGAAGTCCGAGTATCGAACACAAGGACATGTGAAAACGCCTATGATTACTAACCCTAGACAAGACCTCCCTTAGATTAATAATTTTAATTTTATTTTTAATAATTAAAATCTACTTGACCTAAATTACTTTGACTAAATTAATCAGCTGGACTGACAGAACTAACAGACAAAATTGTCCCAAATTAGAGAGTTAACTGGTTGTGACTAACAATGGAGAAGATGTCTACCTAGGTAAGACTCAAATTGACGGTCTGACGAGCAAATGGATTGAATGATCTCACGACACCGATATCTAAATATGACACAACTAAGGTTCGCTCAAGCTAGCTAGATCACCACTCGGTCTCACTAACAAACCCTAACTTACACTTAATTGATTTTAAAAACAAACCGATAAACAATTTCTAAGGTGTTCTAATGCCGACTCTCCTCTCGGACTCACCGACACTTGACCCTAATAGAAATGAATACTACACAACCAAGGATAGAGGAACAATTTAGTTTAACACAAATTAGACCAACTAATCGCTCGCAAACCCAAACCCGACAAGAATTGAACTCGCTCTCGCGTAATTCTAATCCTAGTATGCAAAGGCTATGAGACGACCCTACTTCTTATCACCTCTCGGTCTCTAAGAAGGTGCTTACCCGCTGATTTTTTTTACAAAACACACTCAACAAAACCCTACGCTTATATCTACCGCAAACAAATTCTAAACACCAAGTAAAGAATCAAACAAGCAGCACTTAATCAAAACAAATCCATCCAATCGCAGCATGAAGTCATTGAGATATTATTAATAAATTTCTAGCAAGTAAACACTACCTATTCAATATTAAACCAAACTTTACAATAGTAATTCACATCATCTGATCAAACAATCCATATAACTTATCAAAATCGAACAATCATTATCAACCCTACATAGAACTAAAAGTTTAGCTACTCATGTTATTCGGACAGCAGCAAAACATCATTACAACCATCATAATACTCATCCAATTCATAACCAAACTCAATTATCAATCAAACTCAATTCACAATCAAATATGGTCAATAACAACTCAATCATAAACTCAATTGCAAAAGACTTAGCCAAATGATCAAGAACAAGATAGTTATGAACAATAAACAAGAAACCAAAGTATATGAATGTCATACTCTCAAATGGGGTTTAGATATATGATGAAAAACAATCCCAAGCTGCTGTCCTAAGTCCTCCTTGGCTGCCTTATTCTTCCTTAGCCATCACAAACCCTTCAAAAACTTGATGTGTGTCTAATGGATGTTTCTTTCTACGGGACTCACAACTAAGCTTTATTATTAAAACGGAAATTTCTAATAACACCACACACAACCGGCAGGTGTACCGATCATAACTAGCAAAGAACTAAGAAGTTCGAGTATCAAACACAAGGAGACGTGAAAACGCCTATGATTACCCTAGACAAGACCTCCCTTAGATTAATAATTTTAATTTATTTTTTAATAATTAAAAACTACTTGGCCTAAATTACTTTGACTAAATTAATCAGCTGGGCTGACATAACTAACAGACAAAAATTTATGTCCCATTTTATGTTCGAGTCTAAGCATATAGGATGCTAATTTCTCTCAAACTTTTGCACTGATACCAACTTGTAAGGCCTAGTACCCGGTGCCCTACATTATTATTGGATTTACTCATAAACACATTTCTAAATATCATAGTAAATTAAAAACTTTCTTAGAATACATAATATTCGGCCATATCTTTCATATCCATTCGCTTCTTGTCTTAAGTAACGTTCTGATCACGTAAATGTAACACCCCTGCTAAAGCGGAAAACACCTGGGTGTGACATATAGGTTGTTCAAAACACATGTGACACTATTAAGTGACAATAATATCATTAATTCATAGTTGATCAAATGAACAAAAACAAAGAAAAAAAGAAATAAAACAAACGTCTACTTGTTTATTATTTAATAACCTAACTTCTAGTATCTTCGTTACCTCATCTTCTAATGAAGGTACATTTAGTGTATGTATTAAATAAAGTCAACTAATTGAATAATTGGTGAGTCCTCACAAGTTTAATAAAAGTACATAAAAATCATACAATTCCATAAAACTTAGTGTAGTAATAGCGCAGACAATGTCTTTTCCATTTGATAACAACCAAATGTACTCGGATCGGGGGTCCCTATACCACTCATCACATCGAGGTCCTGAGTGCATAGGGGGGCGTATGATCATACTTAATGAGGAAACCATGAGCAAATAATCTTTGAGCAAATAGGAAAATAAACACACAAGTCCATGTAACGAATTGTAGTTTGTATATAATGAATAAAAGAAAATTTATAGTATTGATAGGATATATATACTACCACCCCCCCCCCCAATAGTTAAAAAGGTAAAAAGGGAGTGTGAGAAACTCGCCTTTGAAATTGGAAGGACAATTGAAAAAGAAACAGGAGGCGCGTTATATGAAACCAAAAGTTCGAATCTCACGATCTAAATTAATAAGAACACGAGAATTACTAATTAATTTATGAAAATAACATGTTGGTTTTAAGGTTCCTATTTTATTGTTTGTATATATACTTTTACACATTGGAACATATTTATTATTATAATGTTATTTATAAGTTGAATATTAAATTTGAATATAATAATGTACGTTTACTGGAATTTAGCGTTACCGGTATTTTTTTTGTATAATGTTTGACGGTTTAGATTTAATAAAGTTACAACGATATTAGATTATATATATACCTATTTATATATTTATTTTACGAGTTTTAACAAACAGTTTGGGTTTGTAAAACTTTGGTTTTTGGAAGAAAAAGACTAAAAACAATCTAAAATAATTTGTATTTAGCATAACAATGATTTTAATTGATTTATAATAATTTTATAAATTTTATATGATTTTTATTAATAAATAAAAAGGTTTAAAAAAATATAAATCTAATACGCGCTGACCCGGGTTCGGACATGGGTCTCTTAGACCACACTAAGTGTACACAACCAATGGACCAACCTATTTTGTGTTAGAAGATTAGAAACAGAAAATAAATATATGATAATATCAAGTTCATCAGCTTCACTATAGACCCCAGAATTCAATTCTCCCAGTTTGTTCCATGTTTGCCCGATTTATGTTAGGAATTTTGTTATATGCGTGAAAACAATAGGAATTCATATATCACTTACTTAATTTGGTGCCGGAAACACGATGAACTGGACTTGGCCAGAACCGATCTTGGATGAACTAATTAGCGACTAAGGACAGTTTGTTTGTGTAATGTAATGTTTGTAGTGAATTCAGATGACGATTAGCGTCATATTTATAGTGTCAATTGGATCAAGTCGTGTTTAATTCCAGTTAATACGATTTTTATTATGATCCGGCAAGTGGGTGATTAAAGCGTATTAAATTGATTGTTAATGGTGAAATAAACTTGTAACAAGGTTTATAATTAGTGGAGGCGATGTTTAGGATGAATTATCGTATCGAACGAGGTGTAACGAAGCGTTTTAAGGTTGTTGGCGCCGGAATCCGGCGACCGGACCTGGTGGTCGGAAAACCAAAGGGGGAGGGCGGCTGGGTTGGGATTCTTTTTATTATTTTATTATAATTCAATTTAAATGTTACATTTTTGACCCTAGACTTTACAAACATATATACACTATTTTTAAACATTATTTACTTTTTAACCCTTGAACTTTATAAATATATATGGCTAGTTAAAAACTTTATATACCTTAATATCTTTGGTTTGTTTACGTTTTACAATTGAATAGCTTAAAGCTTGATTATTTTAATAACTTTTAAGGCTCAGAGATTTGCTAATTGAACAATACGAATAGAAAGTGAACATAATCTTTGAGCAAAATAGGTAAATAAACACACAAGTTCAAGTAACGAATTGTAGTTCGTATATAATGAATAACCAAAAATTTGTAGTATTCATAGGATATATATGCTACCCCCAAAATAGTTAAAAATGTAAAAAGGGGGTGTGAGAAACTCACATTTTAAATGGAATGACAACTTGAAAACGAAACATGAGGTGCGTTATATGAAACCAAAAGTTCACATCTCACGAGCTAAAATAATAAGAACACGAGAATTACTAATTAATTTATGGAAATAACATGTCGTTTTAAGGTTCCGATTTTTATTGTTTGTATATATACTTTTACACATTGGAACATATTTATTATTATATTATTATTTATAAGTTGAATATTAAATTTGAATATAATAATGTTTACGGGATTTTAGCGTTATCGGTATATTTTTGTATAACGTTTGACGGTTTAGATTTAATAAAGTTACAACGATATCAGATTATATATATATACCTATTTATATTTAATTATTTTACGAGTTTTAACGGTTCGGGTTTGTAAAAGATTGGCTTTTGGATGAAAAAGACAAAAAACAATCTAAAATAATTTGTATTTAACCTAACAATGATTTTATTTGATTTATAATAATTTTATAAATTTTATATGACATTTATTAATAAATAAAAAGGTTTTAAAATAATATAAATCTAATACGCGCTGGCCCCCCTTGGACCACACTAAGTGTACACAACCAATGGACCAACCTGTTTTGGGTTATAAGATTAGAATAAGAAAATATATATATGATAACATCAAGTTCATCATCTTCAATATAAAACCCATAATTCAATTCTCCCAATCAGTTCCATGTTTGCCCGATTTGTGTTAGGGGTTTTGTTATACGCGTGAAAACAATACAAATTCATATATCACTTACTTAATTTGATGCCGGAAACACGATGAACTGGACTTTGCAAGAACCGATCTTGGATGAACTAATTAGTGACTGGGGATAGTTTTTTTGTGTTATGTTATGTTTGTAGCAAATTCATATGACGATTAGCATCATATTTATAGTGTCAATTGGATCAAGTCGTGTTTAATTCGAGTTAATACGATTTTTATTACGATCCGGCAAGTGGGTGATTAAAGGGTATTAAATTGATTGTTAATGGTGAAATAAATCATGTAATAAGGTTTATAATTAGTGGAGACGATGTTTAGGATGAATTACCGTATCGAACGAGGTATAACGAAGCATTTTAAGGTTGCTGGCGTCGGAATCCGGCGACCGGACCCGGTGGTCGGAAAACCGAAGGGGGGGGGGGTCTGGGTTGGGATTCTTTTTATTATTTTATTATAATTCAATTTAAATGTTACATTTTGGACCCTAGACTTTATAAACATATAAAAACTAATTTTAAACTTTATGTACTTCTTAACCCCTAGACTTTAGATAAAACTTTATATACCTTAATATCTTTGGGTTGTTTAAATTTACAGTCGAATAGTTTGAAGCTTGATTATTTTAATAACTTTTATGGCTCGGAGATTCGTTAATTGAAATATACTAATAGAAAGTGAGAAAAAACGAAGTTTAAATCATTGAACAAGATAAAACTTGATAACTTTCAAAAACAAATACATTGAAATGATAAAACGGTAGTTTCAACGAATACAAATACAATTACAAATACAAAAAACTGACAAATGTCACAACATTCCTTACTTTGGAGAATTTCGTCCTGAAATTAAGTAGAAGAATCCATAACAAAAAGATGAGGATACCTTGTTCGCATTTGATCTTCGCGTTCCAAAGTGAATTAAGCGTCGTGTTTGGATTCCCAACGAACCTTTACCGAAGGTATACGGAAACGTTTAGTTTCTTTGTCTTTGCTATCCATGATTTCCACCGGTTTCTCGGCAAAGTGAATTGTCTCATCAATGTGCACTTTGTCGAGTGGTTCATGGAGATTTCCCTCTGCAAGAAATTTCTTCATATCTGAAACATGAAACATCGGATGGTCGTTAGAAAGCTTTGAGGAAGTTCGAGGATGTAAGCAACACTACCAATACGAGTAAGAATCTTCAAAGGTCCAAAGAAACGAGGAGATAGTTTGCCTTTCTTGCCAAAGAAAACCACACCTTTCCAACGGGATTCCTTGAGAAGGATAGGATCACCAACATTAAAATCAAGAGGCTGTCTTCGGTTATCAGCGTAACTCTTTTGACGGCTACGAGCGATTAAGAGGTTTTGCCGGATTTGAAGAATTAAATCTGTAGTCTCTTGAACAAGTTCCGGACCGGTGATTTGGGTTTCACCAATTTCATTCCAACAAAGAGGAGAAAGACATTAACGACCATAGAGAGTTTGGAACGGAGCCATAACGATACTCGAATGAAAACTATTATTGTACGAGAACTCAATCAAGTGAAGATGAGAATCCCGGTCTCCACCGAAAACCATGACACATGATCTAAGCATGTCTTCGAGCGTTTGAATCGTGTGTTCGGATTGTCCATAGATTTGAGGATAATAGGCGGTGCTAAGATCCAATCGATTTCCCAACACAGTTTAAAGCGAAGACCAGAAGTGAAAAGTAAAATGACTATCACATTCGGAAATGATACGCAAAGATATACCATAACGACAAACGATACGCTGAACATAAATCTGAGCGAGTTGATCAACCGGGAACTTTTCGTTAATCGAAATGAAATGAGCAGATGTAGTCAAACGGTTAACTATAACTCATATACCATAGTGGTGGTTCCGAGTAGTCGGAAGTTTGAACACATAATCCATAGAGATATCCTCCCATTTCCAAACAAGGATGTGTGGTTGAACGAGCAAACCAGATGGTCGTCGGTGCTCGGACTTTACTTTAGCACAAGTAAGGCATTTTCCCACATATAACGCGATGTCTTTCTTCATACCGGGCCACCAAATGTGGACCGTAGATCAAAAGACATCTTATCCGCACCGGGATTAATGGAATATCATGACTTATGGGCTTCGTCCATGAAAAATGTGTTAAGGTCGTAAGGATTAGGAGCCCACAAATGATTGAGGTAATACAACAAACCAACGTGCTTAGTTTCAAGCCGATTCTCGACACCATAGGACATTTCATCATACATATTACCCTCGGTGACAGAGACATGTTGGGCTTCAAAGATACGAAGTTAGAGATCGGTTTTAATGGTCACGCTATGAAGCAAAATTGATTTCCCATGGGTCTTTCGACTAAGGGCACCGGCCACAACATTTTCTTTACCAGGGTGGTAATGAATTTCCCAGTCGTAGTCGCTAAGTAGTTCAGCCCATCGTCGTTGCCGCATGTTTAGATCTTTTTAGTCGAAAATATGTTGAAGACTCTTATGATCGGTGAATAGCACGCACTTAGTGTCATAGAGGTAAAGTCTCCAAATTTTGAATGTGAATACAACGGCACCGAGTTCGAGATCATGCATTGTATAATTTCTTTCATTAACCTTAAGTTGTCACGTAAGCGATAACTTTATATCGTTGCATAAGGACACAACTGAGGCCTTGGTTGGAAGCATCTCAATAGACAACAAAATCCTCAATGCCCTTGGGGAGTGCAAGGATTGGTGCATCACAAAGCATGCTCTTAAGAGTTTGAAAAGCTTCATCTTGCTTCGGGCCCCATTCATAAGGTTTATCCTTGTGAGTTAATGATGTTAGGGGCAAAGCGATCTTGGAAAAATTAAGAATGAAGTGACGATAGCAACCCGCAAGACCAAGAAATTATCGAACTTCGGTAGGAGTGGTTAAAGTTTTCCAATTCCTAATGGCTTCAATTTTGGCTGCGTCAACGTGGATACTCTTTTCGTTTACTATATGCCCTAAGAACGGAATTTCTATCAACCATAACTCGCAATTTGAGAACTTAGCATAAAGTTGTTCCTTCCTTAAGAGATCAAGGATAGAATGGATTTGTTTCTCGTGCTCGGCTTTGGACTTGCAATAAATAAGAATGTCGTCACTAAAAACAATCACGAATTTATCTAAGTAAGGTTTACATACGCGGTTCATGAGATCCATAAACACCATGGGTGCATTGGTTAGCCCAAAAGGTATAACCCTAAATTCGTAATGCCCATAACGAGTCCGAAATTCGGTTTTGGGTATGTCATCTTCATGCACGCGTAATTGATGATAACCCGAACGAAGATCAATCTTTGAGAAGCATGAAGCTCCTTTGAGTTGACCAAAAAGATCGTCAATACGAGGTAAAGGATAGCGATTTTTGATTGTGGGTTTGTTGAGTTCGCGTTAATCGATGCACATATGGAAGGATCCATCTTTCTTCTTAACAAATAGAACGGCTGCGCCCCAAGGAGATGAACTAGGGCGAATGAACCCTTTGTCCGAAAGTTCTTGGAGCTGATTAGACAACTCTTGCATCTCGGTGGGAGCAAGACGATAAGGAGCCCTAGCAATCGGGGTTGAACCAGGCACGAGATCAATTAGAAATTCAACTTCATGAGTGGGAGGAAGACCAGAAACATCCTCGGGAAACACTTCAGGATACTCGCGAATGACAAGAATGCCCTCAATTTTCCGCTTCTTCTTTTCCACCACATGAGCTATGAATGCTACATACTTTTTGCGTAAGTACGTTTGGGCTTAAAAACAAGTGACTAGATTTAGGCTCGAAGAAGAAGGCTTTTCACCAAAGACACGAAGAATTTGACCATCAGCAAGCGGAATACGAATGAACTTCTCGAAGCAAACAATTTTAGCACGTTGAACAGATACCCAGTCCATGCCTACTATGATGTCGAAACTTCCGAATTGCATATGAATGAGGTCAATCGAGAACTTGTGGCCATTTAGATTTAACTTGCAATTTCGAATAACTGAATCAATTGTTATAGATTTTCATTAGCTACCTCAACAGAATACGAGTTTTTAAGCTTAGATCGGGGTTTAGAAAGTAAAGGCTCAAATTCAAAAGACACAAAGCTCATATCGGCACCGGTATCAAATAAAATGGTTGCAAAGTGGTTATTTATGAGAAGCGTACCGTTCACCACATCACCTTTTTGCTGAGCTTGATTGGCGTTAATCATAATAGCACGCCCACGATTTTATTGAGGAGCTTGAGCACATTGAACGATTTGACCACCTTGTGGTGCAGGAGATAAAATGGCGGGATGCGGCTGAACTTGAGTTTGGCTAGCCAACAATGGTGGAACCTGTGGCTGGTAAGCTTGCTGGGTTTTGTACGTCTGAACCTGGTACATCGTAACTGGAGAAAGCTGAAGTGTGTTCACATGTGCGAGTCGTGTACACGCGTTGTAAATGTGGTTAGGGTCACCACAATTATAGCAAGCTCGCATTTGGTTAATAGGTTGAGCATACGGTACAGGGCGAGGGTTGAGTTGAGCAAACCGCTGAGGAGCAGTTGGTACAATAGAGTCTCACGACAAGTGGTGCTAAGGTGCCCAAAATGGTTGCAACGAGTGCATTGGCGACAAGCGCCATTGGCGGGGTGATGACGTTGACAAAAGTTGCAATGCGGATGGGGTGCGTTGTAGAGTTTCTTGGGTGGTGATGCAAGGTTAAGTTGAGGTTTAGGTCCGGTTTGCTGAGTTAGCGCATAGTTCTTGCGCTTCTTACTATGGTGGTGTGAGGAGAGAGCAGGCTTGGATGACTTGGGTTTTGATTCTTTGGACTCGGTAGAGGGTTTATCAGCAGGTTTCTTCGATCCCTTCAATGTCCAAGTCCCGGAATTAACATGATTATCAGTTAAAGTTGCAGCAAGGTTAATCGAGACACCAAGTTCCTTGGGAGCACTACTGAAGACACTATATTGAATTTGTCTCGGTAGTCCTCGAATGTACTTATCGATGGCACGCGAACTTGGGGTAACAAGGTGAGGTACCAACACACTGAGTTCATTGAAATGAGTAGTGTAAGCTGTGTGCTCACCACTCTCTTGTTTGAGGTTCCAAAACTCAGCTTCCAAATTCATGAGCTCATTTGGAGGACAAAACTTCTTGGTCATCAGTTCTTTCAATTCATCCCACGGCATAGCCTTGGAAGCTTCGGCACCACGAATTGACTTTTCCTTCACCCACCAGGTAAGTGCCCTTTTTTCAAAGACACTTGTAGGAAAATGGGTTCGCTTGTCATCAGGACACTCAATGTGGAGGAATTTGCTCTCCATCTGTTCGTACCACTGAAGTAGGGCAGTGGTACCTTTAGTCTCGTCAAACTCTGTGGGTTTGGTACTGGTGAAAGTCAACGAAAAGTGAGATGCTTTACGCTGGCTTGAAGCAGAGGTGATACTAGCAGAAAGGTTCTGGTGAATTTGGGTCATCATATCGGGAATGACCGCAGCTAGTTGTTTGGTGATCTGAGCAGTTAACTTGCGGCTGGAGGTTTCAGAAGAATGACGCTTGTTGAAACGGAGAGACATTCTGCGAACAATGGTAACGAAACTCGTGAGACTCGGAGTAGGGTGTGGTATAAAAATCCTTGTTAAAGTTTGTTTTAAAAGAAACAAATAAATAATTACATAATTGAAAATAAAAAAATATTATAACAAATTTATTAAATCTTGTATGGAACTTTAGAGTTTTCATAAACCATCATGAACTCTTATTTTCCAAAAAAAATCAAAGAAACTCGAAATCAAATCGAACCGAAAGATTGGTGTTCGTGTATCACCACGACTTGACAGACTTCCAGTTAAAACACATTGTAAAAACATTGAGGGTCGGAGTCACACGTCGCATAAACCACCATGACTTGCATGACATCCTTAGGAGTGCAACCATATTCTTTTCACAAAGAGAACATGGTCAAGTTTGAAAAACTTAGAGTTCTGATTCATATGGCGTTAAAACTGGTATGCTTTGGCTTAATAGAGTTCATAACCTATCCTAACTCTCCAGGTAAGCAACCGGGTCCCGCGCCTGATTGGGATTTATGCGCATTACTTATCCTTAAGTTTCAATAACCTTGGTGTCAAGAGTTTCGGAAAACAAGCACGCCCCCCATACAGTTTACTACATACCCGCCATATAGAACCATCTTTAAGAAGAATAAATATCGGAACACCACAAAAAATCGATAATTGAAAATATTTGAAAAATATTTGTTTTTAGGCATAAGCCTTGGACTTGTGTGTGCTTTGCGTACATTAGACGCAAATAAATTGACAATAAAATATTAAGCAAGTGTATTGACCAATCATATAAGGCCCACATAATTTTCTAATCATGCAACCTAAAAATTAAGCAAATAAACTATAACTAACTAAAACACTACGTCTAATGTCCTATCTTATAGTCACGGCTCTGATACCAATCTGTAACACCCCGGCTAAAGTGGAATACGCCTGGGTGTGACGTACAGATTGTTCAAATCACATGTGACACTATTAAGTGACAATAATATTATTAATTCATTCAAATCCCAAGTACACAAGTTGATCAAATGAACAAATACAAAGAAAAAAGAAATAAAACAAATGTCTTCTTGTTTATTATCTAAATAACCTAACCTCTAGTATCTTCGTTATCTCATCCTCTAATGAAGGTACATGTAGCGTATATATAAAATAAAGTCAACTAGTTGAATAGTTGGTGAGTCCACACAAGTTTAATACAAGTACATAAAAATCATACAAATCCATGACACTTAGTGTAGTAATAGTGCAAGCAATGTCTTTTCCATTTGATAAAAACCAAATGTACTCGGATCGGGGTCCCTATTCCACTCATCACATCGAGGTCTTGAGTGCATAGGGGGCGTATGGTCATACTTAATGAGGAAACCATGAGCACGTAATCTTTGAGCAAATGTGCAAATAAACACACAAGTACATGTAACGAATTCTAGTTTGTATATAATGAATAAACGAAAATTTGTAGCGTTGATAGGATATATATGCTAACCCCAAAATAGTTAAAAAGGTAAAAAGGGGTGTGAGAAACTCACCTTTATAATTGGAAGGACAACTTGGAAACAAAACGCGAGGCGCGCTATATGAAACCAAAATTTCGAATCTCAAGAGCTAAAATAATAAGAACACGAGAAGTACTAATTAATTTATGGAAATAACATGTCGGTTTTAAGGTTCCTATTTTTATTGTTTGTATATATACTTTTACACATTGGAACATATTTATTATTATAATGTTATTTATAAGTTGAATATTAAATTTGAATGTAATAATGTTTACGGGATTTTAGCGTTACCGGTATATTTTTGTATAACATTTGACGGTTTAGATTTAATAAAGTTACAACGATATTAGATTATATATATACCTATTTATATATTTCTTTTACGAGTTTTAACAAAAAGTTCGGGTTTGTAAAAGTTTGCTTTTTAGAAGAAAAAGACTAAAAACAATCTAAATAATTTGTATTTAGCTTAACAATGATTTTATTTGATTTATAATAATTTTATAAATTTTATATGATTTTTATTAATAAGTAAAAAGGTTTTAAAAAAATAAAAATCTAATACGCGCTGCCCTGGGTTCGAACCTGGGTCCCTTGGACCACACTAAGTGTACACAACCAATGGACCAACCTGTTTTTTGTTATAAGATTAGAAACAGAAAACATATATATGATAACTTCAAGTTCATCATCTTCACTATAAACCCGAGAATTCAATTCTCCCAATCTGTTCCATGTTTGCCCGATTTATGTTAGGAGTTTTGTTATACGCGTGAAAACAATACGAATTCATATATCACTTACTTAATTTGGTGCCGGAAACACGATGAACTGGACTTGGCAAGAACCGATCTTGGATGAACTAATTAGCGACCGAGGACAGTTTGTTTGTGTAATGTTATGTTTGTAGCGAATCAGATGACGATTAGCGTCATATTTATAGTGTCAATTGGATCAAGTCATGTTTAATTCGAGTTAATACGATTTTTATTATGATCCGGCTGGTGGGTGATTAAAGGGTATTAAATTGATTGTTAATGGTGAAATAAATCATGTAATAAGGTTTATAATTAGTGGAGATGACATTTAGGATAAATTACCGTATCGAACGAGATGTAACGAAGCGTTTTAAGGTTGTCGGCGCCGGAATCCGGCGACCAGACTTGGTGGTTGGAAAACCCGGGGGGGGGGGGGGGGGGCTAGGTTGGGATTCTTTTTATTATTTTATTATAATTAAATTTAAATGTTACATTTTGGACTTTAGACTTTATAAACATATATACACTAATTTTAAACTTTATTTACTTCTTAACCCATGAACTTTATAAATATATATAATTAGATAAAAACTTTATATACCTTAATATCTTTGGTTTGTTTACGTTTTACACTCGAATAGTTTAAAGCTTGATTATTTTAATAACTTTTAAGGCTTGGAGATTTGTTAATTGAACAATACGAATATAAAGTGAACATAAACGAACTTTAAATCATTGAACATGATACAACTTGATAACTTTCAAAAACAAATACATTGAAATAACAAAACGGGTCGGTTCAATGAATACAATCACAAATACGAAAAACTGATAAATATCATAGTAAACCTAAATCGGCTGAATGCATCAATACTCATAGATTAATCAACAATAATTATAAAGTGTATGTTCTTAGTACATGAGAAAACTGAAAATAATACAAAGTTTACATCCCGGGTATGATTCAAAGGAATTAGTCGAGCCTCGACATCATAGGATCTTCAATTCTAATGATGTGGAACATGTATGTGTTCTTGGGGTGAATTGATATGATGGAATTGACCTATCTTTTCTCTAGAAATTGTCTGGAATCAGTTAGATCCGAATAGGGTTATCAAAAACATACTTTAATCAAACTCTAACATTCACCGTTTTTCCCACCCATCGCGGTACGCGATTGGGTCTTCTGAGGTCCATCACGTATCATGATGGACCAAAGTCAAAGTACAGATTAATTAATGCCATCACGATACGCGGTGGGTCTTCAATCTATCTCATCGCGTACCACGATGGGAATCTTCACCAGCAACAACAACATCTTGCATTGTTTCTCGTGTTGGACGTCATGGGTCTTCATCCTGTGTCTCAACAGATCTAAATTAACAGCTTTAACACCTGTGACCTGAAATGCAATATACACGTATGAAGTATCGAAGTTCACGCAATAGACAATTAAAACTAGTAAATAAACGAACTTAAATATATACAAATTAACCAACCATCACATACCATCGCCGGATACACATTTAATGTAGCGTTACTCGCAATCTGTTTCCAGTTACACGCTCAATTTAAAATTCTTATTCTTTCTATATTTCTAAATGCTAACCAAATGAGTCCACGGCATGTGGGATAGGGTCTTAAAACATGTATTTTTTTGCTAGGGTCAAAAGGTGTAGGTTGAACCCAAACACTTTTATCAGTATAGTTTTCATAAACATGTACCGGTCAAATAGGAAAACAAAAGTTAATAGTATGTTATTACATAAATTTTTGAGTCACGTACATTACCTTGTACGTTAATTACGTTGACTTTTTTGTTTTCGTACTTCACACATACTAAATTGTTAAATATTTCGTTTGTAAATCGGCCAGTGGCAATATTTTGTTAAAGTGTTCACATTTGAAGCATAATATGCATATACATCTTCAAGTTCTAAAACCATAGGATAAAAAACACTATTATACTTGGTAACTTTTTGTTGTTGTTCAACTTTACTTTTCAAATGATGTCTTAGCTGCTCTTATATACCAAATATTTATTGTATTACAACTATTATTATCTAATAGAAGTAAAATATAATGTCGGTGCCTAAGATGATTTTAGATTTTTTATTGTTTTATGTTCTAGAAGTTATGTACATATATTAGATTTTTGTTAAAGTCATCACAATAGGCAGTTATTGTCTGTTGGCTTTGATTACTTTCTTAAAGTGTGTCTTCTTCTCTTTGACTCAGGTTCAAATACCTCCAAAAGCAAGCAAATTGTTTTCTTTAGTTTTTTTTTTTACTTCAGTTTTATTTGTGTCATTATCAAACAGGTTTAAAACATGGTTTTTTTTAATTTGTGCAAGTATCAAGCAGTTTTAAAACATGTTTCCGACAATTTTATTATTTTGTTTTAGTTTCGGTATCATAACTAATGTGACGAAACCGACCGAATTGGCGTAGAATCACCGCCATAAGGCTCGAGGTTGACAAACATCTGGGTTTTGCCGAACGACGCCACCCCATTGGTTGACCTCAACTTATATATCTATCTAACTATCTATATAATTACCTACCATAAAATCCTACGTGTCGCGCTTTGGTCGCTCCCCACCCCATATCAAGTCACCAGATTGCTTGATTCCTGAATAGTGAGCTCTCATTAATTTAACCCGTTTTAGACCCGTTTAAGCTTTAAGATTCGCGGGTCATGGGTTTTCTAATGGGTTTGGATCAGATCATAATATTCGTTGACGTTTTTCTTTCATTCTTTCTTTGATGAAAACAAAACACTGCTTCCACACAGGTGAAATCAGTTTCTCTACACTGCTTTTATTTTCAAGAAACCTAACTGAGGCTGGGTCTAATGATGTGTACGCTCAAGTTTCATTGATTCAAGATTTTTAGGTTGGTTTTCATATTATTTTTCAAGATTATACTGTAAAAATAATAATAATTAATTTATGAGATCACGGCGATCAACTTGTCGATGCGAGGTACTAAACCATCACTTCAGTTCATCTTCATCAATTATTCATTTACAATCATTAATTTCCGGTATGCCATATCTGAAAGTTAATAACTTTGATCTTTTTTGTCTTGATGCTTTTGAATCTTAATACTAATTGACTAAGATTTAAATTTTTAATGTTGGTGTCTTTTTCTGTGAAAAAAGTTTCCAGTTAGGAACTGTCTACTCAGATTCGTGGTAAACATTTACCCTTTAATTTATTCAAAATCCTTCTTTTTTTTTCTCGGATTACATTGAATTTTGAGGTGTAGCTGGAATCTTTTGAGTCATGAAAGTGTAGAGATCATGAAAGTGTAGAGAACCTTCTGAGTTATGTTAGATTTTGAGTATTTGTAATTTTTATGTTGTTCACCAAGTGATCTTGTCTTGCTGTTTTCGAATGATTTAACAGTACATAAGTGATTTTTTGTTAATATTGGCGTGTCTTTAGGTTTGGTTATGGGTTAATACGGTTTCGGTCAGAGCAAGTTTTAAGCAGAATGAGTGCAGGTTAATACAAGCAGTTTTTTCTAAAAGTATCAATGTGGTTTGTGTTAAAATGGGTTTTGGTGAAAATGAAGTCAGGTTAAATTGAGGCGGGTTTTGACTATCACCCACAAATCAAAACCACCTTGAAACAATAAGTGAAATCAAATTTGTTTTTATGCATAACGCAACTGAAACTATAAAAATCTATCGATATGTAATGCAAAGAAAAGTATTACAAGAATAACCTCGAAACTAATATTATTCTTGGTTCTTTGAAAACTTATGAACATGAATATATCTTAGAGAAAGCAATAGGGCATGTGCCATTTTCTAAAATTCCTTTTCTTATTGGAAAAATAGTTGTTTTTTCTGTTCATTTGTTAATCATGGAGATTTGTATGACGGAGTTTGAATGGTTTCTGGGGAAGCATTTGACACAAAAGGTTTCGAGGAAGAAAGATAAGTAAGGGTCAAGAAGTATTATGTCTCCGATTACTAAAACTAAAACAGATTACTGTTAAAGTTTGGTTAATTTCCCTTAATCCACCACAAATCCCTGATGATCAAGAAGAAATTGATGTGGATAAAGTAAATTCTGTATTGCTTAATACCTTAAATGTCACAAATCGTTTTGTGTTGTTGTGGAGTATTTGGCGGGCTCGAAACTATAAGGTGTTCAACAACAAAGAGGTTTGCATCAGAAGAACCATTGATGGCATAAATGTTACAAGTTTCATATGGATTAAAAGTAGAATGCTCACTCTCTCCCAAGATGAGGCCATTGAAATCAGTACCGGTACGATTTCATATGTATTTATTTTTTGTTTAATTGGTTTGAATCTATTACAATTTCATTATGAGTCTTTCATACTAAGAACATATACGAACAAACATAAACGAACACAAACAAACATAAACGAATATAATAACCTTAAACTGATTTGATTTTTTGTTAAACAACTATTTTTAGATTGAAGAAGAACATAGTCAGATTGGGAGGTGGAGGACTCTCGCTCTTCTTATGTTTCTTATGTTGAGACCATGGTATTAATAATACTTATTTTCTTTAGAAAAAGGTCACCTTTCAAATCTGTAATCTAATTACTTCTTTTTTTTCTGTATATATTATAGCCGGGTTATGATTCATATGTGCATGATCTTTTAATGATGGGCCCACCTTGACCCGAACACGTTCGATTTGTCGACCCGTTGTTGTACTTATAAAAGGTGATTGGGGTTATGCTTTGATCTTAATGATGACACGGAAATTGAGTCATGTACTGCATTCTTTATTCTAATAATAATGCATATTAAATTTTTTTTTTCTTGCAATTTTTTCTGTTACCACTTCGCTAGATTCAAGTAATTGGTTTTGCGTCTTTATTTAATTAATTATTATTATTCTTATTATTTTGCATTTGATATTTCCTCTTTTCTAGGTTCAAGTCAAGTACTCGAGCAAAGGAGAGACTATGAAGGTGAAAAGAAGCCTTAAAAGGTGGCATCATGTTGTAAAGTTCGATCCGTAGTCTCTCAGACCCCGTTGAACTGAGGTTTCCAAGTGTCTTTCAAAATTAGTCTATTCATTTTTATGTTTATGATATGATTAAAAGTCAATTTATTTTTATAGTTTTGTTCAGATTGCAACTTTTTGCAACATAGCTGGTTTTTTATATTCTGCAAGAATATTTTATATATAAAAAACTTCTAAATTTATCTTATCAAAATAAACATGACGAGTTTGGGTCATAAAGAATGTATTATTGTTGTTGCTAATGTTGTTGTTATTATTATTATATATTCTTTTCATGTTTTATGCTATAAGAATAATTAGTTACATGATATATGATTATATGTTACTTGAATCCGAATAAAATGACATCTGCTACACTACAGTGTACACAATCTTTTAAGTAACTCAACCAAGTAGGCTATTGAAAGAACCAAACGAACATGAACAGGCATGTTCGTGTTCGTCTAATTTTAACTGAACAAACGATTGAACACGAACAATTAAACAATTGAGGTTTTCATGTTCGTTTTGGTTCATTAAGAAAAGGAGCGTGTTTGTGTTCATTCATTAACAATATAAACGAATGGTTTATGAAAGTAAATGACCAAACATAATTGAACATAGATAAACATACATAACTGAGTGAAAATCAATCAATAGTAAACGTGAATATCAACTTGTTGTGCCTAAAAAGTTAATAAAATTAGACTAAATTGTATTGGGTGATATTCGTACTACATAAAGAAAGACTAAATTGTATTGAATATATAGATTAATTAAACTAATATAAAATATAACAATATATATATATATTATATATAATATATTCAAAATAATATTAAAAAACTAAATAAACACGCGTAACACGCGGGCTAAAAGCTAGTGTTTTAATATTTTTGTTTTATTGTTGACACTGTAGCGAACGTAACCGAACAAATTTCTTTCTTTTAGTTCTATTACCATAAACGAACATCATGGAAATTGACCAAATTCATGTTGACTCACCCGTCTCAACGCCTGGGACCGACGTTGCTCGGGATTTACCAACACCCGATTTTACCGACCGACACCGCCTTATTGGCCCGCCTCAATATTTATAGTGTTGGTGTTTTTGTGTTTGTTTTTGTTCCGGCACCGTAACGAATGTAACCAAAAGCGTAATGAACATGACGGAACCGACCGAATTTACATTGACTCGTCTCCTCAAAGAACGGGACCAACAACGTATAGGTTTACCAAAGCTCGAGTTATACCGACTGACATCATCCCATTGGTCCACCTCAACTTTTATATTTTTTTTGTTATTTTTTTGGTAGTGTAATGAACGTAACCGAAACTGACTGAATTCCCGTCGAGTTATTGAGTTACCGCCTCAACGTCTAGAAGCCGCGCAACGTGCGGGTAAATTACTAGTTATATATATATCAAATTGTAACTTGAGTTGTAGGATGCTTTGTATAGATAACATTTTAATTATTGACTTTAGTTTTTAAGTTTTCTTTTCGGTTGTTATAACGAGTGTTACCACTGCAACATTATCGTCAACAACCAAGATGATACCACCGGGATTCAAATTACGCCCTCCGCCACATCTTACGGGTATAAATGAAAGTTAAGGAATGGGTATAGAAAATTTGTGAATATTATCGAAGTAATGCTTAGTTTGTGACATGAAAACTAACTATTTCCGAAATTATTAAATTTATAAAGCTTGTTTTTGATAAAAGTTTACAAGAGTTACATGGACAAATCTGTTCGGAAACAGAGCTCTTTTATCGCAGAATTAGACCTGCTATTAATGATAACGTCGGCTTATCTGTCAGTCGTGTTGGATTCAAATCTCTTTTTCATAGGCGCTAACATTTACTTAAAGAGCTTCGCTTCCAAAGTTATAACAATCACAATGTTTTGATTTTAAATCGCAGTAGTTTTGGGTTTATAAGTAACTATTACATTTATTTATTTATTTGTTTTCTTTTTTACTTTTATAATTGTAACGTAAAATATACTACTTTTTTATAATATAAAATGGTTTTATTATATATTGTATTAGCTTTATATGTATCATTTTCTATAAATTTTAATTGTTTACATGTTATTATATTAATAAAATCCCATGTAATACACTAATCAAAACAATAGTAAATGTAGCACCTTATTAGATCAAGTGTGGTGGAGCTTTGTCTTAGACGTTTTGGTGGATAACGCCGGGGGCACCCCCGGGCGTTTTGGCTTGTATTCTTTTTTGAGCGTTTTACATATAACGTTGGAAAAGAGACGAAAATTAAAAAAAACATTATTTTAATATCAACGGTCATATTATAACGTTGGAAAAGAGACGAAAATTAAAAAAAAACATTATTTTAATATCAACGGTCATATGACCGTTATTAATTAAAAAACAAATTATTTTCTATATATTAAACAAATTCATCCTCAATCAAAACTAATCAAATTTATAAAATCTCTCTTTCTACTCTATATCTCTTCACACCAACTTCACTATAAATGGATTCTCGTATATATAATCGGTTTTTCGGGCCCGACCAACAAGCTGAAGACGCGGAGGAGGAAGAGGCGGTTACGAGTGTGATTGTTCTCGCGACAATTTATATGAGTTCTATTACGAGTGCGATTAGCTCTCCACCACCCCCTGTTTCAAAAAGAGCATATATCGAACGAGACCGTACCGAAGCCAACAATCGGTTGATGGCGGATTACTTCTGCGGCTCGCCGAGATACAAGAGCCCAAAGACCTTTACGCGTCGTTTTCAGATGTCTAAAAGTTTATTTATGCGCATTACCAATTATTTGGAGCGTGAGCTTGATTATTTAAGCAAAAGCTGGACGGTCAGGGACGCTAGGATTCACGCTTATTTAAAAGGTCACGTCAGCCGTACGCATGCTCGACTACGAAAACACGGCCGACAGCAACAAAGAGTGAAAGATGGCCGATAAAACAACTCGGGACACCTTGGAGTATTTTTGTTATGGTACGTTTCGTTTTTTTAAATAAATATATCACTTGTTTACTTTAGTCAATTACTTTTATAAAAGTTGTGTAAAATATAGGAATATTGAAACTATATGGACCACATTATCTGAGAGAGCCCAACTGGAACGATCTAGAACGTCTTTACGAGGCCCATGCAAGGGTGCATGGTTTACCCAGCATGATAGGGAGTGTAGATTGCATGCATTGGGAATGGGCTAATTGTCCAACTGCGTGGCAATGTCAATACACACGAGGTGACCAAAGGGACCAACGGTCAGCCTTCAAGCGATTGCTTCATACGACCTTTGGATTTGGTCGGCGTTCTTTGGTGTTCCCGGTTCCAACAATGACATAACCGTCTTAGAGCAGTCTCCTGTGATGGAGAGTTACATATCTGGGATCGTTCTCGTCGCTTCGTTTTGGGCTAACGATAACTTCTACCTTCATGGGTACTATCTGGGTGATGGAATATATCCAGAGTATGCGATAATCGTTAAAACATTCAGAAACCCGATGGATGAAAAAAGACAGTATTTTAAGAAAGTGCAAGGGTCTGTGAGAAAGGATATCGAGAGGTGTTTTGGTGTTCTTCAACAACGATGGCATTTTGTTAAAAATCATTATCGTCTATGGTCTTTAGAAAGAATGAAATGTGCTATGTATGCGTGTATCACAATGCGTAACATGATTATCTAGGATGAGGGAAGAGCAATATGTCCAACTTTCATACCGGACCCGGATCCACCACGAACTCTAACAAGTATGGAGCAAAGACTCAAAAACTCGGATTTCGTGCGGTCAAAAGAGATACATAACGCACTAAAGGGGGATTTGACCCAACATCTTTGGATGAATCGGCGTTTGGCTGGTGAAAACGAGAATCAAAACGTGGGCAACAATGAAGACGATGATGAAGACGACGAGGAGGAGGAGGGCGAAGACGACGAGGAGGAGGAGGAGGGTGAAGACGACGACGAGGAGGGCGATAACGATGAAGACGAAGAGGGCGAAGACGATAAAGATGACAATGACGACGAAGTTTTTTTTATTTTAAATGTAATATTTATTTAATAAAATACTATTGTTACTTGATTATTATTAATAAAAATTAAAAAAAAACAAAAGAGTGTACAAGTGACTGGGCGTCACGTGGCTCGTAACGTCTGGGGGTGGGGCTTTATGACTACACCCTGTTTTTGCAAAATCCATAACTTTAACTGGACGCCATGTACTGCATAATACTTGAGATGAGGCTTTATACTACACATAATCTCAGTGTATTGTTTCTTTTTCAATTATCTTAAACACTAGGCCACTAGGGTACAATGGATGTTTCTAAACTAAATGACAAATTTACTGATATTTTTATTTGTTTAAATTTCAAATATTATATTTTAGTCAATTACATGTGTAAAGAGGTTTCAAACTAGTATCACAAGATGCAAATACTTAAAAGAGTAAACATGAATATTCTTATTGTAACACCCCGACCAAAGGCGGATTATACATCGGGGCGCCACATATTGTTTCATTACTCGTGACACTATTGGTGTCAATATTTAATAAATATATTCATTCGCGCACGCGCAAAGTAAACACAAGATAGCATAAATCAACATAAATCATTATATTAAAAATCATAATAATAAAACAGCAATAACTTGTCTTGATACATTTTAATCTAGGTCCAAAATAAAGAAAACTTCCTACGTGTCCTCGAACTCCAAAACAGCTACTGCAAACCTGAACATGTGTTAAAATAAAACGTCAAACACTTGCGTGTTGGTGAGAAATCAAGTTTAATACAATACATAGATAACAATAAATCTGCGCGCAACACGTGTATGTCTGGTGTTTAACAAGGGTGTAAACAAATTGTGATCAAGCCTAAATAGATCATAGTTCATAGTTCAATCCGTGCTCCCAAATGAGCACAAAAACGAGAAAACATCTGTGCAAGTGTAAACAAAGAAAACCGTAAACGATAGGTCTCCCGTGTTCATCTAATGGATCCATGAAAACTTCGGAATAGGCCGAACAAAGCGGTTAATGATACACACATACAAATAAACAGCCAAGTAAACGTCCTCAACACATGGGATACTGCGCGACTAAAGTTCATAAACAAGTTTAAGACTCTAAGTTTGTATGAACACATGAACATCCCAAAACATTAAAGATAAAAAGGGATTAGGTACGAGATTACTCACTTGATGCGGTGTAAGATAAAGCAAGAACCAACTTTAAACAAGCACAAGTTAACCTATAAATAAGATTATTGTTTTAATGATTTGTTTTAAGTCTTGATTATAAGTTAGCATAATTAATAAGTAAATTATTATATATAATATATATTACCGGAAAAGCAGGGCAGAACAGGAAGGAAGACGGAGGCAGAGAGGAAGACGGCAGAGAGAGCAAGGAGCAAGAGAGAATAGGAGAGTTTAAGTGCTTTGTGTGTGTAGTGTTAGGAAAAATAACATTATTATTTATAGAGAAACCCTAGGGAACACAATCCCTAGAAAAGGGGAAAAGATCTCCAAAAAGTAAAAGATTCCAAAAGCAAAAGATATCAAAAGATATGGCAGCTGCAGGGAACAAGGAAAAGCTGACAGGGAACAGTAAACAGGCATGGGAGGGTCAGATAAAGGTACTGGTTAAGCATGGAAAAGCAGATCTCAAAAGATAATGTCAGTCACTTTTTCTGCCAACCAATGGGGTTGGTGCGCATGCTGCGCCAAAAGTGGCTTTTCAGACATAAGACAGGTTAGGTCAACAGCACAAAAGATAAGATATCAAAAGCAAACAAGCAAGTTAAAACAGAAGAAGGGACACAAGACAGCGCGAGAAAGCTTCGAGCGTGAAGGCAGACACAGAAGGTCAAGAGAGCGCGAGCGCGAAGGCAGACAGAACCAACCTTAACGCGTCGCGGGAAGAACTACATTTCAAAGCGCGCCGCGGGAAGAACTTCAATTCTAAGCGCGTCGCGAGAAGAACTATATTCCTTAGCGCGTCGCGGGAAGAACGGTATCCATAGCGCGCCGCGGGAAGAATTAAAATCCTTAGCGCGCCGCGGGGACAGTTCGTCTCGCGTATCGCAGTAACAGGTGGTCTTCACGCAGGCTTCCTTGTAAGGAGTCTGGCGCGTGGAGCTGCGCAGACAACCTTAGGCGGGAAGAAACAAAGGACAGCAAGGAGTAAGGAGAAAAAGAAGGAAACAAGGCTTAAGGGCGGGACGGCAACAAGAGGGGAAAGAAGGCGGAAAGGAGAAGAGGGACGGCGGAAAGAAAGGAAGGAAAATATATTATTATTATTAAAAGTAAAAGTATAAATAAATATTAAATCATAAAAGAAAGAGATCGGATCAGAGAAACGGGTACCTGGGTCGGGTCGGATCGGGGCAGATGTTACAGTCTCCCCTACTTTAAGAAATTTCGTCCCGAAATTTATCCCGAAGTAGGTTGCGCAGAGAACAGGTGCGGGTACTTGATCTTCATTTGATCTTCCCTTTCCCATGTAAACTCGGCTCCGCGCTTGGACTCCCAGCGAACTTTCACGATAGGGATGCGACTGCGCTTGGTTTGCTTAACCTCGCGATCCATAATCTCAACAGGCTTCTCAACGAAATGCATAGATTCATCAACTTGAACTTCATCAAGTGGAATGTGAAGGTTCTCGTCAGCTAAACACTTCTTGAGATGGGATACATGGAACGTTGGATGCACATTACTGAGCGCGGGCGGCAGGTCAAGTCTGTAGGCAACTTTTCCTACACGCGCGAGAATCTTAAATGGTCCAACATATCGAGGAGCAAGCTTACCTTTCTTCCCAAAGCGGACAACACCCTTCCAGGGCGACACTTTGAGGAGGACAAGATCACCAACTTGAAATTCGAGAGGCTTCCGCCTACGATCTGCGTAACTCTTCTGTCGGCTTCTGGCAGTCAGCAGATGATCACGGATCTTGGCGATTTTATCGGTTGTCTCTTGAACAAGTTCGGGTCCTGTGATTTGAGCTTCTCCCACTTCGCTCCAACAAATCGGGGAGCGGCACTTACGACCGTAAAGTGCTTCAAATGGGGCCATACCGATACTGGAATGATAGCTGTTATTATAAGAGAACTCGATCAAAGGCAGGTGCGAATCCCAATTACCTCCAAAATCAAGAACACAAGATCGGAGCATATCCTCAAGAGTTTGAATAGTTCGCTCAGACTGACCGTCAGTCTGAGGATGATATGCCGTACTCATGTCCAAGCGAGTTCCTAGTGCAGATAGGAGAGATTTCCAAAAGCGGGATATAAAACGGCCATCGCGATCGGATATGATGCTCAAAGGAGTACCATGGCGGCAGACAATTTCCTTGACATAAAGCTGCGCGAGTTGCTCAACACGGTAGTTTTCACGAATGGGCAGGAAGTGAGCAGACTTAGTCAATCGATCCACTATTACCCAAATGCTATCATGTTTGCTTGCTGTCAAAGGTAACTTGGTAATAAAGTCCATCGCTATACTTTCCCATTTCCACGTAGGAATTTCTGGTTGTTCGAGCAAACCAGATGGGCGTTGATGTTCAGCTTTTACCTTAGAGCAAGTCAGGCATCTAGCTACGAACACAGCAATATCCTTTTTCATACCGGGCCACCAATAAGTAATGCGCAAATCCTTGTACATCTTATCAGCGCCAGGATGGATGGAATATCGAGATTTATGCGCCTCACTCAGGATATCAGCGCGAAGATTCTCATCAAAGGGAATCCAGATACGATTGAGATAGCAAAGAATTCCACTCAGATTAGGGACAAAGTGTGCTTCCGCGCCACACGCTAACTCGGCGCGAAGGTTACCATTACTGATGGATGCGCGCTGCGCGTCACGAATACGCGATTCAAGGTTGCTTTGGATCGGCGCGAAGTGAAGCTGCGTGCGCGGCAAGATACAGTTAAGTTGGCAGGGTTTTCGGCTGAGGGCATCGGCTACCACATTAGCCTTACCAGGATGATACCGGATCTCACAATCGTAATCGCTGATGAGTTCGTTCCATCGGCGTTGCCTCATGTTAAGTTCCTTCTGATCAAAGATATGCTGAAGGCTTTTATGGTCAGTGTAAAGGATACACTTAGTACCATAAAGGTAGTGTCTCAAGATTTTCAAGGCAAAAACAACTGCACCAAGTTCGAGATCGTGAGTTGTATAATTCCTTTCATGAACCTTGAGTTGCCTTGATGCGTAAGCGATAACCTTGCCTCGTTGCATAAGAACACAACCGAGACCTTGGTTGGAGGCATCGTAGTACACGACAAAATCATCATTACCCTCAGGTAGCGCAAGAACAGGAGCTTCACACAACAATCGCTTGAGCGTTAGAAAGGCTTCTTCTTGCTTCGAGCCCCAAATATACGGTTTACCTTTGTGCGTTAGAGCTGTTAAAGGCAAAGCGATCTTCGAGAAGTTCGAAATGAAGCGTCGGTAATAACCAGCTAAGCCCAGAAAGGAACGGATCTCAGAAGGAGTGGTCGGCGTAATCCAGTTCTTGATTGCTTCAATCTTGGATGGGTCGACATGAATACCCACCTTGTTTACAACATGACCAAGAAACTGTATTTCATCAGACCAGAATTCACACTTGGAAAGCTTGGCAAATAGCTGCTCGGCTCTAAGCTTTTGCAACACCAACCGAAGATGTTGCTCATGCTCGGCCTTGGTCTTAGAATAAATCAGAACGTCATCGATAAACACAATCACGAATTTATCCAAGAAAGGCCTACACACCCGATTCATTAGATCCATGAAAACGGCGGGTGCGTTGGTTAAACCGAAGGACATAACCAAGAATTCAAAGTGGCCATAACGAGTTCGAAAAGCAGTCTTCGGAACATCTTCATCGCGGATGCGCAACTGGTGATAGCCAGAGCGGAGATCAATCTTGGAGAAACAAGAGGCACCTTGGAGTTGATCGAAGAGGTCGTCAATACGCGATAAGGGATACCGGTTTTTAATGGTGAGTTTGTTCAACTCGCGGTAAACAATACACATGCGAAACGATCCATCTTTCTTTTTAACGAACAACACCGGAGCACCCCAGGGCGAAGAGCTAGGGTGAATGAATCCTTTAGCAGTCAACTCTTGAAGTTGGCTTGCCAATTCTTGCATCTCAGCGGGCGCAAGACGGTAAGGAGATTTAGCTACGGGGGAAGCACCAGGGACAAGATCAATACGAAACTCGACTTCACGAGCGGGAGGGATACCAGGAAGATCATCAGGAAAAACTTCAGGGAATTCACGTACCACAGGGATATCGCGAAGCTTCTTCTTTCCTTCATCGGGTTTAACCACATGGGCTAGAAATGCAATACACTTCTTCCGCATGAGTCTTTGGGCTTCGGCGCAAGACATAAGCTTAAGACCACTGGAGGGTTTCTCGCCGTAGATGTGAAGATCACCGTTTTCTCGAGGTATGCGAATCATCTTCTTGGCGCAAATAACTTCGGCGCGATTATGCGTAAGCCAGTCCATACCAATGATAACATCAAAGCTTCCAAGAGGCATGGGGATGAGGTCGATCAGAAAATCGTTTTCGTTAAGGTTAAGCGTGCAATCCTTAATCACGGAGTTAATTAAAACAGTTTCGCCATTAGCCAATTCAACTGAAAAATTTTCTTTTAAGTTATCGCGCGG
Source organism: Bidens hawaiensis (assembly GCF_021521415.1). Lineage (NCBI taxonomy): Eukaryota > Viridiplantae > Streptophyta > Magnoliopsida > Asterales > Asteraceae > Bidens > Bidens hawaiensis. The sequence continues at coordinate 4,033,948 of NW_027491042.1, forward strand.
TCGCGCAAGCTTCTGCTCAAATGCGCGAGAAATAAAACTTCGATCGGCGCCAGTATCAAAAAGTACAGAAGCATAAAATCCGTTAAGCAAAAATGTACCATTAACTACGTCATTATTCGCTTGCGCTTGGTGCGCGGTTATGTTAAAAGCTCGTCCGCGTGTCACTTGGTTCGAAATCTGGTTCACCGGATTCGCTTGCGTAATCTGAACTTGTAGTCTCGGGCACGCGTTCCGGAAATGACTGGGATCACCGCAGTTATAGCACGATCTGGGTCGTGGGTTAGGGTATGTTGGTTGTGGATATGCGGGTAGACTGGTGGTGTTGGCGCAATTGGGTTGGCGGGAGGGACTCTACAGTACTCAGCAGAGTGACCAACGCGGCCACATCGGTTACAAAGTCGACATGGGACTTGAGGTGGGTGGTGGAGTCTACAGGTTGGGCAAAGGGGGTGGTTTCCTGTGTAAGGTTTCTTAGTTGACGGGGTAGGGAGTGCTGGGTTGGTTAAGGCATAGTTGTGGACTACAGGAGGTGTTGGGTAGGTTGACAGTGGGTTAGGCGCGTAAACTGGAGGTTGGTAGATGGGTTGCTGGACAATGGGCGGGTTGGTAAGCACATAGGCTTTGCGCCTGCGCTTGAGGTTGTTACGGTTTGAGGGTTCTGGTTTGGTTTCTGTTGGTTCAGGGACAGTCTTGGTGAGTTTGGTCTTCTCAGATCCCCGCAGGAACAGGGTTCCTGCTCTGACATGGTTGTCGCTGAGCACAGCGGCCAACTCGATGGCGTCAGAGAGGGTTACTGGGTTTCTGGCCCATACAGAATCTTGAATTTCCATGGGGAGACCCCCAAGGAATTTCTCGATGGCTCGGCGGGAAGGGGTAACAAGGTGAGGGACAAGCAGGCTTAGTTCATGGAAACGCGTCGCGTACTCGCGCGCTTCACCGCTGTATTGCTTAAGATTCCAAAATTCTTCCTCCAGGCGCTTAACTTCGTTGGGAGGGCAGAATTCTCGCGTCAGAATTTCTTTGAATTCCTCCCAGAGCATGCTAGAAGCAGTTTCTGCGCCACGCGCATGAGCTACTCCATTCCACCATGTAAGCGCTCTAGATTCCAGGACACTGGAAGCATATAGGGTTCGTCTGTCAGGAGGGCATTGGGTATGGAGGAAAGTGTTTTCAATCTTCTCGAGCCATTGGAGCATCACGGTGGCTCCTTCAAGACCTGTGAACTTTGGAGGATTACCCGCATTAAAGGACTTAATGTTGTAACCAGAGGTATTGGTATTGTTTTGGCTCAAAGCTTGGGCTATTGCGGCGGCCATTTCCTGGGAACGTTGCTGCGAACGTCTGCGCGAGGCTTCTCTTCTCTGATGGCGGCGAGATAGCGGAGGCATTCTATAAAAGTTTTAATTTTAGTTAATATCTTGGTTTTAGCGCAAAGTATAACCTCGAAAAGCTTGGTTTCGCGGAGTCGGATACTGTTAAAAGTAAAATAAATGACCCTAAATGCAGACTTAATAAAGGTAACAAATTCGAATCAAGAATCGACAATTCATGTATCACCATGACTTTTCGAATTCCCAATTTAAAATACACGAGCAAATGAGTATTGGAGATTGACGATTCATGTATCACCATAACTTTTCAATCTTCAACATAAAATATACAAGAAAATGAGTATTGGAGGTTGACAATTCATGTATCACCATGACTTTTCAAGTCTCCAACCTCAGAACATAATCGTAAATGGAATTTGAAAATCAACTATTCATGTATCACCATGACTTTTCGGATTTTCAAATCCAACAAACGAATATGTAAGTAAATTCAATAAAAATCGAAATATCGCGAAATAAAGCATAAAATCATATACTGCGTCTACGCAAGCATATTTATAAATAACGAGTAATTAACAATAAGCGTGCAAACATGAGATTTCTCTCATGCGCGAGAGGGGACTCTTAGGTATTCTAGGCCGCTACGTCTAACCACCTATCCTAAAGTCAACGAGCTCTGATACCAATCTGTAACACCCCGACCAAAGGCGGATTATACATCGGGGCGCCACATATTGTTTCATTACTCGTGACACTATTGGTGTCAATATTTAATAAATATATTCATTCGCGCACGCGCAAAGTAAACACAAGATAGCATAAATCAACATAAATCATTATATTAAAAATCATAATAATAAAACAGCAATAACTTGTCTTGATACATTTTAATCTAGGTCCAAAATAAAGAAAACTTCCTACGTGTCCTCGAACTCCAAAACAGCTACTGCAAACCTGAACATGTGTTAAAATAAAACGTCAAACACTTGCGTGTTGGTGAGAAATCAAGTTTAATACAATACATAGATAACAATAAATCTGCGCGCAACACGTGTATGTCTGGTGTTTAACAAGGGTGTAAACAGATTGTGATCAAGCCTAAATAGATCATAGTTCATAGTTCAATCCGTGCTCCCAAATGAGCACAAAAACGAGAAAACATCTGTGCAAGTGTAAACAAAGAAAACCGTAAACGATAGGTCTCCCGTGTTCATCTAATGGATCCATGAAAACTTCAGAATAGGCCGAACAAAGCGGTTAATGATACACACATACAAATAAACAGCCAAGTAAACGTCCTCAACACGTGGGATACTGCGCGACTAAAGTTCATAAACAAGTTTAAGACTCTAAGTTTGTATGAACACATGAACATCCCAAAACATTAAAGATAAAAAGGGATTAGGTACGAGATTACTCACTTGATGCGGTGTAAGATAAAGCAAGAACCAACTTTAAACAAGCACAAGTTAACCTATAAATAAGATTATTGTTTTAATGATTTGTTTTAAGTCTTGATTATAAGTTAGCATAATTAATAAGTAAATTATTATATATAATATATATTACCGGAAAAGCAGGGCAGAACAGGAAGGAAGACGGAGGCAGAGAGGAAGACGGCAGAGAGAGCAAGGAGCAAGAGAGAATAGGAGAGTTTAAGTGCTTTGTGTGTGTAGTGTTATGAAAAATAACATTATTATTTATAGAGAAACCCTAGGGAACACAATCCCTAGAAAAGGGGAAAAGATCTCCAAAAAGTAAAAGATTCCAAAAGCAAAAGATATCAAAAGATATGGCAGCTGCAGGGAACAAGGAAAAGCTGACAGGGAACAGTAAACAGGCATGGGAGGGTCAGATAAAGGTACTGGTTAAGCATGGAAAAGCAGATCTCAAAAGATAATGTCAGTCACTTTTTCTGCCAACCAATGGGGTTGGTGCGCATGCTGCGCCAAAAGTGGCTTTTCAGACATAAGACAGGTTAGGTCAACAGCACAAAAGATAAGATATCAAAAGCAAACAAGCAAGTTAAAACAGAAGAAGGGACACAAGACAGCGCGAGAAAGCTTCGAGCGCGAAGGCAGACACAGAAGGTCAAGAGAGCGCGAGCGCGAAGGCAGACAGAACCAACCTTAACGCGTCGCGGGAAGAACTACATTTCAAAGCGCGCCGCGGGAAGAACTTAAATTCTAAGCGCGTCGCGAGAAGAATTATATTCCTTAGCGCGTCGCGGGAAGAACGGTATCCATAGCGCGCCGCGGGAAGAATTAAAATCCTTAGCGCGCCGCGGGGACAGTTCGTCTCGCGTATCGCAGTAACAGGTGGTCTTCACGCAGGCTTCCTTGTAAGGAGTCTGGCGCGTGGAGCTGCGCAGACAACCTTAGGCGGGAAGAAACAAAGGACAGCAAGGAGTAAGGAGAAAAAGAAGGAAACAAGGCTTAAGGGCGGGACGGCGACAAGAGGGGAAAGAAGGCGGAAAGGAGAAGAGGGACGGCGGAAAGAAAGGAAGGAAAATATATTATTATTATTAAAAGTAAAAGTATAAATAAATATTAAATCATAAAAGAAAGAGATCGGATCAGAGAAACGGGTACCTGGGTCGGTTCGGATCGGGGCAGATGTTACACTTATTATGGTAAATATTAAATCGTGGATTTGGCTGTTAATTTTAGAGGTGGCCAAAAGAATCGGTTATCTGAACCGACCCGAAAATCGAACCGAAACTGACCGGTTTAAAACCGATTATGTAGAAACGATTGAAATCATATGTTCGAAACCGGTTTGTAATTTTCTCCATCAAAATCTGTTTCAAACCAGTTAATCGAATCGGAACAGGCTAAAACCGGCGAAACCGATCGTAGCCTGGTCAAGACCTGGTTTTAACTTGAACCGAAACCGATCATTAACCGTTTTTGACTTTTGTTGACTAAACCAAACCGGTTTCAACCCAAACCGATTTTAGATTTTAAACCAATTTGTGCAACTCTAGTTAATTCAATTTTATTATGATTTCTGTCAATTTTTTTGATTTGGCTGCTATATATGAGTTGATGAAATCTAATTATTGAAAATATGAGCATTACATAAGGTTAAACTTATTATAAGACTAGAAGAGTGTTTGTGCTTCGCGACGAGTGTAAAATATGAGCAAAACATATTAAAAACAAATTTACAATCAATTATCAAGTGGATTATGGTCGACTCAGTTGTACCATTGTAAAAAAATCAATGATAGAATGAAGCTCAAGATCTTAATCTACAACTGAGTAACAACGCGCCGCGTTGTGGTGGTGCAATGACACGAATTCGGTCTGTATCGGTTAGGTTCGTAACAGTAACAATGATACACCCAAAAAAGTAAACACACGGAATACTATTGACAATTGCATAACTTATGGCAAGACCCGCTCATTGCGGCTGCAAGTTTACAAAAATTCTAGCGCTACTAGGTTACGACACATATTTATTAAAAAATATAAACAAATATGTTTAAAACACACAAAAAAAGAATAAACAAAAACCAATTAATCTAAATGTTTAGAAAAGAGAGGTGCCATATAGTCAGACGCCTAAAACACAAAAGAAGAAAACGTAACCAAAAAATTTAAGTTGTAAAGGACCAAATTAGCCTTCAGCAAATCACATTCAACCATCACACCAACGGAGTTCATTGAGTCCAAAATGAAATTTTTACCTAAAACCTCAAAAATGGTTTCTAAAAATAACTTTGTAACACAAAGCTTTGATTTTCTTGTACATACCAAACTGACCAAATAGTTTGCATTTTTAAACAATACACGACTATATTTTTTTCCCACACATAACACATTTTGACATTTTCAACTTCTTCTTACATCTCATTAAATTTTTTCTAACATATCTTTAATTTCTTCCTACACCTCTTCAAATGTTTCTTACACATTTTTAATTTTCCCACACACATTTAAATTCTGTTTCCTATATATCAATAGTTTCTACTTACACATTTTCAATTTCTTCATATACATGTTCTAGTTCTTCCTCATAGAGAAAAAATATATTTGCAAACGAACAATCAATGATGAATATGCTATATATTAGCTCAAAATTAGCATAACATTAAAACCTTATTTTGGAAAACAAAAATCTTATTATCTTTTTTCATGATTAAATACTATACAAAAATAACCCCCACATTAACAAAATAGGTGTGTGGTACGATTCGGTATGGTTTTTTGATTGAAAACGAACCGAAAACGAACCGAAAACCAAACTTTCGGTTTTATGACTTTTTAAAACGTTCGGTTTCGGTTTTTTCGGTTTCGTTTTTGGATTCGGTTTGGTTTTGGATGCGGTTTTTTCGGTTTTGCTAATCGAGGCAAAATGTTTTGGGCCAAAATAAACTAGACCCAAGATATTTAAATTAGGCATGACAATATTTTTTTCGATCGGTGATTTTCACAGTTAAGATATATCACACTCCTCGGTCCAACAGGAGGAGAAGCCCCGCCACCCCACTCGGGAGATGTACCGTGCTCGTGGTGACCACGACTGATTAACATAAATGCGGGGGGGGGGGGGGGGGGGGGGCACTATTACCAGGAAAGTGACAACTTTGTTTTGTTTTCACGTTTCTCTGACATGTGACATTGTTGATGCCGAACCGCGGTTTCTAATTCGGTTTTGTTTTTTCGGTTTTGTGCACACCACCAGTTCTACTGTGGTCAATCCCAGCCAAAATAGCATTTAGTCGTTGAACTTGGGCCAATTTTAGCTTAAAAAAATAAATCATAATTTTTATTTCTATAGTATTAAAGAACAAATATCATTTTTAATAGTTAATTAGCTATTTTTAGAATAATTTATTATTTAAAAGTGTATTTCTCATATTTATATTGATTATTCATCTACTCCTAACTCCTAATCAACCGCTTAAGGTTAGCCTAGCAACTTTTACAACATTTACTTAAATAATAATAAATATTATTATATTACTATTTATATATCAACTATTTTTATTATTAGATGTTCATGATTATATGTATTTAATGTAGAGAATTAAATATGGATTAATAAATATTTTATATTAATTATTAGTGTGACAATCTTACGTATTGGAAAATGTCAGGGTTCGAGTACTGATCTCACCCGGTTTTACCGGCTCTTTGTTGTCGTGCCGTTTGACGGGCGTGGGGTCGGGTTTTATCCGGGGAATCCCTCAATTAGGGACCGTTAGGGGCTCCGTCCGTCCGGACTAGTGGCCGGCTCGGGCTACCTTTAGCCAATGGGGGCCGCGTACAGAGTATCCGGCGTTACTTAGTTGGTCGTTCCAAAAAAAATGAATTCATCAAGTGTTGTATTAATCAAATATTGTAAAACTCTGAAACTTAAAAAGTTTTTAAACTATCATTCTCAAATGTTTTATAATATAGCATAGGTATTAAGATGAAGTTATGATTTATATTTTTAAAACCATAGCTTGGCTAACGAGCGAGCCAAGCCCTGATCTTACCTTGGCGGGGGGATTCGGAATGTTTACTGACGATGAGCTGATTTCGATCAAGATTTTTCTAAGAGATCAGCGAGACTTTAAAAAACTTTGATATTATTTAAAACAATTACTTAAAATTAAGAGCTACTTAAACATTGGGACAATAAGGTCCACTTGCGCAACAATAACAAATCGTGCCCTCACAAAATAAATCAATTAGATCTTGATATGGCGCCACCTTGTGCAAGCAATCTTCTGCACATAGGTCAAAATCGCACTTTGTTGGTGTATGATCTATAGAATAAAGACACGGTTGATCACCTGCATTTGAACCAAAATAGTTAAAAAACCTGATAAAGTGATTTGATTCATTTTAGCCTTTTTCTCTCTCTCTCTCTCTCTCTCTCTCTCTCTCTCACACACACACATATATATATATATATATATATATATATATATATATATATATATATATATATATATATATATATATAACAATAGAGATAAAAAGTATTACTGAATTTCTTGCATCTGTCAAATTCTTCTGCAGTGGCCCTGCTTGCGGTGCGCGCATATAATGTATATATGTGTGAACCCTCGGGTGGGCAAAAGTAAAATTGCACTAATTTTGACGTTATTTTACTAATCTCGTGAAAATAACGTTAAAAGTGGCGGAAGGTTAATCAGGCATTGTGACAATCGTCAATTTCAGGTTAACCTCGTTAACTCAACTCCGTAAATTCGAACTTTAAGATCGTTGAATCTATAACGCACACTTCATTACATTTAAACTAGGGTTTAAATGACGCTTAACACTTACTACATGTGTAGTCTTTCGGGATTTGCACCGAAACGCAAACGAGTTGACGCAAGCGATTGATAAATAAACGACAAACGTCAAAACACTAATTATGTGATTACTATGTGTTAGGATTATGTGTTATATCATTGTCATGATTATGTGTTATATTATTGTCATGATTATGTGCAAGTTAGGATAGAATGTTCTAGAAAAACAACACTTGAAAGATTAGGGACTAGAATGTAACTTGATTATCTATAAATATAACCTTAACACTAAACCCTAACTTATTATTATAAACCTACAACTCTAATCGGCCCTCCCCTTGCTCTTCTTGGCTGCCGTCCACTTTCACACACATATACACCATCAATTCAAGCCTTTGATTGAAGAACTAAGTGCTAGGAAGGTATATTTGATCATCCTTTACCTTCTTGTTGTTTGATTTTGATGTTTAATGGGTTAATTAAAAACCCTAGGCAGCCGATTTTCATGAGTATGTATGAGTTAACATGATGGTTGTTAAATTCATGATGATTGATAACTAGTATTGATGTTGTTGCTTGATTGATTGTTGTCCTTGATTTGAATTAGAACACAAACCCTAATCTTGTATGTATGGTGTGATTGATATGCATGGATAGTAGTTATAGTGTCTAGAGGGTTATATGGATGCATGATAGTTCATAGATTGTTATTATGTTGAGTTTTGATGTGAACAGATTCTGGACAGAATATATATACGATGTTTAACTGACTGTAACAAAGTGTAAACGTGAAAATTGATTGAGATTGTGGGTACTACAGTAAACTAGGTTGAGTCTAGTTTCTATAAAGTATAAATTCGTAATTTTTGGATAAGTGGAAGTATACTTTTATGATTTTACAAAAATGTGATGCAAAGCTGAGCTGTTAGACCTGCTGTTAGGTTATGTTGTAAATATTATATCTCATGAACTACGAGACCAATTGGGTTGGTTCCACTTCTGGAAGTTGACCCACTGAGTTAGGAACCAAACCCAAGTGGTCTTGCATTTATTGGATTTTTCGTTTAACGGGAATTTCAAATAACATTCTGTTGCGCATGAATCTGACTGATATGAGTTTACTGTAGTGTTTTGATCATTATGAGCAATCTATATGGAATAAAAATAAGATAAAATATGTTCTGGAAACCTAAGATATGTATGCTTCTGTGGTAATTTTTGGTGAATTAATTGAGACGTTATAATCGGTGAACTAGTGCAAATCTTTCAAGTAGAAATTCTGTCATAACGAAACTAGCTGCTGAGTTGTATAGGAATGCATGAAATATGATAGTTTTTATATAATTGTTGTATTTTGACCAAAATACCCTTGCGGGGAATAGTTGCTAGTTGATTGCCATGAATTGACCAAATTGCCCTTATGGGGAATAATTGCTAATAAGTATGTTATTAATACATGATACGAAAGTAATTGCTCACCCACGTATCGTATCACAATTGTACTTGTTTAAGTCACACACGATTCACAAACGAAACACGAAATCTGTTACGTGCATAGGTATTATGTGCCGAGTCTAGAGACTCGTTAAACGTTCCGATACTTAGAAAATCTCTTTGTTATTTTAGAACGCTAGAGAGTTTTCTACGACGCGCATCACTTGGTGATCTAGATCGGATATTCTTCGCAAACAGTGAGTTCACTTACCCCACTCTTAAACTGCTTTCAAACGTTTTTCAATTGGGGGAGATAACATACTCCGATAAACATATTTTCTGAGATAAACGCATATGAAAGATTTTGTTATAAATTATATATCACTTGTAAAGGCTAAGCGGCATACGTAACATTTGAAGTCCCACACATCGGACCGGTTAATATTTGGAATAGCGAGTCACTTTTGGGTAGTACTACTGGGTTTGACAAACCCCACCCGACGCTAAGCTCAACTGGAGGTTGAGTGGGTGTAAATTTTGGCTAACACTTACCATGGTCTGGAGGACCTGGTGACGGGCACTTGATAAACAGTCAGCTTCGGTCGCGAACCACTTAGCGATACTTGTTGTATAGATTAGCTACCTATCGATATATAATTTGACATAACACTATCTGGTAATGCAAAACACTTAAACGCTGTAACGTGGTTACACACTCAAACGTCGTAACGGGGTTACGCAACACTTAAACGTTGTAACGTGGTTACACACTCAAACGTCGTAACGGGGTTACGCAACACTTAAACGTTGTAACGTGGTTACACACTCAAACGTCGTAACGGGGTTACGCAACATTTAAACGTCGTAACGAGGTTACGCAAAACGCTAAACGATTTATCTTATTTTACTTGTGAACTCACCAACCTTGTGTTGACACTTTTAGTATGTTATTCTCAGGTAGCCGAGGCGGGCGCGCGGTTTAGGAGCATGCATTAATTGAAAACATCTTTACTCTGCAAACTTAATTTTAACATTTACATTTGGTTTTAAGTCGTCCTGCGTGACGCAACTTTTGAATTAAGGTTTTACGCTTCCGCACTTACTTTCATTTAAACGTTTTTCTTTGGTTTGGTTATAACTAATGATTCCGATCCTGCCAGTTCACACCCTCTGACGGTAAAACTCCGTTAGTGGATTTTGAGGGTGTGACAGATTGGTATCAGAGCCATTGGTTATAGCGAACTAGAAACTGCATGCATACTAGACTATAACCGCGACGACCCATTAGTTATAATGATACGCACTGCATAGGTTTGTGTAGTCTTGAAATCTTATTTCCTTATCTCCTTCACTCATACGCGCGCATATACACGGCTTACCTGTAGAAATGTCGACGCCACCCTCATCATCATCCGATTCGATGACGCATGCTCACGGGAAGGAACCGCAGTTACCTACTGCCTCGCCACCCCGTGTAGTCCCGGAACTCGAAGCTCCTACACCGAAGAGGTACCGCCTATCCGGAGGCTAGTATGACAACGACGTTAGCTGGGAGTGGTACCCCAACATGATCAGACGTATGGTCTACCGTGAACAAGTTCCCCCATTGCCTCACCCGAACCACCCTGCTTACCCTAACACCCTACCACTTATAACCGAACCTGTAGAGCGAGTTCTCGCAGCTATCGTTTCTTGTTTGGAGCGTGATGTGGGTTACATGCGCTACACTAGAGAAAATGTTGCTAGACTGTTTAAAGATGGAACCGAGACTCAGGAGGAGATTGCCCGCATGGCAGCGGCAATGAAAGAAATGCAAGAGACTAGTGAGCAACAAACCAAGGTTATGATGAAGATGCAAGCCGAGATGATAGACTTGCAAGAGCAACTCCAAGAAGCAAGGACCCGAACTGAGATAGCGTTAGAACGTTGCGATATCCTACAAATGCAACTTGCTCAGAACGCAGCAGAACCTGAGGCAGAGCCTGAGGCCGAGCCCGAGGCAGAGCCTGAAGTAGAACCTGAAGAAGATCCCGAAGAGGAGCCTGAGGAGGATCCCGAGGAGGAACCCGAAGAAGAACCGGAGGAAGAACCGGCTGAGGAAGAGGCACACTCGGATGTGTCCTCAGGCGACGACATCTCGGGATGATAATACCTAGATGGCTGGAAGAAACGCTGGACACGGACGTGGTAACATCAGCATGACTGCAGCTGAACTCCAAACTCTGCTGAATGACCATGTGGCGGCCGCTTTAGCCGCACACGTTCAGAATCAAACTGGGGGTCCAAATGGAACATGTACCTTCAAGAACTACTTAGACTACAAGCCCAGTACGTTTAAGGGCACTGAGGGAGCTATAGGCTTCCTGCGTTGGGCTGAGAAGGCCGAGTCGGCTTTTGAGATGTGTAACTGTCCCCCTGCCAGTAGGGTCAAATTCGCTGCTGGGACACTTGAGGATTCCGCCCTCACTTGGTGGAATTCGAACGTCCAGATCCTTGGATTGGAACTGGCTAACGCGATGAACTGGGAGGAGTTCAAAAACATGATGCGAGAGGAGTACTGTCCGAGGGAAGAAATTTCGAAGTTAGAGTCGGAGTTTTGGTCGTTGAAAATGGTGGGTTCAGAGATTGAAGCCTACACTACTCGTTCGCACGAGTTGGCAGTGATGTGTCCGCGGATGGTGGATCCGCCGAGCAAGAGAATAGAGATGTACATTGATGGGTTAGCACCACAGATTCAGGGTATGGTGACGTCTTCCAGACCAGCCACGATCCAACAAGCGATCCGTTTGGCTCACAAACTGACGGATCAGGCTGTGACCCAGGGTGCGTTACCACCGAGGGGTTCGACTGTTAAAGCCCGTGACAACCCGAGTAATGACCACGTCAGCAACAGTAACAACAACAGCAACCCGAACAGCGGGAAGAGAAAGTTTGACAACACCAGATCTTCATCCTCAAACCTCCCACCGCAACACCACTACCGTAAGCCCGAATTTACTCGGAGTTTCAACACTCAGAATCACAACAACAACAACAACAACGGTAGCGGGCAGGTTTCGAGCGGATATGCTGGGAAATATCCAAAGTGCAACAGGTGCAACTTTCATCATGTTGGTCAGTGTGACCGTGTCAAGTGTCAAAGATGCGGAAAGATAGGTCACCAAGCGAAGGAATGTAGAGAAGACCTTGCGGCGAAGGGTGCTCCTAAGCTACCGATGACGACTAAGGGATGTTTTGAATGTGGACAGGAAGGCCATTTCCGAAAGGATTGCCCCAAGCTGAAACATAATGACAACAATGGGGGCAATGGAAGTGGCAGTAACGGTGGAGGAAATGGCAAAGGAAGAGCGTTTGTGATTGGATCGGGTCAAGCCCGCAGAGATCCGCATGTGGTGTCTGGTAAGTTCCCTGTAAACGATTGTTTTGCTTCTGTTTTGTTTGACACTGGAGCTGATAGGAGTTTTGTGTCAAAGGCCTTTAGCCAACTTTTAAACCTTACTCCAACCCCGTTAGACGCTAAGTTTCCTGTTGAATTAGCTAACGGTAAAACTATAATAACAACTCATATATTTGCGGGATGTAAGTTGAAACTGTCAGGTCATGTCTTTGACATCGACCTTATTCCTTTTACGCTTAGTAGTTTCGATGTCGTTGTCGGCATGGACTGGTTATCCGAGAACCGAGCGGAGATTATATGCCATGATAAGATAGTCCATATTACCACCCCTTCCGGCGAGATCATTTCGGTCCGAGGCGAGAGAAGCGGCATGACCACCAGCGTCATTACCCTTATGAAGGCACGGCAATTTTGGCGCAGATTGTTGAGAAACCCGCGGAGGAGAAACGAATTGAAGACATACCGGTTGTGCGAGACTTCCCGGAAGTTTTCCCGGAGGATTTACCTGGACTTCCTCCTATTCGTCAAGTCGAATTTCAGATCGAGTTGACACCCGGTGCAGCACCCATAGCACGAGCCCCGTATCGGCTCGCACCGGCGGAACTTCAGGAGTTGTCCACCCAGTTGCAAGATTTGTTGGATAAAGGTTTTATCCGACCTAGCTCATCGCCATGGGGAGCCCCTGTCTGGTTTGTCCGAAAGAAAGACGGGACTTTCCGAATGTGCATCGACTACCGGGAGTTGAACAAGATGACGGTCAAGAACCGTTATCCTTTACCCCGAATTGATGATTTGTTTGACCAGCTTCAGGGATCGAGTTACTACTCGAAGATCGATCTACGATCCGGTTATCACCAGCTGAGAGTGCGCGAAGAAGATATTTCAAAAACGGCTTTCTGAACACGGTATGGTCACTACGAGTTTTCGGTTATGCCTTTTGGCCTAACCAACGCACCAACCGTATTTATGGATCTCATGAATCGAGTATGCAAGGCGTACCTCGACAAGTTCGTGATTGTTTTCATCGATGATATTCTCGTCTATTCCAAGAACGAGACTGACCACGAAGAGCACTTAAGGATAATTCTGGAACTACTGAAGAAGGAACAACTGTATGCTAAACTCTCGAAATGTGAATTTTGGCTTCGCGAGGTTCACTTTTTAGGACATGTGATCAACGAGAATGGTATCCATGTCGATCCCGGTAAGGTAGAGGCCATCAAAAACTGGGAAGCACCTAAGACTCCGACTGAGGTGCGACAATTCCTAGGACTGGCCGGCTACTATCGGCGTTTCATCGAGGGATTTTCAAAGATTGCTCAACCCCTCACCGCTTTGACTCACAAGGGCACTAAGTACAACTGGGGTGACGCGCAGGAATCCGCTTTTCAACTGTTGAAAACCAAGCTTTGTAGCGCCCCTATTTTAGCCCTCCCCGAGGGAACAGAAAATTTTGAGGTACACTGTGACGCATCTATACAAGGTCTCGGTTGTGTGCTGATGCAACTCGAGAAGGTTATAGCCTACGCCTCTAGACAACTACGGGTTCACGAGAAGAACTACACGACCCACGATTTGGAACTCGGAGCTGTAGTGTTTGCTCTTAAGATATGGAGGCATTACTTGTACGGTACCAAGTTTACCATTTACACCGACCACAAGAGTCTCCAACATATCTACGATCAGAAGGAGCTGAACATGCGACAGCGTCGTTGGGTCGAGCTGCTTAAAGATTACGATTGTGCCATCAAGTACCACCCTGGCAAGGCCAATGTGGTGGCCGACGCCCTCAGCAGAAAAGAAACAGATAAACCCAGACGGGTGAGAGCATTGCAACTTACGATTCATGCCAGCTTACCCGATCAGATTCGCGATGCGCAACTGGAAGCGTTGAAAGATGATAATCTTCCATCGGAACTCATGCGGGGCATGAGCAAGCAACTTGAAACCAGATCGGACGGGGTCCGATATTTTGAGAACCGGATTTGGGTTCCACGATACGGAGAATTGAGAACTCTAGTGTTGGACGAAGCTCACAAGTCCCGATATTCTATCCACCCTGGCTCAGATAAAATGTATCATGATTTAAAGGAACTTTACTGGTGGCCGAACATGAAAGCCGACATTGCCACCTACGTGAGCAAATGCTTGACTTGTGCCAGAGTCAAGATAGAATACCAGAAACCATCTGGTCTACTGCAACAACCGGAACTCCCAATGTGGAAATGGGAACACATCTCAATGGACTTTATTACGGGTTTGCCTAAAACACCGACGGGATGCGATACCATCTGGGTGATCGTTGACCGGTTGACTAAATCGGCGCACTTCCTAGCGATTAAGGAAACAGACAAAATGGAAAAACTGACTCGTGTCTACATGAAGGAAGTAGTGTCGAGACACGGAGTGCCTGTCTCGATCATTTCCGATCGAGATTCTCGTTTTACCTCACACTTTTGGAAGTCGCTGCAAAGCGCACTGGGCACACGTCTCGATATGAGTACCGCATACCATCCTCAGACGGATGGGCAAAGTGAACGGACTATTCAGACCCTGGAGGATATGTTGCGTGCATGCGTCTTAGATTTCGGAAAAAGTTGGGAACCCCACTTACCCTTGGTAGAGTTTTCGTATAATAACAGCTACCACGCAAGTATTAAGGCAGCGCCGTTTGCAGCGCTGTACGGACGGAAGTGTCGATCACCACTCTGCTGGGCAGAGGTGGGTGACAGCCAAATCACTGGTCCGGAACTGGTACTCGAAACCTCGGAAAAGATTGTTCAAATCCGAAATCGCATGGTAGCAGCACGAGATCGCCAAAAGAGTTACGCCGACAAGCGCCGAAAACCTCTCGAATTTCAAGTAAACGATCGAGTGTTACTCAAAGTCTCACCTTGGAAAGGTGTGGTTCGCTTTGGTAAGCGAAACAAACTCAACCCACGGTATGTTGGTCCGTACCGGATAACTGAGCGCATTGGTCTGGTGGCGTACCGACTGGACCTACCAACAGAACTCAGTGGCGTACACGATGTATTCCACGTATCAAATTTGAAGAAATGCCTATCTGATGAAACCCAAGTAGTCCCTTTGGAGGAACTACAAGTTGATGAACAGTTACGGTTCATTGAGGAACCAGTCGAGGTTTTGGATTGGGAAACCAAAACGCTCAAACACAGCAAAATTCCAATTGTTAAGGTTCGTTGGAACTCGAGACGTGGACCGGAGTTCACATGGGAACGCGAGGATCACATGATGAAAAAGTATCCTCACCTTTTTGAAGGGCTAACCAAACACCGAAAACCGCGAAACCCGGCAAACCGTCAAACATCACCGGAGGTATGAACTAAATTTCGGGACGAAATTTCTTTCTACTAGGGGATGATATGACAAACTGAAAATTTTTCTTACTTTTTCAGACACTCATCACGACTTGACTCAAATTTTCGGGACGAAAATTCTTTAACATGGGAATGATGTGACAATCGTCAATTTCAGGTTAACCTCGTTAACTCAACTCCGTAAATTCGAACTTTAAGATCGTTGAATCTATAACGCACACTTCATTACATTTAAACTAGGGTTTAAATGACGCTTAACACTTACTACATGTGTAGTCTTTCGGGATTTGCACCGAAACGCAAACGAGTTGACGCAAGCGATTGATAAATAAACGACAAACGTCAAAACACTAATTATGTGATTACTATGTGTTAGGATTATGTGTTATATCATTGTCATGATTATGTGTTATATTATTGTCATGATTATGTGCAAGTTAGGATAGAATGTTCTAGAAAAACAACACTTGAAAGATTAGGGACTAGAATGTAACTTGATTATCTATAAATATAACCTTAACACTAAACCCTAACTTATTATTATAAACCTACAACTCTAATCGGCCCTCCCCTTGCTCTTCTTGGCTGCCGTCCACTTTCACACACATATACACCATCAATTCAAGCCTTTGATTGAAGAACTAAGTGCTAGGAAGGTATATTTGATCATCCTTTACCTTCTTGTTGTTTGATTTTGATGTTTAATGGGTTAATTAAAAACCCTAGGCAGCCGATTTTCATGAGTATGTATGAGTTAACATGATGGTTGTTAAATTCATGATGATTGATAACTAGTATTGATGTTGTTGCTTGATTGATTGTTGTCCTTGATTTGAATTAGAACACAAACCCTAATCTTGTATGTATGGTGTGATTGATATGCATGGATAGTAGTTATAGTGTCTAGAGGGTTATATGGATGCATGATAGTTCATAGATTGTTATTATGTTGAGTTTTGATGTGAACAGATTCTGGACAGAATATATATACGATGTTTAACTGACTGTAACAAAGTGTAAACGTGAAAATTGATTGAGATTGTGGGTACTACAGTAAACTAGGTTGAGTCTAGTTTCTATAAAGTATAAATTCGTAATTTTTGGATAAGTGGAAGTATACTTTTATGATTTTACAAAAATGTGATGCAAAGCTGAGCTGTTAGACCTGCTGTTAGGTTATGTTGTAAATATTATATCTCATGAACTACGAGACCAATTGGGTTGGTTCCACTTCTGGAAGTTGACCCACTGAGTTAGGAACCAAACCCAAGTGGTCTTGCATTTATTGGATTTTTCGTTTAACGGGAATTTCAAATAACATTCTGTTGCGCATGAATCTGACTGATATGAGTTTACTGTAGTGTTTTGATCATTATGAGCAATCTATATGGAATAAAAATAAGATAAAATATGTTCTGGAAACCTAAGATATGTATGCTTCTGTGGTAATTTTTGGTGAATTAATTGAGACGTTATAATCGGTGAACTAGTGCAAATCTTTCAAGTAGAAATTCTGTCATAACGAAACTAGCTGCTGAGTTGTATAGGAATGCATGAAATATGATAGTTTTTATATAATTGTTGTATTTTGACCAAAATACCCTTGCGGGGAATAGTTGCTAGTTGATTGCCATGAATTGACCAAATTGCCCTTATGGGGAATAATTGCTAATAAGTATGTTATTAATACATGATACGAAAGTAATTGCTCACCCACGTATCGTATCACAATTGTACTTGTTTAAGTCACACACGATTCACAAACGAAACACGAAATCTGTTACGTGCATAGGTATTATGTGCCGAGTCTAGAGACTCGTTAAACGTTCCGATACTTAGAAAATCTCTTTGTTATTTTAGAACGCTAGAGAGTTTTCTACGACGCGCATCACTTGGTGATCTAGATCGGATATTCTTCGCAAACAGTGAGTTCACTTACCCCACTCTTAAACTGCTTTCAAACGTTTTTCAATTGGGGGAGATAACATACTCCGATAAACATATTTTCTGAGATAAACGCATATGAAAGATTTTGTTATAAATTATATATCACTTGTAAAGGCTAAGCGGCATACGTAACATTTGAAGTCCCACACATCGGACCGGTTAATATTTGGAATAGCGAGTCACTTTTGGGTAGTACTACTGGGTTTGACAAACCCCACCCGACGCTAAGCTCAACTGGAGGTTGAGTGGGTGTAAATTTTGGCTAACACTTACCATGGTCTGGAGGACCTGGTGACGGGCACTTGATAAACAGTCAGCTTCGGTCGCGAACCACTTAGCGATACTTGTTGTATAGATTAGCTACCTATCGATATATAATTTGACATAACACTATCTGGTAATGCAAAACACTTAAACGCTGTAACGTGGTTACACACTCAAACGTCGTAACGGGGTTACGCAACACTTAAACGTTGTAACGTGGTTACACACTCAAACGTCGTAACGGGGTTACACAACACTTAAACGTTGTAACGTGGTTACACACTCAAACGTCGTAACGGGGTTACGCAACATTTAAACGTCGTAACGAGGTTACGCAAAACGCTAAACGATTTATCTTATTTTACTTGTGAACTCACCAACCTTGTGTTGACACTTTTAGTATGTTATTCTCAGGTAGCCGAGGCGGGCGCGCGGTTTAGGAGCATGCATTAATTGAAAACATCTTTACTCTGCAAACTTAATTTTAACATTTACATTTGGTTTTAAGTCGTCCTGCGTGACGCAACTTTTGAATTAAGGTTTTACGCTTCCGCACTTACTTTCATTTAAACGTTTTTCTTTGGTTTGGTTATAACTAATGATTCCGATCCTGCCAGTTCACACCCTCTGACGGTAAAACTCCGTTAGTGGATTTTGAGGGTGTGACAGGCATCATGTGGTGGCATTGATAGCCGAAAGACAAGGGCACATGCACCGATCAGCCGGTGTCCCGATGATTGAGTGCTATGTGCCTTATGTCCAAGGCTTGATGCAAAACTACTATCGAGCCGGGGGTCTCACCGGAAGCAGCCTCTCTATCCCTATGGGATAGAGGTAAGGCTGTCTACATCTTACCCTCCTCAGACCCTACCATAGCATTGCTATTGGTGGGATATACTGAGTACGATGATGATGATGATTTCAAATTCTTCTGCAGCAATAGAACTTCTAAGATTTAATAATACTAAGAAAAAAAGAATAAAATAGATGACACTTTTCTCCATTTCAAACTCTTATTGATCAACTACTATGGGTTCTTGTCATGCCAATTCATGGTATTTATAACCATTTTAGCATCAAATGTAAAGGATAAAAGTATATTATAATTATTGTATTAACTAATACAAAATAAGATCATTATTAGATAAAGGTAATATATTGATTATATATAATAAATACTATCACTAGAAAGCTAGGCGGCTTCTAGACAAAATTTCGTCGGACAAACATGCAATGAAGATATTCAAGGGAACATCTTTCAAAGTATTAGTTTGACCGATATACAGAGGGTGCCTATTTTTGGTACATCGTAACTAGTTGGTATTAGTGATATGTATTACAAACTAGTTTTTATTCCTCGTATTATGTGTTTGTTTTAAATCCTTTATTTTTAATATTATTGTAATTTTATTTACCGTAACTAAGTTAATAATATATTTAGAATTTGATAATAAAAGAGGTTCACAAATAAATTAGATATTATAATTCAGTTTAAAGGCTATCTGGGTTTGGTGAGACCTATGCCCCGATTATTGTATTTACTTTAAATTATTTCTTATTTATAAATAATATTTTTTTCAAATAATCGGATATTAATTTTTAGTGTATCTCTATTTTATAGGATTTTCATATCAAATATTTGGTGAGATTAATTTTTTAATTTAAGGAGATGTTATAACACGTTTAAAAGCTATCTGGGTTTGGTGAGACCCATACCCGTGAATTCGGGTCATTTGCATGAGAAACCTCCATTTACAAATAAAGCAATCTAATAGCTTGAGAAAATACATGAATGTTTCGTTTATATATATATATATAGGTATTGGATCATTTCAGAAGTTTTACATATATATATAAGTAGAGTAATTAGGTAAATACATGATAAGTAATTACGTAATTACTATGATGTCATTACATAATTATCATACTTGTATAATTACTCTACTTGATTCTCATGTTTAGCACATTAATTTCGTTTGTATTTGATTCAAACCCTACATATATATATATATATTATAGAATATATTGAAGATATTTATTATAGTTTTATAATAATTCAATTTTCTTGTATGTTTATATTTCGTCTTCCTCATTAAATATTGAGGATCTCATCGTAAAACATCAATGATTGATTTTATACAAATAAATATGGTATCACCGCCTTGATCTAACCCTAAAGCCCCACCCCCCTTCACCTTCGTTTTGTTTATCCGTTCCTGCTAATCCGTTTCGATCCGTTTCATCATGGGAGATAAGCCTAAATCAACCGATGGTTAGACCTCGGATTCGTCCAAACCCAAAACCCTACCGCCGACTTATTTTGTCCCCAACATCAAAAAAAAAAAAGTCAAAACCCTAGACGGATCACCATAACATATTCATCATGAACGAAGTTGTTCATATTACACGCTAAAGCCTACTAGGTTCTGGAACATATTCAAGATGTCGCCCCTCATGAATCTACATATGATGCATATGAAGATTGTTCCAAACTAGATACTTTGGTTCTTCAAGGGATCTGTAATATGATTTTTGTAAGATCCTTGACCGAATCTTAGATGCAAACACCACTGCTCTATAATAAACGGGCACGAGCCGCGACACAACAATTTACCAACCTTCAATTGACATGTCGTCAATGGAGGTTTATTGCTAAAAACTGACGGACTTGGTTGATAAACTCAGAGACATTGATTAACTGGTAAGTGAACCTCGACTAGTGACAACTTTTTAACGGTTTACCAAGTGAGTAAGAGGTGGTAGCTATTCTCATCAAAACCCATCTTGTCATCAAACCTATTCATCTGGTCCTCAAACTTGGTCTAATTGATGTTGATGTCATGCTCTAATAAAAAACAAGTATTTTAATAGCTTAAATACCTATAACTACTATGGGTAAGCAAGCTCGTCTTCACTGGGAATCGATGAAAAGTGCAAGTAAAACTCATATTTTATTAATTACTAAACTAGGAAAACAGTCGATGTCAAGCGGTTTTAAAGATGTTTTTAGAACACACGATTACTTTTAATAAACTGTAAACAATTATGAGAAACATGATTTACTTCAGGTTTAGGTAATGCAGTAACAAACAAATCATAGATTCAATTAAATTGATCGCGCAGTCATTGGTAGACCTATTAGTTTGTTTGTGATATGACAAACAAAACCCTATCCGAATTGTTGACACAACTGAAAGCGATCTACCCAATTATGAGTTTTATATTATGAAAATCAATTATGTTGTAATGACTAGCAATAATTAGTTTAATAACACAAGAACCTAGTCCTAAATGTTGATGAACCCAACCAGATAAGTGATACAAGATTCGATAATCGAAAACACAAACTGTTTAAACAATCAATTAATAAATCAAACAAGATCAAATAACAAAACTCAATCAAGTTCTTAATCATTAAAGCAAATTGAAATATAATCAAAGTAGTTTACACAAAACCCTAGACTAAAGTGAACACGAAGGATTCACTTATCTGATGAAAAGATGGAAGCATGTGATGATCTGACGAACCAAGGGATTCAGGATGATGTAAAATCGTGTAAAATCGTCCTAGGGCTTGTAGTTGACGACTAGGATGAATGATATCTTGTATTTGTAAGATTAGGTTTATATATGGAGGCAAAAACCTAAAATTCGCGTCTTTTTACGAACTAAGCCCCAAGTTGTGGTCTTCCTCCAAAAACTGCCTGATCTGCGCTAGCACTTGCGATTCTTCTCACCAGACAGGACCACAAATTGTGACACTACGGCTTGTCTGGTCTTCTTCATTTTTCCTTCATATCTTGACCACTGGCCTCGTTCATCTTCGTATTAACTCTCGAGTATTATCCCAATAGCTTCCATTTAGCACTGTTTAGCTTCATTTAGCTCCAAACACCTGCAATCGTAAAAGATCTCTGATATGCAAAACGCGGTCTATTAAAACATAACCTAACTTACACTCTAGTTTTAAATTTATAAATCTAGACTTTCCTAATACTAGACCACTAGACAGGCAAGTATAACTATCGACTCTAGTAAAGCCTAATGAAGTCCGGATATCGAACCGAAAGGACACTAACAACACCTAAACTAGACTCTGACTAATAACTTAAATAAATTGATTTAATTGATTTTTTGTCTTTTTTAATTATTAACTATAAAAATAAAAAGATACTTAAACTAAACTAGACACGGACAAATCGGTTTAGAACTCAAATATGGGAAACAACTACCTAGGCAAGGAATCCTACTAGTCAGCTTGTAAACTCTCGGTAATGGATTAATGATTGGTAACCGGCTTCTAAAAATATGAAACTTAAGGAATAACTAAAGCACGCTAGATTACCTCCCAGTCTCACCAACAATACCTAAGAACGCCTAAATATCATGTAAAACTCAATGGTTTAATGGTTCGGATCACCTCCCGGTTTCACCTTACCTAAATATGCTAAGATACCCAGAGACTAAATTACCTCCCGGTCTCTCGAATCACAAAACACCCTAAGGCGTAAAGGGGTATTTTTATTAAATTTGGTTATAACTCGGATCTGTAAGAATCTAATGAAATCTAGGGTAACTCACTCCCGTGCAATAACTACCCAAACCCGCAAATGACCAAAACAGACGACACTTAATTACCTCCTGGTCTCTCAAGTGACAGAATATAAGGTATCTTTAAACTCTCAATTACCGTTCCTATGGAGTACGTTAACAATATACCATAAACTAGTTACAAACATACAATAAGTAACCTAATACGCATCCATACATGAAAGACGTTCACAAAGACGCATATGAAACAAAAATTGATTATAAATTAATACCAAATACGCATATGCATCACAACCAAATAAAATAAAAACTTTACCAAAGCATGGACCAATCAATATTAATCCAAAACCAAAAGTAAAACGAGTCTAAAAAGTATTTATCCAAACCCAGACAATATAACAATTTAGCCAGTCATAATTACGAATGAAACAAAAATAAAATATATGTTGCAGTTTATCGTAAAAAAAATAAATGTAGTTGACCTTCTTGCTTGCTTCTTTATTTCTTGATTTCTTTGGTCTCCTCTTCCCGAAACAGAACTTGCATCTCTTGTGAACAGAGGCGCCCCTACACCCCAAAGTAAAGTAATAATCCTCTCGTGTGCCCTTTATTAATACATATATATATGTCTCTGAATTAAACCCTCATGATAACTCTTCTTTTTTTTTCCTTTCAGTGGGCTGTATTTGTTTTGCTTATTAAGGTCCACAAAGTGAGGTGCGGCTAAGATATTTTTAAAAACCATTGTCAGCTCATTTATAACACATTTACGTACATTTGTTTTTAACATCACATAATAACAATTCAATTTATAATTAATTAATGATAGTAATCACAATTAATAAACAATGGCACACTTACTTTCTTTCATTAATCATACAATACTTAGGCCATGAGGTATACTCTAACTCATTCTAACTCTACATAAGCTCCACATCACTCATTTTTTCTCTTTCACTCCATGTCATCCAAAGGAAATAGTTTAACTCATTTAACTCCATCTCTCTCCTATTAATATTTAATTTAAAATCAAACATTTAGTTTAATTACCAAAATAAATAATAACAAAACAATTAGTAATTAATACATATTTAATGCATATTGTTCATTTTAACCCGTTAAAAGTATAACCCATGGGCCATTTTAACACACTTAACATAAGTGGGGAGTGGTTTAACCCATCTTTAAAGTGTCATGTCATGTTAACCCATATAGAGTTTAGAGTATACCCCATGGCCTTATCAAAAAGAAATATGGCATTACTATTTAAAGACCATCAATACACATTTAACAAATGGATTTTACTATAAACTTTAATACATGTGTAAATAAACTAATTAATAGTTGAGTTAATTTACTCATTCATCTCAAATTTATGAAAAATCTCTCACATTACTCATTGTCTCTTAAAACACATAAACTTTGAATATGAAGTATGAATGAGTCTAATTTAATAAAAACAACTCTGTAACAACTTAAAAGTGGAGGAAACACATATATTATTAATGTATATTTTAGGCCACATCAATCTCAAAGTAATCGTGTTCGGTATATATAAATTGCTAAAACCCATGATATTAGACATTAAAAACACATTTTTTTACCCACACATCACTAATCAAGCATAGCCCAACAATGGCTACACCCCACCCCCTAGCCCATACCCGACTCAACTTGTTCATACCCAATCTCAACCTTGCTGCCATCGACTGTGCCACAAGCCCACACCATATGCGACCCTCTCTCTGCCTCGCATGCTATCGACCCAAGCCACGGCCCCACTATGAGTTTCTGGTTTTTTAGTATCAAGTTCAAACGAATTAGCTCATGCCATGGGATAAGTTAATTTAAATACCATGGGTCAACAATATAACAACGCACATGGACTCTAGAGTCACGCCCCATCTCACATCGGACCCAATTAAAATCTCTTCTCCTATGTCTATTTCACATGTAAACCCTCTATTTACATTGGTAATGGTAATCACATCCCGATTCTAGGATCCGGTAACACCTTATACCCTACTTAAAACCAAACATATAATTTAATGGTATCCCGTACACACCTTATATTATCAAAAACCTAATCTATGTACTAAATTTAATATAGATAATTGGACAAATATGGAATTTGACCCTTTCGGTTTTATTGTGATGGATTTCAAGACTAGGGCTTGACTTTCCCACAACGATAGCATGAGAGAGCTTTAGCCATTCACTACAATGGTAGTTAGTTGTAACAACTCGGACTTTACGTTTATAATATATATGCATATTACCTGACTAAACTTGTTCATACCCAATCTCAAGCTTGGTGCCATCATCCAGTGGCCCAATCACTCGACCGACCCACAAGAAGCCTCGACTGAGCCACAAGCCCACACCATCTGCGTTTGACATATTATAAATCAGATTCTGTTACTTTTGCTCCTTTTGATATTGTTCATTTGATTTGTGGACCTCCCAATAACTAGCAGAGCAGGATATAAATATTGTATAGTCCTCATTGACATTTTTTCTCACTTTGTTTGGATTCATCTATTAAGATACTAATCCTAAACTTTCACAAATTTCATCTATTTATCTCCATCCAATTCAACATTAAATTTAATACTTCTAATGTGACCTCGACGGTATATTCGACGACAGTGATTTTAAAATTTTTTCCCATAGACATGGTCTTGCTTTTAGTCACATCCCCCGACCCTAGAGCCCGGGTAGGGAACCACAAACGCAAGCAATGATACCAATATTTATTAAAATATTTGGCAGCGAAAAATTTCATAAAAACTGTAGTTAGGAAAAATTATCAGAGTGTGAAATCACGGTGATACTTATTTCACAAACTATGAATAAAACCAAAATTTATATAAAAATAACTTTTGTTGGGATAAACCAAAATTTACAAAAAGAACATTATGGTGTAAACTACTTATTGAAGCTGGAGTGCGGTGTAGGCGTGTAACATACTAGGATCAAGCCACGTGTCATACTGAATAACCATTTAATAGAGTAAAAATATCATTTAATAAAACTCATTAATGTGAGTAAATGCAATTTTGGTGTAAGTTACGTTTGCAGAAATGTAAAACAATTATAAGATGTAAATAACTAGTTCACATTTAAATTCCCTGACACTACAATTCATGTAACCAAACCAAACTTGGTTATTTGATAAACTCCATGCAACCACAATGCAATCCTAACTCCTAGTTTGCACTTTAGTGACATGAGAAAGGCATGCTAAAAGTGTCAACACAATGGTTGGTGAGTTCATAGGTTTGTATCTAAAAACAAGTTCGTTAAACAGGTAAATAATGTAAGAACTGTCTTATCACTAGTTAATTAAGCTCATATTCATATTACAATTGTGTAGCATCCATTGCGACCGAAGCTTGATGTGGTTGGTGCCTCTCACCAAGTCTTATCCTGACTTGGCAATGTTTAGGATAATGTACACCCGCCCGACATCCAGTCGAATTTTAGCATTGGTGGGATTCGTCTCACCCAGTAGTACTACTTAATATTTCCCGCAAATTAACCTTAGTTTATAGTACAATGTGCGTGAGGACTTTAAGCTTATAAGTTCATTATGCATACATGCGATAAATAACAATCTACAAGATCCAAAAAGTTTTGGGCATGCTTTCTCCCACGAAAGGAGTAAGTAAACGAGAGGGGCCTTGAATCTCACCTTTAAAGAGTTCAAACAGATGTCTGCCACTAAAGAGAAATATCCCTAACAAGTATCCTAGATGATGATAAGTCCGTGAGTAATGTGTAGTGGTTCCCAGAAACCCCTAGTATTCAAACAATCCCATTGTTTAATAGTGTTTAACCACGGTTTGAATTTTGTGTGACTTTGACTAAAGTTTGATTGAGTTAACTCGATGACCCGTTGGTGAGTTATGATCAAACATCTTACTTTACAAGATGTAGGTGTCATTTAGTTCACAAGTTAGAACGATTAAACACGACATGTAAGCTTAGTCATCTTATTGCACCAGTCATTTAGCAACCAAGTGTTCACTTCTGTCAAGCGTTTCAAATCAGACCAATCATGTAGAAAACTTAGTTTCTAAGTTTCAAACTATTTACAACACATCTAGCAAGCCAAATAGTTCACAATTGATCCTAACACTCATTATAAATCATACTTAGCCATATTGAATTTGCAAGACAGATTTTGACTCAAGAAAACCTATGTTACAACATCATCAAATCACCAATTTAAATTATGGAATTTTTACCAAATTAATCCACTAGTCTTAGTTTACCAAGATATATTTTTCATGTTTTTCCTACGTTCAAAAAAATCACAAAAAATCATATAAGACAGCAACGTACATGCAGCTATTTCAGTGCGCAACAAAAAGTATAAATTCGGCTAAAATTATATATTAACCAGAATCATTCAAGGCCAATTGGTTAGATTCCTAATTCAATAAATTATATTCCATAGTGGAATCAACCCAATTTCCTTTGTCAAACTCAAGATATGCAATTAACATTCAAGACCAGAATACCATATTTCTAAACGACCTTGGCATACAATTTTGTAAAATCGTTAAAACGACTAATACCTTGTCCAAAAATTATGATTTTTAGTTTTCCATTTACTAGACTCAAATTATTAAATCATAAACTCAAGAATCAATCACAAATACCAATCTAACATCAGTTTACAATACCAACAATAAGCACAAACAAATATGTCATTAATCTGTTTTCAGTCTTTTCTCATACAAACTTTGTTCCTAACATGTGTATGAACCTAATTTACCAATTAATCATCATTCATCATCAAACCATACATTTTTTTATCACATTTCTACAGAGAATACATGAACCATTTAGGGGTTTTTCTTATTCAATCAAAATCAAGAGAATAATACCAACGATCATGTTTTAATATCTCAATCTTCAAACTTTTAAGTTACGACTTCGTAGATAATATTTGTTTGGATACCAAAACCCATATCCCAACCATTAACATAAGAACAATCAATAATATTACCTACCTAGATGATCAATGTCACACCCCGACTAGAGGGCTGGACGAGATGATTGAATACCAACCTAAATACATCGGAAGTAAGGAAACAAATTTATATTAAGGCACTAGTTCAAAGTTACAATAAAATGTCTAATACAACTACAAAGCTAGAAATTAAACTATCATTTAATTAGGTGATAGGCTCCACTATCCATATGGCTTCTTCGGGGTTGGCTTTACGGTTCGACATAAGTCTTCTAGATGATCTTCTATCTCCAAATAAGCTCACGTCTAATTCTCTATAATTCCGTATCTTGACAATATGTACCTGAACATATGCTTAAATAATTGGGTCAACTAAAAAGTTGGTGAGTTTATGAGTTTAAGTTACGAAAATATTTATATAAAAATGATCTAAATAGTATGGTGCACATTAAGCAAGTACCCAATCAAACCTGTGTCCACGACCTGTGAACATCTAAAATATATAAACCACTTACCCATACGCCTTATTGTTATGGGCCAAATTTACTTATGTTTGCCAACATAAGATCCAAGACTGCGTCGATATATGTCACAAGATAACCATTATTTCATTCAGTGGGATGTCGCCCATGATATATGCCCACTGTGTGCAGGGTCTTCCCCAAATAGTACTACCCATGTATCTCGTGGCTCCTAAGGGAGTTAGTAATTGTGCTACAAAGTGGGGGATTATTTATGACAGTTAAAATGGTCTTGATTAATAATAAACCACTAATTTTAAAAACATACAGAAGCATGTATCCACACAAAAAATTATGAAAAAGGGTAGTGAATGAACTCACTTTGGCCTATGTGTATGCGTGAAGATAAAAACACTAAAGAATCTTGTATGCTATTTGAGAAACGGCTTTAAGTCAAAGACATTCCTAATTCATATAATGTGTCACAAAATGTAATATGAATCATATTATATGTGCCCTTGACCTAAGTTGTATATATTAATACCTTAACTCAGGTAGTTTTGGATTGAGGTGGCTTCATTTTTTCAAGATTTATAATAAATTAGCTTCCTTATTTTGTAAGTTTTATTTTTAGTATTTCATGTTATGAAATTGAAGTACAAGTGCTTAGTAATATCATATATAAGTAAAATCACTTAGGTTTTCCGTTTTATATTATGTATATCTAGAAGATTTCAAAACTAAAGTGTTCTATATTAGATAGCTCTAATATTAGGTGTTTTAGACTCAGGTTATCGTACTATATAACAATTTAGATAAAAAATTTATTAACAAGTTCATGCTTCTAATATTAGAAATAAGTTTTCTACTTATTGTAGTTAGCTTAATAATTGAATATAGCATTTAAGGTTTCGTTATACCACTAATATGTATAATACTTATATTAATTAGTTACTTTAGGTCCAAATAACAGGGCACTTGGTATAGTTAGGTTTATTAGCTCCTTAACGCATGCGGTTAGTTTCAAAGTACGAAAACAAGTGTATATGAGTAAAAAATAACTAGTAATAATAATTTTAAATTAACACAGGTTATAAAAATATAAACATAAATATTTAGATTTAGGTATTTATAGAAAATATGTGATTCGATAATATAAATTTCCCGTTGTCTATTAAGGTAGAAACTGCGTGTTTAAAGTGCACTCGTGTAATTAGGATATAACTTATCATCTAAAAAACTTCGGAAAATATTGCATACAATTTCTAAGTGTAATTTACTTGAAATACCATGTTTGTGTAAAAAGTTCTAGAAAATATTAAACTTATGTGGTTTTGGGGTTTTAACACGCTTATCTCGGTTTCTATCGTGTCGTTGAATCGTAAATCAAATAAAGGTGACTTTTTTTATTTTTATTTTTGCTGAAAACCCATAAAATACCTTAACTTTACTTTAATGTAACAATTTAGATTCATATTTTTAGTAAAATTGTATGGCTTCACATTTATTGCTTGATTTATGTGCATAGTGACGGTTTTAATGTTGTGTAAATGGGTTTTTAAACAAATGAACATTATAAGCATGTTATTATAGTTATGTTTTCTAGAATCTTGCTTTTTATAATGTTTTGGTTTATATGGGTATCGTGTGTGCCTATGTGATGTGCAAAACTCAATATTAGACGTATTTAACGAATGTATCGGTTAGGATTCGTGTACTTTGAGTTAGAGCTGAGACTATACTATCTCCAGAGGAGCTTCGCTTCAAACAGGTCAACATGTGCTGTGAAATTTGTGGGTTTTGCAGAGACAAGGAGTAAGTTCAATAGTTTGTAGAAAACATAAAGATAACATGTGAATTTGGAGGATTAAGGTTGGGTTTTCGAGTTACCTTTCTATGAAATTGTTTTAAGGACTTGATGAGGGGCTGGAATATGATGATTCTTAGGCCTCGATGGTTATTTAACTTCTACGAAAATAGCATAGGAATGATTAGGCATTATAGCCTAGAAACAGTCCCGAAAGCTTGTAATACATGATTCACTGTTGATGTTACCTATGCTGTGTGGACAAGAGATTAACTTGATGGATTATACTAGGGATGTTATGAGAGCAGAAGGGGCTGCTACATTCTGTAAAATGTGTTAGGAATGATTAGAATTCAGATTAACACACATAAGTGTCTTAACTTACAAGATTTATGATAATTAGTTGGATGATCGGACCTTTACTAATTAAATTGAGTTTGGCCATACCAAATCGGTAACATGGCTAGATTAGGGTGCTTGGATCGTGATTAGGGGCTGAGAAATCATAGGTTCGTGTGAGATTATATAACCAAGGATTTGAAAAGGAACTATGCAAGGATTGAAGACGAATTTCATGTTTTTCTTGTAGAACACTAGGAATTGGTTTGTGAATTCTTCAAGATACCAAACTATGCAGGAACAAGAGGGTTATGGGTTTGAGGGTAGAAAGAAAGAGTAACGAAGAGAATTTTTTAGAGGGATGAAATACCGGAGGTTACTTGCATGATTCTTATAGTATATTTTATAGAGATGCAAAGTCTTTCCGTGAATGGTGATTAGAGAGGGGGACATCGACCTTGCAACCAAATCCAGGAAGAAGATATACCAAATATTTCAGTGAGATGTGGAAGCCATTAAATTTAGTAAATATCTTGGATAAATTATTGGATAAAACAAAATAAAAATTATTATTATGTGGGATGGTGGATGATTTAAGAGGGGGAAACAAATAAATTGTGATCTTGTAAATTGATGTTGTGGATTTCAAGGGGATTTAGTTTGGGATGGTAGAGGTCAATGGAAATTGTGGGTAAAATATGAATTTTTATATGCGTTAAAATTTGTATAGCATTGTTGGTAATAAACTAAGTTTTGGAAGTTGAATTTCAAAGCTTATATATAACATAAACGTGTGTCTAGTAGGAGGAGATCTCAACGAAAACTGGGAGAAGAAAAGAAAATAGAATGTGAATTTATATTATAAATAATGTGTTGCTTAATAGTAAATAATCTCATTAGTTAGCGTGTGTATTGAACGAATTTTATGGGGAAAAGAAATAAGGAGATATTGTAGCTTTAGGTATTTTGTGATTAGTTAGTCTCATCTAGAAGGAATTAATCTAAGAATTCCAACACGTACGTGCTTCTGAAAAAGAAAACATAGAAGATGGTGTGGGTCTCATGACACAAAATGAGGGCCATTTTGTTATGCAAAGTTCTAGGACATGTTGTTAAGTATAACATGTTTTTTAAGATGATTTATAAAATAAAGTCTAGTAATTACGTAAGGTTATATATATATATATATATATATATATGAGATGGTTAAGAGAGAAATGATATTACTGCAAGAAATGTGAGAAATGAATATGGGTCACTAGTTTTGTATTAAGTTTTAAGTGCTTAAATCTAAATAAAAAATTATTAATCAATCTCTTTCTTCAATTAATATAACCAATAAACCATAATACCTATCACTTAATTAATATAACTAATTAAATTATTATAATTGGAAAATATTAAGAACTCGTTTATTTTTATAACTTACTTTTTGTGTCTTGAATTTTTATCACACACAAGTATAATTTATTCATACATTAAAATTTCTTTCTATCCAAAACTAATTTCTTCCAACTCAATATATTAATATCCATAAAAATATACTTACATTATAATGAATAATACCAAAATACTATTTAACCTTTGTTTGCGTTAAAAATCAACAAAGACATACAACCTACATAAAAACATATAATCTACACTTGTTCTAAGAATAATACAACATATAACCTGCTCACGAAAAACATATAACCCACACACAAAATTTATCATCAATGAAATACACACGCACACAAGAACATATAACCTACACACGAAAAACATATAACCTATACACGAAAATTTTATCTTACACAAATACAATTTATTCATACATTAATTTCTTTTTATTTAAAACCAATTTCTTCAAACTCAACATATCAATATCCATCAAGACGTAGTTACATTATGATGAATAATACAAAAAACTATCTTACATATATTTGCATTAAATATCAATGAAAAATTTACAACCTACACAAAAACATATAACTTATACTTATTCTAAGAATAAAAAAACATATAACCTACATACGAAAAACATATAACCTACGCATGTGTAGGATATGTGTATCTTCGTGTAGTTTATATAATTGTTGAGTCAAATTCCATATGTAAGTTGTATGCTTTTTGTATGTTATACGTTTTTATCGCTCAAAACAAGTGTATGTTATATAACTTTATGTAGGTTGTATATTTATTGTTTACATTTAATGGACACGTTTTTATGATATTTTTTATTATTATTTATGACAACAATTTTTTTAGTCATACCAATTGAAAAAAAAATATATATTATGCTTGATATTTAGTGTTAAAAAACATGCTAATAAATTGAGTGAAAATTACTTTTTTAATATAAAGAATAGTATAATATGAATAAATTGTATTTATGTTGAATAAAATGAAAAAATGTGTAAATAAAAAATAAAACTAAAATAGTGTTTTTATCTTTTTAATTATTATAGTTAAATTAGTTAAATATATTAATTAGAGATAGATTTATTATGATTATATTAGTTGTATTAATTGGAGAGAGAGAGAGTGCATTTATTGTTGCATTTACATCTTTTTTATTTATTTTTAAATATTTAAAACCTAAAATAAAACTAGTTGCTTATATTCATTTCTCTCATTTCTTGCAATAATTTGATTTCTTTCCTGAACTTAAACATATATATATATATATATATATATATATATATATATATATATATATATAGTGTATTTGTATCTTTATATGTGTCAAATTAATACGTGTGTGTATATATATATATATAAATTATTAAATGGTTGCTAAATTATGAAGTATTACTTTACAAAATTTATAAGTTATGTATCATAGTTATTACTTATATACAGTACTTCATGTAATTGTAGTACATAAGTATTCTTATTCGAGTTAGTTCGTTAGTTAGTTATAATTGATTATTGTTAATTTGGTGAAATGGGTGGAGCCCACACTATGTATTCTTAACTCGCATCAAATACTTAAATGAAATCCTAATCTTCTTGATTGTTTTCTATGTATGTGTTTTTATGATGTCCTATAGCATAAATTTATAATAAAAAAAATTTGCCCTAAAATCGAAGTTGTTACAATCAACAATTATTCAGAAAAACCTTCTTGCACTTGATTCGATTTACCAATTAGGAGATCATTGTTTGTGTGTGTTATTTGAGAGAAAAAGAAACACAAAGGATATGTATGTGTGTTGTGTTAGGGCTAGCCAAAGAAGTAGAGAGGGAGAGAGAATTTTATAAATCACAAGTTTCCTAACTTACATAGACAAATCATTACATTAATTGCCATTGATCCCCATTGATTCTCCATAAATAATATTTGACTTTTATTTGCTGATGATAACATATATTTAAATAAGAATGCAACATGTAACACGTATAATATTTATTTCTACGCATACCAAGTAACATGGACATGTGTCACATTAGGTCAAGTAACAGGTAACACACAACATATCTAACAAAGTTGAAGCGTCATGTGTGCTATATGTAACAATGTATATATGTAAACTATATTTAATTGCACTTCACTTTTTATTAGAGTGTGGACTCTATCCATGTTAGGTCACCAACGTACACGTACATACTCTTGTGTGTGCTCACGTGACACGTGTATTGCAAGTGTATTTTTAACGGAGTTAACAAAAGTAACTGAGTTTAGTTAAAAAAAGTTAACCTGAAAATGTCAGCTGCCACATTCTTCAATTGAGCTCTTGTTAATTTTTCAATAACATTTTCAGCACATCTTTTACCAGCTTGCAACCTCTTGGTTTACAACCATATTATTTGTAAAGATTGACTCTTCAACCTCTTTCTTCTTCTTAATCTCCTTCCTTTTCTCTTCCTTCCTTCTTCTTTTCTCATTCTTCTTTCAATATTTTCTTTAGTTGATTTTTGAGTTTTACCAGCTAGTTCACTTTCTTTCTCTAATATTTCTATGTGTTTGAGAGGCTTAACAACTTGGTCACTTGTTCTCATCATGAATCTTTCAACATGTTTGGTTAATTCTTCTTTGGTATTTTTATGAATATGTTGAGGATCATAATTGATATTAATCAACAAATATCTATCTGCCTTCATTCTACGTAGCTCAGCACCTCTTTTCTCTTCTAAATATTCATATTTCTTGATGGAATATTCAACATTAGCATCATTTAACTTCTTGATTTTATCAAATTTCATCCCAAATTCAAAAGAGTCTGGTTACTAGGGTCCTTTCTCTTCTCATCATCTAACTTCTTTTGAATACTTTTAAAATGCTCCTCAGTCATATCAACATGAGGGCTTTCTCTTTCTTGAGTTTGTATTTTTGGCTCATCCTTAGAATCATCAAAATCATCATCTGAAAGACTTTCCAAAGCAATGATCTTGGGTTCATCAGGCTTACGTTGCTCTTCTCTTTTCCTAAACAACCTTAATTTTTCAGTTGAACTTTCCTTTCAATGTATTGTTTGCCTTGTTTTTCTCTCTTAGATTTGGCTCATCAACTGAAGGACGATGTGCTTCAAGATCAGCAGGTTGTTCTGAAACTGGTGATGGTTATCTTATAGACTTAACAATACGTGATGTAGGAGTGAGCTCAATACGCTTAGAGACATTGGTTCTCTTTTTCTTTCTAGCATAAAAATATCATCTCCTTTGGGCATTCTATTTATTCGTAAATAGCCTTTCTATTGTCTCCCTTCTTGAAGTCTATTAAGGATTCAAAGATTTTCTTGTGGGATCTCCTATTCACCCATGAATTCAGCTTCAATTCCTAACTGTCTAGCCAGGTTGGCTTGTTCAAGTAAAATTCACTGTTCTACTAATTCTTTCTCAGTTAAGAAGAAGTACAAGAGCTCTTGATCCTTTATCTTATTTAATCTTTCTTTCATTACAGCTCTTGCCATTGTTTCGAATTATTCCACATAAGGAATTGATCCCCGATGTAGGCACAAAAGGCACAACAACTTCTTTCAGATTCTCTTCAATAACAGGGGCTTTGCCCTTAGCTTTTCTCATTTTTAAAGCTTCTTCATCTTCAGCTTCTTCTAATGGGTGAGAGATATTGTCAATTTATTCAAATAAGACTTGTAATTCTTCATCCATCACTCCTTTCGTTATGCCTTCAATCGCAATGGACTTTAAGGTTTCGTCCATACCTTCATTAACTTCGTCATCATGATCAAACACACCTTCATCAACTACATCATCATTCTCATTGGTCTCACTTGACTCACCATATAATTCACCAATCAGCTCCATAGCAGTCTTGTTTTCATATTTGTTACTGCTAGATTTTCTATATATTTCTCCACTTAAATCTATGTCAGTTTTACTCTTCCACTGTTTTGGTCCATCTGAGGTCTTCTCAACCTCAGCACCCTTCGTTTGCAAAAGCTCAATTTCAATTAGGGCAACTGCTAATTTCTTCTTCAAATTTTCATTTTCAGTTTTTAACTTCCAATGTTAACCTTTAAGTTCAAATTATCATCAGGATGTCCGCAAAAGATAATGGATCTTCATGATAAGACAAAGGACTTGAAGAATAGTCTCCTCCTCAGTATGAGGTGGAGAGACAGCTACACTTTCTTTGAAATTTGGTTCAGGAGCTGATGTTGGATCTTGTTCTAGCACATTGATGGGAGAATGAATAGGAGAATGAGAGGGCTAAATTTGAAACCTTTCTTGGATAGGAGTTTGAAAAGGAGTAATTGCTTCTTGTATAGGAGACCAGGGAGGAGTTACAACATGCTCTTTCTACAATATCTTGGACACAATTTTGTATTACATCATTAGAGTGTTCAACTCCAACTGGTTCACCCATACCACCATCATCATCACCTTGATCTTGTGAATCATTTTCACTATCAGAATCACCATCTTTATCACTATCTGCTTCAACCTCTGGATCAGGAGATTTAGCAGCCTCCATGATTATCAAGTTTGGGTCCATGAGCCAAGGTAAACCCTCAAATTCAACCTCAGGATTAAAGTTGCTTGCGGGAGCCAACCTTTGGATTCTCTTGTAAACATTTGGATTCTCCAAGTGCAATATTTAACCTTGCTTCCCCTGATCAGGAAACTCAGCATGAATAATAATTTGTAAAAACATGGGACATATCATAAATTTATCCCTTTGTTCGTTCAATGCATTAGTCTTCATTCCATTAAAGATCATCTTGGAGAAATTAAATGGTTGGCTATAAATTACTACCGCAGTGAAAATTGATATTTCTCTTCTAATTAAGATCCATGTTCATCTCCTAAAACACTTACATTGGATTATGTGATGATTAGGAACCTGAATAAAAGAGTACACATTCCCTTTTGAAATTGCCCTTCATGGATAATTCCCTAATAACCCATAGTTTCCTGAAAGATTCTCATTAATCTTATTTTGGAATATAGGAACTGCTCTGGATGGTTATTAATGAGATGCACCCTTCTTTTGATCATGGCATTGTTAATCTCTATTTCTCTGCTCTAGATCATTACTACAATCATTGCTCCGTTGATTTCATCAACATATTCTGTTATGAACCAAAAACTATTTAAAATATTCCGATAAAGAGTTGGATTCGGTTAAATCAAAGTTGAGGTTTGATTTCTGCAAGCAACAAATCATCTGGAAAAGCTCTTGATTTTTAGCAGTGATTTCTAAAAGAGCACACATATTGTGCTTAGGCTCAAACTTGTACCCCATGATGATTTTTCACAAGAAATAGACATGCACACATGAATTAGTACATGAAACGGAGCGCTTAACAATAAAAAATTAATGATTAGAGAAAGATTGTGTTTTCAAGTAACTTATATCCTCGAAAACTGAAAAACCTACACAAGCACAAACCGGAAAGTAGATTCCAAAATTAAAACCCTAAACCTAGATAATAGGTGTTAGAAATCACAAATTAGAACAACTAACCAAGTCAGAATTAGTGAAAGTAATCAACAAATGCAGTTTGAGAATGTAACTTCAGATTCTAGAGCATGAGCAGATGAAGAGATTTACAGAGAGAGAAAAGTGTTTGGAAAAATGTTTAAGTCCCCTTTTATACTCTATGGTTTGTTCTGTTGCTCATGTTATGGTATATTGTCATTTAGCACAAGCAAAACGTAAAAATGAAATACAGACATTTAGAATTCAAATTATAACCTTGCTTGAGGATACGTCTAAGAAAGGATTACAATATGCTTGAAATCAATATCTCAAGCCAGCATAGCTTGCTCGAGAAATAAACTTCGAGTAAACTCAAACTGAACCAACTTGAAGAAACTTAGCTAAGTATAAAGTGAAGCTAGCTTTCTTGAAAATACGATGTTGCTCGAGAACTTAATCAAGAGCATGATACAAAGTATATTTATTAAAAAAAGCTATCTTGCCGGTGAACAATATAGTTCCAGATAAAGATGACTTAGTAAGAAACTAAAAAACACAAAGCACGCTTGAATCAAATAATTAATAATATGTTCTTGAGTTTCTAACATCTTTGCTCGAAATTATAATCTTAGCATTTTTGGACATCAAAAATCAAATGTATTCCCGAATATAGAACGTCTTTGTTCGATAGAGTTAAATCATGGTTGATTAACACTTTTATGCTTGAATATAAAGTTAACTATGCTTGAACATAAAAACCATGCTTGACAAGTAAAATATGCAAAATTTAAAAATATTTAAGCATAAAAACATATAGAAACATGATGAGACTTATTATGACACAAATAAACATAAAATTTTGACAATTTGGAGATGAACAACTTGTGTACTATTAATGAAATGAGAATTTCTGTAAGTCCTTATAACGGATTTTCCAATGTGATACCACCAATCTTGATGTTATTGCGGAATATAACACAAGATAATTCAAGGCAAACAATTAAGCAAATAAAGAACACACGAGGATGCTTCAAAACACACGTATATTAACTTCAGGTGCTTAAGCATTTGGTTACACAAAACACACGTTCAACAATACAAATGAATGGCCAACCTAACCCTACAAACAATATGACTATATATAGGGACTACACCTAGCCCAACACAAGCCCAAAGCCCACAAAGATCACAAAGATCTCGGTTCACATAGACGCACACAACACGATACAAAACCAAATGTAAAATTAAGTACAATCCAACTATTTTTGACCCAAAAATCTCCCCCTTAGTTTGTAACTTCGTCTTCAGTCGTGCTCCAAAACGTTAGCATCAACTTCTCTATATCCTCCATACCACAATCCCGTTCTGATTATCGATGCCACCATCCTTGTATATTCTTTGGAAACAGCCTCAAATAGTGGTTCATCAATAATCTGAAAGTTGCTCAACGTCTTGATGTCTTGCTCATGAAACTTCAGTAGATCACGCGGGTCAACGAAATGATATTGCCCTTTTCTTAGACGAACAACAATAGTAGCAGTTTCACAATCGTATGTCCAAAATTTCATTCCATTAAGTGATCCTTCTGGAATCGAAGTGGATAGAGGAATGTGAGTTGCTTTGTTGGTAGCGGGCCACATCACATCTCATTATTGTCTTACCAGTCTTCGGATCACACACTCCCTTAGCTTTCTTCAAAAATGATTCAGCTATTGTCATGTTCGGGAATCCCTGATCGACTTGTCTCCTTAAGAACTTCCAGAAGTTTGTAGCTTTCTTGTCATGATTTTGATTGTGGAACAGAGCGTTGATAAGGTCGCTGAGATCTACCTTTGTTGAGGATCTAAAATCCTTCATTTTCTTGTAGTAATTGGTATTCCCGGACTTTCATTTCACCCACCATATATCCTTATCAACGTCAACTCCACAGGACATAACGCTAGGTCGATCACGATACTTATCTGAGAAACCTTTCTTGAATGTAACAATGAACTTATCAGGGTGATCGGAAGACTCAACGTTCTGGTTGGAATTCTTCATAATAAGTATCTTCTTTTGAAGTCTGTCAGATTGCCCGGCTGTTCTTGAAGGTGCAGAGAAGTACTGTTCCAGTTGTTCCGATGCGCCAATATTTGAAGTCGAACGTCCATTAGAACTGCCACCTTGATCTACAACGGGTGTTTGTGAGACAACGTCTTCACTGCTTTTTAAACTCATCTCCAAACTTTCGAACAAGTTTCTATTGGAGGTCCCCGTACATAGCAGTAAGACCACCCATATTAGACTGAAGCTCTTTGATCTTTAAATCTTTATTTGTGTTGCTAGCTTCAAGTTCTTGGATGCGCACATCCTTCACAACTGCGTCTTGTTCGAGTTCAGCGACTCAATGTTGCAAGGCTTGTACATCCACGGGTTCAGCATCAAGTGTAATTCCCTTGCCCTTAACCTGCATAAATTTATCATGCATAGCAAGAATGTGAGCAATCTTCTCAGCAGCGCTTGAGCTTGACTGACCAATCGGGTTAGATGACCTCGATGGCTCGTCAACAAATGGAATATCAACCTCAAAATCAAACTCTTGAGCAATATCATCAAAAATATATTCTTGAGTTTGAGGTTCAGCTGAGGATGGACTTGTAGCAGCATGAGTCTCATCATGTACCGACTCATGTTCTGGCTGTTGGCTAGTTGGTGTAGTTTCAGTGACCGACACACTGGGTCTTGGATCTTTTTTCTTAGCTTACGTGGAATAAGATCGGCGGCTGGTTCCTCGGGAATCTCTTCAACTGGTGTCATAGTGACTGGTTGAGGAGGTTTCAATGCAGTCAACTGGAGCTGATATTTAAACTTCTCAAATTCTGCCAGCTGATCTACAGTATGTGCAGATTCTTGTTCTTGGTGTTCTATCTCCATGTTTTAAACCGGAGAACTTTCCGGTTCATCATCGTCTGAAATGGTTACAAATGCAACAGTGAACCTCTGAGCAGGTATCACATGCTCATCAACAACTTGAGCACTGGCTGTTATAGGCTTAGTCT
This sequence comes from Bidens hawaiensis, assembly GCF_021521415.1. Taxonomy (NCBI): domain Eukaryota; kingdom Viridiplantae; phylum Streptophyta; class Magnoliopsida; order Asterales; family Asteraceae; genus Bidens; species Bidens hawaiensis. The sequence continues at coordinate 4,073,957 of NW_027491042.1, forward strand.
AGCAAATTTTCCAAACTTGACCAGTTCGTGAAGGCCTTTGTAGACGACCTTTGATCCCTTTCTCGATTGTTTCATCATCCCAAAGTTATTGGGACCCATGGCTTTCAGATCTAGCGTCTCTACAGAGTTGACAAGATCAGGATAACGGGAGTCAAAGATCAGCTGTAGAAATCTTGAGTACATGAGAAACATCTCCTTCTTCTTCCCCTTCAAGTTTCTCATCATTTCATTCAACACAAACTTCGAGTAATTATAGTTCCAGTTCATGATCAGAGCAACCACAACCGACATTTGAATGTGGCTAATCTTGTCTGATCCCAATTTGCATCCTAACACACATGTAAAGAATGTGTGAATTAGGAACCTCCAATATGGAAGAAATAATTTCTTGATTGCTGGAGGGTAGGATCCTTCATAACCCATCTTAACTGCGATTTCAGCAACGGTGTCAGTTGGATAATCTAGTTGATCACCAAATAATACCACCTCGCGAATAATGGCCTCTGAAATGACGACCAGCTTCTTTTGAACTTTAGAGTAAATGGTAACAACCTCCCCGGCATTCCATAGATTGATGGAGCGTTGTTCCAGAACTCTGTTATGATATTCTTGCATATGATAGGATTTTCTCGTTTGGCGTGAGAAATCCTACACGTATTAAGCCCCATGATCATTGATATGAATTCTTTGTGCACCAACGGTGGATCATACATGCATCCAGCTATGTTGTGAGTATCTACAAACTTTAAGGGTGCTTGATCACCCAATACTGCAACAAACGAGTCAAGTTAATAAACATTCACTTAATTTAATCATCAACTTAATATTTCGAGGACACATATTAATTTTACAAAACATCAGGGACCAAACATGATAACATCATATTATATGGGTCACTAGCGTAAATTAATATTGTTTTAATATTAGATTTCGACGCCCTGCTTGCGGTGCGCGCATATAATGTGTATATGTGTGAACCCTCGGGTGGGCAAAAGTAAAATTGCACTAATTTTGACGTTATTTTACTAATCTAGTGAAAATAACGTTAAAAGTGGCGGAAGGTTAATCAGGCATCATGTGGTGGCGTTGATAGCCGAAAGACAAGGGCACATGCACCGATCAGCTGGTGTCCCGATGATTGAGTGCTATGTGCCTTATGTCCAAGGCTTGATGCAAAACTACTATCGAGCCGGGGGTCTCACCGGAAGCAGCCTCTCTATCCCTATGGGATAGAGGTAAGGCTGTCTACATCTTACCCTCCTCAGACCCTACCATAGCATTGCTATTGGTGGGATATACTGAGTACGATGATGATGATGATTTAATATTAGATTTCGGTCCGTGGGAGAGTTTTCCGTCCACATAAGGAGATTTCGGTCCATGCCATAGTTCTCTGTCCAGACTTTTCGGTCTAGCTTTTGGTTTTTTGTCCAGTCCCACTGAGAACAGGGGTTCTCGGTCAACAAAGGGAGTTCTCGGTCAACAAGTCAACCGAGAACTCTTAGTTTGACCACACGTTTTCAGTCAAAATAACTGAGAAAAAACCCTTTGAGTTCTTCCTTGAAATCTGGGTCATCTTCTCTAAACAGAAAATATCACCATGGACACCAAAACCTGCAGCTTCAATAACTTCGCAATACATTCCAATACAAATCACATCCATAGCGATCGTTCATCCTAAATAATGTCTATCACATGAACACCAATCAAGCTCAATCATACACCATTGACAATGAACTGGACATGCATCCCTTCTTATTTATTTACCTGTTTATAAGCAAGAATCAGGAGACAACTTTAAAATATGAGATCTTGTTTGTCTTGATAAGCACGGAATACCAAGGGTTTTCAGCCAGGAGATAAATTAATAGTAAAATATTTTGAAAAGTGAAACCAATAATACAGATGCAGTCCTTTTATATCTCAAGGGTTTTAAGATAGGCCGAAGACCTAGGAATCTCAGCCCAAGTTATTTTGATTAAACCAATTTCAAGGGGCCCATATGCTGAAATGGTTTTAAGCCCAACATTTACTTGAACCATGTTTTAAGAAAAAAACGATTCCTTATAGCATCCGTTTTGACGAGAGTAATTAAGAGGTTAAAATAATTGAAAATAAAATCGAATTAAATAAAACAAACTTTAATCACTCGGTCTTCTTGTAATTTAGCAAAATTTTGAGATCAAATTTCAGTTTTGATAAAAACGCCGCCTTTACGAAAAGATCCGAACATGGAATAAAATTGATTAAGATGCTTTCAAAAAGATTAATGCTTAGTGTTATTATGACATAAAGAGACAGGTTAATAGCAGGTATAATAAACTTAGCATGATTTTCATTGCATCAGTGATACGAGTTAGGTTCAGTTTGGCCTAAATCTTAGATGGACATCACTCATGGACCTGTGATGCCTCCTATATCTTCTCAAAGCGTATTTGGCTTTCCCGAGATCACCCCAATTTGACTCCAACCCCTAGTGCTTGATCAAAATTTTTATAGATAACAAGAAAACTTTTAAGCTTTAACACTTGAACGTTGGACTTACAAGCCATCCGGACTTATATGCCTATCATTTAGGGTGTTCAAAACAGATTTGAATGCCTCACCCTTGTAGTTCTAGTTTGACCCTTTAAGCTTCAAAAACAAGAGTTTTCAACACAATATTATATATATATACTACTCACACATTTGTTTTTTATTTTTTTATATCTCAATAATAAAAGAACAAGGACATAATATTTTTGGAGATCAAGACACTAACGGGAGCGTGCATGACTGGGTAATAACTTTTTTGCCTATTATTCAGAGAGATGTATATGGAGACATGCACATTTCTTCTAAATGACTCTCCACAGTAAGTTTAGCATGTTTAGTTTATATCACTTCAACTGTTACGCATCATGGAAAGCTACCATGCAAATCAATGACTGTCTAGAGCCTTTTAAGCTTAGTAACTTCACTCGTTAGGTACACAAAATCAATTTTCCTATCATTTTCAAAAGGTTGGATCATTTTTCATTTGAAAAATTTAAAGCTTCAAACAAGCTTTTAACTGAATAATCATATCACTTCCCAGAGAATTACATAAGACAGTTTATAACTCAGTCGCCTCAGTCACACTCAGTTTTCAGGTAAATGGCTATCCCGTACATCTACAAGTGGGTAACATCACCAATTACATATATAAATACATGTCCCTCAAACTTAGAACAACCGACATAATTTTAAGCGAGATAATTAAAAACAAAAACACATCACAATCGCCCCCGATGCTTTCGGTCTTTAGGTGAACGGCTATCCTGTAAGTCTACAAGTAGATGAGAGGACCAAACATATACAAGTATATGTCCTTCAAACTTGAGCAATCGACATAATTTTAAGCGATAGTGAATAAATAATTTTTATGTTTTTTTAAATTTTCTTATTTAAACGCATACACTTTTCTTTTTTACTTTAATTTTTCTCCCCCTAAATTTGAATATGTACAAATTTAACCTCAAAAAGACTCAATCATCGAAACGAAGCATTTTAAGAAACCCAACAAGCACATTAAATCTGGTTGTTCCGACTAGTTTTGTAAATAAGTCCGCCACATTTATATCAGTGTGAACTTGCTCAAGATGAATCAATTTTCGGTCGTAACAGTCACGAATAAAATGAATTATAGTGTCGATGTGCTTGGTTTTTCAATGCTGAACATGATTTTTAACAATAGAAATAGCAGCATCATTAACACAAAAGGATTTTTAACAATAGCAATAGCAGCATCATTAACACAAAATATTGGGGTATCAAGAAATTCCAAACCGTAATACAGCAATTGATGTTGCATCTAGATAACCTGTGAGCAGCAAGCTGATGCAGCAACATATTCAGCCTCCGTAGTGGATGTGGTCACCGTTTGTTGTTTCTTGCACTACCCTGAAATGAGTCGATCGCCTAAGAATTGATAACTGATAGATGTGTATTTCCTGTCAATATCATCTCCACCGTAATTGCTATAAGCAAAAGCATATAAATCAAAATCTGATTTTTTGGGGTACCAAAGGCCTAGCTTCGGTTCCCCTTTAAGATATCCAAAAATACGTTTAACAATAATAAATGAGAGAGTTTAGGATTAGCCTGGAAGCGATCGCATTGGCAGATAGAAAACATGATGTCAGGTCGACTAGCGGTAAAATACATCAAGGATCCGATTATTGACCGATAGTACGTTTGATCTACGGGATTCCCTTTAGGATCAGACGAAAAATAGGTCTTTCCGCCGTAGGATTTGATGCGCTCTTGGAATCTTGAAACTCAAACTTTGCTAACATGTCTTCAGCATACTTTCCTTGATGCAACAAAATCCCGGTCGAACTCTGACGAACCTGTAACCTAAGAAACGTTGTCATCTCGCCTAGTGAACTCATTTCAAATATCTTCTTTATCATATCTTCAAATTCAGAACACAGGGCAGCACTTGTAGAACCGAAGATGTTATCATCCACATATATCTGAACCAAAATCAAATCTTTCCCTACGGTTTTGATGAACAGAGTTTGATCGATGGTTCCTCTCTTTTGACCATGCCCTAGAACATGAGCCGTCAACATTGCATACCATGCCTAAGGCGCTTGATGAAGACCATACAGTGTTTTTTCTAACTTGTAGACATGATTTGGATTCTTTGAGTCAACAAACCCCGTTAGTTGATCCACATAAATATCCTCCTTAACTTCTCCATACAGAAACGCGATTTGACATCCATCTGATAGACTGTGAAACCCATGTTGGAAGCATATGCCAGAAAAATCTGAATGACTTCAAGTCTAGCCACGAGAGCATACACTTCAGTATAGTCTAAACCTTCAACCTGATGAAAACTGCGAACGATGATCCGTGCCTTATTTCGAACAATAACTCCCGTGTCATCTTGCTTGTTTCGGAAAACCCATCTTGTATCTAACACTTTCTTTCCAACGGGCAGCTCGACCAATGTTGGAACCCGGATTACCAATCAATAACAATAACAGATCTCAGATTTGTGAATATCCGATTAGTACTATTAAGGATATAGCTCATAATTAACCTTGATTCAGTGTTATGTATGTGTATATATTATCAATATATTAGATGAATAATGTTAAGGTGAAGCTTGAGAGAGAGAGAGCAATTGGTTAACACTCAAAAAACTCTTTTCAAAACTTATATTAAAAGTGAACAGTAGTTCACTATATATAGAAGGTGATCTGGTTCGCTAACATCCCCTAGCGAGCCAGCCTCTCCTTCGTTACATACATTATCATAGCGAAACACCCCCTGATTCGTTAACATCCCCTAACGAATCAGGAGGGAATACATTACTTGGCTAGTTCGCTAACATCCCCTAGCGAACTAGCCTTTAACTTAGCGAACTAGATAATAATAAACATTAATTATTACATTAATTAATAAACAATAACGTTAACGATAAATACAAAGACTCTAGACGCAAAACCGTGCACTAACAGACACCCCCTCGTATTGAGCTCTTTGTCTTTAAATTATTTGAAGCGCTTTGACTGCCAGTCTCTGCAACTATGAATTCCATGTTCATGACACACACGAACAACTCGTTGGAATTGCATAGCCAGGTCGTAATCTTCTTGGCGCTCGAACAAGATCTGCTTCATGAAGAGCACGTCTTTATCGGTCTCTGATAAGTTAACCAACCACATTGGGTCGATTATCTTGATGAGCTCGGTCTGCAGTCCTCGACCACGAACAATAACGGCCTCGCCAGTACGATTGTCATAGTACCAACGGTTGAAAGACAAATAAATATCTTGAGGCATTGTCTTCACAGGAACCTTTTTCATTCTCTTTGGCGGCTTCACTTTCAAGAAAAGTTTCTTCCAGCCGGTCCTTGGATCAATCTCGTCAATGCGCTTACGTCTTGGGACCTGGGGCTTGAAGAATTTGAAGCCATGATTGACCTCGAATAGTAAGTGTTGGTGAAACCACTCAGCTGTTCGGTAACCCCAATGATTGATAAATGGACGTCTCGCGAGGGTTCGTACATCCCAACGCGGTAGAGTTAAAACATCCATTATCTTCTCGTAATACTGGACACCCTTTTCCCACTTGACTATACATACTTTAAGGTCAGAATCATAGAGCCAGGAGACAATATCACCATGTACCTTTGAAATGGTCTTGAAGGTAGTCACCTGATTAGCCTTAACCCAAGCAGCAGCAGTATCTTTTCTTTCTTGATCTGCATAACGATAAGCACTGATAATTTTACCCACTTTATGACGTTTGAACCATCTTTCTACGTCCTCATCAGTCACTTCTTTGAGTGAGGGTACTGTTCGCTGCACAACCTTTTCCAATTCATCCTCAGTCTCTTTAAATACTTCTTCATGAAATACTGGAGCACCTTGATCAACGTTTGCGTGTTGATACAAGTCCGGGTACTCTTCAGCAGTCACATCCTCCATCTCTACATCCTCATTCTCATAAACAATATCCGTATTCATCTGAAGTGACGGATCAACTTCCAAACCTTCCTCAGTTATCACTTCGACACTGGGCTAAGTCTCTAAAGCAGTCAACTGATCGTCATTCCAAGCAGAATCGAAATCTGCACCCGTGTCAAGGATCTTTCTACAAACTCACCAACCTCTATCTCGTCCCTGTATACCACACTACGAACCACCCCTGATCCATCAACAAATATCACTGTGTTAGCTGCAATCATTTCAATTGGCTTGGCAGCTGTTGGATCTTGATAAATAATAATTTGTTTGCTCAAATCATCACCGCCACTAACACCAGCACCAGAGGATGAACCATACGATTGTTTAGGCTCACCTCCTGTATCAGATTCGTCAGGATCATCATCGTCATTCTTGAGTTTCTTGAGGGCATCTTCTTTACAAGTTAATTGTAAAATCAACTCTTCTTGTTCCTTTAGTTTCACCCCCTGAGACTCAACAATCGTACGCAACGACCTAGTCTCCTTCTGACAGAAAGAAATATAACTCATCATTCGTCGTTGATTCTCCATGAGTCGTTCTTGAGTTTGACGGTCAGCTGCCATTTGATTTTCATATAGATGTAGCAGATTTAGCAGCATTTCAGTTTGACGACCTGGTGGCAAGTTGTATACAGACGGGTGAACAGGTTGAACAGGTCCTTGAGGCCGAGTAATTCTCATGAATGAGACATCACTAGGCGGAGGTGGAGGAAGAGTAGTTGTTGGCGGAGGAGGAGGTCTCATTCATGTAGTAGGAGATACTGTAGACAATGTAGCAGGAGGTATCGGTATCTCGGTTAACGCTATTTGAGGAATAAGACCGAGCCTCTCGTGTGACACCAACGTCGTCGTCAAAGTAAGCATCGGAGTGCTAGTAGTTAGCGGCACCGCCGAGCTTTGAGGCGTTGTATGACGTGGTGGTGGGGTTCCAATGATTACCCCAGCCCCAACAGACACACGAGGCTTCTTTGATGACTCACCAGTTGCCACCGCTTTCCCTTTTCGTTTTCTTTCTAGTTGAGTTTTAATGGTGGCAGCTAGAGCCGCATCAACTGCATCTTGTTGTTCTTTAAGAGCTCGTTCACCAGCTACACCGTCACCATCATTCCCATCATCATCATCATCTCCACCATCACCGTTCCCACCTTCTCCCCCTTCACGCTCGGAATCCGAATCGTCGTGGATCCAACTCTCATTAGGAGGACATACATAATCTGGATTGATTATATGACCAATCATCCGTTTGTTCTGTGGCTTTTCCTTTCTATAAATTAACATACGATGCACCTTTTCAGCTTTCATATGTTCCATGTCATCAACATCGTTCACCAACGTTCGATCAATCACCAAATTCGGAATCAAATCCTGAATGATTAGCTGTAAAAAGCAAGGGTACATCAAGAATTTCTTCGACTGAAGAGTTTGCTGAACCTGTTCCTTCAAATAATCAAAGATGAGTTCTGAGTAGTTGAAGGGCTTGTTCAGGATTAGGGCAACAAACGCCGACTGCAAACTTAGGCGACACTCATCAAACCCATCGCGACGTCCACTCATACAATGAAGTAGAACATGCAACTGATACTTGTATGGTGGACACAACCCGTTCTTGTTCAGCATAGATTTACGAATATCACCACCATAGTTCAAGCGTGTGAATAAACCTCTAACCAATGTCTTGTCAAATTCACTCAGGTTATCATCATTATCGTCAAATTGAAGTACCCGACGAATGACCTCAACATCAATCGTAATTGGAATCTGATTGATTGTAGCTCGAACCAATTTATCTGTCTCAACATATTCCGCCGTGTTCCAAAATTTCCTGATTATACTAAGATACACTTTAGGTTTAGCAGTGATTGCAAAGTGTATCTTTGAACGTCGTAAGAAAGTCAACAAATCTCCAAATGTTTCCAAATCAGATACATCTTGATCAACATAAGCACAAATGTTGTGCTTTTTATCAAACGGCAATAAGATCACTTCAGCTTGTTGATCTTGTTGTGGTGGTTGTCCTTGTGGAGGTTGTTCTGGTGGTGGTTGATTTTGTTGTTCTTGATCAGCCATGTTTTACTGTATAAATAAAAACGAATATGAGAAGAGATATCAAAATATATAATTAAAAGATAAGTGTAATTAATCTATTTACTCGTATTAGACGATTTAAATCCTTTAATTAAATTAAATGAATATTGAAATTAATTTATTTAATAAATGTCATTCGTTGGGAATCACACTGATTCGTTACAATAAGATAACGAATCAGTAGATTCGCTATCAAGTAAATACTTTAACGAACTGAACATAGCGAATTACTATTTAATTTTGACGAACTAAACTCTAGTTCGTTAAATATTAAGCTAATCCATATCTGATTCGTGTAACATCTTATTCGCTTAGCTAGTTCGTGTAAGATATTTAACGAATGGACACGAAACAGTCCCAATTCACTAAGATTAACGAATGGTCAAGATAATTAAGACTTTCTCTTTGACTCGCATAAAGTCAAGGTCAAAATTAGGATGAACATAGATAGTCAACAAAATGAACCCGGGGACGATTAGGCCATAACTATTGTCGAATCATCATAAAAATATGCTCATTGTACTCGAAATCACTCTAATACACTAAGATTGATGAGATTGAGACTCAACATCTTGAAATATCAAGGTTAGACGAACCCACTGTAACTACCGATAACAAGTAATCATAATTAACCCAGCAAACAACAATCAAATGATGATCGAAGTCCACCAAGGGTATCGAAATCACATTCCGATCACAATGACAACTAAATCATCAAGTTATTAACATAAATTATACATAAATGGGGTTTATAAACTCGGAAACCCTTAAACCCTTAACAGTTCATAATTTAACTATCAAATCTTAGCCATTTTTGATGAAACTTAGATCTCCATGATCGGCTATACCTTAGAAACTCGAATATATCCTTGAAATATCCAAACAAGAAAGTCGAGATTTCAGAGAAAATTTGAACATGATTTCTTTAAGGTGAAGGAAGAAGGCGAACGGTGAAGGACTGTTCGTTTTATTGTCTTTTATAACCTTGCACACAACCCGAGGTACAGCTTGTACGAATCAGATGATTCGTTTAAATTAAAGTTAACGAATTAGCCCATTCTCTAACTCAATTCGTTACCTTATGTTGGCGAATCGCTACTTGATTCGTTAAATTAAAGGTAGCGAATCAAGACATAATTCGTGTCATGATTCGTTAAATATGCATAACGAAGGGATATTCGTTACAGAGCGCGGAAGCGAATTAGGTGAGCGAACCAGAAGCTAGTTCGCTAAAGAATCACCTAGTTCATTATCCATAAATAACGAATTAGATTCTAATTAAAAAAATCTTTTATTTAATTTTAAATTAAATAATTAAATGAATTAAATAATTAAATTAAATAAAATAAATAAATTAGGTTATCGAGAATCCTTTTATCCCGGCAACCAAATACCTTTAAAAAACGTTTCAGTTTTCCGAAACATAACTTAAATAATATGTACAAAGAAAAACGAAAATATTTTTGGTATTGTATAAAATAAAGAATAAAGAATGTATTTACAAAAGAATATCCGAATCATAAAAATAGACAATATTTTTTAATGATTTTTCATAAATAGAACATATTTTTGTATTTTTGTCGAGTTTGAGCAGAGAATCATATTGACCAAATTGCCCTTCCATCACAGTTTTATATTTGAAATTATGACTGGCGATAAGTCGGTCATTGATATTGTTGTCCACTTAAATCTTATAACACACATTCAAGTATTTTTGTGATATGATTAATTTGTTCAATTAAGGCACAGAATATCAGAAACTATCAGCCTCTAATCCCGGTTCAAGCTTAATTTGATTTTTGCCAAATCACCCCAACTTGATTTAAACCATTATATTGTTGATCAAAATTTTTGATACCAATTTTGAAATTTTGAGCAATGCATCAAGTTTCCTTTACTGTGAGTGAGTATGCACGAGTCCATCTGTCGGCTTACATACATTGTATCCCCTGGGGTCCGTTTCTTATTGGTATTAAGACGCACGCAAGGGAGGAACAATTGTATGACTAACAACGGATTTTGATCAAGTCAGTAATTTAAATTGTACGAAGTACAGCGGTGATCAAGTTTAATGACTTTGGGTTTGCTTCTTGAAAGAGAGTGAAATATTCATGCTTATGAATACCCAGATGATTAAGCCGCATAAAGACTCACAGTGTCCAGAATCCTAACGCTTGTTATATGCTTTAATTTATTTTTGGGTGATCAACAAATATAAGGCTTGAGTATGACTGGTTATTACATTTCTGCCATCCTTACCGAGACTTTTGCTTGAGACTAACACCTCTTTCAATTTGGCGTTTCTTTATGTTTATATCACATACTTTACTCTATGGGTTGTTTTAAGACCTACCAATGCACCAATGCAATTAAGCACACAGTCTTTTAAGCTTACTTTTTACTGAATTTGGGGTCAAGATAATCAATGTACTATCATGTTCCCTTTTTGATACCAGTTGAGAGAACGTTATAGAGACCAAGATCTAGCCGCTAATACGATACATCAACACGAAATCGATACTTTAAATATAATACTTTATTGATAATTATGGAGTGAATACATTATGGTGGAGATAAGTTATGGAGAGAATAACTTAAACTATGTACAAGTTCTCTTTTTGCTTCAAAAACTTAAAATTTTGAGGAGCATAAAATAAAGAAAAGATAAATTTAATCACCTCAGTTAACTTAAATTTATAAATAAATGGCTAACCATCAATTCACAAGTGAATAATAGGACCAAGACATGCAAGCATGCTTCACAAACTTAAATAACCGACATAATTTTCAGCGAGAAAACAATCTAAAACCGCCTACAAAAATCTTTTTGGTTTTTCTCTATACAAACTAAAACACAATATTTTTGTCTTTTTCAATTTTCTTATAAACAAAATAAACTTCACAATCTTTTTGGATTTTCAAACATAAATCGCATACTTTTTGGTTTTTCGGATTTTTCTGTACAAACATAAAACACATTCTTTTTGGTTTTTCAAAAAATTAAAATGTTTTTGGTTTTTCTAAATATTTAAAAGAAAAACATTAAAGAATAGAAATCACAATATTTTTGAATTTTGAAATTTTTAATGCTTTTGGATTTTATCTATACAAACTAAAAACACACTCTTTTTGTATTTTCTAGATTTTCACCCCCTAAAACCAAAATAAATTTTAAAAGAAAAATATAACAGAAAATAAAGATAGTCATCCTTGGTTAAGGATATCAGCGAGGGTCTTCAATCCGTTTAAATCAAGCAAAAATTTAAAACGCGTTTCGTCAAAAGCTTTAGTAAACAAATCGGCTTTCTGAAAATCATATGTACTTTTTCAAGATCGATTAATTTCTTTTCATAGCAATCCCGTATAAAATGATATCGAATTTCGATATGTTTCGTTTTAGAATGTTGTACAGGATTCTTGGTGATACTAATAGCAGCAGAATTATCAATCAAAATAGGAGTAGTAAGAAACTTCAAACCATAGTCGCGAAGATGTTGTTGTATCCACAAAACCTGGGAACAGCAACTCGAGGCTGCAACATACTCAGCTTCGGCGGTTGAAATGGAGACCGTTGTCTGCTTCTTACACTGCCAGGAAACAAGCCGGTTTCCTAAAAATTGACATCCTGCAGTCGTTGATTTGAAATTGATCTTGCATCCTCCATAATCTGAGTCTGAGTAGGCGGTAAGATCGAAAATATTATCTTTGGGGTACCATAACCCGATGTCAGGATTTCCCCGTAGATATTGCAAAATACGCTTGACCGCTGCCAGGTGTGTCACTCGGGGACTAGCTTGGTACCTAGCACAAAGACAAACAGCAAACATAATATCAGGGCGAGAAGCCGTTAAATACATTAAAAAACCAATCATGGCACGATAAAGGGTAGGATCAACGGAATCCTCCAATTCATCCGGTGATAAATTGTGCCCTACTGGAAGAGGAGTAGAAGGGATTTTTCCGGCAGTAATCTTGAATCGGCTCAAGACGTCGTTCACATACTTAGTCTGGTGAATAAAAATTCCATGAGCAGACTGGTGAACCTGCAACCCTAAAAAGAAATTCATCTCTCCCATCGAGCTCATCTCGAACTGTGTTTGCATGGACTTCTCGAACTCCTTACACAATGTGTCGTTTGTAGACCCAAAAATAATATCATCGACATAAATCTGGACTAGGAGAAGATCGTTACCAACAGTTTTATGAAATAAAGTGTAGTCGACAGTCCCTCGTTTGAAGCCATTATCAGTCAGATGGTCGGCGAGCGTGCCATACCAAGCTCTCGGGGCTTGATGTAGACCATACAGGGCCTTGTTTAATCAGTAAACACGGTCCGGATAATCAGGATCTTCAAAACCAGGAGGCTGTAAAACAAACACTTCCTCGTGTAATTCACCATTGAGAAAAGCACTTTTAACATCCATTTGATACACTTTGATGTTCTTGTAAGCAGCATAAGCCAGGAAGATTCGAATCGACTCTAATCTTGCCACTGGCGCATAAACCTCAGTGTAATCAATACCCTCTTGCTGATGAAAACCTTGCACCACTAAACGTGCTTTGGTTATGACAATCACTCCTCGATCGTCTTTCTTACACTTAAATACCCACTTAGTCGGAATGGCTTTCTTGACTCTAGCAGGTTTGTCTATTAAGTCCCAAACACCCAAACGTGCAAATTGCTGTAATTCTTCTTGCATAGCTTCTACCCAAGAAGGATCTTCAAGTGCCTTACGAGCTGTCGTTGGCTCAACTTGAGATAGAGAGCAATAGAATTTAGCAAGATTTACAATTCCCGAAGAATGTAAGTTAGTGTAAGCACACAATATATTATTATCACTTGACGAAGCAACTTGATGACGTGTACGAACGCCCACATCAAGTTCTCCAATGATGTTTTCCTGTGGATGATATCCATGAATCCGAAGAGTGGGATTCTCAGGAACAACAACATTATCAAATAAGTTAGTGTAATGTTCACTTAACTCGGGAGATGAAACATTATCACTGTCAAGATCAATAACTTGAACTTCAGCTTGATCATCATCAGAAGAAGTAGAAACATTATCAATAGCAACTGGAGAAACAACTTGAGGTTCTTCAGTTGGAGCATCTGGTTGAGCTTCAACATCATTAGAACTTGAAAATCTTGGAATGGTCAAATGATCTTCAAAGTATGCTTGAACCAGATCTTCGTCAATGTGTTCAGTCGAAGGAGTAAATGAATTAAATAAACTATCGTATTCAAACATCCATTCTGGACCTTTCCCTTGAGAAGGAGTTATGTACTTTTGACAGTCCACATGGTACCATTCTTCAACACAACCAGATGTGAAATTAAAAACCCTTTTCTTTGGAGATGCATATCCCAAGAAATACCCTTCGATAGCTTTTACTTCAAATTTACCCGAATCCTTCTTCAACATCGTACACGGACACCCAAATGGTTCCAGGTACTTTAAATTAGGTTTTCTATTATTTAAGAGCTCGTAGCTTGTCTTCTTGAGTCGTTTCACAGTTAGAACTCGATTAAGCGTATAGCAAGCTGTATTCACTGCCTCATTCCAGAATTGGACAAGAAGCTTTGAATCAGCGAGCATAGTGCATGCAACTTCAATCAGAGTTCTATTTTCCGTTCAGCAACACCGTTTTATTGAGGTACATAAGGTGCACTATATTCTCGGTGAATTCCCTTTTGAATACAGAAGAAATCCAATATAGTGTTTTTGAATTCAGTACCATTATCACTTCGGATTCTCCTCACCTTTTGTTTATACAGTGATTCGATCTTAGTAATAAGGTTTTGTACCAAAACTTGTGTTTGATCCTCCGAACTCATAAATAACACCCAAGAGTATCTTGAATAATCATCAGTCACGACAAGACAATACCAATCCCCAGAAATACTCGCACGATTCACAGGACCAAAAAGTCCATATGAATTCGTTCAAGAGGAGTATCAATGGAATTCAATAACTTAGAGGGATGTGTCTTCTTCTTCTTTTGCTTGCCCTTTTTGCATGCAACGCAGTGATCTGATAACTTAAAATTCTTTAACGAGACACCCTCAACTAAGTCATTTGCCATTAAATGATTCATCTTTCTGACATGTATGTGACCCATTCTACGATGCCATAGAATCGAGTCTTTCTCGGTTGCTTTCGAGACAAAACATGTTTCGATCGATGTGGATACCTTAGAACTCATATTTAAGACATAAATATCATTTAATCGTGGTGATCGCATGACAACCATGTCCTCGGGAATAACATAACCCGGTTTCAAGATAAGACATTCTTTGTTAGTAAATATCGTAGTGTACTTTTTATCACAAATCTGCGATACACTCAATAAGTTATGATCAACTTTGTCACAATAATTTACTTTCTCAAACGTAATGTGACCATTTGAAACTTCACCCTCTTGTGTGATCATGCCTCCAGAATTCCCAGCAAATGCTACATAACCCCCTTGAATATTTCTTACGTTGGTTAATAGGTCGAGATTCCCAATGATATGACGAGAACATCCGCTATCCATGATCCAGTTTTCACCAGAAATGGTCTTGGATGAACCCTACACACAAACAAAAGTGATTAGTTCAAAAAGGCAGCCCAGGCCTCAGTCTTGGGGACCTTTTGGTTTTCTCTTTGATCATTAACTTGAATAGATTTCAACTATTGTTCAGCCACTTGTGTATAAGTTAACGGCTTCCTAGACTTTCATCTTAAGTAAGCTGCCTGAACAATGTTTGAATTCTTGTTCTGACATATGGGTTCAGTTGGAACGAATTTTGGTTTCACTTGACCATGTGTCTCATTGACATGAAGAACCTTCCGAGGATTCAAATTAGAGAACAAAATATGAGTATCATCAGCATACGACACATGTCGTTTCAGAATCTCCTTGACCAATGGAATTGGCTTAGATTTGTCCTTGATAAAAGGATGAAGATTCTGATAGTTCTGCTGCCAACAATTCCTCACAACATGACCCTGTTGACCGCAAAGAAAACAACTTCGCATGTCTACATGATGATGTTGAGAATTAGTTGGAATAAATGATACAGACGGTTGATGATGACTCACATTTTTGGTCATACTTTTTGCAAACTTATCAGATAATTCAGACTTCTTCTTTAGGTAAAAATCTAAATTAGAACAGTTCAAAAAACTTTTTATTGTATCTGTCCCAGTTGACTTCACAAACTTAATTTTCTTAGCTTGTTTTAAAAATTGTTTTCTCTTAGTCAGTGGGTCAGATTGAACTGATGTTTTTGCTTGAGCATACACACGTTCAAGTTCTTGAATTTTTGACGTTTCATTGACAAAAACACTCTCAATAAGTTCAGGTTTGATAATACTTATTGGAATATCTTTTTTAGTGAACATCGTATCCATTCCTTATAACTTAAAAACTCTAGCCGATGAAGACTTAGAACTCGAAGGATTAATGAAACACATTAAGTCCTCGTCAGAAATCTTTGGTTTAACTGACTTCTTTGCCTTCACTGGTTTGGTTTTCACAGTTTCTTCCTTGTTCATTTGATATTTGAATGAACCATACACAGCTTTCTCAAACTCTTGAGGTTCTCAAAGAATATGATTAGAACTAGGAATGTTCTTATTCTTGTGTATTATCTCAGGTTCAAACACATCTTCAATAATCACTTTGTCAACATTTTCAACAAAGACCTTTTTACTTTCCACATGAGATTTTTGAGGAGCAACTTGGGGTTTGACAATTTCAGGTTTAACCAATTTAGGTTTTTCAGAAATCACAGAATCTTTTTGAATCAAATCCTCTTCTTTTCTTGCAAAAGGATTAATTTTATAATCATTATGGAAAGGTGGTGGAATTTCAACAAAACCAATACCTTTCTTGGAATCCTTTTGTTTTCCAGATACCTCAATGATTTCATTCAATAGAAAAGATGAATTTCTAAATTTCCCCAATTTGTTCTTCAACTCAAGAACCTCATTCTCAAGCTCAGTTATCTTAGAACGATGTATCAAGATTTCCTGAAACTTTTGGTCATTAATAGTCATTTTCACAGATAACTCGGCTTTGAGATCGTGGTTACTTGTCGACAATGCTTCCATCTTTTCTCGAGATCTCATTTGAGACTCAAGAGATTGTCGATAATTATCCTTAAGAGAAGCAATTTCTCTTATTAGACTATCATTTTGATTTTTCAATGCTTCTAACTTAGATTTGTAAGATTCACAGTTAACACATGATGCTTTAACAAATGAAGTAGCAGAAATAGAGTGTTAACCAATTGCTCTCTCCAAACTTTGATCTTATCAAACTGATTCAACTCCTTATGCATAGCATCCACCCAGCTTGGTTCTTGAAGTGCCATTTCCACTGATTTAGGCTCAATCTGAGAGATAAAAAAAAAAAGAAAACAAACAGCTGTTGATGTGTCCAGTCTGACTTCTGGTGGACACGCTTATTTCAAGAGGACCTATGACATTGTCAATCGGTATGAATTCATTAAACGTATCAAGCTCAAAGTATAAGATCTATCAATTATCTCCTCCATCAGTGTGATCATCATTAGTATCATCCAACTCACTCTAGTCAACATCTTCCTCATCACTCTCATCTTCACTGCTCACCATAGGTGAAGCAGGAACCTCCATACCCTCGACATCATTATTCAACAACCAAGGCAGTATGTTAATTTCCACTTCAAGATTAAATTGACTTGTTAGACCCATCATCTTGATCCTCCTGAAAACATTTGGATCTTTAAACACATGTGTAGTTCCGAAAGTTGGCAAATCAGGGTGCTGTATGTTAAACATTATCTGCAAAAATGTTGGATACATCATGAACCTGTCATTCTCCTACTTCCGTACATTTGTGACCAAAGCTTCAACGATCATTCTTGAAAAGTTAAATGGTTGGTCATACAAAACAGCAACAGTTACAGTAGCAATCTCTCTGCTCATAAGAGTCCATGTTCCTCTTCTTGGTGTCATGCTATGGATAATATGATCAGTGAGGAACCGATATATCAATGGAAACATCCCCTTCTGAATTGTCCTTCATTAATGTTTCCTTGATATCCCAGAGTCTCTTGAAATATTCTTAATAGTCTCTGTTGGGAATAACATAATTGTACTTCAAGATTATCATTTAGTAGGAGGCTTGCTCGTATCAGTTGCTCTGTTACTTTAACCTCTCTGCCAAGCATAGTGGCTTCTATTCTCTACCCATTTATATCATCAACGTATTGTGCAGATCTCTATAAATCCAAATGATGATTTCTGTAGATAATGGGGCTTTTTGTCAAGGTAAACCACAATTTGGAGCGTATAGGCAGTTAATCATCAGCTCCAAGGGGTGAATCTCCTCTAATTTGGAGAAGCGCACACATGTTGTGCTTTTGCTCAAATTTATAAACCATTTCTACACAAACACAAACAATATACACATTCAAAGCATAAGTTAGTCAATATGTACATCAATTGAACATGCATGTATATATAGTTGAAGAAGAAAGTATAAAAGGATAGTCTTTATGAACATTTTCTTCAAAAATATAATAACCTACACATAAAATAGAGATGTTAGTGAAAATGAAAATTGAAACCCTAAACCCGTATAATGAGTGTCAGAAATCATTTAATCAAAGCTTACCTAGTCGGAATTAAGATGGATGAAAATTTTTAGAAAGAATTAGTGAGCAACGGTTGGGTGACTTAGGTCGCGAGCAAGTTTGGTACAATTGAAGAGAGAGAGAGAGAGAGAGAGAGAGAGAGTGGGAAAAGATGAACTAAAATTTTCTAAGTCCCTCTTTTATAGTATACCATTGTGCATTTAAAAGTGGGTTTAAACAATTTTTGTCGTTTAGTTACAGAATACTGCTAGAACCCATTTTTCTAATTTTTCAAACACAAAGCATGCTCGATAAAGTATGTTACCAAAGCTTGCTTGTATCTAGAGTTTACTCATTTTAAATTTATTATAAATATACTAAGTGAGAAAAATGAAAGAAGTTTACATGAATATACATGATTGCTCGAGAAATAAAGCACAAGCCACATAATCAAGTATATTTGTTCAAATAGACAACTTTGCTCGAAATCAATGAAGATCTCAAAATATTAACTTAGAAATATTCCTAAATGTCAAACCTTACTCGAATACCCGAAGTTTACTCGAATTAACTTAATCAAGCAAAGAGTTAACATTGTTCAATGATATACTGTCAAGTATACTCGAAGAACAAAGTTTACTTGAAGATACTTCCAAAAGCATAAAGCATGCTGGAGAACACTTATAATGTTAATTCTTAACATAGAAGTGTGGTCAAAGTATAAAGTGTACTCGAGAAACAAAGTTTGTTCGAAAACAATTAAACTTCACAAAAAACGTATTCAGACATATTCAAAACATAATCACTCAAGAATTTATCAAGTATGCTCGAATGATTTAGCAAGTTTACTCGAAAGTGTTAAACATCAAATAAATATTCAAGTATACTCAAAAATACTTATTCGGATAATTTTAAATCAAAGATTCATCAAGTATGCTTGAATAAGACAAATTTCAAATAAACATACAAGTTTACTCGAAACACATATTCAAATATAGACATATTCATATCAAACATTTATTAAGTATGCTCGAATGAGTCAAACTCCAAATAAACAACTTAGTTTACTCGAAAGTACAAAAACGTTCAAACTTACTTGAAAGCACATATTAGACATATTCATTGTATACATGCAACACTTTTTGACTTAAACCTTACTTTAAACAATTTTTCTTTTGGATAAATATTTTAAGAGCTAATGGTGCATTATGAGATCAAATTCCAGGTTTGTCATCACAAATCCTTTTCTTTTATGAAAATATCTTAACATGGGATCATATTGATTAAGTAAACTTTCATTAATTCATTTTCAACATTATTATGACACATTAGACATATTAATAGCAGGTAATTACTTAACATGAATTACATTATTTTGGTGATATGCTTTAGATTCAATTAGTTGCATAATGAATAAAGGATAACACTTATTGCACTATGATGTCCTATATCTCTTCTCAAGGCTTATTTGGCTTTCTCCAGATCACCTCAAATTGACTTCCCCTTGATATTTGGTCAAAATACCTTTAATGACAGAACATTTATAACTTCATAAAACAATTCATCTTTTCAAAAATTTTCACACGTTGAGGTTGAACGTTGGACTTACATGCCATGCAATACGTACTTACATGCCTTACATTCAAGGTGTTTATGACTTATATTGATGCCCCACCTTTGTAGTTCTAGTTTAAACCCTCATGTTTATAACTTTATCAACTATTGGTTGATGTATAATCCTTTTTTTTATTTATCAATTTTGTTGTTTGTCATTTATAATAATGAATCATTTTGAATGACCAAATACCAACAGGCTTGTGTATGACTGGATAGTTACTTTTCTACCTATCATTTGGATAGATTTATGTTGAAACATGCATATTTCAACAATGTATCTCCATATTAAGTTTAGCATATTCATTTTGTTTATATCACCTCAATTTTTACACATCATGGAAAGCTACCATACATATCAATGACTGCACTAATTGTCTTTTTAGCCTATTAAATCTAAATGATTGGTATAAATAAACAATTTTCTATCATTCCCATAGGGTTGGATCAATTTTTATTTTGAAAACCTTTTAAGCTTCTTTAAAGCTTGAACTAAATAATCTTATCATGTCTCTCACCAATAGTTTGCTCATTTGTCAAAACATTTTACTTTGAGAGTCTTCTTCGAAAATGTTCTTTTAAACACTTAAGTTCTATTAGCAAAGCAAGTTTTGGCAAAATCATATTGTTTCTTAATCAAACATAATCAACATAACACATTAATGAATAAACACAAGTAGGCTAACATGAAGTTATAATCAAGATAAAACAAGCATAGTCTAACTTGTTCTAAGCACATAATGCATAGTCATTTTAAAACAATAATCATGACAAAGTTTCAGATAAGTATACAGATAAGACATTTAAATTAAGATTTACTCATACTCATCAAATTATCATGAAACATAATCAAATTCATACTTAATCACCATAGATACCTAAGTCACACATATTCATTTAAGCACATTTTGATCAGAGCAAATATCACATAAGCATACATAGTCAGAATTAAAACATTTGTTACTCATTCAAGACCTTGAAACAGATAATCAGTTAGCACAATTGAGCATACATCATTAATCAGATTTGATCATGCCTAAGGCTTTTAATAGAAAGTTGAATATAGTTTTATTTAGTGGCTTGGTGAATAGATCAGCCAAGTTGTCACTAGTTTCAACTCTTTTCATTTCTATTAGTCCTTTCTAATTGCAATCTTTGGTGAAATGGTGTCTAATTTCAATATGCTTGGTCTTAGAATTTGAAATGGATTTTTTACAATAAACAAAGCAGAAGTATTATCAATTAAAATTGGAGTGTTCAAGAAATTCATACCATAATCAAGCAGTTGTTTTTGAAACCAGAGGACTTGAGCACAACAAGCATATGCAGCAATATATTCAGCTTGAGCAATTGAAATTGAAACAGTTGTTTGCTTCTTGCATTGCCATGATACCACTCTGCCCTTAAGAATTAACAACCACTGGATGTTGACTTCCTGCTCATGTTGCATCCATCATAGTCATTATCTGTGTAGGAAAGAAGATCAAAAGAATTGTTCTTTGAATACCAAATTCCCAAGTTTGGCTTTCCTTTCAAGTATCTGAAGATTTCTTGACGGCCATCATGTGTGAGACATTAGGATTAGCTTGGAATCTTGCACACACACAACAAACATGATATCTAGTCTTGATGCAGTCAGATACATCAGCGATCCAAACTTTGCTCTATATTAACGTTGTTCCACAGGCTCCTCTTTTTCAACAGCTACAATCTTTTCATGTGTGTCCATTGGAGTAGAAGCGGTCTTCAAATCTTGGCATTTGAACCTGGTCAAGATGTCTTGTACATACTTGGATTGACAAATGAATATTCCATCCATATTTGGTTGAACATGCAATCCAAGAAAGAAATTCATCTCTCCCACGGAACTCATACAATATTTTGACTTCATGATCTCTTCAAACTCTAAAAACATATATTCATTTGTTGACCCAAAGATGATATCATTAACACAATCTTGAAGTAGAAGCAAATCTCTTCCTCTTTTCTTGTAGAAGAGGGTCTTGTCAATGGCTCCCCTTTGAAAACCATTAGCAAGCAGATGATTAGACAACTTATCATACCAAGCTCTTGTAGTTTGATGTAATCCATATAGAGACTTGCTAAGCTTATATACTCTATTTGGATAATCATAATTCTCAAAACCTAGAGGTTGAGTGACATACACCTCCTATTCTATCTTTCCATTTTAGAAAGCAGATTTGACATCCAACTAGAACACTCTTATGTTCTTAAATGTTGCATTGGCCAATAAGATTCTAATTGCTTCTAGCCTTGCTACAGAAGCAAATACTTCTTCAAAGTCAATTCCATCTTCTTGTAGACATCCAAGTGCAACCAATCTTGCCATGTTTTTCATTACAATTCCTCTTTCAAGCTTCTTGTTTCTGAAAACCCACTTGGTGCTTATATCATACTCTCCTCTTGGCTTGTCAACTAGTTCCCAGACTTGCAAGTTTCTGAACTGAGCTAACTCTCCATGCATTGCTTCTACCCAACTGTTGTCCTTTAGTTCTTGAACAATGTTCTTAGGTTCTGTTAGAGATAGAAAACAGGAATACAAACAAATGTTTGCAGTTTTAAAGGCACTTCTAGTTACTCTTTCATGCAGGTCGCCTATGATGTTTTCAACAGGATGATTTCTTTGAACATAAGAAGTTTGAATGATTTGAGTAGATGTTAAATTTGAATCAAGTTTTGATTCGTTTAGATCAGGTTCTTCAATGATAAAATCTTGCGATTCATTTTTCAATTCTGCTTCTTCAACATTTTGAATAGATGTTGATGAAACATCATTTCCCATATTCAAATTTTGAAACAAATTTTCAAATCTTGACAATCCATCTTTTGATTTTGATCTTGCCGGCTATTTGTTTGATCATCAGGCATGCAAGGTTCTCTTGATCTTGTGGGTGATCAAGTTGTTCATTTTTTCCGTCCTCATTTTCTTCAACAATCTTCCTGTTAAATGAGAACTCATGATTTTATCTGCAAATTTAGACCATAATTTGTCTAAGTCAATTTTCTTTTCAGAAGTTGATTCAGGAACACTTTTTCTATATGAATTTTCATCAATATCTTCAAGATAGATTTTGAAGGATTTGATCAACTTCTCTAGATCAAACAACCATGTTGCTCCATCAACAGTGTTGAACTGATTCTCATTAAAGATGATATCATATTATTTAATCACACTCAGATGATCTTTCACATACACTCTAAATGCTTTTGAGTGTGAAGAATTCCAACAAAGAAACAGTCCAGTGACATTGATTGAAGGTTGTTCAAATAATCTTTAGTGTTTAACATAGAATATTTACATCCAAAGGGCTTTAAAAACTTGATGTAGGGCTTTCTTTTGTACAAATCTCATAAGGAGTTTTGTTTCATAACATACAGTGTTGATTGCCTCCACCCAAAATGTTACAAGCAAATAAGCATATGGAAGCATGGTCCTTTTAGTTTCTGTTAACGTTCTATTTCTTCTTTCTTCAACATCGTTTTGTTCAAAAGTTCTAGGAGCCCTGAATTGTTGAAATATTCCTTTAGCTTGACAAAACTCATTCATGATCCCATTCTTAAACAAAAAACCATTATCACTTCTTATTACTTTAACTGTTAGAGCATTTTTGTCTAATGCTAGGTCTAGCAGGCTTAAGATGCCATTTGGTAAATTTTGAAGGGCTAAACTGTCAATAGATGAAACTTTGTAAAGTGAAACGTATAAGCAAGAGGACGAATAAGCTTACACGCCCGCATAAGCTTATACGGAGCCTGATCTTATACGTTGTCACTAATCATCTATATATAGGATTTCTTATGTTATATTCATATAAGTTGGAACAGTTGTAATTCAGTTTGTACTTTCATGTCATATCAATATACTTAGTATTAAGAGTGTTTGTGTTGTGATAGCTTTATGATATAATTACCCTATATCATATCGTATAGTAAATATATTATTTCGGTCCTATTCATTAAGATTCTACGTACATGATGTTTAGCATGATAAGGATCACGTTCCTACAAATGGTATCAAAGCATTTGGCTCATACTTACTACTGATTACAACACATTCGAGGTCAAATTGATGATTTTTTGAAGTTTTCAAAGTCAACGAGTTTACCGAACACTAATTCATCAATTATCCACCGATTATTGGAAGAATTTTGCAATTCGATTGGTCATTGTAATCGTAATTACGGACTTGATGTTTATGCAAGAGTGAATTAGCTTATATGTGATTCAAAATCAAGTTTCAGTTTCAAACATCGTCAAAAGTTACGTCTGGCGTATATGTTTTTTGTTAGGAAGCTACACGTACGCATAAGTTTGAACCCATAAGGTGGTAAATTGCATAAGCTGTTACGGCGCATAAGTGGTTACCCGCTATTTTCAAGTTTTGGAAGTTATCCGTTGTATCAATGTTATACGGGTAGCAAGGTTATACGGTGGTTCTAGGTTATACGTTGTTTTAGGTTATACGTTTTAGGGTACACGTTTGGCAAGTGTTATACGTTTGATCAAGGATATACGGTGATTGAAAGTTATACGGACCCAAGAGAGTTATACGTTTGAGTTTTAAGAAATGGAAGATTTAAACGCGTTTGTTTCACGTACTTCACCGATTATTCAGAGCATAAACCTGGAAAATGAAATGGGGACTTCAAACAAGCCCCCGAAGTTTCTTAGAATGGAAGATTATCCTAACTGGGCCAATAAGTTTGAAACGTATGTGCAAGACGTGAACTATGATGCATGGGAGGCCGTTGAAGTTGAGTACATCATATCGAAGACTGAAAATGGCACACGTTATAGATTATCACAAATTCCTGATGGAGACAAGACTAGTTTCATGCGTGAGAAAAAGATGATGAACCTATTTCAACAATCTATCAAATCTGAGATTTTTCAATTCCTGCAACATAATGGATCTTGTTATTTACTATGGGAGGTACTTATTAACAAAGATCGTGGTAATGCTTACATGAGAAAATCAAAGATGAATTTGATCAAAAAGGAGTTTGACATTTTCACCATGGTCAAAGGTGCAACAATGTCTCAAATGATTGAAAGATATTGTCATCTAGTGAACGAGATGAAGAGATTAGGTATTAACAAAGAAGATTTTGAGTATATTGATAAGCTAGCTGATGCTTTTCCTGATGACTGGAATACTTTTATCATGATTCAACAATCAAATCCAATAGCTTATGCAAGACTCACTTTGGCTCAATTCATTGAGAAATTGAGTCGAGAAAGAAACAAAAAATGAAGAATTCATCTACTGTTCAAGACATTGGTCTGTATTTCAATTCTTCACAATATGTGATTGCACCAAGTCAAAAGATTTAAACTACGTATGTGACTAACAACAGTTTTGGTGGAAGTTCTTCTCAAACCAACATTCCTCATTTCACAAGCTCTTATGTTGGTACCAATGCTTTAACCGATGTTCCTGAACAATCGTCAAAGTGTTGGTACATGATGTCAGTAGTTCAGTGTCTAGTGTCTGTAATCGAGTCGTTTGGATTTGTGTTTGTATGTAAGCGAAGTTAGCTCACAAGTTCGCTGATACAGGCGAACTTGTGAACTAAGCGAAGTTAGTGACAACTTCGCCTGAACATGCCAGGCGAAGTTGTCGTGTTATATATTGATTAGGTTACGGCTTAATCAATAACATTAGGAGGGATTCAATCAGTGTATTCAGTTTACGTGTAACGAGTCCAGTATTAGTGATACATATCACGTGTTTAAGGTTGCAATATAACGAGTATTTGTTTATTGTAACGTGTGTTTAATCGTATCATCTTCTACACTCGTAACGTCTTACGTAGGGATTCCGCACCTACGTAAAACGAGATATCTCGTGTAGATCCGGCTGGGAACCTACAATTGGTATCAGAGCCTTAGGCTCTTATGCTATGGTTCGAGATCTGCGTTTTGGTGTTTCTGGCACGTTTCTGATGCGTTTCTGGCCGAACAGCGCCGCAGGCGAAGTTATGGGGTTCATTGTGAAACACACTCTCAATCAGTTCAGGTTTAATGATACTTATTGGAATGTCTTTCTCAGTGAACATCGTGTCCATCCCCTTTAACTTAAACACACGAGCAGATGATGGCTTAGATACATTAGGATTTATGAAATGCAACAAATCAAGATCAGAAATTTTTGGTTTTTCTGGTTTCTCAGCCTTCACTGGTTTGACATGAATATCTTGTTTCATCTTAGTTGTGTGCGAACCATACACAGCCTCCTCAAATTCATGAGGTTCATACAGTATGTGATTAGAACATGGAATGTTCTTGTGTATAATTTCAGGTTCAAACACATCCTCAATGATAACATTGTCAACAATTTCAACAAAAACTTTGTTGCTTTGAACATGAGGTTTCTGAGAAGCAAATTGGGTTTTAACAGTTTCAGACTTACTCGGTTTAGATTTTTCTGAAATCACAGGTTCTTTAAGGATAACATCTTCCTCAGTCGGAGCAAAAGGATTAATTTTATAATCATAGTGAAATGGTGGAGGAATTTCAATAAAACCTATACCTTTCTTTGAATCCTTTTGTTTTCTAGAAACTTCAATAATTTCATTCAACAGAAAAGAGGAATTTCAATATTTACCCAATTTGTTCTTTAACTCAAGAACCTCATTCTCAAGCTCGGTTATCTTCGAACGATGTTTCAAAATTTCCTGAAACTTTTGATCATTAATTGTCATTTTTACAGATAACTCAGCTTTGAGATCATGGTTACTTGTCGGCAATGCTTCAATCTTTTCACGAAATCTCATTTGAGATTCGAGAGATTGTCAATAAGCATCCTTTAGAGAAGCAATTTCTCTCACTAAATTGTCATTGTGATTCTTTAAAGATTCTAACTTAGGTTTGTTAGATTCGCATTCAGCACAATTTACTTTAACAGATGATGTAGTAGAAATAGAATGACTAACCTCATTGATCTTAGCCATGCAAGCAAAAACAGTTGTAGGCTTGTCACAGGAATCATCGGAATCTGATCCAGAGTCATTATCAGAAGACACCTCACTTCCACTAGCATCATGAAAATCTTGAGTCAACCCAAACAAAGCCAGATTATCTTGAGTATCGTTACACAGTAGTCGTTGTGACCAATCCTTGCCATTAGCTAACATTGCTTGTGACCCAGAACTTGATGGTTTCTTCTCAGCATCATTACCTCATGGTGTTGAAGAGTTTGAAGTTTGACCACGAGGACCAGTATACTCTTTTTTCGGTTTGTCACACTCTTTTGAAAAATGACCGAATTCTTGACAATTATAACATTTCACCTTTAACTTGTCAAATCCCAACTTCTTGTTCAGGGCAGGAAGATCTCTTCCGGTTCTTTGCATAAATCTTTTCACCTTACGAACAATCATTGCCATGTTCCACTTTAAATCCATGATTTCTAAGTCATCTGGATCAATCTGATCTTAGTCTTCATCAGTTAGATCACTAGTGGCAATTTTGCTACTAACCAGATTTTAATAAGACGTCATGAAAGCTGATAGAAAGGCAAAGTTTTGTTCAGCTTCTTTCATATTAACATTAGGAGGTGAAGCAAACTGACTAGCAGTGGATGAACTTCCTTAACTAGCAGAAACATTTGGTGATCCAGAGTTACCAGCAGTTTAAAAACATGCTCTAGGATCACTATAAATTGTTGTTTCATTTTCTCTTGCGTTCTGTGTCAGAAAGGAAGTGATCGGTGAAATTGTTGAACTTAGAGGCATGCTTCCACCATAGAAAATAGGATCTTGACTTTCCTTTGATGATTTTTGACAATTGAGATCATACTCACGAGCTTCAATCTTTTGTAAAAATTCACTTGCAGCAAAGTCTTCATTAAAATAACTGTTTTCTTTTAATACCATTAGAAAAGTAGAGTACGAACTTGGTAGTGCACTCTTAATAGTATCAATCTTGTCAATCTCAGAAATTTCCAACTTCATTTTATCCATTTCTGCAATCAAGTGATTGAATCTTGTTGTCATATCTTCAACCGTTTCACCTTTGAGTAAATTAAAGTTTCTGAATTGAAACTTAAGCATCACCTTTTTGCTTTCAGCCGTGTTTCCCATACTTCTCATTCGAATATGTTGAAACAGAGAGGCACAAATTTTAATACTACCCACTTGGTGAAATATGTTTTCAGGTAAAGCCTAGTTAGAGTAGAATATGCTTTTGTCTCTATCTCTAATGCTTTCTTCTCTTCTTGTGAATATTGAGATATAGCTTTAGGTCTGAATCCAATAGTCTCATCCCCAATCATAGGAACAGTATAAACTTCATCTAAACAATATGAGCAGTCAGGATGAACTAATCTAGATGAGCATGAAACCTAGGTTCCCATTTGGCAAAGTTACTAAACTTCATCAATCTTGGACATTTCGAATGTGACCCTATCTCGGTATC
Organism: Bidens hawaiensis; assembly: GCF_021521415.1. Lineage (NCBI taxonomy): Eukaryota > Viridiplantae > Streptophyta > Magnoliopsida > Asterales > Asteraceae > Bidens > Bidens hawaiensis. The sequence goes on from NW_027491042.1 coordinate 4,102,207, forward strand.
AAGTTGCAACATTTGTTGCATCAACATGTTTTGAGAAGCTAATGCATAAATACAGGCCATTTTTGACAAGTTTCAAAAAATTCAAGGGTGTAACGAATCAATAAACGAATAAGGTTAACGAATAGTGAATAGTGAATGTAACGAACTGTAAACAGTTGTAACGAACTGTGAACAGTAAATTAACGAATCAAATCTTAACGAAGCTAAGATTGATAGCGAATCAAGATTGATCTTAACGAATCAATCCAACGAATCAGAAAGTCAACGAATCAGATTTAACACTAAGTCAAATTAAAGAATTGACTAACGAATTAGCTAGCGAATTGATAAGAGGAATCTTGACGAATTAGAAAGTTTTCAGTAACGAATCGCTAAGAAAGACTTAGCGAAATAGATAACGAACCAGCTACAGTTAATAGCGAATCAACTATAGCGAATCTGGTTGTTACAACAGTTTGTAACAAACTCTGACACCTAATGCCACGTGGCAAAGATTGTTATGACACAAACCCCAAGGTAGACGCGTGTCACACGAATCTGTTAACCCAAATCACGAATTAGCTAACACGAATCAAATATTGATGCGAACTAGTTAACGAATTACTTGGAGTTTATAACGAATTGACTAACTTAGATAACGAATCAAAGGGAACAAGATAACGAATCAACATAAAGATGATAACGAATCATGTTCATCTTCAAATCTTCAAAGAAGATTTCCAGATTTTCTGGAAATGAAGAACACGAAACCCAGAAACCCAAAACCTCAAATTCGTAATACAATTTCAATTCTTAACCAAAACGCACAAATAAAATAACAAACGACTCGTAAATCGATCGCGAATCCAAAATATCTAAATTCATAACCAATTAACCCCGATTACCAGTCCAATTATACCAAAACAAAAACCCAGTTCCAGTTAACATCGAAATCAGTACCGAATCAATCCAAAACCAAACCAAACATCAATTCCGATTCATAATACCTTTCCTATACCTTAACCAACTCAAATCCAGTCCAAACCTGCCATAATTCAATCAATTCACCTCAAATTGATCCAAATTCACTCAAACAGAACTCTATTAATATCTAATACTAATTAAACATCCAATACTCTAAATAAACCACCAAATCAAGTGTAATTGAGCCCCGAAAGCTCTGATACCACTTGTTGGAACTCGTATCAATCAATCACTATAACTATAACAGATCTCGGATCTGTGTATATTCGATTAATTATCAATATGGATCTAGCTCATAATTACGTTTGATTAAGTGTTATATGTGTATATATATTATCAGTATATTAGTAGTTGTATAATATTAAAGATGAAGATCGAGAGAGTGTTTGGATAGCGTATCGTTAATTATCTCCAAAAACTTAAATTACTTGTGAACAGAGTTCAGTATAAATAGAAGATAGGTCCAGTTCGCTAACATTCCCTAGCGAACTAGACACTACTTTGTTACATACATAAATAACTTAATGAAACTCCCCCTGATTCGTTAACATCCCCTAACGAATCAGGAGGGAATAGACTTAAGTCTTAGTTCGCTAAACAACCTTAGCGAACTAGACGTTACATTAACGAACTAAACAGATAAATACTTGTTTATTACATTAAACAAAAACGACAAATACATTACTGATAATTACAAAGACTCAAGACGCAAAACCGTGCACTAACACTTTCCATCAACGATCTTCACAAATCGAACTTCACTTGAATCACCTCTCTCTCTCTTTCATCTTTCTTACCATTCTCCCCATATCTCTCAGCAGTTCTTGCACGGCTCTTAGCAGACCCTTCAAGAGTCAAGTTCTTCACAGCAGTGGCTATAGCTTGAACAATGGCTGCTTGAACTGTAGGGTCAAGTTTATACCCTTCGTTGTTGCTCGGGTTTCGTCCAGCTGCGCTTCCTTCGTCTCCCATGTTAGAAGTTGTTTCTACCGAAGGTCTTCGGACAATACGCGGCCTGCCCCAACGTCCAGTGCGACCTCCAGGGCCAACAATCCCTCCTGCTCCAACCATTCGTATTATATAAGGAACACAAACGGTATCACTCTAGGAGTTATTTAGCACATGATTCGTAAGGTAAGTAGTTAATGACAGTGGCCAAGTGTAATTAACTATTCGCATTACTCCTCAGGTTCTACATACTTCCCTTTATGATTTCACTTGTGCTAGTTTCTAGTTTTAAGTAGTTAATCAATCAAACAATCAATTAATCCTATCCCTAATATACACATATCCTTCCTTTAGTAATTAAGCTAACATCTTCACACATTATTTAACCTTATACTTTACCTTTACTGAGCTTGCTTGAATGACACACAGCTATCTTGAACATGCATCTTCTCTCCTTTCTTACTTAAATCCCATTCTCTATTCGAGTCTAAGCATGTAGGATGCTTAAATCTTTCGAACTTTGCTCTGATACCCACTTGTAAGGCCCCATTACCGGTGCCCTACTTTGAACGTTGGATTTTCTCATAAACACAGTTCTAAATATCAGAGTTAATTAAACTTTAAGCGGAATATAAAACTCTCATAACATTACAACAATAATTCATAACTTATCTTAAAACACTCTTGTCTTTCAACATTAAAACATTAAACATAAAAAACTTGCATCTTCAGACTCTTATTCTTCCTTCATGTGTCCCCGCTCAAGACAGCTGTCTCATCCTACTCACCTGCGTGCATACTAAAAGTCAGCTACACTGAGTGAGTTCTAGTTAATCACACATCATTCAATACGTACACTTACCTTCAATTATTAGGGTCTGATCCCTTTCTTGTCTATCTCAGGTATTAGTAGTGTCTGATCTCTCTTTACTTCTCTATCTCGGACATTATTATTAGGGTCTGATCCCTTTCTTCTCTATCTCAGATATTATCAGGGTCTGATCACTTACTTCTTCATCTTCGTACATTCTGTCTTTACATACCCGTAACATACATATACATTCTTTACTCATTCATACATATTCATATGTTGTACATATATCTATCATACACATTCATCTATTATATACATACCTCCCTTGTCAATGTGTGCAATATCCGAAGATTGTGCACGTACTGACAAGCTTTCGTTCACATTCAAGATATACATGATTAACATATAAATCATACATGGCATACAATTACCATTTAAGGTAAGTTTATTAACTATCACATCGAGTATGCACACAACTCCGAAAACATAACAAGGAAATGGGGCTAGAAACTCACCTGGATCCTGTATCGTTCTTCGTTAATCGTTAATCCTTTCCTTAACTGAGCTCAGCTAACTGTATATTAATTACATGCATCAATACTTGTTCTGTCATATTATACATTGTAATCTAATTCATGAATTGTAATGTAACGATAGATTGTAATCTAACGATGCATTGTAATATAATGATCACATTGTAATCTAATGAATCATTGTAAGCTAATGAATCATTGTAAGCTAATGTATCATTGTAATCTAATGAATCATTGTAAGCTAATGAATCAATGTAATCTAATGAGTCATTGTAAGCTAATGAACATTGTAAGCTAATGAACATTGTAAGATAATGAATCATTGTAATCTAATGAATCATTGTAAGCTAATGAATCATTGTAATCAAGTTGGGGGAATTGTAAGCGAGTTTGACAGTTGTAAGCGAGTTGGACAATTGTAAGCGAGTTAGGCAATTGTAAGCGAGTTTGACAATTGTAAGCAAGTTGGACAATTGTAAGCGATTTGGGCAATTGTAAGCGAGTATGAAAAGTGTAAGCGAGTTGGACCATTGTAAGCGAGTTTGACAATTCTAAGCGAGTCTTGGGTATCGTAAGCGAACGTAACTAAGTAATCGAGTGACCTGAAGCCGTGGTCTTTATATCATTATTATCACCACATTTTATGACTTTTACACCCTCCTAAAGCTCGGTATTGACCCATAAATATTTCCTTAATCAATTTAGGCCATAACTTGACTCGAGTGCCCATAAAGCTTGGATCTTTATGGCTAAAGATATCTAAGACTAGATATAGGGTTTCTTAAACGAGTCGTTCATAACCATAAGTCCGTTAAGTCTATTTTACATCAAGTTTGCTACTTTATGGTTCGTTTATACCCGATCTAATCTACGTTTAAGTTTCATGGCTAATCGTTCATAAAAAAATAAACTTTAAAGATCAAGAACATACCTTTACTCGTTTTTAGGTTATGGTATATCAAAGATTTATCAAGATTTAGGCTAGGTTTGAGCTTGAATTTCTCCTCTCTTGCTCACGACTTCAAGAGAGGTTTATGTGTGTGTGTTTTGAGTGTGTAGAGATTCTTGAATAATAAGATGGATGGAAATGGAAAGGATTAGGGTTTAAGGGGGGTATTTATACTCCCTTAAGCACATGGACCTAATGCTCATCTTTCATTTTAGTCCATAGATAATCCCATATACAATGCCTACTTATCCTTTCATATTTTATTATTATTATTATTATTATTATTAATATTAATATTAATATTATTATTATTACTACTCCACTAACTCAATTATTTCTCTCGACGCAATTAATATTTTAAATATTATTCTCGAAATATTATTACTCCACTAACTCACACACGTTGCCTATAAACAAAAATTTTAGTTTTCATGGGTTTATCTAGTTTGTTTTCAAATTATTCGAAGTTCTAATTGGATTTTTTAATTCAAGCAACCAATTTGAATTAGAAAATTCGTATTTAGATTGATTCAAACAACCTAAGTTATTAAGGTGTAGTACAATAGAATAAGTGGCTGATTTATGGATTTATATATATATGCTATGTTTAGACACTTCCCAATACTATTGAATCACTCCACCTCCATACATACTGTCCACCTTTCTGAGCTAACAAAGTAATATGGTTTATAGTAGGCTGGATTATTGGGAAAAAAATATTGTTGTTATAGCAGACTGGATTGATGGGAACAACTCTTCTTGAACTTCAATAAAAAAAGGAGATGTTCATCTTCATCCTACTCAAAAGATAAAACAGTTGAGATATTCATGTTATTATTCAGTTTAATAAACGAAGTTTTTTTTTCAGTATCATAAACCATACGAACAGAATATATATGATAGTTAGTACTCCATTCCAACATCTTATTTCGTATACCTTCATAAGTGAACAGATTTCTTTTTGGTTGTTGAATTTGTCACTAAGAAAATATAATAACAATATGGAACAAAAATTGGCTCAATTAGCATTTAAAACAAAATAAAAAGTAAATTTAACCAAGATACTTTTCGTTTGACTTTAAATAGTGTCACTTGATAACTAGTTTGCCTGATTTAATTTTGATATTTTACATCAGATATATGTATATATTAAAATCATTTTAAACCAATATTGTTGACAATATAAATAAGCTTTTAAGCCAAAAACAAATTTTTATCGTACACACATTTGTGTCATATATTTTTTGAACTACAACTATTTAAACAAACATGTATATGACTAAAATCACACACTTTTCCTATAAACAAAAATTTTAGTTTTCATGGGTTCATCTAGTCGGTTTTCACATTATTCGAAGTTCTAATTGGATTTTTTAATTCAAACAACCAATTTAGAATGATACAAACAACCAAAATTATTGAGGTGTATTACAATAGAGTAAGTGGCTGATTTAATGATTTATATATATGCTATGTTTAGACACTTCCTAATACTATTGAATCACTCAACATCCATGCGTACTGTCTACTTTTCTGACCTAACAAAGTAATATTAATTATAGTAGGTTGGATTATTGGGAAAAAATGTACTGTTGTTTATAGCAGACTGGATGATGGGAAAAACTCTTCTTGAACTTCAATCAAACAAAGGAGATGTTCATCTTCATCATAGTCACAAGATAAAACAGTTGAGATATTAATGTTATTATTCATTATCATAAACAAAGTTTTTTTTTCAGTATCATAATCCATACTAACAGAATATATATGATGGTTAGTACTTCATTCCAACATCTTATTTCGTATACCTTCATAAGTAAACATATTTCTTTTTGGTTGTTGAATTTGTCACTAAAAAATATAATAACAATATGGAACAAAAATGGGCCCAAATAGCATTTAAAACAAAATAAAAAGTAAATTTAACCAAGATAATTTTTGTTTGACTTAAAATAGTGTCACTTGATAACTAGTTTGCCTGATTCACTTTTAAGATTTTACATTAGATATATGTATATGTATATATTAAAAAAAAATTAAAACAATATTGTTGAATATATATATAAGCTTTTTGTAACAACCCCAAAAATGGGGCTACTTTTTTTTTTTAAAAAAGAGAACTTATTATTAGATACCAAGTGAAATGTTAGTCGTATAACTGAAGCGATCGTACGTTAATGGGCACATCCCAAATTAATCAAACAAAACTGAGACTCGTTTAACCGATAGGAATCCGAACCAGTTGCTCCAAAAATTACTAGAATCTTTTCGTAGATACTTAAAAGAACCGGGTATCCAAAATATATAATCCAAATGTCAAGCGACCAGTTATACTACCATCCGACGACTCAACCAAACGAAACGAAAACCGATAAACAAGATTTGTGACACACTGGATATTAATTAATTTTTTTTAAACCTATGTTCTTATACATAAAATCAGCCCCCATGTAATTTATGTACAGTAGATTAGTTATAATAGAAGTTTATAAAAATAATGAAGATACTATAGTATATTATCAAAACTAGGTTATAACCCGTGTATTACACGGGGCTGGGTACCAAATATTTGGAAATTAAGAATAATAAGGTGAAGCATGACATACTATTAAACATGAATTATTTATAATTTGTTGAAGCATTATTAGAAAAATAAAACACTCAAACGATGTTAAAGAGCAAGTTTCAACAAAGCGTTTTCCACTCGGCAACAAATGATTTGCAGTGTCATTAATATAAAAAATTAAACTTAAAATGGGATTAGGATTTGGAAGGATTGCGACAAACTGGTTTGAAACAATAATTGACTTGGACGAAAACCAATTTTGACTTTTGTTAACCTAATCATGAACCGATTTTAAAAACAAAAGAAAAACAATTTTGTACACCTCTATTTGTATCTGCCCAACCAGAGGGTGTAACAACCTCGTCTCAATTTAACACCTAGGTGCTTCGGGGTCTTGACTTTGAACACGTAGATTACATGTAATGATCAACATTAAATTTATATAATAACACTACTAAGAGTTTAACATACAATAAGATCATCGAAACTTTAATCTCTTTAAAGAGATTAAAAAAAACTTGCGGTTTGAATTTATAAGCCAAAAGTCTATGATATCTCATCATGATCTCCGCTAACAAAATCATAACATTATCAACTGACATGCTGATCGTGATTCCATACCCATTACCCGATGCAGCTCCACCATCGTACATGTCTGATTCTTGATTCTGTCCCATTCCATACTCGGGCCCGTATCCGTATCGGCCACAACCATACCCTTGCTTTACCTCATAGTTTCTGTTAGAATCCATATGCTGTAAAAACAACTTCAAATATCACAAATCAAGAATGCCAATCATAAAATAAAAATGTTTGGGGCACAACCTGTTAAACCATTTAAGATCCATTTAGCACGTTTACAAACTACAACCTGGTTAAAACTTGTTTAATTAAATGGGCTCCACGGGTCATGTTTGTTAGAAAATAAAGAATTTCTTGGTACAGATAATATGATCAATAAAATCATCACTTCTTATTATAAAATATTGACAGCTTGATCCTCTCAATTATGGACCGTTGGAATTGGTTTCTTTCAATTACTCTTGATTGTATTTCCTTGTTAAACCACAAATGTATTTCCTATTTATTTTGTATTTCTCATCTTTGTAATTTACAGACAATTATTATTCAATTCTTTCTCATATGGTATCAAAGCAGTGTCTGGTTCTTGGACCAATATTGCTCATCATCTACCAATAACCTTCTGTTATTCCCAATCAAAGTCGCTATGTCCGGAGACTTAACAACTCAGTTTGCAAACCTCCTCAGAAATGCCCTTAATTCCCAAAACCAAAACCCAAAATCCGCGGCCAATGGAGCCTACACCGCTGTTAGAAAGGAAACGGCTCACCAAACAACTCTTCGGGTCGTCTCTGGTAACCCATCACAACAAGGCGTGTCGGCCGGATTAGCAACCACTAGAGCGAATAATAATGAAGTGTTAGAGTTTCGGTCAAAGGGGTGGCGCCGGTCAGACCCGATTGGAAAACCAACCGGTTCATCATCTCAACCAGACAAATCTGTGGTTAAATGTAGCCACTGTGGTATGACAAAGCACACCAAGGAACAATGCTTCAAAATTGTCGGGTACCCCGAATGGTGGAGTGACAGCCACAAAAAGAGCAATAAAGATGGGGGGAAAACGATTGGCGCCGTAGACAAACCAGAAACTACCGGTAGCTGTGGCGACCAACAGCAAATCAAAGATCAGACCAGTGGATTCGGTGGTACGTTGTCTGCCGAATATGAAGACATCAATCTGTGTAACAATGGAGGTAACAGGATTGAGGAACTCTCCTCAAATCCTTATTTTTTAAACACCACTTACTTGAACCCCCTTATTTTACAAATGTTACATAAACCTCCTCAAGGATCTAATAACTATCATATTGATCAAAATAACTTTAGTTTAACAAACAGAGCCCATCAAAGTTCTAATTTATATAAATATAAACTAAACAAAACTAATGAAAGATTTAGAAACAAAACAAATTTTTTAGACTCTGTTGGAGAAGTAAATATGGTTAAAACTAGTGAAACCTTTGAAAAATCATGGATATTTGATTATGGTGCTACCGACACCATGACTTTTGAACTATCGGATATTATTTCAAAATCTAAACCGAAAATAAACCACATTAAAACTGCAAATGGGGGAATAGTTCCCGTAAAAGGAGGGGGGACTATCGAAATCTCCCCGACTTTAAAACTCTCAAACTGTCTATATGTTCCGTCCTTGTCACACAAACTTTTATCAATAAGCCATGTAACAAAAGTATTAAATTGCACCGTTTTAATGCATCCAACCTTTTGTATATTACGGGACATAAGGACAGGGGCAATTATTGGGCGTGGCACTAAACGCCAGGGATTGTATTATGTGGACGAAATAACTCAACATGGTACTGTGATGCTGGCTCACGGAACTACAAATAGAGAAGCGTGGTTATGGCATAGAAGACTGGGACACCCTTCTATCGGTTATTTACATCTTTTATTTCCAAAATTATTTCCTTCAAATGACACTTTAAACTGCGAAACTTGTGTTTTGGCTAAAAGTCATAGACAAACATTTAAGCCAAATAACACAAAAGTTAATTTACCTTTTTCCCGTATCCATTCGGATGTTTGGGGACCGGCAGAAGTTGTTAGTGGACAAAACTTTCGTTTTTTCATTTTGTTTGTTGATGATTGCACTCGTATGACATGGATTTACTTCTTAAAACACAAACATGAAGTTTTCGATAAATTTACAAATTTTTATGCCATGATACAAACACAATTTAAAACAAACATCCAAATTCTTCGGTCTGATAATGGGGGGGGGGGGGAATTTGTTAACGCATCCATGAGATAATTTTGCGAAACAAAAGGAATAATTCACCAAACGTCTTGCTCTCACACTCCCGAACAAAATGGAACCGTCGAACGAAAAAATCGAATCCTTTTGGAAATAACCCGCGCCATTCTAATTGAATCTAGAACACCTAAATCCTTTTTGGCCTGAAGCCCTTGCTACTGCCACATATCTTATTAATCGGCTACCAACGAAAGCTCTTGATTTAAAAACCCCTCTTCAAACCCTTTCTGACTTTACCAAACTCCCTCCTACACTTACATTACAACCACGAATTTTTGGGTGCTCTGTCTATGTTCACATACCCAAAGTCAATCGATCCAAACTCGGACCTTGTGCTGAAAAATGCGTTTTTGTTGGCTATGGTGTCAACCAAAAAGGATATCGGTGCTACAGTCCTAAAAGACGTCATATGTACAATACCATGAATTGTGACTTCTTGGAAACCGAATTCTTTTACACCTCCCAACACATTTGTCAGGGGGAGAAAGAGTATAATGACACACCGAGTTGGCTAAAATAGGTCCCAAAATGGGTCCAATCGTCACAAGAGGTTAATCAAAGTACCCAACCATCATCAGAAGATCATAATACCCAACCATCATCATAAGAGCATCGTACCCGATCTGAGTCACCAGCGTCTCAACAATCTGATGGACCAACAATTAGTGTTCCAAACCAAAATCCTCCCAAACTAGCGTCTGAGGTAAGTAATTCACAAACGCATGTTGGTACATGATGTCAGTAGTTCAGTGTCTAGTGTCTGTAATCGAGTCGTTTGGATTTGAGTTTTTATGTAAGCGAAGTTGCTAACAAGTTCGCTGATATAGGCGAACTTGTTAGACAAGCGAAGTTAGTGACAACTTCTCCTGAACATGCCAGGCGAAGTTGTCGTGATATATAACTTAAGCTACGGCTTGAGTTTGAAAACAATTCAATCAGTTTTAGTTTACGAGTCAGAGAGTCCTGTAATCAGTGATTGATATCACGTGTTTAAGGTTGCAATATAACGAGTATTTGTTTATTGTAACGTGTGTTTAATCGTATCGTCTTCTACGCTCGTAACGTCTTACGTAGGGATTCCGCACCTACGTAGAACGAGATATCTCGTGTAGATCCGGCTGGGAACCTACAATTGGTATCAGAGCTTTTGCTCGATTGTGTGGTTCGGGATTATCACGCGGGTGTAGAAATCGTTCCGTTAGACTATTCGCGGGACGAGTTTTCTGAGTTTTTGTGTTATACTCACCTCCTACAATCATAAACAACCCATAACACCTTCACAAACCTCGTAAAATCCAGAAATCAAACCTGCATATTCATCGTGTTCATCAGGCGAAGTTGCCGTCACTGTTCGTAGGGTTTCAATGAAGATATAAGGTTAAGCGAAGTTATCCACAACTTCGCCTACCTTCTCAAGTTCGCCTATATCAGCGAAGTTACCCACAACTTCGCTTACTTCACAAGTTCGCTTACCTTAAGCGAAGTTATCTACAACTTCGCCAAATAAGGCGAATTTAAAAAGGAAGCGAAGTTCAGAATCAGCGAAGTTCAGACTTAAGCGAAGTTATCCACAACTTCGCCTACAGTACTGTTAAAAATAAAATTTTTATTTTTCGGGTTTCTGTGTGTTTCGTGAAAGATGTCTTCAATCAACATTACGGAACTAGTTAAGATGGAAGTGGAAGCGGGTTCGGCTACAAAGGCACCGAAGATGCTTAAGAAAACCGATTATGTAGCGTGGAAAGATCGTTTTGAACAATATGTCAAGTACCAAGATGCTAAGATGTGGGTATGCATACAAGATGGTTATATTCCACCTACTGCTGAGTATGAGGGTCGTGATCAGATAAAGAAATACAAAGAGATGGAAGAAGAAGAGAAGAAAATGTATGAGGCTGAAAGCAAAGCTCATGCTGCGATTACTATGGCTCTTCCACAAGAGATTCTACACACCTTCAGAAAGTATAAGACTGCTAGAGAGCTTTGGGAAGCTCTTGAAAACCGTTTTGAGGGTAATGTGGGAATTCTTGCTTCAAAGATTAAGCTACTTAAAACCCAATTCTCGGTCTTCAAGTACTTGAAGAATGAATCACTTGATGATATCATCACTAGATATTATCATCTGATGACCGAACTCAACAATTATTCAATTGCTTACAAAGAAGATGAAATTATTGAAAAGCTTCTTGATGCTCTCCCACCGAAATGGGAGATGTACACTGTGTTGATGAGAGAAGACAAAGACTTTGCTGACTATGACCTGGAAACAGCAGTTAACAAGCTACGAACTTTTGAACTAAACATGGTTCGAAAAGAGACACCTACTGATCAGGTTCAAGATCCAGGAATGTATGGTGCAAAGGTTAATACAAGTTCAAGTTCGAAGTCTGATTCGTCTGCTTACTACTCAAAGGGAGAGTCGGGCGCTAACTCAACACATGAAGGTCATGTATCTCTCAACATGAATGGTGATGTATGCTTTGTAGCTGGAGGATCTAATGCTTCTAACCCTCAAGCAACCAAGAGTAGTTTTACCCCAAGTGTTTCGAACAACAACTACTCAAGGATGCCCATGAGTGTTAAATCTGCTGAACAGCAGTTTGCTCTCTATGCATCCTTTATTGCTTCGTATGAAAATTACATTCAGGGTAAGATTGTTGATCCAGCAATATTGGAGGAAGACTATGATCAGATCGATGCTGATAATCTGGAAGAGATGGATCTGCAGTGGCAGATGGGGATGATTGTGAGAAGGGTTAAGAGGTTTATGAAGAAGACAGGAAGGAAGTTTGTTGGTGAGAGACCGGGTTTTGACAAGTCAAAGGTGCGCTGTTACAACTGTCAACAGAATGGCCACTTTGCGAAGGAGTGCACGAATGAGAGAGTTGAACGTAGTCAGAACAGGTCGACACACCAGAATGGGGGTGGTAATGATAATAGAGCCATGATTTCCAGACAGAATGGGGAATATAACTGGAATCTGCATGTTGAAGAAGTGTTCGAACAGGCCAATATGGCGAACATCAAAACTGCAGATACTGAGGAAGTGACTGGCGAAAGTGAAGCTTACATGGCAGAGGCTCAAAATGAAGCTTGTATGGCAGATGTGAAAGATCAGCTCACCGAGGTAAGTACTAAACTCCCTTGCACTAAGTGTGAAAATCTGTCCGAGCAATTGACAACTATAACTGATCAGTATGTTAGTTTGGATGCTCAATTTAAAACCTTAAAAGAAGAACATCATTTCACTAAAGCTAGAGAAAATAGTTATAAAGTAAAAATAAAAGCTAGTGAAAAAGATATTAGAAGTCTTAAAGCAAATCTAGCTGAAAAAATTAAAGTAATTGATCTGAGCTATGAAGTGTTAGAAGAAAAAACCAAACTAATAGCTGAAAGGGATAAACAGATAGCTGATCACCAGGTGAAAGTGGTGGAACTTAACAGGAAACTTGAGAAATTTAGAAATTCCACCGCTATACTTGATCACCTCGTTAGTGATCAAGGTTCCCCAGTTAAAAGGGGAGGAATTGGATATCATGAAGTTCCGCTAACGTACAATCATAATTACACTTATGATCATAGTAATCAGAAATATGTTGATGTTGATTATAGTCAGACAGTTCCGGTTAAGGTAACTAGTAAAGAACCAGAAGTTAGTAAAGGCGAAACAAGTAAGCCTGTTTCGAGTGTTAAAATTTCTGCTCCTAGTCCTCTCTCATCAAACTCGGACAAGTCATCAGAGTCGAGTGAGACAAAAGAAAAGGCAGTATTTCCAAAAAGTGGAGAGAAAAATAAAACAACTGGAAAGAAATCTCCACTAAACCCGTATGTCCCACCATATGTGAGACAAACGGGCAGTAATGCAGCCTCATCATCTAAAACAACTGTTGAAAAGAAAGTTGAACACAGGAGTTGTTTCAGATGTAATCAATTAGGACACCTAATTGCTGATTGCCCTCTGAAGCAGAGATTCAGAGGTGTGAGACCTTCAAAAACTGAGAATATAACTAATCACTATAATGGTAAAAATGAAAACTCTTCAAAGTTCAGAAATTGGACTAATCCAGGTTTTCAAAGAAACCAACCTCAGTTTTTCCCCGTTAACAACCAAATCATGAGAAATAATTCATTTAATTCTAGAAGGTTTGGATGGCCTCATAGTCAATCTCCAAGAAGGTATCCTTTTAGGACTTACAGAAATTATTCTGATACTAACTTTGGACCGTCAAGGTACGGGATGTATCGACCTAAGACCAATAGGTCTTGGGTCCCCAGATTTTAATCATCTGCTTTAATCGTGCAGGAACAGTTGAACAGGGCTGCAAACAATCAATGGGTTGTGGATAGCGGCTGTTCCCGGCACATGACGGGTAACAAGAATTTGTTACACGATTGGAAACCTGTTCAGGGAGGAAGAGTGAGTTTCGCTGGAGAGAGCGGTGGAAGGATTACAAGAATTGGGACGGTGACTAACGGAAAGATGACGTTAGAGAAAGTAAATTTTGTTGAAGAACTGAAGCACAATCTGCTGAGTGTTTCGCAGATTTGTGACAAAGACTACACCGTGCATTTCACCAAGAATGAAGCGACCGTGCTATATCCTGGTTTCAAGATACCGGAGGATTGGATTGTTATGAAGGCTCCAAGAGAAAAGAATACGTATATAATGGACATGAGGTCGACTGAGATGACCACAGAAGAATCGTGTCTTCTGTCGAAAGCAACTGAATCGGAGTCCGAATTATGGCATAGGAGAATGGGGCATATTCATCTTCGAAAAATGAACTACCTTGTCAAGAATGGGCTTGTGCTGGGTGTTCCCTTGAAGAATTTCAACTTTGAAGACCAATGCTTATCGTGCAAAAAGGGAAAGCAACACAAGAAATCCCATCGCACCAAGAAGGTGAACTCAATTGTCAGTACCCTAGACTTACTTCACATAGATCTCTTTGGTCCCGTGAATGCAAAAAGCCTAGAAGGAACATCTTACTGCTTGGTGATCACTGATGATTTCTCTCGATACTCTTGGGTATATTTCCTGAAGTCAAAGGATGAAACGGTTCAGATGGTGATAAATTTGATTACCAAAGTTGAGAACATTATGGGAAAAAGAGTTAAATATATTAGGAGTGACAATGGGACTGAGTTCAAGAACTATCAGATGGAGCTCTTCTGCTTACAGAAAGGAATCGAACACCAGTACAGCGCTCCGTATACTCCGCAACAAAATGGAGTGGCTGAGAGGAAGAACAGAACGTTAATTGAAGGAGCCAGAACCATGCTGGCTGATTCGAAACTTCCTGTGGTGTTCTGGGCTGAAGCTGTTGCAACAGCCTGTTATATCCTTAATCGAGTGTTAACCGTTAAAAGATTAAATAAAACATGTTATGAACTTATGCATGGGAGAAAGCCCAACTTGAGTGGTCTTGAACCATTCGTGACCCCGTGTTCGATATTAAAGACAAATTCTAAATTTGGTGAAGTAGCCGACGAAGGAATTTTAGTCGGATATGTTGTTGGGACTCCCAACAGACGTGTCTTTAATACATCGACCAGCATGGTTGAGGTGGTGTGTAACACTGATATCACAAGTTACAAATCACCAAAACCAAGCATGGGACCCGCTGGGGTTTTCGACTATGATAGACTTTTCAAATCTTTTAACATACCTTACTTGGATTGTGCAGAAGTAGATGAAAGAATTGCTTCGAAGATGATTTTTGATGAGGAAGACAATTATGTGCAACGACCGAAGTATGATGAATGTCAGCCTTCCTCGTCAAAAGCTGTCGATACCCCTGCTGCCTCTACTGAAGAAGAATTTTTCAATCCGTTTCACTCTCAACAACAATCACCCACTGATGAGCTACCTTCGAACCTGGAAGACAATCTAGATGTCAGTGCGGTTCCGACTACGAGAGTTCACAAAAATCACCCATTGGAGAATGTGATAGGTGATCTGTCCGACGGTGTACAAACAAGACAAAGCTTGATTGAGCACAAATGTGTTTATACAAGCATTAAAGATTCAGGCATAATCAACGAGTGCTTGTACACCTGCTTCATCAGCCAGATTGAACCAAAGAACTATCAAATGGCTCTCAAGGACAACTCGTGGGTCGAAGCCATGCAAGAAGAATTAGCCCAGTTTAAGAAGATGGAGGTATGGAACTTGGTTGCAAAACCAAAGAATGTGCATGCGATTGGCACAAAATGGGTCTTCAAATGCAAGAGAGATGAAAAAGGGATTATTATCAGGAACAAGGCGAGACTGGTTGTAAAAGGTTTTAATCAACAAGAGGGGATTGATTACAATGAGGTGTTTGCTCCTGTGGCAAGATTGGAAGCCATTCGATTGTTTTTGGTATTTGCTGCACATAAGGAGATGAAGGTTTTTCAGTTGGATGTGAAGAGTGCTTTTCTTAACGTTAAAGTCGATGAGGTTGTGTACGTTGAGCAACCTCCGGGTTTTCCTGACCCAGACTTTCCTGATCACGTATACAAGCTAAGTAAAGCACTGTATGGGCTACATCAGGCCCCTCGTGCCTGGTATTCTACACTATCCGACTACTTGCTTGAAAATGGTTTTGAACGGGGAAAGATTGATAGCACTTTGTTCTTCAAAAGAAAAGGGAACGACTTTCTACTGGTGCAAGTCTACGTGGACGACATCATCTTTGCTGCATCAAAAGTCGCCATGTGTCAGGAGTTTGAGGCCGTCATGAAGAAGAGATTTGAAATGAGTGCTATGGGTGAACTAACATTCTTTTTAGGACTGCAGGTTGATCAGAAGAAAGATGGGATGTTCATTCATCAGACTAAGTATGTCCATGATGTTCTCAAACGCTTCAAGATGGAGGACAACACTCCGTACGATACTCCAGTCTGCGTCAACCACAAATTGGGTGCTGATTCAGACAACGATGCAGACGTGGACCCAACTCAATATCGAGCAATAATAGGTTCTTTAATGTACTTAACTGCTTTTAGGCCTGATATAATGTTTGCTGTTTGTCTTTGTGCTCGCTTTCAGGCAAACCCAAAGGAATCTCACTTGAAGGGTGCGAAGAGGATTCTACGGTATCTCAAAGGCAAGCCTAAGCTGGTGTTGTGGTACACGAGAGGAGGAGACTTGGAGTTGGTCGCCTACACAGATTCTGATTATGGAGGGTGCAATCAGAGTCGGAAGTCAACTACAGGTGGATTTCAGTTTCTTGGTGGCAGATTAGTGTCATGGCAATGCAAGAAGCAGACCTCAGTCGCGATTTCAACCTGTGAAGCAGAATACATGGCAGCATCTAACTGCTGCTCCCAGGTTCTTTGGATTCAACAACAGTTGCGTGATTACGGTCTGAATTTCACTCATACTCCTATTTGCATTGATAATACTGCTGCTATCTCAGTAACTAACAATCCCGTAAAACACAGTAAAACTAAACATATTGACATCCGTCATCATTTTATACGGGATTGTGCAGAGAAGAAACTGATTGTGCTCGAAAAGGTTGATACGCTAGATAATTTCGCATACATGTTTACGAAAGCGTTTGACAAAACTAGATTTCAAAACCTTGTTGAGCTGAATGGGATGATCAATCCCGAGTAACCGTGTTTTTATCTTTATTAAAAAAAAAAAATAAGAAGGTCACTATCGCTTAGAATTATGTCGGTTGCCTCAGTTTGAAGGACATATCTTCGGATATGTTTGGTCCTCATTTCTACTTGTTGAATATAAGGATAGCCATTAACCAGATGACTGAAAGTGACCGGGGCGGTTTATGATGTGTTTTTATTCTTTCGCTGAAAATTAGTCGATCATACTTAGTTAGAAGGACACATACTTGTATGTGGTCGGTCCAGCTGATCCATTGGATCTTCGGGATAGCCGTCTACCTGAAAACTTCAATTTGATCGGTGCGATTGAAGTTAAAAATTTTTCCGGGAGATGAAATTATTTTTCAAGTCTACTACTTCGTAAGAAGTTCCTTTACTATGTTTAACAGAAAATTGATCCAACCTTGGAAAGTGATAGATATACTGATTCTGTGTGCTTAACTAGTGAAGTTATTAGGCCTAAAAGACTTTAGAACAGTCATTGTATGTCATGGTAGCCTTTTATGGTGTGTAAAAGTAGAAGTGATACTAACTAAATCTACTCGATTTTACGTGGAAACTTCTTAACAATTGTGCATCTCTCCATATATATCTTTCCGAATGATAGGCAGAAAAGCGATTACCCAGTCATACACAAGCCCGTGAGTGTTCTGATTCCCGTGAAGATAGCGTGTCAAGAAACTGCAGTGATCCAGATTCGGGACTTGCAGTAGTTTATCTGAAGTTTGTGTAAATACTTAAAAAAAAAAAAAAAAAAAAAATTAGTTATTGAGACATTATAGAGTTCATAATGATAAGACTTCTCAATCAAGATGCAAGATAGAGAACAGGATTAAGAGTCCAAAGATCGATAAGTTCCTACTATTTAATCAGACACTACGGGTCGAGGTCAACTCGGGGTGACTTGGGGAAAGCCAAATACGCTTTGAGAATAGATAGGAGGCATCAACCTCTGAGTTGTTGCCCACTTAAGTTTTGTGCTTAATTGAACCGAACCCGTATCACAGAAACGATGAAAACCATTTTAAGTTAATTACCTGCTTACAACCTGTTTCTTTATGTCATAATAAAGCTGAACACGGATCTGTGTGACAGTCACGTAGTTAGTATGATTCCTGTTCAGATCTTTTCTAAAACATGGTAGTCCCTATCGAGACTAAAATTTGATCCCGTGTACTTTAAATTTTTAAAATTTTTCTACTTATGTAGTTGTATGATTTTATATCTGGTTACTTGGTCTTGATCGTATCATTTAACATATTAAAGGTTGTTTTAAAACTTAATTGCAAATTGTTCAAATTATGGGGTTTGTTTTGAATTTTTTTTTTTTAATTCCAGCGAAGTTGAGCATAACTTCGCCTGCTATAGGCGAAGTTATCCATAACTTCGCCGGAACAACTCTGACCCTATATAAAGGAATTCATAGGTCAAACTGGTTCATTATTTTCTCTAGGCGAACTTATCTATCAAATCCCTAGGCGAACTTATCGTATACCTGGGCGAACTTCATCTCGATCTTTTTGTATTCAATTTTCTCAAGTTCTAATCCGTGTTTAAAGGTGTGTAGGGTAATCGAATCGATTAATCATGTTCATTAACGTTTATCATCGCTCGATTCGACCCGTTTCACGTCCTCGATTTTCGAACCCTTAAAAACCGATTTTCAAACGTATCTTTACGTGTTCATAATTAATCTAATCGTCTAAATCGTTATTAAATCAAGTTTTACGAGATCCGCCAGCTCAAAATTGACCAAATCACGTCGTTCGATAAACCTAACTGATGCCGTTTCATATTCGGCGAAGTTACAGTTTAGGCGAAGTTGTCCGTAACTTCGCCTGAGGTTTAATTTCGCCTGATAATTATTTTTGAAACAGTTTATGACGCGATGTTGTGGTTAGGCGAAGTTACCATTAACTTCGCCTGGACTTTTTTACTTAACAGTTAACAGACGAAGTTAAAGTTGAAGCGAAGTTGTTTCCCAACTTCGCCCCACCTTTAACTTCGCCAATACTGAAAAGATCACAACTTCGCTCATGGTAACAGGCGAACTTGTGATTTGCTTTGTCGCTTATCTAACTTAGTCTGTTTGGTGCAGATATGGCTGCTATAGGTGGTGCAGGCGGTGATGACGGTGGTGATAACCAAAGACAGTTCTTCCCGGGTCACAACATGTATATAACATTAGACCCGGAGGCGAGTGGAGTTGATGATTTACGCGAAATCATCACATTCCTACTACGCTCGCGTATATTCCACGCGATTACGACAACACTGCCAATATCCTTGCCAAACATTGAGGATTTTTGGCAGACCGTGGAATATGATTGTAGGGTCGAGCCCCCGGTGATGCGAGCAACAGTCAACAATCACATTGTTCAGTTCTCATCTGAACAAATCCGGGTGGCTTTACGTTTTGGAGATGAGACAAGAGATGACCCGATAGATTTTGTAGCTCCTTTCCGTGATGGAGCGTTTTTGATGATGGGATACTCAGGTCCCTTGGGAGATACCCAGAGAAGGAAGGGATTTTTGCTTGACCAATGGCGCTTTCTCTTGCATGTCATGATTGTTTGCATGTCAGGGAGAAAGGCGGGCACTGATGGCATGGGCGCGACCATGCAGTCGGCTATGACTGCTCTGACTTATAACAAGCGTTACAGCTTTAGTCAGATGGTCTTCTACGAGATCGATCGACAACGAAGAGCGGTGGCACGTGAGAGATTTATCATGTATCCAAGATTTCTCCAAATGATCTTGGATCATGTTGCTCCAACGCTACCTCAGCGCCGCCCAATCCGATACGTAGAAAGTGTAAGCAAAAGGATCTTTGCCCAATGCAGATCCTCCAGTGCGAGGAGAAAACCTGAGCTCCGTCCTGGACATACTCCACTATTCGGGTACTTAATCAACCCGGGGTATGTGCCTGCTCGTGGGGACGAGTTTCGGGACCCTGCTGCTCCTCAAGCTATACCTGCTGCTCCTGTTGTGTCACCGGAGGAGAACATAGATCATGACGCAGAGTTTGGCGGTCAGGGATTTTTTGACATGGAGAGGGTTGATCCAGAGGAGAATGTACAGGTCTCGGTTGAACAAGCTTCGGGTGTGAATGTTACTAGGGCAGCTACAACGGTGGCTGACTCAGATTCTGATGATGAATTGACCGAAGCGAGACGGATTTTGGTAACACATGAACGGACTCATGGGAAAAGAACGAGAGCTGATGATGATAGTGAGTCAGACTATGAAGAAGAAGTTCAACAGTTGATCCGGAGATCAAGAAGGGAACGGATAGGTGCAGGATCGGGAGCCGGTGAGAGCTCGAGGGTGGTACGTTTCACCCCACCCGCACTGTCCGGTATGACAATGGTTCCCTCATCATTACAGGTTACAAGTCCAAGCGCCACGGACATTCCCGTGGTGGCTACCTCATCCTCATTTGGCCTCCCACTCAATTCATTTCAACTATCGGCTCCGGAGATTGTCTCGTTGCCACCTCCAACTCTTACTCCAACAGAGGTCGTGGCACATTTTATTGAGTCGATGGTTGTGGCCACTGCAGGGTTATCGGTGACGATACCACCTGCTGTTACGTCTACTTCTGAGGTCCCGGATACATCGGCAATCCCTCCTCAGTACACTCACGATATATCTCATATGAGGTTTAATTTCGATGCAACCCTATCAGACTCTGAACGAATAGCAGCACTTGAACGGGTCGTGGCAGAGCAGTCAAGGATTAATCTTATCCAGACCCAGGCTATTCAACGCCTAGTTGCAGAGAATCAGATGCAGTCGTCCCTGCTGGTAGAACATGGAAAAATCATAGATGCTCTGAAGGAGTTCTTGGCATCTCAGGGGGAGACGAGCTGTAAAGGCGATGAGTTGAGGACCAAGAGGAGAAATGATCGAGACGATGATCCCAATGCATCGAAAGGTGCAGATGGTGAGTTTCCAAGAACTGTACAAGCTCTTGGGACTTCCACAACGCAGGGGAAGTCGACAACTGCAGCTGGTGGTGATGATGTGGTGGTAGTGGAGGTTGAGGTGATGGATGATGACTTTATGTGTGATGATGATGTATTACCGAGTGATGAGCTATAGAAGATTGGTGAACAGATTGTGATTGATGATGAGATAGAAGAGGGAGAGATAGTAGAAGAGAATGTAGAGCATGAGATTCCAGAAGTCGATAACGCAGATATGAGTAAAGAGATGGGAAATGATGTGACTGAATGGGAAGAGCAGCCTAGATGGAAAGAAGGCTATGCTCAGTGGTTCGTCAAAACGAAGAAACTAGCGGTCCCTACTATGTTTAAGAAGACTTACAACATTAGAGGCTATGCTGAAGCGAGAAAAGGGATTATTTGCTGGATATACGATGAGCAGTTGAGGCTCTTCGTGATTAAGAGATATGATGGTATTCAGTACTTCAAAAGAATGTTGAGATCGTTGAACACACTGCCAGAATGTGAAGTGAAAGACTTAGCCAGATTGGGATTGATAAATCGAAGTGATGATAATATGGCTAGAGTCATCGGGAAGATAGTATGGAAGGAGAGTATAAAGGAAAAGAAGTTCGAGCTGCTGAAACCACATAAGGGTAAACTTATCAAAGATAAAGATAGAGGGTTGAGAGCAGATGGCAAGCCTTGGATGATTATGAAGTATAAACCGATCCGGTGTTTGAAAGAAGTGCCGATGAAACAAATGCCCAAGGATGTGCTCAAAGAGTTGAAGTGGTGGTATGTAGATTGTGAGACAGCTGAAGCAGTGATGGAAGACGAAGATGAACAAGAGCTGCTGAGAGTCTATGATCTGATGCATCTAGTGAACCTGTCTCGAGCTGATCTGCAGGTGCTGAATGAGAAGAAAATCTTTTATATTCCTGCTTGGAAAGACGAAGCGAGGAAATATCAAAGAGTTGTGTCGGTATGTGTACGAGAAGGAGTGAATGCTTAAAGATGAAGATTCAAGATTGTTGAAGATTACAAGACACGTGTTTGAAGATAAAGAAATGAAGCTACTGCCAAGGGGGAGTCTGTTGGTACATGATGTCAGTAGTTCAGTGTCTAGTGTCTGTAATCGAGTCGTTTGGATTTGTGTTTGTATGTAAGCGAAGTTAGCTCACAAGTTCGCTGATACAGGCGAACTTGTGAACTAAGTGAAGTTAGTGACAACTTCGCCTGAACATGCCAGGCGAAGTTGTCGTGTTATATATTGATTAAGTTACGGCTTAATCAATAACATTAGGAGGGATTCAATCAGTGTATTCAGTTTACGTGTAACGAGTCCAGTATTAGTGATACATATCACGTGTTTAAGGTTGCAATATAACGAGTATTTGTTTATTGTAACGTGTGTTTAATCGTATCGTCTTCTACACTCGTAACGTCTTACGTAGGGATTCCGCACCTACGTAAAACGAGATATCTCGTGTAGAATGCAATATCGCTGTGAATATTAAAAACAACAATGGACTTACTATGGAGAATGTTCAAGAGCACATGGCATTTTTGGGTTCTGTTTGGAGTCATATGAATGCTTAATTGCTGGTCGTATTGGCAACTATAATATGACAAAAGAATATTATAATCAGATCGAACAAAAAGAGATAGAGATGCTGGACGTCTGTTGATGCATGGCGAGTGTGGTTACGAGGGCTAAGAGGTTTAGGGAAATAACAAGTAAAAATTGTTTGGATGGAACTACTGGTAAGCTTGGTTTTGACAAGTCAAAGGTTAGATGCTTTAGATGCAAAGAAAAATGACATTTCAAAAGGGAGTGTACCACTCCTGAAGTTAGTGATTCAACACTTAGTCCGTTTAGCCGAGACTACAATCGACAAGCAATTTATCAATAAAGCTCACCAACACAAGCTGAAAAGAAACAAGAAGCTTCTTCTTCAAAGGCTTGTCATGCTCAACTTTATGAGGTATTTAACTGGAATTAAGTGGTTGACAAAGCTAATGTGGCAGAGATTGTTGGTGAATGTTCTCAAAAACAAGAGGACAAAATTGATGAAGAAATTGGAAATGTCATGGAAGGAATGACGGATACTGAAGAAGTTTATTCTAAGGAGTCTCCAAAAACCTTTAAATCTATTCCCAATAAATTCTTTAAATCATATTTACCACCTGATATCTTTGAAAGTTTTGCAGGTTGGTTCAATGGCGAAGAAGTGCCACATGGGAAGATATATTTTGGAAGTGATGATGAACTAGATGAAGAAACTAGTGAGACTTATTTTGCATCAAAGAGTGAATCAAGTGACAAATCTGAAATGGTTGATCAAGAAGGATTTCATGTTGAGAATGATGCTTCTGTACTTCAAGCTAACATGGCCAGTCAGGTTAAATTTTCTTCTGATGAAATTCAACGCATTTGTAAATCACATGAAAAAAAAGAAGTTGTTATTAATTCGTTAATAACATATTTTAACTTGCTTAAAAATGATTATAAATAAATGTTTCTTGATTTTCAAAATATGAAAGAGGCTTATGACAAGCTTCAAAAGTGTGAAAAAAATTTGTGAAACAAATTTTGCAAGATGAAAAAACTATTACAATGCTCACTCACACTATTAATGACAAGCAAATTTCCATTTTGGATCACATTATTCCAAAATATCATGTTGTTCCGCCTCCTATCTGGAGTTCTTATGTTCCAAAACCCAAAAGATTCATCAAGGCGTTGAATGTGGTGTCTAATTCACCACAACATGATACTTTGAGTGATGAAAAAGGTGTTCAATCTGTTTATAGTTCTGAGTGTGATAGTGAGATTGGTAAGAAAACTGCTTAATTTGTGCTAGATGAATCTGAAAGTTCATCAAATGATAGTATTAAAACTAGTAATCAATCTAAGAAAACAAAACCCAAATGAAATGGTAAAACTGGTAGAAATGATAATCAAAATTCAAGGTTTGCTAAAACCAGTTTTTATTATAAACGAAAGGGTATTGGTTTCAAAGAGAATAATCAAAAGTCTGAAAAACCACAAAATGGTTTTCAAAAGATTGTGTTTGTGAAAGGTGAGACCTCTGAGGCTCAAAAAGAGGCTATCTTTACAAGGCAATCAAATGATGAGTTTTACAGACTTAAAGCTGAAAGGGAAAGTCAAGAGAATCAGGGTCATCTTGTTAACAAATTTGTTGATAAGAGAAAATGTTTCTATTGAAATGAGGAAGGACACTTGTTCTATTCATGTCCTAAAAGATTTTGTCAAGAAGGTAAACCTATGGTGAACAAAAAGCCATATGTTAAAGTTACTGTGGTTAAAACTACACCTCCACCTGTTAAAATTTTAAAGAGAGGTGTAGACAAGGAATTGGTCAAAAAGATTTTTGAAGTTGGTGAAACTTCAAATGTTAAGAAAGATGATAGTTTTTATAAAAAGAAAGGTTCTGTTGGTCAAAATTGGGTGGCAAAGGGTGAAACTAATGAACAAGTTGTTAAGCCACTTGATGAACTAGTTGTTAATTCACCTGATAAACAAGTTTCTGAATCGTTAATTAATCAAGTTGATCAACAATCTATTGCGTCTTTAAATATTCTTGTAAATCATCTTGATGAACTAGTTGTATCATCGAGTTCATGTTTGGCTGATGAGTCATTGTCTGATTTGAATATGATGATTTAGAGGACATTTTGAATGAAAAAAAAAACCCAAGACCAAGATGGCTTGGGTTTCCTTGTTTCACTAAACTGCTTAATGTTGTAGGGGCTCTCAATATCCAATGATTCACGTTGGATAATGGATAGTGTAGGTTCTCGACACATGACTGGAACTCTTTATTTACTAAAGAATGTTCAATCTATTCGAGGAGGGTATGTGGGGTTTGCATGAAATCAAGGAGGACAAATTGTTGGAGAAGGGACGTTAACGAATGGGAAAGTAATGTTTGAAAATGTGAACTACATCACTGAGCTGGAGAACAACTTACTGAGCATATCTTAAATTTGTGACAAAGTTTTTTCAACTCATTTCACAAATCAAGATTATTTGATGCTCAAGCCTGGGTATAAGATTCCAGAAGAGTGGATCTTGATGAAAGCACCAAGAGAAAATGATATTTACATGCTTAATATGAATGTTGCTTCATCGACACAAGGCACTGCTCAATGTTTTGTAACCAAAGCATTTGAAAAGGAATCTACTCTACGACATTGTCGCATGGGTCACATCAATGTTCGGAAAATGAACTTTCTTGTTCACAATCAATTGATGGATGGAGTGAATCTTAAAGGTTTTCATTTGAGTTCAGAATGTTTGAGTTGCAAGAAAGGTAAGCAAAAGAAAACGTCACATCTGACAAAAGCTGTCAATACAATCAACTTACCGTTTGTGAGGGTTCATATGGACCTATTCGGACTCGTGAATGTTAAAAGTATCACTGGGGAATTGTATAGCTTGGTGGTCACTAATGATTATTCACGTTTCTCATGGGTAATGTTTCTTGAGTCAAATGATGAAACGTTTGACAATTTGATGATATTATTCAAAAAGCTTGAAATTTTATACAACTTGCCAATACGAAGAATTAGAAGCGAGAATGGTACCGAGTTCAGGAACAACAGTATGCTTCAATAATGTAATGACCGGGGTATTCTTCATGAGTTTAGCGCTCCTTATACACCACAACAAAATGGTGTTACTGAATGAAATAATCGTATTCTGATTGAAACAGCTAGAGCAATGTTGGTAGATTCTGAGCTACCTGTGAGTTTCTGGTCTGAAGCTGTTGCTTCAGCTTGTCACTCTTAATCGTTTCCTCACTGTAAATAAGTATGGCAAAACCTGTTTTGAGCTACCTAATAGATGTAAGCCTACATTGAAGTGGCTTGAGCCTTTTGGATCCCAATTGATTGTTTTGGATCATGATGGTAAATTCGGTGCAAAGTCTGTGGCTGGTTTCTTCGTGGGTTATGCTAGTCCTTTAAGAAGAGTATTTTTACCTAACATCAACCGTATTGTGCAAGCAGAACATGTGGATTGTCAAAGATATGCAACTCCAATTCAAAGAAAGGGTGATTCATGGATGTTTAACTATGATAGTTTGTGGAACTGCTTTTCATTGCCTGAAGAAGAAATTTATGATGAAATGGCCACATTGCTATTTCAACAATATTTTTGACATATTTATCAAGAAAATGGTGAACAAGAAGTTCCAATCTTTAATGAAGATCCACTTTTAGATGATGTTGCTCATGTTGACGATACTCCGACAACACCTTCTTTTGATGATGATGATGGTGAAGATCATAGTGATGTGATTGAGTCGTTGATTCAACCAACATCTGATTTTGTAACTTATGATCCTATTGCTACTGATTATGTGCTTTATGATGCGGTGCTTTCTGATGAAACTGTCACGAATCTTTCGAATAATGTGATAGTTTCGGATGAAGTTATGCCTCGAACTTTATCATATCTTTCGGAAGATAATATCATTGGAGATCTGAACTCTGGTGTTTGTACTCGAACTCAACTGGATCAAAGTTTAAGTTGTTATTTCTCTCAAGTTGCCCCTCTTCAAAACCGGTTCTCATTTAAATGTTTCATTTCACAAATCGAACCGAAAACATACAAGCAAGCTTTAACTGCGGAGAGCTGGGTAAATGCAATGAAAGAGAAACTTTTGCAATTTGAAAAGCTTGGAGTTTGGAAGCTTGTGGATTTACCTTAGGGTAAATGGTGCAATAACACAAAGTGGGTGTTCAAATGTAAAAGAGACGAAAATGATATAATTGTCAGAAACAAGACTCGATTAGTGGTTCTAGGTTATAATCAAAGATAATGCATTGATTTTAATGAAGTCTATGCTCCCGTTGCTAGACTTAAAGCAATTCGAATTTTCTTGCCCTTTGCATCTTGGAAGGGATTCAAGGTCTACCAGTTTGATGCAAAGTCTGCTTTCCTGAATGGTAAACTGGTTGAAGAAATTTTTGTTGGACAATCACAGGGGTTTGTCAATCCTATTTACAAAGACAAAGTGTGCCTGCTCGACAAAGCTTTATACGAGCTTTATACGGTCTTCATCAAGCCCCGAGAGCTTGGTATGAAACACTGTCTCAACATCTGTTAGACAATAACTTTGCTCGTGGAACCGTGGATTGTACACTCTTTACTATGGAATTGGATGGTCATCTTCCGATAGTCCAGGTCTATGTGGACGATATCATTTTTGGTTCAGCGAATGATGTTTTGTGCAAAGAGTTTGAGGAGGTTATGAAGTCGAAATTTGAAATGAGCGCTATGGGAGAGTTGAAGTTTTTCTTAGGATTGCAAGTCGAACAAGAATCTAATGGGATTTTTATTCACCGGACTAAATATGTTAATGATATCCTTGAAAAGTTCAACATGGCTGACTCATCGTCGAGTAGCACTCCTATTGCGGTTAATCATGGAATTGGTCCTGATCCCACCGGGGAGAAGGTCGATGAAACACTCTACCGTTCCATGATTGGTTCCCTCATGTATCTTACTCCTTCTAGGCCATACATTATGTATCCAACTTGTCTTTGTGCCCGATATCAATCCAGTCCAAGGGTCTCTCACCTAAAGTTAGTCTTTGGTATCCTCGAGACGATGTATTTGAGTTGAGAGTTTTTTCAGATTCGGATTATGGTAGCTGCAAGCTGAATGCCAAATCTACCACCGCTGGCTGTCAATTCTTTAGTAGTAGGCTGGTGACATGACAGTGTAAGAAGCAAGCGGCGGTGTCGCAATCCACATGTGAAGCCGAATATGTAGCTGCTTCTAGTTGCTATTATCAGGTTTTGTGGATACAACAACAAATGCCCGACTACGGTTTGAATTTATTACTACTCCTATTTTTGTAGATAATATTGCTGCCATTTCCATAACTACGAACCCAGTAAGTCACTCGAAAAAAAAAATATATTGATATCCAGTATCACTTCATCTATGACTGTTACGAGAAGAAGTTGATTACTTTTGATAAAATTCACACTGATAAGCAAAAAGCTGATCTTTTTACTAAAACTTTTGATAAAAACATATTTTTGTATTTGTTGGGGCTTAATGGTATAAAGTCTATGGGTGGTGGGAAAGTGAGTGATACCGAGGTTATGGATTCCGACCTTTGAGTAATCGTTCACCGAGTCATACTTTAATTGTAAATGGTTTCTTTAAATAGTTTTTTATTTTAAGGGGCGGGGGGGGGGGGGGGGGGGAGGGGGGGAATGAATTTTGGAAAAATACAAAAAGATTTTGATTTCAGTTTGTATAGAGTAAAACTAAAAACATTCAAATATAACCTCTCGCTGAAAATTATGTCAGTTTCTCATATTCAAAGGACATATACTTGTTTATGTTTTAGTCCTGATATTTACTTGTAGATATTCGGGAGAGCCATTTACCTGAGAATGGAAATAACTAGGGCGTTTGGTAAAAAAATTTCAAAAAAATTGAAAATTGTGAAAAATTTAATGTTTGGTGTATGAATAAAAGTACATTGATTGTCTTGTTCCAAATCCGGTAAGTTGATGAATAAAATTTTATTCCTTAATATTAGGTGTATGGGTAGGCTTTAGAACAAATAAGTGATATAAACATAAATTGCCATGTTGAAAGATGTGTTAGTATTCTAGCAAAAGTCTTGGTAATGAAGGCAGAAATGTAATAGTCTGTCATACTTAAGCCTTGTGTTTCAGTAGATCGCAAAAATAAATTGTTAAGAAAGTGCTTTAAGCGTCTAGTACATGGTCTACACATCAATGGTGTATGGTTTTATGGCCTTAAATCATGTATTGATGGGATGCATTAGGTTTCTGGAGCCATGAGGTCTTTATGCTGTTTTCATCTGGGTATTCGAAAGAATATTTCAAATCCTGCTCAAGCGAGCGAACCCTTGATAAGTCATTAAACTTGATCACTATGTACAAAAGTACAAAATTTCACTACTGACTTGATCAAAAATGTTAGCCAAACATTTGTTCCTCCCTTGTGCACGTCTTAATACCATTAAGAAACGAACCCCGGGGGAATATGATGTATGTAAGCTGACAGATGAAATCGCGAATACTCATCCTTGGCAAAGAAAGTTATGTGTGTTGCTTGATAACGGGGGTATGCCTTGTTGTGGAAAGCCATTGGTATGATTTATTGTTTAAAAATAGTTTTGATCTGTTAGTTCTAAGGTTTAAGTCGAATTGGGGTGATATGGTAAAAATCAAAATAAGCCTGAATCATGATTAGAAACTAATCATGTCCTGATATTATTTGCTTAATTGAACCTTAATCATATCACTGATATCTCTGAATCTATTGTTACAAAATTTTAAGTGGACAACAATATCCATAACCGACTTAACATCAGGCATAATAAAACTTAAAACCGTGACGGAAGAACGGATTGATCAATATGATTCCTTGCTCAACTCACAAAAATATGTGTTTTTCATTTTCATTTGTCATTTTGATATATTTTGTCTTGATTACATCTTTTCTATTTTTAAATCAAAAATCAAAATTATTTTACTATTCTGAGTTATTTTCAACTTTGGTAAAAGGTAATTCGGGTCTGGATATCCAAGAATCAGAATCGAGAGTTTGTTTTCTGACAAATTTAATCAAAAATAGGATATAAATGCTTTATAGAATTGATCGAGGTCATTAACTTGGACTTGGTTATATTTTAATCAAAATTTTTCAATTGGTTTCAAAGCCTAGGGCTCGTGTTTACTTCTGGATCAATCACATAAATTCATTTTGTAAGATTATTCAAGGTCATTAATTGGAGTTGATCTGAATCATATGTGTGAAAATATTTTGGTTTAAATGGTGTCTAAAATGCAAAAATTCAAAATTGAGAGACTTATACGGACGTATAAGTCAAATTGTGTTACGGACGTATAAGTGTGGGTATAAAAGGATGTTATAGGGGTTAGTCTCTTTATTCTTAAAAGCACATATCTTTCTTAAGGCTTACACGGCCGGTTTATTGTTCAAATCTTTGGTCTATACATCTGAGTTTTGTTTGCTCATTGTACTTGTGGTTGATTCGCACACTGCAAGTATCATTCAAGGTACAATTTTATGCTGAATTGAAAGATCTGTGAAGGGTTTGTAGAGTTGAATAGTAACTATTGAATTTTAAACTTAATCAGACTTAAATCAATTTTAATCCATAGGGGTTTGGTTTGTTTTTGATTCTCGATGTGTTTTCGAACCTCTTTGTCCAAAATTAGTGCTCATTGTTGTCTGATTTGTTCAATTTGATGTTTGATCTAGCTGATGACTGTCAAACGTATAAGTTTGTTAAACTTATACGCATATAAATTTAGGTAACTTATGCGGCATATAAGATCAAATTACTTATCCGCTTGATGATTTTATACGTTGATTGGGTTATACGGTTATTGGACTGTATTCGTTGAAGTACCTTATCCGTTTGAAAATCTTATACGTGGAATGGACTTATACGTGAATAAAACTTATAAATTGAGTATAAAATGTTTTAACATGTTTTTTGTTTGGTTGTGTATGTTCAGATGGTGAGATCTAAAGATTTTGATGCAAATCATAATATTTTTGCATTCCTTGATGGTTCTGATGACAAAATGGAACCTTTTCGTGTCATTCTACCATTTTTTGAGAGATCAAGGATTCATAAGGCAATCACGGAAAATACTGTTATTATCAAGGAGCTCATTGCTGAATTATGGAACAATACCTTATGGAACAATACCAAACTTGAAGCGTTCGCCAAAAGTAATGATTGCAGAATGAACCTCGAGTAAACAAGATGGCAAGATAATGAGATCTTATAGTGAGAACCTATAACTTTTAGAATTTATGCTTAATATTTACCTCTATGAAACACGTGAATACGTTAAAACTGTTCTGACCTTTTGATGTTTTGTTGTTTCTGCATAAGTTCACGGACCTGTCTCTCAAGTTCAGCATGCCTGCCAGTGATGAAGAAAATCATAGGAATTGACTTGCTGATCTCTCTAAGCATCTCTAGGGCCTTGAAATCATAAAGATCACAATGAACAAAGTCTGCAACCTACGAAAGATATAAAACTTTGTAAGATCATGCCAAAACAAGTTAAAAATCATTATTTATTATATAATTAAGCAATTAAAATGACGATAAAAGGTGCGAAAAATAAGTGTGTTTTCAAACACATCATATAGCTTTTGCAGTTGTGTGATGATTCACACTTGTCAATATTTCCCATGACAGACCCAAATTTAACATAGAAAGTGCCTTTTTATCCTTTTTCCTCATTTGTCTTTCAATAGCTTGGTTGCTCTTTGCACCTTCAGGGTTGGAACATAAGGACAATTCTGTATGGAGTTTAACATTACAGTATCATTGTAGCACACAACAACCTCAAATAAAACTTTTCATTTAATTTAATTTTCCTGTCCTAACAACATTGGAATCTTGTTAGTAGACATATCTTAGTCATCCATTTGTTTAAAAGTATTTTTTGGTAATTTTTGAATGATCTTTTTGAAATAAAAATTACCAAAAAAAAAATAAAATTCAACAGACTTTGAAAGAAAAATACTCAGATCTGAGGATAAAATCCTTAAATCTAATGAAAACAGATGGATTAAACCAAGATCTGAACTCAAAACAAACAATAAAAAAAGTAAATATGAGATCAAAATAGTTTTAAACCTTAAATGATTGTAGATATGAAAAAATAAAGAACAGATCAGCTGACGTCACAGTTCAATGGAACAGTGTTCAGTTGACGTCATTGTCTTCTTCTTCAAAATCAACCAATATTCAGTAAAATCTTCACAATCAATCTTCAAAACAAGTAGGTCTTCACAAGAGCAAAAAAAGTCTCCAATACCACTTGTAGGGATCGAGTGTTTAAACTATCAACCTCGTAACCAACAACTTAATGTTGACAAGACGGTTACAAAGATGCTAATGTAAAAACCCTTTGAATACTAGCGGCGGAATCAATAGTAATCAAGATGTTGCATAAATAACATGAATATGACAAACACACAAGACACTTCAAAGATTTCCATTGATATTAATCTTTAACAAAAAGGAATAATCTTTAGGGTTTCTAGGGTGGAATGTCAGGTGAGGCTACAAGAATATTCTGTTTGCTAAAAATGTCTAATCAGCCGCAATTACTATTCACACACACTAATAAATATGACCTAACATTCCTTAAATAGGCACACCTGACACCTTCTAGAAACCATAATCATTGGTAAAACATATTCAAAAGTATTTAAAAATATTACAAGTGTAAACAGGTCTTTGAGTAAGCTTTTGTCTTTGTCGAGCAGACCTTGTAATCCATAAGTGTGCTGGAACAGTTCTCCAAGCAAGATTTACTTAGAATATTCTCCTTGAAAAATATTCTTCAAGCAGACTTCAATATTCATGATAATATCAAACTTTGCTCGATAATATTCTATGACCAAATTACTTGGTTTAATCTAGGCCTTTTGTCTTAAACTTATTCAAACAACGCTAAGTGTGTTGGAGGTACTGTAGCTTGCTCAAGGTTGAACCTTGCTCGTAGAAGTCCTTAGTATAATTCCATTTAACTTCCTACAACTGTGCTTGAGATCTTTTTTTATTAAAACCTTGCTCGATCCACCAAATTACTTGGTTTAAGCTAGGCTAAGTCAAGAGTTTGCTATGAAACAAACCTTGCTCGACTAAAGAACACCCTTTCTTGATGAAGTGTAGTTTGCTCGAACTAATCACTTAGAAGAATTCTGGAAGATAACCTTGTTCAATGTAAGATACCTTGCTTGAAAATGTATTAGGCTTGCTCGAAGGGCCTAGTTTGCTCGTATTCCATACTTAGCCATTTTCTTAAGGAGGTTGAGAAGATTCCAATCTTCCTTGATCAATTCTTGATCCCAACAGACTCACCAAATTACTTTGTTTAAGCTTGGTTAAGTTAAGAATTTTCTCTAAAACAAACCTTGCTCAACTAAAGAACAACCTTGCTTTATGAAGTTTAGTTTGCTCGAACTAAACACTTAGAAAAATTTTAGATGATAACCTTGCCTGACGTATGATACCTTACTTGAATAAGTTTTAGGCTTGCTCGAAGTGCATAGTTTGCTCGTATTCCATACTCAGCCAATTTCTTGAGAAGGTTGAGAAGTTTCCAGTCTTCCTTGATCAATTCTTGATCCCAACATAATAATAAAATTAAATAGGTAAAACGACTAAATTGTCCCTTAAGATCGGTATTTCTACACACAGATAAAGTTTCATTATAACAAAATAAAAAAAACTTGAAGTTTTACAGAGCCTTAATCTTCATCTCAATACACGACTTTCGCACATTAATGCTTTTCATATACGCAGAGAAGATCCAAGGGTTGTACGAGACACCAACTAAATAAAGTAGAATACTTATGTAATAACCCTCAGTTCGGTATTTCTACACGTAAAGAGAACTCAAGACTAACCAAAAATAAAGAAAAAGTAATTTTTTTGGATAAAAATCAGCTAAGGATCAAGTATCCAAAATCTATAAAGTGAGGTATAGTGCTATGTTGATAATAACGAATATGTAATCGAAATCTTGATGTACACAATGATTTGATCACGAGGGAAAAAGCCCTTGAATACAATAATCTTACTTCGGTCAAAACTTAACAAGGTAATCTTTGGTCGAATCACTTTGGTCAAGGATTAACGAGGTAACCTTTGGTCGAATAGTACGTGACTATAGTAATCTCCGGCTCAAAAAACCCCCGAACGGTGAAAACTATCACCGTCAAGTTTATTAATCGAATAAAGGATGTTACAATCGGTGGAGATTATGATCAGTGATACAATATTATCTAAGTGTGTGTGTATTGCTAGTCTTTCTTGTCCCTGGATGATTATGAACATGTACTATATATAGGTGGTGTGCCCTAACTGATCATAACTCAATTTAAATAGGAAAAGAATAACAAATATCCTAATTTTAGCCTAGAATCAAGTCTTTCCATAATTATAGCTCTTTCCTTCATTATCCACGCGGTATATTAATTTGATTGCGAGAATATAGCTTTGACTTGGTCATTAGCCATTATACCTGCCATAAATATCAAGATAACAAAGGAAAATCATTAATAAATAATAAGTACTGAGGATCATTGATCCTGACAGGATCTGCAACATATTCTAAGGATAATTGATCCATATTATATGCCAGGATAACATATCCACAGTGTCAAATTTCCATGCACTAACAGTTGCCCCCAAAATGGCGGTTGTGATAAGATCACAACTGTCATTTTGCCTTTGAAATCAAACTTCCTACAAAACAGATGAAATTTGACAAACTGGGTATAATTGTCATATAACTATGGAGTTTCCTTGGGAACTTTCCTTTCGGCTGTATATCTAACACCATTAAGTTACCACAAGTGTTGATCCTTCTGTGATCCTTGTAATTGAACTTAGGATACCTGATGCAAATAACTTATGATATTAACTGGGATTAAACCCAACAAACTGGGGACAAGCCCGTGCAACTGGGGACAATCCCGTGTAACTGGAGACAAGCCCAAACTGGGGACTGACCCAAAGATACGGATGTTAACTGGGGACTCGCCCAAACCGGGATTTAGCCCAAACGTGAGATAACGTGAAAACGTTATAAACCGGTGGTATGGTACGCCTACTATAAATCGTAGGATCCTCCATATAGCCGAAACAATGAAATTGTCAGCCACTAAACGTGTACCGGTCCCGCTGCCCTGGACTATACATTGGATAGCGTGCGCTCCAGGCGAGAGTGTAGAAACTCTAATTTATAAGAAAGGTGAAAACCTTTAAACCTTAGGGGATATGACCATCGGGGGTTATATCCAATCGTGGGCTAGGCCAAGGGAAATAGTAAAGTACCTTAAATGTAAAGGAGAGGTGGCCAACCTCTTAGACATTGAACCTCTTGTTGAAATCAGCATTGTTATTTAAAACTTGGAAAAAGACAAACGTTAAAAATATATTATCCTTAAATTAATAAGAATCTGAAATGAATAAGTGATCGGATAGATATTACTAATTTCAGGATCCCTGATCCTTCTGAGGATACTTGATCATGATTAGAAAAAAGTATTTCTTGAGATGAATAGCATTCCATGCTCTAGGTAACCTGTTGCCTTCCAAAGTCAACAGGTGATATGCCCCCTTGGCGGCTTCTGACTCGATCAAGTAGGGACCTTCCCACTTAGGCGCTAGCTTTCCATCTACTGGATTAGTTGTGTTTTGGAAGGCTTTCCGCAAAACTAGATCTCCTTCTTGAAATCTTCGAATCCTGATATTTTTGTTGTATGCCCCAGCTACCCTTTGTTGATATGCTGCCATTCTGATCTTAGCTAGATCTCTGAGCTCATCAACAGTATCTAGGTTTTGGAGAAGGATTTCATTGTTGGCTTGAGGATCACGGATGCTTGTTCTGGCAGTAGGAACCACGATCTCCGTAGGGATTACAGCTTCTGAGCCAAACACCAATGAGAAGGGTGTTTGACTTGTTGCATTCTTTGGTGTTGTTCTATCATCCCAAAGAACATATGGTAGCTCTTCGGCCCACTTGCCCTTCTTGGATCCTAGTTTCTTCTTTAAGTTGTTGATAATAATCTTGTTAATTGATTATGCTTGACCATTAGCTTGAGGATGAATTGGTGTGGAGGTAATTATCTTAATGCCCCAACTGTCACAAAAGTTAGTGGTTCTTTTCCCGATAAACTGGGAACCATTGTCACAAATAATTTCTGAAGGGATACCAAATCTAGTAATAATATTTCTTTTAATGAAGGATATCACCTCTTTTTCGCGGTCTTGAACAAAAGCTTCAGCTTCTATCCACTTTGAAAAGTAATCAGTCATCGCAAGCATGAATACTTTTCCTCCTGGAGCTTTAGGTAGCTTACCCACAAAATCCATGCCCCACTTCATGAAAGGCCATGATGAGGATATAGGATGCATAGGCTCTGCTGGCTGATGCAAAATATTGCCATGTCTTTGACATGAGTCACACTTTTTTGAGTACTCCATGGCGTCTCTCTTCATGGTAGGCCAGAAGTATTATGTTTTCAGAATCCTTGAGAATAGGGCTCTACCTCCAGTATGATTACCGCAATCTCCTTCGTGAAAGTCTTTGAGCACCTCTTGAATTTCAGGATCTTCGATACATCTCAAGTATGGACCTGCAAGAGATTTCCTATACAGAATATTATTTAATAAAATGTATTGTGATACCTTAAGTTTGAAGGACTTAGGATTCTCTGTGGCTGGAATTTCTACATTTTGAATGAACTTCTTGATTGAGAGGATCCAAGATCCTTGATTACTTGAGGATAATGGATCCAAAGGCACAATATCTTTGTCAGTTGTTATCTTCCCAACTTCTTGTTCTCCTATTGCTGGTGAGAGTACATGGATGATTGGGATCTTCGTATCTTCTGGAATCTTCAATGATGAAGCTAAATTTGCTAAAGCATCTGCCCCAGCATTCTCATCTCGTGGTAGTTGTATAATACTAAAAGAATCGAAGGACTTTGATAGTTCCTTCACAACATTTAGGTATTTGATTAGTTTTTCACCTTTAACATCATATGAGCCATTAAATTGGTTAGCCATTAATAACAAATCTACATATACTTGAAGATACCTGATCCTCATGTGTTTAGCTAATTGCAAACCTGCGACCAGAGCTTCGTATTCCGCTTCATTATTGGTGGCTTGGAATGCACACGCAATGGACTGGGGTATTATGTCACCCTGTGGCGATTTCAGTAGGATACCCAATCATGTTCCTATTACGTTGGATGCTCCATCAGTAAAAAGGATCCAAGGATCCTTGGTTTCTTCTAGTTGTTGAACCTCCAAATCAACTTCCTCTAGCATGTCACTATTGAAATCAGCCACAAAGTCTACAAGCGCTTGTGACTTAATGGCTGTTCTGGGCTCAAACTGAATATCATATGCACTTAATTTCACAGCCCATTTAGCCATTCTTCGTGACAATTCTGGTTTTCTATGCACAATCTTAACAGGATAATTAGTTCTTAAAATAATAGTATGTGTTTCAAAATAGTGTCTCAACTTGGTTCAGGCCATAATCAAAGCAAGAATTAATTTTTCAAGGTGAGAATACCTGACCTCTGCATTGAACAGGCTTTTACTTACATAATATACCGGGTGCTGTTGTCCTTCATGATCCTTGGCCCGAACAGCGCTGATTGCATTACCTGACACAGCTAAGTACAGGAACAGTGGCTCACCATCTATTGGCTTCATCAAAGCAGGCGTTGAGGATAGATAATCCTTAAGAGCCTTTAGTGCATCTTCGTGGCTTTGAGTCCATTCAAACTTTTTATTTTTCCTCAAGATATCATAGAAGTCTTTGCACTTCTCTGAGGATCTGGAAATGAATCTGTTGAGAGCAGCTATTCTTCCCATCAGCCTTTGGACATCTTTAGCATTCACAAGAGACATTAAATTAATTATGGCTTCTATCTGCTCTAGGCTCGCTTCTATTCCCCTTTTGGTCACCATGTATCCTAGAAACTTTCCATCCTTAACACCAAAATGGCATTTTGACGGGTTCAGTTTCATGTTATATTGGTCAAGTATATTGAATGCTTCTTCAAGATCTCTAAGGTGATCCTCAGCCCTCTTAACCTTCACTACCATGTCATCTATGTAGACTTCTATGGTTTTGCCTAACTGGTCCTTGAACATCGTGTTGACCAATCTTTGATATGTTGCCCCTGCATTTCTTAGTCCGAACGGCATAGCAATATAACAATATATGCTGGTAGGAGTCATGAATATTGTATCCTCTTGATCAGATGGTTCCATCTGAATTTGTTGAAATCCAGAGGAAGCATAAAGGTAAGCATCTCATGCCCTGCCGTTGCATCCACCATGGAGTCTATATGTGGTAACGGGAAAGGATCCTTGGGGCAAGCCTTGTTTAAATCGGTAAAATCGACACACACCCTCCACTTTCCATTCTTTTTGGAAACAACAACCACATTAGCCAACCATCGAGGATACTTAACCTCTCTGATCATACCGGCCTTAAGAAGTTTTTCAACTTCCTCTTGTATGATCGCGTTCCTCTCAGGAGCGAATTTCCTTCGCTTCTGATGGAAGGGTTTAATAGAATGATCAAGGCCCAATTTATGAGTAATTACCTCCTTAGAAATACCTGTCATGTCTGAATGTCTGAAGGCAAACGTGGATTTTCGTCGCTTTAGGAAGGATACCATATCCTCCTCGATCTCGTCAGGGATACAGGATCCTAGGAACACCTTCATGTCTGGATCTTCAGGATCTAAAGATACTTCTTTTACATCTCGCTCCCGAACTTCCAGCACGTCCATAGGATGTTGCTATAATTGCTATGCTACCGTTTGTTTAGCTGTCGGCTTCATTGATGAAGAATAATAATTCTTGGCTTCCACTTGGTCACCGTCTATCCTTACTACTCCCCAAGGAGTTGGTAGTTTGATGCACTGATGGTAAGTAGAGGCTACAGCCTTCATTCCATGTATCCAAGGCCTGCCAAGAATAACATTGCAACAAGAAAGACTGTCAATAACACAAAACTTTTGGTAAGAGTTTAACCCTTCGATGTATATTGGGAGTTTGATGTCCCCCAATGTTTTCTTAGTTTCACCACTGAAACCCACTAGCACCGACGTTCTCAGGATGATTTCTGAGTCCGGGATGTTCATTTTCTGTAGTACGTCATGTTGGATGATATTGACCGAGCTTCCACCATCGACTAGGATCATGCGCACATAATGGTTAGCAATAAATAAAGTTATAATCAAACCGTCTTGGTGAGGATACTGGATGCTAGGCTTATCTTCTTCATCAAAGAAGATTCTTTTGTCAGTCGTCAAAGTAGTGGATATGACTGGTCGTTCTCCGTTCTCGAACTTTGTTTCTTTGGCGTGTCTTTTTACGTCTGGTGTGGGCGGAGTTGCTTTCTGTGGTATATCTTCAGGATCCTGGATCCTAGACGTTTTTCTTCCCAAGAGCTCTTTGAATTGACCCTTGCTTAAGAGGTATCCATTTTCCCTTCTTAAACCAATACAACCTTCTGTCTGATGGTCAAAGTCTTCATGGAATGCACACCACTTGGACTTGTCTTTGAAGGATGTTGTTTTCTCATTTTTTCGAGGCCACCTTGCTTTCTCTCCAAGTTCCTTCATGGCACAAATCAAACCATGGGTATCAATAGAGAAGCAATACTCGAAAATACTTAGGTAGTCCTCATCATCTTCTCCTTCTTCAACTGCCCGAACATTTTGATTGTTGAATTTGGAGTACGGCTTTGATTCATTGTTCCTGAATGAGGATCCTTGTTTCTGGTTAGGTGACTCTTGTTTCGTTGGAGCTTCTAACTGTTCTTGGATCTTCTTGTCATCTTCTAACCTTATAAATCTGAGTGCCCTGTTTCTGACTTCATCTAAAGTCCTGCATGGGGTCATTACAAGATCGTCATAAAATGGGGAGCCCCTTTGAAGTCCCATCTTGAATGCTTCAACAGTCGTAGCCATATCAAGACTAGGGATCTCTAGGGCCTCCCTGCCAAACCTTGTAACAAAATCCCTAAGGGATTCATTATAAGGTTGGACAACTCTATACAAATCATTAGTTAACTTCTCAAATTTCATACTACAAGAAAATTGGCTGGTGAACAAGTTAACTAAATGTGAAAAAGAAGTAACAGAAAAGGGAGGAAGACTTAGCAGCCATTTTAATGCAGATCCTGTTAGTATGGATCCGAAACCCTTGCATAGACAAGCCTCCTTGAGTTTTTTGGGAAGTGGATTGATTTCCATTCTCTCCCTGTATTGAGCCACATGCTCTTCGGGATCAGTTGTTCCATCGTACACCTTCATATTGGGGGTCTGGAATCGTTTTGGTACTTCAACATCACAAATAGGTGGAGCGAATCTGGACAACTTGTGGCTTCATTCTGGTATTTCAGGAATCGGACGGACCACTCCTGGCACGCTGGATATCATATACTTAAGCTTCTGAAGTTCCTTAGCCATAGCCTGGTTGATACATGTATCCTGCATAGAGCCAAGGTTAGTGTCTAAGGATATATGATTATACATGTTACCTCTCAGTTGATTGAACGTTGGCATCCCAGAAGTGTAGCTAAGGTAAGAAGCATCTGCCATGGTAGCTGGTACACCAGAGGCAATAGTTTGCATGGGGATGATTTCGGGAAGTGGATTGATTTCCATTCTCTCCCTGTATTGAGCCACATGCTCTTCGGGATCAGTTGTTCCATCGTACACCTTCATATTGGGGGTCTGGAATCATTTTGGTACTTCAACATAACAAATAGGTGGAGCGAATCTGGACAACTTGTGGCTTCATTCTGGTATTTCAGGAATCGGACGGACCACTCCTGGCACGCTGGATATCATATCCTTAAGCTTCTGAAGTTCCTTAGCCATAGCCTGGTTGATACATGTATCCTGCACAGAGCCAAGGTTAGTGTCTAAGGATATATGATTATACATGTTATCTCTCGGTTGATTGAACGTTGGCATCCCAGAAGTGTAGCTAAGGTAAGAAGCATCTGCCATGGTAGCTGGTACACCAGAGGCAATGGTTTGCATGGGGATGATGTCTCTTTCATGGACCTACAAAGACCTTTGATGTTGAAGTCCTGAGGATCCTTGATTCTGGAAGAAGGATCCTTGAAGTTGGGAGTTGAAGGATCCTTGGTGATAAATATCAGAGGATCCTGGCTGAAGGAACGAGGATTCTTGAGTTTGCCGACCCAAGGATCCTTGTTGAAGGATAGATGATCCTTGTTGAGGGAACGAGGATCCTTGAGTTTGCTGACCCATGGACCCCTGTTGAAGGATAGATGATCCTTGCTGGAAGATGGAGGATCCTTGAGTCTGTTGAGCCATAGATCCTGGAGTAGTGAAATCCAGAATCCTTGGCATCAAAGGAGTCTCATCCTCCAGTGGCCTCTTTCTTTTCTTGAGATCTTCAATTTACGAAAGATCTTCTGGTTAGTCTTATTCTGCTGCTCCATGTATGCTTTAACCTGTGAAAACATAGCAGAAACATCATTGTTAGAGTTAACCACCGATGTGGCAGCAATGGTCTTTGAGCTCTGGAAGACTGGAATTTGTGTCTTGTTTCCAGCAGCAGCAGCCCGTGATGCTCCCGTGATTGGAGGAGGCATCGGAGGCAAAGTCTTGGTGAGAGAGAAACCGAGGATGGCATGGTTGATGAAGAAGATGTTGATTTGCGGAAGACTTATAAAACTTTAAGGATCGAAAATGTAACTTATATATATATAGACGGGATTATAAAATACCCGTTTAAGTTAACAAAAGATTACTTGTTTATGTTTACAAACCACCATTTATGTTTATACAAAATAAAATCCGAGCCATCGGATATGTAAGCACTTCGTCACTCCAAGTGCTAAACTTGTTCACCTGCAAAATGTAAGAAAATACGTCAGCAACGAATGCTGATGAACACGCTGACACAAAATAACTTCTTTTACTTTATTACCCCTCGAGACTACACCTGCCTCGGCCCAACGTGGCTTAGGAATAACAAAGTCAAACAACACATTATAAACTAGAGGCTCTACTCTAGGTCAACTCAGCAAACACCGCAGCGTTCTCCTTAGTTAAGTACCCATAAATATACACATAAGGTCGTACTCCCTGCAGGAGAGCGTCCTACGACCAAGGGTGGCACGATCATGCCCTTACATCGCATAGTACCACCTATGTAAGGATCCAGACATACGTATACCACAACCTGAGGGCTAGGTTCATACCCATAGTTATAATGGTTTTTGGAACACATAGTTCCTTGTAAACAATTTCACATAACAAGTTTGACTCATTTAAAAACAAGTTTAAAAGTTTGGGGGCGTATTCACCTTATCTCTTTAGGATCGGCTTCACTCACCGTCCAAGGGTCTTTCCCTTTCTTTATCTTGAACCTATAGTTACGAGTATAAATATTTGTTAGTCGGATACACGATCCGGCTTAAGACCTTTAGTCTTATATCTCAATCCTCGATTGAACCTTTAGTTCAATTCTTATTTACTTGAAAACCTTTAGTTTAAAAGTAAATTTAAAACCTTTAGTTTATATTAAAAACTCGACGTTTCTTCTTCTCTAAGAAACGTAATCTTTTCTTTTATTATTTAAGAATACTCTTTATTCATTAAAATAATATTTTCATAACAAATAATATATATACATATATACTTACACACATATATATGTAAATCATAATATTCAATAATCAAACTTTCATTCGTTTCTTTGTTATGCTTTCTTTTCTTTTCTTTTATCGAGGTATCGAGTATAACCTCAACTTAAGGCCAAAGCCTTGAATATAATATTGAATTATATTGAATTCGTTATTACGCCTAACCTTAGTGGCGTATTGAAACCCTAGGGACTTGAGCAGCATTCCGACGCCGCTTTACTTTTCTCGACACGCAAATCGAGGTACGCCAAATCTTCAACACTTGTTGGCACGAATTCCGAGAACAAACACCGTCTTGGTTGTATGTGGGTGGAGGGTGGCACGCACTTTGAGGAAACGTTGGTACACAAACTAGAAATTCGAGGCACGCTTATCGAGGAAACGAGGTAAGAATTTCGAGGTATTCTAGTGAGAGAGTAGAGAGATGTGAGAGCTGAGTTGGGATGTGAAAATGAGCAGCCCTTGGCCCCTATTTATAGACCAATTCTGGTGTCCCATCGCGTACCGCGCCCAGTCCTTCAGCAAGCCCGTTGCATACCGTGACATAGGCTTGATGAGTCAACATGTAGGCTTGCCACGTGTCGACACTCGGCAGGCACCGTTCCACGTGGCGTACGTGTTGCCACGTGGTGACACGTGGCGGCAGACAGTGACACCGTGTGCCACGTGGCACACGTGTCATAACGTGTCAGACGACCTATCGTATATCGCGATGGGTGTCTCCTTTGATCCATCGCGTACCGTGATGGGTCAAGAAAACAAAATTTACATTTTTATCCCTCAAATTTGGAATTTGGCGATTTTAGTCCCTAGACTTTGGAAAGTTGATTCTTTGAACTCGAAATTTTCACGGTGTTACATCCTCCCCACCTTGATACAAATCTCGTCCTCGAGATTGCTTTATTCAAACAAGTGTGGGTATTTTCTTTTCATTTCCGATTCGAGTTCCCAAGTATATTCGGGCCCTCTACGCGAGTCCCATTTAACTTTCACAATTTTCAAGTTATTTCTTTTTAATTTCTTTGTTTTCGAATCTTCAATTTTAATTGGACGTTCTACGATTTTAAGTTTTCATTTATTTCTACGTCTTTCAATGGCATAGCCAAAG
The DNA here is from genome assembly GCF_021521415.1 of Bidens hawaiensis. Taxonomy (NCBI): domain Eukaryota; kingdom Viridiplantae; phylum Streptophyta; class Magnoliopsida; order Asterales; family Asteraceae; genus Bidens; species Bidens hawaiensis. Next base: position 4,145,824 of record NW_027491042.1, read on the forward strand.
ATTCATCGGTCAAACACTTACGCAGATTCAAAACATGGAATACATCATGTATCCCTTGCATTTCCTCGGGCAATCACAAACGGTATGCAACATTGCCGATTCGTTCAAGTACCTCAAAAGGTCCAACGAATCGAGGACTTAACTTTCCTTTCTTACCGAAACGAACAACGCCTTTCCAAGGCGAGACTTTTAATAATACTTTGTCACCGACATTAAATTCTAACGGCTTACGCCGGACATCGGCATAACTCTTTTGATGATCACGTGCCGTCTTAAGTCGTTCTCGGATTTGGAGAATCTTGTCGGTGGTTTCTTGGACAATCTCAGGTCCAGATAATTGGTTGTCTCCGTTTTCAGACCAGCACACAAGCGTTCTACATTTTCGTCCATATAACGCCTCGAATCGTGCGGCTTGAATACTTGTGTGATAGCTATTATTTTACGAAAATTCCATTAGGGGTAAGTGGTCGTCCCAACTTCCACCTAAATCGATCGCACAAGCGCGGAGCATATCTTCCAACGTTTGAATCGTTCTTTTACTTTGCCCATCGGTTTGCGGATGATAGGCAGTGCTCAAGTTTAACTTTGTACCAAGAGCTTATTGGAAGCTTTTCCAGAAATGAGACGTAAAACGACTGTCTCGATCAGAAATGAAAGATAGCGGTACTCCATGCAAAGCAACGATGTTGTTTACATAAATACGCGCTAGTCTATCCATTAAGTACGACTCATTGATGGATATGAAATGTGCGGATTTTGTCAATCGATCCACAATAACTCATATTGCATTATGTTGTCGAGTCGTCTTCGGGTGTTTGGTAATGAAGTCCATAGTGATTAACTCCCACTTCCATACAGGATGTTCGGCTTGCTGAAGCAATCCCGAAGGCTTTTGATGTTTAGCCTTGACTTTCAAACAAGTAAGACATTTCGCAACATGCGAAGCGACATCCCTTTTCATTCCATTCCACCAATAGTTCGCCTTTAGATTGTGGTACATCTTATCACTTCCGGGATGCATCATGTATTTCAACTTTTGAGCTTCGTTCAAAATTTTCTCACGCAATCCTCCAACGATTGGTACCCAAATCCGGTTTCCCATTCTAAGGATACCATCATTACCTTTGACTAACGAGTCAATGGTGCCATTACGTTTTTCGTCAGAGATTTGGTTTTCATTGATTGCTTGAGTTTGAGCGGATTTGATTTGTTCAATGAGATCTATTTGGAGTTCTAGGCGCAACGCTCGGACTCTTTTGGGTTTCTCGTGTTCTTTACAACTTAAGGCATCGCCCACGACGTTGGCTTTGCCTTCATGGTAAACAATCTCACAATCGTAGTCGTTGAGCGTTTCCACCATCGCCGTTGGCGCATGTTGAGCTCCTTTTGATCAAAGATGTGTTTCAAGATCTTATGATCAGTGTACACGATGAATCTTACTCCATAGAGATAGTGCCTCCATATCTTAAGTGCAAAGATTATGGCGCCTAACTCTAGATCGTGAGTCGTGTAGTTCTTCTCGTGTACTTTGAGTTGGCGAGAGGCGTAGGCGATTACATTCTTGCGTTGCATTAGTACGCATCCCAAACCCGAGTGAGACGCGTCACTAAATACCACAAAATCCTCAGTACCTTCTGGCAAAGCCAAGATAGGTGCTTGAGTGAGCTTTTGTTTGAGTATATCGAACACCTCTTGTTGCTTCATTCTCCATTCATATTTAATGTTCTTACGAGTTAAGGAAGTTAGAGGAACAACGATACGGGAAAAGTTCTCGATGAACCTACGGTAGTAGCCGGCCAATCCTAGGAATCTTCGGATCTCGATTGGCGACTTCGGAACCTCCCACTTAGAGATAGCTTCAATATTAGCGGGGTCCACTTGAATACCATTAACATTAATGACGTGACCAAGAAATTGCCCCTCGTGCAACCAGAACTCGCATTCGAGAACTTAGCGTACAACTTCTCGGTTCTAAGAATTTCAAGGAACGTTTGAAGATGAATTTCATGATCGGCCTTGGAATTAGAATAAAGGAGTATATCGTCGATGAATACGATAACAAATTTATCCAACGGCTTGCAAATTAGATTCATCATGTCCATGAACGCAGCCGGAGCATTAGTAAGTCCAAACGGCATAACCGTGAACTCATAATATCCACACCTTGTTCGAAAAGCAGTCTTTGGAATATCTTCGGTTTGAACTTTAAGTTGGTGATAGCCGGAACGAAGATCGATTTTAGAAAAATAGCTAGCACCTTGAAGTTGGTTAAAAAGATCATCGATACGAGGGAGTGGATATCGGTTTTTGACTGTGACTTTGTTCAATGCACGATAATCAATACACATTCTCATGGAACCATCCTTCTTCTTGACGAATAGAATTGGCGCTCCCGAAGGCGACGAACTTGGTTGAATGAAACCTTTTTCCAATAACTCATCGAGTTGTTTCTTTAGCCCCTTCATTTTGGTCGGTGCTAAATGATACGGAGCTTTGGCGATCGGAGCAGTACCAGGAATAAGATCAATTCTAAATTCTACTTCACGATCGGGAGGAATTCCAGGAAGTTCATCAGGAAAGACGTCAAAAAAGTTAGAAACAATAGGGACATCTTTGATTTCTTTTGGCTTTGATCCTTCAGTGACGTAGGCCATGAATTCGAGGCATCCTTGATTCAAACATTTGTTAGCCCTAATCATAGAAATTATGCTAACTTGGCCAACGTCTTTGTCCCCTTTAATTCGAATCGTTCGTTTATCAGGGGCTTGAAGTTCAACAATTTTGCTATTGCAGATGATACAAGCATGGTTATCGGATAACCAATCCATACCAAGTACAATATCAAAACCAGCCAAATCTTCAACACTCGTTGGCACGAATTCCGAGAACAAACACCATCTTGGTTGTATGTGGGTGGAGGGTGGCACACACTTCGAGGAAACGTTGGTACACAAACTAGAAATTTGAGGCACGCTTTTCGAGGAAAAGAGGTACGAATTTCGAGGTATTCTAGTGAGAGAGTAGAGAGATGTGAGAGCTGAGTTGGGATGTGAAAATGAGCAGCCCTTGGCCGCTATTTATAGACCAATTCTGGTGTCCCATCGCGTACTGCGCCCAGTCCTTCAGCAAGCCCGTCGCATACCGCGACATAGGCTTGCTGAGTCAACATGTAGGCTTGCCATGTGTCGACACGTGGCAGGCACCGTTCCACGTGGCGGACGTGTTGCCACATGGTGACACGTGACGGCAGACAGTGCCACCGTGTGCCACATGGCACACGTGTCACAACGTGTTAGACGACCCATCGCGTATCGCGATGGGTGTCTCCTTTGATCTATCGCGTACCGCGATGGGTCAAGAAAACAAAATTTACATTTTTAACCCTCAAGTTTGGTATTTGGCAATTTTAGTTCCTAGACTTAGGAAAGATGATACTTTGAACTAGAAATTTTCACGGTGTTACAGTTTCATGTTTGTGAACCACCACTGGTTCAAACACATCTTCAACAATAACACCATCGTCACTTTGAGAAAATGCAACTTTACTTTTCAATGAACTTTTGGAGTTACATTCTGATGCAGAGAAAAATGAAATTTTTCACGAAACTTTTCATTGAACTTTTGGAACTTCAAAACTCCCAAATCCCACCCAAAGGTCTAGGGAAAATGAAGAGAAAAATGAAATTTATTAATATTCAAGTCTGATCGTTCATCTTACAATACCAACATATAAATAAGAGTTCTAATAAGAAATGGGCTTAAAACGGGCCATGGACCAAACACAAACCCAAAAATAAAAACATAAAAAGTGCTGAAAAAACAATAAAAGGCCCATAACTTTATTTAGGAGTTGTTTTGGGCTTCAGACAGGGGCCAAACCGCCGTAGGCAATACCAACCTTCGAGGCATCAGTATGAAGTTCAAAAACTAGTGAAAAGTTAGTCAATACCAGAATTGGTGCGGTAGTGAGTTTTTCCTTGACAACCTGAAAGGCTAACTCTGCCCCCTCTGTCCATACAAACGTCTTTCCCTTCATGCAATCTGTCATTGGGGCCATAATGGAACTGAAGTGTGGAATGAACCGCCTCTAAAAAGAAGCAAGTTCATGAAAACTTCGGACTTCAGTAATGGTGGTAGGAGTTGGCCAGTTTTGAACATCTGCAACTTTAGATTCATCCACCTGTATCCCATCACCTGAAATAACATACCCTAAGAACAAAACTTTAGGGGTCATGAACACACATTTCTTTGTTGCTGCATAGAAATTGTCTCTGTGAAGCAAGGCCAAAACCTCCTGGACATGCACTACATGCTCACTGAAAGAAGCACTATAAATAAGAATGTCATCAAAATATACCACCACAAACTTCCCAATAAAAGGCCTGAGCAACTGATTCATCATTCGCATAAAAGTACTAGGCGAGTTTGATAAACCAAAAGGCATCACCAACCACTCATACAACCCTTCATGAGTCTTGAAGGCTGTTTTCAACTCATCCCCAGGTCTAAGACGAATCTGGTAATAACCACTCTTCAAATCCAACTTTGTGAAAATGGTGGCACCACTAATCTGGTCAAGTAAATCATCAAGTCGAGGAATAGGAAACCTGTACCTCACAGTAATCTTGTTAATGGCTCGACTATCAACACACATCCGCCAGGTACCATCCTTCTTTGGAGTTAAAAAAGCAGGAACAGCACAAGGGCTCATACTTTCACGAACATGACCCTTAGAGATCAACTCCTCAATCTGTCTACGCAACTCTGCATGCTCTCTCAGGCTCATCCTGTAATGTGGCCTATTGGGAAATTGTGAACCAGGCTCCAAATCAATATGATGTTAGATGTCATGCAAAGGTGGCAGCCCATCAGGTAACTCATCAGGGAAAACATCGGAAAATTCCTCAAGTAAAGGAATCATAGCTTCAGGAATCTCAACTTCCTCGGCCACTGGCTTCCTTATCAAAACAAACACATTGTCTGCCTCCACCAACTCATATTCAAACTGACTAATGGTCAATAGGTTACCCGACTGCTTTGTGGCTAGCTACTTGGGCTTGCTTGGAACAAGCGTTATCTTTACCCCACCAAACATGAAGCTATAAGAATTTGACCGTCCGTCATGTTCTATACTTCGATCATACTCCAAAGGTCTACCCAGCAACAAGTGACACGCATCCATAGGAACCATATCACACACAACATCATCTTTATATGTGGTCCCAATAGAAAAAGAAACAAGGGCCTTTTTAGAGACCGTTACCTATCCCCCCTTTTTAAGCCACTGAAGCTTGTAAGGCTTGTGGTGACTCTCTGTCTTCAAGGCCAACTTTTGGACTGCCTCTTCAGAAATCAGATTGTCATAACTCCCAGAATCGATAACAAACGTGCAAACCTTCCCCAAAATGGTACATGTGGAGTGGAAGATATTATGTTTAAGTCATCCGTCTCCATCAGCCTTTGGTGTATAGCAAGAACGCCTAACCACTAAATTCACCCCCACATCACCGGTCACAAACTCCTCCTCGTACTAAGGTTCTTTATCATACACTGGAGCCTAACCACTAAATTCACCCCCACATCACCGGTCACAAACTCCTCCTCGTACTAAGGTTCTTCATCATACTCTGGAGCCTTTTCATATTCTTCATACTGTTCATCTTCGGATTCAACAAGCAGATGCCTCTTACCCGCTTGTTTACAGTCTACTTGCCAATGACCCGTCTCACCACATTTGAAACACTTCGCCCCGCTACTACTAGCCCCCTTAGAAGTCGACCCAGTATTGTTGGGCCCCGACCTCTGTTGAATAGGCACGACACGAGGTCCTCCACTACCCGACCCTGAATTTCCTCCAGCGGGGGCTGGTGAATACGAACCGCCCACTCGACGGTTTTGTTTTTCGAAAGCCAAGGCCCTTTGGTATGCCTCGGCGACCGTTAACGGATCAAAAAGATTTATATAGTCCATGATCTGAACCCTTAAACCTCCAATATACCGAGCAACGAGTTGTTCATCAGTTTCTTGAATATCATTACAAGAAATCAAATGATAAAACTCGGTCGTATATTCATCAACCGACCTGGATCCTTGTTTCAGATTCTGCAAACGTTGATACATCAACCGTTGAAAGTTGTGAGGTAAAAAAGTGTCCCACAAACACTTTCTCATCTTGGCCCATGTCACGATCCGTGACTTCCCGAGTCTATTTCGTGTCATCTTCAACTGTTGCCACTATGCTGACGCCCTCCCACGTAACCTGGTAGCGATCAAAGAGACCCGCTTATTTTCAGGGACCTCTCGGAACTCAAACACCTCTTCTATAATAACCAACCAATCAATGAATGTCACACCTGGCCCTGAACGGCGGAAACAGCCGGGCGCGCGCGAGTGGGGATTGATAATTAAGCACGGGTCATTTCAAACATTCAAAGTAAGATTTTAATTGAGCATGAAATGTTTAATACAAATACATTACATTGTTTAAAAATTACATAAAAACATCCAAGTATAAAAACTGTTGAAGATTTCCACGCCATATCCCCTTGCGCGGCGGGAACAACCACGCGCATCGAAGGGATAGAACTAAAATCTTCCAAAAAGCTAGTTTTAGATGTTCAGCGTGAGGTGCTCTAAGTGTGACTCCATGCGCTACCTAGTTATCTCCTGAAAGACACGTAAAAACATTTGAATCAGTATAAACTGAGTGAGTTCACAAGTTTTAGTAACTTGATAAATCGTATTGCATCATAGTCTTGATAAAAATCATTCTGAAACATAATTCTGATAGCATCATTAAAACGCGTGCTTAGTAAAACATAGTTCTGATAACATATTCTGATTAAATCGTTCCGCGGGCTACGCGCGAACGTTTCTGGGAACCGTGCTCGTCTGTGTAAGTGGCGCTGCCACTACGAGCGAAATATTGTAATGCCGTCCCGCGGGTTACGCGTGGGCATTTCTGAAAAACCGTGCTCGTCTATGCAAAGAGGCGTTGCCCCTACGAGCTAATCAATAATACCGTCCCGCGGGTTACGCGCGGACGTTGTGCCGGAAAACAAGGCGCTCGTCCATGCAAAGAGGCGCGACCCCTACGAGCGGGCTCAATCCCGTAGTACTGCCCCATGACCATACTAGGCACTCGTCCATGCAAAGGGGTGCGACCCCTACGAGTGGGTGGATCAAACCAGCAGTCCCTACCCTTAGAGTTCCAATGGTAAAGTGATCACTTACTCGAATTCTGGCGCACATACATCGTAAACCATAGATAACCGTTTGCATTGCTCATCATGAAACATAATTTAAACACATAATCGCTTGCATAGCTTGTAAGTATACCATGATAAAACATTATTTAAGTACGTGTCCCTCGCCCCGAAAACAGTTTAAAAACAGTGAAAACAGTGAAAATAGGGGCTGTGAGACTCACCTGTGGTTCTTGTTAAGGGATTAATCGAGATTCGGGTTTTCTTGGTGTTGGCCTCGGAATTGAAGGTCTAGAATACGATTAAATAACAAGAAGTATATATATTAAGATCAAGAAATAGGAGAATATAAGGGTTGGAAAGTAGATCTCAAGGTTATAATCTCGGCTTACCTAGTAACAGGATCGGAAATGAAAACAACGGATGCTTGGGAGATGATTAGTGCAAGTTTGCAGTTCTTAAGAGAGAAGTTTGAAGTGTGTTTTGGGTGATAATTTAGGTTACATATTTATAGGCAAACTCAAGGGAACACAATCCCTTGCTTTAGGGGATTGTAATCTTTTCATATCTAGGTGTAATGATGATAAAGTATGGAAATTATTATTATTGATTTAAAAGTGGAGTAGTGGATAAAAGATTTTGATTTGATTTGGACAGGACACGCAGGTCTGTGGTTGGTGGGAGTAGGGTGGCTGACAGTTGACTTTTCATGTTACAGTGTGCTTTTTCAGGTACTTTTGTCAGTGTACAGTAAAAAGTGGAAAATCTCTGAAACACGTTACTGTTTCCTTTTGGGCGGGAGAAATCTCCTTACATCTGGAGAATAGACTAAGTGTTCTGCGCGTATCACTTTGTGCGCATAGCTTTCTGCGTGAACGACATTTCTTTGCTGCGGGTAGGTACGTAACCTTCTCGCAGTCAGGGACATTGAGTTTCATTTGTAGATCCTCCAGATGGTCTTGGTATTTCAACATAGTGATCAGTTATGTTGAAGTCAATTCCATCTTGGAGCTTCAGACAAACTAGCTCTCAATGTTCCCGCCATGCGGGGAGGTTAATTCCCCTTCCGCACGCGCATAAACGATTTGGGATGCACCTGCCTTAGCATCATGCGAGACGGTCAACCCAATAGACAACATTAAGTTATGGATACATAAAACCAATACACTCGCGCATGGCGCATATAACATATGCCCACGCAGGTTCTTAACATGGTGCGCTCGCGCAGGGCGCACATAACATGCCCGCGCTGACTAACATGGCGCGCTCGCGCACGGCGCATATAACAAATGCCCGCGCTGATTCTAACATAGCGCGCTTAATATTTACAATCACCTAATTATCAGGTTGATTACTTAGTTTATAGGGTTGGGAAATTACCGGGTGTCACATTTTCCCCCTGTTAAGAGAATTTCGTCCCGAAATTTAGGAGACGTCGCTGGCAGAAGCCATGCTCTGAAAGAGGTGTGGGTATTTCTGGCGCATTTGATCTTCTCTTTCCCAAGTGAATTCAGGCCCACGCCTTGAGTTCCATTGAACCTTTACTAACTTGATTTTGCTTCTGCGTAACTTTTGTTCTTTCCAATCGGTCACTGCTATCGGTTCTTCTACGAAGTGCAGTTGTTTGTCGATGTGAATCTCTTCCAACGGTAAAATCAACGTTTCGTCAGATAAGCACTTTTTGAGGTTGGACACATGGAACGTATCATGAACTCCACTGAGTTCGGCGGGTAAACGGAGTTTATAAGCAACCGGACCGATCCTTTCCAGGATCTCAAATGGTCCAATGTAGCGCGGATTTAACTTTCCTCGCTTGCCGAAACGGGGGACTCCTTTCCATGGAGAGACTTTCAAAAGTACTTTATCCCCTACTTGAAACTCCAACGGTTTCCTTCGCACATCTGCGTAGCTCTTCTGCCTGTCACGCGCTGTCTTAAGGCGATCCCGTATCAGAAAAATCTTGTCTGTTGTTTCTTGGATCAATTCTGGGCCAGTCATTTGCTTGTCACCCACTTCAGCCCAGCACAGTGGGGATCTACACTTGCGCCCATACAAAGCTTCAAACGGCGCAGCCTTGATGCTTGTGTGATAACTGTTGTTGTAAGAAAATTCAACCAATGGGAGATGAGTATCCCAGCTACCTCCGAAATCTATTGCGCACAGCGCGCAGCATATCTTCCAATGTCTGGATTGTTCGCTCGCTTTGTCCATCCGTTTGGGGATGATAAGCTGTACTCATGTCAAGACGAGTACCTAAAGCCCCTTGTAACGATCTCCAAAACCTTGAGGTGAACCGACTATCTCTATCAGAAATGATGGACACTGGGACTCCATGTTTTGAAACTACTTCCCGAATATACAATCGGGCTAACTTTTCCATCTTATCGGTTTCCTTGATCGGCAGGAAGTGCGCTGACTTAGTTAGCCGATCTACAATAACCCAGATCGTGTCGTAACCCCCAGGTGTCCTTGGCAGTTTGGTGATGAAGTCCATAGAGATTTGTTCCCACTTCCACATGGGAATTTCTGGCTGCTGAAGTAACCCCAACGGTTTCTGGTATTCAGCCTTTACCTTTGAACACGTCAGGCACTTACTGACATACATCGCGATGGCGCCCTTCAGATTGGGCCACCAATACAGCGCTTTAACATCTTGGTACATCTTGTCTGCGCCAGGATGTACGGAATACCGCGTCTTGTGAGCCTCGTTTAATACTTGCTCGCGCAATCCTCCCTTGAGAGGGACCCATATGCGGTTAGCGAAATATAGATTGCCGTTCTTAAGTTCCAAACTCTTAATCATACCCCCAAGGGATTCGTTTTTAGCAAACTCTGGTTTCAAGGCTTCTTGCTGAGCGTCTCGGATGCGGGTAGAGAGATCTGCGCGAATGGTCAACCTTAGAGCCTTGACTCGTAGCGTTTTTATTCGCTCCTTCCTACTTAGCGCGTCTGCTACCACATTCGCCTTTCCAGGGTGATACTTTATTTCACAATCATAATCATTCAACAATTCAACCCATCTTCGTTGCCTCATGTTTAAATCCTTTTGATCAAATATATGTTGAAGGCTCTTGTGATCCGTAAAGATTATACACTTTGTACCATAGAGGTAATGGCGCCAAATCTTTAGCGCGAAGACAACCGCTCCAAGTTCCAGATCATGCGTTGTGTAGTTCTTTTCATTGGTCTTGAGTTGGCGCGAGGCATACGCTATGACTTTGTCTCGCTGCATAAGGACACATCCGAGTCCCTGATGTGAAGCGTCGCAGTAAACGACGATGTCATCCGTCCCCTCGGGCAGAGACAAAATTGGTGCACTACATAACTTCTGTTTCAACGTTTGAAACGCCGCTTCCTGATTTTCGCCCCAAACAAACTTTTTGTCTTTCTGAGTTAGCGCGGTCAGAGGTAGAGCTATCTTGGAGAAGTTCTCAATGAAGCGTCGATAGTAGCCAGCTAGTCCTAGGAATTGCCTCACCTCAGTTGGGGTTTTTGGCGCTTCCCAGTTTTCGATGGCCTTGACTTTGGAAGGATCAACGTGTATTCCTTTCTCGTTTACAACGTGACCGAGAAAGTGAACTTCTCTAAGCCAAAACTCACACTTGGAAAACTTCGCATACAACTTCTCTTTCCTCAACAATTCCAAAATCAATCTCAGGTGTTGCTCATGCTCGGCCTTGGTCCGAGAGTAAATCAGAATATCATCTATAAATACAATCACAAACTTGTCCAAGTATGGTTTGCACACGCGGTTCATCAGATCCATGAATACAGCCGGCGCATTAGTTAGCCCGAAAGGCATCACTAAGAACTCATAATGGCCGTATCTAGTTCGGAAGGCTGTTTTCGGCACATCTTCCTCATGGACCCTAAGTTGGTGGTATCCTGACCGTAGATCTATCTTCGAATAATAACTGGATCCCTGCAACTGGTCAAATAAGTCGTTAATCCTCGGTAAGGGGTACCGATTCTTGACTGTCAGCTTATTCAGCTCCCTGTAGTCAATACACATTCTGAACGAACCATCCTTCTTCTTAACAAACAGTACTGGAGCTCCCCAAGGTGAAAAGCTTGGGCGTATGAAACCCTTATCCAATAGTTCCTGTAACTGATTGGATAGCTCTTGCATCTCAGATGGAGCTAGTCGATAAGGCGCTCGAGCTACCGGCGCAGCTCCTGGGACTAAATCAATACGAAACTCGACTTGTCGCAGCGGCGGTAATCCGGGCAAATCTTCAGGAAAAACTTCTGGATATTCGCGTACTACTGGTAAGTCTTCAATTTTTCGCTCATCTCCTTTCTTCTCTACTACATGCGCCAGGAAGGCGTAGCACCCTTTCCTTAGGCACTTGCGCGCCTTTAGGCACGAAATCAGTTTCGTCGCAACTCCTCTTCTTTCCCCTTGAATCACCAAGGTTTCTCCGTTCAACAGTGGGACCCGAACCTGCTTCTCATGACAAATAACTTCCGCGTGGTTCTCGACTAACCAATCCATACCTATTACAATGTCAAAACTTCCCAAGTCTATTGGCAACAAGTTAATGTTGAACCCGTGACCTCCCATGACTATTACACATTGTTCAGTTCTTTCATTCGCGCATAACTGCCTACCATTGGCTAGTTCTATAGTATAAGGTGTGTCTAGCCTACTGGTTGCTAAGCCTAGGGAGTCTTTAAACTCAGCGGATATAAAACAAAGGTCAGCGCCAGTATCAAATAAGACAGATGCAAAATGGCCGTTAAGCAAAAACGTACCGGTTACCACATTCGGCTCTTCTTTAGCTTCGCCTGCGCCGATCACAAAAGCTCTCCCGCGAGCTTGGTTTCCCTTTTGCGGGCAATCCCGACTAAAATGCCATGGCTTCCCGCATGCGTAGCAGTTGTCGCTTGCTCCAGCTTCTCTGATACGGCAATTCATCGCCTTGTGTCCTGGTCTGCCACATTTGGCGCATTCGATTCTTGCGGGCTACGCGCGAACGTTTCTGGGAACCGTGCTCGTCTGTGTAAGTGGCGCTGCCACTACGAGCGAAATATTGTAATGCCGTCCCGCGGGTTACGCTTGGACGTTTCTGAAAAACCGTGCTCGTCTATGCAAAGAGGCGTTGCCCCTACGAGCTAATCAATAATACCGTCCCGCGGGTTACGCGCGGACGTTGTGCCGGAAAACAAGGCGCTCGTCCATGCAAAGAGGCGCGACCCCTACGAGCGGGCTCAATCCCGTAGTACTGCCCCATGACCATACTAGGCACTCGTCCATGCAAAGGGGTGCGACCCCTACAAGTGGTTGGATCAAACCAGCAGTCCCTACCCTTAGAGTTCCAATGGTAAAGTGATCACTTACTCGAATTCTGGCGCACATACATCGTAAACCATAGATAACCGTTTGCATTGCTCATCATGAAACATAATTTAAACACATAATCGCTTGCATAGCTTGTAAGTATACCATGATAAAACATTATTTAAGTACGTGTCCCTCGCCCCGAAAACAGTTTAAAAACAGTGAAAACAGTGAAAATAGGGGATGTGAGACTCACCTGTGGTTCTTGTTAAGGGATTAATCGAGATTCGGGTTTTCTTGGTGTTGGCCTCGGAATTGAAGGTCTAGAATCCGATTAAATAACAAGAAGTATATATATTAAGATCAAGAAATAGGAGAATATAAGGGTTGGAAAGTAGATCTCAAGGTTATAATCTCGGCTTACCTAGTAACAGGATCGGAAATGAAAACAACGGATGCTTGGGAGATGATTAGTGCAAGTTTGCAGTTCTTAAGAGAGAAGTTTGAAGTGTGTTTTGGGTGATAATTTAGGTTACATATTTATAGGCAAACTCAAGGGAACACAATCCCTTGCTTTAGGGGATTGTAATCTTTTCATATCTAGGTGTAATGATGATAAAGTATGGAAATTATTATTATTGATTTAAAAGTGGAGTAGTGGATAAAAGATTTTGATTTGATTTGGACAGGACACGCAGGTCTGTGGTTGGTGGGAGTAGGGTGGCTGACAGTTGACTTTTCATGTTACAGTGTGCTTTTTCAGGTACTTTTGTCAGTGTACAGTAAAAAGTGGAAAATCTCTGAAACACGCTACTGTTTCCTTTTGGGCGGGAGAAATCTCCTTACATCTGGAGAATAGACTAAGTGTTCTGCGCGTATCACTTTGTGCGCATAGCTTTCTGCGTGAACGACATTTCTTTGCTGCGGGTAGGTACGTAACCTTCTCGCAGTCAGGGACATTGAGTTTCATTTGTAGATCCTCCAGATGGTCTTGGTATTTCAACATAGTGATCAGTTATGTTGAAGTCAATTCCATCTTGGAGCTTCAGACAAACTAGCTCTCAATGTTCCCGCCATGCGGGGAGGTTAGTTCCCCTTCCGCACGCGCATAAACGATTTGGGATGCACCTGCCTTAGCATCATGCGAGACGGTCAACCCAATAGACAACATTAAGTTATGGATACATAAAACCAATACACTCGCGCATGGCGCATATAACATATGCCCACGCAGGTTCTTAACATGGTGCGCTCGCGCAGGGCGCACATAACATGCCCGCGCTGACTAACATGGCGCGCTCGCGCACGGCGCATATAACAAATGCCCGCGCTGATTCTAACATAGCGCGCTTAATATTTACAATCACCTAATTATCAGGTTGATTACTTAGTTTATAGGGTTGGGAAATTACCGGGTGTCACAATGAACCCTTCCGGATCCAAACTAGTCCCATCAAATTCTGGGATATCAGTTTGGATACCCGCATCCCAACGCCGGTTGCCATCACCAGATTCTTGCCTTGGTCCCCTCTCGTACCCCTCTTCGGAAGACGAACCGTCATGACCAAAAAATGGATTATCGAAGGCACGCCCCTCCCTGTTTTCAGGGACCTGTCTTCTACGATTCATCAAGTCAGCCATTCGATCAGTGAGTTGATCGACCACTTGATCCAATCGTTGCTCCACCCGCGCCATAAATCGTTGTTCCAACTCTCGTTCGTAAACCTTATCGAGCGGCCTCTGTTGTCTCCTTGGAGCCATTTTCAAGCCAAGAATTCGGCTCTGATACCAACTGACGCAGCGGTATAAACAAAATGAAGATCGAATCACGTTGATTCAGTGAATACCCGTGATGAACTTCAAAACTCCCAAATCCCACCCAAAGGCCTAGGGAAAATGAAGAGAAAAACGAAATTTATTAATATTCAAGTCTGATCGTTCATCTTACAACACCAACATATAAATAAGAGTTTTAATACGAAATGGGCCTAAAACGGGCCATGGGCCAAACACACCCAAAAATAAAAACATAAAAAGTGCTGAAAAAACAATAAAAGGCCCATAACTTTATTTAGGAGTCGTTTTTGGGCTTCTGACAAGGGCCAAACCGCCTTCGTGGGCCTGAAACGGAGCTTCGTGGGCCAAGTTATGGCCGTTTTCGTGGGCCACCCTTTGTTGCGCGGTCTTGGGCCTCTAGAAACATAATAGCCCGATCTTCAATACTTGGGCCCACATAACTTTCTTATCACTTTTCTGAAATGATTTATTATGAATAGCCTTATCCTGATTTGTTGATTAACTAAAGTTTCCTTAACCGGAGGTTATATAGTTAAAGGAGATAAAATGTCAACCTCTTTGATATTTTTCGGGTTAGGTAATTTAGTGTAATCATGGCCAAAAGGAAGAGGACCTTCAACAAATCCTAAGCCTTGTTTGGAACCTTAAGGATAACTGCTACTCACTTCATTAATTTGATTTAGTGAAAATGGTGAGTCTTTGAATTTTTTTAGTTTTCTTCGTAACTCCAATATTTCATGTTCAAGATTTGTAATCTTAGATCTTCCTTAAATAAGTTCATCAAATTGAGCATTCATCGAGTCTTGCTTAAAAGAAGGATCAGCTTTCAAATCATGATTAGTTAACGTTAAAGCATCAATTTTCAATTTATAGTGTTATTCATTGTTAATCAACATGCGATAATTGTCCCTTAGAGCAGCAAGATCAATAACCATGGATTCATTATGGTCATGAATCTCCTCAAGTTTGGACAAGTTTTCAACACAAGTAACACACTGTTACTTGTGAGTTATCATAATCAGAATAAGATGAAAGAGAACTAAATGATACGGATGAAATAGAAGATTTAGAGCTTACCTCCTCAAGTTTAGCCATACACTCAAAAATATTCTTCATATCATCACTTAAGGTTGAGATAACTTCTATTTCTGCAACTTTTGTAGAACAATCTGATTCTAAATCTTTAATCAACACACCTTTGTTCTTATCATCAACCAAATCTCTATTAACCTGAGTGATAACAGCCATATTTGCTTGTTGTTGATCACTAGATGATGATTTTCCCAGCAACTTTCTTGACCAATCAACACCTTCAGTAGCTCGTGTCACCATTGCCTTAGTTTCAATCTTATTTGCTTGTTCCAAGGACTCTTAAGGCACCTATATTATCTCTCTATTATTATACTTCTTATGTGAATTTGAGTTTGTATTTTGACTCTTGCTTTGAGGATACTCTCCCCTTGGTTTGTCACATTATTTAGCAAAGTGACCAAACTCCTCATAGTTATAGCACTTGACTTTTCTTACCATGATGGGAGATCTAGTACGATTAGTTTCGATTTATTGGTTTGCCTAAAAGACTGAGAGATTTTTCTTCCCATGAATCTTTAGTCAAATGGGAGATTAATAGTACATTTATTAAGACTGATGATTTGCAGTTGAAATTCAGCATTTGACAGCAACGGACAAGGGGGAGTTTGTTAGCGCAATAAATTTTGTCTGTAGCTGTTAGAATAAGACTAGGGGTACTATAATCTTTACATACATATTTATATGGCATGTATGCTTGTTTTGTAGGTATATGGAGTCAATACGCTTAGTTGTTGTTCCCTTACGCCTAGTGTAACCCCATACACCTAAGTGTTTGGTGTATGGTAAGGCCATTCGCTAGAATGTTAGCGATTGGTAGGCCATTGGTTAAGTAAATAATTCCATACACTTAGGATACGAGGTGTATGGGGGAAGGCCTATATAAAGTCTTATTCAGCGAATGGATAGGTAGACTTCCATCCGCTTGCTTACCACTTTGTAACATCACCATGTTGGATTCTCTCTGGGATGATAAGCCGCCTATGGGTGAACACTGAGTTGGATCGAGCTTCATTGTATGCATGCATGTATGAATTGAAATCATTCAGTTATCAATAGAGTGTGTAATCATTCGGCTCGATTCATTCTTTTTACATCTCGTAAATCAATTTGGATGTGTCATGTAAACGTGGTGGATCGCCGTTATCACCATCACCATCACCACCATCATCATCACCCGCCTCTAGTAACTTTTTCATAATGTGAGAGTTTTTTAGAGTAGTACAATCAACATCGCCGTTCATGGTTTGGGTATTACCATGAGTTTTGTCTATCTCCAATACACCATTGTTGAATGCGAGAACA